>NC_045777.1:54514094-56914094 GCF_008692025.1 Phocoena sinus
GCTGTTGGGTAGATCTGGGTCTTGGTGCTGAGATGAGGATTTCCGTGAGATCTCACTCCGATGAATATTCCCTGGGGTCTGAGGTTTTCTGTTAGTCCAGTGGTTCAGAGTCAGAGCTCCCACCACAGGAGCTTTGGCCCGACCCCCGGCTCATGAGTCAAGATCCTGCAAGCTGTGTGGGGTGGCAAAAATAATAAATAAATAAAAGAGAACAATAACAAAATAAAAAATAAAAGTAGACTAAGAAACTAACAGATATGTTAGAAAGAATATAAAAATATAAATATAGATGAATCAACAACTGGAAGGTACATCAGTACCACAATAGTGGAAAAGAAAAAAAAAAGAAAAAAAGAAAAAGAAATGGAGGAAAAGGCCTTGGCTGTGGAGGGTGGGGCCTAAGCAAGGACGAGGTTTGGGTGGTGGGAGGGGCCTGTGCTTAGGACCTACAGGGCTGGAAAAGGCCGTCTCAGAGGATGCAGGATCTTACCTGGGAGCCCAGCAGGCTTCCTGGGCTAGAGTGGGCAGGGCAAACGCCCTCTGCTCCTCTCCCGCTCCTCTCTGGCTCATCCCAGATGGCTCCTCCTGCCTGCCTCTCCTGTTCTCCCCAGCCTCCCTCCTGTGCCCCCAAGGACCCACATGGCCTGGAGGGGTTTTGGAAGACAGGGGATCAGCCTGGGAGCTCAGCAGACTCCCCGGTCTGAGTGGGCTAGGCGATCACCCTCTGCTCCTCTCCTGTTCCTCCCGGAGGGTTCCTACCACCTACCTCTCCTGATCTCCCCAGCCTCAGGGGCACCGATCCTGTCTGGCCTCCACTTCTCCTACCCCCTCAGTGCCCACACGTCTTACCGGTTCACTTGGGGGTTCCTCCCGTCTGCTTGGGCATCAGAGTCCCCCACCAGCGGCCGGCTGGCACCCTAGTTTTGGGGAGACGCTAACTCTGGGTCTTCCCACACCATCTTGACTCCACCTCTCTCATTCATTTTTAGTGCTGAGTAATATTCCATTGTTTGGATGTACCACAGTTATATATCCGTTCACTGCCTGAAGAACATTTTGGTTGATTCCGAGTTTTGGCAATTATGAATAAAGCTTCTATAAACAATCTGTGGACATGTTTTTGTATGAAAATAAATTTTCAGCTCATTTGGGTAAATACCAAGGGACATAATTTCTGGACTGTATGGTGAGAATATGCTTAGTTTTGTAAGAAGCTGCCAAACTGTCTTCCAAAGCAGCTGTACCGTTTCGCATTCCCACCAGCAATGAATGAGAGTTCCTGTTCCTGCACATCTTCGCCAGCATTTGGGGTTGTCAGCGTTCTGGATTTTGACCATTCTAATAGGTGTGTCATGTAGATGTCTTTAGAAATTATTTTCACAGAGGCAACCTTATAAATATACATACAATATCTACAAAAGTTTAATAACTGTTCAATAATGTTCAACAAATGTCAGTTCCCCTCTAATCTCTTTCTACAGACAGAGGTTACCCAACTTCTCCAACATATCACAGTAGGTGATAAATATCAATAACTAAGCAACTGATTTGTTTAATAATCCATTTAGTATTCATCATTCCATACCATTTACAAGAGTGCCTACTATGTGTCAGGGCTTCAGGATACCAGCAGTTTCCTTTCCTGTGTGCTGAACGATTTAAAGTTTATTTTAAAAATAACATCTCACCCTCCCTCATTATCCCCCAACCAAACTTCATACAAAATTGGAAAGTCTGCAAAGTGCTTATAAAGTTATAGTGCATGCAGCTTAAACCCTGAGTGGTGGGGTGGACAAAAGAACAGAGTCCATACCCTCAGATCTACTCAGAGAAACTCGTATCACTTTCTGGGGCTTTCTGAGTACCCCACAAGGGACACCATATCCCAGACTTCATTCTTTTCCCTCACCTGCCATACCTGCACCCCATTCTCTCACCTGCCATAGCTGTTCCTAAGCTTCTCTTCAATAAACCTCCCCCGCCCCCGAGCCCATGAACCTCTTCTTTACTCTCTTTTCTCCCATTTCTCTATGCCCAATGTTAAACCTGGGTCTTTCTTTTTTTTTTTTTTTTTTTTCGGTACGCGGGCCTCTCACTGTTGTGGCCTCTCCCGTTGCGGAGCACAGGCTCCGGATGCACAGGCTCAGTGGCCTAGCCGCTCCACGGCATGTGGGATCTTCCCGGACCGGGGCACGAACCCGTGTCCCCTGCATCGGCAGGTGGACTCTCAACCACTGCGCCACTAGGGAAGCCCCCACCTGGGTCTTTCTTGAAGAGGAAAAGCCACATGCAGATGAGAGAGGCATTGCATCCAAAGGTCTGATGTAGGCCAGACCATAATTATTTATAAGGCAGGGGGAATATAAGCCAAAAAAATCTGGAAACCCACGTTTTTATAATGTTTTGTCCCATGAATTGTAAATTATAAACTTATTTGGTCAGAGGTTAAGTTCTGAAACCAGACTCACTGGGCCCACCCAATGCCCACTAGGTCTCTTTGCTATCTGTTCGTCCATCCATGCATCCATCCATCCCCTGGCCTGCCACAGGAGCATGGCCTCAATGTAGCCTTGGGAGCTAGAAAACAAAGGTTTGAAAGCCGGGGTCTGCTATTCTGCATTCTTGGAGCTCGCTGACATACTGGAGCCTCATTGTGTGGCGATATCCAGAATGAGGGTTTTGAAAGAGAGAACAAGTATCTGTCAGTGTCCAGATGAAAGAAAATCACTTCTAATGGTGGCAACACAGGCATCTGTGGGAGAAAGATTGGGGAGTGAGGACAGATAATTCGTCTTCTGTTTCTTGACCCTGAGGTGCCCCTGTTCTTGTCTGGGTGACTGTTTTTGGCTCCCCAGGATGAGCTCCATCACCTGGCCCAGCCTCAGGGCAAAGAGCTCTTCAAGAGCCCAATGAATCTTAATAAAAGATGGAAATGGCTTTCCCCCTTCATTTTAATTAATATTATGTCTACATTTCTGGGATAATGGATAATTAAGTGAGTTCCCTTGGCATTACAGTGTTCTTGGAAATAATTTATGGTTTCGTTTCACTCTGTGAAGGTTGTTTAGGTTGGTGCTGAAGTTTCATCATAAATATTTCTGAGGAGTATTTGTACGTCAGTGATTTGTATTCACGTGGCTGCATTACCACATTCTGGGGAAGTGTCTTATGTAATATTTTTTCACAGGCAACACTTCCATTCTTTGCTTGCTTTGGGGCACAGAGTCAGTTTCAGAATTTGTACTAATGTGGTAGCATGAGATAGCAGCCATTGTTTTAACCTGTGTTCACCTGTGTGAAACGGTTGGCCTGAGACAGAAACCCAGTGGACCTTCTGAAACTGGGCTGGGCTTTGACCTTCCTGTCTAAAAGGGAAATGCTGATAATGATAAGCGTTCATATGTATTAAATGCCCACTAATCTGTGCCAGGTACTGTGCTCAAACATTTTGCCTTTATTGTCCATATTCACTCTCATAATAAACCAATGGCTTAGGTGCTCCTATCGTCATCCCTAGTTTATGCCAAGCTAGGAAGTGGCTGAGTTGGGGTTTGAAGCCAGGCAGTTATCCTCCATCACCCGTGTGCCCAATGAACCCCTTTTGCCATCCTCCAGAAATACTTGCAGGCATGCAGACATGCTGATCTTCTCCCTCTAAGAGACTTTCTGTGAGATGGAAATGGTCCTGTCTGTCCAACACAGTGGCCACTAGCCACGGAGGGCTACCGAGCCTGTGAAACACGACTAGTGTTACTATGTAACTGAATTTAACAATTACATTTAATTACCTGTTTAAATAGGCATGTGTTACTGCCTGCCATACTGGACAGCACAGGCATAGAGCAAATTGTCTGGTCTTATGCAATGATGCTCTGATCTTACCTTTTGCTGCTATAACAAATTACCCAATCCATGGTTGAAAAAAACACAAAGTTATTACCTTACAGTTCTGGAGGTCAGAAGTCCTAAGATCAAGGTGTTAGCAGGGCCATGCTCCTTCTGCAGGCTCTAGGGGAGAATGTATTTCCTTATCTTTTCTAGCTTCTAGAGCCTGCCTGCATTCCTTGGCTTGTGGCCCCTTCCTCTCTTTTCAAAATCAGCAGAAGAACATCTTCAATTCTCTCTCTGATTCTGACCTTCCTGCCTTCTTCATATAAGGACCTTTGTAATTACATTGGTGTATCTGAATAATCCAGGACAATTTTCCCATATCAAGATCCTTATTCACATGTGCAAAGTCTTTTCTTTTTTTTTTCTTTTTTTTTTTTTTTGCTATATATGGTAACACCTTCACAGGTTCTGAGGATTAAGACTAGGTATCTTGGTGGAGGGAAATTATCTAGCCTCTTGCATCACCCAGATATCCTTGTGAGAATATCACTTGGAGGTTAAGGACACGCTCTGAAGTTACCCTGACCTGGATGTGAATCCCTTCTTGATCACTTAATCCCTGTGGAACTTGGCTTTGAGCAGCTTGCTTCATCTTTCTGAGTCTCAGTGAACTTATCTTTGGAAGGGGAATAATGCTAATACCAACCTGATAGCATTGCTATAAAAATCAAGTGAGATGCTGAGGGCAAGTGCTTAGCACAGAGGGGGCCACATTATAAACAATCAAAATTGTTTGATGCTACTTCTTTTACTTACTTTTTATTATTATTTGGTGCAGTGGTATACCCTTACTTTCCTGCTTAGTTTCTTTAAAAAAAAAATCCCTAGGGTCAGAGCAATCTAGAGATGATGACAACCATGATTGTAAATAGTAACCTCTTTCATTTAAAATGCTTTTTAGAAGACTTTCTTTTATCTCACTTAATCTTTTTAACTGCTATGTGAAGTATGTGGTAGCATCCTCGATTTGCAGAGAAAACAAAAGCACAGAAGTGTAGCGCTCCTGGACAGCAGAGCTGGGACCCAAACTCTTACCTACTGGTTCCAAGACTGATGCTCATTCCACATGTCACACCTGCCTTTCCTTCTATGGTGAAATAAAGAAGGAGGCGGGTCTGTAGGTTTGCACATGGGGTGGAAGGGTAAATCAGGGTAGGTGGGGAGGAATGGTGATCATGTACCAGTTGAAAGTTACTGGCCCAGAGTCATCCATGTGTTGCAAGATTTGAAATTTCATGTGCTTCCTTGAGATCTTTGAGCCATACAGGGCCCCAGAGATCTACCATGAGTTTTTCTGCTCTTGCCAGATAGGCTCTCCAGCCAGCAGGAAAGGCTCTCTACCTGTCTCCTTCCCTTATGAGCTGGGCCAGCAGCTGCACCCCACCTGGTCCTCCATCTAGTGGGTATCACTTCCCTGCCAGCCTGCAGAATTATTCCAACACACCAATCACATCCTCCTGTGGGAACAAGGGGCCATCTCACCCTCTTGTCACAAAGCCTGGCTCTACAGCCCCTGCTGGTTCACTGTCCGCCGTGTGGCCCTGTGTGTTATGCAGTGTCTTAGCTCTCCTGGGCTGTGTGTATATGTGTGACTAATAAACTATGTTGGTCTCATCTGTCCACTGTGGGGTGTTATATATTAAGCCATCTCATTCTGCTTAGGGTGTGGGGACCCTCCTTCACCAGTGGGGTAAATAGGAGGTGATCAGAACAATCCTCCTGAATTTGAGTCTAACTCTACCCACTCAGATACTATACAATCTCACACCCTCTCAGTGCCTCAGTTTCTTCATCTATTATTGGTATCTACCCCGTATGAGTCATATGAAAGTTAAACAAAATACATGTTTATGTATCTGGCATATAAAACACTCAACAACTCCCTCCCTCCCTTCCTCCCTCCCTCCCTCCCACCCTTCCTTCCTTCCTTCCTTCCACAAATGTATAATAAGCACTCACTGTTTGGTGGGAATGGAACAAACTATTATCAGGAAAATCCAGACTCCCAATTATGAGTTGAGCTGCCAGGCTATCAATGACTGCCTGGACGTGAACTCAAGATATTTTAATGACAAATTCAGGGAGATTTGAAAATAAATCGTATGCTTATTTTTCAAAAAGTGATAGTATTTCCATTTTCCCTACTCCCCCACCCCTTGCAAAAGTCCCTCTGGATCTGGTCCCTTAATGTATCTTGAATTTAAATTGTGAAAAGTTAAGCCACACATAGTTGTTCAACTTCTAAACTTGAGCTTTGCTCATCCCTGCATTTCCAACCCAGTAAAAAACGCTTTCATTACATGATCCCCCAAGCTGTAGCCGGTGTTCTACAATTCCACTCAGCACATAAAAATGTATTTCTTTCTGATTGCATTATATTACTCTACTTATTGAGCCATTTATCACATAGTGTGATGCCCAAGCTTTGTTTTATTGAAATTACAGAATCCAATATCTGTGTGGCCACATATCCCCACATCTCTGCAAGTCCTTTTTGGAGAGAGTTGTTTCTTATGAATGTTGACAAGCTAAGAAGTCTTCCCTCTCCATTCCCCTGGGTTCAGTGTGCATTCCATTGGAAATATATCCATCCTAGAAAAGGAACACCCCCCCACACACACACTCAAGTGGGATGATGGGATTGCATTGCCCCAGCATTTAGCACTGGATGCAGAATAATGGAGTGATTATGGGTCCTGATATGGGAGGCTGCCAGACCTGAGTTCAAATCCCAGCTCTTCCACTTTCCCACCCTTGGACCTTGGGACATTTTTTTAAGTTGGCTGATCTTCAGTCTCCTTATTTGTAAAATAAATGGAGATGATAATAGTACCAAAATCAGAGAGTTGTTGAACTGAGCCAAAACACATACATATTTAGAAGAGTGTTGGGTACCTTTTACATATGTTAGCTATCATTCTGTAATTCCTTCTGGGTAGAGGGAAGGATAGAGAGGGTGAGACGACTTTTATTCATTCATTCATGTATTCATCCGACATTTATTATGTGCCTACTATGAATTATGTACTATACCAGGCATTGAGGATGCAAAGAGGTTAAGATGAATAAGACTTGGCCTCAGCCCTCAAAATGCTGAGTTTACTTCAAGACAGACATTTAAGCTTTCACAGGCAAAATAGGCTGAATCCTGCCCTACTTCCCATCCCATTCTGTAGCCTGACATGCTCTCGAAAGGTTGCTCAGCTTCTGGAATTCCACTGTTAAGTTGCTTGAGTACAATATTAATAGGGAGCTCCTGAGAAAGGCCTGCTGACTTTGAGATTAAGTTCAGGTTACCCACTTAAACTTGAGCAAATCACTTCTTTGCTTTCTCCTCTTTAAAATCGGGAATTACTCTTTCTGCACAGCCTACCACACAGAGCACAACCTACTGTATCCAGAAAGTACTTTGTCAAACCAAAGTGACGATTCCAATGTGAGGAGCAGAGCACCTTCCCTAGGTCCCGCAGGGAGAGGTGGAGAATGTGTGATAAAACAAGTTCGAACCCCGGCGGGTATTTCTGTCTCCTTCTATTAAACTTGGGTTTGGCAACTTTTAAAACCCTCCTCCTTGATTCTAAAACTAGGGCCTAAGGGAACCTGTGAGACAAGTTGTCAAACAATAACTGAAAAGTTAGATAAAGTTAAGGAAGCTAAGAGGTGGGTGCTTTTTTGATGCTCCTTACCTAAAGATAGAAAAACGGGGAGGGAAGTGCATCTCTCTAAATGGGGGAAACAAAATTGTGCAGAGTTATAATTTGCTTGGAAGCCTAAGTCTTGATGGTGACCACCTCCTCTAGGTTCTGAACCTACTTGGAGAGCGAGTTTCTCAGTGGGGTCCCTGTTCAGGGCTGGGCCGGGTGGTTTTTCACTATGCAGTGTAGTAGCTGTGCCAAATAAATGCCAGTAGCAGCCTCAACTCAGTGTCTGTGGCACCCCCAAACACCCATACATTTTCCCAAATGTTTTCTAGGAAACACTCAGCACGTTTTTTCTGTAAAGATCCAGATAGCAAATATTTGGGGCTTTGCCGAGCGTACAGTCTCCGTCACAACTCAGTGCTGCGTTGCAGAATGAAAGCAACCACAGACATGGGGACAAATGGGCCTGGCTGTGTTCCAATAAAATTTTGGATGGCAAACTGGCACTGGCCTGTGGGTTGTCCTTTGAGGAGCCTTGTTCTAGGGGATTGTGCCACCCTGTTGAAATTCCCTTATCTGTAAGGAGAAGAGTGGGCAGAGAAATGAGCTGGTTGTTCTTGATAGCATTGATCATCTCTATGATGGCTTCCCCTTAGAGAGACAGAAGAAGAAGGAAGTGCTAAAATGAGAGATTTTGTTTTGACTTCCCTCCACCCCGAATTAGGGTTCTTCAGAGAGACAGAACCAATAGATGGATAGATAGATGGATAGGTGGATGGATGGAAGGATGGATGGATATAAAGATAGAGAGATGGGTGGGTGGATGGACGGATGCATAGGTAGGTAGGTTGATAAATAGGTAGGTAAGTAGGTGGATTGATTGATTATGAAGGATTCGCTCACATGATTATGCAGGCTGAGAAGCCCCATGATCTGCCATCAGCAAGCTGGTGACCCAGGAAAGCTGGTGGTATAGTTCAATACAAGTCCAAAGTCCTGAGAACCAAGGAAGCCACTGGTGTAATTCCTAGTCCTAGGGCAGGAGAATATGAGATGAGATGTCCCAGTTCAGGCAGTGACGTAGGAAAGAAGGAGTGAATTCCTCCTTCCTTCGCCTTTTGTTCTATTCAGGCCCCCGACAGATTGGATGATTCCCACCCACACAGGGGAGGGTGATCTGCTTTAGTGGGTGCACCATTCTGAGTGCTAATCTTATCTGAGAACGCCCTCACAGACACACCCAGAAATACTGTGTGACCAAATATCTGCGCTTCAGCTGATCCAGTCAAGCTGACACATAAAATTAACTATCACACTCCCTATACTTATATTTTTTAAATTGAGGCATCATTTACATGCAATACATACATACAATTTACATATAATAAAATATACACATCTCAAAGGTACAGTTCAATGAGTTTTTGACAAAAATATACCCAGGTGACCATCACCTCATTCTATATGTAGGCCATTTCCCTACCTTCAAGAAAGTATCCCAGGGCTTCCCTGGTGGCGCAGTGGTTGAGAGTCCACCTGCCGATGCAGGGGACGTGGGTTTGTGCCCCGGTCCGGGAAGATCCCACATGCTGCGGAGCGGCTGGGCCCGTGAGGCATGGCCGCTGAGCCTGTGCATCCGGAGCTTGTGCTCCGCAACGGGAGAGGCCACAACAGTGAGAGGCCCGCGTACTGCAAAAAAAAAAAAAAAAAAAAAAGTATCTCATGTCCCTGGCCAATCCAGGATGCCCCAACCTGAGGCAACAACTGTTCTGATTTCTATCCCTACAGATTAGTTTTGCCTGTTTTTGTACTTCATGTAGTGGGATTATACATTTTATACCTTTTTTTTTTTGCATCTTGTTTTGACTTTTTTATTAAATAAAAGGTGGCTATCAACAATAATATGGGGAAATTTTATCATAAAAATCATCCTAATCCCATCACCTGAAGAGCACATCTGTTTTCACCAAGGTAAGTTCTCTTCCAGATCTCACCCATGTGTGCACATACTTTAACGTAATTATTTTCAGACTTTCCACACCATTTCCCCTGATTTTGTATTTAATGACACACCAGATATATTTCCCTTGTTTCCATGGAATTACCTTAATAATTGTTTAGTGGTTGTCTAAAATTCTAGCCTGCTGATGTGCTCAAATGTACCAGACCCTCTCCCTGTCAAGCAGAGAGACTGTATATCTAGCTACAGTTTGAGGAGGTTGACCCCCAGGTCCAAATCCTGGCTGTAAGCCTTGGTTGCTCATCTACAAAGCAGGGGTCATAACGGGACTGACTTTGTAGGGTTGTTGTTAGGATTCAATGAGTTCTTCTGTGTCAAACACTCAGAACAATGCCTGGGATGTAATAATCGCTATCATTATTGGGCATTTAAGCTGTTATCCAGTTTTTTATAGATGATGTTGTCACAGGTATTTAAGGGCATACAACTTTTTACCATTCACAGAATTCTCCCTAAGATAAATTCCTAAGAGGAGAGTTAAAGAGGAGGGATGTCCAATGGCCCTTGCTGTGTGTTGTCCACCCTCCTGGTTCCCTTTTCAGCTAATGGCACCCTCCCCCCAAGACTTTATCTTTGACGATCCTTCTCCCTTACTTCTTATGTCTTATATCCTATCAGGTTCTCTGGAGAGTGTCTCCAATTTCTTTAATAAATCTGCCTTTCTTCATTTCCGCCATCATTACCTTGGCCCTTCTCCACCCATGAGGATAAAAGAGCCCCGTAGATGATCCTGTCATTTCTCCGGGATCTCCCCAACTATTTTGCCCTGAGGATGAAATTCAGCCTCCTCAGCTCGCTCCTTGACTGAGACCCAAAACTGGACTTCATCTTCGATGAAGGATCCTGTTGCCTGGCTGCACCTGCTCATCACATCCTATTTCACGTTTGACTAACTTTATGTCAACTCTTAATGAGATGACAGTGCAAAATTGGAGTTTGGCCATTTTAGGAATGATGGTAGGGAAGGAATAGGAAGGGGTCAGAAAGGTAGGATGAAACAAGATGAGCTAGTGATATTTCCCTTTGTGAAGAAGCCCTTGTCATAACTGTACAGGGCCCTCCATTGGGAGAAAAGGGAGCATGTGAACACCCGCAGGGCACAGTTGTCTGGGATTCTTCTCCTTGGGGACCTGGTTCTAATGAATGTCAGGGGTGTTCTCCAACACACACAGAAGCTTATCACAGTGAATTAGGTGGGAGACCAATGTTATTTCCTGACAATGTTCTGACCAAGGAACTTATACTCCGGGAGGTGCAATGTAATCCTCTCTATAAATCAGTCAGTGGAACAGTAAGGTTATTGGAGTTTGCGGTGGGCTTGCCTTGGGCTTATCCATAAGGGGATGGCAATGTATAAACCTGACTCCTATCCTCAAAGACTTTATGGTTTAGGTGAGAAGACAGGCTATGCAACAGAGGAAAAGATAAAGTTATAGGTAATTATATGTGATCGTTGAAGAAGAGGAAGACATGAGAGAGCTTTGTAGAGGAGATGGCAAAGAGCAGGTGAGGTTCAGCAGATGCAGAGAATGGGGCAGGCAGCTCCAGAGAGGGTTACACCACTAGCAAAGGGATGCAGGTAGAGGAAGCCTGGAACAATCGAGGTTCAATGAAGATAACTTCTTGAGGATATCTGATAGAGGGTGCACATCGGCAAGAGCTGGTAAACCCCATTGGAAGGGAAGTATCTGCTGGGATTGGACAGTGCTCACACTCAACTAAGGAAGTTCAATTCTCTGTAGTAGGACACTGGGCTTCTTAAAAGGACTGGGCAGAGACTAGAGAGAGGCAGCACAGGACACAACACTAAGCCTTTCAGACTCAGCTTCTGAAGAGGTCATTCCCTCTATCTCTGCCAGGAGGGCAGGAAAAGAAGCCACACTGTCTTGGTCGGTAGCGTGGGGCTAATCTAATAATTGATGTGTAGGGGTGTTGGAAACCCCCCTTCCCAGGTGCTCAAGACATCACACCGGAAGAGTAGCATTTGGGCACCCTGGGGTCACTTCTGGGGCTGCAACCTGTGTCTCCATTGTTTGTCAGTAATTTGCATTTTCCCTGGATGGAGAGGAGAAATGACTGAGTCTGTCAACCCAACTTTTGATTTTATTATCCGCTGTCCTCATTAGAGATACTTAGTGCAACAAAAGCATTTTTAAAAGAGCAATTGTCCCCCTTCACAAGAGCAAACAGAAGCCTTGTTTACCAAGCTGTCAGCTTCATCAGCGAGTGTGAGACACACACAAACCCCACCCATCCTGAGAATGATGTTGTCAATGAGAGTCAAATTTTGTTCCAAAATTATAATAAAAATTATAAATTATAATAGGCCCCAGAAGCAATTCACATCTGTGAAAAAATGCCCACCCCATCCCACCCCCATATGGAGGGCTTTCCTGTGTCCCACGAATGGAGAAGCCCCTTTCAAGACATCCTCCCACTCAATCCAGCACACATGGCAGCGGGCTGTCAGCCAACGTTGCTCCCCTTCCAGCTGATTCTCAGGTGACAGACAAGCAGTCCATGCTAGCCAAAAGTCTGAGAGGAGCCCTTGCGCACAGATCCTTCCCCTCTCTCCCCCTCTCTCACACAACACTAAGTAAGAAGGCCTATCTGTGTAAGGAAGAGTCATCAGAATCTCTAATTAAATACATGGCAGCTGGTGAATTAAAGCGTTTGTCTTAGCTCTGCCATCCTATAATACCTTATAATCCTGAGAGTCCGGAGTATGAATTAATTATAATTTCTAAGAACCCAGGGAGCCAGCAGCATTGAGGAAGGAGTGTAGAGACGGAGAAGCTATGAATGGTGACAATAAATGCTTGTGAAAAAGGGACAGAGCCATCATTGTTATTATTTAGAAGAAGCCACCTTAGGGCGTGTATAAGCCTGCATATTTTTATGTTTTTTGCACGAGTGAGTGTGTGTGTGTGTGTGTGTGTGTGCATGCACATGTGGGTATATTCTGGGTCAAGTTTCAAGCTCTTGCTGTTGGGCATTTAACAATATCAGTTTAATCAGTAGTAGTAGTAGCAGCAGTACTTTACCAGCTACTGAGAGATTGTTGCATGCTTTTTATAGGATAAGCGCTTTCCCCGCCATATCTTAAGACCCTTGACTGTATGCTGTCATGACCATATGTTGACAGAGTTATCACTCTTTTACCAGTGAGAAGATGAAGCTCAGGAAGGTTAATTAATCTTCCCCAAGTCTCCCACAGCTCACAAGTGTCAGAGCCAGTGCTCAGATCCAGGCTGACCTGATCCCAGAATCCCTTCCCCTAACCACCAGGGCAGCCTGCCTGAACTTACTATGTGCCAGGCCTCTTGTTGGGTGCCCAGAGTATAGAATTTAGTAAGACATGATTCTTACTCTTAAGGAAAGGAGCCTGCCTTTCAGTGGGATGTGCTGGATAAGACAACGTGTGCTGCTCTAATGGATGAACCTCTGTGTCTCAGGGGCCTAATGCAAGAAAGGTTTATTTCTCCCTTGTGCATTGTGTGATCACGCACACAGAGTGGGCACTCTGCCTTTGCAGTTTACTCAGGATCCAGCTTCCTACCGCTCTGTGGCTCCTCCATCTTCACTTTCTGGCCTCCAGGGGAAAAGAGGGTGAGGGTCTTGTGGAGACTTTGTACCTACCAGACCTGGGAGTAGTGAGCAGTCCTTCCCCTCATTCTCTGCCCACTGCAACTCAGTCACGGGGCTATGTGTAGCTGCAAGGGAGCTGGGAAATGGAGCCTACCCGTGTTCCCAGGAAGGAGGGTATGTGGGAGTACATGGGAAAGGCTTGTAAGCGGGAGAAATCCCTGCCTTTTCCAAACGTACAGAGACCGTACAGAGAAGGATGGGACTATACGAATAGCTTTATTTTTGTCTCTTTCCCCTCCAGAAGGGACAGGTCAGTCTTTTAAAAAAAGGATGATGAAAAGAAAATGACTCGTAATGCTAAAAAATAAAATACATGCAGTGAAAGGAACATTGCCCTTGGTGTTGTCAGGGGTTTGGGTTCACATCCTGGCCCTACCAGGGGAAAACATTTCCTACCCTCACCATGCCTCATCTCCCTCCATGAGAGAATGAAGACAAAGCACCTAGTGCACGGGGGCTGCCGTGACGATGGAAAGAGGCAGAAAGGGAGCACTGAGTGCCTGGCACGCGATGCATGCCCGAACATCACCGTTTTCCTGTCTGCAGCATCAGGAGGCTGTGTCACAGCCTCTGTAGCTGCTCTCAGACTCCTGTGCTGCTTTGGGGGGAGTAGGTGCTGGGTCTTTCTTTCAATTTCTTACATAGCAAGTCAGCTAAATCATCAAAAAGCTCATGCTTAACAAATGAACATATTTACAAAACAGAAATTGAGTCACAGATGTAGAAAACAAACTTATGGTTACCAAAGGGGACTGGGGGTGGGTGGGGCGGGCAGGGGATAAATTGGGAGATTGGGAATGACATATATACACTACTATATATAAAATAGATAACTAATAAGAACTTATTATATAGCACAGGGGATTCTATTCAATACTCTGTAATGACCTATATGGGAATAGAATCTGAAAAAGAGTGGGAAAAATAAAAGTACATGCGTAAATGCTCACCATACTATAGAAACAACTGTTTTCTTTTCAAATTCCCTATTGCCCTAAAAATTATGTAGCTCTACCCAACTTAAAAAAATGATCAGGAGAATGATAGTCATCATTTATTATTATTATTATTTTGGGTGCTCCATGTGGCTTGCAGGGATCTTAGTTCCCCGACGAGACCAGGGATTGAATGTGTGCCGCCTGCAGTGGAAGCGCAGAGTCCTAACCACTGGACCACCAGGGAATTCCCCATAATTATATTATTTTAACAGACATCATCTGTTGAGTGATGGCTCACCAGGAGGCACTGTTCTGAGACCTTAACGTGCAGTATCTCTAACTGTCACACCAAACCTACAGTCTGGGTCCTCTTATTATCCCCACTCAGATATTAGCCAAGAGCTCTGAATTTTGGTCTGCCTTGTTCATAGCTCTGCTTTCAGCACCTAGGACAGTGCCTGACACGCAGTAGGCACTCAAAAGTTTGTGGGCTGAAGGGATAACTCTCCCATTTTCAGGAACAGTGAGGCTTAGCAAAGTTACTTGACTTGCCCACAGTCACATGGCAGTAGGTATTAGAGCTGATCCAAAGCCAGATCTCTCTGGCCCCAGACTACATGTTGCAGAGTAGAAAAAGTTAGCCAAAGCAGAGGTTGGCCCTCATATATTCAAAAGGAAGTGATCCTACCACCCTATGAAATGTTTGATCCATCTAAATGCTCTTTGCTTGATTTACACTTAAAGGAACTTTGTTTTCTGGAAATAAAGAGGTAGTGAAAATCATGATTGCTGCTATGGCCCAAATGGTTACTTCAAAAATAACCAGCAAGGTGACTGAGGCCACCATCTGGATTTCGTGGGGTTGCCTCTGGGGCTTGGAGGTTCCCAGGATGCCAGGGACTTTCAGGATGACCTTGGCAGGGCTCTGTTCTCATGGAGCCTGTTTCCTCTTCTGTGAAGCCAGCAGTGTAGAAGACATGGTTTCTGAATCCCACACAATTGGTTATCTTAGACAAGGGATTTAGGATCTTGGGACCTCAGTCTCAGGGTCTGTGAAAGAGATTGTGGGGCAAAACCATTTTTGAAGAAATGGTGTTGTGTGTAATCCTGGCACGGAGTGGCTTCTCTGTAAATGGTCAGCACTGTTACTATTAGTGTTCTAACCCTCTGTAATCCTTTCCTAAGTTCTTTTGAATGTACTGGAGAGACAGCACCACAGCTTATATACCTCATGTTTTCTAAACCTTAGGCTATGTCCCCCATGAACCCCTCTCTATGGGGCTGACCTCAGTTTTCTCTAACTTTGTGATTCATCCTTTGAGAAGAGCTCAGAAGGGCCAGGATTCCAGCCCTGGTGTGGCCCTCTGTGCTGAATGTCCCCTCTGGCCACTCCTTGCTGGCCATAGGCAGCCCTCACTGCGCTCACTTCTTGCTGGCTGGGCTCCGAAAGCCAGCTTAACCATGTCTGTTTCTGTCTTTTCTTGTTTTGTCAACATGCCATTGAAAAGGAAATGTAAACCTGAGCCTTGATTAGACGTCTCCCTTGGTGCAGATTTACCCTGATTTTCAATTCAGCACGTTGGCGTAGGTGCTGGGGCACAAGCTTCTTGCCATTGAAAGGTCCTGGAGCTGACATGACCCTGGCCAGAGTCCTGAAAGGGACTTTCTGGGAAAAGGTGGGGTGTTCCCTCCCTCCTCCATCCCTGTCTTTCCTGCCTGTTAGCTATTCAGGAGCAGTGCTCTGGGCTGAAATGCAAGCAGGAACTTAGCAAATTGCCAAGGAAGCTAGGAGGGTCCTAGACCATCTCACTAAGAAGGTGTCCCAGGGGTATTCCAGGTTTGGAGGGAGCCTGAATCTGTGTGTGCACGTACACACACACACACAGACACACACACACACACACACACACATACACACACACAATCAAAAACTTCCTGGGAGACTGGAATCTAGGATTCTAGGTCTGATCCTCATACAAAGTGAGTAATTTAATCTCTCTCAGCTTTATTTCCTCATATTATGGTAAGATCATAAAACTGTGGGGTCTTGATCAAACCTCTTGTCTTCTCTGAACTTCACTTTTTCTCATATATATGATCATTTGTAGTTAAGGAATGAGCATTACAAGTCTCAACCTTGACATCCAATCCCATATGTAGTCTTGGGCATATGATTTAATCTCTCTGGGCTTCAATTTCTGTACCTGTAAAACGAGAGCAGTAACAATCTACCTTGTGGCATTGTTGTGAGCACGGCATGAAAATGGACAAACACTTAAGGATGGTCCCACTTCCCTTTTCTTTTTCTTTCTCTTCCTCCTCCTTCCCTTCCATCTTTGCCTTCACCTCCTTCTTCCCTCTATCCTTTCTCCTCCTCTTCCAACATCATTATCATCATTGGCATCATCTCAGTATGAGGCCAAATTCAATTGCATCCCTGAAAGTGCTTTGTCATCTGTAAAACATTACACATACTGACATAACTATGCTATTATAGGTAGACTCAACTTATGTGAACCTCGACGTCAGCATGTGTGTACGTATTCAGCCTTTTAGGTTTGCTCAGTGGTGGAGTATGGCTGTCGGGCAGGTCAGATGCTGTGTGTCAAGGCATGTGGTGAGTGAAATGAGTTCGCCTGTGGATGGGGGATCCAGCTGGAGGAGTCGGGTGGCCCGGCGAGGGGGAGAACCAACCAGAACACCTCAATGATGGCTTAAGAAACTTACAAATAAGGCTGAGATTCCTAATGTTTAATTTCAAGTGACTGAACATTAACATTTAATTAACTCCTGACTGCTAAACCAATATTAAATCTTGGCAGAGGCTGGTGGCATCTCTTAAATATTAGCAGCCAGGAGGTGGCGGTCCTGTCATGGCTACTTAAGTGAGATGGAAGCTCACCCCATCATGTGGGGTCCCAATCTACACACTCTCTGTGCATTTCTTAGACACATATCCGTTCTCATCTATCTGGTTCTTAGAATGAGAAGGGGAATCCCATGCAAACCAGTATACCTTGCTTCAGACTCCTTGTCCCTCTCCCTACTGAACTGACTACTGGCCAGCCTACTCAAATGATCTGATCTCAGGTTCTCACCTGGAGAATGGGAAAAGCAATCCCTACCTTGTTATGCTGTTTCTACAGATCAGTGGCAATAGATGTGAAACATCTAACCGAAGACCTAACCCACTGTTATGGACGGCATGTTTGTGTAATCTCCCCCAAAGTTGAATGTTGAAACCCTATCCCCCAGTGGGACGGTATTAGGAGATGTGGCCTTTAGGAGGTAATTAGGTTTAGATGAGATCATGAGAATGGAACCCCCATGATGGAATTAATATCCTTATAAGAAGAAAAAGAGACTAGAGTGCTCCCCGCTCCCCCGCCACCACCATGTGAGGACACAGCAACAAGACGGCCATCTGCAAACCAGGAAGCCTTGAGGCCCTCACCAAACGCTGTGTCTGCCAGCACCTTGATCTTGGATTTCCCAGCTTCCAGCACTGTGAGAAATAAATGTTTGTTCTTTAAGCCACAGTCTATGGTGTTTTTGTCACAGTGGCCCAAGTGGATGGAGACACCCACAAACGTCAAGACATGATTCTGCTTCTGCTTCACTTTCCTCCTCTCTCCTTCTCACTTACTGTGCCCAGCTATGCTGGGCTTCTCAGTTCTTGTTAAGGACCAAGATCTGTTCTACCTTGTGGTCTTCAATGTGTTGTTCCCTTAGCCTGGAATTCTTTTTCCTCCCAATCCCCTGGCCATTTCTCTTGCAAGTCTCAACTTAAATACCACTTCTTCAAGAAGCCTACTCTGGCCCCCTTAGATAGATCAGTTTTCCCCATCATACATGCCCATGTCTCCCTCATTACCTCTGACTTTAAGCCTGGAAGATATATGCTTCCATTCTTCCCTTCTGCTTGTGTCCAAGGGAAAGCATCTGCTTCCTTTCATTGCCTTCCAAAGCCGTTAGAGTCTCACAATATCCCTCATTCTCTAATGAGTCAGTTGTCTTGCTTACTCTACTAGTGACAGCTCTGACAATAATCACCACTTACATCAATAATCCCCCTTTTCAGACTTTGGCACTGCACTTGGTTTTTCACATTTGCATAGGGCTTAGCAAAGCATTCTAGATGGTCAAAGGCAGGTACTGCATTTCGGCTCTCAGATTTGGGGGTAAGAGCCATCTCTTTGTGAGGACATGGTTGGGCTTTGGTGAGCTATTATGGATGGTCATCATCTGCTCACAGGCTGGGGTCAGGAACGGTGAACCCCAACATCAAGGGACCCACCAGAATCTGGAGCTGGATCCTGAAATGCAAAGATTTGGATCTGGAGGGAAGTAGATGCAGCCCACATGGGGTAGATTCCAGGGCATGGGAGATGCAAATTTGTCAGGGGAACAAGGCCAAGAATAAGGAATTAGGGTTGCGTTAGTCAATCCAGCATGAGAACGAGTGTAGTGTTGCAGTGTTGTAGTGAATGAGTGTAGCGGTGTAGTGTTTCAGGACATCTTTGGGGTGGGCCGTCTCAGAAAGGTGGCTGTGTTGATTGGGTGTCATTTCCTGGTAGGTCCTGGGACGGTGGAAGACTATGAGTGTGATCAGTGGCTACAAAGAGTATCATACGGGGTCAGAGAGAGGAAGAGGAAGGGTGGTGCTGTCACAGATCAGGTTTCAAGGATGAGCTAGAATAAAGCTAGAGAGGAAGATCCCATCCCAGGGGTGACAGTGACGATGATGGTGGCAGGTGATGGTGATGACAGTAATGATGATGATGACGATGATTGATGATGAGGATGACGATGACGATGGCAGTAGCAGCTAACCTTTCATGAGCGCTAATTACGCTCCAGCTACTGTACTGAGTATTTAACATATCAATACATTTAATACTTTTACTCTACAAGGGAGGCACTGATATTAACTCCGTTTTACAGATGAACAAACTGAGGCACAGAGAGGTTAAATAATCTGTTATGGTCATCCAGCTAGCAAGAGGCAATGCCAAGATTCAAACCCACCTCTGTCTGACTCCAGACCTGGAAGGCTCCATCTCTGTTATCTGTTGCTTCTTGTTTCAGATTAACCTCTGTGTGACCCTCTCATCACTCATCATCATTCATTCATCAATTATTTACTCATTTGACAAATATATATTGAGCATCAACTATGTGTTAAGTGCTGTGCAAGGTCTCTGCCCTTTTGGAGCTTATATTCTTGCTGCAGGGTCGGGGAGGAGGGTGCAAAAGACAATTAAACACATACATAAAATTCCTATAAAGGATTGCAGAGTCTCATGAGTGCCATAAAGAAAATTAAACAGGGCTTTGTGATAACCAGTTGAGGGGGATGGTGGGGTCCCCTTTACGAAGGGAGTTTGGAGGGCACCCTGCAGCAGTGACATTTACACTGAGACCTGAAGAGTAAGAGGAACCAGTCTGCACGAACCCTGTGGAAGAGCATTCTCATTTCCCATCTCTCTTGATTTCCTTTTGGGGCTCTGGGGGTAAAGGCCATATGTTGGGTTCTCATCAGCGGTGTAGTGTTTCAGGACATCTTTGGGGTGGGCCGTCTCAGAAAGGTGGCTGTGTGCATCCTCTTTGTTGGATGCTCTTGTGAGCGCTCCTGAGAAGTTACTCCCTGCTGCTCCATTTCTGCCCTTCCTGTAACTGAGGACATATTTGTGTTGTCTTGGTCATATTTGGCTTCCAAACCCTTGTCTAGATGGCTCCCCAGGGTGGCTCGACTCTAGGTAGCTGGAGACCAATTATGAAGCTGTCCTCTTCCCTTATTCACTGCTGAGTGCAGCCATAAGCTGACGCAGAAAATCCTAAATCCAGTTAAGTGTTATTTGCTTGAAATATTTGAAAGAGCCAGCTTGGCCCATCTTCAAATATTTGGTTAGCTAATCAAAGCTAGATTGCGGTCAGAGGCCATATCTAAATTTATTAGGAAAATTAATAGACCATTTAGATTTTATTGGAATCTAGCTAAAATGTGATAATCAGTCACACCAGCAGATAGTCATTAATTATTACACTGACCTGCATGATGGGCTCATAATGAAATGTTGACTTCTAGGTAAGTCATGAGGCCTTAGGACAAACAGGATAAGGGCTAGAAGGGTATCCTCACTCCATCTGCTTGAGGTTAATTGGATGGGACACAGTAGGAGAGGCTTTCAGTAAATACACACCATTTATTCTTTCAAACAGCATTTATTGTGCATCTACTGTGTGCTAGGCCCTGGGAATATATAGTACAGACAGCTTGGGTTTGAATACTGGTGCCAGTACTTCACAGCTGTGTGACTTTGGACATGTTACTTAACCTCTTTGAGTCTCCATTTCCTTACCTGAAAAACAGGGATAAATGTGACAACTAGGGTTGCTCTGAGAAGCCATGGAAATTGTGCATGTGACATGCTTATCGCAGTTCCAGCACATAGATGTTGCTATGATTTTAGTCCCCATTAGTAGTAGGATAAATAAGACAGATTTTCTCCTCAGAGAATTCAAACAACAAATTACGATACAGCTGACCCTCCAAGCAGAGTTGGTTTATCCCTGCAGTGTGCCACATACATTCTAGGGAAGGTCAGCGAATGCTTTGATGAGAAGGAGATTGTTTGGGCTTGGTTTCAAAGGGTGAGAGGGTTTGTTTCCCAGGTGGACCAGGGAGATATGGGGCTTCCAGGTGGATGGCACAGCATAGGCAAAGGCAAGGGGGCCTGAACAAGCTGGCACTTGGTGGAACTTTAAATAGTTCAGCATGACGGGACAGCAGCATCTTCACTAGGTTATTATTAGGGCAACAAGAATTGGAAACTGCGTGTTGTGCTCTAATTACTCACCTTTATGCTTTTCTCCATGAAATGTACATGGATCACATATTGCCTCTGAAGATGACTATTCTGTTTACTTGCATTTGCCAAATGTTCTGTTTTTCCCAATGGAGTCAGAAGGGAAATCTTATATGTTTCCAGGGTCAACAGTTTTGCTCAAGGGGTCTGAGCCATGAGGTTCCCCCTGGGTACCGCTCTGTATGGGCATTGCATACACTCCTTCAGGGTCAGTGTGGGTGTGGCCTGGAGTTACAGACCATTGCCTGAGTCAGAGAGGCCTGGCTTTGGGACCAGCTCTGCCACTCTCTTCCTGTGAGACCTTGGGGGAGCCTCTCTGGACCTCAGATTCCCCATCAGCAAAAGGGAGGTTTCTAACCACCACCCCATTGGGCTGTAGACAGGATCACTGAAAAAAATTGAACAATATATATATAGCTCTTCGTGTAAGCTTTTAGTACATCTACATATTCAACAAATGTTAGTTCCCAGAATATAATGTGGTATGTTTTTTTCATTAATTAAAAAAAATAACTGGGGGAGGACTGCTATATCTGGGTGTCCTGTATCATATACTAAATATACATATGTCCTCAGAAAATGAATATGCATTTCTCCAAAGATGTATATGCATGTTCCATGTGCCTATTAAGTATATATGTCTGTTTTATGTATATATGTGTGTGTATAATTATATAAATATATAGGCTCAAGTATACAGATATATATCCTACTTATACACTGAGAGACATATATAAGGAGGAAGAGTAGACATAGGAAACTGTGGAATATGCCAGATTGCTCCAGAAAAAGTGTGAAATGTTCTGAGAACAGGAGAGCCAGATTAACCCCACGGGCCACACGTGCTGATCTGATCCGAGTCCAGTGGTGTGCTGCTTAGCTTTGCATTAGCCAAAAGTGCTGTGGGGACTTGATCACAGAGCCCATCCCCTTTCTTCTGGATAACAGTGTCCCTTATAACAGGAAGTGAACAAGGCAAAAGGAAGCGAAGAGCACTCTGTGGCGGGACATCCTGTGACCAGGACTTGATGGACAGGGGTGGGGGGAGGGATGGCTTGTGCCTTTGTGTTGAGAACAGGCTCTGCCCCCACAGCCCCAATATGCCCTGAGCCCTGGCCAGGCTGCGGGTGGAGCTACAGCGGGATCCTTCGCAGTGCTATGACAGGAGCTCCAGGGAGCAAATAAAGTCTGCCTTGGCCAACGACTTGCGGAATCAGGGGAAACAGGGCCTGAGAGTGACATGTTACCTAGTTTCAGGGTGACTTTGGGACGAATTGGAGGAGAAAGAATTCAGTTCTACTGCTATTGCTACTGCGTCATCATCGTCGTCATTACAGAGAAGACTGACCAGAATTTCTGTCCCCAACGGGGGGCTCCTCAGGTAGCAAACAGGGCCACATGGCAGCCCAAGCAGGAAAGGCCTCCTGTCGTCTTGGCTTGGGCTGCTTGCTGCTGTTACATCCCTTCCCCAGACAGAAGTACAGACAGACCTCTGCTTGAATGGATGAAAGAGCAAGGGAGGGAAATTCCAAGGGAAATGAGTTAGTGTTGAAAAATACCTTGCCACATGGGGACAAATGGGATCTGGCCTTTCAGACTTGTAATAGACTCACTGGGCATCTCTAAGAGTGAGGAGGATAGAAGGGATATTCCACACAAAGAGCCGTCTGATCACAGGATCGCCAGTTTTGATGAAGATACACACGAGTTAAAAATAGTCCCCAGTCCGGAGTGCGGAGAGAAGCAGGCCTCCAGGTTCCTGGGCGCATGTGTGACAGAAATGCAGTGGGGCATTTTAATGAGATCCCTTTACCAGAAATCCCGACCTTCTGTGTAGCACATTAATGTATTTTGCTAATTATAAATGCAATTAAAAAGTACTGAAATAAAATTAGGCTGATCTATCTAATTTACATTAAGCACTTTCAAATTATGCAGATTTTAAAGCCTCTCATCTCTCTCTCTCTCTCTGTCTCTCTTTTTTTCAATTTAGGTTTCAGGGTAAAATTGTCTGCATTAAAACAGCTGGAAAACAACCTTGTAGGAAAACAAATTTCTTTTCTGTGATTATTCTCAGTGTGTGAGTTAATTTTCGAGGCAGTAATATACTTAGCTGGCATCGAGCAGTGACTCATAAAGCCAAAGACATATGTGTCTGGATGCAGGCGCGGGAACAGGGTCCGTGGGGGGATTGAGCGTGGTTTGGTTACTTTGGGAATAAGGTTGAGAGGCTAACTAGGCAAAAAAATAGTGACGTGATGGTCGCTAAACAGTTGAGATTTACAAAGAGTGAGATGTAACAGCAGGCATAATGTGTAGTTGATAGAGATGAACCATCTGGTGGGTTTATCCAACAACACAGGATTTTTTTTTTTTCCCCTCTATGATGACAGGTGAAGAGAGTGATCCAGGTGATGAAATTACTGCCCAGCATTATTAAGAATCAGGACGTTCAATTTTGCTGGCGCTGGAAGTTACATATGCAGAGCAGCTATATATTAGGTGGGGAAATGGAGCATAAAGGAGAGTGGATGTTTACGTTGGACGCTCTCTCCACAACGGCTGGCCATGTGTGTGCTCTTCTGCCGAGGCTGGAGAGAGAACCGCCATTCAGCCTGGGTCTGCTGGAGGCTGTGTTCGCCTGAGGAGGAGAAGACCTTGACAGGGCCCCTTTACAGGTTAAATCTGATCCGCAGTTTCCCTGGAAGCAGAGATGTAATAAGCTCTTCTCCGGAGTTGCATATAAGTTCCTTAAAATGTTCCTGGTGTGGTATAACTCTCCTTTGCACAGTGCACTCAATTTTATTTACAGCCCAAACTATGCTCTTTTAGCTCCCCATCAAAAGGAGGCCTAAAATAATTCTCCAAGTCGGAGCTGTTGAGTTTGAGCAAGGAGAAGATTTAGAGAGCCCTTTTTCCTCTTTTCTTTCCCCCTTTTTGATGCTAAAAGAGTCTTCCTACTTTAGATTAGGGAAGCAATCTTGCCTACTCTGACGTGGAAGCCAAGGTGGATGCTGGTTCCCATCATCTTCTCTAAAAGATGGTTGAACTGTAGGGCATCAGACAAGTGTAGGAGACAAGGGTCCTTGTGTTCAGAGATCTCCCAGCTGCGGAGGGGGCAGGTGGGGCTCGCTAGGGTAAAGAGATTCTTTGCCCCTCCACCCTCCAAGCCTCTGCCACCATAAAGTCAAGCAGGAAGTACTATTAACTACTTGTTAATCCATGGAGAGAAAGTGTTAAGATCTTTCTCTCCAGAAGGACCATATCTGGACCCATGTGGATGGCCAGATGCTAAATTGGAGCTAGACCTTGTGGGTTTCTCTTTTATGAGGACCCAGCCAACAGCAGGACTTGATTAGATGGGAATACAGCCACAGTTTCCCCCCACCAAAAAAACAATACAAAATCTTACCTCCGATGCTTTCATTTTCATTCTACAATCCTCCCTGGGCACCTTGGCATCAAGCAAAGTGCCCATCACCCTTTCAGCTTGGTCCTTCTCTGACAGACAGCTCCAAGGAATCCTTTGTCCTATGTTATGTTCCTCTTTCTTCTGACTTTGGGAGGGATGCTGGATGCATGGCATGGAAATAATGGATGCTTTGGAAACAACACACCTGAATTCCAATCCCAACTCCTGCCAACCCCAGCTGTGGGGTCTTAAGCAAGTTATTTAACTTCCCCCAGCTTTAGTCCCTTCATCTGCTTTTGAGAACAATACCACTTTCCTTGTAAGGTTGCAGTAAGCATTAAAATGACATCATGAACATGAAGCACATGCATGACACCTGACATTCATTCTTTTACTGAACAAATGGTCATGGAGAATCTGCTCTGTGCCAGGCACGGGGGGCTCAGCCCTGATGTATTAGGGTTAATGAGTGCCCAACATGTGTGCCTCTGCCCTAGGCATGCCTGGATGGGCATTTATTAAGCACTTGATGAAACAGGGCTGACTTAATAAAATGATGGAATTCTACAAATAGTTATTGAGCTCCCACTGTATTTAAGATACCATATCAGGTACAGAAGGGACATGGCAAGTTGGATAGGATGTGTTTCTCCTCTCCAGGACCTCATGTTTCACCATGATTATGTTGCTCCATTTAGGTATTTCAAGACTTCAGAAGTTGTCTTATTCTCTTTCTTGGTCTTCTGCCTCACCTCTTGTAATTCCCACCAGTGATCAAACTTCCATGCCTTTGCATATGCTGCTCTCTCTGCCTGGAGCAACCTTGCCCATCCTGACTCATCCAACTCATGCCCTTCTCTACTTGTCGAACTCCTGCTCATCTTTCAAAACCCAGCTCTGAGATTTCCTCTGGGAAGTCCTGCCCCAGCACTGCAGATGGTCTGCTGCTATATTCATTTTCCCTGAGACCTCTTACCCATGTACACGTCTGTTTCTTTCTCTAGACTGAGAGCTCCTTGAGGTCAAAGACCCATGTCTGATTCATCTTGGCATCCTTCATGACTACCATATTGTCTGGAATTGAGTAATTGCTCAATTAATGCCAGTTGAGTGAAGAAATAACTTCATGAATTAGTGAATGGATTGTTGGATGGATGGAGAGACAGAGAGAGAGGACAAACATTCATACTTGAATGGATGGAGGGGTGGTTGGTTAGATGGATGGATGGATGGAGGAAGTGAGAGAGAAAGAGGCATGCAAACATTCACACATGAATGCATGGATAGATGGATGGATGGACAGACAAATGAAACAATACACAAGTGAATGCCTACGCTTGGTTTAATGATGGTAGTGATCGAGACTTTGTCTGTAATCCCAAAGGGCTTTAGTTAGTGAAACAACAAGGCAGAGTTATTCTGTTCTGTTTGTGTTTGAACCCTGAGGATAGTTTTGCAGGGAGTTTCCAGGGCATTTCAGGAGCTAACAAATCTGAGGACAAATGAACATGTCAACGTTCTGTGGACCCCAAGTATGAATTGCATTCCACCCAGTCCAGGGGGAGCCTGCCTTCTGCGTGCTGCATCATCCCTCCCACCCACTGTGCTCTCCCTTCCACTCCATGTGTGCTGTGATAGCCAAGTTCTAATTAATTATGGTGGCCTTTCAGCACTGGACACCACGGTTTTCTCTGTAGCCATGGCTGCTGCTGCCCTTGCTTCCTGCCAAGCTCACCTCCCAGACAAACATACTTAGCAGGTGTTTTCCCCACATTAATAATCAGAATTGACACATTCTAAAAGAGGGCTTCCTTGTCGTGAAGGGCAGCATTGATGGATATGTGGGAGAATTGACAGCCCCAGAGAAATGTTTTTGCCATTACCAGCATTTCTCTGACAGGTTTTTAATAAACCCACTAAAACTGCAGTATACTGGAAAATTTTGTAGATAAAGTGCAAAGGGCTGCTCTGACTCGGAGGATCTGGGGTAGAAAAATACAGTTTGGGGAACACTGAATTCCTCAAAAAATGGTGCTCTTAGAAGAAGCTGATCTTCTAAGATTGGGTTGGCCTGAAAGCTGGAGAGGGAGCAACAGCTAAGGGTCTTTGAGGAGACCTGGGTTACAGGTGGCCCTGAGTAATGATTCCGGTGAACTGTGGATGAAGCACATTTGAAGCCCTGGAATACAGACAGGATTTAAACCCTAGATTAGGGAGGGCGGGATTGAATGGGTTCATTCACTCATTCACTCATCTATTTGATAAGCACTATTCACTTCTGACTCATGGGTCACAAATGTAAATTAGACACCATAAGTTGAAAACTCTAATAGCTAATTTATGGCCTTTGGCTCTCTACACAGATTTGAGGTCCAATGCAGATTTTCTCATCTTCAATAGGAAACTAATAATGCCTATTCTTTAGAATTGTATTTGAGGGTTAGGGATCAAATAAGTTAGATTCTGTATGGGTCAGGGTCCCTGCCAGAAACAGATGACATATACTAATGGGAGAATTGAGGAGAGTTTAGTATGGGGATTGCTTATGAGAGAGGGGGCACGGTTAGGGGAAACAGATGAGGGAAGACGCAGTGCCCTGGAGCTAGCAACAGTGGGGAGCTGTTACCACCACCCCTAGGCATCAAGGAGCCAAGGGAAGGGGAGGTCCTGGAACCCAGACATTGCCTGACTTGGCTGTGACCTTCAGGAAAAGGTCAAGTTATTGCTAGACTGCACTCCAGCAGAGGGAATCAGAAGGTCAAATACTCTGATCTCCCTTTCCTCCCACCCTGTGCTGTCCTGGTGACATCTCCCTTTGGCCAAACTTCATGGAGAAGGGGACTCATCACTACAGTCCATAAAGGTGAACTTTCCAGGGCACAGAGCAGGGTGGAGAGTGGCTGTGGGGGGACAAGTGAGGGCTATCCATTCAGCACATATACCAGCACAGCTGGACTCTCAGTGAATCAATATACTGTGGGCATAAGTCACTAACATCCCCGTGACGGTAAGGGGATGGCTGGTATTATTATTTCCATTTGGCACTCAGGCTTAGGAAGATAGGGTGGTCCCCACATCTTTGCTGGCAGACCCGCCTCCCCCCATTATTTCACATTCTCTCATTTCCTCTCGTTCTTCCTTGGCCACCAGAGGGAGGCCAGCAGGTGGCAAGGGTGCTTTGCTTTCCAGGGGTTAAAATCAGACCCTGAGAGTGAAAGAAACTGTCCACATTTCATTAGGAAATCGGGTCCTTGCCAGGGACTGTAGTCAGTGGGAGAGATGGGATCTGAAAGCTAAACAAACCCAGTGATGCCCTGGGACAAGCTTCCCTAATTAGCAGAGGCGGCTGCCGGATCATTGCTGCTCTCCGCCTGGCTCAGCCTTCCTGGAGCTGACACACTTGGGGGGCCCTTCTTACTCTTTAGCCCACTGATCCTTCCAAAGGCTTTCTAAGCCTCTCAGAGTCAGTTTCCCAAGCAGTCAGCCTTTCCAACCGGAGGGGCAGTACCCCCGGGAAAAGATGGGATGGCCTGATAGAGAAATGTCTTTGCAAGACCTCAGGTGGAAACTAATGTTGTCCCCAGCGACCCTGCCAGCAACGTCTGAGCCTGGCTCGGTGTGAATGGTAGGCACCCAGCTGTTGTTATCAGACGTCTGGGTTCAAATCCTGGCTCCTCTGTTCACTCGCTGGATGATGAGAGCATGATTACTTAACTGCTCTGAGCCTCCTTTCTCTCCCATGAAATGCAGTGACTGAACCAACCTGCATCAGTGTCGTGGGCCTTGGGACAATTGTGGCTGCTCGCTCCTTTCCCTTCATTGGGCCTGTGGACCTCTGTTGCATCTCCTCCGGTCCTCTGTTTAGAGCTCCAACCATTTCAGCACCTCTCCTAGCATTTCCTTCATCATTGTGCAGCATCCTGGGGAGGCCACAGGGCCAGGACCCCTTGTGAGCTCGCTGCTCCAGGGTCATCTCTGAAGGCTGCCTGGCTGAGAAAGGCGGAGCTGGATTTCTGGACTAGTTTCACATCCTATTAAAATGGGTCATTACTGAGCACATTTGCACAACCAGGAAATCAATTGGGTGCAAACCAGTTTGCTAATAGTACTCCTTAGAGCCTTTTTATAACTTAATTGTGTAGGTAGCCACACAAACGTATAAACAGGGGTGGAACAAAGTTGGGGAGGGGGATTCTGAGCAGGGATCAATTCTGGAAATCCTGGCTTCTGTAGGGGAGGGAGCTGGGAAGAAGTTGAGAGTCTAGATCAGTGCTTCTCAGACTTGAACAAGAGCAGGAATCACCTGGGAATCTTGTTACTATGCAGGCTGGTTTAGTTAGTCTGGGGTGGGCCCAGAGATTTGCCTTTCTAACAAGCTCCTGGGAGGTATCAGTGTTGCTGGTCTGGGCCACACATTGAGGAACAAGGAGCTGGACTACTCAGCACTTCTGGGAGGCACATCTGCCTGAGACAGCACAACTGATAGGGAACACTCCACATCATAAACCTTATTTGGATGTCACATCTGGGATTTCCCCATCCTTTTCTTTTAGTATCCTCCTCCTTCCTTGCTGTGGCTCCTGAATACCTATCAGCCTTGCTGGTTCTACACCTGTATCCTCACAGGGTGTTATGGGCTGAGTCGTGTCCCCCCTAAAATTCAAATGTTGAAGTCCTAGCCCTTTGACTGTACTCGGAGACGGCATCTTTAAAGAGGTAATGAAGTTGGAATGCAGTCATTGAGGTAGACTCCATTCCAATCCTGGAACTCTTAAACAGCTATGCTATTCTCCCTTCTGTATGATCAGACTTCAAAAGGAGGGTCTCCATAAAATAAACCTACATTTCCATCCCCCTTGGGACTGAAACCTCATAGTTAACTCTGTTTAATACTGAACCTCATCCCTGGTGTCTCCCCTCTGAGTCATGAGTGTGTTTGCAAAAGGTGGTAGCCCCGAAAAATCAGGCTGTCCTCAGCTGGGAGTCTTTCATCCTTAAAAAAAAGATTGGGGTTAACAGATACACACCACTATATATGAAATAGATAAACAAGGATTCACTGTATAGGACAGGGAAATATATTCAATATCTTGTAATAACCTATAATGGAAAAGAATCTGAAAAAGAACATATATATCTGAATCACTTTACTGTACATCTGAAACTAACACAACATTGTAAATCAACTATAGTTCAATAAAAAGATTGTTGAGGTCTAAATAACACCCAGAAAACTGGGTGTTTTAAAGAGTAAAATCTGATATGTGTTGACATTTGTGTGTACCATTAAAACCATGATCACAATCAAGACAATGAAAATACTCATTGTTCCCTGAGCCCAACCTCTTTAGGCAACCACAGATCTGCTTTCTGAATCTATAGATTGGTTTGAGTTTCCTAGAATGTGATATAAATGGAATCATATCGTATATACTGGTTTTGTAGTGAGATGTGATTGACATACTAGTATTCATGTAGGGTGCAAGAATGTTTAGTAATATAGAGTTGTGCAGCCATCACCACAATCCAGTTTTAGATCTTCTCCCTTACCCCCAAAATACTCCATTTGCAGTTAGGTCCCACTCCCCCAGCCTCTAGCTCCAGGCAACTTCTGAAACCTCAGGATTAAGATTTGATCCTGATCTGATTCCCATCTTTATGAATTTGCTTTTTGGGGGGCATTTTATAGAAAGTGAATAAAAAGTAGACTGTCCTTTGCATCTGGCTTCTTTCACTTCTTGTAATGGTTTTTGGGTTCACCCAGTATTTCATTCTTTGCATTGCTGCGTAGAACTCCGCTGAATGGATGTACCACATTTTGTTTATCCATTTACCAATTGATGGACAATTGGTTTGTTTCCAGGTTTGGAGTATTGCAAATAATGCTGATGTGAACATTTGTGTACAAGTCTTTGTGTGTGGAATTATGCTTTCATTTCTCTTGGGTAAATACCCAGAGGTGGAATGTGGATCATTTGTTGGTGACAGCTTAACTTTTAAAGAAACTATTTCCCAAAGCTGTTGTATCATTTTATATTCCTACTAGCAACATATGGGCATTCTAGTTTCCTACATCCTCACTGATATTGGTGTGATTAGTACTTTTTATTTTAGACATTCTAATGGGTGTATAGTGCTATTTTATTGCGGCTTTAATTTTCATTCCCCTAATGACTAATGATGTTGGGCATCTTCCAATTGCTTATTGGTATACTGTTGTCCTTGGTGAAGTTTTTGTTCAAATCTTTTGCCCATTTTTAAATTTGGGTTGTTTATTTTCTTCTTATTGAGATATTTTTATTGTGGCAAAATGCTACCAACTTAAATCTCTTTAAAGCATACTATTCGATAGTAGTAAGTACATCTACAATGTTGGGCAACCATCACCACTGTGGTTCCAGACCCCAAACAGAAACTCCCTACCCATTAAGCAGACACTCCCCATTTGCTTCTCCCATGCCCCCTGGCAACTACTAATTTGCTTTCTGTCTCTGTGTGGTCTATCCATACAGTAGAATATTACTTAGTTATAAAAAGGAATGAAATACTGTTACATGGTATAACATGGATGAACCTTGAATATATTATGCTGACTGAAAGAAGCCAGACACAAAAGGCCCCATATTATAGAATTCCATTTATGTTAAATATCAGAATAGGCAAATCTTATTATTGAATTTTAAGTGTTTTTTTTATATAATATCAATCCTTTATCAGATATGTGATTTGCAAATAATTTTCTCATGTTATGGAGCTACAGAGTTATTCTGAGGATTAAATGAGCTAATATATCAAGTACTTAGTATAGTGTCTGGCGTAGACCAAGTACTTAATATATATTAGCTGCTATTGGTATTTCATTATTTGGATCCAATATCACTGGGAATTTTAGTGATTTGTTCTGACCCTAAGCTCAGTACAAAGTCCTTTATGTGTAGTTAAAGATACACATGGTTGGGCTGGGTCCCTGGAATTATGGTAGATGCAATTCCAGCACATGGTAGGTTCTCAACTAATTTTTGAACAGCATGGCTTAAACAATAACAACAATAATAATACATTTCAATGACTAACCTTCTGTCTCCAAGTTAACTAACCTGTCATTACTCTTGTCAGAGGGCACTTTCCCCTGTAAAATCCTCCGGAGAAGGAGTCTCCGCACCCCTCCTCGGTTGCCTGAATCTGACTGTCAGGCGCCTCATCCGCTTTGGACCACATCCCATGACTGTTCTTTCTCAGCTCTAGCCAAAGTCTCTCTTTGGCAAATTGTCCACCCATTTCCTTGTATGCTATTCCTAATGAAGGAGAGATGAAGGAATTTTATTCCCTAAAAGGCCTTTAACTTATGCAAAGATCACCCTCTACCTTAAATCCCAGCCTCACCAGCCTTTTCTCTCCTCTCAATAATATCAATAGCAATAACAGTAACAACAAACATAGGTCCTGTACAGAGACTTAACTTGTTTCAGTTCATTGACTCCTCCCCCAGTTCTACCAATGGCCATTTCACAGGTAGGGAAATTCAGGCCCAGAGGTCATGTAACCTGCTCAAGGTCACAGAGCTAGTGAACGGTGGAGTATAGTGATTTCAAGCCTGCTGTCTGGTCCACTTGTGTATAAGGCTGCTTAGTTCTTTTTATTTTTATTCCTGACTTACATTCTGATGTCTTATCACATGTGGGACTCCTTTAAATTCCCTTCCATCCCTCAAGCCCCGGCTCAGAGGACCCAGTGGTCAGCAGCTGGCCTGGGTCTTAGGCATCGAGAGTCTGGCCCTTCATCTACTCCGCACCACTTCTCATGATTACAGAGGGGGCAGCTCTGCAGACCAGAAACCCAAGCCAGGGTGGCTAAGAAAAGAGCCTGAAAAATGGGCATTCGGTCACTAATGGACCAAGAAGAGGCCTGGATTCTGTTTGGACCCCACTCAGAAAGTCCATCTTCCTCTCTCAGGAGGAGCCTGAAGAGAAAAGTGGACCGTGTTCCAGGAAAGAAGCCACAGCAGCTTCCACAGAGGCAAAGAGAATCATTTTTCTTAGGTGTGTGAAGGTCCTCAAAGAGTGAGGTAATAGGTTTCTTTATTAAAAATTAATCTTCTTGTAAAACTATTGCAATACAATACACTTTAATAAATCACCCCACGCTTGCGAACACATTTATTATCCTTTCTCGGGAAACCGTGGAGCCCAGAGAAATTGGTGCTGCAGAGGACGCCGACGCTGTGCTCAGTAATGAACTCGGTGGGGGTGGGGCTGGGGGCCGGGTTCTGTCGTGGATACTGCATGGGTATTACTGTTGGTTAATATCTGTTGGGATTATTTGGATATCACAGCTCCTAGGTGTGTGGCTTTTGGGACCTCTGGGTTGGGAAGGGGGCAGTGAGTGGGACAGCAGCTCTTGCTATGGCCGATGGGGTTGTGTGAACCTCCAGGTCTTGATGCGGGTGCTCTTGGGAAGATGGGAAGCTTTGGTTCTGTTTTGCAGACCAGCACCCGCCATCAGCACCCGATAGTTCCTTAAAGATGCTCTTCCTCATACATCTCCATTTTGTTTTACTTGCTTCATCCTTAGGCTTTGAGGTAGTAGGATGTCAGCAGCAGGTGAGGTTTGCTGACACACCTTTACCCTACAGTACCTGTTCATCTAAGCTCTATTCCCACCTCATCTAGGAAGGCTTCCCTGACTTCTAGTACCCGAAGTTATAAAACCCTCCAGGTGAAGCAACACAGTTTTCTCTGTAGAAGAGACAAACAAGACCAACTCTTCTTCACCAGATGGGTCAACTGGGCCCCCAGACCATGCCACCTGAACCCCAAATTCCTCAGTGTCTCATGAAAGCTGCTCCTTCATCTCCTGTCTGAAGCTATTTTCTCTGCAATTCTTTATCCCAAGATTCAGGCTAAGAAAAAAATGCCATTCCAGCCTCTCTGTGTTGTCTTCCTTATTGGGAATCCAAGAAAAAATATTTCTTTTCATAGTCTCTCTTCCTCCCATGCAAGTAAACACCCTGGGCTGGAGATCCACCCTCCTATCAGTAAATTCCACAAGAAACAGACTCTGATTTCCATTTTGGGTTCAGCTGAGGACACCCCCTTTCCTGTACTTCCTTCCTACTTTATAATCCAACTTGGGTTTTCTATTAGGACGTACGTGTGTGTGTATGTGTGTGCGTGCGCGTGTGTGTACGTGTGCGCACGCACATTTGTGTATGCGAGTGCATACACGTGTGTATATGTGCGTGTACATGTGTGTGCATGCACGTGTGTACACGTGTGTGTGTGTACACGTGTGTGTGTGTGTGTGTGTTGGAGGTAGGTGTTTCTGGGGGCAGCCATACTTCTATTACTGTAATTAAACAGGTGTGGAGAGCAGCTGGGGTCTCTGGGATCAGTGACCGTCTATCCTACCTCATTCCCCCTCACATTTCTTTTTAAACCGAGCTTGCTGACCAGTAGGCATGGAGGGATGATGGACTACACACTTATATCCCACTCATGGCTGGAATTTCAGGCGCTTCAGTTTTTACAGTGCCTGGCCCAGAGGAGGCAGTAGATAAATGACTTTTGAATGAGTGTGAGAGTGAGAAGTTAATGAGAGAACAAGTGAGTAGGCCCAAACTCTCACAGCTTAGAGTACAGGAGGAGGTCTTGCTGATGTTTGGCAGGGTGGCAAGTCACCAAGCCCCTTAGCGAGCGAGAGAGAGAGAATATGAAAGAGAGAATACGAGAGAGAGAAAGAAAAGGAAGGTCCGTCAAGTCAGGGCTGAAGATACAAGCAGGAGTCAGACAGTAGCGGGTCATGTTGGCCATATTAGGTACCTTTGTCTTTATCCTGAGAGCAGCAGGTGCTTTGAAGCAGGGGCGTGATGGATGAGGACATTAAGTAATCTTCATCACCCTCCAGATCAATAGCAGCAGCAAATCATTGGAATTGTCACCATTATTAGCATCATTACCGACTATTGAACTGCTGCTGAGCCAGGCCGTGTGTTGTGTGGTTTCCATACCTGGCTCGGTGATGCTTCCAGGTGATCAATACCATCATCATTGTGCATGTGGGGAAACTGAGGCTCAGGGAGGGGAAGTGACTTGTCCAAGTAGGGGATCCCGGGTTTCCTTGTAAGTCAAGCCCTACAAGTGCCTGCGTCATATGGCTCTCAAATTCCACGTGTAGGGGGACACTGGGAGCCTTGGTTCCTGCTCAGGTGCCCCAAGCATCTGTAAACAGCACAGGAGCTTTTGCTTTCCTTCACTCAGTCAGCAGACCCCTTGGGCACCAGTCACAGTCAGACACTGTGCTAGACACATCGTGTGAAGCCCTCCTCTGGAGGCACACAGAACCTCTGGATGGGAGATGGTTGAAGTCCATTTCTAGAACATTTCCCTCTGCTCACTTTGGGGAGGGAGCAGAAGAGTAGGACAGGATCTGGTTTTCAAGAGCTGTTGGTGAAGATGAAGAGTCGTGACCATGGAGGACATCAGGGAATGGGACTCAGCATAAGATTTAGGGGCACAGCTGGGTGCTGCTGCCCACAGCTAAACTCCCTCTGTGTTGGATCTCTGTATCCAACAGACGTATCCCTTGTATGTCTCGTCCTCCTCACTCAACAGGGCTGCCCAGAGACTCCTCCTTCTGTGACCCAGTCTCAGTAAATGGCTCTCCATCCACCAAGCACATCACCCTGGACTCATGTCTCTCCCATTCCCACCATTCCAAGTATGAGCCTGCACACCCCATCATTCCCTGCCTAAGTCCCCCTCGTATCGCCCCAACCCCATCCTTTCCCCTCCCCTCCTCTGCTTTCTGTCCATCCGCAAGGCCACCCTCCTGCTCTGGGAATTTAGCGCTATCTTGCACCTGAGGCTTCTCTGCTTCCAGCTGTGCGCTGCCTCTGCTCCAGTGATCCTTCAAAAGCTTCACCTCATGAGGCTGCTTTGCCGTTTGACCCTGCAGAGGCCCCACTTGGCCTGTAGAAGCAATGCAAACTGTCTCTCTTGGAAACCAAGGCTCTCTGAGCTGGAGCCTGGACCCCTGCTGCCTTGCCTTCTGCAGTTCACCCCTCGGGAGCCCGATGTCTCATAAAGGTGGATCCACCTGACGTCTTATCAGAGTCCCATCTCCAGGCCTCTGCCCATGCGGTCCCTCTGCCTGGAATGCCCTTTCCATCTGCTGTGTCTGCCTGGTGAAGCATGGCACATCCTTTAAGACTTGGCTTTAGTTTCTCTCAACAGATATGTTTTGAGCCCTTTTCTACATGCTAGACGCAACTCCAGGCAGGCTCTGGAGCCACAGAAATGACTAATAGGTATTCTCCGCCATGAGGGGCTGACTTTCTACCCTAAATGTCACCTCCTTGTTTCCTTCATGACTCCATCAGAGAAGACTGGCCTTTCTGTTTGCTTCTTGTTCCATCGCATTCAGTTGAGCTAACTTGTGCAGAAACCAGTTGTTCTGCGCTGGACTGGGAAATCTGGCAAGGCATCCTAGCCTTCAGGTAAATTGATGGCACGGTCATCCTCTGAGGACCACGCTGCTGCACCAGCCTGTGGATTCACATTGTCTCTTTCGTTAGCTCTATGGAGAAGGAGCTGTTATCCCATTTCACAGACAAGGGAGCTGGGGCCCATGGGACTAAGACACTTGCCCGTGGTCAGCACTCAAACCACACCCTGAGCCAAGGTCTGTTCTCTTCACCACCTGCCGTCCTGCCCTTCTCAGCTTTGTGTCTTCAGTGCCTTGTGTGGAACTGAGTACACAGACATTTGCTAAAGGAATCTGATTGTCTGCAGCATCAATCCGAGGGAGGGGAGGAGGGGGAGAGGGCATCGGGGAAGCAGGTGGGGTGAGGAGGGACCATCCACATGGCCCCAGCTGGTGGCTGGACTGTGCTCAGGGCATCAGCTTGAGGGAAGCAGCCCCATCAGGCTTCCAGGCCGCAGGGAGGGGAACCCCCCCTCCCGAAGCCCCGCACATTTCTTCCCTGGCTCCGATGCTGTGCTTGCTGGTCCATTGTCAGGGGCACCTGAAGATGAGCTTTGTGAGGAGGGAGGTGTTCCCTGTGAGAAAGAGATGTGAAATCATTCCTCCTGAATCGTTGCCTGTGACTCCAGCAGCATCCTGGTGACACCGTGCCCCACCCCCATCTGTCTCCCAGGCTCTCCCAGCCTCACAGGGTTTTAAGTGGATCAGTTAAACATGCCCGTCTACATGCAGCCCTCTCTTTGACAGCAATTTCTTAATCGGAGGAAACCTTGATCCCAATTTCAGGGTGTGCTGTCCCCTCTCTGAGTGACGGTTTTCCTAACCTTTGGCCCCAAAGCCCCACGTGATTAAGGTGGTCTGTCATCACAGCTCCAACCCGTGAGCCCACCTGCCCTGGGAGAGCAGCGAGGGCCCTTGCCAGCCATCGGCCCCGCAGAAGCTGCCTTCTCCCCGCCCTTCCTCTCCCATAGACCCACTGCCAAGAGGTGCTCCCACCAGGATCTCTGCAGCCCCCCGCCCATACTGCAGCCCACCCCATCAGGACAGAGTCATCGCTCATAGAGGAGGAAAGCTCCTTACAGCTGACTGCTGTCATTTCCTGCTCATCTGGCCTCAGAGATAATACGGGAGCCACCTAGGGTGCTGGAGCCCGAGGCCACAACCAGTCTGGACACCATCCATCCCAGCTGGGGTGGGGGCAGTGGGTTCCCATCATTCTCTTGGTCTCATTGCTGCCAGACCACTCTGCCCTCCCAGCCGGTCCTGGACAGTTCAACCCAACAAATGTTTACTCATTGTGGGGAGGGGGTGGCACATAGTATAATAAACTGGTTAAGAGCATCTTCTCTAGAGCCAGGTTCCCAGGCTAGAAATTCTGCTCCACCTCCTACGAACTGTGAGACCTCGGGCAAGTAAGTTAGCTTCTGCTTCCAGTTCTTTCACCTGTAAAATGGGGCCAAAAAGAGCTTTTCTGTCAGAAAATTGTGAGGGTTTAGTGCAAGGCTTCGGAGCTCTGAGAGCAAGTCCTGGCACAGAAGAAGTATCCAGTAAAGGGTATCCACTTCTGCCATTATCATCAGTGGCATCATTATGATTATGATGAAGATAATTATTATTATTGCTGGTGAGAGCCCACCCTGCACCTGGCTCAGAATTCCACCCCTTTTAGCACATTTAACCCCCGGTAATACCCATCACCTTATGTGTTTGACTCCCCCCTGTTTGACTGAGGGTCCTGGAGGGCAGTGGTGGCCCCTGGGATGTAGAGGGCAGTCAGATGTTTGGGCCATGAATGGACAAAGGCCCACTCCCTTTATTCTTATCTGCCAGCACAAGGCCTGGCACAGAGTGGGCACTCGGTAACTATTTTGGGAGTGAGGTGAGGGCTTACGCCTGGGACTTGATAGTGGTTGAACGCCGGGTGGCGAGTTTTGGGGAGCTGACCAGCTCGCAGAGTCACACACCATGTGACACAGCACTGAGGGTTCTACCAGAGGCATAGGAGGTGTTGCTCATTGAGAGCCTGGTGCCCTCAGGCAGCGTCCTCTACAGGGTGGGAGTTAAGGTTCGGCGGCCAGACTCTGGCTTTGAATCCAGGTTCTCACTAACTAGGTATGGGAACTTGAGTGAGTTGCTTAACCGGTCTGTGCCCCAGAGCTGGAGGGACTCGCCTCCACATTAAGGGGTATGAAGCCAAGGTTGAGAGCGACTGCATTCATTTTCTCAGGGTTATGGGATGGGAGGATGGGGCTCCTTCCTGTTATTTCCAAGGACTCGGAAAGGGCCCTCCGTGATGCTGGATGAACAGGAGTAGGAAGACTGTCCAAGGTGTAGGGGGCAGGGGCTGCTTCCCTCCTCAGTCCCCCGAGCCTATCACTCTCCAGCGTGAAGCCTGTCTGTCTCCCTCCTTGACAGGGAGAACAAGCGCCAGACAGTATCCTGGAGTCTGGGGCAAAAGGCCATCTGGCGTCTCCGTTTGTCTCAGAAAAGCCAGGGCACGTTCCCAGGGCCCTCCTCGTGCTCCCTCGATGCTGGTTGACTTCAGGCTCATCCATGGCCTTTGGGGGTGATTGACATACGCAATTTCTCTCCTCCTGTCTGGCCGAGGTGTGAAGAGAAAATTGGATGTCGTTGAATAATCGAAAATGAAAATCCCTCCAAATTGATTCCTATGAAAACAGAATTGAGTTCCACAATTAGGCATCCTGCCTTTGCAGGGCATCTGAGGCCTCTGTCTTCCCAGGCTGCGGGGCGGGCTCAGACGTGGCTTTACGTGTGATCCCTGCATGCACGGAGCCCTGTGGCTTCAGAGGTCTGAGGGCAGCTGTGCGGTAAGTAGCATACAAACCCAGAGAATCAGTAAATGGGGCTCTTGAGCCCTCCTGTGTCTAGTTCCTGGGTTCCTGAGGCGGGGAAGGAGATTTATTTTTTCTTGCACTTCCCCTGGCCGCCCCAGAGACGTAACCACGTGCTCTGTCCTGGCTTGTGTGCCCAAGGGACTTGGACATGGGCTCTGTCTCTCTGCTTCCCTCACTAGGAGGGTCAACCTCTTGCTTTTACTCCAGCACCCCAGCATCATTACACTCTCCAATCCATGGGCTGAGCGTTTCTCTAAGAGCTCAGACTCCTGGAATATACTTGGATTTTTACCTGGAGTTCGTGGATGGAATTCAGGGGGTCCATGAACTTGGATGGAAAAAATATATCCTATTTTTTAGTGCATTTTTTGGGTGGTAAAAACATATAACATGAAATTTGTCGTTTTAACCAATTTAAAGTATATGACTCAGGGACATTAAGTACATTAAGTATTGGGCAACCATCCCCGCTGTTCCAGAACCTTTTCATCACCCCAGATGGAAACCCCATATCCATTAAGCAGTCACTCCTCCCCCCAGCACTTTTTACCTAACCTTTACCAGAAATTTACCAGAAATTTACTCCGCCCCTCAGTGTGAATTTCAAAACAAACCTCAATAGTGCTGGTAGTACCTGTGGTTCTATTGCTAATAGAAATTCCAGGTATTTTCATATTATGTCACAGATATCTTGAAAGTCCCTTATGCCAGGGGTTGGCAAACTTTTTCTGTATAAGGTCAGGGAGTAAATATTTTTGGTGTTGTGGCCCATATGGTTGCTGTCTCAACTATTTAACTACACTGTGTAGCATGAAAACAGCCTTAGTATGTAAACAAAAAGGGAGTGGCTGTGTTTCAATAAAATTTATTTACAAAAACAAGTTGTGGGCCAGACTTGACCTGTGGACCATGGTTTGCTGACCCCTACTTTATGCTCATCTCTACTTCGAAGTTACTATAGACCATCACTGGATATTGTTATTTAGTGTGTCAATTAAAAAGCACAGACATATTGTTCTCTTACAAATTTTTGTCTGTATTTTAATATAATTTATAATTTATATATTCTATGTATATATTTGTGCGTTTATAAGTGCAATTCTGAGAAGTGGTGCTTAGGTTTCATCTGACTTCTAAAGGAGTTCATGGCACAAACAGGTTAAGGAACCCTAAATCCTTGACCAATGAATATCTTTACAATGTTCTGGAAAGTGGTTTTTTAGTTTTCCCTTGCATACCTCCAAGGCAGAGTGCTCACTGATTCCCTGGGAAGCCTACTTTGGGGAGCAGCTCTGAATCTAAGAATATTCTGTTTCCTGTTGAGCCCACATCTGTACCTCTTTTTACACATTAGTACTGTTTTCTACCCGTTTAAAGCTACATAGGACAACTTATATTCTACTTCTTTGCAGTACTTGAAGACACTCCTTCCACCCACCCTAAGAATCCCCTCTCTCTAGATCAGGGGTCAGCAAACTTTTCCTGAAAAGGGTCAGATAATAACTGTTTTAAGCTTTCAGGTCACACTGTCACTGTCTTGACTACTCAACTCTTCTGTAGTGTGGAAGCAGCTATAGACAGTATTAAAAAAAAATGGGTGCTCTAATTAAACTTTAGTTGTCCACCCCTGCTTTAAGCTAAAGTTCCAAGTCCTCTTGCTATATTAGCCATCTTCCTCTGAACACAAAGCAATGTGCCTGTGTGGCTCTTTCTCCTCCTCATCCATTATCCATCCATCCTTCTGCCCATCCATCTATCCAACTATCCATCCATCCATCCATCCATCCATCCACCCTCCCACCCACCTGTCTATCCATCCACCCATCTGTCCATCCATGCATTGGGAGAGAGTCATTTGCCTCATATATCAATAATTTATAATTACTAACCATGATCAGATCTACAAAGGGAATTAAAGAACTAAAGGGTATTAAAGAACACTGGTAGGTGCAGTAACTACTTAGATGGTGTGATCAGGTCAATTCTCTGAGAAAGTGACATCTTAGCCTAGAAATAAAGGATGAAAAACATGCAGCCATGTGGAGGGTGGGGGTGGAGCATTTCAGGAGACGGTAGAGTATGTGGGGCTCCCGGGGCAGAGAAGAAAATGGTATACCTGTCGGCTGAAAGGAGAAAAATGTGGCTGGATACCTGAGCTGTCTACTGCTGTGTAAAAAATTACCCCAACAGTTAGCACTTAAAACAACATTTCTTAGCACTTTGGGTCAGTAGTCAAGGTGCAGCTTAGCTGGGGCCTTGGTTCCAGGGTCTTGCAGGCTGCAGTCATCTAAAGATTTGACTGAGCAAAGACCTGGTTTCAAGCGCTCTCACCTTTGTTGTCTTCTCTTCATTAGAAGCAAATCTCAAGGTCTGGTTCACACTCAAGGAGAGGGGATTTCACAAAGGCATGAATGCCCAGAACACGGGATCTCGCGGACCATCTTAGAGTCTGCTGACCACACGGGAGTGTAGAGGGAGACTGAGGCAGGGGCCAATCCTGCAGAGATTTCTAGGCTGTAGCAAGCAAAGAGGTTATTCTAAGTACCCATAGGAAGCTCTAGAAGGGTTTCAAGCTGGGAGTCACATGATGAACTGTGGGTTTTGAAAAGATCATTTTGACTGCTATGAGGAAAATGGATTGAAGGGGCAAAGAGAAGTGAGGGGAACCAGCGGAAGGCTGTTTAAGTTCCTAATGATGACTCGGACCAGGGTGGTGGCAGCAGGGATGGAGGGAGGAAGAAGGGTGTCAGTCGTATTTTGGAGGCAGAGCCTGAGCACATTCTGAGGAACTGCATAGGAGGACTCAGTGGTTCTCCTCTGCTTCCTCCCTTCTCTCCGTGCATCCCCTCCTCTCCTCCCCGCTCAATAGGCCCCCTGCCACCATCTCCCTGGGCTCCTGTGGGCTGTGTAGCTCTGCTGTCCACAAGCCAGGCATTGACCCAAGAGAAAACAAAGATATCCCTAACGTTGTAAATCCTGGATCCAATTTATTTGTTACTTCCACTCATTTGAAATGCACCTGTTACCCCAAAGGTCTTTGAATACTATCACCAGCAACTACAGAATCAAAGATAAATTGGAACCTTTTGGAAAAACTCTCCGTTCAGAGGGGAAACAAACAAAAAAAAAGTTGTTTTTTTTTCCTCCTTAGATAACTTATTGGCATAGATGGCATGAAAGACCCCCGGGGCAAGATCTGAGGATGTTTGCCTTTCCTTTCTTCTTGATTCCGGTTCCTTCATTTGCTCCGTATATTCACATGGCCCTGACATTTCACTGCAGGGTTTTTAAAACATCAGATTGCCACTTTTGTCCAGGCTAGGACTGTCCAGCACCCACGCATGGGCGGCAAAGCCGTTTGCAATTTGTCTCCAATGTTGTGGCTCTCAGGGTCTGGCATCACCTGGCTACCTGCGTGTTGGTTAGAGACCATGTGCTTACAGTTGGGTGGAGCTGGTGAAACTTCATCACCCACACTGGGCGTCGAGCCTTACTAGGCATTTTATGATGATATTGGGGGTGGGGATCATTTCAGCCCACCAAGCCTGTTCTGTTGTCCACAGGCACTCGGGAGCATAAAGGAATCATTGAACTTCCAATTATCTGCTCTTTGTTACTGTTGTTGTTTTCTATAAAAATGAATGCAGCTCCATGAAAGCTCAGTATCAATCATAGCCTAGCAGCTGGAGGAAAGAGGATGAGACGGGGCCAGGATTGAGGGGAGCTGAGTCAGGTCTGGAGGACCCTCGGGAGGGTGGGGACCAAGTCCCAGCAGGAGTGGAGCTTCCAGCTCCTTTTGGGTGGGTGTCTGTGGGTCTGGTTGGGAGGGGAGACCCCTATGGGTGAGACCCATGGGAAGATGACATACAGCAGCTGGGATGATCTCTGAACCCAAATCAAATCACACTGATGCCTTCTCTGCGTGTCCCCACTGTCCACATACAATGACATTCACATCCTCTCCACGGCTGCAGTGTGCCCATCTGGTCTTGCTGCCACCCGTCCCCCAAGCAGGATCCGCTTCCCTGCCATTCTTTGTGTCTCTAAAACTGACAATATTGTTTCAATGGCCCAGGGTCAGTCCTGCCATCAGGCTGTTTCCTAGCTGCTCCCTCTGACCCCCGTGCACAGAATGACCAGCATCTTCTGGGCATTCAGGTCTCCTCTCACATGCCACCTCTTCCACTGGACATCCCAGACCGTCCCATCTAAATGAGGCTCCCACCTGCCATCCTGGCATATCCCCCAACTGTGTTTCACTGTGACCCTTATCATTGTGTAAAATAAGCTTGCTAATGTACTTGTTGGCTAGTTGAACATCTGTCCACCTTAATCACAATAATACAAACGTCTACACTTCATGTCACATAGTAGTTGTTCATTAAAGATTTCGTTTAAAAACTGAATGCATAAGCTCCTTTAGATCAGGGACTCAATCTTGTTCACACATGCTTCCATTGCCTAAAATGGGGTCTGGAACATGGGAAGCTCTCAAAAAATGTGTATCGAGTGTCCTAATTCTAGAGGGAAGGAATGTCCATTTGGCTGAAGAAAGACCCCAGCCAGCAGCAGGTTATGGTCCAGGACCACACGGAGGAGGCAGGACCCAGCTAAGGGCTCGGGGCAGAACTGGGACCTGGAAGAGAAGGAGAACTGGGTGGGCAGGAAGCCAGTCACCCGGGTCAGGTATAACCTGAGAGGTCTAAGGGAGGCTGAAGCTCAGCGGATACGGGGTGGTGCCGATCTTGCCCCAGGCCCTCCTGAAGTTGGGGTGAAGGCAGTGAAACTAGATCCTGAGCCAAGTTAGTGCCAAACTGCATTGGCTAATGGATTGGGGAGGGCAAATCCATAGAAAGAAGGCTGAGGGAGGCAAGGGCATGCTAGTCTGCCACTTCCTAGCTGTGTGACCTTGGGCTGGTTTCTTAGCATCTCTGTGCCTTAGTTTTCTCATTATAAAATGGAGATGAATAATAGTCCAGTTCTTGGGGCTGTTGTGAAGATTAGACAGTATGCTATATATGAAATGCTTAGCTCACAGCCTGGCACACAACATCATTGCCATGTTTCTGATTGTACTGTAATTCCATCTTATTGATATGTCTCTGCCCCATGAGTGCAGGTACACATTCATGGGGCATTCTGTGCAAACCTGTCAAATGTCCAGTGGCTTCTTAATTGGGGCCTCATGGACTCAGCAGAGGGAGGAAGCTGGGTTCTGGGTCTTAGAAATAGAACAAGAAGAGGAGGCATTCCAGAAAATGATCTTCTAGGGACATCATCTCTCTGGGACCCCTGCAGGAAAGGGCGTGCCTTTGGGAGTGAATGGAAGCCTCCTGCAAATGATAAGGTTAAAAGCTCCTCAGAGGTCATCTTGGTCATCTCCCTGCTGTACAAAGCTGACAACCGAGAAGGAGATTCTCCAAAGGTGCTTCTATCCCTTTTAGGGCCACAAATGTTTCTGAGAATCTGGCAAAAGCCAATGACCCCCACCAAAATTTATATTTTACATTCAATTTCAGGTTGTCTACAGACCTCTAGAAGCTAAGTAGGGGGGCTAAGGGTCTGGGTGAAAATCTCATTCTAGAGTCTTAGTCAGTAACAAGTCTCACTACCTTTGCCAAGAAAGCCCCCTGTGAGGAATAAAAGGTGACAGGTCATCATGATTTCCTAATTCAACAAATATCTATATTAATAAGACGTTGGCAGAATGGTACAAGTGAGGGAGGCAGTCCACTGTATGTTTCAATTATAAAGGTAACTTAGCTGATACAATGTTGCCTGTTAAACAACTCTTAGAGGGTCTCCTTTAACTGAAAGTTAAGGATGGTTTGTGATCAGTAAACCAAGAACTGACATGTGTGTTGGTCCTGGCAATGTTTGATGTTGGAGAGAGAACAGAGATATCCCTTTCTTCAGTCCAGCCCCTGTCCAAATTATTATAATATTATAATTTTGGAAAGATTGGAGTCTCTCATGTGTTTATTTGGAAGTAAAAATGTTCACGCATATGGTTCTCTCCCTCTCCAAACCCGAGTGGGGAGGATGGCATTCTGCTACCCGTGGTTGAAGCTCCCTTTCAGAAGCATAACTGACCTGCTTGTCCTGCACATGCATGTAAAATAGGGGAACGTGAGGGACTGGGGGCCCCTATGGGACAAGACATGTGTCCTCCCCAGATCAGGTGCCTGACTTAGACTTGGACATCCTAGGAGACAGGGCACGTGAGCTGAGCACAGAGTGTGGGGCAGGCATTCCTGGCAGGGCAGAGCAGGGCGTGCTAGCACAGCTGCACAGGGCTTTGTGGGACCTGCACACGCATTGATCAGCTTTGTAGGAAACGGTATCTGATTAATTCTGATGAGGAGGACTGAGGAAGCTTAGTGGAATCTGGGATTTGCGGACCTCAATCCTAGCACAGCCAGATTTTATGGGTGTCAAAAACCTGGCCTATTTGTTTCAAAGCATCCGTATTCCTGCCCACCCTGACCCCCCGCTCTCGGATCTACTGGATCAACATCTTCAGAGACAGAGCCCAGGAATATGTATTCCCAGCAAACCACCCCCCACCCCGCCAGGGGATTCCGAGGCAGGTGGCCCTTTGAGAAACATTGGACTAGATGGTCTCCAAGGACCCTTCCTTCTCAAGGTCTTATGAGGAAAAGAGTCTCATCTGCCACCCCGCTAAAACGTGTTTCCTGTCACCCATTTTAGTTCTTGATTAAACTCAATTTGGCAAGTTGTTACATCTGATTACTTATTCATCTTCTTCTGCGGTCTTTTTGTGGTGACAATTGATGACAGACTCCTAAAGGAGCCACACCCATAGCCTCCTATCCTCCCCCCGCACCATCCTGGAGATACCCCTAACCTGTCCTCTCTCCACTTCCTTTGGGTGTTGGGGGCACAGTGATGCCCAGGGAAGACAAGGGACATTGGGGAGCCGAGGCTGCTTGGAGGAAGGCTCTGGGCTTCAAGTTGAGAACTCAGATTAGTCCCTGCCAGAAGTTGGAGCATGAGGCAATTTAGCAAATTGTAGCTTGCTGCAGATGTCTAATTAGTCGTGAGGCTGGGGGGGTGACTGAAGTCTGGGGAGTGGAAGGGCAGCTCTGTCTGCGGCTGCTGCTGCGGCCGTCACTGCTGAGGGAGACGTGGGCTCTGCAGCTGGGGGCAAGGTTGCTCCAGGAGAGCCAGACTCCTGCCTGGAGAGCCAGGCCACCAGGAAAGTAATGCAGTGGACGGGGCTCTGGATATGGGAGGCCCAGGTGGACGATGGGGAGCTGAGAAGCTCAGTCTTGGGGGACAGGGAGCCGCTGACATCCTTTGTCCAGACAGCTGGGAGCTCTGAAGGCTTTTTACCCTGCTCACGTCCAGGACACTGGCCCCACTGTGCCCCAGATTGCGTTACTATCCTTACCCCTTCTTTGCTCCTCCTCTGTGCTGCCCATGTCAGTGGATGGAACCATGATCCTTCCTGTTACTTAGGACCTGTTACTTGATACTTCCTAATTCTTCAGCCACCACATCCAATTCATCGCCAAGTCAGCCAGTTGTACCTTCTGAGCCCAGTTAGTTCCAAACCGCACTGGCTAATGGATTGGGGAGGGAAAATCCATAGAACGAAGGCTGAGGGAGGCAAGGGCATGCTATTCTGCCACTTCCTGGCTGTGTGACCTTGGGGTGGTTTCTTAGCATCTCTGTGCTTGAACACAACTCAAACCTACTTCTCCATCTCTCAATGCCAGGACTTAACCTTGGCACTGTTGACATCTTGGGCTGGGTATTCTTTGGGGGCGGGGTGGGGGCGCATCCTGTGCACTGTAGGATGTTTAGCTGCATCCCTGGCCTCCACCCACTAGATGCCAGTACCACCCCTGCTCCCAGTTGTGACAACCTGAAACGTCTCCCGTCATTGCCAAGTGTCTGGGAGGGCAAATGCTCCCGGTCTGAGAACGTGTTCTATACCAGCCCAGGCCACCTCTTTCTTCCCAAGGATCTTTCTCCCTAAGTTCAAGCTTCCTGACTTGTCTCCCATCTCCAGCCTTGCTTCCCCCAGTGCATCCTCCAATTGAAGCCAAAGGGATGTGTCCCTAATGGAAACTGGATCATGTGATGCTCTTACCTACGACCCCCCAGTGGCCCTGGGCACCTGCGGAAGGATCCATATTCCCTAATGTGATTTGGAGGTGTCTCAGTATAAGTACCCTGCCCACACTTCTGGCCTCATAATCTACCAGGGTCCCTCTCACCTGCTCTGCCTCAACCCCACTGGACTCCCATCATCTTCCTGACCACCCCTCTTCCCCTCCTCCCACGGAGCCTTTGCATACGCTCTTTATATTCCAAGCCTACTGGACTTTCCTCAGTGCCTTGAATACACACACTGCTCCCTCTGCCTGAAACACCCTCAAGGATGTAGCCCCAAGTGTCCCAGGGTAACACAAATTACGACAACAATTTGTCCAGCTGGCAGAATCCTAAGTGATCATATTGGTCATGTGGTTTGTTCTTTTGTCCCCATCCAAATCTGATCAGAGATGGCTTTCTCAGAAATTACATAAGCCTCAGAATCACAGTGATTCCCAGCTCCACACCCACAGCTCTCTGCTCTCAACCCCACCGGCTACCACCCACACCCTCTTGTTGGGGCAGGAGGAGGTGGGGAAATGCCTTTTCGGGAAAGCCGACTGGCCGATGCCAGTGTTCTCCTCTATCTTGGGAGCTTCCGGCCCCTCATTTGGGAAAAAAGTGGCAGAACTGGAGTTTTCTGGGTCTACTTCCAATTTTGGTTTATTTCAGGGCTCCGTGTGATTCCAAATGCACCTCATCTTTCATTGTCTGTGTAATGTTGCGTTTTCCAAGCAGACTTCATGAGGGCAGGGTAGACCATGCTCATCTTACTGATCACTGCATCCCTGGTATTTACCATGATGTCTGGTGTGAAATCTGTTCCCAGTAAACACCCTTGAACTGATTGGACTTGAGGGTCCTGTGGGAGTCAGGGCAAGGCTCTCGGAGAAGGCTGGTTCAGATTTCCGCTTCAAAAGAGACAACAAAGGTCAGCATTCAAGATACTGGACTCTGCTTCTGGGGCTGTGACACTGGCCAGGTCACCTTCTCTCTCTGGATCTGTGTTTCCTTATCTGAAAAATGGAGACTTGGATGAATACCTACATTCCTTTCAGCTCCGATGAGTGCCAAGTCATGAAGCGGGCATGGCACAAGCCACCTCAAAGAACAGTTATCGTCGGAGCAGTTCACATCGACTAAAGCCCCTCCTGCAGACTACCTTGGTGAACCCTCTCACCAGCTCCAGCGCGTAGTTCTCTTATTATTCCCCTTTGCCAGATGAGGAAAAGGATGTCCAGAGGGGTCAGTCCCGTTGTTCACAATCTATTACAGAGGCATGTTTCTCATCCAGGAAAATTTGCACCCCAGGGGGCATTTGACAATATCTGGAAACATTTTTGGGGTCACAACTCGGAGGAGGCAGTGCTCCTGACCTCTAATGGTAGAGACCAGGGATATTGATAAACTTCTTATAATGAGAGCCCCTACAGCAAGGAGTTATCTGGCCCCAAATGCCAGCAGTGCTGAGGATGAAAAACCCTGACTTCGAAGAGCTAGACTCACTTAGACTCAGCATATCCAGTTCTAGATTCCATGCTCTGCGCCACATTTTGGCTCGCTAAGATGCCAGATAAACCTCTCCACCCTCTGCTCAATACTTACCAGGGAGAAAAAGTCTTATAAAAGTCACAGAAAATCATGGGACTTCCCTGGCGGTTCAGGGGTTAAGACTTTCACACTTTCACTGCAGGGGGCACTGGTTCGATCCCTGGTTGGGGAATTAAGATCCCGCGTGCCGCATGGCTGAAAAAAAAAAAAAAAAAAAAAACCACAGAGAATCAGAACCAGAAATCTAATATCTCTAACTGGGAGGAACTAAGTTTTTTCCAAGACCCACTTTTCATCAAAAGCTATATTCTTGGTTTTGGCCATAATTCTTTCAGCCTCTTTCCCTCCCCAGCCATTATGTGTCTTATTGGCTTTATCTGGTCCTGACTCACTTCCTATAAGCCCCCCAACCCCCACTGCCCCAGTACAACTCAGGAGATATTTATCAAGTGCTCCATAAACTAGAGTGCCCTGAGCTGCACACAACACACCTGGCCAACAGAGGCTTATCAATACAGGCACAAATTGTCTTGCTCTACAAGAAGACTGGAGTCAAGTGGTTCCAGGACTAGTTCAACAGCATCAAGAATCCAAACTTTGCTTCACAATTTTGCTTTGCCACCTTCAGCACAGACTTCCATCCTCATGTTCATGGTCTCATGATCACAAGATGGCTGCCACAGCTCCAGGCATCACAACATCCCATTGTGTTTCAAGGCAGGAAGTGGATGAGTGGAAGCTCTTTCTTCTTGAAGCTCCTTTTATCAGAAGAATTGCTTTCGGAGAAGATGCCCTCACTGGCAGTCCTCCCCTTGCAGCTCGTTGGCTAGAATCAGTCTCCCTAGGGTTTTATCGAGACTGAGAAACTAAGACAGTAGAGAAGGTGGTTGGGAATAACTGTTGGGTAAACAGCCAGCAGTGTCTGCCGTAAGCTCCTGCTGTGTGCCAGAGACCCTGCTAGACCCTGGGAATAGTGACCAAGACACTCATGGTCCATTGTTCACAGTCTGTCTAATATCTAACTTAGTAACACTCCCCTTCCTCAATTTCCCCACATCCAAAGTCAGAAAAGAGTCATTATGTTCCTGCCATGTTTTAGAAACTGACCTAGGCCCTGTGTCACGAGCCAAGTGACACATATGGGACAGTTTTCCGGCACCTCAATCCCAGCCTCCTCTTGCCTCCCCGACCTCCCTGCGGCTCTGTCCTTATGTGAACCAGAGGCAGTACATCTGCACAGCAGTGAATCAGACAGCTTTTCTAAAGAGTCTGGAAGAACAAAGCCACTCCCAGAGAGGCCGCACCCTCTCCCTGGTGTCTGACAGTGCCGGGATGAGACTGGGGCCCCAGGGAACGCTCTGCTCTGCTGAGGAGAAAGCTGTCGCCCACTGGCTGGCCTGAGGGTGACTTGGCTTTGCACCTCCTCTCTCCTGTGCCTTTGGTTCACCTAGAACACAGCTTCCCCTGTGCTGTCAGTTTTTACATAAACACAGAGCTCTTGGATGGAGGAAGGAACTCCTGGGATGAGAATCTGGGCTTCATACATGTGAGGCGATGACAAAGGGATGGAAACTTAGGTTAGTTAGAAGTGGGGCCCGTGATCAAAGTTACCTGGAGGCCCGTGTGGGCACAGCAGAGGGAATGAACCCTGCAACAGCAGGTGGGCTCCAATGAGGACAGGGCCACCTACCTGGGGAGGCAGTGAGTTCCGCATCCTGGGAAACATGCTGGCAAAACCTGGAAGAGCGCCTCTCAGGGCTGCTCTGAGAGAGAGCTTGGGCTGTCAGAGGGCTTCCTGCAAACGCGTCAAAGTGCCTCTCTTGCTCCTAAACTTCCTGGTCTCTTCCAAGCTCCTTGGCTTTTGTGGGAGAGCAAGCTTTCTGCCCTTGAGGGTGCTCCTCAAGCTGGCCACTGCTTTTCAAGGAGGCTGTTGGGAGCACCTCCCAGTAAGTGAGCCCTGTTGAGAGTGTGTGTCTTTTAGAAAGTGTTGCCTTCATTTGGGTCAGAAGCGCTTGAAGGAGGGGGAAGGAAGAAGAAGGCTCCATGCCTGCAGGATGGTCTGAACACCTTCCCTTTCCTGTAGGTGCTTTCCCCACCTGCTGCTCCCCAGCCCAGAATCTCTCACCTGCCAGACGTTAGAGCCCAGAGGGGACCCAAGATCAGTCACACTCTGCAGGTTTCTAGGGGTTCATTCTACATTCCCAGGTGCAGGGCTGGGATGAGGACGGGTTAGGGTGGTGGCCTGGCATCTGCCTTCTCTGTGACCCCTTGGTGTGATAGTTTGAATAATTATGCCTCCAAATATGTCCATGTCCCCAGAACCTGGGAATGTTACCTTACATGGAGAAAGGGACTGCGCAGATGCAATTATGTTAAGGACCTTGAGTTGGGGGATTATCCTGGATTATCGAGGTGAGCCCAAGGCAATCACAAGGGTCCTTATAAGGGGAAGGTGGGAGGAGCTGGGGAGAAGGTGACATGGTGATGGGAGCAGAGACTGGAATGTTGTACCTTGAAGATGGAGGAAGGGGCCACAAGCCAGGGAATGCAGACAGTGGCCTCTAGGAGCTGGAAAAGGCAACGAAAAGGATTCTCCTCTCTAGCCTCCAGCATGAGCAAAGCCATGCCAACACCCTGACTGTTGCCCAGAGAGACCGATTTCCGACATCTGACCTCCAAAACTGGAAGAGAATAAATTCACATCGTTTAAGCCATTGAGTTTGCAGTAACGTGTTGTAGCAACAATAGGAAACTAAAGCAAGTGGTTAGATCAGGGATCGGCAAACTTTGTCTTGGGCCACCTAATAAATATTTTAGGCTTTTAGAGCCACACAATCTCTACGGCAACTACGCAACCCCGCCCTTGTAACATGAAAGCTGCCACAGACAATATGTAAAGGAATGAGCGTGGCTGTGATCTCGGGTGGCCTCGGCCTGTGGCGGCTTGAAGCAGGATCTCAGTTCCCCAACCAGAGATTGAAGCCAGGCCGTGGCAGTGAGAGTGCTGAATCCAAACTACTAGACCACGAGGGCCAGTGGCTAGTGACAAGGTCCTGGCTTGTCTGCTTTGGAGAAATGAATTTCAACAAAGAGACGGAAAGTAGTGAAACAAGTAAAGTGTTTACTAGGAGGAAAAAGAGTACGTGTGGATAGACACACACGGGCGGGCACAGAGAAAGAGTCACACCTTCATGGAAGTTTAAATCACTTACACGGGGCAATTCTTCCGGGTTTCCTCTGACCAGTCATCTTGGTTTGCCTGGCTCTGGGTCCGTATTTGGTTTAACTCAGGGTCCTCCCTTGTGTGTGCGCACATCTCTTAGCAAGATGGATTCCAGCACAGAGGCCTATGGGGAGGTTGACACCACCTATTTTGGGGTGGCGCCCCCTCCCTTTTTTGACCCCTGAGGAGTCTTTCTGTGCATGTGTAGTCAGGGAGGTCTCCTTGACCTCAAGAATGAGAAATACTTGGTCTCTTTATCTTGTACCCAAGCAGGACTCAGCTCCTCCTTGCTCCTGTTATTATCTTTATCTTCGAGTATCTGTCCACTGGGGACAAGTTCCAGCTGCTCAGCCTGGGGCCTATCTATCTTCTGCCTCAGCTGTGTTCCAATAAAACTTTATTTACAAAAACAGACAGCAATGGGAGTCGCCGGCCTGTGGGTTAGGGAATGAAGGAAATTGCCTTGTACTGCAGGTCACTGTTCGGGCAGGTTAGCAAGTGCTCCCTAGTTGATTTGCAAAGACCCCTGTAATAACTATGGTGCATCATGACATGGGTTGAGTGATTTCCAAGCATTGCATCCAGCACTTTACATAGATGATTCCACTTAACCATCCCACGCACCGTATAAAATAGGTACCATCACACCACCAATCCCAGATTCAACAGCTGAGAAGCAGCAGAGCCAGGATTTAAACCCACAGAGCTGGACCTAGAGGCGGTCCTCTTAACCACAGCATCATAATTCTGCTCAAGAAGCTTCAGACTCTGAATAATCCACCCACTTCTCCATGGTATCCTTTTCCAGAGAGGAGGGAAGGATCTGAGAGAATGGTTTCCTCACCTTGCCCCTCCCACAAAAGGTTGCCAGATGTAGCAAGTAAAAATGCACGATGCCCAGTTACCTTGGAATTGCAGAGAAACAATAAATATTTGTTAAGCATAAGTATGTCCCATACAGTATGAGGGACATACTCACATTATGGAAAAAACCTTTGGGACTTCCCTGGTGGCGCAGTGGTTAAGAAACCACCTACCAGTGCAGGGGACACGGGTTTGAGCCCTGGTCCAGGAAGATCCCATGTGCTGCGGAGCAACTAAGCCCTTGCGCCACAGCTACTGAGCCTGCGCTCTAGAGCCTGTGAGCCACAACTCCTGAGCCCATGTGCCACAACTACTGAAGCCCGCATGCCTAGAGCCCGTTCTCCGCAACGAGAATCCACCACAATGAGAAGCCCATGAGCCGCGAGGAAGAGTAGCCCCCGCTCACTGCAACTAAAGAAAGTCCCCATGCGGCAACGAAGACCCAGAGCAGCCAAAAATAAATAAATAAACAAATTTATTTTTAAAAAAAGAAAAACCTTTGTTCACTGTTTATCTGAAGTTCAAATATAAGTGGGTATCCTATATTTTAGGGGGCAACCCTACTCCCACAGCCTCAGGGACCTGGTTCCCTGCCCACCACCAACCAGGTCTGGTGCAGCCCAGTTGTCATTTCAGCCAGGATCAAGAGCTTCCTTCTACTGACAGAGGAAAAGAGGCAGCAATAGATGTGTCTGCTTTAAAATACACTGCGCGCCGCTCATTCCCTCGGCTGCCTCTGCTCAAAATCCAGAGTCCCAGGTATGATTTGAAATAAAACACCACTGTGTCTTATCTCTGGGAAGGGTCACAGCCAGGCCCCACCTTCCTCTTTCTCTATTCCTGGAGGTCAGGTTGGAAGATGGTAAATCTCTTCCCAGAACCATGGACTTTGCATGTCAGGCTCCTGGAGGGAGCTCTTCAGAGAGAAAAGGAAAGGGAGCCACTGAAATCGAGTTCAGACTTGTTAGAGGGAATCGTGTTGAAAAGGCGCCCCAAACGTGTGAACTGCAGCTGTTCCCAGCACCGAGAGAATGGCGATGATTTTCCTGGAGAGATGCAGGAGATCATCATATGAGAAGTAGTGAAGCAATAATTTAACATCGTTGTTCTGCTGTGAGCTGATGTGAGCTGCTTCTGGCAGGAGGGTTTGGGGGGAATTTGTTCTCTCTGTGGGAAATCACAAAGCCCTTCCATGTGATTTTCATTTAAATCCCTGAATGTTTGGTTGTAGGTATTCCTTCATTTATTCATTTATTTCATTCATTCACTTATTAAGCACCTCCTGTATGCTAGGCACTGATTAATTTCTCTTCCTAAACGTTTGTTGCAGGTATTCATCCATTATGAATAAATATGCAGGTATTTATTCATTAATTTATTAAGCAAATGTTTTCTAAACCAAGCCCATGCCTGGCTCTGTGCTAGGTGCTGGGGAGACTTAGATACAGAAATTAATGAGGCCCGTGCTTTTCCTTCAAAGAATTGATTGCCCAGTGGGGGAAGTGGACATCTAAGCAAGTAAAGAAAATACAGAGGGTCAGTCTGATAATAAGAACACGGTGGGATTCCATTTACTGAGCATCTACTATGTACTAGTCACTTTATCCACATTATTATTTATAACACATCATACCCAAGCCATTCCTTGAAGCAAGGTACCATTAACATCCCTATTCTGTGGATGACAAAAGAGAGGTTCTGAGAGGTAGACTACCTTGCAGCAAGCTACGCAGCTATAAGTAACAGAACTAAGATTCAAACCTCAATCAGAGTCCAATCATCCACTCTGCCATGTTGCCTCAGGCACAGATGGGAGAGAAAAATGCAACAGGAGCAAACAGAGTCAAGTAGCAAGCTCTGACAGGGGCGTCTGCATTGGGTTCCGGAAGCTGAATTTAAGAGTTTTGCCATCAGAGAAGATCAGGAGAGCTTTCCTAGGGAGGCGAACATAACATCTTCAAAGAATGAGGTGTTTGGGCACTGAAGGAGGTAAACGAGAGACTTTGGAGGGTGCGATGGGGGAACCCAATTCTGGGCTGCCCAGCTGATCTAGAGTTGGTTTGTTCTGCTGCAAAGAGTTGAGAGTCTGAGGCTCTTCCTAGGATGAGAGCTTAGCAATTCAGAGAGCCAGCCATCACCCACCCGGAAGCCCGAAGTGTACACAAAGGACAGTTACCGTCTGTGTGAAAGTTTCATCCACCTTACTCGGAAATCTCAGACTTGGAACCTCCACCCACACATCAGGGCAGAATTGCCAGTAAGCAATGATGTGTACTGCATTTTAAAATCGAGTTGGTGTGGCTGATTATATATGCTGTTCTCAGAGCCCTGGAATAAAGTTTCTCATCCAGCAAGAGTCAAGGCTGGTCTCCAAAGTAATTGGCATTGCATTATTGATAAAGGTCCTGGGCCACACGAGCCCTATGGAATCCATCTTCCTCCCTGACATCGGATTACTCCGCACAGCTCCTCTGTTCACCTTGGGCATGCGTGCAACTCCAGAGGCACAGATTCCTTCACTCATTGGCAACTTCAAAATGTGTGCTGTGTCCAAGGGGAAAAGAAAGGGAGGAAAATAAGCAGTGTGTCAGTTTCAAAATATTTGTCCTGAATTTTTTTTAAAAAGGGGACTTCTGTCCTCTTGTCCTTTCTCTGCCATCTTAGAAATTAGATTAGTCATTATTAAACATTTTGAAGTGAAGTAAGAAAAACGGAGACGTTTCCAAGGGCACGCTGCGACTTTGGTCTTAACAGAGCCGTCATTGTCAGGAGCCGACACAAAGGCAGCTTGCGTTACTCGTGGAGATGCTGGTAATTAGACCCGTTCCAAAAAGAAACAGCTCTGTTCCTTATTTGCCATTAAGAACGACCAAGAGTTTATTTGCAGAGAATTGGGTTTAATTCAATTAGCAGGAATTGTGAGGCATTCACAACACAAGGTATATTACCCTGGCACTTGGTCTGTAATGACACCCAAAAAGCGTTTAAGGAAAGAAAAGCTAATTTTCCAAGATACTTCTTCTTTCCCTGCCCCCTCCTTTTTTCCTTTTCAGTAACATGGAGGGTTTAGTCCAAATTTCAGAGGCCTGTATTCCCAAATCCCTTAAGCTTTGATTAAGGATCAACAGAGCAGCAGGATATGGAGAGGGACAGGAGAGCTTTGCCATGGAATCAGTGCCAAGGGGGAGACAGCACTTTGTAGTTTACAAAGTGTTTCCACAACCATTATCTGCTTTGAATATTCATTTCCTTCTCCTTCTGGGCCAAGTCCCCAGCCCTGGAAATATTTCTCTCCCAGACTGTCTTGAGTTTCAGATCTCGGCTCGTGTGTCTAAGTCCATGGCCAGCCTGACCATTTGGTTTAGGAGATGCCCACGGGAAACTGGTGATGGTGGATGCAGCTCTGACCTCCGCCTTCCTCCAGGTTTATGCCCTGGGACGTTGCCAAACTTCTCCAAACTTCAGTTTGCTTTTCTTTTTCACCCCCATTTGTAACTCTGCTATCCAACTTGGTGGCCACTTTCACCTGTGGCTAGTTACATGTAAAGTAATTAAAATTCAACGAAATACCCAGTTCCTCGGTTGCACGAGGCACAGTTCAAGGGTTCAGCAGCCAGCGGCCGGCGTTTGCTGTATTGGGCAGCTCAGGTGTAGCGCATTTCCATCTTTGCTGAGCGTTCTTGGGACGGCAATCTATGAAACGGGAGGCACCTGTCATCGTTTGAGGGCAGAGTGGGAAGAATTTGGTGAGAAAATGCACAGCAGGCATGTGCTCCTGAGAAATGCTCACTAATAGCGTCTGTGATGAAGGAGGGGGGACGGGAGAAAGAGAGAAAGGGGGCACCCCCATTCCCAGCTCCTGCTACCTTCCTGTTCTTTCTTTTTGACGTAGACCTTTTTTTTAGAAGTCTTTATTGAATTTGTTACAATATTGCTTCTGTTTTATGTTTTTTTGGTGTTTTGGCTGAGAGGCATGTGTGATTTTAGCTCCCCGACCAGGGGGGTCAAACCCGCACCCCCTGCATTGGAAGGCAAAATCTCTGGACCACCAGGGAAGTCCCAACCTTCCCGTTCTTGACACACATGATCGAAAGAATAATGGAGCAAGAGTTATGGAAGGGAGGGAAACTTCTTTCAAGCATCTTTGATGTGCTCTCTTATCTGTGTCTCTTATAGTTCAACAGATATTTCTTGGGTGCTTTTTCACATATTCCTCACAGTAACCTAGTGAGGAAGATTTTCTGTCCCCCACTGGACAGGTAGGTGGAGCAGTGGAGGCTCAGGCAGGTGACATGGGGCACCCAGGCTGCAGAGCCAGAGGACATCAGAGCCAGACATCCCCCATTCCTGATGACCAGCAGGGGACCCATTTCCTCTCCCACCTCCAGCAGCAGAGTTCCAGCTGATTCTTATTGATATAAGGACTGGCCACCAGCACTCCAGGGGGGCCAGGAATGTCCTACTTCACAGTCCTTACACGATGAACTACTTGGTCCCTGAAGGGACTCCAGGGAGGCCCTCTGCCTGCTTCACTGGGGACTGGGAATTTCCTTGAGAGCAGTGGTGGAAAGGGAATGCTTTTGCAAATAGCCCAGCGGTGCACACAAACTGTCTTATTAGCCAATAAATCAATTAGTGCATTAGGGGGGACCCAGGCCACACAGAGCAGCCCAGACAGTCAGTCTGTCTCTATCCCCTTAGCCAGGGCCTGCAGATCCCAAGAAGGAGAGATATGACGGTCTCCAGGGTGGCACGTAGACCTGGGAGCCTCTTAGAGCCTGGACCAGGGAATCCCACAATGGCTGTGTGAGGGCCAGGTGATTCTCTGAGAGTCGTTAGGCGAATGAAATCGAATTTCGTGATGGGTTCACGGAACCTCGTGGACTGAAAAACACATGACTCTCAGGAGGAAAGCATATTAGCATCATCTTGGCAGAGAGGCAGCCACTGGGAGAAGGAGGCAGGGCACTTAATTGGGAACCCGCAAGACCTGGATTCCACTTTCAGCTTTGCAGCTAACTCACTGCACGGCCTCAGGCAAGCCATGTAACCTTCTGGTCCTCAGTTTCTTTATTTGTAAAACAACAACAACAACAACAAAATTGAACAGATCTAAGAAGAGATGCTGCCTGCCCCGAAGGATTAAAATGCATTTGCAGATGTTACCGGAGAGTCATCCATTTCCAGGTTATAGGAGCTCCACTGCTGTTTGTAAGGAAAAATGACGTGGACGTTGGTGGACATTTTGGAGTCTTACCGAAGGCGGAGGTTTTGTTCAAGGTATGTCACGGTGCTGCCTAAAAGCTGGTGGGACAACATGGTTATGAGTTGCGTGGTGTTTTCTCATTCACCATCTTGTCCTTTCTTGGTATTTTCAGTAAAGCTAGTTGGTGCTAGGAGCTTGACTTACCTGCCTTCGCGTCCGATACCAAGCCTTCCATCTGTGGGGCCAGTTCTTCTGTCACAGCCTCTCCTTATCCCATGTCCGATGAACAGAGATGGCAGCGACCTCTTAGGATCGTCATGGGGGTCGAACAAATCAAGACCTATAGGGTTTTTGGTCAGAATAAACTTTCAAACTACATTAGCCGATAGTATCGCCAGCTAAGTGCCTTTGAGAGTTGGCACTGGAGTGCACTCTGGGATAAGAGACCAAGTAAGGTGTTACCGGGTCCGTGAGGAGCTCATAGTCTGGTGCAATGGCTGTGACATTTTCTGGGGTCGGAAAGCCTCTTGATAATCAGATAAAAGCAATGGATCTCCTCCCCAGAAACACACACACACACAAATGCCATTCTGGGTCAGGAACCACCAAAAGCCTGTAAACTTGGAAGTTTCCAGGTTAAGAGACTGGTCTAGTTTGGGACTGTGGATTAACCGATGTTTTAATCTTGTGCAAGAATCTCTATTGTGGCGATAGGAAAGCGTTCGTTGCTGTTGGAGTTGGTAGCAAGGGCAGAGAATGCTTCTTGGAGCACCTGATGCTGATTGAGTTGGATGAAGCAAGAGTTAATTAGAATAAGTTGGGGGTGGCCGCAGGGCAGGAGCTCCAGGTTCGAGAGACAACAGTGTGCGAGGCTAGGGGAACAGGAACCTCAGGTAAGAACGCTTGGGTCTCTGGTCTCCTGTCAAGAAGCAGAGGGCAGAGTTCATTGGAGTCTCCCGGGGGTCAGAGATAAAGTAACGTTTAACTGGTATTTCCAAGGTTAGCTTCCTGCATGGAGGAGGTCCCTGACTTCGGGGGTGACATGGATATGGGTAATGGTGGTGACGAGTCACCAGGTGGTTGATCCAAACAGGAGTCTTGAGGCCACCTGAGTCCCCGTGGGGATCTTGTTGACTTTGGGACAGGTTCGTGCACAGCGTCCCTCACTCAGCCAAGTCATTAGCCTCAATCCTGTCTGCCCGCCACCAACATCCTTGTCTTTGGTTGAATCCCTAGAAGCAGACCCCGAGGTAAAGCTTTGAATGCAAGTGGCTTATTTGGGGAGTGGTCCCAGGAAGCAGTTGGAGAAGGGAAAGGGGAGAGGGGGTGATGAGGAGGCCAATGTAGGTGCACGAAGGAGCAGGTCACCACGTGTGCAACTGGAGCTCAGCCCCAGTGGGACCCCTGGGCAGTGCTGTGGGCCGTGTCTGAGCCGTCCACCTAGGGACATGCAGGCTGTCCCTAGTTGAGGGCTGCTCCCAGGGCCCCAGTGCCGACACCCTTCCAGCCTGCTGTGTGCACGAAGAATCACAGTCCTGTGGTCAGAGGAGCCGCCAAGAGAGGCCGACGGGAGCTATATTAGGAAGACCCCAGCACGGGAATGGCGAGGGGATGTGAGCGAGGTACCGATGGCCCTGGAACGGCCATCACCGCCAGTCCTGCCTGGAAGGCGGGGGTGGGGGGTAGGCGAGGCCCGGTTCTGGCCGCCTCAGGAGGTCTCTTCTCTCGTGCACACCGCCCCTCCTCACTGAGGCACCGGCTAGTGTGTGCTCCGGTGATTATTTATCAGCATCTCCCTGATGCGCAGCTTCCCTGCAGCCCTGTGTGATCCTAGGCAGAGCCCTCTCCTCCCGTGTCTTTGGAGCTTGGAGCCGCAGTTTCATTTGTTCCCGAGAAGTAAACACAGAGGCTTTTTGTTCCCCTCAAAGCATTTCCAGCTACTCCCCCTGTAGCCCAGCAGGATCATTCTCCAACTCAAATGGAATGTTATGTATCAGATTTGTTTGCCTTTGCACATCATCTGCTCACAGATGTTTGTCCTTTGGCTTGTTTCTTTTTCTAATTAATTTTTGATTAAGTTTTGAAACACCTTCTGTCTCCACCAGTTCCCACCACCCCAGGTAATCCTGTTTACTCTGAGCCCAGGCTGGGAACCTGGGCTCTCAAGGGCTCTGCAGTCCCAGTGGCTAAGAGAGGATGGGGCTTTCAATTAACTGGTTAAGTGGTCTTATCCCTCTTATCCAGACAAGAGAGGATGATGCTTGGACTAAGCACGTGGGATGGAGAAAAGCGAACGAATCTGAGATATCTCTGGAGGGGATGGTTGGAGTGGAGTCGAGGGAAGAGTCAGTGCTGGAAATCACCTGCCAGAAAGAAAATGGTGCGGACATTGTGGTGTGTATTAAGAACACATGGGTCCACATGCACATCCATGTCCTTTGAACCAGTAACTCCATTCTCTGGAGTTATTTAGAGAAAGGAGGGGGAAGAAATGAACAAAAATACCAGTTGCTAGTAGCCTGTATACTAAGCATTGTACTAGGTTCTCTAACGAAGTAGCAGCAGTGGCGGCGGCAGAAGAACAGCAACAGTAATTGTGCATAATCATAGCAGACGACACGTGTTCCGCTTTACTCTGCACCGAGAACTGTTCTAAAAGCTTTATGGGCGCTACCAATTTACTCCTCAAAAAACCCTATATGGTCCTCATTTAACAGATGAGGAAACTGAGGCACAGAGAGGTTAAGAGACTTGCCCCAGCTCACACAGGGATAAAAGGGCAGGGCTGAGACTGAACTTGGGCAGGAGACTCCAACGCCTGACCTTACCTTCTTCACTTACCACCTCCCATGGACCTTAGACCAGGTGTGAGTTCAGATTTGAGTCACCAGGCAGGAAGACAGCTCAGCCTCGGAGAGAAGGTGAGGAAAATTGAGTTTTCAGAGCCTGGGACAGCAGGTGTGCAGCCCGGCTAGAGAATAACATTGGGTGTGTCGTCCCGCACTAGCCACCTGGAACCTTCTCCTGCCTGTTGACTGCAGCTTCCCTGTGCAGGGTGCACCCCAGCCACTTCCCTGTTCCCAGGCCTTCTGCATTCCTCCTTTCTGCAGCCTTCGCTTGTGGACTTAGCCTCAGAAGTCATCCCAATCACCCGGGCCTGTCATGCCAGGATCTGTTATGATAATACTTCTCTTGATAGCTATCATTATGATTCTGAAGTGTGCTCTGCACCAAGCGAGAGGGAGACCCGTGTCCATCCAGATCAGTGCTACAGATCATTGCTTAACCTGAAACGAGCTGCTTTGCCCTCGCGCACCGTAGGTGCTTTGCCTTTCACCTCCGGATGCCCACAGACGGCAGACATGCTAGCCCAGCATTTTGCCTGCAGACATTTCCCCAAGCCTGGCCCTCCTGCCCCAACACGCCCTCCTCAGTTTCCCTCTGTGTGTTTTCCAAGGCATTTTCCACTCTGCCAGGGGTGTCCTAGAACCTGCCAGCTCTGCCAAAGAAGATGAAATACTCAGGGGTCACCAGGCAGGACAAGGCAATAAGAAAAGCAAATGGACAACAGCAGGCCCAGCCCCGCTGAAGCAATTACCAAGTTTCTCCTCCATTTTGAGATTGCAGCGGGGAGAGCAAAGATGGTGGTGGCGGAACATAAATTATGTCATGTCTGTGCAAGCAGAGGTTCTGAGCATTCCTTCATGCTGTCCTTTTCATCTGGGCTCCGTAATTACTGTGTCCTTTTAAAAGGAGTCATTGAATATGTGCATTCAAAGGTGAAAGAGAAACTACAAGTGTGGTGTCCTGTGTGTGGGTGTTTTAAAGGAACTCTCCGTCCGTTGCTGGGCGGATTGGTGAGTGAAGGAGGCAGGGTGTCTTGCCCGGGTGTTGAGACTTTCTGAAGACGTGGAACATCATGTCTGCAGAGCAGAGACTCTGTACTTAGGCCCACCTGAAGTCAAATCTCCCTCTGCCACTTATTAGCCGTACCCCTTGGGGCTAATTATTTCACATCAAACTATTTTTAAAATTGGGAACAATAAAAATCTGCATCTAAGAGCTGCAATGAGGATTGAGACGATGTTTAAAAATACCGAGAACAGAGTTTTGTTTTGTTTTTGCAGCCTACAGGGTAATCCTTAGTAAATGTTAACTTTTTTATTATTATTAATAATATTGCATTAAAAGCTTCCTGACCTTCCAAAATCGCATGAGCGCTTGCCTTCAAACCTTTGTCCGTATCATCCCAACAACCTAAGATGCCCTCCCTCCTGGCCTTGAGTCAAATTCTCTAGAGGCAGAGCTGAGATGTGATCCTTGTGCAAATAATGAGTATTGAAGGAGTGCTCTGAGGAGGAACCTATCAAGAAGCAATGGGAGATTGGGATTGACATACATACACTAATATGTATAAAATGGATAACTAATAACCTGCTGTATAAAAAAATAAATAAAATTCCCAAAAAAAAAAAAAAGAAGCAATGGCAGCAGGGTGAGGCACTCAGCAAAGATGTGGTTTGGCTGAAGTCAAGCCTCAGCCTGATCCCACGGGGAGCTCTGGGGTGTGAGTAGCACCACAGGGTTTTAACACCTTGGAGCAAGCAAAATGTATGTTTATACCACTGTATCAGTCAGTCACCGGCTGCAGGCTGCCCCTGAGCAGGGAGGGGTCAGGGCTTCCCCTCTCTGGCATCTTTGGATAAGGTGTGATTCTCCAGAGAAGGTGGCAGCCAACACTCATAGCAGCTGGGGGGTTTGATGCACTGGATTGATAAAAGGGATCTGGGTCAGGTACCACCTTTCCCTTCTCAGAGCACTTCTACCCATCCTCCAAGACCTAGCTCTGTGCCACCTCCTTCTGAGGACCCTTTCTCTCTTCCTTATGCTCTGCCCTTATTCTCTCTGTATCCAGGAGACTTCACTATGGGCACCTCGGTTATAGCACTTATCACACTGTAATGGAATCATATGTTTATGGATCAGACTGCCCTAGCAAAGGTGACTGCAGATGTCAGAGTTACCTCTTATGTGGAGAGAGAAGGCAGTGATGAGGTGGTGTGAGCTGACTGGGGACAACTCAGGGAGGGAGTGGGCACCCCAGGGTGAGAGATGGAGCCACAGACTTACCATTTCAGCCCCAGGTTGGGTTTTGTGTCCTGGAGTTGGGCAACTCTGATCTCCCAGCCAGGTGTGGGAAGGGCCTGGGAATAGCTGGAGGGATTATAGAAAGTCAAGGGATTGCACAGTTAAATTTCCTAAAGGTGGGTGACAGGAGTAAAACCTGGGGAATATGCTAGACCTCTGGCCTGGGGTGCAGCCGGCCCTGCCCCCTGCTTCCATGGGTTTGGCAGGCAGCATCCCATTTCAGCCTGGGTCAGACCCCAGGCCTGACCAGCTAATTGAATCATTTACCGTCTAGCTGTGCCTGACCACACAGAGCCTGCCTTGGTGATTTCCCTTGAGGATGACGGCCTTAACTGTAGCAACAAGGTCCTCCCTTTGGGAGATGGTGGTGACGGTTCGAATGAGCCCTCGGAAAAGGGAGACCAGCAGTCTGGGATTAGTCCAGCTCAACAGAGAGCAGAGATGCGAGGTCCTGGGGATCAGGCAGCGGAGAGGCAGGATGGCATCTGGCTGAGGCTGTTGGGTTTCAAATTCAGCTTTGAAGTTGACCGGCTGTGTTACCTAGCATATGCTTTCTTGGCCTTTGTTTCTGTGTCTTTAAAATGGGGATGATGTGTGCAGTTGAGGGTGATTAGTATCTGATGAGCTTCTACAGGGTTTTCTGGCTCTAACACTAGTACCATTTGGGGCCAGATAATTTTTGGTTGTGGGGATCTGTCCTGTGCTTGTAGGGTGTTTTGCAGCATCTCTGGCCTCCACCCACTAGATAACAGTAAACCCCTATCCTCAGTATGACAACCAAAAAAGTCTTCAGACATTGCCACCTGTCCCCTGGGCAGAAATTAGTCTCTGGTTGAGAACCACTGACTTACTACAGGTAAGACCCTTAGCAAGGAGCCTGGCATATTATAAATACCCAAACAACAGACATAGAGAACAGACTTGTGTTTGCCAAGGGGGACGGGAGGCCGGGAAGGGATGGGTTGGGAGTTTGGGATTAGGAGATGCAACCTATTATACATAGAATGGATAAATAACAAGGTCCTATTGTATAACACAGGGAACTATATTCAATATCCTGTAATAAACCATAATGGAAAAGAAAAAAAACCCAAACATTAGCTATAGGTAGCAATATTATTGTTAGTATCATCGTCATCATCACCAGTAGTAACAGAATGTATTAGTTAGGATAACACCGGCCCCTGTTAAAAAGCAACCCCCCAGTTACAGTCCTTTAACCCAATAAAGTTTATTTTTTGCTTCCATAGCAATCCAATGCAGGTGTCCCTGGTGGCCTGCCAGCCCTCCATAGGGTGATTCCAGGATCCAGACTTCTTCCCCTTGCAGCACTCCCCTCCTCTCAGTCCTCAGAGGACCCCAGAAACATTTAGAAATGCCTGGGGAAATATTCAAGAAATGTATTCAGAAGTGCTTGGAGAAAGAGAGGCACACCTGCCTCGTAAGCTCCATGGCCTGGAAGTGACTTACATCACTATCGGTCACATCCCATTGGTGAGAACTAGTCACATGGCACTGTCTAGATGCATGGGAGCCTGGGAAATGTAGTCCCTGGCTGGGCAGCTATTTCCTAATGGTAACTTCCTATGAGGGAAGAGGGAGCGTGAATCTTTGGAGGGTGGTTAGTCATTTCTACCATTTACGAGCAGGAGGGTCTAGTGGTCCTGGAACTCTCCTGCCTGCCTCTGTGTGGTCCTCTTATGTTGCCTTCTGGTCCTCATGACCACATTCTACTGCTCCTGGGTTCAACAAAAGGGAATCTATTGGAATGGGGCTCTCAGAATCTGTAGGAAGGTGGGAGAACCAGCTTGGAAAGAGGCCAGAGCTAAACAGGCCCTGCAGGTCTGGGAAGCAGGAATATCCTCCTAGCAGACCTGGTTCTGGCAGAACCCCACCATCCCTGGGATAAAAGCACCCCAGCCGTTTGTTTCTGCCCTCATGTCACTGACTCAAAGCCTTGAGATCTCAGGAGAGAGGGGCCAGTGCTTTGTTATGTGTACCCCCTGCTGACCTGGAGATATTGAGAAGAGGCATCTGGTCCAGTGGTCCTCAACCCTATCTGCTCATCACTGTCACCTGGACAGCTTCAGTGAGTACCAATGTCCAGTCCCCTTCCCATATCAATGAGCTTAGAATGCCCGGGGCTGCATCCTGGACAGTTGCCTTTTGTCAAACTCCCTGTGACCCTAAAGTGCAGCCAACGTTAAGAATCACTGGCTCTGCCCTTTCAATGTCTGAAGTGGGAAAAGGGCCACTTCATTTCCTCACTGAGACTACGCAGGATGGGGGAGAGGCAATTTCTTGGAATAGAGATTGACATGTTTTTAAGAAAAGGGATGAGCTGCTGGGCAACCCCCAATGATAAATGTCCCCCCCACCCCCCATTATAAATTGTGCTCTGCATCCCTTTTCCCAGCATGAGGACACCCCAGGTCAGGGTATGTTCCCCAACCTCCACCCTGTTCTTGTCCAGGCATTACACCCTGTTACCTCTCCCAGCAGGATACACATTTTCAAAGAGTACACATAGAAACACGGGTTATGGCAGCTTTCTAACCTAAAGGAAAGCATCTCCAGTTATGGAATTCCAGGCACTGAAAGAAATGAGATGGCGGGGGTTGCTGGGGCATCCAGGGATGTTTCCATAGCAATTTACATCTTACCACAAGGTCTTTGGAAGGAAGGGCTGTGACCGCTAGGGCACCACTGGGGCTGCTCTCCATCTGGGACTGAAATGAAGGAGGGAAGGGAAGGGGATTTGGAGTCAGGCCACCCTGAGCTTACATTCCCACACTGACTCTAAACTGTTCTATTGCCTGGAAATTTTCCTAACTCATTCCGACTCCTAGTTCCCGCAACATTGATAAGATGGTGATAATAGCGCCTACCCGGCAGGCTTTGAGGATTGAATGAGGGAATGTAACCGAAGTCCCAGCACAGCGCCTTACTTATGAAGTACACAAAACTCATCATGTTAGGTTTCTTGTCTCTCTGTTTTGTGCCATTTGGAGTCGCACAGCCCAGCTTTGCTCTAGACTCACCAATCTCTGGGGAAGATATAGTTAGGAAAACAGGTAGAATATTTGAAAAGACTGGCAGGAGCTAGATGGTGTCTAAAGAATAACTTTCTGTACACTTGTTTAGTAGTGAAAACTTGGAAAATACAGAAAAGAGAAAGATGAAAATGAAATATCCAGTTTTACCTCCCAAAGAAAAACACTGTTAATATATTTTTTTTGTCATTTCCTTCCCCTGTTTCTTCTATTCATGCTTTAACGTAACTGAGATCATGTAGTACAATATTTATGTCATTCATGTTCTGGGTTTTTTTCTTCATATATGAGCATTTTCCCATGTTATTTCAAACTTTGCTGGACCATCATTTTTGTAGTCATATAGTGGTTCCTGAAAAGGGGATGATTCAGCTCCCTGACGCAATCTTCAATTGTTGAACAGCTAGCTTGTTTCCAATTGTTTTTTCCATTACAGAAATGTTACAAAGCATTATTTTGTGCCACAGACTTTTGATGTATTTCCAATTCGTCCTTAGGAATGATTCCCAGGAGCAGAGTTGCTGGGTCAAAGAGAAGGAGGGTTTTTAAAGATCTTTAACTGCATTTCCAGATTGCTGAGCTAAATTTGAAAACAGAACCATCTTAGGAGCCTTTTTAAAACTTGCAGCCTGGCCTCAAAAAAGCAACGAGGAGCTCTTTGGAAGGAGATGTGAATGGCAGCAACTTTCCCCAAAGATTCAGGATGCAGGGTGGGGTGGGGACAGGCCACAGGGAGCCTCAGCGCTCCCTCCTCACGCCCACCCAGCCTCCTGTCCGCCTCCTAATTAAGCTTCAGATAATGTTTACAATCTCTCAGTATTTGCCAGCACACGTCAGGGTGACTGATGGGCCCATCACAGCTCAGGCACCCATCAACCCAGTGCTGGAACTACTTTAACCTTCCTTATACACCAACTTCAAGGGCAAACCAAGGGCAGGGATTTGTCAGCCCCTCCCTCCCCACTCAGTCTCCCTGCTGCAGCTCTTTCTACCCTGCATCCTCTTGCTCCTTTCAAAATTATCTACAAGATGGACCTAAGGTAGTTGTTCAACACCACAAGTAAAACTATCCTTAGGTTACAAGCTGCCAGTATTTTGAAGCAAGTGCATGTAAATATTTCATTTCTGACAGCATTATTAAGAGAAAACTTGTGCATTTTCTAGAAGAATTTTAAGAGCCGTTTATTCATTGGACATTCTGGAGCCTACGGAATTTGGCTTGGGGAGAGAGGGGGTGTTGAATATCATCTGTGAATGGGCTCTTTCCTTTTTTACACTCACATTTAAAAATCTGGGCTAAGTTCCGGCAGCTCCGTGGCTGGAACCAAGTCTGGGGCTAGAGTAGAGGAGAGAGATGGTGAGGAGAGGGGAAGCTGCCTGCTTTCAGAAATACCCTTTTAGGGGGTCTGTTCACAGCCTGCTCCATTAAATGCAGTGGAGCTCAAAATATCAGTGTTACGACTGCTGCTACTATAACAGTTACGACACCAAACTAACCAAAACTACAGTTATTCATTCTCAATCTCCAACTCTAGGCCAGGCATTCCCATTGAATCTATGCCAAAAAGGCAGCGAGATAGATTTTTATATCTGTTTTCCAAATGGGGAAACTGAGGCTCAGAGAGGTGAGGTAACTCTCCCTTGGTCATGTGCACAGCTTGTAAATGGCAGCACAAGGATTTATAAAGCCCAGGTATTTCTGAGTCCAGAGCAATCCATATACGTTTTACCATCTGGAAATCAAATTGAGTGCTCTGAGAATCATCACTTGACAGTAAATCAAGACTGTTGCATGTGGGGGCTTCCCTGGTGGCGCAGTGGTTAAGAATCCTGCCAATGCAGGGGACACAAGTTCGATCCCTGGTCCAGGAAGATCCCACATGCTGCGGAGCAACTAAGCCTGTGTGCTACAACTACTGAGCCTGCACTCTAGAGCCCGTGAGCCACAATTGCTGAGCCCGTGTGCCACAACTACTGAAGCCCACGCACCTAGAGCCCGTGCTCCGCAACAAAAGAAGCCACCGCAGTGAGAAGCCTGTGCACCACAACGAAGAGTAGCCTCCGCTCACCGCAACTAGGGAAAGACACGCACAGCAACAAAAAACCAAAGCAGCCAAAAGTAAATAAATAAATGTATATATATATATATATATATATATATATATTAAAAAGACTATTGCATGTGGAAATGCAGAAAGAACAGCACACGTGCTTGTGAGATAAAACAGCTTGCTGTGTGCCAGGGACCGTGTCAAACACTTTAAACATAGATTTTTTTGCTTAATTTTTAGAACAATCTTGTAAAAACATATTTTCTCTTTTGTAAGTATGAAATTACAGGCTTAGAGAGGATAAGTACCTTTTATTGTGATCATCTATTGCTGTTATCAAAGTACTCTGAAACTTAATGGCTCAAAACAGCAACCATCCATTATAGCTCAGGAATCTGGGCAGGGCGTGCTGGGCATGGTTTGACTGAGGTTTCTTGGTGGTGTTCCGTTGGCAGATGCACTGCCTGGAGGGTCCGAGGTGGCTGGCACATTGGCCAGGAAGGCTGGAGGTTTGGGCTCAGCTGATACTGTCGGTCAAAATGTCTCAAAGTGGCTGCTCCAGCGTGGCGGTCTCAGGGCAGTCAGACCTCTGATACGCAGCTGAGGGCACCCAGAGAGGTCCCCCAGACAGCAGTGGAAGTGTCCAATCTTTTAAGGCTGGACGAGAACTGGCACAACATCCCTTCTGCCGTAATCCTCTGGTCAGGGTAGTTTTAGAGCCTGCCCAGGTTCAAGGGTTGGGAACATAGACCCCCACCTCTTGATGGGAGAAGCACCAAAGAATATGTGGCTGATTTCAGTCACCACACATGCCCGGGATGACATGCCTAGAGAGAGGGAGGAGAGGTTTGCAAGACTCAACTCCACAACTTGCTTAGAGTCCCTAGCATCGTCCAGGGAGTGAAACATGGCAGGTAGATGCTGGACATGCTGGTGTTTACTATTCATGACACAACACAGAATCCATACCACCGTGGGGCAGGGTTTCCCTATGCGCAGTAGAGAGAGAAATCAACTCTTTCAGGTCAGGGAAGTGACCTTCTCAAAGCCCCCCCAGCCGCGGAGTGGGTCTCATTCCACACGCTCCATGCTGCTTCACCACCCTTTGCTGATAGCACTTTAAGGTGTTCTGTTTACACCAGTGAAGACAACCCAGAGATTCAATCCGTTCAAGGGAAGAGTTGACCCAATTTGGTGACAAATTCACAACCCTTTGCAGGGTGCTTTTGTCAAGGTGACTAAGACATTTCCCGTTATCCCAGAATAGATCGTTAGGACCCCAAGTGAAGGCAGAGGAACGCTGAGCGTCTCTTACACTTGAAAGAGGGTCAGACACAATGGGTTCAGCCATCTCCTCAGATCGCCTTGAGAGGGGACAAGCCACCTCTGCTGTTATCAGTACTGACTAGATAAATAAGGAGAAGATCAGAGAGGATTCAGGGGAGAGAGGAGTTACCAGTGTCAACCTGAAGTCAGGCTGAGCTCCAAAGGGATCTCTTGTAGACACTGGGATGCCAGCAAGAAGAGGACTCAGTCTGATGGTGTAGCTTCTTATCACCCCTTTCTGCTTGTTCAAGCAGGAGGAGAAGAAGACAGGAGAGAGAGGGCATGGAGGAAGGGACAGCTTTAATCTCTGCTCTTGCAAAAGGACTTGTTAGTTTCCTGTGGGTCCAGAGGATACCACAGAAGATCTGGGTTTGAGCCATGTGGCTGGTGTCCCCCAGAGGACCAGCTGCACGGTGAGGGGACCTCAGCGACAGGAGACTGTTAGCTGCCAGAATTCCATCACTCGGAGAAGTTGGGGGAGGTCAGGTGGAGGTGAGTTTTCTATGAGGGAACCGTGTAGAGGGATCTCTGGCAAGGCAGTGCTGCAGCGAGGAAGTGTGGCCAGGCCTGCTAGCTCTGCTCTCCAAAACTATCTTCTCCTCTCTGATATACAGCTTGACTGCACGTCCAAACCCCTTGCCGTTGTGTGTGGCCCTGTGACTGAGCTCTGGCCAACAGGATGTGAACTGAAATGATGCATGACACTCCTGGGTCTGGTCCATAAAGACCACCCACTCGTGTTCCTCCATGTATTCTCCCTCTTCTGGCTTTCTGGTCACGGTGACCTGAAGCCACATATTAAAGATGGCAGGGCCTTTTTCAGCCTGGGTCCCTGAATGATTGTGTGGATGAGAGCTGGCCTCTAATGCGTTCTCCCACCTAGAACTGCTATGTGAACAAGAGATGACTATCCATGTGTCAAGCCATTATTTATTTGGTTCTATTTGTTACTGTAGCTTTGGTGTCCCTGACAATTACAGGAGGCCTGCACCCACAGGGTTGCCCCTAATCTACCTGTGCCCCGCGAAGGTGCCAGCATTTGGACATCTGTACAGAAGGCACCTATGACCATTGAACTGCCTGATAATCAGCATTGATAGCAGATGATTTCGTTTGTTGCATGGTCAAGTGGAGAGGAATGTGCCCTTTCTCTCTAATCCATCCGCTCAGACCCAATGACAGAGCTGTTAAAACCAGAAAACCAAAGGGAGAAGAGGGCAAGAAGGAGAAGACCATTCATTCTCCCCAATTAATCCCTCTGTTCAAAGCCTTGCCAGCACAGTTGGGGGACGGGAGGAGATGAGCATTAAATTGGACTTGAGATAGGAGTTTTGCACTGAGCTAGACTGGGCTTCTCACGCCTGAGGGTGACTGGGGAGCTCTGGGTTTCCCTGGGATGTCCTTACAGAACTGAAAAAGGAGACTAGATTGAGGGATAATTGGTGGAAGAAGAGAACCTTCATGCTGGTGTTGTTCTAAGTCAGAACTTTCCATAAAATAGTTCCGTCAAAGCCAAGGACACCTGGCAGCCTGGCAAACTGGTAGATGACAGGGCACAGGGATACATTTTTCTTTGAGTGTGAGAAGAAGAAATCCCCAAACTGCTGGTGCATGCATAATATCCTTGCTGGCCTGGAAGGCCTGTTTAGGTGACATTTGACTTCTCAGATAAAGGGCTCACTGTTTGGTGTGAATGGTGGTGTCATTTGCTGCTGGGAGACAAATCTGAAGGCCCAGCAGGGTAGTGTTTGAGGAGGGACGTGATGATTCTATCTTCCTACCTGGCAGGCCAGTGTGGCATGTTCAGCACGGCCATGGGGACCTCATGGCGATTCCTGCAGGAAGGAAGGGGGCGAGAGGGAGCAGGACGCAGGGAATAGTAGTCATTCAGTGAGACGGGGATGGCTTAGAGTCTAGACAGGGAAAAGCACACAATCACTGAGTCCCTGGATTTGTGCGTAGGAGTACTGCAGAGCAAAGTCTCCAATCGTAGAGACCTGGGTTCCCGTTTCTTGCACTACCACTTGCCAGAGAAGTAATTTAACCTCGCTGATCCTTATCTGGATCCACTTAAAGTGAACTCTATCAGTTGAATGGACTAAAAAATTCTTTTGTATTCTTAAGCTCTTTTGAGTGGTTTCTATCCCACCCAACCAAAAGGGACCTGTCTCCCACTACCACTGCAGAAGTGGTAGAGTGGTACCCAACACATTCAGCACAGATGATTGAACAGTATGAAGCATCAGAACCCCAGATGGGGATGGGCGTCTCAGACACAGGTGCAGAGGAAGACTAGGTAGGTGTTCCTGAGCCATGATCACCCATCTATCCATTAACTCCGTTCTCATATCTATTAACATGTGGGAAGTCCCAGGAAGGATCCATATCTCCATGGGCAAAATCCCTGCATGGTTTTTAAGGGCAGTTTTGGCGTATGACCTGGGTTCAAACCCTGCCTCTGACAGTCCCAACTGTAGGAAAGGAACTTAGCTTCCCAACCCCAGTTTCCCTGTCTGAAAAAATGGCATGAGAACCAGCTCCTAGGGTTGAGGAGAGGATTGAAAGAATCACGTACATCAAGTTCCTGGCACAAGCAAGGAGGAAACCCTTAATGTCGGCCTTTGCAATTTCAAACACAGGTAGAGAAAGTGAAGGAGAGGAAGGGAAATGATTAAAGGGATGGGAAATCGCTGGAACAAAGCTCTAAGGAGTGTCCTGCCGGGAGTTTCCTGCATCCCTTCTGTGCCCAGTGCTGGTCCACAGAATGGCCCACCTCAAACATGGCTCTAATCATATCAGCCCCCATGCTGGGAACCCTCTGATGGTGGCTGCTGCTGACAACATAAAAGCCAAGTGCCTCAGTCTGGCACCCGCAGCCCTTAAAGAACCCTCACTCCCTCCCCAGCTGGCCTCCACAGTTCTCTATCTGCTGAACATGCCACCGTGGATGACAGACAGGCCCTGACGTCTGTGGGTGCCGTGTTCCTGAATAACCCTGAGCTACCTGTGTTGGAAGTGAATCTAACATAATTATGACTATAAAATCGACACTGAATGCAGTATATAGAGGATTCTAGTAAATGTCAACATTTGCTTTTCATAGATTTATCTAATACATAGAATTTTAAATCATAAGTGAACTGTGGCTTATCTCCAATTGGCCACAAGCCCCACCACTCCCTCCTGCATCACCACATGACCCACCTTCTATTCTGTGTCATCAGATATATGAATGGGTGAGAGAGCTGTTTTTAGTACTCTCTTCAGTGAGACAAACCAGCATTTCTATAAAGTCTCTTATTAACCTTGAGGAACTGTAAAGCTTTAGTTTTATCATATTTTAAATTTATGTTTAACTAGACAAATAATACATAGATGCATTCTCAATGAATTCCTCCTCAGAGGTAAAACTTTTGTTGGTTCGATTTGTATCCTCCCAGAGGATACAAAAAAAATTTTTTTTTTTAATTTTTGGCTGCGTTGGGTCTTCGTTGCTGCACATGGGCTTTCTCTAGTTGTGGTGAGCAGGGGCTGCTCTTCATTGTGGCGCGTGGCTTCTCATGGCAGTGGCTTCTCTTGTTGCAGAGCACAGGCTCTAGGCACATGGGCTTCAGTAGTTGTGGCGTGTGGGCTTAGTTGCTCCGTGGCATCTTCCTGGACCAGGGATTGAACCCATGTCCCCTGCACTGGCAGGTGGATTCTCAACCACTGCACCACCAGGAAATTCCTCCTCCCAGATATTTTTTAGACATACATCTGTGTGTGTGTGGTGGGGGAGTAAGTGTGGAAAGAGGAATGTTACCAATACAAACTTGGGTCCGCTTGCCCACGTGCAGTCAGGCCAATCTACTGACACCAGGTTGTGGTGAAGGAAAGTGCAGCGGTTATTACAGGCACCAAGCAAGGAGTCCAGGGCAGCTAGTGCTCAAAAGACCCAAACTCCCTGTTGGGTTTCAGGGAGACATTTTTAAAGGCCAGGTGATGAAGGGGAGTCACAGGGTATGTGATCAACTCCTGCACAATTCTGATTGGTTGATGGTGAAGTAATAGTGTGATGTCATAGGGGTTAACATTATCAATCCTCAGGCTCCAGTAGGTCTGGGGGCTACGTGCTCACAGTCATTGACTAGTTAACTTCTTCCATTTGGTGGGGGTTTTAGCATCTGTAAAACAACTAAGGAATGGGCATCAGATACTGTTATCTAGGTACTTCAGAGAGGGGCTAAAGCAGAGGATATACGAGAGCGTTCTGTCCCGGGAAGGCCTCATGGGTCCTGCCCAGTTATAGGAATATATAATATATATATACTTCAGTTATTTTTTTAGAATATTGGCATCATCATATGTGTGCTGCTCTCCAACTTTTCTTGTCCATTAACAGTATGTAGGGACTTCCTTAGCGGCACAGTGGTTAAGAATCCGCCTGCCAATGCAGGGGATACAGGTTCAAACCCTGCTCTGGAGGATCCCACATGCCACAGAGCAACTAAGCCTGTGCGCCACAACTACTGAGCTCGCGTGCCACAACTACTGAAGCCCTTGTGCCTAGAGCCCATGCTCTGCAACAAAGAGAAGCCACCTCAATGAGGAGCCCACACACCGCAACGAAGAGTAGCCCCCACTCTCCACAACTGGAGAAAGCCTGTGTGCAGCAACAAAGACCCAATGCAGCCATAAATAAATAAGTGAATAAATGTCATGCTTTAAAAAAAACAACAGCAGTATGTACTGTTGAGTTTTTCATGTCAAAACATTAGGATTCACCCCATTTATTCTAGCAGCTGCATAATATTATATAATATGGCTGGATCATAGTTGATTTGGCTTAGAGGATGGTAAACTGGCAGCCTAGCAGCCACATCCAGATTACATGTGTGTTGTGTTTGGATGGAACCATATTTTGCCCTTACAAATTGAATGCAAATGGCTTTAAAGTAGGCATCTCGTATTTCCCCACAGACCTCACCATTCCCTATTGTCTGGCAGGTAGTTCACTTTATATACTTTTATTACTTGCTTGGCCCCTGGAGGCATTGGAGTGTTCAAACCCTGTATTTTAGCCATTCTTTTATCTGTGGACACTTAAATGTTTTAGAAATGTCTTGTTATCCTGAACAATGCTTCAGTAATCAGCCATGTCTATGCCTCTTTATGTTGGTGTGTGTTTATCTAAGGTAGATGTAAGAAGTGGGCTTGCCTAATAGGGAGGAATGAAAGGGGCCGTGTGACCCAAAATGCACAAGTTGGGAGACACAGACGAAGATTCTGAAGGAGGAAATTAGGGCAGCTGAGAGTGGTGTTGCCCATGTGCTGCTGGGGACCTGTAGCTGTTGAATAGCATGCTTCTCCCTCACAAATTCCTACTGGTTTACAGCAGGGAAATGCTGATGTATACACACACACATACACACACACACTAAAGGTTATGTAGCAAGGGATCTTCTGCACTTGTGCTTTATGGATGTGGCCACTTGCTTTGGAATCAGCTGCTCTCCCAGCCCCAGCTCTGAAAGGACAGAGGGAAGGGAGGGGAGGGGAGGACCTGGGCTCTGACATTCATCACACCTTGGAAGTTTCTCCAGGGCTGGCCCTGGGATAAGCCTTACTAAGCCACAGGCCACAGCTAATGCATCCTCTTGGCTGAGGTCAGTCTGAAGCCTCCCGTTTAGGAGGCTAATGACGCGTGAAAGCTGCCCAGTGGGCAGCAGGCACTGCCTGAGCTACTTCTGGGGCTGATGGCTTCAGTGAGGGCTGGTCTGATACCTTGGGGGTGAGCATGGGGAGGGAGTGCTGGGAGCTGGACCAGTGTGAGCTACAGGGGCTGTTCATCTAACTCAGGAACCCATGCATTCTTAAGCCCTTAGTTGGATTCACAGCTGTGAGCTGGTATCTGCTTGTCTTATTAAGCTTGGTTACCATAACAAAACACTATAGACTGGGTGAATTAAACAACAGGAGTTTGTTTCTCACAGTCTGGAGGCTGGAAGTCCACCATCAAGGAGCCAGTAGTGTTGGTGCCTGGTGAGAGCTTCTCCTTGGGTTTCAGGTGGCTGTCTTCTTGCTGTGTCCTCATATGGCCTTTCCTTCGTGCGCGAGCAGGTGGAGAGAGAGAGACAGGAAGCAAACTTGTTGGTGTCTCATAAGGGCACTAATCCTGTCCAGGGGGCCCTACTCTCATGACCTTATCTAAACCTAATTACCTCCCAAAGGCCCACCTCCAAATACCATCACATTGGAGGTTAGAGCTTCATGAATTTGTGGTGGGGGTGGACACAGTTCAGTTCAGAGCCAACTGGTAGGAAAATATGGCTGAGGATGGCTGGTCAACCTCAGGTATAAGTAGAAAGTTGCAGGGTGGAGAGTTCCTGGAGTTATCAGGGAAAAAAAAAACACCTTATCTGCCCCTAGATAGGAGATCTCTTCTAGGCATATATGAACATCATGGGTGGAATCTTTATTCCTTTATTCCAAAATCAAATCCTTTAATACAGAATGGGCTGTGTGTGGGTAGGAGCCTGAAAGTCTATATGACTTTATCTTGTGTTTAAATCTAACTTCCTCTACTGAATAAATTTCTGAGCTTGAAAAAATTACTTAACTACTCTTCCAAGCCCAATATATTCTCATCTATGAAATGGGATCATGAAAGTTGTTCTGGGGATGACATAGAGAGCTTGGCACAATGCCTGGCACCACTCTTTAGTCCACAATATTTTGAGGCATTTTGGAAACAGAAGGCTGTGGTTGCTGTAGTTTGAAGTTTTACCTTCTCAGAACACTGACTCGAAACTTTAAGGGGGAAAAAAAAAACCCTCAATGGCTTTGCTTTTTCGGTGTTCATTTAATCATTATCAGTGCATGGGCATTGCACACAGACCTCCCCCTTTTTTCTTCCTGGCAAGGTTGTTATAATGTGTTGAAAATATTAATTATCCTCTTCACCTTATACACAGGACTGGAAAAACAAATCTTGCTCCTGTGCTTGCTAGAAGAAAGAGTGCCTCTGTGTGTGTGTGTGTGTGTGTGTGTGTGTGTGTCGCGCCCATTGTCCCCTCGGGTCATAACAAATTATTGATGCCAATTCCTTTAAAAAGACAATTAATCCAATTACCTTCTCGTTGAATCAATACTAATGTCTTTTTTTTTTTCTTTAACTTGCAGGTTTCGGCAAGCCTGGCTGCCAGCAAAGCTGAGGTAGGAAACATGGCTTTGCTGTCCCTTTGGAGGACATTTTGAAACGGTTTTCTTTTGCGATGGAATGAAGAGGGTATTCTGGTTGCAGTTGTGCTCTCCTGGTGGTTTGTCTGGTGTGTTGTCAGTTGTGTGGTTTCCACGGCGCTAGGTTTGGGGCTGGCCGGGTCCCCCCTGGTACTCTTTATGGAGTGTGTACTGAGTAGCCTGGTAAAGACGGCTGATGGTTTCAAATTTGGATCTCCTCTTGCTTCTGTCTTGGTGACTCCAGAGTCTGTATATACACATTATGATTCTAGCTCCATTCAGACCAGCCCTTGCTTTGACAGTGAGACCTCCAACTGTCTCTCTGGTGGTTTCCATTCCCTCCCTCTTTTTCCTCTCCCTGTTCATCCTCTGGGGCATTAAGGGAACTGTGGCTGATGCTGACAACAGGTAAAGAATTAAGAAGATGTTGGTCAGAGGTCACCAGCAAGGTGACCATCCATGGGGAATGTGGCATCACTTAATGGGTACTCCAAATATATCCAGGGCCATGGAGCCGTTGTTCTCCTCCTTCTAGGTTACTAGATGTGTAGAGCAAAGAGCATCTACTTGGGCCTCAGCAACCCTGGGTTCTGTGTGACATCGTACATCACTTTAACTGCCGAGACTCACTTTTCTCATGCACTCAGTGAGGATAATTCAGCTCCTTTTGACCCATCGCATGGTTGTTGGAGGGTGATATGGAATAAGGAGTGCAGAGGCGGATTCTGACAGTGTTCTACAAAATGTAAGGGGAGATCATTGCAAGAGTGGAAACTCCAGTTCAAATGTCTACAGTCTTGAATAGGATAACTTGGTGTGCAAAAGTTTTCTAGGAACTGTGGTTCATTAATGGTGTAAATGTTATTTTAGATGCCTAGGGAGGTAGATCAGTGGGAGGAGAGGAGGGTCAGGAAGCAGAAAGATGGGGTGGGGTCAGGAGCCACTGGTGTCACCTGCTTCCCAATGATCTTGTGACCAGTTACTTAAGCCAGTCATGTATCTACTCAAAGCTCCTTTCTTCATCTTCAGAGTGAGAACAGCAATACACATCACATGAGGTTGCTGAGAGCATTAAAAGGGCAATGTCAGTGTTTACTGTTTTGATTTACTCCATGTATCCAGTACCTAATATATACCATTCACTATGTAAAGATTTCACATACATCATCTTATGAAATCTTCACAAAAATCTTGGGATGTATGAGCTGTTATAATCCCCATTTCACAGAAGAATAAACTGAGGCTTGGAAAGACTCAGTGACTTTCCTAGAACCATTCAGCTAATGAGTGATAGAGCTGGGATTTGTAATCATGTCTGGCAGGGCTGGCTATTAACTGCCACGCCATGTGTCTTAGTTCAGGCCGCTATAACAAGATAGCACGGACTGGGTGACTTAACAGAAATTTATTACTCACGGTTCTGATGGTTGGGAAGTCCAGGATCAAGGTACCAGCAGATCTGGTGTCTGGTGAGGACTCTCTTCCTGGTTTGCAGATAGCCATTCTTCTCATTGTATCCTCACGTGGCAGAAAAGCAGAGAGAGGAAGCAAGCTCTCGTGTCTCTTCTTATAAGAGCACTAATCCCATTCCTGAGGGCTAATCACCTCCAAAGGCCCCACCTCCTACTACCATCACGTTGGGGGATAGAATTTCAATATATGAATATATTCAGTATATGAATAACAGCATGTAAACCACCCAGATCATGGCTTGGTGCATAGTGAGTGTTGATAAATGTTAGCTCTGGCACTCCTTAAGGGCTGATTCTGCTTTCTAGATCATACCTGAATATGTCTCAGTGCACTGGGGTCAGCACCACAGAGAGATGCCTATTTCCTGTGATTTTCCATCTTCCTTTTCCCAGCACAGTCTCACATTTGTGCCACATTTGGCAGTTTAAAACACACAATCAACAGTAAAACACCTTTACATATGTTGCCCCTTTTCAATTTCACAGAAATCACACATGGCAGGATATTTGTTATCACTATTTTCAGATGTAAAAATGGAGTTTTGGAGAATTGCAGTACTTTAAACATTGGTGAAATAATGTTTAATGATCTAGCAATTCCACACCTGCTTGTGTGCCTAAGAGAAATGAGTGCTTATGTCCACCAAAAGATGTATACAATAATTTTCATAGAAGCTTTATTTCTCATAGGCAAAAGATGGAAACAAACTAAGTGCCCATTAACAGGATAATAAATAAACAAATTGTGATATATTCATGCAATGGAATACAAGATAGTAATCAAAAAGAATCATCAATGGATATATGAAATAGCCTTCATGCATTTCAGAGATATAATGTGGGGTTAAAAAAATACACCCTGGGGCTTCCCTGGTGGCGCAGTGGTTGAGAGTCTGCCTGCCGATGCAGGGGATGCGGGTTCGTGCCCCGGTCCGGGAAGATCCCACATGCCGCTGAGCGGCTGGGCCCGTGAGCCATGGCTGCTGAGCCTGCGCGTCCGGAGCCTGTGCTCCACAACAGGAGAGGCCACAACAGTGAGAGGCCCGTGTACCGCAAAAAAAAAAAAGAAAAAGAAAAACACCCTGTATGATTTCATTTACATATAAATGAGCACCCACTTCTGGTGACAAAAGTAACAGTCATGGTTACCTTTCAGTAGGGGGACAAAAGAGCCAGTTGGGCGATGGGAATATTCAATGCCTTCATCTAGATATGGTTACATAGGTTACCATCACATGTAAAATTTATGGAGCTCTACACCTAAGATGTGTGTACTTTATAGTGTATAATTTGTATACCAAGAAAAAAAGTGAATCTACTTGGTTAAAAAAGAGCAGCAGCAAAAATGAAAAAGAAAACAACATAAAAAGTATAAACCAGGATAAGGAAAAAAAGGGGAATGAGGAAGTCTAGAACTTTCAGCACGTAGACAAAACTGTAGATCAAAAATAGCCTAAACTCACCCATTCATCACGCATTCATTCATTCATTCATTCATTTTTACTCCCAATTCCTGTTTCCCAGATGGAACAGGATTTTTAAAAAACACACAACTTTTCCATTCTCCTAACCATGGTTTCTAAGGCTAAATTGTAATTGCTGCAGCCAGATCATATTTTTTGCACTACTGCAGGGAGATAACCTTTTATTAATTGAATTTCTAATGGCAATTCATCAAAGCAAGCGATCACCGTTATTTAGTGCATGATCCATATTCATGGCATGTTCTGTTAGGTAAATAATAGTGGCTCTGGGAAAGCGCTTCTGTGAGGTCCTTTTCCTTCTCAAATGACTTTCTTTTTTTCCCTAAGTACAGACAAACAGTTGTAATTTAAGCAGAACAAACCCCACCTGTCGAGGAGACGTTGGTTAAAGGGAGACAAGAATGAAAAACCCCCAGAATCAGTGAGAATGAATGGCTTTGCCAGCTCCCTTTCTCTCTGCAGATTGACAGTGAATATGTGAATAACGTTTGCTAAATCTGGACTTTGAAAACATGACAGTAAGCTGTTTGTGCCAATAATTTTTCATGGCATATGCCACCCCTCCCTGTACCACACACAGTTTTAATAAGATGGCACATGGACTGTTGAGAAATGTTAAAACCCTGCAGAGGAAAGAGCTTTATCTTCTGACCAAATTCTGCCCAGCAATGTTTATGACAGCTGAAGAATTTATCTTAAATTCCCTCTGCTAGCCACAAAGCACATGGCCCTTTGTCCCCGAGCAGCCTGTAAGAACCAAACTAAGATGTCACATACATAATATAACAGATAAATGGCCCAATTTCCATGTCCACGTGATGAATGGAATGCAAGTTCAGCAAACACATATTTGCACATTAATTGGCCCTGCGTGGTTCCATTTTGTTCCTGAGTTGCTACTGTATGTCTCCTGGACTCTTTCCCCTTCAGAATCATTAAGCCTGTTTTATCGCACAAATGCATACACATCTCCCCCCTGTTTACCGTCACGCAGCTTGCCCTGCTGAGAGAGAACCAAGTAACCTGGGTGCAGCCATTGGATTGCAAATGCCTGCGTCTGAGTTCTCTCCACCTCCAGCTGCAGGGTAACACTGAGGTCTGAGACCCGGCCCCACAGTGGCTATGCTGACAGCCAAACAAAGGAGGCTGCAGGAAAGGATGCTTTAAAAAAATCATTTCTTCTCAGTTACCAGTTGGTTCTTTGCCTCACCTTAAATGATTTCCTGTTGATAGTTTAATGGCAATATAAACCCAGTGGAGGGCCTCAATTCTGATAAACTGGCCTGCTCCTACTTCATGGCAAAGCAGTCGAACTGAGATGGATTAATATTACAGTTTTACTATCCCAAATAATTGCAGTGGGAGACAGTGCTGGTGGCTAAACCCAGTGGCCTTCGGGAGACGTACGTGGAATCTTGCTTCCACCAATCTCTGTTTCCATCCAGAGATTTTTATCCCGGGCCAAGGAATCATACATTTTTTCTGTCTCAAACCTGAGTCTCAGAAAAGCAGATCCAAGGGCTACAGAGCCTTTTAGAATACTCTGGCCCATTTGGAGAGAAACCAGCACTTTTGAGAAGGGCCTGAATTTCTTTTGCTGTGAACAAAAGACCAGTCCTGGCCATTTCAAGTCACTTCAGAAGCCAGAACATTTTACAAGGGACAGTTGAGTTATTGCACAAAGAGCATTACAGTGGGAAAAGCATGAGCTTTGGAGTCTTAGAGATGAGATATGAATCATGGGTCCACAATTTACAAGTTATGTGCCTGCGGGCAAGTCGCTTAAATGCTAAACAGGTCTCTTATCAGTAAAATGGCAATAATGCACACCCCCCCAAAGGATTGATTTGAATTTTAAAATTTGATAATCTGTGTGCAATGCCTAAGACAGTACCTGGCACAGAGCAGATGATCCACAATTGTTATTTCGCTTCTTCACACAATCCCCGCACTGTATTTCTTGTGTAAAAGTAAGACAATAAATAAATAACTAGAAGTTTCTTTTGAGACCTGTGGCTTTGAAAACTTGCTGTGATGATTTTGCATCATGGCTGACCCAGAACCTAAGCAGGCAGACGTTTACTTACATGGCTTAATTCATGTTGGAGTCCATGGCCCTCTTCTCTCCATTAAGGGCAAGATCCATCTGAAGATCAGCAGTACTTTCCAAAGAGCGTGCTTGCCCTTGTCTAATTTGTCCAGTCACACTTTGATAGTCTTCCCTGTCTTTGAAGCCAGCTCAAAAGCATGTTTAAAGAACCTGCAAAAAGTAATCAGGTCTTAATTCAAGGGCCGAGAATTCTCAGTTGGAGATATGGTTGGCCTTTTTAAAATTTGGTGGGCATTTAAGTGATAGCCATTCTATACTAGGCAAAGCACTAGGCGCTGGGATACGTATATGACTTGGACATATAATCTTACCCTCAAAGAACATACGATCCAATACGCTGTGGGGGGGATATATCGTAAATGATATAAGGTCATTTGTTTCGTGGTGACCAGCATTCTCATGAGAGCAAAGCCCTCTCCGTCAACCCTGCTCCATATTCCTTAAGTTTGGGGTCTGGGTTCAGACATAAGTAAGCCTCGATGGGAATGGGATATGTATGGAGGCTTCCCAGAGGATATTACCTCCAGTAAAATGCAGACTGGAGCCTTGAAGTCAAGAAAAGTAGAGAACACGAGAAAAGGCACAGATGGGAAAGAGCTTGCACGTTCAGGGAATAGGCGTGAAAGGGGTGTGGGAGCTGTGAAAGAGAGTGGAAGTGATCGGAGCGAACGTGGAGAAACCAAGACCAAGATCCTCCTGGAAACAGAAGGGGAAGAGGGTTACAAGAAAGGAGCAGGGCACTGAATGAGTCACTGGGGTCGAGGAGAGTGAGCATCGGGTTGATGGCACTGGGTTTGGCAGGTATACAATCATTAATGTCCTCAACAAGAGCCTTCCCAACATAGGTGGCGGGAGTAGAAGTTAGATGTGGATGGCTTAGGGGTAAATGGAAAGAGAAAACACATAAGTACAATATAGACCAGCCTTTCAAGGGGCAAGTGCTTGAGCCAAGGCAACGATGCTCCCTGGCTTGAAGGAATTTTGAAGGTGGCAGGGGCTTGGGTATGTCACAGGCTTGCAGAATGGGCCTCAGAAGATACGGGGATGTGAATCAGAGCACAGATGGGGTTTACCTGCTGAAAGGTGAGCAGTATCCCTGAGGGTACACTTTCCTTGCTCACCGTTGTGTCAACCAGGGCTCAACACCGTGCCAGAGAGCTATGGCATTAATTGGACTGAGAAAGGACATTTTTCCTGTGACATTGAGAAAGAAAGGATGGAGAGTAAGTGTGAATGAATTTGAAGAAGGGAGAGACTGAAAGAGGTTATGCCTGGTAGCCTTCATATACCCTGTGAATAGCAGAGGGAACTGCATGTGCTGAGAATAAGGGGGGCAGAGGTAGAATTGGGTGTTAAAGAGGAACAATAAGCAAGAAGAGGGAATGCTGATGGGAGGCACTGGTGAGAGGCTGACTGACCAGTGAGATCTGTCCAGCAAACTGACATCCAGCAGCACCAGGGGAGGGAGCTGAGCCTGACAGCAGCAGCCGTGAACACATGGCGTCATTCACCACGTGTGTACTGCGTGCCAAGCACTATGGTAGCTTCACAACAATCTTTAAAATGAGTGTCACCATCCCTGTTTCACAGAGGAGGTGACCGAGACTCTAAGAGGTGATGCAGGTTAACCAGACTTACTTAAGAATTAAATAGCAGGACCAGTGTTTGAATCAGTGTCTGACTGCAGCGCTGGAGCACGTTCCACCATGAACACAACTGTCGTCGGTACAGGTTGTGGAGTCTGATGCCTAGGTTCAAACCCCAGCTCCAGCATTTCCCATCTCCAGTCCCTGCTAGAGGTGAAACTCAGGCAAATTTCTTACTTTTGCGTGTCTGGTCTGTCTCTTCCATAGAGTGAAGATAATTAAAGAATGAAACTTACAGCTTTTTAGTGAAGGTGAAAAGGCATGATAGAAGGTATGGGAAGTAATTAACATATTACCTGGTACATAAATAGCCCTTCACATATGCTAGTCATTGTAGTTATTTTTATTAGTGTTGTTGGAAGCTCATTCTGTGCTACAATAGGAAAGAGCAGAGGTGCCAGCTAGGACCAATTCATATCCTCTAAACCAAGTGGATGCATCTGTTCCTGAGTCTTCCAGAAGCACCTTACTCCATGGAAATTAATTAAGGGTCCCTGGAGAAGGTGAGCAGTCAAAAAAAATTCTCTTTCTACTGCCTATATCAGAAAAAAAAATTGGTTTCTGTTACTGTGAGGTTTTGAGGATGTTAGAAGAATCTCACCATTTGTACGTTGCAATGGGGTTAATGAAAAAGAGTAACCAAAGGAAAAAAAAGTCCACTAGCTTTTAATTAACATCTGACTATATGCCAGGCACTCTACAAGTCATTTCATATACCTTATCTCATTTAATTTCACCCTTACAAGAGCCCTATGAAGTGAGTACTATTTTTTTTCCTATTTTACAGATGAGCAAATTGAGGATTGAGGTGGTTAATTAAATGAGTCAGGGAGGTTATAGGAAGGGGATCAGGAATCCCATCCGTGACTCTCAGACCCCAAAGTCAGCTAAGGTGATGAGCTGAAACCAGAAGTCACCTCTCACCTTAGAGGCAAAGGCTGGACCTTCCAACCATCACAAGAAAACCCTAGTCTCTCCTCTTCTCCATCCTCTCTTCTGCAGCCTTCCCCTGCCACAGCTCAAGCAACCTTGTCGACTCTCTGTTTTAAGATTTTGTGAGTGCTCTGTGATCACAGAACCCATTCCCACACCATAAATTATTTCCTACAGTTTTGACACCATTTATTTCCATAGCATTATACATTCCAACCTTCTGACTATTTAAGATCAAAAGATGTGCTCCGGGCTCACATTTCACTCTAGCTCTCAGACTCGATGCACCAAATTAGACTGAACAGCGGAGGCTCCAGCCTGTCAGTGCCTGTAATGTTGCATAATTCCAAGGGTTTAGCATGTTTTTGTCAATGGCAAAGGAGAAACGGACTGATCCACTGTGGTAGGGCTTCCATGGAGGAGATGGGAGAAGGGTTAAAGATGGGACAGTTGAGGGGGAGTATTGGGATATTCAGAATCAGCCTAAGTGGTGGGAGTGCAACTGGTTGATTGTGGAAACCAAAGCCAAAGGCAAAGGTTTATAAAGGATCAGGTAAAAAGGAGAAGCTCCAAATAGGGAACTGTGGGTCCCCCTGAGAGAATCATGGAACTACTGGGTCTAGTGAAGAGGAAGGAAGAGGGATTGTGGCTGGAATCCAGGCTGGGCTCAGAGGTGCTGGAAGTGCACGGACTATATATGTATTAGCAGATGGACCTCTTTGGAGGAGCACACACTGATGCAACAAGCTGAAAGAGCATCTACTATTCAACCGCTACTTTTTTAGACCCTGGTCACATGAAATGAGTAAGACCCATCTCGTGCTCTCATGGAGCCTGTGATCTAGTAAAATACACAGACGGGTGAACAGATGCTTTTAGCCAAGTTCTAAAATAGAGATGGGTTCAAGGGAGAGAGTGAACACCTGGAGAGAGTGACAAGTCTCCAGGAAGACTCGGGAGAATTTCAGATGATGCGTCTTCCTCTCCCACATCCCCGTGCCCTAACTCCAAGGTCAATAAGAGGCATCGGGTGCTGTATACCTGGGTACCATGCTGCACGGCATATTTTAACAATCTGAACCAAATTTGGCAAACAGCAAAGACTGCTTTGGGTTGACTGTGTTTATGGGTGAGGGATGGAAGAGGAGAGGAGAATTGGGAAATCTGTCAGACATGTGGATCGGCACCTGACGGTAGGGACAGCAGCAAAGGAGACTCTTCGTGATGGCGGCGGTGGTGGCAGTGACAGTAGCCAACATTTATTGAATGTCCACTGTCTACCAGGCGCAGTGCTGAGCATTTTACATAGATTACCTCATTTATTCTTTCCAACAGGCTTGGGTGGATGAGTATCCACATAACCTTCATTTAATGAGTGAGAAAACCAAGGCTCAGAAGAGTCGATGGGATCAATTCACGGCTGTACGGCTAACAGGCAGAGTTAGTGTTTGATTCTAGGCAATTTGCCTTCTGAGCCACCAGCCCAGCTAAGATGGGGGAAGCAGGCTTGAAAACCCCCTTGGGTTAAAGTCTGATTGCTCAGCACAAACCTCTCGTGACAAATGATGCTAGCACACTTTGGAGAAACTTTGTGACTGTGCCTGATTCTCGGCACTAATGTAGCTTGACTAGAGACTGACATTCCACTTACCTCACCAGAATGACAATTAGGAGGAGAAAAAAAGGAGTTATTGCTATTCTGCCTTCCTCTATTGAGCTATGAATAAATGATGATAGCTGTGAAATAGTGTGGTGTTTAGATCATTTCTGGTAAATTTAAAAAATAAAAATAGAATAAAGTGGTAATCCATGTAGCCACTTAAACAAGAAGAGTGGAACAAAATTAGTAAACTCTTTTAGTGTCTTCCTGGCCTTGTCATTCTAATGTAATTAGTTTGCAAAAATATTAATACTCAAACAGCTGACGCGTTTTACATGTTGATTTGAAATATGTTAATTACGCTTTCTACTTTGGCCCTGTACTGTCCTCAGCAGTGCCGTAGATGGGAATTCTAGTCCTACACCCACTCCTCCTTACACACTGGCAGCCACATGGGTATTGAGAGCTCTTTGCAATGCTCAGAGCTCCTTGCACCTTTGGAGAGAAGGAGAGAGAATGGTGTATAGAAATAGCAGCTTAGTGGTTTCAGCTAATATGGGTACTGTCTATAAACATGGTATCTCAAGAGGCTTCCTGAGTTGCAATGAGTAAATGATATGCTGGGTCAGCAGGGTTTTCAGATGGTACGTAGACACTAGAGTGAGTGGCCTCTGAGCATCTCGCCTTGGACTACATTCAGTTTTTGGACTAGATTCTGCCCAGACCTTGCAAATGGATTTTCTGCTCATGTCCTAGCAGAAGGTGCTGAATTCTAGGTGTGTCTCATGTAGACCTAGCCATTGTCATCATTAGATGTTGTAGATGTCATCTGCTTCTTCATGGTTTTCTTAGTTAATATATTAGTCAGGAGAGGTTAGGCTATGCTGAAGTAACAGGTTAACCAGAAATCTCAATGGCTTTCCCAACAAAGGCTTATTTCTTGCTCATGGGGACCAGTCCAGTGAGCATAGGGTGACTCTCCAGGGTAGCTCCCTCCTAGTGATCAAGAGATACAGGCTGCTCTATCTTGTGGCTCCACTGTGTCAACACACACCTCCGCCATCCATGTGGCAGAAGAGGAAAGAGAATGGGGAATCTCTCTTGTATTTTTCATTGTCTCAGCACGGAAATGACACCCATCACTTTACCCATAGTCTGCCAGCTAAAACTTGTCCCATCGCGCCCACTGCAAGGGGTCTGGGAAATGTGAGGCACACATGGATATTCCATGAGAGTTAACTACCCGCCACAATGTGATAATGATGACAGTAATCATCTCTACTGTCATCCCAACCACTGTGCTTCACCAAGCCCTCCACTGTGGTCACACTGTGGTGACATGCCAGGCACTCTGTTTTGCACTCGGCACAGTTTTCCTTATTTCACTGTCATTCTCTCCATCCTAAAGAAGAGGAAACAGAGGCTCAGAGGGGTGAGACTGTTTGTCCAAAGCCACAGAGTTAGTAAGGGGTCTAGCCAGGATCCAGCTCGCAGTATGACAGCAGTGCCTCCAATGGTTTCCGTCTCCCACAGTTCTTGGCAACCTTCCTTCTGCAGCACCTAGGAGGGGGACCTGGGAGCAACAGTCAGAACAGCCACGAGGAATCAGGAGAAGGATTTGTTAAACTTGCAAAGGATGATATGGTTAGTGTCCCAAGTTTGTACAGAACCTATTCCTTTCAGCCAGTAGCCTCACATTCAGCACCACCTTTGACCCTTACAGGCCTCCTCCAGAGGATTTGGGGAAAATGTGATTAGCTCCTCATTATAGACATAGTAGTGGAGGGCCCAGGAGGACACCTGCCAGAAGACATCTGGGTGATCACCAGCAGGTGTCCGGAGTCCTGACCTAGCCTCTTTGAGTGTATAGGACTGAGGGTCCGTGAGACCCTAGACCAAGGAGCTGTTACATTTTCTGCTCCATGAGCCCCTTTGGCATCTGAGGAGAACTATGGGCCTTTATGAAGAATAAAGTCTTAAAATACATAATTTGAAATACTTAAGATCACTAAGGAAGCCATGTATATTGAAATGCATTTACTAAAATAATAGATGTAATCCAGTAAAACTGTTGCTTGCTTTATTAATACATTAAATAACAAGCAAGTCTAGTAATTACTGTAATTTGGAAATAGTGACAAGCGTCATGATATTTTGAGATATCTGTGACAATTGTAATGTGACTAAAAAATTCTGTGGTCTCTGTTGGTGACAAAGTCACAGGTAGTGGTAATTCTCCAGTGATTTGCTGCTTACGTCTATAATTAAAGGGAATGCTAGATTACAGTTAGAGGCTACTGGAAATAAAGTTGTTCTTTTTTCCTATCCAAGTCCCTGGACCCACTGAGTCCTACCTAGGGACACTTTACGGGTCTAAGGTCCTGCGTTAAGAACCCTATCCATCCTTGCTTCTGGATTGCCTCCTGATTCTGGTTGGTCAAAGTCCAGAGCTGCGTGGTGCCAAGATCATGTTATGGAAAAGGTGAAGTTTGGTGTTGGTGCGTTTACCCACTTGTCTCTACAACCTTTGTCACGTCATCCATGCCCAGTGCCTGGTCCTGACCCTCAGAGCCTTTTTTTCCACCAGAGCACATGTGGCATTGAATAGGAGGTTATTAAAGGCTTATGGTTTTTCAATACTAGGTACCACGGTAAGGCTTTATACCCATTATTTCACTTAATTCTGGTAGATTCTATTGTTGCACGTATTTTACAGAATGTAATGATGAAAGTTAACATTTGTGAATAGTACTATGCACCAGACACCCTTCTAAGCACAGTAATTATTATCATAGCAGTAGTAATAGTAGCAGCTAGGGCTTACGTAGTACTCACTAGATGCCTGGCTTATTATGTTCTAATCATTTTATATCTTTATTTTTAATTATGTCCACCACATTACTACCAGTGAGTATTAGTTACTCCCATTTTCAAGAATGGGAAATAGACGAAGAGAGTTTAAAAAACTTGCCCCAAGTCTCATAACTATGAAGCAAAGCCTTGAACCTTGATTTCACAGTCCATGAGGTCAACCGCTAAGTTCTACTGTCTTGTTTTTACTTCGTTAAATGTTCCTGAAAACAAGTCCAATGGTGGATCCTATGTTTGCCCCCATTTTAGAGATCAGGCAGTTGAGGAACAGAGAGGTTAAGAAAGTTGCCTTGGAGTCAGCTTCGTTCAGCTCAAAGGTGGAACAAGAGCGAGCACAGGTGACTGTCCAGGGAACTTGTTAAGGGCCTTGCTTGGAAAAGTCATACATCACTTCTGCCACCTCCCATTGGCCAGAACTTGGTCACATGGACCTACTGAACTGCAAGGGAGGCTGGGAAATGTGGTCTAATTGTGAACCCAAAGGGGAAAATGAATGGGTTTGGGTGAACTCAGAGCTATCTCTAACACAAGTGCTAAGCAACGTTCGGAGAGCTCATGTGTCAGGGAAAAGTCTGTCCACAGCAGAGGCAGGATTAGTGAGGCCACCCTAGTTCCATGCCTGATCCACAGCCCCGTGTGGTGCCCGGGCTCAAACTATAGGTGCTTTCTCAGCAGCACCAAGCCCAGTGTTATCCCCTAGGGTGACTCGTTGACCGAATTTGACACAAACATATTACTGCAAATTAGAGAATGTGAAAAATCTCATGCTCTGGGGATTTGGACTCTGGGTCTATTTTTAAAAGCCATGAAGAGTCTGCAAATGAAGTATTGTCAAATAGAAAACAGATTAAAATGTATAAAAGTTTATTACTACACATTCAAATGAATATTTCAAATGTAGTCTTATTTTTTTTAATGAAAATGGTTGTTGGCTTCCCCCCTTTAGTTTGGTTTGTATTTTTAATTTCAGTGAGTCAGGCCGTGCCCTTAGGACCTTCTGCTCAAAGCCTCCACATGTGAGCAGTTTACCGTCACAGGATTAGGCCCCTAGAGTGGACGAGAGAGGTGGATACTCCAGTCCTGAGCCATTCAGTACCATGTGCTCTGTTCCCCCTGTTCTCAGATATCATGGGTCATACGTCACAGCCTCACTTTAATAGTGCTGTTTTGGAGAGAGGAGGAGAGGATGGGGAACAGAAGCAACACAACATTGATTTTGAGACACATTCTGATTTCAGATGTTTACAAAATTAGGTACATATCACAGTTGGAAAAAATCTCCCCACACCCCGAAAGAGAAAGCAAGCCAGTAAACAATAATAAAAATACAACTCGGTCCCTGATGATTCTCTTCTGCAAATTCTCCAAGAAGAAAACTAGGCTACTTGATAACGACCCATCTCTTAGTGTTCCCATCTCACCATGTAGGTAAACAGACTGATAGCCTCAAGAAATGTAATCCCAGATGTGGATGAGAAACACCCATGGGTCCCCACATAGGACTCCAGGAATTGTTCCAAGTGAGGCATTTAACCACACGCAACTCTCTTCTTCTGGAATTAGAAGCGTGTTTGTTTGAAGCTGAGAGCATGCCAGGCAGCTCTGTCTGATAAGCATGGGATTTTGGGCCATCTACCCTTTGTTTCTTTCTTGTTCTGACTAGAAAACCAGTCATGTAAGGCAACTGGATGAGAGAATCACTTTGATTAGTGACTTCCTGTGGATATATTTCTTTTCTTTCATATACTGAATATTTTATGAAAATGTTTCCCTTTCCAAGTGAGCTAATGCTGTGGTTTAAATAACATGACTAGAAGGTAGAAACCTTATTTCTCAACACAAAATCTTACTGATGTGAAGAAAGAAGCACAAACATATAAAAGCCAGTGGGGCAAGCACTTGAGCTCTGAGATCGAGCTCAGGTGGGTGTGATTTCCAGTTCTCTTGTGACTTGCTGTGTGACCTCTCAGCATTTCAGCTTCTCATCTGTGAGATGGGGACAGTCACTGTCACTACATAATACCATCAGAGTGAGGATTAAATGAGGTAAGACAAATATAGCATGGGGTACAGCACCCGGCGCATAGCAAGTTGTCAGTAAATAGTACCTCAGTTTTACATTTGAGCAGCATCCCAGACGACTCCAGAGATTCCCAATTGATAACTTTTACCTCCACCCCCTCTGCCACTACTCACTGTCCAGTGATAGATTTGAAAGCTTTCATTGTAACTCGGGGGGTGGACAAGATGGATGATTGAAAGATGATAGAATATGTTTTATTTATTTATTTATTTTATTTTTTGCGGTACACGGGCCTCTCACTGCTGTGGCCTCTCCCGTTGCGGAGCACAGGCTCTGGACGTGCAGGCTCAGCGGCCATGGCTCACGGGCCCAGCCGCTACGCAGCATGTGGGATCCTCCCGGACCGTGGCACGAACCCGTGTCCCCTGCATCGGCAGGCGGACTCTCAACCACTGCACCACCAGGGAAGCCCTAGAGTATGTTTTCGAATCTGGCTTCCCTGACTCATTAGAGCTCCCCAGAGCTTTGCTTAGCACCTGTGGTAGAGACAACTGAATTCACCAAAACCCGTTCCTTTATCTCCTTGGGTTCACAGCTAGACTACATTTCCCAGCATCCTTTATGTTTAATGGGACCCCCCCCCCGCCATGTGACTGAGTTCTGGCCAATGGAAGGTGGGCAGAGTGACGTATGACTTTTCCAAGTGTAGCCCAGGAAAGTTCCCATGGATTGGTCATGCTGCAGTCTCTCTTGTTCCATCTTTGAGCTGATAAAGCCAACTCTGAGGCAAGTTTCTTACCGTCTCTGTGTCTCAGTTGCCTGATCTGTAAATTTGAGTCCTAATGGTCAGAGGAACAAACAGTTACCATGAAAGACCTTGACAGGTGATGGGTGAGGTCCAGAAGGTGCTTACAAGAGGCTCTGTGAGAGGACTTTGGTGCCTGGAAGGCAAAGTGTGGCATTGGCTTGGGGAGAAGTTCTTTCTCCCATTTCACCAGGCTCTGGTGCTTCTAGAGTCCTGTTAGAATCTCCTATAAATAGCTGGAGGTTCTGTTGGGGGAGCTAATTTCCCACTTGGGCCCAGCAGTGGGGGAAACTCGTGAGCCATTGCCTTGAGAGCCTGCATGTCAATGATGCTCTATTTTGTAAAGTCTGGGCACTGAGGCCAGATGTTCTTTGGATCCCTTATGGATGAACATTTTCCAAATGGAGAAGCCCCCAGATCTCTTAACCTTTCCCACTTCTCCTAAAGCAGGGGTTGGCAGTCACAGTTTACCAGGCTGATGGAGTCTCCTGCCAGGCTCCTCTCTGCCCCGTTGGTGATTTGCCGCCGTAAAGAGATTTCATACATCATTAAGAGAGATGTCATATGCATACACATGATGCTGTGTTCTTACCCAGAATGTCACATTAGACTCCTGGAGGTATTAAAAAAAAAAAAAAACTTCAAATACAACCACATTTTTTCCCCCTTAAATCATCCAATCTGCCATCTGATGCCTCAAAAAGAAGCTGCTAGTAAAATAGCAACTTACAAAGTTAAGAAAAGCATCACACAGAATGTTAGCTAAAAATGTGAACTTTTGCAACCTGCGCTCAAGGAGTGGAGTCAGGGGTGCACAAATAGAGGTATCTTGCTATTTCAGACACTCCTTTCCCTCCTCAGCATAATGGGCAGAGTGATTGGGATGTAGCTGACGTTCCCCAGAGATCCCGGCTTGATTTGAGCTCTCTATGCTCCCTTTCAGAATTTTCCCCGTGCTAATGTTTCTTGGAGAAATTTGCTTTGAAGCTAAAATAGAGAAATAAATTATACTTACTCATGGAGTTTGGAGGCAGGAAGTGATTTTCTTCCTTATTCACTCATTGACAGACATCTGCTTGGTACCAGGTGCCCAGATGGGTCCTGGGGCTTCTGCTCTGAACCCCGGTGGTTCTGGCTCTCAGGTCATTTGCTTGGGGTGGGGCTTGAATAATTAATTATTGAGGAAAGCGCTCTGCTGCATGTGTGAGCAGTGCCTGCTGGGAGTCCCCCAGCAGAGAGGGTGACCCTGTGATTCTGCTCCAACAATTGGGAGGTGCAAACCATTCTCTGACACCAGCTGGGTGTCCTACAATTCAACTGAATTCTGATGTTAACTCCCTGGAGACAGCATCTGATCCCGCAGGTGAAAGGTTCAGCCATACAAGATGCCCCTCCCAGCCCCAATTCAGATGCCAGTCCCAGGTACATGCTGTCGCCCACGCTTCTGTCTGACCGGCTGTAGGTCAGAGGTTCCAGTGACCACACAGCTTCCCTTGGGTTCAATTAATTTGGTGGAGTGGCTCACAGAACTTAGAAACATTTCACTTACTAGATTACCAGTTTATTATAAAAGGATATAACTCAGAACAACCAGATGAAAGAGATACACAGGGCAAGGTATGTGGGAAGGGGATGCAGAGCTTCTGAGCCCTTTGCAGGTACCACTCTCCCCAAATTTCATGTGTTCACCAACCTAGAAGCTCCCCAAACCCTGTCCTTTGAGTTTTTCTGGAGGCTTCCTTAAGTAGGCGTGATTGATTAGGTCATTGGCTATTGGTGATTGAACTCAATCTCTGGCCCCTCTCTCCTCCCAGGAGGCCTGGGTTAGGACCGAAAATTCCAAGCCTCTAATCCGGTGGTTGGTTCCACTGGAAACCAGCCCCCATCCTTAGGTGACCTAGGGGATTTCCAAAAGCCTCTAATTAACATATGAATTAACATAACAAAAGGCACTTTGATTGCTCTCGGCACAGGAAATTCCAAGAGTTTTAGGAGCTCAGTACCAGGAATGCAGATGAAAACCAAATACATATTTATTGTGAATCACAGCATCACACTTCTGCCCAGCACCACCACCGGACGCAGTCCTGGTTGGTGGTTCCGCACCCATAGTTCGGACCCAGAGGCCTGGGTTCATGCCCCTTCTCTTCTACTGACTAGCTGTGTTACCTTGATGAGGTAATTCTGCATCTCTCTGCATCTCTCTTTCCTATAAAACTGGGAGGAGGAATGTTTTTGAGAATTAAACAAAGTAATACACGTAACATGCTTAGCCCAGTGCCTGGCAGAGTAAGGCTTACAAAATATTGATTATAACCAGTCAGGAGAGGAGTTCTGAAAAAGAGTCAGGAGTTACGTTCGGTTCACGTATGCTCCTGGAATTGTGGGGAGCTCCGTTTTTCTGTAGATCATCGGGTGCCCAGGGGTGTTTTAATTAACAACTAACATTTGGTCACCTAGTGCAAATAAAAACCATTCGGTTGTTAAGTGGAGAGATGCATTATTCAAACCACCCATCCATTCATTCATTTGTATAACCAATCAGTCCCTTATTCCAGGGTTTCTCAACCTTGGCACTATTCACTTTGGGGACCAGATAATTCTGTCATGGGGCGTTCTGTGCACTGTAGGGTGTTTACCAGCATCCCTGGCCTACCCCCACTAGATGCCAGTAGCACCCCCTTTCGTCTGGTTGTGACAACCAAAAATGTCTTCAGATACTGCTAAAAACTTGCCTTGGCTTCAAGGCCAATTAGAGCCCTAAGAGGACTTTAGAGGTGGTCCTGGTCAGAGAGTCTTGGTTTTGTGGGAGCCCCCATACCTGGCAACACAGTCTCAGTGCTGGTGCCTGGCCCCGCACACCACAGCAGCCCCAGTTAGTGCAACAACCCTAAACCATGCCCTTCTTCAGATGCCCGGTAGGCCACAATACTGGTGGCCTTGGGTGGATTTCCACCTTGTGTTCCTTTTCCCTTTTTTTTGCAAAGTTGGAGGGACACGTGGCTAGTGACATGAGCTCCAATAAAATGTTGGTTAAGATTTCTGGTGTTAAAAGACCCCGAATAGCCAAAGCAATCTTGAGAACGAAAAAAGGAGCTGGAGGAATAAGGCTCCCTGACTTTAGACTATATTACAAAGCAACAGTAATCAAGACAGTATGGTACTGGCACAAAAACAGAAAGATAGATCAGTGGAACAGGATAGAAAGCCCAGAGATAAACCCACGCACATATGGACACCTTATCTTTGATAAAGGAGGCAGGAATGTACAGTGGAGAAAGGACAGCCTCTTCAATAAATGGTGCTGGGAAAACTGGACAGGTACATGTAAAAGTATGAGATTAGATCACTCCCTAACACCATACACAAAAATAAGCTCAAAATGGATTAAAGACCTAAATGTAAGGCCAGAAACTATCAAACTCTTAGAAGAAAACATAGGAAGAACACTCTATGACATAAATTACAGCAAGATCCTTTCTGACCCACCTCCTAGAGTAATGGAAATAAAAACAAAAATAAACAAATGGGACCTAATGAAACTTCAAAGCTTTTGCACAGCAAAGGAAACCATAACCAAGACCAAAAGACAACCCTCAGAATGGGAGAAAACATTTGCAAATGAAGCAACTGACAAAGGATTAATCTCCAAAATTTACAAGCAGCTCATGCAGCTCAATAACAAAAAAACAAACAACCCCATCCAAAAATGGGCAGAAGACCTAAATAGACATTTCTCCAAAGAAGATATACAGAATGCCAACAAACACATGAAAGAGTGCTCAACATCATTAATCATTAGAGAAATGCAAATCAAAACTACAATGAGATATCATCTCACACCAGTCAGAATGGCCATCATCAAAAAATCTAGAAACAATAAATGCTGGAGAGGGTGTGGAGAAAAGGGGACACTCTTGCACTGCTGGTGGGAATGTGAATTGGTTCAGCCACTGTGGAGAACAGTATGGAGGTTCCTTAAAAAACTACAAATAGAATTACCATATGACCCAGCAATCCCACTACTTGGCATATACCCTGAGAAAACCAAAATTCAAAAAGAGTCATGTACCAAAATGTTCATTGCAGCTCTATTTACAATAGCCAGGACATGGAAACAACCTAAGCGCCCATCATCGGATGAATGGATAAAGAAGATGTGGCACATATACACAATGGAATATTACTCAGCCTTAAAAAGAAATGAAATTGAGCTATTTGTAATGAGATGGATAGACCTAGAGTCTGTCATACAGAGTGAAGTAAGTCAGAAAGAAAAAGACAAATACCGTATGCTAACACATATATATGGAATTTAAGGGAAAAAAATGTCATGAAGAACCTAGGGGTAAGATAGGAATAAAGACGCAGACCTACTGGAGAACGGACTTGAGGGTATGGGGAGGGGGAGGGGTGAGTTTTGACAGGGCGAGAGAGAGTCATGGACATATACACACTAACAAACGTAGTAAGGTAGATAGCTGGGGGGAAGCAGCCGCAAGGCACAGGGATATTAGCTCGGTGCTTTGTGACAGCCTGGAAGGGTGGGATGGGGAGAGTGGGAGGGAGGGAGACGCAAGAGGGAAGACATATGGGAACATATGTATATGTATAGCTGATTCACTTTGTTATAAAGCAGAAACTAACACACCATTGTAAAGCAATTATACCCCAATAAAGATGTTTAAAAAATAAAAAAATAAAAAAAAATAAAAAAAAAAATAAAAAAAAAAAAGATTTCTGGTGTTCTGAACAACAGAAAACACACACGCGCACACACACGCACACACACACGCACACGCACGCACACACACACACACACACACACACACACTCTCCTACTGGACCTGCGAGGTCTTACAAGACTGCTCCCCTGCTCGCATCAGCAACCTCATCTCAGACCACTCCGTGCTGCTCATCTCCCAGTTTCACTGACCCTCTCAGACCCTCTGTGGTACCACGTTCTTCCTGTCTCAGGGCCTCTGCCTGGAATGACCGCTAACTGGCCTTCCACTTGGTCAGCTTCTCCTCATCCTTTGCCACGTGCCTTCCCTATCTCCACTCCAAAGTAATTGCCTTCCATTACTTTACATACGATGCCTTTAAAACAATGTGACCTCGCAGTTCACATCCATTTGACTCATTTATCGGCTCTAAGCTTGTTTTATTCCATCGTAGCTGTTCCCTGAAAGTATAAGCCCCACGGTCAATGTCATGTGTTCCTGCCTCCACCATTCAGCCCATTGTTGGTAAATACATATTTGTTGAATTAAACAAGGAATTAAATAGAAAACAAAATGAATGAATGATTGCACCACACACAACCTTGCCTAGAAACTGGGCATGGCGGAGAGTTCTAACTTCATGACTCTTCCAGGCTAAGGGGAGTGTCCTTTCATCTCCCCTTTGGGCCCTGCATGTCTCTTTGCTGGGAGTGTTAACTGAGGCTCTAGGTTGGTCAAGGTTCAGTTGAATAATAAGCTGATCCTCACTCTTCAATAAAAAATGCCACAATACATTCATTCATTCATTCCAAAAATTTCTATTAAGTACCTACTTTGTGCAGACACCGTTGGGCGCTGAGCCGTTTGGCGCAGACAGGTTCCCTGTGTGTCCTCATAGCGGGGCGGGCACACAGTGACAACTCGCTTAGAGCCAGCACGGGTGATGCAGAGCAGAACCTAGAGGGGTCTTGCCCGTCGAGCTAGGGAAGCCTGTCAGAGGGCTTCACGTTTAAACTGAATCCCGACAGGTCAGCAAGCGATGGCCAGACACAGCAGCAGCCTGTGTCAAAGTGCTAACGTTCCCTTTAAGGAACTGAACCCATTTCTGTGTAGGCGGGGAGCAGAGAGCCAGGACACAGCCCAGAGCAGTACCGGGCAGAGAGTAAGAAGCCTGTATCTGGTCCCCGATGTAATTACCATGATGCTAGGTACAGCCACGTCTTTCCCTGTCCACTTTCTCAGAAGCAGCAAGGCAGCCCAGGACATGAGACGGGGGCATGTTGACTGGAGATTCTGGGTGTCCGGGTTCACCATGAAAAGACAGCGAACTATAGATCTTGAGCGAACTCTGTCATTTGCTCATTTGTGGGGGAAAGAACATAAGCTTGGGGACGAGATTGACTCCAGATTCCAGTCGTATGTCCCTGAGCAAGTTCCTTTACCTCTCTAATCCTCTTTTCCTCATCTACAAGGAGAATAATAATAATACAACGGACGTCCATTTGTAATGCTTATTATTTGTCAGATACTGGGTAAGGTGCCTCTCCTGCCCCAGATCACTTCATCCTCACCGCCACACAGCACTCGTCTTACAGCTGAGTAAACTAGGGTGGTGAGAGTTAGCTGTCTCGGCCTGAGGTCCCGGGACTAACACGTGGAGGTACTGATATACACCCACATCCCTCTGACTCGGGAGCCTGAGCTGTTAATCCTACACCATACTGCCATTTAGATTTATTAAGAAGATTAAGTGGAATAATCCATCTCCCCAGCATTTTGTCTGGCACAAATTCAGAAAATATAATATGATCAGACAGATGTGGGCTCTAATCCCAGTTTTATCTCTTACTGGTTGTGGGACTCCTTTAGTCCTTTCATCTCTCTGGGCCTGTTTCTCCACCTGCGAAATGGGAATGAACTGAGATGCAATCTCACCTGCTAGGAGCTTTCAGGGAGAGAATGTCTACAAATCCCTCAGCATAATGCTGGACACTCAGTACTCAATGCGTGTCAACTCTCATTATTAGGTATGCAGTAGGTGCTACACTAATGTCAGCCCTCCCACCTGCTCTCTCAGGTTTCCCTCTTGGCACAAGGAGTTTCAGAAAGTGCAAAGCCCCTCATCTTTCTCGGGCGAGTAGGAGACCACGGTGTCTCCAATAACGGGCAGTAACAGAAACCAAGGGCGTAAGGTGGAGCCGTTGGCGCTGCTTCCCTCTAGCTGATTGTGATGTGCGTCCAGGTAGGGGGATACCCCTGGCTCGAGGTTCTTCGTGTTCTTTCCCCAAAATAAGTGCCTTCCATGTGCATCTTTCCTGCACAACACTTTAATTTACATCTTTTAATAACTTTGGTTGCCATGGAAACGTTGGAATTCAGTTTTAAAATAGACAAACTAATTGTTTCAGTCAGTTTGGGTATTAGCTGTCAAGGAAACAGCCAGCTTCCCCCCCCACCACCACCACCAAGAGCCCACCTAATTGGATATATGAGGTGGCAGAATGGCAGAGGGGTATTTACCACCTCATGGCCAGGTGGAGGAGGCAGCCTCAGGCATGAAAAGGAGCTCACCCAGTCCTGGCCATGTGCTTAAGAAAGGGAAGGTCTGGGGCTTCCCTGGTGGCACAGTGGTTGAGAGTCCGCCTGCCGATGCAGGGGACACGGGTTCGTGCCCCGGTCCGGGAGGATCCCGCACGCCGCGGAGTGGCTGGGCCCGTGAGCCATGGCCGCTGAGCCTGCGCGTCCGGAGCCTGTGCTTTGCAGCGGGAGTGGCCACAGCAGTGAGAGGCCCGCATACCGAAAAAAAAAAAGAAAGAAAATAAAAGAAAGGGAAGGTCTGGACTAATGGAGGGGGCCATGGAAGGTGGGGGGAGTGAGGCATGGAAGGACCATAGGGGGACACAGCTCCTGGGGCAGAGCCAGAACAGAGCACAGGACTCGGGACATTCTGACAGGCAGACATGGTTCCTCTGACCTTGGATGGAGGCCCAGAGGCCCTCCACCCTGATCTGAGGGATTCTGGAAACAACAGCAGTAACAGCAACAGCAAAACATATGGGCCCAGGGCTGGAGCCTACCTCCTCAGTGAGACAACTCTTTCATCTAACAACAAACATTCACTTACCTCCTTCTGGGAGTACAGCTGATCCAGAGGGCAGATGGCATAGTTCATTTATTCCATCATTCAACAAATATTTCTTGTGTTCTTGTTAGATCCATCAGCAAACACGCTGGTTCTCTGCCCTTGTGGAGCTCATATTCTAGCAGGGTAAACAGACAGTGAAAAAGAAGAATGGGTTATGTGGGACGATGAAAGCTAATACATGGAAGCTCAAAAGGAAAGAGAGGAATGGAGAGCAGGGGTGCAGGATTGATGGTGGGTCTGGTTATGCTTCCCTGAGAAAGTGAGGTCTGAGCAAAGACCTGATAGAGGTGAGGCCATTAGCCAATAGCACCTTGGTGATTAAGTGTGGTTAGGAGTGATTCAAAGTTCTGCCTCTGTTACTGGTGTACATCTGTGGTGGAATTCCATTTTCCATCACTTACTTCCCAAATGATCTTCTCCCATGACTGCAACTCCTTATGCCTCAGTTTCCTTACCTTTATGGGAGGGGGGTTAATAGTAATTTAAATGGTTAAGTGAGTTAATGCTTGTAAAGTGCCTGACATAGAGTGAGAGCTCTGATGATGATGGTGGTGGTGGTGATTATGATGATGAAGATAGAGTTAATAAACCAGTGAATAACAAGAAGTAAGAGATAAGTAGAGAAGTATTGACCATCTGTTACAAGATCCACTAAGTGGTAGATATAGCCCAAGATCCTGTGGAAGCTTAAAAGAGCTCCAAGTCCACGCTGTTAAAGAAGACTTTGCAGAAGTTATTCCTAAGCCAAAATCTGCAGGACAGGCAGGGGCTGTCCAGGTGAACTGGTGAGGAAATGTTCCACTTTGGGGGAACAGCATGTGAAAATGCCAAGTGGGAAGAGAGCACAGCCAAGTCAAAGCACTAGGTAGAGTCTGTGGGATCTGAAGCTGAGTGTGTGAAGACCTAGGTGTCTTGAGATGAGCTTGCAGATGTCAACAGGTGTCAGGAGGCCTTGATAAGAATGTTGGATTTTATCCTATAGCTGGGCTTCACATAATTTTCTGACACAGTCATCCTAAGGATAAAGAGTGACTAAGAATGCCCTGGGGGTGAGGAATGGGGTATTGAGGTGCCTGGAGTTCTCGGTGGTCTAACGCAGTTGGGAAATATCTTCAGAGTCTTCTGTGTCAGTAGCAAACATGTATGGATATTTGGCACTTGGCTGCATCTTATATCACGTTTCTTGTACTGTCAAATTGGTGTTCTAAATTATTCACCATGGAGTTAAGCAGATGCTCCAGAAAGATGTCCCCATTCTCTTACGGCTTTAAATGAGCCCCACACCACTTTGCACTCCTGTTTAGAAGCATATTGAATATGCAGGTGCCTTTGGAGGCTTTTAGGTCACCTAGTGACAGAGTCAGGTCTGTGTGTACAGTGATTAGTTAGTTGCGAAATGGAGAATTTAAGGAGAGGCAAAGAGTAAGTCAAGACTTACTGGCCCAAAAGCATGTGAAAAAAGTGTTCAGATGATTGGTTGTCAGAAAAATGGATATTAAAGTGACTAAGAGCTGTCACTTTACGTCTAGTGGATAGGCAAAACATTATGAGTTATGTTTCATTGCTGGCAGGGATATGGGGAACTTGTGCTTCCTTATATTACTGGTGCAAAATATGAATTAATAGTGTTTTAATGCAGGCAATTTGGAAACGCCTACTAACATTAATAAATGCATCGTTTGATCATGTGAATCTTTCCTACATGGATACAATGTACAAATATGTCAAAAGGTACACCCTAAAGCATTTTCATAGTGGGCAAGACCAGGAAACAATATAAATGCCCATTAGTACGAGATTAAAATGAAAGTGTTACATCATGTGCCCATTAAAAAAGAAAAATTAAAGTAACACTTTGTTATTTGGAGAGATTTTCAACAAGAAATTGCTACTGACAAAAGTAATATGCAGAAGATGTGTATAATAGTATCCTGCTTTATAAGACAACGATAACAATCCCTAAGACAAAACTGTAGATATGTATGTGCATATGGATATGTATGTGCACACATAGAAACATGGAAAAAGGGCACATGTCGCATGGATGAGCATGGATAGTGGTGATAATGGAGGGAAGAAAAAGGTAACTGCAAGAAATATTATATATATATATTTTTTGAATTTTATTTTTTTATACAGCAGGTTCTTATTAGTCATCCATTTTATACACACCAGTGTATACATGTCAATCCCAATCTCCCAATTCATCACACCACCACCCCCAACCCCCTGCCGCTTTCCCATCTTGGTGTCCATATGTTTGTTCTCTACATCTGTGTCTCTATTTCTGCCCTGCAAAACGGTTCATCTGCACCATTTTTCTAGGTTCCACATACATGCGTTAATATGTGATATTTGTTTTTCTCCTTCTGACTTACTTCACTCTGTATGACAGTCTCTAGATTCATCCACGTCTCTACCAATGACCCAATTTCGTTACTTTTTATGGCTGAGTATTATTCCATTATATATATGTACCACATCTTCTTTATCCATTCCTCTGTTGATGGGCATTTACGTTGCTTCCATGACCTGGCTATTGTAAACAGTGCTGCAATGAACAGTGGGGTGCATGTGTCTTTTTGAATTACAGTTTTCTCAGGGTATATGCCCAGTAGTGGGCATATGGTAATTCTATTTTTAGTTTTTTAAGGAACCTCCATACTGTTCTCCATAGTGGCTGTATCAACTTACATTCCCACCAACGGTGCAAGAGGGTTCCCTTTTCTCCACACCCTCTCCAGCGTTTGTTGTTTGCTGTTTCTGATAATGCCCATTCTAACTGGTGTGAGGTGATTCCTCATTGTAGTTTTGATTTGCATTTCTCTAAAAATTAGTGATGTGGAGCAGCTTTTCATGTGCCTCTAGCCCATCTGCATGTCCTCTTTGGAGAAATGTCTATTTAGGTCTTCTGGACGTTTTTTGATTGGGTGTTTTTTGTTCGTTTGTGTTTTTTTGTTTTTGTGGTACGTGGGCCTCTCACTGTTGTGGCCTCTCCCGTTGCGGAGCACAGGCTCCGGATGTGCAGGCTCCGGACGTGCAGGCTCAGTGGCCATGGCTCACGGGCCCAGTCGCTCTGCGGCATGTGGGATCTTCCTGGACTGGGGCACGAACCCATGTCTCCTGCATCGGCAGGTGGACTTTCAACCACTGTGCCACCAGGGAAGCCCCTGTTTGTTTTTTTAATATTGAGCTGCATGAGCTGTTTATATATTTTGGAGATTAATCCTTTGTCCGTTGATTCATTCCCAAATATTTTTTCCCATTCTGAGGACTGTCTTTTTGTCTTGTTTGTAGTTTACTTTGCTTTGCAAAAGCTTTTACGTTTCATTAGGTTCCATTTGTTTATTTTTGTTTTTATTTCCATTACTCTAGGAGGTGGGTCAAAAAAGATCTTGCTGTGATTTATGTCATAGAGTGTTCTGCCTATGTTTTCCTCTAAGAGTTTTATAGTGTCTGGCCTGGTTAGGTCTTTAATCCATTTTGAGTTTATTTTTGTGTATGGTGTTAGGGAGTGTTCTAATTTCATTCTTTTGCATGTAGCTGTCCAGTTTTCCCAGTACCACTTATTGAAGAGGCTGTCATATCTCCATTGTATATTCTTGCCTCCTTTATCAAAAATAAAGTGACTGTATGTGTGTGGGTTTATCTCTGGGCTTTCTGTCCTGTTCCATTGATCTACATTTCTGTTTTTGTGCCAGTACCATATTGTCTTGATTACTGTAGCTTTGCAGTATAGTCTGAAGTCAGGGTGTCTGATTCCTCCAGCTCCATTTTTTTCCCTCAAGACTGCTTTGGCTATTTGGGGTCTTTTGTGTCTCCATACAAATTTTCAGATTTTTTGTTCTAATTCTGTAAAAAAATGCCATTGGTAATTTGATAGGGATTGCATTGAATCTGTAGATTGCTTTGGGTAGTATAGTCATTTTCACAATATTGATTCTTCCAATCCAAGATCATGGTATATCTCTCTGTCTGTTGGTATCATCTTTAATTTCTTCCCTCAGTGTCTTATACTTTTCTGAATACAGGTTTTTTGTCTCCCTAGGTAGGTTTATTCCTAGGTATTTTATTCTTTTTGTTGCAGGGGTCAATGGGAGTGTTTCCTTAATTTCTCTTTCATATTTTTCACCATTAGTGTACAGGAATGCAAGAGATTTTTGTGCATTAATTTTGTATCCTGCAACGTTACCAAATTCATTGATTAGCTCTAGTAGTTTTCTGGTGGCATCTTTAGGATTCTCTATGTATAGTACCATGTCATCTGCAAACAGTGACAGTTTTACTTCTTCTTTTCCAGTTTCTATCCCTTTTTTTTCTTTTCCTTCTCTGATTGCTGTGGCTAGGACTTCCAAAACTATGTTGATTAATAGTGGCGCGAGTGGACATCCTTGTCTTGTTCCTGATCTTAGAGGAAATACTTTCACTTTTTCATCATTAAGAATGATGTTTGCTGTGGGTTTGTCATATATGGCCTTTATTATGTTGAGGTAGGTTCCCTTTGTGCCCAAATTCTGGAGAGTTTTTATCATAAATGGGTGTTGAATTTTGTCAAAAGCTTTTTCTGCATCTATTGAGATGATCATATGGTTTTTATTCTTCAGTTTGTTAATATGGTGTATCCCATTGATTGATTTGCATATATTGAAGAATCCTTGCATCCCTGGGATAAATCCTACTTGAGCATGGTGTATGATTCTTTTAATGTGCTGTTGGATTCTGTTTGCTAGTGTTTTGTTGAGGATTTTTGCATCTATATTCATCAGTGATATTGGTCTGTAATTTTTTTGTGGTATCTTTGTCTGGTTTTGGTATCAGGGTGATGGTGGCCTCATAGAATGAGTTTGGGAGTGTTCCTTCCTCTGCAATTTTTTGGAAGAGTTTGAGAAGGATGGGTGTTAGCTCTTCTCTAAATGTTTGATAGAATTCACCTGTGAAGCTATCTAGCCCTGGACTTTTGTTTGTTGGAAGATTTTTAATCACAGTTTCAATTTCATTACTTGTGATTGGTCTGTTCATATTTTCTATTTCTTCCTGGTTCAGTCTTGGAAGGTTATACCTTTCTAAGAATTTGTCCATTTCTTCCAGATTGTCCATTTTATTGGCATAGAGTTGCTTGTAGTAGTCTCAGGATGCTTTGTATTTCTGCAGTGTCTGTTGTAACTTCTCCTTTTTCATTTCTAATTTTATTGATTTGAGTCCTTTCCCTCTTTTTCTTGATGAGTCTGGCTAATGATTTATCAATTTTGTTTATCTTCTCAAAGAACCAGCTTTTAGTTTTATTGATCTTTGCTCTTGTTTTCTTTGTTTCTATTTCATTTATTTCTGCTCTGATCTTTATGATTTCTTTCCTTCTGCTAACTTTGGGTTTTGTTTGTTCTTCTTTCTCTAGTTCCTTTAGGTGTAAGGTTAGGTTGTTTATTTGAGATTTTTCTTGTTTCTTGAGGTAGGCTTGTATAGCTATAAACTTCCCTCTTAGAACTGCTTTTGCTGCATCCCATAGGTTTTGGATCATCGTGTTTTCATTGTCATTTGTCCCTAGGTATTTTTTGATTTCCTCTTTGATTTCTTCAGTGACCTCTTGGTTATTTAGTAACGTATTCTTTAGCTTCCATTTGTTTGTGTTTCTTACGTTTTTTTCCCCTGTAATTCATTTCTAATCTCATAGTGTTGTGGTCAGAAAAGATGCTTGATATGGTTTCAATTTTCTTAAATTTACTGAGGCTTGATTTGTGACCCAAGATGTGATCTATCCTGGAGAACGTTCCGTGAACACGTGAGAAGGAAGTGTAATCTGCTGTTTCTGGATGGAATGTCCTATAAATATCAATTAAATCTCTCTGGTCTATTGTGTCATTTAAAGCTTGTGTTTCCTTATTTATTTTCATTTTGAATAATCTGTCCGTTGGTGTAAGTGAGGTGTTAAAGTCACCCACTATTACTGTGTTACTGTCGATTTCCTCTTTTATAGCTGTTAGCAGTTGCCTTATGTATTGAGGTGCTCGTATGTTGGATGCATATATAATTGTTATATCTTCCTCTTGGATTGATCCCTTGATCATTATGTAGTGTCCTTCTTTGTCTCTTGTAACATTCTTTATTTTAAAGTCTATTTTATCTGAAATGAGTATTGCTACTCCAGTTTTCTTTTGATTTCCATTTGCCTGGAATATCTTTTTCCATCCCCTCACTTTCAGTCTGAATGTGTCGCTAGGTGTGAAGTGGGTCACTTGTAGCATATATATAGGTCTTGTTTTTGTATCCATTCAGCAATCCTGTGTCTTTTGGTTGGACATTTAATCCATTCACGTTTAAGGTAATTATCAATATGTATGGTCCTATTACCATTTTCCTAATTGTTTGGGGTTTGTTTTTGTAGGTTCTTTTCTTCTCTTGTGTTTCCCACTTAGAGAAGTTCCTTTAGCATTTGTTGTAGAGCTGGTTTCTGAATTCTCTTAGCTTTTGCTTGTCTGTAAAGTTTTTGATTTCTCCATTGAATCTGAGTGAGATCCTTGCTGGGTTGAGTAATCTTGTTTGTAGTTTCTTCCCTTTCAACACTTTAAGTATATCATGGCACTCCCTTCTGGCTTGTAGAGTTTCTGCTGAGAAATCAGTTGTTAACCTTATGGGAGTTCCCTTGTATGTTATTTGTCCTTTTTCCCTTGCTGCTTTCAATAATTTTTCTTTGTCTTTAATTTTTGCCAATTTGATTACTATGTGTCTCGGTGTGTTTCTCCTTGGGTTTATCCTGCCTGGGACTCTCTGCACTTCCTGGACTTGGGTGGCTATTTCCTTTCCCATGTTAGGGAAGTTTTCGACTATAATCTCTTCAAATATTTTCTCGGGTCCTTTCTCTCTCTCTTCTCCTTCTGGGATCCCTATAATGCGAATGTCGTTGAGTTTAATGTTGTCCCAGAGGTCTCTTAGGCTGTCTTCATTTCTTTTCATTCTTTTTTCTTTATCCTGTTCCGCAGCAGTGAATTCCACCATTCTGTCTTCCAGGTCACTTATCTGTTCTTCTGCCTCAGTTATTCTGCTGTTGATTCCTTCTAGTGTATTTTTCATTTCAGTTATTGTATTGTTCATCTCTTTTTGTTTGTTCTTTAATTCTTCTAGATCTTTGTTAAATATTTCTTGCATCTTCTTGATCTTTGCCTCCATTCTTTTTCCAGGGTCCTGGATCATCTTCACTATCATTATTCTGAATTCTTTTTCTGGATGGTTTCCTATCTCCACTTCATTTTGTTGTTTTTCTGGGGTTTTATCTTGTTCCTTCATCTGGTACATAGCCCTCTGCCTTTTCATCTTGTCTATCTTTCTGTGAATGTGATTTTTGTTCTATAAGCTTCAGGATTGTAGTTCTTCTTGCTTCTGCTGTCTGCCCTTTGGTGGATGAGGCTACCTAAGAGGCTTGTACAAGTTTCCTGGTGGGAGGGACTGGTGGTGGGTAGAGCTGACTGTTGCTCTGGTGGGCAGAGCTCAGTAAAACTTTAATCCACTTGTGTGCTGATGGGTGGGGCTGGGTTCCTTCCTCGTTGGTTGTTTGGCCTGAGGCGACCTAACACTGGAGTCTACCCGGGCTCTTTGGTGGGGCCAATGGTGGATTCTGGGAGGGCTCACGCCAAGGCGTACTTCCTAGAACTTCTGCTGTCAGTGTCCTTGTCCTCACGGTGAGACACAGCCACCCCCTGCCTCTGCAGAAGACCCTCCAACACTAGCAGGTAGGTCTGGTTCAGTCTCCTATGGGGTCACTGCTCCTTCCCCTGAGTTCCACTGCACATGCTACTTTGTGTGTGCCCTCCAAGGGTGGAGTCTGTTTCCCCCAGTCCTGTCAAAGTCCTGCAATCAAATCCTGCCAGCCTTCAAAGTCTGATTCTCTAGGAATTCCCCCTCCCCTTGCAGGACCCCCAGGTTGGGAAGCCTGACGTGGGGCTCAGAACCTTCACTGCAGTGGGTGGGCTTCTGTGGTATGTGTTCTCCAGTTTGTGAGTCACCCACCCAGCAGTTATGGGATATGATTTTATTGTGTTTGCACCCCTCCTACTGTCTCATTGTGGCTTCTCCTTTGTCTTTTTTGGGGTATCTTTTTTGGTGAGTTCCAGTGTTTTCCTGTCGATGATTGTTCAGCAGTTAGTTGTGATTCTGGTGTTCTTGAAAGAGGGAGTGAGAGCACGTCCTTCTACTCCGCCATCTTGAACCAATCCTCTATTTGTATTCATTCTTCAATCTAACTCAAGTTCTGAAATCAGTAATGAGTCCTACAAGATTTGAGTCATTCCTTTTTCATTTTCCTATGACTCATACTTCTTTCTTCCTGGCAGGGGGTGGGGATACGAGGGGGAACTCTCCAAACTCTGCAAGTCCATACTCTGCAGGCATCCCTTTGGTCCGAAATATTATATGTATCACTTAATTTAAATTGTGTATATAATAAGGTCCGTGAAAAAAAAGGTCAATAAAATGTTAATATGTTTATATCAAAATGTTGGGATTTAGGGTGATCTTTACTTTGTTCAATGCATTTTATGTATTATTTGAAATTTGAAAAATAAATACCAGTGTTGAAAATACTAAAAAAAAAAGACTTACTGGCCCACCAGTAGGAGGCATTTGCAGTCATCCAGATGGGAGTTGATGGTGGCCTGGGCTGTGATCATGGCAGAGCTGGTGGAGTGGAGGGATAGCAATCAGGGATATTTAAAGAAAAATGCCACCAGATGGAAATACAACCTCAGAGGTCCAGTTTTCCAGGTGTTCCCTCTAACAACACACAGGTATACTTTTAGTCTTTTACTACGCCTATTTAAAAATTTGGGGTGGACTGATACAGTCAAGCATAACAAATAAAACACATAAAAAGTATTCAAAAACATTGTAAGAGTGGACATCCAATAGAGCTTATATTTATGGGCACTGAATTTATCTCTGAGCTTCCTGGCAGCAAAGGCAAAATGAGAGACGTATTGGGTTATAGAAGCTATATTTCATGGTGAGAAGGAACACAAAGTTCCTCTGCAGGAGGGAACATTGCATAGCACTGAACTCCGAGAGGGAGTCAGTCACTTGCACCATATTTAAGGGGTATTTTGCAATAGAAAACAATGTCTTCAGCAGAAAGATTGTCTGCATTGACATTTCTTGCCCTCATCTGTTATAAATGCTGAGGTCATGGTGTTAAATTTTAACTTGGTTGAGGCAGTTTCATGAGGAGATATAACATGGTCCATGTGCCCGTCTTTCTAAGTTAATACAAGACTAGAGCTTAGAGAATCCTGAGAAATGGATGACTCACATGCCCATTAGATTATCTGTCTCAGGTATTAGATTTCTCGGCTGAGCTTCTGGAAGTAGGAGCTGGATTTTAGTGAACTCATGGCGGGACTCCCTCATAAATGCCACCCTCCGAGTGACGAAGGAAATGTACGTGCTTGAAATACTGGGGCCACAGGGATCTGCAGAACTTTGCAGCTTGATATTGATTCTTATCGAGCTGGAGAAGGACCCAGTGTGGCCTATCGTGTAGCAAAAAGTGTTGGAATCGAACGAAAACCTGGTATGAACCCATTTCTGCCACTAACATGTTATGTGACTAGGGGCAATTTAGTTTGCCTCTTGTAGACTCAGTTTCCTCATTTATAACCTAGGGTAAAAGTGGGCATCTTATAGGGATGTTCGGAGGATTGAATGCTATAAGAAGTGTCAAGTACCTAAAACAGTGCTTAGAACAGAGGCATTCAATTCATTATAGATACTATTATTTTTTTCATTGTAAATGGAAAGTGATTTAACTGTTTTGCTGAACCTTACAGCTAATCTCAGGCTATTACCACAGCCCAAGATGCATATTTCTAAATCCAAAAGAATGCAAGAACTAAATGTATATTCCCGAGATTTCCTGGGAAGGGGGACTTGGAGGAGGAGGTGGCATCACAGTGTAAAACTTCCTGTCTTAGGTGCCCTAGGAGCAGGAGTCTGGGAGGGGATTCTTGTTAGGAGATGTATTGGGAGAGTACTTTCTGCAGAAGGGGAGTGAAAAAAGGATGAGGAAGATAAGAGTAAGCAAGGATGTGGATTCAGCAGGGATCTAGTCTCAGACTGGTCCCACAGGAGGCCCTGGAATGTGAATTGCACCACAGAGTTGGTCCCATCTTTTATCTTGGAGGGTAGGCATAGCCTCCCAGGTGAGGACGTTTCCATGTGGAGGGGGGATGTGTGAGTTATGTCAGCCAACACTCCAGCCTCTGGGGGCAGATGCTCTATCAGTTAAAGGAGGCACCAAGAGCATCCACTACGCTTCCTAAAACTCACGTATCAGTTCCCAGTTTCCTCCCCCTTTTCATCAGCTGCCCATATCGCTCTCCTTTCTCGCTACAATCCTCTCTTGCAACCTCCCTTACTCCTTTTCTTTAAGTCAAAGTCTCTTCTTTCCTCCCCCACCACTTGAAGCTACCCAGCCCCCTTTTAACACAGAACAGTTATTCCATTCTGCTTTCTTTCCTTTGCATCCTTATCCAGCCTCCTTAAAGGCTTGTAGATACTTAAACGCTTTAATATTTCATATTTCTATCATTACTATCTCCTGGGAAACATGTACGTAGGATCACTGTTATTCTCAAAAATCAGCTTTGAATCTGCCAGAACACATGGGGAAAGATACAGTAGCCACCCTGGAGGTTTGCTCCACTTAATTTAAGAGAAGCTTTGTGTTAGAAGGACATGCTTCAGCACCTAGGAGAGCAACTAGCCTCAGGGTGGCCCTCTCTTGGATGCAATACCTTTTCATCCCTACTGCAAATCTCAGGAGACTCAGCGGCTGTCCCCTGGCTTTCCCCCCGCCCCCCCCCACCCCCGATCGTGATAGCCATATGTGAGAGAATATCACTAGACAGCCTATAAATCATGCCTTTTATTTCTGTTCCCTTAACTCCTCTCTCTTTGAGCAGACTGGTTTCACTCTGAAATGTTACAGGTTTGAGCTTTGAGCTCCAAATGTTTTTTCATGATTCCCTAGAAGGCCAGGGATTTAGGAAGCAGCCTCTGTGTATCATAGAGCAAGGTTCTGACTGTGCTACCTGAGAGGCGGGGAGAGGCTGACTCACGATGTGTTTCTGAAAGATCTGGTGGACCTCTTGCTCAGACACAAAGCCAATCAAACCTCAGATGCATTCAGGCCTAGAGAACGATCCTGGGGCCAGAGTCCATTGTCGCACCTGACCCTCATGGAGGAGTGACGATAATATTAGCTAATAGTGACAGGCACTTTGGGGCATCTGCATGTAAAATCATATTTCATTCTTTCCACAGCATACGTGGGTTCTATTCTCAACACCACTTCGCAGATGAATAAGTCAAGGCACAGAGGGGACATTGCACAGAGGTGTATGAATGGGCATGCCTAAAGCTTGGCAAGAGTTCCTGCAACAAAGTTATCTAAGTTCATAATTGCACCTTGACTGGAGGCAGTTCATTGATTAGTATCTAAGCTTTCTCCCTGCTCTCTGGATTTCACGGGTGGGGGTGGAAACCTAACTCATTTTGTCACTGTGGTGCACTCAGTTTCTAACACAATTATAGGCACATAGTAGCTGCTGAACACGTTATTCATTGATTCATGAATGGATGCATGCAGATGTGGATGAGAAGACTGGAGGGGAGGGTAGAGTATGTTTTCCAGGCAGAGGGAATATAATACGTGACAAAAGGGTTAAAAAAAAAATAGGAGAAAGAGACAGACAAAGAAGAAAACTTCCCAAACAGCTGCAGTTCTGTGAGGAGATTTATTTCAGTAGATGTGAGTACAGAGATGGAGATTCTATTTCCTCCTTAACCCTTTTGTCCTGTTCATCCCAGCCTCCCTGATCTGGCCTCATGAAACCAGTTTCTCGTCTGTACTCTTCCCAGGCCATCCCTTCAGCCCAGTAATCTGTTTCTGTCCTTTCAAGAAGTTAATAGGACAAAAACAAATCACCGCTCTCCAGCAAGTCATGCAGGGTTCTTGGGGACCTGGCGGCCAGCTCTGAGAAGGACATGAGAGGAGTGGGCAGTGCCAGAAATGCCAAATCAGCCTCCTTTCCCTGGAAGAAATCACAACCACCATCAAGACATCCAGGAAGGTACAGGAGCCCCCTCTAGGTCCCTGAGACTCCAACCCCTAAAAGCCAAGCCTATGCAGCTCAGACAAACCTTTCCCCTGGGAGAGTGGCTAGTGCAGTGGTTCTGTTTGGGAGGCATGTGAGGTTCAGAGAAGCTGTTGTTGTATCAGTAATCACCACGTCGGCCTTGAAGATACCCACCTCCCCTCCTTTATCCAACTCACAATCCCTCTTCACTCTCTCCTGTGCCTGGTTGCAAGACACTGAGACAACTCTGATTAAATTTCACATCTCGGCATCCCCTTAGTCACATTTGTTTCCCTCAACCGTCTCAACCCACCATCTCCTGACGGCTGGATGTGAGGCTGTTTCTCACAATTGTCCTCACCTCTCCATTCTCACTGTCACTGTTTAAGGCAGGATCCTAATTACTGCCCTTTTGAACAATTTTAGGCTCTGACAACCTGATCCTCTCACCTCTGGGGTCCCCTTTTAGAATTCGTCTTGCAGTCTGTAACTGGAATGGCTTTCCAGAGCCGAACTGTGATTGCTTAGACTCTAAGGATGAAATGTGACACTTAGCCTGGCACTCAAGGCCCTCCCTGGTCTGATCTCAATTCATTTGTTCAGATGGCTTGCTCCTAATCGCCGTTCACACCTGTGCTAGCCAGTACAGTAGCCGTTAACCACGTGTGATCATTACATTTATATTTAAATGAACTAAAATAAACTTAGAAATTCAGTTCCTCAGCTATAACAGCTCCGTTTCAAGAGCTTAGTGGCCACATGGAGCTCACGGCTACCTTATTGGACAGTAAGGATTTAGGAAATATCCATCACCACAGAAATTTTTGTTGGGCATTGCCGTTTTACACGTCATAAACCCAACCCGAAGGATACTTTTTGCTCTTCTTTTTTTCATAGGCTCAGTTTTTCCATCTTAATGCTTTTGCTCACGGTCTCACCTCTACTGGAAATGCTCTCGCTCAGTCTCGCCGTGCCCAGACATTCCTGATTCTTCAAGGTTCCTTTAGGAAGTCTTCCTTGCTTCTCCACCTACAAGTGACTTGTCCTCCCTTTAAACTCTCATAGCCCCTAGTACTTCTGATGGCACTTGTAACTCATAGTCATTCATAGTTATACAAGTTGTAGTGCCTGTCACGTGTTCTGGGCTTAGTGGATGTTTATTGAATGAATGAATAACCATCCCTCTTTTGGATTGTAAGCTCTAAATACTGACACGTGCTCATCGTCCATCTGTCATGAGTCAGGCATCCTAGGAAACTTATTTATAGTGTCCCCAACCCTTGGAACAGAACCATTTGGTAGGAATTAATATTCCCATTTTATAGATGAATAAACTGAGGCTCAGACATTCAGCATCCCTATCCCAAGGCCCACAGTTGAAAACTAGCAGAGCCAGGGTTTGAACCCAAGTCTGAATGACTCTAAGGCTCTGTTTTCCCACAGAGTAGCACTGCGCTGCCTTTCTTTGAAGTGAAGTTCCTTCGTTTTATCATAGGGAAAAGCCTTCATTAAATTTCTCCACTACTCCTGCCCAGAGACCGCTATGTAGTTGTTACTCTTTAAACACTGAATGACAAACTCAGAAGTTACAAAGAGACCCCAAGACCTGGTACTCACCTTCAAATGCTGCTCTCATGGTCTCTTAGGCCTGTGGAGTTGACTGTACCGTTAACTTTGCCCTTGGCTATAATAGTTCTCATCTCGGGTGAGTCAGCCGAAACTCCTTCACCCTCATCACACACATGTACCCCTTTCCAGTCCCCCGTGGTTGGACTCTGGGCTTCCGGCCTTCTCTTGAACTCGCCTGAGCTGACTTACTTCTATCGGGGGTGTGTGTGTATGTGTGTGTTTTGGGGGAAGTATGTTCTCTACTGGAAAATATAGATAAACCCCACCCAGTTTTTTTAGAAGGTGGTTCCCCCCAATCAACACGTGCCATAATAATCGGCACTCCACTTCTTTGCTCCTAAATATTTCCAAGGCCTTTTCTCCCTCTCTCTGCACCCTTGTTCATGGTACCACGTTGCTGTTTCCTTCTCCAGAAGTCATCCTGATTCCTCTGCCCTTCCTGGTGTTTCAATAGCAAGCAGAACCCGCGCTACACAAAGACACGGCCAGTTAGATGCTCATTTGCATAAGGGGGGCATTTATTAGACTCACTTACTATATGTTTCTCTAGATCTTCTAGTCCATAAAACATCCCAAGCTCATTCAGACAGAGGTGGGTGATAAGTGACTAGGAAGGAGGGGGTGGTGGGGCCAGGCAGACAAAAAATACTGTTTCAGTCGTCGGAGTGTATCCACCTCCATTTTATCTAGAAGACTTCAGAGGCTCAAAAAAGTAAAGCTGTTTGTTCCAAGCCACCCTCTAAGAGAGGAACTTGTAGTCAAACCCAGACGTCTGACCTTATTTCATCAGTCTCTATTTCCCCCTCTCCCCGAAAAACCACCTGTCAGATTTGGGCTAACTTAGCCATTGCTCTGCCCCCCCGGATGGATGCATCCTCATCCTTCACCAGTCCTCATTGAGAGGACCGCAGGGAAGCAAATTTGGGGACCTTGGCTGTGCGAGCCATACGAGTGCACTGCTGAGCTGGCGCCCTCTCCCCTTGCCGAGGGAAGCTGGTGGAGGCCCGTTTCCCTCTAAGCCGGGCATATGTCACCTTCGGGCAAAAGATGAGCTAATAGAATTGAGATGAATGTAATTGGCAGAAGGTCAGCGAGGGAGCCATGTGCGTCTGGAGCTTCCCGAAAAGGCCAGTGTGTTTCCTTCTCCCCTGTCTCGCGATTAGTATGCAGGTAAGGCAGATGGGCCTCTGCAGAGTAATTGGATCATTTGGAGATTGGCAATGCCTGGTGTATGTACAAAGCCTCAACAGTGATTAGATCCTGCCCGCTCATCTCAGCAAGCCTTGAAATTCTCCCCACTGTGAAAAACTAATTTTCTGTGGGAATTTATTAAATAAGGAATCTGCATGCCACTTTACCTTGCAAGTCAGGCCAGCAGAATACAAAGCTTCCCCTCAACTTTGATGCCTGTTCTTAGCAGAGACCTCCGCATCACCTGGGGAGAGGTGTTTAGCAGCTGGGTTTGTTTCAGGGCATGTGAGTTTCTCACTGCGTCCTCAGGGCAAGAAATATGGGAAAAGCCCCCTAGTAAAAGGCCATAATGAGGCAGAGTGATTGGAAGAAGCAGAATGCAGGGTGGGTGGGGGTGGGCAGGAAGAAGTCAGGCCCAGGCATTGGGGTCCTGGTGTGTTCTCCTTTCCTGCTGGGGACCGAACTGTGTCCCCACAAATTTACATGTCAGAATCAGTCCTAAGCCCCCAGCATCTCAGGATGTGTTTCTCTTTGGAGATAGGGTCTTTAAAGAGGTAAGTTAAAATGAGGTCATTAGGGAGGACCCTAGTTCCACATGACTGGTTTTCTTGTAAGATTAGGACCCAGACATAGAGGGAAGACCATGTGAAGACACGGGGAGAAGACGACCATCTGCAAGCTGAGGAGAGAGAAGCCTCAAAAGGAACCAACCCTGCTGACACCTTGATCTCAGACTTCTAGCCTCCAAAGCTCACAGTTTAAGCTCACAGTTTGTGGTACTTTGTTATGGCAAATTAATACACTCATGTGATGCCTCTTCCAGAAGAATTCCAAATTGATCTGCTTGGAATTAATCTCTTTTCCTCCCCAAATCAAAGATAAATAGGTCTCCTCTCTATGTCAACTCTTGGTGGCAAGTGGCCACCCGAAGCTCTGAGGCAGGATGCGATTCTTGGGGTGAATCCAGACAAGGGGGATGCTGTGCATGGCTATGGCTTTGGCCACGGGTGAGGGTAGAGGCCACCCACATGCCCACTTGATGAGTCTCTTAGCTAGCACTAAAAATGTAACTAGTATTTTCTGGGACTTCCCTGGCAGTCCAGTGGTTAAGACTCGGTGCTTCCACTGCAGGGGGTGTGGATTCGATCCCTGATAGGGGAACTAAGAGCCCACAAGCTACGCAGCCCGGCCAAAAATATGTAACTAGTATTTTCTTTGAAAGGAGTGTTACAAGTTGAATTTATCCCCCCAAAATTCATATGTAAAAGTCCTAACCCCCAGTACCTCAGAATGAGACCTTGTCTGCAGACCAGGGTCACTGTAGACGTGATTAGTTTAGATGGGGTCCTACTGGAGTAGGGTGGGCTCCAAATCCAGTAGGACAGGTACCCTTAAGAAAGGGGGAAATTTGGACTCAGACACACACATAGGAAGAACGCCATGTATAGATGAAGGCAAAGATGGGGCTGATGCTTCTAGAAGGACCATCAAAAGTTGCCAGCAAACCACCAGGAGCCAGGAGAGAGTCATGGAACAGACACTGCCTCCCAGAGCTCAGAAGGAACTAACCCAGCCAACCTGGGTCTCTGACTTCCAGCCTCCAGAACTGTGAGACAACACGTTTCTGTTGTTTAAGCCACCCAGTCGTTAGGGCAGCCCTAGGAAACTAATACAAGGATGCCGATTTTTTCATACGGAAGAGCCCTGGACTTGAATTCCGGACACCTGGGTTCTGGTTTGTGGCTCACCTCTGAGGTGGGTGTGCAGGGCAGGTGGGTTTCTGAGGAAGCAGGCTCTGAAATGGTTGGCATATGCAGGAGGCTTATCAGGGAGGGGTCTCCAGGATCCACACCTGTGGCAGGGAAGAGACCAAAGCAGGGGTTAGGTAGAGGGGGTGGTTGAACTGCAGGGCCATCTCAACAAAAGCCTAAGCAGACCCAGTGGACAGTCTCAAAGATTGAATGACCATTCAGAACCGCCCACACTGGGGCGAGGGGCTGGATCTTTCACACCTGAGCTGCCCCAGGAAGAGGGCAGCTTCATCGAGGTGGTCCCTTCAGCTGAGGCGTTCCCAAGGGAGGGCTGAGAGCTGAGGACCATCTGCTGCCTGCATTCCCAGAAACTGGGGCATGAATCCTTGGTTCCTGAAGGCGGTCTGGGTGGCTCACGACAGCGTCCAGCACGAGGCCTGACCTTGATCAGATCTCTGGATGGGAAAATGCTGGGTGTTCAGGAAGGTGCACGGTTGAATTGTATGCTCTTCAAAGGATGATTTCCTGATTTAGAGAATTGAGTCTCTCAGGAGGGGTGAGCACTCTTACCAGTTAGGGGGTATCCAAACAGAAGCTCTATGCCTTCCCAGAGGCACTAGGGAGGAGAGCAGGGGCGGGGGATGCGTGCATTTGGTGGATACTTCCTGCAGTCCTTCAAAACTTGGAAACTTTGCAGATTATCGACCTGTGGCTTCAGGGCAGCACGAACAGACCCAGCAATTTATGTGAGAAAAAATCATGCAATTGAAAGAGGATGGGATTTGGAATTGAGACACCATCCTGCCTGGCACTTTGCGTGTGACCTGGGGCCAGCATCTTCCACGTTAAATGCCTCAGTCTCCCCAACTGTCAAGAGATTAAAGCAGATAAACGTTTTTCTGTCTCAAACAGTTCTCATGGAGCCATGCTCTTCCCTTCAGAGCACATTGCACTTTGTGATTATATAGTAGTTTGTGTGACACTGCAATCCACATCATTACCTTCAGTTGGCTGGGAGAGAAGGGACTCACCTTGTTCATATTGCGTGAGTTTACACGCTCACATTTACTGAACACGAACACATGTACAGAACATGAAGACTCACTCAGTCCTCACAATAACCCTGTGAGGTGGGACTCAGTACAGGAGCACTTGGGGAAACCGTGTTACGAGGCCATGCTCAGTAAGGGGCAGAGTTCAGATGCGAACTCAGGTAACCTCTCTTTTTAATTTTTAAATTTTTATTTTATATTGGAATATAGTTGATTAACGATGTGTTCGTTACAGGTGTGCGGCAAAGTGATTCATTTATACCCACACACGTATCCATTCTTTTTCAAATTCTTTTCCCATTTAGGTTAGAGAATAAGTTTATGGTTACCAGGGAGAGGGATAGATTGGGAGTTTGGGATTGACATGTACACACTGCTATATTTAAAATAGATAAGCAACAAGGACCTACTGTATAGCACAGGGAGCCTTATTCTTAATTACTATGTAATACTCCCTCCCAGGACCCAAAACTACAGAGGAATATTGCGAAACTTAGTTTCTATTTGATGCATATGTGAGTGAAAAGTGTTGGGCCCCTTTCTTTTAAAAAAAAAAAAAATCTAATGGAGATGCCCAACATTACACCATTGAAAGGAGAGCTGCTCTGTTTGTGGAAGGGGATGCACTGCAACCCCACCCCCTGCCAAGAGAAGAGATTCCTCTTACCTTTCGTATTGCATGAGTGAAATTACCAGGGAGCCAAACAAGGCGACCACCCCCGCTCTAGGCATCTCTACCATCTGAGGGCTGTTTGGCAATTCAGTTGCTGGAGGGTGGCTGCTCTGGGTGGCTCACTCACCAAGGATGGGGTAAAGGTAGGGAGCGATTCCAGCCTTGGTAGAATGTCAGAGCCTTGAAATCATCTGTGACCTGTTCGTATTCCCTGCTAACCCTCTGAAAGGCAGCCTGACCACAGAGGGTTCATGAAGCCATCTCTGTCCAGCAGTCTAGAATGGTCACCAGAAATGCTCAGAATTAAAGAGAAGTGGAGTTGGTGGAGACCTCCGTACAGCCCGGACATCTCTGCTGCTCAGGCTACTCTCCAGGGAGAAGTTTCACTGAGCATCACATAGAGAGGGGCATAGTTTCCACTCCCGAGCTACGGAGCACCCCAAACTCAATGCACGGTCTAGGAGGTGCCGAAGTCTTCTTACTGGAAGACAGTCATTCTTCAGCTCAGAACACTTAACTGAGGATCAGTTTCTCCATCCTGCTGCCTTTAAGAAGAGGAAAGTCCTGACAATGGCGACTCTGAGAATCTTTTCTGAGCGCCAGGATGGGAGGAACCTGGTAGGGTAGGTAGAAAGTCTGGGAGGCCTGGAGGCTGGTTAATGGACTGGAGGAAGGTGACATCTTTGAGTCCCGGCTGGGCTTGCAGAAGATGGAAAGGAGCTGTCCGGGATAGCTAGCTTCCTGGTCAGAGGAGGAGAGGGGTTGCCAGGCTATCAAGTTTGTGCCTCCATCAGTGTCTTGCTCCTGTCCTTGCTCCTGCTGGTTGCACAGCAACCCAACTTCCAGGTGGCAGCATCTACATCTCTTCCTGAGAGTTTCTTTTTTGGGAGCCATTTTGGTTCCTCTGTGTGCAGTGCAGGCTGGAAGTGCTGGCAAGTTAACTTTTCCTGGAAGGGCTCCCTGTTCCATGACAGACGGAAGTTGGTGTACAAATACTCCAGATCCCCCTACCCTCTGGGTAGGACCTTGACCTGACCTTGGCCCCCCCCCCCCGTATTCCCTGGGGCGGGGGTGGGGTGGGGTGAAGTTTCCCACAGTGAGAATCTGCCTAGTAATGCAAGTCATGTCCCTTTCCACCTCCCTTATCGACAGTCACTTCTCAAATAAATTACTTGTGCTTGGATCTTTGACCCAGCATCTGCTTCTTGGGGAATAAACACTAAGATGCCCTGTCATTTGGTTGGTTCTGTTGGCGTGGAGGTAGTTGGCAGCAGGGGTCTTACCATTTGGGCTGGATGGAGTCACCCCTTCTCTATACCTCACACCTGGACTCCGCTGTTTCCACCCCAGAAGTACATTCATCCTCTGTTTTGACTCCAGAGTTATCACTAATGAGGATCTTCTCTGGATACTTGTGGAAGATCTGAAGCACTGAAGTTCCTGTTCGCCTTATCTTGTGCCACAGCCATATCTTCAGAGACCTCTCGCTGTTGAGATAAGCATAGCCTCCCTGGGGGACCGTCCCAGTCTCTCACTTTCCAGCCCCACCGCACTGAGTACGTGTTTATTCTCTTTTCCAAAGTTAGACAGCAGAGCAGCCGGCGTGCCTTGAGAGCCTTCAATGCGTCAGTAACTGCACCATGTGCTTAATCCTTAGACCTGAGGAAGACACCGAGGCATCCTCATGGGGAGAGGCTTCAGTGCAAGCAGAACCTCTAAAATAAGGGTCCTCTTACTCCATTCTCACTTCTCCGCCCAAGTGCTACCTAAAGTAGAGATTAGTGGAAAGAACAAGCATTTTAGGGTGAGACAGACCTATCTTGGCTATTTGCTAACTTCTTGGCTTCGGCTAACTTATTTAGCCTCAGTTTTCTCATCTATGTAATGGGCATGCTGACAATGACCTCTTAGGCTATTACAGTGGTTAAATGAGGCAAGACCCATCCATTTCCTAGAAGAGCACTTAGCCTATAGTAGAAGTATAATAATGTTAACCATTGCTTTTGCTTTGTCCCCCTTGAAGCACACACGTTTAGCCCCTTCTGGGCAGGAGTTGACCAGATGGCAGCTTTGTACTAATCAGAGATCAGGAGTCTACCCTGAAAACAGTGTGGTTTGGGGACAACTTGGAGACATCACTGATTCTCCACCTCCTCCGACCTCACTCCAGTCCCCTCCACTTTGCAAACTTGCAGGGGGAGGATTCATCACAAGTTGAAGGATGTTCATGACAAAGTCATTTTTTCCTGTTTGTGACCTCTTGCTTTTGTACGAGAACTTAGGTATCTGGCAAAGCATTAACCACAACCTAGACAAAAGTATAACTATTTCCTATTTGCTTGCTGGGGTTTTCAAATCAGTGCGGTAATTTAAGCATGACTCTTGGAGGCTTACAAAAAGATGTTATGATTAGTTTTAACTCCTTTGTTAAGGAAAAATAATTACAGTGAAATAATTAGAGGCGGCAGAGTTGACACGAGATTAGGAGAGCTGGCTTGGCAATGAAAGTGAAGTTCTAATGAGGAAAAAGTATAATAAAGGGATGGGTCCACAGGGAAAATGCCAGTTCTGGGCTTAGAACTCAGGAACAGAGGGGAAGTGTATGGCTGTCTTGATGGCCACTCGGGAAAAGCATTCTCGTAAGTGCCATTAAGACCCAAGTCTTAGTTCAGACTCTAGCACTGCCAAGAATGTGACTCTATTCAAGTCCCTCGGCATTTCTGAGCTACATAGTAACTGCATGTCGGCTTCTCTTTGTCTAGAAATGAGTTTCATGGAGATGTTATAAGGATAAAATGAGAGTCACCTGGCTTAATAAGTAGAAAGCCACACACATGTACATGCTTACCATCTTGCGTATTCCACAGTTATTTATTTTCTGCTCCCTTCACATCACATGTGAGGGTGTTTGAACTTACACAGGTGTGTGATCAGGTCTTTGCTCAAGAGCAACAATGTTCTGAATGCTCTGGCAATTCAGCCCAAATACCAAGGATTCTGCACCTTTGTTAATAAAACAGTAAGATAAAAATAACAACATTGTGTTGGCATCTACCCTGTGCCGGGCACTGTGCTAAGCACTTTGAGTGTATTAACTCCGTCTTTCTTTACCCCAGTGCTGAGAGGTGGACAAGGTAGATCCTGCCACTCCAACCACTCTACCCGTGAGGAAACCGAGGTTAAGGGGTGGTAAGGAATGTACTCAGTTCTTCCGTGCAACTGCCCTTGCAGTTGGCAGGGTCAGGGTTCAAACCCAGGTCTGTTTGGTTAAGAGGTAGAGGCATTAATTCCCAATTTTCATGAGGTCCCTTGGGGGCTTCCAAGCTGTTGTCTCCTTGTTTGGTGATGGTGGCCAGGAGGAGAGGAAGGCATGGACCTGAGACAATCCAAGAATAACGTGGGAAACTATCCTCATTCTGGGTCAGCAGTGCCTAGAAGATGTCTTCCCATGTGCATTAGTTGTCTACTGCTGTGTAACAAATTATCCCAAAGCTCAGTGGCTTAAAACAGCAGATGTTTATTATCCTATGTTTTGGGGGATCAGGAATTAGGGAGAGGTTTGGCTGCATGCTGCTGGCTCAAGGTTTCTCATTAGGTTGCAGTCAAACTGTCAGCCAGGGCTGCAGTCTCGTCTGAGGGCTGGACCGAAGCAGGAGGACCCACGTCCAGGCTCAGTCATGTGACTGCTGACAGCCCTCAGAAGATCTGCTTCTGAGCTCACTTATGTGGTTGCTGGTCAACATCAGTTCCTCACAATGTGAACCTCCCTGTGGACTGCTTGAGTGTCCTCACAACGTGGCAGCTGGTAATCTGAGAAGAGAGAGAGAAGGGACTAGGGGGAGAGATTGAGAACCAAAAGATTCCCAGTTAGAAGCCACAGTCTTTTTATAACCTAATATTGGAAGTGACATGCTATCACTTTGGCTGTGTTCTGTTCATTAGAAGAGAATCATTAGGTTGAGACTATACTTAAGGGCAGAGGAAACACTCAAAGGCATCAGCACCAGGAGGTGGGCATCATTGGTGCCCACAACACCATTTTTTTACTGCTCGCTCTTTTTTTTTCCCTTAAGTGTCTAGAATGGAGATGGACCATTTTAGTGCATCCTCCATGAGTTCATGGATCCTAAGAGGGCAAGATCGTCACTGATTTGGCTTGTACTTTCCATTTTCATACATTTGCTTCCATGCAGTTTGGATAGAGTCAAGGGAACTCAGCTGGATGTTGAATGCTTTCCATGTTTAGGGATGCTAGATTTGGCTGAAGAACTACGGAGGCTAAAATACCACTGAGTACTGGTATGTTAGTGATGTCCATTTATCCAGTCAACAATAAATCGAGTGCCTACTTATTCTTCAGGGGTGAGGAGACAAGTGACAAAGAGCAACATGGAGCTCACATTCTAGTGGGGAAGACTGACAATAAATAGTGTAATTTTGGATTGCACTAAGTTCTATAAAGGAAATAAATAGGATGGTAAAATAGAGAAAAATGAGAGACTGACTTTTGGTGGTCAGAGAAGATTTCAGAAGACAGCTAATATGACATATTACTGTCATGGGCCATAACAAGTTGTCACCGTATTCAAATCCATGATGACCACATTGGGAATGATGCTCCCTAGAGTTGTTCAGTGCACTGCCCTGTGAACTACACATAGCATCCCTGGCAGGAGCTGTCTTACTCATCTCTCCAGCCTTCAAAGCAGCTGATGCCTGTCCCTGGCAGATGTGAGATTAGATTGTGTGAGTCCCTGCGGACCATGTTAAGGATTTTAAGCTCTATCTCAAATACAAATGGTAAGCGTTGGACAGCTTGAAGTAGGAGGCTGTGTCTGATAATCCATGCCGTGCCTGAACTGGCTCTCTGATACTTGGGCAGTCAGCACAGATGAAAGGACTACTTTCCCTTCATCACCATAGCAGGTTTGGTAACTTTATCCATACAGCCCTGATCATTCCTAATTCCCCTCTCCCTTGTTGGGGGAGGCTATTCTCTTAGTTCTGTTTTCCTGGCTCATTTTCTCTCTCTTTTCTTTCCCTTCCTCCTTTTCCCAGCTCTCCACTCATAAGCTCAGAGAAAAGTCTTAGGAAAGAGACCTCTACTGACCATTTCTTCTATTAAACCTGAGTCATTTACCATCAGGCTTAAGCTTTCGTAGAGGTCTGGGTTGCCCTCCGCACAACATTTTCCCTTTATAATTCAGAAGTGCTGAATCCCCCCCACTGCATTCTGGCCTTGGAACTAATTTCTGAGGAAGCAAGAGGACGATCTCCCAGGAGGAAAAGATAATTCTCGTTTTCCCTTCTCATAAGCTCCACAAGTGGTTGTCAGGTGAAAAGCTGCCAGGTCAGCACCAGCCCCCATGCTAAGCCGCTTATCACTGCCACCGTGGCCACTGCTTTATTAGCTTAACTTCTCAAAGGCACAGCTGCTGGATGGAGCTGGGAGAGAGTGGGAAATGACATCCTCTTAGTAGAGAGAGAAAACTCTCTCACTGATGGGGGGAAAACAGTTTAACATCCCCTGGGTAACTCCCGCCTGGCGGTGGAATTTAGCTGTGCCAGGAGGATGAGCGGATGGGCGTTCTCACCTGTCTCGGATGCATGAGATATGACCTGCATCCCATGCCCATAGGATGCCCCAGGGGGGATGAATTGAGTCAAAAAGGGGTCCTGATTTATCTCCTTTCTCCCTTCATCCCCACCTGCCAGCATCACCTCACTTTAACCTGCTTTACAACTTGCAATTCATGGGTCAGTCTTCATTCCTATTTTCCCACATCAGACAACTGTTTACTGGGCACCCACAGGGTATCAGGCTCTCATTCAAATACAGGGAAATAGACTAAGAATCTGCCCTTAAAAGAGTCCGCACTCCAGAGAAGGAGTTTACCAAAGGGCTCCCCTATTTCAGAGCATGATAATATTGGTAATAATAGATAATACTTAGTGCATTAAGTACTTGCCTCCAGACCCTCTGCACTTATGTGCATTTGACTTTGAATCTCCCCAGAGGCCTGAGAGATTTGGGGCTTTTCTGACTCATCTTAATTTTATAAAGAAAAGGAGAGTTCGAGATGCTGAGCAGTTTTCTCACGATTACCGAGCTGCATGGCACCTGATGATCCCAGTCTCAGAATGTGGGAATCCCCAGATGGTTCTGACTCCACCTATGGGAGCTACGTTGCGCGGTGGGATGGCTTCTGGAGCTCCGACAGTGGTCCCCTGGCATCTAAGAAAAGAAGGGAGGGGGCTTCCCTGGTGGCGCAGTGGTTGAGAGTCCGTCTGCCGATGCAGGGGACACGGGTTCGTGCCCCGGTCCGGTGCTCCGCAACGGGAGAGGCCACAACAGTGAGAGGCCCGTGTACCGCAAAAAAAAAAAAAAAAAGAAAAAAGAAAAGGGAGGAACTGGGGTATGAGGAGGCCCAAGGTAATCTCTGGACAGCACTAGGCACATATAGGTGAATCCTGCTTCCTTTCTCCTGGGAGCTGGGAAATAGTGTCGCGCAGAAATGATTGTGCCGCCATCATCTCTCACCTGTATACTTGACCCTTGAATGGATTTTCTTGCTTGCTTTTTTTTTTTCTTTTAGAACTGAAGACTGCATGTTACAGAACCCAGACACTCTCTCTCTCTCTCTCTTTTTTTTTTAATAAATTTATTTATTTAGTTCTGGCTGTGTCGGGTCTTCGTTGCTGCGCATGGGCTTTCTTTAGTTGCAGTGAGCGGTGGCTATTCTTCGTTGCAGCGCGTGGGCTTCTCATTGCGGTGGTTTCTCTTGTTGTGGAGCACCGGCTCTAGGCGCGTGGGCTTCAGTAGTTGTGGCACGTGGGCTCAGAAGTTGTGGCTCACGGCTCCAGAGCACAGGCTCAGTAGTTGTGGCACACGAGCTTAGTTGCTCCACGGCATGTGAGATCTTCCCAGACCAGGGATCAAACCTGTGTCCCCTGCATTGGCAGGCCGATTCTTAACCACTGCGTGATCAGGGAAGTCCCTGAATGGATTTTCTAATCTATTCTCAAAGTGTAGCAGAATGATCTTTACAAAATGCAAACTTCCCTATTCAGAATGACTTACCATTGCAGGGTCTATCTCTTGGTCCTCTCGCTTCCCCTCTCCTGGCAACCACTAGTTTATGTTCTGTCTCTATAGATTTGCCTATTCTGGATATTTCATCTAAATGGACTCATACGATATTTGTCCTTTCGTGTCTGACTTCTTTCACTTGGCGTCATGCTCTCAAGGTGCAGCTGTACTGTAGTGCGTGTCATCACTTCATGCTTTTTAATGGCAGCATAATATTCCATTGTATGGATATTCCACGTTTTGTTTATCCATTCATCAGTTGGTGGACATTTGGGTTGTTTCTGCCCTTTGGCTCTTATGAACAGTGCTGCTATGAACATTTGTGTACAAGTATTTGTCTGAATACCTGTTTTCAATTCTTTTGGGTACTGCTGGGTCATAGGGTAATCCTCTAACTTTTTTAGAAACCGTCACAGCTTTTTGAGTGTTTGCCATGCTGGTCTTGTCCTGGCTCTCTTGTCCTCATCACCACAGCTGGACAGGCAGCTCTGTGCCAGGCACTGGGAGGGAGTGTCCTCACCAGGGACATCTGAAAGCTCTGTCCAAGGAGACCAGCCTGGACACAAGGTGAATGCACAGGTGAGATCCTGGTCCTTGTGACACAAGGCCTTCACTGAATAATGAGGTTAGCATGGGCTCAGGAATAAAATATCCTTCAGGAGGGCAATGGCTGAAAACTCCTGCTAAACATTACAATTTCCAAAACTGATTGAAAGGGCAGAAAATTAAAAAGATGCACCAAGCAATGGACTTAATGGAAAAACACAATTATTTCCTGTTCAGTGGAGTTGCATATTCGTATCTGTGACGGTGGCGTGTGAATATGTACAGTGCAAGAAGGGTACCTGTGCACTCTGTTCTCCTTTTCCCTGCATGATGTTGGGCAGGAGACCCTGTGGAAGATGGGAATCATCAGTTCTGACCCACGTTCCATCTCTGACATGATGGAGGGAATTTAACTTAACTCCTCCAAATGCTATGCGATTCCATAAATTTTACTGAGCACCTGTTAGGTTACAGGTATCATGCCCAGCGTCTCAGAGAATAGATAGGTTGTAATAAGTAGTGGGGTTTGGGAGAAGACTGAGAAGCAGGGGCTCTGGTCCTGATTCAGTTCATAATTGACTTTCTGCTGGCTTCTGATGGGACAAGGATCTTTCCCTGTCTCATCCACCCTCTCTAGGAGAGTATCTTTCCTTATCAACTCAATTGTTCAGATCCTATGCCTTCAGAGCGCTTGCAATTTTTATATAAATCACTTATAGTGCAAGGTAGAACGTGATGAAAGGTAGAAGCAAAATGCCCTTGTTGGGAGAGAGAAAGGGGTTAGGGGAGCATTCAGATGGGAAAAGATTCTTATCTGACTTAGAAGGGCCAATGCGAGCATCAAGATCAAATTGATTTTGAGATGGAGCCAATCACTGAGACTATTGATAATAGCAACTATTTCTTGAAGGACAATGAAGGGAATGAGAAAATGGGAAAAGGAAGGCAGGAAGGAGGGAAGAAGGAAGGAAAGAAGAGGAGCTGCAAGTGGAGGGGACCCAGCTGAGGACAGACATTGCCTACTCCCTAGTCTTGCTGGAGCAAGGTGAACACACCAGAAGTTCCTGCCTGGCTCTGGGCAGAACAGTCCCACCAACCAGGCCCTACAAGTGCTTGTGAGAGCCCACCCCCTCTCCTTGCTGGACGCAGGACCCAGGTGAGAGGCAGCCACGGTGCAGAGTCTCCAGCGCATTGTGGCAGAAAGCTACTGCTGGCCCCTCATCTCCATCAGTAACCACCTCTCCCCCATGTAATTTATGTATCTATTCATTCTCCTTACCCAGATTTCCATAAAATTCTCCAACCCCATAGTGTATTCAGATGGAAATAACTGAGTTTAATTACTTAAAGTAAATTTGGAATTCAGGGGCCATCGCGCTCTGTTCTGCATGTGAGCCCAGACACAGGAGGAAGTGTAAAATATTCAAGCCTTTGAAAGATTGCAGCCACTGGGCCTGGAAGACACTGGCATCGTGCCTCCTTCCCTGGCTGTGCTCCTGAGATTGGCTCCCTGTTCCTGCCCAGCCCTGGCTGGGGAGCGGGCACAGAGACAGCCTCAGCAAGCTCTCTCTTCTTGCCTCTTCCCAGAGGACTCCAGGGAGGCCCGGGACGGTTTCCACCTTAACCTCTCCAGCCACTTGCTGGGGCAGCTGATAATTTCGCTCTACACCCAATGATGCGTGAGAGTGATCAGAAAATCTGTAACCAGAGGGGAAAACGGCTGCTAATGTCGCGGTAATAGGGCAGTTTGGGCAAGACTTCCAGGAAAGAGGAATTTACAATTTAAATAAGAAAAATAGGAAACTCTAAATTAACAAAAAGAGAAGAAGGATGCTCTGGCTGTGGGGGGCAGGGAGGGGTCTTCCTTCCTGAACCTCCCCTTCTATATGTAAGTCACTGAGCTGTCTGAGAGCCTCAAGTGTGGCTGAAGGGGACCCCACCGAGGGAGAAGGGAGCCATGGGCTGCGGTTGAGTAGCAGCCCCTTCCGTATCAGTCCCAGCTCAAGCACAGGCACCGGGCGGGGGCCACCATGGGTTGGAGCATTTGCCTTGAAGTCGTGCCTGACGTGGCCGACCATGAATTTAGACCCAGACACTCTGCCTGCGGAGCCAGTTCTTAACCATCATGCCTTCCTGAGTTCCCTTAGGGACCCCCAGAGACCTCCCTGCTTTCCTGCCGTCCCAAGAACATCCTGACCATGTGAGTCTGTCTTCACGGCCTTTACCCTCAGCTGCGTGACTTGAGATGTTGTTCTCCTTCCCCAGAACCTTAGAAATTCTGTGGTTCCCTGGGGCTGCGGAGCAATGTCAGGCTGCAGAGTCTTCTTTGCAGAGGCTGGGAACACTTTCTCTAAGCAAAACCACAACAGAGAACCCTAAGTTGGTGCCAGGGACCTTCTGTTTCTCTTCCCACACTCTTGGTTCTTCCAGCGAGATGTCTGAGCTTTCCCGTTCTCTGATTCCTTTCAGCATAGACTCCCACTGGAGCTGGTCACCCTTGCCGTCCCGCTGTCCCTCTGTCCACATCAAAACTTGCCCCTCCTAAGCACCGGTCCTCAGACCCCTCACTTTTGCAGGCAAATTTCCATTGATTTACGGTTGCCCCATAGTCCCTACCACCTGCGCACGAATGTTCATAGCATCGTTATTCACATTTGCCAAAAGGTGGAAACAGCCCAGTGTCCATCAGCTGATGAATGGATAAACAAAATTGTGGTCTATCCATACAATGGAATGTTATTCATCCCTAAAGGAATGAAGCATTCATTGATACACGCTACAGCATGTACGAACCTTGAAAACATTCTGCTAAGTAGAGAAAGTCAGGCACAAAAGGTCACATATTTTGTATGAATTCATTTATATGAAATGTCTGGAATAAGTAAATCCATAGAGACAGAAAATAGACTGGATAGTGGTTGCCTGAAGCCGGGGGGAAGGTGGGATGGGGAGTGACTGCTGATGGGTGTGGAGTTTCCTTTTTGGGATGTTGAAAATGTTCAACATTGTGAATGTACTGAATGCCAATGAGGAACACATTTTAAAATGGTTAAACAGTGAATTTTACATTGTATGTGTGTGCATCTATCTATTACCTATCTATCTATAGATACACCTGTCTATCTACACACACACACACACACACACACACACACACACACACACACACGGAGAGGGGAGTTGGAGGGGGAGGCACATGAGAACCAGGTTTCCTTCACCGCCTCTCAGATCTGCTCCATCCCCTTCCCTGAAAGAGGAGCTTTCTTTGCTCTTGCATTGGCACAGGCCTCCACAAGGCTGTCTCGGCCTCTCTCCTCTCAGCTCCCCCAGTCCTGCTAATTATCACAAATGGCAATTCCAAGTGTCTAATGAACCAAGCTTGTCCTTCCTTAGGTCATTCATAGAACATGCATCAGGAGTTCTCTACCCTTCCCACCTGTTGTCCTGTTTACCTGGTGAGAGGGGCCCTGCTCACTTGGGGTGGTTTTCTAAGTCCGCCCCAAAGCGGAATTGGAGGAACAAAGTTAAGCCATTATGCAGTGTTAGGTCATTCTAAGCCATGTAGTCATCTTTCCTAGTGAAAGTAGGAGGGAGAAGACTTGAGAACAGTGCATCCCTCTCACATCCAATGCTACTTGACATTAGATCTGTGTGTAATTAATCACATGAGCATGGAGCCAGGCCCGTCCGAATCTACTGCCTGTGCTCACCAGCATCTTTACTAGAAACCTTGTTTCTAAAGCGATCCTGGCAGTATAATGGAGGAGGGTTGGAATGGATAGAGGACGTCTGGAGGTTTTTAACCAGGGGGACGTGCTACCTCCTTAGGGTGTCTTCAGAAATGTGTGGTGAAATTTTGGGTTGTTACATTGACTGGGGTGGGGAGGTGCTTTTGGAATTTAGTGTAGGGGGGAGAAGGGAACGGGGATGCTGAATAGGACAGCAATGAGCAGACAGACCCGCACGATAATTAGTCCATTCCAAAATGTCTATAGCACATTTTAAAAAGGAGATTTGGATTCCACTACATGTCTGATTCAATCACTACCAAAAACTATCATTCAGTAGTTCAAAAATATATCATTAAATAGTTGTGTGACCTTGAATAAATCACTTAAACCTCAATCTCTTGATTGATTGATTGATTGTAATGCCTAGATCCATGGTTTACAAATTATGTCCTTCCTTAGCCATGTGCTTGGGGTCTGCAAAAATTTCCATCATTAGAATTGTTTTCCCTCTCAAGGGAGTCTGTTTATTATTTAAGTTTGAGAAACATTAAGCTAAATGGTAATCTTACTTTTAACAACAGTCATAGAAAACTGTTTCTGAATGATTGCTTATTTTATAAATCCTCAGAGCAAGCTTAACTTAGATGTTTTCACTAGCCCCATTCTGCAGAGGAGGAATGTAGGTTTACACAATTTAGGTGGCTAGTAGGTGGTAAGCTGGGATATGAATACATGTAGTTACTCTGTAATCCACACTCTTAGCCACCAAACCAGTGTCCCCAATCTTGGTTTTCCTCAAACTCTTTATTTTTATGGTATCCATGTACCAACATCACTTTTGCTGTATTTTTATCTTCTAGCTCTGTTATTCACTTAGTATTTTAAAATTGATTTAATTTTAACTGAAATGTACTTAAATTGGAAGCTATTATCATTTTTCTTAAAATATAATGAAAACAAAGCAATGTTACTAAATTCTATGCAGATTCCTAAAGCCCTCCAAGTGTGAGATAAGAAAGCATGAAGAGTTAAAGATACATGTGTAACAAAGTGAGACTTTTTGCTTGATAAATTCCAAGATGTTGGCAAAAAAATTTAAATGAAGTGATTTTTTAATTCCAGGCATCAATGGGTTTCGAAGCCACCTATGAATGATCTAATACTGTTTCTTTAGGAACCACTGGTGGGAATCCCTATACATTTCTCCTTCCATTCACGTCCATTCCAGCCCTCTTTACCACCAGAACAGACATTGGACGAGGTTCTGTGCTCTTATTCCATTGTGGCTCAGCCCAGGCAAAAGAGCCCAGCTGTCTTCTTGGCTGGCCCCGGTCCCCGTACTATGGACTGCCATTTTGGTTCTACAGTTGTCTGACCAGCTCCTTCCAATCTTGGCTTTGGAAGGTTAGAAATCTTTTGTTTTTCTTCCTTTTCAATTACAAAAGCCTGTTTGAACAGCCACTGTGAAGGCCCTTGTTCAAACAAGCTTTTGTAATTGAAAACAGAGCTTGCAAAGTGGCTGCAGGGACGCTTGCCTCAAAAGGAGGAGATGCAGAACATGATGTGAGCTGGTCCCTGAGGCCACTTTCAAAGTGTTTAAAGCTTCCTTCCAATTAAAAAAAAAAAAAAGGAAAAGAAAGAAAATCCTATTTAAACACACAGTCCAGACCGACTGGCTTGGGTGATTGAAAATGTAGATTTTGACCCAGGCATTTCTTTGGACCGCGGGACAGTGGTCTTCTTGGGAAGGGATGGAGGAGGGTTGCTGCTTCTGGATGGGCATTTTCACCCGTCCTCTGAGCCCTTCTTGCCATTATTTTAAGGGGTCTCCGAGATTGGCTGCACAGGTCTCCTCAACACGTTCAAGTTTACGCTCACATTCAAGTTTCATCAGTCTTTCTTTCTGTCTCTCTTTCCAAGCATTGCAAAACATAGTGGCCAAGAGCAATGCATCGGAAAGGATAATTGGGTTTAAATTCTAGTTGTGTGACCTTGGGCAATCATTTAACCTCTCTGGGACTCAGTTTCCTTGTCTGTAAAACAGCATCACATTAGGGTTTGTCTTAGAAGATTGTTTTGAAGATTAAGAGAGATAATCTATTTAAATTATATCTTACCACGTTGCAAGGCAAAGGCTCACTGTGTGAAAATGTTTAGTTATTCTTACTATCAATATTAATAGCAGTATTAATGGTAACATGATAATTAAGTGAAAGACATCATAGTGGTTAAGACTGTAGACTTTGGTTTCAGATTGGTCTGAAGCTCTTGTTTCTTTTATCTTAAAATGGAAATGAGGGTAGATTCCCACCGCCCCCCCAAACACACACACAGAACTAGTCACTTACTGTGTGCCACACCCGGGGATGGGGTGTGAACAGGACTGACTAAAAGCAGGCAAAAGGAGGCAGGACCAGAAGGTAGGTAGGTACAAAGTCTTCTGAGAGTTAAGAAAAGGAGAAAATTAACTCTTAATGAGGATGGGGAGGGTGGTAAGACATCAAGAACAGATGTCATTTGAGCTGAGCACCATGTGGAAAAGCAGAGGAGAAAGATGGACGTGCCAGGCAATGGGGGCATTGTGGGTGAAGACGGAAGCCCGGGAGTGGCAAGGATTTCAGTCTGAGTGGAGAATGGGCAGGGCAGGGGAGGCTGCACTTGTGAGAGAGTAGAATGAAAGAATGGGATGGAGACTGGCACCTACATTAGTACTATGATGGCAAGGGACAGAAACTCAACACCAAACAGCTTCAGAGAATGAATGAATGCATAGATGGATGGATAAATGAATAGATTAAATGAAAGAGAAATAACTTAGTTTGCCCAATGGTAGTCTAACTTCAGTAAAATGAAAGGCTCAGAGGAGGTAATTAGAACCTATTTCTGGGGCTGCTCTTCTGAACTGACTTCATTATTAGGCTCCACCTGGTTACCCATTTGACTCCAGGTATGTCCCCTTATTGTTCATAGCCTCAAGGGATAAAAGAACAAAGCTCCTTTCTGGCTGCCTGTACCAATCTCTCTTGGGTCAGCTTGGGTCATTCAAGCACTGAGGCCAAGAGGAGAGGGGGTCTTAAAGTGACCAAATAAGCAACACCTGCTCATCCTCAGAGCTGAGATAGGGCTCTTCTCTGAGCCACATAGGGTTGAAGTGGGAGAACAGTTGGACAGGAAAAGAAACCAGGGGCCATTAACAGAGAAGAGTGGTGACCCCCATAGCCTTGCATGTCCAACTCCATTTTGACTTTCTGGGCAGGCCATTGCGGGGGAGGTCATGATGAATTTTTGAGTCACTGAGTCTGAAAAAAAGAGATTAAAGACCCAAGATCAATCTGAGGCCGTTCAGGTGGTCCAGATGGGAACTTCCAAGCTCAAAAGGGTCAAGCAGAAGTAGATCAAAGTTTTGTGGGACCTGGAGCTTAGACAGTTTGGTGCCCGTCCTTGTGGTAGGCAGAATTCTAAAATGGTCCACCGAGATTGCCCATCCCTCTCATGTACGTGCCCTGCGTGTCCCTTGGGACTGTGAATATGGTGGATTTTACTTCCATGATTAGACTGATATATGGCACAGTTGACCTTAAGATAGGTAATATGATAGCATGGCCGGGTCTGACATAATCACGAGTTTTCTCCAGTTGGTTGGAAAAGAGGAACTCAGATTCAGCAAGAAGGATTCGATGCACATTTGTTGGCTTGAAGATGGAGGGGACATATGGTAGAAAAAGAGAGGTCTGTAGGACTAAGGGCAACCCCTAGCTGACAGCCAGCAAGAAAACCAAACCTCAGTCCTACAACCTCAAGGAACTGCATTCTGCCAACAACAGGAATGAACTTGGAAGCAGATTTTTCTCCAGTGCCTCCAGATGAGAACTCAGCCACATCAATGCCTTAGTATCAGCCTACTGAGACCCCAAGCAGAGACCCCAGCCGCACCATGCCAGACTTCTGTCCTAAGAACTCTGAGCTAATACGTGGGTGTTGTTTGAAGCCCCTACGATTATGGTAATTTGTCAGACAGCAATAGAAAGCAAGTATACTCTTTAAAAGACACAAAATTATGATTATAAAAGTAGGCAAGGGCTGATTCAGTTGTGGGGTCCTGAAGTTTAAGTTTCATTAGCCTCATGGAAAATCCAGCTCTGGGGTCAGGGGTTCCAATAGCCATGTTTCCCTGCATTTCATGTTTTTTCCAATTGTCTATAAACATGAGACGGGGAAGAAGTCGTATATATTCTTCACAGTGACCTCTAGAGCCCAGTTTTCCATGCTTTGGGGCGCCAGGGCCCCATATCCCCCACCTTCCCATTTCCATGATACTGCGATGGTGCAAAGCTATTTGGTCCATTTCCCTTCCTGGCAAAGAAAAAAAAAAAGTAAAGCTCTCAAAATTATTAGGTAATGATATCACTTTTAAAAGCGACACAATATTTTAACAGCATGACGCCACTTAGCTGTGGTTTAATAAAATGTAGAAAGCTTGTAGCCGGGGAAGCTGTGGCAGCATCAGGTGGGGGCAGACAAACAGCTCTCAAAACTCACATCAGGAAAATTACTTTTTCTTCAAATGGAAACTTTTCAATTGCTTTCAAATAGCTGGAGCTGATGGAAATAATTTCCTTAGCACGTTTGCATATGCTGCCTGTGTCTTCTCCACACGGTGCCGGGAGCTTCATTAATAAAGATTGTTGCGAGGTTCTGATGTTGCCAGGCTCTTGTTGTTTAGAAAATGCACCAAACCAAGCCAAGGGGAGTCGATTACTAAATGCAATTCCTGTTCGTTGGCCCCGAGGCGGCTGGAGGCCAGTGGGGGGGCACGTGCGCGCACACGTTTGGACATCGGAGCAAGACAGCTCTGAAATTCAGCCTCATCCTCAGCCCATTTCGAGGGATCTCCAAGTAGATGGAGACTGTCAGGATCAGGTTTCTGCATTTTACTGATGGGCAAACGGATGGGAGGGAAATGATGACTTAGGGGCCACTCACAGAGAAGACCAGAGATGGCCTAACCCACTTCGGGGGGCCAAGCTACTATTTAGGTCTAGCAGACACTTTTGTGTTTTTATAACAGGCGTAGGGAATTAGAGGCTTTGATATTCTCCTGGGCCTTTCTGCCCTGAAATGTCACGTGGAAGCTTGGTGTAGAGGATGAATGAGTTCAGCGTTTCCAATAATGAGGTCTGGGGGAGCACTGGTGGCCACACAATGGTTTTATGTGGACATGGCACAGGACGTGACAGAGGGAAAAATGCTCCCATTCTATTTTCCCTCCTCTGTCGAGCTCTCTGATTCCATCGGGGGAAAGGCTCAGATGGCTGCAAGTGTGGCTTTCATGCCTCTCCAGAGCTCACCAGCTGCCCTTTATTACAAAGAGGCACAGAGCCTTGGAAAGACAACTGGGCCTAATTCATTATATTTATTGCATCCGTTGTATGTATTTTTATGACTGCCTATTATTTATGGCAAGTGATATTGATTCTGCACTTACGTAAAGCTTCCTTTTAAAATCAATTTCTTTTTGGAAAGGGAGTCCTTTTAAAGAAATGCATAAAGCATGGCAAGAATCACAAGACTTCGGAGTGATGTCAAGAAATCACGAGGGTATGACTCTCCTCCAGATCAGGAGACCGAGGCCGGCAGTGAGAACATGAACCCCCCAAGTGTGTTAGAACCTAGTGTGTTAATCTGAGGTATAGTGAGGCCAACAGATCAGAAGATGCCTGCCGTTAAAAGATAGTTTGTTACAGTTCCCAAGATGAGGGTGCAGCCTAGACTCAAGGTCAGGTGGGGTGGTTGGCTCCACCTTTTGAAAGGAAGAATGTCAAAGAATCTGTGGATGTAATTTAAAACCACTGCACTGACAGTTGGAGCCTCACACAGAGAATTGGAATGTTTAAGTAGACTTTTTTTATGGAGCCACAGCCATACCCCAGGCACATAGACATGGGAGTCCTGGGCATATTGAGTCTCAGGTTCAGGTTGACTGTGTGGTGGGCTAAGAAAGGGTGGGCTTCACAGTCTGATGGGCTTCACAGTCTGGTGCACTTGGGTTGGAATCCTGACTTGAGAGCCTGCTTTGCTGTGTGACCATAGTCAAGTTACTTACCCTCTCTGAGCTTCAGTTTCCTTATTGTGAAATAGGGCAGATGCCCATTCCTCATAGGATTATTATTATTTTATTATTTATTTTACTTATTTATTTTGGCTGCACCAGGTTTTAGTTGCGGCACGCGGGATCTTCATTGCGACATGCAGGATCTTTAGTTGCGGCATGCGGACTTCTTAGTTGCAGCATGTGGACTTCTTAGTTGTGGCATGTGAACTCTTAGTCATGGCATGCATGAGGGATCTAGTTCCCCGACCAGGGATTGAACCCGGGCCCCACCCTGTGTTGGAAGTGCAGAGTCCCATCTACTGGACCATCAAGGAAGTCCACTCATAGGATTATTGAATCAAAGGTACTAGAACACTGTGAGTGTAAGGTAAATTTAAAGTCCTCTGTTTTTCCCTCTCCTGCCTTCCATGTCCACCCCATTTTCCATACTGATTAGAGTCACCTGGGATCATGAGGAAGCGGAGAAAGCATTATGAAATATTGGACTTGTAAAGATACTAGAATAACCATTGAAAAACCATATCTAGCTGTGACTTTAGGCAAGTTACTTCCCCCTTCTGAATTGCAGTTATATTCAGTGTTTGGCCTCAGTTAGCTTAATGTCAAGAACATAGTTTTCCAGAAATGCCCTAAGAACTTAACATACCCCTTCCCAACTGAGCCGCATAACAGCCCTCCAAGGTGGGCAAGGGGAAATCCAGACACAGAGGTGGAAGGACCCTCCAAGGTCAACCTCTGGGAAGTAATGGAGAGTTGGCAGCCTGCGCCTAGACCAATGGGGAGATTAAGATGCCAGCTGTGAGGTTTGTGGAATTTTAATAATAGCTTGCTTTGGGAAAGCAAATGTATAATTCCTTAAAAATTTCAATCAGGGCTCTCAGAAGAGCACCAAAAGGCCCCTTCAGGAAGCAATTAAAAGGCCTGCCCCATAGTGGGAGCACCAGTGGTAAATCAGCATTTCAGCAGAGCGGTTTCTAGGCCAGGAATCAGAAGGAAAATGAAATCATTCAAGTGGACGGGAGAGAAAGGAACTCTTTGCTGAGGCTGTGGTTGGGTGGACTGGCACGCACAGGACTTTGGCAGGAGACTAAGATATGTTACGTTTTGGCTTTGGATCAGGGTTGCATGGGGTTGGGGGTGTCACCATCCCTGACCTTAGACATCAGGCAGTAAGTATGCTGAAGGGGCTAGGAGTCTGGATTTGGAGTCAGACTGCCTGGGTTTAAATCTCAATTCTGCCCACTTAACTGAGTGACCTTCCAAGTCTATTTCCTCATCTTTACAATAGTGGAAATAATACGTTTATCTCTGGGTGGGTTGTTATGAGAATTAAATGAGATGGCGCATGCCAAGCCTTGAGCATATGGCCTGGCATATGGCCATCCTCAGTAGAATAGCCTTGACAAACAAAAGATATTTGAATAAGATTTTCTTGGTATGAGGGGGAAGTCAGTACAGTCGTTTAAGACAGTAAAAGGGCCTTGGGTTAAGAAATTAATATTGACTAAGGCTCCAGTGAGAGCAGAGATTGTGCTTATTTTGCACACAATTGTTTCCAGTAGAATACCCAGCACATAATATGTGCTCAATTAAACATTGCAGACGTATAAGACCTTCTGGGACATCCCACCTGGCCATTTGAATTGGACTAAGCAGGAGTTATTCCACCTTGTTTTCCCTCACAGAGGTGGAAACTAAAGCTCAGAGAGAAAACCCTTCCCAGGAGCTCATAGCTTATCACTGGGTCTCCAGTGTGTCTCACTCCATGCAAAGCAAGAATGAGCAGGAGCTTTAGTATGAAAACTCCAGTGAATCCTCTTTGCAGGCTTGGGTCTGCTCCAGAAAAATAAGGAAATGTACTAGTGTGAATTTTCTACTCAATACTGGAGAGCAAGAAACAGCATTGTTTTGGTATTTTTCGAAATTAAATTGGACACTGAAACATCAGCTTCCTGGATGGAGGGAAATCAGAAGTCAGTCGTTAGTAGGGTGCCCTCCTCCAGTCCACTGCTTATTTAAGAATCCTAGACCAACTGAGGGCACGGGAAGTCGGGTGGTGGGTGCAGGAAGCTGATCCTTTGTCCACTGTGGCTGCCACCTTTACTGTTGCTCCTTGGGATATATAGTATGTCTTCTGGCGCTGATACGGGGGGTACCATCTGGGAGTTTGATTGCTCCAGTGGGGCTGCCAAGCTCCCCCGCTAAGGGGCTCAGCCTGATCACAAGCTCAACATGGGGGTCCCTGACCACTGTTCTCCAGCCTCTGCTCCTTTGCCCTCCTCAGAGATTCTACCACCCCTAGGGGGGCTGTCCCTGGACCTCAACGTCCAGACACAGGTCCTCAGCAGGCCAGATCAACATCTCCATAAGCCCAAGACAGTTTATCCAGGTGTAGCCTATAGACCAACTGTTTTAGCATTATCTGGGATAACCATTTAAAAGTGCAGTTTCCTCTACTCCACTGCAGACTTACGAAATAAACATTTCTGTGGGTGTGGCCCCGGAATCCACAGTAGACTCCACAGTTAATTCTTCTGCACATTAGTTTGAGAATCACTCTCCAAAGTCCACATACCCAAGAACTCAGAACCTGGTGCCGGCTTGAGTGGGGAGAGGTTGGGAAATAACTCTGTGTCCAAAGAAAATGACACAAAGAATTCCTCAACAGAGTCACAGGGTCGACTGAGATTCAGGGCATCAGGTGCCAGGAGAGGATGCAAGAAGAGGCCAAGACAAAGCCCTGGGAGACGCTGAGTCTCCTGGCTCTTCTGTCACTAACCCTCTGGGTCACCTTGGCCAAGGCTATTAACATCTCTGCATCTTTATTTACTTATCTGTGAAATGGGGGTAATGAGGCATCCTCACATATCTGGGGAGTATTCCAAGGAGGTTGACCTGGCGAGGCTGAATTTGTCAGCAACAATGTACCAGGCAAATTGCAAATTGCCCTGAACAGGGCCCAGGGGATCAGTAGATTTCACCCTCATCCACCTACCTATCCATTCATCCATCATCGTTCTTTCCTTCCTTCCTTCCTCTATCCATCCACCTACCCACCCATCCATCCATCCTTCCATCCATCCATCCTTCCATCCATCCATCCATCCATCCATCCATCCATCCATCCATCCCTCCATTCTCCAGCCAATGCATATGTATTGTGTCTACTCCATGCCAGATATATGGACACAGCAACGAAAAGACTTAGTATTTATCCCGATGTATAAGACAGTATCTAGCGAATGATCCTAGCAATGAGTGAACAGTTATGAGATGGTGTTCTGAAAGAAAGAACCAGGTGCGATAGATGTCTGTCACAGAGCAGCTTGTGTGGGCTGCACGCCTTGCCTTGTGTAAATTCAGCTTACTTGCCCATATAAATGACATGTATGTCATCAGGCGTTGCAGCTGTAGGGGGCTCCAAAGAAACGGGGGGCAGCAGGATTGGCGAGGTGGGAGAGGCAGTAATGTGTGAACATAGCACACAGTTATGCGAACCCCTTCATGGATTACACTCTTGTCATTCAGCCTGGTGCTGGTGGCCTGGCCATGGGAGTGCCAAGCCAGCCCTGCAGTGGTGGGGGTGGGAGCAGACATCCAGGGACAGAGCAGCATCCAGATTCGACCCCTTGGGAGCTGTGTGAACTGAGCCTCAGTTTCGACACACGTGAAGTCAGATGGAGGCGAGGAGGAAATCCATCTTTCTTTCCTCAACATTGTAACCTCCAGAAAGCCCTTAAGAGCATGTTGTTTCCTCTTCCCGCTGGGATTGTTTTGGAGGGAGACACCAGCTCTGTGTGGGTTTAAGTGCTGTGGGACAGGCCGTGGGTGCTCCCTGGTAGGCCACCCATCCTGGCTCAGACATTTCTGGTGGGGTATCGACCAAGATGTTGCAGAAACACTTGCAGGCTGACCATGTTCCAGAAGGTGAAGGACTTGGATAAAAAGGCCCCTTGGGGGTCCTGGCTTCGCTCTTGGCCAGAGGTCTTGTCTGGGGTCATCTTCACTAAGGATGAGGGGCAAGTTAAGATGATGATAACGAGACTTGGGGCAGCCACTGTGGCTTGAGAAATGAGATTCTGCTGCTTTTGGAGCATCAGCCGTGACTGTCAAGGTCCGTGCTTTGCCGGGAGCTAACGATGGTGGCATTTCTTGATCTTTCAGCACGTGCGGAGTTGGGGTTGAGAGCTTTAGCTGACTGACTTACTCTAACCCTCACTACCCTCTGAAATGTGTATGGTTACGATACCCTCCTTGTAGAGAGGAAACTGAGGCGTAGAGAGATGAGAAAACTCTTGGGGTTACAAAGTCAGGGCAGAGCCAGGATCGGAACCCAGAGCAATTCTCTGCTACCCACGACTGCCCATTACCTCCCCAGATCTTGATGGGTTTGGGGGCTACCCGGTGAGGCTCTGGAATTCAAAACCTGGCTCCAATACATCTCACTCGCTAGTCGGTGAGAAGTCTAGATACACAGTCAATATTCCTGAGCCCCTGGGATGGTGTGTCTAACCCTGAGTGAGAGACAGATGGAGATGCCATAAAGCCTGCCTTCAAATCTAATCCAGAACAGACTGTCCACTCTGGGGCTGGACAGGAAGGAAGCTGTTTTGTTTGCCAGAAGGATGGGGTGGGGGGACTGTCCTCTAATTAGTCGACTTATCTGCTACTCCTCTCCCCCTTTTCTTTAGAGTTTGGAAATAGCTCCATCCACACATCCTGACATGGCACGATGCAGTAAAAAGCACACGGAGGCCCCAGGCTGCAGGGCCAGGCTCCGCCACGTCAGAGCTGGCGCCTCTGGCCGATGTCCGAATGTCTCTAAATCTCGGTCTTCTCGTCTGCGAAAGGGAGATAATAGTAGTCCCTCCCTCAGGACTGTATGAGGCCCAAGTCAAATAATGGATGTGAGCCTGTATTCATTGATTTACTCTTTCATTCATACTTTTTATTCACTCACAGACATTTATTGAACGCCAACCTAGTGCCAAATGCACTGCTGGGCCTTGGGATGGAGCCGTGAAAGCTCAGCCAAGGTCTCCGCTCTCATGGAACCTAAGTTCTAGCGTGGGAGGCAGACCATGAATGCAGTTTCAGAATTACCCAGTACGGTACTAAGGAGACAGAGAGACAATTAAACAGTGTGTAGGGATAGCACCTGGTGCAGGTGGTCAGAAAGCCTCCTTTGATAGGCAACACCTGAGCTGAGGAAGGCATGAGGGTGGTGCATTCCAAGTGGGAGAAACAGCGAGTGCAAAGGGCCAGGGGCAGGAATTCACATGGAGTGTTCTTGAAGCAGAAAGGAGGCCAGCAAGGCCAGAGCACAGTGGTCAAGGAAGAGGGTAGTCAGATACCCCTAAGAGGGACATCCCCCCCCTCCCCCTTACAAACATGCATTATACATCGCGGCTTCAGGTAATTTTATTGCTACTCTCACCATCTTTCTTCTCCATAACAAATTCCCTGCCATCCTGGGAGACTAGGAATTGGGATTTCTGGACTCATTTTACTATTCAGTTTCTAAGCGAGTTTCTCCAACTGGGAGTGCAAGGACACACCTGCTTATTGCATTCTTCATGAAGGAAATGGAAACTGAAGTCGCTTTTTAAATTTGCCCGAAGTACCTGTTGTAATTACCATGCCACCCGTAACGGGAGTTTATGTAATTATTAGTTTGAATGGCTCTGCTCATTATGGTACAAATTTTTAATTTGCAAATGCATAACCAGATTCTTGATTGGATTCCCTTTTGATCATGAAGCTGAGGACATATGTTCATACATTTTCATGGCTGAAACTCTTTGGTGTGAACCACTGCTGCTCCGAAGGGGCAGGTGTAGAAGGGTGATGGGCAGGGGCTGGCAGGCTTGGTAAGACCCATGTTTCCAAGTAAGGATGGGTCAATGGGAAGAGAGCAGTGGCACTGCTCCTGAGTGTGGTGTTAGAAAGCATCCTCTGTTTGCCATATAGGAGAGGAAGGAGTCGTCTTGCATGGTACATTGAGCCTACAAAGCTGGGCCGGCTGGGTTGCAGATCTGAGGAAGTCTTTGGTGCCACCGATGATGTACCATGGCTGTCCCTGCCCTGCACACTGATTTCTGTGATTTCAAGGAAAGAAGGCACCCAGGGCTTTTGTGGGAGACACATGTCTACCCTCCAGGAAAACTCAGTGCACTGAGTACCTACCTTGCAGAGTTCCAGGTGCCAGGAGGGAGGGACCTGGGAGGTGATACGGGATTAGGCAGGAGGAACAGGCAACCCAAGCCAGGTACTTTGGGATTATGGCCATCATCCTACATATCGGAGACAGCAAGTGACTTACCCAAAGCCCCATATGTAAAGCTGAGCATTTAGCTCAAGTCTCCTCACTTCAGGTGTAGTTCAGGTCCCGTCAGTGTATGTCAAGGTATAATCTAGCTGTAATCTATGTCAGGATCACCTGGTGCTTACCAAAAATGAAGGCTTTGAGGCCTCACTCAGACCTATGGAATTTGAATCAGTAGGGGGAAGGACTCTTGAGATTTTCATTTTAAAAAAATAATAAAATTAACGTTAAATAAATAATAAATTTCGGGCTTCCCTGGTGGCGCAGTGGTTGAGAGTCCGGCTGCCGATGCAGGGCACACGGGTTCGTGCCCCGGTCCGGGAAGATCCCACATGCCGCGGAGCAGCTGGGCCGGTGCGCCATGGCCGCTGAGCCTGTGCGTTTGGAGCCTGTGCTCCACAACGGGGGAGGCCACAACAGTGAGAGGCCCGCGTACCGCAATCAATCAATCAATTTTAAAATAATAATAAATTTACACACACTATGTAATCTTCTTACACTACATAAAATTGATGCATGCGAAAGAGTTTTCTGGCTATGTGTAAGTTTTGAAGGCTAATATTAAAAGGAAACTTCTAGAACCCACCACACCACTAAAGAATGCGATGATTACCAACACCATTGAGTGTACCTCCGTGATCCCCTGACTCATCTCTACAGGTAGCCACTTCCTTGGATTTTGATTTTATCCGTCCCATTTTATAGGTTTAGTAGACATTTATGCATCCTTAAAGGATGCAAGGAATATACTGAGTCACTTGTTTTTGAGTTTTACAAAAACGGTATCTGGGGGGTTTATATTTATCTAACATTATATTCCTTATAAGTATCAATGCTGATGCATGCAGCTGTAAATTATTCCTTCTCACTGTGACATAATATTCTGTGGTGTGGCTCTACCATGGTTTTATATAGCTCTTCTCCCACAGATGGACTTGTGTGTTTTCCCTGTGGCAGCCAGGATTAGTATGAGTGTCCTGTGCACATGTGTGAGTCTTTCTAGGGCATGGCTTCCCATACCTACCTGCCGATTAGAATCACCTGAAACACTTGGTAAAAATACAGGATTATCAGGCCTTGGCCCCTGAGAATTATATTTCAGTAGGTCTATTTGAGGGGACTAGGAATCTTTTGTTTGTTGGTTTTGGTTTATTTTGACAAGCACTCAGATATTCATATTATCATTGGGGAATTTTTGGAAAAATAGTGGCAGCAGTTCTCAACCTGGCTGCATATTTGAACCTCCTGGCCTGATGGAAAAAAATGAAAGTACGCATGACCTGGCCCCAACCGTATGGATTCTGGTTTAATTGGTCAGGGGATAGATGTATTTTAAAAGCTTATCATGTGATTGTAATATGCGGTGAGACCAAGTACCCTGGGCAGTGTTTCTTACCCAAAGGGGGTGTTGATTTTGCCCCTCAGGTAGGGTCAACAGACAAAACACAAGATGCCCACTTGAAGTTGGCTTTTATTTTATTTTTTAAATTAATTTTTATAGGTGCTTTACAATGTTGTGTTAGTTTCTGCTGTTCACCAAAGTGGATCAGCTATACGTATACATATATCCCCTCATTTTGGATTTCCTTCCCATTTAGGTCACCACAGAGCATTGAGTAGAGTTCCCTGAGCTATACAGTAGGTTCTCATTAGTTATCTGTTTATACATAGTGTCAATAGTGTATATATGCCAATCCCAATCTCCCAATTCATCCCACCCCCACCCTTTCTCTCTTGGTATCCAGTGTTTGTTCTCCACGTCTTTGCCTCTATTTATGCTTTGCAAATAAGATCATCTATACCATATTTCTAGATTCCACATATATGCATTAATATACGATATTTGTTTTTCTCTTTCTGACTTACCTCACTCTGTATGACAGTCTCTGGGTCCATGCACGTCTCTGCAAATGACCCAATTTCATTCCTTTTTATGGCTGAGTAATATTCCACTGTATATATGACCCCATCTTTATCCATTCGTCTGTTGATGGACACTTAGGTTGCTTCCATGTCCTGGCTGTTGTAAATAGTGCTGCAGTGAACATTGGGGTACATGTGTCTTTTTGAATTATGGCTTTCTCAGGGTATATATCCAGGAGTGGGATTGTTGGGTCATATGGTAGTTCTATTTTTAGTTTTTTAAGGAAGCTCTATGTGAAGTTGGCTTTTAGATGACTATTTTTTAGTGTAAGTGTGTCTTAGAGATTGTATAAGCATACTTATATTGAAAATGGTTTGTTGTTTATTTGAAATTCAAATTGAAGTGGGCAAACTGTATTTCTATTTACCACAACCATACCCCCGGGGGGACAACTGGAAATGCCTGGCGACATTGTGCCTTGTCACACCTGGGGTGTCTTTGCTACTGGCATCGAGTGGGAGAAGACCGGTAAAAGCTGCCCCAAATCCTACAATACACAGGACAGCCGCCCACAACAAAGAATCACCCAGCCCAAAGGTCAGCAGTGCCGAGCTTGAGAAACTTTGCTCTAGTGTATATTTCTGTTTTAATTTAGCACCTCAGTTTGATAAATACTTTACCATACCTGACTGGCCACGGTCTAGTGGAGGGAAGGGGTTTCCTGGGATTGGGACAGGTCCCCCTCCTTTGGGCTGAACCCACATCGGGAGAGATGGGGTGGGCCCCTCTGGTCTCACGCAGGCCAGGCAGGGGCAGGGAGTGAGCTGGCGTGAGCAGGTGGTGCCTGGGCTCCGTGTTCAGCGCCACTGCCGGACACTGCTGAGAGAGATACATGTAACCCAGCGGAAGATGATCTCGGGGAAGGGAACAACAGGGAGATTTTTCATCCTAATTTCATAGTTGCTCGCAGTGCCCTTGTGTGGCATCTTGAGTCCTCCATCATTAAAGCTGTTCTTAATTAAAGTGGCTTATGACCTTCCAAGGGGCCAGGCCAGAAAGGGCATTGTTCGGCATTGTTTGGTTCTAAGAAGAGTTTTTCAGCTCTGAGGAAGGTGACGAGGACCCGGGAGTTAGCAGAGCAGTCAGTAACACCCCTTAACTCTCGGCAAGCCCCTGATTGTGTGTGCACGAGCTATTATTTAATCTCCACAAGCCGGAACTCGGCCAAACTGCAGAGGCTGAATTTAAAATGCTTCCCTCGTTCACCACCTGCAGCCTCATCACTTCTCAGCCAAGATTTCCAGAAAGTTGTGGAGGAAGAGAGCATTCCCAGGACTGAGGGTGGACTGACTAAGTTGGCAATTTAGGGAGGATCTCACTGCTTCTAAACAAATGGCCGCATTTGGCCAGTGGATTCCTGAAGAAGGAACCAAGTCACGATGAAACAGCAACAGTCTTTCTTTGGTGCCAGAGAGCTAACTGTATTCTCTCAGGCATTTCTACCCTGGAAGCAGTGAGAAATAGACTTTTGAGAACAATAAGAAGAAGAAGAAAAATAGCAATAGCTAAGGTTTACTGAACACCTGTCATGTGGTAAACACTGTTGAAATAAATTTATAAGTTACTCCATGGTTACTGTAATGGTTAATTTTATGTATCAGCTTGACTGGGCCTTGGGATACCCAGACATTTGGTCAAACCTTATTCTCAGTGTGTCAGGAAGGGTGTTTTAGAATGAGATTAACATTTAAATCAGTAGACCAAGTGAAGCAGATTGACCTCCCTAATGTGGGTGGGCCCCATCTAATCAGTTAAAGGCCCAGATAGAACAACAGGCTGAGTAAAAGGGAGCTCCTCCTGCTTGAGTGATTGAACTGGGACATCAGTCTTTTCCCACCTTTGGACTTGAATGAAAAATGGGCTCTTCTTGGGTCTCTAGCCTGCAGCTTTCAGACTGGAGCTTACACTGCTGACCCACTTTCATGACCTCATCTAACCCTAATTACCTCCCAAGGGTCCCATCTCCAAACACCATCGCATAGGGGGTTAGGGCTTCAACACATGAATTTTGGGGGTGACACAAACGTTCAGTCCATAACGACACCTCATTCCATTCATCTAGCCGCCATCCTTGTTCAGATACAATTACAGGGATGTTTTCCAAGAGGAATATTCTTCATTTATGGGGTAGAGGATAAGAAAACAGGAAAAAATTCAAAAATGAGTTTGTATATTATAACTTATGATGAGGGGGAAAATCACATGGTAAACCTAATGCAGAAACACAATTGAGTCTGGATCGAGCTTTAAGAATCTGTAAGGAATGGCCAAGTTGACTCAAAAACAGAAAGACACCTGCAGGTCTTAAAGGAATTGTCAGTGGGTTTCTCTCCTTGTCCTTCTCTAGCTCCATCAGGTCATCAACATGTGTTTTATTTATTTTATTTGGTGTGTATTCTATTTTTATCTTTTGGCTGTGCTGCACAGCATGTGGGATCTTAGTTCCCTGACCAGGGATTGAACCTGCCCCCCTGCATTGGCAGTGCGGAATCTTAACCACTGGGACGCCAGGGAAGTCCCAACATGTGTTTTAGATGAGAAGGACCCCGGGTTCGCTAAGCCCTTTTATCTATACTATTTCACTTAATTCTTACTGCAACTCACTTTTCAGTAGGCATAGCGATACCCAGTGGAAGAACATGACTTAAATCTATCAGATTTCATGTTAATACCAGCCCCATGCTTCTCCCATATGACATTCTCTTTTTTTACCTCAAACTGTCACATCAAAACAACAAATACAGAGCTGTGACGATGTCATTTTCAAATATATCCCCCATGTGGAGCTAGAACTACACTTGCGATGAAACTATGTGCGTTTCCACCCACATTTTTCTTGCCCTATGCCTTTCCTAGAGCAATCATATCTCAGAACCTTCTAGCTCCTCCTGAAATGTTTGGGGAGTTTAGAAGCGGCCTGGTTTCCCTGAAAGAGTTTTCAACTTCACAGAGCTCCAGCCCCGCCTCCTCCCCCACCCTGTCAGTGTTTATCAACCCCAACATGTTGAAAAGCCAAACATTCCTTTGATTTAATCAGACCCTTTTATGCAGAAATGAAGCCAAGAGCCTCTTCTTCCCAACAGCACAGCATTTCCTGGAACATGAAGATCAATGGTGTTGATAGACCATTGATCAAGTGTTGCCCATAAGCCCATTAAATAGGATGTGAAACTGGAATTGTGGTCAAAGGCCCCATCCTGAGGTGGCCAGGAGCCAGGAGGGCCGACAAAGCCACTTTCTCTATGCTTTTCAGTTTCACAGCACAAGGGTGGTCCTGGAAGTGGGGAAGGAAGCTTGAGAAGCTTTTGTAATTCCCTCCAACCTTCTAGCAAAAGTGGTCACTCCATTCTCACTCATACCTTTTCCCCAAGAACTGTGTGTCATCTTCTCTTTGGGGACATCACATTCCACTTTGCATTGCTTAATAAAAGTGGCACCAAAGAGCATGCTGAGCATTTTACCCCAGTCACTGCATTTAATCATCCCAAGACTCCATTAGGTAGGTACTAACTATTATCATTGTACATTTAACACTTGTTGAAACTGAGGTACTTGCTTAAGCTTCTAAAGTTACTAAGTAGCAGAGCCAGAATCTTAAACTCAGGTGAGGGGCACAAATTCTTAACTTGTACCTCAAACTATATTTGTGGGGCTTGTTCTCTAACCTGCCCTGTCCTGTAGGACTAGATTCAGTTACTTCCAATAGAGCCTCCAAATAACAGTAACTTAAATAAGGTAAACATCTGTTTTTCTCTGATGCAAAAGAGATCCAGAAGTAGGCAGTCCTTGGTTGGTATGATAGCTTCATGAATGCATTGGGACCCCAGCTCTTTGCTTCAAATTCCTTTGTGTGTGCCTCTGGTCCTCATGGTGTAAAATATCCTCTGGAAATCCAGCCATCAATTCTATGTTCCAGGCAGTATGATGAATGAAGGGGCAAAGAAGGATTCACCTCCTCTTTTTAAGAAGACTTCCCAGAGGCCCCACATCACATTCTACTCATATATCATTGGCCAAAACTTAGTAACACCCACACTTTACACCTAAATCTTTGGCAAGGCTCACATCCCATTAAGGCTGAGCTTTTGCAATTGTTTCCTAACTTGTCTCCCTGCCTCCAGTCTCATTCTGTTCTAATTTTCATCCTGTACTGCTGCTAGGACAATTGTATTTGAACAATGCTTTGTCATGCCAGTCCCCTGGTCTGAAGATTTCCCATGGATCCTCTTTATCTAGAAGATTAAGTATAAATTCCATTTCCTGCCAAAGATGCTTATTCACATTCTCTTTATGGGGCATGTAATCCCCATCTCCTTTGTTCTATTCACATTATTCCCTCTGACTAGAATGTCTTCACCCTTTTGTCTCCACTGGTATAAATGCTGTGTTTCCTTTAAACCCCTTTTGTAACCCCACATCATTCATTCATTCATTCATCACAAAACAAATGTTTTCGTTACTATAGATAAAGCACTCAGAACAGTGGCTAATTGGGAGTAGAAGGTGACTTATTATTAATAGTGAGGATAATAAAAGTGGCAATAATTTGTGTTTCCTGCTTTCCAGCCTATGGACTAGGGATTGTATCATTTCCTTCTCAGTAATCCAGAACCTAAGATATGAGATGTGAGGGATTTTATTGATAATGATAATGGCGAGTATGTTCCCTTGAGCGAAAGAAATTGTTTTTACCTGATAGAACTCCACCCAACGATCCAAGCTCAAGGTGGCCTTTTAATGCTTGGGAAGTAATTGCCTCCACTCCAGTCATGAATTTAGAAAGTGTTGACTTAATTAAGAAAGAATGCCATTTTACTCATTTACAACTGCATTGTGTCATTAATTGCAATATATGTGCATTCACATTTGAAATTGTATTTTTATGTTTATAAGATATATCACAGCTTTCAAAAGACTCTTAAGAATCTACATGTTTATCTAAGAATATGTTAGATGCCTGTGTCGGTCAGTTTAGGTTAGGTAGTGCTGCCGTAACAAACAAGCCCCAAATCCAAACAGCTTAATATAGCAAAGGTTTAGTTCTTGCTCCCATTGCATGTCTATTGTCGGCTGATTAGTGGGGATGATCCAAGGTGACAGAGCAGTTATCATCCACAGCACTGCCATTTGCTGGGTCAGAGAGAAGAGAACATCTTTTTGTTTCTCAGGAGGCATTATTTTCATGTTTATTTTCCCTTATGGCTTTTCTAGTTTATTCTTCATTACTAACGTTATTTTTTTCTTTTCTTGAATTCTGTCACCTCATTTCTAAACTTTTCTAATGTTGATTTATATTGTTTTCTGTATCTTACACCACTTTCTTAATGCCTTTGGGCATGTTTTGAAACAGTAGGTTATGAAGCTGATCTTATTTTTGACAATACCTATCTGGAATGCTTTTGCTACCTGTAGGGTTTATTCGGCTCTTTATCCTATCTTTTTTTTTCCTTTTAATAAATTTGTATGAGGTGTGCCCATGATTCTTTTCTGTTGCTCATTTTTATGTGAAATTATATTTCATGAAATCTTAGAAAGAGCCTTGTTTTATGTGGCTTTGCTAACTTCACAGAGTTCCCTCTTCTCTTTTTCTTTTTCTTTTTCCATGTAGTTAAAAAAAAACTGTGACTTACTACTATACTATATATATAATAGGTAACTAATAAGGACCTACTGTATAGTACAGAGGACTCTTCTCAATACTCTGTAATGACCTATGGGAGGAGAATTTTAAAAAGAGTGGATATATGTATAGGTATAACTGATTTACTTTGCCATATAGCAGCAAAGAAACTAACACAACATTTTAAATCAACTATACTCCAATACAAATTAAAACAAAAAACAAAAAACCTGTAGCTTGTGATTTCCCGACTCTTCTTCCCCCCTCTCACTTTTATCTGGACAATCTTCTTCCATCATTTCTGCTGTCCTTCTCAGCTTACTTCCAGCAATGTCATCTCTGTGTGGGATGGTCCCGGAAGCGGCCCTGACTGGTCGGTTTTGGGGGTTTTCAAGGACTGGGCTGCTTCTGCCCCTTCCTATCTTCCGGGGAATACATTGTACTCACCCATTATGGGGTTGGAAGATATCCTGTTAGTGTCAGCTGCTGTTCTCAGGCTAGCACTCCACATATTCCTGCTGGTCATATTGGGGTTCTCTTCTTGTTAAGCTGTCACATGACCTGTTGTTTCCTTCTGCTTCCTCCCACACGGATGCTGGTAGCACAGAAGCGTCGGGGATGTTGATGGTTTGTCCCCACCTGCTTGTATTTTGACAGTCACATCAACACTTTATTATTTGTCATAAATGTTCTCTATTTTTTACTTGTATTAATTTGTTACTCTATTTTTTTTTTGTTGTTTGTTTTGTTTTGTTTTGCGGTACGCGGGCCTCTCACTGCTGTGGCCTCTCCCGCCGCGGAGCACAGGCTCCGGACGCGCAGGCCCAGCGGCCATGGCTCACGGGCCCAGCCGCTCCGCGGCATGTGGGATCTTCCCGGAGCGGGTCACGAACCCGTGTCCCCTGCATCGGCAGGCGGACTCTCAACCACTGCGCCACCAGGGAAGCCCTGTTACTCTATTTTTAATGTGGGGATTTTGGAAGAATCAGAAGCTATGTTGCTACTGCTGCCACCATATTTCCAGAATTCTAAATAATATTAACTACATGTTCTGATGGGGAATCTGAAACTCCAGAGGGTAAGTGGCTCGCTCATGGCCATTCATCTAGGGTTAAAACCAAGGCAGACTGCTCTCTTAATTATCACAGTATATTGCTGCTAAAATTAATGACCATACTATAGGCTTTAACCCAGAAGCTTATGCTGCATACTCATCACAGTTACAGCCTTGACCAGTGAACTGTTCAACTATAAATAAGATAGATTGCTTATATGTGGAATCTAAAAAAAGGCTACAAATGAACTTACCTACAAAACAGAAATAGAATTACAGATGTAAAAAATAAACTTAGGTTACCAGGGTGTAAGGGGCAGGATAAATTGGAAGAACAGATTGACACATACACACTATTATATATAAAATAGATAACTAATAAGGACCTACTGTACAGCACAGAGAACTCTACTCAAGACTCTGTAATGGCCTATGTGGGAAAAGAAGCTAAAAAAGAGTGGATATATGTATATGTATGGCAGATTCAATTTGCTGTACACCTGAAGCTAACACAACATTGTAAATTATATCCCAATAAAATTTTTTTAAACAAATTAAATAAATAAATAAGATAAAAACCTTTCCCTGAGTCATTTTATAGTCTGTAGGGAAGACAGACTTGGAACCAACCAAGTCAAATTTGTACCTCCATGACTGTAATAAGAGCTAAAGCAGCATTAGAACCTGGCTCACGTGTACAAAATCATTGTGTTATGGAGCTCTTTCCTTTTTTAGGGAAAGGACCCTACCAAATTGACAGAAATGACAATACTGACAGCAAAAGTTTGATGTCCCTGACTCTGTAGCCACATTTTCATTGCAACAGCAAGATATTCAAAGTATCCGCATTGCTATGTATTCGTTTGTCCTTGTCTCTTGGAGTTGGTTGGACCACAATACACAGTATGGTCCCTGTTATCAAGCATGTGTTATCAGTGTACCCTAAACCACGTACCCAGCTCTGTTTTATACCCAGATGTTTTTTCCTGAACCATCTTGTGCCACAAGCAGACATCTTTATCCTGGCTTTTGAAGCGTATATACCAAGGAAGTTTCCCTGTATAAGGTGACATGATTATGTGCCTTTCCTTTTTACGTGTTTATCTTCTCTACTCTACTATCCAGCTGTCCAACAGTCAACACATTTATTGATGACCTACTATGTGCTAGGCACAGTGCTGACTCTGGGGCTAGAGCAGTGAAGCAGACCTACTGAATACCTCTGCTCAAGAATTTACATCTTAATGGCCAGAGTAAAGACCTACCTCAGGACATATTTCTGAACTGATTATGAGCCATGGCAGTTAAGGTTCACATAATAGCCCTCATCATGGGAGAGGAAGTAACAACAGAAGGTTGTCCTCAGCACAAGCAAGCTTTGTGGTTCATACAGAAGAGGCATGAGGGTGGAGAAGCAGGAAGTGCTTGGCTTGGGGATCTCAGGAGGTTTCAAGGATGGAAAAAGTGTGACTCAGTCTTTTTCCTCTGGTACCAAATTTTATCTGTCATGCTATAGGGTATTACATTTATTATGATACAGAATTATTATGTTTTAAGGAAACTGGAATAGGAACTAGAATAGCTTCATAAGTTAAATTCTGCAGCTGATTCAGTAGTTCTAGGACTGTTGGATAAGTTACTTAAACTATTTAAGCCACAGCTCCCATCACAGTAAAATGGGGATCGTGCTGCCTGCCCTTGGTCAGGGTCAGAAGGGAGTGTATGAAGGACCTCTAGAATCTGGGAATTGGTCTCCACACCATGTGGGATTTATTACTTTTGTTATCATGATGTTTTTGTAGTGGTTAATTTTGTCTATCAACTTTCTGGGCCATGGGGTGCCCAGGTCTTTGGACAACCATTATTCTGGGTGTTTCTGTGAGGATGTTTTTTGGGTAAGATTAACATTTATATAAATAAACTGAGTAAAGCAGATTGCCTTCTCTAATGTGAGTGGGCCTCATCCAGTCAGTTGAAGGCTTGCCTAGTACGAAAGGGTTGACCCCTAAGTGAGAGAGGATCCCTACTTCCTAACTGCATTCAAATTGGGACCTTTTTCCTGCCTTTGTACTCAAACTGAAATATCAGCTCTTCCTAAATCCTGCCGACCTTTGGACAGGAACTATACCATCGGTTCTCCTGGTTTTGGACTCAGACCAGAACTTATACTGGGGGCTCTCCTGGGCCCTGCCAACTTGCCAACTCACTCTGTAGATCTTGGGACTGTCAGCCTCCGTAATTTCATGAGCAATCCTTATAATACGACTCTTTCTAAATATATACATTCCATTGGTTCTGTTTCTCTGGAGAGTCCTGACTAATACAGTTGCTATAACAAATATTATTTCCATAGGCCACAAATGGAAAACAAATTCCAGAATCAGCCTTAGAACGAGATGATGTAGCTGATTACCACTAGCGCATGATCTGAACCATGATGGATAAGTTCCTGTTTTGAAACCTGCCCCTCACTATCCATCCAGTGCCTGAAAATCCACCATGCATTCCATCAAGTATTCCAGAGGCCCTCTTTTTTTTTTAAACATCTTTATTGGGGTATAATTGCTTTACAACGGTGTGTTAGTTTCTGCTTTATAACAAAGTGAATCAGTTATACATATACATATGTTCCCATATGTCTTCCCTCTTGTGTCTCCCTCCCTCCCACCTTCCCTATCCCACCCCTCCAGGCGGTCACAAAGCACCAAGCCAATGTCCCTGTGCTATGCGGCTGCTTCCCACTAGCTATCTACCTTACGTTTGTTAGTGTGTATATGTCCATGACTCTCTCTCGCCCTGTCACAGCTCATCCCAGAGTCTCTCTTAAAAGGAGATTGCTTCTGGGGAAGTGAAAGGACTTTGGCCCTTAGGGAGTACCCTCTAGGTAAGAGTAACCCTGTTACAGATGACTAGATGAGATATGGCATCCAGAATTCTTGGCTGCAGGGAATCAGGCAAAGGACCAGGGGATAGCTGACCAAGAGATGGGAAGCTGTCCTCTTCATCATATGTCCTCCAGCTAGCTCAGGACTGCCTACTCTCTACTGGTTCTCTAGTGACATCCCCCCACTGGGCTGTACATTGTTCTCGACCTCTCTACTCTGGAGGGTCTGTTATCTGTTTGTCACACTCCTGGCCATTTGGATACCTGAAGAGCAGGGGGGGTTGCTCTTGTCTTCAAGATCAGCTTGGGATGCTTGCAGGAGTTTGTGTGACTCAAGCTACAATTCCCCTAGCTCTTGCCCAGAGAAAAACAAGTCTTTGTGTGAGTTATTCTCATTGGTACTGTATATGCACAGAAAGTGTGAGAATGGGTGCAACATACCTGCCCGGCAGGGCTCGAGCAGATGCCAAGAGTTCAGCTGTCCTGAGATGCATACAGGGTGTGTGGCAGCAGGTGGAAGAGTTGATTGACCCGCCCCTATAAAGAAACAAGTCTAAGAATGTTGTTTTCTACTTTATGATGTTGACAAATGTGATTACCTGTGTTTATACATGGAGGATAGAACTTGACTCATCTTTATAGCTATTAGGCATGTACATGAAAGGAGAGCATTGGAAAATATGTAGATGGATTCTAAGATGTGCGTGTTGATTAGAACCTCACATGTCCTAGATGGTGAAGCGCAGTGAGATTTACATCACAGATGAACTCTCTCTTCCCCGACCTCTGTTCATCACCCTGCTGTTTCCTAAGACACTGTTTCCTTAAAATTTACTATAGTAGTATAGTTTGTAAGTTTGTGCCTATGCTTATTTGTTTGTTCATTCATTCCTTCATTTGTAGCAAGGATGAGGGGGTCTGTCTCTTCCACTAGAGTTATGTTCCACGCCCACAGGGTTTCTCCAGTCTCAATCATCACTGCGTCTCCTATACCTTCACTTAGTAAAGCCCAGGAAATACTTATTGAATGGACGGATGAATGAATGAGTGAAGAGCGTGGACTCAGGTGTCATGGGAACCTGTATTTTAATCATCAGCCCAACTTCTGACTGTGAAAACTTGGATTAAATTAAACACCACTAATGCCTAATTTCCTCACCCGTAAAATGGGGATGATACCAGTACCTACCTTGCAGAGTCATAATGCACATAAAATGCAAAAATAGGCATAAGGGGCTTAGTCTAGTGGCTGGAATGGAGTAGATGCGCAATTACTTTTGTCTGTATGGCCATTTTTCTACCTCTGATTTGCTAGCTATATTCCGTTTAGCTGTCAACTATTTCACTTGCCTCTGGAGCCACAGGACCCGCCAAGAGGAGGGGTAACGAGTAACTTGGTGAGGGCTTATTTCCCTTCATGGAAGAGAAACATACCCGTTTAAAGGTGATTCACCTCAGCCCACATCTTACCTTTCCTAAAGGCTTCATCATTCATACTTGTTCATATAGAGGAAACTTATCATTTAAAAGAAAAGCCAAAACTACAAAAAAAAAAAAGTTTTCTTCTTTTTTAATAAGTTAAGCCAAAACAACAACAAAAAGTGTCTTTGATACCTTTGTTGTTTATTGCTTTATAAATCACGGCACATAATTATGTTGATAAATTCCAGCAGCCTAACCGACTCCTCTTTCTCAATGCCGGCTGGGGACGCCCCTGATAAATCAATCTCGACTTTCCAACCGCAGCGCTATCCTGCTCGGGATCTGCTTTGTTCCTCCATTGCAGTATGTTGGGGCAATACATCACCCGAGCCCTTCATCCTTCTTCCGTATCATTAGAGCAATAGCTGGTTCTGATAATGCATTAATGTAATACATCACAGAGCTGGGTGCCTGGCTGCTACATTACTCAAAATCTGATGTGATAGAGAAGGGAAAAACCTAGTGTGCTGATAACTCCAAAAGCTGGGGCTTTGTTTTATAGTTTTCAAGCTTGGCACTTGAAACTTCAGGGTCCAGATTTTCCCCTTTGCAATCTGTTTTCACATGTTCTGCTAAGTTTGTTTTTTCCAACGTCTGCTCATGTTTCCTGAGTCCAGAAAGCTGCTTTATCTGTGATCAATTCCAGAGTAGAGGCCCTAATGTCATAATCACTGCTCTGGCCAGTGTTTGAGCAGCTCCTAGCATAATGTAAGGTCAGTGTCAGAATACTTAGGTTAGAGTCCAGGTTCTTCAGTTTGCCAGTTGTGTTGCTTTGGGCAGAGCAGTTGTATAATTCCATCAGATGATGTATGTCAAGTGCTTGACACATAGTAATAACTAAGTCAAACTTAACAGTTAATATATGTTATTCTTTCCTAGCCCACCATTTACCAAATCAGGTATTCCAGGAGACTGCTATTAACAAGTAGCATAAAAGAAAAAAAGAGTTCTGTGGGTACATAAGTTAGGAAAACATTGGGTTGACAAAAATCAGACTTTTACACTGCAGGAGGTATCAGAGTCTTTAATGTGCTAAAGTGGTTTATGTGTGTCCTAGAGAGGGATAGAATAAATATCACTTCCCAAATTATTTGGCTTTTTGAATATTGGGAGTGATGTCCCTTAAAATACCATTGGGAAATGTGAATGTGTTCCAGTTCTCTTATTAAGACCATTGAGGTCTTGGTCAAGATGCAGAATGCAAATTAGATGCAGAATGGGGCCCGGACTCAGCACTGCTAAGGCTCGGGTTCTTTCTCTTCTTCCTCCAACCCCTGTGCCTCTCAAAGTGTGAGCTGTGATCACCTCTATGAGGATCACCTAGGGAGGGAAGGGTCAGGAACACGCACTCCCATGGCCTCCTCGGACCTGTGGATCGGAATCCCTGAGGTCACAGTGCAGGAATCTGGATGCAGCAAGCATCTCGTGCGATTTTCTTGGGAGCTGAAGTCTGAGAGCCCCTGAACTAGTGGTTTCTTGCAGTGGTATTGCAGGGGCTGAACCGATTTTACTGCACCTTCTAAAGACTCCGGGGACTCTGGAAAACGCTTGCTGCTTGCTCCTTGCTGGCCCTCTGCAGGCCCTCGTGACTCTGGAGGAGGTCTGCCTCTCAGGAGGATGCTGGAGGCATCTGTGGGTGTTCACAGGCCAGCCCGCCGGTGCAGATGCTTCCTCAAGACCCCTTCCGGCCCTCGGCGGTCAGTGTGAGAGCCTGTCCCCCGTGATCCCCGGTAATGCTCCTCCAGGGAAACGTGTGCGGGGGAGATTAGTTGGAAATGGAGAGACACATACTCAGGGCCCTGCCAAGTCACTCTGGAGAGAGCATGACAACGCTTCAGTTTCCATGGCGACCAGGTGACTGAAAGCTCACCTTTGGCCCTGAAAACAGCCTCCAGCTTCTGGGAACAACTGCAAGGCTGCTGTTTATTATGAGAGGAGAGAACACCAACAGAGAGGAGAAACCAGCTGCCCATTCTGATCTGCGAGGAAAGTTAGGAAAGAGCCCCACAGTAAAGACGCAGAAGGTCCAGCAGGGCCTCCAGCCAAGAGGGGCGGGTATGGGCAGGCGCCTACCCCACCTTCCTCACCTGCTTTAGCAGAGGCCACCAACGGATTTCAATGTGACCCTCTTGACAGCAACAGTCAGCATTTATTTTACGTCCTTCTTTTTAGTCCAAGAGAAGAAACATTGATTCGGTGTGGGACTAGTGACTGTCGAGGGCTAATTGAGAGTTTACCGGTGTGAGGGTGCCTTCTGTGCCTTACCCCCATTTAACCCACTCTCTTTCAGGTAAGTTTCATGTTGAGGAAATTAAGGGGCAGGGAGGTTAACTGATGCCCCCTGCTCGATCCCCAGGTGGCAAGTCATGGAGCCGGGACTCCACTCGGGACTGTAATGGGGTGTTTGACCAAAGGACCCTGAAAAGCGTCCAGTCAGCCCCACCCACAGCCCTCTGGCTTGGGACTTTGACTCCTTTCTTCCAACAGACATTCCTCTCTGCAAGGCAGGAATTGCCGTCTCACCCATTGTAAACAGTTCTGTTTATTTAGCTTGAGATATGAAGGTCAAGTGTTAAAATGCTTAGTGCCTCCTACCACTGTTTGCCTGTCCCCTGGCTAAGTGAGTGCCTTTCGAAATCGACCACTTCCCTCCAGCAGGATCTGTGACCAGGCCGTGGCTCGCGGAGAAGTGGGATTCTGCAGGGCAGTATGGGCTGCCAGGGAATGACTTCCCAGCCAGACAGGACCTTGCCCCAGTGAAATCGGCTGGAAATGCAGACGACATTGGTGGCTGGGGAGCCTCCAGGGTCTCCAGACCTCGAAGGGAGCAACACTTACTGGTCTAAGAATGGCAGGCAGGAGACCCTAGTGCTGGTCAGTTTTCACCAGCTCTTGGCCGGGCAGTGAGCAGCGAGCAATGCCTCTGTAGCCCTAGCTCTTTAACAGGGAGAGTTGGACTAGAGCAGCGTTCCTCAGAGGTGAGGGATCTGCAAAGTGTTGTAGAAGGTATTGGGGATAATTTTTGATGGGACACAGGCCTGGCACAAAAATAACACAATAATACAACGAGAAAGTTTCACTCTATCTTGGGTCTTCGGGTGGCCCCACCGAGGGAAGAGTAATTGGATACTTTGTGTGTCTTTAACGCCTCCTTAATCCTGGCTCATGTCCCCTTTTAGCACTAGAGGGGACAGACCTCAGACTCCAGAGCTTTGGCAGGAAACAGCATCTCCCTGCAATTTAGCGTGGCTTTGTCCTTGCTTTTTATAGCTACCTTCTGTGTTCGGCAAGGAGAGTTTCCATTTGAGGAAGCGATGGAGAGTTTGAGAAGTCGGAGGACAGTTCTGCAAGCCGTCAGCTTCCCGGGGAGCTCATTGGAAGTTCGAATTGGACCCTCCCCTTCTCCTTCCTCCCCCCTCCACCAGCCCTAGGTGTGTTCTCAGGACGCTCAGTGGTTTCTGCACCTTTGATATCAGTATGAGAACTACTGGTGCAGAGTTTCCCTTTTTAGAATCCATATTTAAGCAAAAGGAATGGGCCAGTTTGAGGAAACATAGGCCTAAATAACACTGCATGTGCAGCAGCCGTGTGGAGGGGCAGCGGGAGGGACAGGGATTGGAGAAGGGCTGGGCTAGATCATTGGGGTGCACAGCCGGAGAGTACTTTTCTATTCATATTCTGGGGCCTGTACCCCAGAGAGATTGGTTCTGTAGATCTGGGGTCATGCCCCTAAAACTATATCTAGGGGGGACAATCTGCCTCCCAAAGGTGCGAAGAGGTATAGAAACTACTGGGTCGGATCGTTACTTCTCTCCAAAAGTCACGTGTTGATCTAAAATAGTTGTTCTCAACTAGGAACCCCTCAAGGGACCTTTGACAATGTGCGAGGCTATCTTTGGTTATCACGGTTGGAGAGCTGCTACTGGGGTCTAGTGGATAGAGGCCTGGGAGGCCGCTAGGCATCCTACAATGCATGAACAGCCCCCGTGCCAAAAATAATTATTCAACCCCAAATGTCAGTAGGGCCAAGGATGAGAAAGTCTGATCTAAAAGGATTTAATATTATCCAAGGTATCTGGGTAGAGATCAGTAAAATGCCCGGTCACGAAACAGCCCTGCTCCAAACCCTTCAGTTTCCATCTCAGGGACCATAAAAAGCCAGGGGCCTTACAATGGCCTATAAGTTTCCCCAGCACTTAACCCCATTACCCCCTCTAAACCTGTCTTGTCCTACTACCTTCACCCCAGAACACTCAACTTCAGCCACACTGGCCTCCACATTGTTTTTGGAACAGTCCAAATATACAAGTATGTTTCTACCTAAGAGCCTTTGCATATAATTAAAAAAAGAAAAATCCCTCTTGTGCCCAGAACTCCCATCCACACTGTCCTATTCATTTTCTTCAAATGGTCCTCTGCTCAAATCTCATCCCACCAATGAGGCCTTTCCTGACCACCTTGTCTAAGAAGAAATCCCTTTATCTCTCTCTCCTCTTTTCCCAGTCATGTCCTTCCTTACAGAACTTCCCATGAGAATATATGTTTATTTCCTGCCACCCTACTGGAATATAAGTACCATGAGTGTGTATTCACTGTTATACTCCAAGTTGCAACAGTGTCTGGCAAATGAATGCTTTAAATGAACAAAGAGTGAATGGATGGACGAATAAATGAATGCCTGATTATAGTCCCAGATGGGCCAGTGTCTGGTCACCCCCCTGTCTGCCTCAGTTTCCTCTTCTGTCAGGTGAGAGGGTTGCAGAGGGAGCCTCTAGGTCGATCCCAGCCCTGATGTCTGCCAGTGTGACTCAAGAGCCAGGACAACTTCATTTCTCACCTATGTCCCTGTCTCTCCAATTAAGTGCCTGTACCCTCCTAGCTCCACGCCCCCTCCCCCATTACCCCAGATGCCTTCTGTCAGAGCTGAGAGGCCTTGGGGAATTAGGGATGTCAGAAATGCTCAGGAAGTGGCAGATCCATTGTGTGAACCACTGAATTGGGTAATTAGGGAGGGTGGCACTTCAGTCGTTTTAAAAGCTTAGTGGGTGGGGAGGAGAACAGCTTCCTGACAGCTCCGGCACATGCACTTAGAGGTGGAGCTTTTGCTGGGGAAAGTCTGGTTTTGTCACCGAATAGTGCTTCATCGGTCTCCAAAGGAGAGTGCGGAGAAAGGGGAGAAGGGCGGGTGACCTGTTACTGACCCCCGGACCTTTGAGTTAAGGGAGGAGGACAGGGCAGGAGGGAGGCCGCCTTCCAGCCCGGCACGGGGACCACCACGCCCGGTGTGAGAGACACTGGCATCGCGGGCACGGATAGTGATCCACGAGCTCACGTGTTCAGCGAACATCTCCTTCTTTGTTCTTTATAACCAATTTCATTTCCGACCCTGAACTCTCATTCTGTGGGGCTGAAGGAAGCTTAACCTCCATCCTGCCTGGGGCTCCTCCACCCCCAGGGAGTCATAAGGTCCAGAATTAGATTGGATTAGATTGTTTCTTCCCTTTCTGAAGTCACAGATGTTCCAAACAGTGGTTTCTAATAAGGGTGAGGCTTTGAGGGGTCGGGGTCTGGCTGCTTTAGGGTGTTCAAGCTTTCCCATCTGCCCTCCTCCTCCCCCCCGGGTCACCAAGCCAGGGACATCTTTCTTGTGGAGAGGACAGAAGCCCCATTTTTTTCCTGCTTCCCCAGTACATTTGCCTCTCCCCGTCTCGGGGCTTGAGCTTCTAGAGATGAAGGACAGATACGGAAATATCTGTAGCAATGTCGACTTGCCTGAAGCAGTGAGCTACTTACGTGGAGGGAAAGAAAAAGGCTGTAGGGAGAAGAGGAAAGCATCCATTAATTTCTCAAATTATCATCCAGCCATGGTAATAATAGTGAACCATGTCCCAGGGAGCATTCACGAAGGCTGGCACCATGCTAGAGGCTTCGTTTACACAAATGACTTATTCAAGACTTGGAACAACCTTGTGAAATAATAACAGTAACACACTCATAGACATACATATATGCTATATAGTTGCTGTTATTATTTCCGTTTTGCAGATGAGGTAATGCAGCACAGCGGAGCCTAAGTGATGTGTCCAAGGCCACAAAGGCTGGTTAGTAGCAGAGTTCAAATGCAGGCAGGCTGACTCCAAAGCCAGAGCACAGGACGGCTCCACTGGCCTCCCAGGTGAAGCGGGGTTAGCTACCTCACCTGGGACTTTCTTAGTAGCACCCTCCCTCTGTCTTTCCACATTGGGACATTATTTGTAACTTTTAGGCAGTTACAAATCTGAAGCACGCCTGAAGCAAGCTGGCCCCAAAGGCAAGAATCTAATGCCCAGTCAGCTACTGCGATGGCTCAGTGGGGGAAATGAAACACCTGGCTGCCTCCGGGGGGCCACTCAGAAGGCCGGATACTCCACAGTCCAAAGGAGGATGTCTCAGTAGTAGCACTCAGAGCTGGGAAGAATGAGGTCAGGGCAGCCTGTGCTATGATTTCATGTGGACTTAAGAATAACTTGGTATCCACCAATATATCATCCAAGAAACATTCCTTTTTATAGAAATAATTGGGTTTTTTTCCATCAGAAGACCCTCCATGTTTTTTCAACTTAAATTTTTATTGAGATGATTGTATATTCATGTGCAGTTTGAATAAAACATATAGAGAGATACTGTGTGTACTTTTCCCACTTTCCTCCAGTGATCAACATTTTGCAAAACTATAGTATAACATCTTAAGATACTGAACAGTTCTGTCACTGCAAGGGTCTCTCCTATAAGCATGTTCACCTTCCTCTCGCCCCCAACCCCATTTCTAACACCCTGGCAACCACTCATCTGCTCTCCATTACTAAAATTTTGTCATTTCAAAAATGTCATGTAAATGGAATCATATAGTATATGCAACTTTTAGAATTGGCTTTTTTCACTCAGCATAATTTCCTGCAGATTTATCCAAGTTGTGTGTGTCAATAGTTTGTTCCTGTTCATTGCTAAGTAGTATTTCAGGGTGTGGCTATAGCACAGATTGTTTAACCTGTCACCTGTTGAAGGACATCTGGGTGGTTTGGGGTGTTATGGGTGGAGCTGCTATGAACATTCACGTACAGGTATTCGTGTGAACCGAAAGTCTTCATTCCTCTGGGATAAACACCCATGAATGCAATTGCTGGACGGTATGGTAATTGCATGTTTAGTTTATAAGGCACCGACAAATTGTTTTCTAGAGCGCTTGTACCACGTTACAATCCCAATAGTAATGTATGAGGAGTAATCCAGTTTCTCCACAATCTCACATTTGGCATTGTCATTACTATTATTAATTTTTTGCCGTTCTTATAGATTGTGGTTATATCTTATTATGGTTTTAATTTGCATTTCCCCAATGGCTAATGACGTTGGACATCTTAGGCTGTCTGTATATCCTCTTTGTGTGTCTGTTCACGTCTTCTGCCCACTTTTTGATTGGGTTGCTATTTTTTTCCTTTTGAGTTTTGAGAGTTCTTTATATATCCCAGATATTATTCATTTGTCAGATACGTGGTTTGCAAATATTTTCTCCCAGTCTGTGAATTGTCTTCTGTTCCTCTTCATAAAATCCTTTGCAGAACAAAAGTTTTTAATTGTGATGAGATCCAATTTATCAAATTTTTTTTCTGTTTGGGTCATGCTTTTATTTATTTATTTATTTTTTGCGGTACGCAGGCCTCTCACTGTTGTGGCCTCTCCCGTTGCGGAGCGCAGGCTCCGGACACTCAGGCTCAGCGACCATGGCTCACGGGCCCAGCCGCTCCGCGGCACGTGGGATCCTCCCGGACCGGGGCACGAACCCGCGTCCCCTGCAACGGCAGGCGGACTCCCAACGACTGTGCCACCAGGGAAGTCCCCATGCTTTTATTTTTAAATCTACAAAACTCTTTGCTAGCCCTAGATCACAAAGATTTCCTCCTATATTTCTCAAAACATTTTATACTTTAAAATTTTACGCTTAAGTTTGTGATTCATTCTAAGTTAATTTTTATATAAGATGTGATGTTGAGGTTAAAGTTCTTCATCTTTTTCCCCCTACAGTGTTCAACTGCATTAGCGCCATTTGTCAAAAAATGTAGTTAATTTTTTGAACCTTTATGGTGTGTTGATGCTGACCTAAGAAGCACTTTTAAGCATCATTTTATGTAATCCCCACAATTACCCTACAAAGTGGGAAATATGTGCCAAATTTTATGGATGCAGACACTGAGTATCAGAGAGATTGTGTGACTTCTCTGAGGTCACACAGCCAGAGCCAAGCCTCAAATCTCTGCCTCGCTCCAGGCCAGCCCTTCACCACCTCTATTTCATTTTCTGAATGACTGTCTCTATACTTGTGCTCACCATATCATCACAGAAAATTCAGATTCACTTCAAATCAGTGCCTATCTTGGGACCTCTCTTTGGGCTGTAGTAAATCAAATTTTCAGGAGGTGCAAGTGTAATATAATATGTAATATCTGTTCATCATTTAACTCAGGGAAGTCTTTTCCCCCTCACTAATATCCATGATAAAGCATATGCAAATGTCTGTAATTGAACATAATTAAAATAATGAGAGTTGAAAGAATGTGATATTCAAAATAAATGCAATAGGAGTTGGACATAGCCATTATCCTAATTCAAAGTGATTACTTTATGATTACATTATCAGGGCCTCTAATATTTCTGTCTTTAATATAATTTTATTTACTTTGGGGAGGCAGGTGCTCCCTGGTTGGGAAGACTTCCTGTCCTAGGTCTGTTTACCAGCCACTCCACACTTGTTAGAGGAAGGCAGTGCCATTTTGACAAGAGCCACACGCCTTTGCCACCTTCCTGCCATCCCGCCCAAGCATAACCCTGCACTGAGATGACTAAGAGAGTGCAGTGGTACCAGACAGCCTGGCATTCTGTGAACACATCTAAACCTGCCCAAGTGCGAGCAAGCTGGAGGAATCAAAAGCCAGGGCTTACATCCCAGGGTGTGCCTGTCATGGTGCCGTCCTTGTACTTTTGTAGTCTGAGTGATTCAGAGAGATTGCCTCACTCTGCTTTCTCTTGAGTGTTTTAGATAAAACTCAGGTGCATAGTCAGAGCTTACAGAGGCTTACACATTGTCTAATGCAGCTCTTTGGTGGGTAAGAGCACATAGTATAATACAGAGACCATCACTTTGACCGCTGCCGTGAACTCGCTGTGTGACCTTGGGTGAGTTACCTACCCTATCTGAGCTTCAGTTTATTTTCTTTAAACGGGAAGACGAAAACTTAGCTTACAGCATTTTTCCCTATGAAATGAGAGAATATTGTGAAGAATTCAGCATTGAACGATGCTTAACAAATGCTGGATGTTGAATGTCATAGGAAACAGAGACAATTTTAAGTGTTTTATTCAAAGTTATTCGCTGCAAGAAATGAGATTGGGGATGAGAAGGTGAGACCATGGGCTTCTGGTTCAACACAGGTTCATTGACTTTGGGTGGGTGCCAGCAGGGTGGGGAATATAGGCAGAAGACTATTCCCATTCTTTTCTGCTCTTCTGCACCACCAACCCTTAGAAGACAGTGGCATCCAGAGATGAGTTTAAATTCTTTGGAGGCGAGGAAAATGATCTCACTCACTTGCCTTGCTTTGGGCTCGCTGACTTATGCTAGTCATGACAGTGACCTCTGCTAAGTCATCTAGATAGAGGCTAGCACCCACAGGACAGAACTCTATGAGAAGTGAGGGTAACCCCTCAACACACACCCAACACCCCTGCTTTAGAACAGATGGAGCCACTTAGAATGAGCCTGGGCTGAACCCACAGAAAGACAGTGGGATGTGGTGTGTCTTCCTTGGTGAATCTCCCCACAACAGCTTGTGTGAAGGTTTCCACTGGCCCCCATTGAAGGAAGTCAGCTGGCCTTGGACCATGATCATAATGTTATACACCATGGGCTGGGCACTGGCGTATTTCACATATACACTATGACCAAACAATCACATTTGAGGATCCCAAGCCCTTTTACTCCCGGTAACTGGATTCTGGTTCAACTTATTCAATTTATTCCCTTTCCTTGCTCACCCAAGAGATTTCTTCTTCAGGCAGACTGGTTCTCCAGGCTGCAGAATCAGAAGCAAAGAGAATAAGAGCACATGGGCTGCAGCTTTGGGGAGAGATACTTGGAAATAGCTGCAGTATCTGAGGGAGGTGAGTGGGGGGCGGGGCTTGCAAAGAAGTCCTGGTTTTGGTTATGCCTCCGTCAAGGTTCCCATAAACAAAAAGAAGAAACTGAGTTTATTTTGAAAGCATTCTTCGTGTTCTAGAACGCCCCCCTCCAATTATTGAACTTGGACCATCTGAGACCTGATGGTCAGGTTACAATAACATTGTGTTATAGTGACCCTGAAACAATCCTTAGTGGTTAATTTTAGTATTCCCAATTTACAGATGCGCACCAAGGCACTAGCTCAGGACCACACAGTCCACAGTCAGGAGGCAGATGCTTAGGGTTTGAATCCAGACCTCTCTGGTCTGATTGTGCCGCTTTCCTGCCCACTGATGAGCTGCAGCTCAAAGTCAGAGAGCAGAGCAGCATGTCCCAGGCTGGCAGCCCGTAGAAAGAATTAAACAGTGATCATCATTGCAGCGCTGTGCTGGAAAATGGCAATTAGCCTCTAGTTTGTTTGGATTAATATCTCTGGAGGCCTTTATGAAGTATTATTTATTGATAAGGAACGTGCAGAACAGCCCAATAGGATTGGGAGTTCTGCCCTCAGTGTTCTTGGAGGAGCATCTGTATGACATGAGCCTCTCTCGTGATCTCAGATGTGCTGCTATTTGGTTTGGGAAATTATTGTGTAGTTTCTGGGTTTTCTTTTTCTTTTTTTTTTTTTTTTAAGGTTTGTAATTTCTATGGGGAAGTGTGATCTGAGGGATGAGCTTGCCTTAGGAGCTGGACGGACCTGCACAAATTACAGTCCTGCCAATAATCAACACTGTTGCTTTGAGTAAATAAGGCTCTTAACCTCTTGGAGCTTTAGTTTCCATCTGGGGGCAGGTTTGGGAAATTTGATATGATGTATGTGAAGTTCCAACATCTGAGGTATGGAAGGCATTTGAAAACAACAATCATTATTGTCACAATTTAAAAAATTTAAACCCATGTTAACATGAATTGCCAAGCACAAGCATGCTGGCCTGAATCAAGTAGTGAGAAAAAAAAATACTGAGGTTCAAAACAAAAACTGAAAATAAATTGCCCACTAAGTAGATATTCTGCACAGTAAGAGTTAAGGGTTGAGCTTAAATACACAGAGAGACGAGCTGTAAAAATCCTTCAAATTGCAATCTTTAGGAATGGGATCAGGTTGAATTTACCTTGACACAAAATATTAAAAACACTTTTAAAAAGAAAAAAGAGAGAGAGAGAGAAACAAGGAGAATAACTTCCGTCTTCAGAGAACAAGGAGTTTTCAAATTCTTTAGAAGGCTCTGTTTATGCGAAAAGGATGCCGCTGCAGCATGGTTTGCGACAGAGGGAAAAAAAAAGGTTAACATTGCTTAGGCAACTCTCTTCGACAAAGCTACTTCTGTAATTGACTCAAATTTTATCTGTTCATTAAAGTGAGATCACTAATGGGTAACCCTTTCGTGGCCATCACTAAGTACCGCGTACCATGAAAACCGAGAAGCCTGAATTCCTTTGAACAGTAGCACACAACTTGAAGCTTTTCAAATGACCTTCCTGCAATCAGTGTGAATCACTGAGCCTTCATGCACGTGCCTATGTGTGTGTGTGTGTGTGTGTGTGTGTGTGTGTGTGTGTGTGTGTTGGGGTTTTCACTGTAGTTTCTCTAGAAATTCAATGAGGAACAAAAATTCACTGTCAGGAGGCACTATGTAGACTCAACACAGAAGCAGACCTCCACTGACCTGTGTCAGTGTGAAGACACAGCTGCTCCAGGCAGGGCCTCTGGCGTTGAGCTGCTGTTCCCCTTCCTCTCGCCCCCAAGCTCTCTCAGACCCACAAGGACCGTCCTGTCTAAACTGAAATGGATACAGAGCATGCCATGCCCACAAGGTTGAACCAGTGACCTTATGTCCTCTGGGTTCCTTTTCCTGTCCACTTACACATGATAAATAAGCAGAGGTATATGGATACAGGGACCTCAGAGTGAAAGTTACTCACTGGGCTTGGAGCCATATAAGCCCATCAATTTCTCTTTCTTTCCGTAACACGTAAGTGAAAAACCTCAAGAGAGAAAATTCCTGTCTGCCTGCCTATCTGAAAAGGCTGTGTACGTGTGTGTATGTGTATGTGTGTGTGAGAGAGAGAGACAGAGACACACACACACACACACACACACACACACAGAGACTAATTTTAAGCCTATTTCTTTACAAAGCTCTCAGTAAATCCATCTGGGTCAAGGAGGCGGAAAACACAACCACGTCTGTAGGATTTGCTTCTTACCCAGCGAGCGTGAGGCTGTGTTCATTGAAATGTTGGCTGTTATTCTATTTGACTTCGCTGATGTTCTTAGGCTGATATGTTTAAGATTAATGAGGCATTAGTTCTCAATCAAGGAGCCATAATCAAGAATGTCCATTTAGCTGCAGCGAGCTGTGTGGCCGCATTAATTAATATCATTTGACCTTTGTATTTTGGGTGGGATGATGTATCACTGCATTTTCCTGAGAGGTGCCATAAACTTGATAGCTCGAATATTGCTGCTCATATGGCCGAATGGTTCGTTTAAGTTAAATGCTGTGCTTGTAATTAATATAGGATAGGTGAGTCTGGGCAGATGATATGTATTAATTCTTACTGAGTGAAGCAGACCCTGCTGGGTGGGAGCTTCAGTGCTTGGCGGCCTCATCTGGAGCACTGATGCTGAGAGGTTGGCTCTGGCAGGAAAATTCTCCTGAAGGTACCTCTTGAGGGGTCTCTTTCTAACTCAGGGGCCATGTCTACACAAACATTTAAATATGGAACAGAGAGCTATGGGGGCTTGTTGGACCCTCTACGTTAGTGTTTCTTCAGTTATAATGGGTGTATTGCTCAAATGCAGGCTCCGGCTCATAACGTCTCAGATGAACTGAGATTTTTGCATTTCTCCAGGTGGTGCTAATGCTGCTGGTCCAGGTACCCCAAATTTAGTAGCGTGTTTCTAGGCCAGGGATTGGCACGCCTTTTCTGTGAAGGTTCTGAGAGTAAATATTTTTGGCTTTGTAGGCTGTTGGGTCACTATCACAATGACTGAACTCTCATCTCTGCCCTGGAGTGAGAAAATAGCCATAGATAATATGTACACAAACGGGCATGACAGTGTTTCAATAAAACTTTATTTACAAAAGCAGGTGGCTGGCTGGATTTGGCCCTTGGGCAGGAGCGTTCTGGCCCCTGCTCTAGACCATAAGTTCCACGTGAGCACGGCTATATTTTATTCACTACTATGTATCAGTGCCTAGCAAAGTGCTGGGTGCCTGATGGGGAATGCAAAAACTATCTAAGAATGGAGTGAGCAATTTCCACATTCCACATTTGATGGCAAGAGCAGATCAAGCTGGCCCCCAGTATGAGTTATATCCACGGATTCAGGAACCCAGAGCCCCAGGTTGAGACTTCTCTCTGCTCTCACTGGCTGTGGGTCAAGGTGGAGGGGAGGGAAGAGGATCTGCCCCCTTTCCACAACCACTGGTTGATTTTACATGAGTTCCAAATATACTCCAGTCTTCTCAAAGTACTTTTTTGTACTTCTCCATTTATATATTCTGTTTACAGAAACTGGATCACAGATGCACATATCACACTATAACCTGCTTTGAAAATTCAACAATGTTTTAAAAACGTCTTTCTACATCAATAAATATTCTTTACACCATTATTTTTATTGTCTGTACCACATTCCATACTTTATTTAACCAGTCTTCTATGGGAGGGCATTTATGTTTCCTTTTTTTCCAATTGCAAACTGTTAATCATGGCTGCACATATGTCTTAGGGCCACGTATTGTCTTAGAATAAATACCCAAATAAGGAATTTGTGGAATGGCAAGCACATTTTCAAGGTTTTTGATACCTTGAGACAAATTACCCAAAATTACAAATCTTAGACTCCTGCCAGAAGTTCATGATAGTATCTGCTTTCATGAAAAATTTTGAGGAGGAACTTAGAAAAAAAAGATAAAATCTGTTTAAGGATGATTATTATGTCATGTGAAATAGGGAATGCAGAAATGTGGGGGGGAGGGAGACAAATCTTTGTGTGTGTGGATGAAAATAATCAATAATCTGTAATAGGAACAGAAAAGAGTTTTATGTGAGACAAACTGAGGACTATAGCCCAGGAGACAGCCTCTCAGATAACTCTGTGGAACTGCTCCAGAGAAGCAGGGTTTTCAGCACAGATTTATGTCTTGTTAGAACAAAGAGCATCAACCATGTCAGGGATAGATTCCTACAGGCTTTTGAAAAAGCAGATCAGAATGTACACAGAGAGGCAGTATGGCCTTGGCACCTGGGAAGCGAGTCTTATCATTGAGGGAGGACCAGCACTGGCGTCCCCGGGAGGGAGACGTTTAATCTTTATTTTTAACTTGGACATTCTTTACTTCTGGTCAATGCGCCCTTCTCTTTAATAATTAAAGCAGATGTACAATGTATGTTTGATAGGCCACAAACAGGCTGTTCTAGTTAGTATAACATTAAAGTTAATTCATGAATAAGCCAGAATAACTCCTCCATACCTCAAGATGTGAAAATTTATTTTATCATGGGTCTAACTGTTGCCCTGGAGCCTTGACTTTAGCCGCTCGATGGCATGTGGGATCTTCCTGGACCGGGTCATGAACCCGTGTCCCCTGCATCAGCAGGCGGACTCTCAACCACCGCGCCACCAGGGAAGCCCTGCACTGTTTCTTGATGCCTTTCCTTTGTTTCTGCATTCCCTCACTCCTCTAATTAGTAACTGTTTGAATCTGCTCTTTGCAACCCAGGGAAGGTCTAGGAGGCTGAAATCTTTTCCCCACAAACAAGAAATGGGGGGCACAGAAAGGCTTTTGTGCTTGGGAGGCCACCACAGAATCCTGCTGGGTTTCAATCCCCCCTTTTCTTTGATACTCCTCAATCTTGAGGGGAACAGGTATTTGACAAGAGTGGGAATAGCATTTTTTTTTAATTGGTGTATAGTTGCTTTACAATGTTGTGTTAGTTTCTGTTGTACAAGGAAGTGAATCAGCTATGTGTATACATGTATCCCCTCCCACTGGGACCTCCCTCCCACCCCCCCGCCATCCCATCCATCTAGGTCAGCACAGAGCACTGGGCTAAGCTCCCTGTGCTATACAGCAGTTTCCCACTAGCTAGCATTTTGGATAGAGAGGTTAATCATAAACTCGGCAGAGGAACTCAGTTTTCAGGGGACTCTGTTTCAGTGACACACTCAAACTGCATAACTTAAATGAGGGACTATTTACCAAAGCATGGATAGGGTGTGGGGAAGTCACACAGATTATTCTGCACCTTGGGCTGGTAATAGAGAGACAGTCATGGCCTCAAGGATTGAAGGAGCAGAAGATGGAGCGGTTACTGGGCCTTTGGGCAGAGAGAACTCGGGGGTTTAATTGAGGGGTGCAGCCAGCTCACAGCTATCCTGCAGGGAGAGAGTCTGGGGAGTAAATATCCCTCCCTCCCTCCCTCCCCCGGCTGGTGCTCCCCACTGAAACCAGAGGAAACCAGAAACCCACCTGGAAACCAGAGGCGTTAGTTTGTGCAGATCAGCCTCTTGCCTGGGCACAGGGCACAGTGGAGACGGATGGAGCCTGGCACCCTCCGGGTAAACAGAAGGTAACCAGCTCAGTGTGGCTGCATGGATTATTGCATTTTACTCTGTTTTCTAGGGCAATGAATGCACTTTGGTGTAGACCTGAATACGAGAGCCTCATGAATTTGTAACCACATGATATGTTTGGCGATATGATTTTTAAAACAATAACAGCAGCAATCCCAGAGTCTAATCAAATGCCAACTATGGGATACCAATACGGCAATCTCATGACTGTAGCAGGCAAAGTGGTGCAGGCCTGCACTTGGCCTGGTAGATTTCTTCTAGGTTGCTTCAAGAGCTCCTTGAAGAATCACCAAATCTCTAGACTGACTGGACATTCAAATCATTTCCCCTGGGTCCCAGATGATAAATGAATTCTGCCAAGGGAAACAAAATATTGATTTCATTTTTAAAGATGGAAGAGAAATGGTTTTCACATTCATCCCAAGGCAGCCCATCCAAGAGCAAAATGAGCCTCATTGCCGTCGAGTTTTCCCTTAAATCTAACTCAGTTTGCCAGAGCATCAGAGTCAATGTGTAAACCTGTTTTGTTTGGTCCTTGTGGTGTTTTATGTTGTTGTCTATTAATTTAGTTTAGTTTTCATTTTTTGGTTACTATGAATCATTTGCTAATGTTTAAAAGGTTAGAATATGTGATATCAAATCTGAATTCCGACTTCTCTTGAGAAATATGAAAATTTGACAATATTGGGTTTTTATTCCCACTTAGGAAAAACAAAAAAACCAAAAGACAGTGGTGCTAAGAATGGGTTTCCCTCCTTAGCTGGTGTCTCCCCGGCCGCTGCTGGTCATCAGTCCTGAGCTGCGTTAGTAGGTGTGTGAGTTTTCAGTCTCTATAAACTCTGAAGTCCCTGCAGACAGGTCAGAGTCTCAACCCACTTTTATTCTGTTCTGAGGAGAATTCATGGACATAAACTAGCTTCTCCAGATGTGGAAGCTTTTTCCTGGAGTGACTTACATTTCTTTGAAAGTCTCCAATATTCTCAACATCAGGCCTCATTGCAATTTGTTTTTAAATTTAGGGGACATTGGAGTAGACTACACTGACGTTTACATTTGCATTTCCCATAATAAAAAAAGGAAGAAAGTGAAGAATCATCAAAAGCAAATCAGTATAAATCAGATATTGGGCAGAGGCAGGGTTATCAGGGGGTCTACGTAGGCAAACTTGAATCTTGGGTGTTTAGGCTTCGGTGTATGTATCCAGGTCTGGTATCTTTTCAACAAGGTGATGGAATTCTCCTTCTTTGAGTGGAATGTATGTGGGTGCCCAACAGGTAAAACAGATCAAAGCTGAGGGGTTTTCCCTGAAACACAGTTGAGGGGAGGGTACAGGGCCGCCTTTCTCACCCTCCTCCACAGTTCCATCCTGGGGGTGGAGGAGACCCGCTGGTGTCTCTATTGTGCCCTGAAGTAAGTACAAAGATGCTGTCTTCCTATTCCAATGACCTTTCTGTTTGCAGCCCTAGAGAACTTGGTCAAATATCTGATTGTCCACAAGTAACATGCAAAGAGTGTTTTTCATATACTCCTTCTTGTCTGTCAGTGTCTTGCTTGGCACCTGTGTTAGATGTTACAATTATATAAAAATTCGTATATCGTACTGCAGTCAGATTTTGACTACTTCCAACTGACATCCCCTTGACTCTATAGGATTTTTTCTGGTTTTATGATCTATGAAACATCTCTCTAAGGAAGGCGCTGGCATATCTGCATTTCCCAGTCCAGAAGACCTATGTGAGCAACATTTTGTGGAAAACATTTATCCTGAATTATCTGAACTCCTCATCAATCACAGGCTGTCTTAGACGTCTGTCCAAGGAGCATGACAGAGTTCTTCAAGTGAAGAAGGAAGTTCAAGAATCACTGGCAAGCCATTTGTCACCTGCACGCTCTGAACGGTGGTCTTTGCCTTCAATCCTTAGAGCTTGTGTCTAGCATCCTGCCAGCACTGCTCTTCCATTATTTACTCAGTTCCTCCCTCCTATTTTGTCTCTACCACAGGGCCTTTGAATATGCTTTTCTAACTGCCTGGAATGCACCTTCATGCCTCTTCCCCAAACTAATCAAGTTTGCTTCTTCCTCTATCTCAGTTCAAACATCACTTCTGCAAGTGGAGCTTTCTCTACTCTTAGACGAGGTCAAACTCTTCCCCATCGAAAGATCTCATGGCAATTTGTAAATATTTGCTTATTTGTAGGGTTATTTGATTTTTTTTTTTAAGTTCGTGTTTCCTTGAAAATAGAACCTGAGATAACCCTTACGTGCTAAGGCTTTGTAGAAAGGCACAGTACCAGGGCAGCTGGAATGAAGGAAGAAGGAAGACAAGCACATGCAAAACAGTGTGCTACTGAGCCGCCTCCGGCTTTGTAAGAAACCACAGTGAGTTGCCCCCTTACATGGGAGGTCTTCCAGGTCGGCTGTGTAGGAAAAATTTGTTGGAACAGAGAAGGATATGTCTGTTATTGTCTTTCCATCTCCTTCAACTGGTCAGATTTATTCTTTGGGAGAATTAACTCATCAACATTTAGGGCAGCTCTTGAGGCAAGATCCCATGCCTTGTACTGTGATACTTCTTCCGAACCTGAAAGTTGGGGGAGGAACCCTAGCCTTCGTGAGTCTGGTTGGGTTAGACTTGGGTTCTGAAATCACAGCAGGCGTGATGAATACCAAAGCAACCCTCATCCAGAGGAGGCTGTAGCAGCCAGGGGTGGTTAGGATGAGGCATTGCAGTGAAGACTGGCTTTCCTTTGAGGGAAGGGCCAAGTCCCGGGAGACGGGTTGGGCCGAACAAATCTAGGGAGTATAAGCACCGGATCCTGTGCACGTGTGTCTCTGTCTTCCACTGTCTTGTAAGCACTGTGCGGGTAGGGACTACATTTGTTTTACTCTGGTTCCATGTTTTACATCCACCTCCTAAGACAGTGCCTAGAAATGGAGTTACTCAAATATCTGCTGAATGAACGGACAGGTGGATGGATAGATGAATAGATGGATGATGGATGGTAGATAGATGGATGAATAAGTACGTCAGCATTAAGTGAAATCTCCTAGTCTCTGTTCCTCTTAGAAATTACAGGTAAATTCTTACTGGCCACTGGCAGCCATATTTGACTGACCTGAGAGCCGTCTCTGCACATTATGAAAACCCTGTGCTCTGCCACACGCAAGTCTGGAGCTCTCCAGCTTCTGGGTGGGACCTGGAATTCTGAGACTCCCTAACAAGATACAGTTTCTGGATTGTCACTTTTCTCTGAGGATTTAAGTAAGTGTTAGTGGTATATACACACCAGGCTCTAGGTGAGCTAGAAGCCGTCTAGGTGTGGCATGTGGAGCTCCGATATGTATTATTTCCTGAGTGCCTTCCACGGGCCAGGCATGGTGTTAAGTACCCTACACAAATTGTTTTATTTAGTTCTTGGCCAATTGTACAAGGCACACCCTCCTGAGTGATGCAACTAGGACTTTAACCCCGTTTTGTCTGAATCCTGAGTACACGCCCTTACCCCTACACTGATATTTCCCACGCTATGCATGTGTGTGTTATTGAAACTACACAAGGAGGGTTTTAGACATTACATAGGCAAGATTATTCATTTTAGTGGTTATGTATTTGCTTAAATCTATAGTGGAACAATACTAGTAATTAATTTAGGTTAATGATTGCATCTCAAAATACATAACTTAAATAAAGAAATTTCGGGCTTCCCTGGTGGCGCAGTGGTTGAGAGTCCACCTGCCGATGCAGGGGACACGGGTTCGTGCCCCGGTCCAGGAAGATCCCACGTGCTGCGGAGCGGCTGGGCCCGTGGGCCATGGCCGCTGAGCCTGCGCGTCCGGAGCCTGTGCTCCGCAACGGGAGAGGCCACAACAGTGAGAGGCCTGCGTACAGCCAAAAAAAAAAAATTTCCAATTTTAAGAAAAAAATATATCATAGTGTAGTTGGTACAAATATGGCAAAAACCATGACGGTGGCACTGTATGACTCAAGTTTGGGAAATATTGCCCTCTGCCAAATGACGTATCCAAAGAGACCCAGAAGCCCTAAGTCCTTCCTCAAACCCCCTAGTTCTTTGCCCCCAAATTTACTGTAGGATTAGAAATTTTCCCTTCAAGCATGAAGGGTCTATAGCTCTTAAGCCATTGTCAACTGCTGCATCCTTTATATGTTTCTTTTTCATCCTAGGTTAGGAGGTTAATGAGCTATTAAGAGCTAAGTGAGTTGTACATGAGAAAGGTGAGTTTTGACATGGAAAACAGAGGAAGAGGTCTCTATAGTTACATTAGTTAACAGCACTCATATTCAGCATGGGATGCACCTTGGCATTTTCAACTTTTTGGGTTCCCTTTCTTTTTATAACAGGAAGTCTTCTTTGCCCATGGGTTTGAATGCAAGGCTGAAGCAGGTTGAGATGTGATAGCATAATCTGACCTCATCAGAGAGGAGAGGATCGCTAAGATCGCTTTCACTCTTTTGTTCCCCATCCTTCCAGGTTTTCAGAGAAGGCTCCATGCCTAGGACCTGATAGGCACTTAACAAAATGAATCAATCTATGTAAGGTTCTTGGAAGAGTGGTTTATGTGTCTTGAGCACCTTATTTGTGTTTGCTATGACCTTAATATTATTAGAATATCCCATGGACTGAGTAGGTCAGAGCAAGTGAAGTGGGAAAAGCATGGTATTCGGAATCCAACAGGAGCTGTGTGCTGGGTGTCTGCGTTCCCTGCTGTATGCACTCTCCATCCTCCCCCATCGTGCTCTTCCCTACAAGATCCCAGGCCCTTCACCTGGATTTAGCCATTGGGGTGTGCCCTGGCTGGAAGGGAAGGAGAGGAAGGAGGTCAAGGTATTTGTTCCCTGTGAGATTTCCCGTGCCCCTCACCCGATTCCTTCTCTCACAGCACCTGCTCTGAACAATTCTGTCCTCACCTCCCTCCCCTTGTTCCTTGTTCCTTGTTCCTGGGGATAATGATGGCTGCGTTGACACTAGTCTAGAGTTACTGCTCCACACCTGCCACGCCTTTGTTACCAGTCCTTTTTTAAATAAAAGGACATCTCCCTGGATTGCCCCAAGTGGAGTGTGCCATGTCTTTTCCACTGGGACCCTGCCAAGTTCAAATCCTAGCCTCTGCTATTCACTAGGTCTGGGGCCTTGGCCAGGTTCCTTGACCTCTCTTAGGCTCAACATCTTCATCTGCAAAACAGATAAGCCAGGGGCGCAGGCTCACATGTCAGGGACCAGGCAAGTGTCTCAAGCGTGCGAGGTGGGTGTGTGCCTCACCCGAGACCTCTCCTTAGTTCCCAGCCTGGCTGTGCCGGAAAACAGGCATTTTGATTTGTCTAGAGAATCCAGAAATCTAGCTTTTGTGTGAAGTCTCCTGATTTGGAAACATTGGCGACTAAGTAAAATGTTAAATTTGGAATATCAGGCAGAACAAAATGTGGGTTAAGAATTAATTGAGAAGGTTGGGAACATCGACTCTGGAGCCTGGCTGCCTGGCTTTGCCTGAAGGTTTGCTCTTCTGCTTACCAGCTGGGTGACCTTGGGCATTTCACTTAGCTTCTCTGAGCCTCAGTTCCCTTATCTGAAAAATGGGGATAATGTCATACCCATTTCATAGGGTTGTAATGAGGATTGAAAGAGTTAATATTGGACAATTTTAGGAGACTGGTACACAGAAAGCACTACAGAAGTGTTGGTAAATAGAAATGAATAAATGTGATCTGCCTGATCCAGTGCTTTGGCACAGCGGGGACTTTCAGTACACGGGAGCTTAAACAAATGAATGTCCAAGTGAGAATATAAACACACATTCCTCCAGCTTTTTGTGTGTTATTAAGTTAACATGAACTCAAAAAATAATGGAAGCTTTTAATTTTATTTCTCCCTCCAGAATGGTCTATTTAATGCCACTTGCCTTGAGATAGAGTCTGACTTCAGAGGTCCTCATCAGGCTACACTGATACTCAGCCCAAAGATTGTTCTAATAAGCTTTATTGACTTGCTGAACCTCGGAGTTCTTTTTATTGACATGCAGTGTAAATCATTCCATCTGACATTTGAATGTCCTTTCTGAGAAACGTGTTAGACTTTACATGGGTACTGAGCTCCTGAGGATGTGTACATTCCTTAGTCAAGCATGCAATGGCTTAGATGAAGACATCACACACATAGCCTTGTTTTTAACTAAAATTGGATGGGGGGGAAGGGCCATGAAATTTTGTTTCGTTGAAAAAAATGTTTCTGAACTTTGAGAATGGTGTACCTTTTTATGGGAGCATAGCTGTTGCTTCTGTCTTAAGAAATGGCCTCTTGGCTTTGTATAATTTCTAAATAATCGGTAGCGTGAGAGGTACAGGGAGTAATAGACGAGTTTGCCTTGCAGAGAGACTCACGTGACTTTGAGTTCAGAAACTTTCTGTTTAAATTTATTTTGCAAGGTGGGAGGAAACACACCCTGCGGCTGAAAATTTCTGATACAATAGCCATTTAAGGAACCATCATGCCTTCCAGGAACTCAGTTTCTTGGATGATGTTTCATAAGCCCATCTGGACACTCATTCCCTTCCCTCAGTTACTCTGCCAATGTTTAGTGAGCATCTGCTATGGGCAGGTTCCTGCTAGTGCTGGGAGTGCATTGACAAATCCGACAGTGTCCCTGCCCCTGAGAAGCTCAGGATCTACTTGAGAAGATATAAAATCGATCATTATAATACAAGGCGTTAAATGTTACACTAGAGCAGGAGTTTTCAACTATGGCACTGTTGACGTTTTGGGCTGGTTTGTTCTTTGTTGTTTGTGCCTGTGCATTGGAAGGTGTTGAACAGCCTCCACCCACTAGATGCCAGAAGAATCCCCCCTCCAGTGATGACAACCCAAAATGTCACTAGACATTGCCAAACACCTCCTGGGGAACAACACTGCCCCTGTTGAGAGCCACTATTAAATATAGATATTTACAGAATTTCTTGCGAAAGGAGCCACGGATTCAGCCAGGAGAAGTGGGGTAGGCTTTTCAAAAGGATAATGGCATTTGAGCTCGGTCCTGAGACAGAAATATAGCTCAACGGGGGGCGGTGAAGTAGAAGTTCACCACTCCAGCAAAGGAGATACAGTGGTGTGACAAAACACAGACTATTTCAAGAACAATGTATCTTTCTTTGTGGGTAAAATTAGACTACGTGGCAAATAAGGCTAGAAGGGCAGGCAAGAGCCAGTTCCTGGAGAGTCTTATAAGCCAAGCAAAGGTGTTCGGATTTTATCCTATTGGTAATGGGGAGACAATGAGATTATTAACTAGATAAGTGGTGTGTTAATATTTGCATTGTATTACCGATCCAATTATTTGATGGTTCAGCACCTGGTAATAGCACACCTGTTTCCTTTGGGGAGAAACACCTGTCCACTATTCTGAGACTGAGTGGTTCAGTTAGAATTGATCCCATACCCTGATTCCAGAGTGCTGTATCCACCTGGTCATGTGATCGGTTCAGTGATGGACATCTGATCCCATCCAGAGCAATGGGGGCACACTCTAGGACTTTTTCTAGAACTACTAAGGGGAAAATTCATACTCTCTTTCTGCTGGGGTTACTAGCGCAGTAGAATATTATATTCAAGTCTGGACTTTTTGGAGGGCATCTTGACCCAGCAACTGAAGAGCTCACTGAAGAGGCCGCCAACACACCATCATTTACAGAGGGTGGTGTCTAGGCAGAGTAGATAGAAAAACAGACAATTAGGGAGCAGTTCAGAGGCAGAGGCAGGAAGAAGGCCAGAAGTGTTGTGTTTCTGAAGCCAAAGAGAGTTGCCAGGAGGTTGTCAACACATCAGATGATGAAGAGACAGCAACCAAGATCAAGGATTGAACATGGCTGTGGCAGTGGGGGTGGAGGGTTATCGATTAAGAAGATGCTAAGACAGTAGCTTCAGTGGAATGGTATGAACAGAAATACCAGATTACAGAAAGTCATTGGATGATGGAGACAGGAAGTTATACACAGGGATTGAATGACTGTTTTCAGAAAGCTTGGCGATAGAGGTAGACCCAAACTAGTAGTACACTAGGTGAGGAAGAGTTGAGAGAGGAGGGTTAACATAAGGGAGCTTTAGCGTATTTATATCCTGAATGTTTGATGACAGAGCAGACAGAGGGATTGACTGGTGGAGAAAAACGGAAGCAAGGCAGGGCATTTAGCCTTGGCACTGAGAAGCGTGTTCAGATAAGTACTTACATTTTGCTTCAACATCTGTCCTGTGCTGTTCTGTTCTGTATTCTCTGTGAACTACTCTAGAAAAATGTGGTTGCTTTTATTGCCAAGTTGCTTAATTGCCTTACGGAATAATGGCAAGCAAGCTAGTCTTGGAGCTTTTGAACACGGAGAGGAATCAAAGCAAGAAGAGGTAGAGAAATCAAATAGACCGATGGCCTCTTTGTTGACAGTCTCTCAAGTTGCTTACCCCTTCGTCTGTCAGTCTATTAATGGTTGCTGACATCTGCGAAATACTTTTTAAACTAAAAATAGAGAGGGATGCAAGAAAACTCTACCTGCTCTCATAAAAGGCACATACGGTTTATGCTCTACTTCCTCTCCCCGCTTTTGTCCATTAATAAAAGAACTTCTGGGCTTCCCTGGTGGCGCAGTGGTTGAGAGTCCGCCTGCCGATGCAGGGGACACGGGTTCGTGCCCCGGTCTGGGAGGATCCCGCATGCCGCGGAGCGGCTGGGTCCGTGAGCCATGGCCGCCGAGCCTGCGCGTCCGGAGCCTGTGCTCCGCAGCGGGAGAGGCCACAACGGTGAGAGGCCCACGTACAGCAAAAAAAATAATAATAATAAAAAAGAAAAGAAAAGAACTTCTCTTATAAATGCCAGGTCTAGAACATTCTTTGACAGTGATTTGAGGATTACTGCCACTTCATACTCTCTAAAAAAGACCTGCCAAAAAGGAATAATGGTACCTTACTCACTTTGTCTATCACCCCAAACTGCCAGTGCCTTTTCACCTGGTTGTGCTTTAGCCTCACACCTCTGAATCAAGGAGGGCTTTGATATAAAGAAACTGGTTCAGCAAAGGTTTGATTCCTCCATGTTGCCTGCCTGGGACAACAACTGGAGCCTCCTGAAACCTAATTTGTTTATTCTCCCTAATACATGACATCACTATTTCCTTGTCCTACTTAGGGCTCCAGAGACTCCAGAATGGTGCTTCCTGAGTGGTCCCATGAGTTCCCTGCAAAATACCTGTAGATTTTAATATATTCATGGCGCATAATCAGTGCTTCAGAATCCTAACAATAACCTCCTTTCTGTGAGTTTGAGAGCACAAAAAGCAATCGTATTTTCAAAGAGAAGGGAAATATCCATGCGCAAAGCCCTCCGATCCGTAAAAATATGTGAAACTCCCACTTGTCCCTACCTCCAACCCTGTTCACAATTCATTCTGCTGCTGGATTAAACACATGGTGCTGCCTATGATAGGAATGCATGGTGTGTGTGTGTGTCTGTGTGTGTGTGTGTGTGTGTGTGTATGTGTGTGTGTGTAGGGGATTTAAAAATTGAGATTCCCTGGTCTCATCCCAGACTTCCTGAATCAGGATCTCTAGGATGGTGCCCAAGATCTGAATTTTGATATGCATTTCAGACAACTCTTTTTTTTTTTTTTTTTTTTTTTACAAATTTATTTATTTTTGGCTGCCTTGGGTCTTTGTTGCTGTGCGCAGGCTTTCTCTAGTTGCAGCGAGTGGGGGCTACTCTTCCTTGCAGCACGCGGGCTTCTCATTGCGGTGGCTTCTCTTGTTGCAGAGCACAGGCTCTAGGCACGTGGACTTCAGTAGTTGTGGCATGCAGGCTCAGTAGTTGTGGCTTACGGGCTCTAGAGCACAGGCTCAGTAGTTGTGGAGCACGGGCTTAGTTACTCCGCGGCATATGGGATCTTCCCGGACCAGGGCTCGAACCCGTGTCCCCTGCATTGGCAGGCGGATTCTTAACCACTGTGCCACCAGGGAAGCCCCAGGCAACTCTTATCTACACCACAGTTTGACATCCATAGGATATTTGGACCCTTGGTCAGTGGAGCTTCATAGGTGATGAGAGATACAGAGGCTTTTCATTCCTACAGGACACGTCACTGACTGCTCCTGCGAAGCCAACATTTCCTCTTCTTTCTTCATGGGGATGTTGAGTGTATAGAAGATGCTACCATTGCCCCACAACCCGTGACCCCAATCCCTAGGTGTTTACCATTCCATGCATGCATTCTGGACTTCCAAATACCAGCACCATTGCCTAAGGACTCTCCCTGACCACTAGACTCCACTCTACCTGTGCCCAGGAAAGGCTGGAAGTGGCATTGGATTACCACTCCTTCCCCAGCCCCCTCCATGCACAACTAACCCTTAACCAATGACTGATGGGAATCAGTGTATAAATACTCAAGCTTCCTTGCCCCCTGGATGGGATAACTGTATGGGGCATGTTCTGCCCTAGCTTCCAGAAGTTTTAGTGGAATTAATTTCCAGTTTACTAACTTGGTCGACAACACACTTACCGTTAGCTCCTGTCCCTTTCCAAGCTTTCTTCCCCACTCCCTTGCCATTGTTTCCAAGGTTCACCTCCCAAATGCATACTTACACTCAAATATTTGTCTCAGGGTCTGCTTCTGGGGGAACCCAAAAGAGTGTCTACAGATTAATACAGCGAGACATTTTGAACCAAGCCTAAAGTAACAGTGTGGGGAAAATCAGAGAAGGTATGGAAACATGCTTTATGGAAGAGAGTTCACTTTTGACCAGATACCCAAAGTGTATCCTTTGGATGTTTATATTCACTGCCAGAATCCCAAATTTTTAGCCGTTGACCCATATTAACCTGTGTTTCCTCATGTTAACCACTATGTATTCTTGAAAGAGATTCCCAGTGATTTTTTTGGTAAATTTAGAGGTTTGTGCCTTTTAAGTGAAGCATAAGGAATAAATAGAAATAATAAATGTATAAATGGAGAGCATAGTAATGCATACTTTGACCATGATTTACAGATATTTTACTGCTCAGAGCATCTATAACCCACCAGTAACCACTGCAAATGCATATTCTTCCTTGTAAGGTTGCATATTTCATCCTAAATGGCTTAAATATCTTTACTTAGCCATTTGTAATAAAATGATGAAGACTTAAAGTAAGTGCATTTGAAAGAAATCGATTGTCGATACTCTGGCTGCTAATACATGGAACAGTGTTTTCCCCCCGAAGTGTTAGTACATTAAAGCGAAACTATTCGTGTTCTGATTATAAATTCATTAACTATTTACACCTCATGACTTACAACTTATTTTTTTCTTGAGAACGATCACTTTCAACCTTCATGGCTGACTTTAGTGGAACTACTCAAAGCACAGTTTATTATTTTAAAAAATATTTTTAGTAGGACTTTAGAATATGTACATGATTTTATTGTCTTATTGGCCTTTGAACTTTCTATACCTAAAGAGAGGTGCCATAGCCCAGAATTCAGACTTGCAACAACTTAAAATGAGCTTTTGAGCTTGTTAGGTTTATAAGCTTTGAAAATTTGCTTTTTTTTCTCTGAACCTCAGTGTCTATCTGTAAGATGGAAATAATAATACTGCCTGCCTTATAGAGCTTCTCTCTGAGGTTAGATGTCATATCTGAGGCTTAGCATAAAGTTCTCAAAATTATTTTTAATTTTTCTCTTTTTTTCCCCTCAAGTCCTAAGCAGGTATATAATTACTTCTTATTACCTTATCTAGCAGGAGAATAAAAGTGGCATCTAACTCCCAGTTCAACATTTAATTGTGAATGAGTGATTTTGGCGAACACTTTTTGCTAATCACCACTCAGACTCAGGACTTACTGTTACTTTCAAAGCTGGAAACAAAGGAGATTGTGGTCAGCTCCGCACAGGTTGTCTTGATGGGTTATCAAGGACTGTGGTGCTTTTTTTCTCTTTATTACTTCGGGGCAGTTTGTGTGTTGGCTGGAACACTCAGTCACTATGAAGCGTCTAGAGGAATGAGCTAAAATACATGGAATTGCGGAAAGCAACCCAAGATCACATTGCATTTCTTAAAGACGCTCCTGCTATAGAGTTGTTAGGTGGAAGTCACCACACACTTTGAGCAGTTGCTGCGCCAGGCACGATGCTGAGGGACTCCTCATGCATCATACCATTGACTTCTCATGACAACCTTGAGTCAGAGGAGTCATCCTGAGCTGGGTTGGAATTCTAAACCAACTACTTACTAGCTTGGTGACTGTGAGCCAATACCTGCATTTCTTTGGATCCCAGTTTCCTCATCTGTAAAATGAGGATAATAATATAACCTGGTTCATGGAGTTGTTTTGAGAACCCAATGAGAATATGACTGAAGGTATAGTGCACAGTAAGCCTGAATAGATGCTAATTGTTATTACTACATTACTAGTAGTAGTACTACTTCTACTAATACCATCAGCTTATTGATGAGGTTGCTTTTGACCAATGGTTCTCACCTTGGGGTAATTTTGCCCCTCCCCCCAGAGATCATGTGGGAATATCTAGAGACATTTTTGGTTTTCACAGATTTGGGGAGCAGTCAAGGGTGCTATTAGCATTGAGTGGAGGACAAGGTAGAGGCCAAGGATGCTACTAAACATCCTACAGGGCACAGGTAGCTCCCCTCCCACTAAAGGATTATGTGGCCCAAAGTGTCTATAGTGCAAAGTTTGAGAAACCCTGCTTTTAGGCCACATGTCAACTTAAACAGGATTTTGCAGTCAGGGATATATCATCACAGAGAACAGGGAATGCAGTGGTGGGTAGTTTTGAATGTTTGCTGATTTAGCAGCTCTGTAACCTCAAAGATGTTACTGGTTCTTTATTCCTCTCTGCCCTGTCATTCTCTGGCTGGTCATAAGATATTTGTGGCAGATCCAGAAGTTATAGACACACAAGGAAACATCTGGAGGGATAAGAAAAAAAAATTTTTTCCTGTGGCTTTCACTTGGGTCAAAATATTTTCCATAAGCACGTTAATCACCTTTTCCTGGATTAGATGACATGGACCCTAGGGCAAGTCCTAAACCAGTCACATACAAGGAGGTCAGAATTACCGCGCTTGAGGATGGGGATCAACTGCAGTGTCCTCTGTATTAATAGTAACTATTATTATATTAGTTATGTTACCGTCATCATCTTCACTATTATCATCCGCATCCCTATTTTACAAACAGGGAGTTGAAGATTAGTGATGTTTAAAAAATTTTGCTTGGTGGGCTTCCCTGGGCTTCCCTGGTGGCGCAGTGGTTGAGAGTCCGCCTGCCGATGCAGGGGACACGGGTTCGTGCCCCGGTCCGGGAAGATCCCACATGCCGCGGAGCGGCTGGGCCCGTGAGCCATGGCCGCCGGGCCTGCACGTCCGGAACCTGTGCTCCACAACGGGAGGGGCCACAGCAGTGAGAGGCCCACGTACTGCAAAAAAAAAAAAAAACGTTGCTTGGTTCACATTGCTATTAAGTGGTAGATTCAAATTATGAAAACAAACTGTCTTACTCTAGAGCTTTATCCACTTATTTCTTAAAGATGTACTTTTTAAAGATATATGAAAGTAGATTTCTTAAAGATGTACCAAATGCATATAAACTAGCTTTCCCTAAACCAAAGACATAGCTTAGTCTCTACTTATCATTGGCCAAGCATTAGGAGTTCTTTGTTCACTTGATTCTGACAACACTCAAAATATTTGTTTCCGGGATTCCCTGGTGGCGCAGTGGTTGAGAGTCCGCCTGCCGTTGCAGGGGACACGGGTTTGTGCCCCAGTCCGGGAAGATCCCACATGCCACGGAGCAGCTGGGCCCGTGAGCCATGGCCGCTGAGCCTATGCGTCCAGAGCCTGGGCTCCACAACGGGAGAGGCCACAACAGTGAGACGCCCGCATACCACACACACACACACAAAAATATATTTGTTTCCAAAATGCTTTTTATATAGGCAGGCTCCCTTTGGTGCTGCGGATCACCGAACCTCCCTTTTTATTTTTCTTATTCCGAGACCAATTGACTAGGCATCCCTACTTTCATGATCATAAATCACTGATGTGATTGTAAGCCTACCTACATGGAGTATGAGCCCTAGTATACAGAAAGACAAGATGCATCATAATTTATGCTTCATGAACTTGGCTCTGCCACAAAACAGACTTAGCTTTGATTCCTGGCCTAACCATTCACCAACTCTGTGGGGCTGGCCAAGTCACTGAACCTCCTCCTCCTTTTAAGCTTTGGTTTTCTCATCTATATGAAGGAAACCATAATAGTACTTACACTCAGAGTTGTATTGTGAGGATTAAATGAGATAATACAGCTAAAAAGCTTATATAGTAGATGCCACATGCTTGTTATTTTAATTTAATTTTTTTATGCAGCAGGTTCTTAATTAGTTACCTGTTGTATACATATTAGTGTATATATGTCAATCCCAATCTCCCAATTCATCCCACCCCCACCCTCACCTGGTTTCCCCACTTGGGGAAAAGCTTGTTATCTTTATTGCTATTCTTATCATTGTGATTGTTCAAAGTGTTATTTTTTGTTACCGTTGCTATCTTCATCATTATTTGGGGGATGTAGGCAAGGGAAGAAAAGGGATGAGCCCAAGGAGAGGTGGAGAAACCATCATGTTTACTATTTCAAAGACAGTTTAAAACAGAGTGTGAAAGTTTGTATCTTTTCAGAAGAAGAGAATTCAACCCTGGACACTGGCTAGCTCATTCTCAGTATTAGATGCCTTGGCTAATATCAAGGTCCTGAACTACATGATAGATGGTGACTTAGTTCAACCAATCAGTAATTATATATTGAGTATCTGCCGCGTGTCCAGTGACTGAGGGGGGAATAGAGAATATAAGGTGCAATCCATTCCCCTGTGGTCCTCAGACTGTTTTAATTAGTTCATTAGTTGACCAGACTGTGATAAAGCTTTCAGGTAAGCCCGAAGACTGAGAACTTGAGGGCAAGCAGGTCTTACATGGTATTGGGATTGTGAGAAGCGCTCTATTGAAACAGAGTCATTCATACATAAATTTGAGCTATACATCCTCTCTTCAGTGACTGCTGTGGAAAGGTGTCCTTTGGAAAGAGACACAGAAGGATGCTTGGCTACTTCAGTTTGCTTTAGTTTGCTTTTTTCATCCTTTTCCTATCCTAATATACCACTGATCATCCCTAAAAGTCCTAGAATACTTTGGAGTGACCTACTAATCCCCAGAATTTGCTAGATGTTTATACAGACCATCTGGAAAAGTTCTTAAACAAACATTAAATAATCAGGAGAAAAATGGTCATTGAAGTGAAGGCAGATGAAGTCCAGGCCATGACACTGGAACTATGGCAGTGGTGGGTCTGGACAAGCCTTGGAGTCGTCCTATCAAAAGCTGCCTTGGGGTAAAGCAAGCACACTTTTTGCTTCAATTCAGGGCTTTTTATGAGCTTCCCCGAGTTTATGCCTTCAGCTTCATTGTCCACTGCCTTGCTTCCCAACCACCTTCCAGACCCTTGAACTTAGCATGATTCTATTAATATAGAACAGATTTGCTGCTCACATCTGTTCAGTACTGTTCAAATACTGTTCAATATTGAACAGTATAGCCTCCTTGAAGGGGCTATACTTTGTTTGGCTTCAGACAGTCTCGTAAGCTGTGTTCTTCTCCAGGAATGTCCTTCACCCAACTCTTTGGGTATTCCTCCTTATCTCCTATGTTTAGAGGAGATCTCCTCTAGAAACCCTTGTCTGGCCTTCCCCTTTTCACTCATGTCTGGTTGTATCCTCCCATTCAGTACTGGCCAAAACCTTTCAAAACCCTTGATATCACTTATATATGTGCCTGCTTATCATGTTAGACTATAAGCTTCTTTTAAAAAAAGTTTATTTTATTGAAGTATAGTTGATTTACAATGTTGTGTTAATTTCTGCTGTACAGCAAAGTGATTCATTATACATACATATATATATTCTTTTTCATATTCCTTTCTATTATGGTTTATCACAGGATATTGGCTGGAGTTCCCTGTGGTATACACTAGGAGCTTGTTGTTTATCCATCTTATATATAATAGTATGCATCCGCTAATCCCAAACTCCCACTTCATTCCTCCCCCGCCCGCCCCCACACCTTGGCAACCACAAGTCTGTTCTCCGTGTCTGTGAGTCTGCTTCTGTTTCACAGATAAGTTCATTTGTGTCTTATTTTAGGTTCCATATATACGTGATATCGTATGGTGTTTGTCTCTCTCCTTCTGACTTACTTTGCTTAGTACAGTGACCTCTAGGTCCATCCACGTTGCTGCAAATGGCGTTATTTCGTTCTTTTTTATGGCTGAGTAGACTATAAGCTTCTTGCGTGCAGAGACTGCATCTAGTTTATAGACTAATTGGTTCACGACTAGCCTCTAGTAAAATACAGGTTTGATGGCTGAAAGGACGGATTAAATGAATGGATGAGCAGGTTGATCTCTCAAACCATCTCCAAGAGGCTAGCCTGTTTAGACAGAAATCCCCACAATGGTTCACCAAACATTTATTGAGCTTATTATGTGTTTGGTCCCATGGACTGAGAAAAACTCCCTGACATCAAGGAGCTGTCAGTCTAATGGAAGTGAACATTTGCAGTAGGCAGAGACAAATGATGTGATAAAGTTATGGAGAGGTGCTCAAGGAGTTCACAAGAGAGACACTGGTCGTATCTTGTGTGTGAGTGGGGGTTGGCAGGGAGAAGCAATGTCCAAATGGAGATCTAAAAGAGAAACAGAAACTATCCAGGAAAAGAGAGTCTGTAGGAGCATTCCAAGTTGGAGGAACAGCATGTGCAAAGGATTGGCAACAAGCAAGGGAAGATCACCTCTGGATCATAGGGTCAATGTAAAATGAGAGACAGAGAATCCAGGAGCTTGTAACTCATGTAGAAGACTTTATCTTGGGGGACAAGAGGAGCCATGAGAAGATCTTAAATTTGAAAGTGAGATGATGAAATTTACACTCCAGGGAGATCTTCAGCATTTTGAGTAGGGTTAATAAACTCTCAGCCAAGCATGAGGCTACAATGTCATTCCTTCCCACCAGTTTTATGGAAGACACCATTTTGACATCTGCTTATATCACAAATTGCAAAATATCTTTTACGTCCAGTAGGAGGAGCCAAAGGCTCTATGTTCTTCCCCAGAGCTGGGCATTCCTTGGCCCTCCGCTGTCCTGAGAACTGTTTACTTCAGCACCTCTCATTACTGAGAAGTGGATCAACGTGGAGGAATGACAGAAAAACTCTGCCTGGAATGTGAAAGATCATGATGAAAAAGAAACTAATACTTTCCAGATGAATAGCGTAATAGCATGGTATATTGATCTTTACTCTAATTTTGTTTTAAACTGTAATGAATGTCTCCCCCACTCATATTAATCTTTCTTAAGCCATGTAGCCACACAACATCAGTGAGTCATACCTGACACTCATTGCTAATACACCTAAGCCTATCTCTACTCCAAAATAAATAAGAGTCGACTCAGACTGACCTTGATTTTGAGATGCTTGAATGTTTTATTTCATTTCCAATGGAAAAGTATATAGTAAAAAATCATAAAAGCACCCAGCGATTACCCATTCTAATGAAACAATAGCCAGTGTTTCTGCCTTGAATGATTGCATTTTTTTCCCTTCTGGAATAAAAATGAAGGAGCATGGAGAAACAATTCCTGTTGGTGAATTTGCACAAAACATTGTATTTCAACAGAACTTCCCATTAACTGCCATTTATTTCTTCTCTCATTATTGATAATTTGCTTTTAAATTGAGAATACCTCTTTTACAACCCATCTCATCTCCCTGCACGGCTAGACAATTACATTTAAATTCGGTGGTTTTCCCATTGTAAACAGTTTCTGGGGGAAATGATTATGGTGTTACTAACCCAGATTTATGGCTTCATTGTGGTATCACTGAAGGATAAGAGACTAGTATAAAGAAAAAAAAAGTTGCTTACATACAAATATATTATCAAAGAGAGTCCTCAGGAAGCATATAGTAAAACCAACCCAAACTGCAAAATCACCTACTGGGGCCAGTGAGAGAGACATCTTTCTGGATTTTGCAAAGTTATTTTTGTTACATGTTTTTAAAAAATTCCAGTTGTTGGCAGAAGTTCCTTTTTTAAATTTTATTCTAATGTTAGAAGAAATCCTAGCCCGACAGGATTGCAGAGGAACTCATGAGTCTGCTATTTGGTAGGCACTTAGGAAATACACGTTACAAAGCAATACATGTAACATGGTCCCTACTTTTGGAAATCTTACAGTTTTACTTGGAAGCGGAGACATAGTACAAATGCAGCAACAACAACAAAATCAAATGATAGGGCGGGGAAAATGAACATGAGCCTCAGAGCAAGGGCTCAAGGCTAGAATCTGGACTTGCCCAATCCCATCTGGCCCTCAGAAGGCAGTGTGGTGCAGTGGTACACCCCATGAAATTAGGTATTGCCCAGGAATCCTGGTTCTTTCCAGCTGTGTGACCTTGAGCAAATTATAACTTTCTGGACCTCAGACTTTCCTGTGTAACATAATCACCTAAAATGTTTATCTAGAAAAAAAAAAAAGATGAATTTTTGGCTCAGTGAGTCCAGGGTGAGGCTCAAGAAAGAAGAAACATTGCTGCTTTAACCCCTTTAAGCCTCCGTTTTCTGATCTGCGAAGTGGACAAACCTATATAGTACCTACCTCATTTAGTTGTTGGGAAAGTTCAATGTAAATACTTCACATAGTATCCGGTGAAAGTGAGTGCTAATTGAGTGGTAGGATTTATTGAGGAGTCACAGGGCTTCTGACTCTAAGGCAACTGCTGAGAGAGTAGTCTCTGCACCCCTCTAGAGTCAGCACCCTGTGCAGGATTAGGCAGCCATGTAAGAGGCCAGGGAGGGGTGGCCCAGGCCAGCGCGCAACCGCTCCCTGCCTGGTGTCCCTCGGGCCAGGATAACTTTTTGCATCTCGGATAGGGCTCCATCTTTGCCTGGCCTCAAGATTTCCCAGAGCAGAAGCGGATTGGGGCAAGACACCTCCTCCATGTAGCATTCCTCTAGGGGATTTGTCCAGTCTCCTTGAGGGGAGGGGATGGAGGGGCGGCGCTGGTGCTCAGTGAGTGAGTCCACTTTGGGACAAGGACTTGGGAATGCCAAAGACCTGGGTTCAACAGCCACACTCCCAACTCTCACCTCTTCACCCCAGGAGACCGAGGCACTGGGTCGCGCGTCAGCCACCTCCAGCTGGAACCGGGGCTGCGCGCTTGACCGCGATGGCGGTGCTGGCGAGGGGAAGGGGGAGGGGGCGCTCCCTAGAGCTCGGGATTATTTTTGGCTCCGCAGCCCCGGCTGCTCGCCGCCTGTGGCGCGCGCTCACACACATTCTCACACACACACAGACACACGCGCACACACATATGCACACATTTTCTCGTTCGCTCTCTCGTCCTCCTTTGTTTATTTTCTAATCCATATTTTTATTTGAAGATCTCCTCTTCACTCTCTCCCGCCCGCCTGCCGGCACTCTCGCGGGCCAACCGGGTGCACACCGCTCCCCTCCGTCACCCCAGCCCTCCTCCCGTCTCCCCGAGCGCGGGGTTTGAAGGTCACCTCCTTTCCAGTCCCCGTGCGAGCCGCGCCGCCACCGCCGCCTCCAGCCGGAGCCGGTGGCACAGGCTGCGCTGCCGTGAAGTGGTTCTCTCAGCCGCGGCGGCGGCAGCGGACCGAGCCCGGGGTCCGTGCCGGTTGGGGAAGCCCGAACTCGCGGAGGGGAATCCCTCTCGCTTCACCCCAGCCCCTGGCTGCGCCCGCGGTGGGGCGGGGACGCTCTGCCAGCCCGCGAACGGCAGAGGCGGTGGCCGCGACCAGACCCACGCGTGCGCCTCCCCGGCAGGAGGAGGAAGGAGCGAACAGGGCACCCCGCATCTGGAGGGGACAGCCGCGTGCCGCGCCCGTGCGTCCGGAGCGAGAGAACTCCGAGCCTGCCACCAGGCAGAGCGCGGAGAAGCGGACTGTGCACCCCGGGACCGAGGAACCTTGCGCTCCAGACCCCCGGGCAGTGGCCGTCCGGGCCCAGCGGTGCTGACTCGCACCGCGCGCAGCTGCGCCCAGCCTGCCGCCCAGGCAGGGGCGCCAGGGCGGGGCTGACCTGCCAGCAAAGTTGCGGACAGCGTGGGAGAAGCCAGCACCCCCTTTCGCCATCTCCAGCTCATGGTGAGTGTGGCTGAGGGTGCAGAGAGCGCAGGGAAATTGGAGGGTCTGGGGCCGAGCGGAAGGCGACCGGAGCCGGGTGCGGCGGGAGTTCTAGGTAAGTCTAGGCGGAGTCACCGCCTCTTTGCCCCCCTGACCTGGCCAAAGGGTCCCACTGAGGGAAGAGCTGGCTTCTCGAGGGCTGGCTTCCTCTCAGAGCCAGGCCGGGCGCGCTGTACTGGGAACTTTTTCAGTGTGGTGGAGAGATCTCTCTGCACGTCCTCCCTGGGGGCTGAGATCAGGAGCCCCTACCCCCTCATCCTTCTAGAAGCAAGCCCTTTCTCGGCCCAAAGCGCGCCTCTGGAGCGCCCAGGCTGCCTTGTCCGTCCTCCTGGGAGCGAGTCCCAGGTGCAGGGAACAGCGGGCGTCTGCCTGCGCACTTTGGTTAGGGTTCCTGGCAGACTGGAAGCGTGCACTCCGTGCGCCCCGGGGCGCTGCCTCTCCACCGCCCTTAACGAGGTCTGAGGGAGAAGGCACGTCGTGGCCTGGGAGGGCGTTTAGAAGCATCGAATCCTTTGTGGAAGGCGGGGAAGAGGAGGGTCGCTGAGCTGGAGGGAGAGTGTCTGTGTTTATGGACACCGGGGGGACGCCCAAGATGCCACTGCATTTGACCCTGGGGGGGAGGGGAAGGGGGCCAGCCTGGGAACTCAGGACTTGGAAACTCCGGCTGCGCCCCTTGGTTCCTTTGGTGCCTTAGGGCACCTTCACCCTGGAGAGGAAACCCAGGTAGCAGTTCTCGGCGCAGGCCAGGGGTCGCCTCTTGTCAGCTCCAGTTTCCCAACTCTCCAGGGTTAGAGGCGAGGGAGGGGTTAGCGAGTCGCTGCTTCCATATCCCCGCGGCACCATCAGGTTGGGATGCTCCTGGAGTCTTTAAGGTGTCAGCTCCGAGGGACTAGGCCAGCCCGGAAGCTGCCCGCGCGGAAAGGGCGGGGAAGACCCCGACCCGCCTGGTCCAGGAGCCGCCGACTCTATTCCCTGCTGCCAGGGAATGGGGGGCTCATGGCTGCTGCCCGGACAAGCAAGGGCCGGGCTGCACCTGCCTGGCTCGGAGCGTGTGGGGCGGGGCTGCTCAGGTGCTTGGAAATTCGAGTCTGGCCGTCCAGGGAATTGGTACCCACCGCGGGTCTTTTCAGTTGAACTTGGAAAGAAGTGCGGACGGTGTCATGGAATAGCTTTGTTTGACCTGCAACGTGATGCGCCACAACTGGAGTTTTCTTTTATAATAATTATGATTGTATATTTTTATTATTTTTTAAAATCTGGTGCGCCAAGAGGCCTGGCCTTTTCAGCACAAGTTTAGGACACACCCCAGCCAGTGATCTCTCCCTGCCCCTGTCCTAGTTCATCTACCCTCCATTTCCCATTTATCTTTGTTACAAAGGAAAAAATAAAAGATATGAGAGGGCCTGGATCCTTTCAATTCTTAAGTGACCACAGAGGGCCTGGCTGGAGCCATGGGCAGATTTATTTTTGGCCAAGGTCTTTTTTCTTCAGAGGCAAGGACCTGGGCCCATGAAGGGTAAAAGTGGTTCTGGCAGGGGTTCTAGGGCAAACAACGGGGCTGACTCCAGACCTTCATGCTTTCTGAGCTCATCTGGGAAGCACTGGGATCTGGGGGAATCCACTGGGTTTCCCCTAAGTTAACTCGTGGCTGAGTTGGATTAGGAAGAAACTGGTATCATCCTTTACAGTTTCTGAGGGTACCGTTAGCGTCCAGAGATAAGGCTGAGAAGAGTACCGGGCCCTTGGTGGTGCCACCTGCTAGCTGTGTGACCTTGGGCAAATGACTTCACCTCTCTATGTCTCCGTTTATTCACCTGCCAGATGAAAGTTTTAGTGGTAGTATTGACCACAGCAGGTTTGGGGGAGAATTAAATAAAGCAATAAGCACAGAACAGGGTCTGACACATGGCAAATGTCTGGATGATGTTAGTTTTCTTTCTTTCTTTTTTTTTTTTTATCAAATAGATTACTCTCTATTTTGAGTCTCATGACATCTGGTGGGATAGGAAAGGCAGGCAGCTTCCCTTACACGTATGCCCTTTCTTTTAAACGACAGATCGCAAATAGGGAGGTTAATCATAAAGGGAGATTTCTCAACAGAAACCTCATTCCTTCCAAGCCTGACCTCTCCTCATGTTCTAAGGAGGATCAGCGACACGCCGCCCACTGGCTGAGAGGTGGGTTGGTGGCATTTGACAACATCTCAACAGGCACCTATACCCTGAAATTAAGTTTTTACTTAATTAAGTATTTAAGTTTTTACAGCAGTTGTGTATTTTATTCTTCACTCAACAGAAGGCCTGCTTCTCCTTGGCCTCCTGGGATGAAAGTATCATCTTAGTAAATCTTACTTTCCTAAGAACACACCGTCTTTATTGTCACCCCGTGGTCCCAGGGTTTTCCACTTAGAAACGAGCCAAAACATGGATCTGAGCAGATTTCTCCCCCTGGAATTGACCCACTCTGCCCTATTTTCTCTTCATGATAATTGATGCTATTTTTTTACCTACTTCTCTAATGTCTGAGCACAGGCCGCTGTGACATCTTCACGTCTCTGATGACTTTTTTTTTTCTAAAAACAAATTTAGCCTTTTCAGTTCAAGCCATACCAAATCATTATATTTTATAAAATTCCTTTCAGATAAGTCTTTTTTTTTTTTTTCATTTAGAAAATTGGGTCTGTCCTGTATAAACATGTCTGACATTTCACCTTTGCAAAAATCAGGCCATTTTATTTGCATCTTTTAAGCTGATGTGTGGAGTAATGAACACATTCCAAGAGGGAAATCGTATCTGACACAGAAAATACTTTGGGGACGCAGTGATTTCCCAGTGGTGTGTGTGAAGACTATTGAAATCCAAGTGCGTTTGCTCTGAAGGACACAGGGCAGCTCATCTCGCTTTTCCCACCCAGCATGGGAGCCACGTAGTAAGCATGCTCCACAGAGTAATATCGAATGACTTTCCTAAAATCATCACTTGTCACGTTTCCTTTCCCCTATATTGCCCGAGACAAAACGTTGTTGTGCCAAAGAGCTCAAATTGGAGATGATATTTTTATTTTTTAAAAATATTCATTTATTTATTTGGTTGCACCGGGTCTCATTTGCAGTAGGTGGGCTCCTTAGTTGCGGCTCCAGGGCTCCTTAGTTGCGGCAGGCATGCTTCTTAGTTGTGGCACGTGAACTCTTAGTTGTGGCACGCATGTGGAATCTAGTTCCCTGACCAGGGATCAAACCCGGGCCCCCTGCATTGAGAGTGCTGAGTCTTATCCACTGAGCCACCAGGGAAGTCCTGATGATATTTTTAAGACATTCTGAGGCTCTCCCTGATGCCTGCCTCCCATTATTTAAAGCACTGCCTCGAGGCACCAGTCTTAAAATATTAAAGCTTTAATTAAAGAATAAATGGTGAGGGAGCTTCAAAATGAGGGGCACCAGGCACCTTCAGATGACTTCAGCAGAGATCATGGTTAGACTAGGTTGTCGGGTCTGGGGGTTCTTATGAAAATGACCCGTGGAGTTATAAGGAGAGACAACCATCCTCATGTTTTATATCTGTAGTTACTCTGAGCACCATCATTACTGTTGGCCTGTCATTGGTCATCAGATACAACAGATGTGGGTGGCGCTTGCCTGCTGCTATGGGTGGGTGTGTCTGTACTGGAGGAAGGAGTAACTAACGTAGTAAATGTTTATCCAGAACATACCACACGTTAGCTGTTCTGCTCGGGGAACAAGGCCAATGAGAACCTTGCCCTCTTGGAGCTTCTTTGGTTGTGGGGAGAGCCAGACAATAAGCAAGGGATGGAAAATTCATTTTTATGAGGATAATGACAAGGGTTACAAAAATTATGATGTGACAATATGATAGTGACTTGGAAGGACTTTCCAAGGAGGAGAGATTTGAGCTGAGATCTAATTGAAAGTAGTTGATGTGTATCAAGCGATACATGCATCCTGTGAGCATTTATTGAGCACCTACTACGTGCCAAGCACTGTTCAAAGCACTTGCAATACACAGTGATCAGATGGAGCATTCCTTCCAGAGTGTTCTTCTACATGAAGAGCATTTTAGAAAGAGGGAACAGCAAGTGCAAAGGCCCCGAGGCTGAAACAGGGATACCATTATATGGATGAAGTCGGGTCATAGAGGCTCCTGAGACCTGATGAGGAGTCTGGCTCTTATTATTCCAATGAAGCCATTGGAAGGTTTAATGCAGAGACGTGCCATGTTATATTTATGGCTTACATGTTGTGGGAAACACCGTCAGATGTTTCTGAGAAGGGTAAATAAAGAAGCGTGTCTTCCTGGCCAGCCAGCTTTTGTCTCAAAGTTCCAATTCATCTCCATAACCAAATTTGGTCTGTGGACTTCCCGGCACTGGAAGGGTAAGCCCTACAGCGTCTAAGAAAATGAACTTTTTTTCCCCCCTCCTTTGGGGACTTAGAACAAAGTCTTAAATTCAAGATGGGGGATTAGTTTATAGGGAAAAGGAACCCCAGGTTTCTCAGTAACACTCATTGTGTGTGGCTGGAACAGTAGCAGGTGTCTGTATACATTATCTTACTTAGTTCTTTCCCTAGATATCCCTTCAAAGAAGCAGCACCTCCTCCCCTGCCCCAGCACCCACACACACTCTTCCCAGTGGCTTGGCTGCCTCACCATCTATCTGCAAAATGGGGACGTGAAAAGACTCCACCTCGGAGTGCGCGAGAATGATCCAGTGGAATCACTCATTACTCCCATATCCAGCATCTACGCTGTGCCAAGCACCCTGCTGGATGCCAGGGATACCATGATGTCCAAACCAGGTGCATATACGGTTTGGACACAGATCCCTGTTTTTGATCATCTATTCCAGAAGGTTCCTTTTGAGAGTGTGGCCATGTTTTTCTCCCATGAGTGCGTGTGATAATGGATATTGACAGGAAGAAGTGAGCTGCCTCCTGAGAGCCCTGAGTGCTCCTGGCATTGTCCGTCTTTGGAGGCTCTCCTGGCCTTGGTGGGTGGTAATAAGTTGTGATGGAGCATTTGTACATCTGGACAGTTCAACTTTCTTCCCACATTTGACCCCCCCGCCCCCAAGCCCGTCTCTCTTTATCCACAAGCCTGGAGCTCTGTCAGTGCTTATTAGAGGAGCTGTGATAATAATGATAAGTTTATGATTTTTTTTTTTTTTTGGCTGAGCTGCGAGACATGCTGGATCTTAGTTCCCAGACCAGGGATCGAACCCGGGGCCCCCTGCGGTGGACGCGCGGAGTCCTAACCACTGGACCGCCAGGGAATTCCCAGGTTTATGTGTTTTGAGCGCTTTTTGGACGATACAAGCTGTGCTGAGCACTCTGCCTGTGTGGCCGTGTGTTGAGCTGTGTTTTCCTGCCATGTGATCTCTTCCTCCTGCCCTCACCTCCACAGCTCACCTTGTTTACTCCCTACTCATCCTTTAGGTTACAACTCGGGGGTCTCTTGCTTAGGGAGACCTTCTGTCTTTGCCGGTGTGGATCCCCTTCCTTGCAGTCATCCCAGGAGCGGCTTTGGATTTACTTGGTGGCTCTGTTTTATCTCTTTCTCTTACTCCACTGGAAGGTAGAGTCAGGTGGGCCACGCACACACCTGGTTTGGACATACGGTATCCCTGGCATCTAGCAGGATGTTTGGCACGGAGTAGATGCTGGATGTGGGAGTAATGAGTGATTCTGTCGGATCGTTCTCACGCACTTGGAGGTGGAGTCTTTTCATGTCCCCATTTTGCAGATAGATGGTGAGGTGTAGGCGGGGTTAAGCAGTGTGTCTCAGGGCACCACATCAGGTAAGTGGCCCACCCAGGATTTTTAGCCGGATGGTCTCAGCGCGTAGTCCGAAATGCTGGTCACTGCACTCGCACTGCCTGTGTTGCTGCTTTGTAAGATGCTAGGGAGGGGGGAGGCAGTGCCGTGCAGTGGTTAGGGGGACTTTGCTGCTCAGCTTGAGGAGCTCTGAGCAGTGATGCTGAGTCTATCAGAGGCACAAGAAGAAAACAGGACACCTGTTTCTGTTTTCACAACCGTTCGTCGTTGTGTATGAGCGGCCTGAGCAGGGGGTCTGCGCTGGTGTAATCTGGCTCTTGTTTTGCTCTTTCCCTCCTCAGAGCCTTCGGGCCCCTGGCTCTGGGCTCACACTCTGAGCGTGATTTTGCAGGGAGTGCAGAGGGCACCCATCTGGCTGCAGGCATGTGGGGGCATCATCCCCTGCAGGCTGACACGGCTCTGATAACCACTCATGGTGCGGGTTGCGCACCGTGGCTCGCTCCGTCGAAGCAATGTCATCTGAATCAGCTCGCCGTTCATTTTTTCTGAGAACCAAAACTAGGCCTTTGCCGGCATAACAGATCAACTTGTGCCATCACCTTGCTTATTGTTAGGTCTGTGCTTCCTCAAGATGTTCCTTTTCTGTGAATTTTAGAATAGAGGAGTCAGAGACGAGAGTATGGATATAGGTTTTCAAAATTGTCTTTGTGTCATCCTCAGTTCCCTAAGAGCTACCATTTGTACGAAGCTCCTTTCGTGCCAGGGCACAGGGAAGAATGCTTTGCATGCAGTGTTGCATTAACTATTTACCACAGACTTTATTATCCCCATTTTGCAGATGGGAGTACTGAGGCCCAAAGACTAAGTTGCAGACTCAAGCAGTTGCTTCCAGAGTCCTGGGCTTCTCTCTTCTACTCAGCGCTGAGAGGACATGCTGGGTGTCGAGGGGCGGGGCATAGCAGAGGGACCTTCGCAAGAGGCTCGGGAGGAAGGAGGTGACGCAGGGTGATGATTAGGATTTCAGAATCAGACTGTCTGGCTTCAGTCCCAGCTCTGTCACATTCTAGCTCCACGCCCTTTGGTCTTACTTAACCTCTCGGAGCCTCAGTCTTCCCATTTGGAGATAATAATGATTCCTACATTGCAGGATCAGTCCGATGATTCATCAGCCCTGTAAATTATTTTAGCAAAGTACCTGGCACACAGCGTGTGTTCACGAGTGGTGCTGGCTCTGATGATAGTGACAGTCATTACTACCATTGAATAATGATTATATCATTATTGTTGTTGTTGTTGTTACTAGAATTTCACAGTCCCTTGAGGTAGCAAACTGGCCCCAGAATGTGATTCTCACATTTTCCTCTTGGCTGTAACACAGATGATAAATTGAGAGTGAAGGAGGAAGGACCCAGCATGGCTGCAAGTGTATTGTTGAGGGAGTTGACAGACCTGAGTCTCTATATGGAGTTCCGCCTGCGGAGGACTGCTGACAGCAGCCATATGCACGGGCTCTGATTGATTGGCAGAGAGAAACACTAATATATTAGACTCATTATGAAAAGTGACAGAGCAGGGAATCCAGAGGCTGATTCAGCATCCACAGCCCTGGCCACATCCTGGTGGTGCTAGCTGGGTGTCTGTTTCCCGTGGGACAAGCCCTCCATCTCCATCCCGGGGTCATTGCTTGTGTTCTAGAGTGAGTCTCTTAAAGACGCCCTGGGCCTGACTGAGCCTTATTGGGTCTTTCTGAAGGGAAGCCTGGCCCGTGGCATGGCTCACTGTCAGGGCATCGTGCAAAACACATCTTTTCCACGGGCAGCCTTAGAAAGCTGGGTCCAGGTCAGGCTGCTGCTGATTGCAAAGGCTGATAAGAGAATGGAGATTGCACGCACAGAAATCCTCAAAGGGGAGGAAGATATTCTCATTTGCATGGGGTGGGACATTTCAAGAATTTCCTAGGGGAGAATAAAGAGGGGGATTGATACCTCTCTTTAGAACGTGAAGCTCTTCATTGGGAGGGTTTCTCATTTCTAATTGGAGGAGTTTGGTCAGTCTGAAGTATAGCAGGTAGCATGCTGGCTAAATAAGGAGAAAAAAGCCTTGCCTTTCAAGATGATGGCACATTGACCTAAGCTAATGGAGTTATTTTGGAGTCAGAAAAGCTTTGAGAAGACCAAACTCCCTGAGAACCAAGGAGTGAGAAGACACAGGCTTTGGATCCAGGCATACCTAACTTTTGAGTCCAGACTCTGCACTTTCTAGCTGTGTGACCTCAGGCAAGTTATTGTACCTCTCTGAGCCTCTCTTTCCCTATCTATCAAAGGACGAATGATTCTGCCTGTCTCACCAAGGATTGATGCTCCAGAGTAAGGTGAGTTAAAACATAGACTTCTGAGAATATTCCCTCCTCATCTATTTACTTACCTTGTAATATGCAGACAAGAACTTTTCACTAGGAGGCTCTTTGATACAAAAGTTTCTGTAGTTAATGTGCCTCCTGGTTCTTAGAAGGATATTTTTTTTTCTAGTGAATTTTTGTTTGTTTTGCACGTGAAACTTGCATAGGTTTAGTCTGTGTTGAACTTCCAGTAACCTTTGGAAGTGAATATTGAGGACAAAGAATCATTCCCCACCACTCCATAAATTCAGTTCTCCTGAATTGTGGTTTGCCGCTTCTAATGAGAGATATTATAAGAAAGCCATTTCATGCAATATTTGAAAAAATAGATATGATATATACACAGAAAAAGAATAGACCATTTAGACCGAGTTTAAGAGTGGATACAGCTGAGTCTGTAACACTTGAAATGCAAAGAACAAAATATTTTTGAAAACAAATGAGGGGAACCAAGAAAGATAAAAGGTCATGAAGAAGTCACACTCCCTGCTGTTAATTGCTGTGCTGGCCATCCTTGTGTTATCTCTGGTTTCAGGGATCAGAAAAAGTTCATTCTTTCTGGAGATATTGATTGGTATTTATGTATCAGACATTCTAAGTGGAACAAGTGATTGTGTTCCCTTTTCACCTGCCAGGAAGCTCAGAGCCGATTTTACAGTCCAGTCTTGACAGTGTATAGCATTTGTCAGCATAGGTTTTACACATTAACCTCACTGTTGGCTCCATTTTACTTCTCTGCCTCAATTTTCACCTTTTATTGTAATTTATGTTGCTTGTTTCATTATTTTTTAGAAAGAATGATCTTTGCAAGGTACCTAAAATAAATATACAAAAGATAGGTGGCAGTTGGGAGGCACAAATGAATAAGTTGCAGTCCTTTAAAATATCAGGAATTCCAGAAAACATGGTGCTATAGTGCAGCGCTAGGTATCCTGAGCTAGACCCGGAGTAAAGCAGTGTCATTTTGAGTCCCAGCAGTGCAAATGGACACTCTTATTTTCTCCCATTTTTTTCTTAGAAAAAATTTTAAATGACATGACATTTTAATGTTATGTCACTTTAAACGACATGTAGGATCGCTTTTCTGGGGTCATTCACTGCCTTTCTCATACATTCGGTAAACATTTAAGACATTGCTCCCTGTCAGGTGCTGTGTCAGGCTCTGTTGTATTTGGATGATACACTGACCAGTGACCAAGACCAGCAAGATCTCTGCCTCCTGACGCTTATCCTCTAGTGGGAGAGACCAACATAAACCATGAAAACAAATAAATGGACCATATAATTATCTATTATAATAAGTATTAAGATGGAAACAAAACGGGGCACTGATGTGCTAAAAAGGTAAAGGGCCATATAGGGTTAGAGGGTGTGGGAAGATCTGTCCAAAAAGGTCTGTCCAAAAGGGGAGACTTTTAGGTGACATTTAAGCTGAGACCTGGAGAATGACAAGGACTGAGTTCTGCCAAGAGGGGAGATGGAGGGAGGGCAGGAGAGCACGGTGGCCAGAGCCCCGGAGTACGGGGAGTGCTCTACACGCCATGAAACCTGCACGAGGGCCCCCATGCCCGGAGCAGCGTGAGCAAGGGAGTTGATGTGGCCGGAGGAGCTGCGGAGGCCACAGCACGCACCCTGTTCGCGAGACCCCATGCTATTTCTTCCTGGAGTGGGTGAGGTCTGTGCTAGAACCATTACTCACAGATGTGCAGCTGATGGGAGAACAGCACTCAGGGTGAGAGAATGGCTGCGGGGAGCACCTCTGCGGGGAAAGGTGAGGTGGGTGGGTGTGCGCATGTGCAGGTGCGTGATGATGCACGTGTGTGACGCAGGAGGGAGAGAGGGCAGGAAGGGTGACCAGATGGTGGTGTGATGGGCTCTGATTTCAGAACCCGTGAGAATGAGGAACGGGGCAGCTGGGCCTTCTCTTATTTCATGTCCAGGGTGTCTCTGTTTAGTCCCCTACTCAAGTCGTCCCTCAGTTTTGTAGGTACATTTGGTGAGTGACAACATCTTAGGAGGTAGAGCCAGACCCCAATTCTGTGAATACACCTTCATAACGTCTGTAAAGAGAAAAGAGAATTCCCTTCTTCACCTTAGACCACCCTTAACCACCGCTTCGTTGGCTCCATGCCACTGTCAGAGATTTAAAAATAATTGGGAAACGCTTTTGAGACTTCAGCATTTTGGAGTCCTTTTCCAAAGCCTTTTATTACCACAGCAGTGCTACTTCTGCCTCTTGCGTCGTCACCATTTTCAGTGCCCTCCCTTTTCACTCGTGGTTTTGGTTTTGCTGCCTCTTTGGTCTGACGTCCCTCCCTTGCGAGTCTTGGAAACAGGAATGTTCCGTTTTATGTTCCTTGTTCTTCCGGCATCGGTAGAGGGTTGTTACCCTGTTTCCTCCTGTGTTCACCATTTCGAGACAAGGATTGGTGGAATTCCCATTTATAGAAACAAAATCAAGGGAAACAGCTCACAGAGTTTAGTTTGTCTCCATCCTAACTCTTCTAGTAATTAAAAAAAAAAAAAGGGAGTGAAATTATTCATTCCCTTGAGCTCCAGATTGCTTTACTGAAAGAAGGGAGGGAATTCACTCCAGGGGAAAGAGGCTCTTGGGCTTTCATTCCTTGATGATCTTCTCTTTACATAATTTTAGGGAGCATATTGGGGAATATTAATTCTGGTCGGCCACAAATGTGCCTCAGCTCAGAGAATAAATGGAGAGCAGTGTCTGGAACAAGTGCTTGTCTTAAAAAAGTTTATGAAATGCCAGCAGATGTCACTGTGCCCTTGCCATTTTAGTCTTTTTCCCTTTTAACTTTTTTTAAAGCAGCATTAATTATTTGCGGTAGTAAACACACGCGCGCGCGCGCGCGCGCACACACACACACACACACACACACACACACACACACACACACCCCAGCAAAACACAGGTATATCCTCCTACAGTCGTTAATTAAGAGACCATGAAGCAGCTTTTTTTTTTTTTAAGGTCTGGGGAGAGACCAACAGAATTCATTTCATAAGGTGAGCCCTCTAAATCACCTAACTGTGTAATATAATTGTCTTTTCCCACAATAGTGGTTTCAGAATTAAAAGACTAGTATAAGTTTTATATTTTTTCTCCTTCCCTCTCAGCCATTGTTGGGAAGCTAATAATAGCCCAGGATCCAGCTCAGCTTCTTAGAACCAACTGGCTCTGCTAATTGATACAGCCCTTTATTTGAAAGCTGGAGTTTGCAAAGAAGGCTGGGGGGAAAGCTGGGGCTATAAGTCTCATGATCCATAGTCTGAGTTATAATGCGAACCTCTTGCAATTTTCATTGTTGTCGTGAGCACAACAACGTGCGTGCTAATAGTCAGTTCCTCTTTTCGGGTTAAAAATTGGTGGCATCTATACAGGAAAAGATTCGAGCAAAGTATTTAAAGTTAATCATTTTAAGTGAGGGATGATTTGCCAGCATTTACAGAAGACAAGTACAAAAGTAGTAAGTTAGTTTCGAGGCAGAAAATGATGTATTCTCTGCATAGTTGGTGCTTTGCTTTATTTATTTAATAGTTTAGATTAAAATGGCACAGTACTAAAAAAGATGCAAGATTATGCTGAGAAAAATACATTTCTCTTCCACTTGCCTCCTAGCTTACCAGAGACAACTACTATCATGGTTTCTCACACGTCCTTTCTTAGATCTGTTTATGCACGTATAGACATATAGACATTCACACTGATTCGAGGTAGCATAGAAAATGCATAGTTCCACTCTTTGCTTTTTTTTAAATTTAAGGATATATTGTAGGGATTATTTCATATCTATACAAAATCTCTCCATCCTCTTAATGGATATATAGTCTTCCGTTGCACGTATTTAAGTTATTTAATTAGTCTCCTTTTGGTGGATATTTATGTGATTTCTAACATTTTGCTCTCATAGTGCGGCATGGAATATGCTTGACCACCACCATTTCCTCACATGTAGGTCTATCTGTAGGAGAAATGCCTAGAGATGGAATTGCTGGGCCAGAGCAGATGGGCCTTTCATTTTTACAGACACCTGCAACCTAAGGATTTGGCTGGCATGTGCCCTGGCATCTCGGTGGGTGACAGAGTCTCTATGAAGACGTATTGTGGTTCTGGTTTGGTGGCCACAGTGCAGACGTGGGGCCGTTGGACACTGTTTACCTGTTGGCATGTCTTGCATTTCTTGTCATTCCCGTTTTCTGCTAATACTTTCCATCTGCCAGGTACTTTGCTAAGAGCTTTCATTCCATTTTCATATTTTGTCCTGTGGAGTAGACCCTGCCGTCACCGCTGCTTCAGAGGAAGGGACATGCGGGCTGAGAAAGAGAGGTCAGGTGCTTTGCTTAGGGTCACAGGACTGGTTAGTGGTGGTTGGGGATTCACACTCAGAGCCCCGAGCTTAGCCATCATGCGGTGTGTTTTGAACAGCAGAGATCAATACTCTTGAGTTGCACCAGGGTTTAACCTGGGCATTCTTGCACTAGTGGCATTTAGATGTGATAGTTTCTGCTGTTGTGTGGGGCTGTCCTGTGGGCTGTAGGATGTCTAGCAGCATCCCCGGTCTCTGCCTATTGGATGCCAGTAGTACCATTCTTTGACTGGCAACCAGAGATGTCTCCAGATAATTGCCAGATGTCTCTGGAGAGGGCGTTGTTGCCCCTAGTTGGAAACCACTGGCTCAGGAACATAGCGCATGTGCTGTGGGGACATATATTGTCACACCAGAGACATGGATTTCACTTGTCCCTGCTTGGGGACACACATTTGGCCCTGCCCAAAGGTGGGGCAGCTGGGCTCCCCTCCTATGAACACCCGTCCAGGAAGAAACAGGAAGGTGTGCTCAGGCCACTGTCATGCTCCCATCACAGTAATGCTCCCCAACACGACTTTGTCTTTTAAAATGTAGCTTAGAAACATCCATGAAAAATTGCCTGGTAAAACAGACTTATAAAAAATCACGTTCTCAAGTACAGCCCAGCTTATATATCATGCAGTCTTCCTCTTCGTGCATTTTCATTCCGTGCTCAGTAATGCTCTCCATCAAAATGGCAATCGTGAGGCCTGCGTGACACCACCACCCTTTCCGTATACGTGGTAGACATTGATAATCAATTCTTTCCCCCTCCCCCCCCATCAGAGACACTTCCTGAGAATCCTCAATACATCACTTTTGGCATCTACTCTCAGCCAATTGGAATTACTATGTGAAATGAAATGTATTTGCCATCCCTATTACATGGTGCCTTTTTGGCTGAGAAGGATTATGCCTTGCAAAGAGGCAGGCTTATCATGAGGTATTAGCTTATTTTTCAGTTACTCTGAGAAAAGTACTTGATGGATATGAAGTAAATGTCTATTCTTAAGGCATCTGGAATGAATATCCTATTTCATAACAATAATTGGGCACTTGGGAATGTTTCGATGTCCTAGGCATTTTACATATGCTCCACTCTCGCAGACTGTGGTTTGTATTGTAATATCCCTCTCTCCCCCACCAAAAATAACCCCCTCCCTTTAAAGCTGCATGAGGCAGCCAGCCGAGGGTGAAACGAAATGCTTTGTATACAGTGGAACCGAGACAATTCCCTTAGCAAAGGACATTCAGAAGCTGTGGGATATTATTGGAACTGTGTCACTTCTTAGCATGGGGCAGGTGAGGAAACTTTAAAGAGAAAAGGAACTTGACCATCCAAGACTTCCAAAAGTCGAGTCTGATTTCTAAAGGCCCTGAGGCAAGGTTGCTCTAGGATGGGAACATATGTCTAAAATTTTAAAGTGATTTTAGGTGGTACCTTATAATTACCCCTTCCGGCATAATGTTTTATTTCCTTTTTGCTTTTTCTGAAGACATGGATGGGATTCCCAGAGGATTATTTGCATAGATTTAGTAATTTGACTAACCTACATGCAAATACCCACCACTGAAATCATTTTTAACTAGTCTCCTGTTTCGGATCCTAGGAAAACACATAAAAATAGTCCTAGGGGGACTTCCCTGGTGGCTCAGTGGTTGAGAATCCGCCTACCAATGCAGGGGACTTGGGTTCGGTCCCTGGTCCTGTAAGATTCCCACATGCTGCGGAGCAACTAAGCCCGTGAGCCACAACTACTGAGCCCATGTGCCACAACTACTGAAGCCCGCGTGCCTAGAGCCTGTGCTTTGCAACAAGAGAAGCCACCGCAATGAGAAGCCCGTGCACCATAACGAAGAGTAGCCCCGGCTTGCCACAACTAGAGAAAGCCTGTGCACAGCAACGAAGACCCAATGCAGCCAAAAATAAATAAATAAATTTATATATATTAAAAAAAAATTAGTCCTGAGAAGATGAAGCACTCGGTCAGAGGGCATCTGTCTCCTTTTTGGGATGGATGGTAATGTTTTTCTTCCTCTACTCTTTGGTGGCTTAGTCTCTGTGAGGTAGGGACAAAAAGACACATTATTTTCTTGTATTTCCTCTTCTAAGAAAGGAATTCCCACGTGGGTGTCACCAACGGACCAGTGGACTTCAGGGGCTTACTGAAATTGTATTCAAAATTGTTAGAACATTTTTCTTTACTTGGGTGGGAAGTCCATAGCTTTAAAAAGAAATCAGATTCTCAAAGAAATTATCAGCCAAAAATACGGTTAATGCTGAGGTGTTAACCAAAACAACCATAAGAATCACAATAACAGTGTCATAAAATACTTAATTGAATACCCCTGGCCTCAATAACTTTGGTGATAACTGAAATCAGAAAGTCCTTCCTAAAAACTCTAGGAGTTAAAGTCACGTGCATGGGTGTTTGCTGGAGAAGATTTGCAACCATTCTTGTAAAGTTCTTGACAGCAAGACTTCTTAGTACGAGGTTGAATTATAGTCCTCAGTCAAGTCTAGTAATAATGTATGTTTATTTTTCAGTACTACTAACTCAATAAAAACTACCATTGGTTATCCATTGATCATTTGTAAAAAAAAAATGCACGTCTGTAAATTGCACTTCAGTGTTACATAATACTGATGGGAAAACTTGGATTTTGGCCTCTCAGTGTCCTGTCATGAAGACTTTCTGGGCTTATATACTTGGGCATCACGAATCACTGCTCTAGGAGGTTAGAAAAGACGGGAGCAGAGGGCTTTCCCATGGGATCTCCAGTCTACAGATATCCCCATTTTTATCAGAGTGGCTCTAAAAACCATGTTTTCTAAATTTTTTCATTTTATAAATTATCAACAGGCTTGAGATACACGTACACACACAAGCACACACCGCACACATATATGTAGAGTCCACACACATACATGCACTTATGAATGTGTTAGACCCAAATCTGTATTTATACACACTGGTCGTGGTGTATGTCAGTATACCTATCTGCCCGATTTTAGAATATCACTATTAAATACAATTTAGTGGTCTTTCAACACCTCTTCATTGGCCAACCTGTTTTGAGAGAGGTCCATTAGCTAGTATCCATTTTAGGCAATATACATGTTTATGAGACACTTAGTAGGAACTTTTGGGATCCAGTATTTTATGAAGCAAAATAGATTAATTTAAATGAAACCCATTTTGTTTGCTTTAGAGCTTGGATTTTTAACTTGGATGAATTCTGCAGAAAAGCTAAGCAGAATTATCTACCACCTGGGTTGGATTTTTGGTTGTCCTCCTTATCTGAAATCACACCCAACCATCCCCATAGATTTGAATGGCTGTGATTTTCAACATGCACATGTTCTATTGGACCCTTACCAAGTGGTATCTGATTTTCTGTGCATACATTTCTGTATGTGGACAAATAATATCACATACCAGTCAGTGTTCCCTATTGTCTTCATGGATCCTGGTTTGCAAAAAAAAAAAATGCTGAATCCAGCAGAAAGTTTCCACTTCCCAGACCAAGATGTGTGCATAGCAGGGAGAAGAGACCAGATGGCCAGTGGGTTGAAATCAACCGAGAACCAGCTGGGTTGCATGAGAGGGCATTTCCTCCCCCAATTCCCTGGGAGCCTGGTCAGGGCAGGTCCTGGAGCACTGAGCAGGACAAGGGACGTCAATGTCAAGACCTCTGTCTGGCTCGAAGGACCCCTGGACAAATAGGAGTTGGATTGGAATCCAGCAGAGGAGCTGAGGACAGCTGTTAGTTTCCTGCTTGTTTGGGGGGAAAAAAAAAAAAAAGCATGCCAGCATGACAGAAGGTTTAAGGGTAAAATGCTGATGAACAGGAAATACCCATATTTCCCTGTGTTAGCAGTGGCTTGGAGACTGAAGTTCTATGATGAGGGCACATAATTTGCGTGGTTTTAGATCCCAAAGGAAGGAATTTTTTCCATGTAAAGTAAAACCTTTCTTTAACACCGAATAATTAAGCATTTCTTAGACTGCTAACTTCAGCCACTGTGATTCCTAACCCCTGGGTTGACGCTGGGCTTGTTCAGTTGTTTTGAGGAAAGCTACACACTCTTCAAATTCTCTCATCTCTAATTAATTATTTAAAAGTATTTCTATAGCTATTCCTTTTTTGGTGAATGTATTAGTTATCTATTGGTGCAGAACAAATTAACCCAAAACTTGGCAGTTTAAAACAATAAGCATGCAGTACCGCACACAGTTTCTGCAGGTCAGGATTCTGGGAGCTGGGTGGTTCTGATTCAGGGTCTCCTAGGAGGTTTCGGTCAGGATGTTGGTGGAGTCTGTCATTATCTGAAGGAGCAACTGGGACTGAAGGATCTGTTTGTTTCCAGGTTCACTCATGTTTTACTAGCAGGTCTTAGTGTCCTGATGACTTGTGGAAAAGAGGCTTCATTTCCTTTTCATGTGTGCAGCTTTGTAGAGTTGCTTACAACCTGGTGGCTTTCTTCCCGTAGAGCAAGAGAGGTGTGTGTTGGGGGAGTGGGGGCGGGCAGGGAGAGAGAGAGAAAGAGAGCAAGAGAAAGTCCAAATGACTTTTTTGGGGGTACAGTTTCCCCTGTTATTAACACCCTGCATTCGTGTTGTACATTTGTCACAACTGATGAACCAATATTGATATATTTTTATTAACTAAAGTCCATAATTTACATTAGAGTTCACTCTTTGTGTTGCACAATTCTATAGTTTTTTTCCAGTTTTTTTAATATGGTAAGGTACATATAACATAAATTTTACTATCTTAACCATTTTGAGATATACAGTTCAGAGATATTAAGTCTATTCATATTGTTGTGAAACCATCACCACCATCTGTATCCATAGCTCTTTTCAGCTGGCAAAACTGAAACTCCATACCCATTAAAACACTAACTTCCTGTCCCTCCTCCCCCAGACCAGGCGCCCACACCGCTCCTTTCTGTCGCTGTGATTCTGACTACTCTGCGCACCTCATGTAAGCGGCATCATACAGTATTTGTCTTTCTTTGACTGGCTTATTTCACTTAGCACAACGTTCTCAAGGTTTATCCATGTGTTGTAGTGTGTGTTAGGTTTGTTTTTTTTAAGGCTGAATAATATTCCATTGTACGTACATGCGACACTTATCCATTCATCCATTGATAGACACTTGAGTTGCTACTCAAGTACATCATAGCAGCGGTGACAATTCTATTGAATTGATAAATGCGTAATGTCATGCATCAGATACTATAGAGATTAGTTTCACTGCCCTGAAAGTCGCCTGTGCTTCATCCTGTGCCACCCACCCCCCAAACTCCTAGAAACCACTTTTTACTGTTACGCCTTTTCCAGAATGCCCTATAGTTGGAAGCATACAGTATACACCCCTATAGTTTTTATAACCTGATCTTAATGTCACACAGCATTATGTCTGCCTTATTCTATTTGTTGGAAGCCAGTCCAGCCCACAGTCAAGGGGAGGGTAATTAATCTTCACCATTTAAAGTGGGGGATATCACAAAATTTGTAGACAGATTTTTAAGCCACCACAGTTAAGAAGCTGAGACTGGAAGTGCCAGCATTTATTGAGCATCTGCTATGTGCTGCGCACCATCTTAGTGTTTTGATGCACTATCCATCTAACCCTTGCATGAATGCCGTGAGGTCTCTGTCCTATTTCTCATCTCAGTTTTTTTTCTTTTAATAGATCTCTATTGGAGTATAATTGCTTCATAATACCGTTTTAATTTCTGTTGCACACAAAGTGAATCAGCCATATGCATACATATGTCCCCATATCCCCTCCCTCTTGAGCCTCCCTTCCACCCTCCCTATCCCACCCCTCTAGGTCATCGCAAAGCACTGAGCTGATCTCCCTGTGCTGTGCTGCTGCTTCCCACTAGCCAACTATTTTCCATTCGGTAGTATATGTATGTCGATGCTACTCTCACTTCGCCCCAGCTTCCCCTTACCACCCCGTGTCCTCAAGTCCATTCTCTATGTCTACATCTTTATTCCTGTCCTGCAACTAGGTTCATCAGTACCATTTTTTTCCCTTTAGATTCCATATACATGCGGTAGCATACGGTATTTTTCGCTTTCTGACTTACTTCACTCTGTATGACAGACTCTGGACCCATCCACCTCACTACAAATAACTCAACTTCATTTCCTTTTATGGCTGAGTAATATTCCATTGTATATATGTGCCACATCTTCTTTATCTATTCATCTGCCAGTGGACGTTTAGGTTGCTTCCATGTCCTGGCTACTGTAAATAGTGCTGCAATGAACATTGTGGTACATGACTCTTTTTGAATTATGGTTTTCTCAGGGTATATGCCCAGTAGTGAGATTCCTGGGTCATATGGTAGTTCTATTTTTAGTTTTTTAAGGAACCTCCATACTGTTCTCCATAGTGGCTGTATCAATTTACATTCCCACCAACAGTGCAAGAGGGTTCCCTTTTCACCACACGCTTTCCAGCATTTATTGTTTCTAGATTTCTTAGTAATGGCCATTCTGACTGGTGTGAGGTGATACCTCATTGCAGTTTAAAAAAAATTTTTTTTAACTTATTTTTTTATATAACAGGTTTTTCTTAGTTATCTATTTTATACATATTAGTGTATATATGTCAATCCCAATCTCTCAATTCATCACACCACCACCCACCCCCCGCCACTTCCCCCCTTGGCGTCCATACGTTTGTTCTCTATATCTGTGTCTCTATTTCTGCCCTGCGAACCGGTTCATCTGTACCATTTATCTAGGGTCCACATACATGCGTTAATGTATGATAATTGTTTTTCTCTTTCTGACTTACTTCACTCTGTAAGATAGTCTCTAGATCCATCCACGTCTCTACAGATGACCCAGTTTCGTTCCTTTTTATGGCTGAGTAATATTCCATCGTATATGTATACCACATCTTCTTTATCCATTCGTCTGTCGATGGGCATTTAGGTTGCTTCCATGATCTGGCTATTGTAAGTACTGCTGCAGTGAACGTTGGGGTGCGTGTATCTTTTTGAATTATGGTTTTCTCTGGGTATATGCCCAGTAGTGGGATTGCTGGGTCATATGGTAATTCTATTTTTTAGTTTTTAAAGGAACCTCCATAGTGCTTGTATCAATTTACATTCCCACCAACAGTACAAGAGCGTTCCTTTTTCTTCACACCCTCTCCAGTATTTGTTGTGTGTAGATTTTCTGATGATGTCCATCCTAATTGGTGTAAGGTGATACCTCATTGTAGTTTTGATTTGCATTTCTCTACTATTAGTGATGTTGAGCAGCCTTCATGTGCTTCTTGGCCATCTGTATGTCTTCTTTGGAGAAATGTCTATTTAGGTCTTCTGCCCATTTATTGATTGGATTGTTTGTCTTTTTAATATTGAGCTGCATGAGCTATTTATATATTTTGGAGATGAATCCTTTGTCCGTTGATTTGTTTGCAAATATTTTCTCCCATTCTGAGGGTTGTCTTTTCATCTTGTTTGTAGTTTCCTTTGCTTTCCAAAACCTTTTAAGTTTCATTAGGTCCCATTTGTTTATTTTTGTTTTTATTTCCACTACTTCTAGGAGGTGGATCAAAAAAGATCTTGCTGCGATTTATGTCAGAGTGTTCTTCCTATGTTTTCCTCTAAGAATTTTATAGTGTTCAGGCTTAAATTTAAGTCTCTAATCCATTTTGAGTTTATTTTTGTGTATGGTGTTAGGGAGTGTTCTAATTTCATTCTTTTACATATAGCTGTCCAGTTTTCCCAGCACCACGTATTGAAGAGACTGTCTTTTCTCCATTTTGTATCCTTGCCTCCTTTGTCATAGATTAGTTGACCATATGTGCGTGGGTTTATCTCTGGGCTTTCTGTCCTGTTCCATTGATCTATATTTCTGTTTTTGTGCCAGTACCATATTGTCTTGATTACTGTAGCTTTGCAGTATAGTCTGAAGTCAGGGTGTCTGATTCCTCCAGCGCCATTTTTTCCCCTCAAGACTGCTTTGGCTATTCGGGGTCTTTTGTGTCTCCATACAAATATTAAGATTTTTTGTTCTAGTTCTGTAAAACAATGCCATTGGTAATTTGATAGGGATTGAGGTGAATCTGTAGATTGCTTTGGATAGTATAGTCATGTTCACAATATTTATTCTTCCAATCCAAGATCATGGTATATCTCTCCATCTGTTTGTGTCATCTTTAATTTCTTTCATCAGTGTCTTATAGTTTTCTGCATACAGGTCTTTTGTCTCCTTAGGTAGGTTTATTCCTAGGTATTTTATTCTTTTTGTTGCAATAGTAAATGGGAGTGTTTCCTTAATTTCTCTTTCAGATTTTTCATCATTAGTGTATAGGAATGCAAGAGATTTCTGTGCATTAATTTTGTATCCTGCAACTTTACCAAATTCATTGATTAGCTCTAGTAGTTGTCTGGTGGCATCTTTAGGATACTCTATGTATACTATCATGTCATCTGCAAACAGTGACAGTTTTACTTCTTCTTTTCCAATTTCTATTCCTTTTATTTCTTTTTCTTCTGATTGCCTTGGCTAAGACTTCCAAAACTATGTTGAATAATAGTGACGAGAGTGGACGTCCTTGTCTCATTCCTGATCTTAGAAGAAATGCTTTCACTTTTTCACCATTGAGAATGATGCTTGCTGTGGGTTTGTCATATATGGCCTTTATTAAGTTGATATAGGTTCCCTTTATGCCTACTTTCTGGACAGTTTTTATCATAAATGGGTGTCAAATTTTGTCAAAAGCTTTTTCTGCATCTATTGAGATGATCATATGGTTTTTATTCCTCAGTTTGTTAATATGGTGTATCCCATTGACTGATTTGCATATATTGAAGGATCCTTGCATCCCTGGGATAAATCCCACTTGATCATGGTGTATGAATGATCCTTTTAATGTGTTGTTGGATTCGGTTTGCTAGTATTTTGTTGAGGATTTTTGCATCTGTATTCATCACTGATATTGTTCTGTAATTTTCTTTTTTTGTAGTATCTTTGTCTGCTTTTGGTATCAGGGTTATGGTGGCCTCATAGAATGAGTTTGGGAGTGTTCCTTCCTCTGCAATCTTCTGGAAGAGTTTGAGAAGGATGGGTGTTAACTCTTCTCTAAATGTTTGATAGAAATCACCTGTGAAGCCATCTGGTCCTGGACTTTTGTTTGTTGGAAGATTTTTAATCACAGTTTCAATTTCATTACTTGTGATTGGTCTGTTCATATTTTCTATTTCTTCCTGGTTCAGTCTTGGAAGGTTATACCTTTCTAAGAATCTGTCCATTTCTTCCAGGTCATCCGTTTTATTGGCATAGAGTTGCTTGTAGTAGTCTCTTAGGATGCTTTGTATTTCTGTTGTGTCTGCTGCAACTTCTTTTTCATTTCTAATTTTATTGACTTGAGTCCTCTCTCTCGTTTTCTTGATGAGTCTGGCTAATGGTTTATCAATTTTGTTTATCTTCTCAAAGAACCAGCCTTTAGTTTTATTGATCTCTGCTCTTGTTTCCTTTGTTTCTATTTCATTTATTTCTGCTCTTCTCTTTTTTTTTTTTTTTTTTTTTTTTTTTTTTTTTTTTTTTTGCGGTACGCGGGCCTCTCACTGTTGTGGCCTCTCCCGCTGCAGAGCACAGGCTCCGGACGCGCAGGCCCAGCGGCCATGGCTCACGGGCCCAGCCGCTCCGCGGCACGTGGGATCTTCCCGGACCGGGGCACGAACCCGCGTCCCCTGCATCGGCAGGCGGACTCCCAACCACTGCGCCACCAGGGAAGCCCTGCTCTTCTCTTTATGATTTCTTTCCTTCTACTAACTTTGGGTTTTGTTTGTTCTTCTTTTTCTGGTTCCTTTAGGTGTAAGGTTAGATTGTTTATTTGAGATTTTTCTTGTTTCTTGAGGTAGGCTTGTAGTGCTGTAAACTTCCCTCTTAGAACTGCTTTTGCTGCATCCCTTAAGTTTTGGATCGTCGTGTTTTCCTTGTCATTTGTCTCTAGGTTTTTTTGATTTCCTCTTTGATTACTTCAGTTATCTCTTGGTTATTTAATAATGTATTGTTTAGCCTCCATGTGTTTGTGTTTTTTATATTTTTTCCCCTGTAATTGATTTCTAATCTCATTGCATTGTGGTCAGAAAAGATGCTTGATATGATTTCAATTTTCTTAAATTTACTGAGGCTTGATTTGTGACCCAAGATGTGATCTATCCTGGAATGTTCCGTATGCACTTGAGAAGAAAGTGTAATCTGCTGTTTTTGGATGGAATGTCCTATAAATATCAATTAAATATATCTGGTCTATTGTGTCATTTAAAGCTTGTGTTTCCTTATTAATTTTCTGTTTGGATGATCTGTCCATTGGTGTAAGTGAGGTGTTAAAGTCCCCCACTATTGTTGTGTTACTGTCGATTTTCTCTCTTATAGCTGTTAGCAGTTGCCTTATGTATTGAGGTGCTCCTATATTGGGTGCATATATATTTATATTTGTTATATCTTCTTGAATTGATCCCTTGATCATTACATAGTGTCCTTCCTTGTCTTCTGCAACATCATTTTTTTAAAGTCTGTTTTATCTGATATGAGTGTTACTACTCCAGCTTTCTTTTGATTTCCATTTGCATGGATTATCTTTTTCCATCCCCTCACTTTCAGTCTGTGTCTCTAGGTCTGAAGTGGGTCTCTTGTAGACAGCATATATATGGGTCTTGTTTTTATATCCATTCAGCAAGCCTGTGTCTTTTGGTTGGAGCATTTAATCCATTTATGTTTAAGGTAATTATCAATATGTATGTTCCTATGACCATTTTCTTAATTGTTATGGGTTTGTTTTTTGTAGGTCCTTTTCTTCTCTTGTGTCTCCCACTTAGAGAAGTTATTTTATCATTTGTTGTAGAGCTGGATTGGTGGTACTGAATTCTCTTAGCTTTTGCTTGTCTGTAAAGCTTTTGATTTCTCCGTGGAATCTGAATTAGATCCTCGCTGGGTAGAGTTATCTTGGTTGTAGGTTCTTCCATTTCATCACTTTAAGTATATCATGGCACTCCCTTCTGGCTTGTAGAGTTTCTGCTGAGAAATCAGTTGTTAACCTTATGGGGGTTCCCTTGTATGTTATTTGTCATTTTCCCCTTGTTGCTTTGAATAATTTTTCTTTATCTTTAATTTTTTCCGGTTTGATTACTATGTGTCTTGGCTTGTTTCTCCTTGGGTTTATCCTGCCTGGGACTCTCTGCACTTCCTGGACTTGGGTGGCTATTTCCTTTCCCATGTTAGGGAAGTTTTCGACTATAATCTCTTCAAATATTTTCTCGGGTCCTTTCTCTCTCTCTTCTCCTTCTGGGATCCCTATAATGCGAATGTCGTTGAGTTTAATGTTGTCCCAGAGGTCTCTTAGGCTGTCTTCATTTCTTTTCATTCTTTTTTCTTTATTCTGTTCCATGGCAGTGAATTCCACCAATCTGTCTTCCAGGTCACTTATCTGTTCTTTTGCCTCAGTTATTCTTCTATTGATTCCTTCTAGTGTATTTTTCATTTAATTTATTGTATTGTTCATCTCTGTTTGCTTGTTCTTTAATTCTTCTAGGTGTTCTTTAATTCTTCTTGGTTTTTGTTAAACATTTCTTGCATCTTCTCGATCTTTGCCTCCATTCTTTTTCCGAGGTCCTAGATCATCTTCACTATCATTATTCTGAGTTCTTTTTCTGGAACGTTGCCTATCTCCACTTCATTTCGTTGTTTTTCTGGGGTATTATCTTGTTCCTTCATCTGGACATAGCCCTCTGCCTTTTCATCTTGTCTGTCTTTCTGTGAATGTGGTTTTTGTTCCACAGGCTACAGGATTGTAATTCTTGCTTCTGCGGTCTGCCCCTCCCTTGCTGCTTTTAATATTTTTTCTTTGTATTTAATTTTGTTAGTTTGATTAATATGTGTCTTGGTGTGTTTTTCCTAGGGTTTTTCCAGTATGGGATTCTCTGTGCTTCATTGACTTGGGTGACTATTTCCTTTCCCACGTTAGGGACGTTTTCGACTATAATCTCTTCAGATATTTTCTCAGACCCTTTCTTTTTCTTTTCTTCTTCTGGGACCCTTATCATTCGAATGTTGGAGCGTTTTGTGTTGCCCCAGAGGTCTCTGAGATTGTCTTCAATTCTTTTCATTCTTTTTTCTTTATTCTGCTCCTTGGCAATTATTTCCACCATTTTGTCTTCCAGCTCACTTATTCGTTCTTCTGCCTCCGTTATTCTGTTATTGATTGCTTCTAGTGTATTTTTCATTTCATTTATTGTGTCGGTCATCTCTGTTTGTTTGTTCTTTAGTTCTTCTAGATCTTTGTTAAACATTTCTTGTATTTTCTCAATCTGTGCCTCCATTCTATTTCTGAGATTCTGGATCATCTTTTATTATTATTACTCTGAATTCTTTTCCAGGTAGATTGCCTGTTTCCTCTTCATTTATTTGGTCTTGTAGGTTTTTACCTTATTCCTTCATCTGTGATGTATTTTTTTGCCATCTCATTACTACATTTTTTTATGAGTGGGATTGTGTTCTTGTCTTACTGGTTGTTTGGCCTGAAGCTTCCAACACTGGAGTTTGTAGGCTTTTGGGTAGAGCTTGGTTTTGGTACTGAGATGAGGACCTCCGTGAGACCTCACTCTGATGAATATTCCCCGGGGTCTGCAGGTCTCTGTTAGTCCAGTGGTTCGGACTTGGAGCTCCCACCACAGAGCTTTGCCCGACCCCTGGCTTGTGAACCAAGATCCCCCAAGCCGCATGGGGTGGCAAAAAAAAAGAAAAAAAAAAAGAGAACAATAACAAAGTAAAAAATAAAATTAGACTAGGAAACTAACAGATATGTTAGAAAGAATATCAAAATAAAAATACAGATGAATCAACAAGCGAGAGGTACGTCAGTACCACAATAGTAAAAAAGAGGAGGAAGGAGAGGAAAAAAAAAAAAGAAAGAAAGGAAAAAAAAGCGGGGGGAAGCCTTGGCTGTGGAGGGTGGGACCTAAGCAAGGGCGAGGTCTCTGGGCAATGGGTGCGGCCTATACTCAGGACTCACAGGGTTGGAAAAGGCCCTGGGGGCTCTGCGGGGTGGGGCTTAGGCTCAAGGAACAGAAGGGTCCCAGGCGTGCCCCCCACCCCTGGTCTCAGAGGGCAGGGGACCTCACTTGGGAGTCTAGCAGGCTTCCTGGGCTTGAGTGGGTGGGGCAAACACCCTCCTTTCCTCTCGTGCTCCTCTGGTCCTGGAGGGTCCCTCCCGCCTGCCACTCCTGTTCTCCCCTCGGCCTCCCTCCTATGCCCCTAGGACCAATGCGGCTGGGGGAGGTGGGGGCCTTGGAGGGCAAGGGATCGGCCTAGGAGCTCAGCAGTCTCCCTGGGCCCGAGTGAGAGGGGAGATGCCCTCTACTCCTCTCCCACTCCTCCCACCTGCCTCTCCTGATCTCCCCGGCCTCAGGGGCGCCGATCATGTCTGGCCTCCACTTTTCCTAACCCCTCAGTCCCCCCATGTCCTACCAGTTCACTTGGAGTTTCCTTCCATTTCCTTGGCCATCAGGGTCCCCCACCATCGGCCGGCAGTCACCCTAGTTGTGGGGAGACACTAACTTGGCATCTTCCCACACCACCATCTTGACTCCGCTCATCTCATTTTTTCAGATGATAGGACTGTGACGCTCCCGGGTGGCACATCTTTTTTTTTAATTAATTTTTGGTTGCATTGGGTCTTCGTTGCTATGTGCAGGCTTTCCCTGGTTGCAGCAAGTGGGGGCTATTCTCTGTGGTAGCGCGCGGACTTCTCATTGCGGTGGCTTCTCTTGTTGCAGAGCACGGCCTCTAGGCACACGGGCTTCAGTAGTTGCAGCACGCGGGCTCAGTAGTTGTGGGTCGCAGGCTCTTGAGTGCAGGCTCAGTATTTGTGGCGCATGGGCCTAGTTGCTCCTCGGCGTGTGGGATCTTCCCGGACCAAGGCTCAAACCCATGTCCTCTGCATTGGCAGGTGGATTCTTACAGGTTGCACACCTTATAAGTGGCAAAGCCGGGCCTCACACTCAGGTCTGCCTGAAACCAAAGACTGCGTTTTGAAATTAATATCACACTGCCTTGCAGTGAACTCTTAGTCTAGGGAGGTTCTGGATCCAAGGCTTAGATTTAGGGGACAAAGTTTGACCACTAAAGACAGAAGATGCCAGGGGGGTGATGCCAGGGCATCTTCAGTTGCCTCTCAAAAGGCTGCATTACTTTTTGGAGGCTCTAGGGGCCAATCCCTTTCCTTGCTTTCTCTGCCTTCTAGAGGCTGCCAATATATTCCTTGGCTTGTGGCCCCTTCCTCCATCTTCCAAGCCAGCAACGTTGCATCTGACTCTCTTCTGCCTCCCTCTTCCACCTTTAAGGATCCTCGTGATCACACTGGGCCCACCCAGACAATTCAGGATAATTAGCAACCTTAATTCAACTGCAAACTTGATTCATTTAATGCACAAACTTAATTTACAGGTTTTCACAGATTCCTGGAATTAGGAGGTGGACATCTTTGAAGGGGGCCATTATTCTGTCTACCACGTCCATCTGCTCTTTTCCCAGGAAGCTGATAAATAAGAACTACACTCCTGGCTCCTTTGCCCTTGGATTTTCGTTTGACTTCTGCTTATGGGGAGTTTGGGCTGGAGCTTGGAGGGAGGGAGTTGAGTGCAGTCAAGGCATTTTTTTGTATTGGTGCCCTCATGAGGGCTGGAGGTCACACTTCCCGTCCCTGAACTGCCCCTTTTCCTTCTGGGGACCCATAACGGTTCCTTCCCCTTACCCCCTTTGGCCTGGGTGTGGTAACAGCCATGCTGCTCCTAATTTGGGGTTGCTGCACATCCTGCTTGGTTTCCCTCCACTCTGCCCACACCTTTGAAAATAGTACCTCTGTAAGTAAAATCTCCTTAAACAATCCGAATTTGAGTATGCCATCTGTTTTCCATGGAGAACTTGACTGATACAGTGGCTAAGGATATTCATATTTAAGTAAAAAAAAAAATTGTGTCTTAAATTAGGGCAAGCTGAATCTTTCAAAGCATGATACTTAACCCCTTGACAGAGATATTGACATGGAACCAGAACTCTGGGGTGGCATGTTGCTTTCAGAAACCAAATTAAATTTCCATATGGAGGCAGTGCTTTTTGACTACCTAACCAAGAACCTTCTTAGAAGGTTGAATGTCCCTGCTTTGAGTCTCTCTTGGTGTCTATGTTATAAAAGGTAAAGAGCTCAAGAATCTCCCCCAGTTGTGGTGGGTTATCATCCCTGTCTTAGAAGATCAGATTCAAATTTTAAAAATCTTTTTATTATATCCCAACAGTTCCACAGGTGAGCTAATGAGCTAATTACAGATAGCAGTTTCAAAACATTGGCATTCCACAAGTAAACAGCATCTGCCTTTGATTAAGGTGTGAAATTTTAAAAAGGTGTGAAGTTATGGGTAATATCTGAAGATGTTCACGTACTTCAGATGGTTTCCTTTTTTTATTATGGAGAAATATTATGAAAAACCTTTATGTGTGTTTTCCTATGAGAACCATGAAAACTAAGTAACACATCCCAAGACCCTCTCTTGGTGTATATCACAAGCCCTAAGTTGCCCCTCTCTTCTGGGGCATAGCCTGAGCCTGCTCCATGGTCCACAGAGCTGGGGTTTTGTCACTATTCCTCAGGTATGTGCATCATGCATTGTTTTAGTTTTGTAATAACAGTCCCTCTGCAGACACAGAATTTGTAAAATTTTGAGATGTTGGTCTTTATGCTCTGTCCGTGGTTCTAACTATTGATTGCACATTAAAATACTTGAGAGAGCTTTAAAAGTACTAATGATGCCCAGACAGTGGCCCCAGAGACTCAGATTTAATTGGTCTGGGATGGGGCTTCTCATCAGGGCTCATAGCAATGGAACAAAAATGAGGCTTCTCAAATTTTTTTTTTTTTTTTTTGCGGTACTCGGGCCTCTTACTGTTGTGGCCTCTCCCATTGTGGAGCACAGGCTCCGGACGCGCAGGCTCAGTGGCCACGGCTCACGGGCCTAGCCGCTCCGCGGCATGTGGGATCCTCCCAGACCGGGGCACGAACCCGCATCCCCTGCATGGGCAGGCGGACTCGCAACCACTGCGCCACCAGGGAAGCCCGAGGCTTTTCAAATTTTGATGGGCATGCAGATCACCCAAGAATCTTGTTAAAATGCAGACGCTGAGTCAGTAAGTCTGGGGTGGGGCCTGCCTGAGATTCTGATATTATAATAAACTCCTGAGTAATGCTGCTGGTTCACGGAACATCCTTTGAGTAAGGAGTTAGAGCATTTGGGTGGTGACGGATCACTTCTTAGGATGGCTGAGTGTTAATGTTTGGGTCGTTTGGTGGCTTGAATCAAGGCTCAGAGAGTTCCATAAGGGCAGGAAATTGTAGTTTAATTTGGGTTTTAGGGTTATAGGCTCAGTGGAGTCTTCAGTAGAAAAACACAGCCAACCCTTTTCACATCCATCCATCCATCCACCCACCCATCCATCCATCTGTTTGTTCATTTAGTGAGTATGCATTAGACATCAGTCATATACCAGGCATCTTTTAGGTGCTAAAGATAGATCAATGACAAAGATAAATGGGATTCTTGCCCTTGTATATTCCAGTGAAGGGAGTGGCAAGAGATACTTAAGGAGTAAATAGGAGTCAAAAAGAGAAGTACAGGTGATGGTATGCACAATGAAGTAAATAAAGCCTGATGTGTTAGGGAGTTAACCCTAACTTTCGTGGAGGGTGTCGGTATGGAGTTTGATTTGCTACCACAGGTAGAAAGTTTCTCTGAAGATACGGCATTTTGGCTAAGACATGAAGGATGAGGATAAGGCATGCAAAGACTCAAGGGAGGGCTTCCCTGGTGGTGCAGTGGTTGAGAGTCCTCCTGCCGATGCAGGGGACGCGGGTTCGTGCCCCGGTCCGGGAGGATCCCACATGCCGCGGAGCGGCTGGGCCCGTGAGCCATGGCCGCTGAGCCTGCGCGTCCGGAGCCTGTGCTCCGCAACGGGAGAGGCCACAACAGTGAGAGGCCTGTGTACTGCAAAAAAAAAAAAAAAAAAAAAAGACTCGGGAATACCATTCCAGGAAAAGAGAAGAGCAATGGCAAAGACCTTGAGGTAGAAATGAGATTGATTTATTGGGGATCAGAAAGGGGTCAGTGTATCCTTGGTGTAGTGAGTGAGGGAGTGAATTATATGAAGAGGTAGGGACGGGACAGATCATGCAGGGGATTGCATGCGAGGATAAGAACTTTGAGTTCTTCCCGAAGTACCAAGGGAAACCATTTGATGGTTCTAAGCAAGGAAGAAATATATTCTGATTTATGTGTTAAAATGATCACTTTGGTTGCTATGTGACAGATGTATTTGAGGAGAGGGTATCAAAAGCAGACACAGGGAAACCAGTTAGTGGACTCAGAGTAATGAGTGATGATGGTGGCCGGTCCTAGAAAAATGGCAATAGGGATGGATATAATTTGTTGGTAACACTGACAAATGGAAGGGTGGAAAGAAGGGTGACACCTAGCAAGTGGGTAAACGGCAGTGACTCGAACATGGAGAAAACTAACAGAAGAACCAATTTGTAGGATGTGTCAAGACTCCAGAGCTCCATTTGGGACAAGTTTGAGATGCCCATGAATCTTTCAAGTATAGTTTCAAGAACAGAGCTTATACCCAAGTCTAGAGATCAGGGAAGAAGCCAGGTGTAAAGATAGGATTTTGGGGGGGCTATCCATACATCATCACATTAAAGATCACCTTATTGGATGAATTTTCAAGGAGAGAGAATGTAGCTGGAGAAGTGTTGATGCCAAGGAAATACAATGGATCTGAAGAAAGATCGGCCCCATGTTAGGGAGAACAACAATTGGATCCTTCTTGAAACCCAGATTTCCCAAACCTTAGCCTAATGGTAGCCTTTACTGCGATTTCAATAATAACTAGTATGTAAACTTTCAGTAAACATTATTTCCCAGACATAGAACATCTGGCCGAAGCCAGTATAATTTGAAATGACGTGGGCTTGGTCTAGATGTCTCTCTCAGAGGGACACGTTGTGAAGAAACAGACATTATGTTGGATTATTATGGAGGGTGGGAGAAATAAACTTGTTGGTTCCTTGGCCAGATGTCTAAGTATATGGTAAATGGAGTTAATGGACGTTGGGGAAGAGAAACACGTGTGCAGTATTGGCATCCCTTCAGCAAAGCCAGGCAAGGTTGCTGATGAAGGACGCCCGCTGCTGGGAATGGCACTGAAGATGTATTCTTGGACCCAGGGAGGAAACACAGAGGACACATTATCATATGGCATGATTACTTGGCTAATGAGCCTTGAGGGGCCGGAAAATTGACTACAAAACAAATTAAACCAGCCTCTGACGTTCTGATGTTCTTTATAAACAAGTGATAATGTCAGTGTGTGTGTGTGTGTGTGTGTGTGTGTGTGTGTGTGTTTCCTTGTACCAGCCCACTTATGTTAACCAACCCCACACAAATATTCAGAATTAGATTGACCAACTCCCGGTGATTCATGGGCATGGTACCATGCCTAAAGATGTGATTTGGCTTTTAGATATATCCTTTCTCTGTGGTTGTTCTTGGCAGATGATGAAAGATGAAATTTCTCTGAAAAGCTCATTCCTTTGAATCGTGTTCCCGAGGAAAGAGGCCAGATGCCACATGACCGGAGCTTTAGAAAACTCCAGGATTTTTGGTGATGGGCATGCAAATCCTGGCTATCTTCCATCTGCAGCAAGGGCAGAACCAGCAGGCAGCAGATGGAAATACAGAGAAAGAAAAGGAAGTTAGGGGTGAAGGATAACTTTCTCACAGATGGGATTATTTAATCCCGAAATGGAATGGTTTAGGGTGAGTGAAATCACCTTATATGGAGCATTGTAATGGTAGGGGCTATTTACTCAGTCTTTATGGGTTGACTCTTTGCCAAGTTCAGACTTTAGGAGTTTTGCATTCATTATCTCATTTAACTCCACAACAACCACAGATGGGGGTTCACTATTTCTGTCCCTTTTAAAATATATAAATAAATAAACGTCTTAGAGTCAAAGCAATTTTCCTAGGGTTTCACAGTCTGCGATTGGAACTCAGCCAGTGACACTTGAAAGCCCCATTTGCTATATGACAGAGGAATTGCTCATTTAACCAAGAGAGAAAAGAAAAATGCTGCAGAGAAACAAAGGCCAAGGTCTTCGTAGGATTTTAAAATAGTTTTAATTTAAAATAAATATAGCCATTTATATTATGGTTAATATGTGCCAGGAGTTTGACCATACAATTGCCTTCTAGAATCTGGTTGAATTTTTACAACAGCTTTGTGGGAGAAGTATTATTATTTTCATTTTGTATCTGAGGAAGTTGGCTCAAGGAAGCTGAGGTCAGGTGAGGTCAGACAAGGTCAGGCAGCTAAACCTGGCTGAGGTGGGGTTTGAATTCTGATCTCCGGCTATTATTTGTTCCTTTAAATATTACTCAGTACTGTGTAAGCGTAAGTGGGAAGGCTCTTATTTTCATATCCCGGGCCCAGCGGAATGTATAGCCTGCGTTCTGTGTACCTTTTGAAGTTCACTGATGTTTTGGAAATAGAAATACAAGTATAAAGTCTAACTTATAGTAAAATTTTCTAGATATCTCAGATTTCTTTCGAATGATCAATGCCTCTGAATTATCTGTAGCCTCTGCTGCTTATTTGCCTTTACGAATGTCTAATCTCTGCCAGATACCAGTAACCTACCAAATCGTGACTTCTTCTATTCTGCCACAGAAATTTCATTATTTCCTGTTCCCAGTAATAACGCAGGACACACATTTCTGGATTACAGAGTGCACCTTCCCAAATGATGCACCCTGGAAAGGTTATTATTAATAAAAGTAGCATTAAAACACCACAAATAACTCTGTAACCTTGCTTGGGCTTAATAAATTCCCTGCAGAAAATTTTATTTGCAGTAAACTCTTAAAATTCAGCTCATTTTTAATATACTGTGACCTTCGTGACCCTATCATTCATTACATACCAGTGACCTTTCCAAAGTTGAGAAGGGTAGTTGCAACAGCTTTGGGGTATTAATATCTATAAGAGGTAGATATGGTTTTCATTCTTTCCTACTGATAATTAATTCATGTACTTGAACAGCATCACATTATTTCTCTTATGACACAGTCTGTGATGGTTTCATAAGGGTGCGGACTATAAATGGTTATCTTGGCTAAAGTGGGTTTCCATCATTTTTAGACACCGAGTTCTATAGCTTTACTTAGGGGAAGGCTAGACTTGGAACAAACAATGCTAGGCTTCTGGGATCTTAATCACCACTTTTTAATCATCATCACCTTACATCACCTTCTTTGGATTTTTTTTAAAAAAGAAACTTTGTATTATTGCAAAAGTTAAAGCATATAGAGAAGCTGAGAGAATAGCATAAAGAACCACCATATAGCTATCACTCAGATTCAATAATTATCAAGGTGCAGCTAATCTTGTTTTTTTCCTATGCCCTTGATCAGTCTCCCTCCCCAGTCTCATGTTACTTTAAAGCAAGTGTCAAACATCCTGTCATTGTTTCCATAAGCATTTCAGTTTGCATTTCTAAAGGATAAGAAGTCTTTTGCTTTTCTTTTCAAATTTAATTTTTATTTTATTTAACATGAGGTCTACCCTCTTAATAAAATTTTAAGTGTACAATACAGTGTTGTTAGATTAGAGGCACAATGTACTACAGAGTTCTCTAGAATTTGTCCTGCTTAACTAAAACTTTCTATCTGTTAAACAGCCACACCCCATGGCTCCCTCCTCACAGCCCCTGGCAACCACCTTTATACTCTGCTTCTGTGAGTCTGACTATTTTAGATACTTCACGTAAGTGGAATCATGCAGTATTTGTCCCTCTCTGTTTGGCTGATTTCACTTTGCATAATGTCCTCCAGGTTCACCCATGTTGTCACATGTGGTAGGGTTTCCTTCTTTTTAATGCTGAATAATATTCCATTTTCTGCATATACCACACTGTCTTTATCCATTTATCCATGGATGGATGTTTAGTTTGTTTCCGTAACTTGGCTATTGTGAATAATGCTGCAATGAACGTGAGAGTGCGTGAGAGATACTGATACAACTCTTGGATAAATAGCCAGAAGTGATATTGCTGGATCATATGGTAATTCAATTTTTAATTTTTTGAGGAACCTCCATACTGTTTTCTATAGTGGTGCACCATTTTACATTCTCACCAACAGTGTACAAGATTTCCAGTTTCTCCACATCTTTGCCAACAGTTAGCTTTTGTGTGTGCTTCTTGGATGGATAATGGCCATCTTTTATCTAACATAACCATAGAACTCTTTTTCTAATATAACCATAATACCTGCAAAAAATTCAGTGATTATTAAATCATTGTTTAAGTGTCCAGTTTTCTCAGAAGTATCATTTTTTTCATAGTCTGTTCATTTGAAATAGGATCCAAATAGGTCCCACACATAGTGATGGGCTGATATGTCTTTAAAAGGCTCTTTTAATCTGCTTCAAGGACCTTTTGATCAGTCTGACTCCAACATTTTCGTTTATTTTTACAATTTCTTTGTGGTTGACATTGTGAAACAAACAGGCAATTTTTCATGCAGTGTTTCCCACAGTCTGGTATTTGCTGGTTGCATCCTGGATGTAGTTTCACATGGTCCTTGGTCCTTTGTATTTCAAATTGTAAATGGTTCCAAGAGTCTTGATTAGCTACAAGTTCCGTTTCTTTAGTAGTCTGCTCTTCCAATAGGAGGCCTGTAATATCAAGTTGTCTCCCTTTTTGTGATGCTGTAACCATTGGTGCTCAACATCTAGACCCACGAATTCTTTAGGGGTTGCAAAATGGTGATGCTCTAATTTTATCCTTGCTTCTACATGGATTTATTGGAATACCTCTTAAAAATAAATTCTCCAATCTACTTTCAGGATCTTCAGGGATACAGCTTATATGGAAAATACAGGAAAACATTTGATTTTCTTTTTTAGTTTTCCAATTAATGAATTGGTTAATTTACATACTCCAGTGGTGACCATGTTTTTTTGTATGATTATAAACTCAAGGACTAAAGTTATTATCTTTATTGATACTCAGATTATTCAACCTTTGACCCATGGGAGTCTCTTCAAGTTGCCTCGTGGGTCCTTTTGACATGATTCTGCTTGTCTTTGATGGCTTGCTTGCTCTCTAGCGTGATATGATATTCCAGATTCATGTAGCACATGTCCTGTCCCAGGCCTGGGATAATCCATTTCCCCAAAGAGTTCTAGCCCCTAACAGTATTTCAGGATCATAATCTAGGTGTGCCCTATGGATCTTAAAAGAATGTCATCATCTCTTCCTCAAACACCCGTTTTCTCCTGTTACCTTCATTTTGATTGACAGAACCCCCATCCATTAGGTGAGATTGTTCATTGAAAGCTCTTAGAAGCACAGAGTGCTTCATCAGTATTCCTTGATCTTGTTGCTGTTGTTATTATTCACAGTAATGTTTACACGTAGACATATTTGTTTATGCCTCTGTTAACAATCATGCATCCCAGCAATTTTACCAGGGTCTAGCTTTTCCTCTAAATTGGAAGCTTCTTCTAGGTAAGGGTCTCATCTTAGCAATGTTTATTTTTTCATACTTGAGGCTGATGGGTGCCTTGCACACAGTAGGCCCTCAGTCATTGTTTACACATTTTAATGCCATGGATATAGTGGGAATTATACAAGAGCTCATGATGGAATTCCTTGCATCCTGGTTGGAAACGGTAAACAAATAATATCACCTGATACCAAAAGGTGTTGAAGAGCAGGAAGTGCAAAGAGAGAGTTTGAAAGAGCAGAAAGCGGGCAGAATGGGTCAAAACCATTGGGGGTGTCTGGCCTGAAGAAGAGGTTGGATAAAGAAAAGCAAGGGGTCCCTATAAGAAGGGGAAAGGGTAAGAACATAAGCGTAGACATGAGAGGAGACTGTACCCTCAGTGTCTGAATTTAGACAAAGAACGAAAATAATTAGTTGAATATTAGTGAATCAAATAAAGAAAACTCAAATGCAAATAAACATGGTCTTAGGAAACAAGAATACTTGTCACAGTTTTATCTTTGGGGGGAAAATCATGTATTAAACAGATAGTTAAATTCACCGCTATACCACAGGTAAAGTTAAATCAACAAAACATTATTCTGCCTATGAGCTGTCCCTACACAGACAGGAGGTCTTCAGGTCTTAGGTGGTGTTTTGCAGTGTCTTTGTCTGCGCCTTGCTTGTATGTTCAAGATGACACCCCTTGGTCAAGGTTGTAACTCAGGAAACGTGCTGAAATCTCAGGCTCCTCCTCAGCTCATCAAAGTTGTGTTTCATATTTTGTTGTGTATTGATCTGCTTATTAGGAAACAGAATATAAAATGCTGGGAGGGGACAGGAAAGAACTATAATAATTATATATAAATATATATAATGCACATATGATTTACGTGTTATATGTAATTTATGTATTGTATAATTATATTTAAATATGTAAATTTATATTAAAATATATGAATAGTATTATAATGCTCTAATAGTGGCTGGCGTGTTTGGAGCCCTCATCGTGTGCCAAGCATTGGTATAAACATATTGCTTTGAATCCCATACGACCCCTGCTTTTCCCACTTGACAGACAGACTCCGGCCTTGAGAGTTAACGTGATGTGTTCCACGTCAAATGAGGACTCAGATGAGGTCTGTTCCCCGAATGGTAAAGCTGACATCTTGACCATCCTGCATATCAGATCTAGAAATGTGCAAACTGGAGAAAAGGATCACGAGTTTTTGTTGCTTGTTTAAAACTAGACAGCATAATGAAAATTCTTAAATCGTACACTCGCATGGGCCCTTGAAGTTCATTATGTTTCTGAGCATGAAAGTCACAGATTTGCGTGCATCTCCGCTTGAGAGGCATCAGAGGACATTAGTCTACTGCTGTCTACTGGCTACTGTTTTACATTTAGCCAGTGGCTACTGTTGGCTATTTCAGATATTTGATTTTTCGTTAATATTTACCAACGTAGACTGTAGAATCATGTGTTAGAGAAGGCTGTTCTTTGGCAGAGGCCTCTGTGTGAGGATGGCGTTTCCTATGGAATCTTTTCTAGGGCACAGAACTTACCCTGCAGATCTTCTTTAGCATTTGAGAATGAGTAAAGGTTTTCTACTGTCCGACTGAGTCTTTACGAATCATGTGTTGTTATTTTTCTCATTTAAAATAAGCAATCTGTCTATTGTACTTTCAGTGCATTTGTGTTAAGTGACTCTTACCTGCTAATCTCTGAGGAAACGGAGTTGAACATGGTACAGTTCTGACTCTCATGGGAGTCTGCAGTCTGGGAAGGAAGGCAGACAGTAAAGAAAAGGAAATGATGGTCTCAGGGTTCAGGGCTCCAGGAGAGGGGTTCAGGCAGCTCAAAGGCTGAGCTGGGGAGAGGCCCACATGAACACAGCCCAGCAAGAGAGATACATAGGATCCTAGTTTATTGTAGAAAACTTGGAAAACACAGAGAAGTACCCAGATAAGTGGTACTCAGAGTCCTACAACCCTCATTGCTCTGAATATCTTGCCTGATGCTTGATTTTCCCAATCCTCTCTGGGTGCACATTTAGTTTCTTTTCCCTAAGGTATGAAATAGCTCCCTAATTTTGAAAATTCTTCTTTTATCTACTTGGTGACAAGAATGTATTTCATTCCTTTTCACTCAGTGAAGGTTCTTGGAGCAAAATGGGCAGTTTTAGTTGTGCTAGTCAAATTTAAGTAAGGCTGGTTGGCTGCCCAAAAGGAAATGTTGGTACCTGCATCTTGTTTTTACGTGAGGTCTCCCGGGTATTCGTCAGTGTCTCTAATGTCTTTCACAGCGTCTTACCTAAGGGTTTCCATGTTGTGGGCAAAGTAAAAGAGTGAGGTTTAGGAATGAGGCAAGGAAGTACGAGATACATGCACCCCTGTGTTCATAGCAGCACTGTTCACAGTAGCCAAGACATGAAAACAACCTAAATGTCCGTCGACAGATGAAAGGGTAAAGAAGATGTGGTACATATATGTATACATACATACATACAGTGGAATACTACTCAGCCATAAAAAAGAATGAAATAATGCCATTTACAGCAACATGGATGGACCTAGAGATTATCATACTAAGTGAAGTAAGTCAGACAGAGAAAGACAAATACCATATGATATCACTTATATGTGGCAATCTAAAATATGGCTCAAATGAACCTATCTACAAAACAGAGACAGAGTTACAGACATAGAGAACAGACTTGTGCTTTCCAAGGGGTGGGGGAGAAAGAGGGATGGAGTGGGAGTTTGGGGTTAGGAGATGCAAGCTATTATATACAGAATGGATAAACAACAAGGTCCTAATGTATAGCACAGGGAACTGTATTCAATATCCTGTGATAAACCATAATGGAAAATAATACGAAAGAACGAATGTCTGTATGTGTATAACTGAGTCAGTTTGCTGCACAGCAGAGATGGGCACAACATTGTAAATCAACTGTGCTTCAATTGAAAAAAAAAAAGTTAAGTGTTGGAATTTGGGAAGCAAAAGATTTGGGAGTTTGAATGAATCAGCAAATAGGGGACCTGATTCTTTTTCTCTTTCTCTTTCTCTTCTCTCCTCTCCCGTCCTTCTCTTCTTGTTCCTCTTCCTCTCCTGCTCCCGTTGTCTCTGTCTCTTGGTGTCTCCTCTGTATTTCCTCCCCTTGCCACACCCCCACCCTCCTCGGCCCATTTGTATTTGAATAAACGTCTCTGTTGTGGTCCCATTAGGACATCTCAAGAAAAGGAAAATAAAAATCTCCTGATCTATCTATGCGTGAATTGCCTGGCCCCACTCCCTTCTCCTCCATCCCAACTCCAGCAGCCACTACACGGAGAGAAGGGTCCTGAGCAAATCAATGAAAATGATCCTTTGGAGCCTCCGTTTGCAGGTCTTGGTTGTGATAAGCGTTCAGGATACCTAAATAAAATTGTCCGTGAGAGGTACATTATGAAATCACATCTCCAGTTATCCTATTGACTGTTAACATGGACCACCAGCGATAAATATTTGAGACAGTGGTTGGCTGAACATCTCATAAAGAGTTAAGATGTTTTTTTAGACCCTGAACGTGATCTGCATATAGAAAGAACAGAGGCTGAGTACAGATTCGTCACAAAAGTACTGACGTGGCAACTGATTAAACTCCCACTTTATGGTACCTTTCTTCTAAAGGGGAAAGTAAGTTGGTGTTTGTAAATGCCCTGGTGACAAGAATCTCTTTTTTTCCCTGAAGAAAGATATCCATGTATAACTGAATTTTCCCAGAGGACACAGAAGGGGGGGAAAGCAATAAATCAGGTGAGTTTTTATGATCCCTATAAGCAAAAACATACTTCAGTTATGATGGATTGTGTTAGAGAGAAAATGAGATTGCGTGGAGGCTGTGTACTAATGTTGATATTTACAATGCTTAAATGTATTGCCTGCCTCCTCTAAATGCAGCTTACTCATTGGCTTTATTTTATGAAGGAAATATCAGAATAATGAGCTGGTTTTTTCCCCCTGTCTTCATAGTTTAATATCATGCAACTGTTTATTAATAAGTTCCAACCCCTAAAGAATTCTCCTAATCCTATTCTAATATCAGACTAAATTTAATAAGGTTCATTCTTCTCCCTACTGCATATGCCTCATCCATTCATTTATTCAACTAATATTTATTGAGGGTCTCCTATGGTGACAGGCGCTGGGCTGGGCTTGGGGAATAAAATGCTGAAACAAGACAGGCTTCGTCTCTGCCTGCACACGGGGACAGACCTAAAGGGAAAAACAGAGCAGAGATGCCCAGCCAAGAATGGGACCAGGCATTTTTAAAAATAAATTTATTTTATTTATTTATTATTTTTTGGCTGCGTTGGGTCTTCGTTGCTGTTCGCGGGCTTTCTCTAATTGCGGCGAGCGGGGCCTACTCTTCGTTGTGGTGCGAGGGCTTCTCATTTGCAGTGGCTTCTCGTTGCGGAGCATGGGCTTTAGGCGCGCGGGCTTCAGTAGCTGTGGCTCGCGGGCTCTAGAGCACAGGCTCAGTAGTTGTGGTTACATAGGCTTAGTTGCTCTGTGGCATATGGGAATCTTCCTGGACCAGGGCTCAAACGCGTGTCCCCTTCACTGGCAGGTGGATTCTTAAACGCTGCGCCACCAGGGAAGCCCATGGGACCAGGCATTTAAGGATGTATATTGTTTCTCTAATTAACAACTTTGAGATTTAGGGAGAGATCAGGCTTTAGAATATTTGCAAAGAAAAAAGGAGGCATATTTGGACTGGAAGTATTGTCTCCTGGAACTGTGAAGGGGAAATGTCTTGCAATTTTCTCATTTTGCCAAGCCCCCTTGGCATTGTTGAAGTTTACGAGGGTTTGCTGCGTTCCTTTGAGGCAGACCTAACTTTATTCAGGTTACCAGAAGTAGGCAACGGCTCAATTGAATTCCAGATACAGGACAAGATGTCTTGCTGATGGTGAGGTCAAAGATGAGGGAAAATCTTCAGAGAAAATGAAAGCCTGAAGCCTTCGCTTCAGATGAAGGCCTGACCCGGGTTTCCACACTTGAAAAGATGCCGGATTTCAAAGGGGCAGTGCCGGAGGAGTGAAAGGCAGACATATGGGAAGGCTCGTGAAAAGAGGGCTTTTGTCTGAAGTCGAGTTTTTGAGGACTTGATGGGGATGGGGGTGGAACAGAAAAATGCAAGTACATGCTTTTTAATCACAGACCTTCTCATTAAAATGATTTCCTATCATCAATATGAGTGTTGTTTATTGGCTTCTCACTGCTCCCTTCCTTCCCCTCTCCCTCCCTCCCTCCTTCTAGATCTGGATGTGCTAAAGACCCAGCCTTTGCCAGCTTCTTGCGTTGAACTCTCTCTTAGACTGTGCTATTGTTTACGCTAATTAGATCCCTAAAGATCCATCTTTTTGAAGTTATGATGTTCTTAATGACACCAAGCAGCATTTTCCAGAAAATATTGAGGTCAATCTTGTGTGTCCATTCGTCCATCCATCCATCCATCCTTAACGTTTATACTAAGGGCAGCTGCACTGTTTTGCTTAATTGCTTCACCTCAGCCTTCCTATCAGTGAAAGAGGAACAACTCTTTCAGACCCTAGAACTGGGGAACCGAGAAAAAATAATGACTGTAAACAAATTTCGCATCTTTGCAAAAGCAAACACCACGTGGACTGCTGATTATCATGCTGCTTCCTCTTTTAACCGTCTTCCTATAAAAGTCATAATTTGCACATATAGGAGTCAGGAGTTTTCAGAAGGGAGGGTGGAGGAGGTGAATAAGTCATCTGGACATGGAGTGAAAGTTTTAATTTTCCCCTGGACTCAAGATGCTTGTTGGAAAATAAAGGTGGCTGTAAAGGAAGAGCCAGTACAAAAGGAGATGAGTAATAAAGAATCAATAAAGAATTCTAATAAAGCATCTTCCCTCCACAGTGGCAGTTATAAAAATGAATCAAATCTTGGAGCATTGAAAAGGGATACATGGCATGAAAAGATGAGTGTATCTTTTTTTTTTTTTTTGCGGTACGCGGGCCTCTCACTGCTGTGGCCTCCCCTGCTGCGGAGCACAGGCTCCGGACGCGCAGGCCCAGCGGCCATGGCCCACAGGCCCAGCCACTCTGCGGCACGTGGGATCCTCCCTGAACGGGGCACGAACCCGCGTCCCCTGCATCGGCAGGCGGACTCTCAACCACTGCGCCACCAGGGAAGCCCAAGATGAGTGTATCTTATCCATGGGACTGGGATTTCTATAGAGAAGGCCTGATTAAAATCTCTTTGATATTATTTGATTCTTTTTAATGTTCTGTTTACTCAGCACTTTAAAAAAATTTTTATATTTTTAAGAGAAAATGAGTGCTTTAAAAGAGAAATATTCAAAATTCATTTTTGCTTGTGGGGTGGAGAGTTTGTGTTTAAGTTGGTTCTCTGGGTAAATAGATATATTTTTGACATGGGAGGTTATTCAAACTGTACATCTCTGGGTTTTATGTATTATGGTTCTTCTTTCTTCTCTCTACTTTGTTTCACTTTTAGAAGCTGGAACAGGGCCTCCGCCATCTGTTTCTCTATTTCAGCCAAATTCACCATTCAGATAATGTACATTTCACAACTTAAGCCCGCTTAGAGATCACTTTTCACCACTTAAAGAGCATTTAGCCATGATTCCAGGAATAGAAAGGATATCCTGAGACCCATAATGACTTGATGGGAGAATAAAGGATCATTTGTTATGCAGCAAGTATAAAATTATAACAACGTCCCTCATTGTTTACAGATGAAGGACGTTTTGGCTCTGGAAGTGGGGCGGATTCTCCAGATTTCTGACATAAATGATTGGATGCTGTACTTTCCCACTCTATTTGTTGTCTTAGAAACAAATATAGGACACAATGTTTAAAGAAATAAGTCATTGGCACTGGTTGGACCTAAAATTAGGATTAGGGTTTTTTGCATATAGCAAGAATGGAAAATTCTGTATGGAATTTGGGCTCTCAAATTCTTCTCAGTCTCAGTTTGGCTAAGAGGATGTGCCCTGTTTCTTCATCTGTAAAATGGTGATAATAACAGCAAATAATCTGGTAGTATTGAAGTGAGAATTAAATGAGTTAGTAGATGTAAAACACTTAGAACAATGCCTAGCACATACGGAATGTTCTGTAAGTGTTAGCTGTTATTTTTGGCTATTATACCATTGAATGAAGCTCACTGTAAGAACCTCCTAAGACCTGCTCCTTTTAATGCTTTAGCTTGACCTTTTGCAAGGTGTCTCTTCAAATGCAGCCTCTAAGTTAACAGTTCAATATACTTTGATGTTTGTTTCATGTTTTGCTTATGGCATTGTAAACAGACTTCCTCCACATGGTTTTGTTGCTAGGCAATACAGAATCATCATCCATATTACCCATCATTTGGCTGCAAGTAACTTAAACCCATTCTTATTATCTTAAGACAAGAACATATCTTGGAAAGATTCAGAGCTTTCTTCCATAACCTAAGGACACAGAGTTCAATCACAGAACCCAAGGGGAGACAGTTTAAACAGTTTCTCATGAAGAACTGAAAACAGAAAAAGACAGTAGAAGGTCGGTCACACTGTCTTTTCAGGGCTACCTTGGATCTATACTTTCATCTCCTCTCTGTAGATTTTTTTCCCCTGCGTATGCCACATGGACAAGCGTGGTCACTCTGAATCTTATCCCGCCCTGCCCACAAGACTGATAACCGTCAATATATCTATTCATTTAAAATTCCTGATTGGCCTGACTCTTGCCAGGAGTCACCCCTGGCCTAACCCACTGACGCAGAGGAGTGTGGTCATGATGCCTAATCCACTTGGAGGGAGATATAAGGGTTGATTCCAGGAGAAGGGCTTTTAGAAGGGCAGGGACCCACTATTACAAATTAATTGATGGGTTAAGAAACCCGTGTGCCCAGTTACCAAACTTATTTGCTCAAATAATTAAACTCTATTGAACTTGTTCTTCATAATGTCAGAGCACAGAACTGGAGTCAATTGGTGTAACTGACACGGGCTCAAATTTCAAGTCCCAAGGAAGGAATTTCTAAAAATATATATGGGACTTCCCTGGTGGTGCAGTGCTTAGGAATCTGCCTGCCAATGCAGGGGACACAGGTTCAAGCCCTGGTCCGGGAAGATCCCACATGCCGTGGAGCAACTAAGCCCATGCACAGCAACTACTGAGCCTGTGCTCTAGAGCCCACGAGCCACAACTACTGAGCCCGTGTGCCACAACTACTGAAGGCCACACACCTAGAGCCCATGCTCTGCAATGAGAAGCCACTGCAATGAGAAGCCCGTGCACCGCAATGAAGCTTAGCCCCCGCTCGCCGCAAGTAGAGAAAGCCCATGCGCACCAATGAAGACCCAACACAGCCAAAAATAAAATAAATAAATACATTTATAAATATATATATATATGAATTATAGATGAATCTCCTTCTCTATATATAGATACTAAATACCCATAACTATATGTATTCTAGATATCTATATCTAGAGAGATGTGTCCCTATATCTATCATCTGTTTATCTCTATTGTTTGAAATTTGTAGGGCAGACTGTCAGCCTGGAAACTCAGACAGGAGTTGGTGTTTTAGTCTCGGGGCTGAAACCTGTAGGCTGGCTGGCTGGTAACTCAGGCAGGATTTCAATGTTATAGTCTTGAGGTCGAATTCCTTCTCCAGGAAACCTGTCTTTGCTCTTAAAGCCTTCGACTGATTAGATGAGGCCCACCGCATCATGGAAGATGATCTCCTTTACCTACAGTCAGCTGATTATAGATGTTAATCACATCCACAGAACACCTTCATAGCAACCAATCTAGATTGGCTACCATAGCCTAGGTAAGTTGACACACAGAATTAACCATCACACCATCCTACACCATCTCTAGAAATCTGATCTCTTTGGAGTGGTAAGAGGGCAAGGAAAAGGTGAGGCAGAGGCTGCCACATGTTCTTTCTCTGACATCCTACATCCTTGTTTTCTTCCTCCCTGATAACATATCTTCCAGCAACCACCATCAAAGTCCACCCTTATTCCTCCCCACATTGGGACTGTCAAGACTACCTTTTACTCCGCTATTGATACCATCCTTTATTTTATTTTCACATGTTGCATTCGTTACAATGCCATCAGCATGAGGAGAGGGGTCCTGTCGCCAGGGCAGCCAAAGCACTGCATGTCCATTCCATCCTTAGTGGATATGTCCTTCCCTGTTGGGTGAATTCCAATTGTGTCTTTGATTCATCCCATGTCTGTGGGCCCTGAGATGTAGACACTTGACAGCCCCCTCATTCTTAATGTGTCTGTCTTTCTATAGCTTACTTGCCAAAACCTGCTCTTCAGAATTGACTAATTTATTACCTTTCATTTCTTCAAACATCACCCATAATGTTTCCAAACATGTGTAACCACATGATTATACCTTCACAAACACTCGAACCTCTAAGCCTCTGACATTTTATTTCTTTATAACATATCCTAATGCATTTCCCTCCTCCAGTACAATCCATTTCCCTTCTGATCAATACAGCCCATTAATAATGAGCTCATCATCATTGAAGGTATCCAGCTAGCTACAACGATCATCTCTCTTCCCAGGATGTTATGAAGGCTATTCTTGCATTATGAAGGAGGTTGGAATACATGATCTGTCAATTCTTTAAAAATCTTAACCTCTAGGGGTATTCCATGTCTCTAATTTTCCTGCACGTGTATAATTTTAGATATCATAGATTCTCTATAAATGAAGACATCTGGGGCATTCCAAATGCAGGCATCGGTGCAAAATGTCTACACATAGTTTTCCATATCCTTTTCCTACCTCCACAAAATTTGTCAGTAACTTCCTTAAATTAAATTTACCTTTGGTTGTATACTTGATGAAGTGGAACTCTAAGTGGGCAATCTAACAAGAAAATCCATTCCTATATTTTCTATTCAGATAGAATACATACAGTTTTCAGTAGGCCCTGTGTGTGAATGTTTCCAAGTAACACACTCCTGGATTTTGCCTTTGACCAGTCATTTCCAAACCTGACATTTTATTTGACACACACGCGCACGCACACACACACACACACACACACACACACACACCCCTACCTCTGAGCCCAGGACATGGAGAATCTGGAGTAAAGCCCAGTATCTGTAATTAAAAAAATAATCATTTAAAAAACCTGCCCATATGATTCTTACGGCTGCCCAGGCAGTTTTGGGAACCATCACCCAAGATGTGTTCTCCTAGTTCTGGGGGACATGGTTTCAATGCTGTTACATATACTACGTGGGCCGTCTGTTCCCCATGCTGGCTTCCACTGTGGTCACAGCTGGTTTCGAAGCCCCTAATATGCTCAGCCTGCTTTCATCCTCTCCTTGTCTGCTTCCTCCTTCATTAGTCACTCATCATGTCCTCAACCTGCTAAAACATCTTCAGAGGTTTGTCCACAGCCAGAGGTGAAAATTCTCATCTTTCAAATGGGCTCTCAGGAACCTCCAAACCTTCATTTCTCTTTGTCTTTAGGAGATGATATAGTGTGACTCTAAGACCTGGCTTTGAATTCTGGATCCTCCTCTGGAGACCTGCAAAGTTCCAGGCAGTGTCATCTCATGTAATGCTTACCACAACTCTGCGAGATGGATATCCCTGTTCTACAGATGAGAAAACTGAGGCTCAGTTATTTGAAGTAATTAATCACTTAAGTCACTAATACTTGGGCAGGGGGGGTGGTGGTCTGAATTTTAGCTCAGCGGTCTCCGAAGTGTAGAGTTTCTGCAGCATGATGGGCTGCCTCCCACTGTCAACAGAAGGATTGCTATTCCCGATGACTTGGAAAGTGTGCTAGGAATGAGACGTATTTCCTGTTTCTTCACTTTAATAGTAAGTAGTATAATCTAGATGTGGTCACTGAGAGGGCAAATGGAAAGCACTAATTAAGAAATATTCCAGTTTCTAAGACTGCAGAACTTCAGCTGTTGTTGAAAATGTAGACATCAGGAGGGAAAAAGCATTTATTCAAATACAATGCTGCTAAGTACATGCTACTGAGAAATAGGACTCCTCACACGATGGTTATTCAGTATCTTTTGATATTGTCAGTGCACAGTTGAGGAACGGATGCCATTTAAATGCATTATTCTAAAAATGTAAATAGAACAAATGATTTCAGTCAGCAGGAACTCATTATGTCAGAATTTAAATTCTCAGGATAGCCAACCGGAAAGGGCAGGTAAGTTTCCAGAAATAGATGAGTGTTTGGCCAGAAATGGCTGTGGGTGCACTGCGCCAAGCACTGGCGTTTGCCAGGTGCCCGCCGTGATGTCAAGGATACAGGCTGAAGCTGCCCATATGGTTCTTGGGGTCTCTCGGCTCATTCCACCCTCCACTCAGAGTTGGAGACGTGGGGCTTTTCTTTATCTGCAGGAGAAGGTAATTGCTTTAAACTTCACTGGCTGAGCTTGACCCTTGACTCGCCATCGCACTGCATTATGAAATGAAGCATCAGCAGTGGTCCTCCTGGTGGAGGGGGAGGGGCAGAGGGAGGGGGAGCCTGAGCTATCAACGTGGCACAGTTTAAATGTCAGGCGCTGCAATTTACAAGTGATCTGAGATTCATGGGAAATGCAACGGAAAAGTCATTACCTACCCCCCCTCCCTCGTGCTATAAAATTGAGTATGTCGTAAATCGCGTGCATGGCTAAGTTCATGGTGTTTCTGTAAGAAGACGATAAGAATAGAACTCCTTACATCTTTGATTCTTGCCTAGGGAGCATCCAGGCCAAAACTGTACACACAGACATTACACTGCCTTTTTAATCTCATTTTTTCATTTCAGGGCCTTTGCTCTTTAAAGCCAAACACTTTTTCAAAGACACCCTGTATCTATCTGATAACGCTTCATTTTCTTAACAGCAAGAGTGGGTAGAGGTGAAAAAACCTGAAAGGACCCGTGAATGCCTGGATAGGAATGGAAAGTTTCATTGAAAATAAAATGGAAATGAATCACTAATTGTATTAGTATTACCTGTGTGGTGGGAGTATTACAGAGCTTAATGTTAAGTACAGTGTCTGAGCTAGTCTGGGGAAATGCGTTGGGAGACACATATTTTCCGTTTCATCAGAGAGAAGTTTTGCTTTTCCCTGAAGCTACAGCCTCAGCCTCCTTAGAGAAATCATTCTCTGTAGAAGGGATTGTCTACAAAGGGTGGACTGCTCAGGGCTAAATCCATTAAAACCAATTGAAGCAAGAGCTGTTATTTGCTTAGGAAGGGAAAAAATAAATAAATAAAAAGCTCATTACCTGGAGCAAAATGACTTCTTCAGGATTAAGAAATTGACAGTTCATGTTTAATTATACCAACCTGCTGAAAACATTTAATACAGAGCTTTCAAGACACCTAACACAAGCATATGTGCATTTATTGTTCTAGCAATTGGGGAAGATTTGTGATTGTAAATGCCAATAGCATGAACGGTATCCACCTAACCTTTGGGTGAGTAGGCCTGTTGCATTCACTTTACAGGGAAAACTTGGTCTTTCTATCAACAGTGCCAAGATTTCTTCAATTTTCTTGTATCCCATAATTTGCTTTAATGACTTGTCGTCTTTCTGATTTTAGGCGAGTCACTACTTTTTTTCTCCATGCATAGTTTCATTAAGGGAAAAATGTTCCGTGTGGACTGAGGCTGCTGCTCTTATGGGCTGGCTTTCTCTTGGGTCTGAGCTCTAGCGTGGGTCACTCAGGGTCCAGAACAACCTGGCAGGCAGCTTAAGAATGGATGGTTCCAGAAGTCTGCAGCCTTCCCATGTCACCAGGAAAGCAGGGCTAGTGAATGTCTTGCTTATTCCCTTGTCTTCTAGAACAGTGCCTGCCTGGTGCAAAGTAGCTACTCCATAAACATGCTTATAAAGAAAGAAGGGAGGAAAGAACGGGAGGGAGAGAAGAATTATCAGACCAACTTGAGGAAACTGGAGGCCTGCTGTTCCCTCAACTGGCCAGCAGATTCTATCTCTTAAAGAAAGAAACACAATTGTTTTGGCATTCTTTGTTCATAAGGACCTTCAGGATCTTCTCTCTGATGATTTTCAAGGTCCCATAGGTCTCCCTGAAACTTGGTTATTTTAGAAATTTAGAGAAAATTTTAGTGCGATAAGATTACAGTTATATATTTAAGTAATTAAATATAAGTAAATCTATTCATAGTTCAAATTCAGTGGAAAGGATTTTTTAAAAATCTCATCAGATTGTTATAGCAAACCTTCGTTTTTGTTAAAAACTGTGATTTGAGCAGTAAGAACTTTGCATAACTAAACTTCAGAAGCAGACCTGTTGTAGAAAGAGGTGCTATTGTTACTGAGGGATTTGGAGTAAATATTCTACTTCTGGTTCCTTCCACATATCCAAAACCGTCAAGAGAACAATTTCAAAGAAGACACGGCATGAGAGTTAAAAGTTACAGCTGTCATTAGCTCTTGGCATTGAGGACTTTTTAAAAATCCCATTAAATCCATGACTTCATATACTTCAGAGTACCTGCTATTTGCAAATGCAGCTCAATAAATTTTTATCAAACTTGGGCATTTAGAAGAATAAATATAGCCCAAAATTTCATGGCTTCCAGGACACACTTAAATACCACATTATAGTAAAGTCTGATCAGAAGTCACCCTCAGCAGATAAATGAACACAGAACAATACAAATCAATGCAAATCAGCATCTGGCTTTGGAGAGAGAAATTCATGGAAATTTTTGACCATAAATTGTACAACACAATTTTGACCTTTTGTTAGCATTGTAACAGTTCATTTTTGCAGCCTAGTTCTCCTAAGAAGTTTGCTTCTAGGTAATAAAATTTATGTATATGTGTGTGTGTAGTTATATTTAATTATATAAAATATAATTATGTAGATTTATAATTAATAGAATCATAAATTATAAATATATAATTATTTTAAAATTATAAATATATATTTCTAAATATATAATTATTTTTACATAAGTATGTTTATATGTAATATAAAATATGTTTATAAATATAATCCTATATAACTTATAAATATATATTATATATAAAATTTTACTATCTAGAAGCAAATTATATATAATTATATAATATACATTTTATATATATATGTATTTGTATTTGCACTAATTTCTTTACAAATGTTCACCTGACAGTGGGCAAAGAAGTTAACATTTTTTTCTTTAATTCTTACAATAAAGCATGGCATCAAATTAAATTATTTGTCAGGTTTTCATCTTGCTCCTTTGATTTTGATTACCTAGTATTTTCTATATCTTAGTCATTAAAGTGGAAGATATCACCAGTTTTTTGTGTGTGCTGAAGGAAAATGTAACCTTGCCATGTAAGGGGCAGGAAGGAATTTTTATGAAATAACTTTTATTTGAATAAAAGGAAATCAATGCTTCTTTGGATAAATCAGCAAAATAGCTGCTCTTTAGTTTGAAGTGAAAAATTGGTGTACTTAGAAATCCGTTATATTCGCATGTGAAAATCTAGTGCATTGTGAGCTTCTTAGTGACATTCTCTGATTGGTCACGCTGAGCCAGAGGCTGTGCCTGGATTATGTCTTTACCGGTGTTCTCAGTTCTCAGCATTGGCACCAGACTCTAACATCGGAAGGAGGACTGAGGGACAACTGAGCCCTCGTGCTGTCATGTCACCTGCTGCACTAGATTCCAGGGCTGAGATGAGCCATTCAAAACATGTGTATGTCAGGAAAATTGATGCTCAAGAGTGATGTAATTCACCTGAATATCTGGATATTGTAGGAACCACCTCCCTTTGCCTTTGGACTAGTTCACTCTAGTTTAACATATAATTTTGGAACTGAGAAACCCAGGAAATTGGTTACTGCCATTATTTTTTTAATTAATTTAAAAAAATTGGAGTATAGTTGATTTACAATGTTGTGTTAGTTTCTGCTGTACAGCGAAGTGAGTCAGTTATACATAAGCATATATCCACTCCTGCTGTTTTATTGTTGTTGTTGTTTTGCTAGTGTATATACTATTAGAAAAAGGGGAAATAAATACTGATTCCAGCTGTTCAGCCCCAAATGTGTTTATCATGTTCAGTTGGCTGAAGCAGTTCTTACATGTTTGCTTTAAAATATCAAACATTTCTGTTTTGGAACTAAAAATGATTAAAAATATAAAGTCCAAAAATATATTAAAAATTGTTATAGCTGAAAAAAAAGTGTTCAGAGCACATAAGCCTCCTCGATTCCTACTTTATTGTCAACGTGTATATGTTTCAGTCTTTTGTGTTACTTGTCTTTCCCACTAGTTATTTAAAAATGGCTGGAATGATTTGAAATAGAACTCTAAGAGATACATTATTTTTATATTTGTTAGGGTTCTTTTTTAAATTTTTTATTGGAGTATAGTTGATTTACAATGTTGTGTTTGTTTCAGGTGTACAGCAAAGTGAATCAGTTATACATATACATATATCCACTCTTTTTTAGCTTCTTTTTCCATATAGGCCATTAGGGAGTATTGAGTAGAGTTCCCTGTGCTATACAGTAGGTCCTTATTAGTTATGTATTTTATATATTTTATATGTAGTAGTGTGTATATTGTTCGGGTTCTTTCAGTTCCCCTAAAGCAATAGAAATGGAGGTGGGAGGCTGACTTCAGACACAGCTGAATCCAGGAATGTGATCAGTGTCGTCACGGCCGGCTCTCTGTCTCGCTTTGTCTCCCTCTCCCTCTCCCTCTCTTCATTTCCTTCATAGTTGCACAGACTTTCTGTATGTAGTGAGTATGTTTACCAAGGTTGATTTAGCAACCCTACCTACAAACATCTCACTCCCCCATACGTAGCTCTGCATACGCGTCCTAGGAGGACTGAAATGGCCTGGTGTCGTCATGGTCCATCCCTGAACCAATCACGGTATAATCTGATTGGCTGGGGCTGCATCCTGCAATACTTCCTGCTAGAGCATGGTGGTCCCCACCCTACCCACATCTAGCATGTCCCCCCAGAGCAGAGAAGGTAAAGGAGAAGCTGGGTAGGTCATAACGGTGGATGCCCATGTCCAATATTCACATTTACCTCATGCCGAGAATGGGATGCCCTTGAACAAAGTCACTCAGATAATAAGCACTGTGGCAAAATTGTTTAAAACATCAAACTTAAATGAATACTTTTCAATGTTGATACAGATGTATATACTTTGATTGGCTTTGAGAACTAAGATAACCAATTTTTTCATCCAGTTTTCTGAGGAGGTGAAAAATAAATAGGAAAATATTCATCTATTTAGCAAATATTTATTGACTATTCTTCCTGTGCTAGGTGCTGTCCTGGACACTTGGAGATACAGCACAGAATAAAATGGACAAAAATCCATGTCTTCATGGGTCTTACAAACTTGTACACCGTGAGAATAATGCACTGCTTTTGAAAGTGTAATATGTAACTTCCAGTGATAGATACTTTGCTATTCCTGAGGGGTGAAAAGTACATAGTAGGGTTTGTACCATAGAACAAAGATGTGATTCTTGTTATACATACACACACACACACACACACACACACACACACACACACACACACACATACATTAATTCAGGACATAAATCAGATCTTTGTGGTTGTGGCTTCTTCAGTCTAGTCCATTCCACGTGAAGCTGAGTAATCTGATTTTATATTGAAGTGATACCTCTCCTCTCTCCTTAAATGATTAAAATATCATCTCAGAAGGAATTTAGGGGATGTCTAGTCTATCTCCTTGTCTGTTGGACAAGAATTAGCTGTAACTATCTCAAACAAAGGACACACAATATTAACCACTGTTTATTCTGAGTGTGCAATTCACCAGGCACCGTGTAGATGATTTGTTGTGCATGTACTATCTCATTTAATCCTCACAACAACCCAACAAAGTAGGTACTGCCATTATCCCCATTTCACAGCTGAAGAAAGGAAGGTTTATGTTCTGTGTGTCAGGACTCAACCTGAGAAATCTTTAAATTTCTTCTATTGTCTGTAAGGAAGAACACACCTTACTTTCTCTGCCTTACTGATTGAAAGGCATTAGAGTCCAGCGTAGAAAGGCAGGTAGATGGTCAAGCTCATCTTCAAACACCTTACCTTGATGAAATGGGACAGATGGGGTAATCTAAAAAGTTCTTGGTGAAAGTATGAAAAGAAAAACCATGAGGCCAAACCAGAGAAGGGGAAATAACAAGTGAGGAGTAGGCTGTGTGGCTCTGGTCTAAGGTGGGAAAGTGGGAGCTGGGAGGTGCGGGGGGCAAGTCTCTTACCCAGAAGTGAACTGAATAAGATTCATAAGGTTGCAGGAATCTGGGCTAGCACCATCCTTGAAGACTAACAGCCAATATCAAGCCTGCCTAAGAGTGCAGACGAAGCACTCAGCAAATTTAGTTTTACTTACAGCCTCGTAAGCCAGGATTGGTAATTCTCTGTGGTGTCTTTTAGTGGGAAAAGCAAAACAGGGATGACTGCTTTAAGTACCTTTTGGGGTAAATGGCTTTCAGACACTGGAGTTCCACGTTTTGCACCATCTCATGCGTCAGCCCCTTCTCTCTGCTGGCATTTCAGAGATGGGTGGGCACCCCTGGGTTGCAGCTGGTACAGCACCTCAGCTAGCTACTAGCTTGCATATCTAGCATTTATTGCTTTAGGTGTTCAAAAATAAATCACATCTTTAAAAGGTCAGTGTGGTTTATACTAACTATGTGAGCAATGAAAATGACAGTCTGGGGCAAGCTTATTTATTATTCTTCAAATGAGAAAAGTAATATTGCCTCATTGCAGAGGACTGGGAAAGAAAATGGCTCATAACCTCATCACCATGACCCCGTTCAAGACTGTGCTGTGTGCTTCTTCAAGAGGTTGATGCTGTTTGTTTTCTCTTTTTCCTTCAAAGCACAGCGTTTATGAGGAATGATCTTTAGGACTGTGTTTGCAATAGATCTAGGAGAAAGAAATGCATTTGTTAGAAGAGGCAACTCACCAATTCAGGTGTACTAGCAGCATTTTGAAAGTTGCTAACACGAAGCTGGAGTTGCCTCCCCACCAGAGGGTTAGTTTAGCCTGTGCGTGTGGCCCGATTCATCCTGTGGTGAGACCCAAGAACGGTGCTCTTGTTACTCTTATTCTTCAGGTGCAGTGAATTGTCCTTGTTCAGTTGCATAGGATTATCCAGCAGAAAATCCTCACTGGAGTTGGAAAATTGGAGGGGTCTGAATGTACCAAAATCAGATTTATAGAGAGACAGGAAGACATCCTGAGATGCTTTGCACGTTGAAGTTAAACATGTGAAGAGAGAGAGCTGATTGGCAACTGAAAATAGATGTAACCTGTTACTCCCATGGACTTCATCCTTCTCTATTCAATCACTATTGTCTACAACTCAAACATCCATTCACTCAACAAATGCTTATTAAGGAACAGTATGTATCAGCCACCATGCTTGGTGCTGCATATGTGATGGCAAGCAAGACGGATATGGCTTCTTCCGTCTTGGGGCTTATAATCCACTGAAATTAGCCTCGTGCAGTGAGCCACAGATCATCCCCACAGTGCATGGGTGGGAGAGTGGGGGCCAGCGCCCGGTGAATGACCGTCAACAATATTTTGTCTTGCACATCACATCTGTGTTCATTCTCACTGACATGCTTCCTTTTGCTCTCAACTGATTTAAGTGCTATGTCATGGGCATGATTTTTTAAAATGCTTTACTGAAGTTCATCTAGGAGTTTAATAGTATCTGGTCTTACGTTTAGTTCTTTAGTCCATTTTGGGTTTATCTTTGTATACGGTGTTGGAGAATGTTCTAATTTCATCCTTTCACATGTAGCTGTCCAGTTTTCCCAGCACCACTTATTGAAGGGACTGTCTTTTCTCCATTGCATATTCTTGCTTCCTTTATCGTAGATTAATTGACCATAAGTGCGTGGGTTTATTTCTGAGCTTTCTATCCTATTCCATTGATCTATATGTCTGTTTTTGTGCCAGTACCATACTGTTTTGATTTCTGTAGCTCTGTAGTATAGTCTGAAGTCAGGAAGTGTGATTCCTCCAGCTCTGTTCTTCTTCCTCAAGATTGTTTTGGCTATTCTGGGTCTTTTGTGTTTCCATACAAATTAAAAATTTTTTTGTTCTAGTTCTGTGAAAAATGCCATTGGTAATTTGATGGGGATTACATTGAATTTATAGATTGCCTTGGGTAGTTTGGTCATTTAACAATATTGATTCTTTCAGTCCAAGAACATGGTATATCTTTACATCTGTTTGTGTCTTCAATTTCTCTCATCAGCGTCTTATAGTTTTTGGAGTATAGGTCTATTGCCTCCTTAATAAGTAGTTTATTTCTAGGTATTTTATTCTTTTTGATGTGATGGTAAATGGGATTGTTTCTTTAATTTCTCTTTCTGATATTTCGTTTTTTAGTGTATAAAAATGAAACAGATTTATGTATATTCATTTGTATCCTGCAGCTTTACTGAATTCATTGAGGAGCTCTAGTAGTTTTCTGGTAGTGTCTTTGGGATTTTCTATGTATAGCATCATGTCATCTTCAAACAGTGACATGACAGTTTTGCTTCTTTTCCAATTCAGAGTGTAGGGGCTCACAAACAGATGCCTATGTGGAGCAGGCAGGTAGCAGAAATTAGAAATCAGGATGGCATATTTAAATACATAGGGATATTCTTCCCCTTCTCAAAGAATTACACCCTTTAAAAAATGTGTAGCTCTCTTGGTCTGCATTTTGTTTTCCTTCTTTGATAGAGACATGAATTCAGAGAAATAGCTGTCTGCTAATCAGAAACACCACAGAGCAAATGTGATGATAAAACACAGCAGGCACTTGGTGTCAAGGTCAGGGAGATGATCTGGAATGTTGAGGTCAGTGTTGAACTGGAAATTACACACCGCATCTAAAAGGAACAGCCACCTCCCAATGCCACCTTATTCTTAGAAAAAGCCAGAGATGTAGATTTTTAAGTGGGGGAACCTCCTGATACTTAAATATTGACTCAATCTTTATGCACTTTTCAAACAAAATACATGGTCAGGGTGAATTCAACCTTTCACACCAGTTGGTAACTTCTTGAATAAGGAGTCTAAGAGATGTTTTCTGTAGCCACAAATATTCTACAAGGTTTGGGAATGTGATTTTGGTAATTTCCAAAAAAAAAAAAAAAATCACATTACCAAATGACAGGTTTACCAAATCCAGTTCATTAGAAATCCACTTGCCAACAGCAGTTGGTGGGCTTTCCCTTAAATGTAGTGTGACCAAAGGCCACTGTGATGGATTGGCAGAAGCCCGTGTGAACCCAGCCACACGTTGATGAGTTCACGTGGGCATACATGTGAGTCTCCTGTGACACTTAACCCATTTGAGAAAGCAAATCTGTGCCATGCATTAAAGTGGGAAGCCAACCCAGTGTTTAGGAAATCCTTGGCATTTGTGGTACTTTACATCGCAATTTAAAATATTCAAGGCATTATCCTCTTGAAAAGCCATGGTCTCAAACCAGAGAAACTTTATACCCTTTGATCAGGGTCATAGCATTGCACCATCCCAGGGGGCACCATTAACATGGATTTCCTGTGCTCAGGGGCGCCGTTCACCTAGACTGCCATATATATTGTATCTCCCTGGGGTTGACCACTCAGCAGTTTTGCTTGGAGCGTGGCAATACACTTGTTCACAGAAATGCTCTTGCCATGAACGGGTTATTAATTACTACTTGGTAAAGTGATCATTTGGTAAATTTTCAATAAATTGCTTATTAGGCATTTTTATTTCTAAGGGATTGGCCTGTTTTCATCTCTCTAAAATGTCATTGTTTCTAACGTTCTTCACTCAAAACATATTTATGGAGACCCTTTTATGTGCCAAGCACTTTGGAAGGTTCTATGCTCAGAGACCTAATTCCTGCCTTTATGGAACTTACATTCTAGAGGTTGCGTGAGAATTCCTTACCCCATTACTGAGGCTCTTCCACCTCACTCCTCCACCAATACCCTGCTCACCCTCCACTTTGTTCCTACAACCACTTACTCAACACACTTAAACTATATTGCTAAGTATGGGCTAGGATGGTGATGGGAAGCCCTCAACCTCCTTCCTTTAAGATAATGATTTCTTATGGAAAATTGCTCTTAAGACAGGTCTTTAAGTTATATACAGTTGTGGTTTTTTTTTTTTTTTTTTTTTTTTTTTTTTTTTTTGCGGTACGTGGGCTTCTCACTGTTGTGGCCTCTCCCGTTGCGGAGCACAGGTTCCGGACGCGCAGGCTCAGCGGCCATGGCCCATGGGCCCAGCCGCTCCACGGCGTGCGGGATCTTCCCAGACCGGGGCACGAACCCGTGTCCCCTGCATCGGCAGGCGGACTCTCAACCACTGCGCCACCAGGGAAGCCCCATATACACTTTTTAACCACATGGTTTTGGGTCCTTACCAGGCATCCTCCTGAGCTCTTGCACCAGTGATGCCTTTTAAGATCATGCCTGTGATGTGGATGTGACTAATGTTGGAAACAACCAAGAAGTGGACATTGGAAGGGCAGCTCTCATGATTTCAGTGGGTGGTTATTACAAGTGAACGAGTGACATGTTAGTAAAAGTGGAAAGAGCGTTGAACCAAGGCTAAAAATATCTGAATCTGAGATTGAAAGTCCCCGCCAGTGACACACCAGTCATCTGGGTGTCTTGGCTGCACTTGTCTTCCTCCAGTCCTTCTTTTTTAAAATATTTATTTTATTTATTTGGTTGTGCCGGGTCTTGGTTGTGGCAGGCGGGTTCCTTAATTGTGGCACGTGAACTCTTAGTTACAGCATGCATGTGGCATCTAGTTCCCTGACCAGGGATCAAACCCCGGGCCTCCTGCATTGGGAGCACGGAGTCTTAACCACTGCGCCAGCAGGGAAGTCCCTGTCTTCCTCCAATCTTCATATTCCTCATCTTCCATGTGAGAATAAGAGCTGCTGTGTTCCTTCTTAAGCCTCCTCCTCTGAACACGTGATATAATGGGTGATAAGATACTCTGTACATGACAAATCATGTTAATGTAAAGGGTTATTGCTTTTGTTGCCATTCCTATTATGAAATCTGGCCTCTAGGAGTAATTTGAATTCGTTAAGAGCAAAATTCGTAAATCTGGCTATGGAGCCAGACGGTCTCGGTTTGAGTCCTAACTGTAACACTTCCGATCTAGCTGTGTGACCTTGGGCACATTACTTACCCTCTCTGATGATCAGTGGTTTCTCCTTGCGATGGGGCTGTATTAGTACCTCTCTCAGTGGATTGCTGTGAAGATACTGAGATAACGTGGGCAAAGTGCATGTGAGAGTCCCTGGCCCATCGTAACTGTGCCACAAATGGCAGCTATTGATGTTGTTGGTGTTCTTCTGTTATCCAGGGTGTGCATTGCTTTGTTATTCTTTTCTTCCCCTTTTATCATTCTGGTGTTTCCAGCTCTTCAAGTTTGCTGCCCTCTTAGAAGTACTATATTTCTGTGGCTGTCAGGACCTGTCTAAAAACTGTGCACGGAAGATCATGTTATGGTGGTGAAGACGTTCTCTCTCCCATCATCCCAAATATTGATTAATTTATCCTTCCGCAGATAGCACTTATTATATAAGCTTTGATTACACATTTAATGAACTGTTGTAAAAGTCCTTTTAAAATTGTATTGTCATTGTAACTTTCCATCGTAACTTCCTTCCAGTACAGAATACTGTGTCTAGTCCACTGAGAATGAACTTAGAATGCTCCTATGACTTGGATTGGCTTTAAAAACTATGGGTGATTGAGGCTTAATGCCATGTAACAACTCTCCTAGATTCTGGGAGCGAATCCAAGTCTGGTAATGCTATTAAGGAAAGGGAGAGGCATATGTATTTGAATGTATGGGGTGGTATCTCGAAGGGGACAAGATGGGGATATTTCCACCTTGGTATATGGCAGAAGGGGAGATACAGGAAAGAGATAGGAGTTGTAGGGTTCCCATCCCAAACTTTTCTTTGTTCTGCTCCATCACTCGCAGAGTAGGTGGTTGTGACCTTGTGTGAGTTATGTAATATGTAAGGGTCTTAACACCATCATTTCCTGCTTCACGTGAATCGGAGAGTCTGGAGTGTCCCTTACCTGCAGGGCTCCAGCTTTTCCCTAAACATAACCAGTCGGCGAAGCCTCTACTAAGCCACGAGGAACACTTGGTACATTTGCAGAGAACTCCTTTTGTGTGCCAAGCATTGGACTGTGTGTTCCTATGAGCAAAACAGGAGTGATCCTCAGGGAGCTGCAAGTCTAGAGGGGAAGAGAAACATGGACGAAAGAAATGCACAATGAATGCATGATTGAAATGGAGACAAATACTCTAAAGGAAAAAGAAATGTTTCTTTGAGATAAAACAGCAAATGGATCGGACTGCGCTGGTTAAGAAGATCATTTATTTATGAACAGGGATGCTTTTTTAATGATTTACTCCCCTCTGAATGAAGAATGTATTAAATATAAAAAGCAAGAGAAACATTTTTATGGAAAGCCAGAGTTTTAGGGAAACGATTCTTGAAAGTTCTAAAGGGACGATGCCATAGGTGGCACCATGCTTTCAGTGCCTTCTGATGTGAAAATGCTACTTGTTTTCCTTTTTAATACCAATCTATTAATGTAAAAGTATAAGAGGAGATAATCAAAGATATTTTCTCCATTTGGAGAAACCAAGAAATACAAATCTAAGTACCCGTAATGCCTGTTAGATGTATGTTTGTCACAGTTTAAAGCCACTGAGAGGGAGATTTTATTTACTTTCCCAGCATCCTGGTCTAAGAAGCTGGATTTTAAATGAATGTAGAACATAGTGTTCCTTTGCCCTGGGTATTTAAAAATAGACCAAGAATTTCGCCTAGGGTATCTTTCAGATACACTTTAGCGGACCTGATGACGATGATGGCTCTTCCCAGGATGGATTTAAATCTGAAATGAAATGAAAATTTAACAAGGTGAGTTTGTTCGGGTTAAAAGCGCCTACCCCTTTCAGCTCATCCAAGATTGTTCCTGGTTGGACAGTTTCCCAAGACAAGCTGGGCTGGTTCCCTAGCAGCTATAATGGTCAGTAAAGCATTCTGGAGTTCAGGTCTCTGTTAACTATTTTTTTCTGGCAAGACTGGAAACGTGAATTTGCCTACCTATTATGTCGGGTAGGTTTGACCTGGCATATTTTTACACTAGGATGCTGCTGGGTTTAAGATGAAAGTTTTTTGTTTTTTTCTTCCCCTTTTGAATGTTTTAGGGACCCAGCAGTTTGCTGCTCTCTGCTGCCCCCTGTTGCTTTTGAAAGGGAACATCTGGGTTTCCACTCAGTGATTCTTAAAATAATCCTTGCCAAGAGCTTCATGTGAGGTTGAATGTTGGGTTTCTCATTTCATGTGAGGGTCTGATCTGTGAAACTGACTTTTAAGTGAAAGCTGAGCTAAATGATGAAGAAGGCACCTAGCAACAGCAGGAGTCCCAGAGTTAAAGGACAAGAAGGAAGTGGACGACTGTGAGAGCCCATCTCCAGCTGGCCCTGTCCAGCTGCTTGCAGATATGCTTTGCTGCTTTAGGGTCCTGGTCCTTGGCTCCTTATATCCGGGCCCCAGAATTAGGTTCGGCTAAACAAATACCCTCAAGGTCCCACTGTATTTCAGGTCCTGTGCTAGCTGCTGGGGTTTCCAGGAAGGAGATAATAGAGCGTTAATACTTTGAGTTCTGGAGTCAGATAATGGCTTGGAATTTGAGCTTCATCTCTTGCCAGTTGTGACTTGGATAAATTACTTAAACCCGCTAAGGCTTAGTTTCTGTATCTGTAAAATGGGAATTATAGTAGTTGATGCATGGGTTGTTGTGAGAAGCAAGGAGATCATTGAAATGGCATTATTTATCATTTGTTGTTCACATGCTAATGTCAGGGCATTTAAAGAAAATTTTTTTAGAGTATAGTTGATTTAAAATGTTGTGTTAGAGAACTCTCTTGCATTCCTATACACTAATGATGAAAAATCTGAAAGAGAAATTACGGAAACACTCCCATTTACCATTGCAACAAAAAGAATAAAATACCTAGGAACAAACCTACCTAAGGAGACAAAAGACCTGTATGCAGAAAACTATAAGACACTGATGAAAGAAATTAAAGGTGATACAAACAGATGGAGAGCTATACCATGTGCTTGGATTGGAAGGATCAACATTGTGAAAATGACTATACTACCCAAAGCAATCTACAGATTCAGTGCAATCCCTATCAAACTACCAATGGCATTTTTCACAGAATTAGAACAAAAAAGTTTCACAATTTGTATGGAAACACAATAGACCCCAAAGAGCCAAAGCAATCTTGAGAAAGAAAACAGAGCTGGAGGAATCAGGCTCCCTAACTTCAGACTATACTACAAAGCTACAGTAATCAAGACAGTATGGTACTGGCTCAAAAACAGAAATATAGATCAATGGAACAGGAGAGAAAGCCCAGAGATAAACCCACACACATATGGTCACCTTACCTTCGATAAAGGAGGCAAGAATATACAATGGAGAAAAGACAGTCTCTTCAATAAGTGGTGCTGGGAAAACTGGACAGCTACATGTAAAAGAATGAAATTAGAACACTCCCTAACACCATACACAAAAATAAACTCAAAATGGATTAAAGACCTAAAATGTAAGGCCAGACACTATCAAACTCTTAGAGGAAAACATAGGCAGGACACTCTATGACATAAATCACAGAAAGATCCTTTTTGACCCACCTCCTAGAGAAATGGGAATAAAAACAAAAATAAACAAATGGGATCTCATGAAACTTAAAAGCTTTTGCACAGCAAAGGAAACCATAAACAAGATGAAAAGACAACTCTTAGAATGGGAGAAAATATTTGCAAACAAAGCAACTGACAAAGGATTAATCTCCAAAATATACATGCTGCTCATGCAGGTCAATATCAAACAAACAAACAACCCAATCCAGAAATGGGCAGAAGACCTAAACAGACATTTCTCCAAAGGAGATATACAGATTACCAACAAACACATGAAAGGATGCTCAACATTACTAATCATTAGAGAAATGCAAATCAAAACTGCAATGAGATATCACCTCACACCGGTCAGAATGGCCATCATCAACAAATCTACAAACAATTAATGCTGGAGAGGGTGTGGAGAAAATGGAACCCTCATGCACTGTTGGTGGGAATGTAAATTGATACAACCACTATGGAGAACAGTATGGAGGTCCCTTAAAAAACTAAAAGTAGAACTACCACATGACCCAGCAATCCCACTACTGGGCATATACCCTGAGAAAACCATACTTTAAAAAGAGTCATGTAACCCAATGTTCATTGCAGCTCTATTTACAGTAGCCCAGACATGGAAGCAACCTAAGTGTCCATCGACAGATGAATGGATAAAGAAGATGTGGCACATATATACAATGGAATATTACTCAGCCATAAAAATAAACAAAATTGAGTTATTTGTAGTGAGGTGGATGGACCTAGAGTCTGTCATACAGGGTGAAGTAAGTCGGAAAGAGAAAAACAAAAACCGCATGCTAACACATATATATGGAATCTAAAAAAAAAAAAAGGTTCTGAAGAACCTAGGGGCAGGACAGGAATAAAGACGCAGATGTAGAGAATGGACTTGAGGACATGGGGAGGGGGGAAGGGTAAGCTGGGACGAAGTGAGAGAGTGGCATGGACATATATACACTGCCAAATGTAAAATAGATAGCTAGTGGGAAGCAGCCGCATAGCACAGGGAGATCAGCTCAGTGCTTTGTGTCCCCCTAGAGGGGTGGGATAGGGAGGGTGGGAGGGAGACGCACGAGGGAGGAGATATGGGGATGTATGTATATGTATAGCTGATTCACTTTGTTATATAGCAGAAACTAACACGCCATTGTAAAGGAATAATACCCCAATAAAGATGTTAAATAAAGTAAAATAAAATAAAACAGAATGTTGTGTTACTTTCTGCTGTGCAGCAAAGTGAATCAGTTATACATATATCCACTCTTTTTTAGATTCTTTTACCATATAGGTCATTACTGAGTTCTGAGAAGTGTTCCCTGTGCTATACAGTAGGTCCTTATTAGTTATCTATTTTATATATGGGTGTATATGTCAGTCCCAATCTCATGTCAGGGCATTTTTCAGCACTGTCCTTCCATTATCTTTTGAATCCTCACAACATTCCTATGAACTATGTCAGATGATCATCCCTATTTTACAGGTGAGAAAGTAGAAATTTCAAAAGATGAAGGAATATATGCAAGGTTAAGCATAATATATACCAAGAGTTTTGTTGTTGTTTTCCTTTGGGCTGCACACAGCAGAAAACCCACTAAAAGAGGCTTGTCTTATACAGGAGTTATTGTCTCACTTTATGATTCCTGAAGATAAACAGCTTCACAGTTGCTAACATTAGCAGTGCAGTGATTTCACCAAGAGTCCTATGTGCTGAGACTTCCCTGGTGGCACAGTGGCTAAGAATCTGCCTGCCAATGCAGGGGACACAGGTTTGAGCCCTGGTCCGGGAAGATCCCACATGCTGTGGAGCAACTAAGCCCGTGCGCCACAACTACTGAGCCTAGGCTCTAGAGCCCGCAAGCCACAACTTCTGAGCCCACGTGCCACAACTACTGAAGCCCACGCGCCTAGAGCCCATGCCCCACAACAAGAGAAGCCACTGCAGTGAGAAGCGTGTGTACCGCAACGAAGAGTAGCCCCTGCTCGCTGCAACTAGAGAAAGCCTGCGTGTAGCAATGAAGACCAAATGCTGCCAAAAATAAATAAATAAATTTATTTTAAAAAATGAAAGAGTCCTATGTGCTTCATATCTTTTTATCTCCCCACCCTCAGCCTATAGGCTCTCAGGTTTGCCTCCTCATAGTGAAGATGGCTGCCACAGCTCCAGGCATCACGTCCTCATACAACCACATTCAAATACAACAAAGACACTTCTCACTTTCAAATCATGGGGAAGCCCTCAGCAAATGTCCTCTTAATCTCATTAGCCAGATTTGCATCACATGCCCATGCCTAAACCAATCACTGGCAATGGGGATGGAATGATCCATGCTTGGGTTAATCAGAAGTGGCTCTCTGGGAAGGGACCACCTTCTCTGAGCACACAGAGGGCGATCACTCAGTACTGGGTCTGAGACAGGTAAAAAGAACACTCTGGGGAAAGGCTGCTTAGTTGGCAGCCAGCAGGATCTACCCCACTTAGCTGGATCCATCAAGGCTAACTCAAGATCAGGCATTTTGGCCCAAGAGCCCATATCCCATGGATGGTGTATGAAGCGCTTAGCTCAGAGCCTGGCACGTAGCAGTCCCTCTCTGCAGGTCACCCAGTGTTGCGGGAATTCTGCTTACCTAATTGCTGTTCTCAAGAGGGGGAAGCAGACACATAAGAAAGTAATTTTATGATATGCAGAATGTGTTGTGCCAGTTGTAGTCACAGACTTTTATATTCACAGGTTCTATCAGTTTTAAGACACTGGCCCCTAGAGCAGCTATTTATTTATTTATTTAACATCTTTATTGGAGTATAATCGCTTTACAGTGGTGTGTTAGTTTCTGCTTTATAACAAAGTGAATCAGTTATACATATACATATGTTCCCATACCTCTTCCCTCTTGCGTCTCCCTCCCTCCCACCCTCCCTATCCCACCCCTCCAGGCGGTCACAAAGCACTGAGCTGATCTCCCTAGAGCAGCTATTTAGATTTGATTTTTGTTTCAAACTAGGTGTTGGTTCTGCTTTCTTGACCTCTTTGGTCTAGATCCTTAAACTCCAAAGAATCCCTCTCCATTCACCTCCTTTCCTCTGTAATCCCAGTGTCAGCAGAAATGATTCAGTGGAAACCTATGACTTTATTTGGAGGATGGGTCAAAAGGAAATCCCCCAAAGGATCTTGGGGCATTTTCCTTTTGACTTCAGTGTTCAAAATGATGTCACATTTTAGAAAATGAGTAGAAGTCCAGTCGAGTACAGTACAGTGGTTAAGATGTCGTAGCTTTGCCACTTGATACCTTCTGACCTTGAACAAGTTAATTAATCCCCTGGGCCTCAGTTTTTCCATCTGTAAATGGGGCTAATAATACCTCCCCCCCGAGGGTGTTCTGAGAAGTGACAGAGATAATATTTAAGTACTTTTGCATGATGTCCAGAAATTTACCATGTTCAATAACCCTCCCTGGGGCTTCCCTGGTGGCGCAGTGGTTGAGAGTCCTCCTGGCGATGCAGGGGACACGGGTTTGTGCCCCGGTCCGGGAGGATCCCACATGCCGCGGAGCGGCTGGGCCCGTGAGCCATGGCCGCTGAGCCTGCGCGTCTGGAGCCTGTGCTCCGCAACGGGAGAGGCCACAACAGCGAGAGGCCCGCGTGCCGGCAAAAATAAATAAATAAATAACCCTCCCTATTATCATTTCTGAGTCTCTTCACCTTCAAAGGGCAAGGACCCTTTCTAAAATAAATTGGGGGCACAGTGGCAAAGTGAGCTTGTTCTCACCATATTTCTGTGATTATTGGTCTGGATTACTTGGCTGGGGCTAAGGTCAGACACTGAAGGCTGTCGCAGGGGGCCCTGCCTGGGGAAACATCAACTTTCTTCTGCCTATGCACCTGGGGATTCTACAGAGGGGGCGTCCGAGACACTGAGGAGCTAATTCACTCTGACCTTGAACTGTTTATTTGACTTGAAGTGGTTAATGGCCAGATAACCACTCTGAGTTGATATCTCAATTTCTTCTATGTTTCCTGTGAGTCAAAAAGAAAAAAGTTGATAGTGATCAGAATTCATTTACAGAAGTGGTTTCCTTTTCCCCAGTCCGCTTGTCAGAATTCACTCTCTCCTTGGCTTGCTTGCTTCCACCTGTTCAAATATATTTCAGGCGCAGGGCTAGGGGCTGGGCGAGAATGGCGAATGCTTCATTCATGGACTTATTGTCACCCGTCATGCATGTTCTTCCCCCATAATCTTCCGATCCAGAACCCCTCCTACTGGGAGACCTGCCCATTTAGTTCATACGAATTTCTTGGTCAGAAGTCTAACTTTCAGGCTCTAACTGGGTTTTGGGATGTGCTTGGTTCATTCCCTCTGAGAAGCTGAACACGGGCAGCCTGAGCAGTGCACTGAGTGTGTGTGTGTGTGTGTGTGTGTGTGTGTAGGTGGTAGATACAGTAGGTCTCAAATCCCACCCTCCCCAAGAGCTGGTGCCTTGCCCGCGATGTTCAGTCTCCCTGAACTTCCATCTCATCCTTTGTAAGGCAGAAGTGCTGATTCTTACCTAATAATAACATGCACATTTATTGGATTTGAATTCTGAGATTGAATTGTTGGAAATGAGCCATTATGTGCCATTTGCCGTGCCGCGTATCTTCCAAGTGTTACGGCCCTGTGCAGCCTGCACTCCAGATTCTTCCCGCAGGTGCTCTGCTGCCTAGACTTAGTCTACAGAGTGTTTAATCCACTCGGAGGGATCAGTGGTGAACTCGCTTTTCCTGTCCCATCTGATACTGCTTGCGACAACAGCATCCCAGTTCATTGAGCACGGAATGTTCTTTGGATTTCTGCTTAAACATGAACGAAGAGTGAGTGTAGAATCTTTGGTCTCTGACGTGGGACCCTCACTTGGCTGAGCATAAGATACTCGGTGGGGGGTGGGGGTGGGGGTGGGTGGGTCATCTTCATGGTATCTGAATATACATCAGGGAGATCATCTCCTGTTTTCCAGTAAAAGATGGTGTTTTGAAGAGCACCATCTTTCCATGTTGGACCTAAATACATGTCTAAATCCATTCCATCATCTTGCACAAAAGAGACATTTGGCAGGTATTTATTAAACTGAATTGAATAATGCTCGAGTCCTCTTCCCTAAAGCACCGTTCAGCTGAGTGTAACACAAAAGAGACAGTGGATCATCATTCATTCTGGCTGAGCAACTTTCCTCGTTAAAGTCTTTCTGACGTTCGTGGAAAGACCAGGTAGAATCGCCAGGAGGACACTAATCTGGGAACTGAGTTGCAAAGCTGTAGCAGCAAAACGTGCGAGAGGAGCCCTTCTAGTGCCAGGCAGGTACACACTTAGTGGTGATGTGGAGAGAAAAGTACAGACGTCCAAAGCGCCCCAAAGGGAAAGAGGCAAATTTGACAGAAATCCAATTTCTGTCACCAGATTTAGATTATGAGATGAAAGGATAGATTTATGAGGATAGATTGACTCTCCCTGGGTATTATGACTTTGGAACTGCTGCCAGGTGAAAAGTGGCACATTTTTAGGGGAATTTAGATCCAAGGAAAAGGCTTTTCCTTAGGCAGGAATTAAAACATCCACCGATCCATATTTTTGTGCATACAGACACACATGCACAGGCAAGCTTTTAATTAACTGAGAAGTTTTGACTTAATAGCCATGTTTGTATAGATAGTATAAATATGACAAAAGGAGTTCAAAAATCAGCTGTGATTCCAACATCCACAGATAACAATTGCTAACACATTTTAGCCTTTTTTCTTTACATGTCCATACATATTTGCAAATTTGGGATCACCGTTAAGTTGCTTTGTTTTTACTTAAGATAGCATGACACTGATGTGTATAAAACTGATGACTAATAAGAACCTGCTGTATAAAAAAATAAATTCAAAAAAAAAAAGATAGCATGAGCATTTCTTCATGCCCTTAAATGTCCTTCTAAGATGTAGTATTTTAAATGCCTCCTAGTGTTGCACTGTATGGATGGCGAGTAATAACTAAAGCCCCTTGTTGGGTATTTAGGTTGTTCCCCATGTAACAGCACGTGTGTGTGTCTGTGTTTAACTTTTGCTCCACCCCAAGCCAATCTTCTCAATTTCTGGACCAACCACAACAAACCTTTTCCCTGGTGAATTTCAGAGACACGGGGTTCACATTCTTCTGAATTCAACCTGACCATCTGTAACAAGGGTCATGGAACCTAATCCTTTGATTTATTCTATCCGAAAATAGATCTCCTAGTTAATGGTTTTTGTTTCTGTTTTTTTCATTTTCATCCCGGTTGCATCAGATGGAGTATATCTTTTTTTCTTAGGAACGTTTCTGAAACTACCAAGCAATATGGAACATGTGGTCAATGAGGGTATTTTTCACAGATGCCTTTTTGTCACACAAATGGGATTAGCCAGAGACTAATTCATCTTGTACTCTGATGTGGTTTTGTAATCTTCACTTATCTATTATTAGGAGAAATTCTCTAGATGAGTCTTTCCAATGATACATGAACATACAAATTAATCATTCACGTTCCTATCCACCATCCAACTGTCCATACATCTATCTATCTGAATATCCATCCATCCAATACTTATTGAGTACCAACTCTGTGTTGGGCCATGAGTTACACACTGGGACAAAGAAGTGAACTAGGTTGCATCCTTTTAGCAAAAGCTTGCAATGTGACGGCACTCACATTTTAATGCTGGGTTCTTTATGCTGAGGTTCAAGGCATTTTGGGGGATCCATGAAACTTCTGAAATTATTTGTGAACTATATTATGTTATATGTAAAACCTTTATGATTGTAGATTTGTGAAAATGGGGTCTGATTCTTCAGATACTTAAAACGCTCCATGATCCTGAAAAGACACTGATATTTAGGACTAATTATTGGAAGAGACCACCAGGTGATCAGTTGTAACACGGTGTGAGAATTGCTAAAGTTGAGGCATGGATTCTATGCTATAGGAGAACAGAGCTGGTAGGTCCTAATTCACTTCAGTAGCCGCATATTAAGGGGAGCTCTTTGGGGTGGTCAGGCTGAGTTCTGAAAGATGATTAGAAGGTGGATAGATGAACATATGCATTTGTTCTCGGCAGAGAGAGGGACACATGCAAAGGCCCAGAGGCTTAAGAGATTTGGATATGATCAAGAAACATTTAGTCGGTTAGATGACTAGCACCTAAATGGAGGGTCTATGGAGGAAGGGAAGGAACTGAGGGTGTGGAAATTGGTAGAGACCAGATGCTGAAAGGCATTGTAAATTCTAGACGGAAATCTGCTGGAGACCTTGAAAAACTTAAAGATTTTAAGCAGAGTGACTCCACGCATTTGTCTTTTGAATGCAGATATTTTTGGGAGGGACTCTAGCCTCAACCAGCTCATGATTAAATTAATGGTCCCCTGAGGGCTGGGTCAGGTGTGTGTTCTTGGGGACTGAGACACTTGGGGATGTGGATGTTGGAACAGGCAAGCTAAAGGTAGGTGACAACCTTGCCAACTTCAAACTTGGCAGTTTACAGAAATGGCAGAGAGCCATCACGTTGAGTCCTTCCTAAGGCACCGTCCACTTTCCATAAATCAGCTTATTTAATCCTCTTAAGAATTTACAAAGGCATAGATTGTGAATTAATTTCCTATTGCTATTGTAACAAATTACCACCATAGTGGCTTGAAAGAATACAATGTATTATGTTACAGTTCTGGAGGTCTTAAGTCCTAAGTGGGTCTCCCTAGGCTAAAATCAAGGGGTGGGTGGGGCCACACCCCTTCTGGGGGCTTTGGCTCTGGTCCATTTCCTTGCCTTTTTCAGATCATAGAGGCTACCTATGTTCCTAGGGTTCAGGGTCCTTTCAAAGCCAGCAGTGGTGTCTTGATTTCTTCTTAGGTCATATCTCCCTGATGCCGACTCCTCTGCCTCTCTCTCCTACATTTAAGGACCCTTGTGACTGCACTGGGTAATCCAGGATAATCTCCCTATCTTAAGGTCAGCTGATTAATAACCTTAATTCCATCTACTACCTTGTTTCTCCATTTTCCTGATAAGGCAGCATAGTCACAGGCTTGGGGGATTAGGACAGTGTCATCTTTAGGAGGCCATTATTCTGTAGACCATACATTATCTCTGCTCTTCTGATTGCAGAGACAACCTCGTAGGTTACAGTCACACAGCTAATGGAGGGTCAAAACAAAGATTTGAGCCCTGATGTCTTTGGCTCCAGAGTCAGCCAGTGATAAAACGTAAACCTTGAACAAAAGTTAATGATCAAAGATACTTAGGTCTCCTCCTCCTTTTAGGTAATTTATGTTCTGTAGAGGGTTTTTAATTTGCTTTTTAAATTAGTCATCCTCCAAATTACTCACCCCCATGTTGCCATTGAAAAGTACCTGGGAAGCCTACTGTGAAATGGATCTTCGGTTTTGACCTAAGCTTTGTCCCAATGACAAAGCTAAGTTTGTAGGGGGGCAGACTGTCCCTAAATGTGCTTGCCATGGATGAGAAAGACCAGACATGTCCCTTTGGTAGCATCTTTTCTTTTTATCATTCCCTGAGTCACCATCCAAAGGAAGAGAGGTCGTTAGGGATGTGATTTTGAGAAGAGGTCCATCATCCATTCAGTTTCTTTTAACCCCAGATGGTATTTCCCAGTAACAAGGAAACACTTAGGCAAAGAGGGAACAGTTCCTATGTAAAACCTAAAACTCTTGGACTCACAGAGTAAGGTAGAATTTATCAGACTAAAAAGTCACCAAGGGAGAAACTGACATGCAGATGCTAGAATACCAATCGTAGCAAACATTCCATTGGAAGCTTGAAAGGAGTTATTTTAGGACAAATAAAAGAAAGGGCTACTTTTGAAGTAGGTAGGTCGCAGCCAAGAGCTCTGGAGTTTAACTACTTTTAGTTTCAACTCCAGGCTCTGCTGCTCCAACAGTTTAAGATCATGACACAGTGTTTTACCCTCTCCACATCTTAGTTTCCCCATCTGCAAATTGGAAATAATGATGGTATCAACCTCACAGTGTTCTTGTGAGCAAAACACCCAATGGACCGTTTGGCACATGATAAAAGCCTGTCCATATATCTATCTATCCATCCATCCGTCCATCCATCCACCCTTCCTTCCATCCTTCCATCCACCCTTCCTTCCATCCTTCCATCCATCTGTATTAGATCATTATCCTCATTATTAATGGAAGTTAATGACAGAAATCATATTTAATGAGGTTTAATGATTGAGGTCTGTCCATCCATCCATCCATCCATCCATCCATCTATCCATCTACCGTTCTTTCCATCCATCCATATTGGATATCATTATCCTTATCACTATGGAGGTTAGTAACAGAAGTCAGATTTAATTAGGTTTAAATAAACTCGAGTAGATTTGGATTCCTTTCAAAGTGAAACATTTAAAATAATTTTTTAAAGTGAATATACGAACAAGTGAAGTCAAAATGGTAAATCCTTGATAGATTTCTAAGTGAAGTAGAGGGTGTTTAGAACACCTCCGCTGTTTCTGAGAGTGATGTCAAGAAACTTAGCCAACTCACTCTTCCCACAGACTGTCCGTGCACTTTATATGGAGCAGTTTGGACCCTTGCTGTTTAGACAGCCGCCAGAGTGTTTTCACCCTTTTTTGTCTTGCTTCCTGGGTTCTTCCTCACCAAGGAGAAGGGCTGGCAGAATTGGAAGTGAGTGGAGGCACTCCTGTCTGCCATTCATTTCAGGAGGCAGACACCTCTAACGAGCTTGTACCTGATAAAGTCTCTGCCTTTGCAAGGGGCTTGGTAACCAGCCAGCACCTTACTTTACCTCTGATTAGTCCTGCTCTGAGCTTTTCTTCTGAAACTGAAAGGAAAAAGTAGAAAAAGAAAGGTGAGATATCAAAGCAAGTCCAAAACTGAGTGAGGCAGAGAGGTAGACTAATGACCTGCCTGGGTTTGGAATTGTTCCCCAGACTATCTGGTTTTCATGGTGATGCACGTGAAAGCGTATCCACTATTAGAGAGTTGGCTTGTCTCCTGACAGCGCCCTCCACCCGGCTGCAAGCAAAGCCTGGTCTCCAGTTCCTTGCCTTTGAGCTTGAGTCCCAGATCCCAGTCACCCACCCCCTAGTGGGAAAGGATTTTCGAAGAAGCCTGGCCTGCCCCAGAGCTGGCCCTTTTAGGGTGTAAGACCTTGGAGGATATGGAAACATCATCAAATGTCATTTGCCTTTGCCTCCATGTTGCCATGGAAACAGAACATGGCTTGCTCATGGTAAACGACCTTGTCATTGCTTTTGTATATGCTCTTACTTATTGTGCTGGAGTTATTTATAACCTGATGGAAGGGAGTCCCAGGAAAGCTTAATTGTTCCATGGGGGAAGGAGAAAAATTTTGCCCCAAAGAAAAGAGGTCTGAGACAAGGAAAGAAAAACAAAATGAAACAAATGAAAACACATGGATAGAGCCTTCTGAAAATCACCTCCCAAATGCATTTTTGCCTTGTTTAGGACCATGGGTGCTCTACTTTATTTGTTCTCAAAATTTATTTTGGGTGTTTTATGTAGCCATTATAATATTTTCTTAAAATCTCTTTAGGACTGTTAATTCCCTTCATATCCTCTGCAGAACTTTCCCTATAGTTGGTTAATATTTCATCTAAGACTTTGGAGAACAAACGTATGGACACCAAGGGGGGAAGCGGGGGGTGGGGTGGGGGTGGGGTGTGTGTGATGAATTGGGCCATTGGGATTGACATGTATACACTGATGTGGATAAAATGGATGACTAATAAGAACCTGCTGTATAAAAAAATAAATAAAATAAAATTTAAAAATTACCAACTACCATAAAACCCTAAGAAGAATGATTTTACTAAAAAAAAAATTTCATCTGAGACTTTGGAATTCTAGACTGAAGCTGTTTTGTAAATTCTCTACACCTCTGATGGCCTTTGAGGAAATTCTGGATCCTTGGTTTGGAAGCTTTTGGATTCCATAAACCAACATAACCTTTTCCTAGGATTTGATGCAGTGTCATCAACTTTATTTATTTATTTTAAAATTTTTTCTTTATTTTTGGCTGTGTTGGGTCTTAGTTGCTGCACGCGGCTCTTCACTAGTTGCAGTGAGCGGGGGCTGCTCTTCGTTGTGGTGCACAGTCTTCTCATTGCGGTGGCTTCTCTTGTTGAGGAACACGGGTGCTAGGCGTGCAGGCTTTAGTAGTTGTGGTTCGCAGGCTCAGTAGTTGTGGCTCGTGGGCTCTAGAGCGCAGGCTCAGTGGTTGTGGCGCACGGGCTTTGTTGCTCCGCGGCATGTGGGATCTTCCCGGACCAGGGCTCGAACCCGTGTCCACTGCATTGGCAGGCGGATTCTTAACTACTGCACCACCAGGGAAGTCCCATCATCAACTTTATAATTTACCAAATGAGGATGTTTCAAACCCTAACCACTGTCACTACATAGGTCCTGTAGCCTATGTAGACATGGAAGGGTTACCATCACTGTCACTTTATAAAATAGAGGATGTTATATGAGCTATAAAAAAATACTATAACAGATAATATATTTGATCATCTGCTGTGTGTCAGATACATTAACCTTACTCCTCCAGCATGGGCAGTGGGCCAGCTGCATTAGCCTCACCTGGAGAAGAGTTAGGAACACAGAGTCTCAGACCCCTCCCCAGACCTACTGAACCAGCACTTCCAGTTCACTGAGGCCTCCAGGTTATGAGAATGGGCATTAAAGTTTTAGAAGCCTTCCCCTGGAGAAATGTGACTGCAACTGTGGGACAGACCTGTCAGATCAGAATCTCTGGGGATCTCTGTGTTTTAACAGGCTCTCTAGATGACTCTTATCAACACTAAAGGATGACAAGCTCTGGCTCAAAGAGAGAGCTTTCATTATCTTCATTTGGCAGGTGAGAAAGATGAGCCAATGGGAGGACAAGTCACTTCTCTCAAGTACTTAGTAAGTGACCAGGTGAGGGTTTGAACCTAGGACCTGTGAGTCTGGAGTCCATAGCCCTAACCATTATGCTCTACTGCCACCATCCCTTTGAGCTCTGTTCTCCACTGCACTTAGCAGTCCCCAAGGCTCTTGTTTATTTATTTTCTATCTCCCCATCCAACGCATTGGAATGTAAGCTCCTTGGAAGATCGCCAGCTCGTTCACTGTTGTATTGCCATTTGATATCACTAGAACCTTTAGCAAACACCAGCCTCCCCTGGCGGGCTGGTAAACCCCATGTGGCTGGGCGTCTGATTCAGCAGGTCTGGGCAGGGCTCGAGACTCTGCATTTCTGACAAGCTCCCAGGTGGTGCTGCCCCTGCTGCTGGTCTGTAGATCTTACTGGGATTAGAGAGAATTTATGCCATTTTTCAAAGGCAAAAGAAGTGTGTCTGTGTGTGGGAGGGGAGAGGTTGGCCATCGTTTACTTTGTGCCCTGGCTGCCCTTGGTCGTTGCCTGGCATTCTACACACTTTGCAAACTTTGCCTCATTAATCTTCCCCGCCCCAGGAGGGCCTGTGTGACGGACACTGGTGCCTTTATTTCACAGATGGAGAGGCAGCAGTGCTGAGGGAATGTGACAGGCCCAAGGTCACATGGTGAGTCCCCTGAATGAACCGAGAATAGAAACGTCGCCGCCTGCCGCAAAGCCCGGCTCCCCTCACCCCCGTGAACCTGCGAGCCCCTAAGCCTGCAAAGCCTCCGCATGTCCCCTACATCAGTGCCCACTTGCACTGCCTCCCAAATTAGCTTTGTCTCTTTAATCCCACCCTCAGGAGACGCAGGTTCAACGTTAGCACGCAGCACCTTTTGAGTTCCTTGAAACTTGGATTCTGGAATTATTCAAAGTCAAGAGCAGTTAATTATAGAAACATCCGTCTAACGGAAGAGCTGCTTGAGTCTTTGCTACCAGAGGCTGTCCAGGTCCTCCCTATTCTCTTTCTCTGCACGCCTTCAAGGGCTCGTGCATTTGTCCCCACTGACAAGTTGAACATTGACACACTTACTACAGATACAGATGCTCAGTCCTAGAGACCAGAATCCGTGGGGGTCGAGTCCAAGCCCCCATTTCACTAACAAGCTCCTCAGGTGGTTCTGATGCAAACGTTTCCTGGAAAATTCCTAAGTAGAGGAGGTGGACGAGCTTTCAGGAGTGCTAGTAGCTCTCTTCCCAGATACGTGGTAAACAGTCAGGAGGGATGGGGCTTGGGGTAGGGGGAGGGCTTGGACTGCATTCTGTAAGCCGCCTTCTGTGGTTCTCGTAGGACACGATTTAAATCAACAGAGGATGGATTGCGTAGGCGGGTTCCTGGTTCTTCATTAGGCAGAGAATGTTTCTCCATCTGGTTGAGAGTCTGTCGCATTGTATGACTCTAGTGGGCGATGTATTTTGGAATTTACATAAAAGAAAATTTGGTTTAACACATTTTACTTTTCTCATTAGCCAGCACTCGTCTGGAAGAATGGAAAAGTCCATTTGGTTGAGTCAAAATGGAAACTGGCCATTGTAAATGTTAATATGGTCCACCTTTCTTTTTGGTTTTTTTGAGTTGATCCATAGTGTTGGTCTGCTTTTTGGCTTGATGTTAATTGGAATATGGGCTATGGGAACCCAAGCTACAGTAAAATTGGCATCTGGTTTGGTCCTGTAGCCTATGTAGACATGGAAGGGTTAGTTCTGACTGCCTCCACGGTCATTCTAAGTATCTAGTCAACTTGAATATATGATTCCATTCATATGAAATATCCAGAATAGGGAAATCCATAGAGGAAGAACGCATATTAGTGGTTGTCAGGGTCTGGGAGAGGGGGAGAATGGGGAGCAACTGCCTAAAGAGTTTGTGGTTTCCTTTCGGGGTGCTGGCAATGTTTTGAAACTAGATAGAGGTGGTGGTTGTTCAATGTTGGGAATGTACTGAATCTCACTGGATTGTTAACTTCAATATAGTTAATTTTATGTTATGTGACTTTCACCTCAATAAAAAATGGTAATAATAAAGCCATACAACAAATAAGAACAAAACAAACTAACCCCATGTGGCACATCCTTACCTTTTCTCAAAGAGTTCACCCTAATTTAAGGGACCATTAATAATAGATCTTCTCTTTTGCTTCCATATAAAAGGAGTTCTTCTCCCTTTGCCTCATTTATCCTCATATTCAATAATAAAACGTATGAATCATCATCTGTACAGGCAGGTGGTGTAACTTAGCATCGCTTAGGATTCAGGAGGCATCTTTAGGTAGGGAAGGATGTGTGGAAGACTTGGGAGGGTTGGGGAGGGCATATTATAAAACAAAACAGACTTGAATGTGAGGGATCCTCTAAGATAGTCAACTTCAGGTTAATCAAAATGGGAAGCAGGTGTTGTCTTTTCACGCTATTCTAATATGATACTTTGGTCAATCTAGGCCCCCTCCACCCCCTCCCCCTCAACCCCTCTTACACACACCTTGCAGTAAATATACTTTGATTGACAGTGTATTTGAAGTTCAAAGCAATCAGTTCAAATTCATTTTATTCTTATATAATAATGGATATTTATTGAGTCCCTACTACAGATCCCAAACTTGACACGCCTTACCTACTTTGTGTTTCTGCAACACCATGATTCAGGGACTGTTATTATCTCAGTTTTTTAAATAAAGAGGCAAGACTCAGTGATCTGAATGAATCGGCCCAAGTTAACAAAGCCAGCAAAAATAGCAGGGCTGCAGTTAGAGCCCTGGGTGATCCGAACCCCAAAGCCATTACTCTTGACATTTCAGTCTTCTTTGGAGGTCTCTGATGAAGAGTTCTTGAGGGATAGCTATATGGCCAGACTTCCCTACACGCACACAGTGGGCTTTCTGCTTAAAATGATCAACCTTGTATTTTAAGGTGTGGGTTCCTCCTAAAGAGTTTTAGGGTCAGACAGCTCGGTTCAACTCCAGTTCTACCACTTACCAGCAGTTTGACCAAGCTCTACAAAACTATCTTTGCCCATTTTTTTCCTCTGTAAAATGGGCATAGTAATGACTTCCTAGCCGGGCTCTTACAAGAATTCAGAGGTGATTTCTCTGGGAATACCTGAGACTGCTCAGTCTCCAGGGCTCACCCTTCTCAGGCCTTGAATCAGTGGCCACCGTCAGTCAGTGTAGGATTCTGGGTCTCGAATCCTCTTTCTCTGCTGAGTAATGGTCTGTAGACAATTGCAGAAATTAAGGAGCATTTGCCTGAACACAATAGCCTCATCATGAACCAAGAAGTTCTTAATATCCACATAGGAATCTAGTTTTTGTCACAAAGCAGCTATGAAACGGCTTTCTTTTGGTGAAACTATTTTTTTTTTAATCCTCTGCTTTTCAAAACAGCATTTTTACAGTCCCCAAGCTGATTCTCCCCGAATCCCGCACACAGTCCGCACCCTCCCTTGGCCCCGTCTGCCTGGGCAGTGGGACCTGCAGGACCAGGGTGGCCATTCCTGGGAGGTGATTGTTCTGCCAGGGTTAAGTACCTGGAATAGCCTGGCCTCTGGGAGGCCCAGCATATGAGGTGATTGTTTCGCCTTGAGCACATTCTTTGAGAGATCCACATTTCTAATAATTAAGAGCCAAGACGCTGAGGCTGTTGAACTGGCTGCCTGTTGTTTTCTACGAGTGTGGCGGAATGGCCTGATTTCATTTCCTCATAATTAAAGTATTCCGAATAGCAGTGTGAGTTTTGACCTGAAGGAAGTTATTAGGATAATCTGCCTTTTTCCAGCAAAATGATACACCCAGAAATGCATTTAGTTAAAACCTCTGGTGAGAAAGGTTTTTCTCTCTCCCTCCTTTTTCCCTCCCTCCCTCCCTCTTGCCTTCCTCTCTCCCTCTTTCCCTCTTAGAAATGTGCTGAGACCTCATTAGGCCTATAGTAAGGGTTCATTCATTATTCTGAGACGTGAACTATAACGCTGTATAAAAACTGCATTAAGTGATCTGACTGAAGTTGGTGCCTCAGTGTCTGCCCCTCTAAATCTTAGAAGGGCTCAGTGTGAAAGAATGCAAATCATCAAATTGTAGGTGAACTGTTGAGGCTGTCTTTTTCTGCATAAGAAAAGTTTCCTTTCAGGCAAGTAGATCTGGATGAAAAGCTTAAGGATAATTTTCTCTGTAGACATTAGGGATCCTTGATGGTCCTCTCTCTCAGTCTCAATCTCTCTCACTTTAATGTGAATCATTGACCTCAGATATGGCTGTCCTCTCCTAAATTTTATAGGAAGGTTATTGAATCATTTTTCCCTTGATTTCCAAGTTTCCTACCTTAGCCCTGTCTCAGTGAATCACAGCTGTCAAGCTGTATCTCATGATTTTCATCGTAGAGAGAATTCCAGTTCCTAGACCAGGTCAGTCCTTTCCAAGCCTTGTGCCCCGAGCTGTAGGACTGAGTTGGGTCTGGGGGTGACTTGTGGTCATTTGTCCTTTTAAAAGGACGTAACAGTAGGTCTTTCTCTGCAGGCATCTTAGTGTGTTCAGGGCCATGGGGACCCTGGTTCTTAATTCAGTCTTTCAGTAACTGTCGTTATGAGCAATCAGGGTGTGCTAGCCTCTGCTGGGCAATGAAGGGGATTGAAAGTAGGGGGTGAAGTCGATTGGTTGCTGGTTTAGTAGGTAAGTGACATCGTTGTCCTCAGCAGGCAGAAAAATGGGTCACAAATGTGAGAACAAGCAGCGTTTGCTCCGTGGGCAGCAGAATTGGCCAGTTCAACCTGAATCATACAGCCTGAGCGTGAAGAGGAGACTTGAGGGCTGAACTCTGTGGGTTTCATTTCATTTCTAACAGTTACCCATGTTGTGACCTTGAGCAAGTTACTCCCATTCTCTGGGCCTTGGTTTCCTCTTCTGGCTGAAGATGGGGCGGTTCTCCCTCACCCTCTTTGCCCTCAGCGGGATGCCGAAAGCTTGGCCTCTGTGCAGCGGTGCTGAATCGAATCTCAGAGATAGAGTTTTGGGTGAAGTAGAAAAGAGTATAGCTTTATTGCTTTGCCAGGCAGAGGGGGCCACAGCGGGCTCCTGTCCTAGAAAACTGTGTGTCCCAACCTAGGGGAGTTTGGTGAGGAGTTTTATGGCAACGGTTCAAGGGTGGGGTTGCTGATAAGATTAGGGTGTGTGCAGGGCCTGCATTCCTCACATCTGGTCTCAGATAATCTTCCTGATGAGCTTCTCTGGTTCCTTTAGTGTAGCCTCAGATGGTCTTTCTCTGGCATGAAGAATGCTGACATCTTAAAGAGCTTTGTTATGTGTGTCCCTTGAGGGGGAACCAGGACCCTGCCCCAAGGCTACACTATTGTTTCCTCCCTTGTCTTTGCATCCCTTCCCTTCCCAAATTAGCAACTGTTTGAATCTACCCTTTGGAACTCAGGGAAGGTCAGGGAGGCTGGAGGCAAGAAATGGGGGACAGAAAGGCTTCCGTGCCCAGGAGCCCCACAGGGTCCTGCTCGGTTTCAAGCACATATCCTCTGCCATCTCTTCCTACCTCTTTCCCTTCACCCTCCAGAATTTCAACACCCTGGTACTAACCTATTCACACCTTCCAGCTTGGAACCCCTGCCTTGACTCCTGACATTTACAATTTCTACCTTCACAGACCTTCTAATTAGGGAAACAGTAGGTTTTATTTTCCCGGCATTTGATACACGACTGTATTATCTTTTTCCCTTTTGATGTCTGTCACTCCATTTAAAACCTACTCCTTTGGTCTAAGGACTATAACTTATGGATGCTCCTTCAATTACAACATTCAGAGAGACCCTTGGAACTTAAGGCATAAATATCTGCTTTTGAGAGCTAAGTGATACCATCTTGGAAATAAGGTCATACCAAACTAGATTTTTTTAAACAGCTTTATAGAGATATAATTTACATAACATAAAATTTACCAATTTTAATTTTAAAATTCAATTATCTTTAGAAAATTTACAGTCCAATTTTAGAACATTTCCATCTCCCTGAAAACACCCTTCCCCCATGCCCATTTGTGGTCAGTCTGTTTTTCCACCCTCAGCCCCAGGCAACCACTAATCTATTGGCTTGGCCAAAAAGTTCGTTCAGGTTTTTCCATAACATCTTAGAACTTTCTGGCCAACTCAGGATATTGTTCGTAGCAGCACTAGTCACAATAGCCAAAAAGTATAAACAATCCAAATGTCCATCAGCTGGTGAACAGATAAACAAAACTCACCATACCCACACAATAGGATACAATTCAGCAAAAACAAACTACAAAGAGGTAAACAAACAAACAAAAACCCAGAATACTAATACAAGCTACTACATGGATGGATCTCAAAAAACATGCACACATTTTGCTAAGTGAAAGGAGTCAGATACAAAAGACCATATATTGTACAGCAGAAAATACACCTCGACTTTCTGTTTTAGGAGCCTAAACTACTCACTTTTCCACTTTTTCTGCTGAAGGGAGAAATCCAGAAGCCAGAAAGGAGACCCTAGCTTCTCTTGAGCCAAATAAAAAGGCCCATCATTCCTCTTACCTGCGTCTTGCCTTACTTCTCAAAGCCCATTTGGGACCAAGCTCCATTTTTAAGTTAATATGATGGAGAATATATACCATGTCTGCTAGGACCTGGTGGCAGGCAGGGATGGTGAAGCTGATCGTTTGTTTTAAACATAAATCATTTGTAATGCATGATTCATCTCTTGCTAGAAGGTACGTGGCACCTTTTACATATGCCGTGATTAAAATTGTGACAACATTTGTAGCTCAGAAGGGAAAAAAAATAATCAGAGGTTTATTCATCAGAATTTTCACAGATTCCACATTTGTGGGATTGGAGATAATACCATCTTAGCCTATTTTAAACTAGCATCCTGGGGAGGGGGATGTTGGTGTGCTGGTGTAATAAGCAAAACAAAGACAAACCAAAAAATTAAGTTGTTTTAGAAATGGGCAGATAAATGTCTCCTAAACCTCAATAGTTATATTCACTGACACCATCTTTTATTTATTTATTTTTGTACCTTTCTTCTGTTTATTAAATAATATATATGTGTGGAGGAAAAGTTGGAAAAAAGAAAAGAAAACTATATAAGAACATAAATTCCCTTGTAAAACTCTTACTATCGTGGATACTTGCTAACATCATTCTGGTGGATTCCCTTTGTATTTATTTTTTCCTCTGTGTATGTGAGTACTCATTTATTTAATTGGGCTCAAACTATATATATATTACTGTGCCCTGCTATTGTCACTTGGCGTTTTATTATGAACATTTTCTTCCACCTCATTAAATATTCTTCAGGAAGGTAAACTTAATGGTCCATAGTAGCCCAACATTTGGGTGTGCCATCACACTTACATTCTCCATCTGTTACGCACTAATATTGTTTTGGTTTTCTTTTAATTTTATTTATTTATTTATTTATGTTTGGCTGTGTTGGGTCTTCGTTGCTGCATGCAGGCTCTCTCTAGTTGCGGCGAGCGGGGGCCACTCCTCGTTGCGGTGCGCAGGCTTCCCACTGCAGTGGCCTCTCTCATTGTGGAGCATGGGCTCCGGGAGCCTGGGCCTCAGTAGCTGTGGCACGTGGGTTCAGCAGTTGTGGCTCACGGGCTCCAGTGCACAGGCTCAGTAGTTGTGGCACACGAGCTTAGTTGCTCCACGGCATGTGGGATCCTCCCAGGCCAGGGATCGAACCCTTGTCCCCTGCATCTTTGAGGTGAGCTCTTTTCTACATTCTCATTCTCAGGGAACATGTCCTTGTGTATTTTTTGTTTGTTTGTTTTAATAAGACACTATTCTCTCTTCTGAAGCTAAACAAACTTCAGAAGTGTCAGATTATTGCTAAATTTGTCCCCTAGTATTGTTGCATATATTAATACCATCTAAATATTATTAAAATGGAGTTAGGTATTACTTTCTAGGCAATTTTAATCCAAGTTGCACTCGACATAGGATGGATGGATGGATGGATAGATGGATAGATGGATGGATGGGTGGGTGGATGGGAGAGATGGCTGGACAAATTGATAGATAGATGGATGGATGAATGGTATATTCCAGGTCCCACTATCTAGAGCCTACTTTAGGTGCTGAGAAGAAAATAATTTTTAGTTGAAACTATTGATTAATGACACCATCAGTTCCATAGAACTTGAATTCCGGTCAGAGTTTTAACAATACTTATCCCCCAGATCATTGCTTTACTTCCCTTATCAATCAGGGATAGGCTTGGAAAAAACCTCAGCTGTTATGTTACACACAGCTACTATTTTCTGTGAATTATGGTAGAAATAATAGGCTCACTCATAATATAAAGATTTAATGTATCAAAAAGAATCAAGTATCAAGTGAAGAGAGTGACCAGAACACCTGTTACTTTTTTTTTTTTTTAATATATTTATTACCCGGGTTTCTGGAATGGGGTCTTTTTTTTTTTTTTTTTTTAAGATGTTGGGGGTAGGAATTTATTAATTCATTAATTTATTTTTGCTGTGTTGGGTCTTCGTTTCTGTGCGAGGGCTTTCTCTAGTTGTGGCAAGTGGGGGCAACTCTTCATCGCGGTGCGTGGGCCTCTCTCTATCGCAGCCTCTCTTGTTGCAGAGCACAGGCTCCAGACGCACAGGCTCAGTAGTTGTGGCACACGGGCCTAGTTGCTCCGCGGCATGCGGGATCCTCCCAGACCAGGGCTCGAACCCGTGTCCCCTGCATTAGCAGGCAGATTCTCAACCACTGCACCACCAGGGAAGCCCTCACCTGTTACTTCTTAATGGCTAGGAATGCAGTATAATATGAATGGCCCATGAATTTAGTGCAATATACATGTCTGTCTTTTTTCAGACCAAAGGTTTTGCTCTTTGTGATACAGAATCATGCAGGGGGCATTGTCGCAGAATGGTTATGGGAGAGGACCCTGGAATCAGTTTTCTGAGTTCTGATGACAGATCTGCCATTTGATGATCATGTGACAAAGGACCAGTGTTTCCTCTTGTGCAGTAGAAATCCTAACACCTGAACGGTGGTGATGGTGTGAGGACTGAAGAATAGAGAGGGCCTGTCACAGAGTAAATGTTAATACAGGCCAGGAGGTGGTGGGCTATCATGTGTCTTATCATTGCCATTATTATTACTCAGTAGTGAAGTCTGGGATGGAATAGAATGGAGGCACTCAGGAAATATGGTGGGTTTGTTAGTTTCCTGTTGCTGCTGCATCAGATGATCACGAATTTGATGACTTAACCCAACAGAAATTTATTCTCTCGCCGTTCTAGATGATAGAATTCAGCATCCCAAATCAGCATCACTGGGTTATAGTCAAGATGCTGGCAGAGCCCGTTCCCTCTGGAGGCTCTAGATGGAGCACTTTGCTTCTTCCAGTTTCTGGTGGCTGCTGGCATTCGTTGGCTTAAGGTGTGGCTTCGCTCCAATTTACGCCTCCTTTCACATGACCTCCTCCTCTTCTGTTTTGTTTTGCGATACACGGGCCTCTCACCGCTGTGGCCTCTCCCGTTGCAGAGCACAGGCTCCGGACGTGTAGGCTCAGCGGCCATGGCTCACGGGCCTAGCCGCTCTGCGGCATGTGGGATCTTCCCGGACCAGGGCACGAACCTGCGTGCCCTGCATCAGCAGGCGGACTCTCAACCACTGTGCCACCAGGGAAGCCCTTCCTCCTCTTCTGAATGTGTCATGTCTCCCTCTGCCTCTATCTTTTAAGGACACGTGTCATTGGATTTAGAACCTATCCTGATAATCCAGGATAATCTCCCCATCTGAAGATCCTTAATCACATCTGCAAAGACCCTTTTTCCTTATAAGGTAACATTTACGGTCTACATGGAATAGGACCTAATAGCTTTGGGTGGCCATTATTCAGCCTAATACAGTAGGTTACATATGAAACTTGATTTCCCATTTCACAAGGATATGGGTCGTCTTGGAGGTTTTATCATGTTGTCTGCAAAACTGATGTCATCATCTGAGGGGACATTTTCTGAGTAGTGCTTTTTGTTTTCTGCAAGCTCCTTGCCCCTTTCCCCTTTAATATTTGAGTAAGGCTTATTTTATGAATAAAAATGCCTGCAGCAAAAAAGCACATATTGATCATCTGTGGATCGATATGTAATATTTATATTTCGCTGGATCTTCACGCCATAGTTCAGGTTTTGCTACTCTGTCAATTTTGAAATGATCTGTGCTAATTCCATAGTGGGAAGACCTAGGTCTTCTCTGCCAACTTAATTTTGTCTTCTCATTCCGTGAAGCCTTTCTTATCACCCCCCAGGGGTTGCCAAAGGATGTTTTTGCACTGATAAGGCATAATATAGTTAGTCGATGATACATTTGTTGTAAAAAATTTCCTTTTCCATTGTAGTCCAAAGTTAAATTTCCCCAGTGTTCTGGGGGAAAATAGTGCTTTCTCTGTTTTTGAGTGCGCTTAAAAATACATTTGTAGTCACGATTGCCTGGCTAAGTTATAAATCCTAGATATCAGAAATTTTCTGCTTAAGAAAGAATAAATGAGGGCTTACCAATTAAAGAAAAAAATTACTTGGCTGGGGATAGTAGAATATTTTATCAGTATTATTAAAATTTAAGGGCAGCTAAAACGCCACAGGAATCGTTGTATAACATTTTGGTTTAAAAAGTTGGCTTAGGGTTAACTGACATTCTTTTCTTCAATTTTACATCAAACAGGGTATTATATAAATTTTTTAAAAAAGAGAGCGGCGTTCTTGTTCAGTTGATTCAAATATAGAGTTTTTTGCCCGATGAAGCCATATGATTTTACCCTTTATATTTAGAAATCACTTTTTTGTGTATCTTGGGTTCCTAATAATACACTTTCAGTGTTCTCAAACTAATGTTGATATCACACATGGAATAAATAACCTCACGATTTATTATAAAACAGAACCTTTTAAAAACATAAATATTTTACCTATAAGCATGTCTGCTGTTTATAGAAGAGTATATTTTGTGGATGATCACAGTAGATTTTTCACTCTGATTTTTGTTTTTCTCTATTGTGTTCATTATTGTTATTATTTTTAGTCCATTATTCTTAACAGCTCTCTGGTGTTCTGGTTTATTCTCTGTAGGTCATTGTGACTTCTTTGCAGCCTCATCACAATTCTCCATAGCTTCATAAATAGCCTCCCTGGAAATTGATGATTTCTAGAGAATAACATGGAGTCCTAGGTAGGCACTAAAAAAATAAAAGATTGCCTTTTCAGAAGATGATCCTATTAGGAGAAGCAGAATTCTGTATCCTACATAAGCAAGTTGATGCCTAAGTAGTGTGCATTTTTAAGCAGTCATTTGTGAAATGATGTGGACTTAATGGCAAATTAAAACAACTGCCCGGGCTTCCCTGGTGGTGCAGTGGTTAAGAATCCTCCTGCCAATGCAGGGGGCACGGGTTCGAGCCCTGGTCTGGGAAGATCCCACATGCCATGGAGCAACTAAGCCCGTGCGCCACAACTACTGAGCCTGTGCTCTAGAGCCCATGAACCACAACTACTGAGCCCACGTACCACAACTATTGAAGCCCACGCACCTAGAGCCTGTGCTCCACAACAAGAGAAGCCACCACAATGAGAAGCCCATGCACTGCAATGAAGAGTAGCCCCTGCTCGCCGCAACTAGAGAAAGCCCATGCGCAGCAACGAAGACCCAACGCAGCCAAAATTAATTAATTAATTAATTTTAAAAAAACTACCCACTACGCTCTTTCAAAAAACAAAACCCTCCAATTAAGATGGATCCATGAGAATGTGAAATCAATCCACCATAAACGCTGAGTACCTCCTATGTGAAGGACCCTCGGCTGCTGACCTGAACGGGGCCAAGAAGAGTTGGGAATCCTTTCAGTCCTGAGAACTGTATAGTCTAGAGTGATGGTTCTCAGTGGAGGTGGGGAGGGAAGCAGTTTTGCCCACCAGGAGGACCTTTGCCAGTATCCGGAGACAACTTTGGTTGTCACAACTAGGGCCCAACTAGGGGCGTGATGCTGCTGACATCTAGAGAGTAGAGGCCAGATATGCTGCTAAACATATAGTACAGCGCACTGGACCGCCCCTCACAACACAGGGTTGTCTGGTGCCGAATGTCAGTAGTTCTGAGTTGACAAAATTCTGATCTAGAGAAAGAGAAAAACACACCTAAAAAGGGTTTTGCTCTTTCAAGCCAGTAATAATAATGCCCTGTTTATTGGGGTTCTAAGGAAGGGAGAGATTCTTATGGGTTGTGTAGGGCTGGGATGTGAAGGTTAGGTGTCACGCTAGAGTTAGGAGGTAGAATTTGCCCTAAAAGATGTGCAGAGAGAACGTGAGGGCATTTCACAAAGAGAAATGGCAACAGAAGCGTTATATTCATAATTCTTATTGATGACTATGGCACACACGCTGACTATTTAGAGCAAACGTACGGCCTTGTACTGTGGTTTACAGGCCTTAGACCAGCCTTGGGACAGCTGTCCTTTCTCAAGGCTCAATCAAAAGTCCAATCTTGCTAAAACTGATTTGAGCTAAACTGGATTGGATTTATCTCTTTGAGGCCCTTGAATAAGAAGTTTTGATTTGATCTGATAGGCAGAGTGGGCTGTGAAACCATTGAAAACTTTTGCATTAAGGAGTTTCTGAGAAAGTTCTTTTACACTCCACTTCCACCCACCTTGTCAGTGTATTTCTTAGAAGATGTTAGGTGTGTAGTTGAATCTTCTCATAGGAATGTCCCCTGGCAGTTGTAGGGCAAAGCCTCATGACTGTGGCTTTGAGTGGTATGTCTCCTGAATAAGTTGGGTATTTCTAATATCAAACAAGGGTAGAGTGACAGGCAGGAGAAAAATGTGATGATGAAGGCAGTATTTTAAGGAGTTTAATTTGGGGGCAAATATGCAAAAGGATTTGGAATGAGAAGAAACAAGAAAGGAAGACCTTTTAAATTATTTATAGGCAGTGGGATTAGAAATTAAGTGACATATACTGGGGGTATAATTATTAAGGAATCTGTAATCTAATCTCTCTCATCTTCCAGTAAGTGACTTGACAAAATGGGGTAAATGTATGGATTGATTGAAATAATTCGCATAAAATACCTGGCCCAGGGGAGGAGTGATTTGAAATTGAGAGACATTTGCTAAAGGTATGATTATTAGAGAACTAATAAAATCTAGTATTTCTCATTTTCCATTGACTGATTTGATACAAAAGTAGTTAATACATGGATTCAAGGAAATAATTCACATAGGATACTTGGCCTGATGAGGGAGTGGTTTTGAACCCAATATCTGGTATATTCCAATTCTGCCAATAGTTAGATGGTGCAAATTAAGCCTTGAATTCTTCATTATCATGAAGATGATAATTAATTACATGTACTTCTGGAGCTTGTCCTGTATGGATACCATGAGGTAACACATGTAAAGCATTGAGAACATTGCCTGAAATCTTATAAGCACTCAGTAAATGAATATAATAAATGTTATTTATAATGTTTATCCCATATGTGGATTTAAATAAAGGAATCATAGTTCACCTTGAGATGTTGACTGTTCATCACTGTAATAATAAAGGTGCGTGAAGGAACTCAGACGGGGGGGTCAGTTATTGTTTTGTTTTTTTTACATTCTTTTTTTTCATATTCTTTTCCATTATGGTTTATCACGGGATGTTGAATATAGTTCCCTGTTCTGTACATTAGGACCTGGTTGTTTATCTAGGGAGTCAGTTTAGAGGTGAGAGATGGAGTAAAGTCAGTTTTACACGCCCAGAATTTAAGATGAAGGCAGAGCACATCAAAGCAAAATGCTTAGTGGGTGTTTGGAGGCTGTAGCCAGTATCTGAGAGAGCAAAGCAGGGTATGCTGCTTTGGAAATCTGTGTAGAGTGAGAATTTGAATAGGAAAGTGTGGCAGAAAGTTTCTGTGTCAGTTCTTTTTAGTCTCTGTTGTTTGTTGTTTGCTTTTCTAACCTCCTTTGGGTCTAGGAGAAGCCATGGAACACAATCCCAGCTGCTGAAAATGTATCAGTCAGCTCTTGCCACCATGGTGTTGTGTAACAAACTATCCTAGGACACAGTGGTTCATATGAGTATATATTTCTTTCTAGTGGATCTGTGGGTTCTCAGTGATATGAGTGCAGTTTGGTCCAAACTGGATTGCAGACTCCAAGCTGCATGTTGAGTCTAGATCTTCCCAAGATGTCTTTCATCCTTCTTGGACTAGAGACTTCCTGGGGTATGTTCTTCTCATGGTGGATTGCATGGGGACCAGAGGGCAAGGCCAGTTGTGAAAGCACATTTTTTTTTTTTTTTTGCCGTACGCGGGCCTCTCACTGTTGTGGCCTCTCCCATTGCGGAGCACAGGCTCCAGACGCGCAAGCTCAGCGGCCATGGCTCACGGGCCCAGCCGCTCCGCGGCATGTGGGATCTTCCCGGACTGGGGCACGAACCCGTGTCCCCTGCATCGGCAGGCAGACACTCAACCACTGCGCCACCAGGGAAGCCCAGTGAAAGCACATTTTAAGCTTCCGCTCACACCACATCCCCTAACAATCCATTGACTAGAGCACACTGTAAGGCCAAACCCAAGGTCAAGTGTCAGCATGCCCACCATGAAGACGTGGTAGGGATGTGCTATTTTAAATAGCGTAACAGGGGAGTGAGGAGTCAGGACTAACCAGACCACAGAGACAAAGGAGGTATGCTGCGGGCGGGGTTTTTTCAGAAAGCTTGTGTGTTCATGAAGAAAAGATACAGAAGCACTGGGACTGCTTCCTTGCCTGTCTTCCTGGCTCCTGTGTGGACTTCCTTGCTGATTGGTGCTGTGGCACCCTTCTTGTGGTCATGATAAACGGGTCAACGGCATCATGGAAACACAGTCTTGACATTGTCCAGTCATAGAAGCAGGGGCAGAAACTGCCTGCCTACAGATTTATTGATGTTTCAGCCCTGAAGGCATGTTTTCTGTTACTTAGTGAAGAGCAATTCTAATGATACAGTAAAGGTAAGAGGAAGGAGCAAAGCTGAAATTCAAGCTGAACCTTGGGTTTCACCTCCATTTGGAGTATGGGAGGGACATGGCGCCTAGCATGTAATGTGTACTCTAGAAATGTTTGTTGTCTTGAATTGATTCAAAGGAGTCAGACAGGCCATGGTCCCTGCTACTCTTTACATCTATTATGCCACTGCCAGGCCATTCTCCTTTGCTCCTATCCCAGAGAAAACCACATCGCCAGCAGCATAATAAGGACATTTTATTATCATGTTCTGAAACCCTAGGGTTGATATCCAGCCGTTCTAAACAGAGAAGTTTTCTGTCAAAGAGATTTCACTTAGGGCTAAGCATGACTGTATTCAAACTCCTGCGACCCAGGGACGAAGTCTTTATTTACCATTCTTCCTAGTTGTCAATCTCTAGATAGGTATGCACTTGTTATTTTTTCCCCTCCCTTAATCTTCTCTGATATTCACAAAGAAAAAAAGTTTGTGTTATGAAAGGATGACCTGATGTTGGTGAGTAAATTCTTCTCTCATAGGTCATTTTACGATTAGATTCTTAGATGAATATCATTTCCATCTCATATATACAGTTAGGCGTAATCTCACGCGGTAGTAAGCTCTAGAACTGCCTTTGAAATGGGAGGCAGTGAGAGCATAAGTATCACCTTTTTGTGTCTATGTAGCATTTTGACCCTCATTGCGCATGAGAATGATAACAGTTACTGTATTGATACATATAGCTGTTTATTGCTCATTTTTATGAATGGAACATAACCAATTAGAATCAGTGGCATAAAGTCTTCTTGGAGATGGGCATAGCTTGCAGACCACTAAACACTGCCTTTAGTTCAACCTTTCTGAGACTATGTTTATCAGACAGTTAATGAGAACGTATCCACCTTGTTTTTTGGCACTAAACCCCTTTGAATTTTATTTCAGAAGCTATTATAGTTTACGATGACTAACATCTAGGGTTCTTATGAGAAATCAGTGACACACAGTGAGATAGAATCTTCAAATTTTAGGATTTTATTTCCCAATAAAATTTAATAAATGAAAATTAGAAAGGCTCTCACAGGCTTGCAGACTTTTAATTTTTCCAGAGAAGGACATAAGGCAAAAATAGCTATTTACCATCATGATAATTTTATAAAAGAAGTTGAATTCAAGCCATGTAAAATAGGAGGGCTATCATAACTGATAATTGATTTAGATTTATGAATTGATTTATGAATTAACCCCTTAACCCAGGGGTTGGACAGTAGTAGATGTTGTAGTGTCTCGGTAACATCCATTTTATTCCTCTGCCCTTGCATAGCAGACAGTTGACGGAAAAGTGCTGAGATGAATTCCAGGTGTCACATATTCATCTAAGCCAACGGTCACCAGACTTTTTCTGTAAAGAGCCAGGATTTTGGCTCTATGGGACATGCCGTCTCTCTTGCAGCTACTTACTCTGCCATAGTGCAAAAGCAGTCATAGGCAATCCAGAAACAAATGGATTTGGATATAGTCCAACAAATATTTATTTACAAAGTTTATTTGCAAAACTAGGTAGTGGGCTGGGTTTGGCCTGTGGGCTGTGATTCTCCAACTCCTGGTCTAAACCACGTATGTAATAATCCCCAGGTACTGGGGCCTCGGCCATCCTGAGCTTTGGGATAATCCCAGCCCACAAAGATTGGTTTAAGAATAGGAAAAGGACACAATATGCGCTGATGAGACATAAATGTCTCTTTCTAGCAGCTACTGATTGTTTTCTTTTTCCCGGGAGGAAGATAGTCCCTTGCATTTCAGTGGAGATGGTCATACATAGATATGACAACCACATCTGCTGCAGCCACCCTCCTGCCTGCCTGGAGATGAAGCCAGTGCAGGGAAGTAGAGGAGCAGAGTAAAGAGAATCAGGGAGAAATTAGGCAAGATCCATGGGGTTGTGTAAACACTGAAGCACCCACCTTGAGGTTTCCAGTTAGGGGAGCCACTATATTTTATTTCTGTTTGATTCAGTTTGAATCAGGATTTCTGTTTTCTGCATGAACACCTATCCCTACGGATAGAGGAGAAAACAGAACGTCCATGAATAAGATGTTACCAGGGATTTGAAGAAGTGGGAGAGCAAAAAAGAGATGAGAGGAGGTCGGGAGAGAGGGGGAGACGGGTGCTGGAACCTGTGTGTAAGGTGTTGAGGAGATCATCTCCAGTGGCAGAGGCAAGAAGTACTTTCAAGAGCCACAGTATTAAACATTCACTTCCAAGTAGTGTGAGTGTGTGAGACGTAAAACCCCTCTGCCTCTCTGAAACTTCAGTGCAGTCTGGTGCTCTCACCAAAGCCTTTTGGGAGTAGCCGTGGATAAATCAAGCTAAGATGCTGAGTTCCATTCCTGGGTAAGTTAGATCCAGAGCTAAGGGAACTTGTATGGGAAGGGTGAGAGTTGAGGGGATGTAGAGAATTAAAGCCGGAAATGACTATGAAAGGGTACATTTCTGGGAATTTGTGGACATCTTTCAAAGGACACCAAACACAAAATCAAAGATACGTGACAATTACCTTTAAAAATCAAAGAACAGGGTCACCTTAGTTTGCATTTCAAATGATCAGAAGTAGTAACAATGTCTACCATGCCGTATTTGATCACTTTCTAAAAGGAGTTACATTTAAAATATTTAATAGAATTTGGAAAATAAAGACATGGGCAAGTTTTCTTGAAAACTTTCTACATATCCTGCTCGCTTTCATCACCTAATTTCCTTATTACCACTGTGATTAAATGTTTTCTTCTAAATGTAAAATAGGGGTTATAATTTAGTTGGTGATAAGTACAATATTTCTAATAAGACTACAGGATGGATACCTGAAACTTTTGAATTAGCAGCTATGAATAATTTTAAAACCTTTTTGGAGACAATTTTGGACTTTCAGAAGAGTTGCACAAGTAGTGTAAAGAATTCCTGTGTACCCTTCACTCATCTTCTCTGAACATCTTACATAGTCATAACACAATAATTAAAACTAAGAAATTTACATGGGTACAGTGTTGTTCACTGAAATAGACATTTCCCTAGGATTTTACCAGTTTTTACTTTTGTTCTTTAACTCTTTCACTCTCAGGATCCAATTCATTAACCACATTGTATTTAGTTGTCATATCACCTTCGTTTCCTCCAATCTGTGGAAGTTGCTCAGGTTTATTTATTTGTTTGTTTGTTTATGTCTTGCATGGATTTGATACTGTTGAAGAGTGCTTGTCTTTTTTTTTTTTTTGTCTTTTGGTACAATATCCCTCAGTTTGGGGTTGTCTGCTGTTTGTCCTTGTTTAGACTGAAGTTACCTATGATTGGAAAGGATGCAAAAAGTGTTGAGTCCTTCTCAGGGTACCACATTGGAGGACACCTAAGATCTGTGTATCTTATTCCTGGTGATATTATCCTCGATCATTTAACTGCGGAGGTGTCTGCCAGGTTTCTTCCCTGGAAGTTTACTGTTTTTCCCTTTGTACTTAATAGCACAATAATTTATTACTTTAGTGTTCTCACCGTGATTTTCTGTTTCTCTCAACCCTTTTACATGTATTAATTGGAACTCTTCTGTAAGGAAGAATTTTCCTTTCTTCTCCATTCTGTTATTTAGTTGTTTATATCATTGGGAACTCAATAATACTTTTTTCCTTTGGATTACAGTCTAATTTTGTCATTATTTTTGTTGCTCAAAGTATTCCAGTTTTGACTCTTGGGAGCTCCTTCTGTTTGGTTCTTGTGCCCTTTAGACATACCCACTTTTTTTTTTTGAGCACTTCCTAAATTTTTGGCACCGTAAGATGCTCCAGGCTCATCTTATGTTTTCTCTGACCCATCCCTGGAATCAGCCCCTTCTTCAAGGAACTCCAGTTCCTTGTGTTAGCGAACAGTGTTTAGAAACCAAGATCTGAGCAGAGGTGTTCACATTGTTACTGGGATGTCAGTGCTTCTGGGCCCCGTCAGTAGATCTACAAAAATATGTGAATGTACACATCTGTATGTATGTGTACAGATATCTGTGTTTACTTTTGTATCAATATCTGCATATCTATTTTTAAAACGTGAGTTAATACTGATGACTCTGACTCCAGTCCATCACGTAGGGATTAACTTTTCCCTTTTACTTATTTGGAACTTATTTCTCTGACAGTGAGAAACCTGGCTCCCACTATATAATATATTTACTTATTTGTTCTAATATTCATATAGCTTTAGAATTGTTGACCTATACTCCTGGGATAAACAAATATATGAACTACTGTGTTTGTGTACACATCGTTTTGTTTAAGTATCCCGTCAGAACAGTTTCCCAAAGCTACTTTCCTTTCTTTCTCATACCTTTCAGTGTGGTTATGTGATTCATTTGTAGCACAATTAAATTTCTTTGTCACAGTGTGTATTCCTTCTTGATTTCCTCCCACACTCTTATTGATTTTTTAAAATTTTACATACAGTAAAATTCACCCTTTGTAGTGTTCAGTGCTACCGATTTAGGCAAGTACGTGAAGTCTGTATCCCCCAGCACGGTCCCATGGGAAACATTTCCATCATTCCCAGACTTCCTTTGCAGTCAACCCCCCTCTCATCCCCACACCCATGGGCAACCCCTAATCTGTTTCCATCCTGTAGTTGTGTTTCCATCTATTTTGCCTTAGCTGTAAATAATTTCGCTGGTTGAAAAGTTAATTGCCTTGCAAATTTGGTTTTCTTATTTAGAAGAAATGATTATGCAGATGTGTGCTACCAACAAGAGCCACCACATTTTGCTGTGAATCTCGTAATAATATTAATTCCTACAGCTATTGAGCACATATGTGTGTGTTGGACTGTACTTAGCTTGTTTATGGCCAATATGATTTACTGTTCATACTCATCCTTCTGATAGATACCACTATTTTCACCAAGGCTCAGAGAGGGTCAGTAACTTGCCCAAGTTTATTCAGCTGGAAGTGATGAAGTCGTTATTTGAACCCAGGTGGTCAAACACTTTCCACCGAACTTTTCCTCACTCCACTATGGTGCTTCCTCACACAATAACGAATGCTTATTGGATGTGTAAATATTGGGTCAGATACTAGATATTGGGTCCAGAAGTGTCTCATGCATTATCTCATTTGATCCTCACAGCAGTCCCTTGATATCAGTGTCCCAGTTGTCCCCATTTTGCAGACATGACAGAGGCAGAGAGGACTGATGTTCCTGTCCTGAGACCACACGGCTGGTTACGGGATGGCTTTGTTTCAGTCCTGAGACTGCTTTACTCCAAAGTCTAATTACCCCTAATCACTGCCTCTCTGAATCAGGGTAGGACTTTAAGAATTGAAATGGATTGTGTGCCGGTATAAGTGACAATGAATGAAAAAAAATGTTATTAATGATTCAGTGGAGGGAGCGGGCTAGACGTGTGGGCAGTGGAACGAAGTGCTGTCAGTCTCTGTCTCCAGCAACGAGGATAATCGGCAGAAGTGAAAACCATGTGGTCAGCATAGGAATCTTGGAAGATACTGTGTGGAGATGACAGCTGAGAGTGTTTGAGGGTGTAGATTCCAGGACCAGAGAAGATGAGAGGCAGGGATGCTGAGTCTGGACCAGCTTTCCTGCGCACTCCCCAGGTAGCTAACCCCCGTAACACTCCATCAGGGTGGTTTGTTGAAATCCTCAAGGGTCGTGGAGGTTCTGGGTCTACAGGTTCTAGTATTTCAACATATTTGGGTGCTTACTTGGCTGTGTTCTCACTGTGTGACCTTGGTCACATCACGCAAGGTCTCTGTGCCCCATTTCCTTATCTATAAAGTCTTCTCCCGTCTATTATAATGCTGTTTCCAGGGCATTCAAATGAGAGCAGAAGTGCATCCCTGAGTTCGTCCACAATGAAAGGAAGCCTCTCTGGACTTTCTCAGTGTTTCCCACACTCGCACTCTGCTCTCGGCTTTGGGGTGACGGTGACATGTGGCTTCCCAGGCGCTTGCTTGTTGGCAGAGATGCCCGGGCCTGATGTTTTCCTGCCCGATACACTCAAGACTCCCTTTGTAGTGAGCTGAGCAGACTGGCACTGGATTTCCTTCCAAAGAAAACAGACCTTGGGATTCTTGATCTTCTTTTCTTTTGTATTTTTATCGAGGCAGCATTCACAAAACATAAAGGTAAGCCATTCGCTATTTTTAAATGTGTGATTCAGTGGCATTTAGTACATTCACGGTCTTGTGTGACCACCTCCACTATGTAGTTCTGAGACATGTTCATCACCCCAAAAGGAAAGCCTGCAGCCGTTAAGCAGTTCCTTCCCATTCCTTCTCCCGTTCTTTCTTTCTTTATGGATTTTCTTTTTTTTTTTAATTTATTTATTTTATTTATTTTTGTTTGGCTGCATTGGATCTTCGTTGCTGCGCGTGGGCTTTCTCTAGTTGCAGAGAACGGGGGCTACTCTTCGTTGCGGTGCACGGGCTTCTCGTTGCAGTGGCTTCTCTTTGTTGTGGAGCACGATCTCTAGACACGCGGGCTTCAGTAGTTGTGGCACGCAGGCCCTAGAGCGCAGGCTCAGTAGTTGTGGCACACGGGCTTAGTTGCTCTGCTGCATGTGGGATCTTCCCAGACCAGGGCTCGAACCCATATCCCCTGCATTGGCAGGCAGATTCTTAACCACTGCGCCACCAAGGAAGTCCCTCTATGGATTTTCTAATTCTGTATATTTCATAGGAAAGGAATCATACATTATGAGGCCTTCTGTGCTCTGGCTAATAATTGCACTGAGCATCACGTTTTTGAGGGTCTTTCACCTTGTAAATTTTATCAGTACTTCATTCCTTTTTATGACCGAATCGTATTCCATTGTAGGGGCGTGCGGCATTTCATGTATCCATTCATCACTTGATGGCTGTTTGGGTTGTTTCCACCTCTTGGCTGTGGTGTACAGGTATTTGAACATGCGTGTACAAGTGTTTGAGTCCCTGTTTTCGAGTCTTGTGGGTACAGAACTAGACGTGCAATTGCTGGGTCACACGGTATAACTCTGCTTAACTTACGCAGGAGCCGCCAGACTGTTTCCCACAACAGCTGCACTGTCTTCCATTCCCGCCAGCAGTGGTCAAGGGTTCCAGTTGCTTCGGAAGCTTATTCCTCTGCAGTGAATGGAACCTCCCTTCCCTCCTTAGCCATCTTGCTTCTCGTGGGATCATGGGCAGGCCACGTAGGTTGTCTGAGCCTCAGTTTACACATATGTGTAATAGATAAATCGTAGTACCTACACTGTGTTTTTTTGGTGAGGATTATTCAAGTAATCCATCTTGGCTCAATGCCTGTTAACTTTATAATGAATATTATACTTTTTTGTTGTTATTTTGCTTTTCCTTCTTGGGCTCTTCTATTCTCCTATAGCCACTGTGCTTGCAGCCATGGCTGCAGATGGCTGAGTGTTCTTTCTGCAGCTCGGAGCTGTGCTTTTCATTTTTCTGGGCAGACATCGTCAGTTCCAGTGCTACCAACACCCACTGTAGTTGCCCTCACTTCTTCGTAAACACATTTTTAGTGTGAGGGGATGCAGACTCCTGGGTTTGGGGTGGAGGCTAGTGAAGAGTGGAGCGGAGGGTGAGGAAGACTGGGGCTGTTTTTGTAGTGGGAACAAGGCAGCTTGTTCCCACTACAAATTGGTCTTTATTGTTTCTTGGAACTCTTAGGTCTCATCTTCCAAAAATGCATTTTGTAGTTTTGCGTTCCGCTTTATTATTTATCTGTGTGTGTCCTAATGTAACAAAGAATAACACCCCTAAATAAAAGAAATCTTCATGTCCAACTGTTGGTGTGTCGGGAGAGGGGGGCTGTTTGTCCTGCAGTCCGCACAGGCACAGCCTTGCCCACCCATTGGAGTGAGTGCGTTGAAGTTTCACGTGCATCAAACTTCGGGATGCACAGACACCTCAGGGGAGCTGGTCAGAACATAGGGTTCCAGGCTCTAATCTGAGATAGAGACTCCATATGTCTGTGGTGGGGCTCAGGCGTCTGTATTTTTAACAAGCGTCCCTGGTGAGTAAGATGTAGTGGGTGAGTCTGATGGTGGATCACCTTTTCAGAAACTCCATGCCAGAAGATACTGTGTGAAATCCTGCCTCCAATGTCCTTCTCTTCATTCAGGCCATTCCCATACCCAGCACCCCTGGACCCCAGCTCCTAGGAGGACCCTCAGGATCCCACCACACCGTCCTTGTGTTCTTGGTGTGTTTGACAACACCCTTCCGTTTCCTTGTGGAGTGTCCCTGGCTTGTGCCAAGGAGCATTTCTGCTCGTCCTTATAAGGTTCATCCCAACTGTGTGCATCCTTTCTCTCTGGCACTTAGCACAGCATGGTGTTCACAGGGTGCGGCAGCTTTTGGAGTCAGGGGTGCCTGGGGCCAATCCACCTCCTACTTTTACTAGCTGTGTGAATTTGAGCAAGTTCATTAATCTTTCTGAGAGAGGTTCCTGCTCTGTAAAGACGGGGTAATTAACACTACCTGTCTCTGTAGGTTGACTGTGGGATGAAATCAGACAACGCCTGTGAAATGTCTGGGACGGAGCTCGTGCTCGCCGAATGCCCGTATTATTTTTTAATGTCTTTTGCTTGTTTGGTTGCTTCCTCTGCTGCTCTGTGAGCTTCTTGATAGTGGGGAAGACTCCTTAATGATCTGTATATCTTCATTACTTATCAGAGGGCCTAGTGTCCAGAAGGTGATCAAACACACACACACGCACACGCGTGCAATGCACACACAACTTTAAAGGATTTTCTGTGCAGCGGGGGTGAACAAATGGATTTTATGAATCCCTTAACTCCTGTCTTTGCTGTTTTCATCTTTTTCAAATTGGAGTCCATCTCTTAAGACGTACTCTGCCTTGAAGCCACCTTCCTTCACTGGCTACTTGTTGGGCTTACATTATGCTGAGTGTGTGTTCCTTGCAGTATCCTCTTCCCGTTAACGACTGACCGACAGTGGGGGACGGGTGGCCGATGTGCTGAGTCAGCACCCTGGGGGCTCACTGGCTCTCCCCTCACTGAAGGGGGAAGAGTAACTCTATCTTTCCAGTTAATGGGAAGAGAAGGCCACGGGACCTTTGTCATTCGTTCTGCAGGGTTGCAGAATGTGATCCGTGTGCCAGTGTGTGCGTGTGTAGGTAAAAATATATTTTCCGATTAAAGCGCCAAGTGTTTTGTTACAGCAGCCCGTGCAGACTAGATTGCAGACTAGGTGGATGGTCCCTGTTGTGAAGAAAGTCTCCTCTCGGACAGCTCTGCCCAACTGCCACCCAGCAAAGCTTGTTGTGGATGACTGCCTCTCTTGGTCACATCTTTTCCTCGATCAGCCCCCAAGTCCCTCACACTCCCTACAATTATTACAATTTTTGGTCTTATCTGAAAGTACAAGTATAATTCACTAGACAGAGGGGAGAGGAGAAGAGGTGGGGTCTCATCATGCAGGCCTCTTGTCTTCCCGGTTGAGATGGAAAGGCAGTAGAATGGGCATTGAGGACCCTTGTGTTTGCCAGAACTGGGAGAGAGCATATCGTGTGTCTGCTTTGGCATGTGGATCAGCCTTCCAAGAATCGGCGTCGTCTGTGTTTGCCCCTGGACATTTTACACTGATGAGAACCCCTTGAGTGGTTAAAACTGTATGAGTGGCAGGTGCCTGGAGTGCATTTCTCATTGGCCAAGGATTAAATATGTGGGAAAGTGTGCACCCAAAGCTGCTTTGGCCTCATTGTAGGTTCTGAATCCAAGTGAAAAGGCTATGGAGTGGGTCACAGTCAGCAGAAATGCGTCCCTAAGCTGGACTGATGGTTCGGATTGATCAGAATTCACAGGAAATGGAGTAATGCAATTACTGTCTTTGAGCAGCTCTCTGTAGGATGTTCTCACAGATCAGTGGCAAAGGGTTAGTAGGCGATTTTCTTCCCCATTATATTGTGAGATATACAAACCTTCCTACTGATATTGCTGGGGAGAGATTTTATAAAGGATTATGAGACTGCTGTTTAAAAAAAATGATTTCCAGTTAAATACCTTTCAGTATGAAAATGGTAAGGCTATAAGGAATGGGGGAAGTTCCTTCAAAATAATTGCTTCTCAAGGAGTGTAGTTTGATTGTCTTATAAACAACTTTAACTCATTCATTTTTCTTGCCTATGATAAATGAGAAAGGAATTCTGCGATTCATTGAACAGTCAGATTTCCAATATGGTGTTTACTTGCATTTTCTATTTCTACTGCAGCCAGGAATTCAAACCCAAAGGACTAAATACCCCATTCAAAGTGTAATGGAGAATTAAAGAAAAAAAGAGAAGTTCACCAGTAATTGAGGAAGACTTCAAAGTTTCCAAATGATATTCACAAGGGCCAGCAAACTAAGCAAAGGCAACCTCAAGTCTGTAGGCCGTTGGAATTATCCTCTCTTACTTTCCTGATGGGGCCACGAGATCAATTTTTCAACAACCATCATAGCTAATCGTGTCCACTTCGTGAATGAACCTTTCCTATGTGCCAGGCCCAGTGCTTGCTCCATTATTTTATTTAATCTCGACAACTCCTTCAAGTAGAAATTTTCATTCATCCCATTTCATGAGGAGAAAACAGACGTGGGCAGTTAATAAGGAGCCCACGGTCACAGGGCTAGTAAGCGGTGGAGTCAAGGTCCATCTTCCATGTAACTTCAAGCCCATAGTCCGAGTCACAGTGTGCACTCCCAGGAATGCTTACCATTGATTTACCTCCCGTAACTTAATACATATGTTCGGGGATCTGGCTCCCCCATTGGCTTTGAGTAGAGCAGGGATTTTTCCCTCCCCATCTGAGAACTCCACAGCTCAAGGGCGTAGTATTCGCATAATAGTCAACATGTATGTATGTCAAGGGTCTAGTAGAGACCAGGTACTGGGCTGGGGGCTGGGAAGCAGAGGAGAGACCACAGAGACGGCCCCCACCCTCGTGGAACTTACGTTCTCATGGGGAGACAGACCACAAGGAAGTAAATGCCTCAGACACCGGTGGCCCCTTGTGACAGATTCTAGGGAAGAAATCAACATGATTATGAGCTAGAAAACAGTAGGTAAGGGGCAGTGGAGAAGGCTCTCTGAAAAGACGGTGTTTCTGCTAAATCTTGGAGGGAGTGGAGGAGCAGGCCTTGCCTTGCCAACAGCTGTGGGAAGAGCATTCCAGGCAGAGGGAACAGCACATCCAAAGACCCTGAGATGGGAATCAGGTTGACATGTGTGAGAAACTGAAAGGGGGCTGGTGTGGCTGGAGTGACAGCGTGTTGAGACAGGCAGCCTTGGTGGGATTCAGTGGTTTGGCTTAAAAGGGCAGAACAAACATATTCTGTATCCCAGGTTATTTTCCGTCTTTCTCCCTTAAAAAGTTCTCTTTCTGCCTTGCTTTTCTCCTGCTCCACCTAATTCGAGTACCTGCTTCAGGGGCTCTTGATGAAAACATATGACTCTGTTGATCTGGGCCTTTTAATTCAAGAAATCTTTGAGCATCACATGCCAAACCCTGAGGTAGGTAGTGCAGGGGCTCAGAGAAGTGAAGCGACGTGTGTGTGGGCCTTGGAGAACACATAGCTTTGAATTCCAAGGGTGAAAATGAAGCTGACCTTGTGGAAACGGAGCTCAGGTTAGGTGGCGATAAGCCTGTAAAGAAGATTCATGTGAGACCTTTTCAAATAATTCTGTTCCCCGGTCAATTTAAACCACCCTGCCTCCTAGCCAGCACAGTTTATGGCTTTGTTCCCATCATAGATTTAGAAACCAAGACCCAAGAAAGGTCACGCCATTAAATAAACGTTTAACACTCAGAGAGAGATGGGACGTTAATAACACATTCTCACTGGAGTGACATTAACTTGAGACTCTCGTAATAGCTACTTTGGTTTGCATTTGTAAAACTTAAATTTTTTTTTGTCCTGTATGTTTGGTGAGACAAGGGAAGTTTTTGGCCTAAGCCTTTTTCTGTTTCAGAGAATTGGATAAGGGAAGCGTGTATTGATCACTATGCTTGGGGGTGCTGGAAATGTGTTTGAAAACCGCTAAGGTCCAGTGTTTCTCCGATTTGTTACGCTTAAGGATAGAGCTGGCTGCCCGATGCAATAGCCATTAGCTGCACGTGGCTACTGAACACTTGAAATGTGGCTGGATCAAACTGAGCTGTGCTCGTTACTGGTAAAATACAGGCTTTTGAAGACTAAGTGTGAAAAAATAATGTCAAACATCTCAGTAATCTTTACATTGATCACTCAGTAGAGTGATCATTTTTGGATATATTCAGTAAATGCAATACATTACTAATAGGATTTCACTTGTTCATTTTTGCTTTTTATTTATTTATTTATTTTTTTGGCAGTACGCGGGCCTCTCACTGCTGTGGCCTCTCCCGTTGCGGAGCACAGGCTCCGGACGTGCAGGCTCAGCGGCCATGGCTCACGGGCCCAGCTGCTCCGCGGCATGTGGGATCTTCCCGGACCGGGGCACGAACCCGTGTCCCCTGCATCGGCAGGCGGACTCTCAACCACTGCGCCACCAGGGAAGCCCTTGCTTTTTATTTTTAATGTGGCCGTTAGAAAATTTTAAATGATATGTGGCTTGCATTCTATTTCTGTTGGATTGTCCTACTCTAAGAAGACTTCTGCATCCAGTCCTGATGCTATAACTGATGCCAGGCTTCTCCTCCTATTGAAAACAACTGTAAAACTGAATAAAATGTATGAGGCTGTTCTTTTCAGGCCTCCATCAAACTGGCAGTGCAGTTCTGTGATCCCGGAGAAAGGGACACAGGTACTGAGCCTCATAAAGCCCTGACTCTCTGTCCAGGAGCCCTTTTTCTGCTTCAGAGCAGGTGAGAAGCACCAAGCAGAGGGAGCATCTCACTGAACTAAGAGAGAGGTAGAGACTGGAATTCTTGGCTTCTGAAGTGGAATTTTTGGGGCAGTGTACCAGAAAAGAGGAATATGGGCAGGGGAGTACTCATGAATCTTCATGGGGATTTACTGTAGGTCCTTCCTTGGCTGTGGGCTGGGCTATGCATGAACAGGGCGAGACTTAGCAGAGACCACTTGACGCAGGGCTGGGATCCATCTAATCAGGGTTTGGGGCGGGTGTCGTTAAACATCCCGTACAGTCAGCTGTGACTCCAGAATGGCCGTGCCTTATAAGTTCTTATTCTACTAGAATAAGGCCACACCATGTGACTCAGTTCGAGGTGGAAATATACCCAATGGCCAAAGAATAAAACCAAGATCGACAGGATCAAAATAATTTTCTAGTAATGTAGCCATCTGTGTGAATAAAACTCAGCATCCTTTAAAAGAAGGTAGCATAATCTAGACTCTTATAAGACATATCCATGTCGTCCAACATGCAGTAAAAGTTGCTAAACCTATGAATGAGCAGGAAAGTGCGGCCCACAAGCAAGATAGAAAACAACGTTAACAGAGACATCAGATGTGGCATGGGTGTTAGAATTATCCTCAACCATTTGGAAACCAAACTAGAAACTTCTAAATAACCAGTGCTTTAATGAAGAACGACTCACAAGGAAAATTATAAAATATTTGTAAATGATTGATTCTGAAAACGCAGCATATTAAAATTTGTGGGATGCAGCTAAAGTAGATCTAAGAAGGAAATTTATAGGAAATTTCTTCATGGAAGAAAATGAACCTTGACCTATACCTCACAGAAATTAATTTGGAATAGTTCATAGATCTAAATGTTTAAAATGATAAAGATTCTGGAAGAAACCATAAGAGAATATCTTTGCAATCTTGGTGTACACAAAAAAACACTCATGATAGAAGGAAAAAAGATAAACTGGACTTCATTAAAATCAAAAACTTCTTTCAAAGGTATAAAGCAAATGAAAAGGCAGACTATGGAGTGGGAGAGTATATTCACAATTCTGCTATCTGCCAGAGGACTTATATTCTGAATATATAAAGACAACCCGCTGCAAGTGGGAGAATGACTTGAACGTACATTTCATATCAGAGGCTATAAGGATGTCTATTGAGCATATTAAAAAGTGCTGGAGATTGTGGTCATTATGAAAAACTCACAATGAGATACCACTTCACACCCACTGGAATAACTGAAAAACACACAAAAACCCCCACCAAATGCTGGTGAGGGTGTTGAGGACCGGAAACTCTCATCCATTGCTGGTGGGACTGCACGGTGGCACAAGTGCTTTGGGAATCTGTTTGGTAGTTTATTTTATAGTGAAACATCTGTTTCCCAGCAATTCCACTCTTCAATAATTGCTTAAGGGTAATAAAAGCATATAACCCCCCACTGACAGATACACACACATACAGTAGTAAAGGTTATTGCAGCTTTATTCATAATAGACAAAACTGGAAGCCCACAATTCAAATGTTCATCAGTGGAAGAATTGGTAAATACATTGTGGTACTCATGAAATTTAATTAGTAGTCTCAGCCATGTGAAAAAGTCTGACTAGTGATCTATGAACTGATGTAGGTGAATCTCAAATACTTTAGAAAGAACATAAGGGGCCAAACACAGAAGCATGTGTACCATATGTTTTCATATATGTGATGTTCAAGAGTTGACAACGCAAATGAATGGTGAGAGAATTCAGAACAGTCATTGCCTTTAGAAGTCTGCGTACCACACTGGGGTGATGGAATGATCTACACTTGATTAGTGTTGGCTAGATGGGTATATGCATTTGTCAAAACTCAAAAACATTATGAGCCTAAGATCTGTGCATTTCACTGTGTGTCCAATGTTTCTTAAAAAAAAAAAATTCCTGAAAAATACTCTAAAACAGGGGTCAGCAGACTATGGCCCACGGACCCAGTCTGGCCCATCGCCTGCTTTTATAAGTCATGTGTTATTGGTGCAAAGCCATAATGATTTAACCACATATCGTCTATGGCTGTTTGTGCACTGGAATGAGTGGAGGGGTTGAGACTGTATGGCCAGCAAAGCCTAAACTATTTATTATCTGGCCCTTCCCAGAGAAAGCTTGCTAACCCCTGCTCTAGAATAATTGTTTCAATGAAACCCACCCTCAGGCATTCTGATGCAGAGGCTCAGAGGTGAGGGCAGAAACCTACAATTCCATCCCACTCCCCAGATGGCTCCAAAGCGGGAGGAACTGGATGGGCAGGGAGTACAGAGTTGATCCTTTCAGGAGTCACCATATTGATACATAGCTACTGTCTCTGGTCATAAAGTTATTTTACTGACTAATCTAATTTGCTCTTGCTGGAGTTTTAAAAGCCCATTTCTTCCCCATTAGTTTTCGGTGGCAAGTGAGAAGAGTTCATTCTCATCGTAGTGATGTAATCATCCTTCATAAATTCGGAGAGCCTCGTGTATTCTGGCATCAGCAGCAGCATCTCCTGCCACGATTTGGCTCTCTGTTGGAGGCTGTTTGAGAGGTTAAAAGATAGGATGGGGGGAAAAATCCACAAAACACTTTCCGTGCACGTCTAATGGATAATGACACTTAAGAAGCGTTACTTAAAGCTGATCTGGCTTCACGATGATTTGAGCTGCTCTTTTAATTAGTTTTTCAGAGCATATATTGTTTGTTATCATTATTTTACTTTGCCATGCAGAAGCTTAGCGTGCTTTAGTTCACAGAGGAGCCCGATGCTCTTTACAAGGAAGAAGAAAATACCTTATTACACTGGAAAATTTTCCTCATGGGTGGTTTATGCCTAAGATTTAATGATTACGGGGGATAATTGTTTTTAATGAAACTATTCCTTTTTTTGGCGGTGCCACACGGCATGCGGGGTCTTAGTTCCCCAACCAGGGATCGAACCTGTGCCCCCTGCGTTGGGAGCGCGAAGTCTTAACCACCAGACCGCTAGGGAAGTCTCTATGGGGGGTACTTTTGGCAGAAACATTCATGCTCAACAGACATTCCATTTGTGCCTCAACATTTCCAGCACCCTTCCAGTTAGGTGGGCTTGTGTGACTGGTTTTACTCAATGAAATGTGTGGCTTCTCCATTCTTTCTCCCTGCCCATAGAAGCACATATTGAGATAAAGTTATCCCAGGAATGAAATGAAGCAGCTTGGATTAATGACCTTGTTTTGTCCGATCAGGAAATTAGCATCGGTTGTGTTAATCCACTGAGTTTTTAGGGTTATTTGTTACTGCAGTATAGCCTAGTCTCTTCTGACTAATATGGTGCTTATTGGTATGGGTTAAATTACTCATTGGAGAAAACAGACCCATGAGAACATTACAAATGTACATAGTATAGGTGTGTCCTTTCAAATAAGAATGGACTTAGTTAACGGAGGAAGGATATGTGACTGTTAGTTCTTTCTTCAGCCATATAAAATAAATCTCAGTTGTTTCAAAGAACCTACATAATATGAATATAAACACAAGCATGTATCAGTGCATGACATATAAAAATAAAGACAGTGGAGACTGTTGCTTTCCAAGAGGTCTCTGTCTGTGCATTTTGTTGCCTGATTTTTTGTTTGTTTGTTTTGAGAGAGTGCTTCAGAGGAAGCAAGTTATTATCTTCCAAATCATTTAAAAGTGCCTTCTTTGGAGGTATTGGATTGGAAGAGGACACTTCTGTGTTGCCGAGGCCCATTTTTCACGGGGCTCTGCTCTCCGGCAAGATAGGCTGTCACAGCAGTTGTTGCATCATTCATCTCTGCCGGCAAGACTCGCCTGATTGCTCACCTGCTCAGCAGTGTTGGTTGAGTCATGTTCTGCCACCCTTGCCCATATGGCTGTGGTTGGCTTCCATGTTGGTCTCTCCCTCTGGAATGTGAGCTTCAGAGGCAGAGCCTCTCTTATTTATCTTTATGTATCTTTAGTCCTATCAGGCACATGGCAGGTACTCAGTCTGTTTCTGGCTGAATAAGTAAGTCATAATTCTGCCACTCATATTCCTCACCTTGTAGGGTATCACCATCTCCAGTGCCACCACCCTGATCTAAGCTAGGGCGCCTTGACTCCCCAGAGAACTTCCAAAGTCTTGCTAGCTCCGCTCTAACCCTCGCCATTAATTTCTTCATCAGATTTGCAGCGATTTCTTTTAAACCCAACTGGTATTTCACTCCCCACTTCGGATGCTTTGGTGGCTTCCCATTGTTCTTTGGATAAAGGCCAGTGTGCTTCACACGCTCTGCAAGATCATATCTCTGCACCTTCCCCCCACTCACATGCTTCCCAGTCCAGACAGATTTCTTTCTTACAGTTGCTCAAACACACCCTGGTTTATTCTGCCGTAGGGTCGTCATTCGTGCTGTGTTTCATGCCTCAGATGCTCCACTCCGAGATTCACACACACGTACATGCACACTTACATACTCATGTACACACTGACACATATGCAGTCACACACATACACACTCATATATAGACTGATGATACACACCTATACTCACACCCACACCCACACACTCACACACCCAACCCCCCTGCACACACACATCCTTGCTTACCTAGTCTGGTTCCAACTTATCTTTTTAGATCCCAACTCAAATTAGGGATCCTTCTTTTATAATTTGGAATTTCCTACAGAATCAGACACCCGTTGTTGGCAGCATTTATAATTGCAGTTTTACATTGACTTCTGTGATTATCTAATTTCTGTCTGCAAGCAGCAAGCACATAGGGACTGTCTGGTTTAGCTCACCACTGCATCCCACGAGCCTGTCCCAGTATCTGTCGTACATTCACTCAACAAATAATCTTGCGTAAATGAATGTCTCTCTAGGGGTATTGTCATGGCTGTCTACCACCTGAGGAGACACATGAGTGCTGCCTGGTCCTGTGAGCTCCAGGAATCCCAAAGTGTGCTGCACAAGTGGTAGGGAAAAGATGTGACATGGACTCTGCCCTACACAGAAGGCCTGGCCTGGAGCAGGCAGAGATGGAGTGGATGGGAATGACTGGGAATTGTGGCCACTCTGGTGGCCCGGTCATCCTGTGCTTAAGCTCAGACTGTCTTTCGAGAGTGTGGAGAGTTCATCCCCCAGCACTGCATCCTAGGCGGGCCTCGATGCCTAAGTTCTGACGGGCTGCAGGTTCAGGATTGGCTGGTCTACACAGCATTCCAATTCACTAACACGAGGTTTCCATCCGCAATACGAGTGCATGGCGAGTCCAAATACCTGGTTCTCCGTGGTAAAGCGTCAGATCTGGATTGAGATTCTCTAGGCTTTATTCCCATAGGACAATGAGAGGACGAGGGGTCAGAGTTTACTGCAATGTTGTTGTTCGTTGCATTTTGCTTGTTTTAGTGCGGAAGAGTGGTGGGGACATGTGAAGATCACTAGTGTCCTCTCCAAGACCAGCATCATTTTGAGGCGAATGAGGAGGGTAAGAGAATCAGCAGGCACAGGGGTGAAGATGAGGTTGGCTGGATACTTGGATAAAAGTGTTAATGTCTGTGTTCAGGGCATAAGAGTGTAAGTTACAAGAAAGTATAGCATTTAGATGTGGGTCAGTCAGGCTGCATGAGTGAAACGGGGAGACCATCAGCTAATCAAACGGTGATTAATCCTAAGGGATGAAGAGGGGGTAGAATTAAACAGTTAAAAACTAAGAAGTGTGGCAGAGGGTGTCCAGGAAACTATCAGCGATGGGACTTTTTTGGGACCCTTTTGACAATTGCTTTAGGTGCTGTTGACCAGATGGTTGTTAAGATAATGATGACAAATCTATTAGAAGAAGTATGAAAGCAAAGCCTTGAGACGCAGAAATGGAGCCTATGTGTACTTGCTTCCTCAGCAATCAGAGGTGTTTCTTCTAGTAATGCCACCGCCATGCTAGCGCCCCCTAATGTCCAAACCTGGCTATGCTTTTGATACACAACTTCCCCCAGCACATAAGCTGATCCCAGTTACTGGTGGGACTGTGCTTTGTGTCTCAGGTGTTCTGGGGTAGAAAAAAAAAATGTTGAGAACCGCTGATGTGATCACACAGAAGAAAGCATGGAGAACTGAAAGGATGAGGGCTGATGCTTCAATTTGTTAGAATGTCTATTGTCCGACCGTCTTTTAGATTCCCTAGAAACTGCCCATTTTTAGGAATGCTTGAGTTGTGTGCATTTCTGCAGAGCTCAGGTCTAAACTAATTTGATGCAAGTTATACATTGCAAGTATCTAGGAAAACCTTTATGGGGCCCACAAAGAGTGCACAAAAGGAACCGATGGTGTGTTTTTATCCATAAGCAAGCCATTTCTCTTTCAAAATTCGTACGCAGCCTCCAAAATACCTAATGCATCACAAGCCCGACATTTGTACCGCTGGCTTTCCGTACAGAGAAGTACTGTTCCTTTTAATCAAGTAAGTTTATTTTGCGGCGAAACCTTTTGTATAATATTGAAAAATAGTTGTGTTCTTTGGAAGCTATTTCAGTTTCCTGAAGTGATCATTTTTAATCATTGGCCTAGCAAAACAATTCACCAAGCAGTGGAGGATAACGAACCATAAAGTTTAATTTGCCTTTTTTAATTGAGTTGTTAATTAGCACCCCTCCACCATTGGAAACTCCCAACTTGCTTTTTTTGTTTTGCTTCTGATCCGAGACATTTCAAAGAATCTAATCTATCATATTTCTTCTACCCAGGTACTTTCATGAATTACATCAATAGGTGATTATTTCCTAAACCTGCTGAAGCTTCAACAGATGCATACCAATTTCTGTCAGTGGCAAATAATTAGGGAATAGAGAGTGTTGTTCAGTGGATGAAGATATCTTCCATTTACTGAATTCCTACTATGTGCCAGACACTACTCCATGTGCTTAATTTAACATATATTACTGATACCTGACAGCATTTTGAGGGGCAGACTACTATCTCCACAGATGCACAGTGAACAGAGGTTCGGTTATGTTAAACACTCTTCCCAAGGCCATCTAGCTTAGCAGTAGTGGGAGAAAGCTTCAATCCCCGGCAGTCTGGCTGGTAGCCCCACAGACCATCCTTTCAACCCTGCTCTGTATTTTCAAGACCCTTTATGTCAAACAGACACACGTTTGAATTCTAGTTCTATTGTTAATATTGATGTTAAACACATGCTATTCAGACCCAGATTCATGGGTGTGTGACGTGGGCAGTCAGGGTCCCATGCCCAGGAAGGCGCTGTATATAGGTCTTCTGTTGCCATCTTGATATTTTAAATAAATTTTGGACAACGGACCCCACATTTTCATTTTTCATTGGGTTCTGCAAATTATGTAGCTAGTCCTAATACTCTTGTTGTCTTACTATACATTGATTCTCCCTCCTTCTCATGATTTTGTGGCTCAGAAGTCTGTGCATGGCTTAGCCGGGTCCTCTGTTTAGGGTTTCACAAGGCTGAAACGAAGGTGTCAGCCAGGGCTGGGTTCTCATCTGGATGCCCTACTGCGAAGGATCTACCTCCCTGCTTGCATATTCCCGTGGCAACATTCAGTTCCTTGCACCTGTAGGATTCATGGCATTTTGCTTCTTCAAAACCAGAAGAGGGAGAGAGAAGGACTAGGGCAAGTCTTCTGGAGGAGTCATATCAGGGAACATAATTATGGGAATGCAAGCCCATCATCTTTGCTGCATTTTGTTGCTTAGAAGCAAGTTATAGGTCTTTCCCATACTCAAGAGGAGGGCATAATAAAAAGGTATGGGGTTTCCCTGGTGGAGCAGTGGTTGGGAGTCCGCCTGCCGGTGCAGGGGACGCGGGTTCGTGCCCCGGTCCGGGAGGATCCCACATGCCGCGGAGCGGCTGGTCCCGTGAGCCATGGCCGCTGAGCCTGTGCGTCCGGAGCCTGGCTCCGCAACGGGAGGGGCCACAACAGTGAGAGGCCCGCGTACTGCAAAAAAAAAAAAAAAAAAAAAAAAGGTATGAACATCAGAAGACAGGGATCATGGGGGACCATCTTGGATCTGTTTGCCACAATTATTGTGTATTTTTATTGTGTGTAGTTATTGTTGTTATTATCACTCTTTGTATTGTTGGTGTTGACGCCAGCAGTTCTGTAGCGCTTTACTGTGCTACAGGCCCTGTTGCAAGTGTATTGCAAGTGTACTGACTTGTACAGCTGAATTCCAAGGTCCTGAGGACTGAGACAAAGGTCACCCCCTCTCTGCCCACTGGAATTAATAGCTCCCAGGGTAATGAAGCGTGAGGCCACTCTTTATTTTCCTGAGTGGTAGGATCGTCTTAGGAAGTAGTTAAGTATAATGATTAGAAACATGGAATTTAGTGCCCTTCAGACCCAGGTGAGATCCCAACTCTACTACTTTCTGGTCACGTGGTCCTTCCTATGTTTCTTCATCAGGGATGCTCAGGACGGCTTTGAACAGTGTGTAGGAGTTAAAGCTGCTTCAAGATTCATGTGCCTTACCACAGTGGGGTTATGCTTTTGTGTTTTAGACATTATTACCCTCCTGAATCCCAAGAGCCCTCTTGTCTCAGGCTCCTGTGGAGTTTGATACAAAGAAATACAATGGAGTAGCCCGAAAAATACCTCAAAACTTGCCATCGCCCATATAACTACTTCCTACGCTCTTCTCTAGTTTTTCATTAGGCAGGTTACCTTGTTCACCAAACGTTTTCTCACCAATCTTTCTTACTCTTTTCCTCACTGATTCTCTTTCTCACTATCTTTTTTCTTCATTTATCCAAATGTATCTGTTTTTATTTGTCTTTCTCCCCCGCCCCATTCTCCATTTTTATCCCACTGAATATCTTGTCAATCATCCTCCCTTCTCAGGTGGAAGAAAGCAAAGGAGGAAGGACAAAGGGGATGATGGATAGAAGTCCATCATTTTCCTTTCCTTGCAGGTGTTCACCTCAAGTGAGGTTTCCTTTCTTGCTTCTGAAAAAGTCCGTGGCTCGATTTCTTGTCTCTGGTCACCTGTTTGCTCCTCTCCACCCCTTCCCATCAGACTGCTACATTTCCTCCTCTGCTGGAATAAGTGTCCTGAAAGTCAACAGGGAGGGTTCACTTATCAGTGCCTGTTCTCAGCTCTGATTATCCCCAGCTGTCTGCAGCATCAGGTGGGCCTGACCACCCAGCTATGAGAGTCTCTGCCCTTTACATCTTTTTCAAGACCGAGTCTCTGCATCAGTTCTGACTTCTTGTTACTTCTCTGTCTCCATCTGGCTTGTCTTCTCCCAGACGTGGGTTATGCAGGCGGTCCTTAGGAACGTACCTCCGAACTCCTTCATCATCCCTTACCTTTCCCACTCCCATCCTGGATCTTGGCCAGTCACTCTGGACTATACTTTTGGAGCATGTACTCCGAGTCAGACTCTCTTCTAGGTGCTCTTTGTGTGTAAACTCCTCTAATCCTCCCAGATGGCTTACGAGAGAAAATATATTTTGTTACTGTTTTGTAGGAGAAGCACCAAAACACTGAGAGTTTATCTTTCTTGCTTTCAGATTTCTGGGCGTGACTCTGACAGCTCTTGGAGTTGGCCTTTGATTTCTACTCGTCATCTTCTGGGTTGCCTGCTAGTGACTCACACTTAAAACCAAACTCACCCTCCTGTCTGTCCCACTTTTGTTCATCTTCAGTTTTCCCTGGTTCTGTCGATTTACTGCAGTAGTTTTCAGTCATTACTTTCTGCCTCATTTTTGGTGACTCCCTGCCTTTCCCCCCTCATCAGCCCTATTCATTTCACCCCCAAATATCTCCCCTTCCCTCCCAATTCCATAACGTTCTTTCAAGCCTTCTTCCTTCTCTCATTGTAGTGACAATAACCTCTTTTTAAATTAATTTTCTTTTTTCCGTTATAAAATGATTGTATCCTGATTTCTTTGGCAAAAAAAAGGAAGGAAAGTTTAAAAAATCCATAATCTGATCAGATCAGCTGGATGCAGATGCTTTCTGTATGGGCTGAATATCGTACCCCCCCAAAAGATATGTTGGAGCCTTAACCCCCAGTACTTCAGAATGTGATCTTATTTAGAGACAGGGTCTTTACAGAGGTAACCAAGTTAAAGTGAAGTCATTAGGGTGGGCCCTAATCCAGTATGACTGGGTGTCCTTATAAAAAAGGGAAACTGGATGCAGGGAGAAAAATGCCATGTGAAGATTGGAGTGATGCTGCCACAAGCCAAGAAATGCCAGAGATTTCCAGCAAAACTTCAGAAACAGGAGAGAAGCGTGGAGTAGATTCTCCCTCACCACCTTCAGAAGGAACCAGTCCTGCCAACACCTTGATGTTTTGAATTCTAGCCTCCAGAACTCTGTGAGATGATACATTTCCGTTGTTTAAGCCGCCCACTTTGTGATGCTTTGTGATGGCAGCCCTAGCAAACGAATACACTTTTTTTTTCTTGCCGCACCATGTAGTTTGCGGGATCTTGGTTCCCCGAGCAGGGATTGAGCCCCGGGCCACCACAGTGAAAGTGCGGAGTATACGCCTTCAAACATGGTTTTCTGCTTCTTGTCTTGCTCTCACTTCTCTATTGTTCATCAGCATCTCAAAACCCAGCTTTTCTGTGTAACTCCCAGTGTAAAAGCTTTGTGGCTCCTTGTAGCTGCTACAAAACATGCAACTCCTTAGGCAAACACTGAAAGCATTCCAGGATCCCCTGGAAGGTAAGTGTCTGGAGGAAAATGACTTTGCTTTACTTACCAGAGTATCACAACACACTGACAAATACCAGGAACGGGGTAGGAGCTCACTTCTTGAATGGGTGAATGAATGAATGAATGAGTGAGTGAGTGATGGATGAACCCATTCCCCTTCACTAATCCCTGGCTTCATCTGGAATGAATCACTGCCTTTTCTTTCCCCCAGTTGCCCTCTTTTCCACTTCCTCCCACTAGCTATTAACAGCTGGTATCTGCCCATGGTCATCTCTGTTGGTTTTTACGTTACTACACGTGTCGTTTAAGACCCAGCTCATTTGTCAATGCTTCTTCAAATTTTCCCTGATATTTTCTAACTGGAAGGCATCTTTCCCTCCCCTGTCACTCTGCAAGCATGTTTTACTTTGCATTATGGTTACTTTATGCCAAGTCCTGAGCATGGTACCATTATTTTTACAGCTTGGCCCCTGGTAGGTCGTCAATAAATATTTGTTATGTAAGTAAATTAATTAAGTGTAAATATCTGGGATAACAGAGCTGAAATGAGAACTCATAAGCTCCCCTCCCTTATTTCTACGTCTAGGCAACACTTCGTCCGAAGATTTCCCTCTTAAAATTTCCATTTACAAATGCTCTTCAGGAGCTACATGTAAGAGAAAGGAGCTGCCATTGAGGGCACTGAAAAGTTGAATTGCAGGTTGCCATGGAAACAGAGTTGAGAGTTGAGTTTTTCGTACATGAATGTTTTAATGAAAACATATTCTTAGCCATTATGGATGGGTTTGTGTACCAGAAAAGAAGTGCTTTATCTTAACATACTGTTATGTTCATAAGTTAGATTGATGGTCCAAAGGATTATTTCATCAAATCACTATACACTATTGTGGTTCCCTTGCAGGAAGTGATCCCAATGCTGACAAAATGAAGGCTGTCCTTGTTTGTGGAAGAAAACGTCTCTATGGACTAATTATTTTCCTTTTGCTATTGAGAAGTAGCCTTTCTATTTTAGCCAAAGGACATTACCCTTAAGCATATAAATGATTCTATTCTTTCTTTGAAATAACAAATGTCCCCAAATCACGCATGCATTGTATATGCTGGGTCCTAAAAATATAATATAATATAATATTACTACTCTGTTGATAATTAGTAAATAATTTGAAAAGTTTTGTGATGATGGTGGTGATAATGATGGTTAATTATGGGAAGAAGTTCAGTGTTTACTTCCAAACTCTTAGGAAGTAGGAGACTGCCCATGCACAAACTACTTTGGGTTTTTTTTCTAGTTTTAAGGCAAGTATTCCTATAGGTTAGATGCTACAGACTGTGACCATTAGAATGCCATCCTGAGCATGCTGGAATCATAATTAGACAATTATAAGTTCTATTTGCAATCTTCTGTTAAAGATGATTTATTAGGCATCTTGTCCCTACCCAGAGATGGGCATACGATTCACTGTTTGTGGCAAATTTGAGGTACCATTTTGGTTACCTATTGAGGATCTCTTTTAATACAGAGATCCAACCCATCATTCTTCTCAAGTACCTTTTAATAGGAAACCTCCCCATAAACCTATTAGAAGCATAATGAAAACCTCACTTAGTCTTCTGTCAGGCTTCAGAGCTGTAAGTGGCTTCTAATTTGCACAAGATTGGAATAGCATTGAAGAATTACAGTAACTAAGTGAAATACTCATTGGATTTTCAATTTTCTGATAGCATCCCATGTAATTTCTTGTAACGCATCTGTAGCCAAATGCAGTGACACATGTCAAGGCTCATGCTGGAGCTTCTGCCCACATCAGCGGTATAGTGAGAAGCACGAAGCTGTCAACATTTCTCATGGGGAGGGTACAGATCGGAGCCTTTGTTTGGCCTTGAAGGACATTCCATTATATGCAGTCCTCTGAACAACAGTCTCCTAATTTCTAACAGCTTAGATGGATGTGTTTGATGCTTGACATTTGACTTCACGTATTTATTGGAACAAATTGTGAATCGTTCCTTCCATGCGAGTACTTGGCAGAATATGTAGTTTGTCCTGCGGTGCCTGTTGAGTTGATTGCCTCATTGGGACAAAGGCTACATGCTTTGTATTCTGCTAAATGGAATTCCTTTTGGAGCAACCAAGAGAAGCAGCGGCAGCGTGGCTGTGAAACCAGAGAGATAAGACCCTGAGTTTTCCTTAGCATGTTTCATATTATTCTCAGTTACTGTTTTCAAGCTAAGACAATTCATTCTCCCTTTCAGGGAACCTAAGTGTTTTTCTTCTAACCTTAAACTGAGAGTCCCTTGTGCCTGTGTCTTAACATTGGTTGTTAAAAACCTTGGGCCATTAACAGTATTAAAAATAGACTCATCACACTTGGTGAAGGAAAAAAAGAAGTCAGCTAGGCTTTGTAATCTCCAAAATAGTTAATGGTATGGCTGCTCTTTGCATATAGCCCCAACAAGACTGTCCCACTCCCACTACAGGTTTTCTGACTGATTTTTTTTTTTAACATCTTTATTGGAGTATAATTGCTTTACAATGGTGTGTTAGTTTCTGCTTTTATAGCAAAGTGAATCAGCTATACATATACATATATCCCCATATCTCCTCCCTCTTGCATCTCCCTCCCACCCTCCCTATCCCACCCCTCTAGGTGGTCACAAAGCACCGAGCTGATCTCCCTGTGCTATGCGGCTGCTTCCCGCTAGCTATCTATTTTACATGTGGTAGAGTATATAAGTCCATGCCACTCTCTCACTTCGTCCCAGCTTACCCTTCCCCCTCCCCGTGTCCTCAAGTCCATTCTCTACGTCTGCGTCTTTATTGCTGTCCTGCCCCTAAGTTCTTCAGAAACTTTTTTTTTTTGGATTCCATACATATGTGTTAGCATATGGTATTTGTTTTTCTCTTTCTGACTTAACTTCACTCTGTATGACAGACTCTAGGTCCATCCACCTCACTACAAATAACTCAATTTACTTTCTTTTTATGGCTGAGTAATATTCCATTGTATATATGTGCCACATCTTCTTTATCCACTCATCTGTCGATGGACACTTAGGTTGCTTCCATGTCCTGGCTATTGTAAATAGAGCTGCAATGAACACTGTGGTACATGACTCTTTGAATTATGGTTTTCTCAGGGTATATGCCCAGTAGTGAGATTGCTGGGTCATACGGTAGTTCTATTTTTAGTTTTTTAAGGAACCTCCATACTGTTCTCCATAGTGGCTGTATCAATTTACATTCCCACCAACAGTGCAAGAGGGTTCCCTTTTCTCCACACCCTCTCCAGCATTTACTGTTTATAGATTTTTTGATGATGGCCATTCTGACCGGTGTGAGGTGATATCTCATTGTAGTTTTGATTTGCATTTCTCTAATGATTAATGACGTTGAGCATCCTTTCGTGTGTTTGTTGGCAGTCTGTATATCTTTTTTGGAGAAATGTCTATTTAGGTCTTCTGCCCATTTTTAGATTGGGTTGTTTGTTTTTTTGATATTGAGCTGCATGAGCTGCTTGTAAATTTTGGAGATTAATCCTTTGTCAGTTGCTTCATTTGCAAATATTCTTTCCCATCCTGAGGGTTGTCTTTTGGCACAGCTTTGAAGTTTCATTAGGTCTCATTTGTTTCTTTTTGTTTTTATTTCCATTTCTCTAGGAGGTGGGTCAGAAAGGACCTTGCTGTGATTTAAGTCAGAGTGTTCTGCCTATGTTTTCCTCTAAGAGTTTTATAGTGACTTATTTTTTTATTACCTGAGGAGGATAAATTTGCACTAATTCTGCTGCATACTCTTCAGGGGTTCCCTTTGTAACTAAAGACATTTATTTGTGAAGTAGCAGGGTCAAGGTTAAGACAAGAGTCTAAAGCCATATCACAGAGTCAAGCTAATTGGTTCACGTGGGGATGTGAGCTATGTACTAACTATGGTGCTTAGGAAGCCAAGCACCACTTTTTGACCCTTCCTTTCACCCATGTAACTACAACAAACATTTACTGAATTCTCACCGGGGAACAAAGTCCTAGGTCCGGAGCTGTGTGACGGGGCAGGGCAGAAACAGCCAGGAAGGACTCATTTCAGTGCTGCAGGGACTTCCTGGATGCTCAGGACAGATATGAATCCATATTTCTATTTAAAGCATAATGAAAAAATATTATTTGAGTCTTTCTATTTGACTTATCTAATTGCAATCATTGAAAATAAGTCGAACTTAGACTGTGAAATTACAGATCAGATATTTTCAGTGTCAGCACTATGGATATTTGGGGCCAGATTATCTGCTGGTGGGGAGGGGACTGTCCTGGGCATTGTTGGATGCTTAGCTGCATCAGATGCCAGTAAAACCCCTCTCCAGGTGTGACAACCTGAAGTGCCTCCAGACATTGGCAGATGTCCCCTGGGGGGCGGGGGTGGGGTTTGGGTGCAAAATCCCTTGGTTGAGAGCTCTTACCATTGCTGACTTCCTGGTGGCTGCCAATACTGCTGCTTTTAGAGAGAGTAGGTAGCTGTTTTCTCACCTAGAAAAATACAGATGTAGAGCCCACAGAGCGATGCTGTGTATGGAATAAGGACTTCCCAAGAGTGAACTTTTTGGTATGTGAGTTACATCTCAGTAAAATCCATTATTTAAAAAAACGTGATATTGCCATCTCTGCCGTGGATTATGAATTTACTGAAATGTCCTGAGTCTTAAGGTATCTTACAGAAAGCGGTGCCAGCATCCTCTGAGTATTATTTGAGCTGTCAGTGAACTATTATTAGAGAAATGTGGGCCATACAACTATCTGTAACTAGTAGGTATTAAGAAATGGTGGATGATTCTGGAGTGTGGCATCAGTCTAGCTGTTCAGGAATTTTTCCTTAGCAGTTGTCTTCAGGGCTCCCCTAGCCTTCCTCCCGACGGCGATCCATTAAATCTTCATCACTCCAAGGGTGGTCTCTAGCCCAGCAACATCAGTATCACCTGGGAGCTTGTTAGAACTGCAGAGGCTCCAGCCCCACTTCCGAGCCCCCTCCGTCCCCCTACAACTGTTACCTAGAAGGACCTCTTCAGACCCTACTTTCATAGAAATTCTTTCTCTCTTGCTGGCTAAATAGTCTCTTTGCTTCCACTGGTTGGCCTCTTGAAAATGTTTTCATACTTGTGCTTGCTCGCCATTCTGCACTCCCAGAAATATTGGACAGTTTTGCTTCCTCTGATCCCAAAGTATGAACTAACACAGCCCCCTCCTGCACAGTGATCCAACCCCAAACGCCCAGGCTGGGTTAGAATTCTGGACTCGTGGGACACAGTTCTGCAAAAACTACCAGCTAAACAAGGCTCCGATATTCTAGTTCATCCGTGGGTCGATGCAAGAGTGTTTCTTTATATGTGTCCATCTGTAGACACAGCCTCCTATAGAATATAAAGCTCCCCAATGATAGCTACCTCAAAACTACCCAACAGTTAAAACTAGAGGGGGTTTGTACAAGAGATATTAGAATAAAATGGCTCTCAAGATAGAGTCATGGTTGGGAAAAAAATAGAAAAATGGAAAGGGTATCATACTTAGAGAGCGCGCCCTTCAACACAGCAAGTTACACTCAGCAGCCGTCTCTTATCAACTCCGCCACAAAATCTTTCCCATCTTTGTAAAGGGCATCACCATCCACTCCGTTGCTCAACTAAAAACGTAGGCATCGTTATTGATTCCTTTTTTCCCCTTCAATCTATCAGCATTGATTGCTGAGCCACCTTCAGAAGTATCTCAAATCCATCCATGTCTGATCATCTCTGTCGCTGCTAACCTTGTCTGGGTACCATCTGTCATGGTCTTCTGCAAGGGTGTCCCAAATTCATCTGCCTGATCACACCTGCCCACCCCCCCAACACCCTTCCATTAGCAGCAGCCACAGTCTAACTTCTAAATCGCAGATATGCCTTTAACACACCCTTGCTCACTGTGCTTCAGCCTGCTTTCCATTCCCCACATTCTTCGAGCATGTTCTAGCCTTTGAGTTCTATTCCCCCGCCCCCCTTTAACACCCATCCTCCCGCTACTTGCGTAGATGGCTTGTTATTCTTTGAGTCTCAACCTCAGATCTCACCCTGTCACGCAGGAGCACCCTATCACATTAGGACCAATCAGAGCGCCTCTGCTTATATCCCCTGTGCCAAGCCAAGCTCCTGCCACAGAAGCGGCACACGGATGCCTTTGGAATAATTCCTTGCCAAGTGAAGATTTGAGCATTTCTGAAAAATGCTGACAGTGTGGAACTAGAACGACCCTATGTTGGAATTGGACATGTAGCCAGGGAAAGCTGGAGCTATCCGAGAAAAGTTCATTTGCGATGCTTAGGTTTATCTACTAGAGGGAGAGAGATTGCCTATCAATTAAAGCCACAAGGGTTGAGCTGGGATGTTGTCCCTCGGGATTTGAAGTAGTTTCGTCTAATCTGGAGCAGTTTTAGAATTCAGTAACGCAATCAGGTTTTAGCATTTTTACCCCACATAATGATTCGTGTGCCATGAAATTTTTCAATAAAAAATTCCAAGGCTCACAAAGTAGAAAAAAGCAAGGGGGCCTCACATACCTCATTTGCCCAGCCATTTCAGTGAGGCCCCAAATGTAGAGCATTGAAATGGAGCCTTGGAATTTTAAATCAAGTTTTACTTTGCACATTTAATGAAATGCAAACAAATACTTGGCAGTTCTAAAGGGCATGAAGTCATTAAGATTTCTCATTTTATGAGGTGCTTTGGGGGCCTCCATAGTTTTGGAGTAATAGCAATTAAGTTGTGTGTGTGTGTGTGTTTGTGTGTGTGTGTGTGATTACTTGTTCAGTTCTATGCATACAGGCAGACTCTGGTCTTAAATTTCTCTTGTGCCCTTTTCCAGCTGTGTCCTTGGGCAAGTTACCTAACCTTGCATCATATGTAAAATGGGGATGATACAAGTTTTGCTGGGAAGACTCAGTGCACTGGTACAGGTCTCTGCTCTTAGAAGGGCCCATACTTTGTTTCACGCTTTGCTGTCACCATCTTGAAAATCCTTAATAACTTTTGAATAATGGGCCCTGCATTTTAAATTCTGTATCCAGCCCCACAAATTATGCAGCTGGTCCTGATTTGATGAGATTAGGTAAGTACGGTACCTGTTAGAGTCCCTTGAATGAGGTGGATACTAGATATGCATTCATTCTTTTCCTTCCATGTTTGAGTAGCTGTGTATTCCTGCTCCCCTGGCTTAGGCAAAATTGAAAATGCTGATACTTTTCTAGTCTCTCTTCCTTCATTCTATATTGCCACACCCCTAAGAGAATCAGATAATCCTTTGATTACTTTTAAGACTGTAGAAAAGATATTTAATCCTCACATGCTGGGAGGACAGATAGTATTGGGGGAACATTTATGGCCTAATAGCTTGGTAAAATGAGACTTCGTGGAAGCAGTTTGCCAACTGTAAATTGCTCTACTAATAAGTCATGATGAAGTGCACAGAACAAAATGTTTATTGAATAGTAACTGTGGTATAGATATGGGTAAGGAGATAACGTCAGAATTTATGGGGTCGCTGACATTCAAAACCAGAGCTCCCCAACTATCAACATTATCTCTGTCAATTCTGGGAGCCTAGGCCTCTGTGCTGTGTACTGCAGGGTGAGGGTGTTGGGATGGTTGATTACAAAGAGCACAGGACTCCCAGTCAGAGGAGCTTATGGGATGTTAGTAGTTTAGAGGTAGTAGTGGAATATGATGGAGAAGATGCTTGGCAGGAAGCATAGAGTGAGGTCAGAGAGAGTTGAAGAGGGGATCCTGGGGGATTTTTGCACCTGAGGTTCTCAACCTTTGGATTGACATAAAATCCTCAGGAAGTTCACACAGATGGTGTTGATGGGAACCATCTCCCGTAGGGTGAAAACCACCATTGGTCTACATTTGAAGGGCTGGCAGATCCAGAAGAGAAGAGTGGAAATTGAGAGTCTCAAGGCACACACGGACAGCAGTGCAGAGCCAGGGAGGGGACCTGGAAGTTCCTTCCTGCCTCTTTTCCCTTGAAAATAATAGTAATAAAATCAATGTCTGTATTGACCATCTCTGTTCCCTCTTTGCCCTCTGAAATGACCCACGTGATCACTGGCTCTTTTAAGACCACCTTCTCAGAGATTCTCTCTGCCTTTGTCGCATTATTCTATTTATTTCTTTCAGGGCACAACACTCTCACTGAAATCATGTTTCTGATGGTAATTATTATCTTTTTCCTTCCTCTCTACCACTGGATTGTAAGCTCCATGAGAATGGGTATTTTGTCAGTCTTGTTTATGGCTCTTTTCCTACAAGCTAGGTCCATGCCTGGCACATAGTCAGCCCTCAAATATTTATTGAATGAGTGAGTCATTTTTCCACACCTGAGATGATGCTCCACCATGAACGTTTGGTTGTGCTGACATGGGGCTGAATTATTTGCATTCTCCCACAGCTCTATGATTTCCGCCTTGCCCACCCCCGTTCAGGCTGCCCCCTGGAACTCTTTTTCCCAGGTTGGATGTCTCTGCTGAATTATTTGCATTCTCCCACAACTCTATGATTTCCGCCTTGCCCACCCCCCTTCAGGCTGCCCCCTGGAACTCTTTTTCCCAGGTTGGATGTTTCTACTGTTCTCCAGGACAGATCTTTCTTACAGATTCAGGGAGAAGTCTTCTACAAAGTCTGTGAAATCTCACTGGAATGTAAGGTCTGGAGGACAGGACTATGACGGGCTTTCTTATTCATCAACAATAAATGCACCACCAGTGAATCTCTACCCCTCCCATACTCTTCCTGTATATCGTAGAGGAACTGACCATCCATCAGAGGTGTTCTGAGCTTGTGGCCAGACTTAAAGAATTCATAAACCATTTCTTTTCAGGAATCACACTGTTATTTCAATATCAGTCTTTTATGCAGTTCTCTGTCTTCACATATTTAGTAGATCACCGTCCAAATATCACATTCCTAATAGATTTGTTTGATGGAAAAAGAGGAGGTAGTAATGAAGCTATACAGGCACTGCTGGGAGCCAGGAAAAACACAGAGGGGGTACAAGATAGTGCAGAATAGATTCGTTTTTTCTAGGTGTCGCTTCTTTCCTTGATGGTCTTGGGGAATGAGGGGAAAAATTAACAGGGCACGTCTGCTGCATTTGATGGTTCTGTGGCCCCTTCACTGAAATGCATCTTGGAATCCATGAAGGGCATTAATAAGATGGTGTAAGAAGCTGCTTGTTTAAAACAAGAGAAAATATGCTTTAATTTAGATGACTGGATAGCTGGACACTGATGAACGACTGTTGCAAATGTGAATAGCCATTTCTTGGGTTTCTAAATGATTTTCACACTTCCCAAGCTTTATTCAAATTTGTGATGTCCTTTATGGTTTTCCTTTATTGGCCAGGAAAAAAAAAAAAAAAACATCCTGAAGACTTAGGTTTCCATCAAATCTGATGGAATACATTAGTAAAATCATATGTCATATTAAAATGTGAAATATATGGTGGTGTAATATTGTCTGAGTCAATCCAGTGGAGTAACATAATTAACAGGGGTTTTGATGATTAATGTAGAAGAGTAAGAAGCTGAGGACAGCTTGCTTCTCTCTCTCTCTGCTTCCCCCACCCCCACATTTTCTCTCCTGCTCTTACTTTGTCTCTTTTTCTGCTAGCTGCTGTTTTCTTCATCCAGATAGGCAGAGAAAAGCCTTAAGTGGCGGTTGAAACTCCCAGAAGCCTGTTTACTTCAAGGTAGAAGCAGGAAAGCTGCCATAATTCAGAAAGCAGCTTCTGGCATGAGATGAAAGTCAGATCCGCTCAAGTTTGGGTCCAAATTTAGAGGCCCCACTGGAGTGTTTATGCTTGTATCTGTAGTCCAGATAAGTTAGTGGAAGAAATTGTTCCCTACGGCAGGTCATGAATCTAATTACCCTAGAAACATTTCTGCAGGCGCTTGACTGAAAATTGCTATGCGGTGTGTGCTGTCTGTGGCTTCCCCCACCTTCAAATCATGTATGGTCTATGGACAGCGTCATCCACGTGGGCCCACAGACCCATAACTCAAGGAGGGAGGCCATGTTTCCCCAGCCGAAAACAGACCTGAGAGCCCCTGTTGCTAAGCCTCTGTCCAAAAGAGTTCACTGTCTTAGAGAAGCGGGAAAAAGAGAACTTTCCTGGACAACAAGAGAGGAATATTGAAGGCTCATGAGTTGACAGGGAAACACAGAGAGGAGATAAATGGCCAGTTTTAAGAACTAGTTCAGTGCCTCCCTCATTGTGGATTTGGTCCTTGTCTAGGACTGTTTCTTGCTGTTAGGAGATTTGAATATGAATCTTTCTTAAGAAGGGCATAGTTATATCTGGTTTGAGTGCAGACTGTGGTCTCAAAGTCAGGATAAATCCATTCCTCCTGCAAACCACTATGGGCCTAGTCTGGTGATCGACAGCATGAGTTTGGAAATCAGGCACTCCTGGATCAAAGTCTCATGCTGACCCTTACTAAGCCTGTGACATTGTGTGAACTAGTTATCTCTTAGCCTCCACTTGGTCATGTTTAAAATGAGGTTATTATAAGGAGGATAATGCAAACAAGCTCATTTAAGTGATTCCTATTAAGATATTTATAGGTCAGATATTTATTGCCAAACAAGCAATATAACTGCTGGGTGGCTAGAGAGTGTGCAGGTTATTGCATCTGAATAAATCAGGGAGTGAATCTGTTATGGTATGGGTAGATTTTTTTTTTTTCCTATGAGGTCTTTAATGGAAAGTAGGAAGAAGGGGAATGAGAGCTAGTTATGATGAAGATGAGAAATCTTTCTAAATTTGCTAGTTCTCAGGGATCATGGCTGCTGCCTTCGGAAGGGAACCTACTGCTGATGTTGGAATCAGAGAGGAGACACTGAGGGGATGAATATAAATGTCAAAGAGGAAGTGTGATGCCGGGTGAGCAAAGAAAATATTAGTCAAATAATCCTTTAGGAATTTGGAATGTCTGGAGGGTGAACTTCTTTCTCATTAGTTATGTGACCATGGGCCCTACCCAGTATTTCAAGTTTGATGGTTCATTAAAAACTAAGTAGATGGCTTTTATTTCTTTTTCTTGTCTGACTGCTGTGGCTAAGACTTCCAATACTACGTTAAAGGTAGAAGGGGCAAGAGTGGACATCCTTGTCTCGTTCCTGAATTTAGAGGAAAGCCTTTCGGGTTTTCACTGTTGAGTATGATGTTAGCTGTGGGTTTGTCATGATGGCCTTTATTATGTTGAGATATGTTCCCTCTATACCCACTTTGATGAGAGTTTTTATCATGAATGGATGTTGAATTTTGTCAGATGCTTTTTCTGTGTCTATTGAGATGATCATGTGATTGTTTTAATCCTTCCTTTTGTTAATGTGGTGTAACACACTGACTGATTTGCGATTGAACCATCCTTGTGTCCCTAGAGTAAACCCAACGTGATCATGCAATGGATGCTTTAGAAAATAAGATCTGTCCCGTGCCCCTCTCGGGTATCCAGGAGACAAGCAATAGGAAATGAAGACTTGGAATGGTGATTTCATATTTACACAAAAGACAACTGTACAGTTCAGGGTCAAATGTTTTAGAGTTTGGATTATTGAGAAATTTATCATGGCGGTCTGGCCCACAGACCTAGAGACAGAGTGAGACCAGGAGGACCATCTGTTGAGTATTTGGAGACCTTGAAACATACAGCATACGTTTTATGACCCAGAAGGTAGATTTTCCCCTTGTTCATGTAAACCATTTCAAGGACTTGGTAATGGGAGAAGGAGCTTTTAACCTCCAGGTTACTGGTTTAGAAATGTCCCAAGTTGGTAGTGAGTAGAAGGCATTGCCATCTGTCAGCTGCTCAGTGGCCTATATGAAATGACATAGAGGTCTCACAGCAAACCGTAATGGGCAGTCATTTCTATCCAGCCAACTGTAACTCCACATACAGTGACCCAGACTCAGACCCCTTGAAGTGGTCCCCCTAGAGTCTGATGGGAAGATGACAGGTGGTTAAGAATGGAGACATCCATGTGGGAATCAGCAATGCCAACCTTTCATGGCAACTCATCAATTTAAAAGAATCAGCTTAATTTAAGAATCTCTCCCAAAGTGAAGAATAATTTGCTGAGCATTTTAAGATGATATTAGCAACTGATGTCTGAAATTCATTCTATGCCAGGTACTCTGATCAATCCCTTACCTGCATGGTGTCATTTTATCCTTCCAACCATCCTTCACATAGGGAGTCTGTTCTCTGTGTTACAAAGTGCAAGGCTGAGGCTGACTAAAATGAAAGGATTTGCGTGAGGTCACGGAAGTAGTAACCCGGCTGGGTTTCTAGCCCAGATCTTTCTTTACCTAGAGTTCATGCTCATTCCATTATCCTGTCTGACTTGCTAAAAATATCTTTTAAAATCAACATTCTGTTATGCCCCCAGAGAAGTTTCTGTTACTTCTTGGGACACATGAAGTAATGCAGGAGTGTTCAGACCCTTAGATAACCTTTCCAGCAGTCGCTCCCGTCCCCACCCCGGCTAATAGAACATTGATTTTATTGAAGGATTGGGAAGCCCTGCGTTGCACAGGAGTCTCTACTAGCCTCAGGAAGTGAATCATGGTGAGCTTTGATCAGTTACAGAATATTTCCTTGCTAGTAATTTGGTGAGGGAGACACACGACCTCATTCTTGGCCGTGGGATAGAAGGATTTCTTCTGGGGGATGCCTGTGAGATGTTTCCTTGATCTTAGAAGAGACATGTAAAAGGGAACACGTTTTTTGACTCTTGACATGGAAGAAGATGTTGTGTCCATCAAGGAACTGAGAAGAGCCAGCCAAACAACCAAAGGCTGAGCCAGAGAGATCTGCCCTGTTGCTGCCAATAACCTCTCTAACCTGAGTTGTCCACCCTCCTTACATCTCAATCTATGAGATGATAGATGTGCTTAGTTATAAAACCACTGGGGGCTCTTCTGTTACTTGCAACTGAGCATTCTTGCTGAAATGGGCAGTCTGTAGGGCACATTTATTTAGTTTTTATTTTTATTTATTTTTTTTTTTGCGTACGCGGGCCTCTCACTGCCGTGGCCTCTCCCGTTGCGGAGCACAGGCTCCGGATGCGCAGGCTCAGCGGCCATGGCGCACGGGCGCAGCCGCTCCGCGGCATGTGGGATCTTCCCGGAACGGGGCACGAACCCGTGTCCCCTGCATCGGCAGGCGGACTCTCAACCACTGCGCCACCAGGGAAGCCCTTAGTTTTTATTTTTAAATTTTTTATTATTTATTTATTGGCTGCGTTGGGTCTTAGTTGTGGCATGCGTGATCTTTCGTTGTGGCACACTGGCTCTTCATTGTGGTGCTCGGACTTCTCTCTAGTTCTGGCACGGGCTCCAGAGCACACAGGCTCATTAGTTGCAGCATGCGGGCTCTCTAGTTGTGGCACATGCAGACTCCAGAGTGTGCGGGCTCAGTAGTTGCGGCACACGGGCTTAGTTGCCCTGAGGCATGTGGGATCTTAGTTCCCCGACCAGGGATCGAACCGGCATCCCCTGCATTGCAAGACGGATTCTTAACCACTGGACCACTGGGGAAGTCCCTATTTAGATTTTAATAATGATTTAATTTGTTTGTGTCCCCTATAAAGTGTACAAGGAAAGACATAAACCTTACGTGTAATGATAGAGTTTCAGGGTACACAGTAAGTGGGGTGGCAAGTGAGGTTCAGAATCCAGATCCCCTGCTTCCCTGGCCATAGGATTGCCAGGTGAAATACGAGATGTTCAGTTGCATTTGAATTTCGGAGGGCCAAAGAATAACTTTTTGTTTCATCACCAATATGCCCCAAATATTCTAGGAAGAATACTTATATTAATAATTTTTGCTGTTGTCCGAAATTCAAATTTAACTAATCATTTTGTATTTTTAGTTGCTGACGATGGCAATCCTGCTTGGCCAGGACTGTCTGCATTGTACCATTTGTCCTTTCTCATGTGGACTCCTGTTTGGAAATACCAGAAACCCCATTCCAACTTATTTAAGCCGAAGAGGTCATTTATAGGCTCAAATAACTGTACTTTCCCTTCTGTTTATTGCCAAGTGGATTCAGCTATTTGTTGACAAAGGTGATCACCAGCAACTTCAGACTTACAGTCTATCGTCTTTGTTAACCCCAGTGAAAAGGAAGCTGACTCCCAGTAGCTCACATGAAAGCACCAACGTTAGGTCATAGTGGATGGACTTAAGTCTCAGATCAACCCCTAAACTAATCACAGTGGACAGAAAGATGGGATATACTGATTGACCAGAACTGGTCACGTGACCAGCTTTGAAGATGGAGGTTGACTTTGCCGTAAGCTGTATCCAAACCACCTGGAAACGGGCGGTGGTCCCTACCGTAAAACTGAGAAGGAAGATGGGATGAATGCTAGACAACCAATAACAATGTCCTCCCTAGTCACTGGGCATCAGACAAAACACTGATCTGAAAGAATGCTTTGCTTGCAACGGACTGGGCAGGACCCTTGTCCTGTCTGAGTAAGTATTTTGCTGAAAGTGGGTAGATTGAGCTGGAGAGTATGAATCACAGGTAAGGTACCTCAGAGCAATCAGATGATTGTGAATAAGCCTGTTTAGTTCCGTCTCAGAAGTCAATGTGGTTCAGCTTAGTCAATAGTGACAGAAATCATGGCGCCTCCTACCCATCTCTGCGTGCCTGTGGGGCTTCCTTTGATTTTCAGTCATAAAGAATCTCATTTGGTTTTTATATAAAACCTAAGTTTGAATTTTATTGGAATACTTATACATGATTACCTTTCACTGAAACTTATTGTCATTTCTGCTCTAATGTTCTAGCAAATGGGGGTGGTGGATTTTTTTTTTAACTTCCTTTCAAGTTGTTAGTTTCATTAAACAAATAGTTATTGAGTAGTTTCTATGAGTTAGGCATTGTGGATGACAAAGAAAAATCAGACAAAAGTCCTTATCTAGAGGCACTTACCTGAAAACATTTTGCTGTGTGTGTTATATAAGTAAAAGGTCTGATTTTCTGCATTTAAATAGTTTTCTATAATTATAGAGCTATGAGAAAATGAGGTGGGGGGCAGCTGAGGTCTTGAATTCTAAGAGAATTGATCTAAGAATCCACCAAAAGGTAAGCTGGTGATCTAGTCATTTGTACCTGAGTCACGTTTTTCTGTCATAGGCTTTCACGGGGATAGGATCCTCACCTTTCAGTCCTTGCCATGGTTGTAATTTGACTTTCACTATGTAGATTCTCAGAGGCCTGCTTGTGTCCACTCCTGGGCTATAAGCTCTTGAAGGCAGAAAGTCCTCTATCCCAGTGCCCAACCCAGGGTCTGCCATGTACCAGGTACCCAGTCAATACTGTTGAGTGAATGAAAGTATCCCCTCCTCTCCTGCTTTTTCACTCTGCCCCTTGGCTGGCTTTCCCGGATCTCCTACAGATGATGCAATGTCATGTTAGTATCAGGAGGTAAGTACAATGAATGTGCTCTTGACCTAGATTTTCAGCAGCTCCAGAGAGCTCCCTTGTGAAAGCTGCGTCCTATATTTCCTTACACATTTGGCAGGGATGTGATTTGGTTCGACCTGTTGCCCACACAAACAAAAAAGACAAACAGAAGCCTGACTTGGTGTGGCCAGAGAAAGGAAAGTTGTTCTTTCAAAGTGCCAAGAAGAGGGTATTAAACTTTGAATCAGCATCTCCGTAGGTTTGTGTGTTCTCTTCTCCCGTAGGTCTTCTGGTGCTGGAGTGACTTCGGGTGCTTAATAAGAGACCTGAGACTTGCTTGGGGTTGTTCTTATCACACCTCAGTGGTGCCAGAAATCAAACTGTCAACCTCGAATCCAGACTTCCCTTCACCCACCACACCTTGTCTTCCCTTAACACGTCCTGTAAGCTCTTCCTCCAGATTATCAATAGATCCCAAGTCCATCCACTTCTCTGCTTTTCTGCTGCCACTATCCCAGGGTAAATACCACCATCCTTGGCTGAAGGCTAGTAGAGCCTCGTAACTGGGCTGGCATCTATATCCTTTTACATCCTGCCAGAGTGATGCTGTACGTGCCTGCATCAAATCGCGTCTTGCCCCAGTGGCTTTACAACACGGTTAGAACAAAACCCAAAGCCCGTAGCCAGGTCTGCAAGGCTCTCCATAATCTACTTCCAGATGCCGCTAGGATCTTGTCTCCTACCGCTCCAGTTGACCCTTTGTAAGCCAAGCTTGCTTCTATCTTGGGACTTTGAACTTGCTGGTCCTTCCCTGAGATACTCTACGCCTGGGCTTCTTAAGATTGACACCATCTTTTCATGAATACCTTGATCTCAAGTGTCACATCCCTAGTGAGACTTTCCCTGACCACTCAATCTGTGGGGGTACCCACGTCGTGCTCCCCAATGATCCCGTTTTATTACTGCTAGAACATCTACTCCTTATTTGTGTTTTGTGTCTCTCCTCCTTCCCACTGACTACCAGAATGTCAGCTCTATAAGAGCAGAGCCTTGTCTAACTTTATTCTGCAGCCCTGCCCTTTGATCAGGTCTTAAGAGAGAATTTTTTAAATGAACAGGTGATCACTCTATCAGTCAGTCCTCTTGCTCTCTGTCCTACCCCATTGGCCAGGGAAGTCAGCTAATGGAATATCCCACACAAATTGAGAAGGGATTGGGTACTGCAGAGAAAATGTTACAGAAGTTAAGGCACAAGTTAAAACATAAACACACATCAGAAAATGTCTGGGAAGGAATCGAATGTCATTTGCTTCATTCCACGGTGACTTTCAAATGACAGATGCCCAGCATCATTTAGGGTAGTAGAGTGCCTTTGAAAGAGCTGCAGCCGACTGCTCCAGTCATGCCCAGAAAACGTCACTGTCCTCTATGTGTGCCTGCTTACATTTGGCGAAACCAAGCTTCTGGCTTCTGGCTTCTTCTGAGCTTGAAATTGCCTTGCTTCGTGTTACTATTACCAACAGATATTTTTCCTTTGTGAGTCATCTATCCGGCCCCTCTAATCACTGGGAACAAACTTTGAGTAGGTTGAACCAAATTAGGTGTCAGAGTACATGCTTTCTTAGCCAAATAAGCTTTCAGAAGCTAGGGGAGCTGCAAAGCGCTGTCAGTCCTTCACAACCATCTAATTGTGTTCCTCTTTGAAAGTCTGACTTTTTTTCTTAGCTATTAACCGGCATTAGCTGCAAAAGCATTCCACAAAAGAGAACTCCTTCCACAGGAGTGTCAGAATCCAACAACGCAGATTTCCAAAGAACGAGATTTGTGTTTTAGACAGGAAGTGCTGGGCGTGCTCATGGCTTAATGTTTAAGCGAGTGGTGCAGTGAAGAGGTGCTGATTTCTGCGAGAGGAAGGGAGTGCAGCACCGTGAAAGGTGAACCACTCCCAGCGCACAGGGACAAGAGCTGCAGGAGGTGGATCCCCCCCCTTCTCCCGAGAGCAGTGGTACTAATGTTTTCAAGGAAAGACCAACTGGAGGGAGACAGGCAGCACCTAGAGAAAGTTCATGGGGTTGTGCATCATGGGATGCTGGGACACCACAGATGGAGGAGAATGGGCGTGCCATGTGCTTCTGAGTATAAACAGTAACTCCGCATAGACCGAGGCCCTGGGAAGATAATTATGAATTACCCTTTGGACATAGAGCTGCCGGGAAAGGTTGCTTTGTAGGTGAATGCCTCCAGTGGGTGGCATCCTGCCTAAAAGTAGAACTTCTGGAAGCAATGAGAACATGGGAGCAACTCAAAGGGACTGTTTTGGCCAGAAGACCAGAAGAATCTTCTGAAAATCTGCTCTGTGGGGATTCCCTCCCCATTCACTGTGAAATGCTTGTCGAGGCAGCTGTACTTTTTTTGAGAGATGTTCTGAACTAGCTTTTGGTAGCATGTTAAGACATTTCACTATGCATGGGGAAATCCTGTTTGAGCATAAAGGGAAGGTTAAGTTCATTGTTGTTGCAACTCTTAATTATACTGAATACCTTAGCATCTGAAGGTTTCCAGGGCTTGAACAATCAGATAAATCAGAGAGTCGTTGTAGTAGTTTTTTAGTTGAGTTGGTATGTTCATTTGTTTTCGTTGACAGTGGGGTTTTCATGTAAATATTGGCTGTTCTCTGAGCTTGAGAAGTATCTTGGTATCTTAGCCTCAAGGTTGGAAAGCCTGTAGTAGATATTTTGTCTTCTTTCCATGTGTTTCCGTAGAACATATTTTAAAATATATTTTAAAAACCACTGATACACGAAAATGTCAGGTCCATCTAACATTTTAACCTAAATCTGCAGTGTTTATCAGCTGATGGGGGCTGATCGGAATATTTTCACCTAAACCTTAATTAAGTGCAATATGTATAGGAAAGGGGAGCACATTGTAAAAGTGCCAATTTAGGGAGGAAGTGAGAAGTATAATTCCTGCCTGTCAAACATAGCCTGCTTCATTATGCTTTAAATTCTCTAACTAGAGATTTTGTGATATTAGTCATCGTCCAAAGACTATAAGCTCCAGGAGGAATTGTTCATTGTGTATTATGTCTATGCATTCATAGGTAGATACTTGCACTTATATATCTTTGAATTATAATTAATGCCAGTTACTAGATTTCATTCATAGGATAAGCCTGGTGGTAGTATAAATAATTATAAATTAAACTAGAGTTCTAAAATTTCTCTCTTCAGGTGGTGAGATTGTTCTTTGCGTATCTATTTCTATTCTGGGAATATTACATTTCTAAAACTTATACATCAGGTAGAAGTGACATTTTCCGCAAAATTCCTTTGTATTGAAATTCCTTTTCTTATTAAAATGCTTTAATTGCATATAAACACACTCAGTGGAGCTCATCACAAGAAGACTGTCAGTGTGTTTGAAATGTTTACTTCCATATAATGCTAAATACCATCTAAAAATCCTGGAGTCGTCTACAGGTGAATTTTTTAAATTAAAAGATCTTCAGTCAAGCTTTGAGGGAAAAATTTGTAATTAGCTAAATAGTTCTAAATATGTAAAGGCTTTATTACCATTACTTAGGTATATATTTAGTTAATAATATATTATTTTTGCTATAAATTAAGAACTTGGCTTCTGATTATTTGGGTGACAGTCAGGGATTGTCCACTCACAGGTTAGCCGTGTGATTTTAGACAGATAACTGAGGCTTAGACATTTCATTACCTTCAGTTTCTAAATGAAGATAATAATAACATTAGTACCCACCTGATAAGGTTATTCTGAAGATCAGATGAGGTCATGAATGCAAAGTGCTGTATGAAGGGCTTGACATACAGTAAGTGCTCAATAAACAAGAGCTCATTATTATTGTTTATATTTACTTATTTATTGGTAGAAAATATTCATCTTCTGAACTACCTTCACAGCTGCCAACCGGAAACAACCATGTCGTCCTCTTCTCCAGGTGACACGAGTGACAAGGTTCATTACATGAAGACAGTAAAATCCAAAACAGGCAGCAGTGCTTAGGAAGCAGCTATTTGCAGAGGTCTCGCCCGTGAGCAGTTTAAATTGGAGAGTTCTGAACCCAGTAAAGATAACACGTCTGCCCTCTGGTGGATATTAATTTTGACTAGTTGGAATTTTCTTTGGCTGCACTGGAGATTTCCAGTCTCCCTCAAAAGCCACAGTTGTGTGCCTGGGGCGACGGCTCTGCCTGCTTCTTTTGGACTCTGATAAATATGCAGGTGGACATATAAACGCACAACATGTGTGGTGGGATGAAATGGTTTATGGCTACAGAGAGACGCCCTCTTCCTCTGTCTTCAGGCCTGTCAGGACCCAGCAGTTGTTAAGGGTTGCTTAAAGAGCTCGGAGCTGTCTGATCACTCAGCTGTGGAAGGTAAATGAGAGTTTTAAGGTGTAGGGAAAAGGAGAGGCCAGTGGAAAAGTAGGGCAACGCGTGAGAAAGAGGCAGATGTCAAACTGATATACCGCCCCTGGACCTGATGGGAAAGAGGTGTTTAATGCTTTTTCTATGAGGTGTGTGCCTGCATCCCCTCCCCCTCCACACACACACTGTGGAGTGGAGATTATTCCTACAAAGGGCTTCACTTCTTAGACAGGGTATAGTCTTTCATCTTCCTCGTCACAATGGTTAAAAAAACAAAAAGAGTAAATAGAGACTCTTGTCTTCCAGTGGCTTCTGTCTCCCAAAGTAGAAAACCTCTTAGTTGTCAATTCACTGAAGTAAATGACCTTGAAACATGGCACCCACCTACTGCTCAAGCCTCCTCCACCTCATGGCCCCTCCCGCGCTGCTGAACTTGACCCTGTGACCTTCAGGGCTCTTTAGGGTCCAGATGACAGGGACCCAACTCAAACAAGTAATACAGGGACTATAGGTTGGCTCACCTACCTGAAGTTCCATTGGTTCACCTAGCTTTAAGGGGCCAGATTCAGCGGCTCAAATAATGTCATCGGGGCCCCGCTCCCTCTTTCTCTCTCAGTCTTTCCCTCTTTCCATCGCTCATCTCTGATTTCTTTTTCTAATTTGGTTTAATTCTCAGGCAGGCTGTCTTCATGTGGGACCAGGATGACCCTGAAACTCCAGACTTCTAAATTCATCAGTGTCTTTGTTTTCAGGAAGAGGCCCTCACTCTTGGTATCCTGTCAATCCCTGAACACGGGAGGTACTTTCCGCCTGTCTCACTGCCTGATCTCAGACCAGTTCCCACTTTGGGTGGAGCCTGGCTACTCTGAACAGTCATATGCCCAACCCTGTGTTTTGGGAGGGAGGGTCCTATGACAGGGAGGCTGTTTGCTAAAGACCAGTGGGATTCTGTTACTAAAAGGACAAAAGCGTTATTGGATAGGAAAAGCCAAAATACATGTCCATAGCCTTCTGTGCTCCCAGTACGTGCGCCAGTCTCTGCAGGTTTGCTTAAAGCTGTTCTTCCATGACCTTGGACCCTTCAAGGTGTAGCTGAAATTGTACTTCCTCTGTAGACTTCTTCTACCAGCCTGATTTCTACTTCCTTCACATTTTAAATCTGTAGCACTTACCTGTACTTCTCATCTGGCGTTTTTGAATGCTAGCTATTGTTGCTATTATTGTTATTTCCAGTGCTACTACAGCCCTCGGACATTCCTCTGGACATTCCATTTTTTGTTTAGTGTTTAAATGTTGCATTGCTCTTTTTGGGGGGATCTGATAAGCTTTTGGATGAATATCTACTCTCATACAGGCAGCACTGACTCTTGATCCTAATGGGATGGGAATTTGGGGAAACCAAAAAGGCAGAACCCATTCAAAGATTTTCACCTGCCCTTTAGTCACTTTTAAGTGCAGTGCCCAAGCAGCCTTTAGCTCTTGATGGAACTGTTGTCAGCAGTCCACCTGGGGTGGCACTCATCAGTCACGGGCACAGCCCTGGGGCCTCAGAGTGGACAGTGCCCCCTTTGGGATGGAGGAACAGAAGATGTAGAGGTGCCCCATACCTTGCAGCTGAGGCTCTGGGTGCTCAATCAAACCACTATTCCAGCAAGGGGTCAGGGAGGGGAAATCGTTGTCCTTTTTTTTCCCCCCCTCCTTGAGGCTAAGATTACAGGTCCAGGTGAAGGTCAACTTGAAACTACACCCATGGCAAAATCCAATTATCAACTCTACCCTTAGTGAAATGCCATTAGAGGTTGGTTTTGCTTTATTTGGGATGCAAACAGACAGTTCTGTGTGTGAAGTATTCAGGAAGACATATCTATTAAGCATAGTCTAACAATGGGGGCACACTCAGATTTGCATTTTAATTCATTTTCCCTCAGTGCTGATATGCAGCTTATCTTTCAAGAACAGGCTCCCATCAACCCTGATATAAGTTGCTTAAGAATAATGCTCATAATCTATTAGTTTAATCTGTTCACATGAGAAGGGACAAAAAAAACCATTGCATGATGCAGAAGGTTTCAGGACCCACGTGGGTTGTTTTTTTGTTTTTTGTTTAATAATTTCCCGTAACAATTCCTTTCAATTTCTGCTTATTTTTTTTCCCTTCTAACTAAAGTATTAACAGCTGAGGGAAAAGGTTACGGCCTTTTACTCAGACTCGGACAGGCTTGAGTTCAAAAGTCTGGCTCCCATGCATATTGATTATGTGCAAATTACTTAATTTGAGCCCAGTTTCATTATCTGTAAGAAGTGTATAACAGTACAACCTTGAAAATGTGTTTTGATCAGTACAGAGTATGTGTAAAGATTGCCCGTCAGGAGACCTCTCAGATAATAGATAATAATCAATAATTTTATCCTCCTGGAACTAAGATATCTGCTAAGATCTTTATGTCTTTCTGATACCTGCAACTCTGTATGTTGTTTCTCTCACTCTCTGTCACTCCTGGGAGAAAACAGAGTCCTTTCTGTGCAGGATTTATTAAAATATTGGATGGAGAGTATGTAACTAGGAGAGTCCTATCTCGTTTTTGCTCACGGTTCTGCATTTTCACTGGCCCTCTCACTTCTCTGTCTTTTTGAACTCCCCCATCAAGAGATTCTCTCTGGGCTCATATGACCTTGATGTTTTTAGTAAAGGAAAGATGGCTGGGACATCTGATGACCCTGGGGAGTCGAGAGTGGGATGAAGGTCTGGATACTAAAAAAGATTGAGAACCACTGCGGCGTGCTGCAGTGTGAATTAGAGATGGGAAAGTGCCTGAACTGCCGAGAAGGCCTGTTGATGTCATAATGGACCTCGTAAAAACCACGTTTATCGTTTTACTTAGCTCCATTCCTATTTGGAGGAAAATGGATGGTAGGGATGACTCAAGGCAGATGATCAATGCCAAGGATCCTGGGGCCATGGTCATAAGTGATAATTGGGGCTGATCCTTAGCTATAGGACAGTTAGGGTGATAGATGGAATTTGAATGCAAGAGTTGAACTTGACAGATGTAGAAGACTGATCTGTCCGAATAGACCACTAAGGACTGAGATGCTTTAGTATTATTGCAGGGAAAGGTGAGAATGTGTGGGGAGAGATGTTAAAAGTCTTACAAATGTGAGTTTAGAGGAGCTGTGTCGGGGGTGGCTGAGATAGAGTCTAAGGCCGCTAAAACCGATACGTGGGGCCAGGGTATCAGGAAGGATGTCATCCTGGCACTGAAGCCCATGGAATGACGAGAGGGACTGTGAGCCCGGCGCTAAATTCCCGCACTTGCCGTTTGCTTGTTTATTGTGTTTCCCCCAATTCCCATTAGAGTATAAGCCCCAAGAGAGCCAAGGCATGTCTGCCTCGCTCCTTGCTGCTTCTCCAGTGCCTACACCAGGGCTCAGCGTGCAATAAATCTGCAGTAAATAGCTGCTGGATGAGGGTTAACAAGGTCACCCAGAAACTATGGGCTTTACTTCTCTTCTGAGCCCCTTGCATGCATTTGTGTGCATAGTAGGTGTGAAATGAACATTCGTTGGTTGCATTGTATATGTCAAAGCAAAAATTTAAAAAAATTGAATAAATGCCTTAATACTGGCACTTGTGGTGCTATTATCTATGATGTAGAGCTATTAAGCTTCCTCTCACTTTCTCTCTCCCTCTCACTCAATAGGCCAAAAAGTGTGTGTGTGGGATTATTCTGTATATTGTCTTTCATAAACATTGTATACATGTTGTGGACAATTTCCACGTCAATATATACGAATCTGTAAAATTTACTTCAAGGCTTTATATAGTCTATCTGCACCACAATATATTTAAAGCATCCCCTATTGCTGGGCATTTAGGTTGCTTCCAATTCTTTGCTCCCATAAGTGGTTCAAGCCCTTATTTAGAGACCTGCCTCAATTATGACCTTGGGGCAAATCTAGAAGTGTGTCTCTGTAAAGTGGTAGCTTAGTAGGTGAAACTCAGAAAAGCTTTGTTGGCTTTTGGTGGGATATCTTGTTAATTGACTTGTTTGACCGGTTGGTCAAACTTGAGATGCTTGGGCTTCCTGGTGGCTCGGTGGTTAAGAATCCACCTGCCAAATGCAGGGGACATGGGTTTGAGCCCTGGTCCGGTAAGATCCCACATACTGCGGAGCAACTAAGCCCGTGCGCCACAACTACTGAGCCTGCACTCTGGAGCCCGTGAGCCCCAACTACTGAAGCCCACACCTCTAGGGCCTATGCTGTGCAACGAGAGAAGCCACCACAATGAGAAGCCCGCGCAATGCAACGAAGAGTACCCCCCGCTCGCCGCAACTTCAGAAAGCCCACGTGCAGCAACGAAGACCCAATGCAGCCAAAAATAAATAAATAAATAAATTAAAAAAAAATACTTAGGAAAAAAGAAACTTGAGGTGCTTTTGGAAATGTCTTGCCATAAGACATACTGCAGAGTGCTTGCAGCTCAGGAGCGAGGGTGAATGTGTTGCCTGGATTTTAGGTCTCAGCCTGGTCTAGAGCATAAATAGTTCGTGGAAATTCTGGAAAAGAGACCCAACCTTTGGAATAGCAGAGAGCTGCCTGCATCTTAGGATGACACGTAAAAATATCTAGGAGTTGGAGGGAGTAGGTAATTTGGCGTTCTTATTGTTGGTAAAGGGTGTCCCACTTCATTTTGGATAAATTATGTGAAAACAAGACCCAGCAGCTGACGCTTTGGAGCCCAAGCTACGAGGATCCTTGTTGCCAAGTGCAGGGAGAGTGACCCCTGGGCAACAGGGAAGTGCAGTGTCCTCACCTCCTTCCTTTGCTTCAGTGGAAGCGAAAGAGAAGCAGGAATAAGTAAAGGAAACAACGGAGTGAGTTCTGCTCCACCTCCCACCTGCCGTTCCAGCCCTGGGCGCGGACTCCGGTGTCGGGAGCACAGACCACAGTTTCTCATCTTCCCTGTCTGCCAACAAGCCAAAAAGTCCCCGTGGCAGCGCCCAGCTTCCTTTACTCCGGTAGGGAGAGCCCTGTACACCGCTTGCGATACACAACTTAAAATAACAGGTACGATGCAGCCTTTAGAACTGGACTTCCTGAGTTCAAGTCCCATCTCTTCCGGTTATCAACTGTATGAATGTTGCCAAGTTGTTTCGCTCTCCTAACCCTGTTTGCTGCTCTTTAAAGTCTGCGTAATAATATTTATAGGGTGCTTCACTAGAATGTAAGCTCCATGAGAGGAGGGCTTTCTCAATGTTGTGTTTGTGTTTTATCGCTCCTGTTACAAATTACTGCAGACTGGGTGACTAAACCAGCATAAATTCATTCTCCTACAGTTCTGTAGCTCAGAAGCCCAACATGGGTCTCCGTGAGCAAGTACCAGCATGTCAGCAGGGCTGCTTTCCGTTCTGGAGGCTCTAGGGGAGAATCCCTTTCTTGCCTTTCCAGCTTCTAGAGACACCACCGCCCATATTCCTTGTCTCGTGGCCGCTTCCTCCATCTTCAAAGCCAAGGACATAGCATCTCTCCGTGCCATTCTTCACTAGGTCATGTCACCCTCTGACCCCAGCTGGGATAGGTTCTCCACTTTTAATAACTCAGGTGATTACATCGTGTCCACCTGGATAATCCGGGATAAGCTTCCCATCTCAAGGTCCTTAACTTAACCACGGCTGCAGAGTCCCTTTTGAATGTGTCAGGTAATGTGTTCACTGATCCCAGGGATTAGAACATGGACGTTGGAGAGGGGCACATCATCCTGCCTACCATACCTGCCAACACCCAGAATAGTGCCTGACACAAAGTAAGCTCTCAAATATTTGTTGAAGGAATAAATTGGGAGTATTTAAAGATCAAAGGCCTTTAAAGTGCGTAGCAGGACAGCCAGCACGTGGATGAGACCTTGGTTTATGTTATGCACTTTTTTACGGGCACTCTCCCAACACTCAAGGGGAAATTTAAAACAAAACAAAACAAAACAACAACAACAACAAACCCCAAATAGCTCTCTTTCCCTGCTCACCAGTGGGTGTTCTCTCCGGATGTTTACTTGTTGGTTACCCAGATCTAGTATTCCTGCTGTGGCAGAAAGAGGCAGAGCTATTTCAGTTGTATAGAGCAGACCCTGACTAGCCTTCGCAGGAGTCTGTTTTTTCCTAATTATGTGCCTGAGGAAAGGTCTGCCCTTTTTTGAGTCATTAACCTTCCACACAGTGATTCACAGTGAGCCCCAAACCTAGGGGGGCTTTAAAAATCATGCAGATTCTTGACTCTGCAGCTCCCAAGACCCTGTCATATTTTTCCTATTCACTTGAGTCCATCATCTTGTAGTTGGGGAACAACCTGACAGGCCACTGGGGTGTCCTGGCTTGGTTTGAACATCTGACTTGACACCATCGTGTTGGTGTTTTGCCTTGATTCCTTGGACTTGCTGGTTTGTTGTTTCAGACCGAGGCGTGAGGGGGATGGGCGATCATACCGCACATTCCCCACTGGCTTGCCCCATCTGAAAGCAAAGTGTGTTATGTGTTCAGAGTCAAAACTTAGGTGGCCAGCCACAGGAACACCAGCGTCGGAGCTCTGCTCTGACGCCTCATTCCCTTCAAGAAATGCTTTGGAATGTCAGCACCTAGGGCTCATGGTGGATGAATACACTTGAGTGCGTTAGCTAAGGTTTTGTGCTCTTTTTGCAGCCTTTTGTTTAAAAGTTCAGACTGATGGGCTAAGCTCAGAAACCCTCTGGGCCACTCTAAGAGCTCCTCTGAGAGGGGCTGGAGTTAATCGATCCCTTCTCCAACAGTCTAGTGATTAAAATGAGGTCTCCGGAGCCAGACGGACAGGGTTAAAATCTCGCACCCACCATGTAGTAGCTGTGTGACCGTGGGCAAGCGACTTAACTAATCTTTTCTTTGCTTCCTTCACCATAAAGTGGTGACACAAACCATACCTATCTACTAGAGTGGTTATGAAGATGAAATGAGTCAACACAGCGGAAGCACTTAGAACTATGTCTGATATACATAGTAAAAGCTTGATAAAGGTTTACTGTAATCCATGACTACTACCAATATTCATAGTAATGAGCCAATAGTCAGCACCTACCTGAAAAAGATGGTCCGGGTAGCCATTGACATAAGAAAGAAGATCATCTCTTCTGAATAAATATTGTCCATAATATGTCCCTAGGAACACACTGTCTGCAAAAGATGTTAATAGGAGTTCTGACTTACGGGGTACCACAGTCGTAAATATTTGGGAAACTTCTCTTCTTGGAGATTTACTCTGCTAGAATGTGGAGTAGAGAAAGTAATGTGACTTTGTGTAATCCAGCTTGTCCCGAATGTGTTTGACCACAGAACCCACAGTGGGGGTGGGCTTTTGTTTTTTGTTTGTTGTGAGTTGTTTTTTTTAGTTGGGGGCGGTGGGAGGCTGAGTGATGAAGGCGATTATTATTGCTGTGCACTTGTTGTTCGTAGCACCAATAATAGCTCTAGAAACGAGTGTTTTCTCTCTAGGGCATACTTCAGGATAGTACTCTCATTGACTGCGCGTATGGGGATCTGATTAAAATACAGATTCTTATTCAGTAGATCTGGGATAAGGCCTGAGAGTCTGCATTTCTGCCTAGTTCCCTGGGGATGCTGCCGCTGCTGGTGTACAGGAGGCACAGTTGAACTACAAGAATTTTATTCCCTCGGTGACACATATGGAGACCATCAGAAGTGCTCATAGTTATGTAATAGGGGGAGAGGCTAGCCTAACGCAGAGGTTCTCAGCCTTGACTACACAGTGGGATTATATGGATGTTTCAGAAAACTGCTGTTTGTACTCTACCCCTAGAAATTCTGATTTAACGGTTTGGACATGGGTCCCAGGTGGTTTTTTTCCCAAGTTTCCCAAGTGAGTCTAATGAAAGCCAGGGTGGAGAACCACTGGTTTAGTAGGAAGAGGCTTATTTCTGGAGTCAGAGGGCCTGGTTCTAAATCCCAGCTCCAAATCATCCACATGACTCTTTCTAATTTAGTTAAATTCTCTGGGCCTCCATTTCCCTGTTGGTAAAAGTGGGCAGTAATGACATGTAACCTCAGAGAGTCTTTGTGAGGATTCAAAGATATGTTAGTGAACTAAAAGCCTAGTTTCTGGGGCTTCCCTGGTGGCGCAGTGGTTGAGAGTCCGCCTGCCGATGCAGGGGACACGGGTTCGTGCCCCGGTCCAGGAAGATCCCACATGCCACGGAGCGGCTGGGCCCGTGAGCCATGGCCGCTGAGCTTGCGCGTCTGGAGCCTGTGCTCCGCAACGGGAGAGGCCACAACGGTGAGAGGCCCACGTACCGCAAAATAAAAGCCTAGTTTCTAACACATGGTAAGAGCTCAATAAATGTTAGCTGTAATAATTATTATTGTAATGACTATTATTATTGTTATTATTTGATAACAGAGTGAAGTCGTTTTCTTTCTTTTTTTAATCTTCCTGAGATATTGCATTGGTCACAAGCTAAAACCAGATAAACATGTATTTAATTTTCTTAATAAGTAGGGAACAGTGTTATATGTCTGTTGAGTACATGTGTCCTTAGCTAGGAAGAGCCCATTTGTAGCCTAAGTTGCCCCCAACAAGCACTGGCTTAGCCCGTAATCTCCATGAGAACAGACAAGCAGCTGATTTTGTTTACTGTGGTATCCCCAGTGCTTTTGTTGTTTGAACTGAATAAATGATGGTAACTATTCCAAGTGGAGATATGTCAACTTCTGTCTGCACCCACTGGATTATTTTAGTGACTGAAAATGACAAGAGGGTCATGATAAAGAACTGAGCAATGCCATATTTTGGATTATTTACTCTAGTCATTTTATCGAGTGTTTATTTCCTTTCTTAATTATAGAAGTAGATGACTGAATCTCACCTCTTGTTTTGTTTAAAATCAGCTATGTTGTCTGCCCTCTTCCACTATTCCACTCATATTCGCTCTCAAACTAAATAGCTCTCTATTTTTCTGCCCTGTCTTGGTTCCTTCTCCTTCTGCCCTCCACCCTACGTCCTACTCCCACTGTGGTCTGTGGTCACTATCAGTTTACTTACATTAAGTCCCAACTCTAACTTTAATTGAGCTCTTTTGTATTGGGCTGTCTATTGGTGTGTGAGTTGGGGGACAGATGGGGCAGTCTGTATGGTTTTATCTGCTTATAATATCACATGAATAGCAGTGCTCGATGATTTTTGTACTGTTCCATAACAAATATATATCGTATTCAAGTTCAACAGCAGTCTTCTAAGATAATATAGGGAAGTTGATTCCTAGCCTATTTCTCCTTCTGGGGAAGGAGGAAAACAAGACCTGTTCCCCTCCCTGTCATCCCAATAAGATATAAAGATGCTCAAGAGAACATTTGTGAAAGAACTTGACAGATGCCCTTGGAGAGAAAGCATTACTTTACTCGCTGGTATTTTGAATATCATGAGAGTTTGAATTACAAGTGAGGACACCCAAGCACATAATCGGCTAAGGACACTTTCAGACTCATCGTGGACACTGGTCACAGGCAAAACTGTTAGTGCAGCTCCGATTGCTAGAGCCATGGGGGATTGGAGACCACAGCTACACCCATCTAGTTCAGGAAGGACTTGAAATAGCTCCTGTATTTTCAGGACTCAAAAAAATGGAGCTTTTTCACATTTATCCTGAAGATGGAGCCATTTAACATTTTGGATACCTTATGATTTTAAAATTGATAACTTTAAGTTGGCTTTTTTTGAGACCATAATGTTTCCCTTAAATAGGACGATTGCTTCCTAACCAACAGAAATAAGAGTGTTATGAATATTTGGTTATGGGCATGGAAATCTGGAGATCAGCCTGTGACCTTGCCCGTATTTACAGAGGTCACTTTTTCTTGTTTACCTTTTGCTCCCCCTATCTATGGATTCAGGAAATTAAGTATTTATTAAGTATTTTCCAAACATGTTTAGAATTCCCATCGTTGATGGCTTGCTGCAAAGGAAAGCCCATTTTAAAAGCAATGCAAAAGGGGGGGATGTGTTTATTTCAGGTGCCCTTGTCTTGATCACAAGGTTTTCACTGAATCGAGAATCTTTGAGTCAGGAGGGTATGCATTCTCCCTTCTCACGTAAGTCTCATTTAAGATATTTACTTATGTACTTGTGTTAGTTTCCATGGCTGGATTAAAATATCTGTGTTTACTTATATAACTCCCAAATCTAACCTTAATTGTGCTCTTTAGCAATGACTTGTTTATTTTCGTTTGTGAACGAAAGTAAAGTAGATCCAGATGGGCATTTTCTGTCCTAAGGGGCCCTCGCTTCTCATGGCTGAACACCTTCTTGTAAAGAGGGCAAAAACCATAGCAAATTAGGCGCCAAAATATCTCACTTGGAACATGAATGGCCCATTTTGGGAAGGAATGAACAGGTATACTGCCCTAAGAGGCCATCTGGGCATCGCCATGGGTCAGGCTCAGGTGAGACATGATGATGTGTGGATGGGAATAACGCCAGAAGAGGAGCCTTCTTACTACAGGAGGTAGGCGTGGGCAGAGGACCCTAGGAGAGCAAGGTGCCGTTAAAGCAGTTGTCGGGCAACTCTCGGATGTAAATATTAGGTGAGAAGTGGGGACTACCTGGAGGCTGATTACTCCTTCAACTATTCAAGACCGAGGTTACCAGGCTCTGTGATTATGATAAAGGCATTTTCTTGAGAACTGGGTGTTGCCTTTGGTGGCACCTCCACTTCACTTCCTGGGAGGCTGGACCCCAGTCCCTTCTCCCATGTCACCTGTGCCCACAGAGGGGGCCATGTGGTTTTCAGGTAGGTTTAGGCCTATAAAGGACCAGCCGTGACCTTAGGAGGAATCTAAGTGCTGGGGACCTCACCCCATGTTGGGACGCTCTGATGCCTTGGACGTGGGCCATCTTTTAGGGGCTGAACTCCAGCATCCACCTTCATCTGAGAGTCTGGAGCCCTGACTCAGAGCCCTACTGGCTGAGAGACTGTGGTCTGCTACCCAGTACTGTATCAGTTCCACAGTTTGTAAGACAACAACAACAACTATTATTATTTTTACTGCTGTTCCTACTACTTCTCCTCCTCTTCCCCTGCTGTCTTGTATTATTATTATTGTTATTATTTTTAGATATCTTTTGCTGTGAAGCAAATTAGCCCCAAACTTAATGTATCAAAATAGAACAATTTATTATCATTCATAGTTTCTGTGAGTCGGGAATTTGGGAGCTGCTGGGTTTGGGTTTCCCATTTTGTATGATACAAGATGTCGGTTTTTTGTAGATGCCCTTTATAAAGGTGAGGTAGTTCCCTTCTCTTCCTAGATTGTTGAGTTTTTCTAATCATGAAAGGATCTCAGTTTCTGACGGAAGTTTTGTTTCGTACCTATAGAGATGGTCATGCGGCTTTGTCTTTTATTCTATTATTATCGCCTGTTACACTGACAGATTTTCATACGTGGTGGTGGAAAATTCTTTTCATGTGTTGCTAGATTTGGTTTGCTAGTGTCTTCTTGAGAATTTTTGCATCAATATTTACAATGGATGTTGGTCTGTAGTATTCTTTTCTTGTGATATCTTTGTCTGGTTTTGAGGTCAGTGTAATACTGGCCTCACTAAAATGAGTTGGGATATATCACCTCCTATTCTTTCAGAAGATATTCAGAAGTGTTGATGTTAATTCTTCTTAAAAATTTTGAGGGGCTTCCCTGGTGGTGCAGTGGTTGAGAGTCCACCTGCCGATGCGGGGGACACGGGTTCGTGCCCCGGTCCGGGAAGATCCCACATGCCATGGAGCGGCTGGGCCTGTGAGCCATGGCCTCTGAGCCTGTGCGTCTGGAGCCTGTGCTCCGCAACGGGAGAGGCCACAACAGTGAGAGGCCCGCGTACCGCAAAAAAAAAAAAAAAAAAAAAAAAAAATTTGATGAAATTCACCAGTGGAGCCATCTGGACCTGGATTTTTCTTTGTGGAAAGTTTTTTGCTTATTAATTCGATTTCTTTACTTGGTATAGTTCTCTTCAGATTTTCTATTACTTGGTTTTTGTAGTTTATATCTTTCTAGGAATTTTCATATTTTATCTAGGTTAGCTAATTTTTTTGGATGTACAATCGTCCATAGTATTCCTATATCCCTTTTTATTTTATTCCTTATTCAGATCTTCTATTATATTTCTTATTTGCATACTTTGATTCTTAAGTTTTTTCCCCTTTAGTTCTTTGAACATGCTTATAATAATGTTTTGAAGTCTTTGCCTGCTAAATCCAACAATCCAACATCTGATGACAGATGGTATCAATTGACTCCTTTTTCCTGAGTATTGGTCACAACTTCTTGTTTTTTTTTTGCATGTCTCCTTATTTTTTATTGAAAAGTAGATAATTAGATAACATCATAGCAACTCTGGATTCTGATTTTTTGTTTGTCTTTTTTTTTTTTTTTTTGTGGTACGCGGGCCTCTCACTGCTGTGGCCTCTCCCGTTGCGGAGCACAGGCTCCGGACGCTCAGGCTTAGCGGCCTTGAGCTCAGGGGCCGTAGCCCCTCCGCGGTATGCAGGATCCTCCCGCACCGGGGCACGAACCCGTGTCCCCTGCATCGGCAGGCGGACTCTCAACCACTGCGCCACGCGGGAAGCCCTGGATTCTGATTTTTTACAGATAGTTATTTGTGTTGCTTATTTTGTTGTTTGCTTTTTGCTTATAAACTTGCCTGGACTAAAGCTGTGAAATCTGTTCTCCCAAGGTAGGTGGCTACTGATGTCTTCGTTCAGTTCTTCTTGTTGTTCTGCTTCTTTTGTTTTTAACCTCGGTTTCCAAGGGCTTTCTCTATTATCCGTGCAGCTGAAGGGCCAGTGAAAAATTGAACTAAGGCTGTGTTTGCACACCTACAAGAGCAGTAAGAAGGCTCTTGTCCTCTGTGGATGGGTCTGTGTGGATCAAGGCAAGTGTATCCAGCGTTCAGGCCATTTTTAAGTCTTCCCAGGTATTTACATTCTGCCGGTCCCTTCTGCATCACCTCTTCTGCACACTGCCTTAGCATCAATCAGGAATATGCGACTAACTTGAACCCTCTCCAGTCTTTAGCGAACATGTGTACAGTCACAGTTGGGAATGTGCTCACCCCAGCCACCGCCTTGGGCCAGGAAAGTCCCTGGCTCTTCCCAGTTTCCCGCCACTGAGAATCTCACTTCTCCCAGTGGTGCTGCTAGATGAATATAGTCATCGCCCTCCACTCCAAATCAGGTGAGCCCTTGGTGACCATGACCTCAAAGCTGCCAGGACTCATAGCCTGCCTCACCCAAGCAGGGCCTTCATGCCACCAGGGAGATTTGAATGAACCTCTTAATGGCATTTTATTAACCACGTAATGTAATATTTCATTGAAATTTGTTTATACTAGTTTATTAGTGAGGGATGGAGGAAGAAAGGAAACCCAGAAATGTCAGGTGATATATATATATAAATTCATTGACAAATATTTTTGACCAATTACTAAAGTCCTGGCAATCTTTTAGAAAATAAAGATGTAACGTAAAAAAACAAAAGCCAAAACAAAAATGAAAAACAAAGTTCTTTCTCTCAAGAAACTTATGTTCTATTAGAGATGGGGGTGGGGTGTAGGGGGCACAGGCATACGTAAAAAAGAAATGACATACGGTGTCATTGCCATGAAGAAAAATAAAGCAAGGTAAGGAGAATAGGATGTGGGGGATCGGGTGAAGGATGCTATTTTGTATGGAGGTGTGTGTCCGAGAATGCGTCTCTGATATGTGACAGTTGAGTAGAAATCTGGAGGTAATGACGAAGAGCTCCACGTGGATATCTGCGTGGAACAGACAGAAGGAACAGCCCCTGCAAAGACACTTGGCTGGATATTGCTTGTCATGTTCACAGCAAGGAGGTCAGTGTGGCTGGAGTGGCGGGAAAGAGAGAGACAGGAGTGGTCCTAATCAGAGAGTTAGCAGGGGGTTAGATCATGTAGGGCTTTGAAGGTCGTGGGATAGACTTGGGATTTTGCTTGGAGCGAGACAAGAAGTCATTGGAGGATACTGAGGAGAGGGACAATGTGACATGATGCACATTTTAAAAGTTATACTCTTGCTATTGGGTGGAGAATAGATGTGGGACAAGACGCAAGCAGGGAGTCCAGCATGGGGGTTAGGGGGCACTACAACCATCCAGGTGAGAGATGACCAGGGTGGTAGCAGTACAGGTATGAGAACTGTTTGGAGGTTGGATATGTCTCAAAAGCAGAGACAGTATACTTAGGTAGTGCGTGGACTGGAATGTGTCAAAGAGAGAGGAATCAATGGCTCCTACAGTTATTTTAGCCTGAGCATTTCAAAAATGGAAGTACTGTTTCCAAGATGGATTGCAATAGGCGCAGATTTCTGGGGAGGGAGGGAGGGAGGGAGGGAGGGAGGGAGGGAGGGAGGGAGGGAGAGAGGGAGGGAGGGAGAAGGAGTTGAAGGGGAGGTATTGGGAGTTCATTTTTGAACATATTCGGCATAAGTTGCCTATTGGATTTCCAAGTAGAGATGTCAAGGACACAGTTGGTTCTTTGAGTCTGGAGGACAAAGAAGTTTGGGATAGGGATAGAAATTTAGGACTCTCCATCTTATAGACTGTATTTGACACCTTTACACAGAACAAGATCACACCCATCCCCATGTGCACATGCCATAATATCTGCAACATAAAAAATCTCCTGTGACTCCACTTCCCCTCCATCTGCCACCCAGTTTCTCTGATCTCCTTTGCACAAAACTCCGAAATAAAATGTGTCTATATTTGCTATCATTTTTTCTCATTCCATTCTCTCTTGACTTCCTTCCAATGAGGCTTCCCTCCTGCCCACCTTCTGGGTGAACTTATCCTGTCACAAGGCGTTCAGTACTGACAATAAGCTGATTACCTCCATTTAACAACGAAGAAACTGAAGTTCAGAGCGGTTAAGGCCACTTGAGTATTCAAGAGCTGAACTCAAGCCACAGCCTCACTTCCCTGTCCCCAGCCTGCCTCTTGCTTCCCCCATCCTAGTTCGCGACGACAAAATAGCATAGTGTTTGCAGACAGGGTATTGGAAGAAGATCAGCTCGATTGCCAGTTTACACCGAACATTTAAAAACTCCCTCATAATTAAGTAAATAGAATACAGTCTCTCACCCCGATGAATGTATGGGTTTAAATTGTTCACGTCTGTTTTCTGGTAAGAAATAAAGTGTGTATAAAGACTGTGGACTTGCTGCTTTGTTTTCTAAAGACAGTATAGTGTTATAGAAATCACTGAATCTTCTGAAAATGTATGATAATGGCCTGGCTGCTGAATATGAGAATAGGAGTTAGGAAGAGATTCTTTCCTTGACATCCTAAAGAACAGAGCAGGCAGGTACCTTTCAGAGAAGGATGGCAGGATGTGGTATCCTCCTTAGAGCCACGGACAGGCAGACCCACATCTTCTTTCTGGCCTAAAGAGCTGTGACTTAAAGTCGATCTTGTATTGCTCTGGCATTATTATTTCTCGGTCTTCCTTGGATATTTATTACTTGCAATGGAAGGGGGAAGGTCTCCCAGAGGACTTGAAAAATATTTGTTCTGACTTGACTGTGTCTTTATATGCACTCATTTTGGCTGAGATCTTGTAGACAGGACAGAGCAATGCCTTAGAAATCAAATGTGGTGAAATGCTTTTTCTAGTTTATCGGTTCATCATGGTAGGTCAAAAATCCACTCATTTATAGATTAATTCGTTCAGAGAATCGATCAAGTGATGGCTCGGGGTTAGAGTGTGATGTTAGGGAATGATTTTTCTACACAAGGGAATTTGGACTGAGTTTGAAGATGCAGAGGGTGTAAATTGTCGAAGAGAAGTCTAGAAGGAAGCCTGCATGCAGGGGCTGTTACATGCAGAGACATGGATGCGAGAACAAAGACATTGTCCATGAGGGTCTATAACGGCATTTGCTGGGTTGAGAAGAGGACTGCACAAAGAGATGCTGAGAACAGAGATGATTACGGTGCGGGGAGGAGTGAGTAGGGGACTTGAGGTCCAGGAGCAGAACTGGAACTTGCCTCTAGTTTCATGTTGAAAGCAGAGAGATGGAGAGATGGAGAGATGGGCTTGGTGCCTACCAGGTCCTGGGCTATATTTGGACAGATCAGTGTGAGGAGAGACTGAAGTCAGGAACCATGGTGGAAGCCGCCATGCGACGGCTGTGTCTGGAGGTGATGCTGACCTGATCCAGAGGATGAGAGCAGCGAATGTGGCACTGTTGGTGCTGATGGAGAATGAGATCCAGGAATAGATCAGTCTTACAAGCACTTGATATTAGGTTGCAGCAGAAAACCCCCAGTGAAGGTGGGGTAGCACAGGTGTGCAGCAGCCCTGAATTGGGACAGCCTAGTCTGCAGTCTAATACTGTCATGATTCAAGATCCTGACATGTCATTGGATGTTTGTGCAGTTCTGCTTCCTCATCTATTACGTGTTACAGGTGAACTATATTGATTTAATATCCATTTGCCATGTTATTGAGCATCTGCTATTATGGATCACGTAGAGGGGATGCATTGGTACACCAGAGAAACACCTTTAGGATCAATTCACAATTAAAAAGCCATTCTCATGCTTTGCCCTAAGTGCTTTAGTGGGGGAAATGTAAGATGCCGTGGGGCTACCAATAGGAGGTCAAGGAAAGCGTTCTGCATCCTTGAGGAAGTAACTTCAGATGGATGAAGGAGTTTTAGTAGAGAGAAGGGTTGCTTTAGGCAATGAGAGGAGGGAAGGAGTAGAGGAATGATGGTTTAGCCTAAGATGAGAGCAACGAGCCAGATGTGAGCCTGGTGTGGATGTGAAAGGGGTGAAAGATTGGAACGGGAAGGCAGGAGTTGGACTGCCCTGCATCTTCTCAGCCACCTTACATGGTGGGGACCTTAGGGATAACTGCAAACGAAGGGAAAATGTGATCCCACGTGCATTTAGAAGGTTCCTCTGGTTGCTTTGTGGAAAACAGATTGAAGGAGACCAAATCCCGGGAGCTGAGTATATCAGTTAGGAGATGTTTATATTAATCCAGGCTAGAAACCTGAACACAGGTGGTACCAGTGTGAATGGAGAGAGTAGATGTGTTTGGGAGGCAAGATATACCTTGTCTGGGGACTGCTTGGGTATGTTGACAAAGAGAGCAATGGTGGAAGGTGGGCATAGGCGGGGAAGTCTAGGATGGTGTTAACAAACAGGCCCACACCAAGGGTGAAGAGAGCTTTCCTGTCTGGACCTGGTACCTCTTAGAATGTTACTAATATTAAGGGTTTTACGTGCGTGTGTGTGTGTGTGTGTGTGTGTGTGTGTGTTTAATCTGAACTATTCTCATTATGCCATAAAAAAGCTTTCAACACACATATGCCTGAAATATATATATATTTCCCCCCCCCACACACACACATATACACATACGTGTAGGCATATCTGGAATGAAATACACCAAAACATCAACAGTGGTTATCTCAAGGAGGCAAACTGTGAGTGGTTTATTTTTATGCATCCCTCTATTTGTCTAATTTTCTACCATGAGAATTAAAGTTTTTACTCCTCAAGACCAAGAAACAATGAAAGGTTTGAGAAGAAATATATCTGCCACTACCGATTTTGTTTCATCAAAAGATGGCAAAACACAAAATACAGTCTTTATAAACCCGGCTGTCAATTCCTTCCTTGACGTTATGGTCTATTTCAGACAAAGAAAAGAGATGTATGATCCCAGAAACCTTCAGCTGTGAAGAAAACAAAAGAGATCAATATATTTTGTCCCTGCTTGTATTTTCTGCTAACTCCTTGTTTCTGGGCTACCCGAGTGCTATCAACTTCAGTAACTAAATTAAAAACTATAAAGCTGTGAACAAAGAAATCTTGGAAGTAATAAGATCACACTCCATGAAGTGGAGGAAAAAAGTATATATATAAGGAACGTAGTATTATGGTGTGCCTCATTATTCTTATCTTTAAATGCAAATAAAATTGTTGCAAACTTTCCTGATGCTGAGACCTGAAGTATACCCAGTTCATTTTTAGCCAAATATATTAATTTTGTGTTACCAAACACTTTGGGCTAAAAGAGCAATTTGATTTTCTCTTACTAAGGGATCTGAAATGAAAGAGATTAGGGGGAAATTCGGTGAACCAAAACCAAATGAGACCTCAAGCACAATGCACCATGAAGCTAGTCAATTCTGAAATATTCGAACACCTTTATTTATCTAACCTACTATGGACCTTGGCACAGATACTGAGTCTTCCACGTTGTATGTGGTTTTAGATGACCTTCAAAGACTACCTGTGACATTCTACACCACAGAATTGTTCCATTTTCCATCTGTTGTCATGCAATTGTTTCGTTTACCAGCAGCTGTCAGATGGGTATTATAATGAATGCTTTCATAGCAAATGTTATAAAGCCAAATATAACAAGCATTCAGGATGAAGCTGATAGCACGGTGCCTACAAAGAGACTGGAAATGGGGCTCTCTCTCGTCTGCATCAGGAAACTGCATTGGAAAAGTGTCTCACAAGCTGGTTTGCCAACTCAAAATAAATTTCTCTGTAGTTGATGCAGAGTTGCCTGCTACACTGGCTGCAGGAAACTCTTCAGTGATTTCTCAGATTAATTGTTATGTAGCCCTTTCATAAGGGGTCTGCACAGCCACGTATGCTCTTATTTTCACATGCAAACAAATCACTTTTTCCATGTGCTAAAATGTGTATGTATTCTCAGGCCCCTGGGATCTCATTGTTCTGGCCCTGAGTCTGCTGTGGGGTTTAGGAATGTGAGTTCTTTTTTTTTAATTTTTACTTTCTTTTATTGAAGTATAGTTGATTTACAATGTTGTACCAGTCTCTGCTGTACAGCGAAGTGACTCACTTACACACATAAATACATTCCTTTTTATATTCTTTTCCATTATGGCTTATCACAGGATATTGAATATAGTTCCCTGTGCTATACCATAGGACCTTGTTGTTTATCCATTCTAAACGTAAGAGTTTGCATCTACCAACCCCAAACTCCCAGCCTATCCGTCTCCCCCCCTCACCCCCTTGGCAACCACAAGGCTGTTCTCGATGTCTGCGAGTCTGTTTCTGTTTCATAGACAGGTTCATTTGTGCCATATTTTGGATTCCACATATAAGTGACATCATATGATATTTGTCTTTCTCTGTCTGACTTAATTTCACTTAGTATGACAATCTCTAGTTGCATCCACGTTGCTGCAAATGGCATTATTTCATTCTTTTCTATGGCTGAGTAGTATTCCATTGTATATATGTACCACGTCTTCTTTGAGGTGAGAGTTTAATAATCATCTCCCCCAATTGCCTGATGCCCATGTAGAAGAAACACCCTTGGAAGATTCCTGCTTGCGTGTGTGCTGTCTCTGTGTCCCTCCATTGTTTATTTATTTTTGAATTGCCCACAGGGAAAAGTGCAGTTAGCATAGTAGATTCTCTCAACCACTTCCAAATAGTCCCTGCTCTCCTCTCTGGCAGAAGGGCACGCTTGGGCCCTGAAGGAGAGGGATTAGGGAAGTAGGGTGATGCTGGCAGTGCCGGTGGTTTTTCTGACCTCACATCCAGGACTCTGGGGCCATTAATCTACCTGCACCCATCAGGCTTGCTGAACTCCTGGGAGACAGCCTAGGTATCAGAGCACTCAAAGCACGGGGATATGGCTGTCCTACTTGCTCGAATGGCTGGGGTCACTTTAAACCATTACCTGGTACTGATGGAAGTGGGTCCAAAAGAGCTTGTTGCATTTATTTGGGGGCTTAATTCACCTGTTCCCCAGGATTTTATCTCTCCATTTGTGGTTAAGGTTAAGAAAATCTCACCCCTAAAGTTTATACATTTCCCCCCAAAAGACTGATATAGCATGTTCCTTTTTCTTCTGTGAAATGAAAAAGAGAAATATTTTGTGAGTTGATATATGTATGTAAGTATATGTGTACGTTTATTAATTTTTTGCTCAAATTCAAAGGAGGGAGTGAAAGCTATAACAAGTCTACTTCATGGATCTGATTGTTCTTTACACCTCAGCCCTGGAATATGTATCTGTGAAGTCCTCCAGGCATTCTTCTGTGCTTCAGATTCTGTAGATGTTCAGTAAGTGTTTGAATAAATGAATAAATGAAGGGCAGTCAGTTGAATGAGTCCACTTTGCTTTGATGTGTCATCTTGATTGTACAGAATTGACATATCCAAATCAATACTGAAAATGAATGTTCAGTATACAGTGTAGGTACTATACTGTATGGTATCTGTACAGTATCTATAATACCGGCACTATACTGTAGTGTTAGGTGTGTAGGTTTTGGAGTCCTATTGCCTATGTTTGAATCCTGGCTTCATGCAACTAACCAGATGACTTGGAGCAAATGATTTAATTTTCTGAGACTTTGTGGCTTCTTTCAGAAAATTAGGATGATAAAAAGATCTATCCCATAAGGTTGCTATGAAGTTTAAATGAGAAGATCTATATAAAACTGTTAGCACTATGCCTGTAACATACAAGCCCTCGATGAATGGTCGACGGTATTATTATTTGCCTAACATTTTGCTTTTGGGGAACACACACCTGTCAATTTCCCCTATTAAAGATGTGGCTTGACTTAGTTGCTGTTGGCCCTACCCTCAAACTTATTGAAACACGTGCTACAAGGCATATTGCACAAAATATGGTGCTCAGAATATCATGGCTTATATATTTTATCTTGCTGGCGAAGGATTCTAAAAGGTTTAAAGCTTAAATTAGAGCCCACATTTATGCTGAGTCGGGAGAAGGCACCATATGCCTCTCCATCTTGTGTGTGGTACCCCTGGAAGGGAGGGGGAATGACAACACGCCGGTGGCTCCAGCCAAAACTTGAGGCCGGCAGCCGAAGAAATCCAGATCGGGCAACATCCCTGTCTCTCCCGGTTTTGACTGCTTGTGCATTTGACCTTGGCAGCCAAGGTCTCAGCAGTTCCTCTTTACTTTCTGTCATTAATCACTCCTGAAGCATCTTCTAAACGGACAGCTTGGTTGGATTGAATAATGTGCCTGTGTTTTCTCATCTGATACAAGCACACGTTAAACTGGAGTCACCTCCATTGGTGCACGTGGATATCGGGCTAGAGCAGGATTTTCCAGCTGTGTCTTACCTGAAAATATTCTATTAATTGGCTGTTAACATTGTGCTCCTGCTACCATGGTGCCTGCAATCATGATAACCTACTGTTTCAAGTTTTCTATTGAAGTGGAAATTACTGCCGGAGAAGAGAGAGGGATGACATTTACTTTCACTGGCAAATGAGGCCAGATTTTGGCTTTGAGTCGCTCTTGAGAATTTAGAGGTGGCACGTGGCACTGCATCATGGTAGAAGATATTAACCATGCCTCACTTTACAATTGCCATTTACTTTTAAAGTTATGGGTGTACCACTTAATACATGCTTTCGTGGATAGAAAGAAAAGCTAATATATAGAAAATACTTGGTTGCTGAAAATGAGGTTAAAAGAACAAGAATAACCTATAATATTTTACGTGGTCCGAAATGCAATTTCTGATACCTTTTACCGTGCTTGAGTCTTTAAAGAGGTTTCCGTTTATTTAACAAAGTGGAAACTCATGCCAGAGAGTTTTAATGATGTAAGGAAATTCTTACGGAAATCTACTACAGAGCTTTACCTGGAACGCAGGTATCTGTGATTCTTGGCTCTGAGAATTTTCTACTAGAATGTATAACGTCCTAACAGAAACATCGTGATTTGGGGAGGGAAGAATCATGTTTTGTAACGAAGGCACCATTTAGCTGATGTAGTAACAAAGGAATTCGTCTCAGACTTGGAATTCTGTATGTGTTTCTTGGGACAAGATTGTCTTAAACAGCATCCAGTGGATTGAGGAAGGAAGCATGAGATGGTAACATTTAGGTTAATTCTGGGCTTGTTTTTCAGTCCTGAACAATTCAGCATTGCCTCCTGCCCACATCAGTCACTATTAAGTCGCTGTGTTTTCTTCCTCACTGCAGTTTAGGTGAGAGGATGTCAGTGCTATTTAGTACAGTGAGATTTTCCCAGAATACTTTTCAGGACCCATCTTTGGGTGTCGGGAAGACATTCTACTCTATTAACTGCGGGATGTTTGTCCTCTTACCCATGTCACATCAGATTGGTGTTGGTAGCTGACTAATAAGTGGGGTGGAGGTGGGCTTGACATTTTGTCTGCTAGAGAAACAACTGGTAAGATGAGTAATGTCATCCTTAGTTCTAGTTTCAGCTCTCTTTCCTGTCTTTATTTCAGCCCTTCCTTCTGCTTCATTTCTTCTTCCTTCTCTCCCACCTTTGGCCTCTCCCTCTCTTTTCCTTCCCTTCCCTTCTTTTCTCTTCCCTTCCCTCCCTCTTCCTCTCCTTCTCTCTCTCACAGACACACATGCTCGCTCACAATTTTACCCATCCGTTAACTGGTATCTTTAATGAGGACTGTCATTAAACATCTTCTCATAATAGCAGAAATGGTCTGGTACCCAAATTACAGAGGCATGGTGTGGGAGACCCAAATTCATATCTTGACTCAACCATGAACTAACTTGGTGACTCCGGATATATACTATAGATTCTCTTGTGTCTGTTTTTTCATATATAAATCAGAAGTGATAATAATACCTATCTTGTAAGGTTGCTGGAAAGATTAAATTAGATTATACCAATGAAGTGTTTAGCGCAAGGTCTGATGCATTAAAATCTTTTAGTGAACATTGTTTTTTTAAACATTTTAAAAATTGTAGTTAATTTACAATGTAGTGTTAGTTTTAGGTGTACAGCAGAGTGATGCGGTTACACACACACACACACACACACACACACACACACACACACACACACATACATTCTTTTTCAGATTCTTTTCCCTTATAGGTTACTACAAGATGTTGAATATAGTTCCCTGTCTATACAGTAAGTCCTTGTTGTTTATCTGTTTTATATATAGTAATGTGTATATGTTAATCTGAACATTGTTTAATAATCACTAATAGAAAGCATTTTCATTGGACTCCGTCTCATAAGATGCAGGATCAAAGCTAATATTCACGAGAGAAAAGCAATCTTTAAACAGTGTATCCTACCTGAATTCAGGCATTGGAACTAGTAACCAGGAAAAGCTCCATTCATTGATGGCTATGAAGTATTTGGAATGTTTATCTTTGTTCCATGAGGAAATGTACAATTAAAGCCATTTAAAAAAAATGTACCCCCTTAAGGTTCATCTCTAACTCTCTAATGGGTTTAGTGATTTCAGTGCTAATGAATCCTGTTGGTGAAGCAGTATGTCCACCCCACCTTTTCACCTCTTCTTAGAAAACCTCATCCAAGGCTTCAGTGGATCTCCCAATAGATCAAAGATCTGCTCTCTGGCGATAGCTGACTAGATTGAGGAAAGACATGAATGGCGCTGGCCAGTCAGTTTCTCTCTTCCTGGGAGTTGAGAATTTTGACGGAGCACAACGTCCATACTCTTTTTTTTTTTTTTAAAGAGGTTTCAATATCAAAAAAACAAACAACCCAATCCAGAAATGGGCAGAAGACCTAAATAGACATTTCTCCAAAGAAGGTATACAGATTGCCAACAAACACACGAAAGGATGCTCAACATCACCAATCATTAGCGAAATGCAAATCAAAACTACAATGAAGTATCACCTCACACCGGTCAGAATGGCCATCATCAAAAAAAAACCCAATAAATGCTGGAGAGGGTGTGGAGAAAAGGGAACCCTCTTGCACTGTTGGTGGGAATGTAAATTGATACAGCCACTATGGAGAACAGTATGGAGGTTCCTTAAAAAACTAGAAATAGAACTACCATATGACCCAGCAATCTCACTACTGGGCATATACCCTGAGAAAACCATAATTCAAAGAGTCATGTACCACAGTGTTCATTGCAGCACTATTTACAATAGCCAGGACATGGGAGCAACCTAAGTGTCCATTGATAGACGAATGGATAAAGAAGAAGTGGCACATATATACAATGGAATATTACTCAGCCATAAAAAGAAAGTAAATTGAGTTATTTGTAGTGAGGTGGATGGATCTAGAGACTGTCATACAGAGTGAAGTAAGTCCGAAAGAGAAAAATAAATACTGTGTGCTAACACATATATATGGAATCTAAAAAAAAAAAAAAAAAAAAAGGTTCTGAAGAACCTAATTGCAGGACAGGAATAAAGACACAGACGTAGAGAATGGACTTGAGGACACAGGGAGGGGGAAGGGTAAGCTGGGACGAAGTGAGAGAGTGGCATGGACTTACACATAGTACCAAATATAAAATAGGTAGCTAGTGGGAAGCAGCCGCATAGCACAGGGAGATCAGCTCGGTGCTTTGTGACCACCTAGAGGGATGGGATAGGGAGGGTGGGAGGGAGATGCAAGAGGGAGGAAATATGGGGATATATGTATATGTATAGCTGATTCACTTTGTTTTAAAGCAGAAACTAACACACCATTGTGAAGCAATTATACTCCAATAAAGATGTTTAAAAAAAAAGGTTTCGTTGAGAAGGATAACAGGAAATGCGCTTTAGGAAGAGAGGGTACCTAAGATTAGGAGGGCACATGGACATCACCATTGACTGGCTGGGTGACCTAGAACAAGTCTCTTCACCCAGAGAGCCTCAGTCTCATCATTTGCAAAGCAAGTTGTAATAGGGGCTACTTCAAGAAATGAAGAAATAAACACAAAAAGGCAGGTGAAGCATTTAGTGGTGACTTGGGCACATAGTAAGTGTTAAACATTTTAAATTGTATTTAGCCCTTAACCAACCACCATCTGAGATGGACCTTGACTCTTACATGAAAATTGCCCATTCCTTTGGGCAGTTTGGGTCTTTTACTTTTTTATCCTCCTGATGAGGTTTGACATTGCATATCCTTCCTTCCTTCTTGAAGCTCTGTCCTCCATCGGTTCTCCTGGTGGTTTTCCCACCTCTTTGCCTAGTTTTGTGGGGTTTGTGTTTTTTTTGTTTTGTTATTGTTTTGGCTTTTTTCAATGCCTCCTCTTCCTTTGTTTTTGCCTAAACGAAGTTACCTCCAAAGTTGTGACCTCTGTCTCCTGTTCTATCTGTTTTCTCGTAACCATCAGCTACCATTCATTGAGCACTTAGTTGACACTGAAATAAGCGCTTTGCATACATTCTCACTTAATGCTTCAAACAGCTCTCTGAAGTAGGCATCACTGTCCCCTTCTTCAGATAAGGAAACCAAGGCTCAAAAGCCTTGATTAAGCCATTTAAGTTAACAAAGCCATCAGGAATTTAAGCCCAGGATTCCAAAGCTCATACTTCATTGCCAGTCATTAGAGGAAATTATGTGTTACAATTTTACCTCTTCCAGGTTACTAGCTGTGTTAAAGTGACCTAATGTAGCCTCAGTTTCATAGTCAATAAAATAGTCATAAGAATACCATCTTTCCATTTTTTGGGGGGTAGGTGATTCAAATAATTTATGCAAAGCATTTAAGGTTCAAGACACTGGAACACAGTAGACAATAAGTCCAGGCTTTTATTAATAACAAATAATTAGTTTCTCATTCTGGAAGATTTCAATTTGTATACATGAATGTGACTTTAAAACCTGAACCCACCTCCGAATTTGAATTATTGCCTAGCTAGATCCATGAAACTGGAAATGGAGAAATAACATACAATTCTAGCAACAGCAACGTTATTATTTTCATTTTTTTCCCTGATGCTGTCAGCTTGTTATTTGTGCTATTTCTGAGAATAATAGGATTTATTCAGGCAATTTATCCTTAATACAAGTGATATAAATGGGGCTGTGCAGAGCTTATGTATCACGCTAATAATGTGTGGTTCATCCTTTTTTTTCTCTCTCTTTACAAATGGAGACATTGATTTCCTACCCCATCCTGTCTTTTATTGCATTTTCTGCATTGAGGTCATCTCTCTTTACTGCCTACACTAGATTCCAAAAGCCGAAATGATGTTTAATACCATCCAACAGCATTTTTTAAGCATCTACCTTGTGCTTTCTTTGGCACTGTGTGTTTTGGAGTAGAGTAAAAGAGAAGAAAATATTATATTTACTCTACCTAGGTATAAGTTAAATCCATTGGTTAAAAACATATACCTGGTCAATGATTGAAGCACAAATATAGAACTTTATATTGGGAGCTTCTGAAATAGTGTCGATTAAATGCATACATGTTTAAAGACGTGAACACTATCCATGGTCTCATTTCTTCTGACTCCACACTCTCTCTCTGGGCGACCTCCTTCAATCTTTGTTTTTTAAGCTCCAAGTATATCTTTAGCCCCCCCCCCCCCAAATATTATCCATATTTCTAGCACCAAATGTTGCTTCTGAACTTGAGACTCATATTTCTTCATATATATCTCCAGTTGCCCCCGACCCTGAATTGCCCATGGATGCCTTTCATTCATTATGTCTGAAACTGAAATCAAAACTCTGCCCCTCAGCCAGCTGCACCCCAGTCTGTCCTGGCTCCTCCATCTTGTCAAATCACACATGCATTCCACTCACCCATGCTGGAGATCTGCGAGCCAGCACTGTTTACCCTTCATCCCTGCCAGACCTGAGCACAGTTCATTACCAGTTCCTATCAATTAACGTCTCTATGATTTCTTGAACTTGACCTGGCCTCTCTATGTCCTGCAGAGATAAACACCAGAAACTGGAGAAGTAGAGAAGCAGGATCAACCTGTTTCCTTGATGCTGGATGATATGTGGCACAAGAAACTACAGCACTGATTTTCAGGGGCTTCAGACAGATGTTCAGGGGGAGAACCAAGACAAGGATGTGAATTCTGCAGAAGGGGGAAAAAACTAATTTGAGTAGATAAGAGGAAGAATTATCGAGACCTGACGACAAGATAGGTTCAAGGGAAGAATTTGTAGTTAGGAACAATCTCCAAACCTGTTCAGGATATTAAAGTTTTGTCTATGCCTTTATGAATGAAGCCCAGGAGAGATCTTGTTTGAAAAAATAAACAGGGAGCCTCTTTTTAAGAGGTTGAAATAGAGGACAGTAAATGCTTTTGTAGTGGGTTGACTTTGTGGAACTGCGTGACCTTGAGCATGTCCGTTAACCCCTGTGGGATTTATCTTCAGAAAATGGGGGATTTGGATTAGCTCATTTCTAACATTTTAGACTTTTGAATAGTAAGAGTTTTATGATTATGAACTTGGGAGAAAAGTGTAATAGTTAAAAATTGGTGATGATGGATTCAAGGAAGAACTGAGTTGAATTACATTTGGAACTAAAGTATACCCTTGCTGAAATATAGAATAATAATGAGTCTGGTATTAATATAGTCTGGCTTAAGTATAATACTAATATAAACAAAATTATATTGAGAGAAAATGATGTTTATAGAGTACAGCATCAAGATGAACTCTAAAAAAGGGAAACTAAACCTTTTCTAAATAGGTTTTTTCCCCCCTGTCCAGTGTCACTTTTTTTTTTTTTTTTTTTTTTTTACACTATCATTATGTTTTCCAGGCTGGCAGATGAATATCAAAATCTGCTTCTGATTGAGTTTTTTCTTCTCTCCTTGATAGAATTTATTTTTTCACTTATAAAAAGCAAATAGATCACGTGTTTTCTCTTCTGAGGCAAAGAAGTAAATACAACAAAAGTTTCTGTGCTCAATTCCAGTTTCTTATTGAAAAAATTTAATTTAACTGAAAAATATTCATTTACTGTTTTGAACAAAGTTTTATCATGGATCTCTTCCTTGGGAATAAATAGTCCGTAAAAAAAGCTAAATGTACATGCTTAATAATTTAAAGTCAGAGAACCAGCCATGTGTAAAATAGGTGTGTGTTCACATAATTGACTACAGTATTTTGCTACATGGTTAAATGCATGATTTCCCCTAATAGAATGCCATTGTGGTCTACATCACATTTTCTAGTTCATAAAAGTCAAATGAGCTGTGACCAGAGTCTCCCAAACTTAATGGAAAGTTCATTTTGTGACTTCTGAGCTTAAATTGTGTCTTTCTAGGATGAATCAATAGATTTAAAGCATGTTAATGGATCACATCACCAAAAGGTCTAATCCTGAGTGACTAAAATGGTAGATTTAATTCAGATTTATTGCTTTTCTAGCACATTAGACCAAAATGTCTTTAATCTCTGTAATAATATAATGGATTTGAATTTACTAAATAATACTCACCTGACGGAGATCATTTAAGTCGTCTACATATTCACATGGCACTGTGCATTTCAAACTTTTGGGAGGAGGGATGTCGGATGGATGGGTTTAATCTGTGAAAACCAGCAAAGTAAAACCATCTGTCAGTGGAGACTTGGGGACTCAGTGTACATTTTTTTTCCTGTATGGGATGCTTGCTAGCACAACAAATTTATACTCTGCTCTGCCAACACCCTTAGCCACAGCTACCTATCAGAAAGTTATCAAGGCTAGAACAAAAATACGTAAGTTATGTTCTGGAATGTGCAAACACTCTTGAGCACAGCCATAAACTATAGCTGTAATATTCAGGGTGTTTGACCTTGGACAAACAGCATGCGTTGATGGGCATGGCCAGACCCAGAGATGGTACCACTTGGAAAATACAAATGAAGATGTTCAGTGTTGCTGGCAGTGAGCTTCTGAGAGGACACTATTTGAGGGGAAGCCAAATGGTTTCTGTTATCTCAGGGAACACCTCGATGTTGAAAGACAGTGAAAGAGCATGAGGCTACCTAATATTTTTGGAAAGATAAATACAATATATTTATATTAGATAAGAGATACACAAAGGAGAAGACAGATAGAAGATAAGACAGAGGGAGGAGGTGATGTGACCAGAAAGGCAGGGATTGGAGTAGTACAACCACAGCTTGAGGAATTTTGACAGGGACTGGAAGCTGAAAAAGACCAGCCAGAAGAACGTAGAAAGATGTAAAAATACAGTATTGAGAGGGTAGACAGTAGAAACATGAAGAACTACAATCCTGCAGCCTGTGGAACCAAAACCACATTCACAGAAAGACAGACAAGATGAAAAGGCAGAGGGCTATGTACCAGATGAAAGAACAACATAAAACCCCAGAAAAACAACTAAATGAAGTGGAGACAGGCAACCTTCCAGAAAAATAATTCAGAATAATGATAGTGAAGATGATCCAGGACCTAGGTAAAAGAATGGAGGCAAAGATCGAGAAGATGCAAGAAATGTTTAACAAAGACCTAGAAGGATTAAAGAACAAGCAAACAGAGATGAACAATACAATAACTGAAATGAAAAATACACCAGAAGGAATCAATAGCAGAATAACTGAGGCAGAAGAACGGATAGGTGACCTGGAAGACAGAATGGTGAATTCACTGCTGCGGAACAGAAGAAAGAAAAAAGAATGAAAAGAAGTGAAGACAGCCTAAGAGACCTCTGGGACAACATTAAACGCAACAGCATTCGCATTATAGGGGTCCCAGAAGGAGAAGAGAGAGAGAAAGGACCCGAGAAAATATTTGAAGAGATTATAGTCGAAAACTTCGCTAACATGGGAAAGGAAAGAGCCACCCAAGTCCAGGAAGAGCAGAGAGTCCCATACAGGATAAACCCAAGGAGAAACACGCCGAGACACATGGTAATCAAATTGGCAGAAATTAAAGACAAAGAAAAATTATTGAAAGCAGCAAGGGAAAAAGGACAAATAACATACAAGGGAACTCCCATACGGTTAACAGCTGCTTTCTCAGCAGAAACTCTACGAACCAGAAGGGAGTGGCATGATATACTTAAAGTGATGAAAGAGAAGAACCTACAACCAAGATTACTCTACATGGCAAGAATCTCACTTAGATTGAATGGAGAAATCAAAAGCTTTACAGACAAGTAAAAGCTAAGAGAATTCAGCACCACCAAACCAGCTCTACAACAAATGCTAAAGGAACTTCTCTAAGTGGGAAACACAAGAGAAGAAAAGGACCTACAAAAACAAACCCAAAACAATTAAGAAAATGGTAATAGGAACATACATATCGATAATTACCTTAAACATAAATGGATTAAATGCTCCAACCAAAAGACACAGGCTTGCTGAATGGATACAAAAACAAGACCCATCTATATGCTGTCTACAAGAGACCCACTTCAGACCTAGGGACACATACAGAGTGAAAGTGAGGGGATGGAAAGAGAAATTCCATGCAAATGGAAATCAAAAGAAAGCTGGAGTAGCAATACTCAGATAAAATAGACTTTAAAATAAAGAATGATACACGAGACAAGGAAGGACACTGCATAATAGTCAAGGGATACTTCCAAGAAGAAAATATGCCAATTATAAATATATATGCACCCAACATAGGAGCACCTCAATACATAAGGCAACTGCTAACAGCTCTAAAAGAGGAAATCCACAGTAACACAGTAATAGTGGGGGACTTTAACACCTCACTTACACCAATGGACAGATCATCCAATATGAAAATAAATAAGGAAACCCAAGCTTTAAATGACAAAGTAGACTGATAGATTTAATTGATATTTATAGGACATTTCATCCCAAAACAACAGAACACACTGTCTTCTCAAGTGCGCACAGAATGTTCTCCAGGGTAGATCACATCTTGGGCCACATATCAAGCCTCAGTAAATTTAAGAAAATTGAAATCATATCAAGCATCTTTTCTGACCACAGTGCTATGAGATTAGAAATGAATTACAGGGGAAAAAAACTTAAAAAACACAAACACATGGTGGCTAAACAATATGTTACTAAATAACCAAGAGATCACTGAAGAAATCAAAGAGGAAATCAACAAGTACCTAGAGACAAATGACAATGAAAACACGACGATCCAAAACCTAAGTGATGCAGCAAAAACAGTTCTAAGAGGGAAGTTTATAGCTATACAAGCCTACCTCAAGAAGTAAGAAAAATCTCAAATAAACAACCTAACCTTACACCTAAAGGAACTAGAGAACAAACAAAACCCCAAGTTAGCAGAAGGAAAGAAAGATCAGAGCAGAAATAAATGAAAGAGAAACAAAGAAAACTGTAGCAAAGATCAATAAAACGAAAAGCTTGTTCTCTGAGAAGATAAACAAAATTGATAAACCATTAGCCAGACTCATCAAGAAAAAGAGGGAAAGGACTCAAATCAATAAAATTGGAAATGAAAAAGGAGAAGTTACAACAGACACTGCAGAAATACAAAGCATCCTAAGAGACTGCTACAAGCAATTCCATGCCAATAAAATGGACAACCTGGAAGAAATGGACAAATTCTTAGAAAGGTATAACCTTCCAAGACTGAACCAGGAAGAAATAGAAAATATGAACAGACCAATCACAAGTAGTGAAATTGAAACTGTGATTAAAAATCTTCCAACAAACAAAAGTCCAGGACCAGATGGCTTCACAGGTGAATTCTATCAAACCTTTAGAGAAGAGCTAACACCCATCCTTCTCAAACTCTTCCAAAAAATTCCAGAGGAAGGAACACTCCCGCACTCATTCTATGAGACCACCATCACCCTGATACCAAACCAGACAAAGATACTACAAAAAAAAAAAATTACCAATATCTCTGATGAATATAGATGCAAAAATCCTCAACAAAATACTAGCAAACAGAATCCAACAACACATTAAAAGGATCATACACCATGCTCAAGTGGGATTTATCCCAGGGATGCAAGGATTCTTCAATATACGCAAATCAATCAATGGGATACACCATATTAACAAACTGAAGAAAAAAACCATATGATCAACTCAATAGATGCAGAAAAAGCTTTTGACAAAATTCGACACCCATTTATGATAAAAACTCTCCAGAAAGTGGGCATAGAGGGAACCTACCTCAACATAATAAAGGCCATATATGACAAACCCACAGCTAACATCATATTCAACAGTGAAAAGCTGAAAGCATTTTCTCTAAGATCAGGAACAGGACAAGGTTGTGCACTCTCACCACTATTATTCAACACAGTTTTGGAAGTCCTAGCCACGGCAATCAGAGAAGAAAAAGAAATAAAAGGAATACAAATTGGAAAAGAAGAAGTAAAACTGTCAGTGTTTGCAGATGAGTTGATTGCATACATAGAGAATCCTAAAGATGCCACCAGAAAACTGCCAGAGCTAATCAATGAATTTGGTAAAGTTGCAGGATACAAAGTTAATGCACAGAAATCTCTTGCATTCCTGTACACTAATGGTGAAAAATCTGAAAGAGAAATTAAGGAAACACTCCCATATACCATTGCAAAAAAAAGAATAAAATACGTAGGAATAAACCTACCTAGGGAGACAAAAGACCTGTAGGCAGAAAACTATAAGACACTGATGAAAGAAGTTAAAGATGATACCAACAGATGGAGAGATATACCATGTTCTTGGATTGGAAGAGTCAATATTGTGAAAATGCCTATACTACTCAAAGCAATCTAGAGATTCAGTGCAATCCCTATCAAATTACCAATGGCATTGTTTTACAGAACTAGAACAAAAAAATCCACAATTTGTATGGAAACACCAAAGAACCCGAATAGCCAAAGCAATCTTGAGAAAGAAAAACAGAGCTGGAGGAATGAGACTCCCTGTCTTCAGACTATACTGCAAAGCTACAGTAATCAAGAGAGTGTGGTACTGGCACAAAAACAGAAATATAGATCATTGGAACAGGGTAGAATGCCCAGAGCGAAACCCATATACGTATGGTCACCTTATCTTTGATAAAGGAGGCAAGAATATACAATGGAGAAAAGACAGTCTCTTCAGTAAATGGTGCTGAGAAAACTGGACAGCTACATGTAAGAGAATGAAATTAGAACACTCCCTAACACCATACACAAAAATAAACTCAAAATGGATTAGAGACCTAAATATAAGACCGGACACTATAAAACTCTTGGAGGAAAACATAGGAAGAACACCCTTTAACATAAATCACAGCAAGATCTTTTTTGATCCACCTCCTAGAGTAATGGAAATAAAAACAAGAATAAACAAATGGGACCTGATGAAAGTTAAAAGCTTTTGCACAGCAGAGAAAAGCATAAGCAAGATGAAAAGGCAACCCTCAGAATAGGAGAAAATATTTGCAAACAAATCAACGGACAAAGGATTAATCTCCAAAATATATAAACAGCTCATGTAGTTCAATGATAAAGAAACAAACAACCCAATCCAAAAATGGACAGAAGACCTAAATAGACATTTCTCCAAAGGAGACATACAGATGGCCAAGAAACACATGAAAAGCTGCTCAACATAACTAATTATTAGAGAAATGGAAATCAAACCTACAATGAGGAATCACCTCACACCAGTTAGAATGGGCATTATCAGAAACAGCAAACAACAAACGCTGGAGAGGGTGTGGAGAAAAGGGAACCCTCTTGCACTGTTGGTGGGAATATAAATTGATACAGCCACTATGGAGAACAGTATGGAGGTTCCTTAAAAAACTAAAAATAGAATTACCATATGATCCAGCAATCCCACTACTGGGCATATACCCAGGGAAGACCATAATTCAAAAAGACACATGCACCCCAATGTTCATTGCAGCACTGTTTACAATATCCAGGTCATGGAAGCAACCTAAATGCCCATCAACAGACGAATGGGTCAAGAAGTTGTGGTACATTTGTACAATGGGATATTACTCTGCCACAAAGAGGAATTAAATTGGGTCATTTTTTGAGACATGGATGGATCTAGAGACTGTCATACAGAGTGAAGTAAGTCAGAAAGAGAAAAACAAATATAGTATATTAACGCAGATATGTGGAACCTAGAAAAATGGTACAGATGAACCGGTTTGCAGGGCAGAAATTGAGACACAGATGTAGAGAACAAACGTACGGATACCAAGCGGGGAAAGCCGTGGAGGGGTGGGCAAAAATAAAAAGTTCTTAAAAAAAAAAAGATATATATATATATATATATATATATATATTTATATTAGAGCCGCTGCATCAAGAACAGCAGGCTCCTCCCTAATGACAAGAAGGTGGATGGTCTTTCTGTGTTCCTTTGCTCACACCCTTTGCTCGACCATTTTCGTTGTATGCCCCCAAAGACTGCAATTTTAAGAGTCTGAAATGTGGTAGAGTCACCTGATATGAGAGAAAGAGAAAAAAAATCAAGTGGTGTTTTGATTCCACCTACTCTTTCTCTCAGTGAGAACATATACCATCAGTTTTGCTATAACATGACATCTGTGTTCCTAAAAATCACTGCACTGTGCAGAAATCACACAAAAAGCCCACAGGGCTGATGGGGAGAATGGGACTATGGGCAACTTCATCAGTGACACAAAATGACGCACACACACAAAAACAGTGGCCCAGTTTTATATGTGTTAAATGATTAAAATACATGAATGCCACAATACATATGGCACTTCGCCTTGAAGTTTTCTGGGGAAGTGGGCATCAGAAGGGGTGCAGCTTGTGAGTTATTGTAAAGTGATAGAAATGGAGAGTTATGCGAAATTGGATGGAAACTTGTGGCACCAGATGTGGATGAGTATGACTCATAACACATGCTGTGAACTGGGGTAGCATGCAAGCTTTCGAGGTGTGTGCTTGTGTGTGTGTTTGTGTATTTCTATGGAGCTCATTTCAGCTGGGTGGAGTTTTCTGTGTTAACCTAGTGTTTTTCACAGATGAAATCAAGCATGAACAAATGTGGAATCCGAATTATGCTCCAATTGTTCCCTGCTCTATCCCTGAATTGAAATGCATGCGTGTTTTCGAAAGGAACACTGTGATAGAACTAACTATTCGTCAGAGGGAGCATGAGATGGGAGGTAAATGTTGGAAGTTCAGTTCTCCATTGTGAACATCCCAGAGGAGCACATGTGACCAAGAACACATACGATTCCCCATGACCTCAAATGCAAGCCAACCAGTTCATTCTTGTGCTCCACTGAATAAAAAAATAACATGTTCTGAGTTGTGAGAAAAACATAGCTGTGTCAGATCATTATGTAGTTTCCATGTGGCCCCTTCCAAACGGATGTACATTTTTGCCTTCCACATTTATAAGGAGTCTAACTTTCACACGAGCTGTGTCTCAGTGGTGTCTTGCCTCATGTATGTATCCCAGATGTAATTTTATTCCAACACTCAAACATTATCTAGGAATTTGGGGTCTCTCTGAGAGATCTGCCTTGTGATTCAGTCATTTATTGGCATCCTTGTTGACTCACAATCTTCATGTCAGCCTTAAAGGAGTGTTGAGGTTATTCAGTCCATCCTGCTTGTTTTGTAAAAGAGGACACTGAGTTAGAGGGAAAAAGGATTTTGCTCAAGAACTTAAGTTAAAGCCAGTTTCACAAATAAGTCAGGATGCAACTCTAGAGCTTTCTTAAGGAAATGCCTAACAGTATTCCTGTTGGATCAGTGTATTTTTTACTTGTGTTAACCTGCCTGTACCTGATCCAAGAATCCAAATACTCGGATTTTGAAAAGTCATGTTAACTCTCAACATGGTACCAACTCTGCTATTTTTATTTTTGTCATGGCTGGCTGGCAGGCCACCATCCAAAATGACACACGTAATTTTATTTTTTTAATCCAGCTAGTTGTTTGTTTCTTAGTCTCTAAACACATCTTGGTAGACATGGGGGGAAACCCGAGGCATTCCTGTTACTTCTAAAGTTGGTGATACTCAACTCTTAGACACCAGCCCCCTCCATGCACTTACCTTATTTTCCACCAATTCCTCCTCAAAGAAAATTTTAAAAGCTTTAATTTCTCCAGTTATACACTCAGGAAACTGGGGATACAGGTTGGTCTTAGATTGTCATTTTGGAATCCATGTTGTATCCATGTTGTGACCAGATGAACATCAGCCCATCTGACTACCTATTCAGATATATTACAGAAAACAGTAGGGAGGTAATGTCTTGGGGGAATTTATGTTTGTTCTGGCTTATTCTGGAAGGTTCTAGAAACTTCAGAACCCATTAGGCACTTGAAAAAATATCTACTAAATAAAAGTAACAGAATCTATCCAACCACCCAAAATAAGACCAAGCCACTGTTTAATTGAAATCTGAACAATTACTCTGTGGAAGTATTTGAATCTAAGCATAAAAGTATGAGTAGCACAGCGACGGGTTGTGGAGAGCATATGACATTTGAGACTAGTCTGTAGACATATCTATAATGTCCTTAAAATGAGCCGTTTATGGGGGGAAGACAAGGTGATCAAGTTGAGATATTTTAGAACGTATGTGATATCAAGGGGGTGATTATATTGTTATTAATTGAGTTGTCAGTGCAGTGTATGGGGTTGTGTGTGTGTGTGTGTGTGTGTGTGTGTGTGTGTGTGTGTGTGTGTGTTCATGCACAGACACGTGTTTCTCATAAACCCATGGCTTTCCACCAAGAGGGCATTCCAAAAGAAAGAGATGAAAGAAAAATGCATAAATGCACAATAACACATGATTAAGTTTTGACCCCATAGATTGTTAACCTTCAAAGCTAACCCTGCAGTAGCACGATATTATTAGCAATAAAAGGAATTTGCTTTGCCCGTTTTTAAATTACCATAAACCGATTGACTGAGACAGAATGATGTTAATGTTTAAGAAGTAGGACACTAGATTCTATTATCTCAGAAGCTCTGTCACCAGGCCCTCTCTGTAGTCCTGTTATCTAATTATTGGGCTTAAATTGCATTAGTGTGCTAGCAATTTGTCTACCACTGGAAGAGTAATTGACATTTGGGTTACTGCTTCATATTTGGGAGACTTGCTAGCTAGCTCCGAAGAGTCCTCTTCTGTCAGGGCACATTAGCTTAATCTTGCCTGGAAGAAACGGGAGGCTCTGTGTTTTAAGGTATGCTGCCTCTGTAGCTGGTTGCAATTTGGTATTAAAATTTCAGTTCTGTATCAAAGCTGATAAGTCACCTGAGATGAAATTGAACAAGGTTGTCATGACAAAGTAATTAATGGCATTTTTTGACTTTCAGATGACTTTAGGGGAAGCACACTTATTCTGTTCCTCTGCTTCTGCTGCCATGTTTATAAATATGTATGCACATTTACAAAACATCTTTAACTGTTGTCAGATGTTTTTGCAGGCTCCAGATTTATGGTTCCTCTGAATTAAATAGCACCGGGTACCCTTGGTATACAGTTGTGATCTGGCATTGATGGGAAAGGCAGTGACTTTCCGTCATATTTCAATCATATGAAATAGGCTTCTTCTGACACCATACATCATGGATAGGCCGTTCTCTCTCTCTCTCTCTCTCTTTTCTCATTTTCTTTGTGCAAAAATTGAAAACAGCGTACTTTGGTTATCCTATTTCTGGACTTTTTGCTGCCTACCAGTTTGGGTTTAAGAAGACAGTGATAGGTGATAAAAAAGATTCTGCATTTCTCTTTGAAGACAAGCATAAGCGATCATACTAGTCTTTGACAATGTGGCAGACGTACCTGGAATCAACAGATGGTTGGCGCCTGTAGCCCATTTACCTGAGAATAACGGCCTTCCTTCACAGGCATTGAGATTATAGTCTGGGGTAACAAAAATGACAGAAAGTAGAAGTGGCCAGTCACCATTTTCCTTAATTTGAAAATTGAAGATGAGTCTTGAAAATATTTGGAAATTGATGAAGTTGGTATTTCTCTTTTCAGGCACAGATCAAATCCACCTTGGGACAACATTTCCTGCCCGTCACTTCAGCCTCCTCTTTGCCTCTCTCCCCTGGCTCACTTTACTCCAGCCCTGCTGGCTCGCTTTCAGTTCATGAGCAAGCCAAGCTCCTTCCTGTTCCTGCTGCCAGGACAATGCACGGGCTGCTCCTTCTGCCCGGACCGCTCTTCCCCGCACTCTTTGCCAAGCTAGTTTCCTCTCAGCCTTTTACAAATGCATGAAAACGTCGCCTCTTCAAAAGGTCCTTCCCTATTACCTCCTGCTCTGACCCGATTTTTTCTCCATCTCAGCTTGATTGCTGCTTTCTTGATTCTTGTTATAATACACACTAAATTATGTACTCATTTTCATTCTTTTTCTTCATCTGCTTTCCTCACTAGAACAAGGATCCACTGGGGGCAGAGGTGTTATCTGTCCTACTCGCTGCTGTATCTCCAGGAGCTGGCAATAGTAGATGCTCAATATTTTTGTTGAATGTATTAATATACCCTCCTTCAATTTCAGCCATGATATATTTTTTTAACTTTTTATTTTGAGACCCACAAGAAATGGCAAAATTAATCCAGAGGGTTACCATGTACTCATCACCCAGCTTTTCCCAAAAGTAACGTCTTAAGTAAGTACAGTACAATGTCAATTTCAGGAAGCCACACTTTAAAAAAAATCAAGGTACACTTTACATTCCACAATATGCACTCATTTTAGGGGTATATTTTGATGTTTCGACCAACATATCCACTCCTGTAAACACTACCACAAGCTTTTAAGCTAACAGTGATTTCAGTGGGCAAGTCTCATTCATTTAATGTAATCCTTTGTCATTTTATATTTTATACTGGGAAATTTTCTCTCCCCTCCCCTGATGTTCCCTTCAAGAACCACATACATTTTTAAGCACATGGTCTTTTTTTTTTTTTTTTTTTTTTGATATCCACAGTACAGGTGAGCACATTGTAATGTACTTAACTCTTAAAATAGTGAATTGAAATGTCATCAAAAAGCTACTTTTTCTAAGTGGGTACATTTGTTTAAAAAAAAAAAAAATTGGAAGGTACACAGCCCTGCCTCAAGTTCTGTTTGGAGGTGCTTGGAAGTTTTCCCAGGACAGATTTTAGCTATGGCTCAACACACACCTGCCACACAGGCTTCTGGCTTGAGGTGCCCGTGACAGCGATCAACGTTAACCCTGCCGCTGATGGATTATTGAATATCCTTACCTTTTCCCTTCAGCCTTCTAATGCTGTTAGTGGCTTCCAAGGCTCCCGTTGTTCAGTGGAGCATTTTGCATAAGGCACACTTTATCTTTTATCTCCCGAGAAATGGCATTTAATGCAATCTATAGGAAGCCATAAATAAGGCTGATAAAATTATCTAGTGGCCAAAAGGTTGCTGCGCTCATTTATCTCTGCATAATTTGGAAGCTAAATGACAAGATTAGGGAGTGGCGATCCTTTTGACAGGAGATGTTACCCGGAATGATGAGAATCAAGGTTTTTTGGTTTTGACTTTTTTTCCCTTTTTTTTTTCGGGGCAGGTGGTTAAGAGAGGGTTGAGGAAGAAGAGATGGTTCAAGGTGGTTCAGGTTTCTAAAATTGTTATCCTGGGGTGAAAGCATCCCTAAGAAATAGAATGCCATATATTGATACAATTATTTCCCTCACTGAACGAGAGTGCTCTTCCCATTTGATGTATATATGATAGAAAAGTGATGATAAAGTTTGAAAAAGTGAGTCTGAATTCTTAGTTTACTTCATAATATTTTTTCTTAACTTTAGAGGGATATTGTGGTCATTAATCTCTCATGGAATAAATATATACGTTTACCTGAAGTGCAGTAGTTCCTTTAGTTTCAATTAATAGAAACTAAATAATAGATAATAAAATATAATTATAATGTGTAATAATATATCATATAAAAGCTTCTATTTTGAGACTACAGTAAGAGTATAATCCCATTTTAATAAAATTATTATTCAAAATTTTCTAATCACTGGTAATGATATTTCTGGATGGGATATGGAATTTTTGAAATCTTTTTTCCTTTTTATATATGTGCTTTGCTTAATTTTTTTTTGGTGAAAACAAACATCTATCACAGTGAAAGAAAAGGTTATAATCGTTAAGAGGAATGTTACTTCAGGGATGAAGTGAACATAAAGGGCATCTTCGTTTATTTTTTCATTCAACAAACACATATTTAGGGCCTGTGGTGTCCCTGATACTTGACTATACATCTTAGTAGAAGGTGAAATCCACCAGTTCCCTGCTCCTTTGGAGCTCACCTCTTATCTGTCTCCATCCTGGGCTAGGGACCCCTTACAGACAGTTTTTCTCTTCATGAATTTTCTCTTCATCTCACAAAATGCATGGTATAAATCAATCAGCAAATATCTACTACTGTGTCCTGTGGAAATGTTCGCACAGTTACACATGGTGGGCCTATGTTATTTGGCCTGCAACTTTAAAAATTTAAGTTAATTGCCACTACTTTAAGCATCAGGACTTTTCACAGAAAAAAAATCAGCATTTCTGGCTTTTTTGGAGAAATTGGAATTTTTGACAAAACTGGATTCCCATCATATCAGGGCAATGATTGGTGTCGAGTGGTGGCTGCCTCTTTTTCTTGGGGCATATCCTGCTCCTTTTCCCCCAGTCCCCACCACTCCCTGTAGTGTTTCCCTTACATTGAGGTTTAGTGTCTGTTTATCACAAGGCCATTAATACACTGGTATCATTTATATACTTCCCTCATTTTTGTGACGTGACTGGGACATTTAGGCATTTGTATTTTTTGCTCTTTATCTTACAATCTGAAGGGGAATTTTGAAAATATTTGTCATATAAAATTGGAAACCTTTCCAAAATTTTTGAGAAGGTGTGTGGACATCTTAGAAAGTGTTACTTCCTGCACAGAATGGGATAAACTGGGGACAGGAGAAGTCATAGCATGTACGTTACAAGTCCTAGCTGAACAAACCCTCATTTCTTAGGGGGGTTGTTTGGTGTGAAGCTGTTGAAGAATGTGAAAGCATCTTCACAGACGTTGCAAAGCACCTGTAAGATGGGCGCCCTTTCTTGGAATTGACAAGCTCTCCCCCCTGTTGGCCCTTGGCATGCGGTTTATGTTCCCTAGGGTCTGTGTGCTTCCTTCACATCAGTAGAGACCCTTGCTTACCTTTAAAGAAACTTAGCAAGGAGTTAAAAATGCAAATTGCTTCCAGACTTCCTATTAGTTGGTCTATTTTCTTAGTTTGAACTGAACCTCCTGCTGTCTCATCTAGCATATGTACGTTTCTGAGGTGAGAGGGATGGCAGTGCAAGCAATTTGCAGGTAGAGCCAGATGTTATTAAGCTTTGAAAACTCTGAACATACAGGTGTATGGGATGCATCGCCAGTACTGAGGTCCTTACCCTCCTGTGCCCTAATGCTCAACCCACTTTCTTCCTCGGATCTTCCCAGCTCTCAAGGAAGCTGGGAATGGAAGGGAGGAGCAAGCCACAAACGCTGCCCTGAGGTGGACTGGGAACCAGACCATGTCTCAGATCCTTTCAGCTGAGACAGGTGTTCTAGCTTCTCATCCGACAGTAGGACAGAGCGAGTTCATAGATGCATGGTATTAAAGTCTTCACTCCATTTCTTATTAGCTCCATTGCCTAATTCTTTTTAAAAATATTTTTTCAGTTTATTTCAATATGTGAAGCTAACCAATTCCTCTCACATAATGAAAACCTATAAAAATCATCAATAGAGAATTCCCTTGTAGTCCAGTGGTTAGGACTCCACGCTTTCACTGCCCAGGGCCTGGGTTCAATCCCTGGTTGGGGAACTAAGATCCCACAAAATGCGAGGCATGGCCAAAAAAACAATCATCAATAGCTACAGTCAATGTTTTATAATTGTCACAAAATGCTTTCCCAATAACTTAAAAAAAATTCATAGCCCCAAAGAATTGACTAAGGAAGCCAAAAATGAATTTCATAAGAAACAGATTTGAACAGCCATTTGAAATACTAGACATTTTCCAAAATAGTAAAATACGCACTAGTAAAACTTCAAATTCCAATAATGCTATAATCTCCCTCCAAAAATAGTTGTTAAATATAAATATTACTGCTTTAGATAAGTAATGAAGATGGAACCATCTGGTGAAAATTGGTTATATGTTAAACACTTGAAATTAAAAAAATTGAAATCTCTGAGAATAAGTATATCTCTAGTAAATCATTAGAAACCTGACTAGAAATAGCTCCCTAAATATGACTGTTAGTACAGGAATCTCCAACACTTTTTTAAATTGAAGTATAGTTGATTTACAGTGTTGTGTTAGTTTCAGGTGTACAGCAAAGTGATTTAGTTTTATTTATATTTATATATATATATATATATATATATTTATATACACTCACACAGACACACATATATATGTTCCTTTTCAGATTTTTTTCCATTATAGGTTATTACAAGATATTGAATATAGTTCCCTGTGCTATACAGTAGGTCCTTGTTTATTTTACGTATAGTAGTTAATCCCAACCTCCTAATTTATATTACCTAATTCTTGCTTGGTCCATACAGATTTCTGTTAGGCTCCACCCGTGAGGGCCAGCACACCTGCTGTTCTAAGTGGCAAGAGCTTGTCTCTTGGAGCTTTTTAAATAAATATGTAAATATATTATACATTATTTAAAGGATTTTATTTTCCATCTCCAGAGAGAAACACTGCAAAGTTAGAAGTTTTACAGAGGTCTAATAATAATCCTTGATTCTTAAAGACGGGGGCACAAACTTTTCAACACCATATAATCCTCAAGCTAAGTGTTGCAGAGGAGGGAAAATATCTTTTTCCTCTGCCTTCTAAGTTCTCAAATGTCACAATAGACAGACTAACAGGAGGCACGCATACAGATTTATTTAATATTAAGTTTCACGTGGCTCGGGAGCCTTCATAAGGAAGTGAAGACCCCGAGACATGGTTACACCTGAGTGTTTTTACACTAGGTTTGAGGGAGAGTGGAAAGTCGGGGAAAGATGTGTTGGAGCGGGGGGGCGGGGAGCTGAGTGTAAGAAACTGGGGGGAACTTAGTCTGTTCGTCCAGATTCCTCTCTGTGTCCCTCTGTCTTTGGAGATAAGGATGCTCCTCCCCTCTGGGTTTGGGAGGGCACCTCTCACATGAGAGTTTTATGAACTGTTTCAGAAGGTCAGAAAGTTTTTCCTGCTCATGCCATTTCTCAAATTCCTTCAGCCTGAAATATTTAATATGCCAAGGTGCCATATTTGGGGCAGCATGTCCTGAATCCTGTCACTGTGCAGCTACTCCAGTGGGACTGGGTCAGCCCAATGGCTTCACTTTCTCCTAGGACAACGCAAGGCCTCCTTTTTTCCAGAGGCAATGTATTCCAGCTCCGCAGTTGAGATCTTTACTGTTGCAGGACAGACTGAACCAAGTGAGGGGGACAATCATTGCTTTGGTTTTGACCCTGAAAAAGACATAGATGGCACCTGGATAACCTGTTCTTATGAAAGATCAAGGAAGAGCTTAGACTCTTCCTTCAGGGACTGTGGCCATGGCATACTTGGGGAACATGCCATATCCTGTTTCCATGGGATTGATTTTAGCAACAGTTGAGCTTCTGTATTTGTTAGCTGCAAGTGACAGAAAACTTGAACAACGTGACTGTAGCAATAGACTGATCTCCTTCTTTCTCGAAACAAGCTGACATAGGTGCTGATTTCCTATCTTCCAGAATATATAACAGGCTATACATTCTAAAAGTATGCAAGATATATACTACACAGTATTCAAAATTACACAGATATATAGATGTGTCTATGTGTGTATGCATTTAAAAAATATTCACCACTATGATAATGGAGTAGTTTATTGGGGTTTTATAAGTGAAGATTTCTACATAGAAGACATTTTTAGACCTTTTTCTCCCCAAAGAAACATGTAGTGTATCTTCAATCTGAAAAAAAAAAAAAAAAAGGCCAATAATAAAGAAATCCCTCTGTTATTAATGGGGAATTGAAGAGCCACCTACTTAGAATAATTGTTTTACATAATGAAGCAGACCTGAAAGGCCTTTCCTGTTAAGAGTGAAATATGCTAATTTTATATTCACCGCTGTGGTCAACTGGAGACAACCGTGCGTGATGACCTTGCAGCCTTGTAAGAGGTTGGTCACCTCTTATGAGTCATTTTGAACTCTAATCCTCAAAATGCAGATCTGGTCACTGACTGTAATTTCTATTTATTACTGTATTTTTGCATTTAAATACAGAAGCAGTATATATTGATTTTCCACTTTCTGTCTTTTTGGGGGAGGGAGAGTAGCTTAAACAGCTCTTCCTTGAACCTTCAATTATTTCTTTCTAGGTGGTCCTGTAAAATGCTGTCACGTACATGTATTTTGATTGTATCATCTTGGTGACCTCAGTGGGTAAACGGGATCTCTGAAGCTTCCCCCCAACCTGTTCTGGCCACACTGGTCAGATATACAGCCTGCATGGTCAAAATCTTCCTAGGAAGCCACCTCAGCTGCATCTGAACTCCCTTGATAGAATCTCTTGCTCCTTTGTTATTCAAACAGGTCCTTCCGTGTCTGGGTGTCAGTCTCATTGACTTTGATCTCTCCCTACCCTTTTGTCTACTGTGCTAAACTTTTTCTACTCTAAGGCCAGAGTTTCTCAACCTCAGCACTGTTGACATTTTGGGCTGAATAATTCTTTGTCAGTGGTTGAGGGAGGTAGGGGTGGAGGCTGTCCTGTGCATTGTAGGTTATTTAGCAGCATCCCTGCGCTCTACCCACTAGAGGCCAATAGCATCCATTCCCTAGTTGTGATAATCAACATGTCTCTGGATATTGCCAGATGTCCCCTGGGAAGCAAAATCACCCCTGGTGAAGAATCATTACTCCAGCCATCTCTCAGACCTCTTCACCATCCACTTCCTTACTTGTCTGTTGTACTCCACCAGCATGGTGGTGTCCATTTTCTCAGGTGGACCAAGCTCCTTCTTGTCACCAAGATATTCCATGTCGCAGTGCTGTTTTCTCCTTCTCCCTCTCCTTTCCCCGTCTCCGTGGGTTATTTCTCAGAATCTTTAACATGCTAATATGCATTAGGAATCTCCAAAAATGTGAGCTAGAGTGATAAATGATAGAGATGAAGTGATAGTGGTTGAGGGCCTCCTGTCCTAAATTTATTTACTTGACCATGAACTCTCTCCCAGCCCCCACACATGAAACGCGCAGTTGTAAACATACGATTGAAAACATTCCATTCCCTTCTTTCCTTAAAGATGCTGCCTCCTCCATAAAGTCTCCTTCTCGTCCTTCAAGTGGAAGGGACATTTTTTTTCTCTTCTAGATTTTTTTTAGCACACTTCTGTCCCTCCCTCCTTATGGACTGTTTATCCTGTCTGATGATCGTGTAGGCACATCTCATTTTCCGGGAGCACACAAGCGCTTTGAAAGCAAGTATTCTGCCTTATTCAACCTGGTGTGCTTTCTTGCATGTAGAAGGGCTACATAAATATTCCAATCAGTCGACTGTCTTCATAACCCAGGATGAACCCACTTGCTATTCTTCCCATTTCTGAGATCCATCAGATGATCACAGCAGGGTGAAAGGTAGGGATGATTCTCAAACTGTAAAATAAAACCCTAAAGCGTTTAAGCATCTAGAAAGCAGAGATGACATCTATCATGTGTGTATCCACTCTGCGGATCCCTGAAAGGAAACAGGCACAAGTGATCCCACTTGTTGGAAGAATAGATTCTTTTTATTTTTTTTTGGCTGTGTCAGATCTTAGTTGCGGCATGCGGGATCTTCGTTGCTGCACGTGAGCTTCTCTCCAGTTGTGGCCCACGGGCTCCAGAGCAAGTGGGCTCTGTAGTTTGAGGTACACAGGCTCTCAAGTTGAGGCGTGTGGGCTCAGTTGCCCTGCGGCATGTGGGATCTTATTTCCCTGACCAGGGATCGAACCGGCGTCCCCTGTGTTGGAAGGTGGATTCTTAACCACTGGACCACCAGGGAAGTCCTGGAAGAATAGATTCTAACTGATGGTTTCAACCTTCTCCAACTCCATCAGGGCCATCTTTTCATCTGAGTGGCTGCACCAGTCAAGAGCGCTATGTGTTTTATTTGACTTAGCCTGTTTTCCTGATTAGCCTCTGCTAGGGATGTTAATGAGCTACAGTTTCAAACTCTCAAGTGAGCCGAAGCCAAGTATAAGTATCCTACAAATGCAAATGGTAACTGGAATTTTGCAACCTTGGCTTTTATTTTGTCTTCTTCCAGCTTAAACAGCTCCTCACTCCCGGTTATAATCTCTGATCCAGCTTCTGTTTGTGCCTCTTTATCTCCTAAAGGCTCCTAGGGTGCTTGAAAACTGGAAAGCATGTGCTCTCTTTCTCCTACATATATGCCTGCGAATGATTTATATTTTTAAATGTGGCTTTCCTTGAATGTTGACTTCTGAAAACTTTTCCTATTTCACTTTATTTTTTTTCTCCCTTGGAAACTCTTCTTTGATAACCAGCCTGGTCTTCTGTTCTTTCTACTTTCCTTCTGACTATTCACCTTTTGCCCACTTAGACGGAAGCTCTTTGGTGTCTGCTTGGAATTTTGGCAGTGCGAGTTCAAAAGAAAGCCCTCTTGAGGTAACCTGTACTGACATATCCGCATCTTAACACAAAGCTTTGCTGGATTAATGGGTTGGCTGGAAACGTCTCTTTGCTTCAGTCATTTTCACCTCTGCGTTATGAGGGTAGCGTTCTGTCTGTTCATTTGGGGGATTTTTTTTAATATAAAATCCATCCGAATCTAGAAACAAGCGTTATTTTATTGAATGTCCCACTTTCAGAGGTGTGTTGGAGAACAAAAATGTTGCCAAAGAGGCTGACCTCTACTACTGTATTTCCTTTGTTTGAATATGCATGCATTTCCCATAGTTTGACTTTCGGAAGTGGAGGAAGCGGTTATAAAGTTGATATTTCCTACAGTCTCTGTGCTTTCTCAGAACTGACAAAATGTGCTAGTAAAACATTTAACTGTTAATAGGAAGCTGCTAGGATTGAGCTCTTGTTGAGGAGAATATCAGGGAAAAAAGTGAAGAGCGAGGAGTTGATTTGCAATTTAACTCCCCTCCGCCTCCCTTTGCCTCCAAAAGCTGACGGGCACCACCTGTATGTGGATGTGGACACACCCCATCACAGGACTTCACACTGCCTGTTCGCAGTGTCCGGGTAACCTGCTTATCTCAGGGCATGAAGTATCAGCACAGGTGCCTGACAAATCTGCTGAATGAATGCACGCGTGAGTGACAAGTTGTACCATCAGTGCTGAAAGGAATTTTGACCATAATGTGTTCTTCCCTTTAGTGCGAGTAGTATCGGTCCAATATATGTTATTATTATTATTATTTTTTTTTTTTTGCGGTACGCGGGCCTCTCACTGCTGTGGTCTCTCCCATTGCGGAGCACAGGCTCCGGACGCGCAGGCTCAGCGGCCATGGCTCACGGGCCCAGCCGCTCCGCGGCATGTGGGATCTTCCCGGACCAGGGCACGAACCCGTGTCCCCTGCATCGGCAGGCGGACTCTCAACCACTGCGCCACCAGGGAAGCCCAATATATGTTATTTTTATCAGTTTATTTGTTGAACCCACGCACATTTTCAGTGGAATAATATTAACGAATGCCCATCCGTGCCTCTTCGTCATGCCAGGTGAATTCTAGAGATAAGTATATGAAGATGATTAGCTACTGGCTTGGCTTGTTTTTAGTAAGAGGAAAAACTTGCTTTTGCTACATCTGGCTCACAACATACAGGATATTGTGGTTCCAAATGGAAAATTTCTGGCAATGGAATTAAATAATATCATCCCTTGAAACTTCCAAAAGTTCCCAATATCCTTCTTCAGATATTTCATCAGCTAATACCAAAGCCAGAATCTCCATTAAACTTATTAGTAAGTCCCAAATGGAATTAGTTGAGGCAAAAAAGGAAAAAGAAAAAAATCCTAATTATACCTTTTCTTCCTAAGTGCAGCATGCAAGCGTGAATGTGGTATTAACTATGATTTTCAACGTGAAAGCATACAAGTCAGGTTATAAAGGTCAGTTGTTTATATGTCAAAATTGAGGCATACTGGGGAGCTACTTGATGACTCAGGGACCACATCTGTGAAACAGGTACACATTTATGCTGATATGCTCAATCACCAAGAGGAGGCGATAAAGAAATCAAATGTTAAATCGAGAGCAGAAGTCAGTTTGTGGTTGATGATTTTGGCATGTCCAGCACAGCCTCTGCTACTTTTCCTTTGGCAAATGTGCATTGGTCATATCTGGGCTTTATGTTCTGTTGATCAAGTGATGTTCTCTTCAAATGAGAATTATGTTGTAGAGTGACCTTGAGTAATTTCTTGACCTCTGAATTCCTTTACCTGTCAAATGAGGATAGGTTAATCCTCATAAAGGATCATGATAATGTGTGGAAAGCTCTTAGCAGAAAACCTGAACATGTAATTGGTGTCCAATAATAAGTATATGTATGTGGGTATCAATATCAATCATCTATCTATCTATCTCTATATGTACCTATAAATATTTCTGTCTATACATCTCCATACATATATACAAATGTAGTTATAGATCTATCATCTGTCTGTATGTGTCTCTATGCACACACAATACATATGTATAATACATACATTTAGTTTACCTTTTTTTTTTTTTTTTTAATTTATTTATTTTTTTAGCCACACCATGTGGCTTGTGGGATCTTAGTTCCCCAACCAGGGATTGAACCCAGGCCATCTGCAGTGAAAGCATGGAGTGCTAACCACTGGACTGACGGGGAATTCCCTAGTTTACTTTCCTGAAGTGCTAATTAACTGGCACAAGCTCATGAACATTTCATCCCTTGTCTTTATGGGACTAAAAGAATTGTGCTGAGAAACAGTGTTGCCTCTTTTCACTGCCCTCCCTAATGTAGATATTAGGCTCATTCCCTTATTCTTTTAGACTCAGCTAGCACGGATCTACTCGGTTCAGAAGCCTCTACTGACACTGGAGGGATCTACTGGGTTTACAAGCCTCTACTGACAGAAGATGGACTTAAAGCTTGACCTGAGCTGTCCTCCTAATGTCCCAGTCCTGTAGATTATACTGACTTGTGATCCCTTGGTAATTTGTAATTCATGTTGTTAATATTATCTCTCTCAACCAACTAGATCTTTTGATTAACCGGAACACAATCAAAGTTCCAAAAAGACTGTTTTATTGTAGTCATTTAACTATGTTTAATGAGCTGTTTCTTCCAAGAGATCCAAAATGGTTTGCAGTGTGTTTTTATTAGAAATGCATTTTTCATTAAAAAAGTAACATAACACTATCACTAAACCCCTAATGTATAATTATGAAGAAAATAAAGATATTTATCATAATAACATCAGCATTAAATTTGTGGTATATTCCTTCCCATGTATTCTTTAATTTATGTGGCTTTGATCATAATGAGCATGAATTTTTGATTTTTTAAAAAATGAAACATTGTCTCATAGGTACCTAGTGATCTAGTTTCTACAGCCATAATTTTAAATAGGTGTCAAATACTTCATTGAGTGTTTGTGTGTGTGTGCGTGTGTAAAACTATAAAATATTGAACTGCTATTCTATTAGGGAGAATTAAATTTTACCTTTTTTATTCTAAATAATGTTCCAATGAGCATCTTTTCATTGATTTAAGATTCTTTCCTTAGGCCAGATTCCTAGAATGCAATTATAGGATCAGGGAAAAGGGAATATTCTATATGGCTCTTGATATATATTTCCAACTTGCTTTTCAGAGGGTTCATACTAATTTACAAAGCCACTAGCAAAGGATATAAGTACTAGTTTCTCTACGTCCCCACCAGTTGTGGGTATTATAATTACTTTAACATTTTGCTAATAGGAATTATATCATTGCTGTTTAATTTGAATTTCTCTGATTACTAGTTAGGTTAGTTATTTTAATATGCTAAATCTCTGGGTACATTTTCTTAATAGAGATCTGCCTTGTGTTTTAAACAGTTCAGCTGCCTAGATTACACTTAGCACGACTTAAAGTTCCATGCATCAAACAAAACAAAAATGCGTATGCATTTTCAAAGATTGTATTATATAATCTGTGTTAGTCTATGTTCTAATGTATCATCCAAAAATTTCTGTTACTCACTAGGATGAGCTTGAGCAAAATCAATATATGAGAATTGATTTACTTCCCTTATTCTCTGTAATAAGGGGAGTAGTGATCCTTCTCTCTTGATGTTCCTTCTTGATTTTCTAATAATTAATTCACGCACATGGTACCAAATTCAAGATGTACAAAGAGTATATAGTGAAAGGCAAGGACTGACTTAAGACATATTGGTATCTAGGAAGATGGGTTTCCAAACAGCAGCCCAAACATTTACCCTGATGAGAATGAATGTTTTAGAGTAGAGAGATATTTCTTTTTAAATACCAATGTGAATGCTATAAAATAACTCTTCCAAGTTCTTGCTGCCCATGTGAGGCAAAACCACAAGTTTCCAACTTGGAAAGTTATTTCCAACGTTCTACTTTGTTGTCTCTCACTATAGAGGCTGAAAAGCCAATATTTTTCTATCCCCAACTTTCTTAAAACTTCCTTGAGACAAAAACATGATAAAAAGGATTAGACAAGAGTGGTATGCCTGTTCCCTTTCCTCCTTCTCCCTGCCTGGAGCAGAGAAGTGATGACTGGAGCTGTGGCAATCATTTTCTGTCCTTGAGGAAATGTGAGGGGAACCACGGATACATCATCTCTGACACAGCAACCACCTTCTTCCAGATGAGATCTTCTCTAACTTGGTGCACATTAAAATCACCTGAAAGGTTTCATTAACGCACAGATTGCTGGTCCCCTGCCGTAGAGATTCTGGTTCAGCTGGTCTGAGGTGGGGTGTAAGACTTTGTGTTCCTATCAAAATTTCAGACAATGCTGTTGCTCCAGGTCTACAGCCCACACTTGGAGAAGGAAAGTGCTAGACTTACATGAGAAAAATAAAGCCCTATTTTTCAAAGCCACTGCAATTGATGTTGCTTGCACCTGAAGTCTATATTAACTGATTTGCCCGCTAGGTCCACTTATTCCTGCTTCATGTGCACCATTAACTCTGAAAAGACATGTGAAGGTCAATCTAATTGCATGTACATGAAGATGACAGCATTGGTCAATGGTCAAGAGTGATCAAGAGTCTCCCACTCCAGGGACTTCCCTAGTGGTCCAGTGGTTAAGACTCTGCACTTCCACCGTGGGGGGCATGGGTTCAATCCCTGGTCAGAGAATTAAGATCCCACGTGAGGCGCGGCCAAAAAAAAGAAAAAAAGGAGTCTCCCACTCCAGGAAGTTTGGCCTGTTCCCAGTCTTCTGCACATGCCTCTTCGTTTCTGGGAAGTGATGAGCTATAGGAGGAAAAGAGTGGAAGAGTTTGAAGGTGATCTTTAAAAATGGAAGTAATAACAGCCACACCCCAATTACCTGCTGCTGAACTAGGAGAGTATTGTAAAAAATAACGGTGTCCTTGTTCTGAAAGCTTGGTACCAAAAGCTGCAGAGTTTGAGGTCCACACAAATTCAGCCCACATCCTCTATCCCACCTCCTAGTTTGTCTTTGGAACATACAGAGCTTGGTTGTGAAGCCCTTTCTCCAAGGATTAATTGAATCAAGATCAACCCTGTCTGGAATGTACATTTAACACTTGGGAATGATGTCAATAATATATGTAAGAGATTTTTATATTAGATAACTGCTCATTAAAAGTCATTCCTTTCCTCCAGGGTTTTAAAATAGAAAGTATTCACCTTCTGCAAATGAGGATAGTGAAATTTACTTTAACTCATGCTACAATGAAAACTGGAAGAAAGGGAATTGCTCACAATACAATATGACTCCACAAAATTTGCATAATTTAGGCATAAAATGTAATACCCTGCTCACACTCTTTTGTCTTGAATGAAATTGGTTTTCAAGTAACGTGTGGGGAATCATAACCAGCTTTAGCGAAATGGATAATGTCAGAAAGCAAAAGTTCCTATTAGCCTAGGAGGCATTGCCTAGTACGAATCCAGGGTACCGCATTTCTGACAAAGTTTGTCTTGTGATTTTATGTAAAGGACTTTGTGGAGTTAAATGAAACATTTGGGCCATGCATTTTGAATATTGAATGGAGTAATTAACAATTTGAGACCTTAATACAATCTTTTTCTAGAATTCTTAGAATCACTGGGTGATCGTTATGCTAAAGATGTTAAAAACGACTTAAATTCCTGTAAATCCTTCTGTCCAAAGAGCACAAAATTCTTCTTGCAATTTAGTATTTCAAATAAATTTTCAGTGATGTAGGGGGAAGCTGCTGGGTATTTCCTACTAAACAGATACTGAAACTGAGGTTCAGAAAAGGAATGCATCTCCCTAGGCCATATGTGGAAGTGTTAGAATTTAAGAGCACAGAATTTCTAATCTTGTCATGTGAACTGGTCCTTTCATTGGTAGGGGTAGTATAAACATCTAAAGAATTACTCACTGAAAGCATTGGCCTCCAAGAGCATTTTCTTCATTAACCTCTTAAGTGATTTGTATGAGGTTAAATGTTGTCATCTTCTATTCACTTGTCAGCTGTGGGCCTTGACCTTCACTTTTCTTATCTTTAAAGTGGGGATGATACATATTCCTTCTGAGATTCTAACAGATGAAAGAGTAATAATATTATTATTCTCTCGCATACCTTTCTGTTGCAGACACTCTTAGTTTTCAACACGGGGCCTCCTCAAGCCTGCGTCAATCTACATTCCCTGGAGGCTCTTTTAAAACACACCCCCAGAGCTTGTGACTGGGTAAGTCTGGAATGGGGCCTGAGAACATGAATTTTTTAAAGGTCTCAGGTGATGCTGATGCTGCTTGTCTGGGGACCACACTTTGAGAACCACTGTTCTGGCCCTGCCCATTCTCAATTTTTCTGTTTTTGTTAGGCATGAAAGTGTTTCCATTTAAAACAAAACAACAGCGACAAACCTTGATTTCCAAGGATTTTTTGCAACTGGGGGTGGCCATGGAGCCCATGATACATAAGTAATGTCTGCAGGAAGCTTTACGAAGCTGGCACAAGCCTTCATGCTTTTTCTTGCCTGGAAGGAGTATTCTATTCAGAAAATGGAGCAGCCGTCTCGTGACCATGAATCAGGAGGCCAGTTTCGGTAGAGACACGGGAATATTGAAGAATCAGTTTTTTAAGAGTAGCCGCAGGAGCCACCTCCAAATGCCTGTTCTGTGACACAAAATAGCTAGGTGGTTACCAGCTGTAACAGTCCTTCTCCAATTTATTTTTCATGCATACCCACAAAGCTGTTTAATAAAAGTGGAGATAAAGAGGAAAAGTGATTGGCATTTATTTTATTTCATTCATTTATTTATTAACATCTTTATTGGAGTATAATTGCTTTACAATGTTGTGTTAGGTTCTGTTGTATAACAAAGTGAATCAGCTATAGGTATACATATTATCCCCATATCCCCTCCCTCTTGCATCTCCCTCCCACCCTCCCTATCCCACCCCTCTAGGTGGTCACAAAGCACCAAACTGATCTCCCCCTGCAATGTGGCTGCTTCCCACTAGCTATCTATTTTACATTTCGTAGTGTATATATGTCAATGCTATTCTCTCACTTCATCCCGCCCTAACCTTCCCCCTTCCTTGTGTCCTCAAGTTCATTCTCTATGTCTGTTCTTTATTCCTGTCCTGCTCCTAGGTTCATGAGAACCGTTTTTTTTTTTTTTTTTTTTTTTTTTTTAGATTCCATGTATATGTGTTAGCACACAGTATTTATTTTTCTCTTTCGGACTTACTTCACTCTGTATGACAGTCTCTAGGGCCATCCACCTAACTACAAATAACTCAATTTCGTTTCTCTTCGTGGCTGAGTAATATTCCATTGTATATATGTGCCACATCTTCTTTATCCATTCATCTGTCTTTGGACACTTAGGTTGCCTCCATGTCTTGGCTATTGTAAATAGAGCTGCACCGAACATTGTGGTACATGACTCTTTCTGAATTATGGTTTTCTCAGGGTATATGCCCACTAGTGGGATTTTGGGGTCGTATGGTAGTTCTATTTTTAGTGTTTTTTTTTTTTTAAACATCTTTATTGGCGTATAATTGCTTTACAATGGTGTGTTAGTTTCTGCTTTATAACAAAGTGAATCAGTTATACATATACATATGTTCCCATATCTCTTCCCTCTTGCGTCTCCCTCCCTCCCACGCTCCCTATCCCACCCCTCCAGGCGGTCACAAAGCACCGAGCTGATATCCCTGTGCTATGCAGCTGCTTCCCACTAGCTATCTACCTTACGTTTGTTAGTGTGTATATGTCCATGACTCTCTCTCGCTTTGTCACAGCTCACCCTTCCCCCTCCCCATATCCTCAAGTCCATTCTCCAGTAGGTCTGTGTCTTTATTCCTGTCTTACCCCTAGGGTCTTCATGACATTTTTTTTTTCTTAAATCCCATATATATGTGTTAGCATACGGTATTTGTCTTTCTCTTTCTGACTTACTTCACTCTGTATGACAGACTCTAGGTCTATCCACCTCATTACAAATAGCTCAATTTCGTTTCTTTTTATGGCTGAGTAACATTCCATTGTATATATGTGCCACATCTTCTTTATCTATTCATCCGATGATGGACACTTAGGTTGTTTCCATGTCCTGGCTATTGTAAATAGAGCTGCAATGAACATTTTGGTACATGACTCTTTCTGAATTATGGTTTTTTCAGGGTATATGCCCACTAGTGGGATTTTGGGGTCATATGGTAGTTCTACTTTTAGTTTTTTAAGGAACCTTCATACTGTTCTCCATGGTGGCTGTATCAATTTACATCCCCACCAACAGTGCAAGAGGGTTCCCTTTCCTCCACATCCTCTCCAGCATTTGTTTTTTGTAGATTTTTTGATGACGGCCATTCTGACTGGTGTGAGGTGATACCTCATTGTAGTTTTGATTTTCATTTCTCTAATGATTACTGATGTTGAGCATCCTTTCATGCGTTTGTTGGCAATCTGTATACCTTCTTTGGAGAAATGTCTCTTTAGGTCGTCTGCCCATTTTTGGATTGCATTGTTTGTTTTTTTGATATTGAGCTGCATGAGCTGCTTGTAAATTTTGAAGAGTAATCCTCTGTCAGTTGCTTCATTTGCAAATATTTTCTCCCATTCTGAGATTGTCTTTTCATCTTGTTTATGGTTTCCTTTGCTGTGCAAAATCTTTTAAGTTTCACTAGGTACCATTTGTTTATTTTTATTTTTGTTTTTATTTCTATTTCTCTAGGAGGTGGATCAAAAAGGATCTTGCTGTGATTTATGTCGAAGAGTGTTCTTCCTATGTTTTCCTCTAAGAGTTTTTTTTTTTTTTTTGAGGTACGCAGGCCCCTCACTGTTGTGGCCTCTCCCGTTGTGGAGCACAGGCTCCGGATGCGCAGGCTCAGCGGCCATGGCTCATGGGCCTAGTCGCTCCGCAGCATGTGGGATCCTCCTGGACCGGGGCATGAACCTGTGTCCCCTCCATCGGCACGCGGACTCTCAACCACTGCGCCACCAGGGAAGCCCCCTCTAAGGGTTTTATAGTGTCTGACCTTACATTTAGGTCTTTAATCCATTTTGAGTTTATTTTTGTGTATGATGTTAGGGAGTGTTCTAATTTCATTCTTTTGCATGTAGCTGTCCAGTTTTCCCAGCACCACTTATTGAAGAGGCTGTCTTTTCTCCATTGTATATTCTTGCCTCCTTTATCAAAGATAAGGTGACCATACATGTGTGAGTTTATCTCTGGGCATTCTATCCTGTTCCACTGATCTATATTTCTGTCTTTGTACCAGTACCATACTGTCTTGATTACTGTAGCTTTGTAGTATGGTCTGAAGACAGGGAGCCTCATTCCTCCAGCCCCGTTTTTCTTTCTCAGGATTGCTTTGGCTCTTTGGGTTCTTTTGTGTTTCCATACAAATTGTGAAATTTTTTGTTCTAGTTCTGTGAAAAATGCCATTGGTAGTTTGATAGGGATTGCGTTGAATCTGTAGATTGCTTTGGGTAGTATAGTCATTTTCACAATGTTGATTCTTTCAATCCAAGAACGTGGTATATCTCTCCATCTGTTTGTGTCATCTTTAATTTCTTTCATCAGTGTCTTATAGTTTTCTGCATACAGGTCTTTTGTCTCTTTAGGTAGGTTTATTCGTAAGTATTTTATTCTTTTCGTTGCAGTGGTAAATGGGAGTGTTTCATTAATTTCCCTTTCAGGTTTTTTTTTTTTTTTTTTTTGCGGTACGCGGGCCTCTCACTGCTGTGGTCTCTCCCATTGTGGAGCACAGGCTCTGGACGCGCAGGTCCAGCGGCCATGGCTCACGGGCCCAGCCACTACGCGGCATGTGGGATCTTCCCAGACTGGGGCACGAACCCGTGTCCCCTGCATCGGCAGGCGGACTCTCAACCACTGCGCCACCAGGGAAGCCCTCTCTTTCAGTTTTTTCATCATTAGTGTATAGGAATGCAAGAGATTTCTGTGCATTAATTTTCTATCATGCTACTTTGCCAAATTCATTGATTAGCTCTAGTATTCACCTGGTAGTATCTTTATGACAATCTGTATATAGTATCATGTCATCTGCAAACAGGGACAGCTTTACTCCTTTTGCAATTTGGATTCCTTTTATTTCTTTTTCTTCTCAGATTGACATGGCTAGGACTTCCAAAACTATGTTGAATAATAGTGTTGAGAGTGGGCATCCTTCTGTTGTTCCTGATCTTAGAGGAAATGCTTTCAGTTTTTCACCATTGAAAATGACGTTTGCTGTGGGTTTGTCATATATGGCCTTTATTATGTTGAGGTAGGTCCCTCTATGCCCACTTTCTTTAGAGTTTTTATCATAAATGGTGTTGAATTTTGCCAAAAGCTTTTTCTGTATCTGTTGAGATGATCATATGGTTTGTAATCTTCAATTTGTTGATATGGTGTATCACATTGATTGATTTGCGTATATTGAAGAATCCTTGCATCCCTGGAATAAATCCCGCTTGGTCATGGTGTATGATCCTTTTAATGCATTGCTGGATTCTGTTTGCTCGTATTTTGTTGAGGATTTCTGCATCTTTGTTCACCAGAGATATTGATCTGTAATTTTCTTTTTTTGTAATATCTGGTTGTGGTATCAGGGTGACGGTGGCCTCCTAGAATGAGTTTGGGAGTGTACCTTCCTCTACAATTTTTTGGAAGAGTTTGAGAAGGATGGGTGTTAGCTCTTCTCTAAACGTTTGATAGAATTCACCTGTGAAGCCATCTGGTCCTGGACTCTTGTTTGTTGGAAAATTATTAATCACAGTTTCAATTTCATTACTTGTGATTGGTCTGTTCATGTTTTCTATTTCTTCCTGGTTCAGTCTTGGAAGGTTATACCTTTCTAAGAATTTGTCCATTTCTTCCAGGTTGTGCATTTTAGCACAGAGTTGCTTGTAGTAGTCTCTTATGATGCTTTGTATTTCTGTGGTGTCTGTTTTAACTTCTCCTTTTTCATTTCTAATTTTGTTGATTTGAGTCCTCTCCCTCTTTTTCTTGATGAGTATGGCTAAAGGTTTATCAATTTTGTTTATCTTCTCAAAGAACCAGCTTTTAGTTTTATTGATCTTGCCTACTGTTTCCTTCATTTCTTTTTCCTTTATTTCTGATCTGATCTTTATGATTTCTCTCCTTCTGCTAACTTTGGGATTTTTTTTTTGTTGTTCTCTCTCTAATTTCTTTAGGTGTAAGGCTGGATTGTTTGTTCGAGATTTTTCTTGTTTCTTGAGGTAGCATTGTATTGCTATAAACTTCCGTCTTAAAACTGCTTTTACTGCATCCCATAGGTTTTGGGTCATTGTGTTTTCATTGTCATTTGTTTCTAGGTATTTTTTGATTTTCTCTTTGATTTCTTCAGTGATCTCTTGGTTATTTAGTACCATACTGTTTACCTCCATGTGTTTGTATTTTTTACAGTTCTTTTCCTGTAATTGGTATCAGGTCTCATAGCTTTGTGGTTGGAAATGATACTTGATACAATTTCAATTTTCTTAAATTTACCAAGGCTTGATTTGTGACCCAGGATGTGATCTATCCTGGAGAATGTTCCATGAGCACTTGAGAAGAAAGTGTATTCTGTTGTATTTCAATGTAATGTCCTATAAATATCAGTTAAGTCCATCTTGTTTAATGTGTCATTTAAATCTTGTGTTTCCTTATTTATTTTCATTTTGTATGATCTGTCCATTGGTGCAAGTGGGGTGTTGAAGTCCCGTACTATTATTGTGTTACTGTTGATTTCCCTTTTTATGGCTGTTAGCATTTGCCTTATGTATTGAAGTGCTCCTATGTTGTGTGCATAAATGTTTACAGTTGTTATATCTTCTTTTTGGATTGATCCCTTGGTCATTATATACTGTCCTTCTTAGTCTCTTGTAATAGTCTTCCTTTTAAAGTCTATTTTGTCTGATATGAGAATTGCTACTCCAGCTTTCTTTTGATTTCCATTTGCATGGAATAACTTTTTCCACCCCCTCACGTTCAGTCTGTATGTGTCCCTAGGTCTGAAGTGGCTCTCTTGCAGACAGCATATATATGGGTCTTGTTTTTGTATCCATTCAGCCAGTCTATGTGTTTTGGTTGGAGCATTTAATCCATTTACATTTAAGGTAATTATTGAAATGTATGTTCCTTTTACCATTTTCGTAATTGTTTTGGGTTTATTATTGTAGGTCTTTTCCTTCTCTTGTGTTTCCTGCCTAGAGAAGTTCCTTTAGCATTTGTTGTAAAGCTGGTTTGGTGGTGCGGAATTCTCTTAACTTTTGATTGTCTGTAAAGGTTTTAATTTCTCCATCAAATCTGAATGAGATCCTTGCTGGGTAGAGTAATCTTGGTTTTAGGTTTTTCCCTTTCATCACTTTAACTATGTCCTGCCACTCCCTTCTGGCTTGCAGAGTTTCTGCTGAAAGATCAGCGGTTAACCTTATGGGGATCCCCTTGTATGTTATTTCTTGCTTTTCTCTTGCTGTTTTTAATATTTTTTCTTTGTATTTAATTTTTGATAGTTTGATTAATATGTGTCTTGGTGTGTTTCTCCTTGGATTTATCCTGTATGGGACTCTCTGTGCTTCCTGGACTTGACTATTTCCTTTCCATATTAGGGAAGTTTTCAACTGTAATCTCTTCAAATATTTTCTCAGACCCTTTCTTTTTCTCTTCTTCTTCTGGGACCCCTATAATTTGAATGTTGGTGCGTTTATTGTTGTTCCAGAGGTCTCTGAGACTCTCCTCAATTCTTTTCATTCTTTTTTCTTTATTCTGCTCTGTGGTAGTTATTTCCTCTATTTTATCTTCCAGGTCACTTACCCGTTCTTCTGCCTCAGTTATTCTGCTATTGATTCCTTCTAGAGAATTTTTAATTTCATTTATTGTGTTGTTCATCATTGTTTGTGTGCTCTTTTGTTCTTCTAGGTCCCTGTTAAATGTTTCTTGTATTTTCTCCATTCTGTTTCCAAGATTTTGGATCACCTTTACTGTCACTATTCTGAATTCTTTTTCAGGTAGACTGCCTGTTTCCTCTTCATTTGTTTGGTCTGGTTGATTTTTACCTTGTTCCTTCATCTGCTGCATAGTTCTCTGTTTTCTCATTTTGCTTAACTTACTGTGTTTTGGGTCTCCATTTTGCAGGCTCCAGGTTCACAGTTCCCATTGTTTTTGGTGTCTACCCCCAGTGGGTAAGTTTGATTCAGTGGCTTGTGTAGGCTTCCTGGTGGAGGGGACTGGTGCCTGTGTTATCGTGGATGGGGCTGGATCTTGTCTCTCTGGTGGGCAGGTCTGCGTCCGGTGGTGTGTTTTGGGGTGCCTGTGAACTTAGTATGATTTTATGCAGCTTCTCTGCTAGTGGGTGGGGTTGTTTTCCTGTCTTGCTAGTTGTTTGGCATGGGGCGTCCAGTACTGGAGCTTGCTGGCCGTTGGGTGGAGCTGGGTCTTAGCTTTGAGATGAAGATCCCTGGGAGAGCTCTCGCTGACTGATATTATGTGGAGCCAGGAGGTCTCTGGTGGTCCAGTGTCCTGAACTTGGCTCTTCTACCTCAGAGTGTTAGGTCTGACACCAGGTCGGAGCACCAAGACCTCAGGCACATGGCTCAGAAGAAAAGGGAGAACAAAAAGAATGAAAAAAAATAATTAATAAACAAACAAATAAAATAAATAAAATAAAATATAAAATAATGAAAATAAAAACTTATTAAAAGAAAAAAATTAAAAAGTAATAAAAGAAGAAGAGAGCAACCAAACCAATAAACTAATCTACCAATGATAACAAGCATTAAAAACTATACTAAGATAAATATAAAAATCAGAACCAAGTCAATCGCAGAAAGCAAACCCCAAGTTTACAGTCGCTCCCAAAGTCCACTGCCTCAATTTTGGGTTGATTCATTGTCTATTCAGGTATTCCACAGATGCAGGGTACATCAAGTTGATTGTGGGGATTTAATCCACTGCTCCTGAAGCTTCATGGAGAAATTTTCCTTTCTCTGCTTTGTTCACACAGCTCCCGGGGTTCAGCTTTGGTTTTGGCCCCATCTCTGCATGTAGATTGCCCTCAGGGCTTCTGTTCCCACCCAGACAGGATGGGATTAAAGCAGGGGCTGATTAGAGGGCTCTGGCTCACTCAGGCCAGGGGGAGGGAGGGGTACGGATGCGGGGCGAGCCTGAGGCGGCAGAGGCCAGCACGACATTGCACCAGCCTGAGGTGCGCCGTGTGTTCTCCTTGGGAAGTTGTCCCTGGATCGTGGGACGCTGGCAGTGGCGGGCTGCACAGGCTCCCTGGAAGGGAGGTGTGGATGGTGACCTGTGCTCGCACACAGGCTTCTTGGTGGCTGCAGCAGCAGCAGCTTTAGCGTCTCATGCCCGTCTCTGGTGTCTGAGCTGATAGGCGCGGCTCGCGCCCGTCTCTGGAGCTCATTTAGGCGGTGCTCTGAATCCCCTCTCCTCGTGCACCAGGAAACAAAGAGGGAAGAAAAAGTCTCCTGCCTCTGCTGCAGCTCCAGACTTTTCCCCAGACTCCCTCCCGGCTAGCTGTGGCTCACTAGCCCGCTTCAGGCTGTGTTCACGCCACCAACCCCAGTCCTCTCCCTGGGATCCAACCTCCGAAGCCTGAGCCTCAGCTCCCAGCCCCCGCACACCCCAGCAGGTGAGCAGACAAGCCTCTCGGGCTGGTGAGTGCGGGTTGGCACTGATCCTCTGTGCGGGTGTGCTTTGTCCTCTGCACTCCTGTTGCTGTGCTCTCCTCTGTGGCTCTGAAGCTTCCCCCCGCCACCTGCAGTCTCCACCCACGAAGGGGCTTCCTAGTGTGTGGAGACCTTTCCTCCTTCACAGCTCCATCCCAGACGTGCATGTCCCATCCCTATCCTTTTGTCTCTGTTTTTCCTTTTTTCTTTTGCCCTACCCAGGTACGTGGTGATTTTCTTGCCTTTTGGGAAGTCTGAGGTCTTCTGCCAGTGTTCAGTAGGTGTTCTGTAGGAGTTGTTCCATATGTAGATGTATTTCTGATGTGTTTGTGGGAAGGAAGGTGATCTCCACGTCTTAACTCCTCTGCCATCTTGAAGGTCCTTGCCATTTATTTTAAATGATGTATACATCTTTGCCCCAAAGCTCTTTGAGGGCAGTGGGTAGATGTGACATGCAGAATAGATGCCTTTTTGGCCCATCGTAGTGACAGGCCATGTTGTGCTCAAGTGTCAGCCTCTGAGAGGCCGTTAAGATAAATGATGTCTGGTTACCTTTTACCCTGGAGACCACAGTGTCATTCTCCAGTCTGAAAGGCCACTTGTAAAGCTCACAGAGTTGCCTTAGCTATTAAACAAAGAACAAAAATGAAAAGCTAAGCTCTTTCCCCAAGGAAAAGACATTACCTTGGATGGTCTCTGTGCTCTTCTATGATTCCATAACGCTTACTATGCACGGGATGTAGAGACCCCATCTCTCCTGATGCTGGGTCTACAAGGACATTCCTTCGTCTTGTTTTCCCTTTGTGTATTGTCTCACCGTTTCCACCCTACCTTTCGATTTGTGAGTTTTGAGATAAGCACATGGAAACAGCTCATACTGATGCTCGTAAGGGTTAAGTCACACACAAGAATGGATTTTGCTTTATGCGCAGCTCATAAAAAGAGATAAGTTGTTATTTGCTTTTTATGCATGTAGGAAAATGGAGCATGAGCTAATAGTACTTTCTGTAGAGGAGCCAGAAGAAATTTAGTATGTATATGAATTTAATGTAAAATACGAACCCAAATGTAAATATTGGTTTCCTTCCAGGTTTTCAAGACTTCAGAAAAAAAAAAAACACAGAAAGGTTTTCTTTACTTGTTATACTTCTGCTGATGGAAAGCATCCTTCCAGTGTTGAAAAGATGGATGGCTTTAAATACAGAATATATGTATTTTAAACTTGGTGGTCTTTAAAATTAAGAGTGGAAACTTTTCATTGGATTGAATGTTGCATGTAGCATATTGCAGGTTTTGGAGTATTATTTGATCCTATGATTGTGATCCAAATCCCTTATTTTAAAGAAAAATAAAGACATGATTCTCCTTTTGTAATTCAACACAAAAAAAATTCCCCTTTATTCAGTGTGCACTTGACTATTAATCTCTTTTTAAGTTGAGATTACACATATATGATGGAAATAATATGAGGGAATTATAGATAGTAATAAATATATTTTCCCTTATCTTCTTCATAAAAGACTATAATGGTGCGCAAATAGCTTTTCCCTTCGCAAAAACAAGATGCTGGGAGCATTGAGGAAATAAATTCAATAAATTAGTGATTGAAATGAATCTTTTAAACTCTTAAAAAATAATAATAATCACTGATGTCTATTGAGCACTTACTGTGTACCTGGTACTTTATGTATATTAACTTGTTTAATAATGATAACATTGTCAGGAAAATACTCTTATTATTTCCATTCTACACATGAGGGAATTGAGGCTTAAACAAATGTGTCTCTGATTGTGCTGCCAGTCAGTGGAAAGCTCAGAATTGAAGCTCAGGCTACCCCATTCTAGAACCTTTGTTCTTAACACAGTAGTATATCAGTTAGCTTCTGCTACATCAAACTACCCCAACGCTTAGAGGCTGAAAACAACCACGAATTCAGCTCACATTTCCATGGGTCAACAATTTGGACTAGGATCAGCTGGGTGGAGGGGCTGGATGGACGCTTAGGGAGGTCAGATGAAAGAGCTGAGGTTAGAAGCTTAATTTCTTTACTCCTAACAATCCAAAGGGACTTTTATTTGCTTGATGGAGCAAATATCTTATGCGGGACCTTAAGGAAAGAACTACAGGGACTTGCCTGATGGCGCAGTGGTTAAGAATCTGCCTGACAATGCAGGGGACGTGGGTTCGAGTCCTGGTCTGGGAAGATCTCACATGCCATGGAGCAACTAAGCCCATGCGCCACAACTACTGAGCCTGCGCTCTAGAGCCCGCAAGCCACAGCTACTGATGCCCATGCGCCTAGAGCCAGTGCTCCGCAACAAGAGAAACCACTGCAATGAGAAGCCCGTGCACCACGAGGAAGAGTAGACCCTGCTCCCCGCAGCTAGAGAAAGCCTGCATGTAACAACAAAGACCCAACACAGCCAAAAATAAATAAATAAGTAAATAAATAAATTTATTAAAAAAAAACAAAACTACACACCCGAGCTGTGACTTTCTGGCAGGTGATACCCAAGGACATCCCTAAATGTGGATGTGCGTAGGACAAAGAGATAGGATAAAAATATGAGGGCGAGATCCTCTTAGAAAGTATGGTATTTATAATTACTGTAATTTGCTGACTTGGCCTTGTGCTGATCTCCGTCCAAGCCGTGCTAGATGTTGGTGGAGAGTAAGCAGATGTGGTCCTCTGACGTTTTGGGGCATGTGGTCTGGGAGAAGAAACACTGATCTAGTAAACAGTTATACCAGTTACTACTTGTGATACATGGTAGGCATAAAATAGAGTATTAAGATAAAAACCAGTTAGTGGAGAGTCTCTTTAGATAAGTTGGTGTGGAAAGCTTTTTTTTTTTTTTTTTTTACAAAAGAGGGAGAAGGTCCAGGAAGTTTATTTATTTTTAAAAATTTATTTATTTATTGGCTGCATTGGGTTTTCCTTGCTGCTCTCAGGCTTTCTCTAGTTGCGGTGAGCAGGGGCTACTCTTTGTTGTGGTACGCAGGGCTTCTCATTGCGGTGGCTTCTCTTGTTGCGGAGCATGGGCCCTAGGTGCCCAGGCTTCAGCAGTTGTGGCACAGCAGGCTCAGTAGTCGTGGCTCACGGACTTAGTTGCTCCGCAGCATGTGGGATTTTCCCAGGCCAGGGATCGAACCTGTGTCCCCTGGATTGGCAGGCGGATTCTTAACCACTGCACCACCAGGGATGTCCCATGGAAAGGTATTTTGGAAAAGCGATAATTAAACTGAAATCTGAATGTTGAGAAGGATACAGCCACGCAAAAAAAAGTGAAGCAGGTTTGCAGATGGAGGGGTGTGTGTGTGTTGGAAAGATGAAGTTGTAAGTGGAAGTTTCCATGCTCACACTGCGTGATGAGACCCCCCTGTGGATCTTCTTATTTCCTTAAATTCCTAAAGAATCCCATAAGAATAGAAGGCATTCTGCCCAGGTGCTCTATAAAGATAAGGAGGGGTGCCTATTGTAGGTGTAGGGCACCAGATGGGGAGTAAGATTCTGCTTCCCCTCTTGGCTTTGACACTTATCTACCGCCTGTCCTTGGGAGGCACTCCACCTACCAGAATTTAGTTGCTTCATCTCTAAACCTGGGTCACAGTGATGTCAATTCCGATGGTGGGTAAGTGCTATGTGGGTAATGTGGAAAAGTGAGTTTGAGGCCACTTAAGATCTCTGCAGGCCAGAGTTCTGTAATTGATTAGGGATGTCTGCCATGGACTTAGAATGAGGAAGTAGTGTGATGTGTGTTGTATATCTGCCATTGTCTGATAGCCTTCCCATTTTCCATCACAGTGTTTTCTATGGATTTTACTGCTGATTGGAAAAATTTTGTAGCTTTCCAATTTTTTTGTTCTGATTTTTAAAAATGCAGCAATAATTGAAAAATATTAAGGAGGGGACCAAATACATCAAAACAATACTCTGCACACTTGCTTCAAAGGGATCAAACAAAGCAAATCATGCACAGGAGGGAGCTGGATTTATACTTCTCTCATTTGTAATATTATTACTGTGATTAATGTACAAAGACCAGTATTTCCTGAAATTCATAATTTGCCCTATTCCTTCGTGAGCTTTGTGTTTCCCAGAATAATCATGCTGATCCATTTCCTTAAAAATGTATTGAATGCCTAAGAGCTCATTTAGCAAGGGAGCAGCATAATTGGACACAGTAGGGAAACATCAGAGAAGTGGTTTCTTCCTAAGGAGATGAGAATGTGCTGTGAGTCCCAGCCAGATGGAATGTCACGCCAGGAGGGACCCCATCTCTGTACGGTGTCAATGAGCAAAATGTGCAAAGGCTATTTATGGAATTAGGGCTGGAGGACAGTGGCTCGTTCTCAGATGAATGGAGGTCTTCCCTGGATTATAAAATGTATGTTCTTTTGAATAATGGGACAAAATGGGAGTAGAATGTTTCAGCATTTTTTTCCCTAACACGACAGCTTTTTGGCAATCCTGGTGATTTTACAACTGTATTTCATCTTCATGAAATTTTGGTGTGGGTGTGTGATCGTTTCTACTCCACCCTGTCCCATAAGTAGCCACTTTAAAAGCATCTCTATCTTACCTTTGAGCTTGGGTCTCTTGTTATACAGGTGTCCAGAAAAGCATTCCTATATCCTCAGCTTTAGGAACTGGAAGAAAGGAGGGAGATCAGAGTCCTAAGGTCAAAACACATTTAAAGTTCACGCTCTGTGATGTATCTGCATGCCTGTGTGTTTCTTTGTTTCCCTCAATCCTGTGCTCTCTCCTTTTCCAAAATAACTTATTAACGCGGTGACTTTGGGGTCTCATTCAGAGTCACTTCCACCTGGATTGGTAAGAAACATCTGAGACCAATCAACCTGTTAGATGTTAGAAGTGCTAGCTATGCTAATATTCTGCATATTCATTACCCACAGGAAATGAGGCTTTGGAAAATCTCGGGGTGATCTGGGCAGCCATGCTGACAAGCCCAGGGAGTGTCCTTCCTGTTGAATTCTACAGAGCTTGCTTGGCAGGCACATGCATGGACCTGGTACAGACCTACCAGGGAAATTTACATAGTTTACTGAGGCAGGGCAGAGGGCAAGACAGAAAGAGCTGAGGCTGGAAAGTAGGGATGGGCCAAATGAAGAAGTATGTTATGGATCCTGAGTGAATTTGGGTTTTACCCTAAATTCACCTGATATCAGTGGCATTTCAGAGAGGTTCCTTTAGCCACAGCTTAGAGGGTGAGTTGGAGAAAGTCAACACTGGAGGGATGGCAAATTAAAAGAGGTGACTGAAATAAGATCTTCTTTCCATCAACTTCTCTTTGGCACCACCCTGGACCAAATTCTGACCCCGCTTTGAGGGTGTGATGACAGTGAGCTCCTGAGAACCCCTCTCCCTACTCACCCCAAATTCTCCACACTGCTATTGTGTAATCTGATCACGTCACCCCGTTCGAAAGCCTTCAGGGATTAGGAGTTCACATCGCTCTCCAGCAGGAGAAGGAGATCCTGAATGTGGCCAGCAGAGCCTTGTGGATGTCGACCTTGCTTCGTAAACGTAAATAGAAATCATTGAAGGAAAAGCACGTTGGAAAGGAGTAGAAACAGGGCACTCTTTGTGGTGAAGGAAAAGCCCTGCATCTTGACGTTGGTTGTGGTTACATGAATCTATACGTAGGATAAATTTTCACAGAGCTACACACACGCACTGTGTGTGTGTAAGGTCAGCAGATTGCACCAATATCGGTTTCCTAGTCTGAATATTGTCCTGCAGTTGTGTAAGATGTTTCCATTGGGGAAAGCTGAGTGAACAGTCCATAGGATCTCTCTTTACTACTTTTGCAAATTCTTGTGAGCTTATAATTATTTCAAAATTAAAGGAAGAAAAAAGATTTAGAGATTGGGAGGGATATTGGTAAATTCAGTTAGCAGGGCATTGAATGTAATTCGATCTCTACTGTGAAGACCTTAACTAAATCTTCAGCTCTCCTTCTTGACTCAGATCTTGGCCTTAACTCTTTAGGGGAGAGGAATATTCCCCCCTCCCCCTCTTCGTTCTTTTGGCTGGTCAAGTCATTGAAGTGACATAAGGAAGATTAGCAGGAGGAGATAAATTTGCTATGTACATACGGGGAATTCATAGAAGCATGAAGACAGTAAGGCAAGATGAGGTATATATGTCATTCTGGACTGAGGAGCAGGGGGTAGGGATCTGGGACTTCAAAGGGAAGTAAGGTAATTCACAGGAAAATGCAAAGTGTTAATGGTTGGTAAACAAATGTTTGCTGGGCCACCTAGAGACAATGGGGCAGAGAGGGACTTTGATAAAGTGGGCCATGCTACCTTCCTCCCTGTCCGCCACCCCTAGTTCATATTTTACTATATTATCTATGGTGATAGCACCATCTTGGGACTAGCCTTTTATCTAAAATTCTTTTAGGCCGTAAGGGGGAGTCCAAAGGTTCTTCCTGAGTCTTTTGGGCCTTACTTGGTTTTCAGCTGGAAATAATCCACAGCCAGAATGGCACTTCTTGGGGTGGCCTGCCCTGAACCCCATCAACTCTTTCTTGGTTCTTCTTGCATTCTAACAGTTCGGGGTTCTGCTGACCTGTCCACCTGGCTTTATTTTCAACCTTCTTCTATGTGGACATTCACATTTCAGAAAAACCTGGGACTTACTGTACCTCATTTTGTGTTGGTCTCATTTGTGAAATAGGACTCATAAAAGTACCTACCTCATAGATCTGTGAAAATAAACTAAGACAATGAACTCAAAAAGCTTACCATAGTGCCCGAAATTAGTAAATACCCAGTAAATATTGGCCTTGTTGTAATATAATTTTTACCAGGTGCTCGGTGTGTGTGTGTGTGTGTGTGTATGTTTGTTTGTTTATTTAATCTATAATAAATCTACTAGGTTGGATATTTTATCCCCATTGTACAGGTAAGAAAAAAATGGCTCAGATTGATTCAGCAATTTGTCTAAGGTCGCACAGCTAGTGAATGGCAGTATAGAGATTATATTTCACATCTACTTGGACCCAAATCCCTGTGTCTGTCACTGCATTGCCTTTTATCTCTAAACAAACTCAGGGGATCCAACCCTGATTATAAACGCAAAAGGAATGACCTAACTAGATAATTCCTCAACAACATGAAGTGTCTAAAGAGTGCTTTGGATTTGCTTTTGTTCTGCCTGAACTATAATAATGACAGTCATTAAAATCTTGATGGCAAGGGTGTTTTTATTATAAACACATCTTCCTATAGATTTTGTTAAGTATGCTCTCTTTGTTATCTTGCTAAAACAGAAGGGTGTTGTATTGAGAAGAGAAATTCAGGAAATTACAGTGTTAGAAGATCAAAGTACACCCTACTTTCCTCGTGGAATAAGTTTGTGGGAAAGAAAATGGGCAATGCGGGGTTTTTAGCTAAAAACCAAATGGCCAGACCTGCCTCACCTAGTCACTAGCTAGGTAACTTACCTAGCATATCACTTACCTCTCTGAGTCTCGCTTTGATCAGCTATAAAGCCAGAATAAAAATAACCTCTTTGGAATTAGAAATGTCTATAAAGTGCCTGGTATTTAGAAGGCATCAGAATGTTGCTATTACCGTGGTGGCACTAGATCTGCATCCAAACTTAACCCATGCTATAGTCAGGCATCTTAGAATGAAGGTTTTAACTTTCTTGGAAACTAAATGTATCCCTTTGGAAACTCCCTCTTCCTCTTCTGGTTTGCCCTTAATCCAGGAACCCACATCACATGACAAGTACCCAGCAGCTCCTCTTCATACATGTTAATTGCTTTCCTTCCTGATGCTGGAGAATTTAAATAGTGACTCACCCCACAGGGTACCTCCTGGAGGGAGAAAATGCCCAGAAGAGAAAAGAACAGGTTCTACTGTGCTTTGTTTTGATTTCTCCCTATTTCCAGTTCCTATCCACAGCTTTCAAGACTCAGACAGAGTGTTACTAAGTATATATTAGAGCTTCTCAGCCCTGACTTCAAATTAGAATCAATTGGGGAGAGTTTTAAAAACTATCAAAACTTGGACCCACTCTTCACCAATTAAATTAGAGTCCCAGGAGTTTCATACCCAGGCATCCGTATTTTTTAAAAGCCCCCCAGCTGAGTGATAATATACAGTCAGGGATGAGAATCACTGAAGTACAGGAAGCTTATCCTAAACCCTGCCCTCTCTCCACCCTCAGCCATATGCAGGTATACTGCTTTCATGTACCATATTCCTTAGTTATTGATTGGAGTGAATAAATTAATAGGAAGAATGAATGAATACCCATCTAGGTCATTAAATAATGGTCATCTTGTACTTTTTTTATTTTTTAATTGAAGTATAGTTGATTTACAGTATTGTGTTAGTTTTAGGTATACAGCAAAGTAATTCTTTTTTTTCAGATTATATTCCATTATAGGTTATTACAAGATATTGAATATGACTCCCCATGCTATACAGTAAATCCTTCTTGCTTATCTATTTTATGTATAGCAGTTTGTATCTGTTAATCCCATACTCCTCATTTATCCCTCCCTCCCTCTCCCCTTTGGTAATCATAAGTTTGTTTCCTATGTCTCTGAGTCTGTTTCTGTTTTGTATAAAGATTCATTCGTATAATTTTAAGATTTCACATATAAGTGACATCATATAGTATTGTCTTTCTCTGTCTGACTGACTTCACTAAGTATAATTTCTCTAGGTCCATCCATGTTGCTGCAAATGGCAATGTTTCACTCTTTTTTATGGCTGAGTGATATTCCATTGTGTGTATATATCACATATATATATATATATATATATATATATATCACACCTTTTTAAAAATATTTATTTGTTTTATTTATTTTTGGCTGTGTCGGGTCTTAGTTGCAGCACACAGGCTCTTCGTTGCGGCCTGCGGGCTTTTCTCTAGCTGTGGCACGCAGGCTCTCTTACCACATCTTCTTAAGCCAGCCAGTCGTCTGTTGATGGGCATTTGGGCTGTTTCCATGTCTTGACTATTATAAATCGTGCTGCTATGAACATTGGGGTGTATGTATCTTTCTGAATTAGAGTTTTCATTTTTTCCCAGATATATACCTAGGAGTGAGATTGCTGGATAATACAGTAGCTCTAGTTTTAGTTTCTTAAGTAATCTCCATACTGTTTTCCATAGTCATCTTGATTTTGCTTTTATGTTCAATCTCCTCTAGCCAACTTCAGATTCTTCTTAAGCTCTGCCTCAGGGTAATTTCTGTGGACCCCACAGAGCCAAGCACAGTGCCTTAGGGAGAGTACACTCTCAGTAAATACCTGTCACATAAGTGAAAGATTTATAATGAATGCCTGTCCCGTGACAGAAAGATTTATGGAGTCAACCTGTTAAGAATAAATTACTCTTTTCCCCCGACTTAAAAAATTTTCTTCCTGTGAATTTGAATAATATACATTTTTCTACTTTTAATAAAGCTATGTCCATGAGTGGTCTCTGAACCTACTAAGATGGCTCTACAGCTTATCTCAAAGTAACCACTGGCTCCCACCACTGGGTGGGCTCCAGCCCTGTAGTGGGAGGGGAGCAGAGAACCATCTAAGTGCTGAGTCACTTCACCCAGGACATTGGAGTGAGCTTCCCTCCCCTTCCTGCCTCGTGGTGCCCTAGGCCCTCGCTCAGGCCTGAAGGCTCAGACTCACTCTTTGACGACCTGTCAAGCTTTTTGATCTCATACTTTGTCTGGGGCGCAAACTTCTACTAAAACCTCAGCGCAGACCTTCTCCCAAGGTAAACCTTGCTAGACCACGTGCAGTTCCCCTCAATTACTGTGACTTCATTTGTTGTGATTTTTCACCTAAAAATGCCATCGCTGTAGGAAGGGGCTTCCCACTCCCAGAGCATCAGGGTCCTGGGTGTTTACAGCTCAGTCTCATTTGGGCTTCTTTATTCCAAGTGGTCAAACTCCAACTCTTTCTTGATGCACCTGACTTTTGCAGTCAGAAATATGCAGACAATACGCAGCTTCTCCTTTCCCATCTTACTTCCGTACCCTAAGTTCCCAGTGCCCTCTGCGTATCCATGGTTCTCATGACCTCACAGACCCTGATGCCTTTCCCTCCTCCAGCACAAAAGACCCTCCTTCTGACCACCTCCCTTGATCAATACTCCCCATTCCACAGTGAGGCTTCTTGATGTAAATGTGCGCATGGGCAAAAGCAAACCTCAACAGCTTTTGGGTACAAACAATGAATGAAGAGAAATCCCAGTACCCACCTCCACTGGGACAGATAAAATAAACACAAAAAGAAAATCTCCATTCAGACTGTGGACTATTGGAATGTCCAACGAAACCATGTCTGTTTTGTAAAAAGTGTATTTAGTGTATGGACTGTTAGAATGTTGCTGGCGGAACTCTTACTGTCCACATGGGTGGTAGACTTTTCAAATGTAGAAGATCAAGCATATGGTTGTGAACATTGAACATCACTTTATGAGTGTGTACATGGTAGTTAATAAATTGTCAAAAATAATAAGACTTCTGCCAAGAATAGAAGCTATAAGTAGAAAAAAAATCAGACTGCTGTGAATTTTTTTTTTTGAAAGATAATTTTCCTTGTAAGTAACTTCTGTGAGCAATACACAGCTCTTCGATGGTCAAATCTACATTCCCAGCTCCTGAAGTGAACAGCCTCTGAATTAGAATGCTCCCAAAGACATGGAGTTAAATAGAGATGCAGCTACAGGGTGGCCATTACTTAAGTAATTTAACGAACACTGATACTGAGGAAATAAATCAAATGCAAACAATCAGCACCAATCAAGGAAGCTGAGCATGTCAGGCACTTAAAATGTATTAAATGAATGTTTCAATCACAGTGGGTACTTTTTCACAAACTCTCTTAATCAGCTAGCATCGTTTTACCAAAGTGGCCCCTGCATGTAAATATGGTGGTCTGAAAAAAGCTGGTCCATTCACACACAAACACCATTATCTGCTGGGGATTTTCACAGATAGGATAAACAGCAACAGATGAATTGGGAAAGGTCAGTGAAAGTCAAGTTTAGAAAAAAGATATGAAACAATATTTTGCAAGTGGTTAAAAAGAATAAGAATTTCAAACATAGAATAAAATTTAAGGTCTAATTCCAGGTGGCCAGATCACCTCTTAGAGGCAAACATTTTTGGTTTCTTATGTATTTTTTCATGAAAGTTCGATTCATGTATAAGTTCTTGTATGTGCATCTTTATTTGTATATTTATTATGTGTACCTATGCTATATGCATGTATAATTATCAATACATAATGATTAATACGTAAAGTACAATAATACTTTTAAGTACATAAATCATATACATATATGGATTATATAATATTTCTATATGATTTATTTAGTGAAATATATGTGCATGTGTGTGTGTGTGTGTGTATGTGTGTGTGTGTGTGTGTGTGTATATATATATGTATATATGGTTTGTTTAAATAGGGATACACTCAACTCATTGTTTTATACCTTTACTCTTGGTATTTAATCATGTACCATGAAGACCTTCCTGTATCGGCCTTTATAGGTCTGTTGCATTCTGATTAAGGTTTACACAGTATTTTATTGTATAAGTCCATCATTATTTATATAATCATTCCCTTGTAAGGCAGTTAGATTATGTCCAGTTTGGGGAACTATAGTTTCCTAAACACACACAAATATGTGTACACACATTTGAGTATATAGTTGGAATTACTTGGGATTTTGAAAGCCACATACTTGGATTCCAAGTATATATTCTAAGTGTCCAAGTACATCTACATACACATATTCATATTTTCCAATTTACATGTATTATTTTATCTAATTTTCATTTAAGTATTAGTATTGCATCTGTTTTACAGACTAAGAAGCAGAGGAACAGAGAGGTTAAGTAATTTGCCAGAGTTCACCCAGATAATAAACACACGACCCTTCTTTTAAACCCAGGTCTCCTTTTAGTTTTGACTTTATTCACCTTTTATCACTGTACTGGTGTTTGAGTTTTTGACCAATGTTAAAAGAGTCATAATATAATTGTATACATTTCAAAGAACGTGTATATCTGGAAATATTGGGGAAAATATCATATTTTTGGTTTTGTTTTCTCTCCAGAGTAAACACTAAGTACATTTTAACATCAAAAGTTGTCTGAATTGAAAGGGTTAATATTAGTGTTAACAGAAAGTAAAGGTGAATGTTCCTACTTATGTAGGGTCTTATGACATGCTTATTAGTAGCTGCGCTTGGGGAAATTTGTATATACATTCCTAGGAGGAAGCATTTTTATTTGAAAATATTAGGTGAGTTAGAAGTGTTCTGTTTGTCCTTTCATTTCCACTGTACATCTTTGCATCTTTAAAGAGATTTTATTCTTTCAAGGAGCTTTAGTTGATTTGGGGGAAATAAAGGTATTTTGATTCTTAAAATTCCAAGTACTCCTGGAGGTTTGGAAAGCATAGTTGAAAGTTCTTCCAATAATATGGGCAGTAAGTGCATTTACAGTAAGGGTCCTGTTATTTAAGATTAAGGTTCACAACTTAGTATGCTTTCTTTTCCTTCCCCTTCCCATGCTTCCAAAGAAGGCATGTTTTATTTGTCTGCCCAGCAGTTATCTCTCCAACAGGAAGCAGGATACCCCTTCTTTTAAGTGCAGGCCACCTGAGGTTGGGTGGGTGGACCCACCTCAGATTCAAAATGGTACAATAATCCAGGCCTGACCAGTCAAGGCATCCCACACCCTAGCCTCAGGACCTGGTTCAGGCAGACCAGCGAGACTCAATTCAGAAGTTGCTGGGGGAAATAGCTTCTTGATGTGGCTGGTTAGGAACTGTGAGAATGGGAACTTGGAGTAGCTATGGGTACCGTGATGGGAGATATTGCCTAAGATGAAGGACAGTACAGAGATAGAAAGAGAACAAGTCCGGATGAAATCATACAGACACCTGTGTTTGAGCTGTATCTACTACTGGATGTTTCAGTTACATAAGCTGGTAAATACCTTCCCCCATCCCCTTAATGCACTTCGAAGGGTTTTCTTGTACTTTGTCTCTTAGATCCCTGACTTACATAGCCTCCTCTCATCCAGTTATCAGTGTTTCCATATATCTAGTCATCCTTACTAAAATCCTTGGAAATTGTTTGACCATTTATGTATGTATGTATGTATGTATGTATGTACTGGCTGCATTGAGTCTTCATTGCTGCACGCGGGTTTTCTCTAGTTGCGGCGAGCTGGGGCTACTCTTCGTTGCGGTGCGTGGGCTTCTCATTGCGGTGGCTTCTCTTGTTGCAGAGCACGGGCTCTAGGCGCGTGGGCTTCAGTAGTTGTGGTACACGGGTTTAGTTGCTCCTCAGCATGTGGGATCTTCCCGGACCAGGGCACGAACCCATGTCCCCTGCGTTGGCAGGTGGATTCTTAACCTCTGTGCCACCAGGGAAGCCCCTGTTCGACTTTTTAATATAAAATAAGTAATATCTGTCACCCCACCATCCCTTCTGATCTACCCTCTGCTCTCCTTTCAAAGTTATTTCACTAAAACTTCTATTTGGTTATGTCCCTCCCTTTATCAACAGCTGTTGGTGGCCTGTCATTTTCTGCAGAACAAAATCTTTATGTTTTAGCTTGGTATTCAAGGCCTATGGGCATCTGGTCAACCCAGCCTTTGCGTCTCAGTGCCCCCACTTACCTCATGCAGTGTTTGTTGCAGGGAGATCAGAGAATTCACTGTCTCCCCCACAGACGGCATACATCTTCATGACTTTATGCCTTTGGTGTGCTGTGTCCTCCTTCAGGGATTACTTTTCTCCCCAGTCTGCCTTGGCATATTCCAATCTCCTCAGGTACAGTGAGTGCTCATTTTTCAGGAGTTCTGGAACCTTTAATACTTCTGACAGTATGATATTTATTATATTGTATCAAAGTTAGTCATCAATATCTCTTCTTCATGCCCTTGTTTGAGGGTTCCCTGGCAGCAACTGTGTCTTCATCTTTGGGTCCCTAGGGTGCATAACATTGCTAAATCATAGCAAGAGCTAATGCATGTGAGTGAACTTAGAAATAAATGAATGATGCACGTTTTGCTCTCTATTTCTTTGTAAGCAAGTCACGTGCATCCATGAATATAAGCAAAAATGATTTGTTTACTTTTTTTCTTATTTGTACTGTCTTGCAGGTTTTCACTCTTGCAAAATATATTTTATATATATATGTGCGTATATATATAAGTGTGTGTGTATATATATATATACATAGAGAGAGAGAGAGAGAGAGAGAGAGAGAGAGAGACAACTGCCATGAGGATTCTTTTTTTTTTTTTTTTTTTTTTTTAAACATCTTTATTGGGGTATAATTGCTTTACAATGGTGTGTTAGTTTCTGATTTACAACAAAGTGAATCAGCTATACATATACATATGTTCCCATATGTCTTCCCTCTTGCGTCTCCCTCCCTCCCACTCTCCCCATCCCACCCTTCCAGGCTGTCACAAAGCACCGAGCTAATATCCCTGTGCCTTGCGGCTGCTTCCCCCCAGCTATCTACCTTACTACGTTTGTTAGTGTGTATATGTCCATGACTCTCTCTCGCCCTGTCAAAACTCACCCTTCCCCCTCCCCATATCCTTAAGTCCGTTCTCCAGTAGGTCTGCGTCTTTATTCCTATCTTACCCCTAGGTTCTTCATGACATTTTTTTCCCTTAAATTCCATATATATGTGTTAGCATACGGTATTTGTCTTTTTCTTTCTGACTTACTTCACTCTGTATGACAGATTCTAGGTCTATCCATCTCATTACAAATAGCTCAATTTCATTTCTTTTTAAGGCTGAGTAATATTCCATTGTGTATATGTGCCACATCTTCTTTATCCATTCATCCGATGATGGGCGCTTAGGTTGTTTCCATGTCCTGGCTATTGTAAATAGAGCTGCAATGAACATTTTGGTACATGACTCTCTTTGAATTTTGGTTTTCTCAGGGTATATGCCAAGTAGTGGGATTGCTGGGTCATATGGTAATTCTATTTGTAGTTTTTTAAGGAACCTCCATACTGTTCTCCACAGTGGCTGAACCAATTCACATTCCCACCAGCAGTGCAAGAGTGTCCCCTTTTCTCCACACCCTCTCCAGCATTTATTGTTTCTTGATTTTTTGATGATGGCCATTCTGACTGGTGTGAGATGATATCTCATTGTAGTTTTGATTTGCATTTCTCTAATGATTAATGATGTTGAGCATTCTTTCATGTGTTTGTTGGCATTCTGTATATCTTCTTTGGAGAAATGTCTATTTAGGTCTTCTGCCCATTTTTGGATGGGGTTGTTTGTATTTTTGTTATTGAGCTGCATGAGCTGCTTGTAAATTTTGGAGATTAATCCTTTGTCAGTTGCTTCATTTGCAAATGTTTTCTCCCATTCTGAGGGTTGTCTTTTGGTCTTGGTTATGGTTTCCTTTGCTGTGCAAAAGCTTTGAAGTTTCATTAGGTCCCATTTGTTTATTTTTGTTTTTATTTCCATTACTCTAGGAGGTGGGTCAGAAAGGATCTTGCTGTGATTTATGTCATAGAGTGTTCTTCCTATGTTTTCCTCTAAGAGTTTGATAGTTTCTGGCCTTACATTTAGGTCTTTAATCCATTTTGAGCTTATTTTTGTGTATGGTGTTAGGGAGTGATCTAATCTCATACTTTTACATGTACCTGTCCAGTTTTCCCAGCACCATTTATTGAAGAGGCTGTCCTTTCTCCACTGTACATTCCTGCCTCCTTTATCAAAGATAAGGTGTCCATATGTGCGTGGGTTTATCTCTGGGCTTTCTATCCTGTTCCACTGATCTATCTTTCTGTTTTTGTGCCAGTACCATACTGTCTTGATTACTGTTGCTTTGTAATATAGTCTGAAGTCAGGGAGCCTTATTCCTCCAGCTCCTTTTTTCGTTCTCAAGATTGCTTTGGCTATTCGGGGTCTTTTGTGTTTCCATACAAATTGCGAAATTTTTTGTTCTAGTTCTGTGAAAAATGCCAGTGGTAGTTTGATAGGGATTGCATTGAATCTGTAGATTGCTTTGGGTAGTAGAGTCATTTTCACAATGTTGATTCTTCCCATCCAAGAACATGGTATATCTCTCCATCTATTTGTATCATCTTTAATTTCTTTCATCAGTGTCTTATAATTTTCTGCATACAGGTCTTTCGTATCCTTAGGTAGGTTTATTCCTAGATATTTTATTCTTTTTGTTGCAATGGTAAATGGGAGTGTTTTCTTGATTTCACTTTCAGATTTTTCATCATTAGTATATAGGAATGCCAGAGATTTCTGTGCATTAATTTTGTATCCTGCTACTTTACCAAATTCATTGATTAGCTCTAGTAGTTTTCTGGTAGCATCTTTAGGATTCTCTATGTATAGTATCATGTCATCTGCAAACAGTGACAGCTTTACTTCTTCTTTTCCGATTTGGATTCCTTTTATTTCCTTTTCTTCTCTGATTGCTGTGGCTAAAACTTCCAAAACTATGTTGAATAAGAGTGGTGAGAGTGGGCAACCTTGTCTTGTTCCTGATTTTAGTGGAAATGCTTTCAGTTTTTCACCATTGAGGATGATGTTTGCTGTGGGCTTGTCATATATGGCTTTTATTATGTTTAGGAAAGTTCCCTCTATGCCTACTTTCTGGAGGGTTTTTATCATAAATGGGTGTTGAATTTTGTCGAAAGCTTTCTCTGCATCTATTGAGATGATCATATGGTTTTTCTCCTTCAATTTGTTAATATAGTTTATCACATTGATAGATTTGCGTATATTGAAGAATCCTTGCATTCCTGGAATAAACCCCACTTGATCATGGTGTATGATCCTTTTAATGTGCTGTTGGATTCTGTTTGCTAGTATTTTGTTGAGGATTTTTGCATCTATGTTCATCAGTGATATTGGCCTGTAGTTTTCTTTCTTTGTGACATCCTTGTCTGGTTTTGGTATCAAGGTGATGGTGGCTTCGTAGAAGGAATTTGGGAGTGTTCCTCCCTCTGCTATATTTTGGAAGAGTTTGAGAAGGATAGGTGTTAGCTCTTCTCTAAACGTTTGATAGAATTCACCTGTGAAGCCATCTGGTCCTGGGCTTTTGTTTGTTGGAAGGTTTTTAATCACAGTTTCAATTTCAGTGCTTGTGATTGGTCTGTTCATATTTTCTATTTCTTCCTGATTCAGTCTTGGCAGGTTGTGCATTTCTAAGAATTTGTCCATTTCTTCCAGATTGTCCATTTTATTGGCATAGAGTTGCTTGTAGTAATCTCTCATGATTTTTTTTATTTCTGCAGTGTCAGTTGTTACTTCTCCTTTTTCATTTCTAATTCTATTGATTTGAGTCTTCTCCCTTTTTTTCTTGATGAGTCTGGCTAGTGGTTTATCTATTTTGTTTATCTTCTCAAAGAACCAGCTTTTAGTTTTATTGATCTTTGCTATTGTTTCCTTCATTTCTTTTTCATTTATTTCTGATCTGATTTTTATGATTTCTTTCCTTCTGCTAGCTTTGGGGTTTTTTTGTTCTTCTTTCTCTAATTGCTTGAGGTGCAAGGTTAGGTTGTTTATTCGAGATGTTTCCTGCTTCTTAAGGTGGGCTTGTATTGCTATAAACTTCCCCCTTAGAACTGCTTTTGCTGCATCCCATAGGTTTTGGGTCGTTGTGTCTCCATTGTCATTTGTTTCTAGGTATTTTTTTATTTCCTCTTTGATTTCTTCAGTGATCACTTCATTATTAAGTAGTGTATTGTTTAGCCTCCATGTGTTTGTATTTTTTACAGATCTTTTCCTGTAATTGATATCTAGTCTCATGGCGTTGTGGTCGGAAAAGATACTTGATACAATTTCAGTTTTCTTAAATTTACCAAGGCTTGATTTGTGACCCAAGATATGATCTATCCTGGAGAATGTTCCATGAGCACTTGAGAAAAATGTGTATTCTGTTGTTTTTGGATGGAGTGTCCTATAAATATCAATTAAGTCCATCTTGTTTAATGTATCATTTAAAGCTTGTGTTTCCTTATTTATTTTCATTTTGGATGATCTGTCCATGGGTGAAAGTGGGGTGTTAAAGTCCCCTACTATGAATGTGTTACTGTTGATCTCCCCTTTTATGGTTGTTAGTATTTGCCTTATGTATTGAGGTGCTCCTATGTTGGGTGCATAAATATTTACAATTGTTATATCTTCTTCTTGGATCGATCCCTTGATCATTATGTAGTGTCCTTCTTTGTCCCTTTTAATAGTCCTTATTTTAAAGTCTATTTTGTCTGATATGAGAATTGCTACTCCAGCTTTCTTTTGGTTTCCATTTGCATGGAATATCTTTTTCCATCCCCTTACTTTCAGTCTGTATGTGTCTCTAGTTCTGAAGTGGGTCTCTTGTAGACAGCATATATAAGGGTCTTGTTTTTGTATCCATTCAGCCAATCTGTGTCTTTTGGTGGGAGCATTTAGTCCATTTACATTTAAGGTAATTATTGATATGTATGTTCCTATTTCCATTTTATATATTGTTTTGGGTTCGCTACTATAGGTCATTTCCTTCTCTTGTGTTTCGTGTCTAGAGAAGTTCCTTTAGCATTTGTTGTAAAGCTGGTTTGGTGGTGCTGAACTCTCTCAGCTTTTGCTTGTCTGTAAAGGTTTTAATTTCTCCATCAAATGTGAATGAGATCCTTGCTGGGTAGAGTAGTCTTGGTTGCAGGCTATTCTCCTTCATCACTTTCAGTATGTCCTGCCACTCCCTTCTGGCTTGTAGGGTTTCTGCTGAGAGATCCGCTGTTAACCTTATGGGGATTCCCTTGTGTGTTATTTGTTGTTTTTCCCTTGCTGCTTTTAATATGCTTTCTTTGTATTTAATTTTTGACAGTTTGATTAATATGTGTCTTGGCGTGTTTCTCCTTGTATTTATCCTGTATGGGACCCTCTGTGCTTCCTGGACTTGATTAACTATTTCCTTTCCCATATTAGGGAAGTTTTCAACTATAATCTCTTCAAATATTTTCTCAGTCCCTTTCTTTCTTTCTTCTTCTTCTGGAACCCCTATAATTCGAATGTTGGTGCGTTTCATGTTGTCCCAGAGGTCTCTGAGACTGTCCTCAGTTCTTTTCATTCTTTTTTCTTTATTCTGCTCTGCAGTAGTTATTTCCACTACTTTATCTTCCAGGTCACTTATCCGTTCTTCTGCCTCAGTTATTCTGCTATTGATCCTATCTAGAGTGATTTTAATTTCATTTATTGCATTGTTCATCGTTGCTTGTTTCATCTTTAGTTCTTGTAGGTCCTTGTTAACTGTTTCTTGCATTTTGTCCATTCTACTTCCAAGATTTCGGATCATCCTTACTATCATTATTCTGAATTCTTTTTCAGGTAGATTGCCTATTTCCTCTTCATTTGTTAGGTCTGGTGGGTTTTTATCTTGCTCCTTCATCTGCTGTGTGTTTTTCTGTCTTCTCATTTTGCTTATCTTACTGTGTTTGGGGTCTCCTTTTTGCAGGCTGCAGGTTCGTAGTTCCCGTTGTTTTTGATGTCTGTCTCCAGTGGCTAAGGTTGTTTCAGTGGGTTGTGTAGGCTTCCTGGTGGAGGGGACTAGTGCCTGTGTTGTGCTGGATGAGGCTGGATCTTGTCTCTCTAGTGGGCAGGTTCACGTCTGGTGGTGTGTTTTGGGGTGTCTGTGGCCTTATTATGATTTTAGGCAGCCTCTCTGCTAATGGGTGGGGTTGTGTTCCTGTTTTGCTAGTTGTTTGGCATAGGTTGTCCAGCACTGTGGCTTGCTGGTCGTTGAGTGAAGCTGGGTGCTGGTGTTAAGATGGAGGTCTCTGGGAGATTTCCGCTGTTTAATATTATGTGGAGCTGGGAGGTCTCTTGTTGACCAGTGACCTGAAGTTGGCTCTCCTACCTCAGAGGCAGAGCCCTGACTCCTGGCTGGAGCACCAAGAGCCTTTCATCCACACGGCTCAGAATAAAAGGGAGAAAAAGTAGAGAGAATTAGTAGAAGTATGAGGAAAGAAAGAAGGAAAGGAGGAAAGGAAGGAAGGAAGAAAGAAGCAAAGAAGGAAAGAAAGGAGGGAGGGAGGGAGGGAGGGAGGAAGGAAGGAAGGAGGGAAAGAAGGAAAAAAAGACAGAAAGAAAGATGATACAGTAAAAATAAAATAAAGTATAATATAGTTATTGAATTAAAAAATATTTAGAAAAAAAAAAAAAGGGACGGATAGAACCTTAGGACAAATGTTGGAAGCAAAGCTATACAGAGAAAATCTTACACAGAAGCATACACATACACCTTCACAAAAAGAGGTAAAGGGGGAAAAATCATAAATCCTGCTCCCTGAGACCACCTCCTCAATTTGGGGTGATTCGTTGTCTAAAGGAGGGAGGGAAGGAAGGAAAGAAAGAAAGAACGAAGGTAAAGTATAATAAAGTTATTACAATTAAACTTAATTATTAAGAAAAAGAATTTTTAAAAAAAAGTCATGGACGGATAGAGCCCTAGGACAAATGGTGGAAGCTAGAGTATACAGACTAGATGTCACACAGGAGCATACACGTACACCTTCACAAAAAGAGGAAAAGGGAAAAAAAATCATAGATTTCGCTCCTAAATTCCACCTCTTCAATTTGGGATCATTCCTTGTCTATTCAGGTATTCCACAGATGCAGGGTATATCAAGTTGATTGTGGAGCTTTAATCCGCTGCTTCTGTGGCTGCTGGGAGAGATTTCCCTTTCTCTTCTTTGTTCTCACAGCTCACAGGAGCTCAGCTTTGGATTTGGCCCTGCCTCTGCGTGTAGGTCGCTGGAGGGCGTCTGTTTTTTCGCTCAGACAGGACGGGGTTAAAGGAGCCGCTGATTCGGGGCCTCCGGCTCACTCAGGCCGGGGGTTGGGGGATGGGGGAAGGAGGGGCACTGCGTGCGGGGCCGGCCTGCGGCGGCAGAGGCAGCGTGACGTTGCGGCAGAGGCCGGCGTGACGTTGCACCAGCCTGAGGCCCGCCGTGCGCTCTCCCGGGGAAGTTGTCCCTGGATCCCGGGAACCTGGCAGTGGCGGGCTGCACAGGCTCCGCGGAAGAGGGGTGTGGAGAGTGACCTGTGCTCGCACACAGGCCCCTTGGTGGCGGCAGCAGCAGACTTAGCGTCTCCCGCCCGTCTCTGGGGTCCGCGGTTTTAGCCGCGGCTCGCGCCCGTCTCTGGGGTTTGCGCTTTCAGCCGCGGCTCGCGCCCGTCTCGGGGGCTCGCGCCCTCAGCCGCGGCTCGCGCCCGTCTCTGGGGTTCGCGCTTTTAGCCGCGGCTCGCGCCCGTCTCTGGAGTTCCTTTAAGCAGCGCTCTTAAACCCCTCTCCTCGCGCACCAGGAGACAAAGAGGGAAGAAAAAGTCTCTTGCCTCTTCGGCCGGTGCAGGCTTTTCGCCGAACTCCCTCCCGGCTAGTCGTGGTGCACTAACCCCTTCAGGCTATGTTCAAGCCGCCAACCCCAGTCCTCTCCCTGAGCTCCGTCCAAAACCAAAACCCGAGCCTCAGCTCGCAGCCCCGCCCGTCCCGGTGGGTGAGCAGCAACCTCTCGGGTTGGTGAGTGCCGGTCGGCACCGATCGTCTGTGCAGGAATCTCCCCGCTTTGCCCTCCGCACCCGTCGCTGTGCACTACTCCGCGGTCCCGAAACTCCCCCCTCTGCCTCCCGCAGTCTCCGCCCGCGGAGGGGCTTCCTAGTGTGTGGAAACTTTTCCTCCTTCACAGCTCCCTCCCACTGGTGCAGGTGCCGTCCTTATTCTTTTGTCTCTGTTTTTTCTTTTGCCCTACCCAGTTACGTGGGGAGTTTCTTGCCTTTTAGGAGGTCTGAGGTGTTCTGCCAGCCTTCAGTAGGAGTTCTGTAGGAGTTGTTCCACGTGTGGATGTATTTCTGGTGTATCCGTGGGGAGGAAGGCGATCTCCGCGTCTTACTCTTCCGCCATCTTCAAGGTCCCCCCATGAGGATTCTTTTAATGCAACCTGGCACTAGATACCTTGCCAGATACAGTTACCTTGAGGATACTGATAATGGCTGTTTATGGTTATTTAAGATCCCTCTAAGGCTATGTACATTCATCAATGATTTTCTTTTTCATTGATCTATTCGTTGACTGTTATTAAGCGCTTCATAGAGTCCAGACCGTGGGCCAGATCACAGCAGGCCAAAGACAACAAAAGTGTACTTTCTACCTCTAGGGATACCATAGTCTCCAGTCCAACTCCTATCAGCTTTTACAGTTGGATCTCTTTGCTGCCCTCCACACATGAAATATAATCACTATTTATTAATAACCTTCTGTGTGCCAAGGGTAATAGCAGGTGTTTTATGTATGCTCGTGATGACTCTCTTAGCAACTCTGAGAGGTATTAGAAACCTTATTTCATGGAGGAAGAAATAGAAGCTCAGAAAGCTGAAGTGTCTTGACCAAGAACTCAGCAGTGGAACTGGTATTTGAACCGTAATCAATGATGGCAGTGCCACTACACCATAATGCCTTTCCACGGTCATGTTCTTCTTTCAACAAGAACTCTTGGGACGTGGGACATCTCTCCCTTTTTCCTTATTCAAAATTTTAAGCTTTCGCAAGCCCACTCAAATGAATATTTCAATGAAAATACGCTGCTGAGCTTGACTTCTCTCCTTTCTAAATCCTCTCACTTAAAGTTTTTACCTTTCTTAGAGATTCTTTTCCATACGCATATTGTTGGTATCTGTATAATTAGAATTATCTTGATTGCAAGTAACATAAACCCATTTCATACTACTTTTTCTTTCTTTTTTTTTTTTTTTTTTTGCGGTACGCGGGCCTCTCACTGTTGTGGCCTCTCCCGTTGCTGAGCACAGGCTCCGGACGCGCAGGCTCAGCGGCCATGGCTCACGGGCCCAGCCGCTCCGCAGCATGTGGGATCTTCCCGGACCGGGGCACGAACCCGTGTCCCCTGCATCGGCAGGTGGACCCTCGACCACTGTGCCACCAGGGAAGCCCTCATGCTACTTTTAACAAAAGGAAGTACAAACACCTAAATGACCATAGAATATACTGGATAATAGATTTGGGAAGATTTTTGTGTTCACCTACAAAGTCTAATAAGTGACTGCAGGAAGGAGGGTGTCAGAGACTGAACCCCAAGTTTTTGTGCCTGGAGCCAATGGCTCAATACTGGGAGGACATTCCCCTTTTGTGCTTACCTTGCATCTCCACTTGTCTCTGCCTCTCAGTCGATTGGCAGCTTCTCTTGCTGAAGATAAACTTCCTCTAAACAGCCAAGAAAGAATGAGGAGACAAATCCAACATTTTATCTTTTGAGCATTGTGGTGTCTCCCTTCCCCAAAAGCATGGGGCTATCATCCTTGCTAGAAAAGCCCCTGGGAGCAACCTACATTGGCTTGGCTTTGAGCTTATCCTTAACCCAACCTTTGAGGCTGGGAAGGAGAGCAGTGCTGTACTTGGCAGCTTTGTGGCGACACCACGGGTTGGAGAAGTAATAGGCTGAAAGCAAGAGGGGTGATTCCACCAGAAGAGAGGAAATGAGACGATATGCTGGGAAACAAGATATTAGATGCCATAGCCCACTGTAGAAGGAAGAGTCAGGATTTGTACTAGTATGATTATGTGGACAATAGGTAGAGGGCATTTGTCCCAGTCTGTCTGCTACTGCCTTAGTTTATGTCCCTTCCTGGAATCCTGTCCAGTACAGCATTTGTCACTCTCAAAAACATCCAGGTTAAATGACACACTATATGGCCACTCTAACAATCAGATACAATACTTGAAACTGTGATTGTGGGAAACTCAGGGAATGACCTTCTTTCCCTTGCTCCTAGGATCAGTCCAGACATAGACCAGTCACCCAGTCTTCAACAGATTGAGAAATAACTTGGAGGAGTGAGCCAGGCACTGGTCTGGAGTCAGATGGTCACCTCTCTAGTCTCGACTCTGCCAGTTAATTGGTCACTTATGTGATTTGAAGTCCATCATAACACCTGTCTGAGCCTCACCTTTAAAACTGTAGAAGTACTAGATGCCCTGTCTCCTTCACAAAAGCATTAGGGAGAGGAAATTTGCTGATGCTTTGAACTGTACAGTTCTGTCATAGTTATAATAGTAATACTAACAGCCAACATGAACTTCGAGTGTTAATCTATCTACACATCTTGCCAAACTCTTTGCATGAATGACCTCATCTTATCTGCAAAACAGCCCTATGAGATAGTATTATCACCTCTGTATTACAGATGAGAACACTGGAGCATGGAGCAGCAAAGGTATTCGCCTGAAGTCATACAGCAAAGACTTGGCAAAGCTCAGATTCAAACTGACCAGGGCTTTTCACCACTGGGCGGTGCTGAATTACTTTCAGATATGGATTGTGTGTGTGTGTGTGTGTGTGTGTGTGTGTGTGTGTGTGTGTGTAGGTATGTGAGGGAGAGAAAGAGAAAGAGACGACGGAGAGTTTTCTTTCCCATCTCTGCCTTATTTCACTGACTCTGCTCAGAGGAAATCAGCGGCCACGTTGTCCTGAGTAGTAGCCGTCCTCCAAGATGGCAGAGCAGCCCAGCACTGGTTAATGGCTCTGGGATGGTCCCATATTGAGGGACATCCATCCCTTTGTGCTCTGACATTGATGTTACTGTCAGTTGACAGTGAGCTTTATCATCAATCCCTTCAAGTACAAAAGGCCACTGTTTGGAAACTGTCATTAAAAGCAGCCCCTCTCTTTTTAAAAGCAATCTCTCCTTTATTCCTTCCATAATAGGAGTCAGTGTACCAGAAGAGACTGATCTTAAGTTGAGCCTGTTTAGTTTAAAAAAAAAAGAAATAGAATAGGTTATGTTTGTAATGTATTTAACATTGGAGGCACAGAATTAGAATGGAGCTGGGAGTAGGAGAAAATAGAAGCAGGACAGGAGAAAAGAGTGGTGGCCTTGGGTTTTCTTTGCTTTTGGATAATGGGCATTTCTCGTTAAATCAACCCAGTCTGTTTCACAGCCTGTCTCCTTGTGATGTATATACTCTTTGGGCAGGGTTGTGGGCTGCCTGAAGATCTCTTTTAGCCATAGGACATGGGTATAAATAAGCTTTATGTAGCCATAGCTGCTAAGAGTGCTTGTCGATAGAGTGTATTCTAAAAGGATGGGGCAGGATGTTCATTGTTATGGGGACGCAAGGAAGGAGGGAAGAGAGAAGATCCCAAAGGGAGAGAACGATTCAAGTTCTATTGAACAAAGTTCCCCCATGGTCTTTGTCACTTTTTAATGGCCCTTTGTGCAGGTGATTTTGTTTTAATTGAAAAAATAAAGGTGCTTGTGGTTGAGAAGTGGCTCGGTATGGAAGTTAAGAACACGGGTTTTGCAACCAGACTTCCCAGGTTCAAATTCAGCCTTTGTCACGTATGTACATCGTACAACTAGTGTGCAAGTTGCTTAACCTCTCTGTGCCTGTCTCCACGGCGATGACGATACATGCTAGCTGGGAGGATGAAATGAAACGAGTTGACACGTGAAGAGAGTTTAGAGGAGAACTGGGCACAAAATAAGGGCTCAGCCAACATTTGTTCTTATTGTTAATCCTTATCCTTTACTTTTCTTATTATTTATTATTTGTTCTTCTTCTTATTTACGGGTTCGTAGACATAAATAAGGCCATAGACAAAAAGCAAAAATCGATCCTTCCACATTTTGAGAGTACAGTGAGGGAAGCCCAGTTGGGATTTAATTTCCTTCCTACCCATCGTCCCCTACTTGAGGCTGGTAGGAAAAGCCTTTATGAGGAGGTAGCATTTGAGTAGAGACCAAACAGATGAGATGGACTCACTTGTAAGACAAGCATCTTAATTAAAGGAAATAGAAGATGCCTAGATTCTGAGGTAAGAAAAGAGATTGTTGTTTTGGAGGAGCTTAAAGGAACCAGGGTGGCTGGAGTGTGGTGAGCAGGGCAGGAGGTGGCCCGAGTTGAGGAGAGACAGGGAGGCAAAGGCCAGATCAGACAGGGCGTGCATGCCAAAGTGAGGGCATGGCTTGTGTCTTAGAGCAATGAGAAACACTGGGAGATTTGAAGGGTGGCCTGATTGGATACACATTTTTTTAAATTAATTTTTATTGGAGTATAGTTGCTTTACAATGTTGTGTTCGTTTCTACAGCAAAGTGAATCAACCATACGCATACATATATCCCCTCTTTTTTGGATTTCCTTCACATTTAGGTCACCACAGGGCATCGAGTAGAGTTCCCTCTGCTATACAGTAGTCTCATTAGTTACCTATTTTCTACATAGTATCAATAGTGTATATATGTCAATCACCAGAGGAATGAAAAAAGAAGATGTGGTACATATATACAATGGAACATTACTCAGCCATAAAAAGGAACAAAACTGGGTCATTTCTAGAGATGTGGATGGACCTAGAGACTGTCATACAGAGTGAAGTAAGTCAGATTCACATTTTAAGATCGCTCTGGCTATAGAACAAAAAACGGCTTGTGGGGTGGGGCAGAAAGACTGAAAGGAGGCTGTTGCAGATGAGTGGGCAAGCGGGGACGTTGGTTTACTGGAAAGTACCCGGGTTAGAGCACGGCCCGATCGCCCACCAGTAGAGGTCTGGTGCCCAAGCTATGTGTCCTCACCACCATGTTTACTTTACTACATTCATCTGCCATTGCTTATCTGTTGTTTGTTTTTACTAGGCTGTAAGGGCAGGGACTCTGTCTTCTTTCTGCTTCTTTATACGCTCAGTTCCTTGCACAATGCCAAACCCGTAATAGGTGCTCAATACCTGTTTATCGGATGAATATGTCCAGTATGGTGCTCATGGCAGTGTTTAATTTTCCCGTCTCTAGGATTAGAACATCCAGTGATCTCCTTCATGAACGAGAAGGTCATTCCTTTTGAGCTCGTGGTGGTGGTGGTGGGGAGCTGGGAGTCTCAAGATCTTCGGGTCACAGGAGATGAGAGCATCGTGCCCCTTGGACAGGGCTGAGGCAAACATGGCTCAGCTGTGTGTTTTCTGCAGCAAGACGTCCCTTGAGCCCCACATTGGTGGCATCCCAACCAGGAGCCCTAGTTAATTTTCATACAGAAGAAGCCTTTGAAACCCGGGCCTCTTTCATGCTCTGGGAAGAGTTGAGAGGGGTCAACCCTGTTTAGATTGGTTCTCGGCACCAGTCGGGGGAGCCTGCTGGCTGTTCTCAGCGTGGAGTGTGTTGCAGAGAGGAGATGAGCCAGAAACAGACCAAAGAACCAGGGCACTTCCCAGCTGGAATCAGGCCTGTCTTGTGTGGATTCATTATTTAGTTGGAAATTAATCCCCAGAATGGCAGACATAGTATATTTGAATGTGAACCGACAGTGCGTTTCATGGCCAAGTGAAAGTGGTTTTTGGATTATCCACCCTCGTTGATCGTCCTTGCCTCTTCTGAACCCTCCCATTAGTGCAGATAATTGAACTAGACCCGGTTTTGTGTCTTCGCACCCAATTTGATGTCCTTACAGCATTTGGGGTGGGGTGGGGGAGAGTGAGATGATCTCGTCCTGCTTGCTGTTATTTACAACAGAACTGGTGTAGTTTACACACCCCAGTGACTCTAGCTCTTACTTAATGAGAGCGTCCCACGTTCCAGCCATTGTGCTCAGCACTTCACTGGGATTGTCACATTCCATCCTCACAACGAACCTACGATAATAATAATAATAATAATAACAGTAATAGAAAGAAGCAACAGAAGCACTTATTTGGCATCCACTGTGTGCCAAGTGCTGTCCTAAGTGCTACCGTGTATTAACTCACATAATCTTCAAAACAACCCAAGAAACAGTAACTCCAACCCCAGGGAATGGGAGTCACATGGACTAAGATCTGGATGGTAGGCTTGGTATTGAACCAGGTAGAAGCCCTGCCTGTGCTGTAGGTACTGTTATCGTCCACTCGTTACAGAGAGTTCAGCAAGGTTAAGTCACTTGCCCAAGGTCACACAGTCAGCCTATGGCAGGGTCAGGAATTGAACTTATATTTCTGTCACCAAAGCCCTTGCTTTCTTTTACTTATAGCTACTGAGAACCAAAAGCCAGATATTTATTATTTGTGGGTTTGGGACACTTGACACTATGACAGAGAGAGCATCTTCCAGATTTTTATTAAAGTACAGTTTTGCAGTTGAATATCATGTCAGGGTAAGTGTGGGGATCTGTTCGGTCCTGTATTTGTTTGGGAAAGTCAACCTGAAAAAATTCCAAAAACCCCAGTTGGGCAAAAGAACGAGATATTATATTATAGGATGTTCTTGGTTTGTTTTCTTTTTCATGCCAAGGTTTTTTTTTTTTTTTTTTTTTTTTAACTTCTGTTCCTGACTGTGTATAACCAGGAGGCAGAAGGACAACAGTGGCTTTGTAAATTTGCAACAGATATTCAAATAAGATACGTACATATTTAGCATAGAGCAGCAGATGAGGTAGTCTGGAAGATTTAAATTCTGCATGAGGAATAAGCAAATATTCCTGATGACAAGACATTCCAAATATGTTGCTTTCAGATGGGTGTGAATGGGGAGTGTAGGCACAGCCCATCCAGACAGTTAATAATAGAATGGATTGTTCAAGAACAGCAATTTCTTGTGTGCTTACCATGTGACAAATAGTATGCTAGACTACCTACATATATAATTTATTCCTCACAATAGCCCTGTGAGGTAGGTACTATCGTTATCCCCTTTTACAGATAAGGACATTGAATCTCTGATTGTTAAAAGAGATGACCATATTCTCCTCTCTCTTTCTCTTTCTCTCCTCCACTCCCTGTTCCTCCCACCCTCCCTCCTTTGTCTCCCTCTTTTCCTTCTCTTCCCCTCTCTCTGTTACACACATATATCCTTCTAGTAAATGGCCAAGCTGGCATTTGAACTCAAGTCTCATCTAACTCCGAGTCCTATTCTCTTAGAGGTCAACATTAGCGGTTTCAACAAAAAGGTTACTTTAAAAAAATTATTAATTAATTTATGGTCGCCGCACAGCTTTCAGGATTTTAGTTCCCCCACCAGGGATTGAACCTGGGTCACGGCTGTGAAAGCGCCGAGTCCTAACCACTAGACCTCCAGGGAACTCCCAAGGTTACTTTTTAAAAGCAATCTAACTTATTTTCCACCGTCCCTTATAATCACCATCATTTTAGCATTGCCCAAAGTAATCACATCTGTGTTTGGTGTACCGCCTACTTTGGAACGCGAGATGGACTACACAACCCATATGCCCCAACTCCTAGGGAACTCACAGCAAACCTCTGAGATAGGAACCACTACGATCATACCTGTGACTCAGATGGGAAAGCTGAGATCCATTTTCCAAAATCACATACACAGATTGCACCAGTACCAGGCCTTTCTGAGCTCTAAATTTGCACTCTTAACCACATGCCATTTGGTCTCCCAGCCAAAGCTAAATAGATGATTTGTGAATAGATAGATCGGTATGTAAAGATATACATATGTATATACATACATCTCTCTCTCTCTCTCTCTCTCTCTGTCTATCTAAATTTAGAATTGGAGATTGTGCTGCCTGCCTCTTTCTTCAGAGTCATCTGATCAGTTCACTGCATTCGGAGGAACAGCACACTTAACTCCTTGCTTACATTGGTATTCCTCTTTGTAGCAGCCCCTGTCACGGTAGCAATTGGAATAAAACCCGAAGAGTACTGCAGAGAATATAAATGGGTTATTTTTCTCTTCAACTCTGAGTAGGACAAAACTCTCATAAAGAACCAGGGAACAAAGGTTCTGTGACAAACATACACCAGGGGACTTAGCTCTCTCTGACACAGCCTGTGAGACATAACAGAAAGAGAAACTTAGGATAAAAGGAATTCCAGTGAGAATTTTAGGTTGCCTTCCTTGATGGAGGTTTCGTGGTCCTGTGTGTTTATAAGCATAGTCATTAATAGCATTTATTGAATATCTAGTCAGTAAGCAAAGCTTTTGTAGGTTGCCTGCGCTTACGATTCAGGAGTTATGGATGGATGTGAACAAAACAGATGTATCCATAGAGAACTTTTATCTCTCTATGTATCGATCTACATATGTGGTTGTTTCCATCAAAATTATGGAGGTAGTCATTAAAAGTCATAAAAATATACAGATGCCTATCATTGGAAGTAAGACCTTTTTGAATAATAAAAAACTGACGTGCAATTAAACCCTTTATTTTGAGAGGTGGAATGGTGAAATGGTTGAGTGGGGGCTTGGTCAAAATGTTGGCTGAATTTGAAGCTTGATTCCAGAGAACATGACTGGGGCAAAGTGAGTGACCACTTTTACCTTCAGTTTCTTTTTCCATAGAAAAGAGGTTCTTTAATATCTGTACAACCCTCCTAACCCTTGATCCATATAATCCAGTCTCGTTACCGAACTCAAGTCAATGGAGTAGAGCAATGAATAATCAAATAGACTTCAAAAATGAAAATACTATAAGACAACTTACTGATTTCTCCTGGAAAAAAAAACGTATTAAAGGGAATCCAGTTTATAATCTTAAGTGACACTTCTCATGCCCTCTTTCCTTCCCTGTTCTCTTGGATTTAGGCTGTGTCATGACCTGTGCCCACCCTCCCCCCACCTCTCTGTCCTCTGCCCATCAATCTTCTCCCTTTCTTTCCCATCTTATTATTATAGGTGTGGTTTGTCCTTTCTCAGTGAGCCTTCCTACGCTGCCTCCTCCTCCTGTCATTCTCAAAGTCAGCATCACATATGTCCAGACACCTGTCTGACAGATCAGCGGGCTAGGGAGGGGATACACTGAATGACAGATCTGTTGATCAGTGATGGAGATGGGCAGAGCCTGAGAATATTCCCATGCCGACACCGTTTGGTTTAATCTCCTCGTGTGCTATGGCTTCCACTTGTCGGAGGCACATGATGAAGACCAAGCCCCCGAGTCTTCATTCCCAGTCACAGGAAAGCCCTGTTGGGTACTCCGGATGCAGCAACGTCCAGGTTAATTCAGGGTCACTTTCTCCAGCGTCCTGCTACTCCAGGCTAGATGTGGAAGCAGGGCACATGTTTTGCTAGACAAAGGGTTTGAAAGGACAAATGGCCTAAAAAGAATAGAAGAAATGAAAGTCGCAGCTGTGGCTCTGGTGAGGCTAGCGCGTGAGATGTGTGAATAAATGATTGTGACTCTAAGAGCAAGGAGAGTAGCCCGTCGTACAAATGAGGGCGGGTAGGTGCCTGCAGGAGAAGGATGCACTGCTCAGCGTCCTGTGTAGATGGTGATCATGTTGACTTCGAGATCCACTGAGAAGGTCATCCTGAAAGGATGATAAAATATGTCAGTCAGGTGGAAAGGACAGCCCAGCAAGGGGCAGAGGATGAGTAAAAGGACTGAGGCAGGAGGAGGCAGGTGTCCCCAAGGTATGCTGAAGGCACTAGGCATTCGAGAGATCATATAGCACCAGTGGGACACAGAAGTGAACCAGAGGAGCTGGTGACACCAGATCTTGTGGACGTTGAAAGCCAGTCTCAGTCTTTGGACACCAGTTGCACTTGTGAATTTTGAAAAGCGTGTTGACCAACATCATCCACGTGTGTTTAGGACAGGTGTTTTCAGCCTCGGAACTATCATTTTCCACCAGGCGATTGTTTGTTGTGGGACCCTGTCCTGTGCATTTCAGGGGGTTGAGCAGTATCCCTGGCCTTACTCACTAGATGCCAGTGGCATTCTCCCTCCCTCGTATGACGACTAAAGGTGTCCCCAGATATTGCCGTATGTCACCTGGGGGAGAAAATCACCTTCAGCTGAGAAACTGTTGTTTAGGAAAGCGTTGCTCATAGCAGTGTGATGGGAAGAAGAAGGCGTATGGGACCAGGAGCAGGGAGCCCCTGAGAAGGCTGTAGTACACATTGGAGAGGGAAGTGATAAGGATGCGTGGACTCCAAAACATAGCCTAGCGCCTCCATCACCAGCAGGATTACCATGAGTATATGTCATATTTCTAGGAGCTCTGAGAAAGGCTGTTGGGGTTTTCTGGGCTATTTAGAAGGAAGTACGTGTTTCATTTTTTGATGTATTTTATTTTTCTGACCTGATCAAGATGGTCTCACAGTCAAAGGAACAGTATATTTACTGTAAATTACAGCAGAGATGTTGGCCAAATCTCTCTTCCCACCCTCCACCATTAAAAGGCAACGTTAGCAACATCTGATGGTGAGTTTCTGAAGAAGATTCACACTGCCCTTACCCTGGCATCTTTTGTAACATTTTATTTATTTTTAAAACTCCTTAGAATTGTGCATTTTTGTCTATGTTCACTCGGTCCTCCACAGCCAGCTGGCCATTAAAGAAATTTAGAAAGAAAATTGCTGAAGCATCTCTGCTCTTGTTTGTATTGCATAATCAACCAAAATAGCCCCAGAAGTGATTATACTTGAAGTTACAGCGATAGCAAAGATGTGCTGTCATTCACCTTGACCCCATTTTAGGACTATATCATTTACTCAAATTTTATTATCTGTCTAAAGCAAGGATTTCTCTTAAGAGTGAGTGTGTGTGTGTATCCACTGATTAATTTTGTATCCCATTTCCAAATAAATCTTCCCCAGTCACATCTCTGTTCACGTCATGCCTCTGCTCAAACACTTTCAATAGGTCCCTACTGCTTTTCGGATCAACTCTAAGCCACTAAGTGGCACTGAATGCCTGCCATGGTCCAACCACTCAGTTTTCCAGTCTTATCTTCCCCTCATCTGTTTTGTGCATTTCACTTTTTAACTAAGCTAGGTGAATTTTTTTTGAATGTTATAAAAAATAAAGAATCAATGAATGAATCAACAAGATTCCAAGTCCATTTATAACATTTGGGGAATGGTACAGAATATTAAGGCACGGACTTTTCTCATACTCACTTTCCACATCAAAATCGTTATTTGTTTCTGACAGGACATCTGGTATTTAATTTTACTATGTCAGACAGGAGCTCTCGAGCTGCACATTCCAAGTGTGTGCATCTATGAATTTTTCATTAATTACTCTGACTGAAATTGGATACAAGCCTAGCTTAGATGATCACCCATTGTTTATTTATTCAGTTTGTTATCCAGGTTACCTACTATCCAATTAAATCTATAATTATTCCTTTGCTTTTGCTTCTTTCATTTGCAAAAGGCTTTTTGCCTGAGGTCTTTTCAGCATCCTTCCTACCCCTTCCATCCTTCTTGTGGAGTTCAACAATGGAGCTCGTGGAAAGTTCCACACAACTCATATCCCAAACGAGCGTGACCTGCCTCCTTTTTGATAAATGTACACAGACATATCTGTGTGTCTCCATTTCCACTTCCTTCTCTTGAATAAGCTCGTGCAAGATCAAGGCAAAATGTCTTCCTTCTTCTTCTCTTCTACAAAGTTGCTTAGCCTTCTTGATTCACCACCAGTATTCTCTTTCACGCTATCTTAGGGTACGGATTAGAGACAAAAGCACAAGTGAACTGGTGATTTTAAAATGTCTGATGAAAGCAAGAGCATTTCCCGTTTTCAGATCTCTAAGCATGGTCCTGTTTCAATAATTCCTTTGTCTTTGTGAGAAATGGCATTCGAGAGTTTCAATTCTGGTGAACAGCCACCACCATCAATCTGCAGGCTTTTGATCCCAGATGCCCATTACCTCTACAAAATCTGTTGAGCTGGGAGAAAGTTCTCCCATTGAAAATAATGCTGCACTTTATATGCAGCCTGTATTCTATGACACTTGATAGATTGCCACGGCATTAAACATACTTTGTCATTGCTGGACAGAGGCGACTTTGGTTTACGGATGCCCTATATTACTTTCTACCTGCCTCTCTCAGCGAGTACAGAGAAATTTCAGGATCAAGCTTCTCCATCTGATTCTAAATGACACATGGTTGACCCCAAAGTACTGCCACTAGAGTTTTAGATATTCTAAGCCCTTGGAGGTATAGGGGCCCTGGCTTCTGTTCCCTCCCTGAAGCTCTGCCTGGGTTTGATGAACTCTCTCTGGAAAGGCTCCCCTGGGAGGTCTTGCAGACAGCGTGAGGACCCTTTTTGCTTTTATAGCAGAGGGAATTCTGGAGTCCTAACTCTTGGGTTCAAATCACATCCCTGTGACCTATTAGTCTTGTGACTGGGTGCACATCGCTTAATCACTGTGTGTGCCAGTCTCCTCATCTGCATAACGAGGATGCTAAAGTGTGCACATCTCGGGGCTTTGTGGGGATGAAAAGGGATGGTACGTGCAAAGGGCTGACCGAATTATTGGGCACAGGGTAAGTGGCTCATGTCCCCACAGTTAACCACATGCGTGGCTGGTAAATGCACGCCTTGAGGGAGGTTGAAGGACCTGTCAAGTCACACAGCTCCATCCAAACTGCACATGGCCTAAATCGTGGAGTGGAGTGGACTGGGGCCACGGGGCGAGTGGCATAGAGTGGAGTGGGAGGAATGGAGTGGCAGGGGTGGGACAGAACGGCAGGAGGAACCTGTTCATAGGTTTTCTTTGTTTTAAAATGTTTTATTTTGTTTTGTTTTGTTTTGTTTTTTGCGGTACGCGGGCCTCTCACTGTTGTGGCCTCTCCCGTTGCGGAGCACAGGCTCCGGACGCGCAGGCTCAGCGGCCATGGCTCACGGGCCCAGCCGCTCCGTGGCATGTGGGATCCTCCCAGACCGGGGCACGAACCTGTGTCCCCTGCATCGGCAGGCAGACTCTCAACCACTGTGCCACCAGGGAAGCCCTAAAATGTTTTATTTTGTATTGGAGGATAGTTGATTAACAACGTTGTGTTAGCTTCAGGTGTACAGCAAAGTGATTCAGTTATACATATACAGGTATCTATTCTTCTTCAAATTCTTTTCCCATTTAGGTTGTTACAGAATATTAAGCAGCTTTCCCTGTGCTATACAGGAGGTCCTTGTTGCTTTGTTCATAGGTTTTCATTAAAAGCCATGGAGAAAAACTGTCACATATCTATACTAAGAAAACATGCATCCTTTGAGGAAATGAAGATGGTTTTGCCTAAAAGAGCAGTGATATTGATTCTTCCTTTGCAGAGGGACAAAATATGTATCTACTAGAATTATGAAAAATATCTTCTCCTTAGAATGCCGTCAACTTGTGAGGTGTCAAACCCCTGCCTGAGAGGTAGAAATTATTTTGGAATATACAACAGAACATTTAAGAGAAACAGAGACTGGAGTCAATTTCTGCATAGGCTTGTCGACAGGCCACGGGAGAGAGTATGGTTCTCACATCCCCAGTGGAAGAGAGGAAAATGGGCAACTGTCACTTCCTTCCAAAAGGCAGAAAAGCCGTGGCACAGTCCCATAGCTTGTGTTTTACCAAAATCGATGTCTCCGGGTCCTGGTGTTATTCCCATATTTCTGTTCTTCCATCTTGAGCAGAGTTGTTTTTGCTCTGACTACCTACTTCCAAAATAGAAGTCAAAGCAAAAGCTGCTTTCAAACAACTGGCTATTCCAGCCTCTCCCAGATGTCAGATGATGAGTGCCATCATTTCCGTGGCTCCTACATGCAGCGCGAGAGTCATTCTGACCGTGGAGCAGTCTAACAGAAACGGGAAGATGAGCCATTTGCTGGGTCATCGTCATCCTGGGAATCAGGCCTCCAATTCTCAGCCATTCCACCAAGGTCCACCGATTTCATTTTAGAAATGCCTCCATTAAAGTTTTTTCTGGGCCCGTTGGATCAGCTACAATTAGGTTAAGTTGCAAGGTGATAGAAAACCCGAGAAAACAGTGGTGTTAACAAGTTAGGAGTTTACTTTTTTCTTGCATTAAATGAAATCCAGAGATCAGAAGGGCAGGGCAGGTGCAGAGATTCCTGGATGGTCCTTCTGTCCAGATACTCCACCATCCTCACCCCTTGTCCTCCACCTTCTGACGCAAGATCTTCCGTCATCATATTCTCGTTCCAATGGGTACCAAGGAGAATTGAGGAAGCTAGGTCTCATTTACTCTTTTTTTTTTTTTTTTTTTTTTTTGTGGTACGCGGGCCTCTCACTCTTGTGGACTCTCCTGCTGCGGAGCACAGGCTCCGGACGCGCTGGCTCAGCGGCCATGGCTTACGGGCTCAGCCGCTCCGCGGCATGTGGGATCTTCCCGGACCGGGGCACAAACCCGTGTCCCCTGCATCGGCAAGCGGACTCTCAACCACTGCGCCACCGGGGAAGCCCTCATTTCCTCTTTTTAAGGCCTTTCTAGAAGTTGCTCATACCAATATCACTTACGTTTAATTAGACAGAATTTAGCCACATGGCTACACCTATCTACAAAGGAAGCTGGTAAAAGCAGTATTTATTCTGTGTAACTATATGCCCTGCTGAAGCATTGGGTTTCTTCTTAAGAAATAAGTGGGATTTTGGAAGAACATGAATACCCCTCTTGGTCACATCCATCTTTCTCTTTAAATTGTCTTTTTCATAAACTTTATTCCGTTTCTAAGCTTCATCCAACTCTGACAGAAAGATGGGCTGGAGTTACAGAAAGATACAGAGGAAATCAAAGTTCCACCCTTAAAAAGGTTTTGATGTCATATCAGGAGATCAGGGCAGCATCCCTACAAAGGCAGGTTATTCAGGAGAGTAAAAACTAGGTGAAGTGTGGGTGAAACATTCTGATCATTCCAGAATTCTCTCGTTATTCCTTTTAGATGCAAAAAGATGATATGCTAGAATACAGCCATTTCTGTCGCACCAGAATTTGATGGTTAATTTAATTGGCCTGATATGGTAGTTAAAAAATGTTGCTTGGGGCTTCCCTGGTGGCGCAGTGGTTGAGGGTCCGCCTGCCGATGCAGGGGACGCGGGTTCGTGCCCCGGTCCGGGAGGATCCCACGTGCCGCGGAGCAGCTAGGCCCGTGAGCCATGGCCGCTGAGCCTGCGCATCCGGAGCCTGTGCTCAGCAACAGGAGAGGCCTCAACAGTGAGAGGTCCGCGTACCCCAAAAAAAAAAAAAAAAAAAAAAAAATGTTGCTTGTGGGCTTCCCTGGTGGCGCAGTGGTTAAGAATCCACCTGCCAATGCAGGGGATATGGGTTTGAGCCCTGCTCCGGGAAGATCCCACTTGCCACGGAGCAGCTAAGCCCGTGAGCCACAGCTATTGAGCCCATGCGCCTAGAGCCCATGCTCCGCAACAAGGGGAGCAACAGCAGTGAGAAGCCCATGTGCCACCACGAAGGCCCTGCTCACCACAACTAGAGAAAGCCCACGCACAGCAACAAAGACCCAACGCAGCCAAAAAAAAAAAATGTTGCTTGACACAACTCTGTCACTTTTCTGTCCATCTCATCCTTCCTGCCTTCTTGCTTTTTAATTTTTTTAGATTTTTTTTTTTAACGTGGACCATTTTTAAAGTCTTTATTGAATTTGTTACAATATTGCTTCTGTTTTGTGTTTTGGTTTTTGGCCACGAGGCATGTGAGATCCTAGCTCCCCGACCAGGGCTCAAACCCCCACCCCCTGCATTGGAAGGCGAAGTATTAACCACTGGACTGCTGGGAAACCCCTTTTTTATTTTTTTAAATTGAAGTATAGTTGATGGTCACATCCATCTTGATGGAGACGGTGTTTATGGCAGCAACATTTCATAAGCGTTGGTTGAAAAAATTTTTTGTGGCTACTTTACTGTCAACGGGATTGTGAAGGGTTTTCCAACAGTTGTGAGCTCACGTTTATTTTCACCCCGTTATTAGGCCTGGATTATCTTAGATTCTGGGGAGAATCACAACAAAGGGCTGAGAGCTGTGCTTACTTTATTATTTCTGTTCTGGGTGGAAAGAATAGGAAGCCTAATTAATCCTTTGTGAGTAGGGATCGTGTCCTGCTCATCTTTGGTTTTTTTTGTCTTCAGTATCACTTCATCCAAGAAAGCACCAGGGTTATAGTGCGACACAGGCTAGCTCCCTGCCCTCATAGAAATCACAGATCTCAGTTAGCACGACTAAGGAAATAAGTGGGGTGAAGTTGCAAACTGGCACTGGGTCGGGGAGCAAGCCAGTTTAGATATGGGGTAGACAGGGAAGGCCACTTTGAAGAGAGGACAGTAGACTTTGGCCCAAAGGAAAAGGTAAAGTCCCCCAATCAAGGAGGCAGGGAAAGAGTTGCAGCCAGGAAGACTGGCGTGTGCCAAAGCTTGGCATAAGGATGAGGCGGGTGTGTTCAGGAGAACACGGCAGGTCAGAGTATTTGCACAGCAAGGGTTAGCGGGGAGGCGAATGCCCCAAATAAAGAAGGTGTCCTAGGGTGCCGCTCAATATCGGAGTGACAGACTTTCTAACCCTTCAGGAATTTTATGTCAAATCCCTTGTGTACGTGTCCTCGGTCACCCAGGTCTTTCCTGGAATCATTCCAGCATAGAGTGTCCGTGCGAAAACTGTTACGCCAGCACGGGATGGTAGGGAGAAGGAAGTTTCTGTTTTAATGTGGAAGTCCGGCAGGAGAGGCTTTGATGAAAACATGCAGCTGATTGGGGGAACAAATAAACGTATTTGGAGGCACATTTCTGAAATTGCCTGATCGGAGCAGTGCAGCCTCCAGTTATGAAACCATTTCCCTCAAGTTTTTCTTTTCAGCAGTCTGTCTTTTCACTCTGACAGACATGGTGTATCTTGTGCCTAATTCTACAAGAACCAGCTTCTTCGTTCCTCCCCCTCCCTCCTTCATCCCCATCCCTCTCTGTTTCATTGGAGCTTAAAGCTTCTGCTGCTGTCTGCTGGCTTCCTAGTTGGCATGTGTGTCACTGCATTTGTTTTTGTAATTTGGGGAATTTTCTTTTTGTTTGCAAATTTGTCATTATCCTCCACAAAGCTCCCTGCCATGATTTGGTAACTATCTTGATATCTTCCCATGGAAAGCGCCATTCCATCTGCGAACTAGTTGCTTTCATCCCAAAATGCCATTCCGGAGGAGAAAGTTGGAACCGAAAGAATTGGCAACAGTGACCACCACCAGCAACATCCACTATTACAGGATTAATAGGAATTAAATCTTCTGGAGCCGTGAAGTGAGCCAACACTTTACTCGCAAGTAGGGCTAAGGGGGAAAAAAAAGGATTTACATCAGGACCATTGTCCTTGACTGTGTTTGACCTTATTTTTTTTTTTTTTTTTTTTTTTTTTTTGCAGTATGTGGGCCTCTCACTGTTGTGGCCTCTCCCATTGCGGAGCACAGGCTCCGGATGCGCAGGCTCAGTGGCCATGGCTCACGGGCCCATCTGCTCCGCGGCATGTGGGATCTTCCCGGACCGGGGCATGAACCCGTGTCCCCTGCATCGGCAGGCGGACTCTCAACAACTGCGCCACCAGGGAAGCCCTTGACCTTATTTTGACTGCTGATGAATTTGTACTGGAAGCTCAATAATTGTACCCTCACGTAGTCCTAAGACTTAATGGTGATCCTACTTCCGCAACAGGGCGCACATCGCTTTTGGGGCCTCTTCTTGTACAATGTAATTTATTGGGCTTTTCAGTGTTCTCTTGGAGAATCCATGCACATCACTCTTTGAATGTCAGCTTTGCAGCTTCCTGCCGTGAGGGAGAAAAGCTGAAGTCCGAGGGAGTGGGCAAGCCCTTCCATAATGCATTATACACCGTGCATGGACTTTGCTTGACTTTCTTCCAGCAAAACTGCACAATGTAGGCAATCAGTTCTAGGGTCACTGAAGTGGTAGTTCTCCTTAAACAGTCAATGGATTATACTGTTCTCTTGTTGAAAGCCAGTCAGCTAGTCTTAAGATGAAATCCGAACCCTCCCAGTGGCCTTAAGGCCCTGAACAATTCGATGGCATCCAGACCCGTCGACCCCATCTCCCTCCTGCTCACCTCCTTGCTCACACCACTCCAGCCACACAAGCCTTCCTCCTCGGGACCTTTGCACGTGCTGCCCCTCGGCTGGAGTGCTCTCCCCTTTCTACCTCTTCAGTGACTTGGATCGCAGATAGATGCACATCCTTGGGGAAGCCCTGACCTCTGAGTACCCAGCATGCTGTTCTCAAGCAGAACCTGTATTGTTTCTTCTTCTTATCATGGCACCAGATCTTTTAATGGTTTGGCTAGTTTACTTACTTGATTTCTCTCTCTCCCAGGGACTTTGTTTTCCTTGATTACCACTGGGTCCCAGCATCTAGCATACTCCCCAACATGTAGTAAATGTAAACTGAGAATGTGTTGGATGATTGAATAAAATAATTCGGAGCTCTGTGTAGGGGGCCACCTCCAACCCAGTGTGAATCCATGGATGAGATTCAATACATACCCTCCAACCTCGCCCTACCCCCCATTTCATTTCATTCTATTTTAGATATGACAAGTGAATTGTGGATGGATGGTCCAAAGATGCCCCTCGTTCAATTTTTTCCTATGAGTCATTCAGCAAGCAAGTACCTGGGGCAATGCTCTAGGTCATAGGCACCCGGAACCCTAAAACGAACATTATGTCATTAGTAATTCATGTTTTGTCTGGTTACCCTGTTGTCTTTCCTTATGCCTCCATTTATCTTGACATTTTGGACAGCTCACACCATTTATTACTTAAAGGGGAAGAATCTAGTTTTAAATATCCATTTAAAGACCTGGACACTCCTTTACATCAGTGCTTCCCAAGCCCTTTTTGTGTGGGGCATGTGTGTCCACCACCAGACTTGCTTTGGTGCATCCAGCGTGGGAAAAGGAGCTTTTCTTTGCATCCTCTCTTCACTCCCTTCCTTGCGCTCTGTGCTCAGCCTTATTTAACTGACTCCTTGGAATTCTTCAAATCCCTCTGTCTCTCTCTTCTCTCTCCCCGAGGCTCCTCGATCCCTCTCCTCCTGTCTCTGTTTTGCACTTTGGAATATTCTGTCTTATTATACTCACACCACCTTCTTTTCACACACAGAGGTCTAACTCATGTTGTGGATTCATGGTAGATTGACTATTCCTCACAAAATGTTCTGAGTTCTCTCCTCCTGGTATTTCTCACTGAAGGAGGATTTTACACGCTCAACTTTAAAAAAATCAGGAATGGCCATGCAACTTGCTTCAGCTGATGAAATGTCGGGGGAGTGAGATGTGTCACTCTGGGCAGAAGCTTTAAAAGCCAACATATGATTCATCACATTCCCTTTTCCCTTTGCTGAGAGACCAAGGAGTCACTTTTCCATCAGCCTGGGCCTTCAAGAGAAGATGATGTATAGCAGAACCGCAGTCAAGCCACAGATGACACACAGCCTGAGTAAGACGTTGACCTTTGTTACTGTAAGCTACTGAGATTCCAAGGTCATTTGTTATAGCAGCATACCTAGCCTGTCCTGAATGATACTGGGTTTTAGTTTTATCTTAGAAGCCATTTCTTTGCAGAAGCTTCCTCAGACCTTCTAAGTTTGGGTCTGTTGCTTTTTACGTGTGTTCCCATGGCAGTCCCTCGTAGCCATCATCACATGATATTATAATTACTTTTTCATCTACCTCCCCTATTAGACTGTGAATTCTCTGCAGGCAGGGGACTTCTGTGATTCACCTCTGAATGCCCCACTTTCAGCAGAGTGGCTGGCCTTTCATAGGTATTCAGTAAATACCTGGTGGATCAAAGTAAAAAGACAAGTGCAGAGACGTCCACTTCTCCATTGCCATCATGAACGTTTTTGGTGGGATGGATTCTAGCAACAAGAGTGGCCATGTCCATGTAAACATGGTGGTGTCAGAGGAGTCCCATGCTGCCGTGGAGAATGTGGACACCCGTGTGAGATGAATGGCTCATGACAAACCCTAGTCAGGATCCTGGTTAGGAAACTGAACAAAGAGAGAAAATCCGGGGCAATGCTGAAAGGAAATATCTTTAGAGTGTATGAGCAAAAACAAAACAAAACAAACAACACAACCTTATCAGCTACATTTATTTAAATTCACAGTTCAGAATCTGATCATGAAAGGTCTTGTTTCCCAGGCCAACAAATTGAACTCATAGTTTATGGCCATTTGTTACACCCATCACAATTTTACATCTGATAAACCCTAAGCACTCCTATCTGTCTATATATCCCTGCCCTGTTATTACTTATGAGCCCGGAGTGGTTTTCGGGACCTCGTATCTCTTCCTCTATGGGCTGTGAGGAACAGAGTATCACAATATCCAGTTGCAACCTAACTGGATTCTTTGGTTAAAACCTGTAATGGTCCTTTATCAAGCAGAGAAGTCACAGCCTCAAATAACAGCCTTCATTTTTCACCTCAAATTTTTCTGAAGCCACTAGTGGAAGACTGGAAAACCCTGAACATTGTGAAGCTTCAGTCCTACAGATACTAGAATAGATCCACACTTAAACAAAAAGTCTGTTTTCTCCTCTTCCCATGAAGAAGTAGACTGAATTCAGTTAAAAGTGACTCAGACTTACCAGGTGTAAAAACCAGGTGCCTGGCTTCTCTGAGCATCCATAGGTAGAATCCACAGGTGGGACACGTGACAGTTTCTCAGCCTGCAAGAAGACTGAACTTCATAGCTTTAAATGGGCCATTACCTTTTCATATTTATCCCAAACTGTTAAGGTCAGTGTTAAAATTTGACCTTTTCCCTGCCAACCCGTTAGAGTAATTAAGCCCCTGTGTCTTGCAACACAGGAAGCTATGACTTTGTTATTAAATTCTCATAAAGAGCCTATTAAAATTAAAATTGCTTCACTCTCGGGCTGAATGTATTAACAGTATTGCACTGGATAAACACAAACCCTCAGTGCAGTGTTTTAAAATGCATGAGTTGAGGGCAGAGCAAGCTCTTCCAGCTACCTCCTCTGTAGCAGAACGTTACGCATTTAGTGACCACTTCTCCTCGTATTTGTTCAGATGTTTCCATTTTAAATCTGTGTCTCTAGATTTAAATCTGTATGGGGGGAACTCAGTTCACTGTTAGCACTTATGGAGCAGGTCCAGGGAAACAGAATACTTATAATGACCCCTGCTCCCGTCACCCTAATTATTAGCTCCGAGGACAGTGCTCAGACCCTAACCTTCCTGGTGGGGAGCACAGCTCGGGATTATTCTTTTAGCTAAGTCCAGGATAGCTGTGTATCACCTGCAAAATGTGCTTACAAATGCAGATTTAAACAACCCACCATAGACCTCCTGAATTAGAATAGGCAGAGGTGATTCCTTCCTGAATCTACTGTGTAAACTAAGCTCTCAAGGGATTTACAATAGTGAAGTCTACTTTGAACGCTGCTAGAATTCAGTTAGTTAATTCGATCATTCAGAATATGAATTGTACAGCTGTTACGTGCCAGGGGTTATGCTAGGCCTCGGGGACACAGTGGGAAACTAAAGACCTACGTGCTTGTCCTTATGGGTATTACAGTTTATTAAAGAAACACAAAGTAAACAAAGAGTAAATAAATAAATACAGGAATAAGTGGATTTCTGCATCTGGGGAGATAAGGTAGACACACTTTTTCCTGTTCCTCCTAAGTGCAGATAAAATCCTTACACATAAGCATACAGATTCAAATAGCTGAGAAAACTCCAAACAGGGTAAATCCAAAGAAATCCACACTGAGACACATCATAGTCAAACTTCTGAAAACTGAAAACAAAGGAAAAAAATGGTGAAAGTAGAGAGGAAAAGAATACTGTGCCCAGAGGGGAAAAACAATTTGAAGGACAGCAGATTTCTCATCAAAAGCCATGGAGGCAAGGAGGGAACGGTGTGACATTTTTCAAGTGCTGAAAGAAAGCACTTGTTAACTCAGAATTGCATTTCCAGGACAAATATACTTCAGAAAGAAAGGAGATATTGCCCGATGAAGAAAAACTAAAAGAATTCCTTTCCAACAGACTTACCTTAAAAGAATGGCTAGAGGAAGTTCTCTAAAGAGAAAGGAAATTATACAAGAAGGAATCTTAGAACATCAGAAAGGAAGAAAACAAAAATAGGGGTAAATGCAGTAAACTTTCCTTCTCTGGTGTTTTTAAAACTATGCTTTATGATTGAAACAAAAACTGTAACACAGTCTGATATGGTTCAAAATGCACGTAGAAGTAATATTTAAGACAATTATATTACAAATGAGGGAGGGTAAAGGGAAGTAAGATTTCTGTGCTTCACTGAAGCTGCTAAAACGGTTTCATGAGTAGACTGTTATAAGTTGTGTATGTATAATGTAATACCCAGAGCAACTACTAAAATCATCTTTAAAAAGAGATTCAAAAAAAAAAAAAAAAAAAAAGAGATTCACTCAAAAACACTATAGACAAATTAAAATTTCCTTATAAAAGTTATTCAGGTAACTCAGAGGAAGGCAGAAAAAGGAAAGTAGAAATGAAAGAAAGAGCACAAACAGAAAAAAAATAAAATGGCAGAATCCAGCACTAATATAACAATAATTGTATCTAATATAATAAATTAAAGATTGTTAGAGTGGATTAAAGTACACAACCCAACTCTATGCTGTCCAGAAACTTCTTTCAAACTTAATTATATGGATAGATTGAAAGCAAAAGTATGGAAAAAAGATACAGCTTGCAAACACCAATCAAAAGAAAGCAGAAGTAGCTATATTAGCTACTACATTAATTAGATGCTACACTAATATAGCATCAAATAAAGTAGACTTAAGAGTAAAGAAAATTACCAGAGACATAGAGAGACAGAATATAATGATAACAGTGTCAATCCAACAAGGAGAACAGCAATCCTAAAGGTCCATACATTAAACAACAGAGCTGCAAAATATGTGCAGAAAAGAATTATAGCAGTAAAAGCAGAGATACTCAACCCATCAATAGCAGAAAACACGTTCTATTGAAGTGTCCATCGGACATATGACAAGATATACTATAGCCTGGGTCATGAAACAAACTTCAACAAATTTAAAATAATTGAAATCATATGGAGTGTGTTCTCTGACCACAGTGGAATCAAACTCAAAATCAATAACAAAAATATAAAGATCTCCAAACACCTGGAAACTAAGTAACACCGTTCTGAAAAAAATCCATGCGTTAAATAGGAAGTTTCCAGGGAAATAAATAATTACATGTAATTGGATGAAAATACAACATGAGAACCTGTGGGACACAGCTAAAGTAGTGCTGAGGAGGAAATTTATAGCAATGGATGAATACATTAGAAAAGAGGAAAAGCCTCAAATTAATAATCTAAACTCCCACCTTAAGAATCTAGAAAAGGAATAGCAGAATCAACCCAAAGTGAATAAGCAAGGAAGTAATAAAGATAAGAGCAGAAATTAATGAAATTGAAAACAGTAAAGCAATAGAGAAAAATCAATGAAAGGAAGAGCTAGCTCTTTGAAAACATCAATAAGTTGACAAGCCTCTAGCAAAACTGACAAAGAAAAAAGGGAGAGGACACAAATGATAAATATCAAGAATGAAACAGAGAATATCACTACAGACTTTGCAGATGTCAAACGGATAATAAGGAAATACTGTGAGCAAATCTACACACACATATTTGACAACTTACGTGAAACGGATGACTTCCTTGTGAAACACAAACCATCATAATCCCTTCAGTATGAAGTAGATAATTTGAATGTCCCTGTAACTATTAAGGAAATTGAATTTCTAATTTAAAAACTCCGAATAAAGAAATCTCCAAACTCAGGTTTCATCAGAGAATTCACCAAATGTTTAACGAAGAATTAACACTAATTACATGCAGTCTCTTCCAGAAAACAGAAGAGAAGGGAACACTTCCCAATTCATTTTGTGAAGCTAGTATTATCCTGATACGAAAACCATACAAAGCTAGTACAAAACAAGAAAACGATAGACCGAGATCTTTCATGACCATAGACATAAAAACGTATTTTTTTGGTCTATAACAAAATATCAGCAAATAGAATTCAGCAATATATCAAAAGAATTATACACTTGACCAAGTGGGATTTATTTCAGGGATGTAAGACTGGTTCAGTAGTCACAATTAAATCAAGGTAGTCAACCTTATTGACAGGCTAGAAAAAAGTCATTTGATCACATACGTCAACATAGAAAAAACATTCGATAAAATTCAACACCCGTTTGTGACAAAAACTATTGGAAAAATAGGAACAGAGGAGACCTTCCTCAGTGTGATATAGAACATCCACCAGAAAAACCTGTAGCTAACCTGTGGGCGTGGAAATGATAAATACAATACATTTACGATGACTCAAGAAAAGATAGGTAAAAATTTAACAAAATGTGTACACAATTTATTTACTGAAAGCTATCAAATGCTGACAAAAGTAATTTTGCAGCACCATTTACAACAGCCAGGGCATGGAAGCAACATAAATGTCCATCAACAGAGGAATGGATAAAGAAGATGTGGTACGTATATACAATGGAACATTAGCCATAAAAAGGAATGAAATTGTGCCATTTGCAGAGATGTAGATGGACCTAGAGCCTGTCATACAGAGTGAAGTAAGTCAGAAAGAGAAAAACAAATATTGTGTAATATCTCTTATATGTGGAATCTAGAAAAATGATACAGATGAATTTATTTACAAAGCAGAAATAGAGTCAGATGTAGAGAACAAACATATGGACACTAAGGGGGGAAGCGGGGGGTGGAATGAATTGGGAGATTGGATTGACATATATACACTACTATGTATAAAACAGATAACTAATGAGTACCTACCGTATAGCACAGGGAACTCTACTCAATGCTCTGTGGTGAAGTAAATGGGAAGGAAATCCAAAAAAGAGGGGTTATAGGTATATGTTTAGCTGATTAACTTTGCTGTACAGCAGAAACTAACACAAAATTGTAAAGCAACTATACTCCAGTAAAAATTAATTAAAAAAATTAAAGGAGAAACTTACTATGTTCAGTGTATTAGAAGACTCAACAGAGTAGAGATGACAATTCTCTACAAATTGATAAACAGATTAAGTATAAAGTGAGAAAAATGAGTCCACCCAATCTCAAGACTTATTATGTAGCTACAACAATCACAACTATGGTATTGGAAGAAGAATGGACACATAGGTCAGTAAAACAATATAGAACCCAGAATTAGACCTGCACAAATATGCCTAACTGATTTTTCACAAAGGTGAAAAAGCAATTCAGTGGAGGAATGATATCCTTTCAACGTGTGGTGCTGGAAACTGGGGAATCCGATTGGACATCCTCAACCTAAATTTCACATATTATAAATGGATTCTGAACTTGAACATACAACATAAAACTATAAAACTTTGAGAAAAATATAGGAGAAAATCTTTGAGATTTTAAGCTAGGCACAGTTCCTAGAATTGACATGAAAAGTGCAATTTATCAAAGAAAGAAAATGATAAATTGGATTTCATCAAAATTTAAAAAAAAATCTTTTTCTCTGCAAAACATCCTATTAAAAGGATGAAAAAATAAGCTATAGACTTTGGAGAAAACTTTTGGTGAAGGACCAGAATCTATAATATATAAAGAACGCTCAAAACTCAACAATAAAAGAATCAAACAACCTAGTTACAAGGTGGACAAAAGACATGAAGAGACATTTCATGGAGGAGAATATACAGATGGCAAGTAAGCACATGAAAAGATGCTCAGCGTTATTAACCATTAGGGGAATGCAGATTAAAACCGCGATGTGATTTTGGTGCACACCTATTAGAATGGCTGGAATGAAAAACAGTGAGCCCTTAATGCTGGCAAGGATGTGGAGAAATTAAATTGCTCATACGTTGCTGAGACAAGTGGTATAGCCACTTTGGAAAATAGTTTGTTTCTTTAAAAACTAAACATGCAGCTACCATGTAACCTAGCAGTTGTCCTTCTGGGCATTTATCCTAGAAAAGTGAAAACGTATGCTTGCACAAAACCTGTACAGAAACGTTTATAGCATCTCTATTCATAATAGCCAGAAACTGGAAACAACCCAGATGTTTCAGTGCTTACACAATACAGTACATCAATATCATGGAATATTACTCAGCAATAAAGGAATAAACTATTGAATATGCAACAATCTGGATGACTCTTCAAAGAATTATGCTGAACGAAAAAAATACCGTCCCAAAAGGTCACATACTGTATGATGCAATTTCTGTAAGCATCTTGAAATTTCAAAATTACAGAAATGGAGAACAGACTACTCATTGCCAGGGATAAGGAGAGAGTGGGAGAGGGAGGAAAGTATGTGTGAGTATTAAAGGGCAACATGAGGAATCTTTGTCTGATGGGAATATTCCGTATCTTGTCTGTATTAATATTACTATAGTACAATATCCTGATAAACTACAAGGGTTTTGCAACTCTGCCCATTGAGGGAAACCAGGTAAAGGGTAGACATAGGCTGTCTCTGTATTATTTCTTAGGACTTCAGGTAAATCTACAGCTATCTCAAATTAAAATGGTCAACTATAAGTAAAATAAAACAAAACACTTAAAGCAATAGAAAAAGAACACTTATCAAGTTAATAAAAACAGTAAGTGCTGTGAAGAGAATGAACAGATGGGGGACAGCTAGACATAGCGAGGTAGCAATGTTCAGAAAAAGCCTTTTTGAGGCGGGAACACTTCATCTAATCCGTGAATGATTTGAAGGAGCCAGCTGTGTAGAGTAGGAGAGCATGGCAGGCAGACGGAAACCTTCAGAGGCCCTGTGTTGTGAGAGCTCTTAGCCGAGGCCCTGTGCTGTAACAATGACTGCTGTTATTTAGACAGTGCTATACTTCCCCCAGAATTTTGTCACAAGTCTTATCTCATTTGAATATTAAAACTACCCTGTGGCATCGGAATTATTAACTCTTTAACTTCCCCTTAGTGTATGAGGATGATAGGCTGAAAAAAAGTTAAGTGATGTGTTCAGATGTGCTTGATATGGTGAACTTGGGACTCAGATCTGGTGCCTATAGTTCTAAAGTCCATCTTTCTTCCACTGTGCGCTCGTGATGGTACTATATTATTTACTATAATAATGGAAGGGGCAAATACATAGAAACCTGCTTTTTAATAACGAACAATTTATTAAGGAGACGTAATTGGCATAATATTAGCAAGAAATAGAAAAGCCTTTATGTTTTTGCTGCCAGCTAGTATGGTGAGGGTGATTGACAGTGTAAAATACAGAAGGTTATTTTAAACAATTTTCTCAACACCATTTACTAAATAATCTTATTCTCTCTGCCCCTCTCACCCCCACTCAACTTGCTTGTGGTGGCAACTTTATTATATTCTAAATTATCACCTGTGCTAGGATGGGTTTCTATATATTCTGTTCCATTAATTCGTGTGTTGATGCTGTTGTCAAACCCTTTTGATTATTATAATTTCATAGTTTATTTTAATTTTGTATATGGCAAGTCTTCTCTCATTGGTGAAAGGGATGAACTTTTTTTAATTCTGATTTTTCTTTAAAACATCACCTCTCATTAAATGAATACCTTTTCACCTGCACGGAAGAAAAAAGATAAATGCAGATAACTCAAAGTAGAAGGGAAAGAGTGATTATATTACAATGTTTAGGACCGTGGCTCGAATCTTTTTAGATCATCACAGGCTAGGCGCTCTCCTATCCTCTCAGTTTTGGGAACATGCTAATTAGGCAATAACTGCATGTTGGATGATTGAGTGTCCTTCTTTTCATGTTGGATTCCAATTTATCTCGTGCGTTAATTGGTGATATAGATATGTCACGTTAAGTGCCCACGTGGTTCTGTTCTGTCCTGTTATTCTTCATCAGAGCATCCTGTTTCTCTCCTTCCTAGCACTTATTACAGTCTGTAATTATTTCTTTGCTTTGCTTATTACCTGTGTTCCTTACCGGAGTGGAAACTCCATGAAGATAAGGGCCACGCTCATCTTATTTCACACTTTCTATTGTTCTTAAAACAGTGCTTGACCTCTTACAGGTGTTCAGGAACCATTCCTTGAAAAAGTTGTTCAGTGAATTTAGTGTAAATAAACTTATTTTTCCAGAAGGATTGGGAAACAAACTCTTCTCTTACCCAGACATGGGTTGTCAATTTGTAAAATAAAAATAATGCCATCTCCATAGAGATGAATCTGTCAGTGATTCAGAAAAATAATTCATGTTTTGTAATGACTCATGAATTGGATCATCAAAAAAATCAATTACCATGGAGTTCTGGGGAAACACACTGAGTCCTTGGGTTCGGAATGCTGTCTATAACTGCTTGTATCCCATATTCTTTAATGTGGAGTTTAGGAGAGAGGGGTGGTGAGTCAAAACAGAAAAGAGGTAACTTTAGTAACTTTTGCCTTGCGTGGATTGAGTCATGGTGTCGTAAAGCCCTTGAAGAAATGTCGTTACCAACATAGCACTGTCTTTCACGGCTCACTTTTACTTGGCCAGAAATTTAATTTCAAGTAATCGTTGGATAGGTGATGATGTTCCGCTGCCCCCTTGAGCTGAACGAATTAAAATGTGATGTTCTCTTAGTTTGTAAGTGGGTAGGAGTTCATTGGACATAGCCCATTAGTCACTTAATTTTTTTGCGGTATGAATGGGACGTCTCTTTGCCATTTTGCATGAAGGGACTTTATGGCAAGCCATAAAGAGGGACAGTAAATTTGTGGGCATGTACTCTGGGACCACATCACCCTTGTTGGCTCAGTCCCTTTTCAGGGATGATTTCAGTCAAGTTCCTGCCCCGGTGCCAGGGAGTAAGTGTTCACCTTAAAATTCTTTCTTCTAAGAATGGTTCTTCACCCTGCAACGTTCTTCCAAGTCCTTTTTTTTTCCTCCAGACAAGGGAAATTGTGGGGCTCAGCAAAAAAATGGAGACACAACTCAAGCAGAGTTTAGCGTGACTGCATAGAGCATAAATCTATGCATCACTTCTTACCTTAATAAACTGCACTTTTGTTTCAGGGTTGGTGAGTCTAGATGGGGCCAAAAAGTGAAAAGGTGACAATTTCACCATTATCCATGAATTTTCTTTTGATCTTTTTCTTACTATCTTGAGTCTTTACAGATTTTGTTTTATTTTTAGGATGTAAAAGAGTCACACTGTGTCCTTTTTTTCTCCCTCATAATCTTTTATATGTAATTTAAATGTAGAGAATTTGGAGGTGCTCACATATAGCTTAGGTGGGAATTATTTTGGTTTGTGTCAGAAGCTCAACAAACTACTCTTGACATTAAACCGTAAACTATTGGTGATTTTAGTGGAGATTTTTTTTTCCTTCGTGAAGGTTGAAGTCTGTCTAACCCATTATGTGAATCTGAATCAAGGTTGGTGTTTTATTTGTCATTCCTTTGGTCCTAAATTTCATTAGACATTTTCTTAGGGAAAAATTAATTGATCCTGGGGGTGGTGATGATAAGTCATTGGAGGTAAAGCCAAATTAATTTTTGCACCACCTCTGACTTTTCAGTCTTTGTGGAATTAACTCTGTTAGGTTCTGAGAATGTTTATGGGTATTATAAAACATTTACATCTTGATGTATTAAGGCACTTGAGTCGTTTTTAGCCATTATTAAGGGAATTATATTAGGATTAGTCTTGTTATCAATCTGTGCATCTGGCACCTAGCTAAGAAATGGCTGTTTTATCCTCATTAAAGCCATAAATAGAACTTTATTAACTAGCATGCGCTAAGTGCCAAGGCGGGTGGCAAAAACCCTCTCTAGTTTGGAGGAGACCTGGATTCCTGAGCATCCAAACTTAAATGAATAAGTCTTTGACATTTTGTAAAGAGCTTCCTCTGCAGAAAAGTGCCCTGCCCCCTTGGGGTTTCAAAATACTGCAGGAGATGAAGACTCCATGGAAACTTAAACAATTGGGACTGACAGATTTAATCCCTTTGACATACTTGTGAAATTCTCACTAAATACATTCTGATTCTGTATTGGTCTTGAAGAAAGAATGCTGAGAATGACTGTATGGAAGGTTGTCGTGGAGAAGTGATAGGTAAAATATTGACGGAGATAGAATATTGACGGTCAACCGAGCAATGTATTTGCTCTCGAGTGAGGCCCTGGATGTTGGGGTTTGGTTTTATTTATCTGAATCTCCTTTTGCCATCAAGATTAGTTCTAATCGGCTTAGATGAAACCTGGCTGAAAGATTATAAACAAAAGATAATGATAAATGGTAATGTTCCCACTTGGCTGGGATCTGGGGTGAGTGGAAGAGCGATTCATAATAGCTTGGTCTAGGTGAGGCTTTTTTTTTTTAATGATCTGGAAGAGAAAGTAAATTGCATGCTAATGAAATTTTCAGACAATACTAAATTGGAAGGTGTTATAGACAGGAGTGTGGGTCAAGAATTATACAAGCCTCCCCTAAAGAGGTTAGAAATAGTAGAAAAGATGACAATGAGATTACACTTGGAAAAGACAGGCTAATTCCTCTTTTCGGGGGTTGGAGAGGGGAATAAGAGGAATCCTGAAATGGAGCTGGTGGGAAAACTCAGAAGAAAAATGTTCTATGCAGTTTTCACTGTGGTGTTGCTCCAAAGACTCTCCCTTGTTTCCCGGCTGCAGTGGAGTGAACGGCACGCCCCCAGATACAGAGACAGCAGCCACGCTGTCCTCCTTTCCCCCAACTTCCGGGGCTGCCTCTTTGCTCCCTCTCTTCATTTTCCTCTCTCTTCCTTTTTTCCTTCTTTCGTATCTATCAGCTCACCCACCCCTAGTCTGGAGCATTTATTTCTGGTACCTTCAGTAGGAGAAAGATGGAGACAGATTGGAGAAAGGTTGGCAACGGAGAGTGAAACAGATTAAAGGAAGGGAAGGTTTGATTTATGAAGAGAGATTAAAGGCATTGAATTTGCATAGCCTGTCCAGGCAGCATCTAAAGGAGGACACGTGCAGAGGCACTTCGGTGATATAAACAGGAGGGTGGTCGTGACACTGTGTAGTCCCAGGAGCAGGGGTATTGCCAAAAGTAATTAAAATAGGGAAATTATATAATCAGAATTCATTGCGGGAGAAAATTAAGGGTTGGAAACAGTGTTCTACATGTCCATCCCAGTCAGTGCCTGAACCAGGGACATCCCAAGGGCTTTGGCTATGTTGAACGTGTAGCCACTTATGAACAGGAAACCCCAGGAACAAGCCCAAATGCCTGAGCCTTCATATGTAAAGTGGCTATTTCTTTTTGCTTTGGGTTTTTGGACCTATGTGTCTAGGAAGGTGCTCAGCCTAACGGATCTGCATGTTGATAGCCCACCGGCACACAAAAAGACAAGAGAACTCACATCAACTGAGCACATGGTGAGGGGTGTAATGGGCTATAAATTATAATAATGTTGAGCAGCTAACATTCAGAGATGCTTACTCTGCACCAGATGCTGGGACAGGCAATTTACACATACTATCTGACTGAATTGTCACCGTAACCTTATGGAATGGGCACTGTCACGGTCCCATTTTACTGACGAGGAAAGTGAATCTCAGAAAGGTTATGTACACTGGCCACTGTCACTCAGCGTGGGAGTGGTAGAGCTAGGAGATTGCAAAATGATTCCAGAGCCCATACTTTAAAATAATCTGTCAGGTTAGTAAATAGGTCATTGAGAAAACCGTCATGAATGTGCCAGGGGAGAAATAGCTTCACTGAGGGCGTGGACCTTGAAGGGCTTTGTTCTGGAATTCATAGCAGAGGAGGGAGGGTAGTATCCAGGGTAAAAGAAACAGACATGGAGTGGGGCCTTTGCACAGTTTTGTGTGGCAGCACTGAGTAAGGAATAGCACTGGTGGTGTTAATAGGAAGAGCAATATTCCTAATAGTAGCAAATGAATTCTGTGGGTGCTCACTGGGTACCATGAATAGTGTTGCTGCTTTCTATGTATTTCTCACTGGATCCGCATAGAAAACACCTGAGGGTCATGAAGATGGGAGTGATTCAGTAACTTGCCCGAGATCTCACTGCTACTCTATGAACTGGTCCGAGGGTGAGCCCAGGCAATTTGACAAGCTGCCCTGCCTCCTGCCTGACTTGAATGGAGAGAAAGTGGAAGAAAAGTAGGCCATAATGGGCATATAGGGACAGGAATGGGTAAGTGTTTATCAACAGCCAAAACAAAGACTATTCTTTGTTTGTATTCTCTTTGGAGTGGTAAGTTACTGTGCTTCTGAGTAGAGAAAGAATATTACCTGCATATGCCGAGAAGTAAAAGCTCTGAATTAAAGGCATCACTTCTTAGTTTTAATTCTGAGAGAAGCTGTCTTCATCTAAATTCCTGAGTATTGACTTGTTCTTGGGAAAAGTTCCAGATTGTGCATAGATCAGCATGCCCGTCCTAAAGACAGATGGACGTGGTGTAATCTCAAAGTGAAAAATCTAAGGGAAATTTTAACAAGGTAATTTTCGTCTCCCTTTCTGAACAGTGAATTTTACAGCTGCCTGTGACTCCAGGGCCTTCTCCACAACTTCTACTGGGTCCCTTCTCTTAAGGGACATTTAAGCAACCTGTCCATCACATTCCGGGATGTCCATCACATCCCGGAAGTCTTCAGAACCATGGAGGGCGAGCTTTGCATACTAATAATGCCTTTTCATTTGCTGGGCATTCCGTTTTCTATAGAAAAAAATTTTTTAGAAAAGAATTCAGAGAGATAGTGGCTTTTAAAAAAATATTTATTTGGTTGCACTGGGTCTTAGTTGCAGCAGGCGGGCTCCTTAGTTGTGGCTTGCCGGGTCCTTAGTTGTGGCACACAAACTCTTAGTTGCGGCATGCATGTGGGATCTAGTGCCCTGACCAGGGATCGAACCCAGGCGCCCTGCGTTGGGAGCACGGAGTCCCAACCACTGTACCACTGGGGAAGTATGCTAGATACTTCAAGAAGCACTTTGTTTTTGTTTGTTTGTTTATACATCTTTATTGGAGTATAATTGCTTCACAGTGCTGTGCTAGTTTCTGTTGTACAACAAAGTGAATCAGCCATATGCATACATATATCCCCATATCCCCTCCCTCTTGGGCCTCCCCTCCCACCCTCCCTATCCCACCCCGCTTTGTATACATTGTTTCATTCAATCCATCCTTACAACCTACATGTTATGTAGGTTCTAGTACCCTCAGTTCACAAGTAGGAGAATCCACACTTCAAGAGATTAAGGAGTTGTATACATTGTCACACTGTTGCAAACTGACTAAGCCAGGATTTGATTCAGTATCTAGGTGATGCTAAAATCCTCATGTCTAACTCTTTGTTTCATACTACAGAGAATAGGGTAAATTTTCTGTGTGTTCTGGTTTATCCCATTTCTTCTCAAGCAGACTCTGCAGTCGAAGTGGAAACATCAACAATCCACTTCTTGGTTCGGTTGCACTGGCTGAACTTCACATAATATGTATAAGTATCACCGAGCGTCAAGAACAGGAAGAAAATGAACATTCCCTCCAAAAGCTGGGTGATTTTAAACCAGGAAGGGTGTCTGCCTTCATAGATTTGGCCCCAGTTCATCCAAATGTCTCTACATGCCATTAGTCAAAGAGTGACAGAGATTCACAGTGACACACTGTAGGAGGATCTACAATGGATACATCTACATATACACATACTTTTTCTTTCTTTCTTTACCATCCTCTAATTAGAAGCTGCATATCTCTGGAAAGGCCTCAGTAGTTTGACAGTGAGTGGCAGGTGTGGCCAAATTACCTGCAATGGCATTTTAAATTTACTGCCTACTCCTGGCTTATCTAATGTGAAACCAGCTTTGTTCCTGAAGCTGTTCTTATTTGGAGGGAAAGAGAGAGGGAAGGCTTTCCAAGTACATGACTGCAATGTAGTAAAGCAATTCTTTGTGTTGATCCTCGTGGGATGTAGATAGTGCTCTAATAGATGGAGGGAAAGAGCTTTACCTGTGCTTGTTTTGAATGTCATTCTATAAAGAGCATTGACTATTAATTAGATTCACACAGCATCTAGGCCATGGGTGCTTAAATGGTGGATGGTAATAATTTCACCCCATTATTCATATTATCTACTTAGCAGCTAGAAAATATAATTCCTCTTGCAATTTTATCCCTGTTCATTCTTTGGCTTTGCCAATGGCACTGAAATTAACTAGTTCGCTCAATCTCTTTGCCTACGCCATCAGGACAGCTCTGGGGGTAGTTCAGAAATCAATTTCAACCAGTTCACACCTGTACCTAAAGCAAACCCCGATGATGCTTGCTGGTAAGCCGCCAATATTTGGAAGAATCATTGTGCTGATGAGGCCTTAACATATACTATCCTGTCTAAATACAGCATCACATTCAGAACCGGTGGTGGAGATGCTGGCTTAAGGAACTACAGAACTAGAGCAAATGTTTTTATTCATTGAAGGCCATTTGCTTACCTGTATGCCGGAGGAAGAAACCACAGCAACAATATTTATAGCCTTTAATATGGTGTCAGTGTTCCCCTTGAGTCAGGGCAAGTCGGGCATGATTCCAAAAAGTGGGGAGGACCTTCGTTTCTTTCATGCCACCTTGTAAACTGGACAACTGTTCAATCACGGAGCAGAATGCCCCTGACCCTGGAGCCTCTTGCGGGAACGGAAATTATTTCCCCTCATCAGTCACTGGTATTCAGTTAAGTGGCATTCATGCTGGGTTGTCTTAGAGGTACTGGGACCCTGTTCACATTATATACGGGTGCATGAAGAACATTGTTCTTCTTATTAAAGGTTTATTAACTGCAGTTTGTGAAATGGGGTGAAAACAAATACACTTCCAAGTGGCCTGCATGCTTGTCATTCCCTTGCCTGGCACATAAAACCCTAGAGTATGGGGGAATTTGCTGAAACAACGGTTGAGAAGAAACATTCAAAATAGGTAGGCTCACGCTGAGAAAGGAACAGAAACCTCAGAAATTTGGGTTCTTATCATTGTAGTTTTGCTTCAGTTCTTACTATAGGGAATCAAGAAAAAGTAGAATTAAAAATAACGGTTAATGGGACTTCCCTGGTGGCGCAGTGGTTAAGAATCCACCTGCCAATGCAGGGGACACGGGTTCAATCACTGGTCTGGGAAGATCCCACATGCTGCGTAGAAGCTAAGCCCGTGTGTCACAACTACTGAGCCTGCGCTCTAGAGGCCGCGAGCCACAACTACTGAGCCTGTGTGCCGAGAGCCTGTGCTCCGCAACAAGGGAAGCCACGGCAATGAGAAGCTCGTGCACCACAATGAAAAGGAACCCCCGCTCGCTGCAACTGAGAAAGCCCGCGTGCAGCAATGAAGACCCAATGCAGCCAAAAACTAAATACATAAATAAATAAACAAACAGACAAATAAATAATTTTTTTTAAAAACTGGTTAAAAATATTGAGGGATCTGTCACAATGGTACTGGGATGGGATGGGGGCGTTCTGTTCATTTGCAAGTTTGGAATTGCGGATACTAAATATATTAAGCTCAGTAGGAAGTTCTGCATAAATCACCATGACAAACGCATTTTATTAGAAATACGGAAAGAACCGGGACTTCCCTGGCAGTCCAGTGGTTAAGACTCCGTGCTTCCACTGCAGAGGGTGTGGGTTCAATCCCCGGTCAGGGAGCTAAGATCCCACATGCCATGTAGCATGGCCAAAAAAATATATATATATATGGAAAGAACCAAAGAGTGGAAAGTTTAAGACTATTTCTGAAAGTGTGCATTTGGAGGGCATGTGAGCTGAATTAAAGGAACGGGGAGCATTCATTTTGGTACAGATGGGTACAGCCTTCGTACTGATAGTATATGTCCATGTCTGTGGGAGCCCAGAGCCCTGAAATCCCACATCTCTGTATATGGCTAAAGGTTTTCATTCCCCAAACACCTCTTGAGCATTGCTGAGGGCTGATTCTAATGCACAATGAGAGAGGTATGTCTGTCCCATGCATTCTGAAGCAGTGAGACCTTCTACTTTTCCTTCTGGTGAGAGTTTGTGTTTAAGGATGTAAATGACCATCCCCTTGGCTTGGATCTCCTCCCTGCTTATCCTGTTCCCAAGTACTAGCCCATCAACCTTCATATTTTGCAGTCTCCACGGCCAAGAAAGGAGAATAGGGCCTGTCAGCAACATCAGAGGGGGGCTTTGATTCTAGGTAGATTCCATTCTTCCGCTGTCCTCTTTGTGAAAGCTCTAGTTGTACTGGAGACATCAGGGTCTACCAAGAAGCACCTTACCTACATGGATGTAAACGTAACCTGCGGAGGAATGCAACAGTAAATCATCAGTCACGGAATTACATAAATGGAGGCTTCTTGTCTAAAAGTGGTATGACATGCAGTCGGGAAGCATTATTTATTTCAGACCAAGCCAGTATTATTAGAGTAAGCTCAAGGCAGGTGAAATGTATTGCATCAAAATATTAATTATACGCCACCTTGGCACCAATAATAAATGTTCACCTATGGCCTTCTTTCCAGGGAAGATGCTGAATAGGTTCCAAAGCAACACTCTGAGTAATTCAAGGGAGCCTGAGTCTCAGCAGGAGGGCTTCACTGACATCAGTGCTATGGCATCCGTTTCTAACCCCCACAACTGTTTTCCTCTCTTTTCCAAAGGGCTCTGAGTGCCGAGTCTCCTTGTATCTTAAAATGTGTCATTAAAGACACATTCCCAGTGACAGTAACTTGGGAAAAGTTCAGAGTCTTGACTCAGACATGCGAGAACTTTTGAAATGTCTGACCTTGGTGTGAATCCAAGCTCGGTGACCTTCCTTCTTCCTGGTTGCCTTGGGTGAGTTTCTTCCAGTCTGTACCTCTATTTCTCCTTAATATTAATAAACTAAGATGCTTGTACCTGCTTTTAATGATTGCTGTAGGAATTAGACTTATTTACTACACTTAGGACATGGTAGTCTCAGAGTTAACATTGTAACTCTGATGATGAAACCATGGTCATGAGGAATGTAAGCTTATGTTTTGTGAGTTCTAGGAGTTAAGCAGTCATATTCTTAATCAGTGCTATCTGAATTATCAATAGCCCTGCATGGACTCTAAGCAGATGTCTCTTGTGCTATTGGTAATTTCCATTAGAGTCTTTTTATTTACCCATTGAACTGGAGACTGACCCGAGGCTACCCCAAAGGGGGAACGGTGACTCCCCAAATACTGCATAGGCTTCCCTGGGTAGCAGAGGCTTCCTCTGGCGACCTAGGTCTTGGGTGACAGATATCCCCCCGATGCATCCCATTCGATAGGCTTTGACACAAGGAAGACTGGACTTGGGGGAAGCTAATTACCCTAAATGATATTGCTGATTTCTTTGTTCCATCTCTGTATCCCTGCACTAGAGTTCAAGGTCTGTGAGGGCAAGGACGTGTCTTCTCCACTCACGGCAGGATTTGACAGGCGGGATATATTAGAATGAATGAATGAAGAGTGAACAGATTGGAGAATTAGATCAAGGGGTCTAAACCCAAATGCCTACAGAAATCTGCACATTTTGAGTTGGGCTGGCTCTAAAATGCTAAGGCAAGGGTGAAGCCCGTGACAGTCCGAACACCCCACCCAAGGGTGTTTAAAGTCATTTGATATTCACAGGTGGCAGCTAGAGAAAACACATTTGCATGAAGTCTCCAAGAGTGAACTCAGTAACTTTATTATTCTCAAGTTGAAATGGAGGGTTAAGGGAACAAAGTGACTAATCCGTATTTAAGATGGCCAACGAGCGCTGCCCGAAATAGTTATGATGTTACTTGCTCTGTCTCATCCATCTGTTCAGACTCAAAATTACGCTGGCAATATTTTCGGGAGAAAACAAACATGTTAACAGTCCTATATTATAATTGGTATATGGCAATATGGTATTCATTAAATTAGCCAACGGATGTGTTTTGAGTGCCTACTGTGTGTCAGACCTGGTGCTGGGCGTTGCGGCTGCAGTACCAAATACTACAACATTCACAGTCTCATGGATTTCATCCAGCATCATTCTCACCACTGCTAACACAATGCAATGCCTGGCACATAGTTGGGCTTTAATAAACGTTTGCTTGAGTAAACATTTAATAGCAAGGAGGAAATGGAAATCTTTGCAGATTGCTAGCTCAAAGTATCTGTGTATATGCGCATATGTAAACATACACAAACACAGACATGTGTAACATATAACATGGCATGATAAAACTTTTCTCCATTTCTCGTGTCTGAATGTCTAAAATTAAGCATATTTACTTAAATGTTAGAGAAACTTAAAAGTATCATGCTATTGTTCCTGAACTAGAAACATCTATAGGAAGTATTGGTAGAACTTAAATTCTTCTGATGAGATTTTCAGTGTAGCTTACACACATTTCCCTTTCCTATAAAAAATTAAACTCCAATTTCTTATCAAAGGAAAAACAGGCAGTGTTAAGTATCAGTGCATTCTGCACACTCCAAGCTTTTATGTCTAGAAACAAACATCTATAAGGCATTTGGCCCCTACATTCCACTTCAAGACTTGATGTAACTCCTAGCTGCATGTAGTACCCAGATGAGATGTGTGTGCTCTGATTCAGTATACAGACAGGAAGATTATTTTCCCTTAAAATTTTATCTCTAAGTTGTTTAAATTTATGGAGAAAATGTTTGTGGTCAACAGTGCTTATCAGAATGATGTAAAAAGTTATTTGTTGCAGTGTTTCTCAAGCTGTTTTGTGCATACAGATCACCCGGGAGATTGTGTTGAAAATGCGGATTCTGATTCAACAGGTCTGGGTTACAGCCTGAGATTCGGCCTTTCTAACCAGCTCCGCCATGATAGGAGCGTGTCAACCCATGGATCACACTCTGAGTAGCAAGGGTTTTTGAGCCTGTGGGTGCCACGCCGTATACTTACTACTGGATGTCTGTAATTCCATTCCAACCCATGTGATAATCCTGGGGTGGGTACGGTGATGGCTTTTATTATCTCTAGGTTGAAAAAAATGAAACTCAGTGACGTAAGGTGCACTTCCAGGAAAAAGCAGAGCTGGGATTCGAATCCGGGAACTCTGGCTTCAAACTCATGCTGTTAAGACTGTCCACTGCCTGTCTTCACTGCTTCAGTCGCTGAACCAAGGTCTGAGGTCTGTAATCAGACAGGGGCAGAACATCTCGATATGCCTCTGTGCTGGGGTGAATTTTAGAAGGTGCTTTTGGTAGTCCCTGGTGCGGAATGGTGGATTGTAATCCTGGAGCTTTACAGTCTACTGGAACCGTCAGTAATTCTCGGACATTAGTTTTCAAGGTAGTGCTTCTCGTTAATACTCTGTCACCCCGGGAGGGTACGGAACCATTTGCTTTAGCTCCCAGTAGTGTGAGAAAGGTTAATTAACAATTACATGTGGCTCCTGACTTTGAACAGAATGAGCTTTTATCATTTTTACCAGTGATGCCCTTTGTTTGTACACAAGTTATAGAATGACTTTTGGGGAGTTATTTTTAGATTAATACAGGAATGTACTCATCTGTTTAGCAATGAGGATGATCTTTCCTTCAAATCGCACCACTGAGCAGTCTTTGCAGATGTCAATGTCAGAGGTATCGTTTCCTTGATTTGTTGGGAAGAGTGAAATCAGATTGATGGAGGAAGTTGACCTTCTACCTCTGACTGGTGCTGCAAAGAGTAAAACCCCACCGAGGCATGCCTTTTGTGTAACCAATAGGATATGAGGAAGTCATTCATTTCGACTTAGATGCTAACTGGTACCATCCCAATCAGCTCCCATTTTAATCAAAGAAGAAGGGAGACATCCGTGAGCCCTTCAATGCTTATATTATAGAACTATAGCTGTTCGTTGGAAATTGCTCAAATGCTGCTTTCTTATGCCATTTTGAGTAGCTTTCCATTTAATAGCATGACCAGCATCTGTCTCATCCACAAACAATACTAATTTTGAACCAAAATATAGCTGCAGTAAAAAGAAGATGCAGAGAATAAGAATTATAAAATGGAAAGGTAGAGATGGACGCATCCTGGGGAAAAATGCCTCCCAGGCAATTTGAAGGAACAAAATAATGCAAATGTTTTCTGAATGTAGTAAGGATTTGAGGCCATTGGTAAAGAGAGCAAATTGAATGAGTAATATAAAGAATCAGCCTACAATAAGAGAATAATGATTTCACGAAGCAGTGTAGGAAGAGAAGGGAGGACGGGGAAATCTGAATACCTTTGATAGTTGGAATGAAATGGAAATATAACAGCTTAACGAGGGGAATAGAGAGAAGAGGCAACAAGGTCATAAGAGAGGACCAATGCTTTTAAGCAAAATGAGGGGAAAAGTGTAGAAATGTGGAAAATTGTGGCCACAGCATTTTTAGACAAAGGGGGAAACGTCGCTTGGATTATTGCGTTTAGAAACTACCTTGTCATGAATTCTGCCACTCTGCCTGAAAGTTAAATTAGTCACGTGTGATAAGAACCGGCATGGATTGTAATGATAAACAGCAGTAATTTCAGTATGAATAATATGTGGAATGTGGGAAACAAAGGAGAGTAACACTAGAGCAGTGTTTCTATTGTGGTTAAGATGCATTTAACACACTTGGGGGACAAAAGGATTTCGTACCTATTAGGTGCTCAATTAATACTGAAAGTGTCTATGGTGGTGAGGGGGCAGCTTTTATTATTGTGTGAAATGTACAATTACAAATAAAGGATATGATCCTTTCTACTCCAGACACTAAATTCTTCTAGATGAAGGTCATGCAGTCTCTTGCCAGGATTACACCACAGGAGGTGGTGGAAACTACAGGGATGAGATTTGTTTTTTCTCCTCCCAGTCTCTCCCTTATTCACTTTTTTTTCCCCTCCTAAAGTTTAGGATCTCCTAAAAACTAAAGACTTCCCGTTGGGGTGTGTGTGTGTAGTTCAGATCTAAACTGTATAGGGTAAAAGAATGTCTTTTTCTATATAAATTTATTTAATATATTTTTGGCTGCATTGGGTCTCCATTGCTGCACACGGGCTTTCTTTAATTGCGGCGAGCTGGGGCTACTCTTCGTTGCGGTGCACGGGCTTCTCGTTGCAGTGGCTTCTCTTGTTGAGGAGCACGGGCCCTAGGTGCACGGGCTTCAGTAGTTGTGGCACATGGGCTTCAGTAGTTGTGGCTCGCGGGCTCTAGAGCGCAGACTCTGTAGTTGTGGTGCAAGGGCTCAGTTGCTCCGCGGCATGTGGGATCTTCCCAGACCAAGGATCGAACCCATGTCCCCTGCACTGGCAGGCGGATTCTCAACCACTGTGCTACCAGGGAAGTCCCTAGAACGTCTTTTTCTTTAATGACCAGTATCAGTGAATCCTGGTGTGCCTTTGAACTCTGGCATTAAAGTAAGGAAGGTGCAGTTAATAAAGAAATTGGTATTTTTCCAATGAAGTATCACATAGAATAATCTGGTAGGAATAGCTCTAGTGGCTTCTCATGGGAGGAAACAGTTTCAAAAAAAATTTTTTTAAAGAAAATCTAATTATATGTGAATTTTTCTTTGGTGGGAGGTAGCTCTGAGAATTTACCAAGAAATTAAAATTGCTCAATAATCCAGTGTCAAACAGAGATATTCAGACATTAAAACCAACCTGTTAATATCCATGTTTCTACTGGCCTTAAGTCCTGCTTTTTCTTGTAGAATTTTAGATAACGTCTCAAAGAAACCAACAGAATGATTTGGAGAGGGGACCTCTTCTCATCCATTTGTGTTTCATCCCAGGAAGTTTGTACACTCAGCCTGATTTTTTTGCCCCTTCCAGATGAGCAGTCTTATTGGCACACTGTCAAACAGTCACTGAACTGTCCATGCCTCATGACTTCACACCTCCCTGTTACCAGCTTTGCTGTCCTCCAGATGTGGGTAGGAAAAGACTTGCCTGAAGTAAATAGTTAACTAAACCTCAGCTTGGGAGCTGCATCCGTGAACGCTCCAGTTCTCTACTTCTTACAAAACACAGTTCAAAAAAATTCTAGAATGACATTCAAAGTCCTTTTTGATGTGGCTCCAGCCTGTTTCATCCTGTTCTCCACTACACACGGTGACATACTGAAGGTTACAACGTGGTTGATTCTGGGCTCCTACAATTCTCTTCCTCCCTGACTCTATTTATGCTTTTTCCCCCACCTGGGGGATGTCTCCCTTCATGTCTAAATCATACCTACCCTTCATAATCCAGCTCAAATATTAATATGCTTTACATATCCAGAAGGTATTGGAGCTGGAATTTAAACTCAGGCACTCTGGCTTCAAAGTCTACATTCTTAGTTCTACACCAGACACCCCCTCAAAACTTACGTCTCCCAAGAAACTGTGCTGATTCTCCCTAGCGTGATTTAAGCTCTCCCTCTTCCGAGCATCCTTATGACTCTGTCTGGGCTCATCATTTTAGGCTTTAAATATGTGTTGACCAGGTCCTTTGATAAGCTCTCAGAGCACAAAGTGGAATAATTTCCTCCCTTCAAGAAGCTCACAGTCTAGGTTTGGAGAGAGGCAAGCAATAAATATCTAGGAGATAAATCACTCTGAGATAACTTAGATACCCTGTTATCTCAGTGGGGGCATGTGAATATAGGATCGTAGAAATCCAAGGGAAAAGAGACTAGTTTAGCCTCCGTGGGCTAGGAAGAGATACTCCCAACTCCACTTGGGAAATGATATTTGAATTGGACCTTGAAGCATGGGTGTGGTTTTCCTCTACAGAGGGTCAAGGAATGGGATTCCAGCCAAAGGAAAAAGGATGAGTAAAAACTTAGATACCAGAGGAAGTAAGACATACCAGGGGAAGACCTAGGAGATGTGGCAGCTGGGTGGTAGTGGACAGCATGAGATGGTCAAGAGACAAGTCTAGAACCATGAGAAAGGTCCGTTTGTTCTGTACGAGTGAGTGATGGGATCATCACAGCTACGGTTTTCAAAGCTCAGTGTGTTGGATGAGATCTCTCCCCCTTTGGAAGATTTCTGCAATTATAATGAAAGCAAGAAGGGAAAATCTGCCTTACTACTTGGAATGTCATCAGAGTCAACCTTTTATTCCCTTCTTGTGGCCAATACACCTGCATGGGTTTGTACCATCTCAAAATTCCAGGCAGGGGGGGCAAAAGGAAGAATTGCATAAATTTTTACCCTAAGAGTGAAGGAAAAGCATTTCAGTGAATAAAATGAAGCTAGAATGTTTGCCTTACACTCTAAATAGTTAAACCAGACATCAAAAACCCAAATGCCTGTGGAGAGCCGAGCAGGTAACACATACGAGTGACATGGCTCGAGGCAGTTGAGACGGGTGGAGGCTGGGGAGAGCACACACCTTTTCTAAAGGAAGCAGCAGCTACTCAGCTCATGGGATTCTTGCCATGCAAAACATGGTCTCAGTGCGGTTGGATATTGCGGTTTACCAAGTGAGTCAGAATTCTAGATATTTAATGTTGGTTTTTAAGCGTCAGCAACTTTTTTCGTAAGCTATTTTAAATGGTGAGTGGTCCAACGTTATATACATATGGGCCATTTAGACCCGTCGACTTCAAGTTGTGGTCTCTGATTTGGAGTAAACAGGCTTAGTTCAGAATTTCTATAAGACAGGCAAAACTAGGTATGAATGCGCCTGCTGGTAGAGTAAGTCTAATCCGTCAGCAGTGACTAAGCGCCTACTTCATGCTGAGCCCTCTGTGAGATTCTGTAGAGGCTATCAAATTAGCTAGACGGGGTAGAGACTTCTTAGGTTAATGCATGTTGGAAAATTGTGTTTTGGCAATTGGCACATAAGTACCAGACTGTCCTTTTGCACGTCTCTCTGTGATGATGTGTAATTCCAGAAATGTTCCTCTTATTTTGAGTACCTGATGGGGAAAATAATGAGCATAGAATGTGGTGAACTGAAGCAGAATTATGAGCTATTGTGCTGTATTTTTAAGTTATTCCCTATCATTTAAGACTGTTAAGCAATATGCATTTTTGTTTAGTTATTTTGTTTCTTCTAAGCCCCACTAGCACCACCACCATCAAATTGCTGTATTGCACTGGGGATTTTCATGCTGATTCTGCCTTACTTGTTTTCACCATGACTCTGCTCTTTCCAGTCTCCGTCTCTCTCTCTTTTTCTCTCTCTACTCTGGCTCCATTTGTGGCAGAAAGCCCTTAAGTGAGTCTTTACACTGGAGGTTTGTATGCTCAGCCCATCAGTCTGTGTGCTATTACCGAGTTTTATCCTCTGAGTACATAGCCTGTAGTTGGGTTTGAATATTAAGTGTCAAACTCCGGTGCACCGGTGAGAGATTTGCAGCGACCAGCAGGTCCCTTCCACGTCCCTAAAAGCAGCTGGGCACTCTCCTCATTGACAAGCAGGCTCATTTCACACGTGTCACATTACTGGGGTGAAGCTGCTGATACAGTGCATGATGCTGAGGGGACCAGTACCTGCATCTGGCCTCTTTCCTGAGATGAGGAGGGGAGAGGGACACCCACGCGGGAGAAAAGCGTGTAGAGAAGGCTGTTCACAAATGTGAAGGTTACTTCAGAGAGCCCTGGGAGCATTTTGTCAGTTTTGTTTGCAAAGAGATAGGGAGTGAAGGATTATGATCCTTGGCGCCAATCACGTCCCCCAGGCCACCAGACGTAACATAACCATTTTCTTTGCACATTTCCGTGTGGTTATCATGGAGGGCAGGAAGGGAATGAAAAGGCTTCGCTGAGGAGATAATCATCAAACATCTCTCCCTCTTCTGCAAAGGAATCAGCCCTGGGTTCACATGCATTGAGTCACAGCAGCAGTCGTTCTTTGCACAGACATTTATTGAGCAACCTGTTGTGTGCTGGGCACCTTGCAAGATGCCGTGGGTATGGAGGTGAAGGTTCCACCCGACTTCACAGAGATCCCCTCCACGGATCTAGTCATTAATCCACTCATCCAGTCACCAATCACTGGTTGTCAGCTTGGTGCCAAGTTCAGCGCTAGATAGTCAAATGAGAAAGAGCGCAAAAGTTTGGTTCTGGAAGCAGAATCCTAGCTTTATCACTAAAAAACCTGGGTGACCTTTTTCTTCAACGCCTCACATCGCTTATCTGGAAAATGGATATTAAAGCAGTTCCTGCCTCGTAGATAGATGTAGCGATCAGGGGAGATGATATTTTAAGAATGCTTAGCACACTGCCAGGCACTAAATGTTAGCGATTAGAGTGCCGTAAGCTCGCCATCTAGCGGGAGACCACAAATGCGTGACTGCTAACAGAGCACAGGGTGACATCCGTGGACCTGCTGTCACATGGTGGCTTAAATCCCAGCCTCACCACTTACTGGTGACCTTACAGTTGTGGTGGTCTTGGGCATGTTACAAAACTTCTGTGAACCTTGGTTTCCTCAACTGTAGAATGAGAATGATATTAGTGTTTATTAGCTCAGGTCTCCGGCACGGTGTCCTCAACATAAGCCATCACCTGCTATGGTTTTCCATCCCGCTGACGGAACTCAGAGTAGCACCCAGAGCTCCCCACACGCCTCCCATTTGTATGTACCACACGTAAATCGTGTATCCCTGAGAGGTCGAAAACAATGATCAATTTAGTTGACAAATTTTTATTTTGTCTTTAGGTTTTCAGAATAATCAGGGTGGAACAGCTGCCGAGGCTTGATGATTCCTTTTCAAATCAAGTTCAGTGCAGCTGCAAAGTATCTGAACTTTGCCTTTTGCTAAGCAGAACCTGACGGGTTCAGTTAATATAGCACACGCATGTGATTCACCAAGACCTTTTTTCTGGGTCGGCAACAGTGCTTATTAAAAAGTAAAGAGACCTTTAGTGCTAATGTACCAAGCAGGGTTCGAGAATGACAAGCCAGCCATCTCAGGAGAGCATTTCCCAAAGGTTAGCCCTGGAAATGGAACAAATCATGGTGCGTTCACATATTTGTTGGATGCAAATACAGTGTGATGTTTAAATGTATCACATTGCCCTTTGGGTGTTCATGGAAAATTTGGAATTACAATCTGTTTTGGTTCCTGGGTGACCAGGCATCCCACACACAGTAATTTGGCACTTAAGAGGCCAAAGAGTTTCACTGGGAGGGCACATGATGGAATTGGTAGTAGCGGATGGAAGAGACTACAGGGACCTTGACCCACCCCCTGTTGTCTTGGTCCTCATCTCTGATACCCTGTCTTTGTGCCCAGGTTAAGGAGCCTTTGCAACCCACAGTCGGATCTGGAAGCTTCCTGGGGGATGGCGTAGGTGGTGGGAGCTTCAAAAGGGAGGGTCAAGCTGACTACTAACAACGCAAAGAAAATGCAAGTGCCTGAAGCGTTTTGACATCCCCAGGGATTCAACTGAGTGGGCTGATCATTTTCTCTTTTTCCCTTTCAGTGTGTCTTTTTTTTTTAGGAGATGATAAACTAATTAACATCATTCTTAAGTGGCTTCAATTAACAAGGCAGATCTAAAGACTCTTAAATACATTAATTCATTTATTCCTCAAAACAGTCTTCTTGAGATGAGTGGTATTGCTACGATTCCCATATTACAGATGGAGACCTTGAGGCTCAGAGAAGTTGAGTAACCTGCCCCAAGTCACAAAGCCAGCCAATGGTGAGGCAGAAATAAAAGGCCGGATAAAGTGGTTTCAGAGACTGCATTTTCCAGTAGCTCCCTGAGCCTCTATCTCCATCTTCTCACTCCCAGCCCTTTCTGTACTGCGTGGCCAGTTATCCGCCTAAAAATACAGGTCAGAATGTGTCCTACTCTTCCTCAGACATCCTTCATGGATCCTTCATGCCTACCAGTTGAAGCCTAAACTCATTTATTTACAGTGGCCTAGAGCCTGGCCTTTGGGGTCTGATGGGTTTCATTTAAGCGCACAGCTCCCCTTTATATCACTCAGGTGTCTTTCATAACCCTCTGAGCTCGGTTTCCTCAACTGTGAAGCTGGTGTTAGAAGCTCCTACTTCACAGATTTACTGGGGAGACTCCGCCCTCTGTTAGTCTGTGTAAAGCATCAGGCACAGTGCCTGGCACGTAGTAAGTGTTCCTCACATTGGTGCTGTTATTAGGTACATCCAGTGAAGCCTCCTCCATCTAGCCTCATCTTTCCAGGATCACTCCCCCCACTAACCTTCCCACATTCATTCTGGCTCCTGAAGATCGCTCAGGATCCCCCCAGGACACCGTGGAGTGCCATGCCTCCACCTGGGGAGCCAAACGCTCTGTTTAAACCGCAGTATTTCCAGTTCTTCAGGCTCCCCTTGTCTGACCGCAGAATAAACAAAACCTAATTATTCTCCGTGAGTCATCTCAGTTGTCACTTTACTGTGTATGTTTCCTCCACCACCACCCCCCCGAGTCAGAACATGTCCCTCTACCCTTGCTCTGCTTGGAACCTGGTTTTGCTGTTGCTTTCTATCAGCTATTATTAATGTGAGCTCGTTTAGAAAATGGAGCATCACATTCATCTCCGAATCCCGAACTGTACCTGGCCCCATGCTTTGATGGTTTTCACAAAGCGGGAGCTCAGCAAATGCCGAATGGATTAATGAGTGGATGCACACATTCAAATGAATAAAAATAACTTACATTATGTTCCCTTTAAAAACATTTACTTCCTCTGAATTGTCACTGAAAAAATCCTTGAGGATTAGAAATAGAAGCTGGAAACTTTTGGAATGTAGATTTTTTTTTTCCCCTTTTGCTTCTTCAAGTTGTAGACTTAAGATGCCTACATATTTTAAATCTGAAGGAAATTCTGCTCACCCAGACTCTAAAGCCATGTGGAATTACCAGGAGTTTCGTATGTATGAATGCTGTATTTTGATGGCTGTCACATGGTCTAGAAGAATATGGACCATGGGTGGAAATCAAGTGAACCCTTTTTTCCTGGCTGGGGGTTTGCTTTAGGATTAAGGACTATTTTCTCACTAAGTGATACAGACCTTATTAAAGCAAGTGCCTTTCTTAATGTGATCCTTTTCTAATTTCTGTGAAAGGTTGAAGCGTTTTAGGTAAGTTGGAGCCTTCTCTGTGAAGTGAGTGAAAGTAACTCATGACTGTTGTCGTGAAGGTTCTTCAATAAGAAAATATTACAGAGAAAGTTTAGAAGAGGGTCTGGAACTTATAGTAAATGGTCTATAAATGCTCCATCTGAGCCCAAAACGTGAGGCTTCACATAATAGAAGTTGCTCGTATTTATCAAAGTGGTACGTGTGTGCAAGCATTTTGTGAAGTGTTTTACAGGCATTATTTCCTTCAATCTTCAGACAAGTCCTCTGGTGTAGGTGCTGTTCACCACATGCCAGAGGAAGATGCTGAGGTTCAGAGCAGTCCGTAAATGTCCCAATGTCAGACACAGAGGAAAACTAGAACCCAAGTTTTGCTTACTTTAGGTCTTGAGTTCTTGCCATTAAATGTTATTTTCGGGCTTCCCTGGTGGCGCAGTGGTTGAGAGTCCGCCTGCCGATGCAGGGGACGTGGGTTTGTGCCCCAATGCGGGAAGATCCCACATGCCGCGGAGCGGCTGGGCCCGTGAGCCATGGCCTTGAGGCTGCGCATCCGGAGCCTGTGCTCCGCAACCGGAGAGGCCACAGCAGTGAGAGGCCCGCGTACCGGAAAAAAAAAAAAAAAAAAAAGTTACTTTCTCTCATGACAAAAATCAGAGAAGCAGATATTTTTGTCTTGAATATTTTGTCCTATATCTCTTGTGGCTGAGTCTACACTATTTATCACTTACTTGAAATCATGCTGTAAAGAAAATATCACCCAAAACAAGTTTGGATAAGGTCTCACATTAAACATGTAACTTTAGATGATGACCTGATGTGGCCCTCGGAACATTTACCAAACTGTTCATGACTTCAGTCTGGCTTTATGACCTCCCCTTTTCCCTCATGGAGACGCTGAGTGCTGTAGTGATCCACCTTTCTACCTGGCTATTTTCCCTTCATTTCATTGTCTTTGTCTTTCTGTAACATTGTGCCGCACGGCTTGGTGGTGCTTTGCTGTGAAGGCTTGGCTGTGGGGACTTTTCTTGTATCTTCAGAAATTCATTGCATTTCTTTTAAAATTAGACATTTCCTTCTGACTAGATGTGTTTTCTGTATTTTTGTTTAATCTGGGTGGGGTGGGGAGTTTCATACGAAGAGGTACTCGCAGTATATTTTATCTCGCTATCGACTCCTGTTGAGACTTACATACACTTTTTAAAAATTGAAATATAGTTGCTTTAAATGTGTTAATTTCTGCTGTACAGCAAAGGGATTCAGGTATACATATATATACATTCTTTTTTTATATTCTTTTCCATTAGGGTTTATCACAGGATACTGAATATAGTTCCCTGTGCTATACAGTAAGACCTTGTTGTTTATCCATTCTACGTATACTAGTTTGCCTCTGCTAATCCCAAACTCCCACTCCATCCCTCTCCCACCCCCCTCCCCCTTGGTAACCAAAAGTCTGTTCTCTAAAGACTTACATACACTCGTAGGGTATCTTTGCTGATTCACTCATTCGTTTTCCTTCTCATGAGAATGCACGTGAACCAAATCATCTGGAGAAATTAAAAGAGCAATTAAAATCATGAAGGTCCAAACCCTTTCTTTTGCCAATGAGGAAACTGAGGCTCAGAGTTTAAGTAAACGAATCAAGGCCAAACAGCTAGTTAATAGCAAGGATGGGATTAAAAGCCTGTTAGTGACTACTTTAGGAAACAATTTTTTTAAGCCTTGTGTTTTTCAGAATACCAAATTTAGGAGGGATTTTTAGATGGAAAGAAGGTAGCAGCGCATCTTTGAAAAGTACTCTCAGCACTAGAAAAAAAATAAATTAACAGTATTATCAGCAAAGGCATGTGATGTATTTTACATAGAGGTCTCTCCCAGACTTGGGAGCAGACCCTGCCACAGTGATTCTGTTGCGATCTGATGCTTACTGTTCTCATACGTAAAGATAACTGCACCAAGCTTGCCTTGATAGTTTTACTATTTCCTTGAGATTACATTCTGGAGATGATGAGGCCAGCTTGAATTTTCAGTGTAGTTGTGAGACCTTTCTTAGGTTGAAATGAATTCTCGTAAGCTGATTATCTCTCTGAAGAAAATATGATGTCCACATTTCACAGCCTAGTGCCTACCATGTTAGTGCCATTTTTATTCTGAGACATCTCCCCTGGTCTGAACTAAATAAGGTAATAAGGCGCTCTGGAGTCCAACACATATTAAATAGAATTTTGTTTTTAAATTGAGACTTACAGAGAAGAGGATGGATTTTCTTTATGGTACATTTTCTTGCTCCATGTTGAAGTACGTGCTTTTCTTTTATAGAGCAATGAGTTATGAGCTCAAAAATAAAGTGTTCTCAGCGGTGTAAATAAAAGAGTTATCTGAGCAAATATATCACACCATGTACTAAGGGTTTTTTTCCTTACCTTTTGTTTTGGTTTCGGTTTTTGGGTCTCTTTTCCCCCCTTCTCCACAACAGGCTGGTTTATGCAGTGGTTAGGGTTGTGTATTGTTGACACATTAATCATGATGATAGAAATGCAGAGCTACTTTTCATGGAGAAACAGATTCAAAATAAAAGGTGATTAATGAACAAAAGTGTCATGCATTCCCAATGACGTGCTTCGTACCCCAGCTCTGTAAATCTGTTTGTATCTCAGCCTCTTGTGAGCTTTCTGATTCCTATATCCTTTCTCCATTTTACATCAATGGTTCGTTAATCCACCACCACCACCACCCCCAACGTACCAGGTGTCTTGGAAGGAGGCCCATTCGAATCATGGGAGGATCTTTCTCGTGGTGCCATATGTCTGATGGGACTCCAAAGGCTGGGCAGAAGTGGTTGCCGTTCAGGGGGAGAGACTGCTACTTAGAATCACTATGTCTGAGAGGCCTCCCTTTGTAAGCCCTTTGCTTATACCTGCACAGTCTCTCTCTCCAATGACAAAGATCAACAGAATTAGTGAGAAGATGGAAAGTAACCAATGTGGATTGGTGGGGCGGGCATGGTCCATTGTGCTGAAGCTTCTTCTGTGAGTGAGAGCTGATCGTGGCATCCTGGCCCATCTAAGCTCCTCTCTTGTAAAAGCATATCACCGTCTCTTTGACATCACCCACCCACCTGCCCCCCGCCCAGGTCCTGAGCCATCACCAGCAGGCGATGATGTTTGCTTGGAATGGGGAACATTCTCTCTGAGAGCAAATACAGCATAATTGCCATTCAGATCAGGGTTGAAGTTCTAATTTCTCCATGGGAACTTGCACAAATTCTTAAGCTCTCTGAGTATCACACTTCATCTGAAAATTAGAAATAATGATGCCCACAGCATAGGGATGCCGTGGGAATGCAGTGGAATGCGGCGTGCAGATTGCTCCTCACGGTGCATGGCTCAGAGGGAGCGTTGGATACTGCTTCTTCTCCTCCTCTTTCCTATTATTATTATTACTATTCTCCTGTTATTATCATTGTCTTGATATACATTCACATACGTATGTCTCTATTTGTCTCAAATCGATATTTACTGAGTTTCTTTAAGTTACAATATTTTACATCACTTTACTTCTTTAAGATCATCTTCAGCTTGGGAGGAGGACCTGAGTATACAGTAGGTACAGCTCTTCGAACACCCCGTGTAATTACACTCTAAACCCTTTCCCTATGTTATCTCATTGAATCATTGAAAGAATCTGCAAAGAGTCATTGTCATTTCCACCTTATCCACGAGGGAACTGAGGCCCAGAAATGTAAAGTAATTTACTCAGGGTCACACAGCTAGGAAGTGCTGAAGCCGGGATTTATACCCAGGTGAGGAAGACTCTCAACGTCAAAACCCTTCCTTCATGCATACACTGGTCTCTGCAGATGTTGTCATGGGTCCTCTAGTGACCCATCAGAAGCTGGATATGGGATCTGTGGGGAAATTGGGCTTAAAGAAACAGCTTTCAGTGATGTGATGAGTTAGTGAAGAACCCCTGGGTCTCAGATGGAGACCCTTGCAGTGCCAGAGGAGAACGTGATTTCATTCTAGAATTATTCACTCATTCATTCATCCGTCCCACAGATAATTAACGAGCACCAGTTTTGGTCCAGACGCTGTGTTAGGTGCAGAGGAAGGTCCTCAGTAGGGGACAAAACCCTCCGTGTCTGAGTCCTCGTGGAATATTCAGTGGAGCAGGAAAGGCAGATGCTGATCAAATGGTTGTTTTGCTGTGTGAGTTATAAGTGACGATAAGGGAGCCGGTCCTAGATCTGCTGGAGAGACAGATGGAGGAGGCTTTGCCAAGGAAGCGATATTTGAGCTGAGAGCTGAAACCACACAGGGTAGAAACCACAAGGGCATGGTCTCCTTTCTCTCTGAACCCTGCTCCTGGAGCCTGGCGAGTTTCAGGTGACACTGAGCCCTCTCTCTAATCAGTTTTCATGCCTTTGAAGTAGCAGAGTTTTTTCTGTATCAGATTTCTGCAGACGTTCGTCCTCTCTGTCCATCTCGAGTCTCTTATGTGTGAGGTTCGGTGGTTTGTACATGGATGAGATCCTTTGGTCTCCTTGATACCAAGTAGGTACCCGGCCAGTTCCAGACACTGATGGATTTGGGTAAACTCAGTTCATGTGAACTCGTGAACATTTGCTGAGAAGCCTCATTCCTTTTGGTGGAATGAACTCACTGGCTGTTGGTGCTGTGATGGGAAGGAACATTTTTGTCTCCCAGACAATTCTGTGATGCCAATAATCAGCTTGCAGTCCCCATCCATTTCTGCTAGTCTTTTATCGTTCAACCTGAGTCTGTCTGCAGGAATTAAAAATCATTCCTGTCTCTGGTTTACTTTGCCCATCCTCCCCTCCAGGACCTCTAAGAAACCTCATGGCCCACAGTCCCCTTTAAAGGGTGGAAATGTGGAATTCTCTAGGTTCATGGTAGGAAGCTGCTCCACGAAGCTGATGGTCACACTTTTTCTCCTCCTGTTAGAAATGAGCCTCAAGGCCCTGCCAAAAAAGCCATACTGGGCAATTTCTCTACTTTTACTTTTTATTTATTTATTTTTTGCGGTACGCGGGCCTCTCACTGTTGTGGCCTCTCCCGTTGTGGAGCACAGGCTCCGGACGTGCAGGCTCAGCGGCCATGGCTCACGGGCCCAGCCGCTCTGCGGCATGTGGGATCTTCCCGGACCGGGGCATGAACCCGTGTCCCCTGCATCGGCAGGCGGACTCTCAACCACTGCGCCACCAGGGAAGCCCAATTTCTCTACTTTTAAAAAACTGATAGGTATACCAAATATTGGTTAAAAGTATGCATTTTACAGCCACACGGAACTGGATTTGGATCGTGGCTTTGCTGATTACTAGCGGTAAGACCTGGGGTAATTTCTTTCAGATTCTTAAGTGTCAAGTTCATCCTCGTAAAAAGGGAAATAATGGATGTTGTGCCCGGGAGGGGTGTTTTGTAAGTAAAATGCCTGGTAAGTGGTAAATGCGTAGTACCGGATAATGATCGTAGCAGTATCACTATTTATTATTATTATTCATATCTTTACTTATTTAGATCTTTGTGAACGTGTATGTGAATCTGTGTAAGCTTCTATATCAAGGGTGGCAGTCTTTCTCCATAAAGGGCCAAGTAGTAAATATTCTGGGGTCTGTGAGTCAAAGAGTCTGTCACGACTAGTCAGTTCTCTTACAGCGTGAACACAGCCATGGATAATACACAGATAAAGGAGCATGGCTGTATCCCAATAAAACTTTTTCACCAAAACAGGCTACGTGTTGGATGAGACCCACGGTCCATCTGGTCCACAGGGCAAGCTTCAGTGGCACAGTTGCCTGGTCCTGCACAGCCTGCCTGTGTGGTCCTGAATAGGTCTCGCCCTGATCACTCAGTCACCAAAACATGGGCCGTAAGCCACAGAAACCCACCCACCATAGGCTCGGCCAGAGGGGCACTTTCTCAGGAAGGCACCCAGTGTCTCGTGCTCATCCTCAGTGTAGGACGTTCAGCGAGGCGTCAGAAGTGAAGGTGGAGAGACACAAAGGTTATCTGGAACCCAGGTGGCGAGTGGAGAGCTCTGGGTGGGGCCCTCTGCTCCCCTCTGCATCGGCTCCGTTCTCCTTGCTTTCCAAGGGTTGACTTGCCCTGCTGTGCCGTCTCCTTGTCCCCCATCACTTCTCCCAAAAGGTGCCCTGGTCCTCAGTCCGTGTCACCATCCAAGGGCCGTGTCCATGAGCTGACAGCAGCATGTTGCCCTCATGTCCAGGTTGTAAAAATCCTAAGATAAGGGTCCTAATGCCCATCCCAGAGTCAGGCCCTGCCCTCTTCCAAACATCTGTCCAGGGAGAAAGAAGGTGAGTGGGAGAGAGACGAGACACCCCCATTCCTGAGCAGGTGCCCTTCTTAGAAAAAGGGATGTGGGTGCAGAGATACAACAAAACATCCCCCTCTTCCTTACTCCTAAACAAACCTTTGCTCAATAACGCCTCTAAGTGACACTGTTTTGACTCCGCACCATATTTCAACTGCCTATTCTGGGCCTGGCCACAGGGACGGCTGCTCTCTGCTTACCCAAGAAGAACCTGGTGATATTTCCCAGCTGAAAGCACATACCTCTTTCCCTCACTCTACACCCAGAAAGTTTTAATTTTATAGAGATTGAAATAATCAGGTCTCGCGTGTATATTTCCTTTCACAGAGTTGCTTTCGCATGCTTTGAATGCAATGTCCTGTCTTATGTACTTGGTGGAAAAAAAATAATATAAATACACCTTGAAATTTCCCTAGAGTTCAGCTTCCCTGTTTCATACCGAGTCTAGCTAAAGTTTGGAGCAGAATAAAAAGCGCCTCGTTGCCTTACACACTGTTATCTCTGGCAGGTTCAAATACAGTTTCTCCAAGAAGGCTGTGGTACCTTTGCTCTTTCTGGCCTCGATTCTGAGAGTCTGAGGATTTCTTTGGAGTACACACAGAAGCATCTTTCTGACAGACAGTGCAAATTAAAAGATCCTGTGTGGCCCAGGAACCTGGGACCCAAACGTGCCCCTTGGGTTTTCATTTATGGTTAGGCAGTGCAGACACAATTATTGCTGACAGGGAAGCAGAGGCTGGTGGCAGAGTGCATGTGACAGGAGGCTCATGCTAGCCCGTAATTGGGAGGATTATTTTTAATCAGAACATACCCTACAGCCCAAACATTAGAAATCTCCTGTAATGCCAAGACAGGAAATTAAACACACCAACAATAAGCCTCAAAGCGGGGTGGCGTATAGGGTGTAATATCGTTAGTCTCTCAAAGGTCCCTGGAGCTTTAGGGGGAAGTTTGCTTCCCTGGGGAGGGAGACCGGGAAGCCTCTTCCCACGGAGCAGCCACCGATATTGTACCTGAGCCCTGACTGGACAGGGTGAGCGCAGCCAAATTAAATGCAGCAGGCAGACTGATGGATGCTTATTGCGTTTAAACAGTATGACAAGTCAAATATAAGCCTTGGAGCAGCAGCTGCAATTGTATTTCATCACTGAGGGAAGAGCCCCATTGGTTCTTCAGTTTGGGAATTCTTAAATGACACCTACTATGTGCCAGCAGCTGTGTTGGCCAGTGGTCTATCTGGGCTCTGCTGTCAGAGTCACCTGGATAATCTTACTTACTTGGCAGAATTTTGCAAAGCACGTTTCGACTGTGTTTATTGGAAGGACTGTTGTTGACCAAGTAGGCATCGTTGTTGGGCGTCTGGCATGATGAACATGTATTGACTAGCCACGCCAGGCAGTTATATTGTGTAATCCTCACACCAGCCCTCCAAGGAGCAGGGCATTATTATTCCCATTCGATAGGTAAGGAAACAGAGGCTCAGAGAGGTCAAGCAGCTTGCCCCAAATCACATTGCTAAATGAGTGGGAGAACTGATTTCGAACCCGAGTCTGTGTCCCAAATGGCTATAGTACCATCATTCATGAATAAGGTAAAGTATGGCCTGGGGCTCTAAAGTGCTGATGACCCAATGGAGAGGACAGATAAAGCCACTAATGTCTGCGAGCCACGAGTGCTCAGAGGTACCAGTGGGATTCTGAGAGCAGGGAGCTGGGAGCTCTTCGCTGTGCTTGGCAAGGGCACCCCAAGGATGTGAAGACTAGGTCCCTGTTCCCCAGGCAGACGAAAAGAGAACAGACTCCCAGGCAAGGGAACCAGCCAGGGCAAAGGCTGGTGAGGTTGGAGTGGGGTGAGGATTCCATTTTAGCTTAGAACTGTTGGCTGTTGGCTTTCGTTCTTGTTCAGCTCAGTCACTTAACGTTCAACAGGGGCAGGAGGGGAAGAACAGGACCTTTGGGGGAATACTCAATACAGACCAGGCGTCGGATGTGGGACCGGGGTAAGATGCAAGAAGAGATGGTGCGGGACAGTCAGCTCAAAGAGTGTCCCATGCCGGCCTTGCTGCATGGGTGCTCACGCCTGATTGCAGTGGGAGATGGTGCTTTAACCCACGGCACCCCTTAGAAAACAAACCGCAAGTTCACAGTAAAATGATGCATTGGTCTTGAGTCTGGAGCTCAGGTGCTGAGATCCTGCAGTGAATCCAGGGACACGGCAAATCATTTGCATGGCCGAGCACGGCTGGGCAGATCACTACTGCAGTGGCGGCCAGTGGTCAGCAGCCTCATGTCATGTGGCTGAGAGTCACTGGATTCCCTTGGGGAGGGTCGCCGTCTCCACCCTAAGGAAGCTGCCATGCACCTCCCATTCTGGCCCGCTTGCCTCCCATCCCAGGAGTGATTGGCGCCTGCCCCTCCACGCTCCACCATTGCCAGATCGCACATTATTAAGCCCCTATGGTACCAGCTGCATTCCTCTGTGCTGGTGTGGCTTCAGGGCCCCTTTAAGAACAGTTAAGCTCCAGACATCCGAATAAGGTCAGGGGCCGCTGAGAAGCTTGGAGAGAGCGCACGTGGTCATGATCACCGATGTGGTCAAGATACAGTGGGCGTATTTGAAGGCAGAGCTGCTGGAGAAGCCTCCCAGCTGGGGGAGATGCCACCCTTTGAGACACGTGACTCTTTTGTTGGCAAGTAACAGAGACCCACTCAGAATAGCTCGAAAAACGGGGACATCCATTACGCAGCCCAGAAGTGAGTCTCAGCCGTGAGAGTCGGGAGGTGCGGTCGGTACCAGGAGGGTCAGGCATCCTGAGCAGCTGGGTTGTCCGTCAGTGAGGCGGCCCCCACGCCCACCTGGAGCCCTCTGCCTCGGGGCCCCTGCACTCTTGCCTCTTCGCCTCTCTGCTCTGTTCTTCCTGCTCCAGAGCGTGGCTGCTTCCCTTCTTGCTGAGTACGTGGCAGGGAACAGTGACCCCACAATAAGCGAGTTCTCAGTTCTGGGAGCCGGCGGAAACTTCGCAGCGCTGTGCAAATTCCCGGAAGAAAACTGAACTTGCATCAGGTGACATCTCATCCCTACTCAACACAGCCCTAAGGGAACCAGGGGTCAGGTACCTCAGACCTGATTTCTGGACTGAGCTAGGCGGAGATGAGGTGGGGGAGGGAAATAGCTCTTAGAGAAGCTGGTAGTCACCGGAAGTGTGTCTAAAGTTAGCCACAGGGTGAGAAAGCCTGCCTCCCTCCCTCCCTCCCTCCCTCCCTTCCTTCCTTCCTCTCTTCTCTCCCCTCTCCCTCACTCACTTTCATCCTTCCTTCAGCAAGTACTATCACATGCCTTCCATATCCACTGCAGTGTGGTCAGAGGTAGAGTTAAAACGGTGAGCAGACACACGTGGTCCCTGCCCTCATGGAGCCGGCATGCTGGTGACACAGGCAGACTTGAATTAGAGCATTTTCAGCTGACTGTGAAGAGACATCTGTGAGGTGCACTATGAAGGAAAGACAATGGGCTCGTGAGACCGTGTGGCCGAGGTTTCCATGAGGAAGTAATGATGAGAGTTAATTGGGTGTTAAGAGCATCCCAGGTCAAAGACACAGCCTACAAAGCATCCCTGTGGCTGGTGGGGAGTAAGATGTGACCCAGAACTGGCAGGTCCCTGGGGCTGGTAACACAAGGGATCTGGAGGGCGGGTGTGACTGCTCACTAACAAACAAGGCTGAGGCTGTGGCCAGGAGCACACCATGTGGGGCGTCAGCCTGTGTCCCCCACCGTCGTGAGCTTTGTCCTCAACGGAATGGGCAGCCATCCACCTAGGGTTGAAACCATCAAGTAACGTGGGTGCATTCATAGCTTGGAAAGATTGCTCTGCCTGCTCCGTGGGGGGCTGAGAGGGGCAGGTGTGGAGACAGGAGATCTCAGCAGCTCATCATGGTCACCCGTGTGCAGGAATCCATGAAGCAGTGCGTGGCCGATTCTATGGAAGTAGAAACGTTGCAGTAGCCAGCCCTGCTGAGAGAGTCCGAGTTAGAAGCTTAAACTACGCACTGCCTGCCCAGGGGTCATCAACTGCAGCATCTTGGAAGTAATTGGTTCGCTGTCTGTGCATCCATTTGGATGGAGTGCCGAGGTGACTGCAGCTAATGCACGGAGTGCGCAGCTCTGCCTGACTTTGTTCCGACGTCCTTTCTGTTCCCTTCACTCACAGCTCTTTAGCTGGTGCATAGTCTCAGTGCCATGAAAATTCCATCCAATTTCACTGGGACCCAAGACTCTCCCTGGTCACAGATTGCCCTTTAGGTAGTTTGTGAGAGTAATTACAAACTCAGGACAATCTTAGTTTAGTTTTGTTTCATTTTAAGTGACATCACTGCTTTGGAACTCTAGATCCTTAGATTTTCCTTGCTGTCTGGTGCCATTGCTAATGACCATGTCTATTCTCACCTTGTAACAATAGTTCTCAGCCTTTGTTTTTATAAAACAATCCACCTAAAGGATTTGACAGATTCTTATTAGTGTAAAGGATGGGGGGGTATAAAATTCATTTCAACTGCAGGCTGGATTAAAAACAGATCCAAAAAAAAAAAAAAAACAGATCCAAAGGTGTGGGCATGAAGCTGACATGGATGTGAAATTAATCTTATCACCTGCATGCCAAGTAGGGGAGCACCATAGAAGGCCATGATGCTCAGAGAAAACTTCTTTCTGGAGTAAAGCTCAGTGCCCTTCCTTGGTGCTGTAGCACTTTGAGTCAGCGAGCTTCCTAGGCTTTCCAATGTGGTGAGCAGCTGCTAAGGGGCTGGGCACTGTGCCAGGTAGCAAGGCTACGGGGTTGGATAGAACTTTGTCCTTGCCCTCCAGGAGTCCACAGCCTGGACAAGGCCAATGCTGCAGTGGGTTAGAGAGAGTGTATGATTCTTGTTCAGATAGAGGAATGTGCAAAAGGCCATGGGACACCTGGAAAAAAATCAGTCCAGCTGGATGGGTCAATGAAAGTTACAGAGAGAAGTTTACATTTGGGTGGACCTTGAAGAATGAGTTCAAATTGGGCCAGGTGATGGGGAGCTCTGGAAGGAAGATGTGGCCAAAGGGTTGGAGGTGTATAGTGCTACGTGTCTTTCGAAGTAGTTCAATTTAGCAGGATCTTCAATGTGAGTGAGTGTCTTAGGGGATGGAGGAAACAACTGGAGAGGAGGAGGGGCAGGGGTTAAGAAGGTTGAACTTGATCGTAGGACCTATAATAAGTGTATCTATGGGGCTTCTCTCGTGGCACAGCGGTTGAGAGTGTACCTGCCGATGCAGGGGACACGGGTCTGTGCCCCAGTCCGGGAAGATCCCACATGCCACGGAGCGGCTGGGCCCGTGAGCCATGGCCGCTGAGCCTGTGCTCCGCAACGGGAGAGGCCACAGCAGTGAGAGGCCCGCGTACCGCAAAAAAAAAGAAAAAAAAAAAGTATATCTATGGATATATGACCAGTCTACCTAGGATCTACTACTACTGCTATTTCTATTATTAGGGCACAGATAATTCTCCAGCTGAGGCATACTATGAATTTATAGAAGATAACCGTATAGTTTGACTATTTATTCCCTAACTGTCCTAACTCTTCCTTCCACTTCTTCTGGTTGCATTCTTCTCATCATTAAGATCTCAACCCCACGGCCACTTCCTTGGCAAGGCCTCCCCCAGCATCCCTGACCAAGATCTGTCTTTCCCAGTAGACTGTAGGCATCAGGAGGACAGTGTTAGGCATTAAAAAAGACTTAATAAATAATAATAAAATTTTAAATGGCGTCGACTTTGTACCAGGCACAGTGCTAAGCACCTTACAAATATTAACTTTTTTAAAAAATAAATTTATTTATTTGTTTTTTATTTTTGGCTGTGTTGGGTCTTTGTTGCTGTGCACAGGCTTTCTCTAGTTGTGGCGAGCAGGGGCTACTCTTTGTTGTGGTGCATGGGCATCTCACTGTTGTGGCCTCTCTTGTTGTGGAGCACGGGCTCTAGGCATGTGGGCCTCAGTAGTTGTGGCACGCGGACTCAGTAGCTGTGGCTCACGGGCTTTGGAGTGCAGGCTCAGTAGTTTTGGCGCATGGGCTTAGTTGCTCCATAGCATGTGGGATCTTCCCGGGCCAGGGATCGAACCCCTGTCCCCTGCATTGGCAGGTGGATTCTTAACCACTGCACCACCAGGGAAGCCCCCAACTATTAGCTTTTAATACTCACCTCTATCCATTGAGGTAGGTACTATGTTTATTCCCATTTTACTGAGACAAAGAAAGGTTAAGTGACTTATCTGTGGTCACAAAGCTAGTAGGTAGTGGAGATGTGGATGGATGGAAGGAAGGAAGGAAGGATGGATTGAATGAAGGAAAGAAGGATGGAAGGTGCTTGGATGGATGGATGTGTCACTGAATCAAACTTTGGTCCATTCTTCCACTCACAGTAAAGCCAATCTACTGACACTAGGCTGTGGTGAAGGGAAGTACCGCATTCACTGTGGGCACCGGACAAGGAGGGCAGCTAATGCTCAAAAAACCCTAACTCCCCTTGTGGATTTCAGGGAAGAGTTTTTAAGGGCAAGATGAGGGAGGGAAGTCACAGGGTGTGTGATCAGCTTATGCACAGTTCTCTGATTGCTTGATGTTGGGGTAACAGGGTGGTGTCACAGGGGTTAACATTATCAATTCTCAGGCTCCAGCAGGTCTGGGGGTTACATACTCATGGTCATCATGTAGTTAACTTTGTCCATTTGTTGGGGGTTTTAGTACCTGTAAAACAACTCGGGAATGGGCGTCAGATACTATTATCTAGGTACTCCAGGGAGGAACTAAAGATTCTGTGACTGCCATATGATTGATTTACTGTTTAAATTGTTTCTAGTTCTCCTGGCCCAACTCTACTTTTGTCCCAACATGTTTACAACCTTTCAAACATTAATTCTGAAGCCAAGCTTTTGTGACTCAGGGGAGACCTGGAAGACTAGAGCTTTTCTACAAACAAGAAGCAGGCAGAGGACATGGTGGGGGTCTATCCTGGGAAGGCCCCATAGGGTCCTGCTTGGTGACAGATGGATAAGCACTGTTACCACCATCTTCAAGCTTCATAGCTGTCTATGCCCTCAGGCCTCTCCAGCCACTGGTCTCTCTCTTTCCAGTATTTTGGAACCTCTTGATGTTATCAGATATTCTAATTTATCAACACCAGTGCTAGTGAAGTTTAAAAAAAAATGTGAAGTTAAAAAAAATCGTGCATATTAAAAAGGGGAAGAGTATTTTTTAAACATATATCTGCCAATCATGTTTATAATTGAGCTCTGAAACTTGTGAATTGCATTGAGTCTGGGTATAAGTTATAACCCTACTTTACAGGAGTATTGAAAGAGCACTGGATCAGGATTCTAGAACACCGAAAACCAGTCCCACCTCTGCTACTTAAGTTTCTTCCAGAGAGGAAGCAAGTCAGGGGCAACTCTCGTTGGTGCAAGGTGCCGTATACATCTTTCAGATTTATTAGTAAATCTTTTTTTTTTAATTAATTTCTTTATTTTTGGCTGCATTGGGTCTTCGTTGCTGTGTGCAGGCTTTCTGTAGTTGTGGCGAGCGGGGGCTACTCGTCGTTGAGGTGCACGGGCTTCTCACTGTGGTGGCTTCTCTTGTTGCGGAGCACGGGCTCTAGGCACGCGGGCTTCAGTAGTTGTGGCTCACAGGCTCTAGAGCGCAGGCTCAGTAGTTGTGGCGCACAGGCTTAGTTGCTCCGCGGTGTGTGGGATCTTCCCGGACCAGGGCTTGAACCCGTGTTCCCTGCATTGGCAGGTGGATTTTTAACCACTGCACCACCAGCGAAGTCCCTCTATTAGTAAATCTTGATTTTTCTGGTTGAAGATGACCTTTCCCCCTACTCACTGAGTTATATGATATTATAATGGCCATTTGCAGCTCAGGTGATATTTGGTTTATTTAAATATTAATAAAAATGAATCTTCCTCCCTCTGATTGGGTGACAGTAGCCATGTTTATAAAATTTATTATTGATGGGACACCTTATATCACAATTTTATTCATTGCTAAATGAAGTCACTTGGAACCTTAGCTATCACAGGATTGAGCATTACAGAATCTTCGAGTTCTAGAATTGAAAGGAAATTTAGAGTTGGTTTCATTCTGCCTAACTCAATTCAGGAGATTCCGCAATAATATCTCTGAAAGATCAACCTCCCGTCTTTCCTTGAACACATCCTGTGACAGAGGGCTCACTGTGTAAGACAAGAGTATAGCAGAATGGTTCTAAACTTGGTGCCCAACTGCGCAGGTTCAAATCCAGGCTCCCCAAACAGTATGCATACTTTGCTCAACTTACTTGAGCTGTGCGAGTCTCAGTTTCCTCTTCTGAAGTGGAGAAAATAGTAACGCCTTCCTAATTGGAGTGTGAAAGCATGCTATGAAAATATATTTGAAGATTTGCTGTTAATCATTTTCATCATCATCGCCATTGTCATTGTTAAATTTACCATATAATCAAGCACCTATTTCAGAGGTTAACCAGATATTGCTATGACAAGAAAAGATACAGACCCAATTCAAGGATACATTCCTCAATACTAAAGTCTTCCCTTCTCTTACTCCCTAGGAAACTGCTCAAAGAACTCATGCAAGTGGAACTTACAGCTTCCTTGATCAGACTCAACATTCAGTAAGTGCTACCGCTTTTGGAAGGTCATTACAGAATTCCATCCATTGCTTTGATCCTGTTTGTGATGAAAAGCCTCTTCTGCAGGCCTGGGGTTCCCACAAACACTTTGCTGCTTGCCTGTGTCTTTCTTTTTTGCGCCACTGCGTTGGATTCAGAGATGAGAAGAGGCTTTGCTAGATAGAACCCCGGAAAAGAACAGAGAAAATGTCTGAGAGTGTGGATGGGTTAAACCTACCATTACTGCCTGGGGGTTAAATTAAATGTGCTTTTGTTTTCTTTTTGTTCCCTAAATTTTTCTCATCAGGAGACATTGTCCCCCTCTCCCAGTCATAGGACCCTGCAAAGTCAAAAGAAATGGCAGCAATCAGAGGAGTTAGTGAGACCATATATTTCTTGAAGCATTTAAGAACAGTTCATTTTGCTCTTTCTGAGCCAGAATACATTACTCCTATATAGAAATTACTTCAAAAAAGAAATTCTGTACTTTAAGATGCTGGGGTACATTTTGGAAATTTCATTTGTTTTTAGCAAGTAAGCAGTTTCTGCCGTCTGCCTGTCTTATTGGACGCAAGGACTTTATTTTTGGTGAAGCTAGCAGTATTTTGTCCAATTTCTCCAACTCTTATTTTTTCTGATACACCAGCATTCGGGGTAGTGGTGACACTGCATCTCCGTAAAGTCTCTGCCATCAGCTCTCCTCTCCAGGAGTTCTGCTGGCTGGCGAGCAACTTGTTTGGGGAAGAAATCTGTAATAATGTAACCATAAATATCAAAATTTAAAAAGGCTAACTTAAGGAAATATTTAGTTTTTTCCAAGATGTAGCTTCCTTCATAGGTTTCAGAATTTCTTAACATATTCTACTTCTGAGAGTGGAGGTGACTAATTTGACACATCAAATATCATAAAGGGGCAGGTAGAATTGGAGGCTGCCGGACTCCAGGCCTGGGAGAGGCTGATCAAAGGGAATTCTTTCACCCTCACTGGTATTTCAAGACTCCCCTTATTGCTATGGCATTTGCATATGCGAAGGAAGCTGGGGAGGAGGAGACGGAAAGAAATGAAAAGATGGTGTATTCGCCGGCTGGGCACATCAGAATGATTTCCTGTAACCCTGATCAGCTAAAGCTTGTATCACACAGGAGATTAGACCCACAGCTTTTGTTCCCAATAAGAAAGGAAACTTCATGTCTAATTCCCTACATGCCACATCTATCCGTTAATGCCTTTGAATTTCAGGCTACAGCATTTCTTGAAAACTGGGGGATTTTGTAAGCGAAACAAGGAGGGGGCTGTTTGGCATGCAGTCTGTTCAGATCTATTTGGTGGGAAGTTAAATATGCACGTTGCTTTAGCTGTTCCTGTTTCAAGTAGTTTCCTTCTCCTGGATGCCTCGGTGGTGCTGGAGCAGACGGGGGAGGGGTAGAGGGAGGAAGGTTTTGAGGATGGGTTTTCTGATGATCTATGATCCTCCCACCTTTCTCTTTACCTTCTGGACATGATACAAGTTACTGCTCTCGGGAAGAAACCCATGTGCCTTTCCGGGATTGGAGCTGATGTTCCTAACCTAGGGGAGGCTCTGGTCCCTGAGATAATCAGTACAGTGTTGTAAGGAACTCATGTTACTTTGTCTTTGGATATGGTATTTCCATATCTAGAACTGCAGTTGGAAGAGAAAAAACTTATTAATTTGCTGCTCCAAACCAGTGTGCAGATATCTGATAATTTTTTGAAAAATTAAAAAGGAAGAAATGGAACACCTCCTCACTGGGGATATTTAGAGCTGTTGCCCAGTCTCTGTGCCTAATTGATTGCCATGCTTTCCTCGTGGTCATAGCTTCTCTAGCACAGAGAAGCAACTCCCAGGGCCAACAAGTCACTTCTCCTAGAACGGAGATGGAGTTCTGGGAGGTTGCTTGGTTACCAGGAAAGCAGATGATCTGACATCTGCGTTGGGCTACGTGCCTGGTCCTTGTGTCCTCTTCACCAGTCACATGTGTGGTACCTCGTGGGGGTCAGGAAACTGCTCCAGCCCCTCATGGGGTTTGATGGGGAGCAATGACTTTGCAGTTGGAATTTGCTCAGATCTAACGCTGTACCTGAACTGATGTTGTGGCTAAAATCTTCTCTTGCTCTGAGACAGGGTTTGATGTCTCTGTTGGCTTCAGAAAATCAATGTCCATTTCCTGCTGCGAAAGTTTAGCTATCGTGTGTTGTTTATTTTTTGTTTCCAGAATGTTCCATCTGTAGTGGAGCCCTTTGGACACAGATTGGCCAATGTACGTGATGCAGAGAGTTAGCTCACGTGACCCTACGTCTACGTAGGCTTCTAGCTCCCCACATCCCTTTACGACCTGTGTCTAGAAGGAAAGCTGCAGGAGGCTGGTGGTAGTAGGGTCATTTGTTGGACTTCAGCCTCAGAGTAATTTCCTACAACATCGTTTGTTTTTGTTTTGTTTTGTTTTTGTTTGTTTGTTTTATTCAGCTGCGTTGGGTCTTAGTTGCGGCACGGGGGATTTTCATTGAGGCACGCGGGCTTCTCTCTGGTTGTGGTGTGCAGGCTCTAGAGCGCACAGCCTCAGTCGTTGCGGCATGCAGGCTTAGTTGCCCTGCGGTATGTGGGATCTTAGTTCCCTGACCAGGGATTGAACCCACATCCCATGCATTGGGAGGTGGATTCTTTTTTTTTTTTTTTTTTAACCACTGGATCTCCAGGGAAGTCCCAAACAACTTTTAAATTTCACTTGCAGTGGAAGCCTTCCTTTGACCTCTGTCTCCTGTCAGATTACACTTTCATGGCGTGCTATGTCAAAATTATAATTAATTCCTTAACTGAGCAAAAATTAATCTAATGTTTGTCTTTTTCTTTAGTCCAGTGCCATCCAATAGAATTTTCTGTGATGTTAAGAATATTCGTTATCTGTGCTGTGCAGTACGTTTACCACTAGCCAGATATGGCCATCCAACGTGTGGCTTCTGCAACTGAGGGACTAAGTTTGTGATTTTACTTATTTTTAATTAATTTAAGTGTAAACAGCATCACGTGGTAGTAACAGCCTACCATGTTGGATGGAGCATCTCCAGATCGTAGGCCCTCTGAATACAGGGGCCGGGTCTAAATTGTCCATTCTTGCACCCAGGCTGACAATAATCAGCTGTTATAGCTTAGTGTGGACATGGGTTGGTAAACTCCTTCTGTCCCAGATCCCTAAGCATCTTTCACACCCTGCAATTCCATATGCCTTATCCCCCCACGTGGACCCTTGATCCAGAACTGAAAGGTTAATGACCCTCCTGCACCATCCTCCAGCATGCATCCATTCTAACTTGTTGGTGCCTGACTTATGCTGGTTGTTAAATAATATATAAGCTCTGACTATGTCCATTATGTCTACTGTAGTAACGGCCATAACAGACAATCAGTGCTTGTTGGATACAGTGATGGGTGAGCACGTGGAGAGATATGGGAGGATGGACAGATAAATGAATTCATCTCACCTTCTGAGGGAGCATTATGTAAGTGGGAGAAACAGAACTGACGTTAGAACTGGGTCACCCTAATGGCTATTTTTTGTTCTCTACTTACCACTCAATGTTCTTCTTCAAAGCTTCTACCTCTGCTTTGTCAACTGCTAGACCTAGAACAACTGGCTCCAGATCTGCCCCTGAATTCCAGTGCCATGTGCAGCACAGATGGCTGTCATTTCTGACTCCAAAAGCCCAACTCTACAATCAGACCAAACCCCACTCACTCACCCAAGGACACCGTTCTCTCCCCAGGTACCCCAGTCCCAGGCTTCAGTCACCACTGACTTTGTCTTCTTCATCCGCCACCAAGAGAGGGATGAGTCTTTGATCTGGGCCCTCTAAAAGCCTCACTTCCACCCTCTCTGTTGGCATACCACTACACAAACTCCTTCTTTACATGGGTGTAAACTCTTCCTAAGTGGTCCTCATGTTACCTTCCCCTGGATTCCATCCTATATATTGAAGGACTAACATTCCTGAAGCATGAATATCGTCTAGTTACTGTTTCAATAAGCTAGTCCCTACCTAACACTTTAGGGATCTCTCCGAGGATCTCTAAAGACCTTCTGTTCCAGTTGGGCAAGTTGATCTCTTGGCTTCTAAGTGTGTTTATTTCCCAACTCCAAGCATTTGCTATCCTTGGTCTCTCACCTGTGCTCTTAGTATAGAGATGTCTATACTTCTGTACACATTTCTGTTAAGACCCTCCTGGTGAAGGAAATTTTCCCTGTGTGTTTGAGTTCCTTGATTCCCCTTTGTAGATAAAGAAAATATGAAGTCTCTTTTCTGTGTAGAAGGATGACCCCCATGATAATATTTTTAGAATCTGGAGCTCAGCGGAGCAGACAAGAGTAGAACAGTGCAAGGGTGAATAGGAAGAGAAAGAGCAATGATTGTCACCCAAGGAGGTGGAATTCTCTCGAGTTAGAGAACCCAACAGCTTGGCTGGAAATGGGAGAGGTCATGCATCATTTGGAATTCAAGAGGGAGGGGAAGCAAGAGCTGGAACAACATAAGAGCATTAATTTAATTGATGGCCAGGCCTAGGGTGGGTTTCATGCCAGTTGATTTGGAGTCCCATGGTCTAGAGGGCACAGAAAAAGATGCTTACTGACCTTCTCATCTGCTTTGTCATTTGACCAACCACCAGCTACCACCAGACACCCTTTTTCACACATTCCGTATGTGTCTCTTGTCTTTCTTAAGCTGCTGCAAAGCAGAGCTCTGATAAATTCTTCCTTCTCTCCCTATCTCCCCTCTGCCAGATTGGGAGTAGGAACTCAGCAATATTTTTGATTTAATGAGTGTATGCAAATGGGAGGCAATAGAGGAGAGTATAGGCAGAGAAACAGAAGAAGAAAAACATCTCCTTCTGCTCCCTTATTGTTGGAACAGGGGAAGGTAAGAAAGAATGAAAGTTACAAGGAAGATTTGTGTGATAGTAGGATTTCAGGACCATGGATAGAGAAGAGAGAAGGCTGAAGTGGCACCCGCGGCCTGCCTTGTGATTCTCCATCATTTCACCTAGTTTGAATCTGCCATGGCACTTATCATGACTCCAATTATCCGATTTATTACTTGTGTATTATCTTGTCTCCTCCATTGGGCCGGAGGATCTAGAAGGCATGGTGTGTGTCTGTCTCACTTACTGCTCTATCTCTAACACCTCCCAAATGAGAAGCACATATCTATTTTGAATGAAGGATTAATGCTGTGAAAGATGATCACCCTATTTGTACTTTTAACCATTCTGTCATCCGTAATCCCCCACAGTCCACCTCCACCCCACGTCCCAATCTAGACCAATCTTTGAAAAATCAAGAGAGCCAGGCTCGTGTCCTGGCATTATTAATTGGCTGTGTGATTTTTTTTTTAAGACTTTTTTTTTTGACGTGGACCATTTTTAAAGTCTTTGTTGAATTTGTTACAATATTGCTTCTGCTTTATGTTTTGGTTTTTTGGCTGCTAGGTAAGTGGGATCTTAGCTCCCTGACCAGGGGTTGAACCTGCACCGCCTGCATTGGAAGGCGAAGTCTTGACCACTGGACCACCGGGGAAGTCCCCGACCCTGTGATTCTTAACAACGCATTTGACCAAATTTAAATTTCCTCATTAAAATAATACTGATACTAATAATAATGAATTGAACTCAAATAGTCTGTAACTAAGGCCTGTTCCAACTTGGAATTCAGTGAAGAAACAAGAAAGATAAAACTAGGCCACAGAAGAGAAGGCTAAAGGGGAGTGTCGTTATCTCAGCAAGACAGAGATTGATGAGTTATGACCAGCAGTGGTTCTTCCCTGCCCCCACCTGCGGGCAGAAATGAGCCCCTTGTCTCCTGGACAAGAAAATGCACCAGGTAGGTTTGAGACTAATGCAGTACTGATATTCTGCTTTCTCTTTACTGCCTTAATAGGTTGATATAGTTTGGTCCACACTCACAGGTTGCATTAGAGAATTAGGGGAAATAGAAGCAGGTTTTGCCTGCAACCTCTTATACTGGCTTGAACACCTAAGAGGCAGAATCTTCATATTCATCCTGATTATTCATCAGTTCCCAGCTGACTGACCCAAGGAAAACAGTGACTTGGGATTTCTGCTAAATCCCTTCACTTAAGCTGAAGATTAGATCTACTTGCTGTTTCTATTCAACATTGTAATGTGAGGTTTTTTTATGTAAGACATTGGTGAACCTGTAGTAATGGTTGGAAATTGCAAAGGACGAACAAAAAGTTTGGTAAAATGGCTGGTTAATAAATTATGGAAACAAGGAATTTGTTTTCTCCAAATGGAGGAGGCTACCGATTTCTTCAACTTTTGAGAAGCTCCAAAACAGAAAGATGAACTTTCTCCAAGTGCTGATAGCCAGAATATTTTTTTTAAACATGTGGCTAGTTTCTTTTGAATTCAGGTAATTATACCCACAAATGAGGATTCTTGCCTCAGAAAGTACCAATCCCAACTCTGGCCTGGCATACAGTCAGCACTAAATAAATGGCAACAGTGATTACCATCGCTGTTATTCAGAGCAATTACATATCTGAGAAGTTATCTCTTCTCCCACTGACTGACGTGTGTGCATGCGTGTATGTGTACATTGGCAGGTTCTTTAATTCACTGGACCTCAGTCCCCGTATTTAAGAAGGATATATCATCTTGAAAAACTGTATCGTGGTACATTGCAGTTCAGGGTGCTAAGACAGTGACATATAAGTGAACATTCTTACCCTGCTAATGTCATTATGCATTCATTCCTTGACAAATAACTGAAAAAAATTGGCTTCTTGCTAGGTGCTAGGGATATTACAGTGAACGGACAGTCACAGGGCCCTGAATTCATGATAAAATTTTAAGATAAAATTTAAGTAAATAATACAATCCAAGTTATATTAACTATCCTGGAGCAGCCAGTCACAGAGAAGAATAGATGTTGGACTCAGAATGCAAGGGAATGATTAGATCCATCTCAGATGTGGGAGGGGCCCAGAGTTAGCCCTGTTACAGGTAAATTCTTCTCTTCCATCTTCCCTGGCCAGGTTTGTTTGTTGTTGTTGTTGTTGTTTGTTTTTTCCTTTTGGAGCTGGCTGGCGTTCCTCCTGGGCCTTCCTTACCCTCCCCCAAAGTATCAGTATGATGCCCTTGCAGGGTGCTTGCTCCCCCAGAAGTGACCATTGACACTGCACAGGGCTGGGCTCTCCCGACCAATAAACCATAAACCTCCGTCTGCAGAATCAATGCCCATTTACAGCTGCTAAAGCATTAATAGCAGAAGCGTCCCTGGCCATGACCTACCTGAGTCATTACACACTAATCATCGGAGGCAATTTCAAGCAGATTGACTAGTGATCGGTGGCCTCCCCAGTGCCCAGGCAGGAGGACACATGGCTGCCTTCACAGCGCCTGAGCAGATGGCCGAGAGCGTTGATCGCTCACCACAGCCGGTGCGGCTCTGGCTCCAGGAAGGGGAATCTCCACGGCTTGCATGCAAAGCTGGGCTCTCTCACCCAGGGGCTCTGTTCCAAGTGCCCGCCTTCCGTTTCAGGACAGAATCCAAGCTCTCCCTGACCTTCTTTGTGCCCATTTGAAACTTATCACCCAAATAACTCTCTAAAGATGGCGAGGAAACAAGGTTTACCTGCCCCTCAATCTTTCTTATCTGCACCACTGCCACGAGCCACAGCAGTGAATTCCTTCCCCACTTTTCTGTGTCATGCCTGTCCAGATACGTGGTCCAGTGCCATGGCCATCATGGGCTTGTGAATTGGTGTTATGATATCTTCATTTAAGTTTTAGCTTGAGCATTTGTTTCCATGTTGCTCTATCACTTCCTACAATCGTAATTTTGAGGGTTACGCGATATATCAGCAGGATGACGCTTTATTATGGAATATCTGGAGGTTTCCGTTCTTTAACAACATTATTGCCAGAGTTAATTACTTAGGATCTATAGAGTTTTCTTCCTTAGGATAACTTCCTGGGGATGTACCCCTGAGGGGAATTACACAGTCAAAGGATAAGAGCATCTTTATGACTTTGGGTGCATATGGCTAAGTTTTGTTTTTTTGTTTTTTTTTCCGTAAATGGATGGTGTTAATTTACAACCAGCTCATTGTATTTTGGGCTTTCTACTCTTAGCTGCCTATGTTTTATTAGCCCATAAAGAGGATTCAGATTATATTTAAGAGGAGCTAGGCGGTGGAGTTGGAAATGTGAGTTAGATCAAATCTTTACCTTCAAGGAGCTCACAGAGTAGAGGGAGAAGCCAGATTAGGAAATAACCCACTAGTCTCTGACACGGCAATGCCCCAAGGAAAATGGAGCTTAGGAATCCGTGGATTCTGGCACAAGACATTATTTCTGAGACTAGCGTAATTCAAGAACTTCTCCCTTTGAGTAATCTGAGATGAATGTCGTGTTATTTCTTGACAAGGGTTTAGAGATTCTGGAAATCAGGAGTCTGATGGTTCTCTAGTCCCATGTATCCTTGTTATATCCATAAATTCATTCATGAGAACTCTGTTACATGCACTGTGTTCTTAGTCTAATTTTATGGGCCATCCACTCCAGTACTCTCTGAAAATTCTCTGGGTAGGAGTTCATAAAAGTTGTGCATTGCTAGGCCAAATGCCTTTTGGCTGTGTGTGCCTTGTAGACCCAGTGGGTTACATCCAGTAATCTAAGTTCATTTCGATTCAAGTAAGGGAAGCAGCAGTCATGGTGGAAAAAGCACAGGTTTTAAGACAAATAAATGGGGATTCAAATCTTGGCTCTCTAATTATCAGTTATGCAAATTTGGGAAAAGTTACATAATCTTTGTCACCCCAGTGTCCTCTTCGATAACGGGGATAACAATAGTAACCCATCGGTTTCTTGAGAAGATTAAATAAAAATTCCTCTTGCCGGGGAGAGGGTGTCTGCTTGGGAAAAACCTTTGGGCTGGGGAGTGGGATGCTGAGAGCAGAATCCTGGCAGCCATCAGTTCAGCAAAAGATAGTAGCAAAAACACTGCTCTGTTTTAGTTCGGGGAGACCTGGTCGTGGTCTGATGGGCAAGAAGCTGGGAGGAGAACTGAGGCACAGGATCCAACCAGAAAGTGTGCGGGGAAGGTCCCCGAGGAAATCAGTGGCTTGTACAAAAGTTCAGTTTGAAGTCGTCTGCTTTGTCATAATCCAATCGTCCACTCTGTCTGCCCTGTTCCCGTGACTCCAAAGAGTAAAGCTAACCTCTCCCTTCATACACTTATATTTAAAATGTTTTTGAGAGCGAGATTTTTGTGGACGTTTCATGAAGTGCTGAGTTCCTGCCTGGGTCCTTGCCAAGGAAGACAGGTGTTGTCCTCAATCATTTTGAAGGTAACAGCTAAGGTGTAGGACATTTGCTTACATGCCAGGCCTTGGGCTAAGTGTTGTGTGTGCATCACCTCGTTTCATCCTCGTGAGGACCTGTGAGATGGGTTCTGCTAACTTCTGCGGTTTCGCAGATGAGGAAACCGACCCTTGAAGAGGTTGCATGGGTTGCTGGTACTCAGATGACCTTCAAGTGGTGGGCTTGGGTTGGACTCCAGCCATCTTGAGTCTGGAGTCCACACTTCTTTTTTTTTTTAAGCCTTTATTGAATTTGTTACAATATTGCTTTTTTAAAATGATTTTTTATTTTTTTTTTTGGCCGTGAGGCATGTGGGATTTTAGGTCCCCGACCGGGGATCAAACCCACACACCCTGCATTGGAAGGTGAAGTCCTAACCACGGGACCACCAGGGAAGTCCCTGGAGCCCACACTCTTGGCCACTGCACTAAGTTCTTTTGATGTGCAGGACCCGGGATCAAAATTGCCAGTGGGGCTGTGCATTTCATCCAAGAAATAGTGACAAGGACTTTTGGCTTCCACAGGGATTGGAGGCTTGTGGTGCCTGAAGATCTCAGGTAATGTTTAGGTTGCTTTTATAATTCTATAAAGCAGGTGACCTTGATGACCGGTATGATTAACGATAAACTTCTATGGAGCTTTCCTTCCTCTTCCTCTTTCTCTCCGTGCAAAGAAAGAATGAGAAGCATCAAATATACTACACTGTGAATATAGAAACTGAAGCGTTCTCTGTGGTTACCAGGGACTCTGCATTAAACAGAGGCTCTTGTGAGTCAAGGAAAAGTAGAGCCACCAAGAGCCACAAGCCTGAGTCCTTCTGATGCTCAACATGCCTGTGGACTCAAAGTGGTTCGACTCTCCCATCAGAGTTTTCACTGGGTTGCAACTGAAGTTCTATTCTGAGAAAAAAAAACAGAAAACAAAGGTGGAGGACTAACAAGCAAGGAACTGAATTGTGCCTTTGAGATTTTATATGTAGTACATATATAAAATATACATATATATTTTTAATACCATGAATATTCATATGTGTTCATAAATATTTTAAAACAGAATTATGGGGATGGGGAAGTAAAGAAGGATTACATCTATTTCAGTCTAAAGTAAAAAAAAAAAAAAAGACCTTGTTATTCAGAGCACCTGGTCCTACCTCCGCATGGTGGCGGCTGACACAGGTTACAAGCTCCTTTCTTAAGGCTGACTCTGCAAATGTGATTTTGAAGAGCCAGGAGGTGCCACATGTGCACAGAGCTCCCGAGAAGGCTTGTGCATCTTAGCATTCTCCTCAGCGGCCCTCATGGTGCTGAGCTCAGAGTTGCTGACGGTACGTGTCGAGCCCTCTGTTCCCCTTGTGAGAGCTCTGATCAGGGATGTGGTCAAAGGAGAGGCATCAGAACTGGTGTCCCACTGTCTCATGGGAGATCCTTGTCCTCGTCTCATCCCTACAGGAATGGCCATCTCACTGTATTAAGCAGGTGGCTGGAGCCGTGCTTTCATGCACTTCGACAGATACACGTTGAATCCTCTTCTATGCCACGCATGGTGCTAGCTGCCGGGGACGTAGTGATAAACAGGACAAGCAAGTTTCCCAGACCCCCGGGGCTTATAGTCTCCAGAGGAAACAAATATAGACAAACAGCCATACAAATAAATGTATAAGTATAAATTGTAGTATCTACTGTGAGATAGACACACAGCATGTTTTAAGAGTCCGTACAGAGTATGGTAACTTAATTTGAGTGATCAAGGAATTGATATTTAAGTTGAAACATTCTAGGGAGAAGTCTCTGGGGGTAGGGATTTCAGATTTTATTCTCAATGCTGGGGGCAGTCATTAAAGGATCTGGAAAAGTAAGGAACGTGATTATACTTGTGCTTTTAACAATATTGCTCTGGCTACCGTATTGAAGATGGCCTGGACAGAGGCAAAGTGGAAGCAAGGACAACAGTTAAGAGGTGTGTTTAAAGAGTCTAGGAGAGAGGAATGACCTTGGCTTGTCCTGGGGTTGTAACTGTGGGGATGGAGAAAAGTTCAAGGATCCTATCCACCTGTCTAGCTATCTATTTGCCCGTCAGTCTGTGTATTTATGGAACCATCCATCCATCCATCCACCATCATCATCCTCTATTCCACGTTGCACAAAATGCGTTTGCTCAATTCTTCCGTGCATCAGTTAGCAGCACCACTATATTCTAAGTCGTGCAGAAATCACAAAGCTGGTTTTTGTTTTGTTTTGTTTTTGTTTTTTGGTTTTCTGTTTTGCCCCAGGAATGGGTAAATAGTTTCTTCTTCCCCGCTTGGAGGCAGTCCTGCTGGCCCCTCCATTTCCCTTTGCCGCTGTCACAGGTTGTACCTCGGATGACACCATTTGCTTTACATAAGTTCCTCATGCATTGAAGGCTGACCTTCTTAATCGTTCTGTCACCTGTGTTACAACAGGCTGCTGAAAAGATACAAGTGATGCCTGCAGGAGATAGGGCTGTCGCAGCAGTTTGTGTAACACCAATGGAATGTGAGGTAGCAGGGAAATCATTAGTTTAGTTAGATGTAAATGGAAGAAAAATGAAGACGCTACTAACATGTGGATTCCTGGGAGGAGGGGCGGCCAGCTTCATTGCAGATTTGAGGAAGAATAATTGAATCAATAGCTATGAAAATGAAAGCAGCATTAAGAGACTTTTATGGCAACATATAAGGCAGGAAGAGCTAAGTTCAATCAACTTGCATTTACTGAGTGCTTATTATGTACCTGTCACGGTGTGAGACATTTTAGCCAAACAAAGGGGAAAATAGTTGCAGGACATAAATAAGTCTTTACACTCCTTGGGGAGTCAAGATTTCCGAAGATGGGGATGCTTCAAGCATGTATTAGAAAGGTCGAGTAGCAATTATAAGCTACGTTAATAGGCAGCATTGTTAGAGATAGCTTTGCAACTATGACTAATTTACTTAAGCTCTCTGAACATCAAGTCTCTCCTTTATAAAATGTTCATATGACAACGTGGAGTGCCATAACATATATACATACACACACAGACACGCACACATACACACACACACACACACACACACACACACACACACGCTGGTTAGGGCTCCTCAGGACTGCACTCAGGTACTGGACTAGGAAGGCAGGTGAAGAAGATGCCCTTCACTAGCCATTTGGTTTTTCAGAATCTGCTATTTTAGTGAATTATTTAAAATATTCCACCTTTTTAGAGAAGAGTAAGTCAGCGTAACCTTGACATGGACTAGAAGAGTTAAATAGGTGTTGAAAAACATAAAAATAAGGTTTTTCTGAGGATGCCCATTTCTTTCCATGAAAGTTATGGCGTGTATACAAGTCAGTATATTAGCTGGACTTTTCCAAAGCCTGGGCCATTCTAGTAGATCTTAGTAGTTAGGTGAAAACATGCTAAAGTATTCATTGTATTCCATCACTGACTCCATTGCCACACACTGAGGTTCTCAAGGTCCTAACGTGTCTTTCCTGTGGTGTGTTCTTGCATGTTGTTTAAAGCTGTTTTTTTCTGTATCTGACACTTCTCTTTTTTAGTCCTAAGACTTCTGCATTTCTAGTCTGCTTTTTTATTCAGTTCCTCTTAAAAAAAGTCTCTCTTTATCATCCTAACTTCTCTTTTGTCTCAGTCATTTCTGTCATTTGTCTAATTTTTCATTAGCTTTTCATTCTTGATTTTCTTCATAATTCTCTCTGTAGAATGGGTCCAGTCATTTCTACACACCTAAAAACTCTTACAATTTTAATTTAAAAATACAGGTATTTTCTTGCATGTCTTAAAAATAAGACAACAGACAGCCCTAAATGGAGTCACTTAGCTAAGCTTCGGCTCTCCTGGAAATGGAACCTTAAACAAGTCGGTCAGAAATTGCCTGATCAACACTCGTTAAGTCATCTGACTGATAGAACCCCATCCCCTAAAGGAAGGTAACTTTGCAATAAACAGTCCCCTTTTTTGCCTAGTATAGCTGCCTTGTTTCTGCTCCCTCTGCCTATAAAAGTCTTTCATTTTGTACAGCTCCTCGGAGCTCCTTTCTGTCTGCTATATTGGATGCTGCCCAATTCATGAATTGTTGGATGAAGCCAATAAGATCTTGAAGGTTTATTCCGTTGAATTTTTAAAATAGTTTCATTAAGTGTAAAATAGGTGACACATATTTAAACGTATAATCGCATAGGCATTATAACTTGGTTTCTAAAGTATATTTTATAAATGAATGCTTAGAAACTTGGAGTGTTTTTCTTAAAACAAACAAACAAACAGGGCTTCCCTGGTGGCACAGTGGTTGAGAGTCCGCCTGCCGATGCGGGGGGCACGGGTTCGTGCCCCGGTCGGGGAAGATCCCACATGCCACGGAGCGGCTAGGCCCGTGAGCCATGGCCGCTGAGCCTGCGCGTCCGGAGCCTGTGCTCTGCAATGGGAGAGGCCACAACAGTGAGAGGCCCGCGTACCGCAAAAAAACAAACAAACAACAACAAAAAAACCCCTACATATCACCTATCAGTTTCATTATTTATCAATTAGGATTTTTTCACATCTCTAGATGATTTTCTACTTCCTCATTTGTTGGAGAAATAAAAGAACACCACCTTGTGCTAATCCTCAGAAAGGCATAACTACTTAATAACCTGAAGGCTAAAGAACAACGTAAGTGAATTAAAATTACTCTATTTTTAGAATGGTGGAGTAGGAAATGGAATGGTTGGACTCAGAAGGATTTTTCTAGAGGTAGATTTTAACAGTTGAATAGATTTGCCTTGATTAAAGAAGGAAATAAGAACTTGGAGAGGAAATGCAAGTATTACTTTAGGGTTATTGAGAAATACTGGCTAGGGGTGCTGAGGAAGATAAGAACAATTTGTCAGCCACTTGAGAGAAGTAGTTTTATTAAAAGTCAACCGAATGTTTCAGAGTGGTCATTATATAGTGAGAAAAGGTTCAAGATCCCATGGATTTAGGCACTTTCAAATCTGAGTATCTGGATTGAGTCATAGGGAGTTTTGCGTCTAGGCTTAGTGAAATCAAACTTTAGACAGAGGGCAGGCAAATTGATTTCTTCTTGCTTGCCAGTTCTGATTAGGGAAGGCACCCTGTAGTTTTGTTGAGAAGAATGCATCTGAGCTCAGCAGGAAAGTGCTGTGATTGATTAGCAATGTCTTCCAGGGGTACAGGAAGGGGGAGTGGTAGCACGTGTGCCAAGTATTATCATTCTACCCTAGACAGGAGAACATTTTCCCTTGTGGTCAGAGAGGGGAGCTGTTTGCTTCTGGAGACTGTATCTACTTGATTTGGTGAGTAAATATTAAGATGATTTCATTTCATATTACTGTCAAGCAAAAGGGAGCAATGTCATCCTAGAGCCTCGTGAGGAATGTTACAGTTCCGTTGGCGATACCTGTTAGGATTTCTAACCAAGTTCCTTTTCAACACGATGGTTTAATTGCAAGGAAAGTTGTTTAGGGAATACCATTTGATGGGGTTTAATCAATTTATGCTATTGGATTCTGTTGCAGGTTACACTGTTCAACACACAGGGCGGACTGGGAGACTTGGTTCCATTAATTTCAGGGAAAGGCAATTTAGAATGGAATATGATGGCTTTGAAGCTGATGTTCTCATTTTTGAATTTGTATGGGTCCCAGGTGGAAGGCCTTGGCACTGTGTGCTGCTGTATCCTTCCTGAATCTCTCTAAGCAGATGCTTTATCAGAGAACAGAGCCAGCAAAGGAAGTTGTAGAGATGTGCTGTTGGTAGATGCGTCTAGGGAGACGTTTTCTTAACCACCCCTATTAATTATAATAAAAATGGAGTGAACTTGAAAATTTAAAAATAAATAAAAGTGGAAAATACGTCATAAAAACATGTAAACTGCCTTGTGATATTTTACATCTCTATCATTACTCTGTGCGCATCACCTGGTTTCCCAGGTGCGTAATAAGCATCAGTGGTGGGTGAGGAAAGCAGGGAGCCAGGGGAGGAGAGCTGATGGACGGTAGAATCAAGCTGCCGTCTTTGAAACCAGCCTCCGATGGTTGGAAGCTTCTCGTCCTCTCTGAGCTTTGCTTTTCTCATTTGGAAAATGGATCAACAAATCAGAAGGCTCCGTGACTGTTATGGCTCCTTAGTTCCGTTTGCCAGTGAGGAATACTGGCTCAGAGAAGTCAAGACCCACAGGTAGAAAGTGCTAGAGCTGGCTTTGTCCTTCGGAGCTCCTGAAGAGACAGTACATCGTGGAGTGCTGTAGAGAGGACTGGATTTTAAACCCGCAGATGGGCAGAATTTTGAGTCTAAGACTGTTGCTCCGGCTCCAGCCTCAGCACGCAATACCTGTGAGATCTTTGCCAATTCCCAACTTCCCTCGGCCTCAGTCTCCTCATCTATGAAAGCCATAAGGGTTTCGAAAGAGCTGGTGTGAGAATCAGATGATACAGTAGATGTGACAACAGTTTTCATAGCAGAACGCACCATGCAGAGGGAAGGTAGCAATGTATAAGCAAGACCAGATGCGTAGCTGCAGCAGAAGGTCAAAGAGGACGTAGAAGATCCTCTAGCCCATTAGTGCAAGTGATCTAGAACAAACATTTCAAGGCTGCTTGGAGCCCAGCCAGTGTTATATCATATCCGATAAATATCAGATTCAATAAATACCATTTATTGAAAGTCTACTACGTGCAAATCACTGTTCCCATTTTCTTTTGTGATTAAGGGCAGCTTCTAACATAATCCCTATCTTAAAGGAACTTAAAATTGCATTGAGAAAAGCATTTTTCAATCTGACCCATTTTTTGAAACTTAAAAGCTTAGAGCACTTCTTATTACTCAACAGTTTCTTTCCGTGGGGGCTATTCTAGAAATGCTTTATATTTATCTATATAATGAACTTGCACGTTTCTTAAGAAATGTACGCTCAGCCACGTTGATCCCCCTTACCCTCACTCCCAAAAATACCCAAAAAGGATGTCCCTATGATGTCTAATGGTCTTCTTAGTGATGCATTTAGAGTCAAAGATGGTGATCAGCCAAGTCTTGTCTGTATCCTGCTTTCCTGACAGGGATAGTTTCTGAGAAGGGAATCTGGGGTGAGAGAGATGAATCACTGCCATTTTTGTGAAAAGCCAAGGTTGTACCAGGGCGACCCAACCTGAAGCAAACCTAAAATATAAGCAAATGATAGAATGAGGATACAAATATATGCTGTGGGCTGAGAGAGTCAGGATCATAGAGAAGTTGACGTGTACGGATGGATGAAAACAGGTGATTCGGAAGTAAGTCTCTGAGCAGAGTGTATAGCGGATACCAGTCTCCTCCATGCAGCCCGGCAGAGGCAGGCACGCAGGCTAAAAGGACACATGCTGTAAGGCAGCCAGTACCACTTAGTTTTTCCATTTCCTCTCTAATTAATAAATGTCTTAGAAAGGATTAAGTAAATATTTGGCATCATGCATCTTTACAAGACCATCTCTGTGAAAGATGTTTTAAAGTAGCACTAGCAGAGACCATCATAGAAAAAGGGTCCTGCATTAAGAGGAAATCTCCTCCTTTTGAATACCCCTACAAAGACATCTTTATATCTTCCTGGTGGGCCAACACCCTTTGGGTACGAGCTAGTGCTTATAAGGAAGGCAGAATGCTCTTATCTCAATCCCAATTCAGGCCAACTCACTAAGTGGGTCAGAAAACAAGATCTTTATTCTCACATTTTGTTTTTATTCTATATGAGGGATGGGCAATACTAGACATTTTTATTCAGGAGGTCTCTATTCCACATATCAGATACCTTTAAGTAAGATTATCTAGCAGTGACAATAGCAAGATTTTTTCTTTTGCCATTAAATATAATATTTTATGAACATTTTATTATCTCCACCCTCTTCCTTGAATGCCTTCCCACTTCAATCCATAAACATATACATGCATCTTTGCCCCATAATTATAAGCTTTTAAAGGGACTTTATCAAGATTACCTATCATGTATACCATATTGCTCCTTTGATAGCTTTCCATGCTTTAAAGTTTATTAAGGTGCTGTCCATGGCAATCCCTGAAGCTACTTACTAGAAAACCAGTTTGCAGATTCTAAAACAAAAACTCCAGGGGTGTGGCTGAGCAGGAATCTGAATTTTGAATAGGCACATAACATGATTTTTATTAACATTAACATTTGAAAACCACAGCCTTATACAGATAAAGCCAAGACTAGTTCTCATACAATTCGGACATTGGAACCAAAAAAAAAAAAAAAAAAAAAAGTAAAACTTGGTAGCTGGGTGAAACTTAAGTTTTTGCTTTTTTAAAAAAAGGAGTACTTCAAAGGTTAGAAATCCCCAGTAGAGAATACCTGGCCACATAATTCTGAATTTATTCCTCTTTTAAGATACAAAAAAGCACCCAAGAGGCCTGAAAAAATTCATTCTTCTCCAAAAAACCAACTTTTCATAGATGGTACCATTATCATAATTTATGTTCTTTTTTTTTTGCGGTACGCGGGCCTCTCACTGTTGTGGCCTCTCCCGTTGCGGAGCACAGGCTCCGGACGCGCAGGCTCAGTGGCCGTGGCTCACGGGCCCAGCCGCTCCGCGGCATGTGGGGTCCTCCCAGTCCGGGGCACGAACCCGTGTCCCCCGCATCGGCAGGCGGACTCTCAACCACTGCGCCACCAGGGAAGCCCTATGTTCATTTTTGAGAGCACAAAATATTTCAAACGCTATAGAAATTTATCCAAAGGCATTTAACATTTGCTTTTGAGGCAGGTACACAATAAAGATTTGTTTCATTGAATGATTGAGTCAAGAACCCATTCTCATCACACAGGAGAAGGAAGCAAGATTAGCTGGGAAGGATGGTATGTGGGGACATAGCCCTTAAGGGACTGGCATAATCACAGAATTGGGTAACACTCAGGATGTAGTCACTGGGTGCAGACTTAGATGATCAGATAGAAGTGTAAGAGTGGAAGGGAATAGACTAGAAACGTGTGTGCCTGCAGTAAAAGGTGACGAAAAGTGAAATCCATTTATTCATTAATATTCTATCGAGTATCTACTATATGCCAGGCCTTGTGCTGCTGAGGAAGGCCGACTTGATAAGGTGACCAGATGTCCCAGATTTCCCAGAATTGAGGGATTTCCTGAGAGGTGGGACTTTTACACTAAAACCAGGGAAGTGTCATGAAAAGCAGGATGAGTCCGGCACTCTGGACTTGAAGAAGTGCTACCAAGTACGATGGATGTTATGGGTGCTAAGGGATCATGAAACAGGGGTATCTGAATCCTCAGTGAGGAGTCAGGAAGGATAGGGGTTGTGGGAAAGTCAGGCATCACTCACCCATAACTAAATTATGAGCAGAAGCGGGCTGGAAAAGACGGGGAGGGGAGGCCAAGGGGGGGAGGTCACAACATCTTTGGGGGACACGTGACAGCACGAGCATGAGAAAACCAAGAAGAAGAGAGACAAGGGGTGAACCGAAAGGGGTACAAAATGAAGGTGCAGAGCCGGGCAACGTCCAGCCTCTGTAGGGCCTTAGACGGCAGGTATTAACTTCTCACTGCTGATGTAACAAATTATCCGAACCTAGTGGCTTAAAACAACACAAACTTACTATCTTCCAGTTCTGGAGGTCAGAAGTCTGGGCTAAAATCAAGGTGTCAGTAGGGCTGTGTTCCTTTTGGGGGCTATGGGGGAGAATCTGTGGTTTCGTCTTTTCCCAGCTGCTGGAGGTGGAGGCTGCCTGTATTCCTTGGCTTCCTGGCCCTTTTCCATTTTCAGAGCCAGCAATGGAGGGCTGCGTCTCTCTCACATCAAATCGCTCTGACACTGACTCGTTCTGCCTCTCTCTTCTACTCTTAAGGTTTCTTGTGATTACACTAAACCCACCTAGATAATCCAGAATAAGCTTTTCATCTTAAAGTCAGCTGATTAGCAACCTTAATTCCGTCTGCAACCTGGATCCCCTTTGCCATGAGAAACATTGGGAATTAGGATATGGACAGCTTTTGGGGAGGGGAGAACATTATTCTCCCCACCATGGGGCATATTAAGGATTTGGTGCTAGATTTGAAGACGATTTTGATTCGGGAAATGATCAAAGCCTTTCTTGATGGTAGAGTGATGGTGGTGGCCTATTTGCATTTTAAAGGATCACCCTGCTGCAGTGTGGGAATATAGAGCAAGCCTGTGTAGAGGACACCTGTTGGGAAGCTGTTGCAGGACTGCTGGTGAGAGGTGGTGATGGTCTGTACCAGCACTAGCATGGTGGAGATGGACAAATATAAATAAACCACAACCGTATCCCACAGGGAGCAATAACATAAATTAGAGATAGATTAAGGACAGGAGAAAATGAGGAGTCCCATGCTTTTCCGTGTGTGTGTGTGTGTGTGTGTGTGTGTGTGTGTGTGTGTGTGAGAGAGAGAGAGAGAGAGCGCGCGCGCGCGCACGTGTTTTAATGAAGAAGACTATTCCCTTTATAAGGGGCCAATTTGAGACCTTGCTGTGGAGGAGATAATGCATTCAGGTTGTCTTTGCTGAGAGCATCAAATAGACGTCCATTTGGGGTTAGGTTTACACATCTCGGTTTCAGAATGCACATTCCCATCTATTTCCTCCAAATATAACATTTATCCCCCCAAATGCTTTTGAGAGACGTGTTTGGTATTTGATAAATCTCTCCTTTGCATATCTTCAAGTTTAGAGATAGGAACCTTATCAGAGCCGTTTCTGTTCGGTGCTACTCATGGACGAGTCTATGCTAATCACCTTGACATTTTGTTTTCATCAGGTGTGAGAGGAACGCTTTATCCTGAATTGATGGGGACACTTGTTTCTAATGAGAAATCTGATGAAATCAGGTGCTTTGAATACAGAACATCTGCAAACTTTTGTAGCTGTAGAATTCTGAAGTTTGTCTCCTCCCTTTAGGAGAAGACCAGGGTTAGTTTCAAGGCAAAACTACATGGGATAGTGATGTAGTTTTTCTATCTGATAAGGATTTTACTTTAAAACCCATCAGACAGGAGAAGTGACATTTTCCAGTGGGAAGATGGGAAAATGAGTCTTGATCTGTCTCGAGGTCTGATACCTCTGTTTTGTTTTTTTTTTTTTCCACAAAAGATCATCTCTTCAGAAATTCTGGGAGGAAAAGAAGGCTTTTCTTTCTTATTCTCATTTCCTGACATTCTTACTCTAAAAGTCATTATTAATGGAGAAAACTCTGCCTATTAGGTAATCTGTGTCTTCCCCTAGCCTGGTGGTATTTCATTATCATTTAAATATGCCACCCACTGCTCCTCCTAAGACCTTTTGAATGGAGGGTCATTAATAGATTTTTTCCCCCCTAAATTATGCTCAGCAGTTGTTAAAGCAAGATGGTCTCCAGTGAAGCTCTTTCCACATTGAAAACCTGAAGTGGGGATTGAGAAAATTATCCGGATAATTCAGCCTCCTATTATCTCTCTTGAAATGGAACATATTTCTCATCCTCTTTCTTTCCTCTCTTCTTTCATCCCTTACGGGTTATCCTTGCCAGAGAAAGGCACTCATGTTTCCATGCTGCCTATAGGATGTAGCAGGTTTTTTAAAACAATGTTTTTTGAAGCGTTAGCTGTCTTTTTAAAGGCATGTCAAACTTGAAATGATCCATTTTAAAGCAGGCCTCGTCTTGTAATTTGGACCAGCCTTCTTTCTCGGCCATTTCAGGGGATTGATTCTCTGTTTCCATCATCAGATTCCCTCTGGACTGAGGATTACTGCAAACCTGGACTTTGTCTTTATTCTTAAGAATCACAACCACCCTGAGAATTAAAGATGCTTCTTTTCATGGAAATTGCTGAAGGTTTTCAGGGAGTCTCTTGCCATTACAAATGTCAGATGAGCACACTCTAATTTTTCTTTCTTTCTTTCTTTCTTATTGAACTATAGTTGGTTTACAATGTTGTGCCCATCTCTGCTGTATAGCGAAGTGACTCAGTTCTACGCATATGGACATTCTTTCTTTCATATTCTTTTCCACTATGCTTTATCATAGGATACTGAATACAGTTCCCTGTGCTCTACAGCAGGACCTTGTTGTTGATCCATCCTATGTATAACAGTTTGCATCTGCTAATCCCAATCTCCCACTCCATCCCTCCCCGCCCTCCCCCTTGACACCCACAAGTCTGTTCTCTCTGTCTGTGAATCTGTTCTCTCTGTCTGTGAGTCTGTTTCTGTTTTGTAGATAGGTTCATCTGGAGCACACTCTTAATTTCATCTTAGCAGAGGAACCTCTTCTGGGCACCCATGACTGCTTTGAATGGAAGTGGTCAGTCGTTCTTGAACTCCATTCCCCATACCCAGTACCAGGGAGTGGTGACACAGGATATGGAAACTGTCACTGGAGGACCTACTTCTAGGGCAGGCATGTCCCTGTCTTAAGCAATTTTTCTGAGCCTCAGGTTTTCATCTGTAAAATGGGAACAACAAATGCCAACATTTAAGCTGTTGTAAAGATAAAATGTGATGAAAAAAATGAAGAAACTATAAACACGTGACACATTCACCTGTTTGCCTTCCCCTCTTGAGTAGACCCAGACGAGCAGTTTCTGTCGTCCTCTTTACACTGAGTCCCAACGAGGTGGCAGACATAATCCTAGGAGTTGTCACCTACAAATTGGCACTTGCCATTGGCACTTGCCACCTACCTCTACAAGGATCAAATTGTGAGCCTCTGCAGCTGCTGACCTTCAACACGCCCTGAAAGGAGTTCAGGGTGGAGATCAGGAAGGAAGCACTCTGTGCTCTGGGAAAAACTGGCAGAGCAGGTCTTCAGATAGATATTTTCAGGCGAAGATTTTATGAGCCCAATTCTTGCATCTCCTGGAATCTAGAAAAGCACTAAAGTCCTTCACGGTGATGTCTGCTCCTCGTGACCAGCAGTAACCTTCCTGAGACCAGCAGCAACCTTCTGCAAAAACTATGTGCTTGATTGCATGCACTCCCCCTTCACCAAAATCATATATATACTGACCTTCCTCCCCTAGCTCTTTGGAGCAGTTTCTCAGGGCTATCTGAGATGCTGTCTCCTGGGCTATAGTCTTCATTTTGCCCCAAATAAAACTTAACTCACAACTCTCACGTCGTGCAGGTTTTTTCAGTCAACAGAGTGAGGACATACTGGGGAACAAAACAAAACAAAACATGAGTCCCTACCCTCATGGAGTTCACACTCCAGGAGAGGAATCAGAATATAACAAATAAGCAAGTGAATATTTATTAAAATGCCAAATAGTGATGAGTGCTCTGAAGAATGGGAAATCAGGGTGAGAGGATGGAAGTATCTAGAAGGCATTATTTTAGACAGGATCTGTTAGTGCAAGTTCGTGTGCCCTACGCACAGTGAGGCCAAACACACCAAAACTTCGGAGTTTGGAGCAGAGAAAGGTTTATTGCAGGGCCATGCAAGGAGACGGGTGGCTCGTGCCCTAAAAAGCCCTGAGCTCCCCGAAGGGTTTCGGCAAAGCATTTTTAAAAGCCAGGTGAGGGAGGGGGTCCCCGCAGGCTATGTGATCAGCACCTGCACGGTTTTCTGAGTGGCTGATGGCGAGCTAACAGGGTGGTGTCACCGGGGTTCACATTATCAGTCCTTAGGCTCCAGGAGGCCTGGGGGCTGTGTGCTCGTGGTCATCAAGTAGTGAACATCTTCCATTTGGTGGGGGGGTGGGGGTGGGGTCACATCTGTAAGACAGCTCAGGAAATGTGCATCAAATACTGTTAGCTGGGTACTTCAGAGGATACGGGGGAAGGCTGTCCCAGGAAGGCCCCATAGCGTCCTGCTCGGTTACATATCTAGAGTGTGTCAGGGAGGGCCTCTTTGAGGACATGGCATTTGAGAAGAGAGCTGAAATAACTCCATAACCGAGGCTCATCTTGAGATTGTTGATATTAATCACGTCAAATGCTGACTCTTCCCGGGCATCACCAGAACAACCTCTCGATAAGATGAAGCTAGGTTTACTGCTTAGTGAATTAAGGAAGAGTATAAGCTACTTCAACAGAGTGTTAGTTGGAGATGGGCAAAGTCACAATATTTATTGAGATTTAGAAGTGTGTTGAAGATGGGTCTTTCCATGCAGGGACTTGCTTAGGAGAGAGTGAGGATTATGATATAATAGTTTAGGATTGGTGGACAAAACAAGGCAAGGATACTGGGATGAGGAGTTCTGAGTGTCTTGGGGTGGAAAAGGATGTTCGATACTTACTGTTGAAAAGCGGATGGGTCTTTCAAAAAGTTCCTGAAATGAGCCATAACGTTATTTGGACTTCTTACTTCCTAGGCAAGAGTTTCCTGGAGTGGTAAGGTTATACGATGAAGGTAGTTAAATAATAAAGTTACAACAATGTAGTAGGGAACAGTAGATGGCTCTGATTCTCAACAATCATCATCATCGTTATCTGTTAGTGTTTATTGAAGGCTTACTATATCCTGAGTACTATGCTTGGTACTAAAGGTACAGCTATGAACAAATAGGCATGCTTCTTCCTTCTATCCATGAAAATAGAGGCAACTGTCCATGGAAATAGACGCGAAACAAATACTCATGTGAATAATTAATTACAAATATGACTTGTAGATGCTGTGACGGAAGAATGTTACTTGCTAGGACACTGAAGTGTAAATCAGGGGGTCCTGAAATGGTCTGGGGTGCCTGGTAAAATGCTTCTTGCATAGATGCTGGCTGGGTAAAGGAGGCAAGGAGAGGGTGGGGTGAAGGAGACTGAAGTTTATCTTAAGAGCAGGGAGAAACAAAATGTCCCTGTATGTCAGTAAATATTATATCCCTGTGTTCACACACACGTTGGCACTAATACGATTCTAAGATATATTCACAGTACACAGTGACAGTGTTCAGAGTCATCCAAATTGACACAGTCCGTCAGCAGTTGCTCGGCCCATTCTTCTAACTAAACAGCAGTTGTTTGTCGAAAGAATGAGTGATTGTTGAATTAATCAGCACTGTTTAGTTCCTCGGTGACCTCCAACAGATCATTTGCTTATGCAAAGCATACAGAAGCTTGATAGAAGACAAGTTTGCATCCCAGACTAGTCCACTCAGGAATGCAGGGAAGCAGGCACCTCTTACAATCAGGCCTAAAAAGCAGGATGGATTATACATTCCAATTCCCACTGCTACTAATTCAGTAGATCTGGGATGGCACCAGGAAACTTGTATTATTTTTTTTTAAGTTCCTGGGATGATTCTGATACTCAGCCAGGTTGGGAACATTTTCTATTTGGGATTTGTCTTCAGCGACCCCTGATGGACTTTTCCTGACATCTCTGGATATTGCTAAACAAACAAACAAACAAACAAACAAACAAACCAGTGCAAGATGGAGATAACACAGCCTATTCATACCAACTGGTCCCTTTTAATTGGGGTCTGGGAAGAGGGAGGAGCTGGGAGGACTCTGAGAGAAGTTACATCTTAATGAATTGCTCTGAGTGGTTTGAGGTCTTTGCTCTTTGAGTACAGTTGGAGATGAGCTTGCCTTGTGATGAAATATAGGGCAGGCATGGGGTTAGACTGTCTAGGTTCAAATTTAGTAGCTATGCAAACTTGGTCAAGTTCTTTCACTCCTTCTTGCCCCACCTGTAATAGAGAGGTGATGTCAGCAACTCCATATGGTTCTTGAAGGGTTAAATGAGATACTACAATGAAAAGCACCTAATACAGAGCCTAGAGTATAGTCAACATGCTGTCCATGGCAGGGGCTGCCCTCCTATCAGGGGAGAGCTCTCTGCCCTGCTGTAGCCGTACACACACCTCGTGAGAAGGCAAACAAGGAAGAACTGATTTCAATTGTGTGGTGTGCATTGCCAGGCATAGAGATGGGCAGAGGCAGATTTGCTTGTATTTGGAAATCAAGCACTTGAAAAGTGATTCTTATCTTGAGATTTGATTCCTGATTTTATCAGGATCTTACAGCAGGTTCCTACGTGGAAAAGAATAGCAGTTGGCATGGATAGCTCATGTTATGCCATGGGTTATTGGTTTCTCTTTCAAATTCATGTCTGAAGTAACCTCTGTCTCTTTAAGGCTGAAGCAAACACATCTGACTTACATATTAGACAGGTTTAGAGCAGCCAGAATAAAGCAGGAAAATGCACTTCAGGACTCAAAAGAGATAAAACTTTTTGTCATTCCCTACCTTGCCGATGAGTTGAGCGTGGAATTCACTTAGCCGATAAGGATGGTGACATTTTTTTTCCTCTTTGAAGTTTTATCAGATAAAAGTCTTACAAAGCCATATTTACCATCCACTCAGAATTTCAAATGTTGGATAATGGATTAAAAAGAAAAACCCCTGAAGATGTGAAAATTGTGGTGAAATAAGAGTTTGGAAACTTTTAATGAGTGGAAACCATGATATTGGTAAAGCTACCCTATAGAATTAAAATAATGAGGATGAATTTAAAACGCAAACTGTTCTAAATCCCTTAAGAGAAATCCTTAGAGAAAATCTCACTGCTTGGCATGTGTCATTAATGATTGGTAAACGATTTTGTATCATTTACCAGGATGATACCAATATTCCTGATACTCAAAACTCCAGATGACAGACAGTGTAGGTGTAGTCTTACTGAGAGCACACCTTTGTCCCTGCAGCACAACCGTGGAGTTAACAAGGAAGCAGAAAATCATGGCATTTCCCCTGAGAGAAAGAGAAACATGAGTTGTGGACCCATTGTTGAGTGTAGCCTTGGAGACCTCCACAAAGGTGGAGTGACCTCTACTCACTGTTTTCCAGTACTTTACAGAAGAGAATGATTAATGAGATTTCCAACCCAAAGATCAGAGGTTCATGGAGGTTCTTAAAAGGAAAGAAACTTTATTTTCTTAACTGGAGTTCTTGTCATCTCCAGAGGATGGCATTGGGGGCAGTGTTGAGTTCAACTACCTGATATCTCCATGGTGAAGTTATGTGTGTCCCTCACCGACAAAATAAATGGAGAAATGACTTTAGTGTTAATTACATTGGCATCCTCAAGTATCTTTTTCAACATCCTTACAAATTCCAGGAAGTCCTAGATTTGTGAGAAGAATCACGCAACTGATACTGGATTAAGTTTATTTGTGGCATACGGACCAAACTCAAATGTGGAATTCTTCCAGAACGTAGATAATCTAGAATATAGTCTCCACTATCTCTGTAAGTACTTGTTTTGATTTAATTACTCATAGGGAATATTTGCTTAACTAAGGCGGTACTTGTCTGCCAAGAATGACACCGATATAGTTATATCTATACCTATCTAGCTATGAGCAACCCTTTCCTGCTGACTTTCTAAATCCCTTCTCTGTGGTTAATCACCACCATTTTGTGACTACTTCATGGGCACCAGAGCATTTTTTTTCATGTATTCTCGTATTTAATCCTCATTAACAACCCTAGGAAGTAGGTGGCATTCATTCTGTTTTACAAATGAATTCAAGTGAACTTTACGAATGAATTTGAACCAGGGCCTGCAGAACACTGAGGCCCACGCCTTCAATCAGTGTGCTATTCTGCCTTCTGTCACAGCTGGTTCCACGGCCCTGGTCCTCCCGAGGAATCGGTGGCTGACGAAAGCAGAGTTACGTTGTGTCGTCTTATGCCTCCCCTTTTCCTGTTGCCTTTCAACCACACTATTGGGCAAGCATTTGTGAAGGAGGAGAGTTGTGGTGAAAAGGAGGAGGTGACAGAGTTCCCATCTTCTACTGGCAGAGTTTGCTCGCATGGGAATATATGCAACCCTAATGAGAGGATGTGCGTGTGTACAGAATTGTACACAGCCATGCATCGTGGGCATGCGGGCACATATGGTTGAACTGCACTATAGTAAATTAAATCAGTGTTGGCGTCGTTCAGAAATGGGAGGAAAGATGCGGACATTAGCACCTCTCGAAGCCTACAAAATGCCTGGTTCTTTGCACGCAAGAATTCATTTACTTCACAAAATACCTGTAAGATACGTAGTATTTTTGCCATTATACAGCTGGAGCGTACAAGACAGATTACGTAACTTGTCCAAGTTCGTGGAATTCATACATAACAGAGCCATCATTTGATATCTTGGCTGTATTTTCTCAAACCCACCCCCTTTCCTACTATACTTCTCTGCCTGCCCGGCAAGGAGAGTCATGAGGATGATCGAGAATATGGCAGATAGATCAGGTGCAGTTGATAGTTGATAGAGGTTTTCTCCAGTCAGTCTGCACAATAAAAGCAGCTGGGTTTCTGAAGGCTCTGCACTCCCTGCCCTGTATTCTCTGCTTTGTTTTTCTCCTTAGCTCCTACCACCACCTTGCATATGATGTATTAACTTGTTCCCTCCCATTGGGATATAAGTACTATTTAAACAAGGCCCTCGTTCCCTTCATTGCTGGGTTGCTTTTGCCTAAAATCATACTAGGCATTGAGTATGACGTTCACCAGCTATCTGTTGAAATAATGATCGTACCTGTGATTGAACGGTTTCTTGACAAATGGCCAAAATTTCGTGTTTATGCCTAATGATGATGACCATTCACGATCAGTCACAAACGATGATGACATTAGAACTTTAGTCTGAAAATTTTCCAAAGACTTTTTTTTTTTAGCCCACGGAACGAAGGAGAGGGCTGTGAGCTGTGAGTGGAGGGAGACAAAAGCTTCAAAAAAATAATCATCTGTTTATCCTGTCTGTGCTTTGGGTTAGCATGCAAAGTCGACAGTTACTTTGAGAAATAATTCATACAATGCTAAAAAAAAGGATATCCTGTGTGTTTGGAAACAAGGGGCATTCATCGTATTGAAACAGCACAGACTTTTCAATCCCATCCATTAACTCACGAAGCTGCAAGTTGGTGCAACTGTCTATCGCCTGTCTATTAGTATTTCCAGACAATGACGATACAGTACAAAGCAATTTGCTTTTATATAATTTCCTTCATGCTTGCAAACACAACAAGCCTCACAGGGAGAGCCAATCATGAGCTAAAGAGAGAAAGGGATGATTTAAAGCGGAAGAGTGGTTCCTTTGCTTTGGGGTATGAGAAACAATTATTTCAATAGGCTGGGGCTTCTTTAGGAAATCAGGTGAATAAGAATGCTTGCCTGGCCTGCTGCTTTCTCCGGATTGCTTTGCCTAAGTAACTTTTTCTATTTAAAGGATTTCTTATTGAGCCATAGATGCTTTTAACATGATGAAGGCTAGATTTGCCTCCTATAAACCTGGAAGCAGTAGCTCCATTTCCCCCCACTTTTCCCAGAGATCATCTGCTCTAACATTGAACCACAATGGGAAATACTGCTACTTTTATCATAGGTCCTGCAGTTGAAATGTGCTTGGATTTTAGCCACATTTGAGAAGCCAGTCTTCAAATAAACTCCTTTTCAGCTCTATGAACAGTTTTCATTCATTCATTCATTAGTTAATTCATTAATTAATGTATTTGCTTGTTTTGGAGAGGATTAGCTTGTTTGCCTCTCTCGAGATATATATATATATATTTTTATAACTTTATTTATTTATTTATTTTTTGCTACGTTGGGTCTTCGTTGCTGCATGCGGTCTTTTTCTAGTTGTGGCGAGCGGGGGCTACTCTTCGTTGCGGTGAGTGGGCTTCTCATTGCAGTGGCTTCTCTTGTTGCAGAGCACGGGCTTTAGGCTTGCAGGCTTTAGCCATTGCGGCGCTCAGGCTCAGTAGTTGTGGCTCACAGGCTCCAGAGTGCAGGCTCCGTAGTTGTGGCTCACGGGCTTAGTTTTTCCGCAGAACGTGGGATCTTCCCAGACCAGGGCTGGATCCTGTGTCCCCTGCATTGGCAGGCGAATTCTTTACCACTGCGCCACCAGGGAAGACCCTCTTGACATATATTTTTTTAAACTTCCTTTGTGTTTTAACTGACAGATATAACTAGGCATTCATTAAGTTTCTGTAATAAGCTGCAAAGTAGTAAAGGTCCCTTTGAAGTAAGTGTCAGGCGTTTCACTAGGGTTTAGAGCTAGAGAGGAGATAGACACAAGCATGGCCTCAGAAAGCTTCTTGACCCTAGAGAGCTTAGGAAAGACGGGTCCTTGAGCCCAAGTCCATTGCTTTTGGGAGATTCAAAGCCTTCTCCATGATTCCTTTGAATTCAAAGGGGCTTATATCATGTGAACCCCTATGTCCATGGCTCCTTGTTTTCTGCAGTGTCTCCTGGGTATTTGAACTCTGACATCCAAATTCTTTGTGACACTGGATTCCATGCAATTCAAGCACACTGATGATGAGTTGAGCAGATGTTGATGAAGATCTGAAGGACACTGGGGGGTTTTTGTCTCATGAGGCAGAGTCCCCATGACACATCGCTGCCCTCCCAGCTTTTCCTCCCTTCAATGAAGAGCCCAGTTGTACGGTTTGCCCTTCTCGCCTTCAGTCTCCTTTTCCAGAACAAAAAATACGCAGACATACAGACATCCTCCTGCACACACTGTGGAGAGGTTTTGCCTTCTGCTGTCTCCATACTCAGTCCACCTCCCACCTCCAGTAGGACCCGCCTACTCCCCACCCCTAGCTTCCCTCACCTGAATTTCTTCTCTAAACATTCGCCGTCTCTCAGCCTCTACTCTGAGTCCGCTGCAGGCTCTTCTCCACTCCACAGGGAAACTGATGCTCCAACATGCAGATCAGGTCAGGTCCACGTCCCTGATGAATAGCCTTCAGAGGCTCAAGATGAAACTCCTTTCAAAGGACCCAGACCACACTTCTCCGTATGACCTCTCAGGTCTTTGCCCACCTCTCCTTTCTTCTCCTCTTCTCTGTATTCCGGCTGCACTGGTCTTGCAGTCCTTCAAAGTACCTTGCTTCCTTCCATCACCGAGATTTGCAAGGGCTGTTCCTCTGTCTGGAATATTCCCCACCCCCAACTCACCAGTCTCCAAATCCAGTGGTCTCTGTAATCTGGTGGTGCATCTTCAGTGTTTAACACAAGGACCAGCACCTAGAAGACACTCATTAACCTCTGAATGAATCAGTACATGAATGATCAATGAATGAATGGAACGAAGTAAGTTCTGAGGTTGCCATAGAGATAGCATTGTCTATCCGATGAGGTGCAAGTGCTCTACAGATTCATGCCCCCAAAGCCATCGGATAACCACAGGTTAGTTTATGCACATGTATTTCCTTCCTCTGATAGCTGTGGGGACATAAGAGCAATGGCACCCTACTAGCAACGATCACAGCTGACATCCTGAGCTGGGTTTCTGATACCATTTTCCAGTAACTCCTTGAAGAAATAGCTCTCTCCAGGACTAGGAGAGGAAATATACAAGGTGAGCCAGGAGGATGTTATACTGCCAAAAAGTAAGCAAGTGCTAGAAAACAGAGCAACGGGAATTTGTCAAAGGAATTGAGGAGCCTGAGAAGACTCCCAGTGGCCAAAGCAGGAACACTTTGCACAACAAAAATAAAGTAGTATTGGATTATAACCCAAAGTATAAAATAAATATCGGTAAGTTCATACTGATATAAATAAATGCTTGAATAAACTAATACATGGGAGAGAAGAAACGAATCTCCTGGGCAGAAGAATTCCAAATAATTTATTTACATACTCCATCCTTAAAGAGGTGAAGCAGAGCTCTGCACTCTTGAGCATTGGCTATGCACTGTGATTTTTTTCCCAAAAAGAGCAGCGTGAAAATGGGAAGAGGAGAGAGCAATTTTACAGTGGAGAAACCTGACAGGCACCTCCTCAGCCAGGAGATCAGAGTCACATCAGCAGCGAAAACTCATGTTGACTGTATGTCCCCTCGATCGGAGGTGATGAAAATAGAACTTTCCTTGTGTGATCTTCCTCCCAAGACCTATAACCCTAGTCTAATCAGGAGAAAAATGTTAGACAAATCCCGATTGAGGGATGCTCTACCAAGTCCCCGAGCAGTACTTCTCATAACTGTCAAGGTCTTAAAAAATAAGGAAAAACTGAGAAACAGTCACAGCCAAGAGGAGCCTGAGGAGACATGATGGCTAAGGTGCCATTACTCTGATATCTTGGGTGGGATCCTAGAACAGGAGAGGGACATTAGGTGAGAACCAAGGGGATCAGCCCAGGTGTGGGCTTTAGTGAATAATAACGTGTTGATATTGGTTCATTAATCTGACAAATGTACCCTACCAATATGATCATAATAAAGAAAATTATTAATGGGCGTGGGCTCTATGAGAACTCTCTCTGCAATTTTTCTGTAAATCCTAAAGTGTTCTAAAAAAATAAACTCTGTAAAAGGAAACTAAAAGTCATGGGCAATCACTCGTCTAGCAGCCGGTGATGGATTCCCCCTTCCTGGTGCCCTGGGCCAGGACTGAACTGTGACTCTGCCCTTCTGCACCTGGGGGCATGGGCTTGGGGCAGTGCCCACACAGCAGCAAAGTCACTCTCCCTATTCTCTCCCCTCACGCCCTGCCTGCGGATTTTATTTTCCTTTGCTTCAAACAGCACTCAGCAGCCGCCACAGGCAAATATCTGGCTGCCTGGCCCGCTGTTGTTCAACACTCTGGGGAAAAAAAAATGAGACTTCTTGCTGGAGACTGGGTCTCTGAGCAAAAAACAGAAACTGGGTCTCTGAGCAAAAAACAGAAAAGAAAAATGGTGCCTGTGGTGGGGTGACCAGGTCAAGAGAAAGAGTGGGGGCCAGGTGATGGAGAAGTCTTTTGCTGACTCTGCTCAGCTTTTGGGGAAATCCTGTCCTTCTCCTCTCCCCATTTACACTATTCCCCAGACTCCAAGCACCACCACCACCCCCAACCCACCCAGCTTATCAGTGATTGTAAGGAGGGTGTTGCTGACACTGGCGATTTCCATTCCTAGGGTGTAAGCGTTGGAACAAGCTGTCTCAGTCTCTAGCTTTCATGCTGGTTTTAGATGCTCTGCATAAACTCTCTCTTGCTTCTTGCTTTCTGAATTCCGTACTGGGCACTGGAAACACACTGGAACTGAAAGTGATGGTGCAAAGACCTTGGGGAATCTCAATGGTGGTTTAGTAGCAATCAGAGGTTTCAGCTTCCAAAACTTCAAGGTGAAGAGTGGGCGCTGGGTCTGCCTAGTTCACCCTCCAGCTGTGCAACTTTGGAGAAACCATTTAACACTGATGAACCTGGCCTGCAGAACGGGGAAATACTAATAATACCTGCTTCATAAAACTGTGTGAAGATTAAATGCATCAGCGCAGATAAGGGACTTTAACAGTGCCCAGTATCTGGAAAGCTCCTAATAAATGTTAGCCCCCGCTGCAAATTAATTGTGTATACTTAAAATGTGAAGCAGTAATAGTTTCCATTTCACCTCCTCTCGATCAAGCCTTGTCTTATCTTAGAAAAAGATTAGAAATCGTCGGCCTAAATGTAATAGTTGTAATTGAGCAGAAATTTTGTCCAGGTTACTAATTCCCTAATCAATTCCATAGGTAAAGTTCAAACTGAGAAGTCTCATTATTCTCCATTATTAATAATTTGAATATTCCATTTACTGAGTGACTATTACATGCCATACTGTGGTAAGTGCTTTATGTGCTTAATGCCTTATCTTCCCAACAGCAGGAGGTAGATACTATTATTCATTTTACTTAACCTGACATCAGAGAGGTTAGGGGACATTCCAGGTTTGCAAGGCTTGAAGCTAGGTTTCAGAACAGGGCTTGCAGATTCCAGAGATAACCTCTCCATTGTGATGCGCTCTCTTGCCTCTGTTTGTTCAATAACTCAGAAAAGAGTGGTTAGAGACATCTTGTATCTCCCTGTTTTTACGGAGAGAGGGGATGAAGGAGAGAAGGTGCTGTTTGCACAGGTATGAAGGTGATTCAGTGCCAGAAGAGCATGGAGCATTTGAAATGTATTCAGGTAGCAAGTCTAAGACCCTGGAGTCTCTTTTCTTCCTTGTTTATCCCTAAGCTCCGTTGGTTTCCAGGGAAGGAGGACTGTTTGAGTTTTCACTGCGCCCGGGTCTGAGGAGTCAGTCTCTAATAGTAAAATGTTCAGCTTGTGGCGGAGAAGGATCTTTGGAACGCTCATGGGCTTCATGAATCACTAAAGATGGAGATTTTCAGCCCTTTAATGGGAAGATTTCCGTGACGTGTTTTATGGTATTTTTAGGGCTAGAGTATATTCTCAGAATGAGAGAAGCCCCCAGATGTTGTCACTCGTTAGCCCCCTGCTTTATTAATTATGCCTTGTCATTGGTGTATGAATACAGTGAAAGTCGCTTCATCTAGAAAGGATCATTCCCTCACAGCCTGTTGACTTTTATACCTGTTGCTGGCTGCTTCCATAATCGAGGTTTTACAGACCTTCAGTCTACTAATCTCTTCTACCCCAAATGGATCTGGTGTGTCATAAGCCATCCAGGATTTGACAACCTACTACGTGTGCCTCATGGCATCTTCAAAGTCAACGAAAGCTTTGAGGATGTTTAGTATTGTAGTATTTATATGAACTATAAAGCTTCATCTGGTGCTTAAAATTAACACTGGGATATTAGATCATTAAATTAATGGGATGTGATCTGTGTCTTCCAAGATTTCAAAAACACCATTCTTTTAATTGTTAATTAGGGAAAGTACTGATCACGGAGCATGAGGAACAATTTTGCTTATTTTCGATGTGCTGTGTGTGATTATGTGAATTATTAACTCTGAGTGGCATTCAATTTAGTTCATTTCTGTGGCTTTATGAACTATTTCCAGTCTGCAACTGTTCCTGTTTTCAATTTAAAAATATGGCATATAGACTTCAGCCTGTACCTTGTAATGAAAATAAGAAGGAAAAAAGCCTTTCTTTTACATAATTGTGTAATATCTCTTTATAGGATTTGTCCCACCTTGTACCTGCCTTAAAGACTTGCCTTTAAGAGATCGTGATATGCTAAAATTTTGGCAAAAAAAAAAAAAAAAAAAAAAAAATGGGGCTTTTATTGACCGTGTAGTTAGTGCTATTACACCTGCACTGCTGGAACAAAAAGTTCTTATCAAATTTACTGAGATTATTTTAACATTCTGAAACAGATTGTCCACACTATATTTGGAAAAAAGTCCAAGTGAAAGATAGATGCATTTGCAGCTTACATCTCAAGTTTTATTATAGTTGTCATTGGATGTTTTTGAAACTCTCTACTCTTCTGTTTTATAGAAATGGCAATGTCACTCAATTCCATCCAGTATTACAATGCAGTTGTAACATTCCAGGGAAGGATGGACCACCTATTACTTGACAAAGCCTTTGTAAAATAGATGATGCAATTTCAGGAGTTTTGGAAATAATCTTCCCAGAAATGCACTTGCTCATTATAGGTTTTAATAAAAGTATGTTCTGGTGTTAAGACTATTCATTTGTGTTCCTAAGATGAACAGGGAAAGGGCCACTCTACTGCACGGTTCCGTGGATGCCTTTACATAGACCGCAATACAAACAGCGCCCCCTACAGTTGTGCAGTGTATAGCCCGGGGTCTCCACAAATCCAAGTTTCCCCAGGTTATTTACGCTGAAGACCAGCATCTTTGCTTTAATGGGGTCCTGTTGTCTTCTTTTCCTTTAGGCAGGTATAGCTTGCATTTGAAAGCACCCTGAGAAGACCAGGCTGAGCCCCGTGTCTAAAATTTTCATCTTTAGGCATTCTTCTCAGCAAAGTATTTTCTCCTTCTAATGTATTACAAATATGTAATATTGGCCGAGTAACTGATAGCCACATCGCATTGTCAGGTGAATTTCAGTCACTTAAACAGGCTCAGGAGAGATGGGACATGGTGTTGAAGAGAAGAAAAATAGCAAAGATTTTGACACCCAAAGCACTGCTCAGGTGGGCAAATTTGGTGAAAGGGTATAGACACAGAACCTCAGACACTGGGAACAAGATCGGGGTGCTGAGAAAAGATACTGTTCAGTGATTCTAAAAGTTGGCAAATCAGAATGACCTGGAGGCCTTTACAAACTACCAGCACTTGGAGCCGCCTCCACTCCAGGCCAATTGAATCAAAATGTCTAGGGTGGGGACACAGGCATGTACAGTTTTCAGATATCTCCAGATATTTCTTGTGCACAGAGTGGAGAACCACTGGGCAAGAGAAGCACTAAGAAAGGAAAATGAATACAGGGACCCTTTCATCCATCCATCCACCCATCCATCCACCCACCATTCATTCCATTTATCCATCCATCCACCCATCCATTCATCTACCATTCATTCCATTTATCCATCCATCCACCCATCCATTCATCCACCATTCATTCCATTTATCCATCCATCCACCCATCCATCCATCCACCATTCATTCCATCCATCCATCCATCCATTCATCCATCCGTCCATCCATCCATCCATCCATCCATTTAACAAACACTTATTAAGAACTTCCTATGTGCTACCCACTGTTCTATGCGTTGGAGATAGAGATGAGAACAAAACAGACAAAACCCTATCTTTAGGAGTTGCATTCTAGTGTACTTAATCAAATCCTTCCTGATTCACTAGAAATCAAGTCTGGGGGGTAATTACAATATACAGCCTTTCACCAAAAGCACAGCAGAATCATTTTCATTGTAGTATTATTTTAAACCACAAAAAGGAAGCCTTGCCCCCCCCTACAGAATCCAAAATTTAAATAATAAAAAACTTTCTGTAATGGATTCATTCTACTTCTATTTGTGAAATTCGCCTCTTTTGAATGACCACCTGACCCCCATGCACTCCCTACTTTCTTTTGCCTAATTTGTCAGGGTAAGACTTGTACCACAAGGCAACACTCGTACAGATGCCCTGATGCTTAGATCTGCTTCCCAAATGCTTTGGGAATTTCCATAAAATTGAATCTACATAAAGAATACATGATCAGGGGTTCCTACACTGAGGCAAGGTGCTAAATTTGTCTGATGTGAGGCCACCTGCTCATATGTCATCTGTTGGCACCAGCCCATGCATTTGTGTGCCAGGACTTATGAGATTAAGTTTACCTGATGCTCCCTGACAGCAGATTTCTGTTACAACGTGCAAATTAGATTAGGTTAAAGTAGAGGCAGAGTAAATGGACGGCCTCATAGAGTGATACTAGAATAGTGATGGCCTTAACCGGAAGGTGACTGGTTACGGTCCAGCTTGGGTCACTGGTGATCACACGTTCCTGTTATTGATGCCCGTGCAGTGACCTGTGCAGAAATGCATGGTTTATTCTTTATTGGATTTTACGGTACAGCCAAACATCACATTATTGGTGGGACTTCACCGACCTTTACTCCGGAATTTGAGGAAGGAAGGTCAAGTAGTGAATAGGTGATGGATACTAAATAAACTAGTTGTCTCTTAAACGTTGCTTGGTCCCCAGTCTGAATGTGCGACATGAGTTAGGAGACAAGGTTGTACGTCTCCACCCCGCCCCCGGCCCCGGGAATAGCATCCCTTGGACAAAAGCTGACATGATCATCTGGGTATCTCAAGGCGTGTTTGCATAGGATTCTGTCCATATGAAATGATCTAATACAGACTTGAAAATTTACGAGAAGAATCATTTTTTAAGTTAAAGGAAGCTAAAGTTGCCTCTGCCTCTCATTAAATAGTGCACTTGACTTCAAATGCAGTTTTTCCTTGTATTGAAAATGCAGAAATTCTCAACTTCATCTGATTTTTGAAGATCATTGTTCATATTGTGGTATTCAGTTGAGTAATAAACTTTAATAAAGCACCTATAGTGCAATTAAATGACATCTTATCCAAAGCTATGGTTTAATGGCATAAACAAAGGGCCAAGGGGAAATAAATTCAGATATTTAAACATCATGTACACACAAACCTAAATCTTTCATTGGAAGGTTGACCAGTGATGCACAGAATGAAACAGAAATAACTGTCAAAGGGATTAGAGAGTGATCTAGAGCTCTTCTAGGGTGGGATTGGTGGGTTTATTAATTTGCTTAAGTAATTGTTTCTTTTGGAATTGTCTTTTACATTACTGTCATTTTAAGTAAAGTTCAGGTTGTTTCTGGCAAGAATGCGTGTTACGTTTTCGAAGGGACAACAACAGAAACATTCAGAAAACATTTTTAAAGTTTTTGAAGATTAAATAGGAAAACACTTTGGGGCTTAGCTAAGAGGCTAAAGGGAGAAATAGATTTCACATAAAAATCAATCGCTCTGTTCGCTGACACCCAGTGACAGAAATAATAATTGTGTCCATGTAAAGTCAGACCCCCTTGTTACTTTTTAATGAAGTCTGTCTGATTCTGTGATATTTTTGGCCTAGGAAATGAAAGAGATGTTTTATTAAATGAAACTAGGTCTGTATAGGTAAAGTATCTGAACACGTGTGTAATCTTATACCATATGCCGAAAAGCAAATACAAAAAATTAATTAGAGAAACACGAATGTAGTTCAAATAGACTTATTCCCCCCAGAAGCCTTATCTGTGTTGTCAGTGGCATAGTGGCCCGTATTTTGCATTTGAACAATGGCAGGAAGCCATTGGAAGGGAAAGAAAGGTTTTGCCTACCCCCTCTTGAATCCTTATGCCACAGCGTCTGTTCCCTGCTGTAGTGAGAAGTCCCACTCTCCTTTGCAAGCCAAGAAAAATAGGACCTTTTTCAAATTACGTGCTGCTAAGATGCTGGCAGAATTCAAACGTGCTTTCCCCAAACAGTATAAAGCCCTTTACCTGCTTAAAGCTGTTAAGAGCTGGTTAAAGCTTGGTTTGCCAAGGTGAAAAGTTTTCTTAAAGTCTTTCTTGCTTTTTCCCTCTCGGCCTCTCTCGTTTCTTCTCTCTCTCTCTCTTTTCCTCCCTGTCTTCCCCCTTCTTTCTTTCTTTCTTTTTTTTTTTTTTTTTTTTGCGGTACACAGGCCTCTCACTGTTGTAGCCTCTCCCGTTGTGGAGCACAGGCTCCGGACGCGCAGCCTCAGCGGCCATGGCTCACGGGCCCAGCCGCTCCACGGCATGTGGGATCTTCCCGGACACGAACCCGTGTCCCCTGCATCGGCAGGCGGACGCTCAGCCGCTGTGCCACCAGGGAAGCACCCTCCTTTCTTTCCCTCCCACTTTCCTCCCAAAATGATGGCGTTTAGTGCAACCTCGGCATTATTATGTTTAACGCTCACCTTGCCAAGGGTCATATAACTCCAAGAAAGCTTCTTTTTAAAGCAGACCTCCTCTCTTTTAACCCTAGTGGGAACCTTCAGCTGACCATTTTTCCTAGTGTTCATGTGAATGTGTGTGCACGTGTGTACACACACTTTCATAGAGACGTCTGGTCATAGGGAGGGTCTATATGTTCCACTGAATTCTCAAGTTTCAAATATAATGTGTTTAGTCAAATGACTGAAACAGAAACATCCTCGTGTGTAATTCCTCACCCTGAATTACACACTCAACCCCATAGACATCACAGGACATCTGACAAATTCCTGTGGGTTAAGAGGCTAAACCTTTTGTTTCTCTCTTCCTTGTTTGTTGACCTGGAGAGAGAGGAGAGGACAAAGAGAGTGGCCGCGTGTAGAAAATTCCTATAGGCACTGGTGCGGGGTGGGACGTAGTCCTTTTATAACCATCGCCCAGTTCTGAGTGTCCCCCTTCCGTCCAAAATGGTGAGAAGAAATATCAGTGTGGGTGTGTGAAAGTGAGTGGGAAAGGTTACCTCCTGAGATTGTAGCATCTCACAGGGAGAGATCTTGGCAAGGGCACAGTTATCAAAATTGATAAGCCTAAAATGGGATTCACCTTTTGAAAGGAGAGGTTTTGAAAAAATTAGCTTTCCTCCTAACAGTCTGGCTGTGCTATCAGAATAGGAGCTATAAATCTGTCTGATAGGGTCCTCTGTTCTTAAAAGAGATAGAAGAATGATGGATGGTTGGATGGGTAGGTGGATGGATAGATGACTAGACGGATGGATGTATAGACACATGTGCACACATTTACATGCTTCAAGTAGATATGTCTTTGTTCTTCAAGTCTCCTGCCACTGGGGGGTGGGCATGGGGGTGGCAGCATATGCAATATTCTCTTGTAATAAGACCCAGAGAATTATGCCACCTCACCCCCAGGTTCTCCTAGGCATGTTTTTTTTTTTTTTTTTTTTTTTGCGGTACGCGGGCCTCTCACTGCTGTGGCCCCTCCCGTTGTGGAGCACAGGCTCCGGACGCGCAGGCTCAGCGGCCATGGCTCACGGGCCCAGCCGCTCCGCGGCACGTGGGATCTTCCCGGACCGGGGCACGAACCCGTGTCCCCTGCATCGGCAGGCGGACTCTCAACCACCGCGCCACCAGGGAAGCCCTCCTAGGCATGTTTTGACGCAACATTGTTCAGTGGAGATAACACAAAATTTTGAGTCAGCGAAGCCAGATTTAGATCCTGGCACCACCACTTCTTAGCTCGAGTAACGTTGGTCAAGGGAGTTAACCTCAGTTTCCATGTCTGTAAAATGGCAGAATAATTTCTAACTTGCTGCATTGTTGAGAGAATTAAAGGATATCTATCTATATCTGTATCTGTATATCTATATTTATATCTATATCTATAAATATCTAGTGCCTAACTCACTGCCTAGAATATAAGAAGGCACAGGGATAAATGGAGCTGCAGCTGGTGCTTCCACTGCTACTAACTGTCTTATGCTCACTCTTTCCTCCTCCTCTTGACATTTTTTCGACAGTACTCTTTAGAAAGAAAAGTCACATCCTAACTCCATTGTCTCCTTATACAACTTTCTCCCAGTTTCTGGCTGTCAACAGTGGCCATTATATATATATATATATACATACATACACGCATATGTACACATACCTATACACACAGACTGCTGTTCTAAACTCAACTTTGCTTTTGGATATTGAACTATAAAGACTGGTCTACCTTCATAATTTGCAGAGTTAGAATTGCAAATATTTTAATCAAAATTCCTTTGACATTTCTCAAACACTATGTCACCAACCCCTTTCCCTGTGGAGATATAAGAGACCATGATGAACAACCCCAAATTAAGCTAGAATTTAAGGATATAAGATAGACTTATTATCCAAGGAACAAGGTTAAGTCATTTGTAATGCATCACCCTTCAGGAGGGTGGACATGGCAAGGACCACCGATGCTTATGTTGGAGCACTAATTATTTTTGTTGTTAATTTTTTATTATAGTATAGTTGATTGGAGCACTATTTTTTAATTAATTTTTAGTGGAGTATGGTTGCTTTACAATGTTGTGTTAGCCTCCACTGCACAACAAAATGAATCAGCCATACACGTACAGAATCCCCTCCCTTTTGGACTTCCCTCCCATTTAGGTTACCGCAGTGCATTAGGCAGAGTTCCCTGTGCTATAAGGAGCACTAATTGTTAACAGTAGCTTATCATGGGCTGGATTCTGTTGTAAGCACTTTACATAGATTATTAGATCTTCACAGCAAACTTAGGATTTAGGTACTACTATTATCCCCATTTTACAGAGGAGGCAACTAAGCCGTGGGTAGCTGAAATACCAGGCTCAAGTTTGCAGAACTAGCATGAAACGGATACCAGTTTCTTGTGACCCCAGGAATCTGCCCTCCTGCCCTTTTCCATCTTACAGGAATATCAAAATGTCTTCTTGTGTGGTACATCATCTCTGCATGCCACTTTGGGGTCTTGTCACTGTGTGTGTACTGTCAACAGTAAGCACTTCCTGCGTCTGTCCTTTAAAAGTGCACGTAGCAAGGATGCACTGCTTCCTGGGGCATCTTCTGGCTTTTCCATGCTGTCCGTTGGTGCGCCCCACTGCTTCCTTCCTCATTCCACATCGGCAGCTTGTGGCTCCCGGCTGAGCTTTGGAAGTGAAACCTGAAGTTTCATCTCAACCCAGGTGGTAAAACCAGGGCAGAACGAATAAAGCGGGGACCCTGATGTTGGCAGCTGGGACCCAGACTTGGGTTGTATTGAATATCAGCTGGTCCTTATGTCACTGCAGGCTTAGCTCTTCTTGGATTTCCTTACGCATTTGAAATTAGTAGGAACAAGGGCAGGGGAGAGGGAGCTGGGGTGTTTTGCTTTTATATGATGGAAACCAGTGCCTGCATGTCCTACCGTTTGGACAGGTAGGATGATTGTAAGAACAAAAAAGGGAATATGATGCTGGGAACAGAAAGCAAAAATATTTTGAAAGAGTCAGAAAGACTGTTCCAACCACAAAACCACACCTATTTTCCCCAAGCAACTGGGATTGCCTAAATCGTCAACTCCTACTTAGAAACACAAACTCTAGTTGTTCTAACTTTTTCCTGCAAAATGGCTTAGGAAAATCCAAGGTCAGTGTGGCCCGTAGAAATAGCCCAAAGTAAGACTTATTTGTGTATTCTTTTTGGGAACACACACACATAAAGATGGAATGGTCCACCCTGCATGACCTCTTTGGGGTTGTTTCCAGCCATCTTGCACCCTTTTTCTTCTTCTCTTTAAATCTTCTTCTCTAAATTTAACATTTAGATTCACTGACTGTATTGTCTCCGAGGGTTGATCTTCAAGGGATTGCATGAACGAGGCTTCTATTATATACCCTGGATGATGAATACTGAAAATATCTCACAGCTGTCTGGAAACCTCTTAATCCAGCATGCAAAATGGTGCTGCGGCTAACCCTGGAAACCCAGCCTGTCCATGCCATGTAGATTTTCAGTCCGCTAAGGCAGAGCCAGGGAGGGAGGTGGCATGTTGGCAGAGAGTAATTCTCTGATCCAGTCACTGCTGCACAGACCAAAATACTGCATGTTAGATCTGGGATTTTTTTTCTTGTGGTTACTTTCATGGAGATGGTTCCTGAATCGAGCTTTCTGGGTGTACATGTCTGTATCCATATCTGCATTATTACCTTCTTTAGTTCGTCCATGCTAATAGTGTCCATGCTCCTCTGATGGAAGCTTCCACTCGTATTCTTGCTCTTCAGATCTTAAATTCCTGGAAAACACATGTTCATCTATTTTACTACTTTGGGGGCTGTTGCATGCCATAGGTATATTGACTGTTTATTCTACAAATATTTACTAATTAGTCATATGTGCCAGGCCAAGATTATGCATAAGTGGTACATCGATATATAAGAGAGAAAGAGCCCTTGCTTTCCTTTTAAATGTTTGTGGTAACGTAGCTTGTAAAAATGTTAAAAAGTTAGAAACAACTTGAACTGTCATGAGAATGAGAATGTAAAAATGACAGATGGTAAAGTAACTAATGGAATTACTGTAGAGCAGTGAAAAATAAACCAGTAGATAAATCTCAAATTTTAATGTTGAAGAAACCCACAAGTAGCAAAAGGGCATGTTACCATTTATGTGAAATTGAAAAACAGGAAAAATGGTGTGAAACAAATTAATATATTTCTTAGGAGTTATAGGATGTATATGTATATACATGCATATATGCATATATGTGAGGGGTAACTAGGGGGCTTCTAATCTATTGATCGTATCTTATTTATTAAACTGGGTATAGGAAACAAGTGTTAGTTGTATTATAATACTGCTTGTGTGTCTTAAATATTTTACATTAATTTTTTATAAATAAAAATGTATATACTCACTCCAAATTCACACAATCTTAAGGAATTCATGGATTATTTTTCTCTGCTGAACTTGGGTGGGATAGTGGAAAGGTTGATGGGATTAATTAAAATAATGGAAAAGGGATCTGAAAGGAAAAGAAAGCTGGGGCTGTTTCTAGAACTTTTGCCTTAGACACATCTCTACTCAACATGCGCCTCTTAATTAGCCCTAGCAGTTGGGGAAGAGTTGTTGACTTTGGTGCAAGTTCTAGTTTATGTGAGTTGCTCTCTTTAGACCTAGTTTTTAGGAAAGAATAGATCCTTCCATGCCCTTGAGGGCTGGTAGGAAAACTCAGGTCTTGTATTGATAATTACCTAAGAAGGCCATGTTCCTTCTCCTTCCGTCCTTTATAGGTCTTGCTTACCCTCCAAACCTACCTCTCGAGCGAAGTTTTCCAATACCATTCATTTTCCTCCATGAATCCTTGTTTTCCAGGATCTTTGTACTTTGTATCATCCTAAACCACGAAACGGTAGAGCAAGAAAAAGCCTGGATGGAGGTTATAGGACCCGGTTTACTTCATTTTATAGGCAAGGAAACTAAGACCTAGAGAGGATGAATGACTTGTCTTCTGGTTCACATTTACGTCTTGCACATACTTAGATAAATGTTTTAAATGTGAGTGTGATTTCTAACATATGGCAAGATTTCAAGAATGGTGAAAATAGCTTCCATATACATTTTACCTATTTTACCAGTTGTGTAAATTTTCACTATTTCTTTATCCTTCCTTCTCTCTGCCTGTCTATCTATCTATCTATCTGTCTATTTATCTGTCTCTCTCCCTCGCTCTATCTACTTATCTAGCTATCTGCTTATTTAACTGTCATTTCCATCTCCATGTCTATATTTATATACATACATACTTATTTTTATTCTTAACTATCTTAGTGTAAGTTGCAGACATGGTGCCTTGTTGTCCTTGAATACTGCAGTGTGTCACTCCTAAGAACAAGAACAGTATCTTACATAAGCACAGTACAATATCAAAATCAAGAAATTTAACACATTTAATAGTCATCTTAACTAATCCCCAGTTCATTTTCTAAATTCATCAGTTGTCCCAAGAATGTTCTTGATAGCAATTTTTCATGGCCCAGAATCCAATCCGTCATGCGTTTCATTTAGTTGTCAGGTCTCTTTCAATCCAGAACAAGTAACACAGTCTTACTCTGTCTTTCATGATGTTGACATTTTTTTTAGGTGTACCGGCTAGTGATTTTGTAAATAGCCCTCCATTTAGTTTTCCAGCTGTTTCCTCCTGCTTTGAGTCAGGATGCGCGTTTTTGCCAGAGGTATCACAGGAGTGCCCATGCCCTGATTTTCCCAGTGAACCATATCAAGAAGCACGTGATGTGGGTATGTCCCATTATTGGTGATATCTTCAATCACTTGGTTCAGATGGGGTCTCCCACATACCCCCACTGAAAAGTTTCCCATTGTCGTTAACAAGCAGTTTGGAAGAAAATACTTTTAGACTTTGTAAATATCCTGTTTGCCGTCAAATCTTCCTTCACCAGCTTTGACCATTCACTGGTAACTCTTGCCGGAGTCAGTTAGGACCATGATGGCTTCAGATGGTGGTTTTTCTAACTCCATCACACTCACGTTTATTAGTTGGCCTTCTGCTTCTTTTCCCTTGTATATTCATTTAATCATTTATATCAGTGTGGAATAATGAACTCATATTTTATTCAGTGGATTACAATCTGTTGCTGTCATTATTTGTTTCAATGCTCACATTGCCCCCAATTGGTCACTACGAGCCCCTTTAAACTGGCTCCTGTGTCCTTTTGATATATCCCCCCTCGTTCTTTGACGACATCCTTATTTATTGGTACCACCACACGATGTTCCAGGCTCATCTTGTACCATCCCTACCCCAACTGTGGAACCAGACATTTCTCCAAGGAGCCCTTTTTCCTTTTAGTGGAGAATGGTATTTAGAAACAAAGTCCTGGGTGCTCATGTTTTCTAGGCTCTTTAAACGGACAGTGTGGACAGATTCAGGTAAAAACACACACAGGCCCATGAACATCTATACCTATCTATCTTTGAAAATCCATGAACTTATGTGGTATCTCAAATTCTAATATTATATAATAATCCTTTCCATATTCTTATCTCTCTTCTCCAACAACAAGAACCTGGCTCTCATAGTTACTTATTTGCTTGATTCTAGAGTACCCAGAAAATCATTTCCAAAATGTTAACCCATGCTACTTTGGAAAACAAACCTACCAACTAGTGTTCAATATTTGTTTACAGTTATTTTATCTTCAGTATAAATGTGCATAGTCAAAATGTTCTGTTCTGAAGTTACATGGCTTCGTTCATTTTTCCTCTCTCAGTGTGCTGTATTATTCGTTTGAAATACAGATAGATTCAATTGTTTCTGCTTATATTTAATTTGAGTACCGTTTCCTTCATCTGTGTAGATTTTATTTAATTTTGATTTTTGTGTGTGTCAAACATTGCCATCATTCCAAAAGTCAAAACCATTCACAGGTTGTGCTCACAAAGTGTCACTCATCCATTCCAAATGCTTCTACTCTGTTCCCACTTAAGTGAGCATTTTCATTACTTTTTGATTTACTTTCCTGTGCTCTTTTTCCCTAAAATTAACAGATGTACACCTTTTCTTATTTCTCCCTCTATCTTATGCAAAGGGTGGTATGCTGCATGTACTTTTTTATACCTCTTTATTTTCCCTTCTAGCATGCACATTTATTAGCAAGCAAGCACAAACCAGTCACATGATCTGTGCTTTTTCAGCCCTATAAAATCTCAGCACCCTACACTTAAGGCACTCCATCTAAAGCCTTGCATTAAAGGTCCACCTGAGGCAGATGTGACAATACTTTTTGTAGGACTAAGCATTTCTTTTAGTTTAGAATCAGAATGCACCTTGATTTCATCCTGGAAATTACATCCTGGAAATCACTCCACGTCAGTCCACAGAGATAGCTCTCATTCCTTTTTTTTACAACTCCATAATACTTCATTCTTTGAATGACCGTGGATTAATGAAACCAATCTCCTATGTATACACGTGTAGGTTGTAATTGTAAACACTGCTGCAATGGATCATCTTGTCCATATGCTTGTTTGTTGTTTTGCATCTCGTTGGGGGGATACCTTCAAAATACATCCCTAGAGTTGGGATGGGTGGATGAAAACAAGGTAAATGAATACATAGTTTGTTAAATATTGCCAAATTTTCCTCTATAAGGACTGCATTCCATTTGTAACATATGGGAGTGCATGTTTACCCAGAGCATTCCCAGAATGTATTATATAGGTTAAAATTTTTTTTCTTTGCCAATCTGATAACATTTATTATTCCTAGTATCTTTTGTCAATCTTACAGACTGTGAAATCATTGAGGAAAGAGATTCTATTCTTTTAGTCATGTTTGTGTCCCCATTTCCTAGGACAATGTCTGGTATAGAATAGATGCTCTGATATAAGTTTGTAGGAATGTTGGGTGGCTTGTGGGAGTGCTGTTAGCTGGGTGGGTGTTTAGTTGAGTGGGAGAAAGGACAGTTAAGTGGAGGAGGTCTGTATGTCTGTTTTATTAATATATGACTTTTTTGTTATACTGTGCTCATTGAGACCAAATACTGTTTTATATACCATTTTAGTTCCATTTGATCTTGCAAACAGTATTCACTCAAAATCTTTTGATTTTCTGAAGATGACAGTCAGGACTATGACCATCGCCTTTGAATTCATATCTACCATAGTGCTGGGCACTTAGTACATAGTGCTTAGCACTAAGTACTTAGAAAGTACTTCGCATTCAGTTTGTCAGTCAGTCAGTTACAAGAGCAAAAAATATTATCCCCTCCAGCTTTTCATGGAGCGGGAAGCTGCTTTATCAGTTTTTTCAGCACTGAGAATAGGCTTGATTCATTCTTTCTGGACAGACATTTATTTGCTCTGAGATCGTTTAAGGAGTAGTCTACTTAAATTAGCAGGTATTTTAAGAATGGATGGGCGTTATGTAGTCTTGTAATTATTCACTGGATCATATGACCAGGGGACACATTTTGCTTTGGATTCAATGTCTAACACCCCACCTTTGGGGGTCGTTTCATGATCAGGCAACAGAACTGGCTGGAAGGAATTCATCTAGGAGTCGATAGAGGACATACTTGTTAAATGACTCACATCCTGAAATACCTGTTTTTAACCATCTCTCTTTATTTTCTCCCACTAATGAAATGAATAGCAAATTCTTCTCACACTGATATTATAAAAAGAAAGGAATCCTAATTTTTAAGATATGTTTTCTTTTTTTCTTTTTTTTCCTTTTTGGGTTTATTATGCGTTTTGGGATCTTCAGAGAAAATGTTCGTAACGAAGCTTAGACCAGAAGACAGGATGCTGTGTCACGGGGATAAGAATGTGTAGAGACATAGCTGCCACTGAATAATGTCTTTTCCCAGGTCATTTACATCCTGGTCATGTGTTCTTGTGCAAAGGTAACATTTTCCCACCCAGATCCAAGACGCAAGCTGTCGTTATCGCCTCTGGTTGGTATTAAGGAATCATGCCTGGTGGGGTGGGGTGAAGGCAAGCTGAGTTATAAAATGCCTTCCTTTGAAGTCAAATCAATTTTTTTTTTTTTTTTTTGCGGTACGCAGGCCTCTCACTGTTGTGGCCTCTCCCATTGCGGAGCACAGGCTCCGGACGCGCAGGCTCAGCAGCCATGGCTCACGGGCCCAGCCGCCCCGCGGCATGTGGGATCTTCCCGGATTGGGGCACGAACCCGTGTCCCCTGCGTCGGCAGGTGGACTCTCAACCACTGTGCTACCAGGGAAGCCCTCAAATCAATTTTTATTCTTAATCTGTGAGCATGAGATGGGAACAGATAACTTCTGAGTGAAATAAAGATATCTTAGGCTGTCAAGATTTACCTTATCAGTCTGAAGAGGTGGGATTCCCGTTAGCAACTGGCAGGGTTTTTTTTGTTTTTTTTAAATTTATTTATTTATTTTTGGCTGTGTTGGGTCTTCGTTGCTGTGCACGGGCTTTCTCTAGTTGTGGTAAGTGGGTGGCTACTCTTGGTTGCGGTGTGCAGGCTTCTCATTGCGGTGGCTTCTCTTGTTGTGGAGCATGGGCCCTGGGCTCACAGACTTCAGTAGTCGTGGCTCGCGGGCTCTAGAGCGCAGGCTCAGTAGTTGCAGCGCACGGGCCGTGCCGCTCCGCTGCATGTGGGATCTTCCAGGGCCAGGGCCCGAACCCGTGTCCGCTGCATCGGCAGGCGGATTCTTAACCACTCTGCCACCAGGGAAGCCCAGCACCTGGCAGTTTGAATAATCCGTTCGTCTGAGGAAGTGTGAAAGTAGCCTGCAGAACAAAGACTTGGAGCTCTGGCTGTATCCAGTTCCTGTTTACTCCTTTTCTTCATTCCCTACTTGAGACTCTGCCAGGTCCAACTTTAAAACATTTGCAGGCCAATAGGAGAGTATACAGGGAGTCTCAGAAGTCATTTCTTTGGGGAGGAGGAGTTTTATGGTGCAAAATGGTTGTTCTGTTGCCAAAACACAAAAGGAAATAGGGTATTTTCTAGGAACTTCACAGGGGGCCTTCACAGCGAATTCTCCATGTCAGTCTCCAAAGCAGAAGCCTTTTATTGGCACTGTTTGGCCACTGTGGAAGAATCCACCTTTCCCAGGTTAATTTCTCCTTTAAAAAGAAAGCCAAAGTAGACGGTTCTGTGAACAAATTGAATAAACCTTTGAGTTTGGGGTATAGCACTAGAGTATGTTTTCTCCCTTAAGACAAAGCCAAAGGAAGAGAGCCTGTGCTATTTCTTGGATATCTTTGGGCGGATTATTACTTCTGGGCAGGGAGAAGATGACAAGGCCTGTGCAGTTTTGGCTCACTTGAAAATGCTTTAGGAAACACCATTGTGTACTCTCTGCCCGTTCTCCTGGAATGTGTAGAATCACGCCATCGCCGGGCAGCCCCTTGGAAGCTGGCCAGCCCTGCCTCTTCCTCATCCAGATGGAAACCCGGAGGCTCATCTCACAGGACTGTTGATGGACCCAAGGTCACTCGGCCTTGATTGGTGGCGGAGCCGGAATGGTACCCAGAGGTTTCCAGCATCTCAACACAAAGGGCATCCATTAAGAACAGAGTCCTCCCTACCTCTTCTCCCTCCCGTCCTGCAAATAAACCATAGGAACACACTGCCCCTGACTGGCCGTGTCCAGGGAGAGATTACTACACAGATGCCTTTCTGTGGTTTGGGGGACCAGCAGGTGGGCCTGGGCCGAGGATTCCCCTTCCTGCCACCCTGCCTCCCCCAGCACCCACCCACCCCCTTTGCATTAATATGACTCTATCTCCCTATTTGAGCTCAGTGATCTCACTTCTATGGGGATCCTTCCCATGACTCCTCTGAGCAAACCAAGCCCCCTCCATAATGAATTCTCCTTCTATGGTGATCTCTCTTCCCGCAGTTATCCCGGTTGCAGTTTTATATTGATTTCTGCGATTCTTTGAGTGGTTTGTCTCTCCCACTAGACTCCGAGTTCCATAAGATCAGTAGCTTTGCTCTTTATATTCTCTACCGTGTCCATGGCATCTAGCCTGGCACTTAGTGGGCAGATGTATTCACTTCCTAGGGCTGCTCTAACAAAGTACCTATATACTGGGTGACTAAAACAACAGAAATTTACTCTCTCACACTTCCGGTGGCCGGAAGTCTGAAATTAAGGTGTCGGCGAGGCCGCACTCCCTCTGAAGGCTCTCGGGGATGATCATCTCTCGCCTGTTCCAGCCTCTGGGGGTTGCCAGAAATCCCTGATATTCCTTGGCTTGTAGGCACATCACTCCAGTCTCTGCCTCTGTTGTCACATAGCATCCTCCCTGTGTTTCTTCACATTATCTTCCCTCTGTGCATGTCTCTGTGTCTAAATCCCCCTCTTCTTGTAAGGACTCCGGTCCTTGGATGAGGGCTCAACCTAATGGTTTTATGACTCCTGCATTAGTTTCCTTGGGCTGCAATAAGAATGGTCACATACTTGGGGACTTAAAACTATAGACTTTCTCTTCTCACAGTTCTAGAGGCCATAAGTCTGAAATCAAACTCTTGGCAGAGCCACGCACCTTCCAAAGGTTCTAAGGAAGAATCCTTCCTTGCCTCTTCTAGACTCTAGTGGTTGTTAGGGATCTTTGGCATCCCTTGCCTGGTAAATTCATCTCTCCAATCTCTGCCTGCACCTTCACATGGCCTCTCCACTCTGTGTCCTCTCTTTTCCTGTAAGGACATCAGTCATTGGATTAGGGCTCACCCTAATTCAGTATGACCTCATCTTAACTTGATTACATTTTTAAAAATTCCATTTCCAAGTAAGGTCACATTCTAAGGTTCTGGGGGCGGGACGTGAATTTTGAGGGGATACTATTCAACCCAGCATGGTAGGCAATTACACATTTGTTGAATAAATGATAGTGCCTTGGCCTCTGGCAAGTCTCAGCCGAGGAGAACACTGCGTGGTCAAGTCTGAGCAGAGGCGAGTCTGACATCCACTCCAGTGGAGTTTCGGGGGGGGGGGGGGGTCAAGGTCTGTGTTGACAGAAATGAAAAACCTCACCAGAGCACCTCACCCCCTCTTAAAAGACTCCTCAAGATTGCTTTGCTGTCCGTCTTCCCTCTGCAGCATGTTTTTTAATGTCTATTTAAATGCAAATTTTGACTTTCTGTCTGTAATCATATAAAATGTTTGGTACTAAATTTTTAATCAGGAATGTAATTTTATAGAGAGGTGGTAAGGGAGTGGTAGGCCCCACGTAACAGAACGAAGCATCCCAGGCCTGATTCCTAGCGCACGGAGCTCCGACCTCTCTGCTTCCCATTGAGTTGGAAAACCCCTGTCTAGCTCTGCAGGCTGCTTTCGAAAAGATGTGTCATGCTTCCAGTCGTGCCCTGTGTATTGTCCCTCATCCTAGTGCTTGATTGTCCGTTAACGCTGCAGAAGGCCATCAGGTACTGTCTTCCTGTGTCCTCTGGTCTCCTCTGAGTCCCAACAGACCATGGATGTGGAGAGAGGGACTCTACCCTGTTCTAGTCTAAGACGATGGCTCATTTGTCAAGATGAGGCTGGAGGCTGGGCCACCAGAGCCTCTATTGTTTGGGACGGTGGCTGCCAGCAGCAGATGTCTGTCAGCCCCTCAGTTCCCTGCAGCCTTTGAGCTCCATCTGCCCCGAACCGAAGCACAGCTGCCAGCTCATCCCCCTCTGCCCTAGCGTGGTCACCTCTAAGGAAGCCCGAGGCTCCACACACCTCGGCCTGTTTGGGAGAGGGCTTCCCAGACCCGGCGACCCTTGGTGCCACCGTCCTTCTCGACAACTCCCTGGGCATCTTTCTGTATTTTCCCGATGGTGTGTTTAAAGTAGCCCTAATCATGTTTGTTGAGAAAGGTCGGAACTGCAGTTCGTCACTTTGGTCTTATTGTCCCCACTCGTCATGTCAAGGGTATCAGACTGCACACAGCTCTCTCCCAGGTGGGCCATCTGATGGTGTGGGTGTGTGTACACACTCTCCCATTTCTAACTAGGCTATTCAGCTGCCTCAGGGCCTTTGCAATGGCTGTTCCCTAGTCCTGGAATGCTCTGCGCCATGGGTCAGCTGGCTACTCATCCTTCAGACCTCAGCGCAGATGTCACCCCTTCCAGGAGGCCGCCCTTCCACTCCCTGATTAAAGTATACAGCCCCCGTATCATATGTGATCTGAACATCCTCTTTATTTCCCTCCTTGCCATTATCCCAATGTATAATCATCAGATTTATAAAATCTCTTGAACGGTTCTTTAGGAAGCTTACTCCTTCTAGAGTAAGCAGAAGCGTTCAGGGTGGGGAATGGGTGTGCAGAAGTGGCAGTAAGGGGGCAAGGTTGGAGCCTGTAGCTTTGATCCTACTGAGAGAAGACTGGCCCTGGAAACAGAAAGTAGCAGCTGAGAAAGAAATAATTTGATACATGTGAGCACTTTTACCACAGTAGATGAGAAGAGCTGGTGATTGCATGTTAGGACTGCGGAAGAGGGAGCACGATGCCTGGTTTCCCAAACTGGATATGTGAGTGGATGGGGGGCATTTGTGCTGAACATAAAGAAAAGGTTGGAGTGGGGAGATGAGGAGCTCATTATGGAAATGTTGGGTTTGGCACTCCTGTAAGAGACCCAGCTGAGGTTTAGATATAGGTGTCTGATTGAGAGTTCATCAGAGGGGTGAGGGTGCTTGAAGCCATGGGAATGGAAGGTGCTTCCCTGGATGAGAGGCAGAAAGAAAAGATAAGGTCCAAGAATTAGGGTTGCTGTACATCCCAGGGAACTGGGCTATTCCTGCCATATGCCTGTTGCCTCAGCATCATTTCCAGTAGCGCCCCTCTCATTGTCAGTCTGTCCCAGTTTGGAAAGTAAATTATGTGATTACCCTACCCAGAGCAAAAGGCTGGGGAAATGCAGAGTTTCTAGGAGGGCAGAGAAAGAACCCACTAAAAAAGCAGCATGAGTAGAGGTATAGGAGGAAAACCAGAGGCGTGTTATATTGTGTAATGGATGTCAAGGGGACAGAATTTACAAGAGGAGAAGCAATAATTCATGTCAGATATTTCACAGAGGGTAGAGTCATGTAAGGATTTGGACACACCGTTGGATTTAGCTACAAGAAAAGTACGGGTGATGTTGTCATGATGAGGACAGGCAGATGCCAGATGGTGGTGGGTTTGAGCAGTGAGTGGAAAGTGAGAAAGTGGAGACAGTCAGTCTCACTAAGCCTTGCTGTGAAGGAAGGGAGAAACTTCAGATGAGCAGGCAGACGTAAGCATGAGATCAAGAGGAGGTCATTAGATGGAGATATTTGGGTGTCTCAGTACTGGGAAAAGGCCAGCAGGGGTCTGAGGGTGACTGCTTCAGGAGGGAGAGTGTTTATCTAGGGCTCGTAAGGGACAGAGAGGATGTGCGAGAAGGGACACCTTCCCCCGTGTGATAGAAGAAAGTTTGGGTACGAGGAAGTCCACAGTCTTTAGAGCAGGGATTTGGAGAGCGTTCGTCTCCGTTGGCGTTTATTATCTCTTTTGCAGTAGGAGGCCTCTGACAGTTCGGGGAGACCAAAGACACGAGGAGAGCAGGCAGTGCTTTAAATAGCCATATGGAAAATGGGGGAGGAAATGCGCTCATTCAGAAGAGTTTTCTTGGGTGCCTTCTGTGCTCTAAGCCCTGGGAATCCAAGTGTGACTACAACGGTCGGTCAAGTTGGTCCTTTCTTCTCCTTGGGAAGGGGCTGGTAGCCGTGGTGCAGGCAGTGCTGGGCACAGAGGAGGCTGTGGATCCCACGCTCAGAATGATGTGGGTCCACGTGGTGCGTGGTTTTCTTTATTCTCATAAAGAACAGCTCAGTAGCTTTGGTCTAGACCCAGAGGAAACCAACAGCTGGATGGTCTAGAAATGGAAGCACAGAAGGGCATGTGAGTTGAAGTTCTAGGGGGAAAATAAATCGTGGTTAAAGTTATGGACCATTAAATCAAATCTGGATGTGGAATAAAGTGCCCATTTAGGCCGTTTCTCCCTTTCTTTTTTCTTTATTCCTTCGGGCAAGCATTGCTATAGTGAATGTCCTTGAACACGTCTCTCTGGGGGGTTAGACAGGTATTTCTCTAAAATACATCCTAAGGAGAGGAGTGCGGGGTTCGAAGGAGAACACATAATACATTTCAATAAATTTCGCCAAATTGCCTGTCACAAGTGTTTCACCACTGTGCACTCCCACCAGCAGCACCCGGAAGAGCCTCTCTGACGGCACCCTTGCCAACACTAGATGGTATCAATCTTTTTAACTTGAGCTAGTTCAGTGAGGAAAGAAGAGGCCCTCACATTCTTGTGTGCATTTCAGTGATTGCTTGTCATTGCAGGCATCCTTTTGTGGGCTTGCGGGGAGACTTGTGCTCACAGTGACGATCGAAGGCATATTTTAGAGGACACATAAGAGAGAAGAGGCGGTACCTGCAAGGTTGGGGTGGGGGGCATGAGGGAAGTTATTGGAGGAAATAGGATGGGAGACAAGAGGACCGATATAGTCAGATGGAGGGGTTAGATTCTAGAGACGTGTCAGGAGTGACGACGCATGGGGAGCTTGGTGATCCTTCGGGGAAGCAGGAGAGAGAGGTCAGAGCTGGTGGAGGTTGGCAGCTTGCTGGTTTGAGTGACTGTACTAAACTCTTTTCCCAGGAGGGGTGATGCAGAAGGAGATGCAGGTTTGGGGGCGGCGGGGTGTAATGAGCTCTTTTCCAACATCTGGGCTCCACCTGTTGGATGTCAAATTCTATCCATTGATATCGCCTAGGGCTAGAACTCTCCAAACGTTTTCTATAAAGGGCCAGGTAATATTTTAGGCTCGTGAGCCATAGGGGTCTTCATTTCCTCTCAGCCCTGCCGTAGTAGCATGAAAGCAGCCAGGGATGATACATGAATGATAGGCCTGGATGTGTTTTAATAAAACTTTATTTATGGCCACTAAAATGTGAACTTCATATAATTTCCATGGCATAAAATATTATTCTTCTTTGGATTTTTCCCCCAACCATTTAGAACTGCAAAAACCCTTCTTAGTCTGTGGTTTGTACAAAAACAAGCAGTCCGCTGGTGGCCCGGGAGCTATAGTTTGCCAGCCCCTGTCCTAAAGCGTAGCATGGTGCCTGCAACATGATAAACACCCACTTCACGTCGTGGAAGAAAGAGAGGGAGGGGCGTAATTCGTCTTTGCACTTTCTTCTTCCTGCGGCGTGGGAAAGGAGCTGCATCGGGGAGCGAAATGAACAGTGGATTTGGTGTCCGTAATGAGCCTTCGCTAATGGATGGCGTGACCTTGAGCCTCAGCTATCTCATCTGTGTAATGGGCAGAAGCCGGGCTTCATTGAAGGGGTTGAAAACAGCTCACAGTCCCAAGCACATTGACAAGGGCAAGTTATTCCCTGAAGCAGGAGTCAGGGCGCAAGCGACGCGGAAAAGTCTAAACCCTGACAAGCCAGTATGTAGGTAGTGGCCAGCTGCAGAGGCAGCACATTCCCAAGAACGGGCAGGAGTGTTGGACAGCCGGTGCCCACAAAGTGTGCGGAGGCTGCCCAGTGACTTGCTGACACGAGCTGGCTGATTCTTGCGCTTTCTCCAAAAGAAGCCTACGGTATGAGTTTCACTCCCCACAATCCTGGTTAATATCCCAGGAAGATCTGGCTTTATTATTTTTAAATTGAGGATTTTAATGCAGCCTGGATGAAGTAGGTATCAAACCTGAGTGATGTTATGGCCACAGTTAAACTAAAGCTGGATCTCTTAAACTTGGCATCCTCTACCTCTCCCCCTCCTCTGCCAGACACCCTCACACAAGATGCCATGTGGTGTGGGGGACACAGAGGCACAACGTGTGTCTTTTCTTTCTGTCCTGAGGCCATCTGTGCAGTGATGTAGTTTTCTTTTCCCATCTTGCTCCCTTTACTTGGTAGGGACAAGATCGGGGCACTGAATATACTACACGCCCCCTAGAAAAACAGCACAGTAGACAAGATAAGCTAAGCGGTTACAACCAAAGAGTTTTAAACCAATTGTCAAGAAATTACTCTGGGCGTTGGGGGATCTGTGTTGTTTTTGTTGTTGTTGATGTTGCTGTCTCATTTTTAAGCAGAATGGATCCTCTACTGCACGGGGGTTTTAAGGGAGAAGACAGTTTCTCCTTCTCTGTGGTACATTTACCGCTGCTATCACTCTCCTCCTCCGAAACGTTTCTGTTTCATCGCCATTCATCTTTGCCGATTTTGGTTTTGCTTTTCTTCTTCTAAGATGCTGCTAAATTTGCTTGTAAAGTTTTGTTTATTCATTGGCGCTCAGTTGAACGGTGCTGGATCATTAATCTAACTATTCAAGGTTAACCATGCTTTATGCTGAAATTGCCTTTTATGGGACAGATTTCAAGGTTTTGCAAGAGTTGAGTGCTACCTCATTTTTGACATTTCAGCAATGAATCCTGCTTGAAATGTGATTTGAATCCAATCATCATCTTTTTTGTGGAGAAAGATAAATATGATATACAAATATTGCAGCCAAACTGCATTCCTCCTGTACCTCCAGCATATTCCACGATTCAGCTAGCTTTTGCCAGGGTGGCACCGAGCAATGTCATTCCTACTGTACTTCTGTCTTGCATTTTTCTCCCTGTGTGTATTTCCCTCCCAGAAGGCTTAAACGTGTTTCCTTTATATCTCACATGAGTTGTACAGGGCTTCTCAAGAGCGTACATTGAGGAGGAAATGGAGCTCCCGCGATTACTCCTGCACTTTGTTGTAGAATCTTTAGGATTTTACAATAAAGGACTTTAGAGGTCACCTAATTCATCTAGTTATGCAATCACAGAATTTTGTCTTTAAAGGAGCAAATAAAGAATTTAATCTCCCAGGCCTCTTTGGAAACGTGTGAACAAGTTTTTAAGTGCCTCTGTCTCGTAGTGTTTGGATGTGGCGTTTTAATTAAAGATTGAGGCAGCAAGCTTTGCTGTTTCTTATGAACTGATATAGCCTGCAGTTCCTACCTAACCCCGTGGAGCGCTCATTCAGCCCACGTCCTGGCATGCTTGTTTTCTAACTGAAGAGTGCGCATCCCTGAGAACTAGCCTGTGGGCAGCCACCCCTAATAAACTCACACTGGAGGTGGCACCATTTCTGTATAAGTTATAGGCATATCCAAGTTTGTCTTACTCACCCTCTTTCCTGCGTGCTGTCCGTAAATGCTCCCCCTCTCTCCTTATAGAAGCCTGCCCTTCCAAAGCTTCTCAAACTCACATTTACTGTAAAGTGTTAATGGACGGATGACACTCAACCTCACTTGGGTATTCACGTGGGAAAATGCTAATGATGTGGATAAGATCAAACCAGTAGATCGAACCAGTGAAGCTTGCGGAGGCCTGGCTTCTATGTTTGTATAATGGAGATTATCAGTGTTGCCTGATGGTTAGGGACCTGGGTCTGGGTTCACATCCTGACTCTGCCACTTACCCGCTGAGTTCATTCTGTTACTTAACCTCTTTTTGCCTCAGTTGTCCCATCTTAAAAATGGGGATAATAATAAGCCTATCTCATAACGCTGTTGTGAAAACTCAGCGAGTTAATGGTCGTAAACCTCTTAGTACAGAGGCTGGAGCATCACAAGTTCTCAAACAGTTGTTAGCAACAAGCCAAAGGAATGATCCCCTTGCTGTAAAATATCAAACTCTATTACCAGGTGGCTGAAATGCTAGTTCGGGGCGTAGTGTGTCCATGAGACCATCGTGTGGTACAGCCTCCCATGACTACCCTTGGGAATTCCATTTTGGGACACATTTTTCCACTTCATCTGTCTGGCATGTTCTCGTGATCATATGATCATAGGTCGAGCTTATGGCAGCTTCATTTGGGCAGAACACTTTGGCCGGACAAACCAACACCCGTAGGAGTAATTGCTACACTCTACAACCTTTGAGACTATTTCCTACTGTCAGTTCTTATCCATTTCTTGTTGTATATCAGCGTGAGTGAGTCCAAGTCCTTCTCCATTCATTCAGCTGATAATTATTGAATATCTGCTTAGTCCCAATGATGTCGATGCAGCAAACACCATGCCTGGACTTATACAGCTTATGACCTAGTGGGAGGGACAGTAAAGCAACCGCAAATAAATGGACACATACATAAAGCAATCACGAGATGTGAAATGTGTGTGAAAGAAAACCAAGGCATCACAAAGAGAAACACAAGAAGTTCTTTCAATATCTGTAGTTCCTAAAACAGTGTCTGACACCTAGTAGATACTCAGTAGTTATTTGTTAAATAAATGTTTGTGGGAGATGGGATATTTTGGGTAGGGAACTCCACAAAGTTCTCTGAGGAGCTGTTTGAATGGAAAATGAAAGAGCTATTCATGAGAAGAGAGAGGGAGGAAGAGTAGTGTTGACGGTGAGAGAGGCGAAGAGCTGAAAAGAGCTTGGCTTGTTTGAGGAACTGAAGATTAAAGAATCTGTATGGTCGAAGGGTGCAGAGAATAGGGTTAGGGTTGTGGGAGATGCCCAAAGATGAGGCTCGAGAAGTACCCAGAGGCCATGTAGTGGGGCTCACAGCGAGGTTTGGGAGAGGCACTCAGCCTTTATCTGCACTGCAAAGGGAAGTGATGGAAGGCTTGGTACAGTCAAGTGACCACCCCAAACCTGAGCCTTTTAGGTCCAGTGACCCTGAAGGATGAACACTTGGTCTTGAGAGTAAGGGGGGTTTATAAGGCCAACTATGACTTTCAGTTACAGCCTTGATCACATCACTAACCTCCCATGGGGTTCCATATCCCTAGTTTCCAGTGGGACAAAAGAAGTTAAGAGACACAGCTTCCCTGTCCTATTGTGGCACCCACCCACGTGCCTGTGGCGGGTCCCATTTGCATGATGCTGTCATCGTGCAACTTGACTTATATTTACAAATCTTGCTCGTAGGGGAAGACCCATCTCAGAAGCAAGAGGACTTGATCAGGAAAAACCTTTTAAAGAGAGAGGTCTAAAACATAAAGCCATGCACATCAACTTAAACTCAAGATATTCAAGGTGATAAATCTGCTTACAGGCTCAGAAAACAATCACCAGCTCAAGGTTATTGGAAACGAAGAAAAGATCAGGCCTCGCTCAGCTGCTATCTGATTATTTTATTATTAACCTCTCTGCACTCTGTATTCTAAACTCCCTGAAAGTAAGGTGTGTTTGTTGCTTGAGTGTAGAGTGGGCACCTGTCAGTTTTGCAGCCCAGAATGCATTCCCTCTACTTCTGTTAGGGCCCAGGTTCCTTCAGGGACCTCCCCCCCATCACACTGGGCTCTTATGACTTCTGGCTCAGCTTCCACTATGTCAGTCTCCAGGGAGGGAGCATGTGACTTACACCTGCCAATCAAAGCAGCGTGAACCCCAGTCATCACGATTGTTGGAAGCTGAACACACGTACCCACTGGAACCAGTACCATGAAGTCTGTGGGATTTTAAAATTTTACTTGAACTTGGGAGGATATAGGGCCGAAGCTGCTTGCAGCCATCTTGGCACCATGTGGAATCTAAGAGTGAAACCCACATTCCCGGAGATGGAATCATGAGAGAGAGAAAAAAACAAGACCCAAAGATATCATTTAAAAGGTCCCTGAAGCCAGCCAAGCCTGAATTCCTCCACACCTTGAGCTATTCAGCTACTTGAGCTAGTAAATTTTCCCTTTGTTTTTTGTTTCCTCTTAAACCAGCTTGGCTTTGCAGTTTTTGCCAGTTGCAACTGGGAGAGTTTTAACTTTTGTGGAGTCTCATTATTACTTTCAGATCACCGTGGGGGACTCTTAGGATGTGCACACCACAGGGATCTGGATGACGGGTTGCCGTTTTTCATTCTTTTCTGTTCCTGGAAGCACTGGCAGGGAAAAGGAGAGAGTAATGTAAGGACAGAGACAAACGCACACAGGACTCTGCAGAGAGGGTGCGTGTGTTGTCAGCACAGACTGGCTGTCGCCGCATGGCCTTTGCTTGTTGTTTAAAGGACTTTTCAATCATTAACCAACACCGCATTTTTTTTCCTTGATAGTGTTCAAGAAAATAAGATCATTAAATACATCATTATGAAAGCAGGCACCTGGCTTTTGAAATATTAGATTTCTTACTTCCATCCCCTCTGTGACTCGATTCCCACAACTTTAAAATGAAGGCCCACTTAGTCCAATTGCTCTTCTAAGAACCTGTGATGTTTTGATCTTGAATTCCTCCCTCCAGGCTACGGTGTGAGGGTAGTGTATTAACAAGCACCTAAAACTGAATGACAGAAGTAAACACGAGATAGGTTTTTCTCTGTGCCCATCAGTGATGGCCACCCTGCTCAGACATTCAGCTCAGGTTACAGCTGCCAAACAAATGACCGTGGGTCAGAATGCACAGGGACTCTACGGCATGAGGCTGCACCCAGGAGAAATCAGCCTGTGGACCAGTAAGGCTTGTGATAGAAATGGATGCTGCATCCTCCAGCTTTGGGGTCCTGGGATTGTACCTCTTCAGGTGACTTACAAGGACTGCCGTCTGAGTCACCATCTCAACGTTTCTGGCAGAAATGCAACAGTGCTGGGGAAACGTGGCAGGTGGATGATCCGTCACCCATTTGGAAGGCCAAGCAAAGTGTGTTTGGGATGAACTGCTTTAGGTCTGGGTCTCTATCTTTCCGTCTTCTCGCGGCTGAGAAGTGAGAGATGCGTGGGAACAGCCCGAGCTGAGAGCACTGTCTCCTCTGTTATCCTTTAGGTGGACGCTAATCTATTAATTAGAACGTTTACCGTAGTCATGGGCACCTTATGCCTGTGTGCATTAGTGTTTCTATTTATGCTCGTGCATTAGATATATTTGCATATCCATAAACCCAAGTCTTTCCACTTAGCTCTTAGAGGTGCCCTTCTAATTATTTGCCGGGTCAGAAGTGGAAAGTCAAAATCTGCCCCCCTCACCCCAAATTCTGAACTTGAGTGAAGTTGTATTAATAACATTGACCTGAGGGACTGTGCAGGGACCTAGTGTTTTACTTTGAGAAAAGTATTTATTATTACATCTGTTAGTTTTTGAAAAAATGTATTGAGTGATTCAAATATACCAGGCACTGTGTTAGTTTCTGGGTCTAAAACAGAAAACAACATAGAGAATGTCTCTGCCCTCATGGAACATTTAATTTACTGGGTGACTGAAATAAATAAATATGTAAGAAACAGGTGGTTATGATTTAAATTGTGATTTAAATGCAATTAAGATAAACTATGGATTAACATTAGTTGATGTGACAGTAAGTGGCTGAGTGGGTTTTTAAGCTTGGGGGTTAAAGATGGCTTTTACAAAGAGATAACTTTTAAGCTGAAATTTACACAACAAAGGAGCAGCACGTGTAAATATCAGGGGGAAAGCATTTCAAGCTGAAGGAAGAATTAGCACAAAGGCTGTAGGGTGGGAAGGAGCTTACAGTGGTACTGGAACCAAGACGGAGCAGGTGCCCTGGCTTTGCATGGAGGGAGAGCAGGGTGTGAGACGTACTTGGAGAGATGAGTGGGTAATAGATCTCATAGACGAGGGTTTGTCAACCTTGGCACTATTGCTATTTGAGCCTGGTTAGTTCTTTGATGTAGGGCCCTTCTGTGCACCGCAGGATGTACAGCAGCATCCTTGGCCCCCACCCACTAAATGCCAGGACACTGCACTCCTCCAGCTGTGACAAGCACAAGTGTTCCCATACATTGCCATACGTCCCCTCCAGGCACGGCAAGGCCTCCCTCGGTTGAGAGCCACTGAAGTTGGATTTGCAAGCCTCCCAGCAGTTTATATTTTTTTCTGAGTTCCATGGAAAGGCAGTGAACATTTTAAACAGGAAAGTATCATGATTTGATTTACACTTTAAAAAGATCACTAGGTCTATTATGAACCAATGGATGGTAGGAGGGCAAAAGCGGAAGAAAAAAATAATCATCGCCCCAGAGAGAGGTTATAATGCTGTGATGAGAGGTGATAGCCATGGAAACAAATTATGTTTTGGGTAAAGTCGGCAGAACTTATTTATGAACTGGGTGGACCGGATGGGCAGGGAGAGAAGGAGAAGATGAAAGAGAATTCCTAGATTTTTTTTGGAATAACAAATAAGATACCTTTCCTGTCTTCAAGGCGCTCACACTGTAGGGAGGGAAAGCAAATATATATATATGGTGCTTATTACGATGTGCTCTAATAAATGCATGTACAAAATGTGGCAACACTGAGGAGTGAATAATTCTTTCAGGGAAAGTCATGGCAGGTTGCTCAGAGGCTGTAAAACCTTTGAAGAATAAGTGGGATTTTTCAAAGTGGAGAAGAAGCTGTAGGAGGTAACCCTTCTTCAATATTCCATACTGTTGTCCGGAAAATTATGCCCAGAGTGACTCTGTCCTATGTCTTGAGTGGGAAGTTAGCAGAAGCATCCTCCAAACTGTTGTCCTTGAAAAAACTATTTTCTAAATTTGTGGGCCAAAGCAGCCTTTTGCTGGTGAAGCTGTGTTTAAGGTGTTTTGCGAGTGTTTTCACTTAAAAGAAGAGTCTTATTTTGTTTTTATTGAATTTCAAAAGAAGCGTGTGCTGTAAGAAGTAGAGTTACACAGTATTTCTAGGTAATTGTTTTCTGGATCATAGAATATCTTAAGTATATCAAATCCTATAGTTTAATAATAGTAATATGGTTTCACTAGGAAACTAGAGGTAACAAATTTTAGATTGTTCATTTGAACCTCAGGAGCAATAATTATTGTTTTCATTTGTGTAAATACAAAGATATAAAGTTAAAGCTAAGTTTTTATCATATTCTATGGAGTCTTAAAGGTCAAAATGTATAGTCCTTATGGAATACGGTAATATCCCCCTTGCTTCGCTCTCGGTGTTGTGGACACTTTCCCTGAGAACTCATAGACTGCCCCCCTCCACCGCATTAATGAGGTGCAGACAGTGACTCAGAGTAGATGGCGTTCCATAAATACTTGGGGGTACTCCAGATTGGGACCTTGAAAAACTAGATGGTATGTTAAATTCCCTCCTTCCTTTGCAGGGATTAAAAAACGTCTCTCAAATTGACAAGAACATTGGATAATAAATTAATCGTTTACAGTTTAGTAAACCATATGCGCAATTGAAGTTACACGTCACGGGTGTATTTTTATCAGATGAAACACCAGATGGGGGGTCAACCATTCTCCCCACCCTCTTCTGCCGTGGAGGAACAGTGGACTGAAGTCTTTCATGATTGCTAGTTTCAAGATGCTCACGAAATCAGGCGTGCAACTCATGTCTTCTGTCTTTAAGGGATGTTGACCAGTAAACCAAGCAGGGACACTGGAGTCAATTGAGTACTCTGCCTCTCCTATACTTTCTTTGAAATGCATGTTTGGGAAGTTTTAGCAATAAATATAGTTTGCAGCCGGATGCTACTTGCTTTTTGACTGCTGGAGTTGGTATGAATTTGAGCCTACCATATGTAGCTACAGAAAATGTCACATTATTTTATTTTCCTAAAAAAAAGTAAATGGTTCTGAGGATCCAGTCGCCAGAGTTTTGAGGAATTCAAATCAATCGCAGCTGTTTATGGGGGGTGGGGATGGACACTGTTGCTGTCCATATATTATGTCAGCCTTCATCGGTGGAGCTTATGAAAGCTTGGAATATAGGGAAGGACCATTAGTCTATGTGGCCTCATAGGCATTATTGGGAGGCTTATTATTAAACCTGCCCAGTTCATTTGAAAAGGGACTGCTTTTTTAATTCTGTGCCACACCTGGAACAAGAGACCTTTGTTGATGCTTGGAGACTCACCTCCACATATCCAAACCCTTGAGGGCCGACCAAAAGCCCCACACCCTTCTTAGTTCCCTTTTAATCTTGACAGTCTCCCCATTCTCAAAATCTCTGCCTCTGCCAACCTCCCGTCACTTATTTCTTTCCATCTTTTCCTGCTTTCTCACCATCCCACATGGCCTCTGCTCACTGTTTCTTTGGACACACATTACCGTCCTCTTTCCTGGGTTTTGGTTTGGGGGAAGGAAGTGGCTGCGTTTTACCTAACTGATCATGTTATGTTAGTGGTCCAGGTGTTTCATCGGCAAGGTGACCAGTTAACTTTGTCTTAAGTGGAACACCGTTGAGAGAAAAAGGGGGCTCGTTTTCATAACGATGCCAGAAAGCTGGTTTACCTGGAACTGTCCTTGGTAACCTGGGAATTATGATCACCTTATGTAGGGGAGGAAGAAATGAAGTAGGAGGGATAACCTGCTATGTTGCCAACAGGAATATTGAGAAACGACTTCATTTTGGAAACTGTTTACAAGATGGTTATAAACGTCACTCCCTGTTAGCAGCGTGTATAACGTCATGAGATGCAGACAAGCGTGATGGTGCTCGTCAGATGCTCTCAACAGTGCACTTGTGTTCACAGACTTGTGTTTCCATCCCAATCTTGAAAATATGGGGTTCTGAGTTCAAATTGGGCTCAGGTACTGACTCTCCATTTGACCTTGAGCAATCTGCTTAATTTCATAGCGTTTGTTTGCTCATCTGAAAACAAAGGGGATAACGTTGATCCAGACATACTGTGAAGATTAATTCGTTTCTGAAGTGCTGAGACCAACACATGAAAGGCTTTGAGTGGAGATTATCTTTTTTAAAGAAATTATCGATGTGGGTGAATAAAAGAACTTACCGAACTGAATTATAGGCACTTGGCTGCAGGAGGGAGTAGGGGAAGAAAGAATATTACTTCTCTCAAAGAACCCCAAATTCACCCTCAAAATAGCAGTGGGAAAAATTGCTTTCTTGTGATTCTGAAAGGATGAGAAATTATGCAAAGGAAAAGGGCAAGAAGAATAGGACAAAAGACACAGTTAAGACGCATTTCAAAGTAACTCTCCTGGATAAACAACTAGGTACCAAAAAAAAAAAAAAAAAAAAGCTCTGCCAATCCTCTGTGATTAGGTCATTAGCCAAATGCTTGTAAACCAAAATGGCTCAGCCAAGATCCCCCAAAGAGGCCTAATGGCCCATATGTCATTAGTGGGATGATCAGGTTAGGAATGAGAAACTATCCATTTAAAAATCTCACAGCTATTTATCATCGCAAGATTACAAGCACTTATGAGTGTGTTCCCATTTAAAACCAGTTTTGCTCTTGTTACATTTGGTCTTTTCTCAAATAAATATTTTTATTGCCCCTGGTATATAGATAGAAAAATGAGTCTCAGAGAATTAAATGACCAGTCAATAGCCATTTGGTTGGTTCAGTGGTACAGGCAATATTCTGGCCAAGGGCTTCTGACTCAAAAGATTCTGATCATTCCACTATAACAGAAAAGTCTACTAAGGATGCGGTGATATCCAGACAGCATATGGAAATGAATTATTTCCTAAGGATCACAGAAGAGTTGGAATGAAGACAAGATATTTTTGTCAAAGGAAATCAAATATTCTGAGTATTAAACTAATGCAGTTTTATCATAGAAATGATGGGAAATACCAACAGCATAGAATTTAAAAATCCAAAGTCCGCTATGTCAAAAGCAAACGCTAAGTTATAGTTCTTCTTTCTCTTTTGTCCATGCATTTTTATAATATAGTTATAGTCATGTTATTCCAGATTCTTTTAAAGTATAGCTTTAATGGCCCCATAACTTTCTACTTATGGCAATGGCCATGCTTATCTTGGTCTTTCCCTTACATTTTAGAGATTTAGTGTTCTGTATAGATAAATAAATAAAAATTACTAGATGTGAAAAGAAATGGAAAAGTATAACCCACGATCATGAGAAAAAAATAGTTAATACTGACATGACCATGATGTTGGAATTAGCAGACAAGGACTTTAAAACAGTTATTATAACTTTGAAGAGGAATTTAAAGGAATGCATAGTCATACAAAAATGAAATTTTTTGAATTAAAAATAAATTATTTGAAATGAAAGCTTCACTAGGTGGGTTTAATAGCAGAACGGAGGCAGCAGTACAATAGATTGGTGAACATAATAAAGATTACTATAAATTATTCAATCTGGGGAACAGAGAAATATGATTAAATTATTAACAGACCAGTGACCTGTGGGACAGTATCTCGTGGTATAGGCTATAGGGAATTAGAGTCCCAGAAAGAAGAAAGGCAAATGATGTGTAAGTAATAGTTGAAATTTCCCCAAATTTGGTGAAATGCTTCAAAGTTAACAAATTCAAGAAGCTCAGGAAACCTCAAGCAGGGTAAATATGAAGAAAACCACACCTAGTGTGATTTTAGTATACATATCATAGTCACAGTGATAAAGGCAAAAAATTTTTTAAAATGTTGAAAGCAGTCAGGAAAAAAAAAAAGAAATACATTACGTATAGGGAGCATCACAATACTAGTAATGGTCAACTTCTCATCAGAAACACTTGAGGCAAGAAGACAATAGGATGAACCTTTAAATGATGAAGAAAGAAATCTGCCGCCCCGGAATTCTAAATTCATCACAAATATCCTTCACAAAAGAAGGTGATATAAAGGCATTTTTAGACAAAACCAGAGATTTCATCACCATGAGACCTGAACTACAAGAAATATGTAAGGAGGATCTTCAGGCTGAAAGGAAATGACCCCATGTGAACTTATATTTAAAGACAGGAATGAAAAACATTGGACATGATAATGTATGTGGATAAATATAAAAGGCTGTAACATTTCTGTTGTTATTTTTGAAAATACATATAACTGTTTAAAGGAAGAATGATATCACTGTTTTGGCGGGGTTGTGACATATGTAGACACAAAGGGTGAGCATGTTAAATCTATATCGTTGAAATCTTTTTACACTTTATAAGAAGTAGTATAGTTTTAATGCTAAGTAGACTATGCTGTGTTAAGGATACATATTTAGTCCCCAGAGCAACTACTAAAAATAATACAAAGATGCATAGTTTAAAAGGTAGTGGAGAGGGACTTCCTTGGTGGCGCAGTGGTTAAGAATCTGCCTGCCAATGCAGGGGACACGGGTTCGATCCCTGGTCTGGGAAGATCCCACATGCTGCAGAGCAACTAAGCCCATGAGCCACAACCACTGAGCCTGTGTGCCACAACTACTGAAGCCCATGCACCTAGAGCCTGTGCTTCACAACAAGAGAGGCCACCACAATGAGAAGCCTGCACACTGCAACGAAGAGTAGCCCCCGCTCACCACAACTACAGAAAGCCCACATGTAGCAGTGAAGGCCCAATGCAACCAAAAATAAATAATAAAATTGATTCTTTAAAAAAAAAAGAGAACTTTATTTATAAAAAACAGGTAGTAGAGAAACTAAAATGGAATAATATATATTTTAGTTAACCCCAAAGAAAACTGAAAAGAATAGAGAAACAGCAACAAAACAATAGCAACAAAAGTAAAGGATAAATAGAAATAAAGAGTAAATATAAACCTAAGTTCAACTATACCATTAACTGCACTAAATGTAAATGGACTAAACATTCAAATTAAAAGAACTATCTTCTCAGACTGTTTTCTAAAAGAGAGCCAACTATATGCTGTGTACAAGAAACCCACTTTAAATACAAAACACAAAAACACATACCATGAAATAAAAGGACAGAGAACAAAATATACAGTAAACATAGCAAGCACAGGAAAAGCTATATTAATGGCTTTTATTAATATCAAAACAGTATACTTCAAGACAAGGAGTATTACCAGACACAAAAGGGACATTTCATAATGAAAAATATCAAGTATGTAATAATCATAAATGTTCATGCCTCATAACAAAGCTTCAAATAAGTGAAGCAAAAATGTACAGAACAAAAATTAACAGTAAGTATAGATGATATGAACAACACTTTATACCAACTTGACCTAATGACATTTGTAGAATAGTATACCCAATAACTGCAGAATATACGTACTTTACAAGTACACATAAAATATTCTCCCAAGTTCTTAATCCATTTCAAATTTTGAAATATTATTGAGTATATTTTGTGACAATAGTGGATTAAATTAGGAGTCAGTAATAATAATATATCTAGAAAAGTCTGAAAGTTTTGGAAATTAAATAGCACACCTCCAAATGACTCTAGGATTAAAGAAGATATCACGGGGGAAATTATATTTTGAATTGAATGACAATGAAAGATAACATGTCAAAATTTAGGGGTGCATTGTATATATATATATACCATATCTTCTTTATCCATTCATCCATCGATGGATGGACACTTAGGCGTATCTTGGCTATTGCAAGTAATGCTGCAATGGACATAGGGATGCATGTATCTTTTTGAATTAGTGTTTTTTTGTTCTTCGAATAAATACCCAGAAGTGGGTAGCTGGGTCATATGTTAGTTCTATTCTTAATTTTTTGAGGAATCCTCATACTGTTTTCCATAGTGGCTGCACCAATTTACAGTCCCATCAACAGTGAATGAGGGTTTCCTTTTCTCCACATTATTTCCAACGTTTGTATTCCTTGTCTTTTCAATAATAGCTATTTTAGCAGGCGTGAGGTGATATCTCATTTGATTTTGATTTCCCTGATAATTAATGATGCCGAACATCTTTTCATGTTCCTGTTGGCCATATGTAGGTTTTCTCTGGAAAAATGTCTATTCAGATTCTCTGCCCATTTTTTAATCGGATTGTTGGTTATTGAGTTGTATGAGTTCTTTATATATTTTGAATATTAACCCCTATCAGGTATGTGATTTGCAAATATATTCTCCCATTCAGTAGGTTGTCTTTTCACTTTGATAATGGTTTCCTTTGCTGTGCAGAAGCTTTTTAGTTTGATATAGTCCCATTTGTTTATTTTTGCTTTTGTTTCCCTTGCCTTTGGTATCAGCTCCACAGAAACATCCCTAAGACTGACGTCAGTGAAGTTACTGCCTATGTTTTTTCTTCTAGGAATTTTGTGGTTTCAGGTCTCAGGCATAAAAAAGAATGAAATTCTGCCATTTGTGACAACATAGATGGACCCTGAGGGTATTATGCAAAGTGAAATAAGTCAGACAAAGAAAGACAAATGTATGTGGAATCTAAAAACAACAAAAAAGCTTAAAATCCACAAAACCAATGAACAAACAAAACATTAACAAATTCATAGATACAGAGAACAGATTAGTGGTCACCAGAGGGGAAGGGGGTGAGGGGGTGAGTGAACTGAGTAGAGGGTGGTCAACTCTATGGTAATGGCTGGTAACTAGACTTTTGTGTTGATCACAAAAGTTGTTCAGTGTAGTGAACACAGATGTTGAACTGTACAACTGTCCACCTGAAACTTATATAATAAAAAATATATATATATACATACATACATACACACACACACACACACACACACACACACACACTTTTAATTGAGCAATCCCAGTGCTATGATTTTACCTATGGATATTAAAGTTCCTTAGGATATGCAAAAAAAATTATGGGATAAAGGACAGAGGGAAGGTGTAGCTATAAATGCTGTAAGTTTCTTGCTTTGAATGTCAGAGTGCTTTGCAATTAATAATCCTTTTATTTGGATTTGTAAGCCTTGTGATACTTAGTAGAAGGCAACTGTTACCCATAAGTTCATTATTTATTTTTAACTAAAGTATTATTATTATTTAGCCATTTGATAGCCTTTTATTTTCTTATCACCCATTTCACATATCACGTACAATGGAAGCCACTATCAGTGTTTCCAGAGTGGTTCCATTGTTCTTAAATAGAGAGAGAGGAGAGGAGGAGCTAGTCAGGTGAGTTTTAAGTCAGGTGAATTTCCTTAAGACGTTGGTCTAAATGTCCTAAATGTCTGAAATTGATCTAACTTCATTATCTCAATTTAAATTTATTTTTTAACTTATAGAAATAATTGTAAAATGGAAAACATTAAACAGTATAAGATATTATAATTTTTTTAAAAAAATAGGAAGTGGACATTTCTCGGTCACCTGTTATGCTTATAGGATCCATTTTATATTTATGTGATACTGTTGTTCCTACTTTAGTGATGAGAAGAAAAAATCCTCAGAGGTTAAGATTCCACAGCTGCTCTTGGCTGAGCCAGAATAGCTAACTCTGTAGAAAAGTGCCACTGGCTCCATCAACTGTGCCTTGGCCCGGCATGGAGTGGGGGGCAAGGAGGAAAATGGGAAGGGTGAGGTGGCATGGGAGAAAACAACAGACAAAAGCATTTCCTTCTGATTCCCCTCCTGAAGAAAGGCCATTCATTCATTCATTCATTCCGCAAGTACTCTTGAGTTCATGCAGTATCCAAAGTTAAGCTGGGATTTAGAAAGGAATCAGACATTCATTCCAAACCACTGGTCACTGGGGCAGAATGAGCTTAAGGAAGGTTTCCAGGAGGGGGGCCCAAGGTTGATGAGTGAAATCTCACCCTTTGGTATCATACAGTAGGAGCAAATGAAAAGAACATGGCTATTTGGTATCATACAGTAGGAGAAAATGAAAAGAACATGGCTATTTAGGTTAATTATTTCCCAAGCCAAACAAAAACAGACTTGTTCTCTTTTTTTCTTTTCTTTCTTTAATTTCTAAAAGGAATTTCATTGGAATTCAGTCCGTACTTAACTGAACGATGGTTGAAGTTTAAATACAGGCTTTTTCTCCAAATAGCGCTCCCCAAAAAGCTAAGTACTGCAACTTAGTTTTCAGTTTTTCCTTGACCTGTATGTTTATATTGGGTTGCCGTCCTCTGCCTCCCCCAACCACTGTCTGCACAATACTTACATAAACACACACACACACACACACACACACACACACACACACACACACACCTTAATTCTGCATAGATTCCATGCATTTCAATAACATGGTTTGAATAGTATGTTATATTGAAATCACTTGCAGATATATACATATTTTCAATATTGAATATTATTGCTTCTTTCTTGGGTTTCTGCCTTCCGTGCAGACTGTAACCAGTTCTTTTTGCATATCAGTTCTAGAACCTACAGTACATGTGGGAAGAGTATAGCCGTAGCCAGGTGTAATTGTGATTGACGCAGTGAGCTGAAATACAAAGGCTAATCAGAGCTTCAGTAGACATGCTTTGTGTGCAGTAATACATGGCATTTTAAAGTGTTCCACCCTTGCCTTCTCAATTTTGTCTGTTTATTTGCTTGCTTGTTGATTTATTTATTTAATTTATGGATTAGAGGCTCAGGTGTTAAAAGTCAAGTGCAGGGGTCCTGAAAAGGACTGAGAACATGAGGTCTTTTACTCTAGCTGCTGGACAAGAAGCCTCAGCATCACCTGGGAGGTTGTTAGAAATACAAAACCTTCGTCCCTAATTCAGACCGAGTAAATCAGAATCTGCATTTTAACAAGGTATCCAGGCAATTCATAACCACAGTAAAGTCCGAGAAGTACTACATCAGTTTACTGTTTTTAAAAAAATATTTATTTATTTATTTGGCTGTGCTGGGTCTTAGTTGTGGCATGCGTGATCTAATTCCCTGACCAGGGATCGAACCCGGGCCCCCTGCATTGGGAGTGTGGATGGAGCCTGAACCACTAGGCCACCAGGGAAGTCCCTCAGTTTACTCTTGTTATCAAAACCAAACCTCTCACACAGGTGTCACGAATGCAAGCAGTAAGGAATGCTTTGCTTTTGCTGATCAACCTCCAGTCATACTAGAGACATTCCTTTTTTTAAAAAATAAATTTATTTATTTTATTTATTTATTTTTTGGCTGCGTTGGGTCTTCATTGCTGCACGCTGGGCTTTGTCTAGTTGTGGCGAGCGGGGGCTACTCTTCTTCGCGGTGCACAGGCCTCTCAGCGCAGTGGCTTCTTTTGTTGCGGAGCACAGGCTCTAGGTACGTGGGCTTCAGTGGTTGCAGCACGTGGGCTCAGTAGTTGTGACTCATGGGCTCTCGAGCACAGGCTCAGTAGTTGTGGCACACGGGCTTAGTTGCTCCATGGCATGTGGGATCTTCCCGGACCAGGGATTGTACCTGTGTCCCCTGCATTGGCAGGCGGATCCTTAACCACTGTGCTACCAGGGAAGCCCCACCAGAGACATTTCTGATGAGTTGGATGGATTTCTACTTATTGGATCTCCAAGTGCACTGCAGAGGACTCTGGAGGGATGAGGAGGCATAGAGGTGTGTTTGTGCTATGAAATGAATAGCCACCCACCCCACCCAATCCATATGTTGAAGCCTTAAACCCCAATGTGACTGTATTTGGAGACAAGGCTTTTAGGAGGCAATTGAGATTAAATAAGTTCATAAATGTGGGATTCTAATCCAATAGGATTGGTGACCTTGTAAAAAGAGGAAGATTTTATAAGTAAGGAGAGAGGTTGCTCTCTCAGCCATGTGAGGACGTAGCAAGAAGGCGGCCATCTGCAAGCCAGGAAGAGAGCCCTCATCAGAACACAAACCTATCCATGCTGGCACCCTGATCTCGGATGCCCAGCCTCCAGAATTCTGAGAAAATAGATTTCTTCTGTTTAAGCCACCAAGTCTGTGGCATTTTGTTGTGGCAGCCCGGATAAGCTAAGACAGTTCTGTTACAAACACTTAGTTTTCTCCTATAGCAACTTAGCTCTAGAAGAGGGTTGCTAAAGGGAGTGACCACATGGATTCCCTACTCAGCAACATTTCAGGCCAGAACGGGCTATTGGTCATTGATCCTTCTCCTTCCCTTTTTTAATGGTGACACATGGTTCCAGTTTACTTGGGAATGAAGGGTTTTCAGGGATATGGGGCTTTAGTGATAAAACTGGGAGAGGACCAGGCAAACTGGGGTGGTTGGTCACTGTATCCTTTTCCCAGATTCTTTCCTGAGCTGGGGTTCTTAGCTGCCCTAAGAACTTCATACTGCCACAGAGAAGGGCAAATTCCAGCGGAATCTGAAGGCAACTTGAAGGGTGACTATCAGATTAAAGCTCCTGGAATACCTAATCCTTAGATTATTTATGCTTTGGAAGGGAAAAGCCTGGCCATCTTAAGTTGGGGGTAATTAAGAATTGGCAGAGGGTCCCCCAAGTAGCTTTCTTTATTCCTAGTCTCCTTATATAACCTCAACCGAATTCTATAGAGAGAGTCCTGAGACCAGGCATAACTTAACGACTAAATATTTGTGCCTGCATAAGAGGCTTTCGGTGAGTCTGGTGTTCCTTTTTCACTATAAAACTTGTTTTAAATCTTGCAATCTACTCTATATCACAGAAATATTTATCATATTTATAAATGCTATTGACTCCTCTGATGTGTCGGCTACCCAATCACACAAGAGCAAATGGCTGGGTTTTCATTGCGTTTTCAAGATATTTTGAGGCTGGGCTATTCTCGGGAGAATTGGATTCGGAGAGTCAGTCATTGTAAGTTAGGTTAAGCTGCAGTAATAGATTGGCTCCCAAATCTCAGTAGCTTCGTATGACAAAGTTTTTATATGTCCAGTGTGGGTTGGGAAGGGCTCTCCTCCAAATAGTGACTCAGGGATTCAGGCTGTGGAGTCACTACCCTTTCATAGCTACATCATCTGGAATGCATCACTTCCTTTGTGCTTTGATTACAAATGAAGCTTATTGGTCAGAACTTCTAACACGGCCCCACCAAACACGGGAGGTCTGGAGCTAAAGTTTCCTGCAGCCAGAAGGGGAAGGAAAAACAGATATTGATGTGGGTAGTGGTATCTAACATTAGGATCAAAGAGGTGGGCCCTCTAAATGGCAGACTGTCACCCCCAGAAAAGCAAGTCATTAATTTGGGATCTGGCCCCTTTGCACATGAGCTACTGTTATAGTTGCTCCAGTAGTTACAGGGATTTATTCATTTAGTAATGATTAATGAAACTCATATAAAATATCAGGAAGGCCAGCGGACTATGTTATAAAATGTAATGGTTTAACTCACTTTCCACAGACTAAAATTGAAAGTGCACAAGGATGATGTACCATATGTGCCCAAGGTTGTACATACATTGGGTGCACACATTCTTTGTGCAGGAAAGTGAAATCCCAGGCAAACCAAGGATTCAATATTATCTGGAAAAACACGCTCCCTCTCCGTGACAGGTGATGCCTCCTGTGTGTCGCGTAGAATACACAGAGCTCAGCAATGAATGCATCCTCGACTTTTCCAAATGTGGTGACACTGAAGACCGTGTATTTTGCAAGATGGTACCACTCAATCTCAGGCTTGTTAGGATGAGCAGTTGTCCAACAGAACGATCAGTTCTCACAGCACTTCTCTGAGGACCTAAGATTCTCTTCACCGAGGCAACGGCCGTTAATTCTATGCAGCCTCCCGTCTCCTGGAGATTTGCGGTCTTTCCCTGCCATTACTCCTTCTTATATCCAACTGTGGCGGCCTCTACCTCCACAGAAGATGAGACATGTTCAGAAGCTGTGTATGCAGTGGAACACTTTGCCAAAAGAACATAAAATTTAGACAAATGTGGAAGTCATTAATGCAGTGCTGTTATTTGCTTAACATCAAAATGGGAAAAAAGACTTATTTCCTACAGGAGGGAAATACATAATACTTTTAGGGTTATTTGGTCGTTTGGAGGTCAGTTCCTTCTCTTTTTTCCATCTGCTGAACTATTTTTGGAAATGAAGGGTTTTTTTTTAAAGCACATTATTGATACTTGGCACCTCCACAGTAGTAGAAATTTGAAAAGCTCAGCCTGTTCCCATCCTAAGCCAAGTCGTGGATGGGTCAGAAAATGATGCTGTAGATTGAAAATTCCGGGACAAACCTCATTCTGGGAGTGCATTATTGGAAAGGGTGTTTGAAAGCCCATGTTTTTCTGTGAGGTCAGGAGCCATTCGGAGCCAGAAAACTTGAATGGACCAACTGATGTTGGAGTGGAGAATAGAACCATGACTCAAAATTGACAGCTGTATGTTTATATAATGGCTGATCCACCTACTGGCTGTGTGACCATGGGCAAAACAGAACCTCACCTTCTCATCTTTGAAATAAGGGGCTAGAATGCCTGCCCAACTTGCTGACATCAGTGGGTTGCTGAGGTCCAAATAAGGTAAACTGTTTTGACAGAGGTTTGGAAAACGATGAGTGTTCAACAAATACATGGTTTTATGATTGGGCATCAGTGATAGGGAATGATTAAGATCAATACGTGAGCAAAGTGATCAGGAGCTATCCATTTACTCAGCAAATAGTACCTATATGTCTCTATGTATCTGTATCTATGTATCTGTATCTAGCTGTATGTCTGTAGACCTATAGCTCTATGTCTCTATCCTTATCTGTCTCTATACCTTTATTTCTGTATCTATACGTTCATCTATGTCCATAGCTATACTACTCTATACCCGTGTCTTCATCTGTATGTCTATAATCTAAGTCTCTATATCTCTACGATGGTATGTTTATATCTATACCTATACTTACACATTTATCTTTATATTTATGTATATCTATGCCTATACCTACAGAGAGAGAGAGGGAGGGAGAGGGGGCAAGCAAGTAGGGGCAACGGAGAGAGCACTATATTCCCTCCTAAGAAATGGGTGTACAGCTGTAAATGAGCCATCACGGTTTTGACTTACAGCTCTCAGGAGAGACTTGCATTAAACAAACGTATACTGAATGAATTACAATTGTTGTAAGCGCTATGAAGGAAAAATACCAGATGAAAATAAGACTCTCATCCCAGCAGGGGCCATCGGGGGACACACAAGAAATAGAATAAGTCATAGATCCTCGTGCAGTGTAGGTGGTCCCTATATGTGAACACCAGCTTTTGTGAATAGATCCCTGAAAGAAAAACACTTTATTCCAGAAAGCACTGCCATTTAACACAAAGTGGAGCCCTTCACCGATATCTCTTAAGGAATAAGGAGGGTACTTTTAATTACGTACTGGGCTGTATCTAACTTACTATGTTTTTAATATCCTGGACCTAGTTGTTAGTATTTTTTAACGCATCTCCATCAAGGTAAGCTCTGGCTCTTAACTCAGCAGGTGCTCCTGGCTCACCTTTTTCCAGAGCAGGCCCTTTTCTCTCCCATCCCATTATGGCAGGCAGATCCTTCCACCTTTCAGAGTTTTTGAAGTGGAATGAATACGGTTTGAGTCCACACGTGAAAGTTTCCATGTAGTGTACACTATGCTTGGACCTCAGAGCCAGTTTCTCTCTCTTTCCTTCCTCTCAGATATTTACAAGCACACCCTTTGTTGTGGCTTTAGCAAGTCCCCACGACAAAAGGACAAGGTGCTGGGGAGACTGGTGAACTCGGGAAAATGGCATTGCTTTGTGTTTGCATTTTAATTTGATTCACTCCTAAACGTGACCCACCCTCCTGTTATTCTGTGTCATCACACCCTGTATCTTTCCTTTGTAGCTCTTGTCACAATTAATCATTATGTGCATTTTTATGTTATTGTTTTCTTCTGGTATCATTTCTCCTCCACTGTGTGTAGGCGACCTGAAGGTAGGGACCTTTTCTGTCTTATTCACTGACGCACATCACTGCCAGGTACACGTTTGGCACTCCATAAATATCTGTGGTTTGAATACATGAATGAATTCACAGGTATCTTGTCATGCAGCGCTTCCAATATTAACGTTTTATAGCATATATAAATCTTAGAAAACACGTTGAAACTAGAAAACCTGAAATTGATTTTCTGCTTAAAAGTTAAGATGCGTATGAGTGCTATTTAAAGTGCACTTTCAGTATATATGTTTTACCTCAATAAGAAGTTGCTTCTTTAAGCTAAGTCACACACCTTAAAATAGCCTGTGAAATGTTAAAAATTATAAAAAGGAGATGACTTGAGTGAACAAAATAACTTGGTCCCCAAATGATTGTTTTCGAGGCGGGAGGCAGTGATTTCAGCTAGAGTTTATCCAGCTACAAGCCACTGTCTTAAACCAGCAAGAGATTTACATTCTTTCAAAGCTGAGGTAGGATCAAAATCCACAAGTGACCCTTCACTTCCCATAGCTGTTTGGTACATGGCTCCGTTTCTGGAGATCTGCGATAATCTTTCTGTCCTTGAGAGTCTCGTGGCTGTGCTCTTAGAGAGTTTGGGTTTAAAATCTTAGGATTTGATTCTGCTCAGAAAAACAAGGTATGAGCAGCTGTGAAGCAGCTGAAATCAGCCATTGCCAGAGGCTGGCTGCTGTACCTGCATTTCCATTCTGATGTGCCCTCTGCCAGGGGAGGGCAAGAATATAAGCCCCGCTTGTGGGGAAATGCCTTCGTTCCAGATCCATCTCACATTCCTAGGGTTAGTTTTGGGATCGCAAAATTGGCAACTTTATTTTTTCTTTCGTGCAGTTTAGATTTTTTAAGCACCGTACAGCTCTGTGTGTGGGTGTGTGTGTGTTGGTGCGTATAGACGTGCTTTTGCAGGTATAAGAAAATAAATCATCCGAAGCCAGCCTTCCCCTTGCTGTGTTTCGATGAAACTTTGACCCAAGGTTTTATCTCTTTGAGGCCCTTGTGCAAGAACTGCCATTAAGACCAGGGCATGTGGAAGCACAAGGATGCTCTGGGAGACATGTTGGACCATGTGTGTCTATTCAAATGGAATTTTTATTACCTTATAGTGCCCTTTGTTAGAAAGTGCCATGGGGAACCAGTGGGGGCTGTGTAGGCAGGAGAAACAGATTATGGGAGTGATCTGTGTGATTATGTGTTCTGCCACGTTCTGCCACAGTCTGCAGAAGTGATCCTAGCTTCTCTGAGCCTCGGTTTTCTCATCTCATAATTGGGAATAAAAGGGCTCATTTAATGAGTGTTTATGGGCTGGCTAAGGACTTACGTGTTATCTGAACAATCTCTTCCAAATAACCCCAGAATGTAGTCATGGCCCTTATTGTCATTCCTATTTTGATAGAAGAGGAAACCGTGGTTCATACTGTCATCAGGGATGCTACCAGTGGCCCCTGCTCTTCAGAGACACCAGTTCTCTGACACCAACTGTGTGTCCTGAATGCCAGTTCAGTTCTGACAGCAACTACCTGGAGTTAGCACAGACCCCACAAGTTACGAGCAGATTCCTTCACAAGACTGATCTCACTTCACATGCCGGCCACAAGTTTTGGATGTCCTCAAGCCACCCACACTTCTGCCCCATCACCCCACTTCGGGTTCAATAATTTGCTAAAAACAACTCACAGAACTAGGGGAAGTGCTGTACTTTTATTACAAATGTTTTATTATAAATGACACAAATAAACAGTCAGGTGGAGGGTACATAGGGCAAGGACTGAGAGGGTGCCAGGGGCAGAAGTTTCTGTCTTCATGGAGTCTAGTTGCATTACTCTCCTGGTACATCAAAATGTTCACCAATCAGGAAACACCACTGAGCCTCAGTTTCCAGAGTTTTTATTGGGGTTTCATTATATAGCCATGATTGATTAAATCATTGGCCAAGTAACTGAATTTCACCTGCAGCCACAATCCCCTCCCTGAAGGTTGGGCTGACCCAGAGTGCCAACCCTCTCATCATGAGATTGGTTTTTCTGGAGACCCAAGTGGAGCTATGTAGGGACCCACCATGATTCACCACACCTGCCCACAGCTCCTCATCCTTCTTCTTCAGTGTGTTCCAACCTGACTCCCAACAGCCAACCTGCATCTCTTTGCCCAATGGCTTTCTCTTGCCAGAGGTAGCCTTGCTCCCCAGGCAGCAAACTGGAAGTAACAGGGATTCATGCACCCTGGAGACACCTGTTCTAATAGAGAGGCAAGGCAATTTGTACCAGTTTCACATAGTGAATGAATGGAGGAATGAGGACTGAACCCAGAGAGTCAGAATTCACTGCACTTTGCCCAGTCTGCCGTACTGGCTTCTTGGTTTAGTTATACCTGCTCCAACAACAAATCAGGAATTCTGCCAGAAGGAAAAGAGATAGTAGGTCATGATAGCCCCCAAGAATACCAACTTTGCTGTCTTATGTTCAAAAATTACTATTAGCAATGAAAATAATTCTGAGGTCCAAGCAAAGTTGCCCTTCCTTCCGGAGAGCCGTGTGTCCCGAGGTGACCCTCAAAATGGAGCCACCTTGCACAACTGGCTTGGTCATTGTGGTGATGTATACATTCATTACTTCTGTTTTGTGTGTTCCCAGTGACCACATGTCTTTGTTATTAATTATTCATCTACCTTCCAATATAATTTTAGATCTGGTGATAATTTCTGATTTTTCTCTATTTATAGAAAACTTTGAACTTCATAAATATTAAAATGCCCTATTATCTACATGCAGACTGCTTTCTCTATGGCCATAGAAATTATGCAATTATTACCAGAACCATTAATTAAATTTGAAAATAGATAAATAATGGATAGGGATGCTATTTATGAGTTAAAAACGAGAAACTGAAAATTATCCTCCATTCTGTCACCTTTAATGAGTCTAGCCTCCTGCATGCCCTCAGCTTTTATTATTGAACGTTTTTGTGTTACTTGGCATAAAATAAGCAATTGATTGTAAGGGATAAGTCTTGAATGGTGATCGATTTTCAGATGGAGTGATTAAAATCTTAATAACACAGTCAAAAAGTGGTCCTGTCACAGTGGTCAAATAGTAGGCAGTTTCCATATTCTACAAGTTAAAAACTTGTAGAATACGAGAGAGAGAGAGGGTAAGTCCCCAAGAAAAGGAAGAGCATGTATATTGGGAACTAGCATGGAAAGCTTTCATCAACTTTTATGGTAAAATAATGCATTTGTGGATTTCTTCTGGTCAGCCTCCTGGGCTTCATTCTTCCGTGTCTGCCTTTAAAAAGATGCTCTGTGGTTATCTCTGGTTGATGCAGGACATCCTTTATTTAGTTCATAATGCTCATGACCCCCCATGTGCACCCTATAAAAATTGTCTTTCTACTCTGTTTATTAGATCTGAGTTCTCAAATGGAAACTTTCACCGATGTCTTTGAAACTTTTAATTTTTCTTTACTGTGACCAGTAATAAGAAATGCATTCACATTGCAATCCAGCACTCACCTACAATAACGGAATAAATGTTTCACCCGCACTTGTATATGTTCTCATTTATTTCTCTTTAGAAGAAAGTGCTGGTCATAAACAATACTCCTGACGTTATGACTGCTAGTGGACGTGCAAATCTCTGATTTAGATGCCTCAGAACCACCTAGTGATCTGATTCATTGAGCAGAAGCCTGAACACGGGAACCCAGCGTACTTACACTTCCATCTTCCCGCATTTCCTGAGTTACTGGAGGGTGGGGTTGACATTGGTTGAGTCTCTCTTTGGGTGGTTTGCACGGTGCTATCACAAATGGACTTTTGAAAAATTGCTAATTTTGAAAGAAAAGTCATCATTGAATACCCTTGCCTCAGATACTTCAAAATCATTGAGAAATTTAAAATTTTGAGAAAAAAATGATCTAAAATTTTCGAGAAAAAATTATTGAGAAAAATGACAATGAACCACATGGTTAAGAATTTGCTGTCACTCAAAAATTGACCTTTGATTTTCCCGTAGGAAAAAAAAATTGCTAAGTACAGTAGCAGTTGGTAAAAAGAACATGGGGCATTCTTGGTCAAACTGTCATTAGTTTAGAAATGGTAATTTGCATGCCAAAAACTGACCTATTAATTACCCATGAAATTTATCTTTAAGTAAAGAGTGTTGGGGAAATCAGATGCCTCGTGAGCGCCTGCTGTGTTCCAGGCTCTGCGCTAGTCGTGGGGCTTACCGTGGCTAACGTGGCAAATGAGGTTGCGATCACCCCTGGGCTTCTGTGCTTATGGCGGGGAGACAGATATTAACAAGTCAACACCTAAATAAAGAGCATTTCTGGGCGTGACAGGTGCAAAAAAGAAAATGAAGTACTGTGTACATTCTATAAGGGAAGAGGTCTCACTTGATTCAAACTTGTATCCCACCCAAACGACTGGTACGGCATTGTGCGAATAATACCTAACCACGGGGAGTGCTTTGTGTGCCTCCAGCATTGTGCTAGGCCCTATAAATGTAAGAATTCTCTCTTCAGAACCGCTCTATAGGGCAGGGTTCGCAACCAGGATTGATTTTGTTCTCTGGGGACATTTAGCGATGTCTGGCTACAGACATATTTGGTTGTCCCAAAATGGTAGGGGTTCGCGGGTGCTACTGGCAGCTGGTGGGCATAGGTGAGGAATGCCGCCAAACATCCTACGATGCACAGGGCATCCCCACAGTAAAGACAGATCTGGCCCCAAATGTCAGTACCGTGGAGCTTGAGAATCCCTGCTACGAAGGTTCGTCCTCTTGTTGCCCCCATCTTATAAAAGCACAAAAGAAGACCCGGGTGGCTTCTGTGACATGCCCAAGCCCAGATAGCTAGGATGTGGTACCCCAAGGCTTTGAACTCAGAGAGCCTGGCTCCAGAGCTCAGACATGTAACCCCTACAGTTGCAGAACATGGGTGAGATACGCGAATGAAGAAACGTGAATGACTGTTCTGACAACTGATGCGGGGGCTTCAGAGTCTCTCCCGGTTTGAAAAATGGGAAACGTGTTTGAAGATGAGTGCCAGCAAAGATGGGCTCACCTGGGAAACCTTGGTTTAATCAGGAACTTCAGATTTGTTGCTTCCTTGTGCTCGTCACAATATCCCATTCTTAACACCTTGCCAGCGTTGTCGTCCTAAACTCTCGCTGCTATTTGAGAGACGGGCCACAACAGGTGTGCCAAATAGTGGGCCATTAGCGAGCGGTAGTTCACCAGCATGAATATTTATCATCTCGTAATGAGACAACAAAAGCGGTGTCTGCTTTTTAGAACAATGCGCAGCAACATCCTCAAAACCAAGTTGTCTGAGTTTCTCATTTATGCAAAGGAAGAACAGCTCCTCTGTAATTTTCCATTAGGTGGATTTATTTTCTCATCCTTCTCCACATCAAAACACAGCCCTGGCAAGCCCTTGATTTTATTGAGCCGGGAAGATCACCCAACAGTTTGTAGAGCTCAAGGCCCTGATTATCAAAATATCCATTCTCAGGCTGTTCTTGAAGCCCAGTCGCTGCTCTTTGGGGAAGTGCCCAGCCTGATGGAGAGGGGAACTTTTTTCTTCTCACTGTTAATTCCTTCCTTCCTTTCTCCCTTCTTACTTGTTTTGTTCCTTCTTTCCTTCTCCTTTTTTTTTTTCCGGAAAGAAATTACACTACAAATGAGGAAGAGAGGAGAAAACAGAACAGATGAGAGGGCATCGTACAAAGACCTCTTGGGAGAGAGTGTTGGCCCATGTTATGTACTAAGAACCCTAAACTAAAAACCGTGCTTTTAAAGGAAAAATCAAATGAAAGAAGCATGCTGTGTGGGGACTTCCCTGGAAGTCCAGTGGTTAAGACTCCACACTTCCACTGCAAGGGGGTGCGGGTTCGATCCCTGGTCAGGTAACTACGATCCCACATGCCACACGGCGCAGCCAAAAAAATTTTTTTTTTAATTAAAAAAATAATAGTAATAACATGCTATGTGGAAACCCTCAGCATTCCTCAGTGCCTTGTCCCGCTTCATCAGCTTAATGCCCACTGTTGTCATCATTATGAAATTTACTTATAATACACAGGAAATAAACAGGTACAGTGCTGGTAATAACTGATTTTGGAACCAAATTAGTTTCCCCAATTTTTAAGCATTGCCATTATCAAGGAAGTAATGATGGAATTCCAACAAGTGGGGTGCCATTTGTCTTGGGGTGTCATTGCTGACACTGCCTTCCTTTGCATATTCTGTGATGATCATTTACACGATTGTCCCTCACCTTAAATTTCTGAAAATCATTCTTCTTCTGACTCCAAAGTCATTGTTGAATCTTCTCTTCTCTTTCTCTTTCTGCCTGGCCTCTCTACTGATTCTATCTTTATACTTGATCAAATAAGAGTTTCAGCTGGCCAAACATAAATCCGTTCATTTGACTACCCAATAAAGAGAACGGGTTTTCAGTCTGCTTCCTTGCTACTTTCTTTAGTTTGATGATAGACCCATAGAAAACAGAACTTCTTGTAAGATGAAATGTGTGTTTTCCCCTTTAGAAAGTTGTATTACTAATAGCTAATTCTTAGAAGATGCTCAGAAAATATTTGACAAATGAATGAATGAATGAATGAATGGTCAAGGTTAAATAAGGACCACAGGTCAAAGCCTAAAACAGATTACACTGGACCCAAAGGGCTTCCTTTGATCTTGTAATAAGAGTAAACCAATTTCTAGGTCATAAGGATAACTGACATTGGCTGGGGACTTACTGGTTATGCATCATGCCCTTAACCTCATGAGGGAAGCACTTCTATTTTTCTCCATTTTATGGACGGGTAATGGAGCCTTGGGGAGACAATTCAGCATGCCCTGGCTTGGCTAGTGAGTGGCTGAGTCTGGATATAAACCGAGGCAATCTGTCTTGTAATCACCTTACTAAACCATTCTCGTTATAGTATTAGAGAAAGAAGAGTATCTCTTAAGGAGACTTCTGGGACTGAGGAAACCTATTAGCAGCTGCTTATTTGGGGAAGGTATCTGCAAATCTGGGGGCAATAAAGTAGGGTGAGAAATGGGAGCTCATTCCTATGTGATAACACACGGGAGGGGATTGGAATTCACATCTTCACATCGTCTGTAGCTTGAGATAGTTGGTTGTCTCTGAAAGATTGATAAGCTTTCCCTTGTTGGAGTTTTCTCCTTGAGTATTATCTGAAAACCAGGAAGGATCTCTATGTGGAAAAACCATTGCACTGCAATTTCTGGGGACCTGAAGGAAAGTAATTTTGGAGCAAGAGTATGAGCCTGGACACTTCCTCTCCCAAAACCAAAGACCGTTTGCAGAACTTTCACTGTGACCATTTATCCCCAATCCGGGCAGTGTTCCTTCCGTCCTCAGGGTTGTCTTTGCAATGACCCTAGTCAGCTCCCTTCAGCCCAAGGCAATTTTTTCTTAAATTTTCTAAACTTTGTTCTAAACCTTCAATTTTCTGAACTCTAACACAAATGTTGAGTTCTTTCTCGAGACCCAATGTCCCCTCCTTCTTGAAGCACTCCGTGATTTTCTTACACCTCCCAGGCATGTGCTTTTTTTTTTTTTTTTCTGTGGTATGCAGGCCTCTCACTGTTGTGGCCTCTCCCGTTGCGGAGCACAGGCTCCGGACGTGCAGGCTCAGCGGCCATGGCTCACGGGCCCAGCCGCTCCGCGGCATGTGGGATCTTCCCGGACCGGGGCACGAACCCGTGTCCCCTGCATCGGCAGGCGGACTCTCAACCACTGCGCCACTAGGGAAACCCCAGTCATGTGCTTTGCTATTTTAAGTTATCACTACTCTTTGCCTCCTTGTGTACAGCGTCCCTGTTGACATGTAAGTTCCCTCTGTGTGAGCTCCTTAGAGCCTGAAACTCATCCTGTGTTCATCCTTGCTTCTCTATCACCTACCTGTGCCTCTGCATATTCGCCACTCAATAAATATTGAAGGGGGCTTCCCTGGTGGCGCAGTGGTTGAGAGTCCGCCTGCCGATGCAGGGGACACGGGTTCGTGCCCCGGTCCGGGAAGATCCCACATGCCGCGGAGCGGCTGGGCCCGTGAGCCATGACCGCTGAGCCTGCGCGTCCGGAGCCTGTGCTCCGTAACGGGAGAGGCCACAACCGTGAGAGGCCTTCGTACCACAAAAAAAAAAAAAAAGAGATAGGAGAAGGTGGGATTCTATAACAAGATAGGTATAAAAGTAGGCATTGTCAAAAAAATAAAGGATTATTTAAAAAAATAAATAAATAAATATTGAAGGGATAGAGGGGCAAGGAAGGAGCTTGGGAAGAAACGAAGAAGGCAAAGAAGGAAAAGTTCATTCAAGTCCATTTCTACCAAGTTTCTGGAACCAGAGTCCTGAACAAGGAAGCCACTGGGGGCTCTGGAGCTAAGGTGGGCCCCATGCCAACATCATTTCAGAAAACATTCAGATTGATGCTGTCCTGCCTGTGTTGGGCGCGTGTACACCTGTACATCTGGGGTAGCTACAGGTATCGCATCATTCTCATCCTTCACAGATGACATGACATTTCCCAGCATTGTATTCTCTTTCGCACACGGTGCACGTACACCGATTTTTGTCTTGTGAAGCCTTTAAAGCACTTATTATCTCAGATTATGAAGACAAGCTGTGCCAGGGACAGGCATGATCTCAAACTGAGTTAATTGAAGGTGGAGGTCAGTTCAGCTTTCTTGGACCATCAATCAGTTTAAAAAAAAAAAAAAGTTTGCTTGTTTAATGCACAAAGAGAATCAAAGTAAAGATGCAGGTTTTCTCCCCGACCCGTCCCCTTCGGGGCTGTCAGGTAGATGTTAGATTTCACTGAGCTGTTAAAAATCTTAATGGATCCCACTGAGCTGTTTCAGGTTGTTTGTGACAATCACTTAATTTCCTTGTTTTGCGGCTACAGTGATTTTAATCTTCATTTCAGATTAATCACATAAAGCCTCATTGTCCTTTTCTCCCATTGGCATGTCTGTTTCAGCTCTGAGTAATCGATGAACAGGAGCTTCGTTTCCTTTCTCTTCAGCAATTTAACAAAAACGTATCTTCAGCAAAATTATACATGCAGTAATTTCTCATATATGTTAAAAGTGCATAGTAGCAAAGATGGGAAATACAGCAAAGTTTGTAATAGTGATTGCCTCTGGGTGATTTGATGATGAGGGGATTTTTTTTTCCTACTTCTTTATACATTTTTATGCTTTCGACATTTTCTGTGATGAGCATGTACTATTTTTACAGTAAGAATAAGTAAATTAAAGAATTAGTGTTTCCAAATCAAGGATGAACAAAGGAAATGCAGTCTTTTGATGAGATGTTAGGCTGCAAAAAATTTCAACATTAAAGAAGGGTTAAAAAAAAAAAAACTCCATCAGGATAAAAGAGTGAGGTTGGAAAATTAGCTTGCAACTTGAAGGATGGTCCTTATTATAGATAATGCCGCCGACAGCCCAGGTTCATCACATCTTTCATTTTTAGTGTACTGGAGTTTGCTCATAGGAAAGTTCCCACCCTGAGCTGCTAATTATTTCATCGCCGTTCACTTGCACAATTGACAGCCTTTGAACCAATGTTACTGCACGGACCAGAGAAATGATTCAGAGAGAGAGAGAGAGAGAGAGAGAGAGAGAGAGAGGGAGGGAGGGAGAGAGAGAGGCAATTGAAAAGGCGAAGATTGGGGGAAATGAAGAAGATGTGTTTGGCGGTCTCTGAGTGCTTTATGCAAGGGATGAAGCTGAGATAGGGCAGCGAGTAAATAGAATCGTCATTTAAAAAGGCTAGACCTGCATCCAAGGGCACTCACTTTAAGCCTGAAGCATAGAGGGTTGGAGGATGCTTTCTTCCAGTGGTCTCTTGTTGTAAGATGAATGTCTTCTGTCTTTGTATTTTGACTGTACTGTTCCTTAATGGCTAATTGCTAGGCAATAGAAAACATAATTTACACTTCAATTTGTAAGTCAATCAAATGAAAGCTGGGTGTCAGCAGACTTGGAGAGAAATGAATATTGGGATAAACAGGAGAAGCCCAGAGGCGTGTGGATGCAATTTTAGGAATCCCCGGCCACCCCACGGCATTGGTTCCCACTGCATCCTCTTCGCGGGGAGACAGAGGGCATCTCACATCTCTGCTGGTCCATCTCCAGCTGTTCTCTGTGGGACAAGAAGCCTAGAGTCCTCTGTGGACTGTTGATTTGAAAAAAAGAAATTCTGACAAACTGTGGTGAACGAGAAAAATGTATTACGTGAATATGAAAATGTTTGCACATCTGAGGACTGCACGGTTTTATTCAAAGAAGTTCTCCTTTTAAGGAGGTTATGAACTTTGAATCAGAGTTTTGTTGTCAGGGGAATGCTTCTTAGAAGGAAGGAAATGTACTTTTAAACAAGATTTTCAGCAAACTTTGACACATTCATTATGGTCATGAGCACGGAGGTGGCTCAAATATATTTTGCATAACGAGGGAATAATATTGCATTCGGTGAGCTCCTGCCTCCCAGCATCCCCAGGAATGTCACTGGTACACAAGGAAACGTGGGTGCTTGAGATAAAAAAATCGATCAGGGCAAACTTATCAAAACACTAATCATCACAAATTCTCCATATATCTTTTCAATATATAGGTTTATCTCGGCCCTGGCTTACCTCTATGCCAGAGTTTTACACTGTAAACCAAGCCAGACTGCGGCACATGTTAACCCGCCTCTCCCCATATCACAAACCCCATCCAATAGACCAGCACTCACATGCCATCCTCCTAGTGTTGGGGACCTAGATCTCTCCTTTTAGCTCATTTTCCCTCTCTCAGGTCACTGATATTTACTTCCCATCTGTCTCTCCTCTCCCTACCCAATTTTCTCTGATAATAACATAAATATTTGTCTCATGTATCTGACCAACACTCTACCTTCCAAGAGCGGCAGAGATGCTTTTTAAAAGTCTGATCATAAATCCTGGCTTCATCGCTGTAAGAGGTGAGGCTTCTTGCCACCGCAGGGATGTGTGGGGGAGATCAAGGCCAGGAATGAGACACAGGGAAAGGGCAGGCGCTGATGCAGGAGGTGAACTGGAGGAGGCTGGCCTGTCCAGTAAGACCAGCCATGGAGCGAAAGGTCAGCTGAGACACAGCTCCACGGCAGTAGGAAGGCCGTAGGTCCAGAGGGAAAATCAGAAAGGGGGGCCAAGTAAGGAGCCACGATCAGCGATCCACACTTAATCTTAGTAATACCAAGAGAGTTGGATCCACAGGTCTGAAGGAATTGGAAACAGGTGTGTGTCTGGGAAGAGTGTCTGTGTAAGAGGTGCCTCCGTGAGGAGAACAATGTATGCTCTCCCCACCTTGGGCCAGGTGTGTTTTAGGAGGTAAAGTATCAAGGTGTTGAAAGGTTGCATCTCATTCCACCCAGTGTTTGCATATCCGGTATTACATCCCAGTGGTGCTCAACAGGGGGGAATCATACTAGGGGACACAGAACAATGCACGGAGACATTTCTAGTGTCACAGCTGAGGGAGGGATGCAACTGGTACCCAGTGGGTGGAGGCCAGGGATGCTGCTAAACATCCCACAGTGCACAGGAGGGCCTCTTATCACAAAATATTTCCAGCTTCAAACGTAACCAGTGCCCAGGTTGAAAAACCCTGGTATATCGCAAGGGGTGTGTGTGTGTGTGTGTGTGTGTGTGTGTGTGTGTGTGTGTGTGTGTGTATGGAAGCAGAGGAGATTATAACTCTGTACAAAGGTTTATCTACAGAGCTGTTTATTGTAGCAATGTTTATGGTATTAAAAAAATTAAACAACCTACATGTTCAACAATAGCTGTGGGAGAAGCAACTTACATTTCCTTTTCTTATATGATGAAATGACCACAAGCCATTACAAGTGATGCCTCGGGACAATGTTTAATGAGATGGAAAAATGTTCCTGGGACATTATTAAATGGAAACAAACAAACAAGTAACACAATACTATTTGCAGTGTGATCTAATTTCTGTTTTTAAAAAGGCTATTTATAGATATTTATGTTTATATGCATCTATCTCAAGATTTGAAATAGAATACAAAAAAGAAGCTTCTGCAATATTGAGTCTCATCCCTTAGGTATTGAAATTATGGATGAGTCTAATAGTTTTCCTACATGTTATTAAATAACTTCTCAATCCTCCACAATGAACAGACATAACTTTTAGAGTGGGAGTGAAATGACATAATTATCTGAAAATACCATTTTTTAAAACATGAAGCTGAAATTTGAGTAGATAGCTAAGCCAGGCCTTTCTGTCCAAGGTCTCTTTTTAGGGTGGCAAGTCAGACAGGAACATATTTCCAAATGCAGAGAGGGAGGCAGGTCGGGTCAGGGAGCAGAGACTCTGGAGGAGGTAGCATTCACCTCTCACTTGAAGCATCAGTTGCTGAGCTGGAAGAGGAATACTCCAAAATCATCGTTTTCTCATTGCAATGCTCTTGATCATTGAATGCCCTCCCCTGAACGTTTCAGTTACGTTGAGAATCCGGTATAGTTTAAAATTTGCTTTCAATCCCCCTGGCCCAATCTCCCAGGACTTCCTCAGGCCACTCTGGCCGGCTTGGGTTGCAGGTGTGTGTGTGTGTTGGAGGCGGGGGGAGGGGCGGGGTTGTCCTGTAGGGTGGGTGTCTGGAGCCAAGAGAGAAATCGTCACTCACAACTTCAACTCCCCATGGAAGACATACAAGCTTATATCTAATGCATGCAGTTCTCTTCATTATTATTTTTGTTGTTGTTAAGAAAATCCTTTTGTTTTCAAAACAGTGTGATGCATTCTGTAGCCATGTCGGTTGGTGGCTTTGTACAGAATTGGATCTATAGGTACCAGGAAGTGGAGGGGGGGTGGTGCGGGGAGAGAGAGCATGAACCTGAGCAAAGATTATTTCCATTTGAGAAAGAATTTCAAATTCTCTTCCTTCTTCAGGGATAGAGCAGTTAATCGCCATCACACTTTAGACTTTTTAAATTGAGGTAGAATTTGCATAACATAAAATCAACCGTTTTAAAGGATACAGTTCAGTGACACTTATACAGTCACCTTCCGAAAGGAAACTCCCTACTCACTCAGTAGTCGCTCCCCGTTCCTCCCTGACCCCCCTCAGCCCCTGGTGACCCCTGGGTATACTTCACACACTTCCTGTTGCCGACTTTTAGAAACTTGTTGGCTTAAGTGGTATTTTAATTTGTACTGTGGCTAGTTGTTGTCTCTCTCTCTTTCTCTGAGAAAGGGACATACCAGAAGGCAAGACAGGCGCACAAGGAAATGGAAGGATGGAGAGAAAGAGAGAGGGGGCAGAGGGGGAGATAGATGGGCAGAGAGAGGCAGGGAGGAAGAGAGAGAGAGAGAGAGAGATGAGAGAATGGAGACTGAGAGAGGAAGAGAGAGGGAAAAGGGAAGGGGGCAGGAGAGAGGGATGGAAGGGTAGGAGGGATGGAAGGAGAGAGAAGGAAGGGGATCAGGAGAGGGAAGGGGAGGGTTTAGGAGGTAGAGAAACCGGGTGTGAATGAAAAACATGTTGCTGCCCTCTCAGTTAACAAAGGATGTTGCAGCCGTCCAGCCACTACAGCACCCCAGAGGGTGAGCCCAGAGGGAACTCAGGCTGGAGACAAACACCTCAACACCCCTAAGCCCTCAGGCCCTGCAGCCACCCACCCCCCCGCCCCCCAACAGTGCACCTGAGGGAATTCAGGATGGAGAAAAGCAGGATACTACTGACCCTAGATAGCTAAGGTGTGTATCAAAGGAATGATTCCAATGAGCCCAGACTCTTGCATCTTCCCATACACAGAAAAGCGCTAGGTTCATTAACTTGAGATGTCTGGATTTCTTTCATCAACAGTGAACTTTTGAAGTTCCAACCACCTGGTCTTTGCTGCAAAACTGCTCTATATCCCGGCCCCTCCCTCACCTCTTCGGAACAGGCCCTCAGAGCTCTCTGAGAGGCTGGCTTTCAGGCTTAATCCTCAGCTTTGTCCACCAAAGAAAACATCATTCTCAACTTTCAGGTTGCGCGTTGTTTTTGAGTCAACACCGGCGCTAGGCTTTGAAGGAGAGAAACCTCCATCCATAAGCACCCATTGAGTCTGAGAATCCATTTGAAAGAGCTGTCCTGAAATTCCAACTGTGCCTGAGCATCTCAAAGGGGCAACAAGGGAGAATAGAACAGGCCTGGGAAGACCTTTGCTCAGCCTCCGGGGTCGGCCAATGACAGGCTCTACCTCTGGGGTCTACTACGCCTCATGAGCGTTTGGGGGTCCCGTTGCGACCTCCCCAGTCCTTCCGTTGATATGCTGACACCAGCTCTCCATGATGAGTTTGGCTTTCAATTTTTTTCTCACTTAATAATTGAGTTTCTATGATTCCAGCGCAGACAGTGGGGTGAACTTCAGATAGTCTAGTTATTATAGATTAGCCCTGCTGATATTGCAAGCTTGGAAAGAGTTGATATGCTGTAGAATGACATGGCAACCTGATAACAATGGGGGAAGACACTTTTCTATAAATCTTTTTAAGTATAGTATTTCCATATTAAATCTTGTAAAGTGAATGTCTGGCTGCATTGATGAATGGACCTTCACTGGTAGAATATGCTTTAGCCCTCCTGGCAGGCTTCCTGAGGACCCCAGGTGATCAAAGCCAACCAGAGTATTTCTTCATTATCACCATCATCTTACACTTACATTATTCTCTTTGTCATTGAGAACTCTAGACTCCAGTCTATAGGAAATGTTTCACAGGTAGTTGAAATACGGACAGCAGTACCGGGGAGTAGCTCTGAACACCCAACGCAGCCTCGTTCGGAATATTTCACGTGATTCAAGTTGTGAGATGGAGGCTAACAGCCTACTGGTCAGGAGAAGCCAGGGGCCGAATAGAGAGGCTCACGTACAGACAGGGAGTTCATTAATCTACGTTGAACGGTCTCAAATTCACCTTCACGACTTCGTGCAAATGATGAAAAATGTTCAGGAGGGAGCTGCCGAGGAAAGTACTTTTTTTTGCTAGTGATTTTCTTACTGCGATGATGTAAGGATCGAAGGCACAGACCCGGAAGCCAAGTGGCCTGAGTGCAGTGGGGGTAGTACAGGTAATTGATGGGGCTCTTCTGAGGATTTCAGGAGGTAATGTAAGAACATGCTCAGAACCATGATTGATGCATAATTAGTAGCCAATAAATTTGCTGTTATCATTATTTTATTATTATTATTACCTGGAAGCTCATGTCCTGAAATCTTCAATGAAAACAAGGTTTACGGAGCTACGTATGTAAATATATGTGGGCGTATATAGTTCCTTGAAGTAATAATTTCTTATTCGGTATCATATAGGCATATTCTATGATTAAATAAGTTACTTATGCTCTCTGTGACTCAGTTTTCTCATCTGTAAAGTGGGAGCAATTCTGGTACATTATAGGTTTGTTATGATAATTGCAGGAGTTAATGTATGTCAAATGCTTAACACATACTTCACCATAAATTTGCTACCATCACCACCATCATCACCGTCATCATCATTGTTATTGTTACTATTACCTGGAAGCTGCTCAGGTCCTGAAAGCTACAAGGAGAAGAATATTCACTGAGCTACAGAAATTAAAAAATCTGTGTGTATACATAGTTCCTTGATATAATCCTTTTTATTCTATAGAATACGGGATGTTCTATCTTTAAGTCGGTTTGATAATCCAAAATCCGAATTAATTCAGCAGACAAATTAGGCTGCAATTGGTTATCTTCCCCGAGATTTATTAGCTTTAGCAAAATATCCTGCAGGAAGCAGTAAAGGCTGTTCTTAGATCACAGCACATTGGAAACGTGGTTTGGTTTATGGACACGGCACACACACAGCCTTGTCTGGGACGCACACATTCGGTGAGGCGCCCCTGCTCTGTGCGGTTTACCTGGAATAGAGGGACGCATGTTCCTCCTGCTGTTTTGGCAGGCAAGCTTATGTTGGCGGGGGGAGTGGATTAAGGACCTTATTCAATTACTAGTTGTGAAATGTCATAGCGACCTCTGGATTGCCAACTATATTTGATACTGGGTTTTAATTATCATTAGGGAAATTCCAAATGTTTAAAATGAGTCTTTGGAGAGAGCTTCAGTGGAATGTGGGAAAGAAAGTCATGATGAAGTTGCAGAGCTTTGGGGTCAGTCTTTCACACAGCCCTGGGATCCTGGTCTGGCCCCTGCTGACTTGGGGCTCCACGGTGGCCCCTAGAGGCTATCCTCTTCCATCACTGAATAAAAGGGTGGTTGGAAAGTCATTTCTCATATTTCCTCAATATATGCTTCTCTGTAGATTTCACCTGTAGGTCCTGGTATTTTCTCAAGGGCATCCAGACAATTCTTCGTTCATTCATTCATGTGCGTGCATTCTTGGATTTGTTCATCGTTCAATAAGTGTTCTTTCAGTGCCTCCTGTGTGCTAGTTAAGTTTCTCGGCACTATGCTGTGTATTGAGACGTGCCAAAAAGAGTGGGACTTGACCTCTACTCTTTGGGGGCTCAAACTCTGTAGGAGAGATAGATGATGTCAACAGGCAGTTACCACATGCTTTGATGTACAAATGTCACAAATCAAAATTTGTACAAGGGAAGGAGGGATTGACGGTGTCAAAGGGAGAGAGCTTTGGAGATGCTTATGGAAAAGGTGATGCCGGAGGAGAGCTTTGCAGAAGGAAAAGGAAAATCTCCAGGCAAACCAAGTGTGAAGGACAGGGAAGGAGGGAAGACACGAGAGTCAGGAGCAATAGCGCACGCAAAGGAACAGAGGCAGGAAACAGAGGGGGTGTTGGGAGTTGCAAGTTTTGCTGACTTGTGGAGAGTAAGGCCAAGGGTGAGAGGAAACCAGACAGGTAGAAGGAAGGTCACAGGGGAAGTTGGGATTTCACCCGGTAAGTGATAGAGAATCACTGAGACCTTGTAAACAGAGTTCAGTTTGCATTTTAGAAAGTTCGCTGACTCTGCTGTTGGGTGACGTGTTAGACAGAAGGAGGAGTCAAGGCTGGGATGCTGGTTAGGAAGCTACCGCGGTGGCCTTGTGGGGGAAAGAGGCTGTTTGAACTAAGTCGAGGGTGATGGTTTTTGTGGTGAGAAGCAGATGTTCTTGAATAAAGTTGGAAGGAAGAATAGGGGGTTCTGTGGATATGGATGCAGTGCGGAGAATCCAGAATGATACCTGATTTTAGCATGGGGAGCCGGGGGGGGTGGTGCTAGGTCAACTGACAGAGGAATACGGAAAGGTAAGCCTCCCATGGCTTGTGCAAAGCCGTGGAAGAAGCAGCAAAAGAGTATTTTTGGTGACCTGTAATGAGGGTCCAGGCCAGGATTTAAGTCCAGGGAACACCATGCAGTGCCTTTCAGCAGGCAGACTGGGTCTCACGCTAAGCGTCCTGTGAATCGGCAGGGTTCAGAGAAATCTGCAAACAGGTGTCAGGGATGCTGGAGGGTTAGAGGCAGGATCTGAAGGGAGGTGAGTAGGAGGGTGAGGTCAGAGAGTAAAAAGGGGCTGTAAGACGGAGTGAGGTGTTGGGGGGGGCATTACAAGGACTTGGGCATTTAGTCTGAATGTGGTGGAAGCCAACCCTCATTGAGATGTGAGTCTCTGGTCCTCCCTTTACCAGTTTTCTCATCTGTAAATTGGAGTTAATACTAGTAAATTATAGAGTTGTGAGGACATCAGGAGTTAACACATGGGAGTGCTTAGCAACGTGCTTGATGCCTAGTATTCAGTAAGGTTTTCATCGTCACCATCATCATTGTCATTGTCATCACCACTATTACCTGGAGGCTCATGTCCTAAAATCATCAAGGAGAACGATATTTACTGAGGAGTGACTTAATCTCCCTTGTGTCATGAGAGCCCTCTGGGCTTTGTTTCAAGAAGAGAGAAGAGGTCAAAGACAGAAGCAGGGCGCCCAGTTGGGAGCCACTGCAATGGTTCAGGTGGGATGTGATGGTGGCTTGGCCCCCGGTGGGGCAGTGGATGCAGTGGAGCCTGCAGGTGTGTGTAGATGCAGCGATGGGAGTGGCTGGCAGAATAGATGAGGGGTCAGAGGCAAAGCTGAGTCAAGACTGAGAAGTTGGAAAGTTTTGCTTCTTTTTGCCTTTAGCATTACGCTTTGTAAAAGTGAAGTCTCTGTTTCAGTTATTCCTTCCAACAGACGCTGCTCGATGGCGCCCACCTCCCAATCTCCCTCCACCTTTCTCACGGGGCTCAGACGTGACTGCCAGCGGTACGGCCAGAGGCCAGTCTTTGAGTGAGAGAGACCCACCCTTCTCAGAACTAGCCGTCCCTCCTGTACTTGCCTCCTGTCCCTGTTGTCACAAATGACTGCAAACTCAGTGGCTGAAAGCAACACTAATTTATTGTCTTATGGTTCTGGAGGCTGAAACAAATCTTCTGGAGCCGAAATTGTGGCGTTAGCAGGGCTGTATTCCTTCTGGAGGCTCTGGTAGAGAATCCATTTTCTTGCCTTTTCCGGTTTCTAGAGTTTGCCACCCTCCTCAGCGCGTGACTCCTTCCTCGACCTTCGAAATGCATCTCTGCAACCTCACATTTTCTTTTTCTCTGTTTTTGACCTCTTTTAAATACACCTGTGATAACTCTGCACACACCTAGATAAGCCAGTACAGTCTCTCCAACTTAAAATCCTTAACTTAGTCACATCTACCAAGTTCCTTTGGCCATGTAAGGTAACATATTCACAGGTTCTGGGGAATAGGATGTGGACGTCTTTGGGGGCTGGGTACCATTATTCTGCCCGTCGCACCTCCACTGACCAAGGCTTCCTTATTGGCTTGGGTTCCCTACCCGCCTTTGTCTTTTCTATGACTGTCAAGGCTCCTTAGCGTTCCTGCAAATAGACCCATCCCATAATTTCATCTCACGTGCAGGAGAGTCAGGTTGATCCGGGCCCAGACTATTCATTTTAATGACTAGGAGCTGGTCCCTGCACGATACACAAATAGTAGATGGGCTCATCTCAAATGTGCCATTTACCTAATTCTAATGTTACATAAATTTATGATTTATTTATGGCACAGAACAGGACTATTCTTGCCACTGTCTCCCCTACCCTGCACATCACTTCCCATCTGATGACTTCCTCAGCCTTAAGCTGAAAACCTTGATATGTGAACTGTCCATTAACTCATTTAACTTAATTAGTTGGTGTATGTAATACACGTAGCTTAGTGCCTGGCACATAGGAAGCAACAACTAAAATAGAATTCAGCCTATTCTTGCAGTCTATAAATATAATTATGATTCACTCTGCTTATGAGCTGACTCCGGGTCTGCACCATCTGTAAATGTGATAAACACATCTCTCCGGTCTTCCTTCCCATTGTCAATAAAGATGTTCGAGACAGAGACTCTGACTTGGCTTTCTAATAGCCCATGGCCTGCGTACAAGTGTTTTATACTTTTTAGAGAATGTCTCTACACATTATTCCAATTAATTTTCCTCTTCCAACAATTTGCGGCTGATGATCCCCCCATTCAGCATTTACTAAGTTACTATGTGCGAGCAAACCCGGGAGATTAAACGATAAATTGCAAACATAAGACCCGCTTCGTAGGAGCTTATGCATCTTGTCGGGAGATACGGACATACATGTACACAGCTGTTCCATCTATTAACACTCTGGGGAAATTGATGAATCAACTATGAGTCTTAAGTTATATCCCACATTCCTCATCTTCTCACAGTTGCCTCAGCATCACCCTGCTCTCAGTCTACAGCATTACTCAGCCCATCAGTCTAGGACCTTAAAGAAATAGAAGGGGATTTACTTGCCACTGCTTTTTCCTGGTGAACACGTGCTACCTCTTAAGGATCACCTTTGCAGATACTGGTCCATTTACCCATTTCCAAGTGTTTTGCCTTCTCTCCTGTTACCTACGATTGCTTGTAAGTCACTGCATCTAATTCCATAACCATAGTATTTGCAGGGTTTCATGGTACGTGGGGCATGATTGATCTGGGTCCAGATAGTTAGTTCTAATCAGAGTAGGAGCTGATGCCTAAGTGGCTGATGGTAGTCTGATAGTAGATGGGCTTATCTCAGATGTGCCATCTATCTAATTCCAGTGTTGCATAAATTTATGATTTATTTATAACACAGACCACAGCTTCTCTTGCCGTCATCTTCCCAGTCCTGAACTTTACTTCCCGTAGGATGATTTCCATTCTCTTCTTTGTTGTTTTGAGGTCCTTCTCTTGGGGAAAAGGTCAAAAGCAAATAAGAAATGGCTAAATTCTGCTTTCTTTCTTCCCCTGTAGACCCTGTTTTCAGTGCACTGGAGAGAAACTCCTTTTTGACTCTTGGAAACACAGGAGGAGAGCGTGAAAATATGGCAAATGCTTTAAAAAAGAAATACGCACTTTCTCTTCTAGTTAGAAAGATAAATGCAAGTCAATAAAGTTAGGTAAATGTTATACCTGTTTTAAGAGTGGTATTGACCGTGGGAAGGCCAGCGCTGTCCTAATTAAAAGTGGCTATTGGAATGGTCATACATTATCTCGAATTGCTACTGAAATTACTTTCCTTTCTCTATGCCTTTGCTCTGTGAGAGTATTTCGTACCACCAATAGCCGTAAACACCTGAATTTCTGGAAGACGTAGTCTAATGCCCTTCCCTGACATCCTGTTCAAGAAAACAGCTCTTTAATTCCCTTGTATGTGACGCAAAATTATAGTTATTTAAACACATGCTCTAAATCCTGCGTGTTTTTATCTAGTTTTTGAAAACATTGCTAAGTTCTGTTTACCCAATGTAGAGCTTCTAATTCAAGTTTGAATATTATTTTCTCTGAGGGGGGGGCGGTGATCATTGCCACCCCCAAAGCCCGTTTCTTCTCAGCACTTCCCACAATTGCAATCCATTTATCAATTGATTTTTTCTATCATTACTAACTCCTGTTAGACTGTAAGCTGCATGAGGAAAGATTTGATAACCCAGATCCTCTAACCCATATCCTCGAACACAGCTTGTGAGATAAAGCTGTAGCTCGATGAATATTTGCGGGACGAATGAAAAGACAGAGACCACACATGCACGTTGAACAGGTTAGGATAACGGGAAGGGTCACGTGTGTTGAGGAAGCTGGCAGAGGTGGTGGCGTCTAAGCAAACTGACGACATGGTGGGGATTTATTCTACATCTTCTCTCTAGTCGATGGTGATCATCATACTTCAGTCCTGCAAGCCCAGAATCAGAGATGTCTATTTTTGAGTTGCTATATATAGAGAGAAGAAACAGTCACTCAGAATGTGGAGTTACTCAGTATTTTTGGCTCTATGGCTATTTTCAAGGATCTTCATCTGGACTTAAAAGCCAAATTAATAGGCGATCGTTCCCTCTCATCTTTTGCACAGACACTATTTTGGGAGGAGATACATCACCCGGGCTGCATCAGTGAAGGGACAGGCTGTTTTCACTCTTATAACAGGAATGATCACCCAGGGCATCTTCTATCACATGCTCCAGTAATTCCCTACTGACCTGCACTGACTTTATTTAGCTTTATTAATTTAAGCTAGATGAATTTTATTTTTTAAGAGTGTCTCTGCAGAACGGAGCACCAAGAACATATTTCTGTTTAACTCATTTTGTTTGCAGCTTCCAAGTTGTGTTTTGTTTTTGCTTAGCTGTGCGTTTTGCTCGGTCAGCGTCCTCTGCACCTAGTTGGGTAGTTCAGTAAAGTTCACAATTCATTGTTACTGCTTCAGCCCCATTTATTAGGTTTGCCAGGAGCTGTCTTCTCCTGGAGCCACACGCCAGCCATCTCTGTAGAAGGCGTGTAAATGGAGCACCTCCCATGGGACAAGGAAGCTGCCGGCCTCCTGATCTTGACTCTTGTGTCATGGAAACAGGGACTGGGTCTGATTCCTAAGCTGTTCACCCTGGGGCATCCCTAGGTTAAGAGAGCTTGTGTTGGTACTGATGTCTCATCAAAGACCATGCCATTTGTGAATTCCACATCAATGTCTTTGGTGAGCCTGAGTTGGAAAGAAATTTTTAAAAAGACCCCACAATCTGGTGATTTCTGGTTATCTAATAGCTAGCAGTAATAGATACCAGATGCTGTGCTAAGTGCTTCATGGGCATTATCTCAATTAGAGCCTGAGACAAAGCTTTGTGAGATGCGCTGTTGTCCCCATTTGAAAGATGGGGAGAGTGAGGCTCAGGGAGGATAAGAAGTCCGGTTCAGCTGCTCCCCTAGTAAGTGGTGGGGTCTGGCTTCACACCCAGGCAGTCCGACTGCCATGCTTTTCTCCTCTACAAGCTACTGCCTCTCAGCTTCAGGCGTGTGACCAGAATGCTGGCTGAGGTTTTGTAAGTCAGTTCAGGTACGGGTTTTGGACCATCCAGGTTTGATAGTGGACAGGGATCCTTGGGAGGTCATCGCATTCACTGTTTTTAAGTAACCTCAGGACTTACCAAGTGTATCAAATTACTGCTATCACTTCTTGGAACCTTCTGAGTGGGGTTGGTGTTATTTGATCACTTCTGTGGAGGCCAAAATCAAGGGGCAGATGTTCGCGCATTCGGGAGAGATTTATTGAGCACCTTGTAAGCGCTTCATCTTGGGCGTCAGCAGTGCAGTGGCTACTGAGACATGATCTATACCACCAGGGACCCCAAGCATCGTACTTCTTTCACGCTCACCATTATATCTGAAGTTCTTAGCATTGCGCACGGCGCAGGGTTGGTTATCTGTAAATGTTTGCTGAGTTTTGCAACCGATGGTGCGGCCAGTGGATGAGTATCAGCAAAGGGCGTCTTCCTTTTGTAGTTTTACTGTCTGTGGCTTCAAGTTCTGCACTCCTGGAATAGTCTGACCCTCTGTGGCTCTGAGAGGTACCCTGGAAACTGACCCCAGCTGAAAACTAATCCAGCCTATTTTTATAGGACGACACTGTTGTAAAAAACCCAGGCGCTCAAGGGCAGCTGGGTCCCACCCAGGCCTGCTGGTGCCTCCCTGCAGTCTGCAGGCTGTGTTCTCACAGAGGTCAGCTGCGTACTGGCAGGGAGAATGAGACTACAGGACAGTCAGGGCAGATAGCACATCCTTCAGCCTCTGATGAAAGATGCAAATGGAAACCACCGTCATGAAGGAATAATCAAACACCATCCACCCACATTAGTGTAGATTGTCAGGACAGCCAACCTTTCCTTCCCCAGGAGCCTGACAGGCATGATTAACGTGCTGTGAGCTTGGCAGAAATCACTGTGTCTCTTACCTCGGGCTGCACCTCTGTTCAGGCCCTGATGAGATACCCGGGCAAGCGATGGGATGTTAGGGGAATGAGAGCCATGCCCTGCCTCTCCTTAGCTCCTGCCCCCATGCCTCTCTGGCTGGCCAGGTCATCCGACCTGCATTTTGGGGAGGGGGAAGGTGTTGACTGAAAAGCTCAAGGCAATAGACTCTCCCTGATTCCTTGACAAATTGTTTCCCCAAACCTCTATTTTCTTGTGTGTGGCTCTGAACTACTTCCAGTTGCTAAGCAACCCACAAGCAGCTCTAGCCCAAGGTATTTCATAGACGTGTAGGCATATTATTTGGGTACCTCCCCAGCCTCCCCTTCTCTGGGCGCTGCCCCTTCCCAAGCTCTTGCCTTCCATCTGGTGAGCATATCCGAATGGACCAAGGCGAGCATCTGATCTCAGGGCAGCTCACATGTTGCTCAGACCATTGGACCAATCCGATCTCCTCACAGATTTTTCCATAAAAAGATAAGAACAGTATTCAGAAGCGTTTGAATCCAAACACTGTGTAGACTTGGGACTCAGGTGGCCACTTGCAAATACGTTAATGTTAATGAGGAAGCAGAGATAGTGGTCTGCAGCATGAAATAGGAGATTGGAGGTTGGGGAGAAAGGACATGAGAGGTCTTGGAGGTGGGGGAGTTGGGGAGAGGGTAGGCATTTAATGTCTAAAGGGTGGCTGGGCTTACCCGCGTCAGGGCTTTGTCCAGGAGAACTTGAGAGGGACAAGGGAGTGGACAGCAGGGGCCAGGGAGCGGTTTATGTCCTGGCCCGTGGTTTCAGGCTGAGAAATGAGGAAAGAGAAGGTATATGGAGGGCAGTAGAGTGGTGGGATCAAGGGCCTGGAGACGTCTAAGAGGTGGGACACATGTGGTAGTGAGCAGAGTGGGTGAGCTGGAGAGACACAGAAGGTGAGACTCAGGAAACCAGCGGCTTAAGGTTTCCGAGCAGGTGAGAAGGTAGAGGATATGGGTCCATGCAATAAGTGACCGAGGTGGAATAGAAGACGATGCTGGCAGAGTGAACGATGAGAAAGACATGGGAGGCCAGGGTGCTGGACGCTGCCAGAGTCGTGGTGAAGCAGAAGCACTGAGCCGGCTGCTGATGCTGTCCGTGGGAGGGATGATGGGGATGGAGATGACCGCCACCAGGTGGGGTCGGTTTAATCAAGTCCGGTGCCACCGCTTTCAAATGAGCCAGGATTCTGAAGGAGGAAGGGGAAGAGACGGTTGTAAGTGGCGTTGGGGAATAAATAGGACTCACGGGTCATGAGGGAGCCCGCTGTCCCTCGTGTACCCTGCTTCCCTGCAGCCCCACACTGGGCTCTCTCTCTCCAGTTCTCTGCTGTCAGCTTCATTTTCTCTTACTTCTGACTGGCTGTCTTCACACCGCAGGAATGTGGCCCAGGCTGTACAGCTCTACAGCTCTATCCCCTGGAGAAGGAGGGACTAAAACCTCTGTCTCACCCCAATCAGGGGAAGGGAGTCCTTGCTCTCCTGAACCAGGTGCAAACCGCTGAGCCAGTCGCCGGTGGGCAGGGGTGGGTCGTGTATTACCAACAGGGTGACTCTAGGTTGATAGGGTCCATTCCTAGAAAGTACTGTAGGCTGATGATTTCACAATCTGCCGGAGTAACTTTCTAAAACTTGGCCAAGGAATTCACAGGCTTGGTTCCCGAGCTCTGGGCCCTGAGGCTGGAGGTCTGCCAAGCTTCCCTCGGAGGCTTCCAGCTGATAGAAAGGGTTAACCCTGCCCAACCCTGAACCATCCCGGTTGAGGAGCAGGGGTGACAGAGCTGGAGTTAGTAGTAGCCTCTCAGACGGTTTCTTGGGCAGCCCTTCTGTGCTTAAAGGGGGAAGCATGCTTGAATATGCTGGAATATTTGTAATTCTGATTAGACAAGAATACGCTTCGGTCCTTCCTCTGGAAATCGCCGCAGCATGTCCTCTCCTCAGTCTTCTGCGACATCAACCTTTTCTCTTTGTAATTTCCAGCAACTCAGGCGTTGTTTCCGTGACGTGCTTTCAAATGCTGCCTCCTTTCCACCTCTCCTGCCTTGTTTCATCAGGTGGACGTGGCGGGGAGGGATCTTCTTTTAACAGAGGGATTCTCAAACTCTGGAATCTGATAGAAATGCACACTGCTGAGTGCCACTCTCAGAGATTCCGATTCAGAAGTGGGTGGGTTCCAGGAAACGGTATTGGGAACGAGAACCTAGCAGCTCTGCAGGACACGCTGGAAAATCCCGCTTTAACATTTCATTAGAATAGAATTTGGCAACCAGTTCCCAATCCCTGGATTTCCCGAAATATTGCCACTTGGTCTTCACATGGAGCCGGGTGAGCCATGGCAGCTCTTCTCTCCACCTCAAGGAAAGACATATTCATTTCGTGCCAAATTCTGTCCAGTTCAGGAGAGTGAAGCTCCCTTTTTTTCCCTCTTCCTTTCCTCCTGGAGGACCCCTTCATCCTCCCCCTTCATCGTTCCCCTCTTCTCCCCACTTCCACAATCAGAGCAAAAATGAAGTAAACTACAATGCTCCATTCTTTATAAAAAGGTTCTTTCTGCTGCTGATCTTCCCATCCCCCCATCCTGGCTAAGTATGCCTCGTTTTAAGAGGTTTGCGCATTGTTTTGCTTTTTCCTTGTGAAACATTTATCCCCAGCAACTCGCTAGTCACAAGGACCTTTCTGAGAATCTCTCAAGGAAGTCAGCAGGAGGCTTAACAACGCTTGAAAACACCCAGTGTGCTCTGTAACTTTTCTCTCACAGGTAAAGGATGTCCTTACAAGGTTATAGATGAGAGCCTCTAAGGTGCACTTTGTTACGAAGGACACAATTTTAATCAGTGGTTTATAAGGCTGAAATGATAAGGAAAATGTTCCTTCATTTACTAATTCATCCTTTAATTTTTCCACCCATCCATCCGTCTATCCATCCGTCCATCCAATTAACATTTTTTTGAATACCCATGTATGTTTTTAGCTTGAACCAAAAGTGATTATTGGAACAGTGGTGACCCTCAGGAAAGTCCTGGCATAGTGGTGGAGACATACATAAACAGATAGTGCATGATATAGTGGTCCATATCCACAAAGTATCATGTGAAGAGAAGACGTTATTCTTCTGGTTCCTTACATTCTCTTCAGTCTCTGTCCTAGTGTGGATCACGATTAAAATCGAGTGTGTGTTTCTTTACTTGGTTGTGTCAGCTTCCCCTGGGCAGGTCATAAAGTCCACAAGGGCAAGGATGTCGTCTGCTTTATTCAACGTGCTTTCCCCAGTGCAGGTGCTCAAGGACTCAGAGAGCTGTGTCCCAGGCACAAGGTACCATGAGGGGAAAATGTCAAAGAGGTGAAGAGGCACGGATTGTGGTGCAGAGAAGTGAGGGGTGTGTAGAGAGCCTGGGGAGGAAGAAAAATGAGTTTGGTTTTGCTAGAGGGTAAAATGCAAGGCTAGAGGCAGCAGAATCCCCAAAAGACAGTGCTGAGATGGGCTGACAAGCTGGGGCTTTGTCCTTTGCAAGCATGGGAGTCACACCAAGGCTTGAAGCAGGGGGATGGATTTTCCACGTGTTCCCCCAGGCTGAGTGGAGAGTGGATTTGAGGGAGATGGAAGGCAAGGGTCAAGTCGGGAGGCTGTTGTGTGGATTCCAGACAGGAGATGATGAGATTCTGATGAGGGTGGGATGGAGCAGGCGTGTGTGTGGGAGACATGGCCAAGGCTTGCTGACTGAATGTGAGGTCTGAGCGATTCAGAGTGACTCCCAGATTTCCAGCTTGGGGTGTCAGGGCGGATAGGGGTGTGTCAATGGGGAGAGTGAGCATAAGAGAGATGAGCCGTCAGAAATGATGAGTTTGGTGTGGGATTTTCTGGATAATCTTCCAGGGGCTTGTGGATTCTACATGGAGACATCTGGTCAGCCATTGTGTTGATATGTCCAATGATCCAGGAAGAACTCCCTCTGGGCTGAAGCTATAACATTGAGATCAATAGGGTGGATGTGATTTAACCCATTATCATAGTCAGTACCACCCAGAGAGAGTCTATAGAATGAGATAAACAAAGTACTGTAGGAGTCGGGGAGCCCGTGGTTCCAGCCTCTTATCAATTGTTTATTTTACCTCCTTGCCTCTGAGCTCTTTGACGACGAGGCTTCTTTGAGTCATCATCTCTAGTACCTAAGACAGCATCTTACACATAGTAAGTGCTTTAAAGATTATTCATGGTTTCTGGACTGTTTGTCAAAATGTAAAGACTCCCACGTGCATCACTTCAAAGAGGCAGGGAATTTGGTTCAAATCATGTTATTTTCCTAAAATAATAGATTTTAAACTTTTAAAAGATTCTTAGGCGAGAGGCACCCTAGTGACATAGAAGGGTTTGGGAATACTTTCTTTATTCTGCGACTATGTATTAATGCCTTTCCTGTTCCAGTGGTGAGCCAGATGTGCTGTGGGGACGGAGTTGGGAAGGACTGATGGCCAATTACCTAAGCTTAGTGAGCCTCAGTTTCCTTATCTGTAAAATGGGGATGAGAACATTTACTTTCTAGGACTACCATTCTCATTAATTATGCTTAATATATGTAATCAGTTATAGTTACTATATATAATATTCTAAATAATTATATTTATTTGAAGCCTGGAATATAGTAAGGGCTGAAAGAAAACCAGAGACAGGCAGCACGTTGGGATTATGTTTACATTACCTGGTCTACTTAGTGACAAGGCACATGCTAGAAAGGAGTTTAATGAGAGTTCAAACCATCCTGATTTCCCAAACCCATTGCCTAACTGGGAGGCAAACAGCCCCTGTCTATAGAATACTAATAAACAAGGGTTTGGGGTTTTGCTCTGTTTTTTGTTTTTTTTTTTTTTTCCAGTAGTGAAAGGTGTATTTTCACTCTCTGTCATTTTAATTAAATCAAGTCTCAGAAAACATAAAACGAGAGTCACATTCTTTTTCAGCAGGAAAACTTTGAAAACTGCACACCAGATTGCAAACTGTTAAAATTCATTCATTAAAAGTTCATGGTCTATTGGACTTTTTTTCCTTCCTGCATTGCATTATGTACGTTTCCTATCTATGGTTATGTGACAGATTGTCTAACAGATTTCTTGTACAGTAGAGTTACACAGTCTGCCAGAAAGGCCTAGTTTGGAACCTGTGACCATAAGTGAAATGGATTTGGAAATGCCATCTTCCTATCTAGTGGATAATTTAGTAATAATGGCCTCACTGATCCCTCAAGACCAACAATTATATACCTGTTTGAAGTTAATTGAACTATGTAGAAATGAGAGTTATATGAATTATATGTTATAAAAATTTGGTAGGCGTTGAATGGACTGACAGCACGTTCTGAAACCTAGCACTGATGTTTAATCATTTTAATGTGTAGGCTGCCGTCACCAGGATATTTGGCGAGGTTGTCTGTCGGTATAGAAGTGCCCATTTTTGGACCATGTGTTAATTCTGTATGCAGCTATATGAATATGCACGTGTATTGTATATCCCTACATGCGTGGACAAATCACATATTTATTTACACTTAAAGTTTGCTAATACCAAGTGTTTAAAAAATTAGAATTCCTAATCCAGATTTTTAGGCCAGCCTTTACACTACACAAAATGACTCTTAAGAGTTATGGGAAGGCTTTTATTTTTAGCAGTCGGTAAATGAAACCTTTTATTCATCATTCTGAAAGATGGCGGTAAAGATGAGAACATCTGTTCTTTTTAATTTCAGGAAGGGAAAAGGCAGCCGTCCACTCACACAGGGGTTAGGACCTGTTCAAGAGCCTCACACATTTTGGTCAGCCTCCCATCAGTGAATCGGTTTACCTATGTGACAATAACACGGTCTCTCTGAGGAAAGAGTGGGTACCCCCCACCTCTCATTCATGACAAATTTAAGTGTAGTAGCTGGAGGAGTGTTGTGTTCTGGCTGCAAAAACATTTTCCTTAATTCATTACTTTTTCTCTGAATAATTCATGTTTTTTACAAGGTGTATCTGATCAGGGTTTCTCATCCATGGCACTTTTGAGATCCTGGGTCTGATGATGTCATGTTAGGGCAGGGGTGTTCTGTGCATCCTCCAGGGTTTAGCAGCATCCCTGGACTTTACATGCCAGTAGCTCTCCCTCCATCTGTGACAACCAAATGTCACCTGGAGGACAAAGCCACCCTAATTGAGAGCCTCCGCTGTATACTTATAGGGCCATCATTCAGGTTGCTGATTGAAAAACATTTTAGGCATATATGCTTGTATTGGGTTAATTCTGCACTATTTTTTGTGCCTTCAACCTTCTCCTCCTATTAAATGTTCCCCAAATGCAAAGTACATGTGTAGCCTCTATTTTTGTACTGGTTCTATGTAACATATTTCATTTTGAATTGAGAGAAAACAGCCATTTGCAGTCATTTTAAATTTGATAAAGATTTAATGAGAAGAGAAAAAAAAAAGACATACATTTTCATAAACTAATTTCAGCAGAAGTATGGATAGTTTTCTATAAAACTACATTGAAAGAGAAGGTAGAGTGCATCCTTAGGACAGAAAGATGGAAAGTCCTATATCTCTGTCGTTGCAAGTGTACGATATATAGTACGCGTCTGGAATCAGACGGGCAAAACATCTTACAAACTCTTCACTAATGTCATAGGGAACAAAAGGATTTCGACAGAGGCAAAGTACAGCATGTAAAATACAATAGCTTCGCTTGATGGTTCAACATTAAAATCTCAGACTTAAATTATTCTGTTATCAACCCATTCATAGAAAAATCTGTGTTCATTTCTCATGTCTACCCCTACTGCCTTCTGAGAGGCATCCGGAAGCTTCAGAGCTTTGATGTAACAATCATTTTGCAGGAATTGCAGTGGTCTCGTTTTGGGGTAGAACATTCTGAGTTGTGAATTTCTCTGGAAGGCAGGCATCTGATTAGGTGTTGCCAAAGGCTCTGCGTTCACTTTTGTTTTCTGTCCACGGGGGCTAAGAGCTGAGCGGTTTTATTTTCCTATAAACAGCTGCTTCCTCTCAGTCAGCTGAATCAGAGGATTTATTCTCACTTTTCAGCGCACACAGTGCCTTATGCTGTGCATGGGTACGTGGAGAGAGTAGCACGAGAAGTCTTTTGGTGTCTCGCCTTAACACTAGGTTAAATTTCTAATGTAGAATTCCAGGGTCATTTAAGAGAGATCTTACGTTCTTTAAATTCAATCACCCAGGACAGAAAGCCTACATGGTGGCCCATTTTTAATTAGCCACATCATGTAGCATCCTATCAGGGTCTTGGTAATGAAGGTGGCCTGGCCTCACTTCCCCATGAATTAGTAAGAAGATGAGTAGGAGAAACAGTATTTAAGGAAGATTTTGAGAAGGACCTGTTTCTATCCCTTCCTCCAGCTACTGTAAAAGTTAATGCTGGGGATGCCAGATCAGCAGGGAGCTGTGTGCGTGGAGTGGATTGCAGGAGTTCCCCCCTGGAATTGCTTTTATAAATTGCAGGTTGGGGTAATACCAGAAGTCCACATGCAAGGATACAGCAAGAAACAGAAATGTCCCCTGTGCTGATGGGAGGATGCATCCTGCGTATTTACATTTAAGGTCGTTTGCACACTGGCTAGAAACACAGACATTGCTACATCGTCTGACTGCCTGGGTCCAAATCCCTGCTCTATTTCTTACCGAAAGCATCTCTCCTGACTCCTGTAAGCATCTGTTTTCTCATCTGTGATGTGAGGGGTGTAATAGTCAGTGCTTGCATCCTGGCGTAGAGAGGCTTCCTTGATACGAAGCAATGTAACAAGGTGTGGCCTGAGTTCTCAGGTAACAGTGACGGGCACGCTTGTTTCATGGCAAACTTCCTTCTGCTTCTGCCTTGAGGAATAATCTTATAAAATTGAATCACTGGTTTCCTTTCACAATATAGGCACCTGGAATTATGGAAATTAGTTAATTCCCCTCCCCCCACTGTTTCCTTTTTTTAATATCTTTATTGGAGTATATTGCTTTACAAGCGTATGTTAGTTTCTGCTGTATAACAAAGTGAATCAGCTATACGTATACATATATCCCCATATCCCCTCCCTCTTGCGTCTCCCTCCCTCCCTCCCTACCCCACCCCTCTAGGTGGTCACAAAGCACCGAGCTGATCTCCCTGTGCCATGCAGCTGCTTCTCACTAGCTATCTATTTTACATTTGGTACTGTATATATGTCCATGCCACTCTCTCACGTCGTTCCCCTCACTGTTGATTAGTAGGAAAATCCAAACTTTTTTGGCTGTCAGCAAACAGGGAGGGTTTTGTGCTTCGTGTGTCGGTATTAATTCCTGGAGTCAGTATGGTTCCTACTCCTGTTTTCGTTTCTTCCCTTTTATCACCGATTAACAAGATAAATCTATTTTATCTTGCTGTACTGTGTTTGTCAATAGGAGCCCATTTAATCCTTCCTGGACCCAAGGTAGGAAGGGGAGGAGGAATAAATAGATCTAGAAATAAATGTAACCCCTGAAATATCGATCTGGTCTTATTCTTTATATCCCCTGAACAACAGGGGCTGCAAACTCAAATATCCAAGCAGATAGTGTCGATGAGGAAAATGGGCCCAGTTTAAGGCAGTAGGGATGGGCGGGAAGTGCTGGAAACAAGCTGGATATTTATTTCCCACTCGCCGAAGGCTCTTCCCTGGCCGTTATTTCCTCACCGCTGCCTGTCTCAGTTACCCCATCCCCACACGTCATCTCTCAAGCTCACCTTGTCAAATTCAACACAGTCCTCCTTCAACAAAGGTGCATACTAGCAAGCTTGACTCAAACTCTACCTATTTGTTTGTTTATTTATGGCTGTGTTGGGTCTTCGTTGCTGCGAGCAGGCTTTCTCTAGTTGCGGTGAGCGGGGGCTACTCTTCGTTGCGGTACGCCTGCTTCTCATTTCAGTGGCTTCTCTTGTTGCGGAGCACGGGCTCTAGGCACGCGGGCTTCAGTAGTTGTGGCTTGCAGTCTCTAGAGTACAGGCTCAGTAGTTGTGGCACACAGGCTTAGTTGCTCTGCGGCACGTGGGATCTTCTCGGACCAGGGCTCGAACCCGTGTCCCCTGCATTGGCAGGCGGATTCTCAACCACTGCGCCACAAGGGAAGCCCTCTACGTATGATTTTATGCGAAGCAAGAGTATGTCATAAAGTGGCCTACAATGTGTATCTCACCCAAAGCATTCTGTGGGTGTGAAACAATAATTATTGATTCAGGTGGCAATCAGCGTTAGGGATAACGATGGCTGAGATGCATGGAGCATGTTCTGCTTAATGAGGTTGCACGCTTTGCCCGGACTGTTCATAGTCAGGTACTACTACTAATGGGGATGTAGAGACAGAGGGAGACGGAGCAACTCGCCCAGGCCGAAGACCACTTGCTTCACGCTTGCTTCCACTTCTTAGCCTCTGGGCATGACGTCATTCCCCACAAGGCTGCTGTACCTTTCTGCAGGTGGACCACCTTTCACCTGGAAAGATTTCCTGACCCTCCAAACTAGATACTTCCTGATCATCTCTCAAGATTTAACTTTCTCATATCCCCTGCCTTGGAAACCTTCCCTGCCCACCGCTGGCTGGGTTAGGTGCCCTGTCCTGTATTTCTCAGCCTAGAGCACCACAGACAAGATCATGACGGACCTTTGGACCTTAGTGTTCTTCCCGCCATTATCCAGTGCCTCCGGCTCCTCATTTTCTAGGTGACAGCTCTTGGAGGGCAGAGAAGACCCTCCGGGAAGCATCTACACGAAGGACCTAGAGATTATCAAATGATGCCCAAGGCAAACCTTAGCAAAGGGGTTTACAACTTTAGCCTCTGCAGGTAGGTTACTTGAATGTGGATCCCGCTGTCCTATCTCACTAACTGTGTGATCTTGAGTGAGTTAGAAACCTCTCTGTGCCTCAGTTGCCCCATCTATGAAATGAGGAAATAATTATGTCTACTCCACAGGGTTCCTGAGTGGATATGAGATGGTGATTGTGAAGCTCGTAGAATAAGGTTTGAACATAGAAGATACGCATTACACGTTAGTTATCGTTCTCCATGATCATTACAACTTATGTAGGCATGTTCAGTATTGCTCTGTGGGGAAACACCCCAGCCAGTTCAATTGCCATTCCTTTCATTCTTGTTTGCTCCTCTCATTCCATGGACTTTATGGCACAAAGTGGACGAAACCCCTACCTTTCGAGAGCTCATAATCCCCACCTGTGCTAATCAAGGAGGCCGCCACAAGCCCCATGCAGCTATTTAAATGTACATGTAAATGAACTGAAATGAAATTAAAAATTCACTGCCTCAGTCAGAGGAGCCATATTTCAAGCACTTACTAGTCGCTTGTGGCTGGAGGCTACCATTTTGGACAGCACAGATGGATGGAACGTTCCCATCATTGCAAGAAGTTCTTTCGGACCGTGATGGTCTAGTGGAGAAGAGAGACAATAAAAACTTAAACAATAATAATGTCAGTATTATTTAAGAATACTGGTAACGGGCTTCCCTGGTGGCGCAGTGGTTGAGAGTCCGCCTGCCGATGCAGGGGACATGGGTTCGTGCCCCGGTCCGGGAGGATCCCACATGCTGCGGAGCAGCTGGGCCCATGAGCCATGGCCGCTGAGCCTGCGCGTCCGGAGCCTGTGCTCCGCAACGGGAGAGGCCACAGCAGTGAGAGGCCCGCGTACCGCAAAGGGGAAAAGAAAAAAAAAAAAGAATACTGGTAATATACTTCTTCATACCATAATTCGACCTAAGTTTTCATGATTCTGCCTTGGAGATGTTAACACCGTGAACTTGGGAAAGCGTGTGTGCGCCCTGCTCAGGAATGACCTTGAGTGAGAAAAGGCATAGATCTCCCCTGTCTCTCTTCTTCTCTCACTCTCCCCTCTTTCCCTTTCCTGTTCCCCGCACTGTTCCCTTTGTCCCTCTTTCCTAATCGCTCACACTCTCTCCTTCCTTATATACCTTGTACACTTCTAAAGGCTCTTTTAGAGGAAAAATCTTTATCCTTATGGATTCCTAACTCTATAGGAAGCTTAGGGACCTAAAAAATCTAACTACAATGTAATACCAGGAATGCTGTGATAGGAGGAGGGAAAAGATGAGATATTTGCCATAAGGAGGGAGGCATCCTTCCTGCTTGGCAGTGATGGGAAAGGCTGCACAGAGCAAGTTTACGCTCAACCTTGACCTTCAGCAAGCCCCTTAGCCGATCCGTGAGTGGCAGGCAGTATGTAAACAAGACCTATCTCTTAGAGGGCAGGCATTCCCTGAATGCAATTATTAATCCCCATGAAGCTGCTGTAAACTGTTACCATAAAGCGATGACACGCTTCTCTTACTCTCCTAAATCAATATTACCCAAAGGCCTTCCTGTCCCAGGTTTATCGTAGAGACAGGTAACTCATATTGCCATAAATATACGATGACTTTTTAATCAAGTGTTAATGGTCTTCAGCGTTTCAGAAAGCATGAAAGGCCGGGGTGGGGGGCAGCGGCGACAGCTGTTAATGGCCATATTTGTTTTAATTTTATGGTTGACTTTATTCCATCTCTAGTTCCAAAATGGGTTTCGGGACTACAATAAAGGCACAGATTCAGTAAACCGTAAGATTATTAAAAGAAAGCATGTGTGTGTAATAAAGGGTGAGGGGAGAATAATGGCAAGAAAGAAGAGGATGGGGGGTAAAAAAATTATGGTAAGAAATGGTAAGATTTCATTTATTCAAATGTATTAAGAATCTTAGGCAAAAGCCAGCCACTGAAATTGAGCACAAGGCTTATATCTTTATATCTAAGAATTCTGGTAAAATGGAAAGAAGGAAGAAACAAAGGAAGCAAGCTAGGAAGCTTTATATCTTGCTATCTTGCTGTATTGCTTCAACAATTATTTAGCACCTACTCTGTTGCTGGGATTTTGATAGATGCCAGGGAGTAGGGAGGAACATAGAAATGTGATCAAGACCATGTTCTCACAGGTAGAGGAAATGGCACGTCAAAGGCCTGGAGATAAAGGGAATTGTGTGTTCTTAGAACAGAAAGTGTATCACTGTGTGTGTGTGTGTGTGTGTGTGTGTGTGTGTGCGCGCGCGCGTGTGCATGTGTGTGCATCCCTATTTGAGTTTATCGATGATGATAGGGAAAAGCCACAATCAATGAACCTAGAGATAAGTAAGGACCAGATAACTTAGGGCTCTGTTAAGGGCAGTTAAGGAGTTTAGCTTTTACTCTAAGGACAATTGGGAACCATTGAAGTGGATCAAATTTTCCATTTAGAAAGATAACTCTCCCTGCAGTGTGGAGAATGGATTGTGGTGGAAGGAGACAGGAGAGGGTCATCAGTTAGGGGCTGTTGCAGGTAAGAAATGATGGAGCATTTGGGTGAGCGTAATGGCTATGGGAGTGAAGAGAACTGAATTGATCTGTGAGATAGGAGGTGGGAGAATCAATGTGACTTGTAGACTAATTGTTAATAATGGGTGAACGTGTGAGAGGAAGCAATGTGGACACTCTGGTTTCACTCTGGAATGTTCTAGGCAGACGCAGGTAGCATTTAATGAGATGGCAGAAATAGGAAGAGGAACCAATAGTAGGTCTAAGGGAGAGGATGGCAAGTTAAGTTGTAGGTGTGATGTTGGAAGACGTGTAGATGATGATAAATGTGAAGTAGGCAGTTGGGTGTATGAACCTGACACTCAGAAATGAGGTGGGATTAGTGCCTTATTTGGAAGCCTTGGTGTACATGTGGCTTTTAAGCCATGGGAATTGATGGGGTCATCTAGGTAGAGCTCAGAGTGAGAAGGAAAAAGGACACAAGACCTCTTTGGATCCAAACATTGAGAGCATCCCCAGAGGATAAAGAATCCATAAAGAAGTCAAAGTGTTACCGAACTTAGGTTCAGCTGCTTGTTGCTCAAGAATCCAGTACTGAGAGAAAAGTGTTGGGTAAAAGGAAAGATAGCTTTACTGAGGAAGCCAGCAGTCCGAGGCAGAAGGTGGACTCGTGTCTCAAAGAACCAGCTCCCCACTCTCAATCAGAGGGCAAGAACTTTTAAAGAGGAGTTTCAGGGACACACAGGTAGGGGAGGGGGCTACATGCAGAGCAGCACAGTCAGCTCTGACAGTCGTCTTGGAATTGGTCATCAGTGGTCTGACCAGCGTCATCTTGATTGTTTTAAGTACAGTTGCTCTTCAGTTCCAGGGTTGGTTTGTTCCCATTACTTTGAGGCCAGTTCTCAGAGTTGTGTAAGATGGAGCAGCTTAGGTCATGGCTGCAGTCTGGTTATCATGTAGTTAACGTCTTCCACCTGGTGGGGCTTTCAGTATCTGTAAAACAGCTCAAAGGATACGGCTTAGAATATTATCTATAGCCCATGAGGAGGAACTAAAGGTCCTTGACTTTGTTTGATGGCTAAACTATTATTATTTTGTCCTGTTTGACTGCTTTTCTTTGCTTCTGCATGTTTTCATTTCTCTGATTAAATGTATTCTTTGGCTAAAGTTTTTCTATAGACAAAAGGCAGGTGGAGAACATGGGCGGGGGACTGTCCTGGGAAGGCCCATAGGGCCCTGCTCCATTATGAGAGCACCCACTGAAACAGCAGGAAATTGGGGTGTCATGGAAGTAAAAAGAAGGCTGTGCATCAAGGAGAATGTGATGCAGCCTGTGTTATGGTACCGTGGGATCCCTTGCTGATGGAAGGTGATTAAGCCCTGAAAAACTCATTGTGAAGCAAGATAAGAACCCAAGACTCATCTTTGGGGTCCTGCATTATTTTCAGGTGACCTTGGATTTCTGAAAGTCCTCCTGCCGTAGCTTTGGTTTGACATGGAGAGAAATGTGTCTTCCATGATACACTGTGAATCACTGACTGCTTTTCCAGACGTCTCAACTGTAACTTTAATGGTCTGAGCTCTAGTTCTTTTCCAAGTTCCTGCAGTGCCAGAAGACTCATTAAATCTCTGGGGGTATTTGAAGGGCTATAATTAAGGACCCATTTTATGTGCATAGTCCAAATCCTGGAAATTATTGTCTCATTTGAGGCACTGGAGTACGTGTTGCTATCTGCTAGGATGGATGATAATGTGGACCCCAGTGATTTGCTGTCCTTCACCATTTGATCCACTTTAATGACCAGAGTGTAATTAGCCAATTGTTGTGTGCAGGTAGGTGTTACAAATGAAGTTGTAAATTCAGCTCCTTAAAAAAAAGTGGGTACAAGAGTCTCCCCTGCAGTGCAGCTCACAGATGACTCCGGAGCAAAGTGAGGTGAAGCCCAGGATGCCCTCTCAGGGGTGAAGTGCATGGCCACATACATGGGCACACACATACATGGAATAGTATCCTCAAAACCGACCCCCCCCCCCAAAAAAAAAAATCCCTTGGTGTAATTCCTTAGGGGCATGCTGGTTTTTTTTTTTAAATAGCCAAACAGTATTTATTTTAGTAATCCTTCACAAGTAGGCTAAAATTAGAAAATTTATTAATATACAGCATTAGTAGATTTAGATTTAAATCAAATAAATTTTAAAAGCTAATCATCTCAATAGTAGTATATCTTCTTAACATATCTTGAGATGTCTTAGAGGCACGTTTTCAAAGGAAGGCCTAGAAGCTCTTGACTTTCAATGCTGAGAAGTTTGAGCAAGGGAACTAAGCGTGCAACTGCGTTTGTACTCGTATCTGTGTACCTGGTCCCCTCCTTGTACAGCAGAACTCCATATTATTCTATGCTGTGGAAGTTCATTTGGAGCATGGAGGGTTTTTTTTTTTTTTTTTTTTTGCGCTATGCGGGCCTCTCACTGTCGTGGCCTCTCCCATTGCGGAGAACAGGCTCCAGACGCGCAGGCTCAGCGGCCATGGCTCACGGACCCAGCCCCTCCGCGGCATGTGGGATCTTCCCTGACCGGGGCACGAGCGCGTGTCCCCTGCATCGGCAGGCGGACTCTCAACCACTGCGCCACCAGGGAAGCCCTGGAGCATGGAGTTTTTAACCTGGTTGACATCACTTAGTAACACAGAGGGAGCATGCATGGTGGCTGAGAGAGTGGGATCTGCAGAGCTGCCTGTGTTCACAGCCTGGCTCTCCTGTATTTATTATTGGTTTGACCTTGGAAAATATTGGGTTGGCCAAGAGGTTCATTTGTTTTCTTTCCGTAAGATGGCTCTAGTAGCACTTAGTTGTCTTTAATTTCATTGGAAACAATTTTGTTAGATTGTATTGTGATAGCTGTCATATCAGCATGCATTAAAAAAAACGTATCAAAGCTGGTGAATTTTTATGTAGCCATTTTAATATTAAAGGTGGAAGGAAAAAAGCAACATTTTTGGCATATTATGCTTCATTATTTCAAGAAAGGTAAAAACGCAGCTGAGATGCAAAAGAAGATTTGTGCAGTGTATGGAGAAGGTGCTGTAATGGATCGAACACGTCAAAAGTGGTTTGCAAAGTTTTGTGCTGGAGATTTCCTGCTGGACGGTGCTGCACGGTCATGTAGACCAGTTGAAGTTGATAGCGGTCAAATCGACGTATTAATTGAGAACAATCAACATTACACTACGTGGGAGGTAGCCGACCTACTCAAAATACCCAAATCAAGTGTTGAAAATCATTTGCACCAGCTTGGTTGCGTTAATCGCTTTGATGTTTGGGTTCCACATAAGTTAAGAGAATAAAAACCTTCTTGACTGTATTTCTGTATGCGATTCTCTACTGAGATGTAGTGAAAACATTCCATTTTTAAAACAAATCGTGATGGGCTATGAAAAGTGGCTACTGTACAATAATGTGGAACGGAAGAGATCGTGGGGCAAGCGAAATGAACCACCACCAACCACACCAAAGGCTGGTCTTCATCCAAAGAAGGTGATGTTGTGTGTATGTGGGGTTGGAAGGGAGTCCTCTCCTATGAGCTCCTTCGGGAAAACCAAACGATTAATTCCAACAAGTGTTGCTCCCAGTTGGACCAACTGAGAGCAGCACTCGACAAAAAAGCGTCCGGAATTAGTCAACAGAAAACGCAGAATCTTCCATCAGGATACCTCAAGACCTCATGTTTCTTTGATGACCAGGCAAAAACTCTTACAGCCTGGCTAGGAAGTTCTGATTCATCTGCCGTATTCACCAGACATCGCACCTTTGGATTTCCTTTGATTTCAGTCTTTACAAAATTCTCTTAATGGAAAAAATTTCAATTCCCTAGAAGACTGTAAAAGGCACCTGGAACAGCTCTTTGCTCAAAAAGATACAAAGTTTTGGAAAGATGGACTTACAAAGTTGCCTGAAAAATGGCAGAAGGTAGCGGAACAAAAGGGTGACTATGTTGCTCAGTAGAGTTCTTGGTGAAAATGAAAAATGTGTTTTTTATTTTTACTTAGAAACCTAAGGCACTTTTTGGCCAACCCAATAGATATGTAATGCCTCTGGGGCTCGGTGTCTCCATCATTAAAATGGGAATGGTCATAGTTCCAGACTCACTGACTTGTTAGAAGGATTAAGTGAGAAAATGCATGAAAAGGGCTTGGCATGACAACAGGGTTGTACCGAGTGTCAAATACATTAGCCATTATTCTTGCATGTTCATCATGGCGAACTCCACTGGTCAGGAGAATCAAGCATGGACACCTAAGAAGGAAAATTATTTTGTAACTGATAAACTACTGACCTCCAAGTCTTGTCCAAAGGATTTCCCTTTACTGTACTTCTTTATCTAGTGCTTCTTATATCTTTGAAGACTTACAGTACATCCATATAACCAAACAGTGTTGTGAATACCTTTAAGGTCGATACTTTAAAATCTTGCTCTTTCTTGTCAGTGGCTGCAGAGTATTTTATAATGTAGGTTGTGTTAGTTTGCTGGGGGTTCCCGTAGCAAGGTACCACAGATTGAGTGGCTTAAAGAATAGAAATTTATTTTCTCATGGTTCTGGAGGCTGACAGTCTGAAATCAAGATGTCAGCAGGGTTGGTCTCTTGTTGACTTGTAGATGGCTGTCTTCTCCATGGGTCCTCACATGGTCATCCCTCTGTCGGTGTCCATGTGCTAACGTCCTCTCTTCTTATAAGGACACAGTCATATTGGATTAGGGCCCATACATATGACCTTTTTTAACTTGAACACTCTATCCCCAAATACAGTCATATTCTGAGGTAGTATGGGTTAGGACCTCAACATATGAATGGGGGGGTGTCACAATTTAGTCCATAATATCTGTTACCGTAATTTAGCTGTGTTCCCATCAATGACTTTTCAGGCTGTTTTTATTCGAGATTTGGTGTTTTGTTTTTGGAAAAATAAGCAACACTTGGAAATGGAAATTAAAACAACAGTGAAATACCACCACACACCTATTAGAATGGTGAAAATCCAGAACACTGACAACACCAAATGCTGGCGAGGATGTGGAGCAACAGGAAAGTCTCATACGTTGCTGGTGGGAATGCAAAATGGTACAGCTACTTTGGCAGATAGTTTGGTGGTTTCTTACAAACCAAAACATACTCTTACCATACGATCTAGCAGTCATGCTCCTTGGTGTTTACTGAAAGGAGTTGTAAAATTACATCTACACAAAAACTGGCACATGGGTATTTAGAACAGCTCCATATTTAGAATTAGCTTTAGTAATTGCCAAAACTTGGGAGCAAACGAGATGTCCTTCAGTATGTGAATGGATCAATAAACAGTGGTACATCCAGACAATGGAATATTATTCAGCATTGAAATAAAATGTGCTCTCAAGTCATGAAAAGATGGGCGAGGGACTGAAAGTACATATTACTAAGTGAAAGAAGTCAGTGTGAAAAGGCTACGTACGGTATGATTCCAACCACATGGCGTTCTGGAAAAGGCAAAACTTTGGAGACAATAAAAAAGTCAGTGATTGCCAGGGATTAGTGGGGAAGGGGGGGATTAATAGGAAAACAGAGGATTTTTAGGGCAGTGAAACTACTCTATGTATGATCCTGTAGTGACGGATACATATCATTATACATATATTTGTCCAGACTTATAGAATGTGCACCAAGAGTGAACCCTCATGTAAATTTTAGACTTCGGGTGATAATTATTTGTCTGGGTTCATAACTGATTACAAACATACCACTCTGGTGTGGGCTGTTGTTAATGGGGAAGGCCAAGCATGTGGGGGGCCAAGGGGTAAAAGGGAAATCTCTGTACCTTGCTCTCAATTTTGCTATAAACCCAAAAATGCTCTAAAAATAAAGTCTAAAAGTAAAATTAAAACAACATTTCCACATATAATCCACCTATAATACCTGCCTAGCTAGATAACACAGAAAGGTATTTTTTTGTAATTTCAATTCTTTTCTTTTTCTTTTTTTCCTTTTCTCAAACTATGGAATGTCTCCACATAGGAATTTAATAACTTGATTCTTTTTGACAAAGATATTTAATAGAAGATTATTTTTTCCTAGTGGCAATCTGCAGATTAATCAGATAATTTTAGGTGAATCAAAGAGCTGGGAGGACTGTTCTGTTGACGCTATCTTTGTGTTTATGTAGGGACAATAATATCCTCTAATAAAAGGCTGCATGCAATTATATCAGCTTTGTGGTAATTATATGGGTATTTTAGTTGTTCGGTGCATTTAATTATGGAAACAGCCCGTATTAACTTTCAGTGGGGCAAGCTCTGCGTGGATTAATGCCAAGAGACTTGTATATTTAATGTTATACACGATGCATTTTCCTAGAGGCAGAGAACAAATGAAAATTGGGCAGAAGGGTTATAAGACTGACTACCTCTCCTCTCTATTTCCTTTTTAAAAACAGTTTTAATTAAAAGTTCCAAAGACAATTTTATCCTCTAAAAAATTATTTATTTTAGTCATTTGAAGGAAAAAAGTAGTGCATGGCTTTTGAAACTATTAACACGACACAGAATTATCTAAAGTAAAATTACTAGATGGCCCCTCTCTGTCTACCCCTTCAGTTCTCCAGTATCACCCTGGGAGCAGTGGAATTCCCATGTACATGTTGGCTTGTGCTCTGTGGTTTTCTCTCCTTTGTTAATACAGATATACATGTTCATGCATATGTGTTTTAAAGATGGACTCGTACTCTACATTTTATCGAGTAAGTTGACTTTCTCACATGGCATGATTATCCTCCTCACGTGTCAGTATTAAAAATTTACCTGATCCTTTGTAATAAGTGCGTAATATTTCATAATATGGGCACATCATAATTTGTTCAGCCGTTCCCCCATTGATAGCATTTAGATTATTTCTACTTTGGATTTGTTTGTTTTGTCTCCTGGTAAAATAAGCATTGCTGTGATAAACATTTATATATATTTCTTTAGTTCTGGTACTTTTTCTTTCTGTTGGATAAATTCCCAGAAATAAAATAATTAGTGAAAGTTGTGCAGATTTTTAAATTCAACAAATATTATCGAGTTTTTAACCCCAAAACATTGGAACAATTTTCAGTCTTCCCAACATTGTAAGCCACCTGGGCAACATTGGATATTAGTAAGCTTCTAAAAATTGTTGAGTGTTAGTGTGGCATATGGTTATTTTATTGCTTTAATTTGCATTTTCCTGACTACTAGTGATACGAGGTATCTTTCCTCCTGGGTGAATCACTTCTGCAGTCTTTCCATTTTCAATCGGTTTACCTTTTTTCTTACTAAATTGTAGGAATTCTTGGTATGCTGTGGCTGTTCTCCTTAGTCAGGTACACTTGTTATAAACACATGCTGTTATTTGCCTTTTTGACTTGATCTACGGGATCTTTTGCCATATAAAAAAGTAATCTTTGAGTGATCAATTTTATTCTTGACATAGGAGCTATCCATCCCCTATCTAACTTTTATAAAAAGAGCCACTTATATTTTCTTATAATAATTTATATTTTATGCTTTATCTTTAGATTTTTTAAACTTACCTGTAATTCACTTTTTCAAAATTAAGTGCGAATTCTGGCATGCGTTATTTTTCTTCTAAATATTATTCAACTGACCCAACACCATTTATTTATTATTCCACCCTTTCCACTATCGTGTGTGCATATATGTGTGTACATATGTGTGTATGTATGTGTGTATATATATATATATGTATATACATATATATGTACACACCACTCACCCCATTTCTGCACTTTTTATTTGTTCCATTCTACTATTTCCTGTTGTGTATTAGAGTTTTGCTCATTAATGCCATTCCAGCCTCAGTATGGTGCTGTGAAATGGCATAGAAATGACAAGAATTCACTACTTTAAGTGTTGGTCAGGTAACATTTGGGGTCAGAAGCTTTTTGAACTGTTGTACTAGTTAGTTTTCTATCGGGTGTAAGTGGCAGAAACCCTACCCAAGCTGATTTAAGCAAAAAGGAAGAATATTAACTTTCAGAACTGAAAACTCTAGAAATTACTCGAAGTTTGCTGGATCAAGAAGCTCAGACGATATCACCAGGACCAGGTCTCACTCTATCACCAGGCTCAATTGCCGCCATGTTTAGGTTGGCTCCTCCATTACAAAGCGGGAAGATGCTTACTAATTGCCCCAGGTTTCATCTTATGCTCCGAACAGTCTCAGTGTAAAACACTGGGTCACATGCCCATCACCAGAACCATCCCACGTGTCAGGGGGATGTGACTTCCTCAATTGCTAGGCTTGCTTGCATTCCCACCTTGAACTGGGGGTAAAGTCAACTCTACAGGAACAACCCAGACTGAGAGTTCATCATCTCTGAAAGAAGGATTTTAAGGAAAAAATACCAGTTTACATTCCCATCGTCAGTACATGAGGATTTTGTTACCTCAGACTCATGCCAAATTTGGCTACCAGTGATTTTGTTAATCTTTGCCAATTTAAGATGTAAAAATGGTATCTCATTTAATTGTGTTTCTTGTTAGTTTAATTGTATTTCTCTGGACACCAATATTTAGGTGCAGCAATTAAAGCCCTTGGATGAGAGTTAGAATTGATCAAATTCTAACCACTGGGGTGAAGGTTACTCACATATATATATATCAGTTTATCCATCACAGCAGTGCCTCTTATAAATTAATTCTATAGAATGAATATTTCAGTTGGTTCATCTTTTGAAAGTAGCCACATCAGTGCACAAAAACATTATTTATAATGTCAAATTCATATCCAAATTGCATATGTATTAGTAGTGGACTGATTATAAAATTGCTGTCTAGCCGTGCATTGGCCTGACATTTAAAGAAGGTCAATTATCCACTTTAACAACTCCCCCGCCCCCCAATTTTTCTGGTGTAAAGAAAACAGCTCCTCAATGAAGGTCTGGCCCTAAAATCACTGCCATAGTTAGTACTTTGCAAAGGTTCACCCTAGAGTGGGTAGGTCACCTCTCTTGTGTTTTGATTACACCTTCCATATGGATTACGGATCATATTCAAAACATTAATTACTCAGCAACAGCATTAATCACTACGCTGGATATATTTCACCTTTTCTCCTTCCTGCAATGTTTGTTTAAGCCACGTTGACTGGATGGCATTGCATTAAAAAGAGGCAGAACTATATGGCAGAAGGAGAAAGCCTCCAAGAGAAAGATTCTGGGGTCAGTTCTGAAGCCATCATTTATTAGCTGTGTTACCTCCAGGCAAGTTGCATACCTCGTGAGTCCATATGTTATTTTGTAAAATGGGTGTCATAATCACAGTCTCTCATGTGTAGTCTGATTGTCATGAAGAGTAAATACTAGAGAGTGTATGTAAAATGTCCTATAAACCCTAAAGCCCTGGTCACATGTACAAGTGCTGCTCTTATGGAATTACCTTTTTTTTTTTTTTTGGAATTACCTTTTATGGCTACTCTTTTTTTTTTTTACATCTTTATTGGAGTATAATTGCTTTACGATGGTGTGTTAGTTTCTGCTTTATAACAAAGTGAATCAGTTATACATATACATATACATATGTTCCCATATCTCTTCCCTCTTGCGTCTCCCTCCCTCCCACCCTCCCTATCCCACCCCTCCAGGCCGTCACAAAGCACCGAGCTGATCTCCCTGTGCTATGCGGATACTTCCCACTAGCTATCTATTTTACATTTGGTAGAGGATATATGTCCATGCCTCTCTCTCGTTTTGTCACAGCTTACCCTTCCCCCTCCCCAATGACTACTCTTAATCCCTATCCTCCTGTTTTTTTTGAGTAGGTTTTTACCCAAGCAAAGAGGTTGTCTGATATTTTATATGTTTGCAGAATGAGGCTGAGTAGGTTATTTGGAAAAATAAGAAGTAGTGCAGTGAGTTTTGTTGTTGTTTACTTATTTGTTTTACTTGATAGGGAGCTGAAGGGTTCTCTCCCTGTACCTTCTGCACATAAGGGCAGTATTCTTTATTTTGACTGTATAGGTGAGCCGATAAGAGTCAGGATAACACAGTGGATTCAATTTCGCCCTTTCCTGGATACCTATCATTTTCACTTCTGTACTGAAAGAGTTGGGCAGTTGGACTCAGTCCTTGGGTTCCTAGGACGCAATTTCTAAAATTTCCATAGAAAGTAAAAGGGCAGCCTCCTCACCTGTACTTTTAATGTACGTTCAGACCAGAGCCTTCTCACTCTGGAGATATATATATATATATATATATATATATATATATATATATGTCCTTAAATGACAGTATTGGAATACAGCCATGCTCAGTTATTTCCATATTGTCTGTGGTTACTTTTGTGCTAAAAGGATAGAGCTGAGTAGTTGCAACAGAAACCTTACGGCCCACAAAGCAGAAAATATTTACTATCTGGGCCTTTATGGAAAAAAGTTTGCTGATTCCAGATTTAGACTGAAGTTAGAATTGAGTCCTTGTTATATCAATAAGACTTGAAATATATATATTTGTGGGTGCAAGAGTATATGTGTGTGTGTGTGTGTGTGTGTGTGTGTGTGTGTGTGTCCTTTAAACTTTCTAGGAAATCCTTAGCTCAGCCAAAAAAGGATTAAAAAATTCAAAACCGGGCTTCCCTGGTGGCGCAGTGGTTGAGAGTCCGCCTGCCGATGCAGGGGACACGGGTTCGTGCCCCGGTCTGGGAGGATCCCACATGCCGCGGAGCGGCTGGGCCCGTGAGCCATGGCCGCTGAGCCTGCGCGTCCGGAGCCTGTCCTCCGCAACGGGAGAGGCCACAACAGTGAGAGGCCCGCGTAACGAAAAAAAAAAAAAAAAAAAAAAAAAAAAAAAATTCAAAACCATCAGTGGTTATAATCTTCTTGAGAGCATAATAACATCATTGGCTTATTTTTCAAACATTTAGAAATGCCTACTATATCTCAGTTACTCTCTAGGCACTTTAACAGATGTTATTTAACTTTATAATCCTCTCAGTAACCATCTGAATGGGTTGGTATTAAACCCATTTTAGAGGTGGGGAAACAGGTGTTCAGGAGGATTTAAATAAACTCGCCAAATTTCTTAGAACTTCCCAGAGCCAGAATTCAAACTTAGTCGTGTGTGAATTCAAGCTGATGGTTGCTGGTTGTGAGATGGCTGGGTATATTATCTCTCCTCGGTCCTGTTCCGGTTCCGTGAGAGGAATCTCTCAGGGATGGGAAATCAAGGGCTGAAGAATGCCTAATGTGCACCAAAGAGGCTCCAGTCTGAGTTTCATCCTTTTGATTATCTTTCTAAGGTATTTTTCTCCAGTTTATTGAGAAATAACTGACATACATCACTGGGTAAGTTGAAGGCATATAGCCTGATGGTTTGATTCACATATATTGGTGAAATAGGTTAGATAACATCCATCTTCCCTCCTGGATACAGTAAAAAGAAAGAAAAAAAGGAAAAAAAAAGTAATTCTTGTTTTGAGAACTCTTAGGATGTACCCTCTTAACAACTTTCCTATGTACCATACAGCTGTGTTAGCTGTGGTCATCATGATATACATTATATCCCTAGTACTTATTTACCTTATAACTGGAAGTTTGTATCATTTGACCACCTTCATCTAATGCCCTTCTCTGCAAAGGTATACTTCTTTGAAGTATCTCTTTATTGCCTAAAGTAGATAGCCAACCCTCTCACACTACGGTGGAGGTCGGGTAGGGATAGTTGGGAACATTGGAAGGCTATTTGGCTTCTGTATCTTAGTTATGAAGGGTCTATAGTTTAGGTTTCTAATTTTTCAGCAGATAAGGGCGTATAGTAAGTCACCCAGATACACTGGCAGAATTGCAATGTTCAGAATTGCAACTCATGGTACAACTTTAAACTTGTGTCCCACCGCTGGACCACACTGCCTTTGTGTGCGAATTAATATTTGTTTACAACCCCTGAAATGATTTCGTAAAGAGCACAGTTATAGTTTAGGACATGACCATCTGCAGTGGGACATGTAAAACAGCATCAAGTTCTAGAAATCATGAGTGACACATCATTGTCACTCCAACGGTGATTGGTACACTACCTTCTGTTTTATCAACAGTTCGAACAGAAAATTATTTTGCCACAAAAATTCTCATCTGTTCCGTAGCCCTTAAATGACTTTCTTGGGGGGGTTTGCATTTACAAAGACAAAATAGTTTTATTTGCGTGTCTGTTAAAACATTAAAATGTTCAGCAAAGACTTTTTAAATGGGAGTAATTTTTCTTTTCTTGCCAGTCGTCTCCTCCTCTTCCTCTAACTTTTCTCATGGACAGAAGTCCCAGGATTTGGAACTGGTCTAGGGTATTATTATTTTTTTTTTTCCACCCTTGGGAACAACAAGAACTCCAGATGGAAAGAGCATGCAGTGCATGCATCAGGACCTAAACTCGGACATCAACTGTGTCAAGGTCAGGGGCAGAGTTTTGTTAAGAAGATATTGGAGACTCTGATAGAAAGGAAAGTAGAGGGGCAGGAAAAGAGAAAAGAACATTCTGGAGTAAAATATAGAAAAGTAGAGAGGAAAATAAACAAAGTAATACCCAAAGATCTGTGGCTAAAGCAGCAAGTCCTAATAAGCAATAAAACCCTTGCCTCTCGTGTGCTGCTGGTGAAGTTCTGAAGTTACGACCAGGATGTAGAGTCAAATATCCCTAAGGGCAGTCCCTTCAAAGGTCTCAAATTGAAGCCTAACCCATTGCCTCTTTTTTTTTTTTTTTTTATTGGAGTATAGTTGATTTACAATGTTGTGTTAGTTTCAGGTGTACAGCAGGATGAATCTGTTATACATGTACATATACCCACTCTTTTTTAGATTCTTTTCCCATATAGACCATTACATTGAGTAGAGTTCCCTGTGCTATACAGCAGGTCCTTATTAGTTATCTGTGTTATATATAGTAGTGTGTATATGTTATTGCCTCTTAAAGAGATCAACACAGCCAAGTTTTTCTCCAGCTCTGAAAGGGATTTCCTTCTTTGATTAAGCGACAGATGAGGCACTGGTTGGTTTTAGAGGCCATGCTCTGCGGAAAAGATGTAGCTTTAAAAACGAGACTGGTGCTGGGTGAGATGGGCTGCACCTGCTCTGAGGGGAGAGTGCTGGGGACCAGGAGGAAAAGGCAGATTCACATCTCCTATTTCACGCTCCCTCACCAGCAGATGCATGCTTGCTTGGGATGCCCGTGGAATGCTGGCAGTCTTCACATTGGTTTTCCTTTTTTTTTTTTTTTTTTTTTTTTTTTTGCGGTACGCGGGCCTCTCACTGCCGCGGCCCCTCCCGTTGCGGAGCACAGGCTCCGGATGCGCAGGCTCAGCGGCCATGGCTCACGGGCCCAGCCGCTCCGCGGCATGTGGGATCCTCCTGGACCGGGGCACGAACCCGCGTCCCCTGCATCGGCAGGCGGACTCGCAACCACTGCGCCACCAGGGAAGCCCTGGTTTTCCTTTCTTTTGTTTCCTTACCTTCCCATGGTTCCGTTGAATGCATAACCCGTGAGTGAGATTAGAGTGTGACTCCTTAGAATTGGAGTTTTGAGCTTCCCGTGGAAAGAATCACGCCTGCATCCTGGAATGCCATCTTATCCCACAGGCTCCCTGAGTGGGAGTAGGGAACCCTCCACTGCCCATCAAGATCTAGAGTAGCAGATGGGAACCTCACAATCCTGGAGTGTGTCTCACGTGGACTCAGCTGCTGGCAGGTGAATGACTTCCATCTTACTAGTGATAAAGTGTTGATGGTGTCCAGTGAAATTCTATACAGCAGAGTAACCCAAAGAAAGCTCTGTTTCTTACTCAGACGTGACCCACAGTAAGCCCTGTCATTAGCAAACACTCATTAAGCATTTACTTTGTGCTTGGCCAACAGACATTTGTTTAGTGAATACTTTATTATTCTATTGTCATTCACTTTAAATATCCCTATATAAAAACCTGATTTAGACATCATCTATAGCTGAAATTCCTGCATCCAGGTAGGGCTGGCTGTTTGCTTTAGAGAACGTATCCCATTGTGTGTTTCCTGGGTAGAAGAAGGAGTATGTTAAAAAGGTAACGTTTGATCCAGATGGTTAGAGTAACAGTTTGTTAGTGCTTGGATTTAATCACCTCAGTTCATCTTACTAGTTATAAACTACTCAAGGATATTAAGTTTATGACTGTGTTGTTACAGGAAAGCAGAAGTATGGCACAGTCCTGTCTTCTGTACCTTTATTCAAATGTATTTTAGGGTTTGATTAGCGACTGTATCCTAATGTATTACCTTGGACATTAAAAGCATCAAATATCAGGGTCTATCTGCTTCTCCAAGATAGTCTATGTCTATGGCAACATCTCTCTGTGCTCATGAATTCCAGGTGGTCCTCAGCTTCTCTGGAGTCCCAGACCTATCTGTCCACTTGCCTCTTGGATAGTTTCATTTGGAGGTTCCATAGCCACACCTAACTCAATGTGGCCAAAATGAGCCTCTTATCTTTCCCAAATCTTTTTCTGATGCTTCTGAACTTGGTCATTGGTGGCACCATTCAATCAATAACTTATAACAGATCTGTGAGTTGATCTTGACTTTTTGGCTTCTTTCAGTTTTTTTTAAGTCATCCCTACCCATATATATCTTCCGGTCATTCAACCAGTCCTGTCAATTCTATTTATAAAGTATTTACCAAATCCTTCCTTTCCATTATACCCTCACTGCCATGTCTTCATTTGTGCAAACCCTCATCATCTTTTGGCCTGAAATATAACAAAAGAGTCTTTAATGGACCTCCCTGCTTCCAGTGGTCCATTCCCACACGCCAAATGGAGTGGCTTTTCTGACACTGACAGTTCCACTTTCCTGTGGAGGAATGGGGTCTGAACCCCTTAGAATGATATACAGGCCTTTCATTATCTGACCTGTTCCTGCTTTTCCAGCCTGGACATTCACCCTGTCCATCAACTCACACGGGCACACCTCTGTTCCTTTGCATAAGTTGTTTCCTCTGGTTAAAAGGCCTTTCTCCCATGACTATGTTGAACAAACTCTTATGTATCCTTTAAAACCCAATCTAAGCATCACCATCTTAATGAATTATCTGAAATCTGCCTTCCACCCTTAGGCAGAGCAAGAAGCTTCCTCTACCAAGCAGAGACATAGCATACTTTACTCTGTGTCACTTATTCCAGTAATTATACACTATTTTGTATGATAACATTTGTTTGTATCTGCCTTCTTCAGTAGACTTATTGAACTTTGTATCTCCAGGCCTGACAAAGGTTTCAGAATTCACGTATGGAATTCAGTGGGCATTCGAGTACATAATGTTAAAAGAATGTCAATCAATTCTATTTTTGATGACATTCTTAGATAGGAAGACATCTTCATCCTTACAATTGGAAAGGAAAAAAAAAAAATTAAACTAACCAAACCTCTAGTGTCAGAGAATTCATATTTATTTTAGCACTCAGTGTTTAAATTGCATTTCCGACAGGCTGGCCCACCAGCTATGCTTCATGAAAGATCATGAGGACCGGGGAAGAGGTGTATTCATCTCAGCATTGGGGTATTTTGCTTTTCTGCAAAGCGAAGGGATCTGGGGACTCCTTTGCAGGCTGGCCATGTCCTGTGCAATCCCAACTGTGTCTAGAGATGCTAGCAGGGATGGAGAGTGTCATCGGGACTTGGTGGGAAGTTGGCTTGCATCAGAATCACATAGGGGAAGGGAAGGAATATAGAACTAAGGAAGAAAGCTTTCGGTGACCAAGGCAACCACTCTCCCCATCTCTGTCTTCCTCTGGGCCAAACAGACTCTTGTTTCTGCTTATCTGTCTCCCCCTCCTTCCTCCCAGTTCTTTTTAGAGATCACCTCTCTCTACTTCTTTACCTCTCTATGGAAAGACAATGGTCTTTCGTACTTACCAGACTCTATCCGATCTTCCAAGTCCAGCTGTTGGAGCTCACCACTCCATCCTTTCCCAATTCCAAAAGTCTTTCTAGGAAAGACTCTGATTTGACCAGCCTTTCCATTCCCTAAACTCTAAAGTTAAAGGACACCCTCAAGCATGTGAGATTTCTACCCCCATTCTATCCTGGGACCAGACCAAATCAAGTCAGTGGAATTAGTAATTCTGTTGTATCTCCTTGTTTCCTGTGTAAGGTGAGAGGATTTGAGGCAAAGAGTGATCAGTAATGTTTTATGCCCTTTTGTTCTCCACACTGTTTATCCAATTTCCAGTTTAGGCGATTCAAGGGGAAATTATCCTACAGAAGACAGCGTGATCATGTAGGGATACCTCCAAGCAAACCTCTGCCATCTTTACCGTGTCCCCGCTGACGTAACCTACAGAAATACCGAAAATAACGTATGTCCCCCTCCCCTTTGTAAGGGAGGAAAAGTCTTTCCTTCTACCCGTCTTAGGTTCTCCGACTGGGGCCCTGTATAGTGGACTGACAAAAGATAGACTAACAAGAGAAAAGCGTACACATTTATTTAATGTAAGTTTTATGTGACACCAGAGGCCTTCCTAAGGAGATGAGGACTTGAAGAAGCCTGAGCGTTTTATATAAGATTTGATAAAAGAGTGGACAGTCATGGGGGAAGAATGACAGGACAAAAGGGTATGAGCTAAGGGTAGAAAACCAGGGGAACTTGGCAAAGCCTGTTCATTTGGAGTCCTCTCCCATCCCTCCATCTTGGGAGAAAAGGACTTATCACCTGACAGCTCATGACCTGCTTCAAGGGACGTGAGGGAAAGGTCAGAGAGGAAATCCTTCCTGCACCTGCCATTTCTCAGATTCCTTTTGTTTAAAATATTCGAAATGCCAAGATGCCATATTTTGGAGTAGTATGTCTTGAGCCCCATCTCTATCTCCCCTAATCTTCTGCCCCAGAACACCTTGTAACATCTGAAAGAAAAATTCCCCTCCTGTCTCTTAGCTCCCACAGTTCTTAACCTGCATCTTATTCCTGGTTCTACCTACTTGTCTGCTTCGTGTTCCGGTTATTAGTGAGCATACATCCCCCTCTGAGGTTCTTTGCTGGTCGGTTTTGTAGCCCGACAGTGCAAATCAGATGGCTTGTCCTCAATGAGTTTTTGAATAAAACAAAAGCAGGGAGCTGAACCATTAATAATATATAATAAATAACTAATTTTAAATTAATAATAAATCCTAGCAACCCAAGTATCTTGTCTGCGGCATCTGCCCAATTTGCTCCCCCATTTCATTGCAAGGTTTATTTCCTACATAAAATCTGCTACTAAAATGTCTCATTCTCTTGTTTGTTGCCTGTCTTCCCAATAGACTGTAAGCTCCATGAGGAGTAGGACTTTGTCCATCTTGTTTACCTAACATAGTATTGAAAACAATCTTTGTAGAAATAAGCAATGACCAACCAAATAAGAAGCAGCAAAATCTACAAACCTTGCTATAGCAAGGGAGTCAGCCACCATCACGCCACTCGTGTTTTGGCAGAAGCTCAAAGGTGGGCAGAGAGTGGGAAAGCTCTATATGGGGGAAAAAAGAAGGTTTCAGGGATGCCTTGACTGGGGGGAGGTTTGCCCTGGGGGAGCTGGAGGTGGACCAAGGAGTAGCAGGACCTTTTCTGTGCCTGGTGAGGGGTGCGTATTTTGTTTTCTCTGGTCGGTCCTAAGTTGGCAGTGGGAACAAAAATTAGAGGTGTCCATTACTTACCAAGCTGAGGTTGGTTTTGAGCCGATTGTTAAAGGGGTTTTTGTTGGGCTTCCTGAATTGATTTGTTATTGCTGGTGGTCTGACTTCCTACAGGTGTGATTTGTAGTTAGCAGCGTGGCTTCCTGGGCTGTTGGCTGTAGGTGTGAGTTGGTTTCCTGGACTCAATGCTGAAGATTCAGGGTCCGAGTTCTATTTGCATCTATGGCCTGGTTGTTTTCCATTTGTATATTCAGTCTCTCTTTGTCGATAGGAGGGAGGGAAGGAGGGAGAACAGACTATTATCCAGGTTTCATTCTGAACACTTCAGGTCAAGGAGCGACTCATCCCAGAGCCCACATGGTGGCTGCTTTCGGGAGCACCCACCCTTAAATCACATCCCATAGTCCAAAGCTGGACCCCAGTGAAGAAGAAAGAGACTCTTTTCTTGTCCATGGGCCAAACAAGAGCCAAGGCTTTTGAGGAGGCACTTAAAGAATTTTCAGTTTGCAGTTGTGCAGAAGCTGTTGTTTAGGTAATTTGACAATGACTTTAGTGTAAAAGGCAATTAAGACAAAATGAGCAGCCACTAGCCTCTCAGGTTAAATAAACTCAGATTTGACTTGCTCCCCATTACCACCTTTGTTTGCGATGTTTGAGCTCTTTTATGCTAATTTAGTGTGCAATAGTGTGGTGGCCCAATTGGGCCAGGTGGATGGAAGAGGAAACCAATCCAGGGAGAGGAAATAGTTGGCCGCAAATTGTTCCTAGGGTGAGATGGGTTCTTCTTTTTTTTTTTTTTTTTTTTTTTTTTTTTTGCGGTACGTGGGCCCCTCACTGTCTCGGCCTCTCCCGCCGCGGAGCACAGGCTCTGGACGTGCGCAGGCTCAGTGGCCATGGCTCACGGGCCCAGCCGCTCTGCGGCATGTGGGATCTTCCCGGACCGGGGCACGAACCTGTGTCCCCTGCATCGGCAGGCAGACTCCCAACCACTGCGCCACCGGGGAAGCCCGAGATGGGTTCTTTTTTATACCACTATTGGGAATATGGATTAGTATAAAAGTCCGGGATCCTGGTTCCTTACATCTAAAAAGCTAAAAATGGTGCCCACTTTTTGACTCATCAGTTTAACTTCTAGATATTTACCCTGATATGTGGAACAGAAGACAAGCTCATGAAGTTATGGACAAAGATGTTCAGTTTAGTGTTATTTAACGTAGAGTAAAAAGAAAGCCTGCATCACAGTGGCATACCAGAATTGATGTTATCATTCTTTTTTATTATGGCAGAAAATCTTCATGTTACTTTGCAAAGCACAAAACTAGTATAAGGCAGTTTATATGATGCAATGTCTACTGTGTGCTTATGATTTTTTAGTTGCATGTGCAATGAAAAATGTCTGAGGTGGGGCTTCCCTGGTGGCGCAGTGGTTGAGAGTCCGCCTGCCGATGCAGGGGACACGGGTTCGTGCCCCGGTCCGGGAAGATCCCACATGCCGCGGAGCGGCTGGGCCCGTGAGCCATGGCCGCTGAGCCTGCGCGTCCGGAGCCTGTGCTCCGCAACGGGAGAGGCCACGACAGTGAGAGGCCCGTGTACCGCAAAAAAAAAAATGTCTGAGGTGGACAGGTTTGCAACAAAATGTCACACGTGGCTCTCTTTGAGTGGTAAAATATGAGTGACGTCTTTTTCCTGTGCTTGTCCAATGTTTTAAAACTTTCCACAGTAAGCGTACATTGGTTTTATAATTACAGAAAGCATTGAAAACAATACTTGCTTGTGGTAATGCTGTTAAAGAATTCGGTGATGTGCTTAATACACGCCACCTCAAGGATAAAGTTATGTGTACATGCCAAATTCTAGGAGAAAGAGTGGATGTTCAGTTGCAGTAGGTCTGTTTCTTGCTCAAAGAAAGTCTGCTAAGCTTCATTAAAGAAGGTCGTTCAGCCAGTCCTAGATTAAAGTTGTAAGGTGAACCATTCTATAGAGCAGCCTTCTAAAATATGCCCAGGTGATTCATGGATTTATCTATTAGGAAGTGTGGTCATTTACCAGCAACCAATGTTGAGCTAATGGGATCCATTTAGGAATATAACCACAAGTCCACCATAAATCGTGTGCTCTCCCATCTGAATATGCTTCATTAAGCTCACCTTTCCTGATGCAGTTGGATTATTGGATGTCAGGACGAAGAAAATCATTAGGTCCCACTGTTCTAATCCTACAAAGCACCAATGTGGTTGCTATGTAATTTTATTTTTTTTCAGATAGAACCTGCTTTGTGCCTTTCTATGGGAAAATATTTTCAAACTGGTAAAGAAGTAATATTACTGTATTGTGAGGCATATCTCAGTAGGTCATTACCATAAATTCTAGCAGAAAGGATAATCTGTGTCACATTTTACTTCAAGGATAAGATTGATTTTTATAAAAATCTTTAGTGCATTGAGGCTTAGCACTTTTTTTTTCGTATGAAGAATCAATTAGATACTGGAGTTTTCCAGAAATGTTAGGTGAGTATAAGCCAAACCTTGACGTCTTTTTAAAAAATATTTTATCTTTCAACATTTGAAGAGAAAAGGCAGTTTCTGGGTGAGAAAAATGATATTGGCACAATGGTAGTTGTCACCACTCACATGGCCAGGGGTGTCCACCATTTTCTTATATTTATATCTCTTTGGAAAATAGACAAATATGTGAAAAAGCAAAGAAGAAAATAATAAGCACCTATATTTCTACCACCAAGAACTGCCATTTTGAATGATTTTTTCCAAGTATGTGTATCTATATACCTGTGTATCTACATGTGTGTAGATATACACACACATGTGCACACATACACTTTAAAAATGGAATACACATTCTCTTACAGTCAAAACACGCCATATGTATGTGTGTGTATGTGTATATATATGTACTTGTGTTTATATAACAATATAAGTGTATATAGCTTTAAAGGTTTTAAAGAGGTTTTACATATATAAACTTTAAAAAGTATATGCATATGTGTATTACACATACACATATATATACATACAATGAAAACATATTTATATTGTGTGTATATATGCATGTGTGCATTTATATATATATCTTAAAATTTTTACATATGTTAACACACACATTACCTTTTATAAAAATATAAAAGCAATATATATAAATGTTCTCTTAAAAGGAGAACTACAGTTCTCTCAACTTTGGCCATCTACATGTCTCCTGTCCCTTTCCCCAGAGATAATGCTATTATGCATCTTGTGCCATTCTTCTAGGCCAGGGATCAGCACAGCAAACTTTCTGTAAGAGGCTCGATAGTAAATATTTTAGGCTTTGCGGGCCATTGTGTCTCTGTTACAGTCACTCAGCTCTGCAGTTGGAGAGCAAAAGCCATCATCATCAGTGTGTAAATAAACAGACATAGCTGTGTTCCAATAAAACTTCACTCATTGACACTGAAATTTGAATTTCCTACTTCTCCTCTTTCCGAAAATATTTGTCTCAATTTTTCTAAACTTTAAAATATAAAAATCATTTTTAGCTAGTGGGCTGTACAAAAACAGGCAGTGGCTGTACTTGGCCCTGGGGCTGTAATAGGTCAGCCCCAGTTCTGGTTCTTCTTCTATACCTCCATAGATATTTCCGTATCTACAGATAATAATATCTATAATATTATTTCATTTGTGAATTTTCTTTATAAATGGTATCCTAGTGCACGAATCATCTAAAATGTATATTTTTATCTCAGCAAAATTTTTACTAAAAAATATATATAGTTGTACTATGTAGTATGTAGAGATACGCCATCACTATCTGTACATGTATGTGTCTGTCTAGCTATAGATTATTCCCCCACAGCTTTAGTCAGTTCTTTTCACCGCTACATAGTATTCCATCATAGGATATATCCTATTTTTTATGCCATTGGGTATTTTTCATTTTTTTCCTATCACAAGCAGTGGTACAGTTATATCCATGAATATTTGTGCATACGTTTTGTCAGGGTGGACATTAGAAGCAGAATTGCTTGGTTATGAGGAGTGCACCTTTTGCATTTTAATAGACACCAGTCAGTTTCCAGAGGGACAATACCAATTCACCCTCCCCCCAGGGAGACTGTCCCTCATTCTTGGTTTGGGGGTTTCATCCATTGCTGTTTGCCTTTTGGAGCGGGAACAAGCAAACAGCCTCAGCTCTGGACCATCTTGTCTTGTCACCACAGATGCTAGTGTGGACCTTTAAGTCCCTTTGGGTGAGTACAGATATTGTTCTGACTCTTCACCGGGGCACTTACACACGAGAATAGCAATTTATATCAATAACCAGGTTGGGCAGCATCTGCCAGGGCTGTCACACTCTGTGATTAAATGGCCACACGTGCCAGGGAACACGGGGACGATGGTGTTGTAATTAGGGTTTGCTCTCTTTCCACCCATCACCCCCACCATCCTCAACTTCAGATAACCTTGCTTTTGTGAACTGATTTGTGAATCAAATTACTCCACTGAGACTGCTAGTTTCTGCTGTGATAATAATATTTTATATTGGTATATCTTTACAACTACACAGGGTTCTGGTTAAGCAAAAGTCTAGACACCTTTTGCCATTTTTACCTGATGCTGTTGGAAACCATGTCCAGAGGATAATATATGGTTACATTAGAAGTTACCTGTTAATCAGGGAGTGTAGTGTATTTTGCACTACATCCTCACCGTGAAAGAAAATTTTACTTAATGTTATCTTAGCATCCCTTCGATGCCACTGCCCCCAAGAAAAGCAGGCAGAGAAAACACACATGAACTTAAGTCCACAAGGAGCAAGTTAAACACTATATGAATGCAATATTAAAAACACCCTGATGCATAGAAGAAGGGGAAAAAAACCCTCCTCATTTTGTTACTGGTGTGACAGAGATCAGTGATGGTTATGTAAGGGCTTGGCATGTTCCCAAAAAACCCTGGAAATATTGCCGCGAGATGTGGAGCTGTAATAAATGTGAAAATAAATATTTGAAAGATTTATTAGCATTTTAAAATTTACTTACCCATATATAAAAGCCTTTAACAAAAATAAACTATCCAAGAAGTTGACACAGGAAACCAATGATTATTTCACTGTTAATCAAATGTAGTATATCTGTATGAAATTCTCTAACACATTTAGATCCTTCCCATTCAATGAACAATTGCTTGAAGAAGCAAGGCGATCTTGGTGCATGTAGCTTGCAGTTCTGAATGTGAAGAAAAAGAAGAAACAAGACTCACTTCTCCAACCAATAGATTGTTTGGTCTCTAACCAAAGCTACAGCTTAGACTGGGAATAGCTAAACTGGGAGTAGCTACAATCTTGTGTAACTCATTTCAGTTAATAAGAAACAGCATATATCTATGAGGACTTTGGGGGAAAAAAAATAGGAAATTTAGTTTGATTCCACTATTATCCAAGGTAGATACATTTTAGAAGGTGTCTCTAAAGTTCAACAGGATACATTATGTATTTTCGTCCTCGAAGCAGGCTCAAACGTCAGAGCATCCTCATTTACTACATAATGTGTAAGAAGAATTGAGATCGTAAGGCTTTAACCACTGAAAAAAAAAAGTACAACGGCTTCTGGGAGGAAACGCCAAGGAAAGCTTATCAGCAGCGCTGGGGGAAGGGAGTCGTGGGGGTCTTCCATCTTTTACTAGTATTTATACGTGAAGTAGCATATTGGAAGTCATAAATACTGTCCCGTGGACGTTCTGAATAATGCAGGAGTAGTGTAAGTAATTGGAAGTGCTTATATCCTGCCTTTAGACATTTCACCGCTCCTGAGTTAAAACTGGTTGTCAAGTGTGGACGCGGAGGACCGTGCAAGGTGCCCTGTTCTGTCATGTGGTACATATTTAATGCTTGAAAGAACAAGGGAAGGGGACACGTGCAGGAGAGAGAGAGGGGGAGAGAAGTGAGGTACCGCCGCCAGCTCGGTGCTTAGCAAAGCGCTTTGGGAGGCGCGGAGGCGGGACCCACGCAGCCTGGGCGGCATCCACCGCCTTCCGGGGGCTGCAAGACTTTGCAAAAACATTAGGCGTCCAATTTGGCCAGTGTTTTTGGCGCGGAGGCCAAGGCCGCGCGGGCAGCTGGGCTTGGGCGCAGCAGCGTCCTCGACACCTCGGTGGCCTCCCTTTGTGTGCGTCCCCGCGTTGATTGCCTCCGCGCTCGGGCTGCTCGCTCTCTCTCCCAGCGCGTTCTGCACCTGCTGGCGGCAGTGTCAGGCTGCCAGGCAGCCGGGGCGAGCACAGGCACGGCGGCGCACGACAGATGACTGGAGTCATTTACATTGCTAGCACGTGGCTGCCGTTTGCTGTTGCCTCGGACTTCTCCAGTGTTCTCCCAGGGAGGATACAGGAGGCACTTTGCAGCCGACAATGAAATCTTGGCAGCTAATTGCAGTCGTGGGAGATGCCCTTCAGGTAAGACGGGAGAAGACGCTCTAAACACTGTCAGGGAGGGAAGGGGAGACCGAGAGCGAGAGCCGGATGGGGAGGAGGCAGCGTCTGCAGAGGCTTCCTGAAGCCCACTGACTCGCGGGAGGGGGTGGAAGAGGGACTGGGACCAGGGGCGGGCGAAAGGGGGGAGGAGTGTGCAAATTGACATTTTGGGCTGCCTGTGGCAGAGGAGCCGCCGTCAGCCGCTGTCCGACGTTCACGCAGAGAGGGTGGCGGCGTGTGCGCCTCCGGGGCTGCTGATTAGAATAGGGACTTGGCGGCGGATGGAAGCCGGGCACACCGAAGCCGCGATGGAAGGCTGCGGATGCCTTTGCCACGCGTGAATGAGACACGGTACGTAAGGCCAGCCCCGGGGACCCGGGAGGCTGGGCTCTGGCGCGCCCGGGGCGCACCCAGGGGCGCCGATCGCCTGGAGAGGGCGAGGGGCGTTGGGAGCGACTGAGGAGTCCAGAGATGAATGGATTTTCTGGACCGAGTAGAAGTTAGTGGGGAACTTCATTGCCCATGCTCATTGGCTCCGTTTAACTTTACTTCCAGAGATGAATAAGCGTTTATAAGAAACGGTGTACAAGTCCCAATAGGCTAACAGGGGTTTTGCAAGAGCTGCGCGGTTCTTCAAATGCGAGGTTTCTGAAATGACTGGCCAGATGGGCAGTGCATTGGGAAAGTTGGCAGGCTCACGATCCGAGGGGTCATGTGTGTGCGTGTGGGGGGGGGGGGGCGCGGGATGTATTTCATGTTTGTGCAGACGTGTCTACTGTGCTAGTTGCACTGGGGTACTCTTATCTCCTCTGCTTTTCTTGATTCCCAGGGAAGAGAGAGTAAATTGACAAAACCAGAAAGGCTTTGACTTAAGAAATAGGCTCTGGACCATTTTATTGAATGAAACAAGAGTCATCCTTCTTGAGAGATCAAATGGGGGAAATGTACCTTGCCTTCCAAAGTGATGGAATTAACTGTCAGGCATTTAAAAAACGTGCAAAATGTTGAATACGACATTTATCAGCCTAGGAGGATCACCTAGAAGCCTCAGTCTCTGCCAATCCCTCTAGCTATTATTTTCAGATTAGGATGAAGCTGGTGGTGTTACTTATTTCTGTTGACGCAAGAGATGAGGCCCTCCTCCACTTAAGCGGGGCCCAGAGGGAATTCTGAATCCAAAAGTTTTGTTGGCAAAATCGTCTTAGTGAAAATATTCATTAAATTACCTCTTAAAAGAGTCACTTTCCGAGTTTAAAAAAAAAAAAAGAGTCACGTTCCGAGTATCTTTAGATATTTCATGATTTACTCATTGTTTATATGGCTTTAATTTTGGTCACATGGAAATGAATGTGGTTTGTAATGGAAGAAGTCAAAAATGATTGCGTAATCCTTTTGGGGCGGGGTAGCTGGGTAGTAAATGTCTGGTTTAAGACTGTAAAATCTTTCTCAACTGTGGTTCCTATTTTTGATCCAAATGTATCTTCGGAAATCCGAAGGGGCGTGAATGTAGATGTGTTTGTGATACGGAGTAACTTGCCTTTGTGGTTTGCTGTGATTAAGTTTGCAGAGGGTTGCTCTTCAAGTAAGTAAACTAAAGTCGGTCGGTGACAGCTGTTTACCACTGCCGTTCGCAGGCAATGCGGGCAGCAGTCACGATTTTCTTATAAGAAGCAGGATTCTTCAACTCCTATCTGCCCACTCACACTCTCCACACACGCTGATGCTTCCTCTGTATTAGAATACTTGCAGATTATTATGAAGAGAAAATTGCTTCTCTGAAGAGTTGGAGGAAGTATAACCTATGGGGAAAGGTTTCTTCTCGCCCTTCCTTAATCACCCTTCTTTTTCCTCCCTCCCTCCCTCCCTCCCTCCCTCCCTCCCCCCCTCCCCCCTCCCCCTCCCTCCCTCCCTTCCTTCCCCTCCCTCCCTCCCTTCCTCCTCCCCCCTCCCCCCTCCCCCTCCCTTTCTTCCACCTTTCTTTCTCTCTCTCCAACCCCCTTTCTCTCCCCATCCACCTGTATTTCTTTCCTTCTGCCTTTTCTTACTTTCATACCTGGAACACAGAGAATTTTTCAGGTATTTTCTCCTACTACATTTTTATCTTAACAAATGTTTTGCACCCTGAAGGATAATCAGCATCTGGTTTTTCTTTTTCTTTTTTTGTATTCTCTGCTCATATACAAGAATTAATATCAGGCAATCCATTATACACTCATCTTATTTAAAAAGTGAATATTCAAACTTTTCTTGTCGTTTCATTTTAACCAAGCAAATAGACCCCTGGAGAACGTCTTTACTTTACATGAACAGAGCTGAATCTTTTCTCTGTCATCACCAAGTGATAGATTTTTACAACCGTGCACTTTGACTCATAACTTTATGGGGCTAAGCATATTTTTACATTGGTCTCTTGTAAACTTGCCCCTCAAACTTCTGTTTTCTCCATTACCTGACTTTAGTTTAGAATCTGGGTTCATTTTAAGTCTGTATTTACTTAAAGTTAGTAGAAATAGCCATCAGCCTTGACTTATGGGCCAGCTTTTTAAAGTATCACAAAAATAGTGTATTTCTTTTTTCCATTTTTGTTTCTCTCTCCCATAAGTATGACACAAAAGCTGAAGTAGATTTCAGGCAAAGGGCTTTTGGTGACGATTGCCTTCCTCTAAATTATAGCTGTGAGATGTTGAGACTCTATGGGCGTATTCTGAGAACATTCCATGAGAATCAGAGTATGTATTCCTCTGTTTAATTACAGAGAACCTGGTTGGGTGAGTCAGTCTGGAGCCAAATAACTATTACAATGTCCAGTGAAAGACAGTTTTGGTCTTGTTTTCTGGCTAAACTTATAATTTTTATATTACACTTTGAGCAAAGTTGCAGGACCAGAGGAATGGAGCGTGGTCCAAAAGAGGAAGGACATTTATGAAATAATAATAAAACCTTATTATTATTAATTAAACCTTTATTTATGTTTCATTTTTAGCTATATTTTTTAAATGTCACACGTGTTAGTCTTCAAGTTATCACCGTAAGTTCTTTGAGAGTAATTCTAATGGGATTAAAATGAAAGTCTTTTTATGAGACTTTAATCCCCATCCTGTGTTGATTTTTCCGACAAACATAAAAATAAATAGGGAAGTAAAACATGGACCCTTAAAGATTTTTGCACCGTAGACTTTATTTGGTTGTAGATCTGAAACCTTCAGGATGTGATAACATATTCGATCTTTGTACATATTTGTGGGTGGACGTCTTTGTCCTTCTGTCTGTTTTCCTTCATTTTCACGCAGAGTTGATTGTTTACATATGTCATGAGCAATAGTAAACAGGGGCAGATAAAGGCATGAAGAATTTTTTAATTATGCATTTTAAGTTATTTGAATTAAATCATATATGACAAAATCTCAGTCCTGACGACTTGCTATTCCTGTTGCTCCCACCCCCCCCCCCCATCCCATTCGCGTGGCACTAAAAGAAAGAAAGCAATCTTTAAAAGTCAGCTTTTTAACACACGGTGCTCTACTTGGAAATCTTTATAGTTAATTATTCAGTTACGATAATTTCCCAAACAGTTTTCAAGAGTGTTTTTTTTATTAAGAGATACAAAGTTTATATGAAAAGTTGTGTGCCCTGTGTGTGTGTGTGTGCACGCGTGTGCACATGTGCCCAAAATGCTGAAACAGCTTGTGTCAGCTATAGCAACTCATTCTTGATTCAGCAAAACTAGGTTATGAATTCAAGCAATTAAAAATGACAAAAAGCCCAATTTCACTGCCTAGATTAATACACTTCCAATTTTTCCTGCTCCATAAAAATTTCAAAGTGTTCTTTCTGGTTAGGTGTTTGCATAACCTGTGGGGTATCGGAAGGTCCCCATTTCACATTTGCTTATGATGTCGGAATACTTTGATGTAGCATATGTAAATAGGATCAATAGGAAGTTCTTAATACAATTTTGTATTTGCAACTTCTCGTGAAATTTCAGTTGGGTTTAAAGGAAAAGCAAGAACAGTTGTTAGTTCCCTAACGTTAATCGGTGGTGAATAATCCTCCAGCTAGTTCAAACGTCAGGGAGGCCAGGGAAGACTTTTCGAAAAGTGATATAATTGTAGCAGAAATAGTGCATCCACCTTCTAAGGGTGGCAGTGAGATTTTTCTTTTCTTACGCAATGGTGTGCGCATTTATTACTTTTTCTCTAGTTTAATAAACGTGAAGTCTGGAATTCTGGATTCATGTTTATCTAATTAGCCAAAGTTCACTGTTCTTTAAAACGGGCCCTTTAACTTACAGAGTGATTAGTGGTCACAATTAGCCACCTTGAATTCCCCGCAGTTTGGGGAATTGCAGAGTTGGCTAGTTGGTTAAATTTTCTAGACTGGTTGGATAGACCTTAATCTCACAAAGAGCGCAGAAAATCAGGAGCTCTGGTTCCCTCACACTATGAACTCAACACAGAAAAACAGCAACAACCAAGTCGGTCGAGGTGCCCTCTATGCCCGGTGTTGGCTTTGGAAAGAGGACCTGTTAAGGACCATGTGTTGGGAAGGCCTCCACCAGCCTTGCTTTTCCCTCTTCATGATAATTCTTCATCTGCATTTGCTACACGATATATTTCTCTGTTGTTTAATTGAAATATCTGCTTGTGAGGAAATCCAGTTGCTTGTTTGCTCAAGGGATGAAAGTACCAGTCGTGTCTATTATATTTTTATTTGCGTGTATAAATAGAGACTTTCCATTCTTACTAGACTGATGAGCATCTGAGGAGGAGGATGTGATAGCACATCAGCAGTAACGGGGATAACAATACAGAAATGCTCACCTCCACCTGGGCCCGCACTGCCTCTGTATGTCAGGCACTGGACTGGGGGTTCTAACATATTTTCTGTGGTCCTTACTACCGCTCTGCAAGGTAGGTATTGCCATGCCTAGTTTAGAGATGGGGAAGCAACCTTCAAGACTTTTTATAATTAGAATATGCAATTTGAATCCAGATTTTTCTGGCTTCAATATGACAAGATACCACTGAAATGTACTAATCCGAATTTAGGAAGATATACGAAATGGATACTCAACCGATGCCCTAGGCCCGTGATTCTCAACCAGAAGCAATTCTTTTTCACTCCCATCCCCTCCAGGGACAACATTTGGCCACATATTGGAGAGATTTTTGATTGTCACATTTAGGTGAGGGCTGCCGCTGACATCTATTGTGTAGAGACCAGGGATGCTGCTGAATATCCCAGGATGCACAGGACAGCCCCCTCCCCGAAAACAACAAAGAATCACCTGGCCCATAATGCCAGTAGCGCTGAGGCTGAGAAATCCTGCCCTAGGCAATGTCAGTGAGGCTATGACTGATATACACGTGGCCCGATTTTTCAAGAAAGTGGATAAGTGGATTTCAGTTATTAAACTTTTAAAATCTCCGATTGGATACTGTGAATAGGATCATGATGCAAAATCAGAAGGTCTTTATTTTTTTACAATTTGACTTTAAAATTTTATAGCTGCCTACTCTGAGCATCTTTCCTTATAAATACGACATGGGTCATTGTGATTGAATTACCTCCTTTCCCCTGATGTACTCAGTGTTACCTCCGACAACTGCTCTAAAATGAGATTGCTTTCTATGGTACTGATGTCAAGAGAAGAGAAATGCAACATCACTAAATGAGTCATGCAACAGTAATTCTGAGAACCTTCCTGCTTCCCCTTGGTATTCAAGCACTGTTATTTTCTCCTTATCTTCAAAGGTTTGGCACATAGGTTTATTTGCCTATTTATCTAATAAACACTTAGTGTTTTACATGTGCCGAGTTCTATTATAAACGCTTTAAAATATTAATTCATTTAATTCCTAAGAGAAGCCCACATGGTTGATATTGTTATTATCTACTTCTTACAGAGGAGAGAGGGAGCCAAGATCCAGAGAAGTTGAGTAATTTGCCCAAGGTCAGACAGCTTCTAAGTGGCAGAGCTGGGATTTACACACCAGTCTCTGCTCCTAACCACTTTGTCATGCTCTTTAATAATTTGAGTTTCTAAATGTGCAGAAGCACAGTTGTTACAGCAGCATCTTCCTTTGAGTTTTGAAACAAAAGACATTTTTAGTTTCATTTCCGGTTAAGAAAACTAACAACCATTTTTGAATGAGAGTGAATGATAACACGCACAGCTTTATTTTTCACTATTCAAATACTACTGAACGTGCACTTTTCCAGGGTCAGTAGGACTTGGGAGTTCTCCTTATTTATTATTTATTCATACTACTGAAAACAATAGTATTCAGAAGGACATACTTAGAGGATGAATGATCTCTTCGAGGAACTTCACTTTTTGTTTCCCTGGCACTTGAACATTTTTCTAGGGGGACTTCCCTTGTGGTCCAGTGGTTAAGACTCTGCGCTCCCAACGCACGGGGCCCAGGATCGATCCCTGGTCAGGGAACTAGATCCCGCATGCCGCAACGAAAGACCCCACATGCCACAAAGAAGATCCCACACGTGGCAACGAAGATCCCACATGCCGCAACTAAGACCCTGCATAACCAAATAAATAAATAAATATTAAAAAAACATTTCTGTGGAGTCCAGTATAGTCCATACCAAGTGGGATATGGTGGATGTGGGCACATTGATTTCCAACTTGATCTTGCTGAAGCCAATCTGCCTTTCCTCATTTAGACCATGGGAATGACCAAGTCCATTTCTTGCTCTGTTGAATTTCCACCATGTAGTTAAAACCTATGAAGAGAAAAACAATTTGAGTAGATGTTTAAATAGCAGTGCCAATTTGACACACTTTATTCTGCATTAGAAGAAACAGTCTTGCAGTGCTACAATTAAACGTACCTACACCAATGGTTCAGAAAGCCAAGACGGGAGTAGAGAACCTCAATCAATTTAAGTTGAATGAATGAATACATGGATGGAAGAACCTATGTATTAAGAAGTTTCTTGTCAAGGGCATATATGGGTGTGTACTTTAAAAGGAAGCATCTTGCATCTTGAATGCAAATACTGGAGGAAGAGGAGGGGTGGCAACGGGAACCACTGATCTGACAGAGGTCAGTTCTATGCCAGCTGCCTCCTCAGGCTTCTCACCCAAACTTCCCATGACTCGGGTGTTGATACATAGCTCACTATGCATTGCCCCACATAAAGCTCGAAGATGCTGAGCCGCAAGAATGGGCTGCAGTTTACGTGAGGCAAGGCACAGATTTATGGATATGAGGGAGGAAGCCAGCAATGCCAAAGCCATGGAAACGGGCTCTTGGGCCACCCTCCCCCAGCCCCGGAACATTCCAGGAACTGAGCTGGAGGTAGAAACCATTACAGTCCTTCCTGTATATTTCGGGCCCAGTGAACTCACATTTACACGTAGACAGTGAGGAGTGAATCCTGTTTCAGAACTGTCAAAAGACTCACGTTGCATCCATTATCGTCACATTTCTGTTTTTAATGTAGTTCGTCGGATTGGCTTTTGTGCAATACCTATTCCATCCAAGAGTTGATTTGGGAAATGGTTTAAAATTAAACCAGAATTTGTTGTTCAGTGGTAAATAAACAGGGATAAACTCATGTAGCTAAGACTACCCAATAAGGTTCCTTAAGTGTGGTCTATTAGTCTATAGTGCTAAAATACATATATCTTGGTTAATTGACTAAAAGAAGAAAACAATAGGAACCTGGATTTAAAAGAGCCATCCATTTTCATTCCATATCCAGTGGAATTGGTTTCTAACATATTTCCACATTTAATGTGAATCTGCTTTTTAAAATAAAGACAACTGGTAGTAAACTTTGTGTGCCATTAAGAGTGCATCCAGCAAGGGGAAAATGGGTTTCTGCTGAGTCCCTATTACAAGGTTTTCCCAGAGAGGTAGAACTACAGAGGGTCATCAATGTTATAAGTGGTTCAGGCTTCAACTTCTGCTGCTAATAGAAAAGAAACCAGGCTTTGTTGTAATGTACTAGCAAACTGCTCAACATAGAGAATTATACATCATTATCATGAGTACTGATCCTGTCTATTGTTTGTGTGAGCCATACATTATGTTAACTTCTGATATACATTATTGAACTGAGTACTCCCAGCAACTTTATGAGACAGGTGTTCTTCTGAAGCTCATTTTTCATAAGGGGAGACTGAGACTTGATGTGATTTTTCTAGGGTTACCAACTGCTAGTGAGTTGGATTAGTAGTCACATTCGAAATTTTATGACTTCAAAGACTATTTCCACCCTCCTTTTGACTCAAAGCCATAGGAATCTCTGTTCTTACAGTGGTGAAAAATGAATCTGACATAGATCAGATTTGGTTAACCCTAGGGAGGCCCTGCGATCCTTTAATTAGGACTAACCTTCTTATAATCTTGATGGTATATGTAGATGGATGGACAGATGGGTGGATGAGTGGATGGATGGATTCATAGAATGACCAACTAATGACCCAGAAGGAAAATTGGCAAAGAGCGTGTATATAGTTTTCAGAAGGATAAATACCAACAAGTGTGTGAAAATATGTTCATATATACATATACATGTTATATTTGGGCGTGTATTTGTATATATACGTGAAAAGTTTCATCTGTATATATCAATGTTTCATATATCATGTTGGAAAACAGTTGCACACTGTTGGAGAGAGTGTGGAATGGTACATTCTTCCGTGGACGACATTTTGGAAATTTTTATTTAAAAACAAAGTGCATATCCGTTGGCCCAGCATTTCCACCTCTAGGGTTTGTGTTGCTCAAGTTTCCAAAGACGGTTGACGGCAGCACAGTGGGAAGAAAAACTGGAGCAAACGAAATGCCTATCAATGGAGGATTGGATGCCAGGAAGCATTCAGGGAGTGAAGTGGATCTTCATGGACCTGAAACGGTGTCCGCGGTGCTGCAAGCGAAGAGTCCAAGCTTCAGACATGTGTTAGGAAAGCCTTGTTAGAAAACACACCTACACAGGCAAACGTTTTCTATACATGGAGAAATTGTAACGGATAACTAAAGGGCTGAGGAGGGGGGTGACCTTTGTGGTGACTATGGAACTTGACTGGGAAGGGAGCAGGGGAGAAATGAAAGTTTTTCTTTTGAGGTTATGCAAGAAAATCGGTTCTAGAGACCTGCTGTGCTTCATCGTGCCTGTAGTTAGCAACATGGTATTGTACCCTGAATATTTTGTTAAGAGGGTAGATAGAGCTCATGTTAAGTGTTCTCATAGTGCACACACGCACGCACACCACACACAGGCACACACACACCAGACTCAAGGAAACCTTTGGAGTGATGGATGTGTTTATTACTTAGGTTGTGGTGATGGTATCACGGGTGGATGCATATACACCCAAACTCATCAGATTGTTCACGTGAGACCTGCAGGGTTTTTTGTATACCAATTACACCTCAATGAAGCTGTTAAAAAAGATTACACCTTTCTTCCTTTTTATCTTCAACAAGCATACACTACTTTGGTAATAAAAAATACTTGAGTTAGAAAAAAAGAGCTTCAATTTTGCAAACAAGCTCTGATCAGCCCCTCACTCCCAAGCTGTTGTCGATCAGCTTAGATATCAACCTAGATATTCTGTCTTAGACACGGGCAATCCAAATTGCTTTGAAAATGTGCTTAAGAGAGACTTAAAGGGAGATAAACCCCCAAACTGCTCGATTTAAAATTATGTCCTGGCTACGGTTTGGGGTCGTTTTGTGCTCTGAAATGGGATGGTTGGCTGTTGACAGTTTCTGAAAGTGATAAAGCTAAGTGTTAAGCCTAATGGTTTGGCCACAGAGGAAAACCAAATTCCCCCAATGCTGCAGACACTTGTCATTCATCGGAGGTGCTACAAATTCACGATCCTTATCCTCCCAGTTGTGCGTGTCTGTCAGGGACTGTGGGCTGCTCAGAGTTGTATACTATTATTTTTTTATTCATCTCTGGGTCATTTCATCTTCCTGTGCTCGCCATACGAATGGCTGTGCATGAAAATTGTATTTTGTTCTGAATTTCCCACTGTGAAAGATGTTTACTATACATTTATGAAAACACTGCAATAACAAAACCCTTTCTATAGCCTTTCAATTTGCTGTAAGGGCAGATAAAATATTTTTATCTTGAACTGAACTTCACACCTTGGGAGATGCAGTGGGTCCAACTCAGAATAATAAAACACTTCAGAGAAAGGCAGGCGCTGTTCAGATTGGTTCAGAAACCCATGCACTCTACCCGGCAGACCTCCGTGCCTTGAAGAGTACCACCTAAATACACAAACCTAGAACTAATCAGTGCCATGTATGCATCATTAAATAGAAAAAGGATCTGTGTATTTATTAAGTAGTTTCACAATGCGTCTACAGAGATTCAGGGGGACCCAATGAGCAGTGTATCCATAATGCTGGAAAATTCAGGGAAGAGCGTGGCTGTCACCTCAAAGTATTGAAAACTTTGAATCTTCACCTTCGTTTAGGCTTTGGCTTTGTTTTCAATGGAAACTTTTGTCCAGGTAGCTTTGCAGAGTCACACGCAGTCACGAGATACAATACAGAGAGGCCCCTCGTGCTCTTTATCCTGTCTTCCCTCCAACAGGAATATTTTGCAAAACCATATATCACATCATATCCGAGATACTCACGTGGCTGCAGCCCACTAATCCTGCTTAGATTTCCCCAGATTGACTTGTGCTCACTTGTACGGGTGTGTTTCGTTCTACCCGAATTTATTACGTGTGTAGGTTCAGGGACTCACCACCATAGGTAAGATACTGAGCACGTCCATACGAAGAATCTCTTTTTTTTTTTTTTTTTTAAAGAAGATGTTGGGGTTAGGAGTTTATTAATTAATTAATTTATTTTTGCTGTGTTGGGTCTTCGTTTCTGTGCGAGGGCTTTCTCTAGTTGTGGCAAGCGGGGGCCACTCTTCATCGCGGTGCGCGGGCCTCTCACTATCGCGGCCTCTCTTGTTGCGGAGCACAGGCTCCAGACGCGCAGGCTCAGTAGTTGTGGCTCACGGGCCTAGTCGCTCCGCGGCATGTGGGATCCTCCCAGACCAGGGCTCGAGCCCGTGTCCCCTTCAGTAGCAGGCAGATTCTCAACCACTGCGCCACCAGGGAAGCCCCCGAAGAATCTCTTTTATAAACACGTTCACCTCCTCTCACCACCACCTACCCCCATCCCTAACCTTTGTCCTCTACTTGTAAAATCCTGTCATTTCAAACACGTTATATAAGTGGAATCACACAGTATTTGACCTTTTGGGATTGGCTAATTCCAGCATCATTATTCCCTGGAGTTTTATCTGAACGGCTGAGTCCATCCATCATTTGTTCCTTTTCACTGCTCAGTAATATGCCACAGTACGTGCTGTGTGCCGCCGTCTGTTTAACCACTCACCTGTTGAAGGACACCTGGGCTGTGTGTGGCTGGCTATCACAAATACAGCTGCTGTGAACCCTGGTGGACAGGTCTTTGTTTGAGCATGAGTTTCACTTCTCTGGGATAAACGCCAAGCAGAAGGCTTTGGCGAGTTTTGATTTGTACACATTATGGGTAACATTAATACGTTACCCCTATTGGAAGCGAATGCGAGTCACACACACACCAATCAAAGGAGAAATGTAAAATCTTACCCACATCTTGATGCTTATTTCTACATAAACAGAGTACTAAATCTAGAGACTAGGCAGCATTTATGCAGCATCCACCATATGCCAGTCTGTATTCTAGGCCTGCTGTGTGTGCTAACTCACTTGTCCTCATAGAATCCTTAGGATGTACACACTACTGTTACCCCCACTTACAGAAGGAGAGTCACACACAAAGCGCTGAGGTCCCTTGCCAAGTTGCTGCAATCACTTAGAGGTAGGCAGCCTGGCTTGAGAATCCCTCGTTTTAGCCACTATCGATGATCCGAACCTCATTCGCAGATCTGTGGGTCATACCTTCCGGGTCAGCTGAGATGGCAACACTCATTGGGTCGGGTCAGCATTTATCAAGCTGGCTCTGAAAGGAAACAGTACCTGGATTTGTGTACGTAGGACAGTCGCCTCGCTGACTTTACTGCCCCTCAACTCATTGCTCTGATTTAAGCTTACTTTATTTGACCATCTCAGACAGATGGAGGTTTCTTCTGGCTTGTAGATTTCTAAGAAGTAGATTTCACAATCCTCCCTTGGTTACACACTGCAATATTTCACAGCTCTCAGCTGCAGTATGTTCTGCCTTTCCACGTGGCCCAGATCTGTCTTACAGAAAGCTGAGCCCCTGGTCATTAGCCTACCTTCAGTGAAGATGTGGAACTGATGGCCCCGTATCTACTCAGCAACACAACTTAAAGGTACTTGTTTCTAACAGAATCTTGCATGGCTGCTTTACATTAATCATGGAGCTGTCCGTCCTCCAAAGGCATTTCATATTTCTACCAGGCTTATAAAGTATTTAATATTTTCATATGCTCCAGTGTAAAGCCATCTGTTGCAGTGACAGGACAAAATGTTGAAGGCAAGAACGAGCGTATGTTTATGGAAAGATTCCATGAAACGTTAACGAGGCAGATACGTGCTACTCTGGGGTGTCTTGTAGAAAATGGCCAGGGGAATTGGGAAGGCATGACCTCCGGCACTGGTATTTATAAAAAGGCAGTTATAGATAACACATGCTCTTTTATCTCTGTCCTGTAAAGTTAGACTAGATTGTCAATGTACGTGGCGGCAGAGACCTCTTTGAAAGGAAATAGTGGTATCGTCTAATTTTCGGAACTTCATTTCATCTTTGTTTTTCACGTGCTTCGTGTGACGTTTTGTTGCTCTTCTGCACCAGCACGTTGGGAGCCTGCAGCGTGCTAGGCTTGCGTGTTGCTGGAATCGTGTTTCTAGAGAGTTAGAACTGTTTCTCAGGGCCTAACCTCTAACAGCCATGGTGTGGTGTTGCTGATACAGAAACAATCGGATGGGAATCAATTCTGGCTGCCCGCTTGAACATACCAGTGTAGGCACAGTTCTCTAAAACTGTTGCTACACCCCATTGCCCCTTGCTGAACTGAGCTCAGAAAATCAAAGCAAATGCCTCCAAGCTAAGGCCCTGGTGCTCTTGGGGGAAAACATCACGGCTACAAACGCACTGAGTATCGTGTCTGACAGGCACCGTGGGAGGCGCTGTGCATTGGTTGGCTTATTTAAGCCTCCTAAGCATCTTCCCTGGCAGGGGCCCTTGTTGTCTTCATTTTACAAACGAGGGAGCTGTTTTCAAGAAGGTAATTTACCCAAGATTGCACAGCTCACATGGAATGGACCCTGGATCTGACCACAGGCAGGCTAAGTCCGTAAACAGGATGCTTAACTATTATGTTTTATCACTGACGTTGGTAAGAGAAGAGAAGCTTGTTCAGCGCCTTCCGGACCAGTTCTTCCAATGGTGATGTTGGCTGGGACATGCAAGTCAAAATGCAGCAGACTATTGAAGTGTGACCTCTACACAAGCTTCAATTCTCAGCTGCTTTGTGACTCTGTGAATAAAGTTGTTAGTGAACCACAGAGGGAAGCTTACAGAAAGAACTCGGTGTGAAGGGAGAAAAACAACCCCCAATAGTGCTATAACGGAACAAAATCATCTATAGTAACCCCCCAGACCCCTCCTTTATATCAATTTTGAACTATTTTCTACCAACACCTGTGAAAAAGTGTCTTAAATCACTCACCTGCTTTCAATCATATTAATAAACGGATTATGGACATAAGTAAGAACCTAGGTCCCGACTGTAGCCATGTCAGAAGATGACAGTTTCTGGCTAGCTACTCCAAGGTTGATCATGAAATAGTAGAATTCGTGGGAATTTATAAGCAGGCATATATATTTTCTTTTTTCTTTTTTTTTTTTTTTTTGGCTGCACCACGTGGCAAGTGAGATCTTACTTCCCCATCCAGGGATCGAACCCGTGCCTCCTGCATTGGAAGTGTGGAGTCTCAACAACTGGACCACCAGGGAAGTCCAGGAATATATATTTTCAAAAAGAGCGAGACACCATCAGATCAAATTAAGAAAAACAATCAGGGTATCTGAGACAAGAAAGACCATTTAGCTTCTGAATACCGTTGATTTATTTAGGTCAACTCCGTCAGTAGGACGTGAGGGTTTCTTCTATAAGAAACACTTTTAGACCCATAGGTTTTGCTTGCAGGTGTTCATCTCAACAATTCAATTATAGTGATAGGTTATAAACATCATGGAGACAGAACAGGTGAGCAATATGTAATTAATCCCTAACACAATGCCTGGCCCATATTAAGACCTCGATAAATGTTTTCAAAGAAAGTATGATCGGATTGGATTGTGCCAGGATATTTATTGTGTATTACATCCCGGTAAACCCAAGTCAAAATTATATCTATAATAATTGGATAATGTTTTCAGAGCCCTATTGAGGGAAGCATGTTATTCCTACTTGCTAGTTCCCTCTCTCCTAAAGCCGAGAAATGTGGGTATTTTCTGAGTTATGGCCAGAATACTATGCCTAGGAAAAGCAGTGGCATCTGGCCTCACAACTAAAATATTGTCACACTCTTGTATAGGGTATATGGCAAGCAGCAGTGTTCTAGAGCCTTCTCCTCCAGCACACTCCATTGGCAAAAAAAGCAACTTATGGTTAATGCAACAGTGAAAATAAATTATTACCATTCTCTTATCGTGTGACAGGTTAGTAATTAACTTATGTCACCAGTTGGCCTCCCATAACTATGTTTATTCAGCTCTGCGGAGCACTTTTCAGGGAAAAAGGAAAGATCAGCAAGGCATTCTTTGTTTACTGTAGATGCTAAATGCTGGTGGAATACATCTTTTCCTATTGACTAGGAAATAAGTTGGTTGTTACGACATGATTTTCCATTCTTCAAAATGATATGGTGACGCAGGGAACTTGAAAGCTACCCTGGAATTAGAAAAGCATAAAGAAATTGCCCTTTATGTACTAATCGAGCCATTGTGCCTGTTTTCTTTGGGTACTTTTTCCTGTATAGTCACAGCAAAGAGCCGCGTGTAAAGAAAGAAAAGGTATGAAAAATTTTAATTAAAAGAAAAAAATATTTCCCATTGTAGGTTAAGTGCCTATCACACAGCCTAGGAACAATGGTATTAGATTTATAATAAGTACAAGTAAAGCTTTTCATTCCGATTGGATTGGGTGTATTTTTCATCAGCATCTCCCGCATGAGCCATGATTCCAAGACAGAGTCTTGTAATCTCCTGCAGTGGGAATGATTCAGCTTAAAAATCAATAGGGCATGAGGTATTTCAAGTTCTCATTATTGTAATGTGTCAACATCACTTCAGTGACCCCAGAGTCTTATGTTGGCTGGTTTTCCCCCTGATTTATTGTGCAATCTCACAGGGCAAACTATAATTTCACTTGGAATCAGAAAGTCTCCATTTATGGTTTGTGCCCCGGTCTCCAGTCATTAGGGCATTCTCGGGGAATCGATCCCTCCTCTTGTTACTAAGAACTGAATGAAGTTGTCACCCGCTTCGATTACAAAAGCGACTGGTAAAAAGACACGGTGAGGGTGAGTGCCGTGGACGAGCTCTGGTCGGAGAAGGGCTTCCTGGATGTTCGCCTGCTGCCGCTAGGAGGGGTTCCAGCTTTTCTCAGGACGTCTCTTGCAGAAAAGCCCCACCACCGTTAGCATAGTGCTTCCTTTCTTCTTGTGTGAGCTGTGGATGATGTAATTCCCCTTGCTTAAAAGAAGAGGAGAGAGCCTTTCATGAAAGTCTCAGTTCTGGCACATTTCCTAGCATTTGTCGAGTCATGCCAACTCTTCTTAAATACCTGGTCGTCATGCTGAGACTATAAAGCCAGGGTCTTACATCCTTTTCCTAATTGGCAAAATACCCAGGAGCTTAAAGAGACTTCCTGTAAGAAGATGACCCTCTGATTTCAGCATGCCATCGATCAATGCATACGTTCTACTCTGCTCCATACACACACACACACACACACACACACTCACACACACACACACACACACTCAGAGCTCCTTTTATTAGAGGGTATTCAATGAATGTTTATATGACAGTGTCAAGTCATCCTGTAGCACCCATAGTGAGTCCAAATTGCATATCTAATACCTACTACTTAGCAATGGGTGAGAGTGTCTGCCCAGGTCAGCCTCCCTATCTTTTCTTCCTGACCCTCTTGGTAGAGCCCCTTCCTCCTAGAGCTGCCCCAGCAGGGTGGGATGCAATCCCAGTCGTGACCACATGGCTCTTACTCTCTGTTTTTCAGTCTGACCCTGTGCCCTCCAGCTTGGCCAAGTTTACAGGCCATTCTCATGTCTCTTTGCATCTTGCCAGTTGAAAGTTCTTCAACTTCAAGAGCTCAGTTTATCACACTCCCTGAATCTTATTCTTCGACGGATGTTCACTTCATAGACATTGCACTGGGTACTATGCTGGGTGCCAGTACCCCTTTTTCATATTCTTTTCTAAGCTGCTAAATCGAGTAGTTCTTCCTTGAGGCTCCTTATTTATTTATTTATCTTGTGGTACGCGGGCCTCTCACTGTTGTGACCTTTCCCGTTGCGGAGCAACAGGCTCCGGACGCGCAGGCTCAGCGGCCATGGCTCATGGGCCCAGCCGCTCCGCGGCATGTGGGATCTTCCTGGACCGGGGCACGAAGCCGTGTCCCCTGCATAGGCAGGCGGACTCTCAACCACTGCGCCACCAGGGAAGCCCGAGGCTCTTTACTGATGCTACGAGTTCTTCTTGGGTCTCGCAGCCCTCTTAGGACTTGCCTTCTCTTCTGGATTCACTCACTCATTAATTCACTAAGTACTTGATGGAGATCCTGGAAAGTGCTGAAGAGATAGTGGTGAACAAGATAGACTAATTTGCATTCTAGCTGAGGGAAGGTGGGTCCTTGACTTTGAGGGGCTGCTTGGGGCCCCAGAGGGATGAAACCCTGGTTCCCTAGTTTCCTGGGAATGGGCTGGGTTATTCCTTCCTGAACAGAATATTACCTATTAGAGCTTAAACATGACCTCACTTGTCCTTCAGGCACTGGCCTCAGGCAGTGGGAGGAGATGGAAGGATCATGTGGTTCCATTAGCTGTTTCTAACCTGTGGGACATTGTGCAGATCCATCTACAGGGATCCAAATCTACTGTGACCCCAGAGAAAGTTGACATCAGAATCCCTGTCCCGCCCACCATGCCCCCTTCAAGGCCTGTAAAGTTCTAGGAGGAACTTTATAGCCCTCCTATAAAGGAGGCCCTGTGAAGTTCTAGGAGAAACCTCAGAAGAGGCTCCTGAAGCAGTGGCATAATTAGAAGCTCAGGTCTTAACTCCCTAGGTCTCAATATTCTCATCTGTAAAATGGGATGGCAGTAGACCCCATCTTACAAGACCCTTTTAAGAACTGCATGTCATTGTGTATCTAAGAAGGCAGCCTAGTACCTACCACATAGGAGATGCTTAATAAACATTAACTATTATAAGAGAGGGTGAAAAGGGGAGAGAGAAGGTGTATCGATAGTGGATGAATTGTGCTGGCAACTTGTGTATGTGGTCATTTCCATTTTTAACCATCTCACTTCTTTGAACGTTTTTGCCATTAACACCTCACCCTGAATAGAGCTCACCTTCTCTGTGATGATAGGCGCTCCTGGATGGATCCTGTACATCAGCTTCCCTGTTAGACATGGACCAGATACTCTTCTTTCTTGGTATTTTATTCTTTTCCTGCTGGTTCTACATTGAATCCAAATACTACCTTGGGTCATGTCTATGTTATAGCAATCCCATGTTATAACCTGTTCACAATAATATTTATGCAGCCACTGAAAGGATGAGAAAGGTCTAAATGTGATACTGTGGAAAGATGGTAAAATTTTATGCAACTTAGATATTAATATAGATTTAGATGTGGATGAGTGGAACAAAAGAATGGTACAGAGCAGCATATGTAGTGTGATCATATTTGTGTGTATAGACTTACACATATGGATGTCTGGATATATTCTACAAAGACGGACAAGGAACTGATAATAGTGATTATTCAGGAGAAGGGGGCTGAGGCTTCAGGGTAGGAGGAGACTAACAATTCATAATATGCCATTTTGCACTAATTGACTTTTTACCACGTGCTTGCATTACTTTTCCAAGAAAGTTAATTATTAAAAATGAATATCAAGCACAGCCTCCAAATCTTTATTTGTGAACAGCCTTTCTTCATCGCTTTTCCATTTCTCTAGACTGAATTTGATGAAAGAGATGACAGAAACCCGGGGATCCATAACATTTATGCCTTTGTAACAGTTAGCTTTTGCTGTGTAACAAACAGTTCCAACGTTTCAGGGCTTAAAACAAAAATGATTTGTTACCTCATATTTCTCTGTGGCAGCCGCATGGACTAGGCTCAGCAGGGCGTTTTTTTCCGACTGGTTTTGCCTGGGCTTACTTGTGCTCTGGGGCTGGATTTTCTAGAATGGCTTTACTCATGTGGCTGGTGATTTTCTGCAGTGCTTCAGTTTTCCTCTATGTGGTCTCCTCAGCAAACTAGCTCAGTCTTAGTGAGCAGGCTAGCATGGGTGTCAGAGTTCCAAGTGCAGTGAGAAGGCAACCCCTAACTCACAAGCACTGTCCAGCCTCTGCTTACATTATATTTGCTAATATCTGCTTGCATTATATTTGCTAAAAGCAAGTCACACAGCCAACCCCAGAGTCAAGGGGTAAACTGACAGATAGTAAGGAAAGAAACAGCAAGCTCACCTTGAAAAGGTGTCTGCAAACAGGGATGGGGTACGTTTGTGGCCATTATTTGCAACCCACCTCGTCCCTCTTGGAAGCAAGCCATACACTGAAGGGAATGACACCATATGAGAAGGACTTTCCTTAAGCTAGATCTTCCTCCTAAAATTACCCCTGACAGTTGAGCCCAAGACTGTAGTCTCTCCCTTCGTAAGTGCAGCCTTCTATTCGCTGATACCTAGCCATCCTCCTTATCTTTCAAAGTTTAAGGAACGGAGCTAAAAGATATTTTTTCTTCTTTTGGTGTAATGTCAGCCCAGAGGGAGGGTAGTCATATGCCTCTAGTGACACAGAGCATCCCCAAGATAAGGGCCCACATATCTCCAGGGAGTTGTGCACACCTGCCTGATAGGGCCTGCATCCACGGTGTTCTGACAAGTGTGTCTGATTCTGAGCATCCTCACCGTCCTCCTGTTGGGAATCTATTTGCTTTGGATCAAGGATGCTGGTGCATCCAGCTTCGACCTCACATTCCTCTGTCCTTAAACATCAGCTAGTTTATCTCAGAGATCATCTGGGAACCTAATATATTTGTTTTTCTGATTCTGCCAGCACCAGTTGATGCTTCCATTGGCTGATGGATGCACAGATTATGGGAGTAGTGGTAGAGTGAGAAATGCTCTGTGATTCCTTTTTAATGAGAAACTAAATGGCACTCAATTAAGGGTGCTGAGGGCTCAATGTAACAGGCAGGTAGAACTAAGTCTGAGATCTGCCTGCCTACTTTTCAGATGCACTGTGCTTTACTTGACACCTCGGATTGGTAGATAGATTGGCGACTGTGAGAGGTTCTAAGGATGAGTTCTCCCACTGCCATATTACTTTTCTGAATACTCCACGTATGTGCATTTAATTTCAAACTCGCAAACTATTCTACAAAAGCAGAAGAAAGTGTGTCAAGTTGGCGCTTCTATTTAAAAGCCAAAGTCCACTCAAATTGTTTTTCTCTTCTCCAGACGTGGGGATTCTGCCCTAATTATGTGGTTCCTTGCTTGGTGGATGAAGTAGTCCTTTAAGCTGTTGATTGTCAATCACTGTTACATAGTTGTCACTTTCAGTATGTCACCATCAATAGCAGAAACGTAAAACTTGTAGACACTCATTCTCACTCTGACATGCATAACTCAGTTGAGCTCTGTTTATAAAAAGAATCTAAAAATACACAAATCCATGATTAGGAAACATGACTTTCTGAAAGGATCTTTTATTTAACCAACAGGAAAATAATTCCTGGAGATGAATAGTCCTGCTAACTCAGTTATTCATTTATTTCAAATATATCAAGGCCCTACTAAGTGTTGCCGTCGGTGTTAAATGTTGGGTGAAAACTGACGGGGAATCCGTAACCTTGGAGTGTACAGTGGGGTGAGGTTAGGAGAGGAAGTTAGATGGCGGAAAAAAATCAAATAACCACAATAAAAAAACCTATAATTACCATCTGAGATAAGTGTCCTAAAGAAGAGATAACAGGTTCTAGGAAAGCAGAGAGCAGAGGGACCCCACTTAAACGTGAATAGGTCAAGACATGCTCTATTGGAGAGCAGTCGTGGAGCTGACGATGGACGGAGTGATGAAGAGTTAATTAATTTAAGTCAAGGGTGGCCTGGGAAGGTGGTGGCCCTGATGCTGGTCCTTTAGGACAGCAGGAGGGTGTGGGGTGGGAGAGCTGAGAGAGCTCTCCTGGGACTTCAGGAAGGCCACGTGGGAGAGGGCAGAGAATGGAGGGGAGGGAGTGGTGTGAAAGCAGCTGGCAGAGGAGGAGAGGGAGCTGGAAGGAGTCAGAACCTTCAGACCTAAAGAGCTACGGGGAAGGTATTGCATGTACGGGAAGCTCTGTGGGGGGAGGCAGTACCCGTGTGAACACGGCATAGTTAGAGCAACACAAGGAGAAGGTCCCATTGTCGGAAGTCGTGAGCAAGAGGCCGAGGGGATGCGCTGAGATTTCAGCTTCATAAAAAAGTGGGTCACAGCCGAGTGAAGGTGGTTTTTCATCTTGTGACGCCTGTGGACTTATAAGGCAGCCTAACCTTGCCTCTCATGTTCCACTTGCCAGTCTAAAGAATAATAACTGAGAATTAGGATTAGGGTAATAAAAATGAAAGCAGCTAATCTTTATTGAAGGACTGCTCTATGCCAGGCACTGGGCTCATTGTTTCATAGGCATCACGCTTGAGTCTTTCCCTCCTTTCGGCCCCTCCGTTCAACCACCCACACCTCACTCAGCCCCTACCTCCAAGGTACACCCTCTGCCTATCCGATGCTCTGTTTCCACTGCCACACCCTAGTTCAAGCCACCTTTGTTGCCACTTATACAGCTGCAACAGCTTCCCTCCTGGACTCCCCAGGATCTGTGTTTGCCGGCCTCCAATCCATTATCCACGTAAGAGCCAAAATTATTTAAAACATAAATGCATTACACACCTGTGTTCATAGTAGCACTATTCACAACGGCCAAGAGGTGGACGCAATCCAAGTGTCCATCAGTGGATGAATGGATAAACAAAATGTGGTCTGCACGTACAATGGGGTATTATTCAGCCTTAAAAAGGAAGGAAATCCTGCCACATGCCACAACAGAGACGAACCTTGAGGACGTTATACTAAGTGAAATAAGTCAGTCACAAAAAGACAAATGCCGCAGGGACCCACTTATATGAGATACCTAGAGTAGTCAGATTCATAAAAACAGGAGGTAGAGTGGTGGTTACCAGAGACTGGGGAAAGAGAGAAAGGGAAGTTTTGATTTACTAGGTATGGGATTTCAGTTTTGCAAGATGAACAGGTTCAGGAGATCTGCTTGACAGCCGTGTAAATGTACTTAACGGAACTGAACCGTACACTCAAAAGTAGTTAAGGTGGTGTTTATATATATATATATATATATATATATATATATATATATATATACACACACACATATATATATTATATATATTATATATATAATATATATATATTTTTTAATGACAAAAAGAAAAAAAATCTTTACGAAAACCCGTAAATCAATTCAGTTAATCTCCTAGTTAAAATTCCCCAATGGTGTCCTATTATGCTTAGAAAAAAACAACCAAAAGCAATCCAAAACAAAACAAAACAAAATTGACTGCAGTCCATAGGATCCCATAACATCTGGTCTCTGCCTACCTCAAAGACCTCATTTCTTTGCAGTCTGTTTCTTCTTTACTTTGTTCTAGCCTTTCTCTTTTATTCATCTTAAAACATGTCAAGGTCATTATAACCCTTTGCATTCATTCCTTCTTTAAAACATAACACACTTTCCCTAGATTCATAAGATGAATTTTTGCCATAGTTCAGGCTGCAGATTCAATTTAAAGAAAACATTTATCGATAATAATAATAATAAAAATAACAAAAATAAGAAGAAAAGCTTCCCTGGTGGCGCAGTGGTTGAGAGTCCGCCTGCCGATGCAGGGGACACGGGTTCGTGCCCCGGCCCGGGAAGATCCCACATGCCGTGGAGCGGCTGGGCCCGTGAGCCATGACCGCTGAGCCTGTGCTCCGCAACGGGAGAGGCCGCAACAGTGAGAGGCCCGCGTACCGCAAAAAAAAAGAAAAAAAAAAAAGAAAGAGTAGAAGAAGAAAAAGAAGAAGGGGAATGAGGAAGAGGAGAAGGAGGAGGAGGAAAATAATAAGATGCTAATTATTGTTGTTATCATTAATATTATTAATTTTATATGCCTCAGTTCTCAGACCCGTTTCTCATTACTAAAAGAGTATAGAGTTTCCATTTTACAAGATTTTACTTGAATGGCATTCACCATCCTTTTGGGTGAGATTTTTAAAGTCTACCACTGACCTTGAAAATGGACTGATTTTGTTCCAAAGAAATGACAAAGGTGTTGTTTATGTTTGAAGGTTTCCAAGATGTTTATACAGAGAGAATCTTCCAGTAAAACCACATGGTCTGGTAAAGGCTTTCTTCAGGGCTAGCCAATGGATTTAAAATTTGGTAAAAGCTGGATTTGAGGAAATGTGAAGTGAACAACGATCACTCTGATCATGAGGGAGAAATGTCGTGAATGATGGAAGACTCCTCCAAGGCACGCGTGGGGATAGCCAGCCTCAGACAGTTGGCCATGTGTGTTGGGGACCTGCTTGTTCCTGTGCTCGAAGCAGCTGCATGGTTGTAGCTTTCCTAGGGATGCTCACAGTTACGGAAAGCTTCTGACTCAGACTCCCCATCTCCTGAGCTCTTGGCAAGAGTCCATAGAGAGGGACTTGCCTGGTGGCACGGTGGTTAAGAATCCGCCTGCCGATGCAGGGGGACAGGGGTTCGAGCCCTGGTCCGGAAAGATCCCACATGCCGCGGAGCAACTAAGCCCGTGCGCCACAACTGCTGAGCCTGCGCTCTAGAGCCTGCGCGCCACAACGACTGAAGCCCAAGAACCTAGAGCCCGTGCCCTGCAACAAGACAAGCCACCGCAATGGGAAGCCCACGCACCGTAACCAAGAGAAGCCCCCGCTCACTGCAGCTAGAGAAAGCCCACGTGCAGCAGCAAAGACCCAACGCAGCCAAAACTAAAATAAATAAATAAATAAGTAAAATAAAATAAAATAAAAAATTAGATAAAAAAAGAGTCCATAGAGAAAAAGAAGGTGATAACGCATGTATTCTCTCTTTCTCATTATAAAGATTTTTTTATATTAGCCCCTTTGTCTCATGTGGCTGGCATTGAACAACAATAACGGAACCATGATTGGATTCTGCAGGCATATCTGAAAGCAGCTTTTCAGGAAGCTCAAGTTGAAGAGTTTTTGAGATTTGAACTGCTTTTGTTCATGGAAGGTCACATGCTATGCCGTAGAAGCCGGTTTCCTCATGCAAGTCTGCTCTTGTTCTAGACAACATGCAGAGTCGCTGACCTGGCTAAGCCCCTTTCCTAAGAAACTCGTGCTTTTGGTCACAGAGGGGACCAGGTGAGGAACAGCACGCACAGATGACAACACACTATTATCATTCATTGGTTCACTGACTCCCTAAGAAATCGGAGTCTATTGGGTTTCACATGATGCAGAAGTCAGTAAGGATGAAAGCTTGCGTGTTCCTCTGGAGAGTTGGTACCAAATGAATTTTAATGGTCTCAATCTGTCCCACAAACACAGTTGGATACTCTGTTGGGCAATAAAGTTTAAAGGTTGGAGAAACTCCAAATCTGGGCACAGAGAAATCTCTGCTTCTTTGTCCCAGCCTATTAGAAAAAAAAAAAAGAAAGAAAAACAATTCATTGCCAGTACCTGGCAGGGATGCTGAAGGTTTCTGTCATTTGTTAAGTAGCACAGCACCCTTGAAAAGCTTTACTTGTGCAGAAAAAGAAACAAAAATCAAGACATGCTCTCTCTGGAGGCTGACTGATAACAATTCCGGGCATAGAAGTCAGGGAGTGATCTGAGCCCTGGCATGTACTGCTTTTCTCTCCACTGTTATGTCAAGTGCTGTCACACGCTGCAAGATGAAGATGAGGGGTGGCTTTTTTAAAGTACTGTCTGGGTTAAAGGCATCTCGGATCACTGAGGTAGACTGCATCAGAATGACTTCCCCAACCAAGAGCAGAGAGTGGAGGCAAAGTCCGGGACTCCTGCTGGTGTTACAATGGTTTGATGGAAAAGCCCATGGAAGATCAACAAAGAGAAAGACAGGGAAGGAGAGAAGAGTATCATCTTTGGAGTTGTCGGAACCGGGCCATCGAGGGCTTCACAAAAAGATGAGGAGGATAGGCCAGTATACCTGATTCCACTTTGGCTTCCCGTATGCAAGTTTTTAAAAGTTCACCCTGCACTTTTCTAACTGTCTATCATGTGGCTGAAATATGTCCCTCTTGGTAGATGGAGAACATCTTATGCAGAAAAAAAAAAAAAAAAGACCTAGAAATTTTCCTTCTGTCTTCCTAAGCACTGAACTGACGTGGGAGAATTTAAAAACAGGCCCTCTTGGAATCAGAATGAGTTTTCGTGCCTGCAGAGGCAAGGAGCCTATGGAAACTACTAACTGGCATTGCTGAGAATAATTATTGTCAAATTGAGCCCATTGTGAGAAGTCCTCGGAGATAACTGTCCTGGCTAGAGTGAGCACCAAAGAGGGAATTTTAATATTTACTGACTCCCTGGTGAAGAAAGAAACCTTTTGCTTTATTAAAGGCAGAGGTGATGGTAATTTGCATTAGTGGAATGCATTAGTGACATACACCATAGGACATCATGACAGTTATAATTTTTTTGGGATAAGCTGTTGTCCAGAGGCGATGATTCAAATTCCACCAGTGACTTTTCTCTTTATAGAAGTGTCTGGACTTTAAGTCAGAATTTTCTTATATTGAAAATATCTTGGGGACTTCTCTGGTGGCACAGTGGTTAAGAATCCACCTGCCAGTGCAGGGGACGCGGGCTCGAGCCCTGGTCCGGGAAGATCCAACATGCCGTGGAGCAACGAAGCCCGCGAGCCACAACTGCTGAGCCCGCGTGCCACAACTACTGAAGCCCGTGCACCTAGAGTCCGTGCTCTGCAACAAGAGAAGCCACCGCAATGAGAAGCCCGCGCACCGCAACGAAGAGTAGCCCCCGCTTGCCGCAACTAGAGAAAGCCCACGCGCAGCAATGAAGACCCAACACAGCCAAAAATAAAATAAATAAATACATTTATTTTAAAAAAGATAAAAAAGAAAATATCTTGATTCTACAGGAAACCAGAGAGTCTGCTGAGCTCTTTATAGGAAAATCCATCTCGTGAAGCCCATGGGACTGTCTGTATACCATTTCACAATGACCAAGTCTTCTCCAAAGACTTTTCATGACCAGAATAAGAGAACAGGGGTGCTCACCCGTGCATTTCTTCGACAAAAGCATACATTATAATTTTTTTTAAAAAGAGAAACTTCACTCACAGTTGCTCAAAGTTCAAACAGTGGGTAAGATGGGGAATACATTGCATTCACGCCCTGGGCATGTTTTTCTTTAGAGGGAAGTCATCGAGCAGAAGGCTAGACGTGGGGAATGTTTAGAGTCCAGTCAGAGCCTAATGGTAGGAGTCCTCTGGACCAAGCCTGGATGTTTTGTAAATTAGAGGAGCGGCCGTTTTAGCCTTCTGCCCCGATGGATACCCATGACTGATTCTAAGAGAGGGATGCACCCATTTCCAGAGCCACCCTGAGAAGATGGGGATATTTGTGGGATCTCTCCTCTCTAGTCCAGTGCCAATAAACTCCAAGGACCCTCGTTGTCTTGTGTCTTGAGCATCTTGACCTTAGTATGAGAGGATCTGGCTAAGGAGAATGTTAACTCCGAGTGGCCCTTGCATCTTGTCAGTACTTACTTCCATCTTTTGTCATTTAAACCTCAGCTTCTGGGACTTCCATGGCAGTCCAGTGGTTAAGACTTTGACTTCCAATGCAAGGGTGTGGGTTCGATCCCTAGTCAGGGATATAAGATCCCACATGCCTCGTGGCCAAGAAACCAAAACCTAAAACAGAAGCACTATTGTGACAAATTCAATAAAGACTTTAAAAATGGTCCACGTCAGGGACTTCCCTGGTGGTCCAGTGGCTAAGACTCCACGCTCCCAATGCAGGGGGCTCTGGGTTCGATCCCTGGTCAGGGAACTAAGATCCCACATGCTGCAACTAAGAGTTCGCATGCCACAACTAAGACCCGGCACAGCCAAATAAATACATAAATAAAAATCTCTTTAAAAATATATTTAAAAAAATAAAAAACTTAAAAAAAAAAAAAAAAATGGTCCACGTCAAAAAAAATCTGTTAAAAAAACAAGTCAGCTTCTGAATTTGGTTTTGGTATGGAGGAGAGGAGCAGAGGGATTTTGTGATGGGTCCGTTCTTTTTATCCACGTCCCTTCCCACATGTCAAGGTAGCACAGTGCTGAAGAATCCGAGTCAGCCCGTTCTAGGCTGGCTTCAAATCCTTGCTCTCCAATCCATTCTTAGCTGTGAAATCTTGGGGACCTTGCCAACCTGTCTAAGCCTCAGACATCTCATCTGTAAGCTAATGAGAGCAAAACGTTTTCTATGGGGTGGGGGGGTGAGGTAAGATTAAATGAGTAAAATGAAAATAGGGCACTTAGCGCAGTGCTTGCCATATGGCAAAGGCTCAGCAGTGGTGGCCAGTATTAGGACTGGACTGCTGGCGGTGGTTCACTCAGCTGCACGTCCGTTGGGTGCCAGCTCTGTGCTCAGATAGCAGGGCTCATGGTCTCATATCTAGCCATGGGAGATTTTCATGGAAAGAGGTAACACGTTTGTCCCGTCACTCTGGGTAGAATTTCCAAGACAATGACTCCACCATTTATTTCCATGAACAAAGGAACACCAGTCAGTGAGGGCAAGAGAATGAAATGGTCCCATGGACCTAGAATAGTTCACACGATCTAATACCAGCACTTGAGGGGGAGTCGGGCCCAAAGAGATCCCAGAGTGGAAGACAAGGGCTGTCGGGAAAGATGAAAGTAGGGAGAATAGAGATGGAGTAGATCCAGTAACACACCTGGTGAACTTTGCAAATTGCCTCTATTTACCTCGGACAGATCGTTCTGACTGCAGGGCAGGAAATCTTTCTTCTTATAGGGAAGCAACACCTCAAGGCATAGACCATGTTGTTTTTTAAGCCCACAGTCATTAGTCTTCCAGAGTGATCCTCACTGGGATTAGGTGAACCCAGAAATAATCAGCCCCCAAGGTCGTGTTTCCAGCCAGTGCTCTTTCTGATTCTGAACTTGGCCAAAGCCACACCCTCCATCCTTTGGGGATGCTGTTTGCTTAAAAAGATGTTAAGGATGCCGTTCATGACACCCACGTTGGCATTCTCTTTCTGCTTCGTCTTACCATATTCATCTGACGTTGACCTCTGACGTTGACCTCCACAGTGAACCCCCGGAGTTCAGTGTGGAGGTTTAGCAGCGTCCCTCCTTCAGAGGGTTCAAGGGCAATCAATCGCCTTTGCTTTACTGGCTCCTTCAAACAGCAGGTCTGGTCCCCTGCTGAGATCAGGTTTAGCTCAACTCAATAATTTTCCATTTAAAAGCAGCCACCTAGTTCACAATCTTTTATTTTTGTCCCAGCAATGTTTACAAATGTGCTTTAGCAGTGGGGAGTGCAGGCACCCATGCGTGGGTGCGTTCCCAGTGGAGCCCTCAATGTGCCTACCCATCCCTGTGTCTGTGTATGGTCTGCCTCTCATCGGACACCACACACTGTCTCTCCTTCAGGTGTTGCTCAAGGCTCTCCCTTCCTCTGTAGATCTGCGATTCCTACCAACAATAACAGCAGCATCAGTAATAAGAATGCTTATCATTATTATATTACTGTAACTATTATTATGATTAGAGTAAGGAGGAAGACGTGGGGGTCAAGAAGATGACGAGGAAGAACAACAAAGTGGCAGTAGTAGCAATAACAGGAGGACATCTTTAGCACAGCCACCAATAATTTATAAAAGAAGGGAGGAAGGAAGAAGTGAGCATGTATTAATGGTTTGCTATGTGATCGGCACCCTGGCCAAAACTTTACATTCCTTCTCTTCTATAATCCTTTCCAGGGTTGTATGACATGAATCATTTCATCATCCTCATTTTAAAGACAAGGATGCTGAGGCCTAGAGGGCTTACTTTTCTTTCCTCTTTCTCTCCCTACCAATCCCTTGTGTACTCAGCTGTTGGACTGTCTTCCTCTGGCACAGTACCGGTGCCCCTCTTCTCTCAAACAACCTTCAGGAATTCCCGGAAAAGTACAGCATCAAAACCAAAACAAACTTATGGTTACCAAAATGGAAACATGGGGGGGGAAGGGATAAATTAGGAGTTTGAGATTAACAAATACAGACTACTATATATAAATAGATAATCAACAAGGGCCTACTATATAGCACAGGGAACACTACTCAATATTCTGTGATAACCTATATGGGAAAAGAATCTGAAAAAGAATGGATATATGTATATGTAAATGAATCACTTTGCTATACACCTGAAACTAACACAACACTGTAAATCAACTGTAATGTAAAGTAAAACAATAACAAAAAACTAACAGAAGAGGCTGAGATTTAGAGTCCTCCCATTCTGGTCCTGGGCCTTCTTTCCTTGGAGTCTAAGACAGACTGAGAGGTTATCAATCTTCTTCCACTCACAGCCAATGGCTGTCTACACTGTTCCCAAGTCACCCTTGAGACCAGCCACTTAGGTAGTTTTCTCCCAACAGAGCTTTTTTCTTGATCAAAATATAGCTATGATTTCCCATGCCTACAGAATCGAGACCACATTGTCTCCTTAATCTGCATGCCTTCTCCTCCCATTTCTGAAAACCCTCCTCTGTTCCCACTTTATTCCATGCCTCTACTATACTTATTTTTGGGTTACTGGACCCAATTCCAATGTGTGTGTCTGTGTTGGGTGGGGGAGTGCTTCCCACACACCAACAAGCAATTCTGGGACGCCAGCCGAGTGTCCAAAATTCAACTCAGTTCTGACACTGTGCACCTGGAGACAGCATCAGATTCCACAGGTGAAGGGCTCAGTCCCACAGACCATCCCCTTACCACACAGACTTCAGACACCCATCTCAAGTCCAGGTTTGTCACCTGTGCTTCTGACTGACTGGCTATAAGTCACAGGTTCCTGTGACCTTGATTAATTTGCTAGAGCAGCTCACAGAACTCAGGGAAACATTTTACTTACTAGATCACCGCTTTATTGTAGAGGGATATAACTCAGGAAGAGCCGGCTGGAAGAGAGACACAAAGCAAGGTGTGGGGAAGGGTCTGGAGCTTCCATGCCCTCCCCAGGTGCCACTCTCCCCAGAGCTCCACGTGTTCAACAACCAGGAAGCTCTCTGAACGTTGTCCTTTTGGTTTTTTATGGAGGCTTATTATTGGGTTGGCCAAAATTTTCGTTCGGTTCTTTCCGTAACATGGTACGAGAACCCGAATGAACTTTTTGGCCAACCCAGTACATGACAGCCAGGATTGGTTAAATCATTGGTCAGTGGCACTTGATTCAACCTCCAGCCCCTCTTCCTTCTCTGGAGGTTGCAGGTTGGGGTACTGCAAGTTCTAACCCTCTAACTGCGTGCATGGTTTATTCCCCTGGCAACAAGCCCCCATCCTTAGATTGCCTAAGGGCTTTCCAAAAGTCACCTCACTAACATAATAAAAGATACCATAATTGGCTCTTATCACAGGAAATTACAAGTGTTTCAGGAGCTCTGTGCCAGGAACAGGTGGAAGACCAAATACATATTTCTTATTATAAATCACAAAGTCATGATACTGAGCTAGCATTGTCTTCAGTATACTTTCATCTACTGTTTTCTTTTCTTTTCTTTTCTTTTTCTTTTGGCCACGCATGGCTTGCAGGATCTTAGTTCCCTGACCAGGGATTGAACCCGTGCCCTCGGCAGTGAAAGCGCGGAGTCCTAGCCACTGGACTGCCAGGGAATTCCCGAATCTACTATTTTCTTTATCTGGAATACCTCCTCCAGCCACTTGAAGGCTGCCACCCATCCTAATCTCTAACTGGACAAATTCTGCTCTTTTTTTTTTTTTTTTTTTTTGCGGTACGCGGGCCTCTCACTGTTGTGGACTCTCCCGTTGCGGAGCACAGGCTCCGGACGCGCAGGCTCAGCGGCCATGGCTCACGGGCCCAGCTGCTCCGCGGCACGTGGGATCTTCCCCGACCGGGACACGAACCCGTGTCCCCTGCATTGGCAGGCGGACTCTCAACCACTGCGCCACCAGGGAAGCCCCTGCTCTATCTTTTAATACCTAGCTCAAATGGCAGCTCTGCAAAATGTTCCTTGATTCTCCCAAATAAAATGAGTTTATGGAATGAGAGTTATGTATATACATCTACAGGAACAGCTGAGTCCTGTGTTTAAACTTCCTGGCTTCAAATTTCAGCTCTGCCTGATACTAAGTGGGTGACTTTAGGTAAGGGGCAGTAACCTGCCCAAGCCTCAGTTTCCTCATCTTTAAAACAGACATAAGCTTCAGACCGGCCTCATATAGTTGTGAAGATTAAAAAATGGTGATTGTAAAACACCTAACAGTGCTCAACAAACGGTACCTGCTGCCGTGTTGTTATTATGATTATTTTGTATGTAAGTGTTTAAAAATGTCTGTGGTTTCAGAGTAAGAGATTCTCAAGTATGAGGCTTATTCATTTTTATAACCCAAACACTTTGCACGGTGACTAGTTCATAAATAAAATCCAGCACTTTCATGGAATTGAAAAAGGCACCTTTTCACTAAAAACAGGCACTGGAAGACGATCGTTACAGTTTATTGTAACGATTTTGATCACCCACCACCAATCATTTGGGAGTAAAATGAAAAATCTTATTTTCTCCATTTTCATCCCCTGGATTTAGATAATTTAGATTAAACACGCATTTTTTTAGTATTATATTTAGTAATTCCCCCTATATCTAACAGAGTACTTTGCAGTAGCAGAAAATTGTGTAACCATAGGAGGACAGGCAGACGATGGACTATTATGGGGATGCTGTATTTGGGAAAGAACCCTGATCTTTGCATATTGAGATCTCCTAGTGAAAACTACCCTCTTTCCCCCTACAAAACATACTCTGGGGTCAGAGATAGAGGACCAGGCTTCATCTGGAGCTGTAAGCATCATCTCCTACTGATACAGATACTGACGTTATGAATTTTCCTTTTAGCCTCTTTATCCAAATAACGATACGGAAACGTGCAGACATGTGTCCAAACCAAACTTTTGTGACAGGATTACCGGCTCACTGTGGACCACTTGTTAGCAAGAAACTTCCCAGCACAAGCCGGTTCCTAATTTAAGCCCTTGGCTAGTTTCTGACAAGCCACTTTACGGCAGGGCGTGATGATATACGGCGTTCCCCAGCTCCACTGCGTGCATTTTGACATCACCCACAATCCCGCATATTCAGTTTGCTCCCATCCAGAAATAACTGTTCTCCCTTCACCTTTAGTATTCAAGGTTGTGTCCTGATCCCAATACATCTGTGTTTAGGGCAAAACTGGAGGGTTGTCAGTCAGTCTTATGCATGACACTTAATTACTCCCTAAAGCCTCTTTTTCTCCTTCCCAGCTGGTTAAAGAAGTAGAGAGCTCTCATTTCTGACACCAGCATCTCCCCTCTCCTGACGGGCTTCTTTTTGGCAGCATTTACTCTTATGCCTCCACTGCTGAAGTAGGAGGGGATCTGAGGATTTATGTTCAAGGAGAATTTAGAAATGCTTTGTGTTTCAGAGAGTGCTTTGCCTGGGACTCTAATACTTGGGACTCTTAAAATTCCGCAGACAGGGCTCTGTTGCTGAAATAAAACAGCCACTCTCATGTCCCCCATTGACTCCAAAGCCCATCTTCGCCCATAATGGACTTGACTTTCAAATTACCCTCCCCATCTTCTGCCACATCCCTTTATGCCCAGGATCCTTTTTTCAAGTACTCAAATTTTAGCTTGTCTTCATTGGTTACTGCTTGATTTTCTAATTTTTTGAAGTACATGACCATGGATCGTGTGAGAAATACATTTCGTTATGGGGTCTTGGGCCCTAACATTGATGACGATGGTGATGATAATGGTGATGATGACCATTTTGCGTTTAGAAGAAATGATACCCACCCGGTTGAAATGATGTTCTTGATGCCTCACTGGTTTTGGTGAGTTCATTTTTGTGTTTGTTGAACCAATTCAAATTGTCAGTCTTTCTGTAGTCTCTTTTCTTTCCCGGAATTTTGCTGTTCCTGCAGTGGATGAAAATATGGATTTGTCTGTTAGGATGTCTGAGAAAATGAGATTGATAGCCAGCCATATGGTTTGTACTTGATGTGTCTTGATTAAATTGAGGATTGTCTGGTCCAAATGCCATGCATAGTTTTAGAAGGAAATGGTGGTTAAGTAAGGTCTTTATCAGACTTCAGGAGGCCAAAAAAAAGAAAAAAAATCATTGCAGATAATAGATCTGGGGAAAGGGACAGCTGATAGATTCACTGTTCAGTCTCAAGCCTTGGGGAGTCACTGGGAAAGGAAAAGAGAACTAGCAATGGACCAGGTGATTACCTGTGTTATTTAAATTAATGTTTCCATTTTATAGATGGGAGCACTGAGGCTCAGTGATTTTAGACAGTTTTCTCAGGGTCCCAGACACCTGATTCAAATTAAAAATTATGCTCCATTCACTACTTTGCTTCTGCTTAAAAATGTTCAAACATTCTGGGCCCATTCATCAGGGAGATGGAATTCAACCCAATTCCATTGCCTCTAGTTCTTGGGTCTTATTGATGCTGCCCTAGCCTTGCCTCGAGTGTTGCCCAGAGCCCCTGCCCTTTGGAGTCTGTATATCCTATAGGTATGTATATCCATGCGTGTATATATATATATACACACAGAGACACACACACACACACACACACACACACACACACATCTGTGTGTGTGTGTAGAGCTTGCATTTATACAATTTGTAGAATTAGCAGAAGTTGTGCCTCCTTCTTCCCTGAAGCCAGCAAAAGCAGGGATGCCATTTGGCCAGAGTTCAACCTCTTACATATTTTGTCCCTGGCTTATCTCCTGGAGGGGCAGGAAAATGAAGGGGAAACTCTTTTCTCAAGGACTGTGAGAAGATAGATGCCTTAGTCTCCCTACTTTCTCCCTTCTCAATGAGAAGCTGCTACACACCCTATGCAGGTATAAAGTGGAAAACTTGATTGGCCAAACCAGCCAAACCGCCTGTGCAGTCAAAATGGGAGGGCACCGTCAGCATCACTGATCCCTCACATGGGATTGATAATCCCCGCCCTGCCTGGCACACCGGGTTGAATGACGATCAAATGACAATATGTATGGGGATTCTTTGTGGGCTAGAAAGGGTCAGATGAGGCTAGACCAGCGGCACCATTGCATCAGATTGCCATGATATTAGTTACGACCAGCTGTCTTTGTGAGAGGAAATTCTATACAGTGGAGTCAGCCCAGCCTTCCATGCAGGGCCCCCAGCTCCTAAAAACCCAGAAAACATTCCTTTCTGATGAAGATTCTGCAAGAACTACCAATTACCCACCACCCATTTTGTGCCTCACTCTATATTAGCAACCCCGTATACGTTTCTCATTTAATCTCCACGGGGCTTTGTTATTACTACTTTGAAAAGACTGAGGCGTAGAAGGGTTAAAGGATTTGCCCTACTCAGCCAACTAACATATGCTCTCGCTGTGGATTTGAACTTATCCTTTTAACCAGCTGCTCTAAGGATTGAGGCTCTGCCTGGGATCAGTAGGAATGATAGTAAACTTACCAGTCTTGCTTCGTCGTGTGAGAGGAACAGGAATAAATATTAAGAAGCCATTTGTGTTTCCACTCTTCCCTTGCTAGGGTTTCTTATTCTGTGACCGGAGACCAGCCATGTTCAGTGATTTACCTCATTCGCAGAATACTTAGGACCTCTTTAGGGCTCCCATTGCAACTTGCTGTATGCAGACAACTTTGCTGAATTAAAAGCTTCCCAAGTTCTGGTGGAGCGTCTTCCTTAAAGTGGTGATGTATGAAGATTTTAACACGATGTTGATCCAAGGGTTCTGTTATTATTGAACTGTAGGTTGTTAAATTGCGGATTTAGAGAATGGATTTTTTAATGGAACTGCCGAATCCTTGTGAGGATCTCACATTTGTCCGCCTTCCTTCGAGGTTTGTAATGAGATTATGTGTTAAGAGATACTTTGTAGGCTACCAAGTACTAAATATTTTTTTTTAATCTGATTTATTATATCAGTTGACACACAGTCTGTGGACACTTGGTAAAAATTCTAAAATGGAATTACTCAACCTAACTTCTGTATCAGTAGGACTATTTGGTTATAAGCAAGAAAAAGTGGCTTGGGTCACTTAAGTAGAAAAGATATACGGACCCCTGTGGATTGAAGGGAAGCGTGGTGACCAGGCTTGAGAAGGGCAGGAACCAGGGCAGCCCCAAGGGCCTCAGTGGCAGGAGCCCTGCTGAGTTCGCTCCTGACACCATCAGAGGGATGAGTGAACTCCATCAGTGTTCAGCCTCTGAGTGACCTAGATCGGGTCAACTGCCTGCCCTTTGATTCGGGAAGACCGAGACATCTGATTAACACTCCCACCAACCTGTGTCCAGTGGGGCAGAGGAAATTCCCCCGAAGGACATTGGAATCCTATTATCAACAGAAATCAGGCAGATACTGCACAGAAAAAAAAAAATTTTAATCTCTATAAAGTAACTGTGGGTAATTACATTACCCAGGGTTAATAAGAGTGTAGGGGAACAGTAATTCTAAAGAGGTGTCAATTGGCATACATTTTTGGAAGGATGGTTTGTCAGTTTGTATCAAAATCTTTTCACCATGTTTAGATCCTTTAATCTAGTAATTTCACTTCCAGGAATAGAGACTTATTTTAAGGCAACAATCAGGCAGATGGTAAACATAGGTATACTAGATGTTCAGTATGGTATTTTTCAATAATTGTGAATAAATGGAGACAAAAATATCTAACAATGGAGTATTGGTAAAATTATAGCAAGTAGAAATCATGACAGGGAAACTTAAAAGGCTGTGTTAGTGTCACTTTTTGGTCAAAGAAAAGGTATATGTACATTTTTAAGAATGGATATGTTAATTTTTAAAGCCCAAGACATGTCTTTCAGACATTCCAGTTTAATTACATTTCTCCTCCTAGTTTAAATTTAATTAAACTTTTCCTTGTATCCCTCCCTCCCTCCCTTCCTTTTCCTTTCTGTCTTCCTTACCTATAACACCATCAATCATACATGTTAAGGTCATATTCTGTTTCCAGGAGGGACTTGTGGGCTAAGCTGGAAACTTTCTGGCTGATCATAGCCTTCTTTGGATAAACCTCGTGCGTGCGCGCGCACACACATACACGCACACAGATGTATCCCAAGTTTTGAAACTTGAATTTAGATATGCTCCCTGAAAAATCAATCATCTTTATCTCCTTGAAAATTATTATCCTTAAAGCTAAATAATGAGGGATCCTCCTGTTTTCTGAAAGTGGAGGGCTTAGGGTTGGAACTTGGAAATGAAATCCTTATCACTCGTCCATTTTCATCCTGTGTCTTAGTCTTGAATTAGAGTTACTGGAAGGAGAATGGTCCCTTTGCAGGGCTCCTGGACATCTAAGCCCGGGAATTAAGAGTTCAGCTCTCACGTTCTCACCAAGGTTACCGACCAGCTTCTACAAAGCCAAATATTTGTTTTCTAATAAAAGTGGAAGGAGATTCGGCAGCGTAAAAATGCCCTTGCATCTAGAAAAACTGGCATCTGTTTTCTTTGAATCAGTTTCCAAGGATTATGCAGCACATTTTAATGGTGCTCGGGGGACCTGCAGTGTGTGTGTCTGAAAAATGAGGAGGAACATTTTATATGTCTCCCAAGCAGATAAACCTCGCCCTGCCCCCAATGAAGAGATCGTAAAGCAAAGTGTTATTAATCCAGGAGTGATGGGAGGGAATGCCATGTTTCCAGAGATGATATTTGTTAAAATATGGATGATGAACCACCTTCCCATCTTGGATTAATTTTGACCCGGGCTGGCCATTCATCAGGAAATGCATAATTCCATCGTATTTAGGGGATTTTGGAAAAAGAATATTTATGAAGACATCAACTTCAGTCAATGAAATATGACAGTTAAAAGACTACAAAATGTGCCTCAGCTTGGCTTAAGGAGACTAATTCTGGATGAAGCTGTTTTTATTAATTTAGCTGGTGGGAAGATGTGGGGTGGTTTATCAAGTTAAATGTTACCTACTCAAGAATCATAACTAGTCGGGGGATTAAATAAACAGGTTAATATTAATAACCATGTTAATATTTCACTAAGGTTAAATAACCAGACTGCCACAAAAAGTACCTAAGAAAAGGTATCTTGAAAGATACCCTTAAAGGTGTCTTGAAAGTCAATTTAAGATGTTTGTACTTAAGTGAGAAAGGGAGGGTCTTGAGGAAATTCATGTTTGACATGAAACACCCGTGTCAGCTGATGAAGAAATGAAAGAGGGAGAAGAAAGAAAGAGAGGGAGGAATAGAGGAAGGGAAGAAAGAATCAGTGGGGTTAGTGGTGGCTGAATGCAGAGACTGAAAATCAGGTAAAGATGACGCCAAGACCTCTGACTCTGAGGTTCGAAAAAATGGGATTAAACAGTTGGAGGTGCCATTTTCATCACTAAAGTAACCAAATGTTCATCCCTTGGAAGTGCAATGGGATAAGAAGATGAAGCGAGCACGTGACATTTACTTGACACAAACGTGAATGAATACGCACCTCACCTCACCTCACCACGCCCATCCTTCACATCAGAGCCTTCAAAGCGTGTTCTTCTCTCTCTTTGTCTCGCTCTTTACTCTTTCTTCTTAGGTTAAAACTGTATGAATATTATCTTGGAAATAGAGACCAGAGCTTCCTTTGGACATACTCTATTTATCCTAGCAACTTAGTATTTCCTACAAAAGATCACTTAGAAGCCCCCTCACAGAAATGAAGCTTCTGGCAGGAAGTTTGAGTGAAGAATCTAATTTCATACTGATCAGTGAATTAATTCCCACATTAAGAAAAGGAGGGGCCCTTGCCCCAATGTTTCTGCCACTGACCATTGAGTAATTAAGCATTGGGTTCCAATCATTATGGTTAGGACCAGTGGGACCATTTCTCTTCTCTGCATGGGAGGGGCATTATACCAAGCACATTCGCTACTGCTGTGAAAGGTTCATTGTAATTTATCTCGGTTTAGTCACCACCCAGGAGGTTATACCAGTGTATACACCAGTCACACCACATTGCTTTCGAATGTGGTTGCTGGTGCCACAGTAATGCTTATGTTCTAGCCGTGGGGTAGATGCTTCACACACAGTATTTCATTTAATATTAAATAAAATACCCTGTGGGATAAGGATTATTACTATCTCCATTGCACATAAAAGACATAATCTCACAGAGATTAAATAAATTGCCTCGTCCATTTGACCGAAGACAAATTCAGATCCAGAAAAGCAACTTAAATCTGTGCTTTTAAACGTTAGTTTACATTGGCTCCCAAAGGAGTTTGACTAATTTATCCAGTACTTTTTGTACCGGTGCCCTTTCTTTTTAAATTAATGTATTTATTATGGAATATGTTAAAATATTTAAAAAATTCAAAATTTATAAACGGTATGTAGGGAAAAGTAAGTCTTTCTACCCAGGATCTCTGGCCCCTCATGTCCCATCCTTGGCAGCAGTTACTCTCAATCTGTTTCTTTTGTCCCTTCCAGAGAGGGTGTAGATGTATCCTAAGATATATTTGTGTATACCCGTTCCTGTTCCCCACCTGTGATAATGCATGCTATGCATGCAATGCAGTGCTTTCCCCCCTACTTAATATATTTTGGTTATCTTTCATACCTATATCATCAGCCTTTGGAATACATGGATGCATATTCAAGATACGTTCATATTCAAGATATGGCCATGTAACTTGGTAGATTATCGGCTGTCACATTTCTGCCTATCCTCTGCCTTGTTAGGGCTACTTGAAACACTTTGTTTTGTTTTGTTTTGTTATTTAGGGCCTTCTAAACTCTAATGATGTGCACCTGTAACACTGTGGCGATCCCATATCTTGAGAGTTGATCCTGCTTGATCCTGCTGAAAGCTACCTGTTTAAGGGGACTGGAGAATACGAGGGTTATCCTCCCATGTCAGAGTCCTTAGTCATTGACTTCTAGCCAAGGCCAGAGTTGAGGGGTGGGGGTGGGGGTGGTTTCTTCCTCACAGTGGAACCAAGAAAACTTTTTGGGAGAGGTGGCTCTTGCTGCTCTCAGATGGGCAAGGATGCATACAGCCCAGGTTCACATCCATGCCTCCTGTGCAGACATCCACAATGCAGAAGAGTGTCTGCATGTGTCATTCAAGACTCTGCCTTCTCCAGCTTCATATTCCCTGGTTACCCCCTTTCTCAATCCATAACTGAACTGTATTTATTTTCATGTGGCGTGCGTGACTTGCCGTGTGCTTTGGTCCATGTAGTTTCCTTTTTCTTAAATGTCCTGCCACTCAACCTTAAATCCTTTCCACCCTGAAAGATTGCAAGAGTCCTGCCACCATCCTTTCCTGATTTACCTTCTTTTACCCAGACCCTGATTCTCACTACAGTGTCACTCCCTTCCCTTATCTTTTAAGTGCCTTTATTCCACGCCACCCCCCAAACTGCCCTGCACATTGTAGTTGCTCAATAAACATTTGGTAATTAATCACATGGAAATACCCAGGAGGTGTGCAGCATGCTCTTCAGTTTACTGAGACACCTAGACTTCTGCTTTCCGAACTTAAGACACTTCACTCATGAGGACATTGTCAAGCTGCCTGTTTGAACAGTCTTCCAGCATATTATAAATGTTTGGATAAAACCACCGTCAAGGCACAGTCATCGCAGAGCCAATAACAAGTGACCTTGTCTTCCCCTTCTTTATTTGAATGTTTTCTACAGTATCATCTCCAAAGGCAACAGGAGAAAATGGTGAACAGCTGGGAATGGGAGATGTCCTTCACACATCCTATATTTGGAACTGGTAGAAATAGCCACTATGATTCTCTGTCAGTTCCACAGGATAGATGTGATTTCAAAATTCTATCTTGGTTGTGAGCCCCTTGAGGGCAGGGCCTTATTCATCTTGGCATCACCTGTTGGGGTTGGGCGGGGGGAGGTTCTCAACCACAGTATGGAAGGAAAGTTCTTTGTCCAGGGAAGGCATCCTTTGTGTTGTAGGATGTGTAGCAGCATCCCTACCCTCAACTCACTGGATGCCAGTAGCACCCCTTCCCCAAGTTGTGCCAATTAAAAATGTCTTCAGACATTGCCAGTGTCTCCTGGTGAGATAAATTATTCCTGGTTAAAATATACTCTTGTAGGGGCTTAACAAATATTTTTGAATGAACGTGTAAAACTTACCAAAGTTTCAACATTATCAATTAGCTTGTTTTCTCCACGTGAAGAACAATAAATCCACGTAGGCAGGAACTTAGAAGAAACACATTTTACTCAATACCTAATTAGCGGGTAAAAGCTTGCTGTAAACTCCCCCCCCCCCCGCAAATTCCAACCTTCACCTTTTTATAGACTCCAAAATGTAATGAAGTTGTGTCTCCATTATGTGGCACCCAAGCCATATAACTCTGCATTTTAAAAAAAAGATGCCATCAAAGAGGGGTTATTTGCCTGGTAAACTATTTTCTAAGCAAACACATATTCCAAGGATTGCAAGCTCTTCCAGTACATTAAAAATACTTTATCCCAAGCAAAACTTAAGTCCACCGTTTTCACTTGGAGTATAGCCATCACATGGAGTATTAAAATACTAGCCGTTGATGAATTATGTCTAAGTGACTACATAGGCTCCACAGTATGTATGGAAGTGTGTGTTTAAAGTTCTAAAAATTATCCAGTTGTATTCACACTTGAGACTCCAAATCGCGCGTCTTTATTTAACATTCTTATTGAGCACTGTCACCAGCTTATGGAACAGTCTCAGCTCAGTGGGGTATAAACATAAAATAGTTTTCTTTTTCTCCACTCACTGCCCCCAGCTGTGCTGGGTTGCCTATTTTTCCCCATCCCTTAATAACATCTTAAACAGATTTTTCAACTTTCTGGCTATTAGCATAGTCTCAATTGGAATTCATTTTTTGGAATTCGTATTTTCTCTTTTTATTTTTTAAAATTTATTTTATTTATTTATTTTTGGCTGCATTGGGTCTTTGCTGCTGCACGCAGGCTTTCTCTAGCTGCGGCGAGCAGGGGCTACTCTTCGTTGTGGTGCACGGGCTCTAGGCGCGCGGGCTCTGGGCGTGCAGACTCTACAGTGCAGGCTCAGTAGTTGTGGCGCACGGGCTTAGCTGCTCTGTGGCATGTGGGATCTTCCCAGACCAGGGCTCGAACCTGTGTCCCCTGCATTGGCAGGGGGATTCTTAACCACGGCGCCACCAGGGAAGCCCTGTTTTCTCTTTTCTCTTTTTAAAGCAATATGATTCTTTGAAAATTCCTTCTGCTTTTTTACTGATCAGACTTGCAGCTCCAGGGCCTGAAGAAGAGAGGGGGCTGTTTTCAGCTCCCCACCACAGCCTTCTTTCGTCTTGGAATGAATGGAAAGGGAGGATTTTGTATGCCTTTGGGTCAGGAAGGAAGAGATGCAGGGTCCTGGCTCTCCGATTCAAAAGTGCAATTGTATTCCTCTTGCTTCTGATTGTTGCAACTTGTCTCGTTTCTCTGTGGTGCGTATTCTAGTCCTAACTTTTTTCCTCAAACAGACATGCAGGGGGCCTCCTAGTGCCTCAGTTTCTCCCTGTGGAAAATCCATTTGCTACCGAGTTGCTTGCCGCAGGTCAGGCCAATGAATCGGAGACGAGGTGTTGAGGGAAGGAATACGCCTTTATTTGGAAAGCCAGCAGACCGAGAAGATGGCAGACTAGTGTCTCCGAAAAACCATCTTCTCTGGGTTTGGATGCCAGTTTCTTTTATAGCACAGAAAGGGGGAGGAGATGAGGAAGTAAAGTAAAAAGGCCATAAGTTCTGCAAATATCCCCTGGAATGGCCAGCCTCCAGGCAGGGGATGTGTTAATTTCTTCTTTCTTGCAACCATCCACACACAGGTGGACAGCGTTAGGATGCTTCCCGGAACAAAGGCACTTTGGTTTAGCATTCAGGCAGAGGGGCAGGGTTCCCTGAGGCAGACCATTATGTATAGACAGTATCCTTTTAGTGAACAAAAGCAATGGGAAGCAAAGGGTCAAGTAAAAGAAACAGATCCAACATGTAGACAGATTTGGCTCTTCCCTGTTACACATTTTCAACAAAACCTGTTTCAGCTTCCTCCCTGGTGTCTGTTCCAACAATACCTCCCACAGGCCATGCAGGTGACCCTCTAGGGATGCACCGGCAAGCTGGCTCAAGCCCAGCTCTTTCTGCTGGAACTACGTCAGTGCCGGTCAACTCACTCATGCTTCCTGTGCCAGATGGTAGGACTGAAAGTCCTTCCTCCGTTTCCCCCACTCCCAACCTGCCCCCACATCTTTCCCTAATTCTGTTTTGCCCTTATGCTTACGGATGTCCCTCAGATAGCCACCAAGTTTGCTGCATCAGCAGGTATCCAACTGGGGAAAGAATTCAGGTCCCTTTCTTGCAGGCACTCCTGGTATTTGCAAGAAATTCTCTCTACATGCATCTGCTCCCCAGTTCACTCAAGCTTCTTGAGAGAACTGGGGAGCAGATGCCAGGGCTCTCAGACGTATCATCAGTTTTCTTAAATCCTCATACTCATTGCTAGATTTCTCCTGAAACCCGTATCTGTCTTAAGACAATTACATTTGGAACAGACTCTTACGAATATGGGAACATAGTGAAAATTTTTGACTTTTCATAGTTTTTACTTTTCATACCATTGGCCTTTGGAAAATATCTGTATTTGGTGTGTGTGTGTGTGTGTGTGTGTGTGTGTGTGTGTGTGTGTGTGTATGAGCTGAGTAGTGTTTCAGTGAAAGTATCCCTAATTTTCCTTATTTCTGTGTAATGAATGGCTCCTTTTCAGAGCATATGTGGTGTAATAGCCCTTGTCTTGCCTTTCTGGGAGGTAGAGTTTCTCCTTGACCCAAACATGGCCTCTTAATGGAGATTCATAACATCAAAAGGAATTATGTGAGAACAAAGTAATTATCCTTCCTGTATGACTATCAACCCAATTTACAAAGGAGTGAAATTAAACATTGCAGTTAATTACAGGGACAGTCTCAAATTTGTAGATGAATTAGGGATCATTGGTTGCAAGCAACAGAAACCAATTTTCCCCTTATATTAAGCAAAGAGAATACTTATTAGCAGTTACTGGGGAGCTTACAAAATTGAGAGGAGGCTAAACATGCAGTGTGGGCATCATGACAGTCACAGAGTAACGGTGAGTTCTCCTCTATGGAAAGAAATGAATTCCAACTATGCCTTCCATCCATCTGTCATTCTGCTCCAGTTTGAGAGCCCAGAAGAGCACATCCCACTGGCCAAGCTCAGGCCACAGATCCCCTTATTGAAGCCACTCTGGCAGGAAAAGCCAGGATCAGATGGAAGGTGCCTTCAGGAAACTGTGAGAAGACAGGGCACCCGTCCATGGTCCCACCAAGTCTGCACAAAATGAGGGAACTGTAACTCCCCTGAAACAAACCCTGGGTGCTGTTAGGAAAGAGAAGCAATTGCTGGATGGTCAAGCAATGATGGTCAATCCTTCTTAACCCATAAGGTTTACCACTGTTCTCTTGCTTGGAGGGTGCAGAGCTACCTCAGTCTGTATTTTGGGGCGGCTCTCACACAGCATCGCCCATCTTCCCTTTCTTTGGATGTATGGAGGACCGTACAGTCTTCTCCTGCATTAGGGTAGTATTTATTAGCCGCTGTTTCTGTCAGGGCTGTGCTGCCCTCGCTGTGTCTCCTAAACATTCCTCTTGCTCTTGCTTCCATCCTCTTTATGGAGGTTATTCCTCCAGTGCAGCTTGCTCTACTTTTGGTCCACGTCTCTTTCCCTCTACAGTTTTCCTCCGGAACCTGCACACACTTTTCTGCTGTGGGTTCCTTTTCTATGCTGTCCTTACTGCTTTGAACTCGGTACCCATTTGCCCGAACTTGGATTTCTTTTTTCTTTTGCATTTACCCTCCCTACTCCTGTATTGCCTGTCTCTGCTCCTAGAATGTGTACGTTGTTGAATGTGGAAAAGCAAAGGTCTCAGACTGCCCGTGTGGATTAGAGAACACAGTCTACTTCCCTGACCCCTGGTGTCACCCACATCACCAGTCACTTCTTTCTTACTCCCTATCTGTACAGAGGGACATCTCTTGATGTCCCTGAGGAATACTTGTGATTATAGAAAATTGTTCTGACTTCTTGGGTTTAGAGTCCTAACTAAGAAGACTAATCTTACTTCTGGAAAATCATATGTTCTATCCTATAGAGCACCGTTGGCAGACACACGGAGCATCCTAGGTTGCCCAAGTACCAGACTGCAGACATTAGAGCTGTCAACACAAGTACAGGAATATTAGCGCCAAAACCATGAACTGGATGAGATGGAGCCTGAGGGTGTGGTCAGATGAACTATACCAGTTCAGGGTTCATGATTGTCAGGAACAATGTCCTTAAAACCATTGGCTCGATATTTTTTATCCCCATTGCTTACAAGATCCTTGAGAATTTTTTCCAAGTCTAATTTATTCACCAGTGTATCTTCCACCTAGGCAGAGGGCCTGGCACAAATACTTACCACATTTTGCTTGAATGAGTGAATGAATGACCCAATCAATCAATCGATCAATTGCTTTGAATTTCTTTTAAAGGCCAGAATCCTGACATGTATGCATCTCTCAGGCTTCAAGCCACAGCCCTTTGAGCTGGGCTCTGAAAGCAAGGCCCTTACAGAGAGACTCCATCTTTCTCCGGGGCTGTAGCGACCAACGTACATGTATTTAATTATTTACCGCCTATTTTGAGCATGCTTCGCCAGCTCTCAATCTCCTTCACTCTTCTCTTTTCCCTGGGTGGTGGCAATATGGATTTTTAGAATCCATTATTAATTTTTCTGTTTCTTCCTTTTTCCTGTAACCTCTCCCTAGAGTTGAAACTTGCCTTAAACTTTCACCTCCTAAGATGCCTCTTCTTTTGGCTACTCAGAGACTTCCTATCTATTTCTCTCTGGGTTATGTGCAAAACTCAGAGACGTGATCCCTGTTTTTGATGTTATGGAGATGGACATAAGCAGCAGAGATGATCCAGGGCTATTCATCAGCGAATGCTTAGTAAATATTGACACACAGATGATTTACAAGACCACGATCTACCTTTTGCAAAAATGCAACCAAAAAATTCTTAAACTTTAGAAGTACTTCCTTCCTCAGACTTAAGGTAAATATGCAGTATATTCGTCTTTCAAAACTTCCACTGTCTCCAGCTATGCTTGTAGGAAGGGAAAAAAAATAGATATCACTTTGCAATTTCTGTTGTTACCAGCATGCAACTGAGTACATTCAATTGACTCCAAATGTTCTGCACATTCTAATTTTTGTCTCCTATTGTCCTCCCCTGTTGACTTCAAGTTAATGCATAATATGAAGTAGGACATCCCTCATAAATTCTATATCATCGGAGTAATGTGGCTTCGATGATGTACTGCATTTTAAATGAGCTCTGTCACCAAAGGGCGATGGGGGGCCCAGGAGGTTTTTGTTTTTTGTTTTTTTCAATTTTCCCTCTGTTCTTGCAGTGTGATGTCTAATTATAGTTAGCAGCCAACAGCAGTGTTTCTTCAGCTAGTATGACTTGTGAGGTCCCTGGGATCTGTATGAAATCTCCAGATTTTTATAGTATGTGTCTTAGGCCCAACACGTTGAGATGGCTCTTAAATAGAAGGAGAGTTCTGAAAGATTAAAGGGGGATTGATAATGAAGGCGATTAGCAATGTTGGTTGGCTGTGCAGGTTCAGTAATGCATTCCTGTGGCTTATTCTACTCATGGGAGTTGAATGACATTTCCAGAATGTTAGAGGAGAGGGGCATCGCATATCCCAACCATTTAGAGGGAGTGGTTGTTATTTCTTATAATACTCTGAGGGGATTTCTCTCTATACAGTGCCTTTCTCTGGGGGAAGAAGCTAATGTACACTCACGTTTACTATAGGCAAGTACAGCTACAGCTGCCCCCAGTCCTGTTATAGAGAATATGCTGGAATGCAGTCATTTCTTCACCTGTTCTGACTAGAGCATCTCAAGCTTTACGACTTGGGAATCTTCTTCAAATGCATATTCCGTTGAGTAGGCCTGGGGCGAAGCCTAAGATTCTGCATTTCTTACAACCTTCCCAGTGACACGGATGCGGCTGGTTTGTCACACTACGAATAGCAGACTTTATGGAGTCTTAACCAAGAATCACCATACTTGTACGTGGACGCCTCTGCGATAGAGTTGCATACAGAGGAGAAAGAAAAAAGCAGACATTAGTATATAATAGCGAGCCTGAACTGAAGTCGCGATTGTATTATTTAATAGCACAGTATAGGTGGCCACAATTCTTTTCGCCGTTATAGAGCTGAGGGGCTACGCCGCTCAGATTTAGTGACATGATCAAGTTGCATGGCGAGTAATAGACGAGTGCATGGTGGAGATGCAATTTGAACTCGGGCAGTATGATTTCAGAGACCATGCCTAAATGCCTGTACTGCCCAGAGACTATAAATACCTTCAAATGAAGTTTATTTGTCTAGAGTGTACTGTCTAGAGTTTTGCCATCTTCACCATCATAATCCCCTGAGCAGATACTAATTGAGTACCTGAGACTGTGCCTTAAGGTTTTGCAGCTGACAAGAGAAGGTGATGGATGTGGTCCAATTGGAGACCAGCAAATAGCACTTGTTGGTAGCTGAAATTCAGAAAACTATCTATATATAATTATTTACACATAATTACATATTGTAATTACATATTAATTAAACATTACATATCACATTACATATTACGATTACATATTAATTAAATTACATATTGTAATTACATGTTAATTAAATTATTTGATTTAATTAGATAACTATGTAATTAAGTCACTGTCTGTAATAATTGGCTGCATGGAGAAAATGACCTATGGGGTAAGATAAAGGAATGTATATCCATTTTAAGCTTATGGTTACCAAAGGGAAAAGGTGGGGGGATAAATTAAGAGGTTGGGATTAACATATACACACTACTGTATGTAAAATAGATAATCAACAAGGACCTACTGTATAGCACAGGGTGCTGTCCTCAATACTCTCTAATAAACTATATGGGAAAAGAATCTGAAAAAGAACAGATATATGAATATGTGTAACTAAATTACTTTGCTGTACACCTGAAACTAATATAACATTGCAAATCAACTATACTCCAATATCAAATAAAAAAATTTTTTAAAGGTATTAAGCTTAAGAAAAGAAATATATATTCTAGGAACTTTGAAGTGACTTGCAGATTAGCTCTTTGTTTATTAGATATACACTTTTTAACATTTTTTTATTCAAGTAAAATTCACATAGCATAAAATTAGCCATTTTTAAAGTATGCACCTCAGTGTCATTTAGTACATGTACCATGTGCAGCCATCATCTCCAGTAAACACATGAAAAGATGCTCAATGTCATTAGTCGCTTGAGAAATGAAAATCAAAACCACAATGAGATACATGACTCTTTTTGAATTATGGTTTTCTCAGGATATATGCCCAGTAGTGGGATTGCTGGGTCGTATGGTAGTTCTATTTTTAGCTTTTTAAGGAACCTCCATACTGTTCTCCACAGTGGCTGTATCAATTTACATTCCCACCAACAGTGCAAGAGGGTTCCCTTTTCTCCACACCCTCTCCAGCATTTATTGTTTGTAGATTTTTTGATGATGTCCATTCTGACCGGTGTGAGATGCAGCTCTATTTACAATAGCCAGGACATGGAAGCAACCTAAGTGTCCATTGACAGATGAATGGATAAAGAAGATGTGGCACATATATACAATGGAATATTACTCAGCCATAAAAATAAACAAAATTGAGTTATTTGTAGTGAGGTGGATGGACCTAGAGTCTGTCATACAGAGTGAAGTTAAGTCAGAAAGAGAAAAACAAATACCATACGCTACCACATATATATGAAATCTAAAAAAAAAAAAATGGTCATGAAGAACCTAGGGGCAGGACAGGAATAAAGACACAGACCTACTAGAGAATGGACTTGAGGACATGGGGAGGGGGAAGGGTAAGCTGGGACGAAGTGAGAGAGTGGCATGGACATATATACACTACCAAATGTAAAATGGATCGCTCCTGCAAAGCAGCCACAAAGCACAGGAGATCAGCTCCATGCTTTGTGTCCACCTAAAGAGATGGGATAGGGAGGGTGGGAGGGAGATGCAAGAGGGAGGGGATATGGGGATATATGTATATGTATAGCTGATTCACTTTGTTATAAAGCAGAAACTAACACACCCTTGTAAAGCAATTATACTCCAATAAAGATGTTTAAAAAAAACAAAACAAAAAAAAAACCCAGAGATACCACTTCACACCCACTAGGTGGCTATTTAAAGAATAAAAAGGAAAGTAACAAGTATTGTGGAGGGTGTGGAAAACAGTTTTCCGGGAGGGTTCTCAAAAAGTTAGCCAGCAATCCCACTACTGGGCATATACCCTGAGAAAACCATAATTCAAAAAGAGTCATGTACCAAAATGTTCATTGCAGCTCTATTTACAATAGCCAGGAGATGGAAACAACCTAAGTGTCCATCATCGGATGAATGGATAAAGAAGTTGTGGCACATATATACAATGGAATATTTCTCAGCCATAAAAAGAAACAAAATTGAGTTATTTGTAGTGAGGTGGATGGACCTAGAGTCTGTCATACAGAGTGAAGTAGGTCAGAAAGAGAAACACAAATACCGTGTGCTAACACATATATATGGAATCTAAGGGAAAAAAACGTCATGAAGAACCTAGGGGTAAGACAGGAATAAAGACACAGACCTACTAGAGAATGGACTTGAGGATATGGGGAGGGGGAAGGGTAAGCTGGGACGAAGTGAGAGAGTGACATGGACATGTATACACTACCAAACGTAAAATAGATAGCTAGTGGGAAGCAGCCACATAGCACAGGGAGATCAGCTCCGTGCTTTGTGACCACCTAGAGGGGTGGGATAGGGAGGGTGGGAGGGAGGGAGACGCAAGAGGGAAGAGATATGGGAACATATGTATATGTACAACTGATTCACTTTGTTATAAAGCAGAAACTAACACACCATTGTAAAGCAATTATGCTCCAATAAAGATGTTAAAAAAAAAAAAGTTAGCCTTGGAATTCTCACTCTCTTTCAATGATTGAGTTATTTTGCCTTTTTCCAATGGCATCTTGATTTTCCTCACTGCTTCGGCAGAGCCTCTGTCTTAGTTGCTGAAGTCCAGTTCTTTGGCACACGTAAAATGGTGCCAAACTTGCTATCTTAGAATCAAGGGATTATTTCCTCATCACCATGATTCATTGCCTGTTCTTAGCTGGGATCAGGTGGGGAGCTTGAGAAGCCCAGGTACTCCATTACCCCAGGTATTCTGTTCACTCTCTCCTGTAGAGTGTCCTATATGATTAAAATAAAGGTCTTCCTCTACTGCTCCCTCCACAAGGCTGACTCCTCTGACCCCAGCAGAAAGAACAGATGATGACTTTTGACACAGCGAGTGTCTGTGCCTGTGCCATGACGGTTCTTTTCCCTGGCAGAAAACCTCCATTGGGATCATTGGGCAGAATGATGGAGGCAGATACAGGTTTATACCCTAATTCTGCCGCTTGCTATGTGTGTAACCTTGGGCAAGTCACTCAGTTTCCCTGTACCTCCATTTTCCCAAATAAATCTTAAGAGCAGTGCTTACAGCAGTGGCTGATGTTTCAGTGAGATCATGCGGGAAGCATTTGGCACAGTGTCTGGCACATAGCACTCAATGTCAGCTCTTATTGTATTAATATTGTTGTTATCCCTGCCCTGTTTCTCTACCCTGTTATATGGTTTTGATCTGCTTGCGTATTACAACTGCTTTTAATTTTTTAAACTTCTGTAAGTCTCACATTTTCCTCCTACAATCAAATTGCCTTTTTCCTTCTTCGTGAACATTTTGAGCCTTCTTGAATAAGACAGAGAAGCTTTAAATATAATTTTTGAAAGTTTTCTCCACAGACAGCCAACCTAAGAGTGAAAATTTTCCATCAAGAGAAAGGGAAGTTTATTGCTTTCAGGTATAAACAGCACTGCCACATACCCTAGCAGTCTCTTCCCTGTGCAGAGCCTTAAGTGTCTCACTTTTGATAAAACAGAGAAGCAGGTTGCCCTCACCATGCAAATTGAAGGATTCAATGCCTATAGAATAATGCTGCAATTTTGTGTGTGGCTTGGGGAATCCAGTTTGCAACTACAGAATTATATTTTCACATTAATGGATACTTCACTACTTGAATGTTCTTCAAACTAGATTTTGGCCTTAAGTCTTATGAAATTCTCCTTCAATATTATTTACTTACAGGTAGCCACAAAACAAGGTGGCTATGAGGATCTCAATCCAGCCTCTGTCCAGAATTTTCAGGAATGCTCATCACAAATCTGTGATACCTGTGTTGACAAATTCTTACACAATGGTCAACGGATGTTCCGATTTTAAATTTTATTTATCAGTTTATCTAATAAATAATTTAAAACAATACTATTTAAAAAGCTATTGGCTTATCTTACCTAGTTGTAGCTTTTTTATTAGGGAGAGAACATACTAGTAGATTATTTTATTTTAAGTTATATTCATAGCATTTCTACATTATAAATTGACTAAGATGCCTGTCCTCTGACTTCTTGGAGTTTAAGTCAGTGATTATCTGGTATCAGAGGAAATCCCATGCCCAGATCTCCCTAGATACTTCTTCCACGTTACAAGACAGTACCAAGAGCAAGCAGTGATCACATGAACCACAAATGAATAAAATACTTTTATTTTTTTAATGTAAACGTAACTTTTATTTTTATTTTATATTGGAATGCAGTTGATTTACAATGTTGTGTCAGTTTCAGGTGTACAGCAAAGTGATTCAGTTATACATACACATGTATCTATTCTTTTTCAAGTTCTTTTCCCATTTAGGTTATTACAGGATAAAGTACAGTTATAAAGAGGAATCCTAGGATAAGGACACTTTTAGAGCTGCAAGCGCTCTAAGATATTTCTAGATAAAGAGAAACTCCATTACAGAAAAGAAAAAAAAAAATCCTGGCTAAAGTTGCACAATGAATTAATGATAGACCACAGACTAGAACACTTACAATCTGCTCAATGATATGATGGCTCTAGGCCCTGACATGTTGGGCTCAGACAGGAAACTGATTATAGGATCTCCTAGGATAGTCTTGGAAGGGAACTTTGAGATCAAGATATTCAACCTCCTCACTGTAGAGATAGAGGACTCTGACACTTATGCATTCACCTAACAAGTATTCATTGAGAACCTACCAAGTACCTAATGCAGTTCTAAACAGGGGTAACAACAGTGACCAAGACTGGAAAGCTCCCTACTCCCATGAAACTTCCTTCCCAATGCAGGAATCAGACAATAAACAGGTGAATCAGTGATCAACTGAGAAGTGCTAGGATGACAATAATGCAGGGTGAGGTAGTCGCCTCTAAGGCAGGGCTTAGCAACTGGAAGGTGATAGGAAGGAGTTAGGATGTTGGTTTTTTTCTAAGAGCAGTGGAGACACTGTAGAGTTTAGATTGAGGAGGAACATGATAGGATTTATGTTTAAAAGACCTCTTTGACAACTGTGTGGAGAATCAACTGTAATGGGTCTAGGGGGGAAGCAAGAAGACCAGTTAGTAAGCTGATCTGTAGGTCAGGGGAGAGGTGATGGTAGCCATGCTAAGACGGTAGCAGTGGAGAGGGTGAGAAGTACATAGATGTAGGAGGTGTGCTGGGTGTGAAGGTGAGGACCTGCCTCTAGGCTTAGTGAGAAGTCAGCCAAGAAGACGAAAAATAAACTTAAGTTTTCAGATTGAACATCTAAATGGATGAACCCAAGAAAAGTTTGTATCTGGCTGCGCAGCCGGCATTGACATTGATTGACATCTGTTGTTTTAGAATAAATCTTGAGACTTGCAAGCTGTTCCTGACCAGAGGGCAGAAGCTTATCTATTTCTTTCTTCTTTCTCGAATAACCCCTCACATCAGGCTGGATAGTGGAGTGGAGTAAATTTAGAGATTGGCACAGGTTCTGTGGAGGCTCACCCTGCTGCTTGCTTTCCTTTGAGCCCAGTGATCACAGAGCTGAAAGAAGATGTCTCAGTGGGTAACAGCATGATCAGCTTCCCTGCGTGGAACCACTATCTTAGACACTGGTTCTGGCTTCTTGGGCGCCACAGTCGTCTTCTTTTGTAAGACTGTCTGTGAACTTCATTAACCTGCCATTGGGTTCCTCTTGGTACATTAATGGGGACCACACAATGTTGAGTCACAGTTTGAAAGGATGTTTGTCATCACAGTGTGACATCTCCCTGCTCCCTGACACTCTACTGTTTATCATTCCTCTTCCTGTGCCTCCTTCCCCAGGCTAGTCCATCCTGTGGCAGTGATTACATCCAAGACAATTTTGATCAATAGTTTTGTTCACTTCAAACTGAAATGAGTTCAGTGTTTTAGCAGCTGATGAGAGGTGTACTCAAACTGTGGTACATTTGTACCCCCTGCCTTTGATTGAGGCATTCTTTAGGTGGGGAAAAACATTCTCTTGGCTTAATGTTTAAAATTCATAGTACGATGTGTCTTCTCTACAGACGATAGCTTATGAATTCAGGAACCCTGGACATTGTAACAGCTACCCATCATTAAGATACTTTACTGCCTGTGACTTTAAAAGATGGAAGAGTGGGGCTTCCCTGGTGGCGCAGTGGTTGAGAGTCCGCCTGCCGATGCAGGGGACGCGGGTTCGTGCCCCGGTCCGGGAAGATGCCACGTGCTGCGGAGCGGCTGGGCCCGTGATCCATGGCCGCTGAGCCTGCGCGTCCGGAGCCTGTGCTCCGCAACGGGAGAGGCCACAACAGTGAGATGCCCGCGTACCACAAAAAACAAACAAACAAAAAAAAAAAGATGGAAGAGCGGAAACCCCTTGGACTATATTCACTCTTGTGTATGGACATGAGAAAGGTCTGCCTGAAGAAATATTTTCTTTCTTAACTATGACTTCTGGCTCAGCTTGGGAGACTATTTCTTTTCTCTCTCAGACCTTTCTTCCCCACATCTTGGGCTTTGCACTCTTTGTACCTTGCTGTGACTCCAGGAAGACCTTTGCTGCTTTGCTTTTCTTTGTTTTCCACTTACACACCCTTCTGGCCTAGATGACTTTTGCCTGGTTAGAGGGAGGCACTTTGGGGGAAAAATCTATAGGACTATGTGAAAAGTTTTCCCTGAGGTTCACACTGAGGCATCTCAGAAGAAGTCAGGGTCTCTTTCTGAATTTTCTGAAATGTTACAGTAGGATCTTCCCTGGGAGAAGAAGTATCTATGCAGGACACCCTGCGTGGAAAAAATAAAGGCAAGGGTAGGGCAAGAGATAAAGACCATTTGGGAATTTGGGAGACGAAAAAACAGGGCACTTTCCTTTTAAGCTTAAAAGGTACAAATGAGAGGGATCGTGAAAAGCACCGTGACTGTGATTTCTTACCTTGCCAGGTATAAACATGTATATGAGATGCTTTGCTGAGTGTTCTGTCTTATGCCATCTTGGAAGTTGAGCTGCTTGAGATGTGAGAATGTCTTATCTGTCTCTGCACCCCCCAGCATTAAAAGAGTATTTCAAACATAGTCACCCAGTGACTGCCAAGCTGCTCACTCAGAAGCATCAGGCCTTGCTTAACGGTGACATTTATTTTATGGTACTCAGACTCCACTTTAAGGGAAGAGAGAGATTGATACTTCTGGGCCTTTACATACATGGTGACAAGAAATTAACCTGAGAACATTGAATGGATTCAAATCAAGAATGACTGGATAGCAGAAGAGTTGCAAATGGTATGAAAGAAGACTTTCCCCACTGCCAATTGGAGAAACACCTGGAAAATATTTGTACCTAAATTATTTCTCAGTTTCAATGTGCAGTTTATGTGAATTGGTGTTCTAGGAAGAGTACTAATTTAACATTTCATAGGATTTCATCCAAATTTTTACATGTGAGGTTAACTCTGTCTCGTTATCATCGATTATAATGACTATTCAGATGTTTTTTTCCTAGCTTCAAATCATTTTGTCTTAAATGCGCTTTTTTATTAACTTCTTGGTTCCCCATAAGAGATTTGATAAATTTGAGGACCATACCTGCAATTTCACTTACTGCATATCAACCTCATACTGCGTGCCTTTGAAAATGTTCAAAATCTCAGTTTCCTCATTTGTAAAATAGAGACTGTGATACTCATCTCTCAAAGGTATAGTCAGAATTTAATGAGCTAAAGTAGTAATCTGCTCAGTGACACTAGGCACATAGAATTAGTCAGTGGAAGGTAACCGATGCTGATGTTATTATTATTGAGCTTGGTCTAATTTGGAATCAGTTCCCTTTGCCCAGTAGCACTGTTTGCACCTATCTGTTTTTAAGATTGTTAGTTAAGGTTTATTTTTTATAGGAGATGTGGAAAAGTGATGGAACATAGGTTATTCAGTTTAAACTAATGAAGTTTTTTTACAGGCTGACCATCTGTCAGGGAAGTGGCAGAAGGCATTCCAATAGGACCGAGTTGAATTAAATTAGAAGATAAAACTAATAATAATGGCTTTCCTCCAAATGATGTCTCAAAATCTGTCCGCTTTTTCCTAGCCCCACTGTCAGCACTTTGATCCAAGCTACCCACATCTGGACCACTAACCTCCTATCCAGTTTCCCTATTTTCTGTCGTCTCCCAATCCAATTTTTGTATAATCATCAGAATAATCATTTTAATATTCAAATCAGGTCACTTCACCACATCCCTTCTGCCCTCCCAGGCATGAATAAAAACCCAGATAAAATAAAAATGGGTAACTTGGCCTGCAGTCCCAGTATAATCTGGCCTCTTGTTTTTCCCTCCAACCCCCTCTCTCCAGCCCTTCATTCCTAGGCTCTAACCACAGTCACTGTGCTTTTTCCAATCTTAGAGACATGTGCTCTTTCTTCTGCTCAGGGGTGCTTACTGCCACAATCCCCTGGCAGGGTCCAGTCTTGGGTTAAGTTTTAGCTTAGACTTTGCATTGAGGCATTCTGTGACCCTCCAATAACTGTCCCCCACCCCAGATATCTCATTGTGTTCTCTTCTTTTTCTGCATTATTCTGATTCCGGTTTATAATTGCAGATTTATTATTGTGGTTTCTCATTAAATTGCTTACCACTCTAACCCTAGAACACATCAGAGTGGCTTGCTAAATGAAGAATTTATCAAGTACTAAGTGAATTCAAAGCACAAAGAGCTTTTGATGTGTATTATCCCAGTTGAAATCCACAGCATCTTTGCAGAGGCATGGGCTGGACTATCTCGAATGTATAGTGAGATATATAGTCTAAAGCTCAACGTGATAAGGGCTGAGAAGTGGAAGAATTGGGTCTGAATCTCAGATTTCTGATGCCAAACCCAGGGCTCTTTCAGCTTAAATGCTGTGTATTCCAGACACTGTCTTTATGGTCTGTATAGTCATTGACTCTTGTTGGTCTAGGTTGGGCTGTCTTTCATAAAGCACTTGAACAAGCATTCTCATTGCATGCATATCACCTGCCAAACATTGTCCTAGGCATATTCCCAGCCCTTTCTCATATAATCTGTTCAAGGACCCAGTGAGGTATTCCTTTTCTAGGGCTGCCTTAACAAAGTGCTACAAATTGGATAGCTTAAAACTTTACACATTTATTAGATCACAATTCTGGAGGCAGGAAGCCTAAAATTAAGGTGTCAGCAGGGCCGTGCTCCCTCTGAAACGCGTAGGGAGATTTTTCCTTGTCTCTTCCTGGCTTCTGGTGGTGTGTCAGCAATCACGGGCAGGTCTTGGCTGACAACTGCATCATTCCCATCTCTGCGTCCATCCTCACGTGCTGTTCTACCGGTGTACCTTCACATCATCTTTCCTTTGTGTGTCTGTCTCTGTTTTCAAATTTTCCCTTTCTACAAGGATAGCAGTCATATTAGATTAGGGCCTACCCTAATGGCCTTGTTTAACTTAATCACATCTGCAAAGACTATTTGCAGATAAGGTCAGATTCCCAGGTACAGGAGGTTAGAGGTTTAACGTATTGTTTGTCGGGGGACACAGTTCAACGCATTCCCTTTTCACAAATGGGGCCATAGGCTCTATAAATGGGTCCTAGGTTGCACAGCTTGCGACTGTGGCAATGCCAAGTTCAAATATAGATCAGGACTCACAAGTCCATGCTTGGTTATTGGACCAGATGGACAGTTTTCAAGCCCTAAAATCAAAGCTTGGTCAGATGGATTCAATTAGTTTTGAAAAAAGTGAAGTAGGGCCCATTTTCTTTATGCAAAGTGAGCTTGGTGAGGAGAGGCAGAACTTTGAAGTGCCGGAGTGTGTGTTTTATAACTAACTCTGCATGCAAAAGCAGAAATGGGTTCCTCCCTTGCCCAACTCTACTGCATTTAGAATGAAGTGTCTGATACTTTTAAGGGGAGATGAGCCATTCTTCATTTTAATTGGTGGGGAAAAGTTCATTATGAAGGGTTCTTCCCTGAGAAGAGCTTCCAAAAGTTGGATAGAGCATCTGCATTACTTTCACTCTCTTCTCTTCCCAGGAGTCATCAGCCCTGGTTGGTGATTTATAATCACATTCCCAACAAATTCCACTGTTGGTAATGACTACTTATTTTTCTATACAAATGGTTTTTGCTCTCCTTCCTGAGGACAATTAACTAAGGAACTGGTCATAAATTACTGATAATGATCAGTTTGTCAGAGATGATTGTCTAACGGTGCCATCTTCCATAGTAATTAGATAAAGTATCTTTAATTGCTGATAACAACAGGCAAATTGTGGTTATTTTTTCTCTTTTTTGTGATATTCATGAAATCTTCCTGGAAGTCAGGCAGAATAACACTTTTTTTTTTTCTTCTCCTGAAGGAGGGGAAAAGGAAGAAACATTCATCATTTACAGGTTTCCAGAAATATAATAAATGTGACAGCTTTTCGAGGTTTCAGATAAGACGACAGATCTTTCTAAAGCAGAGATCAGAGAAAACCTACTCTGGGACACATTTCTTTTAGGCAGGAAGCAGGGGTCCTTCCTGGTCATGTTTGATTTTTTTTTTCTCAGGATCACGTCTCTCATATTTGCATCTAAACCTTGGCCTTAAAATGTGACTTCTTTGAACTCTGGAAAGGGATGGTATTTAATTCACAGGGTTTCTCAGAGTTTGGATGCTTATTAAACCCCAGACTCTTTCTGTATGTTAGGCTGTGGTGGACCCTTAGCCGGAAAGTGAAGAGGAGAGCTACCTCAATGCAAGTGGATGGGAAGGTCTCTTTCACCGCAGGTTTTATTATCTATTATCGTATTCGTAAGCTCAATCAAACTATTCATTGGTGTGGAAATTGCCAGGACCCACTATTAACATTCTGTAAAGGATATACATATTTTACGTACTGAAGGGTGGCTTAAATTTAATCCAGTGCAATGTGTCACTTTACTGGCATACCTCTAACATTGTTAGTCTTTGGGTATTGCAGTACTTTATTTATAATCCCCTTCAGTTTCATAACTTTTTTTTTTTTGGTTTTTGAGGGTTTTTTTTTTTTTACTAAATGGCAGCAACTGTCAAACAAGCTATTGTGTCTGAGGTTGTTTGAATCATTTTGGCAGTTTAGAAAACAGCGCAGTGCTTACAAGGACAGAGATGAGGATTCCAAAGGGGATCTTGATACCAAACAAATGGAGGAAGTGTGTAGCACCTCTTGAAGCTTGCTAGTTTTTGTTATGAGAAGGGAAGCTACAACCAGCACAGAGTTAGAATGCATTATGTCACAGGATGTTTAGGCACTGATTTCATTAGGATTCCTTCAGTTGCAAGTAGAAAAAAAAAAAAAATTACCATAAAAAAATCAAATAAGCTTAAGAAAAAAGAAAAATTGGGTCATCGAACTGGGCAACACAAAGGGTAGACTTCAGGCATGGTTGAGGCTAAAATTTTAATGATGTAACAAGGACTCTGATTCTCTCTTGGATCTGCTTGCCCTCTTCGCATCAGGCTTCAATAGGTTTCTACCATGTGTTCTCTGGGAAGTTAACATCCTTTTGAGGATACCTCAAAAAATCCCAGGGAAGGCTCTGATTGGCCAGTTTGAGTCATGCGTCTGCTCCTGAACAAATCCCTTAGCTATAGGACTGGCTTTTCTGATTGGCTGGTCTTGAGTCTTACCTTTATTGAGTAGAGTAGTGGAGGAGAGGCGTACAGCTCCACCTAAACTATGTAGATAAATTTACAGTGGAATAAAGGTAGTTCCCCAAAGTAAGGGACTTGGGGTAGGTCAGAAAACAAAACAAAAACCAGACAAACAAAGACTAGTGGAGGGACCCTCTCTTTCACTCTTTCGCAGTTAGCCAGCAGCTGCCCAATTGAGTTTGCCCTGCTCACCAATTCATAGCTGCTTTCTTTGAAAGGCTCTGCTCTTACAGTGGATTTTCTGATATTTCCTGAACATTGCCTAATAGAAGTGACAGTTTCAGGTTCACTTAAGAAGTCTGTCATTCTGTACTTAATGTCTGAATCTAAAACACTGTTCTCAAGTGCCTCCAAACTAAACACTTTTCTTCCTGCCTGGAGCCCCTCTTCTATCATCCACCCCACCCCCATTTCTGACTGTTCTTCAGGCTACACTTCAAATTCTTTGTCTCTTCATCAGTTTTTCTTAATTGACTTTTTAAAGTCTTTTTGTTTAATTAATTAATTTTTATTTTTGGCTGCGTTGGGTCTTTGTTTCTGCACATGGGCTTTCTCTAGTTGCGGCGAACAGGGGCTACACTTCCTTGTGGTGCACGGGCTTCTCATTGCAGTGGCATCTCTTATTGTGGAGCACGGGCTGTAGGCGCATGGGCTTCAGTAGTTGTGGCACATGGGCTCAGTAGTTGTGGCACGTGAGCTCAATAGTTGTGGCTTGTGAGCTCTAAAGTGCAGGCTCAGTAGTTGTGGCACACGGGCTTAGTTGCTCCGTGACATGTGGGATCTTCCCGGACCACGGCTCAAACCCGTGTTCCCTGCATTGGCAGGCAGATTCTTAACCACTGTGCTACCAGGGAAGCCCCCTTCATGGATTTTTTTCTAGCATGAGCGCACATTGATTTCCTCTTCCTCTGTGTTCCCATTGAAATTTGTATCTTTCTTATAATTCTTAGAATTGTTGACCTTTAATTTTAGTTTCTAAGAACCCATGCCTTTCTCTGTGAACGGGTTACTGCTTTGTGATTCTTTTTCAGTCTCTTCCTGATCAGTAGCACAATGCCTGGTGCTACCTAAGCATTTAATTCTGGTGAATTTTTCCCAGACAAGACTAAAGGAAGAAATGAGTACTTGGACACCTCAGGTGCCTTTTAGGTCTGTGTTTGCTTGTGAGACTACGGGTGTGGGCATTTAGTAATCATTTGCAGGTGAGCAGGAACACGGTCAAGTGATCGGAGAGGGGTAGGAAAAGGTTTTGTTTCTGTTGGAGGCCCATGGGAATTTGCCTCACCTGGCTCCATTTTACGTGATAATCACTCTGAGCTCTGGATTATTGGAGGACATGCTCATCTCTCTGAGATTAACACAAAGCAAGGGTTCTTCTTTCATGTCTATGTAGATTTGGCCCGACCCAGAAAAAGCAGCTTCTCACTCATTCATCAAATGTTATGGAGCACCTACAGTGTGCTGAGGATATGAGAGGACAAGTATATACATGGCTGTTGCCCTCATGCTTGGGGTTTGATTGCTTGGAGTCCACTCTGGGGCTGCCTCCTTTTCTCTGTGGGATCTCAGACTAGTTATTTAACAACCCTATGCTTAAGTTTCCTTATGCATAAAATGGGGATAAATAGCTACTTCATACATTTGTTGTGAAGATTAAACGATCTATTGCTTGTGTAATTCCCAGCACATAGGAAGCATTCGACAAATGATAGCTCTTGCTTTTAGCTATTGGCTCATGTAGCCTACAGGCTGGTGGAACAGACATTAGTCAAATGATCACATTCAAAATGTAAATTACCAAATAGTTGATCTGAAGAGGAGGTACTTGCTGTTATGAACACTTAAAAAATGAAAATCTGTAAAACTTAACTGGTAATGTGTATTTAATCTAGCTACCTGTAAGATCATCCATAAATTAGAGGCAAAATGAACAATTTATCCATTTTTGATGTTTGATAATGGAGTGGCGGTATGTGTGACTGAAATGGTCCCTTTCCAACCTGAATCCTAATGCTACCGTGATTATCAGTGGAATTAGATCTCACATTCTGCTGGGATGATTCTTCTCTCTCAATGCCGTAGTCATTTTGGAGGGACAGAAGCCTTCAGCTCATGTCCTTCAGGGTCCAATCTAATCCTTTAACGGCTGGGGGGGTCTTCTGGATTTCCAAAGCATTTTCTTCTCCTTTTCCAGTTATATCCAGTCTCCAGTCAATTAAGAATACCCAGTAATTCAGCCAGAGAGGCAAGGAGGAGTATCCATGCCTCCCTTTCCCTCTTGGTGAGATAGATTATGCTTTAGAAATCCCTTCACTACCCACTGCTTGTTGTTGGGACAGTGGTATTCGTGTATACACGTGGCCAAGTTATGCCAACATTTTGAAAAGGGTAGAACACATTCAATAAATGTTGGTTCCTTTGAAAAATCTTACTTTAAGTTGAATAAGAACGATGGTTAAAATAATCGTGAAGATGCTTGAAGGAGGACATCTCTTTTCCTTTAAAAGAAAGAGGAAGGATACAGCTAATATCAAGGAGGCAGTCAGAGCAGTAGATGAAAGCCCAGCATATGGGGTAAGTCAGAAAAAGACTGAAATCACTGAGACCTTGGGCTAGTCTCTCCAGTTCTCTGAAACTTAGTAACGCCATCTGCAAAGTGGGATAACAATACCAACTGATGGATTTTCAGTGAGGATTGAAGGATATGATACCTACAAAATGATCACAAGATTGTCCAGTATATGATAATTGCTGATTAAAAGACAGTCATTATCCTAGTGTTGTATGTATTGATGACTATGATAAACAAGAACCCCTGAGGAATTTTGAGGTTTGACAAGTGATTACTTTCTGAAGTTCGTAGCCCTTGGAAAAAGGAAGAAGAAACCACATTTTTATATTCCCTTTGTCACAGAAATTCATAGTTATATGATATATGCACATATATGTGTGTACACATTTTCTTACCTACAACTCTTTTGAATACATACAAATACTGTATATACACAATTATATGTAGTAATATCATATGTGATTTATATGACATATATACAGATAGTATAAACTATGTCTATTTTATATTAATGTTTTAGTATATAACAATACATAACAAAATATGTGATATGCTATTAGAGAACATATATTGAATTCTTTTTCCAATCAAAAATAAAAATTATTGGTTTATCTAGGGTAAAAGCATCAGCTACCCCCAAGTCCTCTGAGGGTTGGTTGTTATTGTTATCTGTTTTGACAATTTGGTGGCAGTGACTTACAGTCACAGCCAGAGCCTCGCTGTGTAATCCTGTGGAATGTCCCTAGGTAACAAGATGTGCCCCCTGGTCATGGAAGTCAGTTCTGTTAAATAGGGAAGATTTTATCTGTCTGAATAAATATTTCCAGGGCTCCTCTCACTCTGTGGACTTGAGATGTGGGCAGGGGAGAAGGGTCATCACCATAAATCAATAGTTTCCATGAAGCCACAGATTTAGAGCTAACAGCAGCTTTTTGGTTGAAATGAAGATCGTGAAGTGCAGGCATAGGCGACAAATGCCGGGAATAATGTGTGGAGTTGATAGGAGCATTTTGTGAACATATATCAAGTGTGGATAGGAAAAAGAATCTTTGCTCTTTGGGGGATAAGTTAACTAATTGATGATGGCAAAGTGGGAAAGGCAGAGCTACTTGGTAGAGATTGATGCCACATACATCAATCCGCATATGCATATATACCTCAAACCCAAGCACCCAAAATCCAATGTGTCCTTCAAGTCTTAGCTCAAATGCTAAGTCCTCCTTATCTTGTGTTACTCATCTTTATGCCACTCACAAGTTGCCATGGAAGTGATAGTTGAAGTTGTGGGAGTGGACGATGTCCCCGAGGAAAGGATGATAGAAAAGAAAGATTACCTTAAGGAAGGACCACTTGAACGAGTGGTTGGAAGGTGAGAGGAGAGAAGGACGCTAAGAAGGTGGTCAGGGAGGTGGCAAGTGAAGCGGGCCAGGACAGTTTCACAAGAGGTAGAGAGATTTCACAGAGACAGCAACTGTGGGTGGTGTCAAATCCTGTAATGAACTGGACGATTAAGAAGAGTCCTTGGACTTATATTCTAGTGAATCTATCTTATACATTTTATACAATTCTGTACCTAAATCACTCCCAATAATTAAGTGTGAACTCCCTGAGAGCTGGTTCCAGGTTTTATTCATTTCTGGATCTTCAGGGTCTGGCAGACATATTAGGGACCAAAAAAATGTATTTTGAAAATCTGGGTGGATGAATGAGTGGATAAATGAATGCTGACCTTAATATAGCGGTTTAATGTCTGTGTGAAATGAAACTTGCAAAGTGTTAAAGAAGTGATTAGATATTGGGAAAATGGGGCCTAAGAAGCCAGTCTTGATATGTGGTGGCTGTAGGGAAATAGCATCCCATCATTTCCCTACTGAGGAAGAAGCAACTGAGAGAGAAGCAGAGCAGGGAGGCAAAAAGGGCATAAACAGACTTCTTTTAGCCTAATAGTTTCAAGGTTCTGATCCCATTTATATGAAAGGTCTAGATGAGGCAAATCTATGGAGACAGAAAATAGATGAGTAAAGGTTGCTTAGGGCTGGGCAGAAGGACAGTGATGAGAAGTGACCGGACGTCTACAGGGGTTTCCTTCTGGTGTGATGGACACGTTCTTAGATGAAATCATGATGGCAATTGCACAACTGAATATACTAAAAACTATTGAATTGTTCACTTTGAATAGGTGAATTTTAGGATGTATGAATCATATCTCAGGGAAGCTGCTGTCTTTAAACGGGCAATAAAAAGCCGTCAGCTTCTTAATGAAGGAGGTCCAAATTAAAAGGTAGGACCAGGCTTTCCTGGTGGTGCAGTGGTTGAGAGTCCGCCTGCCGATGCAGGGGACACAGGTTCGTGCCCCGGTCCGGGAAGATCCCACATGCCGGGGAGCGGCTGGGCCCGTGAGCCATGGCCGCCAAGCCTGCGCGTCCGGAGCCTGTGCTCCGCAACGGGAGAAGCCACAACAGTGAGAGGCCCGCGTACCGCACACACACACACAAAAAGTAGCACCAAATGGGCTTGCTTATACTCTCCTGATTGGTTCAGACTTACCCATCAATCCCTGATGGAGTGAACACCTGCAGCCTCCTCCCTCCTCCTCTTCCCCAGTCGTCCGCGCACTCATGAGTCTCATGACTGAGAAAGAAGACCAGAGTGCACCCTTTTTGTCAGCTGGGGAATTTGACAAAGGGCTCAGGGGACTGAACTGAGCATGCCTGGTCCTTTTGCCAAAATAACCAATCAGATAAACCATTCCTTCTTAGGGATGGGGGAGTGAGAAGTTGGGAGAGACCTGGAACATCGCCCTAGAGGAATTTCTCCACTTGGAAATACAGGGAGTGGGGAGGAAGTGTGTCCCACCCTCCCAACCTCATAAGCTTATGTCTAGCAATGACCTCAAGAATAACAACCATAATTGTTACCAATTTAAAAAATAACTGGAGTTTCTGTAAGATTTGAACCCAAGGCAGGTACCATAGGGAGCAAACTCTTAGGGGAGAAGAAAGAGTTGAGCAAGGCCGATGTCTCTAAACTTCACCACTGCGCCGTTTGTGCCAGGCCCTTCACTGTGCCAAGGACACTCGCTTTGGCTCTAAATTGTAAGAATAATCTCTCGGTCTGCATGACTCGTGACACCTTCCAAGAGCTTTCCTAGACTTATCTTCTCATAATAATATGAAGAGGACCAGGGTGTAATTTTTACCTTCTCAGGAAGTCCATTTATTATAATTATTCGTGTCCTGTCATAAATACTCTTTTAAAATCTGGCATTCCTGGGGACCAGAGAATGTTTTCATCATTGCATATCGGCCAAGATCCAGTTATATAAAGGGCTTCTCTTGAATTAATTTGTTTTCCACCCAAATCCGATTGGTTACTCGTGATCAATAGTTATAAGAACCATCAATACCAATGGCGGCATGGTAAAGGCATGAAATATGGTATGAAGTATGGCCTTTGACCGTATGATGGGAAGAAGTCCAGTTCTTCATATATTGAAAGATATCACCCCATCTGGGTGTCTGTACGTGTGTGTGTGTGTGTGTGTGTGTGTGTGTTTGCATAGACACTTGTGTAAAGTTGCATTGACATTTAAACAGATTTGCCTATTCTAGACATTTCCTCACTTCTAAACACTGCCTGGTTCTTAGTAGATTCACTTTTGAATCTATTGACTACGTACGGGCTTGGGGTCATAGATATTCAGAATATAGGAGGGTTGCCTTTCTTAATTCGGGCATTACTGGATGAAAGGCCTCTTCACTGAAACCAGCTAAATTTTTGTCAGGGTAATAGCATTCTTACTTTGAGGCATTAGAGCATTTTGAGAAGTGCGCAGCTTCCCATGGCCTTCAGGATTATAATTTAAATCTTTTATCCCTCCAGAACTCGGGACATTTAATTTATCGTGACTCATAAAAGACCAGTAATAAACCCTGTCTTTATTTAAACATGGGCAGCATTGGGTTCCTTTTGTAGGAATCCAGTCCTCTCTATCAGTGCTTCGCTATCTACTTATCATGGATCCTGCATGTGTACAAAAGCCATCTTTGTCAGTCAGGGGGAGATTTTATTAACTGGAGGTTCATTTGTTCTTCAAGTGACAGTATCTCTTTGGAATTACCAGATGTTGTTCAAACTGTGCTGTCTCGCCTTTTATTCTGATGATGGCAAATGTTGAACGTGGTGAATAAATATTGAGCACTGTCCTCGGTCATCTTAAATAAATGTGATAAAATGAAAACATGCGGCTGCCGAGGTCTCATTTGTTTCCAGGAAGTCCACAGCGCATAAAGGCACTTGGACAATGAAAGGCAAATCAGCCATGCACTGGGTGTTCCATTATGAGATGTTCTTGTCATTTTCTAGATTCCATTTTAGATTAATATATAGGGAGAGAGAAGATGGCATGTACTTAAATGATGACGTGGTACCATCACAGAATTGTTTTTGTTATAATTGCACAGCGTAGAGAATTAAATATATTATGGTGGTCTTCCCGAGAAATTTGCATGTCAAAGAATAAGTGGCGGAAAATAAATTAGTGGGAAATTTCTTAGGACTTGGGTCCAAAGGGGGCTGAGATTAATGTAGGTGCTGTATTTGGACCCTTCTTGGCTCCTGAGGCAAGACTGGTGACTGTCTTTTGAGGAGGAGTAGGGGAGATTTCACTTAACTGGATGATCACAGAGCTGGATATTGTCATCCATTGTGGAACCGCCTATTAAATATTTATAATATGAAAGAAGTGGGAAAGAGCAGTCTGTCAAAACAGGCATTTTTGAATCACCATGTCCTTCCTTTTTTGGGTGATGTGTGATACCCATGAACAAAGATTAAAATAGGATATAAAGTAGAATCTCTGCTTTCACAGTAGGAGGAAAGCTTATGAATGCTTTGGTAATAATTGCTAATAATTATACTCAAATCATATTACATCCAGAAATTGAGATATGAACCACACTGAGGCACTAAGACTTCACAATAACAGCCACAATTTCTCTAATTTATTACACTGTCATCAGTCTTGCGGATTAAAATCCTTTTTCACAGTCTCCAGTAATATACGGAATGATTAAAAGTTGGTGACTGTTTATTGTTCAGAAATGTTGAAAGAAATGAAGTGTTTCTGGGGATGTTGTTGGAGTCCTGTTGAAAGGGTAGTTAAGTATCACTGATTAATTCTCATTCTATCTCTGATGAAATGGAGAAGGGTTACATTTGCTCTTTTCCCAAGTATCTCATTGCAAACTGCAGCTCAGGAGTTGCATAAGCATTTTCTTTATTCAGTATGAATTGATTTGGTGTGCAGAATCTCAGACGGTTCCATTTCAAGGCAATGTTTTATTTGGTGATGCAGGACAAATGGAGAGCTAAGTAGATTTGTAGACTAATCTATTGAGCATTTTAATATTGTGTATTCTCCACGTTGGAGTGGTAAGTACCTCACTGATGCTCCCTCGGCCGTGTGCTGTTCATGGCGTGCCCAACTCATCTTAATTAAATTCCTTCCGGAAACAACCTTATTTTTGCTCATGGGATACATAGCTGTCACTGTGAAACATTTTCTAGGAAAACTGAGATATATTTTTCATCAGTGGAACCTTTTTCTCTCTCTTTTTTTAGATTCTAAATATTAGTCACTTAAATTAACATTAAGCTATTATGTACTCCAAATGAGTGCTTTACAAGTCTTTCAAAACATATCTTCTGCCCGGAGGCCTGGGAAGGAGGTGATAGAGGTGGAGGATGTACAGGTGTGATGGGTTAGTGATGGGTGAAATGACTTTCTGTGGCTCATCCCCACCTCCCATTGTCGGGATGCAACCAGAGAAAGAGTTTTGCAAATTGAGAATGAGAAAAGGACCCCGACGGAGCTTGCTGCTGCTGGTGCCCCACCACTAAGATGATCTCAGGGCCATCTTCACTTTCAGAAAGAGGAGTTTGTCCTGAACTATGCGTTTTCTAAGAAACGTGGACTTCCCGGTTGGGAAATGGGAATCCTCTTGAATTCTATAAACTGCATCACCTGCCATGTAGCAAGGACAGTGGGAAATCAGCTGCCTCATTCCGAACTTTGTCATGACCTTCCAAAGTTTGGCCTCCAAATGGACCTGGGGCTTTTGGCTTTTGTCCTGCTGACGTGCAGCTGTCATGTCAGTGTCTAGGTAAAGCGTGCTTTATAACCCAGAATGGCTACTTCACCAAAGCAGAGGTATATTCATTCTTCATTCTCTTTCTTTGCTTTCCTCTCTTCCTCCCTCTCTGCCTGTTCTCATAAAGAACAGGTTTCAATTACGAAAACATGATTTCCTTCTATATAGTAAATCTTCGTGCCCACTAGCTCTTGCTTGTAGCCACACTACAAACCGTCTTCTACTTCCCCCCAAACATATCAAGCTGTCCCTGAGCAGGGCTTTGTGTACATCCCGTTGCCTCTGCCTCACCACAGCCCTTTGCCAGATTACCTTTTACTTCTCGTTTCAATTTCAGCTCAAAAATGCCACTTCTCCTGGGAAAGCCTTTCCTGGAATTCCCACCCTTAACCCCAACTTCCTGGAATAGAAGAGAATCTACTTGCATGTGACCTCATAGCAACTTATGCTTTCTCTCTAGTCATGTGTGTGTATGTACATGTGTATGTGTGTATGTATATACACGTGTGTGCGTATATATAGCGAGCACCTTCTGTGTGCCAGGCACTCATCTTGGCATTTGGGACCCACCAGGGAAAAAATAGACAAGCTCTTAAGGAGCCTATATTCTGGTGGGGCAGAAAGACCATGAAAATTGCATATAATAAATACTCAAGTTGGGTCTGCTGGTGACAAGTGCTATAATAAAAGGGAAGAGGAAGGGGATGAGGAGGGGCAGAGAGCAGGCGGAGAAGAATGAGTTGAAATTTTAAACGGGGGGCGGGGACTCAGGGTGAGCCTCGTTGTGAAAGTGACATTTCAGCAAAGACTAGAAGGATGTGAAGGAGGAGCCACAGGGATGTTTGGGGAAAGAACATTCCAAGCAGAGCAAACAGTCAAAACGGAAGACCTAAGGCTTCTTTGTACCCTCGTGTTCAAGGAACAAGGGGACAGAGAGACTGGAGCAGAAGACAGTAGAAAGTGAGCTGGGGGGGGGGGGGGCGGGGATAAGCAAGGTGGAGATGGGTGCCTACCATGTAGGACTTGTGGATAATTAGGGACTTTGGGTTTTACTTGAGTAAAATAGGGACTTTATTTATATTTTAAATGGATAATTTGGACTTCTGCGTCAAGAATATATTTTAAGGGAACTTCCTACAGTTGATAGCCATAGGCTCCAAGAGGGGTGCAGTAGTATCTGTTTTGCTTTCCATTGAATCCCCGGAGTCAAGCCCTGTGCTCGGCACATGGCTGTCTAATAGCTATTTAACGTGAAAAATAAAAAGAGTACAGGGCACATCAAGGTGACGCTAGTTGCTGCCCATCCCTTGGAAGCAGGTAACATAGACAGCCAACGTGCAGATTTCAAAGTCAAGGTCTACTTTAATTTCACACATTTGAAGACTACTTCTTACCCCCAACCAAAGGCTTGAGTTTAATTATCCACCTAATTGTTGCTATATGCAACGGTTCTTCATTAGTCCTGTTTTCATTTGCAATATATGAACTTTGGTATTTCCCAAAAGTGAAATCAGATGCTGGTTTGGAAGATTTTCCTCCTTAAAATAAACAAGCTTCATGCTCAAGCAAATGTGTGGAAAGCCTCTCTGTGGTCCACTAGGGTAATGATTCATGGGGCAGGGGCTGTCCATGGCAGAGCAGACTGTTATCCTCTACTGGGTAAATGATCCATGTTTTCAGAATTACTACGCATGCATTCCAAAATACATATTTACCTGGTGGTCTGTAAACATTCAGCAGAACTGTTACAGTCTAGTAAGTAAATAACATGTTTCTCAAAATTAGAATGTGTTCAAAATATGTATTTACCCAATAGGCTGTAACAGTTGCAAAGAAACCTTCTCAGCCTTTAGTCTATCAGGCTGACTTATGGATGTGGTTTTAATAATGTTTTGAATATGAACATAGTGTAAAAGAAGATGTGCAATTTTTAGAAGGGTGAGGGGTTGACATGCAGCGTAAACCAATTCTAGAGGGAAGATTTAATACAGTTGTAGAACCTGTCCTTGTTATTCTTTTCCTTTTTCTCTCTTTTTTTTATATTCTTTTTTTTTTCTTTGTAAGTTCCTGGAACACTCAGTACTAATGACACTAGAGTGAATTTTTAAATAATTTAATTCTTGCTGACATGATATGGCTTCATAAGTGATTAGTGGATAGACTTCTGAACACAAATAGGAGCCGATGTTCTGGCTGCTAATCTTATGGCAACAGATGAGTCCAAAAGTTGGATTCTGCTGCACGGTTCCATGAGAGTATCAGTTAATGGGTTTACATTGCTCCAGTCTAGGTAAGTCAGACAGAAGACAATCCTGTTTACATCAACTGTCTAGATACACTGGGCAAGAATTATTTTTGTAGAGATGGCTGTGAGGCACTGAGTTTTCAGCGGGATGTTATTAATTTCCGTCATAACTGATGTTCATCCTGCTTTTGGCTACAGGAATAGAGAATGGGACTCATAGGGCAAGGTAGTTCATAGATGTGTAAAATCATAGTCAAAAGCCTTTTGGCTTTGGCACCAGATGACCTGGGCACCAGCTCCCTGAACCTGGACGAGTCGGTTAACTTCTTTAAGACTTGATTGCCTTACCTGTAAGATGGGTGTGACGTTAGTACGTAGTGCACGAGGCTCCTGCGAATGAGATAATACCCGTAAATCATTCAGCGCTCTTCAGAGCACCTACTGAATATTTAATGAATGTCATCAACTATTGTCTATAATAATCAAAAGAGCTCAGCTGTATTTTTCATCTGGGATACAGCAGGTAGCAGGAGTAGCAAGGTTAATACAGCCCAGATCTCCAAGTATTTGGTTTGGAAGGAAACGAAGAGGCCAGGCGTGTAATTGGATGTTTCACTAATAGGTTACAAGTGGTTGTGTAAGTTTCTAAACAGCGTGAATGCTCTAATAAATACTTTCAGTTGACAAGTGAGAAAGCAGCCATGAATCTGGAGCTCCATACTTGGAACCATGTGAAATGGCCATTCACGAAACGCCCTTTAAAACTCCTTGGAGGTTCATATTCTGCACAGGCTGAGCTTTTTTTTTTTTTTTTCCCTTTCTAATTGAGAAAGTCACTGCAGGTTGAGTCTGCACGAACTACTGCAGGGCTTGAATCTTTTCTTTCGTGGTTGTGACTGTTTTGTTGAATAAAACATTATGAGTGGAGCCCCCGAAACCCATCCTTGGGTGCGTTCTTCTGTGTGATATACCTTCTACGAGGTTCACCATAGTTTTCACCCTGGGTTTGATGTCATTTACACAATTAGAGCAGAGGCTCCAGGAGGACCTGGACTTTACCTACTGATTCAAGGCTGTCTCCCCAGACCCTGGCATAGCACCTAATGCAAAATTGACATTCAAGAGATTTTTGCATTATCCGCTTTCATGACTGGCCCTCTGAGTTAATTCTGCACAGCGTGTGACCCTGTGTGACTTTCTGCAATCTCAGCGACATGCAAAGGATTTAGAGTCATTGTCTGTTGATATTATTAGTTAAGAGCTTTTTTTTTTTGAGAGCTTGCTGTGGGCCAGACATGATTCTCAACACTTCATACCACTATTTCCTGGAGTGTTCATAGCAAGACATTTAAGTCAATCTTGTTATTACCCTCTTTTGTTAGATGAGAAACTGGCGCTTGGAAAGAATTCCCCCTAGATCAGGTACCTAATAAGTGATGGAGCTAGGAGTCAGAAGAGCCAGTGTGACCCTAGGAGAAAAAATGTTGTAAGGGGTGGATAAATAAATACATAAAGAGATGTCCTCAGAAAACAAATGGCAGACTTCCCTGATGGCACGGTGGTTAAGAATCCGCCTGCCAATGCAGGGGGCACAGGTTCGATCCCTGGTCCGGGAAGATCCCCCATGCCGCAGAGCAACTAAGCCCGTGCGCCACAACTACTGAGCCTGCATGCTGCAACTACTGAAGCCTGTGCTCTGCAACAAGAGAAGCCACTGCAATGAGAAGCCCACAACCGCAACGAGTAGTAGCCCCTTCTCACCACAACTAGAGAAAGCCCGCGCGCAGCAACAAAGACCCAACACAGCCAAAAATAAATAAATAAAATTTAAAAAAAAACGAACAAAGGGATATCTGAGTACTCAAAAGGTACTCAAAAAATAAATAAAAGATAAATTTAAAAAAAGAAAACAAATGGCAAGTAGGAATTAGATAAATTTAAGTACCATGTACATTTCTAGGAACCAGTCTAGTAACTCCACATACTAAATAGAAGTCACGTCATGGTGCTTTCTGTAGATAACTCTTCTTACTGGAGGAATTAAGGTCAAATGCAAAATATGCAAATAATGTGGTCTTTTGGGGAATAAACACCATCCTAAATGGAATCACTGCTCTCATAAGGAACTTGATCATATGTTTCAATGTGGCTGGACTCCTATATTTATCTGAAGAGACTCCGAATGATTAATGGGGTTTTAACATCAAGTGAAGGATCTGCAACTGTTTCCATCACCCAAAATGTAACCTTGCTGCAGGCAGGAGTGAGGTTGTATGACACTTCCCCAGTTCAGTCTTCAAAATCTCTCTCTTGGGCTTCCCTGGTGGCGCAGTGGTTAAGAATCTGCCTGCCAATGCAGGGGACATGAGTTTGATCCCTGGTCTGGGAAATCCCACATGCCACGGAGCAACTAAGCCCGTGCGCCACAACTACTGAGCCCGCATGCCACAACTACTAAAGCCCGCGCGCCTAGAGCCTGTGCTCTGCAGCAAGAGAAGCCACCACAATGAGAAGGCCGCTCACTGCAACGAGAGAAAACCCGTGCACAGCACCGAAGACCCAACACAGCCAAAAATAAATAAATAAATAAATAAATAAATAAATAAATAAATAAAAAACCTCTCAGATCTTTATTTGTCTATCTTCTTTTCTATGTTCTTTTTTTTTTTTTTAATTGGGGTATAGTTGCTTTACAATGTTGTGTTAGTTTCTGCTGTACAATGAAGTGAATCAGCTATATGTGTACATATATCCCCTCCCTCTTGGACCTCCCTCCCACCCCTCCCCCTCCATCCCATCCATCTAGGTCACCACAGGGTACCAAGCTGAGCTCCCTGCACTATACAGCAGGTTCCCACTAACTATCTGTTTTACACATGGCAGTGCACATACATTAATCCCAGTTCATCCCACACCCCCTCCCCACCCCCAGTGTCCACAAGTCCGTTCCCTACATCTGTGTCTCTGTTCCTGCCCTGCAGATAGGTTCATCTGTACCATTTTTCTAGATTCCACATATATGCATTAATATACGGTATTTGTTTTTCTCTTTCTGACTTACTTCACTCTGTATGACAGACTCTAGGTCCATCCACGTCTCTACAAATGACCCAATTTCATTCCTTTTTATGGCTGAGTAGTATTCCATTGTATATTGATACCACATCTTCTTTATCCACTCATCTGTCATGGACATTTAGGTTACTTCCATGTCCTGGCTGTTGTAAATAGTGCTGCAATGAACATTGGTGTGCACGTGTCTTTTTGAATTATGGGTTTCTCAGGGTATATGCCCAGTAATGGGATTGCTGGGTCTTCCTTCTGTCTCTGTGTCCACCATCCTTCATCCAAGCCCCCATGATCTTTTGCTGTGATGTCCTGGTAACTGGTGTCTCTGCCTTTTACAATTTATCCCCTCCAAGCCCTTCTCACAGTGGAACTAAAATGCTCTTTAATAAACAAACCTAACCATACTACCCCACCTTCAATGGCTTTCTCTGCATGACCCATCAGATAAAATCCAACATGCTTGGCATGATTTCAAGGACTTTCAGGAGCTGTCTTCTGCTTTCTTCCAGGGTAATCACTTTCCACTCCACCCACAGGACAGCCACACTCAGGAAAGTTTAGTTGCTCTCATGCCTTGCTGTCTCTCTTGCCACCAGCCGTTTGCACCCCCTGCCTGAAGAGGTCTTCCGGCTCTTTTTTGCTTTGTCCATTTTGTCTTTACTTCCTCCCAGGAAGCCATTCCCCACCCTTAAGTGATATCCCTTCTGTGTGTTCTCACAGCATTCTTCACTTATTGGTCTAACATCTTTCATTTTTCTATCAGAAGACTGTAAGTTTGGTGAGGGTAAGAGCCCTCTCATCACTGTGAATGAGTGAATGAAATGGTACTAAAACTCCAGAGCATATCTGTTGGAGCATCACATACCTATCAGACACATTCCGTTGCTTCTGACGAGAATACGCGGGGCACTTGTCTGTCCACAGTGCTGAGGGAATTGCAAAGGAAGCACCTGCCTTTGAAAGTGAAAAAGTATTTGCAACAGGGAAGAACTATGGTGATAGTGGGAAACTTCTCGTTCTAGAAAAGGCATGATACAAATAGCCACACCCCTGAGGTGTCAAATAATTCCCTCCTTAACTTTTGCTGGAAGCCCCACATTATGAAAAGGGGGCTAGAAGGATTAGTAGCTCAATGAGGGAATGAATCAGGATAAGGCAGGTTCTGCAGCAGCAACAAATAGCCCCCAATCTTCATGGCTTAAAGGAACAAATGTTGTTTCTTGTGCAATCTCTATGCCCATTGGGGGTTGGCTGGGAGTCCTGCTCTATTTCTCCCTCACTCAGGGTCATGTGCTCCCCTTTCATTCTTCTACAGTTACTGGGACAGGGAAAGAACAAGGTTAATTGCGTACTAGTTCTTAAAGCTTTTACCCCAACATGACACGTGTCACCCCTGTTCACGCTTCTTTAGCCAAAGCAAGACATCTGGCTGCACCTAAATTCAAGCAGCCAAGGAAACACAGTCCCACCTTTCACCCCGAAAGAGAAGCAGGACTTTTTAGCGAACAGCAATGTGATTGTCACAGAAGCAGTGCTTTTAAGATATGTCTTCATAGTACTTTCATTCTCATCTATGTAACTTTTGTGGCTGGATATACTGACATCCATCTCATTTGATTTTTTTCCCTCCATTTTCCTTCTCATGCATCCCTAGATTGAAATGTTGGATCTCAATCAAGAGACTTTCTCAATTAGTATGCAATTAATTTTTAGTTTCAAACCAGAGGCTGTTTATTTTTTGAGTATTAGTTGAAACATTTGTTTTGCCAAAATATCATTTTATTTCACTTCTTGTCATTATCTTTAGAAGGTATCACAGATAGGGATTCATTTTGACTCTCATTCTCCCATCACCCCCTTCACTTCAGGCTAAATCAGTATTCCACCCCATTTGTCATCTTTACTGTTCTCTGCACTCTCATCTATATGGGAAGGAGGATCTGTGTTTGACAAGCATGCTTACCCTTTGCTTACTGTTTTAATAAAATTTTCTATCACCATTTTTATCTACAGTAGCAGTCGAGGCACTATTTGATATCGAGATGCTAGATTTCGTGGACTTTGAAATATTTTCCCATATCTTTTTTGGCAAGTTTCCCATATCTTTTTTGGCAAGTCTTTGAACATAGACTACAAAAAACTTGACATGTAGGAGATGAATTTGTAGACTCTAAGTTAAGTAATGACTACCTGTCCCAGTTTAAATTGTGTTCTAGGATTGAAACATTATATTACACAGTCAAATCATTGAAATTAATGGTCAGACTCTTCCATAACTGAGTTAGCTTCCCTGGAGATGGATATTCTATTAAATCAGCAGGCTGTCCAGATTTCCCTGCCTCACCTTTGGTTTGGGGATAACGTTGCCCCAGTCTTAGTGATTTCAAAGTTGGACCAAAGCAGTCGTGCTATTTTTAAATGAGGAACAATGAGCAGAGGCATCTCGATTTACACATTTCTTTGATATATTACAATCTTACTTCATTCTCTTTATCTCATGAGGCAAATTATTATTGTCCCGAACATACGGCTGGGAAAAGCGAGGCTCAGATGTTAAGTGAGGTCGTGTGCTGGAGATTAGACACCTACTGAATAGCCCCAGTTTACTTGATCTTTTCTCTCAGGCCTCTTCTCAAATATCGCTCTTCAGAGGGGTCTTTCTTGACTACTCCATCCGAAAAAAAAATGGTCATCCCCTGTTTCAATGCTCTATACTCTTTTCTACATACTTATCACTATCTCCTTGTTTTTTCTTATTTATCTACTTACTCTTTTGCAGTTTCCATCCACTAGAATATCAGGAAGGGGACCTTGTTTCTTTTGTTGAGTGCCACATCCCAGCGCTACAGCAGTTCCTGACATCCAATAGTTGTTCAAAAACATTTAACAGGTGAATACATGCTACATTATACCTCTTTCTCTCTCTCAGGAATGGAGTTTAGATTAGGACACCTTCCTGAATTGCTCTGTGTAAAGGAATGAATTAAGCATTGAGGACTTTATAAACAAACCCCACTGTTTCAGGTCTTTGGAAGCTCCACTCTGCAGGTGATACAGCATGTAGAAGTTAGCTAATGCTGAGTAACAAATTATTCCCAAGATGAGTATCTTGAAACAACAAGCATTTACTATCATGTGTATTTTCTGAGGGTCAGGGATCTAGGAGGGACTTAGCTGGGTGGTTCTGGCTCAGGGTCCTCAGGAGGTTGTTGTTGTTGGGGGTGGGGGTGGGGGCAGGGGGGGCAGTTACATGAAGGCTGGAGGATCCACTTCCTCTCCCTCTCATGTGGATGCTGACAGGGCTCAGTTCCTTGCCACATGGGCCTCCCCACAGGACTGCCAGTGTGTCTTGGTGACTTGCAGTTGGCTTTCCCCAAAGTGAGTGATGAGAGAGAAAGAGGGAGCTGCTAAGATGAAAGCCAGGGTATTTTATAACCTCATTTCTGAGTGACGTACCATCACCTCTGCCATATTGTGGCACATGGACCAACAGCCCTGTAGAGTATGGGGGAGTCAGTGTACATGAAAGGATGGGTGCAGGAGGTGGGGATCATTGGGGGCATCTTGGAGGCAGGTACCACCTATCTTGTTCAGATACTCAGAATAGAGCCGTGGACTGAGCATGTATCTCAGTATCTCAGAAGTCGTTTCTCAACCTCTTTTCCCATCCCAGGAGGCATTTGCATGGAACGCTTGATTATGGGTGTGTTTATAACTCTTAGAGAGTAGAGTAATCAGGAAGACAGATTCTTGGACCAGTGGCCCAACTGTGAACACTGTCTCTGCCTCTTGATATCCATGTTAATTGGGGATTTTTTTTTTTCGATCCTCTGACTTCCGTGTCCTCTGCTATAAAATAGAGATACCTCTAGTACTTACCTAATGGAGTTATTGTGAAGGTACAGTCACTTAGCTCATGGGAGACACATGGAAGGGTGCTCACCAGGTAGAAAGCAGTTGTAAAGCATTGTCTTTTATTATTTGGATTATCTCCTGGTTAATCCACGATTGAATGGATTGAAGAATCCTAGACAGGACTTGAAGGTGAAGTTAATCTGAACTTCTTCTGGAAAGTGGCAGTTGGATTAAATAGCTACCACACAGAGAAGTCTGAATTTGTCACAGGGACTCTGCCAGCCCTATGTGTCCACCTTCTGTGTTTTCTACGGGGGCCCATCCTGGAGGCATAGCACATCTGCACAAAAACAGCTTGACCTCCATCCAGAACCCAGTATTTTCACTTCATTTCTCTAGAGGAAACCAAAGCAAACCTTCCACAAGTGATTGGCCAGTGGCTGAATTCCACAGCAGTTTTGATAAGTTCATTTTGAGCAGATTTTTCATGTCTTCCCTCCCTATTTATGTCTTTTCAAATCCAATCTACTTCAATCACTTTTAATCCTCTAATGTGTTTGCTATAAGTACTGTACAATTCACTTGTCCTCAAGAATAAAATTCATTTCGGTTTGGCCTGCCGGTAATTTGTTTGAGAAGAAGTTGTTAGGAAACTCTTGCATTCTCTTCTGATTTGGAGGACGACCTTCAGTATTGATAGCATTTTGTTGTCACGCGATTGAAGTATTCTTTCATGACTGACAGAGCTGTTTAAATAATGGCCCGCAGAACCATGGGCTTCAATGAAATCTGACGACACTAATTCCGTTATATATTAGGGAGCTTCAGGTGTTCTACAAGGACACGATTCCATTGACCATGGATTTATTTTTTCAGTTTGTACAAGTTATCGCCACTGTGTTTTGCACCCCCTTCACTGTAAAATACACTTTCCTTCTGGAAATGAGTGTTTTTATTGCTTTACCTCTGCCTGGATAAGCAGAGCCGTGTACTCTAGGCCTCTCCTGCAACACATCAAAGCAGATAAGATGGAGTATTTTCTATACACAACATGGACATGTATAGAATTACTGATTCAATTTGCACTCTAAAAAGGCTCAGAAAGTATAAAGAGTCCACTGTGGAATATATATAAACCTTTCTCTCTATCTATATCTGTATATTTATGTATACAGTTAAAATATCTATATAAATACACATATATACACATGTAAAATTACAAAATGTAATTTGTATATGTACATTTAATGGGAAAAATAAACATCAAGAGTATGTTTTAGTGTTGATTTATATGTCTCGAGCTTTTTTAAACAACACATAAAGACAAAGCACCTTTTTATTTAGACTTGGCTGAGAATTATCAGTCATATGTAGATGGCTATGCAGTATATGCCAACTTCCTACTCAGGAAAAGTCAGAGCAGATGGCAGAATTTATGTGTCACGTGGCATTTGTTTAAGTGTGGAAGTGCTAATATTTTTCCCTCGATCATTATAACGATTTTACTTTTAAAGACTCCATGAACTTTGAACTACCATCCTTGACTGTCGCCTTGGTTCAGGGTGGGATGGGAGAAGGAAGAGGTTTGGAACAGTGAGATGCCACCCTTCCTGGGCCTTTGATCCCAAGACTATCATAGCTCATTCATCAGGGGCACTGCACGCCCCGTTTTCAGAATAGCATTACTGTTCTCTAAGTATCGCCTCCCCCCCGGAATCATTAAGGAACAGGCTCTATTCAGATCTGTGTGCACTTTCGATTGGCCTTTCTACTACAAAAGAACGGAATTCACATTTATGAGTCTGTGGGGCCCCAGGGAGGACATGGTGGAGTCAACATCATCTCAGGCATGTAGTGCATAATTTGTTTTGATAACTACAAACAAAAGGGGTCTATTCCCTCAAGGCCTCTTCAGAAATTGTCAGAGGCTCTTACCCTTAATAATGTGAGCTGCTGCTGTGAGGCTGAAGAACCCAGGTAGGACTGGAGGGCAGGAGTGGGGAGGGGGGGAAACTCTGCAGGGGATGCTGGGGCAGCATTCCAGAGAGAATGGAGCATCTAACCCTGGGAGGCTTTCCTATCAGGGATCAATATCAAGGGACCATGATCTATGGCCGAGACCCAATGCTCTGAGTGGTTTTTATATTGTGTACGTTTCCAGCGCCTCTTCTTTCCTGCCTTGATTCTTTCTGCTTTGCTGAAATAAGAGGCAGGGAGTATGTGTGTTGGGTGGTGGAGGAGAGAGGGGAGGCTTGGATCAAGAGAATTGAGGATCTAATGCTTGCCATTTCTCTAGGAATCCTTACCAATAATCCAAGCATTATAGAGATCTTGGGGTTCTCCTGAGCCTCCTGGAGGAGTGCCTCATTAAATTAATTGAAGGGGGAAGGGATTTGCAAGAAATATTTATGACAAGATGAAAGAGGAATGCACCTACGGCATGCAGACATTCGGTAAATACTCCTTGAATGAATTTATTAAAAAGGGTGTGTGGGAAAAAAAAAAAAAAAAAAAAAGGTGCGTGAAAAGCATGAGTCATCATTGTGGGTGATCTGATTGAGGATGATTTTTCTTTTCACAATTCTTGACAATGTTTAATCACGTTTATTATGATTCATTGTGATTATTATCATTTTATATACAAGTAACACAAAGCTACTTCTCACCCCTGTGACCAATTTGGCGATAGCCTTGCAGGATTTTTATGGCTTTACATTTGCACGTACAAGTGTACAGTTTCACTTAAATATAAATGAAACGACCAAAATGCATTTTTCTTCATATGCACACTTAGCAAGCTTCCTCTTTATTTATTGTTCAATGAAAGTCTATGGCTCTGTTCCAAAACATTGCATCTCTTCACATAGTGGGGACTTAACATCATTTATTGAACCACTTTGTAGCAATAGTTGATTTCACAATGAATATTTTTAAGCAGCTAATCTGTATCAAACTCTATATGGAATACAAAATAAGCCCGTGGCGAATATCTTATTTTGCACATTTTCTTTAATGAGCACGTGCTACTTTTAAAATGTTAAAGGTTAAAAGAGTTAAATCTACTTATAGGATCAAAACTGTACCCATGAAAATAATAAGAATGTCTAGCTTTGATTGGGCTCTTATCTGACAGACACTAAGTATACATGCATATATATACATTTATAAATACATATGTGTTATATTATATTATATTATATTACATATACATATACAGATGTATCTATATCTGTACCTAAGTCTAGATATAAATACACACACACCCTCTCATATAATCCATTACAACATTATTTAGTATGAACCATAGCCAGACATTATTGCTAGCTCTTTCCCAGACAGGCAACTACATTTTCACATCTTCCAGCTTTTGCTTCCGTGGATGTTAATTCAATAAATATTTATTAAGTGCCTATTGTGTTCCCAACCTCTTCTGTGTGCTGGGGACTTAGCAGTGAATGAAATAAATACCTTTCCTCAGGGACCATGTACTCTAATCTAGGTGGGGTCGCTTTGCTAAGAGAGCAGGTCAACACCCCATCCTTCTATAGAAACAGGACAGTGTTTCAATTTCCCCTCCAGCCCAGTGGAGCTCTGATACTGGAGAGAGAGAGTCCCATTACCCTAGACTCTATAGTCACTGTCATGTGGATGGAGACAGTGCCCTTTGGGCAGATGACATTGAAGTGGCCGGTGACATGGTGCAGGAGGGAGTGTGGCTGTGGCTTTTACAAGCATCAGAGAGACCAGGCTCTCCGCTGAAACGGAAGTGATGGGGGAACGCTCTCTCCTGCCTCAGGATAGGGCTTTTCCGCTCTGAGCAGTTGCTTTAAAGATGTTACCTTCCCCTGGCTTGTCTCTGAAGTAACAGGACTGGAGGAAGTCTGCCATCCTTGCAGCTAATACTCAGGAAGCGTGCTGTGACTTGGGAAAGGCTTTACAAACGCATCTCATTCGATACGTATCCAGATCTGACAATCCTGCATCTTCCCATCCATCTTTTCTTTTGATTTTTTTGTGTAGTGTGAACTCCCAGCGGAAGCAGCATGTTTGGAGAGGTAGAGAAACTCTGGATAGCATGAGTGATGTCAGTGGTCGCTAGCACAGGCAGATTACCTGCTCTGGGACAGGCACAGGGACGACAGGCCTCCGGAAAGGGACAGTTGGCGGAGCTCGGCTGCAGGGAGGCTGGGAGCCTGGCGAGGCACTGGCTGCTATTTGCTGCAGATTCCCTTCCGAGCACCGTGGGGAGGCAGTGACACCCACTGGCGTCAGAGGGACGGTCCAGCAACTGTCCTTTTTTCCAGCTTGGATGGGATAGAGGTCCTGAAGGACAGTCTGTGAATGTCTGCGAGGCACATTTTACCTTCCTCCAGGGTATGCACTCACTTGGGTAGCTTGTTTCTAAAAGACACAGTCACAGATGTAGAAAACAAATTTATGGTCACCAGGCGGGGAGGGATAAACTAGGAGATTGGGACTGACATATACACACTACTGTATATAAAATAGGTAACTAATAAGGACCTACTGTGTAGCACAGGGAACTCTACTCAATACTCTGTAATGACCTACTTGGGAAAAGACTAAAAAAGAGTGGCTATATGTATATGTATAACTGATTCACTTTTCTGTACACCTGAAACTAACACAGCATTGTACATCAACTATACGCCAATAAAAATTTAAAAAAACAAAATAAAAAAGTAAAAGACACCTCCCATTGGTGTCGAGACAGACGGCATCGTTGTCAACCAGCCAATTCCTCTCTCACTCTGTCTGTGAATCTCCTTTCCCTCTTGAGAATTTTAACTCTTTGGCAGGCAGATTAAATGCTTGGGCTTGAGGAAGATTTGGTTTCCATTCTGGCCCTGCTGTGGCATTATCTGTGCGATCGTGGGCAAGTCACTTAACTCTCTAAGGCTCAGCTTCCTCATCTGTGGAATGGGGTCACCTTGAGCACCTCCAGCAGAAGGCTGAGGTGACTCTTATGAATCTTCACTGAAATGGTGCCCATTGCTCATGTCAGCTACGTGTACCTTTCACTCTGGCTCTGCCCAGGTGAACATGATGGGTGCTGTCTGCTTTTATGGCATATTCTCACCAGTGCCAGCTCACTGTCGAGAGTTTCAGACCAGAAGAGAGTACACTGTGATCTGTGATAAAGGAGGTGGATCTTGGTTTGGCATGGTTTTCCGTCCATATCTTCCCATAAGTACCGGCAGCAGGAATCCATAGGTAGTCACTTTGAGACAGATACAGCGGTGCCCAGCTCCCCCCGCACCAAAGTGATCAGGCCAGATTTGGACCCATTCCATCTGCCTTTAGAAAGATGCAGCCTAATTTTATTTCTCTGAGTCATTTTCTCTATACCATATCATAACTAATAAAAATAATTACATCCTATTGTCTAAAAGCAATTATGTGCTTGATTAAGCATATACATGTTGTTTGGTCCTTGTGTGTTTATATTTTCTTCAAATTTAAATGTGTTCTCAACTGTACCTTCTCATAAAGGTCCTAAAAACTGGAGGACATTGAAATGACATAGTTCTCACTCCTATTTTGATGCCTATGTATGTTTTTTAAAGGCACATCAAAGGGAGCTTTACTTAGAACCTTGTTAGAACTAAAACTAGGAGGAAATAACAGCTAATAGGGGGTTGTTCCTATTTCTGTTGACGGGGGAGGGAGATGATGACTGAACTCAACCTTTGTAGAAGGATATTTTCTCTACTAAATAAAAAAGGCAATAATTTTTTTTCTTTTACTATGTTTAGATAAAAGGATATTCCCACAATGTGTGTGTGTGGGGTGAGGGGGGGGGGGAGTAGGGGGTGGTAATTCAAGGCAAAGATTTCACAGCTGTTGGGAAATTGCTTTCCAAAAATATTAAAGGATACTGTGGCAAAGTGGTTGGTTATTTGCTAGTAACTTGTGCTCCTCTTCTACAGCACATTCAAATAAGTGATAAATAGCTGCCCATCTAGGGACACATTTCCAGCCCACCTTTTATGTAAGTGATGACATGTGACCGAATTCCACCCAGGAAAACGTGGGAAGAAGTGATAGGTCTCACTTCCAGGACTGGCCCATAAAAGCACCCTCTGGGATCCTCCATGCCTCTCCCTTCCCCTATCCTCTGGTTGACACCCACTTGACCTTGGAAACTATATGTTGAAAATGGTGGAATTCCTGGGTCCCTGAATGACTCTATGGACCAAGACCACTCCCACTCTTCCCTGCTCTGACTATATATACTAGGTGCTCTAGTATGGGGATGCGTCTGTTACAGGAGTCAGTGATGCCTAAAGTAACACTGATGAGTCACTGCAGATTTTCATCTGGTGTGATATTGAGTCCTTACTCAAAGCAAAGATTTAGATTTTTGGACCAATGGTGTTTCATATTTCACAATAACAGCTTATTAAATGCAAATACTCTTCCCAGTGCCAAGAGCTTTACATGTCTTATCTCCTTTCATCTTCCTTCCAACTATCTGGTCTGTGTCAGTCAGGGAGGGCTGTGTTATGCTGTGGTAACAAACAACCCTGAAATCTCAGTGGCCTAACTCAACAAGGGCTTATTTCTTTCTCATGGAAGTCCATTGAGGGTCTGAACCACTCTGTAGGAAAGCTCTCCTCCGTGTATTAGCCCAGTAGTCCCAGTGGCTTTATTCTAAAAGAACCCCCATATTGATAAATGCCCCAAGGGAAGTCTCATACCGGCAATTAAGTTCTTTGGCCAGGAAGTGACACACTTCACTTCCATCATATCCCATTGGCCAGAACTAGTCATGTGACCTCTTCTACCCTCCTGTAACCCTCCCGGAAGAAAAGGGAAACCAACTATTGGATCAGGAAGGATGGTTGTTATCAACATATTACAAACATGAAGACTGAAACTTAGCTTAAGTTACTTAGACAAGGTAACCCAGCTGGTAAAGGGCAGGTTTTGTTGGGAAGGATGTCACTCAGGAGTGGTCCTTTCATTTACAAGCCATTTGTTGACTTTCTTCTCTGTGTTATAACAAAAAGAAATGAGATGATGTCTTTGTCCTCAAGAATCTTACAGTTGAATGTTAGAGAAAACATGTGGAGTAAGCAGTTACCTGTATTCTGACCAGTGCAGGACATTACACAAGACAGTTAGTCTTTATGTAGTGATCCAAGGGTCTCCGAAAGCTTTTGCAAGTCCTTGCAAAACACTTTTTCTCGGGGACGTGAGAATTCTGGCCTGAAATGGACAATGGGGTGAGAGTCTGAGAGCAGGGTAGGAGGAAGTAAGCACAGTGATGTCCTTGGAATACACCAGTAGGGAGACAGTATTTCTTGATGCATTACCTTATGGATGGACGGTGTTCTCTTCTCTCTGTCCTTGGCTGGGTAGTTAATGGAGCACTGACGTGCTTCTAAGGGTGTTTCGGAGAAATAAAGAAAGATCTGTGGTAGAAATGAAGCTGTGTTTTGCATTTTAGTCAGTACAAACGTTCTATCCTGAACCTTACACAGTGCGTGGAACAGCAGAATGTCTGCTATGGAGTGTTTGTGAGAGAGAGAGACAGAGGGAAGCAGAGAGAGGGAAAGAGAAGGAGAGAGAGAGAAACAAAAATACAGAGAGTAAGAGAATTGCCCTATTTCAAGTTGTCTCCCAGCTTTTACTGGGATCAAAACCAAATAGACAACAAAAGTACATTCATTCAATATAATATAGAATTTAAAAATGTGTTCCTAATTATTAAATTTTTTTCACCCCAAAATGAGAATACTGCGATGATGTCTTTTCTTCTACTTTGGTTTTACCTCCATGTCTTTTAATACTTTATGCCAAGCTCTTTACCTTCAACCCTTTTTAATGCACATATTCTATGTATGCGTTCATGGACGCGTCCACCTGATAAGGAATTATGTGGTTTGACTGTTTCCATCACAACTTTGATTTGCCCCAGTCTGTTGATAATTATATCCAGGTAATTTTGAGTCATAATACAGGTATGCCAGTTATCTGAAGAGGAACACTACGTCCTAATTCTGAGGTCAATGAACAGTTGATCATTAAGCCACACTGATACGCAAAGCCACAATAATAAACACCAAGCAAGGTTAAAAGCTCCCTAAGACATAATCCCTTATGCTCCCATTCATAAACATACAAATACGAAAAAAAAGAGCGAGATACTGAGTTTTCTCAGTATTACCAAGTCAGAAATGTCACAGGAAGGATGAATAATAAGGACCGTGTCGAAGGACCACTCTTTGTGAAAGCACTTTTGTGGAGTATGTAAAGCAAACCCAAACATAGACCTGCAAGGGAGGTATCATAATTCTCATCACCATTCCAGTAGTGAGACCAGTTGAGTCTTAGAGAAGTTCCGGGAGTGCCCTGAACCCACACGTCTGACCCAGCACTAGAGCCGAGATTCAGACGCACATGTTGTTATCCCCAAAGCCCATGCTCTTCCATACATGCCCAGTCTCATCTGATACCTGAACGCAATTGAATTTTTGCAGGAAGAGAATTAGAGTGAGCAGAGCCACAGGCCCCTGGGCACCTTGGGCCTTTTGCCCTTCTCTTCCTCCAAAGTAGTCTTTGCAATAGCTGATCTCTGACGTCTTTTAAAGACTATGCTTTGTTTGCTTTTGATGAAGAATGTCGAAAATAATCTAACTTTAAAAGGATACCCCCAGTGTTTCTCCAGCCTCATTTTCTTTCCCCTCCCCTCCTCACGCCTGCCTTCCTTGGTGTGCCGATCCATTTAAAACCACAGAATGAGCACCAGGGGAGTAAAGCCAGAGCCCAGTGGGGTCTCTGTGTGCCTCTGTTGGCATTTCCAGACCTGCGGAAGCTTCCCCTCTTGTGGGCTGCAAAGTGTGGCTGTGCTTTAGGATTTATCTCCCTCCAGGGGTGCCGTCCCTTTGCTTTCCTAAGGACCATTATTAAGCATAAACCCAGCACCCCTAGCCTTCCTCTTGGGTAGGGTGGGTGGTTACCCCCTGAGAGTCCTTGTGGGCTGTTTATCTTGGTGCTTCAGTGCTTCTGCCCTCCGCAGCTGGATCAGAGCTCCCGCCCTCAGTCCTGTTGACAGCTGCTTTGGGAAGGAGGGCTCGCCCTTTCCCTCCCGAGCTCTGCCGTGGGCCGGGACGGCCCAGCAGAGGTGAAACAGACAGCAGGCAAGTGCTGATTAGGGACGGGTCCTTCCTCGCAGAAGGCGGATATTGATCTTTCCATTTGGGTCCCGTTGCCTGTCTATGAAAATACTACGTGGCCTTCTCATAAACAGGTGACCTGTTGATTCCCCAGCTGCTGATGGGGCCTCCCCCGTGTGTCCTGCTTAGCTCGTTATGGGGGATGCTCAGCTGTGTTTATGGAAGTCACCTGCAACTAGAGGGAGGTCTAGCTGGAGATGCTCGAACTTTCTAAAAATTGGATGTGTGTCCCAGATTCGTAACTTTGGCACTATGTTCCTCCAGGAAGTAATTGCTGATTATATATTTAACGCAATCAGACACTTCTCAATTAATGCCCCAGGCATTAATAAAAGCCAATCGTTCTAACAGAGGCACTTCTGCTCTCCATCCCTGACCTAGGGGACATTTGGCAACGTTTGGAGATATATTTTTGGTTGTCCGAATGGGGGTGGGAGGGAGTGTGGCTACTGGCATCTATTGGGTAGAAGCCAGGGATGCTGCTGTACATCCTTCAAGGCACGGGACAGGCCCCCACAACAAAGGATTACTTGGCCCCAAATGTCAATAGTGTCAAGATTGAGAAAACCTGATATAAGTTATATTAAAATGTACCCAAATTCAATATAAAACACAATTTGAAAGACTTTTTATAAACATGCTATGGAAGTGAATGAACTCTGAATAACTCATTTATGATTAGCTACTACTTTTCAGTCATCATCACATAAACTTGGAAATTCTTGTAAGAGAAGAAAAAAATAGCCTACAACTTGTCTTCCAATGTAATGAAATATTTATGACTCCTAAATTTAACAATTAATGATGCTGACATAATGTTACATTTTGGAGAAATATAATTAAGCAGTTATTAATTTCGACTTTGCTACTTGAAATGTTAGACTTTTTTTTTTTTTTTTCAATTTTCAAGTGTTACCAGATGTCCTCGGAACTCAAAGTCAGGTGGATAAAAAGTCCTTGAACCCATTGATCCTGGACCTCCCTAATCACGGGTTACAAAATCCATTGCAGTACTTAAGTGATGACATCTCAAGCCAAGCTTTGCCCCACTGGCAGAAATAGTCACCCCTCAAAATACCTCTAGTTGCTTCAGGATGTCTTTAAAGAGGCACCACACATGTACTAACAAACCGGTCTACCGACCATCATCAAAAGAAAACTTCTCTTTTGATGGTAGGGTGATGATTTCTGATGTTACCTCTTGGCATTTAGAGTACAACCGTCTTCATTCCTGGAAGAATCCGTCGGGTCTGCTGCTGCCCTCCACCTCTCATCTCACGTCACCGCCCCTCAGTGCCCAGTTCTAACTAGTCCACTGCATCCTGCTCCTCTGTCAGTAACACTTTTCTGTCCTGCTGCTTCCCATATTCAGTATCTGGCCATCTCTCACTCTTTATATCCCCACATCAAGGTCCCCTCTTCTCAGGGACCTCTCTTCTCTGACTTACCCAATCCTGCATTACATTAGGTCTTCCCTCAAATGTGCCTACAGCACCATGCAATTCTATACTTACATATGTGATTATTTTACCAATAACCAATCAAATCCAAGCTTTATGACGTTATGGAATGTGTGTTGCTTTCTACTTTATACGGCCTGGAACACACTGGGGAAACAAAACATATTGGATGAATGAAGACCTGTATGAACAGAATGAGGGGATTTGAGTGATCTTAAGAAGGGCATCTGGTGTAGGTGGCTTGAGGAACTCAGCCACAAACACAGAGATGGTCCAGACCTAGAACAGAGGTTCCAAGCATGCAGGGGGTATTGATAAAAACTATGACGTTTGAAGGACTGTCATTCTCTATGGTTCTAGCTCTGTCTCCCTCTCACCCTCACCCCACCTCTCTCCAGAATTGACTCCATTCTCAGGTAGGTTCTCCCTACTAGAGGGCAGATCACTACCAACAGAGACAGGCATTCTCCACTCAGAACATAAGATGGAAGATGGAGGTGTCCTTTCCTGGTCACGCCCCCAGAAGGCCCAGGAGGAGTTCTGATTGGCCCTGGAATGAATCAATCACTGCGGTCAGGGCCATGCGATGCTCTGATTGGCCAGCTTGGAACACAGGCACAGCCTCAGGACCAGGAGTTTACCTTCATGGTTTGAGACTGTAAAGGGGTGGATTCATCAAGCATTTAGCCTGCTGATCCCAAACCAGTGGAATGATACTGGGCAAAGAAAAAAACATCTGCTAATGAAACCACCTCACTGCTGAGTTTGGGGAGAGCATCTCACACTAGCACCCATGTACAAACAACAAGTAGTCAATGGAGTAAATAACTAGAACCTTATTAGCTCCCATTTTACATTTCATTGCTTTGCTCCAAGTAATTGTGATTGGGGAGACCATCTTCGTACCCGTCTCCTTTCTGATTGGATTCTCTCCGTTCTCTGTAACTCCTAGATCTTTGCTCTCTGTCTGGTTTAGTCAAGGTAACTAGGCATTTTAAATCACAGTGTAATTTCTGGTAGCTCAGAAAACGGAACTGAAGTAGTAACTTTCAATAGGTCAATTACATTATTCTTCAGCAGCCTGCTACAGCCTAATGAAACTGCAGTTTAATTAGGTTGGTGTGATGCCAAAATAAATGTTTCATCCCCAGCTTGTTTTATTTACTCATTGAAAAGTGGGGGAATCTACAAATAATAGGATTGGAAAATGGTAAAGGTTAATGAGTTTGGCTGCACTTGTTTGTAAAGAAAGACGATTGTGTCATCAGCAGTCCAGTTTGGTAGATGAGAAATCTACAGTGTCAAAAATAAAATAAAAATGATAGTAATAATTTGTTTTAAAAACTTGGGATTCCTGAGTCTAGAGCTCTTTTAAATAATCAATCAATCACAAATACTAAAGGACCATCAGAAGAAAACATAATTAAGTCAGTGTCCTCTGATGTATTGTGTATTCCTACTCGTGGCAAGCATTGTGTTCAGTGGAATCACATCCATTTTCTCAATATACTGTAACGGTAGGCTTGTTAGGTGGAGTTTTAGGGCCCAGCAAAGGTGGTGTTCTGAGTGTGATCAAACCACACATTCATTATTTTGCCCTCAGTGAGATGGGAACATGAAAACAGTAGGAAGGCGCTTGAAAATGCAATACTCCAACACAACCCCCAGTTACGCCCAGTCCTTCCACCCTGGGCTAGAAAATAGGAATCTTCACCCAACCTGGCAGGGTAAGTCTGGTGCTGATTACTGAGGGGTTGGGACAAACCAGAATGGTTTTGCCTCCAGCCTCCAGCAGATGCCCCACACTGGGCCATAGTTTCAACAACAGATGAGGATGTTTGGTCATTTTCTTCCTTCCTTAGGCACAGGTTACGCACTGTGTTAGAAACCAGTGACCACTTCCCTTTGCCTTACTTAGATAAAAGGGAACTGGGTACTTATGCTCAAGAAAAAGAGCAAGGGAACAGGATTCCCAATCAGAGAGACACCTGTTGAGGGCTTTGAAGGTGTCACTTCTCATGAATAAGAAGAGGCTCTGCATCTCCATAGGCCTTCATTATACACAGTGGTCAGAACCTTAATCTGAGTCGTCCTCACGCAAAGGAAAAAATCATTCCGTGACTGTGCCGGGAATCCTAGTGCCCTCTGGGGTATTTTTCCTAAGCACCTCCCTAATAGCTAGTCATTATCTGTCCCATCTTAGGGCAGACGAAACCTTTATCATCATGCATGTGTGTGACATAAGAGATATTTTCGTACTGCAGTCGTCCAGCATTTTAACCACACGTGTTTTACTGTGTGGGGAGCTCCTTCACGCTCTTGAAAACTTTGGAATCTTCTCTTCCTTGCTTGGCATTTCCTTTGATTTTATTTCAATTTTAATTCTAAGGTGGACTCGCATTCCCTGTCCCTTTTGAAAAGAAGCATAGATTCCTTCACGTCACACTCAAATGTTTCAAGTCCCATTTTTCATCCTGACATATTTTAGAAGGCTCTTGCCTTGGTGACTTTGAGCTGTGTTAAGTTTGCGGCAATGATCTGCGTGGGGTGCTTCCATGCCCTTGATAGTGTGTGTTGGAGCGTTGGTTGCACCCTTGCTGGCCATCACTGCAAAACTAATTTAGATTTTTTTTTTTCTCTGCTGATCAGATGATATGGGTAGAAGTCTGTGCACTAAAATGGAGAATTTTAGGGAAGTTCTGTAAACTTCCTATACTTGGGAGTATTGCCGACATATATAGTAGAGAATGTATGCAATTCTTTCTCTTATAATTAAAGCATCTACAGGTAGCTTTAAAATAGGTTTTAGAATTTAAGACAGTGAGATACATTTCCCCCCAAAGTGAAATTATATAGTGCAATGTGTAAAACAGGTCTTTGTGTATTGAATAGTAAACATTTATATTTACCTTGAAATTTGTAACATTTGCTTATACGTCCATTGTTGAATAGAATGAATCTGTTATGATAAATTAAGACATTTAGAATCAAGTGCTATGGATGACAGCTGTAGGCAGTTGTACGTGTGTTCAGCCTATAGTATCAGGATAATCCCAATTCACTCAGAAAGGAAGATGGGAGAACCAGCGATTTCTTTTGACAGCCCACCTTGCATCCTCAGGGTATTCTTTATTATGCAGAGATAGCTGAAGAAGAGTTAATTCCTAAGATTCCCACAAAATGAGTCAAACTGGCGGCACAGAATAAGCCAATAGTGATCTCCAGTGTGTCATAACTTTGTGTATCACACATTTGTGACTCTCTATTATACTTTTACCCATAGATCTTTTGGGTGGTAAATGACATACAGCCACCTTGTACTGGCTTAAGAAAACAGAAATATTGGTTTATGTCACTGAAACATCTAGATATATAGCAGGTTTGGAGCAAGGCTGAATCAAGGTGCTCAAATGATGTTGCCAGGAATATCTCCTCCTGCAATTACATGTTCCTCTGTGTTGGCTGTGTTCTCAAGCTGTTCCCTTGAAATGGCAAGATGGCTCCCAAACAGGTGCAAACTTTCATCCTACCAGCTCAGGAGCCTGGTGAAAAAGAGAACCTCATTCTAGTGGTTCAAGATAAGTCCTGGCCAGACCTCAGTTGCTTACATATCCCAAGAAGCAAGGTTTTGGATGAGCCCCACCATTGCGTATGAACTAATTGAAGGAAAAGGGGAAAGGGTGTCTTCACGGAGTCTTAGTATTAGAAGCTAGAGGAGTGATGGATAAGTAAAAAAACAGAAGTCTACTGTAGTACAGGTTTTTAATGCAAAAAATATAAAAATAATATTTTGAGGAAAGAATGTCTGTTCTTTTCAAACATTTTAAATGCAAACCTGTTAAAAAATTAAAGTATAATGAAGACCCATATATTCACCTGGATTCACCAATTGTTAACATTTTGTGACAATGACCTTCTCTTTCCGCTCTCTCCCCTGTGTGTATCACACTATCTGAAAATTACAGACACCATGAACACTTTACACCCAAAGACCTCACCATGGATCTCTTAAAAACGGGTATTTTCTTATGCAACCACAATATAATTATTGTTTTTATTATTTTAACCCTGGATACAGTTAAGGAATATGAACTCCATTTGGTTGTCCTATTTCTTTCTCACCTTTGATCTAGAAAAGTACCCCACACCATTTTAAAAAGTCTTCTGTAACATTGACATTTTGAACAGTCCTGGACAATTTCCTTGTAGAATTTTAAAACGAGGGCTTATTATAATGTTTCCCGGCGATTAGACTTGACTTCCTTGTTTTGTCAAGAGCACCGCACAGGTGATGTTGACTATATCCCACTGCGTTGTATGGGGCGACACTTCATGTCAATTTGTCCCGTTGTTGATGACAGTAAGTTGATCACAGGATAACTGGCAGCTCTCCCCAGCGTAAGCTAGTCTAGTAATTAAGAAGCAATCTGTGGGCCCAAACTCCTAGACTACATAAATATCCTCTTCTTCATCAACTTTTCATCTGTTGAGAATCCTTATTGGAATTGGTTACTACACCAATAATCATGAGATAAGGTCTTTCTCATTCTATGAGAAATGAGATAAGCTCATTTCTCATAGAATGAGATAAGGTCATTCTATTTATGATAAAAATAAAATCAAACCAAATATTGGCTGTATGGCTGCAGCAGAACCATAACACCCAGTTGGAATATAACTGCCAGAAAAGAAGACACACTTTGATAGTATTTGGCAAAAATTATTAGAACTCTACCTGTAGCTACATCATGAGTTGAAGAAAACGATTGGTAATGACTGTGGTTACAACTCATTCCACTTCTTCTAACAGTGTTTGGCAGACTAAGAAGTAGTTCTAAGGCTTGGTTGAGAATCCCTTTAAAAAAGAAAGTAAAAACACAAAAGTAAAGAGAAAAGAGACAGCTGGAATAAGGACAGTTGAGAGGAGAATGAAAGTGTTGGATGCATGTCGCCATTTTTTTCCAGCATTAAATACTACCTAAAATGGAGTATGGAGAACTTTTATTTTACAACCACGTGGCATATTTAAAACTAGCCTTGTTTAGAATTTCAAGACAGGCTGGTTTTCCTTTGATTTGGTTCGATTACCTTTCATGATCCTCAGAAATTGTACTTTTCTCTCCCTTTCAGACTAAGAAAGTCCTTAGCCAAATGGCCTGAACCATTGGGTTTGCCTGCAGGTGTCATTTCATTTGTGTTGTTTCTTTTTCCCCCCCTGGGGTTTTTCAATAGTGCTTCCTTTCAATCAAAAGCTAATTTTCTTTGTGTGTGTAGGTGGTGTAGAATTCCAAGCTTTTACACAGTAGCAGGCCTGTATTTGATGTACCTGGTTCAGAGACAATTGTCCTTTATAGCTTTCTCGAGTAAATCAATGAAAGCCCCATGTGACTAGTTTGTAACTCATTTAGCAGAGAGTTCTACAGGATTATTTCACAAAGCAGTTCTCAATTTAAGAAGCTAAATTGGCTTTATTGTGCCTAGCTGGAGGCCTCTTCGTCTCTGAATTCAGAGGATATTTACATGCTTGCAAGGAATCTTTCTAGAAAATGAGAAGGGGGACTATCTGCAGGTGTACGTTTCCTCAACTTCCTCTTTGCTATCACCAAAGGGTCTTGGGATGGTTGGATTAGAATCAGTGAGAGCATTTGTTTCATGTCGCAGAAAAGTGAATGCCACACTAGTGGGTGCATTTTTATGGCAAGAATCACGTAACTCTTAAGAATTGACCTGTGGCCGAGTGGGACATGCATTCACACATTTAGCTCCGTGTAATGACTAAGATGAAAGAACCTGGCGTCAGACTGCAGGAGTCCAAATGCTGGCTCTCCCACGTCAGCATTTTCTTGACCTTGAGTACTTGCACAACCGCTCTGAACTTGGTTTTGGCATTTGTAGGAAGTGGATGAGTGTAATTGTGTGCTGGTCAGGGTGACCCAGGGTGTGTTGTAGTTACAATCAGCCCCATAGTTCATTAGCTTCAAATAACGACGGTGTATTTTTCATCAACTCCATGGGCTATGCCCCATGTCTTGGGCCCAGGCTTATGGAGAAGCCACCGTATAAATGATCACTGGTCACCTCAGCAGAGGAAAGAGTCTTCCAGAGGGTATAGTGCCAAAGTTAATGCTCAGCCAAGAAGTGGTCCCCATCAGTTCTGCTCACAACTCATTGGCCAACATGGGTCATTGAGTACTGCCAGACCTCAGAGGGTCAGGAATTGCCATCCTCGCATGTGACCAGAGACAGGCAACTCACAGTAACAGTAATCAGTGAGCCAGATCTGTTGGTCCATCACTGCCACACAAACCTATCTCATGGCTTGTTATGAGGCTTAAATGAGATAATTGATGGAAAACGTTTAGCTTAGTGTCTGGTCACAGAGTAAGTGCACAATAAAATGTTAGTTGTTGCTATAGGTATCATCATCTGTATCCGTTCATCCTATCTCTTCCTGACAGTCTCTTCCTGACAATGATGATGTAGAAGCATGGGGCTTTTGAGGACGATAAAGAGTGTTTAGAATTCCTGGAGCCCCACTCCAACATTTCAGAAATGAGGAAACAGTGACCAGAGATTGAGTCACAATTATACTAAAACACCTAGAATAGAACCCAGATTTCCAGCCTCATAGTTCAGGGCTTCTTTCCTTTTGCCTCCTTTGGCAGGGGTAGCGCCAGTAAAAAAATTAAAAATGGATGACCGTCTCTCATCTTCAGAATATGTCTCTATTTCCATAAGGATGATATATTATTGATTTGCCTGTAACACTCGGTCTTCTCTGCTTTTGCCTAGCCGGCTCCCCCATCCTTTGGATTTTGGCTAAGCCATCATTTTCTCTGGGCTGTCATCTCTGACACCCCAGCCAGACCAAATGAAACCCCACTTTGAGATGTTTCAGGACTGTATGTGCCTCTTTTTCTAGCATGAATGGCAGTTTCAGTTTGGCATCTATTTGTGAGATTAATTTATTGATTTCCGTCTTCCTCATGAGATTTTTTAGCTTCCTTGAAATGACTTAATTTTGGTTCACCATTAATTCCCAGAAGTAGTATAGTTCCTGGCACCTAGAAGGTACTCAATAAATATCTGTTGAATGAATGGATGAGTGAATGAATAGATAGATAGCATTTTATTGGCAGCACAATTTTATCTTCTTCTTTGAGGCATAGATGGGTTTACACCTACACACAAATACACGCAAACCCACGCACACAAACCCACATGCTCTCAAAGTCCAAAACACTTTAGAGCCATGGTTTTGAGACTATATGTACATGGCAGGATTAGATATACCCATCTTCCTAAACAGAAGGATATGGGCAAATTCAGTATCCAGATACCCCAAATGATCCCTTGCTATTTCTTGTGTCCCTTTGGGTACTGCTTCTGCAACTCCTGGCTTCGAAGAAGAAAGTGTGTGATGTATGACAGTGGTTCTCAGACCGGGAATTCACAGATCCATAACATTTCTTTTTAAATTGAAATATAGTTGATGTATAATATTATGTTACTTCCAGTTGTGCTACATAATGATTCAACATGTGCTTACATTATGAAATGTTCACCAGGGTAAGTCTAGTAACAATCTAGGCTGCCTTTTGGTTCTCTCCCACATTTTAAATTTTTTATTTATTATTATTTTTTTTTTTGCGGTACACGGGCCTCTCACTGTTGTGGCCTCTCCCGTTACGGAGCACAGGCTCCGGACGCGCAGGCTCAGCGGCCATGGCTCACGGGCCCAGCCGCTCCGCAGCACGTGGGATCCTCCCGGACCGGAGCACGAACCTGCGTCCCCCGCATCGGCAGGCGGACTCTCAACCACTGCGCCACCAGGGAAGCCCCACATTTTTATTTTTTAGAAAACTTATGGACAGATCTAACAAATAAAAAACGTGGGAGGGAACCAAAAGGCAGAATAGAACTACCATCGTGCTATCTTTCCCAATAAAGGCAGTCCACTACTGCATCATAATTTCATAAAACAGACGAGGACAGTTTAAGGTCACAGAATTAGAAAGGCCGTCACCTCAGAGTAAACCATACTCCTTCTTCTTGAAAGGACAGTTGACTCCCTTACACCAAATTGTTCTCTAGACATGAGAGATGTCAATCAATTTATTTTTTAGCTATTCCTTAGTTTTACAGAGGGTTGGTACAACTTGCTTGCAAACGCTTTGTAGTCCATGGGCCAGTGTTGGGAACACAGTTGTATTTGATTGCAACTATTGTCATAGTAAACACCACCAGTTTGGTGGCTTAAAACAAGACAACTGTATTATATCACAGTTCTGTAGGTCAGAAATCTGGGACAATGGTTTGGATGGATTCACTGCTCTGGGTCTCACAAGACTGGAATCGAGGTATCAGCTGGTCTGGGAACTTACCAGGAGGCTCTGAGGGAGAATCTGCTTCCAGATTCATTCAGGTTATTGGCCAGACTCAGTTCCATTTGATTGTGGGACTGAGGTCCCTGATTCCTTATCAGCTGTCAGCCAGGGATGGTGCTCAGCTGCTGGGGGTCACCCCCATCCCTTGGCTTGGGGCTCCCTCCGTCTTCAGTGCCAGCAGTGATGGGTCAAGTCCTTCTCCTGCTCTGCTCTCCCCCTCTGCCTCATCCCTCTTACCTACTGCCAGGGAGTGTTCCTTTTGTTTAAGGGTTTGTGTGATGAGATCAGACATAATCCTCTGTCATCTCCCTGTTTTAAGTTCTGGAGACTTAGTTATATCTGAGTCCCCTTTGCCATGTTACACAACATATTCACAGGTCCCAGATATTAGGGGAGCACTTTGCCTACCACAACAGGTGAGATGCAAGGCTGGAAGGTTGCCCTTGGACGCTAATACAGGAAGCAATGGGCTCCCCGTTTTTTCCTCTGTGTCGGTAACTGATACACATGCGTGCATTGCGCCATCTACATGAACTTTGCAGGTGCAGAACGATAACAGCCATACATATAGCCAACACTGGAGTCCTACATGGATATTTGGATGAAAGTGAATGTGAAGTAGTATGTACCATGATTATACTTGGGTTTCTTTCTCTAAGAGTGGGTACACTATATAGTATATAATAAATACATAATAATTGAAGGAACCATATATTCAATATATTGAGCAGAGCCCCCTCTATAACAAACAGCGGGGGCTCTCCCTGCCTGAGCCTCTGGTGGTGAGGCAAGGAGGGTAGACCTCTCATGAGCTGGGGCTTCTAGAAACTACACCAGATCGTTCAGGCTTAGTCTCAGTTGCTGCAACACACACAGCGGATGCTGAAGTCCTTATCTACAACTTTCTGGTAATGCCTGCTCTCTCTACTGCTCAGTTTCTATCCTTAACTTGTGTTATGCTGAACTTGAAAATTGCCCAGAAGGCAGGCTCTGTAGTTCTAAATACAGAAAGAGGTGTAGTTTAAATGGACTAACAGAAGTCGCTATGTAGAGTCAGATTAGCAGATCATCGTGTACACGCAAAAATCTTTTTGAAGGAATTCGTACCCTTAGATCAGAAAATGCATTGGCTTTGTGAAACTGGGTTTTTGTATTTGTAACTGGTTCAACTACAGATAGAGGATCAACTCACATTCTCAGTGTCCTGGGTGATTTCCTAACCATCCTACTATCTAATCATATAGTTGTTAATTATAAAGCTGGGCAGTTTTGTACTGTTCCATATACATGAAATTGGAGATTCAGAGAGTTTAGCCACAGATCACAGGGCGGGGAGAGTCACTAAGTCTGTATTTCAAGTGCATCTCTCTGACTTCCTTTTTTGCTGTTCTTTGTTTAGCTTTGCTTTGCAATATATCAATATAGGAAAGATGAAAGAATAATGGCTACTATTTACTAGGCTCCAATGGGGTGATTGGCAGCAAGCTGCATACATATTATTTATAATCATCTTCCATGACGAGTAATTTTATTCTCACCTTGCATATGGGGCAACTGAGGCTTAGCTCCTAAGTGATGGAATCTGCATGCCTGTCTGACCCTGAAGCTCAGAGTCCTCTAAGACTCTGTGTGTGTGTGTGTGTGTGTGTGTACACGCATGCACACATGCACACGTGCAAGCACACACACACAGAGACCTCCCCAGGCAGATTTACCCTGGCAGTTAATGTTGAGATTCCAATTCTCTCAATCACCAAGGCAAGTTGCTGACTTGCTTTACTCCTCCCGGGTTTGGTGAGCGTGGGATTGTGGATGGAAAACAGGGACCGGCCCTTCTCATGTGTCCCTCTGGCTCCACTGCATCCTTACGTGTTCTCCGGCATAAGTTGCTCAGTATTCAGCGTGAGTTCATCAGGGGTCATTGCAATGAGTTTAGGTTTTAACGAAAGGATTAAAATAATCTAGAATCACAGAGCAGGGAAATGATCAGGCTTTCATTTTTCTTATGAGCCTCCTGATAACCTTAAGAGGAAATTTTCATTTTGGCAAGAGTTTACCTTTAATGAAATTTTCCAGTCTCCCTTGTAATAAATGGAGAGTTGGGCCTCAGGCTGGTGGTAGGATCTAGCGAGATGACTCACATTGTTTTGTTGGGGTTGCTTTTATTTTTGTAGTTACCTTCTCTTTATGATCGCGTTCCTGGTTCTTAATTTATGGTAGTACTACAAAAGTTCCCTTTTAATTAAAAAAAAAAGTTTATTTGAACGAAAAAGTGAATTGTTTAGCAGAAGTAAGGTTTGATTTTATTTTTCTTTATTTGACAAAGGCATGCCATTCAATAGCACTGGAACATGTCGTAAGAGTAATTGATTAGTAAACAAAAAGGCAGGTGGTGTGAACATACGTCAGATTTTAGATGAGGACCACAGATATGGCAACACTGGAAAGGCGGTCCCTGAAGGAGGGAGATTTAGGGAACATTTTTAGGGTGTTTGTCTCCTACTGCCTAGCTTTTTACTGGGATCGCAGACACCATGCTACCCCACTGCTTTTGTTTAATTTGGCATTTACGATCAGTCTTGCACATTGGAAGACTGTGGCCTCCCTCCTCCAATGTTACAGCTTGGATTGAATATTTATTAACTACCCAGGGAACATAAGACTGTTTGAGGGCACTTGAGTTGATCTGTATCCACGGAATGAGTCCTCATCGTATTGAAGTGGAGAAGTAATTCATAAGGAATGACGGGACCTTATCAAGAACAGATAGAGGCAAATCCTTAGTCTAGTGAGAGGATAAAGTGCCCAGGAAGGTGCAGTCAGCAAATAAAAACAATTTTCGGTTCTGGTAAATGAAGGAGGAAATGTGGCATTCAGGATTCACAAGAACAATCTACACAGCCATGCCCGGTGCTCCAGGAAAGCAGGCTGACCAGAGATTTCATTTGTTCATAGCAATGTCATGAGAAAAAGCAGAGTGCACATGTGATTGTAAATGGCAGCTGGCTGTTAATTTCGGGTTAGGGTATAAAAGGCAGTGGTGCCCTCTGTGGCTTACCAGACAGTAAACACTCCAGGTGAAGAGGCTGCTCGGCTCTAGTAGACTGTGGACACGTAAGGATGAAGGACCCATGACCAGATCTTCTGATTTTCCAAGAAAAGCCCAATATCTACGTCTTTAAGGTGAAATCTTCCTATTATCCATTTTTAAACTGGGCTATTTGTCTTTTTTGTTATTGAGTTTGATTATTGAATTATAAGGCTTCTTTATGTATTCTGGGTAGAAGTTTCCTTATCCCATATATGATTTGAAAATACTTTCTCCAATTCTGTGGGTAGCCTTTTTACATTTTAGAGGGAATTGTTTGTAGCACAAAAGTTTTTGTTGTTGTTGTTGTTTTTTAATTTGGTCCAATTTATTTTTTTCTTTTATTGCTTGTTCTTTTGTTGTCACATCTGAGAATACATTGCCTACACTCAAAGTCACAAAGATTTGCTTCTGTTTTCTTTTAAGAGTCATATATTGTTGGCTCAAATATTTAAGTCTGTGATACATTTTGAGTTAATTTTTGTGTGTGGTGCAAGATAAGGGTTCACCTTTATACTTTTGCATGTGGCTATCCCGTTGTCCCAACACCATTTGTTGAAAACACTGTTCACTCCTCATTGAATTGTCTAGGTACTTCATGGTGATTTTGACACTCCGGTGCCTCTTTGTGATGGTCTGCTTGGAAACTTTCATTATGTCAGGGTGTATTAATTCTCTCATCTAGCAAAAAATAAGGTTCTACCAAAGAAGTCCTACTCTTGTGTCTGCCTTTTTCACTCTCTGCATTGACCTTAACTCTGTGACGAGGGACAGGTAACTCTTAAAGGGGATGGAACTGCAGAATACAAGGCTAAGCTGTAAAAACAACTTACTCTTTAATAGAGTAAGTTGCTTTTAATAGACTTTCTCATACGTCGTATATAAGTGACTTGGTTAATCATAACTTAAATAGAACTGATTCTAATAGAGTCTGTTGTGTAGCGCATCTGAGCTGGGCTCTGAGAAAAGGCATTCTCCCTTCTTGGATATGTATGTATAGACCCACATATAAAACACACACACACACGCATACACACACACACACACACACACACACACACACACAGAGTGTCCCCTGGTGTGCAAAATCATCTCCAGTTGAGAACTGCTGATATAAATACGGTTTTATAGAGATAAATAGATAGATATAGATATAGATGCAAAGATATGTACTTATAATATGTTCATACACACACACATACACACAGCTTTCGATTCAGCATGGGCAGCTACTTCTTTCTGACACTGGTGCAGTTTTCTTAATGAATGGGTTTTCAAGAGGGAAACTTAACTGCACAGCCTTTTTTCAACTTGATGAAAATCTGATTTTTTTGCCCCCTACGGTGGCCGTTTGTCATCATAACTGCAACTAGGAATACCATGTTCTTTTCTTTCCTTTCTCTGGAGAAATTGCAAAAGTTTACATCCATTGTATAAAATGTCACCCAGTCAACTTTATCAATTATTAAGGAAAATTCTTTAATCTTCATATAGACTCTAGCATTCAAGTGTAGCCAGAGAAGTAGTTTGGTGCATATTCATCCAGGCTTTTTATTTATTTGTTATTTTGTAGTAAGTTTTTTTTTTTTTTAACATCTTTATTGGAGTATAATTGCTTTACAATGTTCTGTTAGTTTCTGCTGTATAACAAAGTGAGTCAGCTATATGCATACATATATCCGCATATCCCCTCCCTCTTGCATCTCCCTAGTAAGGTTTGTCAGTTGTATACCCCAAAGCCATCCTGTCCTCTCCCTTTCTTTCTCTACCTCCCATACCCACCTAGAAAAGCCAGATCCTCAGTATTGCAGCCTCCCTTACAACTAGGGACCCTGTCCCCTATCAGTTCTGGCTGATAAGGCATCAAGAAGTCCATAGAAAGTATGGGCAGATTTTCTTCCAGTTTAATAGGAGAAATCACATAAGAAGCTCATCTTTTGCTGTGCTATTGCCTGCTTCTTGCCTTTGGATATTGTGTTGATGACTGGAGCCACCATGGTCACCTTGGTACCAGGAGGTGAATCCTTAGGTTGTTAAGCCTGTTGGACTAAAGGTGGTGGAACAGAAAGGTGGGAAGAGCTTGGGTCCTTGAGAACCTCTGAGGGTTGCTGAGAAAGCCCAGGACTGTCAATTGTCTGGATTTTTTTGTTTAAGACATAATTAATATCCTGACAGGTATGGTCACTGTTGGTCAGGTTTGGCTTTCTGCAACGTGTAGCTAAAGGCATCTTTACAGATGCGTCTGCACACATCCAAACACATACATATTCACATATTTACATGCTCGTACATTCTCTTTATGCAGTACATATGTCCACAGATATGGAGGGTTTTTGAATATGGCGGGATTGCACATAGTTTTTAACTTGCTTTTAAATTCCCGTGTATGCTAAGACATCTTCTCTTGTCTGGAGATAAAATTTTAACTTACCATTTTGAATGACTGCACATTAAGTATGGATGTGGTTTATCCAACCATTCTCCTACTAATAAACATTTCGGTTGACTTTATTGGCCATTACAAGTAATGATGCGATCAACATCATACAAGCAATATTCTTGCCATCTCCCAGCAATTAATCTTTAGAGAATAAACAGAGAAGATGAGACGGGTCTATACAAAGATGATTATCCCAGGATTAAGCATAATGGCGAAAAATTAGAAACACCTTAAATGGCAATATAATAGGACTTATTAAATAAATTATGATATATACATATGATCAAACAGTATGTGGTCATTCAGAATGATGGTTTTTAAGAATATTTTTAGTGTCAAAAGAAAATTTCACAATAAAAGAATGAAAGCCATATATCAAAACCATAAGGTATTATCGTATTTATTATATTTACAGCATAGGGTGAAAACCTGAAGACCTTTCTAAAAATGTTGTCAAACCCAAGTCCTTGTGCCTGATGCACAGGGAAGCCGAAGAACCAAAATGTCAGAGTTTGGAGCAAGAAAGATTTATCGCAGGACCAAGCAAGGAGAATGGGTGGTTCATGCTCACAAGACCCAAACTTCCCAATAGTTTTCAGGGAAGGACTTTATAGGCAAAACTTGGGGGGAGGGCTGCAGGGTGTGTGACCTTCCTCTCATTGGTTGGTGGGGAGGTAAGAGGTTGGTGACCCAGGAATCTCAATTATCAGTCTTCTGGTTCCAACCAGTCTGGGGTCAAGTGCTTGTGCTCAGCCTGAAGTCACCATCCTCCACCTGGGTGGGGCCCTTCCTTCCTGGAAAAGAGCTCAGAGATCTGTGTCAGACTGTTATGCACATGCCCCAGGAGGACCGGGACCCAGCCCATGCTGCACTGTTGTTTCTCGATGCCTTTCCTTTGTTTCTGCATTCCCTCACTCCTCTAATTAGTAGCTGACTCTGCCCTTTGCAACCCAGGGAAGGTCTAGGAGACTGAAACCTTTTTCCCACAGATAAGAAACGGGGGACACAGGAAGGCTTTTGTGCTTTGGAGGCCCCCACAGGGTCCTGCTGGGTTTCAAAAATGTTAATGGTGGTTCTCTCTGGGAGATGATGAATACTCATAAATGTTTTCCTTTATACCAGTCTGTATGTCCCAGATAATCTGACATGAATGTTTGGCATTCTCCATGGCCTTGTAGTGAATAATTTTACTCTTCCAACCCAGTGTTCGCATCAAAGCGTGTTTCAAATCATCGTACAGAACCTGAGTACTGATAACTGCACTGTTCTTGCTGCCCTACAGAAGTTTAAATAAGGCAAATCTGCATTTGTTGAATGCATTTTAAATTTGCAATTGGCCAGAGGTCCTCTAGTGGTTATATGTATTTGTGCAATTGTGACTCCGGACATAGAAGTAGCATCATCTTTTAGAAACAGAATTTGAGTTTCAGCGACCTCAAGCTAATCAAGATCTTCCCCAAATATTTCCCAGTCCCAGACTTTTCCTTGCTTGTGAGTTAAAGTCCTCTGGGGATATGCACCATCCATCTCAGAATCCCCTGCTTACCTCAGAATAACAAGGAACCTTTACACACAAACACAAAACTACTAAGCAACGCACCTAAGAGGCTCAGATACTAATGAGGCAGCAGGAGAGCCTAATGGTTAGGAACTTCCATTCTCCAGCCAGCAGGGGGCCTCCTACCACTTATTACCTGCAGAGACTCATCTTTTTCCTACATAAATGGTGCTAATCATAATATCCTTTTATCTTAGTCCACTCAGACTGCTCAAAAATACCGTAGAGTAAGTGGCTTATGAACAGCAATTCCTTTCTCACAGTTCTGGAGGCTGGAAGTCCAAGATCAAGGCACAGGCAGATTTGGTGCCTGGGGGGCCCCATTTCTTGTTCATAGAGCTGTCTTCTTAACTGTGTCCTCAGATGACAGAGGGAGCTCTCTGGGGTCTCTTTTATAAGGGCACTAATCCCAATTATGAGCGTTCCACCCTCATGACCTAATCATCTCCCAAAGACCCCACCTCCTGATACCATCACATTGGCTCTTAGGATTTCAGCATATAAATTTGGTCAGGGGACACAAACATTCAGTCCAAAACACCCCTAACAGGTGTCACTAATACTACTCAGTGTCAGTATGGCAGAGTGGTTAAGAGCAGGTCTGTACAGGGGCAAATCCCAGCTGCTTACCTCCTAGCTAGGTCATCTTGAGCAGGTACTTTAACACAGCTCTCACATCTGCATTTTTCAGATGCAGGTAACAAGAACTCTTAGCCTATGGAGCTGCGAACATTCAACGCGTTGCCACTCGTAAAGCAACTAGATTGATACCTAGCATATAGTAGGTGTTCAATTAGTGTCACTAAGTGTCAGTCGATGACATTGACTAAGAGAATGCAAGCACAGTGTTGAACAGGACCCAAGCACGTAGTACTGTGTGCAAAATGTTATTATATCATCATCTTCCCCCCAAAAGTCCAACACCTGGCTGTCATTGCTGAGGTGTTGGTACAATCAGGAAAGGAGTTTGGGGGTCCCTTCCTTGGCTCTCTGGTCTCATTTTTCTCATCTCCCTCATAGGATCCATGACCCAAGTTGGTGGGACACAGACTCTGGTTACTTTTCAGTTCCTCTCCAAGACAGATTTTCCTTGAAATGAATGATGGTGCCGATGGACAGGACATCCAACAGACAGAATTCCTGGAGCTTTTGTTCTCCTTCCTCCCCACGCCCCTGTCAGGAGGCCGCTCTGCTAAGCAGCCTGTCACATGTTCTGTTACAGTCATCTTTTAACAATCATGTTTTATTATAGCTTTCAAAAGATGACCTCTCGTTCTGCACATTCGTGTTTATAGAGGACTTCAGGCATTCTGAAAGGAAACAGATAGCAGAGTCTCCAAACCCTCTATTTGCTTCAGCTGATAACTGCTCTGGCCAGAGACGAACACTGCGGTGATTACAAGACATAATTTACTACAAAAGACAGTTAATATTACTTACAAACCTGTCATCAGTTCTGGGGAAATCAGAGCCGAAAAAAAGGAATAGGACAAATCTGAATCCACCTAAATATTTCGGTCTGATAGAATTACAAGTTTATAGATTTACCGTTTAAGGAACAGCCCCGTTCTGAAACATTCATCCTCGCAGACAGACAATATAAGTAACAAGCAAGATTATATCCCTTTATGTGGATCAAGGACACAGGCAGTGTGAGAAAGAAAAGAAGAAAAAATCCCTTCAGGGGAACTTAAATGTTGCTCAAGTGAATTATACCTGGGGAATTAGATTTGTGAAAAAGCCTCTAATACACTAAACAAAGTTCCTCAGGTAATACTCTGAATCAGAAAAATGTGTGAAAATACAGCTTCTTAAATGTGATTATAGTCAGAGCTGTAGTTACTCCCCGAGAAAGGGCGTTGAAAGTAGAGGAATGAAAGGAAAAAAAAAATGTTTTAAAACTTTTGTGTCAGACCAGAAATTATAGAGTAGCAACAGCTTAGGGATTTAAATAACCCCTTTAGCCCAATTCTGAAGGCTTTGTGCTTTAAACTGAAGAAAAGAAAGGAATTCGAGATTCAATTTAGGACTTTTTTTTTGGATTATGAAATGGAGGAGTCATTTTGACTGACTAATTGAGCAAGGATATGATTCCAACTTGGGTTATCATTTGGAAGATACAGCTTTGGCATTTAAGCTGCTTTGGGGGTACCTTCTCTGATGGGCTTTCATGAGAGTTTCTTGTTCCGTTGCTTATTATTTACTGGAGATTAAGGTGAGGGTTTTGGGGCTTTTGTTGGTAGCTTTTGTCGGTCAGTGCTGAGAGGGACCCTAAGGGAATTCCAGATGCAGAGAGCAATACGAGGATAGAAATCTCAGGAACACTCCGTAGTAGCTTTGCGAGCACTCCATCCCCGAAGTCAGCTTTAGTACAAAGCTTTAAGGGGATTTTTTTAGTCTTCCTCCTGTCCCCAACCTGAGCCTTTGGACCAGGTCACACAGGCACAGGCACAGGTATGTACACAGAGAGATTAGATCAGATCTGTAGAAGTGGCTCCATCTTAACTTGCCCTCCCAGATGTATTTGTTGAGGACGAGAGAAAGAAAGTAGAAAAGATGTGGTTGGGTTTTACCCAAGCAGCGCATGTTAGAGAGGCCAAGGATCGTGCCTTTTAAAGCACAGTGACCTTGCTATCCGTATTTAAAACGGATAACCAACAAGGACCTACGGTATAGCACAGGGAATGCTGCTCAATATTCTGTAACAACCTAAATGGGAAAAGAATTTGAAAAAGAATAGGTACATTTCTATGTATAACTGAATCACTTTGCTGTACACTTGAAACTAACACAACATTGTCAGCCAACTATACTACAATATAAAATAAAAAGTTAAAAAAAAAAAAAAGCACAGTGATCTTGCCAGCTGGTCACATCATTAACTTAGACTCTTCAGATAAACAGCTATTCTCTCCTAAGGCGAGGGACAGGGGACCAAGAAGTAAAGTGAAAACAAGCAGGGCTTGACAGGGGGAGAGGAATGGATTCCATTTCCCTTCATTGTTTATTTCTTAAGCTCTTTGTTGGACATTTGTATATTTTCTTGGGAGAAATACCTATTCAAATGCTTTGCCCATTTTTAAATTGGGTTTGTTGGTGGTTGTTGAGTTTTAGGAGTTCTTTATATATTCTGCACCTCAGTTCCCTATCAGATACATGACTTACAAATATTTTCTCCCATTCTATGATTGCCTCTTCACTCTGTCCTTAGTGTCCTTTGATGCACAAAAGTTGTAAATTTTGATAAAGTCCAGCGTGTCTGTTTCTTTTTGTTTGTTTTCTTTCTCTTGCCTGTGTTTTTGGTCCTAAGCAGTTTAGAAAAACAGCAGCAAACTGTTATTTGCCTGAATCCAGGGTGCTCTCTCTAGAACAGGAAGGGAAGTTCAGCTAAATCTCATGATTCAGTGGTTAGACCACCAGCCGGCAGGGGAGATGATCAGTGTGTGCTGAAACCCAACTGCTGACCCCCGAGATGCCATGATGTTCTTGCAAGAAGGCCACCGGCAGGGGGAATGTACATGATGCTGGGAGGCCAGGCTGGGACTCCTGGGAGAAGCTTCTCTCATCCAGTTCCACTGGCTTCTCTCCAAGGTGGTCAGGGACTCACTGATGCATGGACAGCTCATATGTTCATCTGTGAACCACATCCGCTCTTAAGAGGAGCTGGAAATGCATTTCTCCTGATTCCACTGGCTGTTTTCTCCCGTCTGTGGGTTTCTGTCGCCATCATTCAGCACTTAGAAAATTGTCGAATCTTAGAACAAAAAGACAACTGAAGCCCACCCCCATAATATGCAACTAAAAATCACTGAAGCCTGGAGTGGTTAAGACTCCTGCCCAAATTCCTGTAACTAAAGTGCAATAAAACCAGAGCTGGATACTAGAAATCCCGACTCAAGACAGTGCTCTTCAAGGAGCCTCACCATTTCGTGAATTTCATTAAGTGTTTGCTTAGCCTCATACCCTAGTCTCCATCCTAGTGGCAAAAAAATAAAAAGTTGCAAGCGGAAAATAATCCTTGCCACTGTGGTCTGAGTTGAATTATTGTTTCAATATGCGATTATCTAAAGAGTGGGCACGGGAAGGTCTGAATCACAGCATCCCTTAGGGCATAAGCCTCATGAACTCCAATGTCCCAGGGCTAAGCTTGGAGCAGAACACAGCGGTTTAAAGGGTCAAGTGGCTGCCTGGGAACGCGGCCCCAAATTACCAGAGCTTCTGATTTTTTTCAAGAGAACACAGAAATTAGATTCTTGTACGAAACATCTCAATTTTTTAATTTAAAATTTTAAAGGAATCAATTTAAAAGCTCTAGTCTGAAAGCCTGTAAGAAAGCAAAAAGATCTGTGCAATGAATATGGACCGTTGATTTGAGATCCTTGCTCTTACAGCTAGACCTGTGTTTCTCAACATTCACACACATTGGAATCATCTGGAGAGCTTTTTAAAAAATTGCCTGTGTTTCAGTCAGCCCGACTCCAGACTAATGCATCAGAGCCTCTTGGGGTGGGTTCTGGGCATTAGGACTGGTTACAGCTCCCCGGGTGATTGTAAAGTACAACAGGGTTAAGGACCGCCGGGCTCAAGGCAGTGTGGGCAGACAGGATCCTCTGCTTCTCACCTCTTTCCCATCCATCAGGACATCTGGACTGTGATTGCTGGACCTCAGGATGGCCCTAATTTTAGGGTTCACATCTGGGTAATTGGCTGCATTTCTTGTTTCTTGTCCTCTTGGGGGGCATTTTATAGGCACAGACAGATGTCCCTTTCACTTCATTTGCCACATGACCCTTCTGGAAAGTTTCAATCCCCAACTTCGTGATTTATCCCATCTCTGGAGCAAGTGGGCTATTCAGTGAAGTTTGTTTGTAGCTTCTTAACTTTGATCTCCTTTTCATCTCTTAGCCTTGGGGTTTCTCCAGCCAGAGAGGATGCTTTGCCCAGCTGCCTTTGGTCTTGTGAATTCGCAGCCTTGCCCTTGAAACATCGGGAGCCCCTGTTGGTTCTTGTGAGCCCTTGAACGCTCCTGTTCTGCACCCATCTGTTTCTGCCTTGACTCCTTGCTGTTTGTACAAACACTCCCCTCGCCTTTCCATGCCAGCTTTTTGGAGTCACTGAGATAACCCCAGCAAGCCTTACAGGAAAAAAAAAAATTAGTATGGACAGGAAACTACCAAAGGACAAGGTGTTCTCTAAAGTAGCTTTTATTTCCCAAAACTCTATGAATCTTGTCATTGATTTTGTCACTTGTGATGATAGCATTTTGGTCATATAAGAAAGTATCCTTAATTTTTACTGGTACAAACTAATTAGGAAGTAGAAGTGAAATGATATGAACTCTGGAGTTGCTTCAAGCATCTTCAATATTTTATTATACACACACACACATAAAATTCTAAGGTCTATGTGATTCCAAGAGTTTATGATTCTTTCTTTCTTGTCACTTAATCTGCTTAAGAATGATGTCACTGCCAAAGCAATGAGTGGATCATCTTTTAAAAATGCATGAGTCATTTCATAATACAGTTAACCAGTCCAATTAGGAAAATAAAAATCCACAATTTCATCTTCCTAACACGACTAACATTAGCTCTCACAGTTAGCCCTCTGGCGTTGTTTCCATTGTTTTACATACAGTTTGGGTTTCTGCTATATTTACTGATGATATTATCAAGCACAGACTGTGGACTGGGTCTTGCATTGTGGCCATATCAGCTTTCTAGCTGCTTTGAATTTACAATCATCAATAAGCCCTGAAGAGGGAAACCAGAAGTGACAGCATTTTGCCCAAATGCAGTCATCCAGTGGATTTGTCATTGGAGTGAATCTCTTGCTCTTGCTTGTGCACCTTATAATGCTAAGTGTATTTCTAGTAACTCAGGAATGCAAGTGTTGGGGAGAAAGAAAGGCAGAGACTTAAACAGGTAAACAGAACCTGAGGTGGGGATTATGTAAGGTATTGCTTCTTATTCTCCTTGCATACCATTGCATCAGAAAGCCCTCTCTTCCCAGAATTCACACATCTAGGCAAATGGTTACCTTGACGACTCTAGGGTACCACATTGCTACACTGGCTGTACATTTTAAAGTCTATCTCAGGTCACTGCATTCAAGACCTACTGAATCGTAATCCCTAAGAGGGGAACTCAGGATTCTGGACTTTTAGCAGGCTCCCCAGAGGATCTGTAGGTGGCCTGTCCAGCACCCATCTGACTAAGCATTGGGTGACCATCGGAAAGATGTTGGAATAGACTTTGAATCTTCCAGAAACAATTCTGTTTAATTGCTACAATAATTAGTAAACAGTTGTGTTTATTACAGTTACAATGGAATGGAAGTCTTAGCTTTGATATCCAGATCCTTGAAAATTAAGCATTATTATATAATAATTCATTTAATATGTTACTGTCATCAGATAAACATTTCCCAGTCATTGTAAGCAATTAGGAGCCATTCTCTCTCTTCCCCCACCTCCCTTCCTCCCTCCCTCCCTCCCTCTTCATTTGAACAAGAGCTACTTTCTCAGCCGGAGCACAGACATACTTAATGCCAAATTGTAACAAAATGTATGTTATTACAGAATGAGATTTTACTATTAATTCCTCAGAAGCAAAAGAAAGTGGGGAGGAGGTTAAAAGGGGCTTTGTTAGTTTTCATCTACCTGAATATGACGCCGATCTTTGACCTCTTAGAGGTGTGTGTCAAATCTCCTTGCCCACTCTTGACTCGTACTCATACATCAACATCCTTTTTCATGACGTAAGACTCCACAACGAGCATGGTTTTTCACAGTCATGTCCCACTGTTCCAGAAAACCGCCAGAGGACACTCAGAGCTGTCCTCTCTCTTCCTCTGCTCTTGCTCCTACCTCAGAGAACGATGCTTCTTGGGGTACCTTGCCTATGGCTTTTGGGTGCATTTAGACAATGGGAGGTATAGGTGGAAAACTTGAGCTCGGGAGAAGCCAGGGCTTATTTTTCCCTCTCTCTGCTTCTTGGAGTGTCTCCAGATGCTCCCTCAGCATCCTCCTCCATGGTCCCAGCTCCCCTGGGCAGTGTCTACCGTGGCAGGTGGCCCTGGCTCCTGAGCTCTGAAGACACCCCCGGTTCCCATTGACTTTCAGTTTCAAGGATTGTGGCCGCTTTTGAAGACTCCAGTTTCTGTGTTCTCTCACCATCCCCTCTTTGACTCTTCCCAATTCCCTGGGTTAAATTCCTTTAGTTTAAAAAGCCTAGAATAGTTTCTGTTTCTTGCATTACCTCGATATCTACCTCTGAAAAAGCACTCCCTCTTGTATACAAAAGCTTACAGATCTAGGTATTATCACTGGTAAGAATATACTCATTTTAAAAAATTTAATAAACTTTTATTTTGGAATAATTTCAGGCTTACCGTAAGTTTAGATTTATATACCCCTCCCCAATTTTCCCCTAATATAGACATTTTCCATTATCAGAGTTTATTTATCAAAACTAAGAAAGCAACTTTGCTACCATACTAACTGAACTCCGGATTGGATTCAGATTTCACCAGATTTTCCACTACTCTCCTTTTCTGTGTTCTAGGAGCCAGTCCAGGGCGCCCCATTGCTTGATCACCACATCTCCTTAACTTACTCTTGGCCACGACAGATTCTCAGTCTTCCCTTGTTTTTCATGACATTGACAGTTTTAAGTAGTAATGGTCAGGTATTACACAAAACGTCCCTGAATTTGGGTTTGTGCCATGTTCCTCTCATGATTAGATGTGAGTTATAGTTTTGGGGGGAGAAGACCACAGAGGTGAGGTGCCCTTCCCAGTACTTCATGTTAGAAATCACCTGGAATCGTATCTGCCAGGTTTCTCCCCTGCGTGGGTACCATTTCCCTCCTTTCCGTACGTGATGTTTTGAATGCAGGTAACCAAGTCCAGCCCACGCTCAGGGTGAGGGGAAGTAAGTGGAAGGGGTTTTATCTAGATCTCTGTATTATTTGGAAATTTTAGTAAAGAATATTTGTCTCGGGCCTCCCTGGTGGCGCAGTGGTTGAGAGTCCACCTGCCGATGCAGGGTACACGGGTTCGTGCCCCGGTCTGGGAAGGTCCCACATGCCGCGGAGCGGCTGGGCCCGTGAGCCATGGCCGCTGAGCCTGCGCGTCCGGAGCCTGTTGCTCCGCAACGGGAGAGGCCACAACAGTGAGAGGCCCGCGTACCGCAAAAAAAAAAAAAAAAAAAAAGGAAGAATATTTGTCTCTTTTCTTTCATTTTTAAATTCAGTTATTTATATATATAAGTGTGGACTCATATCTAGTTGTATCTAGCTGTTTTATACTTTGGGCTGTAATCTCAAAGTATTTGTTGTTCAGATGGTCCAGCTTCGTGTTGGCTCCTGTGTCCCTTTGACCTTCCGCCATCCCTTTGTGTTGTGAGAATTTCCTTATTTTCTGCACTAAAATATGGTTCATGCACATTTTGTTTCTCCTGTCCCTAGAAATCAGCTGTTTCTCCTAGGATAGGCCCAAATTTTCAAGTGACATTTCCCCCTCCTTTTGTGCCTTTCTTTATCACATTCACCACAAGATGAAATAATGCATTTGTTCACTCAAGAAGTATTCATTGAGTAACAATTGTATGCCAGATAGTGGACTCCTCCAGTTACATGTTTTTGAATAGAACAAATACTGCCTCTGCTTTCAAAAATATTAAGTAAACACACACACACACACACACACACACACACACACACACACATATTTGTATGTGTGTGTGTGCTGTATGTGTATGTGTTCATCTCTAATGAAATGTATTGGCTTCAGTAAGCTTCAGCGGTGCATTGTCACACAGCAGAAACCATTTTTACAAGACCGCTGGAATTTCCATGGGGCTAGCGCAGTTAATTTCCTGGATGTTTGTTCCAGAGGAGTGTTTCCTTAAAACCAAAGGTCCAAACTACCAAACTCAATTTGACAAACCAAGCCCCCATGTGGTTCATGAGCAAAGAGATCGGAGGCGGGTGCTGATCTCAGCATCTGTGTGTGTTTTGGAATTCACGGGATAAATACCCTGATACAGGAGCTGTCAGGCCTGATTAATACTCCAGTCTCACGCTGCTTGTGCCTTAACCTCTAGGCGTTACACTTGCTGCCTGGGTCCCCCGTGAGGCATCCGTCAGCATCAGCTTTCCCGAAACTCCTCTGCTGAGTGTTTCTCCTCTGTGTCATATGTTTATTTGTCATCTTTGCTAAAGGATTTTCAGTTTGAAAAATAATTTGCTACAAGGATGAACTTGGGAAAGATGGGGAGCAGTTTTGTGGGAATGCCCACGGTGGGGGCCAGTTCATAACACGCCCAAAAAGTCCATCGAATAGTACTTGGCACAAAAGAGCAGAGTAGCTTCTATATGAAGTGGGGCGGTTAGTAGGTTAAACCACCCCAAAACATGTAAACGATGACATCATTTCCATGGAAGGACAATTGATTGTACAGTGGGAACTATGTAACACAATCCTAGTGGTTGCTAGATAGAATATGACATGTTTATCTAATACTGTGGAATACGAGACTATTTTTAAACATGGTGAGGTAGAAATCTAATCCCACCATGTGAAGATAGGTAGGTACAGATACTCCAAATATATGGAAGAACGTACATCAATTACTAACCAGAGTTTTTCTTTGAGAAGTAGGTTTAGAAATAACTTTCACCTTCTGCCCTGTAAATGTCTTTCTTTTTTGAGGATTTTATGACCAACGTGTAATATTTTGGGGATTCACCAAAAGTATTGAATGCTCTATGTAACATAATATTTTTATAGACAGTATCATTCAGAAAATGTTCCTTCTAAATAATGAAATAATTATCATTTCTGATGCCTTTCAAATCACCTGCTACATGTAAGGATATTTTGCATGGCTAATAATAATAGACTGAAGATATGAAGAATATCTTCTCTCTAAGTACTCTGTTGGGTGCACTTCCTGTCTGCCAACCATCTTTAAATATCATTCTGAGTGTCAAGAATGAACATCGCTGGGGATTTTTCATGATGAATGTGGGCATCTATCCAGGAAGTAGATGGTTATTTTAAAGAATAAAAGCAGATCTGATTGTTTGGATGTGGTCAGTTTTAACCAGGATGGGATAGAGCAGTTACTTGTGGGACACTATATTTAGCGTCCTAGGGCTGATGAACAATAGAAATTTGTTCCCTCACAGTTCTAGAGACCAGAAGTCCAAAATCAAGGTGTTGGCAGTTTTGGTTCCTTTTGGAGGCTTTGAAGAATCTGCCTTCTCTCTTAGCTTCCAGTGGTTTCCCTCCAACCCTTGAAGTTCCTTGGTTTATAGAAGCATCCTTTCAATCTCGGCCTCTGTCTGCATGTAGCATTCTCCTCATGTCCCTGTCTTCACATGGTCATTATCTTATAAGGACACCAGTCATATTGGATTAGGGACCCACCCTACTCTAGTATGACCTCTTCTTAACTGATTACATCTGCAATGACCCTGTTTCAAATAAGTTCACATTCTGAGGTCCTGGGGGTTAGGACTTCAACAAATCTTTTTGCTGTGAACAGACACTTAAAAGATATAGATGCCAGGATCCCAGCTGGAAACAAGAGCAAAAATAAACAAATGGGACCTAATTAAACTTAAAAGCTTTTGCACAGCAAAGGAAACCATAAGCAAAACGAAAAGACAACCTATGGAATGGGAGAAAAGATTTGCAAATGGTGCAACCAACAAGGGATTAATTTCTAAAATATACAAACAGCTTATATAGCTCAATATAAAAAGCAAACGACCCAATTGAAAAACGGGCAGAAGACCTAAATAGACATTTCTCCAAAGAAGGCATGCAGATGGCCAAAGGGCACATGAAAAGATGCTCAACATCACAAATTATTAGAGAAATGCAAGTCAAAACTACAATGGGGTATTACCTCACACCGGTCAGAATGGCCATGATCAAAAAAGTCTGCAAGTAATAAATGCTGGAGAGGGTATGGAGAAAAGGGAACCCTCCTACACTGTTGGTGGGAATGTAAATTGGTACAGCCACTATGGAGAACAGTATGGAGGTTCCTTAAAAAACTAAAAATAGAGTTACCATATGATCCAGCAATCCAACTCCTGGGCATATATCTGGAAAAGACGAAAACTCTAATTCAAAAAGATACATGCACCCCAATGTTTGTAGCAGCACAATTTACTATAGCCAAGACATGGAAACAAACTAAGTGTCCATCAACAGATGAATGGATAAATAAATAAATAAATATATATATATATATATATAATGGAATATTACTCAGCAATAAAAAAAATGAAATAATGCCATTTGCAGCAACATGGATGGACCTAGAGATTCTCATACTAAGTGAAGTAAGTCGACAGAGAAATGCAAATATCAGGATATCACTTATTTGTGGAATCTAAAAAATGATACAAATGAACTTATTTACAAAACAGAAATAGACTCACAGACATAGGAGACAAACTTATGGTTACCAAAGGGGAAAATGGGGGAAGGATAAATGAGGAGCTTGGGATTAACAGATACACACTACTATATATAAAATAGATAAACAACAAGGATCTACTGTGTAGCACAGGGAACTATATTCAATATCTTGTAATAAAAATAATCTAAAAAAATGTATACATATAACTGAGTCACTTTGCTGTACATCTGAAACATTGTAAATCAACTATACTTAAAAAAAAAAAAAAAAAGATATAGATGTCTGGATCCCAGCTGCTCAATCCAGTTATTTGCAGTTGGGACCCAGACACAAGCATTCCAAGAAATAACATGTGATGAATAACAAGGTCTGCTAGTCCCCTGCTGCAGACTAAGGACCAGTCAGATGGTATCCTGAAGACAGTTGCTCCTTTGCTTAATGCAGGCTCATTATATGAAATGCAGTTTACATTGACAACACAGATATTTTGTTAGTGACTATTTTTCCTCCTACAAATAGCATTTTTCTACTCCATTAAAGGTTAAGAATTTTTTTTATTCAGAGAGTTCCCCAGTGGGTTTAAACTAGAATTTCAGTCACCCATGCTAATAATTCAGAAACCTGCTTAGTTGAGGTCCTCCTTCTCAGTAAGCACGGCCATGGGACAGGCCATCATTCCCTCAAAATAAAGAACTCCTTTTCCATGAAATGACTATGTGCTTTCCATCACCCTTTCTAGATCCAGGAGGAGATCAATGCAAATGCCCATTTCCCCCTTCTTGGAAGGTCTCTATTTATAGCTTTTGTCTGTTGGCACGTACGTGAGGAGTCGGCACTGCCATTTACAGCAGATGGATCAGGCTCAGCCATATTTCCCTTCTCACAGGCACGGTCTGCTTGGCATGTGGAATTGCATTCCCTTGCTCGCTAATCCTCAGCGACGCGAGTCTCTCCCCCACCCGCCACGGCCCCCATAACCTCCCTTAGTTCCAGGAACTCTTTGTGAGCCAGTTGTACCAGCCCCCTGACATGAGAGCTTCATTTGTTGAGTCCTGATTTTGAACTCCTATACAGAGACGAGGACACTGCCCAGTTTCACCGTGAAGAATGTCAGGGGGCTGCTGTCGATATGGAAGGCTACACAGCAGGTCAGGGCAGAGCCCCGTTCCCAAAGCAGAAACTCTTTTGTGGGAATTGTCAGGCTTTTTTGCAGAAGCAAAGTTTGCATCATTTTACCTGTACTCACTTTTTCTTTTTTTCCTCTTTGGGCACCGGCTTAGTCAATAATTAAAGCATATCTGTGCCCGTATTTCACATTCTTTTAAAAAGTTTAGGGACTTCCCTGGCGGCGCAGTGGTTAAGAATCCACCCGCCAATGCAGGGGACACGGGTTCGAGCCCTGGTCCGGGAAGATCCCACATTCTGCGGATCAACTAAGCCCTTGCACCACAACTACTGAGCCTGCGCTCTAGAGCCCATGAGCCACAACTACTGAGCCTGTGTGCCACAACTACTGAAGCCCATGCACCTAGAGGCCCCGCTCTGCAACAAGAAAAGCCACCACAGTGAGGAGCCCACACACCGCAATGAAGAGCAGCCCCTCTTTGCTGCAACTAGAGAAAGCCCACATGCAGCAACGAAGACCCAACGCAGCCAAGAATGAATGAACGAACGAATAAATAAATAAGTAAAAATTAAAAGTTTATTAGTTTATTTTTAACTAGTTTATTGGTTAACCATATGCGATAATCTGTAGAGCCCCCTCCCCACAAATGCTGATGACCCAAAGGCAATGGAAGTGTTTTTTTCAGTTATCTCATAGTCCAAGTTGGGCATGCTGGATCCGGGAGTTGGCTTCCTTTCCTGCAGTGATTCAGGGGCCCAGGTTCTGCCCATCGTGTGGATCAGCCTTGCCCTGGGTCTCTTTGTCAGCAGCATCATCACCGTCGTGTTCAGCAGCAGCAGCAGCAGCAGTAGCAGCGTCTGCATCCAGCAGGTGGGAGGGGATTAAAAAAGCATGGAGATCACATTTGATAACTTCAGCCTAGAATCGACATCTTGACCTCATCTCTCTATGGGGTTCTGTGTAAAGTTCCGTTGAGAAAAGTCAAGTTTGGAATTGATTATATGAAACCATTAATGTCCAGAATGTGAAGGAAGTAGATCCTGATCCTCCTCCCTTGGAGGTCTGGAAAGCCTCAAAAAGTCACCTTTACCTGGATGGTGTAGACCGGTCTGAAGGCCTGAACCTCCAGCTAGGAGTCACAACATTCTTGCACTCATTCATTCAAAAACATTTGTTCAGTGCCCCACCTGTGTTCCATGTGCTGAGGATGAGCGCACATCGCAAATGAGGTTTGACTCTCAGGGAGCCTACGGTCTGATGGAGGGAAGGCAGTCAATACATAAATAGACACAGCACGGAAATGTTATATAATCTCAGCTGGAGGAGATAAGCCATAGCCGTGGAGAGTGAGTGATGGAGTCCTTTTATTTAGGAAGGTCAGGGAATGTCTCCTGAGGAGGTGACCTGGATTTGGATAAGGATAGAAAGTCGCATGGAGACCTGGAGGGTGTCAGGCCAGCTGTAAGGGCAAAAATGAAGCTTTTCAAACATTAAGGTGGCCTTTCAAGCATCCTTCCATGCAAACTTGCCCTTCCAGAACCGTTTACTGTTTGTGCCCCATTCCGTGCTTTCGTGCACGTCAGAGTCTCATATGAGCATCTGGAAGCCTTGCTTGCCCTGTTTTTCCTATCCACCTGGAAAACACTTCCTCATTGTCATGCAAGACTCAGCTCAAATGCAGCAACTTTTGTGATGCTTTTTACTGCCCTAGGCAGAATTTCCACTCCTTTTCTTCACTGTATCTTGAATGTTTGTGTTCCCAGTTATATTTATGTGTTTCCGTGGACATAAGAAGAGGGGTAGTCTGGGTCTGGCTGTCCGTCTTATCTCCAGGCATCCCGCGTCGTGACCTGCCATAGTGATACTTAATGATTACTGAATGCGGTTATGCCTATCCCTTAGAAAAATAAAATGAGAGCAACAAAACCATTGATTATAATTGATACCACTTACTGAACATTTACTTAGGACACTGTTCCAAATACTTTTCAACATGCACAATAACCGTAGGAGTTAGAGACTATTATTATTTATGGAAGAAGACACCGAAACACAGGAAGGTTAGAGTAATGTGTCCGGAGTCCCACATTTATAATGACCGTCATACACAAGTGTAATAACTAGTGTTTATTATGTTACCACTAAGCATTTAATGTGGATTGTTTTCTTTAATCCTCACGCAACGCTTTGGAGAAAGTACTGTTAAGATACTCGTTTTACAGAGGAAGGCGTGAGAATGCAGAAAGCTTAAATAACTTGCCCAAGAACGCATATGGCTAATGCATGGCAGAGCTGGGGTTCAGATTCATCTGTCCTTGGTTCCAGAATCCTCATCTTCACCCCAACACTTGAACGTGATGTGTTAGCACCAGAAAAGGGGGGAAAAGAAAACAGTACCCACTTGTCATAAAGCTGGCTGCTCAAGGTAAACATTCAGCAGAATCCACCGACGCCGTGTGCTTGGAGCTGCTTTGTGTGCCAGGTGAGGCTGCGTCTTGCTTCTCTTGATGAATAATTCACCGCCTGGAACCCTGTGTTTACTTCTGCTGTTGTCCTCCCAGTAGATGAGGAAGGAGCACAGCCATCCACAAAAGCAGAGTTATAGGGTGAGAACACAACACAGAGAACGCAAGAGGGTTATTTATAGTCCAGAATCCCAGGCTGAAAAGAAGGCATGCGAGGAGCTTAATCATTTCCCAGGGAATCTGGGAGGACAGTGGACAGTGGCAATAAAGAGCCCCCAAAGGGTCAGGGCTGCATACCAATTACAGTGACTTCCAGACACTTAACACGCACGGCACTTAGCACGCGATCAAGGACATGTTCTGTCCGGGAAGGAAAAACAACTTCTGATGTCTCCCCCTAAGCAGAGAGGCAGCCTGTCTGACACTGTTGTTGCAACACAACTCTAATGTAAATTCCAGGTTCCGTGATAATGAGTTGGCAGCCCCATCACTCAGGCAGGCATATCTTGATACAAGGGAAAACGTCCAGTCCAGTTTGACTCTTTAAAAAGCTGTCCATGCCAAGCTTCACATGAAAGCGGGGAGAGCGTGGTGATGTATCCTCTTCCTGCAGACCAATTTGTGAAACTACAACAATCACTGTTCAGTCAGTTCCCCAATTACCTCTTTTCTCATTAAATGTATGGCTTTCTGCTTCCTTAGAACTCTGTAGGTTGCAACAGACTGAATTCTAAGTAAACTCAGCTCAAGCAAGGGAAATGGGAAGGATTTATTCATGCTCTTGAAACCAAAGAGTTTCAGGGTGGGACTGGCTTTTGGCTGTGCCTAGACCTTGGATGCCGTTATGAAGCTCTGTTTCTCCACTTCTTGGAACTGCTTTCAGCTTTGTTGGTTTTTTCTCAAGGTAATCCATGTATGTCCTGGAAACTCCAGACCCACACCCACAAGCTACCACAAACTACTTAAAACAAGAGAAATTTATTCTCTCACAATTCTAGAAGCCAGAAGTCTGTTTGTAGGATTGGCTCCTTCTGGGGGCTCTGACAAAGAATTCCTTCCATGCACCTCTCCTAACTTTTGACTGCTGCCAGCTACCCTTGGCTTTTTTTGGTCTGTGGCTGCATCACTCCAGTCTCTGCCCCTGATGTCACGTCACTTTCTCTCTGTGTCTGTTTGCCTCAAATCTCCCTCCTTTGTCTTATCAGGTCACTAGTCTTTGGATTTAGGGCTCATACAAAATCCAGGATGACTTTATCTCAAGAGACTTGACTACATCTGCAAAGATCCTTTTTCCAAATAAGGCCACTTTACCAAGTGCCAGGGGTTGGGACTTGGATGTTTCCATTTAGCGACACCCACTGCAACTCACAACACATACCGATGTATAAACTGCAGTACAAACAGAGCAAACCTCAGAAGTCCTGGGCTAGTGCTCATCAGCTCTGATGACCTGGTTTAAGGAATGACTCCACTTCTATGCTAATCACTGCAGCTAGAAGAATTCAGTGCTCTCACTGGCCAGTCCGAGGACATGGGCTGACCAGTCCATACCAGTTCGAGCAACACAGAGAGCAAAGAAAACATCTTGAGGGACACTTAAAGAAGATGTGCACTCAATGTGAATGAATTGATTAAAAAATAACTGAAAGGGCTTCCCTGGTGGCGCAGTGGTTGCGAGTCCGCCTGCCGATGCAGGGGACGCGGGTTCGTGCCCCGGTCCGGGAGGATCCCGCATGCCGCGGAGCGGCTGGGCCCGTGAGCCGTGGCCGCTGAGCCTGCGCGTCCGGAGCCTGTGCTCCGCAACGGGAGAGGCCACAACAGTGAGAGGCCCGCGTAACGCATAAAAAAAAAAAAAAAAAAAAAAAAAAAAAAAAAAAATAACTGAAAGTCTGGAAGAAAGTGAACTTGGAAGAAGCTGTAACATAAAAATGCTGCATATTTTGCGATGTTGCGAAGTTCATGTTGGCCAAAGGTGCTTGCTTGATTTTCGGGCCATTAAAAGATCCAAGAGTGCTATATCAGTTTGAGTGGGTATCTACGTGGAAAGGGAATGTTTATGGAACATTTGAATCTTTTACTGAGTTATTGTAGGCATTGTAGGCATCTCTTAAGGAGTTTCTTGGATGAAGGGAAGGAAGAGTAAATGAATACATGAATGTGAAATAGTTAAAAAGGATGAATGAATGAACGAATAAGTAAATGGGCGTTTGTCCCTCTCACTCCTCTTGAGTTTCCCTGTTTTTAGAAATCGTGCTTGGATTTTTGCCTTCTTATTAAAATCGTGATACTCAATGTCACTGATGGGCTTAAAGCTTGTTGTCCAATTCAGGCACAGAGCAAATGAGGAATTCAGTTTTGGTCGTTTTGTCCATGATCTTATTCTGCCAGGTTGCGCAACACAGTGGGTTCTTAGAAGATGCTAGTTAACACATTTAATTCTCTTCTGGACCTCCTCCTTTAGACTCTTTCACATCCTTAAACAATTAAAAAAAAACACCAGCTGTTTATGGGCATGCCACATCTTTAGCAAAGCTTCTTTGACCAAATGCATTATTTAATGACCTTTGTTCATCTTCCACTCAACATATTTATTAAGCACCTACCATGTCCTGGGCAGTGACATGGGAACTGGGAACGTGCTGGTGAACTAGCAAAGGCTCTTCCCCTACCCCTGCCCCCACCAGCAGTTTCCATTTCAGTAGGAAGATATCAAATGATACAAACAAATTAAGTTAATAAATAAGATTGCAGGGGAGAAGGGGGTGCTTTGTGAAGGAAACAGAGCTAACCTGAATTTTGGAAGCCGGTGTTTGCTAGGCTGCTGTGATGAGAGTGGAGAGCAGAGACCATACCCTTGACAGACAGTGAAACCCAATGACGGGGAGGGTGTGTCCTTGTCGGTTTTACACAACAACTGATAATGATTCTGTGCCGCGTGTTGCTACATGCAAATTCTGTTCTGTGGCTCTTCCCACAATTCCATGCCACAGAAGAGGAGGATGTGGGGGAAAAAATTTCAAGTATGCAAAGGAACACAACTTGCAGGGGAGGCAGGAGATAAGTCGCATAGGTAGCTGATATGGTAACATTTTCCTAAAGAGGAAACCAGGGGAAGACACTTGGGTAAGTGAAATGTCTCATCCCTTCCTTTACTAAGGAACATTTTTGTAGTTTGTCCTCGGAGTTGTTAAAGCAAAGAAAAAAGCCTGTCCCTTGCCTACTTGAAATTCTTGGCTATTTTTCTGATTTTGGTGAGATTGGTTTTCTTGCAGGGCTGTATCCTTGATTATATCTGTCAGGGAGCTCAGAAGTGAGTAATGAGAGTGAATAAACCATGGACCTTCTGGGGCTCTTACAACTGCCTTCTACAGAGTGTCTTGCCTTCCACTTACTTTTGTTCTGCTTGCAGTGATGTTCTGTCCCTTGACAGTTAGGATGTCTTTACTTCGGATGATTATTATTTTTTTTTTTTTTTTTGCGGTACGCGGGCCTCTCACTGTTGTGGCCTCTCCCGTTGCGGAGCACAGGCTCCGGACGCACAGGCTTAGCGGCCATGGCTCACGGGCCCAGCCGCTCCGCGGCATGTGGGATCTTCCCGGACCGGGGCACGAACCCGTGTCCCCTGCATCGGCAGGCGGACTCTCAACCACTGCGCCAGCAAGGAAGCCCCAGTTCGGATGATTTTTACAGGCCCATCTCTTATTTCCAAAGTAGCCACAGGGAAGCTGTGTTTTAAATGAAAGTGAATGGAAATGGGTTTGCGGGGGATACGTTTTGTGATACTTTCTTTGAGGTCACTGAAAACTTCTAAAGGTGATTGTAAAACCATGACAGAAGAAGAACAATGCTAGAGCCCCTTCCCACTATTCTAATGTCAAGCCCAGGAGGGTAATTTTAAGTTAATTCTTTCATTTATTCAGTAAACACCTAAGGAACATGAACCATGTAAACGACCATGAAAGACACCCCCAGGGACAAGCCTTGTCTTCTAAGAAATTACCTTCTGGTGGGTAGTGAGAGAGAGGTGCATTCCAAAAACAATTTCACAATCCATTATTTAACTGCAGTTGGGTTAAGTGCTAAACTGAGAAGTACAGAAAGCCAAGTCAATTTAAATTAGGGAAATCCCCAAAACACAGCTTTTTTTTTTTTTTTTCTTCACCCCTGTAACCCCAGAGTTGGAGACATAGTAGGTGCTTGCCAACGACAGTGACAATTTGAATGAACAAATGAATTCGTGGAGGGTGTGTAGACTCGCACAATAAGGATCTTCCTGGAGCCAAATTGCCATTTATAAAAAGGGACACAAAATCAAGGGTCCTTTCCGTTTTCAGGTATTTCTCATGGAATTGACTCATTTTGTTAGAACTTTAAGAAGACATTCTCTTGCCTTTTTCCTTCTTACTCCCATGCTCCCTAAGTTCTTTCCAACTAGGGTGGAAGCAAGCCTTGTCATGGTTTTCAGAACTGTGTGGTTTTCAAAAAAAAAAAAGGGCTTCCCTGGTGGCGCAGTGGTTGAGAGTCTGCTGTGCTGCGGAGCGGCTGGGCCCGTGAGCCATGGCCGCTGAGCCTGCGCGTCCGGAGCCTGTGCTCCGCAACGGGAGAGGCCACAACGGTGAGAGGCCCGCGTACGGCGAAAAAAAAAAAAAAATGCAGAGCAATCTGCCTTATCAGTATCTCTTCCAATTAATGTAATCTTGTATCTGTTATTTCCGCCATATTTTTCAATCCAGCGAGCCTCATTACATTTGCAAGTGCATTAAATTAGAGCCTCTATAGAAGGAGAATGATGATTATCAGCTAATTTAATTATGTTTCTACATTTGCAGCATTTAATGATGTCTGCCATTGTTGTGGGGATTCTTCCATTGGCTCCAGGTAGAATTAACACTGATCCCATGTAAAGTTTACGTTATCAGACAAAACTTGACAGCTCATTGAGGTGCATGTTCAGTAAGTTTTGAATCTAATCAAAATTGATTTATGTGCAATCAAATTACAGGAATATAGAAACGGCTTCACATAATTCAGTTGCTGATTATAGTATTGCTTGCCTCTGAAGTCACACCGATGTGCGTCTCTTAGTTTTGTACCATTTCACCAATATCTAAAATTCTATATAGACTTTTTTTTTCCTTCCTGCTGCTTCTTTCTTTTAATTTTCACATTGCATAGTGGCTGGGTCCTGAGCTTCTGATACAGATCAGATTGACAATCTGTGCCCCCGTGAGCTTTGTGTCCTGTTCAGCAAACATTGTCTGAGTGTCCTTAAGTGTCAGGCACAGGAACCTGGTACTAAATGCCTAGATGGGTCCTCAGAGTAGGAGGGAAGCCCCCTAGGAAGGGAGCAGTGAGTGTTCAGGAGCTGGTGCTGAGGTTGGAGGGACCTGAGTCGTCATTCTTCCTCCTTCCCTAAGGATCCTCAACCAAGTAAAAAATAGGTACACAAACCCAGTGGGGTTTAAAGGACAGAATTCTGTTTATTACCCATTGGAAAATGGTGCTTTTATATTTGCTCATCAGACACTTATTTAATAGTTATTGTGTGCCAGATACAATTTAAAGGACTTGGCAAACAGAAACCCACTTCATCGTTATAATAGCCTAAAAACAAACTATTATTCTTCCCCTTACCCCTATTTTAAAGATGAAACTGAGGGACAGAAAGCTGGACTATTTTACCTGGGGCCACTCACCTGGTGTGTCTAAGAATCAGGATTCCAATCCAGGTGGTCTGGTTCCAGAGTTTGTAATCCTAAACACGCTGCCTTGTTGCTTCTCCTGAAGCCGAAATTGGCTGTCACTCAACCTCCTTTACCCCTGAAGTCATATCTAGACCTTGGAAGTGACTGAGAAGTTTGGAGGGCATTGATCCACCTCTCCCAACATGGGAATGAGATCCAAAGAGAGGGAGCTTGAAGCTGGTCTCTAGAAGGTAGAGCCCTGGCCCCTGTCCTAGGTGTACTTACTTGTCCTAGATACTGCTTACCTGTCCTAGGTGAGCTTAGGAAATGGGGTCAAAATGAAAGCAGGTATTGTTTGGAGGTAGCAAGCAGGAGGAGGAGAAAGAGAGGGAGAGAGGGGGAAAGGAGGAGAGAGAGAGATATTGAGAGAAGCTCACCCATCAGAAGAGTCCTTCCAGCCCCCTTGAGGTAGATTGGGTGAGGGGGAAGATTGAAGACATGCTTCCCCAAATGCTTATAACCCAGTGGAGGACTGGTGTAAATCCCTAGTGTGTGGGTCATGGGGGAATGCACAAAGGAATAAGATGAGAATTGTTAGCATCTAGACTGAATCTTAGGAATCTATGACATGTGATGGATGAAGTAAATTTTCAGACAAATAGGCAGCACCTTCTGAAATGAAGTCATGGTAGTGGGAAGGGTCAACCGTTCAGTGAGGCTGAGGGAGGGTGGGGAGTTAGAGGAAGATGATGCTAGAGCCAAACAGTGAATGGACAGGTGGGTCCCACAAGGCAGGGATGATGTTTGAATAAAATAGAATGTGTCCTGGTGTGAAAGGAGAACCTTCATGAAACTTTTCGACATTCTCTAATTGCAAGTGGCTTCAAACAATCACTCACCATAGTCATCATCCTCAACCTTCTTCTCTGCAAGGCCCACAGTAAATATCACTAAATCTGGCAACAGCAGTAAAAACGTAATTGTTGCCACAGCGTGCGGTGTCTCCAAGTGTCCATAAAGGCATCTGGGTCAGTGTTTGAACATAACCACGTAGGACGCTGATCAACTCTCTTATTTGTTCATGATGACGTGCCGGTAGACAAGATGTTGTTCTGGGATGTCAGTTGAGTGTTTCATTCTGCCTCGTACAGCCTACGTGTGTGTCCTGCTCAGTTCACTGTTCTCTCTGGAGGATAGACCCTTAAGCATGTTTACTCAGTGGTAGCAAAAGTATATTTTGCATCTTGTTCAGAACTTGGTGATGTGTTCATGAAGAGTTTATTGATGGAAAACCACTGGGATTCTCCTAAGACTGCAGTGCATTCCAGTAGTGGGATGTGATTTTTTTTTTTCGTGATGTATGGATAAGCATTTTGTCGTCATTTTAGGTATTTATTTTTTCAACATGATTTTTCAAATATAGAAAAGATGCAAGAGCCATACCATATATCCACCACCAAGATACCACAACTAAAATTTTATCATATTTGTTTTATCACATATTTATCCAGCTACCCATGCATGCATCTGTCCGCCTTATTTTGGTTTTCATGCATTTCAAAGTGAGTTGCCAACATCAATACCCTTCACCTTGTACACTTCAGGATGCAGATTGTTAACAAGAGGTCACTATTTACCCATGGCTTTTTTTTCAAGATATATTTATTTACATTGAGATACACAGACCTTAAGTGCACCATCTGATGAGGTTTGACAAATGAGTATACTTGTGTAACATGAACTTCTGTGAAGCTATAGAACTGTCTCCTCCAAAAGTTTAGGTGTGATTTGTATGTGTATTAGAAAAATAATTCACACAGCAAACCTAGGACTGCATGAATAGTTTAAATTAAAAACTGAATGTGTTTGTGTATATATGTACACAGGTATGTGTGTATACACATGTGTATATATATTCGTGTGTGTATGTATGTGTGCATACGTATGTGTGTGTATGATTTGCACTGGATAAATAGTACAGGCAGTGTGCAGATGTGGCAAAAATTCTAAGTGTGCTACAAGTATCCCTGTATTTGGTAATTACGAGCCTAGGGAAGAGGTAACCTGATCCTATTAGCATTGTCTTCAGGAAGAACATAGCACACAGAAAGTGCAGGACTACACAGATGTAATGCCCAGGATGAATGGAAAGAAACACAGTGTTACTTGTCCGATTGAGGATGTTGAACGACTTTTTGCTCTGAGAGTACCAACAGCTACAATTTTTCAAAGTCAGCCTTGATTTACATTGTATTTTTTAAGTGTTCATTAATGTCACAGAGGCTTAAGTTGGGATCAGCTGTCTTGGTTTAAAAAAAAAAAATAGGTTATGCTTTCATCTTTTGACCCCAAAACATGTAGACAAAAATCAACATTAATTGGCAGGAGGAATGAGGGTGGAGAGGACGGGTGTCTGGCTGCAATATTCTTAGAAAGAGTATTGAGAGAGATGCTTACAGCCCCTTAACTGGGGATGACAACTAGGTTTTAATTAACAGCAAGTGAGTCTTGTGGTCAGCCATCTGACATTTAGGTGGATCACACAAAAGCCTTTCCATTTGTACCACATTTATTTCCAGCTTAATTAGTCCTTCTGAGATAGCCTTGCTATTAGCAACAGCCTCTCCATTTAAGATCCTTTTAACTAGACTTTTTATTATTTTTATTTTTTATTTTTTATTCTTCTCATTTTGTACTGGCTTAATGCCATAAAGGGTCTGGGCTAACTCATTTTAATGACCTCTGCTACACAAATGCTAATTTTACATTTGGCCTTATTTCAGGAGATTTTGTTTTAGAGACCATTGCTTTCAGAAGGACAAAAACGGAAAGATTAAACCCCTTACTGTCATCTGCCTGAAAAGTCCTGTGGTTTCTTGTGACAGGAAGAGGGTTTTCAAATCCCTCCTTGGCCTAAGCTTCTGTGCTTGACGTCTCATTATTTAACTCAGCTGTTTCAGCCTCACCTTCACCCAGTTAATTAAGTAACTCATTGAATGTATTATTCAGTTTTGATTCCCCTGTCCATGACAGAGAGAGATGGGGGATGCTTCTTCATCCTTGTCCTCCTCCCACTTCCTCTTGCCTCTTCTTTCTCTTCTTCTACCCAAAGAAGGAGACAGAAAAGTGCAGGAGAGGAAATTTTGTTGCAGGAAGAGAAGAGAGGATATTATCAGCTTAATCAACCATCAGTTCCTGGAGTGCGTTGTTTATTTATTTTTTTAATAGAACTATACTCAGAAGATGAGGTTGATGATGGTGATGATATATCTTGATAACCATGACATCAGTCTATTCAAGGCAGTGTTTTAGGTGTCTTTCTTATGTGATCTTATCTAATACTCATAGCAGCTCTATGAGGGAAGCACGAGAAATAGCCCCACTTTACAGATAGGAAAGCTAAGATTTAATTGAGCAAACTAATTTATTTATATCTCATAGCTAGTAGGCATCCGAAACTTAATTTGAACCCAGAACTAGCTGATTCTTTTTTTTTTAATTAAAAAAATTCTTATTGGAGTATAATTGATTTACACTGTTGTGTTAGTTTCCGGTGTACAGCAAAGTGAATCAGTTATACATATACATATATCCATCGTGATTCTTAACATTCATGATATCAAAGGCATCTCGGTTAGATATCTGTGTATTTGTAGTCGAGTTTATATTCCTAAACTTGGTGGGTAGGGATTTATGATGAAAGTATGAGAAGGATGTCTAAATGGTAGGTTACCTACATTTCTTGATCTCTTAGTGACAGTTGGAGAAAGCTGGCTTTCCTCTAGGGCTGTGGTCCTCAACCAGGGGCAGTTTTGTCCTCCAGAGACATCTGGCCAAACAGCTATGATATATGACCCTTTATATGTGTACATTAAATCCAATAAAAGTTGCTTAAATGTACCCTATTGAATATATATGGATTTTGTGGGGAGGAGGGGACTGTACTTGGACTTAGCTAGTTGTTTGTCGACCTGGCTGGAAATAAATAAGACATTTAACATGGATGAAAGTAGAAGAGGGGGGTAGTGGAGGGGGTTGTGTGCACAGGGAAAGAGAAAGAAACACTAACATGAGAAGGCAGATGGAAATGTAGAAGGTCAAAGCCAGAGTAATTGAAATAGACTTTGGAAATTGTGGATCTGAGAAAGAATTAGAGGTTAAGGGGTAGGTAAATAAGAAGATAAGGAAAAATAAAGAGACAAATTGAATAAAACCAAAATAGGTGTGTATGTGAAACAGAGAGAGAAAGAGAAGAAAATGCATCTTTAATGCCTGTTTAAGAAAAAGGAAGGTAGTTCCTTATAAGAAGGTGAAGTAGAAATAATTTTTGATTAAAAAAAAGCCCTCCTTATCATGAAACATATTTTTTGGGGGGTGTACCCCAATGAAAAGGCAAGCAGTATAGAGAGGTGGGTAAAATGTAGGCTCTGACACCACATTCTATAAGTTGCTCCAAGTGTTGCTAACTGGATGCTAAGTGTCAGGTACTGATCCTAGGTGAGAATCCAGCATGGAAAAAACAAGTGAACTAAGACGCTAGTGGATACGGAGACAGAAAAATAAATAAGAAAATCAACCTTTTCGTGCAAATGCAATAAACAAAATAAGACACAGCGATGGTGGAACATTACTGCGTTTCAGAGGTGGCTCACCGATGAGCTGGTGTTTGAAATGACACCAAAATGGGATGAAGGATCCAGCCACGTGGATGTACCAAGCAGGAGCTTTGCAGGGGGAGGGTAGAGTAAGTGCAAGCAAACACCCCCAGGTGGCCATGAGCCGCTGCATTGAGAAGCTGTCAGAGGTCAGCATGGCTGAAGGGGAGTGAGCGGCAGGAGGTGGGGATAGTCATTAGGGAATGGGTCTAATAGGGCTGCATGGGGAGTTGAGTTTCCCTACTTGATGAATGTTTCCTGAGGATAGACCTGGGTTTTATTTCTGTATCTGCCACTTACTAATTGAATGTTCTTAATATAATTACTTCATCTCTCCGAACCTCAGCTTCCTGCTCCCTGAAGCACAAATGATACTAAAACTTACAGCATAGGGTTGCTGTAGAAGTGATGCAGGTAAACCACTTGGGGATGGGCTTGCCGTATAGTCAGGTTTCTTATATGCTAGCTAAAAATCAAAACAACAACAAAAGATTTGGGGAGCCTTGGACCAGCTGTTATAAAGATATCTGGAAAACAAAATCTTCCCTAGTCCACTGTTGGTGGGAATGTAAAATGGTGCAGCCACTATAGAAAAGAGTATGGAAATTCCTCAAAAAATTAAAAAGAGAGCTACCATATGATCCAGAAATTCCACTTCCCAGTATACATTTGAAGGAAACAAAATCACTGTCTTGAAGTGATATCTGCATGTTCACTGCAGCATTATTCATAATAGCCAAGATGCGGAAACATCCAAGTGTCCATCAACTGATGAATGGATAATAATCTGTGGTATATACTGATGATGGAATATTATACAGCCATTAAAAAGAAGGAAATCCTGACATTTGCGACAACATGGGTGGATCTTGAGGGCCTTATGCTTACTGAAATAAGTCAGACAGAGAAAGACATATACTGTATGACCCCCGCTTATAGGTGGCATCTAAAGAAGTGAACTCACTGAAACAGAGAAGAGATACCTGGTTACCAGAGGTGAGGGGTTGGTGGAGGGGGAATTGGGTGAAAATGGTCAATGGGTACCAACTTCCAGTTACAAGATGATTAAGCTCTGGGGATATAATATACAGCATAATGAGTATAGTTGGCGATACTGTATTGTATGGTTGAACATGGCTAAGAGACTAGATCTCGAAAGTTCTCATCATGAGGAAAAAACTTTGTAACTATGGGGAGTGATGGACGTTAACTAAACCTATTGTGGTGATCATTTCACAGTATATACGTACATCAAATCGTTATATTGTACACCATAAACATACAATGTTATATATTTACTGTATCTCAGTAAAACTGAAATCCATGGAGAAATAAAAGGACTTTATAATAAACAGTATGGAGATCATGTGTCTGTTTTTATCCATTGTCTTGCTGCGATGATCTTCCTGTGGTTATAGAACAATGTTACAGCAGTTCCTCCCCTATGTATCTGTGGCTGCTGTCCATGTGTGGAAATTGCATCTTGGGGGAGACAGGGACGTGCGTCTTTTGACAATATTGTTGGATTTCAGTGGAGCGGAAATAAGCTTTCCGACGTGAGAAGGCAGCCTAGCTGGGGTATTTTGCTTGAGGTATTCCTTTGACGATGCCGTGCCCCTGTGACACCCAGAAAAGCATCTCTTTACCTAAGTGCCTGCGAGGCCACCCAGCCTGGATTCAGTGATAAAGCTTAAGCAGCCCTCAGGGCCTGTGACCTCAGAGAGTTACTCAGTCTGACTTCATCAGTGGTGCCTCTTATTTCCCATTATATTTCTTATTACCAGAGCTGATCTTTTTTCTTAAAAATCTGTTAACCTTATTTAGACAAGGGGAAGGGACCATTTGAGCTCTCAGACAGGAAGCTGATGGGAAATTGTAAAGCCTCCAAAATAGGGTGAGAGCTTCCTGTTGTTTGGGGTCCTGGCGGAGGTTACTTTAAAAAATAGAGGGAGAAAGAGAGAAATCGGAGCATAAATGTTCCTGGGGTTGGCTGGTTTCTCCCCAGGGCGTGCCATTTTTCTCGAGCCTTTGGGGGAAATTTGCAATGGCTGTATCTATCTTACAGATGAAGGTTGTTGGAACCCCAATGTCGATGTGGCGGGGGTTAGGAGGTCGGATTAAATGTTCAGAACTGCTGTCTATGGCTATAGCCCAAGAAAGAGTATTCTTCCATAGGTAGGCAGAAAGGGCTCTTGAATGTCTAAATCCACAGACTTTTTAGTCTGGTAGACATTCAGTGACTTGGTTTCAAGCCAATGATTGTAATTGGCCATGTGTATTAGTGACTTTAAAATCCAGGCTCTGTATCAAACCCTTTATGTTCATTTCTCATAAACACAAACTGCATATATATATACATATATATATATATATATATATATATATATATATATAATATTCATTCTGTTGTACCAGTTACACTAGTAATTGATGGAGGCTCAAAATGGTTAGAAAAGCTAATAAATGGCAAAACTTCCTTCTGTTGTGTGTTCATTTATCTCTCTATTAAAAACATTCTTTTTCCCTGTGGACTGTATTATGAGTACAACAGGAAAGCAGATTGGCTGAGTAGTTAAGATCACCAGCTTTGGGGTAGAACAAACCCGGTTTGAATCCCAGAGCCTACGTTTGTCAGATCTGTGACCTTGGGCAAGAAACCTAACCTCTCTGGGTTTATTTCCTCTAAAATGGAGAAAATCATTATGTCTGCTTCACAGGATTAAGTGAAGTCTTTTTTATGTTATATTAATCAATACACATTTACGTATATAATCTTGTATTTATATAAATTTTTATAACTAAGAATGATTTTTTAGAGGATGGTTAGTCATTGTTGTCGCCTTTGAGAAGCTGATAATCTCATGGAAGAGACAGACACATATACAATGCGCTGTAAATACACACCCAAAGGAAATCAACCCTACAATAGAAGTGCCAGATAAAGGGCATGGTTCCAGGAAGAGAGGGAGAAATCAGTTTTGTATAGACAGAGCCGAGGAGGAGGTGAGATTAGCTTTGGTAAGCATGTAATTGGGTAAGCAGAGAGAGGGTGATTCAGAGGGAGGGGACAGGGTGACCCAGTTTTTGGAACATAAAGAATGTTTACGGACAAACACATTCGGACGGAGCATAGCGTCTGGGGAGGAACATCATAGAATGTGAGTCTAGGAAAGTAGGTGGGATTAGTCAGAACATGAGTCATGAGATTTATTTATTTTCATTTCATATATTAACATATTGTACCCAACATAAACCTTTAACACACTTGGCAAATTAAGCTCATACACTGAGGTCAATAGTTGATGCATCTGAACAAAAAATAACTAAGTATGAACAAATTACTAACCTCTAATTACATACCAGAAATCAGATAGATTTCTGTTGTTTCTGATCACCTGAAACTCACAAATCTGGAAGTCGTAAAATAAACAGGCAAACAAGAAACCAGAACATCGTTTAACTTTCAAAGTTTGAAACTCTAAAGCACTCTGCAGAGAACTGGTTGTGAATCTGGAACCAAATTAAATGAAACGACAGCAGGAAGTACAGCTGACCATGAAGGCAGGTGCTGGAAGAACACTGAAACATATCCACGTATCTTCAGGAACACAGCAATCCAGGGCTGTTTAGCAGGAGAGCAAGACTTTCCAGGGTTATCAGCATCTTGGAGGGGGCACTGTAGTGAGTTACAATGCCAAAGTCAACCATCCACGTTTTAGGGAGTGGAGGCAGTGAAATACACTTTACAGGGACTTCACCCAAAATGGTTAGCATAGCCAAGTTTCTATATTTAAAGAGATCAGCCTTCATGATTTGAAATAGTCAGCACTTATTTTCTTACCTCAGTCCCAGGACAGTATTAGATAATTGGTAATTAAATTTCTATTACTTTCTCCCAGCACAATGTCTATGTCCTATAAATTGTATAGGCCTGCCAACACAAAAGAGAAAGTAATCAAAACTTTAAAGGGAATACTCTTAATTCTCTTCTTGGGTATAAAAACCAAATGACAGGCTCTGCAAGTAAACGTGGCATTTGGGAGAGAGGGTGAACAAGCAGAGAGAAATTTAATTATCCTAAACTGTCTCTTTTAAGGTACTTTTCCCCTGCATTCATGTAAGAATTGTAATGAGTGTTTTGCAGAACGAGTTACTAATAAATCACATGGCATGATTTTTCATTTTTCTGAAAAAGCTTAAATGGTTATTTCCTGGTGACTTTTTCAATTCACTCTCGGGGATCAGAAGTTCAGCACCCACATTATTTGGATTTACACACATATTATACTTTTAAAAACATTTATTTTTGGCATATTAACTCATAATACCATATTTTCAAATTTAGGAATACTCCACTGGAAGCTAAACCAAGAAGATGGTTAAATGTATGTCCTTTGATGAGTGAACATATGTACACACAGATTGAGTAACTTTCCCATTACACTAGCTATATAATGTTTAGCCCTCCATTAGCAAATATTCTACATTTCATGTTGTCTTATTCATAACACCCATTCCAAAGTATAGAAAGTTGACAGAAAAAAAAGAGACATCTATTGGAATATATCTATTCCAACTCCATGCTGGCTTGGTTTGAGCAGAGGTGGGAGTATAGATTACTTAAGGCTGTAGACAATAAAATTTGCATTCCTGGAGCAAAGAGTTGGTTACTTAATCTTGTGGAAAGAGATACTGTCCATTTTCTACCAGAAAGCAAAATGCCAAACCAAGGTCACAGGGACAGGAAATATTGCTGCCCAGGAAACTGTGGTTGACAGGATGGCTACAGTCCAAGTGAATACTATAAATATTTAATTTTCCAAGAGAGTTGTGGCGCCACCTAGCAATCAACAAAGCTCTGTCCATGTCTTAGAGCAGTGGAAGCTCATCTCTGTATACTCAACAGGTAGCATAAGAATACTAATTTTTTTTCCAAATAGTTTGTACCAGTTCTGTTGAACTTCAGCTGTGCTGTGCCTTCTCTAATTGGCATAAATCTTGCTTTGACTGTTGGATGTCTTTCTGGAATATCTGATTCATAGGAGGAAACTAAATATTCAACTAAGTGGTTCTGTTTAGTCCTTGTAGTGTTAGGATCCTTACAAGAATGGCTTAGTGGCTGTTGAAATAGACCATTGATCTATCAGCATCAATTACCAGGAGACTTGTCCTTTTATAAATTGCATCTTTTGTTGCTACCAGGGGTCTATTTAATGGACTGGAATAGCAGTGACCTGGAAGAATTCAGGCAGTCTGTAGAACCATCTTATATCAAGAAGGAAGAATATTAATTACAATAAAATAATTGTAGGGGAGGAAAACTTTTCCCTCTTCCCTTCTAGGATCTTTGGCTGGCCTAATAATTAAATTGACATAAGGCAGATTAATAGGAGAAAAACAAATTTAATTCATACATACAGGAGCTCATAAAAATGTGACTGAAAGAAATGACCAAAGCAGGTAGCTTCTTAAACAAAGAAACAGTAAATTTGTGAAGAATTGACGAGACAGATAAGTTTGGGCTTGAGGTAGTAAATTAGTGAGGAAGTAACAAGGTTTTTCATATAGTCTTTTGGGCCCTAAATTCCCTATCTCTGGTGATGAAGATATCTCTAACTCCTGGTAGCAGGTGGGTACTTTTCATGAGGGAGATTTATTTCCTGCTTTCAGGGGGACAAAGGAAGGTCAGAGTGTCCTTTTTGCACTGGCTGTTTCTTAACTAACTTTAATTCAAAATAATCAATATCCCAGAGTGGTGTATTTTGGGGTGACATATTCTGCTCTCCTTCAATCCCGCCTTTGAAACTTCCAAGAAGTTTCACAATTCAGTGGCTGAGTCGGTGGATTGCTCCATCTCATTGAACCAGTCTCTTATTCTTGACAATAGGTCAGTTTAGTTAAACTCATTTCAGGAGGCAGTGATGCAAGTGGACTCCTAAATTTAGCCTATGTTGCTCAAGTAATCAATTATTTATTTAAAATAAATTTATTTGTTTGTTTATTTACTTCTTGGCTGTGTTGGGTCTTCATAGCTGAGTGCAAGCTTTCTCTAGTTGCGGCAAGCAGGGGGGCGACTCTTTGTTGCGGTGTATGGGCTTCTCATTGCAATGGCTACTCTTTGTTGTGGAGCACGAGCTCTAGGCGCCCAGGCTTCAGTAGTTGTGGCATGTGGGCTCAGTAGTTGTGGCTCATGGGCTCTAGAGCACAGGCTCAGTACTTGTGGCGCACAGGCTTAGTTGCTCCATGGCATGTGGGATCTTCCCGGACCAGGGCTTGAACCCGTGTCCCCTGCATTGGCAGGCAGATTCTTAACCACTGTGCCACCAGGGAAGTCCCAAATCAAGTATTTAATAAGAGGCATTTCTGTGGAAACAAAAGAAAGCCAATGGTTAATAATTGGAGCACACTTAATTGGAGTTTTTGAGTTCTGAGGCCAGCCAGTGGAGAAGATTTCTAGATGTCAGGCTCGAAGCAGCCTCAGGGGGGTGAGGGCAGGCAGCAGTAACCTGACGGATTTTTCCCAGTTTGCAATTTGAATGTCTCTGGTGATATTTCTGAGTGACCCACAGCAACAAGCTCAAAGATTGCCTATACATGAGCTGTTGTGGTAATTTCTCTGAAGTTTATATCAAGTTGTCCAACTTTAGCTTGCAGGGCTTGGGGAAAGGGGCAGTTTTAGTTCTCAGTGATTTCAAGTCAGAAAGGTGGGAGAAAATTGGAAACATTAGTTTGGAGGGCTATAGCCAGATGTTGGAGGAAAAGGGAATCATTCGAGATCCAGTTAGTTTTTAGATAGAAAACAGAATCTCAAAGATAATTAACAGCACTCGAATCTAACATTCATAAAGGTATAATACTGAATCATAATCCCCCACACACAGTTACCCCCATTTCTGTCAAAGGTAACCATCGTAAGACTAGTTTGTTTGCCAATTTAGTCTAGTTTTAATGAGCCTGTCTTGGTTATTTACATAAGTGCAACAAGAATAGCAGTTGATCGTATAAATTTTTTTTAATCTGCTTTGCTGGAACTTCTCATAAGGAATCTCAGATTGGACTCTTAAAAACTTCTTGAGGCTAGAAAGCCAAGCCAAGAACTTGTGAACAGATTCGCCATTAGACACTGCCTGCAATACCTATAAATTTGAGTTAATTTTTCTAGAGGTCCCCAAAATTTCCTGAGGTTCTTGAGCCTACCAGCAAGTGAACTTTCTTACTCATCTGGTAAGGCTTTCTGGAACCCGGTAAGCAAGGTACCAGGCTGTTTTTCCAAAGGGGCTTTAAAATCAACCTTAGTTCCCTAAGGCCGTCTGGTCACATCTGAGTCTAATATGACATCCCAGTCAAAACCTTGGTAATATAATTAGTGTTTTCAATTGTGTCCTGTGATGAGGAGAACAGATTCTTTAAAAAAAAAAAGATTTAATTTTAATTTTTTTACTTTGAAATTTTTAAATTGTACAATTTTAAAGGTTACTTTCCATTTACAATTATTATAAAATATTGGCTCTATTCCCCATGTTGTGCAATATGTCCTTGAGCCTATCTTACAACCAATAGTTTGTACCTTGCACTCCCCCACCCCTGTATTACCCCTTCCCCCCTCTCCCCACTGGTAACCACTGGTGTGTTCTGTGAGTCTATATCTGTGAGTCTGCTGCTTTTTTGTTATATTCACAGGTTTGTTGTATTTTTGAGATTCCACATATAAATGATATCATACAGTATTTGTCTTTCTCTGTCTGACTTATTTCAATTAGCAAAATGCCTGAGGAGAACAGATTCTTATTGAGTTTGTGCAAATAACTCTATTGCCATGAAAAGAACAATACTCACTAAGAGTTTCCAAGTTCTAGAGGGATCAGGTAGGTTGAAAAAGATAAATTTTAATTTTTATTCTCAAAAATATATTTTATTAAATTGTTGATAGCTTACAAGAAATGAAAAAAATAAATTTTCTTTAAATCTGGAGAAAGCAAGATATAAAAGAACAATGTTTCAAATTAAAAGTCATGAAAATCATAATCATCCTCATCAGTTAATTTAGTCCCATGTAATTAATTCTTCTTGATCTTCTTCATCTTTTATTAGCAGTTATATGAAGTCATCAGTTGTTGTGGTTTTTTTTTTCCCATAGAGTTCTGTAATTTCTTACCCAGTTCAGTGGTATGATCTGAAAGGTACTGGAAACCTGTACTTGATAGAATTCTTTCCTTGAATCTCCTTGAAGATGAAGCACTTTTGTAAAAGCATCAGAGTAAAACAATAACTGTCTATAAATGACAAGAGACTTTAAAATGTCATGGTTAAAGATCTGATTAGAGTTTATCACAAGAAAATTTGGTTATTTCTGTGACGTACAACATTTCAATATAATAACTAGAAATACAGGTGATAATATTATACCAGGATGTCTGATTTCTAGGAATTTCATATAATTTCTTTACTTATGTACCCATACAAATACAACATTAAAAAGCTTAGTATTACTTTTTATTTGACAATGCTTCCCATGTAATTTAACATATCAAATATGCCAAATTAGTCTAACATATCCCTTTTTATAAGGAGAGAGAACAAATTTTTTAAGTTGTTCCAGGAAAATCCTAAAATTACTTCCAGATCAAAAGATTAGAATTTGATTTTGGGAAGTTTGTCAAAAATATCAACAAGTTTTTAAAATACTTGATTAGATAGGGTCACAGATAATTATGAAACAAACGTAATTATCCAGTTAACCAAAGTGACAAAAAAATTTCAAAGGAAAATATGGAAAGTTACATATTTCTGAGCAAAATTCAACTCTTAATATTGAAAAGACTAGGTTTAGTTAAGTTATAAATGGTTTGATCATAAAGATAATAAGAAGCACAGCAAATTATTTTGGTAAGACACAAAATCTTTGCTTTCTAGGCAGATTACTTAAAAGATAAAACAAAACAAACAAAGAAACAAAAACTTTCGTAATCTCTTATCAAGAGCAGACTAGTAGTCTAAGAAACTTCCTTTTAGCAGAGAGAAACCAAATTCTAATTTTTCACCAGTGTATTTTTGATATTAAAGTTCATTCATTAGTTTTTAATTTAATTGCAGCCGTTCCAATCTTAGCCAACTTGATCACGTTTCCCAAGATCCCAATTCATTTCCCAAGATTCCTTTTTTCCATAAACTTTATATAACTTTCTTTTCTACATTCAGATTTTGTCTTACGTTTTTCCTCTTTCCCATTCTGAAATAAGCAGCCTCACTTTAGCACAAATTTTTAGAAAAAAATTACTTTCTTTTCCCTCAACAAAAAGTGCATCTTTATTCCTCATAACCTCTCTTACTAAAAACACACATTCTACGTTCCTTGCATACAGAGATGTTTCCCTTATTATTTCTGGTAACTTTAATTACATATATTAACGTTTTTAACCCTTAAAAGCCTTAATTTCTAAGGAAAATAAAGAAAAAAACAGTTGTGAACTACCTGTTATACCAGCATCCTTTTGATTGGCCAACTTATGAATATATTTAGTAATTTCTAGAAGCATATGCTTCCTCACAGTACACTTTTGAAAAATGTGGCCCAATACATGTTTTCTGACAGATCCAAATATCTTTAGTTACTCTGTAATAAGAAGCCAAAAGTGGATAAACATGTTTAATAATCAGTGTTTCTACATTTTATATTATTTGTAAATGATCTATATATTCAATGAATTCCCATCATTTAATTTAACTTAGCAAAATTTTAAGGTTTAAGTTATTAAACGATTTTGGGAAACTACTTATAATGTAGACGTATCATAAAACATAATTATCGCTGAGAAGTTCACCTAACAACTCTTATCCTACTTACATCTATCTAAACTATTTGCTCCCAACAATTATGTTTGGCTTGCCCATGAACAGTTCATGAGACACTAGACAAAGTCCGCTATCATCTCAAGCTCTTTTTCTTGCTGATAAATTTTGTAACAGAGATAGCGTGAACTTACGAGACTTTCAGGAAACCTAGGTAGAATAAAAGTATTATACTTAATGCTGATAAACCTAAAGACATGTCTGTATTAATTAAAACAACAAACTTAATCTAGCTTTTATTTACTGAAAATTGTTCTACATCACGTAAACTTGAAAAAATTGGGGTCAGTTTCTATTATATTTCTGAGATTTAGAATACTTACTTTAAGAAGCATTTCTTTGCTTTTAAGCAAATTAAATAGAGCTCTTTACACACTAATTTTGGCAGTGCTGTGTACAGGTAGAAACATATCATATATATTATATCATTCATCCATAGACATAAGTGCACATAGACGGACGCAGAGATCTTACAGTTTTTTTTTTTTTCCCCAAAGAACCAGCTTTTAGTTTTATTGATCTTTGCTATTGTTTTCTTTGTTTCTATTTCATTTATTTCTGCTCTGATCTTTATGATTTCTTTACTTCTGCTAACTTTGGGTTTTGTTTGTTCTTCTTTCTGTAGTTCCCTTAGGTGTAAGGTTAGATTGTTTATTTGAGATATTTCTTATTTCTTGAGGTAGGCTTGTATAGCTATAAACTTCCCTCTTAGAACTGCTTTTGCTGCATCCCATAGGTTTTGGACGGTCGTGTTTTCATTGTCATTTGTCTCTAGGTATTATTTGATTTCCTCTTTGATTTCTTCAGTGATCTCTTGGTTGTTTAGTAACGTATTGTTTAGCCACCATGTGTTTGTGTTTTTTACGTTTTTTTCCCTATAATTCATTTCTAATCTCATAGTCTTGTGGTCAGAAAAGATGCTTGATATGATGTCAATTTTCTTAATTTTACTGAGGCTTGATTTGTGACACAGGGTGTGATCTATCCTGGAGAACGTTCCGTGAACACTTGAGAAGAAGGTGTAATCTGCTGTTTTGGGATGGAATGTCCTGTAAATATCGGTTAAATCTATCTGATCTATTGTGTCATTTAAAGCTTCTGTTTTCTTATTTATTTTCATTTTGGATGATCTGTCCATTGGTGTAAGTGAGGTGTTAAAGTCCCCCACTATTATTGTGTTACTGTCGATTTCCTCTTTTAGAGCTGTTAGCAGTTGCCTTATGTATTGAGGTGCTCCTATGTTGGGTGCATATATATTTATAATTGTTATATCTTCTTCTTGGATTGATCCCTTGATCATTATGTGGTGTCCTTTGTTGTCTCTTGTAACATTATTTATTTTAAAGTCTATTTTTTCAGATATGAGTATTGCTACTCCAGCCTTCTTTTGATTTCCATTTCATGGACTATCTTTTTCCATTCTCTCACTTTCAGTCTGTATGTGTTCCTAGGTCTGAAGTGGGTCTCTTGTAGACAGCATATATGTGGGTCTTGTTTTTGTATCCATTCAGCAAGCCTGTGTCTTTTGGTTGGAGCATTTAATCCATTCACATTTAAGGTAATTATCGATATGTATGTTCCTATGACCATTTTCTTAATTGTTTTGGGTTTGATTTTGTAGGTCCTTTTCTTCTCTTGTCTTTCCCCTTAGAGAAGTTCCTTTAGCATTTGTTGTAGAGCTGGTTTGGTGGTGCTGAATTCTCTTAGCTTTTCCTTGTCTGTAAAGCTTTTGATTTCTCCATCGAATCTGAATGAGAACCTTGCCAGGTAGAGAAATCTTGGCTGTAGGTCCTCCCCTTTCATCACTTTAAGTATATCATGCCACTCCCTCTGGCTTACAGAGTTTCTGCTGAGAAATCAGCTGTTAACCTTATGGGAGTTCCCTTGTATGTTATTTGTCGTTTTTTCCTTGCTGCTTTCAATAATTTTTCTTTGTCTTTAATTTTTGCCAGTTTGATTACTATGTGTCTCGGCGTGTTTCTCCCTGGGTTGATCCTGTATGGGACTCTCTGTGCTTCCTGGACTTGGGTGGCTCTTTCCTTTCCCATGTTAGGGAAGTTTTCAACTATAATCTCTTCAACTATTTTCTTGGGTCCTTTCTCTCTCTCTACTCCTTCTGGGACCCGTATAATGCAAATGTTGTTGCGTTTAATGTTGTCCCAGAGGTCTCTTAGGCTGTCTTCATTTCTTTTCATTCTTTCTTCTTCCTTCTTTTTTTTTTTTTTTTTTTAAAACATCTTTATTGGGGTATACTTGCTTTACAATGGTGTGTTAGTTTCTGCTTTATAACAAAGTGAATCAGCTATACATATACATATGTTCCCATATGTCTTCCCTCTTGCGTCTCCCTCCCTCCCACTCTCCCCATCCCACCCCTCCAGGCTGTCACAAAGCACCGAGCAAATATCCCTGTGCCTTGCGGCTGCTTCCCCCCAGCTATCTACCTTACTACATTTGTTAGTGTGTATATGTCCATGACTCTCTCTCGCCCTGTCAAAACTCACCCTTCCCCCTCCCCATATCCTCAAGTCCGTTCTCCAGTAGGTCTGCGTCTTTATTCCTGTCTTACCCCTAGGTTCTTCATGACATTTTTTTCCCCTTATATTCCATATATATGTGTTAGCATACGGTATTTGCCTTTTTCTTTCTGACTTACTTCACTCTGTATGACAGACTCTAGGTCTATCCATCTCATTACAAATAGCTCAATTTCATTTCTTTTTAAGGCTGAGTAATATTCCATTGTGTATATGTGCCACATCTTCTTTATCCATTCATCCGATGATGGGCGCTTAGGTTGTTTCCATCTCCGGGCTATTGTAAATAGAGCTGCAATGAACATTTTGGTACATGACTCTTTTTGAATTTTGGTTTTCTCAGGGTATATGCCCAGTAGTGGGATTGCTGGGTCATATGGTAATTCTATTTGTAGTTTTTTAAGGAACCTCCATACTGTTCTCCATAGTGGCTGAACCAATTCACATTCCCACCAGCAGTGCAAGAGTGTCCCCTTTTCTCCACACCCTCTCCAGCATTTATTGTTTCTAGATTTTTTGATGATGGCCATTCTGACTGGTGTGAGATGATATCTCATTGTAGTTTTGATTTGCATTTCTCTAATGATTAATGATGTTGAGCATTCTTTCATGTGTTTGTTGGCATTCTGTATATCTTCTTTGGAGAAATGTCTATTTAGGTCTTCTGCCCATTTTTGGATGGGGTTGTTTGTTTTTTTGTTATTGAGCTGCATGAGCTGCTTGTAAATTTTGGAGATTAATCCTTTGTCAGTTGCTTCATTTGCAAATGTTTTCTCCCATTCTGAGGGTTGTCTTTTGGTCTTGGTTATGGTTTCCTTTGCTGTGCAAAAGCTTTGAAGTTTCATTAGGTCCCATTTGTTTATTTTTCTTTCTTCTTTCTTCTGTTCCACAGCAGTGAATTCCACCATTCTGTCTTCCAGGTCACTTATCCATTCTTCTGCCTCAGTTATTCTGCTATTGATTCCTTCTAGTGTAGTTTTCATTTCAGTTATTGTATTGTTCACTTCTGTTTGTTCTTTAATTCTTCAGGGTCTTTGTTAAACATTTCTTGCATCTTCTCGATCTTTGCCTCCATTCTTTTTCCGAGGTCCTGGATCATCTTCACTATCATTATTCTGAATTCTTTTTCTGGAAGGTTGCCTATCTCCACTTCATTTAGTTGTTTTTCTGGGGTTTTATCTTGTTCCTTTGTCTGGTGCATAGCCCTCTGCCTTTTCATCTTGTCTGTCTTTCTGTGAACGTGGTTTTTGTTCCACAGGTTGCAGGATTGTAGTTCTTCTTGCTTCTGCTCGAGATCTTACAGTTTTTGTTCTAAGATTTTAGTCATGAGATGGGTATGGTAATGTAAAACTCACTAGCTTGTAAATGAATAGTTGGAACGAGTTAAGTTTAATAATATTTGTGGAGAAGACACTTAAGATTTGTATTTGTCCTTCACAAGTAATTTTATGGAAGCTGTGGTCTAGATTTCATCAAGGGAGTCTTTATAGCAACCTGTATTTAACAAAAAAACCTCTTTTCTCTTTTTTTCTCCTTCAGTCTCAGGTGAGAGTGGGCATAGTTTTATATACCTCCTGGAGTCTTTACATTTCAAAGACATGGAAATGTTTACATCTTCAAGGGACACAGGAAAAAAATGCAAGTTTTCTTCTAAGCGTTGTGGAGTATATTTATCTATTATCACAAGGCTGGAGTAATTAATATTTAGACTCTCCCTTCTTAAGTGCAGGACAATTGTATTTTCAGTGTCCTGATTTTTTAGAATATCTGCAAATGTCTGAAGGCAAAGAAGAAAGGGTTTGAGTGGACTTTGAGTTTTTCAGAGTTATGCTTTTGTTGCAAATCAAAAATCGTTCATTTTAACTCTTTTTCTCTTGCATTCCTGCAAGCTATCTTCAAAGAATTGGGTAGCTGCTTTCATTATAATACTTAGAGTTTTACTAGCCCACTCAACCACACTATTTTGAATTTTGCCTTTTTATATCAGGGAGAAAATTTCCTACTAAGGCAGAAATTAAAGGATTTGTATGTTCCAGAGCTTCAGGGTTTAGTGCAGTGTGCCTTTGAAAGGTCTGTATAATGCATTCAGCAAAGGCCTTCAGATGTTCTTCTCTCTGAGTGCACAATTTAACCTTAGACCAATCCACCTTAGAGGGGAAAGCCCCTGCTAATGTTTCTGTCAGCGCCTGAGACCCAGCCTCCATCTGAGCCATTTCCCGTTCGTTTGCTAGAGGGCCTGGGAGAATTTCTGGCCATCTGTTCTTCTGTGAGGGGGGCTGTGAATGGCTACTAAGCTTTCTACTTCCTCTCTCAATTCAGCAGGATTCTCTAAAAGTGGAAGGAAAGGGGCTTTATAATTTCACAGATCTGCTGCTGTCCAGGGAACATGAATTCTTTGGGTGAGGGTCTAAGATCCATCCACAAAGAACATTGCAGAGGAGGAACTGGAGCTGGCGGAGTCTGACGGTAATGTGAGCCCCACTGTCCATCTGGATGCTTCTGCCGAATTCACTTCCTGGCTTTCAGCATTTACATGAATCACCTGTATATCCTGGATCTAGAGATCAGGCTGGTGTGTTCTTTGCAAAATCTTGTAGGGAAAGGGAAGTTAAAACAGGCTGCTGGGTGTTTAAGGAATTTGGGGTGTGGAGGAGTTGGAGGAGTTTTGGGAGTTAAAGAAATTTTTTTGAGGAGGTGGGGCTGGATTTTAAGAAGGGAAATTTATGTTGAATATGGACTTTATTTTTTGTTCTGAATCTAATGTCTGTTTCTTCTTTTTATTAAGGGAGTCCCCAAGGCTAGCTGTTACACTCCTTTGTCCACCTTTTAATTTGGTCTTTCCAATAAAACAATTGTTTGGGATGAGAGCTCACTAAAAACGTTTTTCTCTTTTCTTTTCTTTTTATTTATTCATATTTACATTTTTTCTTTTTATTTATTTATATTACTTGTATTTGTAATATTCATATAATATTTATATTATATTTTAAATTTATTTTATTTATTTATTTTTGTGCCACCCAGCTTGTGGGATCTTAGTTCCTCGACCAGGAATTGAACCCGGGCCCTCAGCAGTGAAAGTGCAGAGTCCTAACCACTGGACTGCCAGAGAATTCCCTTTTTGTTTCTTTTAAATATAGCCAATTCAAAGGATGCATCATCTGGCCACTGATGAGTAGGATCTTATGTTAATATCAATGGCAAGTCAAACCAATAAGCCTTTTTGTGGCTTAACAAAGGACCTGAGAGGTATTCCAAAAGAGGGCGAAATGGATGAAGTCCTTATAAGATCCAGAAAGTTCATCCCCAGAGTTAGCCTGAGAAAGCAAAGACCTTCCTTTTGTCATGGGGGTAAGAATTTTGTAGTGAAAACGGTGTCTCTGGTCTCTCATGATACGTCTCCAGTTACAGACCTGCTGATCTATGACACTGGGCTGCTGGAATGGGATGATTCCAGCACTAACAAAGGTTGAGATGACAAAGACCCCTATGGACCGGGACCCCTTAGGACAGGCTCCCCTGAGAGCTGGCTCAGCTGGACAAAGAGATTGCTGCTTGTGACTTTGTGACTAGGAATCCCAGTCTGTTTGACTGGCCACCCTGTGCAACTGGTACAGGAGCCTTCTGGGTGGCAGAGACCAGAGAGAATATTCTCATTGGCCACAAAGCCAAGCTCTCAGGACATAGAAGAAGTTGAAAGGAGCACCTTATCTGATTTTAGATGGGGGACCCACAGCAAAGTTTGTCCAAACAAATGCCAGTCCAGTGAGAACCATGAGTACACCAGTCTGTGAGGCTGGCTTGAACCATGCGCTTATAGGATGTATGCCTGTGTTCTCCTCTATGGTTTTTCTCTGTATGACAAATGACACAAAAGACAGAGACAAAGGAAAACACTGACCGTCTCTGGGAGGAAAGGGATCAATACAAAACAAGAGTATTCATAACAAATCTTGACCAAAGTCACTAGAACCAAGGAATCAATTCACTCAAATATTTTCTCCTGCAAATTTAAATTTAGAAAAAGAAAAGGACTTGTACCGCTCTTATTTCCACTGGATGTTGCAGGCAGAGATCCAGAAGATGGACCTGGTCAGAATTCTTGCTTTCCGCCCATGCTTATCAGGGGGCCCAGGACTCTCAGCTATAGCAGCCTTGGACAGAGCAGGGTCCCGCCAGTGAGGAGCCCTGCATTGGTGCCAATACTGTAGGAGAGGAAAACTTTTCCTTTCTTCCCTTCTAGGATCTTTGACTATCCTAATAATTAATTGACCGAAAAACAGATTCACAGGAGAAAAACAGATTTAATTTCATACCTATGGGAGCTCGTAAATATATGGGCCTCAAAGACATGACCAAAGCAGACAGCCTGTATACCTTTATAGGCAAAGAAACAATACATTTGTGAAGAATTGACAAGACAAAGAAGTTTGGGCTTGGGATAGTAAGTTAGTGAGGAAGTGACAAGGTTTGTTGATACAACTTTCTCGGCCCTTAATTCTGTGTCTCTGGAAATAAGGATGCCTTCTACCCTCCTGGTACAGGGAGGGTACCTTTCACATGGGAGACTTATTTCCCGTTGTCAGGGGGACAAATGAGGGTCAGTGTACTTTCTTTCACTGGCTGCTTCTTAAGTAACTTTAATTCAAGATAATCAGTATGCTAAAGTGGCACCCTTTGGGGTGGCATATCCTGCTATCCTTCATTATGTAATGTACAAAATAATAAATATAATGAAAATTTTAAATTGCAACTGTAATAACAAACATTTTTGACTCCTAACTATGTGACGGCTCTTTAAAAATATATATATAGGGGCTTCCCTGGTGGCGCAGTGGTTGAGTGTCCGCCTGCCGATGCAGGGGACGCAGGTTCGTGCCCCGGTCCGGGAAGATCCCACATGCCGCGGAGCGGCTGGGCCCGTGAGCCATGGCCGCTGAGCCTGCGCGTCCGGAGCCTGTGCTCCGCAACGGGAGAGGCCACAACAGTGAGAGGCCCGAGTACCGCAAAAAAAAAAAAAAAAAAAAAAAAAAAAAAAAAAAAAAATATATATATATATATATATATATATACACACACACACACATATATATACGTATATATTTATTTATTTTGGCTACACCCGGTCTCAGCCGAGGCACTCAGGATCTTCGTTGTGGTATGTGGGATCTTTTAGTTGCAGCACGTGGACTCTTAGTTGTGGCATACATGCGGGATCTAGTTCCCTGAGCAAGAATCGAACCCAGCCCCCTGCACTGGGAGCGCAGAGTCTTACCCACTGGACTACCAGCGAAATCCCAATGTGACAGCTCTTTACATACTTTATCTCACTTAATACTAACACCAGCCTCGTGGTATCAGGACTGATATTAATCGCATCTTTTTTTTTTTTTTTTTTTTTTTTTTTGCGGTACGCGGGCCTCTCACTGTTGCGGCCTCTCCCGTTGCAGAGCACAGGCTCTGGACGCGCAGGCTCAGCGGCCATGGCTCACAGGCCCAGCCGCTCCGCGGGATGTGGGATCCTCCCGGACCAGGGCACGAACCCGTGTCCCCTACATCGGCAGGCGGACTCTCAACCACTGCGCCACCACGGAAGCCCTAATCCCATCTTTTGAAATACAGGAACTAAAGCACAGATAAGCTGCCTTGTAAACCCGTGTAGCTGTTAAGTGGCAGAGTCAGCATTTGAAACAAGGTAGATTCATTCTTGAGTCTTCTCTCTTATATATAGATACTTTGATCCACACATGGAAGTGAAATTAAAATGCATCCCCTCATTGCATTTTCCTTCAAATATCATTGTGAATTATTTCATTATCTTAGTATTGCCAAATGTTCACTATGTCACATTCCCTCAAGAGGTTGGTATACTAATGAAGAACCAAGCTATATTCTTTATTTCTTTTTCTTTCTTAATTTTGAATCCTTTACATTGACCATGTGGGAGAAGCAGCTCCATTTAGGGTATGTCAGATATAGGAGATACTAGGAAAACCTGGTGGCCCCATAGAAAAAAATAAAAACTCCCTGTGGGAGATACAAGTTCCAGCTCTGGCTCCTCTTTCAGTTGACCTTGGACCAGTTAAGTTCTCCGGGCTCTCCCGGCATCTAATCAAACCAGTACATTTCCTGCTCTAGCCCCCTCTAGGGGCTGTTTTAAGGTAAGGATTTAAAAGCATTAATAACAACACAACAGCAACAAAAACCCAAAGGAGGCTATAGACAGGAAAATAATCACAATGGCAGACACACTATTCAAATAGAAGACCAAGTGTCTTTTTAGAAGGGACCTGATTGGCTACGAAGCTGCTGGCTGACACGACAGGTGTAAACTCACCTGTCTGCATCCCGATTTCCTGATCTTCCGTGCAGTTGCTTCACTGGAGTGCACTAAATTTCAATTTTATAATTGCATCCTCAAATCCCTTAATGAAGGTGCCTATCCACATATAAATAATTACCCAGTAATTTTGTATTTGCAAACTCTATCCTAGCTGTTTATGCTTCACTGTGGTTCAAATAGGAAGTTCGGGAGCCCACTCTTTTCTAAGTCGGGGGAAGTTCCAGAGCCCAGAGGATGGATGGCATCTTAACACAGCTCCTTACCCAAGGAGTCCGGTTTCACCTTCATTCCCTGTTAACGTTGACCTCTGTCGTTTTCTCGTGCTGTTTATAAATCCAGGGAGGGGGGACCTGCCTTTTTGTTTTGGTGTTGGCGATGCAGACATCTATCCTCGTCAAAGTTCTGCCCTGGGACTTCCAAGTACAATGGCAATCCGTGAATGGCACCAGGATCTCTTTGAGCCTAAGCTAGCAGCTCCTGCAACTTGCTTCCTCCTCAATAATCTATTTTGTTCTTTGGACAGTATCCACTTTAGTTCATGGAAGGCACACCCCACAGCCCTGTTATCTTTCTTCATCTTCGCTTTAGTGCCTGTTTTGGCTGAGTCCCTTCATTATTCACACAAGCCCATCCACAGAACAGCTGGGATCATCCAGGGGGCTAAAAACCGAAAGTCAAAAAAGAAAACTCCCTGAAAACCTTACAAGATGTGAAAGCTTTTGTTGGGGTGCCTCTCTGACTATACAGCTGTAGAGAGGATGTATTTAGATGCTGGGTCTTGTTATAAATGCAAAGAGAAGCAGCATAGCTGACAGAAGCAGGTGACAAATCCTGAATTTCCTGGGATGGTATTTTTCTCCTCGATACTGTTTTGTTTTTGTTTTTGAATTTTATTTTACTTTTTTATACAGCAGGTCCTTATTAGTCATCAGTTTTATACACATCAGTGTGTATACATGTCAATCCCAATTGCCCAATTCATCACGCCGCCATCCCGCCCCCCCCCCCCCCAATGGCTTTCCCCGCTTGGTGTCCAAACGTTTGTTCTCTACATCTGTGTCTCAACTTCTGCCCTGCAAACCGGTTAATCTGTACCATTTTTCTAGGTTCCACATACATGCGTTAATATACGATATTTGTTTTTCTCTTTCTGACTTACTTCACTCTGTATGACAGTCTCTAGATCCACCCACGTCTCAACAAATGACTCAGTTTTGTTCCATTCTATGGCTGAGTAATATTCCATAGTATATATGTACCACATCTTCTTTATCCATTCATCTGTCGATGGACATTTAGGTTGCTTCCATGGCCTGGCTATTGTAAATAGTGCTGCAATGAACATTGGGGGTGCATGTGTATTTTTGAATTATGGTTTTCTCTGGGTATATGCCCAGTAGTGGGATTACTGGATCATATGGTAATTCTATTTTTAGTTTTTAAGAAACCTTCATACTGTTCTCCATAGTGGCTGTATCAATTTACATTCCCACCAACAGTACAAGAGGGTTCCCTTTTCTCCACACCCTCTCCAGCGTTTGTTGTTTGTAGATTTTCTGATTATGCCCATTCTAACTGGTGTGAGGTGATACCTCATTGTAGTTTTGATTTGCATTTCTCTAATAATTAGTGATGTTGAGCAGCTTTTCATGTGCTTCTTGGCCATCTGTATATCTTCTTTGGAGAGGTGTCTATTTAGGTGTTCTGCCCATATTTTTATTGGGTTGTTTGTTTTTTTAATATTGAGCTGCATGAGCTGTTTATATATTTTGGAGATTAATCCTTTCTCCGTTGATAGGTTTGCAAATATTTTCTCCCATTCTGAGGGTTGTCTTTTCGTCTTGTTTATGGTTTCCTTTGCTGTGCAAAAGCTTTGAAGTTTCATTAGGTCCCATTTGTTTATTTTTGTTTTTATTTCCATTACTCTAGGAGGTGGATCAAAAAAGATCTTGCTGTGGTTTACGTCAAAGACTGTTCTTCCTATGTTTTTCTCTAAGAGTTTATAGTGTCTGGTCTTACATTTAGGTCTCAAATCCATTTGAGTTTATTTTTGTGTAGGGTGTTAAGGGAGTGTTCTAATTTCATTCTTTTACATGTAGCTGTCCAGTTTTCTCAGCACCACTTATTGAAGAGACTGTCTTTTCTCCATTGTATATCCTTGCCTCCTTTGTCATAGATTAGTTGACCATAGGTGCGTGGGTTTATCTCTGGGCTTTCTATCTGGTTCCATTGATCTATGTTTCTGTTTTTGTGCCAGTACCATATTGTCTTGATTACTGGAGCTTTGCAGTATAGTCTGAAGTCAGGGAGTCTGATTCCTCCCGCTCCGTTTTTTTCCCTCAAGACTGCTTTGGCTATTTGAGGTCTTTTGTGTCTCTATACAAATTTCAAGATTTTTTGTTCTAGTTCTGTGAAAAATGCCATTGGTAATTTGATAGGGATTGCATTGAATCTGTAGATTGCTTTGGGTAGTATAGTCATTTTCACAATATTGATTCTTCCAATCCAAGTACATGGTATATCTCTCCATCTGTTGGTATCATCTTTAACTTCTTTCATCAGCGTCTTATAGTTTTCTGCATACAGGTCTTTTGTCTCCCTAGGTAAGTTTATTCCTAGGTATTTTATTCTTTTTGTTGCAATGGTAAATGGGAGTGTTTCCTTAATTTCTCTTTCAGATTTTTCATCATTAGTGTATAGGAATGCAAGAGATTTCTGTGCATTAATTTTGTATCCTGCAACTTTACCAGATTCATTGATTAGCTCTAGTAGTTTTCTGGTGGCAGTTTTAGGATTCTCTATGTATAGTATCATGTCATCTGCAAACAGTGACAGTTTTATTTCTTCTTTTCCAATTTCTATTCCTTTTATTTCTTTTTCTTCTCTGATTGCCGTGGCTAGGACTTCCAAAACTGTGTTGAATAATAGTGGTGAGAGTGGACATCCTTGTCTTGTTCCTATTCTTAGAGGAAATGCTTTCAGTTTTTCACCATTGAGAATGATGTTTGCTGTGGGTTTGTCGTATATGGCCTTTATTATGTTGAGGTAGGTTCCCTCTATGCCCACACTCTGGAGAGTTTTTATCATAAATGGGTGTTGAATTTTGTCAAAAGCTTTTTCTGCATCTATTGAGGTGATCGTATGGTTTTTATTCTTCAGTTTGTTAATATGGTGTATCACATTGATTGATTTGCATATATTGAAGAATTCTTGCATCCCTGGAATAAATCCCACTTGATCATGGTGTATGATCCTTTTAATGTGCTGTTGGATTCTGTTTGCTAGTATTTTGTTGAGGATTTTTGCATCTATATTCATCAGTGATATTGGTCTATAATTTTCTTTTTTTGTAGTATCTTTGTCTGGTTTTGGTATCAGGGTGGTGGTGGCCTCATAGAAGGAGTTGGGGAGTGTTCCTTCCTCTGCAAATTTTTGGAAGAATTTGAGAAGGATGGGTGTTAGCTCTTCTCTAAATGTTTGATAGAATTCACCTGTGAAGCCATCTGGTCCTGGACTTTTGTTTATTGGAAGATTTTTAATCACAATTTCAATTTCATTACTTGTGATTAGTCTGTTCATATTTTCTGTTTCTTCCTGGTTCAGTCTTGGAAGGTTATACCTTTCTAAGAATTCGTCCATTTCTTCCAGGTTGTCCATTTTATTGGCATAGTGTTGCTTGTAGTAGTCTCTTAGGATGCTTTGTGTTTCTGTGGTGTCTGTTGTAACTTCTCCTTCTTCATTTCTAATTTTATTGATTTGAGTCCTCTCGCTCTTTTCCTTGATGAGTGTGGCTAAAGGTTTATCAATTTTGTTTATCTTCTCAAGGAACCAGCTTTCAGTTTTATTGATCTTTGCTGTAGTTTTCTTTGTTTCTATTTCATTTATTTCTGCTCTGATCTTTATGATTTCTTTCCATCTGTTAACTTTGGCTTTTGTTTGTTCTTCTTTCTCTAGTTGCTTTAGATGTAAGGTTAGATTGTTTATTTGAGATTTTTCTTGTTTCTTGAGGTAGGTTTCTTAGCTATAAACTTCTCTCTTAGAACTGCTTTTGTTGCGTCCCATAGGTTTTGGATCGTGGTGTTTTCATTGTTATTTGTCTGTAGGTATTTTTTTGATTTATTTTTTGATTTCCTCAATGATCTCTTGGTTATTTAGTAACATATTGTTTAGCCACCATGTGTTTGTGTTTTTTACGTTTTTCCCCCTGTAATTCATATCTAATCTCATAGCATTGTGGTCAGAAAAGATGCTTGATATGATGTCAGTTTTCTTAAATTTACTGGGCTTGATTTGTGACCCAAGATGTGATCTATCCTGGAGAACGTTCCATGCACACTTGAGAAGAAAGTGTAATCTGCTGTTTTGGGATGGAATGTCCTATAAATATCGATTAAATTTATCTGGTCTGATGTGTCATTTAAAGCTTCTGTTTCCTTATTTATTTTCATTTTGGTTGATCTGTCCATTGGTGTAAGTGAGGTGTTAAAGTCCCCCATTATTATTGTGTTACTGTCGATTTCCTCTTTTAGAGCTGTTAGCAGTTGCCTTATGTATTGAGGTGCTCCTATGTTGGGTGCATATATATTTATAATTGTTATATCTTCTTCTTGGATTGATCCCTTGATCATTTTATGGTGTCCTTTGTTGTCTCTTGTAATATTCTTTATTTTAAAGTCTATTTTTTCTGATATGAGTATTGCTACTCCAGCTTTCTTTTGATTTCCATTTGCATGGACTGTCTTTTTCCATTCTCTAACTTTCAGTCTGTATGTGTCCCTAGGTCTGAAGTGGGTCTCTTGTAGACAGCATATATGTGGGTCTTGTTTTTGTATCCATTCAGCAAGCCTGTGTCTTTTAGTTGGAGCATTTAATCCATTCACGTTTAAGGTAATTATCAATATGTATGTTCCTATGACCATTTTCTTAATTGTTTTGGGTTTGTTTTTGTAGGTCCTTTTCTTCTCTTGTGTTTCCCACTTAGAGAAGTTCCTTTAACATTTGTTGTAGAGCTGGTTTGGTGGTGCTGAATTCTCTTAGCTTTTCCTTGTCTGTAAAGCTTTTGATTTCTCCATCGAGTCTGAATGAGAACCTTGCCAGGTAGAGAAATCTTGGCTGTAGGTTCTCCCCTTTCATCACTTTAAGTATATCATGCCACTCCCTTCTGGCTTATAGAGCTTCTGCTGAGAAATCAGCTATTTACCTTATGGGAGTTCTCTTGTATGTTATTTGTCGTTTTTCCCTTGCTGCTTTCAATAATTTTTCTTTGTCTTTAATTTTTGCCAGTTTGATTACTATGTGTCTCAGTGTGTTTCTCCTTGGGTTTATTCTGTATAGGACTCTCTGCGCTTCCTGGACTTGGGTGGCTCTTTCCTTTCCCATGTTAGGGAAGTTTTCAACTATAATCTCTTCAACTATTTTCTTGGGTCCTTTCTCTCTCTCTTCTCCTTCTGGGACCCCTATAATGTGAATGTTGTTGTGTTTAATATTGTCCCAGACATCTCTTAGGCTGTCTTCATTTCTTTTCATTCTTTTTTCTTTATTCTGTTCCGTGGCAGTGAATTCCACCATTCTGTCTTCCAGGTCACTTATCTGTTCTTCTGCCTCAGTTATTCTGCTATTGATTCCTTCTAGTGTAGTTTTCATTTCAGTTATTGTATTGTTCATTTCTGTTTGTTCTTTAATTCTTCAGGGTCTTTGTTAAACATTTCTTGCATCTTCTCGATCTTTGCCTCCATTCTTTTTCTGAGGTCCTGGATCATCTTCACTATCATTATTCTGAATTCTTTTTCTAGAAGGTTGCCTATCTCCACTTCATTTAGTTGTTTTTCTGGGGTTTTATCTTGTTCCTTCATCTGGTACATAGCCCTCTGCCTTTTCATCTTGTCTATCTTTCTGAATGTGGTTTTTGTTCCACAGGCTGAAGGATTGTAGTTCTTCTTGCTTCTGCTGTCTGCCCTCTGGTGGATGAGGCTATCTAAGAGGCTTGTGTATGCTTCCTGATGGGAGGAACTGGTGGTGGGTAGAGCTGATTGCTGCTCTGCTGGGCAGAGCTCAGTTAAAGTTTAATCCACTTGACTGTTGATGGGTGGGGCTGGGTTCCCTCCCTGTTGCTTGTTTGGCCTGAGGCAACCCAGCACTGGAGCCTTCCTGGGCTCTTTGGTGGGGCCAATGACAGACTCTGGGAGGGCTCACACCATGGAGTACTTCCCAGAACTTCGGTTGCCAGTGTCCTTGTCCCTATGGTGAGCCACAGCCACCACCCCCCCCCCCCGACCCCGCCTCTGCAGGAGACCCTCCAACACTAGCAGGTTATGTCTGGTTCAGTTTCTATGGAGTCACTGCTCCTTCCTCTGGGTCCCAATGGGCACACTACTTTGTGTGTGCCCTCCAAGTGTGGAGTCTCTGTTTCCCCCAGTCCTGTTGAAGTCCTGCAATCAATTCCCGCTATCATTCAAAGTCTGATTGTCTAGGAGTTCCTCCTTCTGTTGCCGGACCCCAGGTTGGGAAGCCTGACGTGGGGCTCAGGACCTTCACTCCAGTGGGTGGACTTCTGGGGTATAAGTGTTCTCCAGTTTGTGAGTCACCCACTCAGCAGTTAAGGGATTTGATTTTATAGTGATTGCGCCCCTCCTACCATCTCATTTTGGCTTCTCCTTTGTCTTTGGATGTGGGGTGTCTTTTTTGGTGAGTTCCAGTGTCTTCCTGTCGATGATTGTCCAGCAGCTAGTTGTGATTCTGGTGTCCTCGCAAGAGGGAGTGAGAGCACGTCCTTCTACTCCGCCATCTTGGTTCCTCTCGATACTGTTTTTAATCATTCTTGTTGAGAGTTTGCAGCTGACAGCTCCTCCAGAAGTAGTATTCTTAAAAGCTGCACTGAAATTATTCAGCTCATGTAAAAACAAGCGCGATTTCCATCTAATATGGGTAATTACTTTTACAGTTAATTAAAAGCGCTCTCATTAAACTCCTGCTGTGATGCCAATGCATAGCTCTTATTTGCAAACAGACCCTTAGTTTGAGCTCACCTCTGTGACATATTGCTCCTACCTGAGAGGGGACTGCCTTCCTCAGTATCAAATTTAATTGTGCTGAGCCAGCAGCCCTGGCTGCTGCCAGCTTGCTCGCATCCCCTGATAACCAAGCTGCAAAGAAGGTGACGTGAAGAGAACAAAATCATTCATGGGGCTGAGGGTGTAATTCTCCAAGAAAGAAGTAAAAAATTCTAAGATGAATGCCCTGCTATCTTTATTTGCATAAAAGCTGGGTTGGAAAATAGTTTTGTCATCTTTCCTGCTACTCCCCACCCCTCAAGGAAAATATCCCCCCCTCCTTAAAATTCCTCCAAACATTTATAAAGTTAAAACCATTGCTTTCTGACCTAGCCAACTAGACTACTCTCTTGGTTGAATGGATTTATGTTTAGATTTTGGTTAGTTTACATACATTTTTTTGCCATTTGTATCATTTCAGGAGAAATAGCTCTTAAATTCTCAGCCTTCCTTAGGTTTAGATTGAAACCTTAGTGTTTAGATTGAAACCTTAGTGTTTCCAGAATATCCTGTACCTGGAAACAGGGAACTCCGTCCTGCTGAACCTTAGATACAAACTAATAAAATGCCTCCTCAAATGATCACATTCCTGGTAAGTAATTAAGGCTTATTAATTAAAACATAGTCATTTGAGACAAAATTTTGAGGGAGCAGAAAGACTGTGATATTTCAAGTTTACAGACCCGATGAATTGGATGTTCTAAGATACTGCTTCGAGCTTTTGATATTTTTCATTGTTATTTGCTACCATCTGCTGGCCATATATGGTATTGCAGGGGCTGAGCAAATTTGTGAATGAAGACGTTATCAAGTGGGTGAAATATGTCAGTGCAGACCTTGTATACTATTCTTCATGTATCAAGTGACCTTATTTGATTCTTAGTCCTTGGAGTTGAGTGGACACAGACTGAAGAATTCAGCTTAAAGGCACACACGATGTCACATTTGCCCAACTCTCGTTGCAAGACTACACAGTTACTGAACTTTTAAAAAAGTTGGGCAGAATAATTACCCTTAAATAAGGCAATTAAATTTAGAACATTGATCTAAATACTCAGATTCCAGGACAATATAGGGTATTTGGGAAAGCCTAAAATACATAGTAGGTAGACCAGATGGATTTCAATCCCTCTTATAACATTAACTATCAAAGCCAATTCCCTACTTTCTCTCTCTCTTAGATACTGTTTTTCTTTTTTTTTTTTTTTCACCTTCAAAATGGAAACATTGGGCCAGTGGTCCTTATGGCTTGTAGTTATTTTCAGAGTCTGAGCCATTGTGAAGTTCAAAAAAATTAAAGACTCAGGATGCAATAAATCACAGATAATGTTCTAAATTCTAGAATCTCAACTCACATTGGTTGGTTTCTTTTAAATTAGAAGTAATTGTAATGCTCAGAACAATAAGAAATATAAGTGTCCAAACTATCAGAAAAATTGCTATTGAAAAGGGAACCAGAGGTCCCTTAAAAAACTACAAATAGAAGTACCATACAACCCAGAAATCCCACTACAGGGCATATACCCTGAGAAAACCGTAGTTCAAAGAGTCATGTACCCCAATGTGCATTGCAGCTCTATTTACAATAGCCAAGAGATGGAAGCAACCCAAGTGTCCATGGACAGATGAATGGATAAAGAAGAGGTGGCCCATATATACAATGGAATATTACTCAGCCATAGAAAGAAACGAAATTGAGTTATTTGTAGTGAGGTGGATGGACCTAGAGTCTGTCTTACAGAGTGAAGTGAGTCAGAAAGAGAAAAACAAATACCATATGCTAACACATATATATGGAATCTTAAAAAAATAAAGGTCATGAAGAACCTAGGGGCAGGATGGGAATAAAGACACAGACCTACTAAAGAATGGACTTGAGGATATGGGGAGGGGGAAGGGTAAGCTGGGACAAAGTGAGAGAGTGACACAGACCTATATACACTACCAAATGTAAAACCGATACTTAGTGGGAAGCAGCCACATAGCACAGGGAGATCAGCTTGGTGGTTTGTGACCACCTAGAGGGGTGGGATAGGGAGGGTGGCAAGGAGGGAGCTGTAAGAGGGAAGAGATATGGGGATATATGTATATGTATAGCTGATTCACTTTGTTATAAAGCAGAAACTAACACACATACACAAAATAATAAAATTTAAAAAATAATAAAAAAGTGAAGTATTAAAAGAGAGAAACCATTTATCATTGAAGGGGAGCAGAATATGACACCCCAAGATATGCTTCTTTGGCAGAAGGATTGTTAGGGGATGGTTATTTTTGAGAGACTAATGATACCGGAGAATCTCTGGAAACAGAGTAGAAGTTGCCCTTTTGTGAGGGAAATTTACATTGAGAAGGAAAATCTCCATTTGTGAAGGTGTCTCCCTCTCTGTAGCGAAGGAGGGCTCCAAGTCTCTAGAAACTCTTATCCATGGAGAAGGCAAGGACTTAGATCTACATCCCAACCATACCCTTGTTTACTGTGCTTTTCCTGGTCACCACCCATGACCGGCCTCCCCCGCCCAGCATCTTTTATCTTTAGCTGGAGACGCTACTAGACATGGTGGATGGGCCATTTCTGGCCCATATGTGTGCACATGCCCCCGTGTACAGGGGGCAAACATGTTATTAAACTTCTGTTTCTTTTCCTCTCCTTATCTGTCTTTATTACAGGGGGGTTTCAGCCAAGAACCTAGGAAGGTAGAGGGGAAATTATTCTTCCTCCCCCCACCCCATATAACATTGATTAAGAATTTAAAATGCACTTTTGAGTTCTTTTTTGGAGTGTGATGACGAAATGTACTGTTTCTTAATGTTATGAACTGTCTCGCCAGAGTGTTTATCTTCGGTTTGAAAAGGAAGCTCAAAACACTTGGATTTCTTCCCTCAGTAAGAGTAGTTGATCATAAGCCCTAGTTGGACTTGTTAGGTGAAACTTTGGCTGCGTTTCCCCCAGCTCCCAAGAGATGACCTAAGCTGCAGGTATTCCCGTTGAAACACTCTGGGACTTTGTATCTGAGTCCAAGAGAACAATGGCGTGTCAGAAATATATTAGCCTTACTTAACTCTTACATCAAACATCAGGACGCTGATCTTTTCTTTCCTTTGCCCTTCCAGTATTGGTAACTAAAATCGTTAATTTTAGGACAGTTCCAGGGACTGTCCTCTGAAAACACAAGGGACCATGGGCGTAACAGCAGGACTGTTGTCAGCAGGGCCGTGCTCCTTCAGAAGGCTCTAGGGGAGAATCCCTCCTACCTCTTCCAGCTTCTGGGGGCTCCAGGCTTGTGGCTGCGTCACTCCCGTCTCTGCCTCTGTCTTTACATGGGCTTCTCGTCTCTCTGTCTTTTTTCTTTTAAGATTTTTTTGATGTGAACCTTTTTTTTTTTTTAAGTCTTTATTGAATTTGTTATAATATTGCTTCGTTTTATGTTTTGGTCTTTTGGCCGCGAGGCATGTGGGATCCTAGCTCCCTGACCAGGGATCAAACCAGTACCCCCTGCATTGGAAGGTGAAGTTTCAACCACAGGACCGCCAGGGTAGTCCCATCTCTGTCTCTTAAAAGGGTGCTTGTCATTGGATTTAGGACCCATACAGATAATCCAGGACAATCTCATCTCAAGATCGTTAATTACCTCCTCAAAGACGCTATTTCCAAATAAGGTCCCATTCACAGGTTCCAGTGGTTAGGACATGGGCATATCTTTGGGGGAAACTATTCAACCCGTTACAGGCTCCTAGCTTCTAAATCTTCGGAGGCCTCTGGAATCTCATTGGTGGACATTTCCCTCCACCTGTTCATGGGGACCTTTACCTTCTGGGCTCTTCAGAGCTGTGAATGATACAGATCCACGATCCAGGATGATGGTGCCCCCACATTGTGGGCAGAAATAACCCTGACCTATAAAAATCATCAGAAAGAACCGACACACAAAGCGCAGAAGAAAAGAAATGTCTCTTGGGAGATGAAACAGCTTCTGAAAAGAACAGACACGCACGTGCTTTGATGTCTAAAAGCCAGAGAGAGATGTCAGAAGCCTTGGGGGAGAAAACTTTAAAAATAGAACTCTTTTTAAAGTTCTCAGTACTCCACTCAGAACTGGGTCTCCCAGAGACTTTTGGGGGCTGCCATCAACGATAGCTAACGTTTCTCGATGGCTTGCTGGAAGCTAAGACCCTTGTCGATATGCCTCACAACAAACGAGGCAGCTGTTATTATTATTACCTTTGTTTTACAGATGGAGAAGCTGAGGCACTGCTGGTAGAGCCCAGGGATATGGACCCAAGTAGCATGACTCCATAGCGTGTGCGGGTTTCCATATACTTTGGCAGTTAATCACTGTTCAGGGTTCTCCAGCTACAGAAAGGAGCATGGCTGACTCCTCTAAGGAAATTGACTGCTTGGTGATGAGTCCAGGACTCCAAATTCGTACTTAACACTTAAGTAGTTGAGCTGTTCTCCAAGCGAAGTCATCAAGCGAAGTACTTACTCGACTCCTCTGGTTTGGAAAAGGTCAGGTCGGAGGCCAGCTGCAGATACCCGCTTTCCGTGGAGTGATCCGAACAATAATTTGTTCCTGCCAGAGTGACATTTTTCCAATTTGAGTCCAACGTTGTTCAGAAGCAAGTGCATGTCCCCTGGGGTGCCTCCCGAGTCATTCTGCAGCAGATGACAAACCAACAGTATCACCTAAATAAAAAATCCAGCGTGGGTTTAGGAAATTAATCCTGACAAGAATTAATTGAATGATCTTCGGGAAATGGCAAGAGATTGGATCCTGCCAGATGGGTGTTTCCTGCTCCTTGCGTGGGTCCTTGGTGGCAGATTAAAAAACAAAAACCTGCCTTGGGTTTATTGATTCGTTCGTTAGTTGATTAACACCTGCCATTTCTGCGTGGGTAAGTCAAAGTCGGATCTGGACTCATCCTTGCAAACTCAGCATACTTTCACTCAAGGAAGGAAAGAAAATGCGTGCTTCCCCTGGTCAGAACGGCATCAAACAGACAGGGAACTGCTTTTTCCTACCTTGTTTCTAGATGGCATCTCCTAGCTTTTAAACAATCCACGCTTTCATCACTCCCATACCAAATTAACCTCTACTTTCTCTTCATGTTCTTTAGAGGACGAATTCACAGAGTTCTGAGTAAGTGGTAGGGACACTTCACTGTCTCCATGTGCAAAGGTCAGTCAGAGATCACAGCCATTAATTAGGAGTTTGAGTGAGAAAACCATGACCCCCGAGTCCTGTGACTGTACCTTACAGTCATCCGGGAACTGGTCTTAGTCTTCTGGGGCTGCCATAGCAGAATACTGCAGACTGGGGCTTAAACAACTGAAATTTATTTTCTCCCAGTTCTGGAGGCTGGAAATCTAAGATCAGGCTGGTAGCACGGTTGAGTTCTGGTGAGCACTGTCTTCCTGACTAACAGCACCTTCTCTCTGTGTCCACATGTGGCCTTTTCTCGGTGCGTGGGTGTAGAGAGATCAGACAAACTCTCTGGTGTCCCTTCTTATAAGGGTACTAATTCTATCAGATCAGGGTCCCCTCCTTATGACCTCATTTAACCTTAATTACATTTTTAGAGGCCCATCTCCAGATATAGCCACCTTGGGTTTAAGAGCTTCATCCTATGCGTTTGGGGGACATGAACATTCTATCCGTAACACTTATTAAAATGTGGGTTCTGATTCAGGATCTCTGGGATGGGGCCTGAGATGCTGCATTTAACAAGCTCCCGGATGATACCCTGGTTGCTGGTGGGGGAGACCCCTCTTTGAAGGGCCAGTTTCTCATATTGCCTCGATGTTACAGATGAGGGAACTGAGGCTTTGAAAGGTGAAGTCACTTGCCTAAGGCTACCCAGCTATTGGATGGGAGAGCCGCACTTTCAGGGAGGGAGTCTGATGCAAGGACTGAACTGTCCCCGCCCCAGAGATTCAGATTCACTAGGTCTGGGATGGGGCCCAAGAATACACAGGTGATGCTGCTGCTGCTGGTGTGGAGACCACACTTGGAGAATCCCAGCTGTACTTCTTCTCTGGGTATTCTTGCATTAGATGATTCTCCATTTCCACAGCAAGGAAAAGGCTGAGACATGTGGCCTGCAGTATCCAGACTGACCAACCCTCTTGACTTAAATAAAATAAAATCACCCGAAAAGGATAGAAAGTGCCTGGTGTCAGGTGTCCCTTCCAGGTGTAGATTTAAGCTCTGTGTGACCCACAGTGAGTTATCAGCTCACATCTGTCAGAACGGCCATCATCAAAAAATCTACAAATAACAAATGTTGGCGAGGATGTGGAGAAGAAGGAAACCTCTACACTGTTGGTGGGAATGTAAGTTGGTGCAACCACTATGGAGAACAGCATGGAGGGTCCTCAAAAAACTGAAAATAGAACTATCATATGATCTAGTAATTCCACTCCTGGGTATATACCCAGAAAAAACCAGAAACACTAATTCAAAAAGATACATGCACCCCAATGTTCATAGCAGCACTATTCACAATAGCCAAGACATGGGAGCAACCTAAGTGTCCATCAGCAGATGAATGGATAAAGAAGATGTGGTACATATATACGATGGAATATTGCTCAGCCATAAAAAAGAAGAAAAATTTTCCATTTGCAACAACATGGATGGACCTAGAGAAAATCATGCTTAGTGAAATAAATCAGACAGAGAAAGACAAATACTGTATCATATCACACATATGTGGAATCTAAAAAATAATACAAATGAATGTACATGCAAAACAGAAACAGACTCACAGATATAGAAAACAAACCAATGATAACTGAAGGGGAGAGGGAAGGTGGAGGGACAAATTAGGGATATGAGATTAAGAGATACAAACTACCATGTATAAAATACATAGGCAACAAGGATGTATTGGACAGCCCAGGGAATTATAGCCATTATCTTGTAATAACTTTTAATGGTGTATAAGCTGTAAAAAATCCTGAATCACTATGCTGTACACCTGAAACTGATATAATATTGTAAATCAATTACACTTTAAAAAAAAAAAACAGAAGAAAAAACACGAGATAATCCTAACCTTGTTTGGTTTGGAGTAATTTAGGGACAGATGTGGAAAATGCCCCACAGAGTTCCTGGCACCAAAGGGACAAGCAGTCACTGCTCACGGGTTCAATCCCACTTTGCTGGTAGCAAAACAGTCTGTTACATAAAAAACAAAAACTTCATCTTACGACATTGTCTCGTTTTGTTCCACTCTTGATTCACGTGGACCTAGAATTTGCTGTGCTTGATAATCACTGTGGGGATGGCCTTGCACTTATATCCACACCGTCCTCACGATGCATCAGCAGAGTAAACCCAACCCGATGGTGAGAGAATAAACATTTCTATAGACTCAACTTACGCAAAATGGAGCCACTATTGTTTGAAACCCCCATACCATCCTGCCACACCCATAATCCCCCCCTCCTTTGCTAGCATCCTCAGGTCAGACACCTTGGAATGGTCCTTGACCCCAATCTTTCCCTCACGTCCAACATCCAGTCTTTCAGAACATCTGTTGCGCTGTCCACACTCTGACCACGTCTCGCCACCTCCCCTGCCGGCCACCATCATCTTTGACCTGAACTCCTGCAGGAGACCCCAGACTGGTCTTCCCACTTGCACTTTTGGCCCTCAACTGTCTGTTCTGTTAAAAACAGAAGTCAGCTAATACCTGTTCTCTCTTCGCAACCCCCGAGTTAAAACAACAAAGTGCGGGCGAGGATGTGGAGAAACTGGATCACTTGTGCGTTGCCTGTGGGACTGTGAAATGGTGCAGCCACTGTGGAGAACAGTATGGCGGTTCCCCAAAGACTTAAGCCTAGAATGCCATATGATTCAGCAGTTCAGCTTCGGGGCGTATATACCAAAGAATTGAAAGCAGGGACTTGAACAGGTATGTGTCCACCCATGTTCATAGCAGCACTATTCACAATAGCCAAAATGTGGAAACAACCAAATGACTACCCACAGATGAGTGGATGGACAAAATGTGGTCTCTCCATACAGTGAAATATTATCCAGCCTCAAAAAGGAAAGAAGTCCTGACACATGCTACTACATGGATGAACCTTGGGTAGAGACATTATGCTAAATGAAATAAAACACAAAAGAGTGAATACTGTATGGTTCCTCTTATATCAGTATTAAAGACTGAATTGTGCCTCACCCCCAAATTCATATGTTGAAGCCCTGCCCTCCAATGTGACTGCATTTGGATATAGGGCCTTGAAAGAGGTAATTAAGGTTAAATAAAGTCATAAGGGTGAGGCCCTAATCCAATAGGACTGGTGCCATTATAAGAAGAGAGCTCTCCCTGTACACACAGGGCACAGTGAGAAGCCTGCAAGAGAGATCTCACCAGAGATCTGCAAACCTGCAAGAGAGATCTCACCAGAAACCAACCCTGAGAGCACCTTGATTTTGGACTTCTAGCCTCCAGAATTGAGAAAAAATAAATTTCCATTGTTTAAACTACCCTGTCCGTGATACCTGGTTATGGTAGCCCTGGTAGACTGATGTAATGAGGTACTGAGAGCCGTCAGATTCATAGAGACAGAAAGTAGAAAGGTGGTTACCAGGAGCCGGGGGCTGGGGGCATGGGAGTTATTGTCTAACGGTTATGGAGTTTCTGTTTGGGAAGATGGAAGAGTTCTCGAGATGGATGATGGATGTTGTGGATGTTGGTACATCCACAACAGTGTGGATGTACTTAATGCCTCTGAACTGTACACTTTGAAATGGTTAGAATACTAAATGTTATGTTATGTGTGCTTTTGCACAATAAGAAAAGTGACTCTGAGTGGTTCCTCAGTGCTCTCAGAATGAAAACCAATGTCCTCCTTTGATCTCACTTCCCGCTGTTTCCCTCCCTCTAGCCACAGAGGCCTCCTTCCTCTAGTCTGACCCTGTCTGACACATCTCCCCTCAGGGCCTTTGCACTGAAAGCCTCTTTCCCCAGATGGCCTCACCGCTCATCCCCTAACTTCCTTCAAGCCTTTACTCAGTTGCCACTCCTCTTTAAATTTAAAATCTTACTTCTCTACCCTCAGCATTTCCCTTCTCCTTCCCTACTCCTGCCTTACTTTTCTTCATGGTAAGCTTCCTCTTCTAAAACACCAACCATTTATTGATATTTCTTTTCTACTGTTTGCCTTTTCTACTGCAATGTAAGCATCACCAGGGCAGGACCTTCCTGTGTTTTGTACGTTGGGTCTTCCATGCCTAGAGCAAGACTTGGCAAGCAGTAGGTGCTGAATGCCTGTCTTTTGAATGAGTAAATAAATATCACAATTGCTTGTGTGTGTATCTGCCATGTTGTCTGACTGGGGAGTTTCTTGAGGGTTGAGACCATCTTTTTCTTTGGTTTTTCTTTCACCTTTACATTCCAAAGCAACAAGAAAAAACTGAATAAAAAGTAGGTACGTGATAAATGTGGACGGATGATGGTTAGATGGATGATGGATGGATGATGGATGGATAGATGGACGGATGGATGGATGGATGGAGGGAAGGATAAAAAGTAGACAGTGATGTCTTTGAGTTGAATGGAGATAGATTTGACTATCCCAGAGCTGGAATGGGAGAGAGAAATTAAGTCCAGTTAAGGGCAGCCTCTGCTGATGTGAGCGAAGGTGTCTGGGGGCATGTTATTTTATGAGCCATCAGCTTCTCTTTGTTGTGGCCTCTGATCCACAGCTTTTGCCTTCACCCCACATCTGCATGTAATAAAGCTTAGTTATGACATCCATATGTCTCTAACGCAAACACCAGGGCATATACTTCTAAAAAGCGCTATAAAGAGCAGTGGCTCGAGAAGCAGCCGTTAAGAGCGTGAGCTCTTTATTATTTTAAAGGGCATTTCAACGACACCACCGAACATTCTCTGGCCATAAGTCTGACTCCTGTCCTTTCTCTTTCTTTTCTCCTCCTCTCAGGATATCAAAGTAGACTGCAATACCTGTGTGGAAATAGAGGACAGAAAGGTAAGTCAATATTTTTCATCTCTTTGGTTTCAAGCAAAACGAGAACTCGGTGATTTAAACACAGCTGTTTAAGGCATGCCTTACTGGACGACGGCTTGCAAAGGTGATTCATGTGCTGGTATCACTTGAAGACAATCATATTTTTAAACGGCTGTTTTTTTGATCTTCGCAGTCTGTGTTAGACCTGATAACTTCAATGAAGATGGCAATAATGTAATTGTGTTAAAAAGTTAGTGTTGATTTTTGTCTTAGTCATTTGCTTCTTTTCGGGAAAATAGCTCGTTTATCCTTAACTCATTTCACAATTTTAGTTGAATATTATGGATGATTATTATATATAATATGCCACATACTACATAGAATTATAGAACACTGCATATATTACAGAATACATACTCTTGGGCTTTTCAGGGTGTATCCTGAAAAATATATCTGATCTGTACACTTTGGCTTGATAAAGAGCCTGTCCTGATTTCCATCATGACACAGTCACGTGAGCAGTGACTTTCTATGATAGAAATTTGTTCACATGATGTTTTGCCGGGCGGGGGGGCAGGAAACGGAGGTCGTTTCCTGCATATTTTAAAGTTTTCCCCCCATTTATCCTCTTGTTACACTTGGTGTGGACTCCCTCAGGAAATGCAACTGCTAGACAATTGTTCTTCACTTTAATATTTTCGTTCTCCCTTTATTGACCGGAGTTCACAGAAGTTTCCGTGGTAGCGCGCATCCGAGCAGATCAAATTTTACCTTTAAAGCCTTGGATAAGAAAAGGTCAAATAACTGAATTGAGGGTACATATCTCCTGGCTACTTTTGACACCGTTCCACAATTCTGAAAGATGTTCCTCTGTGCAGCTGTACCTTTATTGTTGAAGGCGGTTATTATTTCAAGCAGAGGTTTTTCAGCCTTGATTCTGTGATAGCTTGGTCATCCGCTGATTAATAAGGTGGTGAGGACTTCTCAGAACAAAATTTGCTTTTAAACAGAAGACGGTTGCCGCACATTATTTTAAGGAGCCGTAATCTCCTCACTTTGAAGGGGATTATGATACAGTATCTTAAATTCGGGCCACATGATCTTAACTTAGTTCCAGTCGTGTGTCTAGTTTGCAGAAGAGGTGTTTCGATTCGCATTTGCATTCGCTGCGTCATGATGTGCTGGTATCCCTGCACGCATGCATTTTGTGAGTTGGAGAAATGGAATTTGGGCTGAAGAGGTGTCTCCAGTCTTTTTTAATCTCTTCCCAGTGACTCTGCTCACCACGTCCCAGTGAAAGCATGTTCCCTGCCCTGCTTCCAAAGTTCAGGATGTCTTCACTTCTCTTGGATTTTAATGGAATTCACAAGCATGTTTCTGTCTAGTTTTTTGGTTTGTTTGTTTTGTTTTACTTTCTTTGCCAGTAGTGTTTGAAAGATACCAGGAGGACTGTTAAAGCAACATCAGTTCTGTCACCAACAAACAAGTGAACAACCAGGATAACCTCTGGGCAATGCCAGGCAGCCGCACAGCTCCATTCCATAATAACTATCTAAACTGCCTTTGGTTCATGTATCATGACGATAAAGACCCCCCCCCCCCCCAAGACTATGGATGTTCTCTGATGATGACGCCTGGAAAGAAATCATAGCTTATCGTTCTGTACATAACTTCAGCTGTTCTCAAAAACGACTAACACAGACAGAGACTCATACACACACATATGCATTTCTGTGCTGTGTCACAGACTGTTGGGTTGAGTCAGACACTTCAAATGAAGCCTCGTATCTGGAGGGCTGTCCTGTTGTTTTCCAGCCTTGACCACACATGACTGATTGTTACCAAAAGAGGGGCCCGGCTGCTTGCCATTCTAAAGCCAATAAAGAGGAAAAAGGTTGGTGGAAAGGAAAGTTTGCTTTGTTTCGGAGGCTGGCAACCAGAGGGGTGAGTGGTGGGGGTGGACTCAGGTCCAAAGGCCAGTTCTGCCCCTCCGCCCCTAGCCAACAATCAGTGGGCAAGAGCTTTTCAAGGCGAGCTTCTGGGGTGCACAGGCGGAGGGAGGGGCTACAGGCAGAAAGAGCACAGTCAGCTCTGACAGTCGTCCTGAAATTGCTCCTGCGGTGGGTCTGGTCGGCGTCATCTGGATTGTGCTAAGCACAGTTAGTCTTCAGTTGCAGGGTCGGTTTCTTCCCATTTCTTTGAGGCCAGTTCTCAGACCTGTGGCAGCTTATGTCATGGCTGCAGCCTGGCCATCATGTAGTTAACTTCTGCGCCTGGTGGGGTTTTGGTATCTATAAGACAGTGCACAGGACACGGCTCAGAGTGTTATCTACAGCCCTTGAGGAGGAACTAAGGGTCCTTGACTTTGCTTCATGACTGAACTACTATGATTTGGTCTTGTTTGACTGTTTTCCTTTGCTTCTGCGTTTTCTCACTTCTGTGATGGAACTTATTCTTTGACTAAAGTGTTCTATAGACAAAAGGCAGGCGGAGGACGTGGGGTGGGGGAAGGACCACAGGGCCCTGCTCTGTTTCACTAACCCTTTCACTGTCCTTTAACTGGGGGTGACTCCTAGCAACACAAACCACCACAATGCCTACTTCCATTTTTGCTGTCTTACACTCTAACGGTTTTTATTCCCTCTGTTCAAGAGAAAGGCTTTGCTTCCTCTGAGTTCTGTTCTGATGTTTCGTTTTGTTTTTTAATTTTATTTTTGTGAGTCTCACATCGGGGCTCTCCCTTCTCTGGATCTCCTAATGTGGTGGGAGGTGGGGTGAGGTGTTGGAGATGGCTGTGAATATCAGGGTCCTGTCTCTGGGGAAATCAGGATGCAACCTGATCATCCCGGAGGGCCAGTGTCCTCCACCCTCAGCAGAGGAATGCCAGTATCACCCCTCCGGACAGTGATGTGGCGTGAGGTCAAGTAGGCAGACAGCCGGAGTCGTCTTCATCCAGGGTCTGGGATGCAGTTCTGGTACTTCTGTCACCCTGACGTATAATTATGAAATTGCACCACCGAAGTGATGACACTCGCTCCTGCGTGTATGTGTGCGTGTCCCTCTCCATTCACTCCGAATGCTTCTGGCAAAATCAGTAATTTGATAAAGTGGAATTGAAGTGACAGGAAATGACAGAGGTGCCAAAATAATAAGTCAACCTGCCTCTGAAGAGGCAGCCCCTTGGCCCGTGTGGATTTTTACGGAATGCTGAGTGCTCTGAAGGAGAACCAGCAGTGTTTTCTTTAAAGCTCAATTTCCTTTAGTTAAGAAAGCTTAACGTGATACCTGTGAGACTAGATGGCTTCCCAAGAATTACTTTCTTTTTCCTTTTCTCCTTTCCTTTCCTTCACCTCCCTTCCTCCTTGGCTACCTCTCTTCCCTGTATTCTGTATATAGGGGATATATTTGTGTGCCTACATCCGTACCTTTTTCTGAAATATTTTGGAGTGTCTTCTCGATACGAAGAATTTTAGAAAACACAAGAGCTCAAGTTTTCTATAGGGTTTAATAGGGTCCCTCCCCGCCAGACCCGTCCAATTTCAAGCCTCATCCCATTCTCTTCCACTCGGTAGGGCCATTTACCTTGAGATGAGTCATTTTCCCGTTGAATCCTAGACCGGATATAATGATGGGAGATAAACGGTGAATTTCAAGTGGTGGAGAGAGCCCTCATCTTAATGAAGAGCCATAAAACCACTCTTCCTGGTCTGTGCACCGTCTGTACTCCATCTGAGACTGTTGACAGAAGGAGAGAATCTTTTTTTTTTTTTTTTTTGCTCTCCATTTCTCTGTTTTTCTGTATCCTAGACGCCTCTTTTCCATAGGCAGACAGTAAGCTCATTGTCTTTTGGTGAACGTTGCCCGGTTGTTCAGAGAGGGATTCATGGTGTGTACCAGAGAGTGGTTTCATTTTACACTTCTCTTTTGCTTCCAAGCCCGGCAATGAGCAGCGCCCCTGTGACTGGACCTGCACTTGGATGGCTTCCTGCCTGTTTCCTAAAATCACCCAGAGGATGTCACAGGGAGATCTGAAAGGCCGGTAGCGTTTTTTTCCCCTTAAGTGGGAAGCAGAGCTCAGGTGGTTTCCTCCCACAGGCCAAGGCCACGGAGCTAATGCAGATTTAGCAAAGGTGATGTGAGGTAACCCGTCCCTGGGGGCAGCTGCACGGCCCTGAAAAACCTCCTGCATGTGACATTTACATGACCCGTGTTGCTGGCGGAAAACAGAGGCATTTAAGTTCATTTTTATTTGTGGTGTAAAATCCATTTGAATTTCAACACTATTATGAAGACCGCGATTCAGGTGATGAGAACAGAGGCTGATGGATCAGTCAGGGGGAGAATCTGTCAGAGGAAATGAGAGCCCATTTGTCAAAGGCTATAAACACAGACAGGGCTTCCTCTCCTCACTTACCGCCTGGCCTGGTGCGGTTAAACAGTTTCCCATCCACTCTAAAATTGCATGGAAGGCGTTTGAGCGGTTTTCAAAGTTAAGGAGCCTTTCAGATTGGGTCTGAGTGAAGCTGTGCTCGTGACTGGTGATGCTATGGTGCTGTGATAAATACTAGGAGTTTGGAACTTTTCCTGTTGCAATCCTTACTCTGGACCAGGCATTCTTAAGTACCTCTGGATACTTACAGCAGCTGATGTGCAAGGCACCATCATTATCCCCGTTATACAGGTGAAAAAGGGAAGCTCAGAGGTGTTAAGTGATTTGCCCAAGATCACTCAAGGTGCATCGTAGGCTAGGGTTTAAACTCAGAGATTCTTATCTTGGAAGCTGTGTTCTAAGCCCTGATGCTCTACTGCCTTATACACACACACACACACACACACACAAAGAGAATCAAGTGTGTAGAATATGAGAATCGCCCTTTCCAACTGATGAATTTGTACCTGAACTGGTAGCTTCACCCATTGCCAAGTAAATAGTCTAGTTTTGAGTCTGGGGCATCCTTTCAGCCCCCATGTTTTAGCTCTGGCTGGCTCACAGTGGAGATTTATCAGAGCCTTGTCAAGCCTGACCTTGCGGAGAGCCGCTGGCACCTGGCAGTGGGGCTGCCAGGACTTCTTCTGGTCTTGAGGACAAGCGACAGTGGCACCAGGACGCAGTTCTGGCTTCAGTTTTCAACAGACCCAGTTAGGTTCCTAACTTTTGCATTTCTAGCAGCTTCTATGCGTGGATTAGAAATTACGTGCTCAAAACACAGGAGTTTACAGAGTACAGCTGTTAAAACCATGGGCTCTGGAGCCGGGAAGTCCTGGGCTTTAATCCGAGTTCTCTCGCGTAGCAGCTCTGTGACTTCGAGAGCCTTTCTTACCTCAAGTCCCTGTCTATTTTCACATCTGTAAATTGGACATAATAAAATCCACTTGAAATGTTGATTTGAGGAATTGACAAGATAATACTACAAGGCAGTGTATATAGTGCCTGGCCCAAAACAAGAACTCAGTCAACCGCAGCTACCTTTATTTTTGTTTTTGCTAGGGCCCACACCCACAGGCATTCCATGTCATTTATAATCAAATTCCTTTTAAAAAATGAGTCCCCCAGAAAGTGTTATGGGGGCTCAGAGAAATGGGCAACCAATGGGACCTAGCAGGCTTTGAGAATATTTTACAGAAGAAGAGATGCTTGGTCTACGTCAGGAAATAACAAAGCCACCTAGCTGCCGGGTCCAGGCAGGACTCACAAGTTAGTGAAGGGAGACAGAGGATGATTGTAGAGTAATACGAAATGTCGCGGCAGCCTTGAACTCAAGAGCAGTGGCCCCACGTGCAGGGGCTTCTGTACAGCGCCTGTTGCCACGTGGAGTGTAGGGTCAGTGCTGCCATTTTCTAAGCCAATCTGGAAATCTGGATTTAATATAAAACTACTTATTTTAAAAACACTGAGCAAGCCAAGTAAAACACGTATGCAGAAAAGAGTCAAGAGACTTGCCGGCTTGAAATTTACAAGCCAAGTCTCAGTGGATTAGGAAGAGGTCTTGTGTGCGTAATCTCAGGGGCGGGGTCTGTTGAAGGCTCTCTTGGCAGAGGGAACAGCATAGGCGAAGACACAGAGGTGGGAAAGAACGTGGTATGTTTAGGAGAGATCAAGGTCCAGCATGCGTGTCCAAGAGTGGCCAAGGGGGGACTGGCGCAGTGAAGATTATGGAGGGTGTTGTTTGCCACACTGATGGACTGGGGTTTTGTGTCAGTCTCCCTCCAAGTGGAAGAGAGAGTAAGGGAGGGCAGGTCCTTGCTGGATGAGGCCAGAATGATATGGAACCAAGGAGGCATTTGAAACTTTGGGTGACTAAGTCAGCCACAGAGGGAGTCACTGAGGGAGGAGGGAGAGAATGGGGACAGAGCACAGAGATGGAGCCAGAGGCTGGCCCTGGTGGAGTGCAGGGATGCAGGGGAGATGAAGGCTTTGGTTAGAACAAGGTGATATCAGCCAGGACTCTGAAAAATAGTGGGGCTGGGTGGCCAGCCAGGTGCCCTCCTTTTAAAGATGTTTGATGAAGGAGGACCGTGTTTCCTATGGTCCAGCATTGCCCAAGGATGAGACTAAGATTTCAGCTGCTGGATGAGGTATCTGCAGATCAGATCACCTAGTGAAGAAGTGATGCAGTTATTCTCTTGTCAATTATTTTTCAGACCTTGGGATTACATCAAGGAGACATAATTTGGTTGTTTTTTGTTTTGTTTACTTTTGTTTTGTTTCTGTAACAAACCCAGAGGTCTGGCACATTTGCTCATCTACCTTTTTAACCAAAAGACCCAGGACCCTTGACAAACAATTCTAATATCTAGCTATAATTTGGTAACATTGTTTTACTTTTGAATGAGGGTTACATTCTTTATATGATAAAGGATATTGCTCTGTCCTTTCACGTCAATAAACTATTTTCTTTTTAAAAATTCTACTCATGATTTTTAAAAGTAAGCTTAAGTCTATTAAGGACAAAACAATTGAGTTAATTTAATGGAAATCAGATGGATGTAGAAAAAGTGTGCATACAGATTGCAAATAACTAGCATTTAGGGAACACTGTTTTCTAATGGTGGGTTTGCAATCAGGGAAGAAGTTTGGGTTTGGCTTTGAGACGTTTCAAACTCTACTCACCTGCAAGGGTTACCAGAAGGGGGCAAGGATGAAATTGGGGGTCCAGGCCGGAGTGCAGACAAGAGGGCACAGGAACAAGAGCCGCACAGGAGGTGAAGAGGAAGGTCTGGGTTTGCTAGAGAGTGAATCAGCCCTACCCACGTGGTTTGGTGATTCTGACCACGGGTCATGGATAACTTCATCCAGGAATGTGTTGGAGACGCTCAGCTTAAGTCTCTATGTTCAGCTGGCTGCCATGAGGAGTAAGGGAGTTGATCAACATGGACAATAAGTTAATCTCCTGGATTTCAGAGGCTTAGATGCCAGTGAGGTTGAAAATGAGCACAAAACAGTCACCAGGGTTGGTTTTCTATTAGCGCCGCTCTCTTGCTGTGGGGATGGGAGTGGATCAGTCCTCTGGGCTCTGACAGGCAGAACAAAGACAGAGGAGAAGTCACGCTCCTTATCCAGAGGGACTCTCCCAGAATGGGAAGCATTCATGGAAGAGTTTCTCATTAAAGGCCAAAATGAGAACCTCAGGGCAGACCGGGGCAAAGCCTGCTGCCGTGAGCACAATTTGGCGAGACTCACAGAATGCGTCTGGAGATTGGATTTCTTTTCTGCTCCAGATGTCCTTTTTGAAGGCTGCCTGTGTGTATGCATTACATGAGAAGATGCTCCAAGATTCCCCAAAGCTGTGGAAATGAAACTTAAAGCATCCCCGAAGAATGCTGTTTGAGTTGCAATTGAAGGGGGACCTGGGGTAGAGACTCCTGGGTGGGGTACAGAGATGGAAGTTTGGAGGAGGAAGCATGGCAGGACTCGGGAACCGAATAGAGGTCTGTGGCTTGAGATGAGGCTAGAAAGCAGGCAAGGGCCAGGCCATCTGAAGCCTTGTAAGCATGGGAAATTTTGTCCTTTATCCTAGAATGATATTATTTTATCTGGAATGGGATCTGATGATGTGAAATGATCAGATGCAGAGAGATAGTGCCATTATGTCGTGGCGTCTACTTGCTCATAGCTTATTCTTTGACCACTAAGACCTCCGGTGGGTCACCCTGGCCCCACCGTCTCCGACAGTGGAGTAGGGCAGAGTCTTCTAACACCAGCAAAGACTTGACCTGTGCTGCTTGGCTTTTCTCTTGTGCCACATTCTGCATCTCATGCAAATTCCTCAGGACTGTGACCCCTCTGCAGATTATGAACTCTCATTCCTATAGGGTGAGGCTCTCATTCCAAATGAGTTCACAGCCACTCGCCAGCCAGTGGTTTGGCTGTGTGGGTGCTCGCTGTTGCTCCTACCATCTCCAGCCAAAGAATGGTGCCATTTAGCACGGGCAGAACCACTTATGTCTATGAACTTGACTCAGTTTCTGTGCTCAGCATGGATTTGTGGCCAAGATCTGGGTGAGACTTGGTGTGTCCACTACAAGTAGACGCTGCTTTATCCTTGCTGTCTGCTGGGAAACAGAAGGGAGAGCTACATGTGCAGCCCACCACCATCAGTTTTACTTAAACTTGGGGACTAACCAGGAGTAGGGATGATATATTCCAGTGTCTGGAATTGTGTGTTCGGAGCCTCAGAGAGAAGGGGATGGAAATCAACTCTGGAAAAGAGCCCCCCCCCCCCCCCCCCCCCCCCCCCCCCCCCCCCCCCCCCCCCCCCCCCCCCCCCCCCCCCCCCCCCCCCCCCCCCCCCCCCCCCGCAGAATGTCAGAGTTAGGTGGCTGCCAAGAAATCCTCCAGAGCCTGAAAGCTGACTCCACTATTTATTTGGGGAGGACTTTCAGACCATCACTTAGAGCCCTAAATCTGAGGGAAGAGGAGTTTCATGTCGACCAACGCAGCCTCCATCCTCAGTTACCCCAGTTAAGCTGATTGGTAAAAACGAGGAGATACACCTAACGTGAATGTCGTTTGTGCACAAAATATGTATTTTAAATTTCAAGAAATAAAATTCCAAACAGATGTTTTTCATTAAAATTTTCTGCTTAGTTAAGGCATTTAAAATGATATCAGCCAAAGCACAAATCCAAATATTTGGGATTCAGGCAAAACTACACTGAGAGGCAAAACCAATACCTGAACTGTGTTCACCTGGAAGAAATGATGTTTTAAAAACTCTCTCTGCCATCCAGAGAAACATGCCACCCTCCAAGGTTAGCATTTTTGTTCACTTCTACATCATTTACTCAAGAAAACAATGTTGTGTCGTGGAAAAGCGTTTTGGAAGCACACAGATCCCGGTTCTGCTCTTTATTAGCTGTGAGATCTTAGAAAAGTCACAGCAGCTTTCTGATCCACAGCCACACCCTGTGTAAGGTGGGGATAGATCCTGCATACCATGGATTATTCTTGTGAGCTCTATTGGTCAGGACATCTTCCACTGCATAATAGAAAACCAAGTTGTACCAGCTTAAAGAGACCGTTGTTGGGTCCAATGACAGTAAAATTGGGCTGTCTTCTGGTATAACTGGTCCTCGGGTTTAAAATTCAAATGAGATTACCATGGAAAGAAAGAGCTTCTTTTCCAATAATTTTGAGCACGATTCCTGAGGGATGCTTATTGGCTTCACACCAGTCCCTTAGCTGTGGAAAGCAGTCCTCTGACTGTCCATTTGCCTTGACCACAATCAGAAGTAGGATGGGCCCCAGCTGAAAGACTTACATGGACCAAAAGTAGAATGAAGTTCCTAAAGGAAACCCTGACTTATTTTTTTCCAGAAGAGAAGATGGATAATAATAATTGCAACTAGCATGAATGGAACACTTAAGTATATGCCAGACAGTTTTTTGTGCATTCTGTGATTGAATCCTTATAAAGATCCTTTACGATACTACAATATTGATCCGTGTTTTACAGACAATAAAACTGAGGGAAGGAGGAGTTAACTAACATGCCTGTGTAGGATGGGGTTCAAATCCAGGCAGTCTGCCTTTGATTCTTAACCCCGAGGCTATGCCACTCCTTCTGAGGCTGCTGCACAGGAGAAAACAAAACAAAAAAACAGACCTCGAAGGCACCACAGGCTCAGTGCCTGGCTCACAAGTACATGAAAGCTCTGTTTATGAGAATTATCGTTACAGAGCGCTCAACGGAACAGAAATAGCCCGGGCTAATGCCAAGTGGCGTTCTGTGATGTATCCCTGCGTCTAATTTCCCCTAATGACTTATCCTCTGGTATTATCTCGAGGTCCTCAATGGGTCTGCTCTTCAGAACGATCAGAATACTCATGGAACCAGTCAGTTCTTCACTTCCCTGCATGACTGAGAGTTATTTTTGTAGACAAGAGCTTCTTAACTCCAGGAGGGGCCTCTGTGCCTGCCTTTTAGATTTTATCTGCAGGTTAACTGATGCGTTCCCTTTTACTAAACTTTGAAAATGAGCTGTTAGTCATACTTTCCTCTTTCATTTATTTTAGGAAAATTCCGAAGGTGGTGGTGGAGGGGGAAGGCATGCAAAAACGGGAAGAGCTTCTAAAATGGATGTGGTGTGGAGTTAAATTAGCCTCTGATGGGCCGGAAACCCAGATGACAGAGGATGAGGGCTGCTGGGCGCACTCAGCAGTATCCTGGGCAAAGATGTAACACAGTGCCGTGAAAAGCTGTCGAGGTGGATCAGGCCGTTTGTCTGATATACCCTCCGCCAGCCTTGAAGTTGGCTCTGGGAAGCTAGTCTAAAGAATCACGGGTAGAACAGAGTGGCTAAGAGCTTTAGCTCGGGATTCTCAAAGGCCTGGGTTTGAACCCCAGCTTGGCCACTTCCTGGTTATTTAACCTCTCAGATGCTCAAGTTCTATCTAAAATGGAGCAGATAAGAGAAGCTCCTTTCTGGGATGGCGGTGGAACTCAGTGAGCTAATATACTTAGGGGACTTAGCATACTGGCTGGGTGCAGGATATGCCTTCAATAAAAACAAGCAGCCTTATTGTTGCTTTCTTATATTTGTTTTCCTCCTACTCTTCCTTAATCTTATCTCAGTTTCCTAGATCTCTGGTGGAATCAGTGAAGTCACATCTAGGACCAGGTAAATAAATAGCAAAGTTAATGGAAAAGCTTCAACTAAATACCGGGCCTCCAATTTAAAGTGTTGGGTTTTCTATATCCTGCAGGTACTTATCAATCTGGGTGAAGGTGCTTAGAGAGGGTTGGAAAGCATAGTGAAAGGTATAGGCCAGTGATTGCAAACAGATTTAATCTCTGGTGTCAACTCAGATTGATTGATAGTGGCTGCATAGAATGCTGTGTTGATGAGGAGTCTGAGTTGTGGGTTCTGCCAGAAAGAGTACATGATTGATTAGTGATGCCTGCCAAAGGCGAAGGAGTGGGAGTTATAGCACGTGTGCTAGGAGGAGATTGTGCTCGGCCCGGAATTTGGCAACTGATGAGGACACGGGGAGTGGGAAGGGTAAGCTGGGGCGAAGTGGGAGAGTGGCATGGACATATATACACTACCAATCGTAAAATAGATAGCTAATGGGAAGCAGCCGCATAGCACAGGGAGATCAGCTCGGTGCTTTGTGACCACCTAGAGGGGTGGGATAGGGAGAGTGGGAGGGAGACGCAAGGGGGAGGAGATATGGGGATATATGTATGTGTTTAGCTGATTCACTTTGTTATAAAGCAGAAACTAACACACCATTGTAAACCAATTATACTCCAATAAAGATGTTAAAAAAACAAACAAACACTGCTCTGTGTTTAAGCCCAAAGATGAAGAGAAGGCAGACACTTCATGCTTCTGTGACATTCACTACTTGGTCTTATTTTTGAGCATGCCTGTTTCTCTTGTTATATTATGGATTTGCAGTCCATCAAGGCAGAGACATTTTTATAGATAGTACATGGCTATAAAACAATTAAAACATGGCTTTTAAGCCAAACATGGCTTAAAAACAATTCAACGTATAAGAGCTTTCTATCAGGCACGTGTGACCACACTTTCCTCGGCCCTTGATAAGCATACTCTGTTGATTACATTTTGGTGGTAATTTACCTGACTTCAGCCTCAGATGGGTAGGGTTAAGATTTTGATACCTTAATTTTAAAAGTGTGATTTATCACTAATGATATTTGTCATCTCTTTGCAATTATGTATTAATTGGGACTGAGCTGCTTACATTTTAATACCATTAATTAAAGCTATTATTTTCATTTGTCATTTATTTAAAAGAAGCAAGTCTATCCTTTTGTGTAATTTTTAGCAATACATTTTCTTTAAACTCTGAATTAAAATGCATTTAGGAAACAATTAAGTGCAGAGCTAGTTTTCTAGGGTAGTTCTGTCATCTCTTCTTCTCCAAAAAAATGACCATCATCTTTTTTTGTGATGAGTGGTGTGAACATTAGTTAATTTCTTCCTCTTGAGTTGATGTGTTTTGTTATCTCACTTTGTGATATGTGGTTGGGCAACTTTACGCTTTAGATAGAAAGCACGCCCTGTCCAAATGTGATTTATGTTATCCCAGCACTTTTGCACAGTTCAGCTGAAATTTTCTTCATGTTCATCAAGGTCAGAAAACCCACGGATTATGCCATCCATCTCAGCATCGAGAGGGCTGCAATAAATTTTGATGGGACTTGATGTAATAACAGAATTCAAAGATGGGGTGGGGAAAACATGCACACATGTGTAGACACACATATGCACATGTACACACACAAGTCAATGCACATTTTATATGGAGTTCTTATCATATAACTAAGGCTTTTTTGGGGGGGAGGGGAGGAGGCTCATTATAGGTTAGAATTTGTTAAAATCATCACAAAGGCAGTATCTTTTACTGCGGCTATTGCAACCCAAAAGCTATCAGAGTCTGCAGATCAGCCAGAGGTTTTTCCTATTTTCGTTTTAACCAAAAGGTTTTCTGGATGGATTGGCAGACAGATCCTTGAGAGCAGGAGAGGTCTCAAACTCAAGATGTTCTGGCTTTGGATTAAGGGAGAAAATGTCAGGAAGCAAAGCCTCATCCTGGGCCGGGCTCCCAGGCTTTGACTCAGCCGAGGAGGTTGACAGCTCTTCTTAGTCCTCTGATCCGATTAAACGCCTAGTTCCCACGGTCCACAGAAAATCAAGTCCCAGGAGTAATTGAAAACTTTTAGGTGCATCTCTGTATCCCCCTCAAAATAGCACGGTAACTTGCAATAAGGAAAAAAGATAGTTTTTAGGTTGATCTATTCAGATTGAGCTTTCCTGTTGATCCAATTCATCAGTTCATAAATGGACAAAAATCAGTTTTGCCCCTATGATAGGAGTGTTTTCGTGGGGAAATTGTGAAAGCTGGGAGTGACCATTAAGGAACTAACAGACAGTTCACACAAAGGAAATCATAAGTAGAGTCAAACACATGGTAAACACCTGTCCTTGATAGCTGTATGAAAATGCACATTAAAGCCACTGTGAGACACTAATTTCTGCGTACTAAATTAGCCACATAACATAAAATAAGAATACTGTCTTTTCCCATACTTGGGTTGCAGTGAAACTGGCCCCCATATTCTTTACTGGGTGTGCTGCGATTTGGTGAAAATCATTTAAAAACCATGAACAACCACGCACGATTAGTCCTTGGACCCAATCTGACTCCTATGAATTAGTCCAACTCAACAGAAACAAAAGCCATCACTCTTCTTTTATTTGCAATGTCAAAAGATTGGCAACACCCTAAGTGTCCGGTCTTAAGGTGATGGCTTATTACATTGAGTATAGAACGTAGTGGAATATTCTGTGGCCATTAAAAATGATGAATGTGCTTGTGTCGGAGGCCCATGGAATAATCATAGGTGCAATGTTGAGTAAGACGTATCCCATAAGGTAGCACGTGCTCCTGATTATATATAAAATTTGTATGAGAAAAAAATTATTTTCTTATTTGCACGTAATTTCATTAGCTTATGATCTGAGAATTAGGAAGTAAGTCATTGTGATGGTTAACTTTATATATCAACTTGACTAGCCGTGGAATGCCCAGATTAAACATTATTTCTGAGTGTTCGATGAGGGTGTTTCCAGATGAGATTAGCATTTGAATTTAGACTCGGTAAAGTAGATTGCTTCCTCCAGTGTGGGTGAACGTCACCCAACCTAGTGAGGGTCTGAATAGGACAAGAGGCAGAGGAAGGAGAAATTTGTCTTTGTGCCTTACTGTTTGAGCTGTGATATCTCATCTTCTGCCATTAGACTGGAATTTACACCAGCAGCTTCTCTGTTTTTCAGATAGATAGATAGATAAACAAATAAATTTTAAAATTCCGTAGTCTTTATATATCCATATATTTAGTACCCATCTATCTACATCATATGTCTGTCTATCCATTTGTCATCTATCTATCTATCTACCCATCTACCTGCCTACCTACCTATCCTATCCTATTGGTTCTGATTCTCTGGAGAGCCCTGACCAATGCAGTCATAATGGAAGGATTGGAAGAGGTCCACTGGAAGCCATGCAGGATGGAGCGTAGGACTGAGTTCGGGTGTGACCCTTAACCTTTCTGCATCTCTGATTTCTCTTCTGTAAAGAAATGAAAGTAGAAGCACCTACTTCTTAAGGTCGTTGTGAACCTTCTCTATAATGTGTCTCAATGGCCAAAATCTCCAGTTCCTGGTCCATAATAATCATTCAATGCATGGTTACTAATAGCAGTCACGTGACTGGAAGTTGTAACAGTGGAGATCATGATAAACAACTGATATTCCTGTTGAGAATTAGAATATCACAGATGAAAAGAATCTCCAAACAAGACACCATAGTCTATGATGAGTGTCTCAACTGAAATGGTACCAAGGATCCAAACACTTGAGATAGACAACTCGCCCGCTGCCAAGACAGCCCTAGGGAGGTGTCTTCATTTTTTTGCAAAGCAGGGCTAAAGTTTACAACAGGGGTCCCCAACCACTGGGCCACGGTCCGAGGCCTGTTAGGAACCGGGTGGCACAGCAGGAGGTGAGTGGCAGGTGAGTGAGTGAAGCTTCATCCGCCACTCCCCACCACTCCCCATGGCTCACGTTACTGCCTGAACCATCCCCCTGTCCGAGGAGAAATTGTCTTTCACAAAACCCGTCCCTGAGGCCAAAATGGTTGGGGACGAATGGTTTACAACACCGCATCTGATGCCGGACTGAATCTGCTGTGCCAACATGGATCTGGTTGCAGATTCAAGCCAGGTAGAGTTATCCAGATGAACATGCTTCAAGTTTGCTGAAATAGGACCTGTTGGGGTTTGTAGCAACTTGAAAAATGATTGATAAAAAAACGAAGAGAGAGCCTGCAGCAGCCTGAGAAACAGTGAACCGAGAGGTGAGAATTACAGTTACTGGGAGTTCTGAGGAAGGCTTGCAGGATCAGGAAGGTTTGGGGACAAGGTGGCTTGGAGACAGAGAAAAGGGCTTGAACTGGACTGATGCCCTTGGGGATAAAAGGGCCTGGACACTTTCCAGATGTGACTCCTTTTTTTGTTTTTCCTGCATGGAATCTAAAGAGTAACAACGACTTTTTGACTACTCAGTATTTTCTGTGCACAAGACTACTTGCTAACTGCTTTACAAGCAGGATTCATTTAATCTGCGCGCCCAACCAAGAAAGGAGACAATTTATGTTTCAGATGATGAAGTGGAATTCCAGAAATATTAAATGAATGTTCCAAGCTTGCACAGTGAGTAGATGGCAGGGCTACAATTAGATCCTAGGTCCCTCTAAGCCCAGAGACCATTCATTTTCAGGTACTCCCAGCTGCCATAAAATTAAGGGCGGCCAACCACTTGACAGTAGTTAAAGCCCTATTGTAACACTTGGCTGGTTACCTCTATTAATACAAATATATATATATATATATATATAATATATAAAGATATAGATTTATGTGGCATGTTTCTATGTAGACTAGAAGTCTTTAGTTTGTTACTGTGAGTTCAAAATGGGCTTCTTGCCCCAAAAGCCTACCTACATCAAAAGATCCAAAAAAAAAAAAAGAACTTTTAAATATCCAGCAAAAATTAAGAGCTCTGTATCAAAAACATCAGGGAGCTAGAATTAAGTAAAAATTAAGCCTGGAAGCAGAGGAATGACTCAGCGGTTCATTACAGACTTACATTTTCCATCAAAGATAAAATCTCATTAAAAATTATATCTTTGATTAGGGAACACGTTTGGACCGCTCCGAAGTTGGATTGCTTTATCCATAGACATATGAGCCATGAAATCTTTTTTCCCTCTTTTCTAACTTTAAAGACAGCGTGCTATTTATCTTCTGACATCGTTATAAAGGTTGTTAATATAGAGGAAGACTGAACAGAGATGGTAAAGCTTTTAAAATATCAACCAGGGACTTTTACCTGGTAAAATTAAAAGGCCTATTTTTATCGTCTGTTGCGATTTTAGGGAAGACTTTTTATGTATTACTTGACTGATTCATCAGTAAGGAACAATACTGAGCCTCTAATCCTGCACTAACCCAGTAGAAATAGAATGCAAGGCACACATGAAATATTACATTTTCCAATAGTCCCAATAAAAAGGCAAAATGGAGCAGATGAAATTAATTTGAATAATGTATTTTATTTAGCCTGTGTGGTATTATCATTGTAACATGTAATCAATATCAAAATATTTATGAGATAGTTTATATTCCTGTTTTTTTTGTACTAAGTCTTCAAAATCTGGTCTGTTTCACACTCACAGAGCATCTCAATTCGGGATAGCTCCATTTCCAGCCCTCAGTTATCACATGTAGCTTCTGTATTGGGCAGCCTAGGTATAACCCAATCCTGTCATTTAAAAGAGAGAAACCAAGGATCTGAGAGATCTCTTAGAGATTCTCCGATAACAAAAGAGTTTACATTTGGAGAAACGGTTGTATACCAGATTTTCCCTCTATCATGTGCCTTTGGGAAACAACACTTTTAAGACACATGGTATGTTGATCTGATGTCGGACATCCTTTAAGTCCTGTGTATCTTGGAATAGAGGCTCCGACCAATTGTGCTGAAGTGTCCCCCACTTTAAGCTCACAAAGTTAATCACTGACCAGGAACAGCTGATAAAGCTTGTTATGTAGTTTAGCCAGGAAAGTTGATAGATCAACGGTTTATAGAGTGTTTCCAAGTGTGGCAACCGTTTCATCCTTCCCAGATGAAGTCATTTTGGGTGGTGCATGGATTTGTCATTGAATATAATTGAAGCACAGAGTGAGAAGATAATTTCCCTTGCAGGTCCATTTCAGTCGTTCTAACGTCAAAGAGAACATCTCTGCGTGTTGCTATTATGTCTCCAGCACCTCTCTAACCCTTGCTAATTTTTTTGAAAAGAGGGAGAGCTTTCAGCAGACAAAAATACCAGGCAGAACTTAACAACTGAGGAGCACTGCTGTCTTTTCAACCCATTTAGTCTGATTGTCTCCATCTATTCCATTTTGGTAGTGTTACAAAACAGCATCTTAAATTTTATTGAAGCACAGAAGTCAATTTAAAGGAAAATAATAACCTCATCGTTGTAAAGGTGACCCATGGATAGGGCAAAAATAGTGAAGTTGATGTGCGAATGAACCGATATTCAGGAAGTACGTACTCATCTTGTCCTGGTGATGCAAAGGGAAGATTTGTCTATGCCTGTTTCAGACATCACTGTGTTGCTTAATTTCTTGGTCTCGGTTTCCCTGGCCAGTTTCCACTGGCGTAGTGGTTAGGAATCCGCCTGCTAATGCAGGGGAAACAGGTTCAAGCCCTGTTTCTGTTCAAGTCCGGGAAGATCCCACATGCCTTGGAGCAACTAAGCCCCTGTGCCTCAACTACTGAGCCTGCGCTCTACAGCCTGTGAGCCACAACTACTGAGCATCTGAGTGATGCTTCTTGGTCATGGAGGGACCTGTAGATATAGCACTTGAAATGAGTAAACATTTACAATGGTACCCTCCCTTTCAGGAGGTGGTCTCTTTATCATTTTTAGCTAAGTACAAATGGATTGAAAAGGGAGTCACGTATTTTGAGAATCTCCTTTGCTCAAAAATCTTAAATGCTTCCACAAAGCGTGGACTCATCCAAGTCCAAACTCACCACCCACACCAGCCAAGAGGACCCCAGTGTGTTCTTTGAGCAAAAAAAAGATGAAGTATTTTTATATGCAATGTTTTCCTTTCCTTTCTGGTTTCAAGTTCTGTTTGTTAACTGTTAACTCATGCTAGAGAGGCTAAACAAATACTAGAACTTTCTTCATCATAAAAACCACAATGTCTAGCTGTTTATTTTCTTTCATATGTCTTTGAGTTTTACTTTGTGATCTCATGTAGTTTATGAAAGCAGTATTTTATTTTTTTTCTGCCTGACAGGCAAGGCACGGTGATTAAAGGTTTAGATTCTTGACTATGATGGCGTTAAACCCAGTTTTGCTGCTTCCTGATAAAGTGGTCTAAAGGAAATTAATTTACCTCTCCGAACTGCAGTTTCCTCATTGGTAAAATGGGTTCACAGGAGACCTATCATGTAGGGTTCTGGTTGCTAAGGAAGAAACATAGGATAGTACTTTTTATGGGACTGTGCATGTGTGTTCACTAAATGGTAGAATTATAATTATTACTACTACTGTCATTCATTTCTCTGCTTTTTCTTGACCTCCTAGTGGATATTGTGACTTGCGTTCTATTCTAAAATAACAACATTTGGATTTTTCCCGCTTATTCTACTTTTCCAGTGTCAAACTTAAACTGATCATTAGCAGGTAGTAGAAGTAATGCTTGACAAGGGTCACTGCTGTGGTTATGATTTAAATCTTTGTGTTTCATCTTTGTAACATAGCCACCTAACTTTGCAAGCTATTCATTCAACAAATGTTGCAAATTTACAAGCTTCCTGGTCAAAACGTTAATGAAGTGCCTTCCATCGTTTCAGCTACCATTGTGAGCATAGAACTGCATTAATACTTATATAAAGATCACAATATAAATGCAAATGGGGCCACATCATAATTGGGCCTGAGGAGCTTTTAACATAGTTTATAGAAAACTTCAGGTTTCTGTCCTGGTCTTAGAGTAAGTTGAAGTATATTTTTAATCCTATCTTGTTTAAAAATCTTTGATCTCCATCTTGGTAGCAAACTTAGATAAATCAGTAATTTTTGCCTGGCAAACTGTGTTGAGAAGGATTCTGAGGTATAACCAGATTTAGCAGAAGTAGTTGGGTGATCAATTTGTGAGGTTTTCCTTGTCTCCAGAAGAGGGACATATACAGGTATTTTCCATTCCTAAAATATAGTCAGTTGAGAAAAAATTAAGATAACAAATTGTGGCTAATTTAACCCATTAATTCAAGTTGTAAAAACAAACAAACAATACACATAATCACAGTGTTTCCCCCCCGCCAAAAAAAACAGTCAAGTCATTTTGCCAACAAATAGAATCTTAGCCCAATGGAGTAAATGTTCAGTTTTCATCTGATAGTGTTGGTGTCATAAGCATAACCTCTTTGTCATTCAGTTCTCACATGAGTAAGGTGGAAATACAGCTGCCCTTTCTACTCAACCAGGTTGTTCTGAAGATACAGTGAGCAATTTAGCAGATCAATCCAGTAAACATTTACTGAGCCCCTTGTGTAATTCACCAGGATTATGCTTGGAGAAAGTAAAATATGCTCCTTAAAAACAAGTTTTGATGTTAATTTCTTTCTTTTTTCTTTTTTTTAACCTTTTTTTCTTCTTTCAAATTTTGAACTTATCTCAAAAAGATGGCCCGTTCTCCCTGACTCAGAACTCTTTGCTATTACGTATGTATTTTCTAGATCCAGTTTGTCCTACCCGCCCCCACCCCCCGCCAAAAAAAAAAAGGATGTTAAGATCCTTTCATAGTTCTTCCTGGGAAATAGCGAAACCCCTGTACCTTAAGTATGGATTTTTTGTGTGCGAGAAATGCATCATTTGTGCACTAGGACTAGGGTGATTAAAAAGACAAAAACAGCAAAACGACAGAACAGAATCAGTGCTTTCTGCTTGCGTTCTCAGACACTGAAGCACTCAGCCCTGTCTGCACAGGAAGAATCGAACTCTCGCCTGCAGGTCCCCAAGCTGGCCACTAGAGGCATCCCTCCTGTTTCTGTCACCATTGCTTGGCTACCAGGCTTTGCGTCCGATTTTCCCTTTTTGTGGAACGACGAAGACTGGAAAAACGTGACAGATGCTTGCATCTAGGTGACCTAAATTTTGTGGACAAGGAAAGTTAGACGTGCATTTGATAATAATTGCATTTTAATGATTTATCATTCATGTATTTGAAAATGATGTTGTGGTTATTTAGAACAGGGTTCCTCCGTGTTCTTGTTTTGGACCAGATGACTCTGGTGTCGGGGGGCCGGTGTGGGGCTGCAACGTAGGGTGTTTAGCAGCGTCCCTGGTCTCCGCCCACTAGATGTGAGGAGTATCTCCCTCTCCTCAAGTCATGGCAACTAAAAATGTCACCAGAAACTGTCAAATGTTCCCTACGGACGAGGTTGTCCCTGGTGGAGAATCACTGATGTGGGGGAATGTTTCCATGAGTAACAGATTCATGCTCAAGTATTTCAGGGTGAAGTTTCTACAACTTTCACATGGTTTCACAAACAAGCAAAACAGTAAAATAAAGGCAAAAAGATCAAAGAAAGGAAAGGGGGAAGTATCACAGTTCAAAAAAAAGGAATGGAAAGGAAAGGAACCAAAGGGAAAAGAAATGTGAGAGCCAAATGTCACGGGCCAACAAATCACCTCAACAAGTCACTGTGGGGTGATGACAGTTTCTGATCAATAGGGAGCAGTTTTTAGGAGAGGAACAGGAGAAAGTGATTCAGAAGACTTTACTTCAACTTCATATTTATTTATCGAATGGCAAAGTATTAACTACAAAATTACTTTTTCTTCTACATTACCCAGAAGACTTACGTTACCATGTTATGAAAACAAACAAACAAACAAGAAAGGCAGGAGAGAGGAGCCTATTCTCGATGAAGAGAAACAAAAAGGGCATAAAAAATCGACTGCAATGCTGAGGTTGTTTTTCGGAAAGGCTCTAAACGGCCATTGAGACATTCAAATACGACACTAGATATTAGATAATAATTTTGAATTCAAGTGGTTTTTTTTACCATTGTGAAAATAGAATTGTGGTTTGTAGGAGACTGTTCTTATTAGGACATGTATGCTGATATATGCTTTAGCAAAACAAAAGATAGATGTAGTTTAGACAGACCTATACACACATATACATATATATGTTGTATATATATATATATGTATGTACATACAGATGTGTGTGTGTGTGCATGTAGGCAAACTGCACAGACCAAGTGGATCACATCAAGTCTAAGGGGACCACAAGCCCTTAGGTCTGCGTGCCCGTGGGTCTAGGTACAGACGGGAGTGTGGGATGCTGAGGCCCAGGCTGGGTGATGTCCAGCAGTTTGAGCTTCCTGGACAGACACACCTGAATTCAAAGCCTCCTTCTGCCAACTGATAGCAAGTTGCTTCTCGATGGGTTTTATAACTTTGACGCCTCAGTAAAATGGGAATCACAATTTCCCTTACATGAAATGGCTGTAAGGATGAAATGAGGTCACCTAGGCGCAAGCATCTGTCACGTGATAGGTACCTGCTCATGCCTGTCCCCTTCCTTCCTCCAGGTTATACGCAGCCTTGTTACTATTGTGGGGGAGATATTACCAGCTCATTGTGGGCACTTAAAACTTGTTTGCATTTCACTTGATTGTTTAAGCACAGAGAAAATAATTGAATATCCTTATGGTTTTCTGGGCTATTAGCATGTTTTTATAGTTCAACTTTAAGGTCTGCTTCTAAAACACACCTGCCTAGGCACATGTTTCCTGACTAGTCTCACGCTTGTTAACCTGTGGGCTGCTGGTGCAGAGGCTAACATGGCCAGTAGATGGCAGCGCAGGACCAAGGAAAAGCTCCTGGGAGCCGGGCCACAGCTTTAATTAGCTAAAAAGCAAGACAGGTACGCGTCTATATAGTTTTTGATTTTGTAATTTTCCTGACCAGCCGTTGAGGGCAGATGTTTTCATCCTTCCCCCAGTTGAAATATCAGAGGAGAGGGAATATCAAGATGCAATCAATCACTGGCCACGGCACACCCCCCGAACTTAAGTCTTGCAAACATCATCAGCTTGTGCCATCTTAGAAACTGCTGCCTCGGAAGGAGGCATGGAGCTATCAATTACTTCTAGGGCTGCAATCCCCTCTGTCCTTGAAAAGCAAGCCAGCTGACTCTATGGGTGCGATTAGGAGACGGCCATCCTGATGGGAGGCTGGCTTCTTTGTCAGTGTCCTAGAAGTTGATCTGGAGCCCTAGAGGAAGAAATTAAAGATCGGCTTAAATTTGTACCTGATGGCTAGACCCCTGGAATGAATTACCATTAGCTGGTCAGCAAAGTAATTGAAACATGGGAAGGCTGGAGGAAAAGAGAAAAAAAATTCTTAACGATGATTTCTCCTCTAGTTGCTTCCTTTGTCCTTTGAGTGAGAAAAGCTTGATGTGAAAGAAGCTAGTATATTTTCAGTACATTGTATACGTTTTCTCTTTTTACTTAGAGTGATCTTCAAATTAATCTGTGTGTCAGGTAGCCATGAGCACCATTTTACAGATGAGGAAAACTGAGTCTCAGAGACATTGGGTAACTTGCTTAAGGTTTCATCATGATGAAAAAGTTTCAGGGGAGATTCAGACCTCGATCCCTTGTCATTTCCTTTTCTTCCCCAGCCTCCTTCATGGACAGAAAGGGCTTCTAAATAAATATGTGCTGTCTCCTTTTGTATTCTGTTCAATTTCTTTATTCCTAGTCTTCTTATTAACTAACAAAATAAAAACAAGAGGTGCTGTTGGCCATTATATTGGCAATGGATTGGTCTTAGTTAAGTTTACTGGAAGGAGAGTTCCAGATTTTAAAATCACACTTTTAATATAAACTAAGCCCAAACATCACTTGCTAATTACACAGAAATAATACATTAATTGCGGAATATTTTAAAAACATAGAAAAATACGGGAAAGTAAATTGATCTTACCACTCAGGAATAACAACTATATTATTTGATGCTTTCCCTTATGTTTTTCCCCAAACCACCTGTAATGTTGACAAACAGCGTTCATACAGTGTTGTGTTTATATTCCATCATGTAAGCACCTCCTATCTCAATGTTTTTTTCCTTAGAAACACCATTTTAGTGGTTTTGTGTCCTCTCCCATTACGTGAATATTTCCTAATGTTTTTCAGTGATTCCTCTGATTTGTATACTAGGTTGACTCCAACTTGGGAGAAGTAGGTTCTCTCTGGCCTCTGACAGAAGATGCCAGATCTTAACCAAAAGATTCTTTGAAGATGTTTCACATACCGATCACTGGGCTATGTACGCGGTCTGCATTGTTTTATTTAAACCCTGCAGCAACAGCTGGGGCTACCACTTCCTCACGGACTAAACGGAGAGAATATGAAGGAACAATTCCCTTCAACACAATCAGGCGGGTTTCCACCCATCCCAGACCTGCCACTCCAGTTGCCAGGTTCTTGTCACTCAGGGAGGTCTCAACCAGACCAGATAGTGGCGGGGGAGGGGGCACCTTTGACAGCAATCAGAAGGCTTCTTTCCAAATGGGAACTTTGCAGACTCTGCTGGGCTTATTCTGAACCTTTGTCCCTCCCCTTTTGCTCTGCGGATGCTTTGGGAAGCCCCGAGGACCATCCTGAGGCACACAGATGACAGCACGTCCACGGACCACCGTGCTCAGGCCTCCCTGGGACCTAGGACACAGCTTGTTTTTGCATAATTTAAGCACTACATAGTTTTGCCATTTAAGTTCTGTGAAATTGGTGTTCTCCCATCCATGAAATTATATACATCTTGGGAACACTTGCAGTTACTAAAGGGGTGAACGCATTCTTCAAAAGGGGGAGACAACACGTGTCGATAGAGCTTACCCCAAAGAGCGCCACTCCCTCTCCTGCCTCCGCGACACAGAGACAGGCGTTTTCTTTTTAAATTCTATGGAAAGTGAACTCCCAAGTATAAGCTTCCCATCACATATCCAGCTGCAATTAATTCCCTTTTCCCGGTTTCTCCCCATAACCCCCTCTCTCTGCCTCCCTTCCACACCTCAAGACACCCATGGAAATTGTGGGTCATGTAGATTTCATGTTCTTTCTAAACCTTCTCCAGACTGTTGCTACTCGTGTTTTGGGTGCCTACGACAATGATAAATAATCTTCCAAGAAATGTTTTTGATTGAATAATTTGTATGTACGTGATTTGCACTCTGTGTGTGTATGTGCACGCAGATTCTTCTCATGATGACATGATTTTAAATATTCCTTATGTAAACACAAATATTATATGACATCATACAGAAATGCTGCTAAACTCTTTTCACTAATCTCTGCCATGTTAACATATAGGATGCAGATATCTGGTTCCTCAAAGAATTGGACTCAGAGAAGAAACACATTTCTGTGACTTGGGGCATTTATAGAAACACAAATTAGAATTGACACCCTCTGAATTCCTGGTTTAAAGTCGGGGATAATGGTTACCAAAGGGGAAAGGTCGGGGGAGGGATAAATTAGGAGGTTGGGACTAACATATACACACTACTATATATAGAATGGATAATCAACAAGGACCTACTGTATAGCACAGGGAACTACATTCAATACTGTGTGATAACCGATATGGGAAAAGAATCTGAAAAAAAATAGATATATGTATGTGTATAACTCAATCATTTTGCTGTACACCTGAAGCTAACACAACATTGTTAATCAAATATACTCCAATATTAAATAAAATAAAAGTAAATAAAATTAAGTCAGGTGATAATCTGTATTAGTCAGGATAGGCTGGTTTGTGCTACAGTAACAAACATACCCCGATATCTTAGTAGCTTATCCATTGGAAGTTTCATTCTTGCCTCAAAAGCCCACAGCAGATACAGCTGCCCTCCAAGGCAGTTCTCTTCCAAGGGTAAATGTCAGGATTCAGGCTGTGTCTATTATATAGCTATACTTATGTCTTATATGGCTTTTTTGCAGGGTTGTAGTAACAGGAGAGGAGAGGGCATTGAGAGCTCACACCTGTTCTCTATGTGTCGGCTCAGAGTTGTCACATGACACTCCCACTTACTACCTATGGCCCAGAACAAATTACGTGAGCCCAACCTTGCTGCAAGGGAGTCTGGGAAATGTGTGCTCGGGAAAAGCAGAATGAACTGGGACTCAGTAATCATCTATCATTTATCTCCGCCACATTGCAGAATGATCCTCCCGAGCATAAGCTTTAGAAATAGAAGATGCCACGTGCTAACAAAAATATTCTTTGCAAACATACTACATGGCCTGCGCTGTGCTATGCACTTTACCTGCATTATTTCAGGTGATGCTGTAGTGGTGGGGATGATTATTTTCTCCAGGTAACTTAGGAAGCACTAGCAGTGGGTACACTGGGATTCAAACTCAGGTCTACCAGACCTTCTATCTGCAGATTCTTGACAGAGAGCTGAAGGACCCCAGACTTATCCTCTACGGCTGCTTGTGTCTGGAATTGTTATACAAACTGGTTGTAGGACCTCTGGCTTGAATGGTTTTCCTGTTTTTGTACATGTTTATAACACCCATGAAGTGATAAAATAGACTTTGAAACATAAGGAAGGCAATTTTCTTAAGACTTATCCTCCATATTTATTGTATATGAAAATCGGGATGTATTAGATGTGGTTAATGGATAACTTTTTGTTTTACAAAAAGAAAAAAAAACCTTTTAAATGGTAACTTCCTCGCATGCATTTAAACACATTTTATTTAATGTGCAAAATAATTTTTACTGTTACATAAGTGATGCTTATCAGAGACCTGTCTTTCCTATAAAGCGCCTCAGCCGGTCCATGGCAATGTCCATTATAAATTCTATGGAAGGGTTTCTGTAGCAGAGATATTCCTGAATGTAGACACACTCGCTGGGGACAGTTGTCATAAATGTCTCCGGAAGGACTTTGGTGACATGTCCGTCATTCACATTGTGTTTGGTTCCTTGCTGCAACTCCCACGGTGTGGAAATAAACAGACAGCCCAGCTATTTTATTTCTCCGTCTTCGCAGACTCATTGCCCAGACCTCCTGAGTGAGGGCAGTAAACTTCATCTTGTGCAAAGTGATTAGTCTCTGAACGCGGCTTCCCTTTGGGTGGTGCTTGTGAATGTGAGTGTGTGTGGTGTGTGTGTGTGTGTGTGTGTGTGTCTGTCTGTCTGTCAATTGAGAATCAGCACCTATGAGGTATAAGAGTTGATTGGTCCCCAGAGCATATGGGCAAGCTGATAGAAAATTAGTTTGGGGTATTGATGATAAACAAGTTAATCGTCTTTAGGTAATCTTTTGAAAACAAAGCTTGCTTTATTTATTTATTAATATCATTTTTTTCCTGTAGGGAATGATCCATGACTGAAATAAAAATGCTTAGATTTGAGCCTCTAGCTTATAAGGATTTTAATAATTACCCGTGGCTTAAAACACGGGCTAATTCATCAGCAGTTTACTTTAAATAACATTACTCTCTAAGAAGAGATTTCATTCTGTCTTATTGGAATTCTGTGATGTGGAGAAATAATGATAACGCACATGCTTTTAAGTGTACATAGAGTGATAACATCACCCATTCAATATAGAAAGAAAATCACGTACAGATCTGTTCATTGACATAAATTGACATGAAAAGTTATCATACTTAAAAAAAAACGGGAGAGATTTTTAAATACAGAACGATAGTGCCTCAAATAGTTTAACATTAAAGAAGATCAACCTGTTGGTTTTAAAAATGGTGTATAAGTGAAAGACAGGTAAGAACTCAAAAATCATCCTTCCAAAACTATAACCATTAGATACTAAGATAAAATGCATCATTCTTAAGACAGACTAGGCAGAGATGCATTGATTGATTCGTTGGTTGGTAGTCATAAACCTCTGTTGTTAGCCAATTATAGTCTCATAAGATAGGGGTTGAACCAAAAAAGATATTTCCAACCCCAAGATATTTCAAGTTTGTTTTTCTTGACTTTAGAAGGAGGATGAGTCAAGAAGTGTACTGTCTTGAGACCATCCTTTTCCTTCCTATAAACTCACATTACTGAATTTCTCCCCCTCTGGACTCTGAAACATAATCAGTGGAATTGGCAAGGTTGGGTTTCCATTTTCACCTCCAGTTAAATCTGTCAACCTGTGATGAGATTGGTTAGGAATCATCACGAAGCAAAATGTTTTCGAATTTGTGGGGTGGAAACAGGTACCAGCCCGTGCAGCATCCATTCATGTTGTTATTCATGTGACATCATGTTCATTCCGATTGTTACCAGGAAGATGTCACTTTGCCTTGTTAGAGGTTGGAGAAGGTAAAAGGGATTGGGAATCTCCCAATCATGTCTTTTGTATCAAAAAGAGCTACATGTCACTCACATCAGAAGATGATTTCCTGTCCCTATAAAATTATTCTTGTGGTTCCCAGAAAAACCGAATGTCTGTGTCCTGGGGGGTGGGGAGGAAGGAGATAGATTAAACCCGTAATAAATGTAGCTGGTATTTTAAGAATGCTTATTTGGCTGTTACTCTGCCCTCTTCTCTCTTCCTTTCCACCTTCTCTTGTACTCACATCCAAACTTGTCACTTTCAAGACCTATTAGTTCTACTTCCTCGGTACATCTGGCATCCAAAGGCATTATTATTTATTTATTTTGTGTGTGTGTGTGTGTGTGTGTGAGACTGTCACCCAAGTTTGAGAAAACATTTTTTTAAGTTAATGCTGTGGAGCCGGTGTCACATTATGTGCATTATACGTAGTATTTCACATCATCTTTATGTCGACCCTAGGAAGTAAGAATGTGTGCCCCCACTATCCAGGATGACCTAAATGAACAAGTGGGAAGTGATTGCGGCAGGCAGAATTAGAGCACCCAAATGTCCCTGTCCTCAGCTCCAAAGCCTGTGAGTATTTTGCCTTACATGGCAAAGAAGACTTTGCAGATGTGGCTAAGTTAAGGACCTTGAGATGGAAAGATGATCCCGTGGACCCAATGTCATCACAAGGGTCCTTAAAAGCTGATAACCTTCTCCTGCTGTGTTCAGAGGGGAGATGTGACAATGGAAAAAAATTGTCAGAGAGATGTAGCTTTTTTGGCTTTGAGGAGGAAGGGGCTCTGAGCCAAGGAACGCTGGCAACCTCTCGAGCTAGAAGACAATTCCCCCCGACAGCCTCCAGGAAAGAATGCAAGCTGCCTGCAGATGCCTTGATTTTAGTCCAGCAAGATGCCTGTCAGATTTCCACTATACAGAATTATAAGATGATAAATTTGTAATTATTTTCAGCTACTACATTGGTGGTGACATGTTATAGCAGCCACAGGAAACTAATGCAGTGACCTACCTTTCGGGTCACCCAGTGGCTCAGTAGGTATCTGAGCTGTGGTTTGAATTCGAGTCTTTCTCACATGATAGAGCTGATGTGGTTTTCACGAAACTTCACTCCTGTTTCAGCCCTCTTTTCTTCTCACCCTCTTATCCTTGAAGCCATCTGCTATCTGATAACTCTGCCTAGAGTTCCTCCCATTTCAACCCATCCTACTCATCACTGGTAGATTGTTCTTCCTAAAACATTGGAATTCTTGACTACTTTCAGTGACCCCATGGCCTCATAAAGGAAACAGACAGCATGGTTTGACCTCCGGTATCCCTCTCCAGAATTATCTCTCACTTAAATCATTTATTCACCTACCCTCTAGGGAAACTGGAAAATTATTTCTCGTCCATGCCCCACTATGCGCACCACATCTGAACCCCTTTCTTCTTACTGCTTCTTCTATCTGGAATGTGTTTTCCCTGACAGCTAGTTGAAATGCCACCCTTCCTCCAAATCAGAGTAATCTCTCTCTTCTGATCCATTCAAAATCACCTCCAGCACCAGTGTGGTCATCATCATCATGGTGGTCAAGATTATCATCATCCCCATAATCATAACAACCGTCACCATCTAACAATTATTTAGTATTGACAATGAGCCCGGACTCATTTATGTGGATTATCTTATTTACTGCTCACCCATATGAAGAGGACACTATTAGTCTCCCATTTTACAGATGAGAAAATGGAGTCAACTTTAAAAATTACCTATGACAAGCTTAACTTTCTGTGGTAACATGAACATATGTCAACTGCTGAGATGCTGAAATATTTGAAACAAACGTCCGTAACTTGACTCCCAGACTCAGAGAAGAATTTCATCTTTTATATAGGATCACAATGCAGCTACCATCTGTTGAGGGTTTTTTTGCCCCTATTAAATAATCCCTTTTCGGCTGCTGTTATATCATACTGTCAATATTCTGTCCCTTGTACAAGTCTCCAATGTCTGTTAAATTAGAGCAGAGGCTGGGATTGTGAATCAATTTTCTATCCTATTTATCTTGACAAAAAATTTAAGAGATTATCCACCATTTGGAGTTGGCTCAGCGTAATTATGTAGATTATATCCACAGTTTCTCATCCAAATTCCATTATAGAGAGAAGAAGAGGGATCTGGCCTCTCTCATCACATAAAGAATTTATTTTGGACACAAACGGGAAATGTTATCAAAGAATACCTGTTCCAAGGAAATTCCAAAATATTTTGTCACAAACCAAGATGCAGCAACTCACCGAGTCTCATACCTTCCTTCCCTCTGCTTTTCTGTGTTAGCTTTATAATTGCTATTGTTTTCCGATGTAGTAGCAAGATGGGCACCAGGAGTCACAGGCCTGAATCATATCCTCCCAGCAAACTACATCAGTAAGAGATATAAAAATGAAGTTCCAGAGTTCCTCTCATTTGACCAGTTCGGGGCATGGGCTCTCCCCTGCATCAGTCACTGGGATTGAGCACACTGATTGGACAGAGTTGGTCCATGTCTCCACCTCTGGAACCCTGGGTACCACTTACGAGGCAGGATGGGAAAGAAGGCCATCTTTGAGAGCAAGAATGAGGAGTTGTTACCAGAAGCTGGGGGATGGAGGCTACCTAGATCAAAGCATAGGTGTCACTACAGGTAGAAGTATTTGGTGAACTTAAAAAAAAAACTCTAGGCATTCCACAAGATGCATGGGAAGATTTGGTAGTAAATCAGGCAGGCTGTTGATGAGTATGGAGAGGATCATATAACTCTTAGATGACTGATATTTTAGGAAACCCTTGTCCCTGTGGATATTAATGAGTTTTATTAAAAAGAAAATAATAGAGTGGCATAATTAATTGTACTTGGAAACTGTCGGATTAAATAAGTTTCTGTGATGCAAGATTTCTCAGAGCCCTTAAGAGATCAACACACCTATTATGAAACTCCAAATGTGGAATGTGGAATGATGTAACTCTAAATATATTTTTCTTGGATTCTTCTCCTCCCCCCCCCCCCCCCCCCGCCCCCTTCTTCTTCTCTCTCTCTCTAACTCCCTTTCTCTCTCTCTCCAGGGAGAATACCCTTGCAAAGACTCTATTGTGTCCAGCTTAGAGCTGTTACTCAATAAATATTCATCAAATGAAAGAATGACTATTGCTTACTTTGGGAAATGTAGTTCAATAATCGTGAATCTTCTCTCTACATCTTGTAGCAAAGATAAATAACATGTCTCTGATGTCTTTGTTGTAGTGTCCTATTTTGTTTGTTTCTTTGTTTTCCCTGCTTGAAATCTAAGGGTGCTTCTGGTGTGAACGTCTCCATGTGGCCATAGAGCCATGGGAGGAGATTGGATATGGCGAACATGGCCACCAGTCGACTCTTCTTTAGATAATTACATTGCATAAGCTTTTCAAGAGATGGTCCAGACTTACACACACTCATCTGATTTTTGACTGTATGTGCACATAAACTGACAAAGAAATTTACCTTGCTTGAGGCAATTCTTGTATCTAGAAAAATGTGAAAATTGAATTAAATTATAGGTAGAATACACTGGGGAACTCATTATTAAATAAAATTCTATTCTGAATATTTTTGTAGCGAGGGGAATTATTTTGTAAAGTGCATAATATCCTCTAGCTTTTATAATAGGTCATCTAAAAGTGAGATGTACAGTATCAGTAGGTATTGCTATGAGAGACACATAAGGATCATTAATTAAACAACTAATAGTTACAGTATAAATTTTTATCTCTGAAATAAGTGAAATATCCTTGCCTTTTTCATAGAGATTTTCTTTGGAAAAAAATAAGTTTTAGAATGGTGCCTTATGCAATGAGTATTGTTTTATATTGAAACTTCAATCTGTTTTCTTCCTGGTGAAAAATGCTTTTTCATCCTTTCTGAAATTAGATTCGATGTAAATCCAAAGGTAATGAGATTCAGTTTTTCATCGCAGCCGAATTAGATGGAGAACTTCAAATATTTATTTGAGGTTTAATTTGAGTAATTTAGGAAAACATTGAGCTTCCTCATTCATAAATGATGATTACTTCTCTTCATCAAATATTGTACTCTATTCCCTTCTGCTATCAGTGCAGTCGTGTTCAGATATGAATACTTTTATATCTCAAAGGGGATTTTTTTTTTTTCATGTAACTTCCTTGGATTGCTTAACTTACAAAACCTTTAGAAATAGAGTTTGCTGTGCCTGTGTTTTGGAGTGTTTAGTTTTATAGGGGAAAAGAGGTGAGAAGCAGAATAACATTTACATTGATTTTCTTTAAGGCTGTGCTCTACTGAGAAATAGTATTTTGTCTTACTAAAGCACATGTTTAAGAAATGGAGATTGCTGTCTTGCAAAACTCCCAAAATAAACTCCAGTGGCTTAAAATGCCTGTAGCCTCTAGTTGATTATAATTCTATACTAAATCAAAAGTGACTGCATTTAAAAACTTCCATAAAGAAAAGCTTAGGCATTTCACACTATTGCTTGGCCAATGCAAGATTCTTCATTCCTTTCCCTTCAGAGCTTCCTCCAGGTAATGAAAAAACAAAGCAAAACAAAACAAAACAAAAAAAATATATGTATATTCCATGAGGATATTTAGGAGTTGACTAGAGTAATGAGGCTTCTGCCTTGGTGGTGATAATATCGTAGTCACTGTAACAGTGGCTACAATAGTGGACTAGATTCTTAGTTTTGCTACATCTTGTGTCTTTGCCCACCGACTTTATTCATGACTCTTGACTTTGCTTATTGGACTTGCCAGAGAACTTCATAGTAAGCATTCTACCAACCAGGAATCCTTTGGGTGCAAGTGACAGAAGCCCACTCAAACTAGCTTAGGCATAAAAGGAAATACATTGGTTCATATGAAAAGTCCAAGGGTGGGGACTTCTCTGGTGGTCCAGTGGTAAAGAACCTGCCTTACAATGCAGGGGACCGGGATTCGATCCCCGGTCAGGGAACTAAGATCCCACACGCCGTGGGGCAACTAAGCCCATGTGCCACAACTACTGAGCTCTCACGCCTCAACTGGAGCCCACGTGCCGCAAACTACAGAGCCCACACACCCTGGAACCCACACGCCACAACTACAGAGGCCACGCACCCTGGAGCCTGCGCGCCACAACTAGAGAGAGAAAACCCACATGCCACAACTAGAGAGAAGCCCGCATGCCTCAATGAAGACCCCACGTGCCACAACTAAGACCCGACGTAGCCAAAAATAAATAAAATAAATAAATAATAAATCTTAAAAAAAAAAGTCCAAGGGCGGTACTGACTTTAAGAATAGCTGAATCCAGAATCTCAGTGTTGTCCCAAATCTAGTATTTCACGATCGTACATCCGTTTTCCCCTGTGTAGCCACCTGATTCATTAATACTGGACTGGTTTGGGTCAGTTGCTTACCCCTGAACCAGTTGCTATGATGGATGCTTGGAATATATTGAAGCACCAAGCCAAGGCCATTTTCTCAACTTGAAGCTAAAGAAATAGGGGTGACCCATCTAAAACAGAAGAAGTTTGGGGTGATCCTTCGTGAAACAGACAGTGTCGTCAACAGCAGGCAGGGAATGGATACCGGACAAACCACCACAACAGATGTGTATGAGAAGACCCAACCTCGATACTGGAAGATGTCCCTATATAACCCACCTTCAGCCATCTCCAGGGGTGCCATACCAACCCCAGATACTAGAAAATCAATTCTAATCAAGTGTAGGATGTGGCCCTAAGACTAAAGTCTATTATTCATATCTGTTCTATTTAGGAACCAACCAGAGAGTCCGTTGGTCCATGGAAGGTACTCAATAACTATGTCCTGACTGATCGTCTTCCTTGGTAATTGAACTAGCTAGAATCATCTCTTGTCCCACAGAACACTGCCTGTGAATTTGGAGTTATTTCAGCTCTTCAGGGATCGTAAAATATGCATTTCATTCCTTGTGTATTAGGAGCTGGAAGCCAGAAATCCACTCTATTTTTTCAACTCCCTTAAAATTTTATTTTCCCTCCTGCTCCAATTTGACCGCCGGCTCATGTAAATATCGTTAGGTAAAGAACGCAGCATTAGGACCTAAACAAATTGTGTGGTGGTAATCTGTTTCTGCATCTAAGCCGGTTCAGTTTTTCTAAGATTTACGGGAATGTGGTAAAACCTGCATTCATCCTCAAGTGCACCATTTTTAGAGCACAGAATGGATGCTTCGGCTACATAAACTTGAGATGCTTAAGTAAGAGTATTCCTCCGAAGTCCTTTTGTGGCAGCCATAACCCAAATCTGTTCCATCAGTATCTCTTCCCTGGTTGGCCCCTGTCTTTCCCGGTGTGCACGTACCATGTGCTCTTCCTTTTGTCTCTTCAGATTTTTGTTTGCTCTTCTGAAGTCCTCATCATCAATTAATATTTGCTGGGGGCCCGTAGGGTCTAAACTGCCACTTCTCCATCTGTTATTCACCAGTGCAGATGTGGTGGTCCCACCCCTTTTTGGTTTGAATCACATTGTTATATGCTATTTTCAGCATCTCCCACCTGCTGTCTTCCAAGCATTCTCAAATCCCACACCTTTGTTCTGCCCTGTTGCCCTCCTCCACAATTTGACTTTCGCAGCATTACACAATGGTGAAAGATTTAGATCCCGTACTCAGACATTGAACTCTAGCTCTGCTACTTTCTAGTTTATGTGACCTTGGGGGACTTTTGGAAGCTTTCTGACATTTGTTCCCCTTATCCATAAAAGAGGCGCAATGCATGTGTCTACATAGATGGAGATTCTAGGGCACGGAATGATGGTTGTGAAAATTAAGTGAGATGAAAGGTAGAGAGTGTGGCATAGTTCCTGGCACTCAAACATTTTTGAGTATTTAATACTCAAAAATGGACACTTTTTTGGCTATCGATGGATTAGAATGGGCAGGTGAGTGGCAATCATAATCAGCGGGCAGCCATCCTCACCCTTAGTAGCAGCATCTTCAACCCGTTTCAAAAGCACATGCAGGCACCTCGTCATGTCAGTTTTAAAAACGTTTTTATCAGTATGGCAGACAGAACACTGACGACCATCCTGGTGGACATTGGCTTTGCACTCTCCTCAAGTTCACTATGTTCAGGTTCCTCCCCCATAATTATCCTCCCTCTTCTTTTATTTTTAAATTTTTCCTTATTCTTTTAAAAAATGTATTGTATTGAAGTAGAGTTGATTTACAATGTTGTGCCCATCTCTGCTGTACAGCAAAGCGACTCAATTATTTGCATATAGACATTCTTTTTTTATATGTGTATTCTTTTTCATTCTGGTTTATCACAGGTTATTGAATATAGTTCCCTGTGCTATACAGTAGGACCTTGTTGTTTATCCAGTCTATAATATGATAGTTTGCATCTGCTAATCCCAAACTCCCAATCCATCCCTCCTCCATCCTCCTCCCTCTTCTTTTAAAATTGCTGTAAGGACCAGCAACTAAAATAAGATTCTCAGTAATGATCATGGTATATAAGTATTTTTTTCTATGCAAAAGCAAAGGCTTCAGCCAAGACAGGGCTGCTTGTCTTTGCAGGAGAAGCCTGGTTTTAAAAAGCCAAGTTTGGCAGTATTAACTGAGTTGATTTCAGCACATTATATAATGTGCCCGTAGCCCGTACATGCTGACTGGTCAGGCACTCAGGTAATAAACACCAAGCGAGCGATATGTCATAACAGACAAATGGGCTCTTTAAACTTACAGTGGGGAAAGAAGTGTTTTCATTGGCATGGAGACTTATCTGTCAATCGGCCCCTGCCCCACTCTAATTATGGACATGGCATTGGGTTGCTGTCAGGGATATAAAAGGAACCACCAGACATGGCCCTTGCTCAGAAGGCTTTTACGACCAAGTTGGGAAAATGAGGCATAAAGAGATGAACGCATACAGACGCGGTAAAGGAAGACTTATGATGGTTGTCTATAAGTGCCACATGGGTGGTCCAGGCGCTAAGTATAGCTATTCTGCCACTAGTCCTTCAGTTTGGGCTCAAAGGCAATGTTAAATTGGTGGACAGGTACAAGTTTTTCTGAGTTATTGAGTCAAAACATAATTTGCCCTGGAACATAGAGGGAGCTAGCTGTCATAAATGTTTTCAGGGTATCCTTTCCTTCTCTTATGATTGGCAAGAAAAACTTAAAATCTCTCTCTCATCAAATACCTCTCCCTCCCCCACTCCAGCAGTCCCACACAAACTAGGCAGGCGCCTGGAAATCATAGAGGGGTTTCCCCAAGGCCATTTGCTTCCTTATGAAAGCCAGAGTTGGGGACTTACTCAGTTTTTCCATTTGGGTGGAGGATATTGGAAAAGCCCCACATCCCTCATCCCCCTGTCCCAGGCCTTCCTCTCAATAGATGAACCCAAGGCTCACTGAAACGAGAAGCAAGTACAACCATCAGGGACATATTAAAAAGTGACCATAAATAGATTCCTGAAGCTAGTCACCTGATAAGACAACACCTTGAAACTCAAACTTTCATTATTATTACATTTACCATATTTTCTATACAATGTGTTCATAAGTGATTAAAAGTCCTGAGTAAAGGCACTGAGAATTTATGATCCATCGAGCACTGCAATGAGGACTTGAAGGTGTATTTTGAACGCTCTAAATGTCCTCTTTGCTTCCTTTACTAGTCATGTCCTTGGACTCCCCAGGCCTTGTTGTAGGTTGGGTTCTTCAGAAACAGACGCTCAGAAGGCTTTGCGTGCAGGATGCTTACTAGGGATGCACGTCTGTGAAAGAAAGACATAGGGAGCGGGTTTGGGCAGAGGGAGAAGCGGGGCTGTGATGTGAGCCCAGCAGAGCCAATAAGGAGCCCCAGAGTGGCTATCCTGTCTGAGTTTCCCACATTGGGTTGAAATATCTGGGCCTCTATCCCTCACCCCTCTCAGTCATTGGATGCAGCTGCCCTGAGAAGGGTGTGACCTTGAGCTAGGAGGCTCTGTGCAGCTGAGGCTGACCCTGGAGGACCTGACAGCTGTGGTTGCCTGCTGACCTCACACCCCACAGCTGGGCAGCTCATCTTGCCGTGAACGGGTGCCTGGGTGATGCATCTCTGTGTCTGCTACCGTCTCACTAACTCCATAAAGTGGGAAGACAACCGTCCCTATTCCAAGGAGTTGTCGTGAGGATTAAATGAGATTTTATGTTTAAGCTACTCAGCCCAGTAGCTGGAGGGCTTATTGTTCAGTAATCCTTTTATTTAAACCTGTACAGCAAATACTGTGGGGTTTTTTTTTTTGGCCTTTTAAATACTTTAAAATTAACTTCTTTGATAAAATGTACATAACGCAAAATTTACCATTTTAACCATTTTCAAGTGTATTGTTTAGTGGCATTAAGTACGTTCACATCGTTGTGCAACTGTGACTACTGTCCCTCCCAGAATTTTTCCTTATTTCCAAGTGAAAACCTCATACTGTTAAATACTAAGGCCCTTTTCTTCCTTCCCTCCAAGCCTCTGGCAACCGCCGTTCTACTTTCTGACTCTGAACTCATATAACGAGTCTACCTATAATATATGGTACCTCATGTAAATGGAATCATACACTATGTGTCTTTTTGTGACTAGCTTATTTCACTTAGCATAATGCCTTCAAGGTTCATCCATGTTGTAACATGTATCAGAATTTCCTTCCTTTCAAAGGCTGAATAACACTCCACTGTATGGGATATACCACGTTTTGTTTATCTATTTATCTGTCAATGGACAGGGGTTGCTTCCACCTTTTGGCTGTTGTGAATAATGCTATGAACGTAGATGGGCAAGTAGATACTATTCTTTTTAAAAAAAAACGGTTTCCAGCTTTACTGAGATATAATTGATATATAATATTGTGTAAGTTTAAGGTATACACCGTGTTGATTTGGTACATCTGTACACTGCAAAGTGATTACCATTTCAGAATTAGTAAACACCTGCATCCTGTGACATAATTACCATTTCTTTTTCGTCGTAAGAACATTTAAGATTTACCCTCTTAGCAGTTTCAAGTGTATAATATAGTATTATTCACTATAATCACCTTGCTGTACATTAGATCCCCAGAATTGTTAATTTTATAAACAGAAGTTTGTACCCTTTGACCAGTATCTTCTTCGCATTTCTCCCTCTGCCTGGCCTCTGGTAACCACCACTCTGTTTCTCTGAGTTCAGCTTTCTTGATTCTCCATATAAGTGATATACTACAATATTTGTCTTTCTCTGACTTATTTCACTTAGCATAATGCCCTTAAGTTTCATCCAAGTTATTACAAACATCAGGATTTCCTTCTTTCTCATGGCTGAAAAAATATTCCACCATATGCCATAGCACATCTTCTTTATCCACTTATCTGTTGATGGACACTTAGGTTGTTTCCATATCTTGGCTATTGTAAATAACACTGCAACAGATGTGGAGATGCAGATATCTCTTTGAGATCAAGGCAGGTACAATTTTTCATCCCATTTTCTAGATAAGAAAATGCAGCTCCAACAGATCAAGGGACAAGGCTAGCAACCAAACTCATATCTGTCCGGCTCTAAGTCCAAGCTCCTGACTGCCGTCTCTGTCACCTTCCTTCTTTGACAACTATGACGGATAGCCTGGATATCCTCTGTCAAGCCCGAGGCTACGGGAAGTGACAGCTATTTCACGGGAAAGTTGCTCTGGCTTCCCCCTTCAGCAAAGGGAATTTTTCAAGGCTCTGTTGCCCACCTTTGATGTGAACCCTCTCTATTGGTCCTTTGCCCTCTGATTTCTGTCTCATTGTTCTATGTCTACCTCCTTGTTGAGTTCCTTCAAGCTGAGGAAATCTATCATGCCAGGCACTACCCTTACTATTCTAAATTCTTAATTCATTTAAGCTTCTGACTAACCTGACGGGGCAGGTATTATTAATATCATCCCATGTTGTGTGTGACGCAATGGAGTCACACAGAAGTTAAAAACCTGCCTATGTGCACACACAGTGGCAGAGGTGAACACAGTTTGTGTTCCACACCACTATACCATGCTGCCTCTCGGACCGAGACAGAAATTCAGACCCACCTGTAGACACAGCATCTCCCCAGCCGAGCCTAGACACACATAGCTGAGGCGGTGCTATCATCCTGAGTCTGCTCTAGCCATCTCTGTCCACATGCTGTAGCTGGGCTTAGGTCTTCCCTATTCACAGCGTGCTGAGTAGCAAACCTGGAGGCCATTGCAGCTGCCTTGGTACTCTACAGCCCTCTTGGGTCTGGAAACTGTTAGAGGAAGGCACTGCAGACCGTCTGTGATATGGCTGCTTCTCCCTCCACCTAGCTGGAGCCAAGAGGTGGCGGGGCAGGGAGGGGGAGAGAGAGAGAGGCTGCCTACTGCCTCTGTATTTATCCCAAATCCATATATTATTTTGGAACATTCAGTATTGTAGAAATATGCAAAGGGATAAATCACTCCTTTTGCCATCTGGTCTCTGAGAACCTTCCCAAGAACTGTAGCTTCATTTAATTTTGTTGTGTTCCTTTCTCAACCTTTTTGTGCTTTCCATCATCTTTTCTTGGCTGCGTTTTGGGGTTTGTTTTGCCTTCAGTTGCTTGCTCCTTTCACTGTTTCTGGGTTTTACTTTTTAAAAAGAAATACCAGCTCTCGTTAGTCAAAGTTATGCCAGATTCTTTATTTGGCATGGCACTACCTCATGGCTATTTTTTGACCTTCATCTGGAGCCTTGGAGTGATGTGTGGGTATTTTTTAATGCCCCAACCAGAGGCATCAACCAGCTTGATGGTCGGTAATGAGGAAGCAGTAGGACCCTGTGGTCTTAGAATTTCTTGGCAGTGCCTTTATGGCAAATGTTTCCATGAGATGAGCATGGTGGACCAAGCCGAGGCATTGCTACATGGTTCCAGAGTCCTTTTAAATGAACAAATGGGTTGGCACTCATCTAATGGGACTACAAATCCAGCAAGGTTACTTAGAACATACTGCGCAAAGGTTTCTCATTGTTTGAGCGGGAGGTTGCAGATAAGCAAAGGAAGAAGGCTAGATGATGATTTATTTAGATAATGGATAGGAGTTGGACATCAGTAGGAACTCATATTTAGCCTCCTATAGACACAGATGCTTAAGTATAGAAATATTTGTAGATATGTCTATATACATGGATTAGTATGCACTTATATTTTCTTGCTCTGTCAGCTAAGAGGAGCTAGAAACAATGATACCCCAGCAGCAGTGAGCACACTTAGCACCCAGATCTTGGTTTCTAATACCATTCTCCAGTAAAGGGAACAAGGGCTCCTTGGAGAAATGACTGCTTTTAGGACCGGGATGTGAAATATACAAGATGAGCCTAGTACTGAACATCTTATAGTTCAAGAAAATAAGGAAATGCTCAAAACGACAGCAGCACAAGCACCATGGTGGAATATGTCATAAATGGGAAATAAAGAGGCTTGACATGAGTTAGATGGATCGTCACTGACCCCTTTTTACTCTTATTAAAAACTGGGCTCTTGGCACTAATGGCTGACTTAAATACTCTTCGTTGTGACGGGGTTTATGCTGGATATCATTTTGTTGCTCATGTGAGTAGGTGGGACGTGAGTTCCTCTCTTTGGGTTCACAACCACAGTAATGTCCCTGGGCTCTCACAGCCCAGTTTTGGAGACCAAGGCAACTTGAAACGAGGAGAGTGGAAAATAAATCACATTTCCGAGGAGAAAATCAGGTCGTTGCAACTCAATTATTAATGTGCAGAACTGTGATGTAATGTAGCAGCCCAATTAACAGGTGTCTCTTGGGGAATAATCAAGGCTTAATTTGGCATGATAATTAGTAACCTGCCCTCCCAGCTTTGGATGGAGGCCCCTGCAGGACAGCCTGATGGCTGGTAATGAGGCAGTATCGCTTACTTTGCAGCCATGTTAATTGTATCTTTCTGTGCATGGGGACAAAACAGATTTACCTGTTTCTAGATCCTGGGATGTGCCACTGGTCTAATAGAGCTGTGCTCATTTTCTGGTCTTAACAACCCTGGCTTTGCTGAAGGGCAGCACTGTTACACTTTTGAGATTTCTTTAATTGGCTGAGTTGTTGTAATGGCTACACTTCAGTCTTATTTATTTATTTGTTTGTTTGTTTGTTTGATAGACTGGGGGGCAGAGTTCCAGTTTTATAAGACATGTGGCCAGAGTTGACATGTTCAAAACAGGAAATTTGTCCTGTTTTGTGTATCTGTAATAATGGGTGACCACAGTCACCCTGGCATAGCTGTCTATCACCTCCATGTGTCCCAGGGCACTCCTGTTTGTTACAATAAGATGCTAGATGTGTGTATAGTCACAGAAAGCAAAAACATGAACAATTACAACAATTACAAAAAAAACCCATAGAAACACAGAGAGAAAAGAAAAAAAACACATTACCTCGAATCACCCATCAACTGAGAGATATTAGCATTCTGGTATAATATTTTTTAAGTTTTACACACACACACACACACACACACACACACACAGGTCTATGCCCATATAACTATTGATCCAGATATGATTTCTATCTGCAAAATTGGAATTGTAGTGTACACACTATTCTGTTAACATGTTGTTTGCTCTTAGCAACAGATTTTGAACTGAACCCACACCAGCTTATCCTAAACTGTCTTCCTCTGAAGTTTGGGAGCTGCTGGTCTATGCGCTGAGAATTAAGCTGATAAAAGCCCCTATTTTCCCTGAAATCATATATTAAGAACCATTTTCCTTAAACTATACTTTGGAAAAAGCTCTGAGCATCTAGAGGGCTTTCCCGTTTTTGTTTTGTTTTATTTGGTTTCGCTGTTGTAAGCATCACTGCAGTGAACATCCTTACATATACATCTTTGCTATATCTAATCCCTAGAAGAGCCAGAGGTCAAAGGGCATGGCTATTTTAAGGTTTTGGATCAACTTTGGGGAATTGCTGTCTCCCGAAGGTCAGGTGCATTTACAAAGCCACAGGCATATGTGAGACTCCCCTCCCACTGCTGCTGTGAAGTACATTTTTAATTCCAGGTTCTGCAACTTTAGTGGTGATGTAGGAGGCCAAAAGAGAAAGTTTATTAAATTCTTATTTATGTATTCAATTTGCATCAGGCTCCCCCCCACCCAAGCTCGAGGCACCGCACGGAGAACATCAAGCCTGTAACTCTTAGCTGTGTTGGTCTGAGAGAGAGGCCAAGGGGAGATGGAGGGGAAGGGTAAAGATGGAAGGAACATGCTACACTGCAAAGTAAAATCTCAGAATAGCTATCAACTCAGGTGGCTGAGGCTCATTTGAGGTACTTTCTCAAAAGCCTAGGTCCAGAAGGAAAGCTCTTTTTCATCCCACTCTTGATTCCCTCTTGCATGGGTAGAAGGAAAGGTCACAGTGAATTTTTGTGTTTGTTTGCTGCCGACAGGCATCTGGCCGAGCAGGTAAGTTGGGGTGGAAGACCAGCCCCACCTTCTCTCACCAAGCCCTGCTCTCTTGTGTTGAGTTTGCCCTACAGAGCCCCCCTTCTCTATGAAGCCTAGTTATTGTATGAGCTGCAGAGACCCCCAGGATGATCAGGAACAGACACACATGCAAACAAGCAAAAACCACTGTCTTTCCAGCTACCTTGAGGTCATCATCTGTTTTCTTACTTTCCTATCTCTTTTCTTCGATGACGCGGGAGTGAACTTCTAAAATGATACGGTTTTGTAGCTGACGTTTTTGTGAAAAACGTTCCTTTCCCCAAACACCACCCGACGAGGGCCCGTTAAGATCTTTCCGCCACGTTCCTCCTGCCCCTACGTTGGACAATTCCACACCAATATTTTCCCCCAACGATTTAAGATGCTCTTAATTGCTTTACTGCAGGGAAATAGAACACCTTTTAAGCCAACAGCTGAGCGATTTGCTATGACAATTCTGCCACTATGCATTCACTTAATTTCCAATTAATCAAACGTTCAATAAATCATTAGTATAATTACACCTGCTCCCATCTTTCACCCCAGCACATTAGCTCAACTCAGACAGCCCCCCGGACTGGCTGTGGGGAAAGTGCTCATTTGTCTGTCCTGGCTGGGTGCACAGCCTCACTCCCCGTGAGCCTTGAGAAATGACGGGTAAGAAATTGTAATTATTTCAGGCACCACAAGTTTGCTTGGTTTCCTTCTTCTCTGCTTCTCGCTCCAGTGCATCCCCAACAACTTAAGCCAACATCAGAACATCCTAGTAGCAGTGGCTGGTTAATTTCAGCAAGTTTTTTTTTTTTTTAATCATTTTTATTTCCCAACTGTGCCTCTTTTCTAATTACACCATGTCCCCAGGTGAGCGGTAATTCCCTCATCACCATATATCTCAAGCACAGATTATTAAAATAATATAGCTTATGTCATATAAATGTAACAGAAAGTATCTTAAAGATGCTTTATTGAAAGCTGGTAAATTGGTTCAACAGATGAATGTTTTAAGGCCTGTTTTTAAAAGGTTGCACGAGTATAAACCCGCTGAATTACTGCTGCAGTTTTACACGAGCGGATGCAATTATTTTAAGCATCTAACTGTGCAAAAGACAGATCTGAAAGGGAAGGAGCTAAATTCTCCGAGATTAATTAAAGGGTTTCATTTTGCTCTTGATTTAAAAATAAATTTCAAGCACGCATCACTTGTTATTCTCTTGAAGAATTTGCATTACAGGGTTTTAAAAAAAAACGAGAATGTTAAGCTTCACGAGTTCTCCGTACAACATAGCTGGCAGCTCGTAAAAAGAAGCGTTGACCTATTGTTGCAAAAGTGTATTCTCCTACATATATCTTTCTACTTTTCCATTTGTGAAGGGTATTAATCTTAAAACTCATTTCCAATGTAAGATGGTGCATTTACATGCATTTCCCATAAGGTTGCTCCCGATTCGATCTATGCCCATTGATTTAATTTCTTCTACCTCTCAGAGCCAGTGGTGCTGAAGGGTTTATGGTAATTATAGTGTTGTGGGTTTCAGTGGAATGGTTCCCTGGTACCTTAAGTGTGGGTTTGATTCTCACTAAGCTCACCCAGCCCCGGAGACACTGAGGCAAATAGCTCTGAGGCCGGGAGCGCACAGGCCAGATCAGAATGCTGGCTGGTACACAGCCCAGAGGCAAGGGGCAGCCGGAGAGCGAATGGCCCAGGGCCACTGGCCAGATGGATCGCTGTTCTAAGGGGTCCCTTTAAGGTGAATCACTTGGTGATTTTGTGAGTTGGCAGACGCTACAGCCACCTGTACTCACCGCGAAATGAGACACGGGCAACCTAGCGGTCTGAAATATGCTGCTCACCATTTGAGGGATGGCAGGGTGTTGCATGAGGCGACGTGCCTAAGGGCATGGGATGTGGGGAGGCAACCACAGCCAAAAATACCCTGGAATTTGAGTTGGACTGAGCAGGGTTCAAATTCTAAAAACCAAAATGCTCATCTAAAACAGCACTGGCCAATAGAACGTGATGCATGTGTCATTTTAGTTTTCCTAGTAGCCACATTCTTTAAAAAGTGCAAAGAAACAGGTGAAAATGCATTAAGTACAACAATATATTTCCCTGTAGTTCACTATATCCAAGGTATTATCGTGTCAGAGTTAATATAATATAAACGTTAAGGAGATAGCTTACATTCCTTTTTCCATACTAGCTCTTTGAACTCTACTGTGTATTTCATACTACCAGCACCTCTCCTTTTGGACCAGCCACATCCCAAGTGTCCAGGAGTCACCCGCCTCCTATGATGGCTGCCATATTGGATGGTGCTACTCTAGCTCATAAGTGATCAGGAGATTCCCAGCTGCAAGTGAAGGAAACTAGCCTCAAATTAGCTTCAGCAAGAAAAGACCATTTGATTTCAATGTAACTGAATCTAGAAACCCAAACGTTGCCTTCAGGAGAGTTGCCATGTATAGGCTCTGGTTGCCCTTATGTGGACCATTAGATGGTAGGAAATTGACCCTTGGCAACCCCAAGCCTATGTGGACCTTAAGTTTGTGACCCCAGGGGATGAGAGAATATCTTCCCCGATAGTTCTGGCAAAAAAAAATTCATTGAGTAAACAGACAGGCTTAGCTTGTATCACATGCCAGTGAGTACTCTTTCCAGAAGAGAAGGAAAGGGGGTGATGGCCAGATCCGTCAAGGCTCCATAGAGTAAACAGGGACATCCCCCCGAAAAAAAAAAACACTGTTGCATCAAACCACACATACCCACTGCAAATGCAATAACAATCTGCTTTAAAAGTTACCTTAAGAACTGCTCAGGCCAGAACTTTGGAGTCGTTCTTGATGCCTCTCTTTCTTAAATATCGTGCACCTAACCTCTCCCCCAGGAAATCCTGTTAACTTCCACATATATCTAGAAATATCCTCCTTCCCACCACGGGGGCCATCGCTGTGGTTCAGGTCCCATCATCTCTTGCCTGGATCACTGGTACGTCCTCCTACCTCTACTTTCACTGAGGGAAACCTCTCCTCCCCCATGCCTTCCATCTCACTGAGAGTAAAAGCCATTTCCCACAAGGCCCCCACGCTCTGATCCCTACCAGCTTCCTCACCTTGTCTCTTGTTACTTTTCTCCTCACTGACCACCGCCCCCCTCCCTGCTACCCTGGCCTCCCTGTCTAGACTCGGTCCTCCTTCGAGATCTTTGCAGTTGTGTTCTCCTCTGCTTGGAGAAACCTTTTCCTGCTACCTCCCAACTTAGGTCCTTACTCAAATACCACCTTCTCACTGAGCCTTGTCCTGCTCAAAATTGCATTGCCTTTCCCTACATTTCTCACTCTGCATTCTTGCTTTTTAGCTCTTGCATTTGGCATTTATAACATAACATGTATTTTAAGGATTCTCTCTCTCTCTCTCTCTCTCTCTCTCTCTCACACACACACACACACACACACACACACACACACACACACACTACATTGTAAGCTCCTGAAGGCAGATATTTCTGCTTAGTGCAGTGTTGCTGTGCCTAGAACAGATTCTTTCGAGATGCTCCACAAATATTTATCTAATGAATTACTGATGTACTTGGAATGTGGAAATATACAATAAAGAGTAGCCATCATCATTATTTGTCATCAGAGGCTGTTTCCACATACAGTGAGGATAAAAAAAAAAAAAAGGAAAGCTGCTATGAACATGTAAGTGCCAGTGCACCCCCCGCCCCCATCCACAGTCTGGGTCTGCTAAGTATTCATTACCACGTGTGCCTGACACCACATTTTTGCAGTGGCACATCTGTCCTAGGCGTGGATGGGCTAGTCTGCCTCGTGACTGGGCCACCCTCATAGCATTTGGAAAGTTTTACTGGGCACCATCCTGAGCCTTCTTCTCATCCTTCTAGAATTGTTTTTCCCCAGCCTCTCCATTTCAGTGGATGGTATTATCGTCTCTCCAGTCGCCCAGGGCATCATCTCCAAAAGCTCAACCAAGCTCACACCCAAGCCTCAGTCCAATGCCTTCCATGGCTGGAAAACATAATTTAATCATTCATTCTTGCATTTATTTTTTCAGAAAACTTTCATTGAAGTCCTGCCATAGGATAGGCACTCTGATAGGCACTGCAGTCAGAATACTTCCTAAGAATCACTAAAAATATGCCCACTTATCTCCACCCCCTCTTTCTACTTCCTGGGTCCGGACTCCATTTTGCAGGTGGACTATATGCAGTACCTTCCTCACCAGCCTCATGTTCTCTCTCTATCTTGCTTTGTCTCCTGCCCAGACCCAGGGTGATCTTTTCCTTCTCACCTGCAACTCTGATCACATCACCCCCCTGTTCTCCAAGAGTAACTCGGGGGACTTCCCTGGCACTCCAGTGGTTAAGACTCTGCGCTTCCACTGCAGGGGGCACGGATTTGGTCCCTGGTTGGGGAAATAAGGTTCCACATGCCACACAGTGCGGCCAAAAAAAACAAAAGTAACTCTCCCTCACTGCTCATGCGGTTGAGCCCCAAAGGCTCACAGTAATCTTCATGATCTGGCCCCTGCGAACCTCCCTATCTCTATATCTCACCAAACTCCTTTAAACTCTAAACTCCAGACCAGGGTTGCTCACCCTTGGCAGTATCTATATTTTGTGTTGGGTCATTTTCTATGGTGTCCTGTGCATCATCGGAGGTCGAGCAGCGTTGCTGGCCTCCACCCACTAGTTACATCACTCCCCGGTTGTGACAACCCCAGATCTCCCCAGACATTACCGAATGTTCCTTAGAGAGCAAACTCCTGCCCTTGCTGAGAACAACAGCTTCCCCCACCCCAAAAAATAGAAATGTCAGTTTCTTAAAAATACAGTGTTCTCCCTTGTTTCCACACCACTGTTCAACCTTTCTTCCTTTCTCTTTTCTGATCCACCTCCTTACTTCTGGCTGGTAACTCCTGCCCACCTTTCATAGCTCAGCTCTAACAACACCTTCTATGGGAAGCTTTCCTGACTTCTCCCCAGGTAGCAGGGATACGGCAAGATCCTCATGGCCCTATGGGGGAGATCAGTCTTAGAGTGGTGCAGAGATAAGTTTGATCAGACTTAGAGACACATTGCATATGGGAAATATGGATAGGAAGGGGCCACCTTCCTGGTGGTTCAGTTGAGTCCCCCATACACAGACCTGAAAGAAGGATTCATGTAAAAACAATTTATTGGGGAGGAAATCCTTGCAGTGGTGGTGGTGGGATGGTAAAGTGATACAGAGGAGAGAAGGTGATGAACAGAGTTTGTTTTATCAAGCCACTGACCACTTTGTGTAACTGGAGTTTAATCCCACTGTAGGAATGCATGCAACCACGTAGATATACACCATAGAGTTATCCCACCTAAGAGCAGGGGAACTGGGGTATTTATACCCCAACTCTCCTTAGTCATTGGTTGAGGGACTGTGCTTCTCCAGCATTCCAGGTGGGCAAAGCAGTTTCATCATCTAGCAAAAGAAATTCAGGCATTGAACATGAACACATTGAATATCAGGCCAGCAAGCACTGACATTGTAAAAGTGAGGCTATCTGTGTAGGGCATGTCCCCCCCATGTCTGCTCCACATGGTGACTCCAAGGTTTGGAGTCTACAAAACTGTGAGATGAGCAGTGCCATTTTCAAAACAGAGGAACTCATCAGGAGAGCTGGCTTGTTTCTTAGAATAACAAATGCTACATCCTTGAGAGGTTGCCCTTGAGGTTCTGGTGGCAGTTGGACTAGGGTCTTAGAAGGCAGCTGAGGATGAGGAAGCTAAGAGTGAAAACTGCGGCTGAAGAATCTAGGTGTGGAGGCATCTTCGTGGAGATGGTAGTTAAGCCTTAAAGATGGAAGAGGTGGTCATAGAGGTAGAAGGTATGTGGGGGGGGGGGGATAACTGGAGAAGATTCTGTAATTGGGATTAGCTTTGCTACTTCCCCTGAGCTCTGTGTGCAGCAGTGGGGAGTGGGGATGCAGCGATGCCTGCCCCTGGGGACTAAGCCGCAGCATTTCCAAATAAAGACGTTTCACAAACACTCCTTAGGATGAATTTAAGGGGCTAAACCTTATCACTCACACACACAGAACAGGGAACCTTTCCCTGAGGCAATGCAGGAGAAAGTTTTACACTTTTTAAAACCCTGTTCTGTTGAATTATCTTCAAAAGTTCTTTAGGGTGTGGGACCAAGATGAGGAGGGACAGATGGGGTTAGTGATTTTGAATGCTACAGCTTTATCTTGGTGCATTATAAATATGTGATGCTATTTAATGTAGCAAGCCATCAGGTTAATAAACAAATGATTGCCAAGTTTGTAATTGGCAAGGAAGGAGGTTATAATCTGTAAGGAGCTTTGTGTCCCAACCAATTTATTCTCTAACAGAACTTCATTGCCTCCGTTGCAGTGAACTCCCAAGGAGTCAAGCGCTAAAAACCCAGATTGGCTGAGCTTGGTTTCTCTAGCGATTTTTCCTTTTTTTTGGCTTCTTCTCCCACCCAGATAAGACACTTGGAAAACCCGTTTCTTTAAAATGCCGCTGTTCACCTGGCCTAGTAATGCTTGGCTTGTTCTTTGTGGGTGGCTTTTATCCTGAGAACTGGAAGGAAGTGAATTGCATGGCAGAATTCATTTTAAATCCTTGTAGGCTACGCAGAATCGGGAAATAAAATGGTGTGTTTCATGAGAACGTTAACTAGTACTGTCCCGGTAGAATCTTAGCAGAGTATGAAGGTGCCTTGGGATTAAGGTTCAGCCTTAATGCCTGTCCTCCTAAACCTGTGTCCTTGGTCCAGGGGTTAATGCAGGGCTACCATGCACAGTTGTCCAGAGTTCCAGTTCCCGACTCGAGGGGGCGCTATTTATCTCACAATCTAGGGGAATGGAGCCACTACACTTGTGTGAGCTCGCCGTGCTCAACTGCACATGGTGGTCCTGGTGAAAGGATGAGTTCTTTGGGGAATTAGATTGGCCTGAGGCAAACCCCACAAAAAGAGTGACCATGGACGGGTTTCTTCATTTCTAAAATGGGGATTATAATACTCTTCCTCATAGCATTGGTGTTAGAAATGATGCAAGAAATTGCCTTTGCACATACTTTCCCTTTGCCTAGACTACCCAACTGGACAAGACCCTCTTCACCTTTCCAGATCCACCTCAGATACCATCTTCTTGGTATTTCTGGTAGCCAACCCCCCGCCCCAGTTCCCTCTTCTTTACTACATGTAAATATACATATGCAACTGGGAGATTAGAAGTGCCATTAAAGGGTAGGGTTTTTTTGTTTTGTTTTGTTTTGTTACGTTTTTGGTTCATTGTGTTTCTCATATTTTGTGGCCAACTCTACTTTCATATACCCTTTTCTGCAGCTAAAATCTGATTGTTTAGTTGTTTGCTTGCTTGCTTGCCTGCCCAGAACTTACTCTTCCATCCTCTGCGAATGGAACCCATCTTGGAATGGTTTGAGCAGCTGCACTTTCCCTTCTTAGAGTCCCTGTCATTCAGACAAGACTGACACCTCCCTCTATACTCATGGGTATCTGCCATGACTCGGGCTTGTCCAATCAGCAGTTTCCATTTCTCTGGGCCCGGTGATTGGTTCACCAATGGGCACGTGACCAGCTCTATCCAATGAGATTTGTTCCTGGAAAGAAACTCTTTTTCCTGGGGTTATGAAATGAATAGGACTCTGGCTTCGGATATCTGATGACCATGTTGTAGTACATGGGTGCCGTAGACTGAAGGTTTGCACCCCTGCAAAATTTATATGTTGGAAACCTAACCCCCAAAGTGATGATATTTGGAGATGGGGCCTTTGGGAGGCAATTAGGTCATGTGGATGGAACACTCACGAATGGGATTAGTTCCCTTATCAGAAGAGACAGGAGTGTTTTTGGGTTTTTTTTTTCTCTCTCTCTCTCTGCTCTCTACCATGTGAGGATACAAGGAGAAGGTGGCCGTATGCAAACTAGGACCTGGGCTCCCACCTGACATCAGCTCTGCTGGTGCCTTGATCTTGGACTTCCTAGCCTTCAGAACTGTGAGAAATAAATGTTTGTTCCTTAAGTCTGTAGTATTCTGTTATAGCAGCCTGAATGGACTATGACAATAGGGAAAGCCAGTCTGAACACAAAACAAAATGTTATAAAGGGGGCTTTCCTGGTGACAGAGTGGTTGAGAGTCCGCCTGCCAATGCAGGGGACACAGGTTCGTGCCCCGGTCCAGGAAGATCCCACATGCCGCGGCGCGGCTGGGCCCGTGAGCCATGGCCGCTAAGCCTGCGCGTCTGGAACCTGTGTTCCACAGCGGGAGAGGCCACAACAGTAAGAGGCCCGCGTACCGCAAAAAAAAAAAAAAAAGTTAAAAAGATATTCATTTCTGAGGTCCTTTGAACGTTGGCACCTGTATCGACATGAGCCTGAAGCCTTGAACTTTTCAGTTTTGTGACAAATCAAACCCCCCCCCCCCACCTTGCTGTGTGTGTATAAGGTAGTACTAGAGTGTGTACCCTCCAATGGAGTCTAATCTACTAGAACGTGAACATTTTCTGAGCAGGATGGTGAATCTGCTTGACACCTTTTGGTACTCATTATGTCAAGTTCAAAACTGCCAAACTCAGAAGTTCAGAGGCAGAGAATTCACAAAGAAAAATCGTGCATAGTCACCAGACGAATTAAGATAGCCTATGAGCCTGAGACGTGTAAGTCATCTTTCACCCAGAAATCTAGTGATTTTTATAGGTCACATCCCAGACAACTCTCTCTGTCAGCTTGGCAAGTGTCTTCGGAACTGACAAGTGATAAACCAGTTGAAAGCCCCAGGCATGTGGTTTGATTATTGACGCTGCTGCTGGACCAGGGATGTGCCATTAGCATATGCTGTGGGGGATGTGAGTCTGCACATGGACCCAAAGGAAAGACTGGGTTCTTTAGACATTCCCTTGATTGACCCAGAGGGAGAATGGCTTCTGCCCAGGGGGTCCTGGAGTCGAAGGCATGAAGGTGTGTGTCTTTGTCTTCGTTCAGCACCAGTGACTAGTCCTTACCCAGCTGGTGGGTATTTTCTGCAGAAAACCTGACCACTGAGTTCCTTGCCAAGCTATCTCAAACCTTCACCTTCATCGTCTTATCGAAAGAATGTCACCGTACAGAATTATAACAGCAGCTAATATTTATTTTTTGGTCCTTTCCATGTAGCAGGTGTGTTGGAACTATTCCAAGTCCTGGGGATGAAGTGGTGAATGACACCGACCCATCCTTGTTCTTATAAAGCGTATATTTTAGTGGGAGAGATTGATGGTAAAGAAGTAAGCGGATATGTGAACGTGACAGTTACAGGTTTTGATAAGTGACGTAAAGGAATCCATACAGTGACGCAATAGAGTAATTGACGGTGGTGATAGTTGGTGGTGGTAGGAGAGGCCCATCTTCAGAACAGTTAGTTCCAAAGTGAAGCCATTTTGGAGGAGGTAGCCCTTGAATGGAGACCTACAGGTGACGGAGGAGCCAACCAAGGATGATTCAAGAAAGGATGAGCCAGGCGGGGAGAACAGCAAAGGCGAAGGCCCTGAGGCTGGAAAGGGGTTGGCATGGTGGAGAAGCGGAAGTGAAATCAGTACTTCTGAAATACAGTGGGTGAGAAGGAGAGGTGTGTGGGATGGAGCTAGAGACAGGAGGGGGTCGGCTCATGCTGGGACCCATACAAGTGGTAGGAAACTTGAGATTCATTCATGAGTGCATTACCCTATCTGCTGATGAAGTAGGTGCTCCCAAAGGAAGGAGGATATCGCTGGGTGGCAAGACTGTGATTCCCTAGTTCTTTTTGCCGGATCCATCTACTTCACCCTGACAGGCTGCCGCCATGATGTGAACTGGTTTCTAAGCTACAGATGGACCCCATAGAAGATGGGGCAATGCCTATTTAACGTAAGTATCATGAGGGTTACAAAGAGATCATGACTGTAGATCTCTTAGCTCAGCAAAAGGCAGGGTCAGTGCATGATAAATGACGGGATGCGTCCTCTGCTGGATGCCCAGTCTCCACTTTGCATAATTTTTTACAAAATTTAATTGTGGTAAAATACACATACCATGATATTTACCAGCTCAACCATTTTGAAGTGTACAGTTCAGTACTATTAAGTATATTCACATTATTGTGTAACCAATTTTCAGAACTTTTTCATCTTGCAAAACTGAACATTTATACTCATTATAAACAAGTCCCCGTATCCTCTCCCCCAGGCCCCGACAGCCACCATTCTACCACCTGTCCCCACGAGTTAGATGACTTTAGGGACGTTGTGTAAGTGGAATCATGCAGTGTTTGCTTTTTGTGACTGCTTTGTTTCACTTAGTGTAATATCCTCGAGGTTCGTCATGTTGTAGCATGGGTCATATTTCCTTCCTTTTTGAAGGCTGAATAATATTACATGGCATGTATATACCACATTTTGTTTATTCATTCATCCCTCAATGGACACTTGAGCTGCATCCACTTTTTACCTACTGCGAATAAAGCAGCTTTGAGCATGGGTGTACAAATACCTCCCTGAGACCTTGCTCTCAATTTTTGTGGGATTATTCCCCAAAGTGGAACTGCTGGATCATATTCTAACTCTAATTTTTTGAGGAACCGACATATTGCTTTGCACAGTGGCTGAACCATTTTACCTACCTGCTGAGAGGGCACAAAGGTTCTAATTTCTCCACATCCTCGCCAACACTTGTTATTTTCTTTTCCTTTTTTTTTTTTTTTTTTTTTATTTGTTTGTTTATAATAGCTTTCAAAATGGTAGTGAAGTGTTCAGGGCATGTAATCTTGGCTATCTCCTCAGTAAGTGTGCCATTTGTAGAATAACTGGCAACATTTCATTTTCTCACTTCCGTCCACAACTTCCTGGTGAAAGTGGAATAAGCCATTGATGGAATCCTTACCTTGAAAGTAAACGAATGGCATTTTGCCCAGAAGTATAGCCTCCTGTATTGAGTACCATGTTCGTCTGGGGTTTATGAGAATCCCCAGATTTCTTTATAATAATCAAGGGGGGGTGCGTTGAGTTTCCGTGTTGTGCACTTCAAGTCTCCAAACCATACCCATTTACACATAGCTAAAATGCTGTTTCTGTCTTAGAGTGGCACAGCTCATAATTAAATGATTTGCAGGAGCAGTCTGAATTAAGGGCCCCGTGCATCGATACTGCATGAATTATGTAAGCATATCTTCATTTTTACATTATTTATCTCGGTGGCCAGATGGGTACATTGGCTGTAATATTCATCAGAGGAAATCCAAATACAGCTTTGGCACACTGACATCTGTGCCTAGTCTGACCACCCGGGGGCTGGAGTGCATATTTGCGGTTGGGGATGAGGGAGCCCTCTGCTTCTAGGCAGTTCAGGGGTGCTGCAAGTTCTGGTTGTTGATACTTGATTACTCACCCCTAAGTAGCTCCCATCAGTGCTAAGTAGAAAAGATCTGAGATGCAAAGACTTCAGGGAAGGATAGGCAACTTTGTCTGAGTGGTGATGTTGACACCAATATGTTCACAACCCATGCGTCCTGGCTCTTAATACTAGTGTAAAACAGAATAATAGCAACAGCAAATATTTAGGAAGGCAGTATAATACAGTGGAGAGTCCCCTACATACGAACCTTCAAGTTTCGAACTTTCAAAGATGCGAATGTGAGTTCACACGTCCAGTCACGTAATTTAGTTCACATGTCTGGTGTACATTGTCACGTGCGTGCATCCTCTACAAGTGGTTGTGCTTTTGTAGAGTACTGCTGTACAGTACTGTATAGAGTACAGTAGCACAGTGTCTTTATCTCAAGCCCAGGATGTCCGGAAGCAAGCGTAAAGCAGTGGCGATGTAGCTGGTACTACTGTACTTTTCAAGGTACTGTACTGTAAGATTAAAAATGTTTTCTTTATTCTTTTGTGTTTGTTTGTTTTTTATGTATTAGTTGTGTGAAAAGTATTACAAACCTATTACAGTATGGTACTATATAGCCGACTGTGTTAGTTGGATACCTAGGCTAACTTTGCTGGACTTATGAACAAATTGGACTTATGAATGCGCTCTCAGAATGAACTCGTTCGTATGTGGGGCACTTACTGTACAAGTGTTTACGTCCCCCTAAATTTTGTATATTGTAACCTAATCACCAATCTGATTAGGAGGTGGGGCCTCTGGGAGGTGATTAGCTCGTGAGGATGGAGCCCTCGTGTAAGGGATTAGTGCTGTTATTAAAAAGACCCCAGAGAGCTTCCCAGCCTCTGCTGCCAGGTACGGTACAAGATGATTGTCCGCAAATCCTCACCAGGCGCTGGATCTGCTGGTGCCTTGATCTTGGATTTCCAAGCTTCCAGAACTATGACGAATACATGTTTTTATGGTATTGGTGGTATTTGTAAACCATCCAGTTTATGGTATTTTTGTTATAGCAGCCCAAATAGACTAAGACAGTGGATAAATTTGTGGACATTGGGGCTTAAATCCTGGCTCCCCCACTAAGTACTGTGTGGCTTTGGACAAGCAGTTTCCTCATGTTCCTCACCTGGACAATGACATAATACAGGTACCTACTGTACAGAGTGGTTTGAGGATTACTTGAAAACATGCGGGTCATAAAATGGAGCATCATACAGCTGTGGATAAAAAAAGATAACAATTTAGAGGTACCACTGCAGAGTGACCTCAAGGGTCTGCTATTAATGAAAATACAAAGGGCAAAATGCTATATAGAGTAGGTTCCTATTTGAGTAGAAAAAAATACAATTATAGATTGAATTTGTTTGCACATACATAGCATTTCTGGAAGGTTCTACGCAGAAAACTATCTGGTTTCCTCAGAAGTAGACGGCAGTAAGGGGATATCTTCTTTCCTATTTTATATTGTGGACTTTTTGTTTGATGTTATTACGTGACTATCTTAATATTTTTAAAGGCAAGCTTTCATTTGTAAAACAAAGAATGATGTAGAGTAATATACATCTGTCCCAAGTGAAGATATTTTTTTACAATGGAATAGAAACATTTTTCGTAGCTGGTGATGAGCTCACCTAGACCCTGGTCTTTCTACGTCTTTTCGGTCTTAACTTTAGGGACCTGGGTGTCCTGCCCTAGGCTTCACAACCACTGTTTCCCAGCCTCACTCCCCGGCTGAGCAGAGAGCACTCACCCAGGTATAAACCAAGGAGAAAAAGGGGAATTAGCAGGACCCCACGCTGGCCCTCAGCTGAAGGCATGTGAGATGCCTACTTAGCAGTTTGGGAGAAGTGGGTATTTTCCTCAAAGTCAACACTTGAGAGCTCTTCTGAGTCATCAGTTCTCAAACTCCACATCCAGGACATATTTCTCTTTCTTCTGTAAACGAACCAAAAATGTTGAGAAGTCTATCGTTGTAAGCTGTTTTACGGAGCAGTGTATTCTCCTCAAGCATCAAGCTGTTCACACGGTTTTCCTTTTTTCCAGCAGCATTCTTCGTTTGATTTATCAGAGATGATCCTTGGTAATTCCGTTTCATATTGTTCCCTGTATCTGATGATAAACACTTGAGAGAAACCAGGAAATCTATTTTTATATTAAATAATAACACTGCCCCTTTCATTATCCTTTCAGAATTGCAAATCAACCTTGCTCTCTCCGCGAAGAGAGAGGATCTAAGATTTTTTTCAGTGTTGACTCCTACATCATTATGTTATTCAGTGTTAAATATAATAGGACTTTGTTTTGCAGAGCCAGAAGGGGGCAGTACATTTCCTTTTTTACTGTTATTAAAACCGAATCCAGGTTTCATGCATAGAAAGAGCTTACCTGTTTTCTCTAGAATTCGACCAGTTTTTCCCCTGTTGAGGGAAATTTTTGAGCTTCATTGTGACTCTGGCTTTATGTAATAGTCTCAGGCTTTAATTAGAGTCCTTCCAAATTACTTCCTGTCAATGGACAAAAACAAGTTTTCCGCTAGCAAAAGATAACTCCCCCACCCCCACCCCCACCCCCCACCTTGTAAATGAGACAAAATCATGACTTGTCTTCAACCCCATCTAGGTGACGGTGGAAATGCTAGCTAGCAGATAAACTGAAATCAAAGTAAGTTGCTTTGGCGTGCGCAGGCTCCGGTAAAAATTGAGAGAAGAGAATGATGCCTTTAAAGTAAACAGCCACTGTCCTTGTAATCTTCCACTGCTTCAGCAAACGCGGTGATTTCAGTCATGCGTGCACGCCCAAAGACCAAGTTAGCAAGGAGTGTTTGGATTGAAACCCTCAGCGTGCAAACATGCTTTTCTTTTTCTATGACTCCTTCTTCCTTAAACTTGTATCTTTGAATACCATTAGCTTATGTAATTGCTGTGTTCCCTACCCGGGTACCTAATATATCTGGCTAGTTTTAAGGAACGCCAAGTGTTCTCTGTGGGATGACTTGGGGGTGGTTTGGGAATTATTATTGGCTGCGCTATAAATGTCTGGGAAGAGAAACAGAGGACACACCCAGGACACAGTTCACACCTCCTAATGGCACAGCCTGTGTGCTACCCAGACTGGGAGGCAGGGCAGACCCAGAGAAATGACTGCACACAGCGAAAACTCATCGTGCCTTTCAAATATTTGGATGGATATATGGCTATACATAGACCCTCGCAAGTCACAACTCCACAGAAGGAAGAGCTCACACTCATTTTTCCCTATAATTCCAACTGGGCATCTCTAAAGGATATTTTCTTAAGGATCCAAGTTCTCATTAGTCTTCATTTTCCAGTTGTTGCTTTTTTTCATTGTTCCCGCGCTTCCACCTACACCAGATGGAGCACAAAGCAAAAATTAGATTATATACAAATTGTACGCTGACTTATTAGCCTGAGCTAGGACTCTAATGAGGGGAAAGGAAACAGTGTAAACAGCTCTTGGGAGATCTCTTTGAGTGGAGTTCGGCAGCTACACTGAGTTTCAGTGTGAACTGGGGCTGGGGGTATGCTAGCTCCTGCTTCCTTGAGGTGGGAATGAGGAATGCGTCCACTTACAGATGCCCCGGCCACTTATCTCACAGGTTGACACGTGTAAGCACCTCCCTGAAGTACCTCCTTGATTTCAGTAGAACCCATCCGACTTTTGCCTTGACGGGCAATTCGGTCTTCAGTGTTTTCCATTGTATTTTACTTTGTTTCTCTGTCCCTCCTCTGATGGCCTGTGAGCAGGCTTATTCTTAGAGTATCAAATTTCATGATTTCCTTTTGAAATCGTACAGCCTGTTTTAGAATCCCAGCTGTAGCCCTTAGGCACTTAGAGATGGAGAGAAGAAAATTCCCTCAGGTCCCTTTAACTTCCTCATCTGTAAAATGGGGAGACTGTACTCCTTCTGCCTTCATGAGTTTGTTCTGAGACTTATATGAAATAACACAGTCGGGTTATTAGCATCGGGCCAGCCATACCCTAAACACAGGGCAATCCAACATTTTCTGTTTATCCTTCTATACTGTTGTTCCCTGACTTTTTCTTTATGCTTTTTGGCAAATTTCTTCAAGCAGTGCCACTTCTGACGGTCACATCTGAAGCGAAGCTTCTACAAGACGACTCTGGTGTCATATTTTTGCCTGTAAGCAATTTTCGGCTTGGGGAAATACAAGGTTGCAGTTTACTCATCAAATAACTAGAAAACATAACTTTAGCAAATTTCTCTCTTGTGTAAACAGTTAAAACCCTTTCTCTCTCCTTAGAGAGGAGGCAAGATTCCTTGAGCCCAACTGTATTTTGAATGTTTCATAACCTTGAAAATTGTTCATCTCTATGAAGTAATCCTTTTATTACATAATATAAAGGGAAGATAAAGTTGTTAATTCTCGATGCATCTGAAGTGGTGACATGCAGCAAACAGCTCATTATCCCTCATACAAAGCATGATTGCTCAATATAGGGAAACATTGCTTTCACACGCTGCCTTATATTTGAGCTTCCCCATGCTGGCTAATGCCGGATATTGATTCTGAATAATTCAAATGGCAATAAAATTGGGTTTTCATGACAGTCAGTCAGAGGCATTTTATGTTTAATGCTCAATGGAAGAAACACAGTGTCTTCTTACCTTCTGAATTTCAAAGCCATTAAAGTAATGGTAGGTCATTAAGCTAAATTTCTCTGCGTAAGCGAGATAGTTAATCTAATTCAAGTTCCATTCAAAACAGTGGCGTAGAAGAACTGATGAATTTTCAGTTAATCCTGTACGTGTGTGTGTATCTGTGTATACATGTATGTATGTACACACACAAAGTAGTGCCGCTTTTACCAGCATTCATTTCATTTAACACAATCAACAAAGCGTATGGGGATAACTTTAGATATTAGTTTGATCCTGTTTTTCAGATATTCTCATGGCCTCAGATATGAGTAGCTTCTGTGGCAATGGAAATAGTAAACTAAGGAGCTTAGTTTTTTATATGGTTATTCTGATCTCTTCTTTCTCAGCTACCACTGCAGAGTAGAATTGCCTGAAATACATAATATTATACATTTCAGAGACAGAGAGAAAGGGAGAGAGTCATCGAGCCCCAGAGATTCTGACTTGATTTCTCTAAGATCGGGGTCTGAGCATCAGGGTTTTTTAAAAGCTCCCCAGTTGATTCTACTATTCAGCCTGGAGTAACAACCATGGTGAATCTAATTCACTCATTCACTCATTTATTCAAAAAATTGCTTATCAAGTGCCTGCCGTGTTCTACAGTCCTGCAGGTGTTCTAGTGGCTAACAAGATGAGCAGGGTAGTCTCCAGGAGCCTTCAAACGGGTCCAACAGAAAATTTTAAAATGCTGATGTAGACCGCAAAACCAAAGACAATGTCTGTGTGCAGCTGCCTGGTCAGCCTAATACTTCTGCCTCTAGGACTGTTATCAAAACCCTAGAGTGGGGCTTCCCTGGTGGCGCAGTGGTTGAGAGTCCGCCTGCCGATGCAGGGGACGTGGGTTCGTGCCCCGGTCCGGGAGGATCTCACATGCCGCAGAGCGGCTGGGCCCGTGAGCCATGGCCGCTGGGCCTGCGCGTCCGGAGCCTGTGCTCTGCAACGGGAGAGGCCACAACAGTGAGAGGCCCGCGTACCACAAAAAAAAAAAACCCTAGAGTGCGATTTGCTACTGAAGGGTTTCTGGCTGTCTGCAGAGTTTACTTCATTCTGTTCTAAGTTAAGACCTGTAAACCTTAATACAGTTGGGCCCTCAATCCGTGGATTCCACATTCATGGATTCAACCAACCATGAATCGAAAATATTTGAAAAAAAATTCCAGAAAGTTCCAAAAAGTAAAATTTGAATTTGTTGCATGCCGGCACCCGTTTACATAGCATTTGCGTTGTATTTACAACTGTTTACATAGCATTTACATTGTATTAGATATTATAAGTAATGTAGAGATGAGTTAAAGGGTACAGGAGGATGTGCTTAGGTTATATGCAGATGCTACGCCATCTTCAATAATGGACTTGAGTATCCCCGGACTGTGGTATCTGTGGGGATCCTGGAACAAATCCCCAGCAGAAAGCGAGGAATGACTGTTTATGATCACAGATGTGTTTGTTGGAAAGTAAGAATATATGTGAAAGCAGAATTCTGCCTATTTGCAAGTTGAATTGTAAAGTCATCTTCTGTGTTAACTTAGATCAGGTTGTTTCTACCTCTGTGAAAGAGTGATACTTCTCACGGTTAAGTGCTGTTACTTGTAGAACAAATGAGGTTTGGGAGAAAGCTGTTCAGAAGAGAGAATGGCCCCATGATGTGTCTTCCTAAAACTTGCATGGAATGCCTCACTTTAAGAAGAAACAATGGCTTATCAAAACCTCAGGTCTTACTTAATGTGTTGACAGGTGTTTCAAATTCTTGAGCATTTTCCTCCAGGAAACAATTTGGAGGGTTTGGGAATAACCATGGAGATAATCTTAATGCTCTTTAGAAATGCCTGGGCTGTATGTTGAAAAGACATTTTTTCCACCTCTGCAATCCCTGCTTGCTTAGATTTGAGTGTTTGCTTCCCTAAAAGAAGCCTAAATAATTATAACTCTTTATCTGTCTGGAGAGGAGAAGCGGGCGTAGGAACAAAGCCTGAAAAAATATGAAGGATTTTTATGGGAAGATGTAGAATCGTTCGCCAGTGCAAACACTAAAAATGGGGGGGAGCAAAGGACAGTGAGAATTCATTTGATCTCACTTGTGTTCATTTTAGAACATGAAACATATCATACAGTAAGCAGTAAGTATGTGAGATCCATATATACAGTCCTGAAAAAGGAGTTGGATTCAGGAATGCTAGCGATGCTATTGGTGGCCAAGGAGATTGATCATTTTGTGGCAAATTTCCACTGATGAGTAAGTAAGAACTTTTACATGACGTGCCGCTCTCCTGGAGTCCCCAAACTATTTTCAGAGTCATCATTAGAGACGCTAAGACCAAACTGACTTTTAAGTGGATTACGGAATTCTAGAGGTAAAAGACACTTTAGTCGTTTATTAGTTGTTTCTCATTCCTGGCTGGGGATCAGAACCACAGGTGAACTTTGCTCAAGATGCCCAGACCCCAGCCTGTTTTCCTGAATCAGAATCTCCAAGCGTCTAGAGATTCTTATCTTTAAAGGTCCTCAGTGAGCCTTATTATGATCCAAGAACAAGTATTTAAGAACCACTGGCCAAGTTGGAACCTTTTATGCTACAGTCAGAAGTTTCTATCTTGCAACCCAGATCAGAAGCCAGACTCTAGATTCCTATTTTAGGAATATCCTTTGTCTTTCAAAAACTGGTTCTATCCCTCCCTTGGAAAGCCTGAATTAGAGGATGATACTGTGGGAGTGCTGAGGATGGCCAATGAGTTGCTGAACGGGGCAAGTCCACAGGGAAGAAACAAAAGTCAGATCCTAGAGGACTTAATTCAGATGCTCTAGTCTAATGTGAAATGGTAAAATAGATCAGGAAATAGAGTCCAGCACAACTAAGAAGGATCTGGAAATATTGCCACAATGGTGGGCAGATACTATGGTTGTGAACCGTTGACATCCAGTGCATGGCTATACTTTAGAAACAGGGAAACAATGACCCAAAATTTCCACACTGCAGAAAGCTGCCCTCCCCACTTCTGTCTCTGGGCTTGCCATTTCCCTCTGCTCCTTCAGACTTGGAGCTGCAGGATCTCTATCTCTCTGCCTGAGGGCATTTCCCAGGATTATGGCAAGTTGCTTGGCTTATGTCCCTAGGAAACTAGAACTGTGAGGGAATTAACACCCCAGCAAGCAGCCCTGAACCAATGACTCTTGGGAGTTGGTGTATAAATACTCCAGTTCCCTCACCCATGGGTGGGAGGATACTGAGGCATGTATTTTACAGGTTTCCCCACATTGTGTAGCTGGCTTCTTAGTGAACCTTTATTAAAGGATGCCTTTACTTCCCTGTGCACCTTCCTTCCTCCCCTGCTGGGTTCCCTGTGCTCCCAAATAAACTATTTGCTCTCAAATCCTCAGCTCATCTCAAATCCAACATATAGGAATAATGTATGAGGCTAGCCAAGCCTACTAAAAATGAATTGGTAGTTTTTTAAAGGATTCAGGAGAATCTCAGGGAACCCAATTGTGAGAAGTCAAATGAAACTTTAGAGGTCTATTCCTCTTTTCTCCTTCTCTCTTTCCTCTGCTTCTTCTGCATGGTCTCTGTTCTCTTCTCTCTCTATACCTGATCCTCCCTTCTCTCCGAAGGCTGGCTTCCCCTACGTACTCATAGTTCCTGCTTCTCTACAACCTCAGCTGGTTCATTCCTCGATAACAGTGGTGCCAAATCTGGTCCAGAATCCACAATGAAGTACCAGCTCCAGCATTCACCAGCTCTGAGCCCTAGGCCCCGGTTCAAATTCTCAGGCGGGAAGAGAGCCTCTGATCGACTCAGTTGCCCACCTGGGAATGAGCTGCTCTAAGGTGGGTGACCCCCCTGGCTCAGCCACTTTCACTGCCACCCTGGGAAGGGCGACTGAGGACAGTGAGTTCACCAGGCTCGTTGAGGAGCTCTTCCGGGGGATAGACATAGGATATCAATCTAGAACAGAGTTGGCATGACGTGCAATTGCTTTTCATCCCGAATAGGTGAATTTTCCTCCATCACATGGCAAATTATCCACAATGAGTAGTGCACACTAGGTCTGCAGGGCAACAGCCCTGTATGCTAACAGAAGGAAATTGTAGGGAAGGACAAGGTGAGTGCTTAGCATTTATATAGGATGTTGAAATCTTCTGTTACCTAAAGCACATAAGCCTGATTTATGCCACAGGAGAACACACATGTTCTGTTACTGCAGCCATATGTGCTATACACCTACATTTTTAAAGAGTAAATAATGAGTATTTTTTTTACCTTGTGCAACCATTATTTAAACTTTTCAAAACATACTCATATCTTAAGGTCTGTTGATCCATGTGTCCTATTTCATGACAAGTGAAGAAAATACCAATTCTGCAACAAAGTAAAAGCTAATTTTAACCTTTTAAAAAAGAGATCCATGGGCTTCCCTGGTGGCGCAGTGGTAGAGAGTCCGCCTGCCGATGCAGGGACTTGGGTTCGTGCCCCGGTCCGGGAAGATCCCACATGCCGCGGAGCGGCTGGGCCCGTGAGCCATGGCCGCTGAGCCTGCGCGTCCGGAGCCTGTGCTCCGCAACGGGAGAGGCCACAACGGTGAGAGGCCCGCGTACCGCAAAAAAAAAAAAAAAGAGAGATCACAATTTAATTGTAAATAATAAATAAAATTATTTTGAATAAAAAACTAGTTTATTAAGAGATGTAAACCTATAGGGTTCCCTTTGACATAAAAGATGCCAAAAATACATAAATACACACAACACTGAAATACAAATATCAAAATGGGAATAATGAGCAAAAGCAGCCTCTTACCTCTCACATGTTATTAGAAAGTGGGGGGTTTTTTGTTTTGTTTTTTAAACTATGTGCTCGTTAGCAGATGCCAGAGCCCAGGCAAACTCTGTTTTTGAAATTTGGCCTTCAATGTAATGGAAAAAGAACCATGACTTAAGCATGTCTATAGTCCTCCCGTGTGCGGGATGTGCTTACCTGATTTACGCCACCCATGTATCAGAGCAGAGACTGTACCTGTCAGCTAAATCTCCTCAATGCTACAGCCTCCCGAAAATTAAATTTTAAAAGATTTCATCGTGGGTTTTCTTAGTGCAACAGAAGAATTTGCTAAGTCAAGCTAGTCAAATATTTTTGTAATAAACCATTTCATAATTAATATGTAGCCCATATAAATGAAGATTATAACTTACAGTGGTTGAAAACCTGAGCTCCTTTAGGGCAATGAAAATACTCTGTATGATACTATAATGATGGATACATGTTCTTATACATTTGTCCAAATCCATAGAATATGTAACACCAAGCATGAACCCTAATGAAAACGGTAGGCTTTGAGGGGTTATGATGTGTCAACGTAGGTGCATCAGTTGTGACAAATGTACCCCTCGGGTGGGGGATGTCCATAGTGGTGGATGGTTATGTATGTGGGGGGGTGGAGGTGATATGGAAAATCTCTGTACATTCCTCTCAATTTTGCCGTGAACCTAAAACTGCCCTCCAGGTAAAATCCTTAAACAAAACAACCCTCAATCAAAACAAACAAACAAAGAAACCCTGAGTTTGGGAATCTGACAGAGCTGGGTTCTAATTCCACCTCGATGCCTTGCTGGTAGACAGAAGAGGAGGTCCTCACTGCAGAGCTGATGTTCTCCTGGGGTGCGCGGCCAGTGTCCGTTCCAGTTGGTGGTGCCATGTTGTCCAGGGGGACTGGTGGTTAAATAGTCTGAATAGCGTCTTTGCCCAAAGGGTTACAATAAGACAAAATCTATCCAAGAGTTTGGGGGACTCAAGGCTCCGTCCTGCATCATTGAGATGGAGCACATGCATGTGCTTCTTCTTGCCACGGATGTCTTTTTGTTTTTTTTTTTTTTTTTTTATGGTACGCGTGGCCTCTCACTGTTGTGGCCTCTCCTGTTGCAGAGCACAGGCTCCGGACGCGCAGGCTCAGCGGCCATGGCTCACGGGCCCAGCCGCTCCGCGGCATGTGGGATCTTCCCGGACCGGGGCACGAACCCGCGTCCCCTGCGTTGGCAGGCGGACTCCCAACCACTGCACCACCAGGGAAGCCCCGCCACGGATGTCTTAAAGAACTTCCACACAGTCCGCCTGAACGTGAAGTTCCAATCATCTTACTGGCTTGCACAGCCTTCTGCCAGAATTACACAGAGTTCAACAGCTTAATTTCAACTCTTCTTTTGCTTTGGATCCCAGCCCACATCCGTAAGCCTGGCAGCTGTGTGAAGTCTGACCCCTCCGTTCAACTCTCATTGAATGTCTGTAAAGGCCCTTTGTTGAGTACTGAACATTGAAGGGTTTGTATAGATGTATTTGCTTTGTTCAAGAGGAAGAAAAGAATATCCTCTGGGCTGAGTTTTGAATTCACAAGATTGCTAATCATTGATCATAACAGCTCAAATTCACAAAACATTTGTGTTTAGGTGGCCGTTTCCTTGACATGGATTATCTCATTTAATTCTGTCAATAAACCTGGGGGTGAAGGTATTAATATCCCCACATTAGAGAAGAGGACCTGAGTGCAGGAAGTTAAGTAACTCATTCAAATTGCCTCAAAGAGTAAGTGACCAACTGGGAGTTCAGTCCAAGTCAATCAGAAGATTGCATTCTTAACGGCTCTCCTAAACCACCTGGGATGACATCTCTATTACCCAGATGTTCTTACCTCTGGGATAGCACCTGGTCTGTCTCTACAGGTATCTTGTTTGCAAGGAAGACTTCTGCATGTAGCACTCGGCATCAGATCCTCCCCCCTTTCCCTTCCTTCTCTTCCTCTCACTTTCTTCCTTTACTTCTACCCAACAGGGACACATAAATTCCACTTAAAATATGCATAAAAGATTTCTTACAAAATCCGGATCCATAAAACGAAACAGGGGCAACATATAAAGAAGACTAATTTTCCAAAAGTTTTTGATGCCTCATAAATGTTATGAAAAAGTGTCTTAAAAATAAAGTCGGTGATGTATTGCTAGATGTTATCAATAATGAACATGGTCTCTACTTTTATGGGACAATATGCATATGGTTTAGTGGGAAGAGTGTGGGTTTGGGAGTTAAATAAACCTGAGTTCCGGTCCCAGCTCAACCATTAACCAATGGGGTGGTCTTGGGGAGTTCCTTAAACTCTGAACTTGGTTACTCAATCCTGTCAATTAGGGGAATTGTATCTATTGTTCAGGGCTTTTTTTAGGATTAGAAAATTTTAGATAGATAACCTTTCATGTAGTGCATGGTTGAGAGTAAGCCTTCAGAAAATAGATATTACTCACCAGTATTTATTCAGAGCCGTCCAAATGGCAGGTGCTGTTTTCTATTTAACTGTGTCTTGCCCCTTTGGGGTTGCATTTGCCCCAGACACTCAAGCCCGGATATGAGAAACTCCAGTAAAGGAGAAACTATGAGAAACTCCCCTAAGTGGCATGAAAGGAAGGGGAGTGGGCCAGGGTGGTGGTCCTCTCCCACTGTGCAGAACAGAAATCTGAGGAAATGAATCCTGGAACTGGACCATTGGTTTCATAATTCAGAGGCCCTCCTCCTGTGACCACTTGGAATAAGCAGATGGTTGAACAATGAGAGGGCTTTTTTTTTTTTTTGCTATAATTTTTGGAATAATTGTGTTTTATTTCCCTAGTTGATCTGCTCAGGTAGATTAACTTGTTTATTGAAAGGGATTGGGGGAAGCATCAGCATGGTTATTCAAATATTTTCTGACCTACCTAAGAGTTCCTATTGCTGCTTCAAATTATTTTAGCCAGAAAATGGGGGCATACATAGGTAGAAATCACTCGTATGCTGTTAACACAGAAAAGCAGTTTAGAAGGAGAGGTTGTTATTTATATTATGTCTCTGTTTTACTCTGTCCTCTTCAGACTATGTGTGGAATGATTTACTTATACACTGGATTCTAGATGTGGATACACTGGAAAGGGGGAGGGGAGATGGGCAAGTGAGCTACTTGGAGTCTGAAGCAGTGGATTCTGAGCCTGGGTGTAGATTGAGCAGGGAGGAGTGCCATGACTGATTAGTGATGTATGTCACGGGTCAGGCATGGAGGAGGAGCAGCGTCCAAGTCCTGTACCTGCCATGTATCCCTGACCTAGAGACTTTCAGAAAGAGGTGAATCTCCTTTAAACAGTATTCAGTGAGCATCTGCCATGTGTCAGACACATAGTAGGCACTGAAGAATCAGCAGTACATAAGACAGATACGGTCTTCCCTTTATGAAGCTTACAATAAAGGAAATAAGAGAGGCGAAGCTATTAAGGATATTGGCAAGAATTAGAGATATTTGGCTAAGACCAGCAAATGATAAGGCAATATAATTTGAATAGATAAGGAGTTATAATATTTTTGCATCTCCCCACGTTTTTCCTGCAAAAGACCGGTTGCGATTTGCCCTGTACTTATTCATTATTGTTTCTTTTTAGAAGTCTAAAAGTTAACTAGGTTGATCTGTTGTTTAAATTACCAGGCAAAAACACTAGAAGAAATCTTGGGTGTGCATGTAAGCACGTATCACAGTACTGAAACAGAATGCAAATATTGAAAGTTGGAAGAAAAACCATGCTACTTCTCTTCCTTCCCAACTGGCTAGAAACCTTACTGTCTGGTGCCTATCAGCTTTCTAGTGGTCATTCCTACTGACCTCCTGTTTTAAACTGAACTCTGCTTCTGGGATGCATTTTCTCACCTGAGGCTTATTTGATATGAGGGCTCAGCAAAGAAATTCAATTCAAAAGAGTGAAGAATGTTAATCAGATTCAAGATGGGCTGGTTTCTTAATGTCCTAAAGCCTTATGTTGGTTTTGTGTCCAGGTACACAAATGAAGTGTGAGATGTCAATAACAATCCATTTATTAAATGGAGGGGAAGTATCCTATATCATGGCTATTTATATTTCAGTTAGTAACCCCTTTCACCTAGGATATGGTAGACTTTTCTTAAATAAAACGCTTGCACTGTATTTTTTAATGATGGCAGAAGCTATGAGGCCTTCAAAATATTTATGAAATAGGCTAATGAGAGAGCATCCCTTAGCAGAGTGCCTGGCCCAGAGCAAAGTGTTAAATAAATGCCAACTATTGCCTTTATGTATAATAATGTGTCTCTATAATGGAAAACAGAAATGACAAAGGACATTTGCTTTCCTTTCTCCACTAATTCTTAAAAAAAGAGGTTGGAGTTCTAGTTCTGGCCAAGAGGGAATAACAGGGACTAGACTTAATCTCTCAACTTAAATGACTATATAATGGACAAAATGCATGAAACGATGGTTTGCATAACACTGTAGGTCTTAGTCCATGTGTGCTGATATAAAAATATATATATAACGTAGACTGGGTGGCTTAAAAACAAACTGAAATTCATTTATCACAGTTGTGGAGGCTCGGGAGTCCAAGATTAAGACTCCAGCAGATTCAGTGTCTGGTGAGAATCCACTTCATCGTTCATAGAGGACCATCCTCTCGCTATGTCTTCACATGGTGGAAGGGGTTGGGGAGCCCTTTGGGGACTCCTGTAAAAGAGCACGAATCTCATTCATGAGGACTCCACCCTCATGACTAATCACCTCCCAAAGGCCCTACCTCTAAATACCATCACAATGGGGATTAAGTGTCAGCATATGAATTGGGGGGTAGAGGTGGGGAGACATTCAATCTATGGCACTGTACACCAGGCAGTGACAGACAGTGACCCTTGAGAGATAGGGAACAAATGAGGTGAGCCCTACTATTGCCCTAGCTTACTGACTTAAGAGAGTTTGCATGCAGAGAGAAGGAGAACCCAGGTGAAGGCTGGTGGACTCCCTGCACTGAGGGATCAGAACTGGTTGTCCAGGGGACTTCCATGGAGCTCCAGAGGTTAGGACTCCATGCTTCCACTGCTGAGGGCATGGATTCGATACCTGGTCAGGGAACTAAGATCCCACATGCCACACAGTGCAGCCAAAAAAAACCCCCAGAAAACAAAGAGCTGGTTGTTCAGGGACCAAGGCACCTATCATACTTAGGACAGAGTACTAGAGAGGAGAGTCAAAACCCAGGAGATAATTTATAGGCCTCCTAAATGTGTATCTACCAAACAAAAGAGCTGTAAAATATGAATCAAAAATGGATAGAACCCAAAAAAATTGTAGAAAATTCCATACTTATAATCAGAGGCTTAGACATCCCTCTTTCAACAATTGATGGAACAACTAGCTCAGATATCAGTAAGACTAGAGAAGAACTCAACACCAACAGGACGTAACCAACATTTGTAGGAAACTCCACCCCAAAACAGCACAATCCACATTCTTTTCAGGAGCCCATGGGCCATATACCAAGATAGGCCATGTCCTGAACATAAAGATAACAGGAAAATCTCCAAACACTTGGAAACTAACCAGTAAAATTCTAGGTAATCCATGGGTCCGAGAAATCTCAAGATAAATTTTAAAAAATACATTGAACTTAATGAAAAGAAAAATATAACATATTAAAGTTTGTGAGACACAGCTAAAGCAGCACTGAGAGGGAAATGTATAGTATTAAGTGCTTTCAATAAAAAAGCGAAAAGTCTGAAAATGAATAAATAAGCTCCTGCTTCAAGAAAATAGAGAAAGAAGAACTAAATAAACCCCCAGCAAGCACAAATGAGACAGGAAATAATACTGGAGCAAATGTCAGGGAATTGAAAACAGAAAAACAATAAAGAAAAGCTGGCTCTCTAAAAAGATTTTTAGAAAATTACAAACCTCTAGCAAGAGTGACAGGGAAAAAAGAAAGAGGACAATAATTACCAACATCAGGAATGAAATGGGATATTGCTGTAGACCCTGCAGACATTAAAATGGATAATAAAAGAATACTATGAACAACTCTACACACATAAATTTGACAACTTAGATAAAATAGACCAATCCCTTGTAAAGTACAAACTACCACAATTCACCCAATATGTAAGAGATGATTTGAATAACCCTATAACTGCTAAGGAAATTGAATTCGTAATTTTAAAACTTCCCCACAAGGTCCAGATGGTTTCACTGGAGAATTCTACCAATGTTTAAAGAACAATTAACACCAATTCTATACAATGTCTTCCAGAAAATAGAAGAGAATGGAACATATCCAAATTTATTTTATGAAGCCGTTATGCCCTGACACCAAAACCAGACAAAGACAGTATAAAAAGAAAAAAAACCCTGCAGATCGATATCCCTCATGAATATGGATGTAACATACTTGACAAAAATTTGCAAACAGAATTCAGCAGTATATAAAACAATTATACACCATGACCTAGTGGGGAATATTCCAGCGATGCAACACTGGTTCAGTATTCAAAATTCAATCAGCATAATCCACCGTATTGATAGGCTAAAGGGAGACAATCATGTGATCATATCAGTTGATGCAGAAAAAGCATTTGACAAAATTGAAGACCCACCCAGAACTCTCAGAAAACTAAGAATAGGGGGGCAATTTCCTTAAATTGATAAAGAACATGTGCAAAAAACCTATAGCTAATATTGTATTTAAAGGTGAAAGACTGAATGATTTTCCCCTGAGATGGGGAACAAGGCACCTCTGCTATTCAAGATATTATGGAAGTTCTAGCTAGCACAAAAGACAAGCAGATTATAAGTGAAGAAAGAAGACTGTCCCTGTTTGTGGATGACATGATTGTGTAGAAAATCCCAAGGAATCTACCAAGAAAGACCACTCTGTGGACTGTAAGTTAACTCAGCAAACTCACAGGATACAAGATTAAAAACAAAACAAAACAGGGCTTCCCTGGTGGCGCAGTGGTCGAGAGGCCGCCTGCCGATGCAGGGGACACGGGTTCGTGCCCCGGTCCGGGAGGATCCCACATGCCGCGGAGCGGCTGGGCCCGTGCGCCATGGCCGCTGAGCCTGCGCGTCCGGAGCCTGTGCTCCGCAGCAGGAGAGGCCACAACAGTGAGAGGCCCGCGTACCGCAAAAAAAAAAAAAAAAAACAAAACAAAACAAAGCAAAACAAAAACAAAACCCCAAAACAAACAAAAAAAAAGTTAGGTGTACATCTAACAAAGCACCTGCAGGACTTGTATGCTGTAAACTTCCAAATGCTGATGAGAAAAAGAAGAGATCTGAATAAGTGGAGAAACATACTGTGTTCATGGATTGAAAGACTCAAAATAGTCAAGATGCCAGTTCTCCCCAGGTTGATATAGAGATTAAATGCACTTCCTATCAAAATCCCAGCAAGACTTTTTTGTAGATGTAGACAAGATTATTCTAAAATTTGTATGGATAGGCAGAAAAACTAGAATAGCTAAAACAATTTTGAAAAAGAGGAATAAGGTGAGAGAGATCAGTCCACCCAGTTTCAAGACTTATTATGTTGTTCCAGTAGTCTTTACAGTGTGGTATTTGCTGGGGGATGGACACATAGATCAATCAAACAGAATAGAGAACATAGAAATAGCTTCACACATGAATAGCCAGTGATTTTTGACAATGGTGCAAAAGCAATTCAATGGAGGAAAGACAGTCTTTTCAACTAATGGTGCTGGAACAATTGGATATCCAAATATACATAGGCCGAAAAGAGAAAAAAAGAATCTTGATCTAAACCTCACACATCTCATAAAAAAATTAACTCAGAATGGATCATTGATTAAATGTTAAATATAAAACCATAAAATTTTAGATGATAACATAGGAGAAAATATTTAGAACTTAGAGTTTGGTGACATGATAGCAAAAGGACTACCCATAAAAAATTTTTAAAAAGATAAACTGGACTTAATTAAAATTAAACCTTTGCTCTGTGAACAACTCCATTAAGATATTGGAAAGACAAGCTACTAATGTTTGCAGAGTAGATGTCTGACAAAAACTAGTATCGAAAATATATTTTGAAAACTGTCAAAAGTCAACAGATAAATCCAATTAGGAAATGGACAAAAGACTTGAAGAGACATTTTACCAAAGAGAATATGTATGTGCGAGTAAGCACGTGAAAAGATGTTCAACATCACTAGCCATTAGGGAAATGCAAATTGAGAACATGATGAGCTACCGCTACATACATATTAGGAAAGATAAAATCAAAAATAAGAACAGTACCGAGAGCTGACAAGAATCCAGAGAATCTGGATCTTTCGTACATTGCTGATGCAAGCATAAGATGACAGAGCCCTTGTGGAAAATAGTTTGGTAGTTTTTGAAAGAAAATATACACTTACCATATGATCCAGCAAACACACTTCTAGGGACTTATCCCAGAGAAATGAAAACTTATGTCCAAACAAACAAACAACAACAAACCAACCTGTATAGATTGTATAGCTTAAAAAGTAGTGGTTTCCAGGAGTTAAGGATTGTGGAAGAAAAGGAGATGGTTGTGACGTAAAGGAGTAGCATGAAGGGGATCTCTGTGGTGATGAACTGGTTCTGTATCTTGCTTGTGGTAGTGATTACACAAATCTGCTTGTGGCTAAATGGTATAAACAATACAGACACATCAATGTCAATATCTGGTTATGATATTATACTACATCATACTAAAACACATACCCAGTGAATCGCCAATGTCACCAACTGGGTGAAGAGGGTGCAGGACCTCCCTGTACTATCTTTGCAACTATCTCTGAATCTCTAATTATTTCAAAATAAAAAGCTATAAAGGTATAGCTTTAAAAGTGTATATTATAAACCCTAAATCATCCACTAATATGATTAAATGTAGTTAAAGCTAATAAGCCAATACAGGAGAGAAAATGGAATCACACAATTAATCCAAAACTAGACAAAATGAGGAAAAAGGGAACAAAGAACAGATAGGACAAATAGATTATAGATTTAAACCTAACTATATCAATAATTATATTAAATACAAATAATCTAAATATGTCCAGTTAAGAAGCAGAGTTTGTCAGAATGAATAAAAAATAAGACCCAGTTATAGGCCTGCTACAGGAAACACAATTGAAATATAAAGACACAAGTTAACAATAAAAAGTGAAAAGAGATAAGCCATGCTAACAGTACTCTAAAGAATACTGGAGTAGCTATGTTAGTCTCAAGAAGCTAGGAAAAAAGAACACTACTAGGGATAAGAAAAGTTGTTACATAATGAAAAATGGTCAGTTAACCAAGACCGCATGACAATCTTAAATGTTTATACACCCGACAATAGAACTTCGAAATAAATGAAACTAAAACAAATGAGAAGGCAAAGAGAAATAGCTAGAGATTTCACTACTAGTTTCTCAATAACTGATGGAACAGGTAGCCAGAAATCATTAAGTATATAGAAGATTTGAACAACACTATGAATCAACTTGTTCTAGGTAGCGGCTGTAGAACTGTTTACCCCAAAAGCAAAAGAGGCCCTATTTTAGTAGACTGGACTGGACAAACAAAAAACCTCAACAAAGTTAAGAGAGTTAAAAGTCGTAGAATATGTTCTCTGATCACAACAGAATCAAACTAGAAATAACTGACAGAAAGAAAATCTCCAAACGCTTGCAAACTAAACAGCTCACTTACAAATAATCCATGGGTTAAAGAGGAATCTAAAGGGAAGCCAAAAGAGACATTGACCTGAATGAAAATGAATGCACAGCAGATCAAATTTTGTGTGGTGTCTCTAAAAAGTGCTTAGGGAGAATTTTATAGCATTAAACATCCATATTAGAATTAAAAACTCTCAAATAAATTGATTCATTTGTGACCTTAGAGAAATAGAAATGGAAGAAGTTAAACTCAGGTTAAGTAGAAGAAAGGAAATAATAAAGATCAGAGTAGAAATCAACAAAAGAGAAAACAGGCCAAAAATAGAGAAAATCAATAAAACCAAAATCTCGTTCTTTGAGAAGTTCAATAAAATCAATAGACTTTTAGCCAGACTTAGAAAAGAAAGAGATAGGTACCAATTACAGTATCAGGAATGAAAGAGGTGACATCACTACAGATATTAAAAGGGTATTAAGGGACTATTATGAACAACTTTATGCCATGAAATTCAAATTCTTTGAAAGGCACAAAGAGTTCACTCATGAAGAATTAGATAATCTGAATTTCCTGATATCTATCAAATAAATTGACTCTCCAGTTAAAAATCTTTTGAAAAGAAAATTCCAGGCTCAGGTTACTTTACTGATGAATTTTATAAAAACATTATTCAATAAATAGGAAAGAAAAACGTTACTTCCAAACTTATTCTGAGAGACCAGCAATACTCTGATACTAAAACCAGAAAAGTTCAGACTAGTATCTCTCATGGATACCCATGTGAAAATTCTAAACAAAATATAGCAAATCAAATCCACTAATATATAAAAAGATAATATATCAAGAAAAAAGTCAATTTTATTCCAGGATTGCAAAGATGCTTTAAGATTTGGAAATCAGTCTATATAGTTCATCATATTAACAAATTAAAAAATGTCAAAACACTTGATCATCTTAATAGATGCAGAAAAGACATTTGACAAAATCCAGTCTCCATTCCTGATAAAAATTCTCAGCAAAGTAAGAATAGAGGAAAAATTCCTGAATCTGATAAAAGGCATCTATGAAAAATGTACAGTATCATGCTTAATGGGTAAATACTAAATGTTCTACCCCTAAGATTGGGAACAAGACAAAGGTATCAGCTTTTCTACTTCTATTCCACATTGTACTAGAGGTTTTAGCCATTGCAATAAAGTAAGAAAAAGTGATAAAAATACATCTAGTTTGAAAAGGAAGAAATGAAACAATCTTTATTCATAGTATAATCAACTATGTAGAAAATGTGATGGCACCTACAAAAAAAGCTACTTGAACTAAGGAGACAGTTTACCAGGTTGCAGGATACAATATCAATATACATAAGTCAATTGTATTTCTATATATTAGTGTAAAAAATTTGGAAATTGAAATTTTTAGATGCTATTTGCAATAGCATTAAAAAAGAGAAATACTCAGAGGGACAAATCTAATAAAAGGTATTCAAGTCCTTCCTACACTCTAAAAACTACAAAACAGCTGAAGTAAATTAAAGAAGACCTAAAAAAATGAACACATATGCTGATACCATGTGTGTAGATTGAAAGCGTTGTTTCTTTAATGATTAAGCAATTGATGTTATTTGATACATATAGTATACACCTCAAAGGTACACAATGGTGTATGTCAATTATATCTCGAGAAAGACTCATTATTGTTAAGATGTCTGTTCTTGCCTGATTGATCTATAGATTCAACATAATACCAATCAAATATCAGCCAACTTTTTTTGTAGAAATCGCCACAGGGATTCTAAATTTCATAATGAAATACAAATGACCTAGAGTGTCTAAAATACCTTTGAAAAAAATGAAGAAGTGGGCGGGGGGAGCTGATACGACATGATTTCCAGACTTGATATAAAGCCATAGTTATCAGACAGTGGTGCTGTTGTTGTCTTATTAAACCTTAACCATTATCAGTTTCATTGAGCTCCTCCTTTGGGCTTATCACTATATCGAATGTGTACAGGGTAGAAAGGAGGAATATCGGTGAATATATTCCAAATGTCATTAGTGCTCACCAGTCTATAAGTGCATGTGAGGGTTCATTAAACAGAATAACTCAAACGTTGATGTCTAGCCCGTGGGAACTCCATCTTCCAGCCATCTTCTCAAAGTATTTGGCAGAAGCTACCAGGTGTGTCATTTGTGTGCAAACTCTAGTCTCATTCCATCCCATGGTGCTCTGCTCCACTGTGGGCATCCCCTCTGCACAGGTTTCTGGGACATTAGTCAGCCCACCAGTGTTGTAGTAGATCTCCTCTGTATGCCTCATCCTACCAGAGCAGGCCTGTGTGCTGTACCAAGTGAGGAGACTGTTAACTGACTTTAGCAGGCTGCATGGTGTCACCTGGGATATATTATAAGAAGTACTGTTAATGGAATGTTCACAGAATCCCTCCTAAAAGTGGTACTTCCAGCATCTTCTGTGGCTCCTCTCTTTAAAAATCTCAGATATTGTGTCTTACAAGAAAAAAAAAAAAAAAAACCTTGCTGTGCCATGCTACCCCCAATTATTTCCCCCTTTTGCACAAGTAGAAACACATATTCTGGACACTCTCTATCTTATGGATACCAACTCCTGCGAATAGATTCCTGGAGTTGTCAACCTGCATGCCCAGATGCATCTGAATCACGATTTATTCTCAGCCCCGACCCACCATCCAAAGTCATTTTCCCCACATAAAACTTTCATAGGCAATCCATACCTTACAGCTTCACAGTTGTAAAACTGGTGGAAAACATAACACTCTGTCAGCCTCAGCATCGTGAGGATTAGGCTGTGTTTGCTAACGCCCTCCCCTTTTAAAAGACGCATGCAGAACTTGGTTGTGTGACTTGATGGATTTTTCACGAGTAGTGACACTCTTATTTATTGTGCCATTTTGCTGATACTTTTTTGTGTTAACTGAACTTGTATATCTAATTTTAACCTGGTAAGAATTTTTTTTTCTGATATTACTTTTGGTGTGATTTACTAGCATCCCAGTTAGGCAATAAATGTATTTTTGACTGAGTACCATTATGGGTTCCGTGCCATGCTGTGTGTAGATAGCAGAGATATACAGCCCAGTCTTCCCTCCTCCTCCTCCCCTTCCTTCTTCTTCCTCCACCACCCCAGATAGATAGACAGACAGACACACACCCACATACATATATAATACATACATACATATATATGTATATACATACGTTATTTGGAGTATAGAGCATTTGAATATGGTTTTTGTTTTGCTTGTTTTTTTTGGGGGGGTACGCGGGCCTCTCACTGTTGTGGCCTCTCCCGTTGCGGAGCACAGGCTCTGGACGCGCAGGCTCAGCGGCCATGGCTCACGGGCCCAGCCGCTCTGCGGCATGTGGGATCTTCCCAGACTCGGGCACGAACCCGCGTCCCCTGCATCGGCAGGCGGACTCTCAACCACTGCGCCACCAGTGAAGCCCTTGTATATGGTTTTGATGTATTAAGAATTCTCAGAGGTTATAATTGCTCATCTTAGTTTCTATCCTTCATTCAATAAGATTTTGTTGAGTTACCTACAAGATGTCAGGGATTCCACAGTAAGACGGGCAAGGTCCCTGACTTTGTCTAAGGAAGAACATGGACCTCAGATAATCATTATGAATGGGATAAATGCTTTTGAAAGGGAAGAATAAAAGATCATGAGGGTATATGCTGGGAGGACCTAATCTGGGTGTCCATGAAAAGTCAGACCTACCTGTCCACAGGTGATATCGAAGGCCAATATTTCGTGAGAATCTACTAGGAGGGCCGTGTAGTGTTCAAGAGAGCAGGTTGTGCCCTCAGACAGATCGGGATATGAGTCCTGGGTCTTCTATGGATTAGATGCAAGATTTTGTTTGGACAAGCTGCCCCTCTCCTCTGAGTCTGAATTCCTCATTCTTACAGTAGGTAAGCAATGACATCAACCTGATTAAATGCGAGAATGGAGATAAATATAAAGCACTTCACACAGTGCCTGGGGTGAGGTGATCACCATCGTTATTCCCCCAAGAAGCACTCAGTGGATGCTGGTTCTTGCTGTTGTCCCTGTTACTCAGGTGCTTTATATGCATAACCGTCCCAGGAAGTGGGGCTTATATTTTCCCCACTTTACAGATGAGGACACTGAGATCCAGGGGAGTGTAAATAACCCGCCCATGAGCACGTACCCAGGAGGCAGCCAAGCTGATTTCAAAGCTCCTTTTCTCTCCCTTCATTGCACAGATTATTGACCTCCTATACATTCTTTATCTCCAGGGCTCTCTTTCCTAATCGGTATATCACGGGTAACAAATCTAAGTGACCTCATTGAATAATGGGCCCACGGTGTTGCCATGCACAGATTCTTGCTTAAGAATAACAGCGACTTGGAAAGTTTTTCAGTGTCAACAGAGCAGGCTTATGATTAAAATCACTGAAGAATGCAATGGAAAATGTTTTCATTTCTTCTTGCTTTCTGTCTCCCTTGGAATAATAGCAGGAAACACATTTCTGAAAGACTTCTCTTTCTCTACATCCTCAGAATATAATAAGGACCAAGTTAACTGTCTCCGGCTGTTGGGAGTTAGTTGACACACAAATGAAAAGAGGGTACTCTCAGAGTTTTATGAATTTTTCTTTCTAACAGTCTTGGGTTGGAAGGACATCTTTGAAATTGATGTAGCTATCACCCAGGGGCTAACATTAAGATTTCAGTAGAGGTGTATCGGGTCATGATCTTTCTGTTACTGTCAGAACTGCAGCTGTGTATCTGCATTGAGTGGTGTGCTGGATAAAGCAGAATGGGATCCAGGAAGAGGGGAAAAAAATAACAAAGCCTATTGAATCATGGGCTCTACCAGAGGGCATTTGTTAAAGGTAAATTTATCAATAGCTGTTAAGTCATTTGTATTGAATAATTCTCATAGCCTCACAGCACTTCTTGGTTTTAATAACGGGTCACAGAGAGGAGGTGGGTGATGGATGTGATGTTATGGCATTTAGGCACTTAATTGCAGCTGGACTTAAAGTAGCAGCAGGAGCTGAAACTAGGCTGGCTCCAGCATAAGTTTATGTTTTCAGACTGCTCAAATACTCTGTTTTTTAATTCGAATTTAATATTTCTTGACATATGTTTCTTGGTGTGGTGTCACCAGCAGTGTATCAGAGACTAAAATAAACTAGTGAAGAGCATTAAAATAAACTGGTGACCAGAGCATGGCATCTACAGCTATGCCTTGTCCATCACTGTGATAGATATAAATTTGATAATTGATATAAAAAGTGACATCTGCCATGACCCTAGGACAGAAACATTCAATCATTAAGTCAGTGGGTTATTATTTATTGATATTGTTGAGGGGCTACCACATACACCGGGGGTAGAGTGGTGAGTGAGAGAGAGGCCTTTGCCTTCATGGACTGATTATTTTATTGGTGGAAACAGGAAAAACGTGAAAAGCAAATGCTAACAAGTAATGCCAAGAGGGACTTGTGTCCTGAAGAAACCAGAGGCTGAAATAGTGAATGCTGGTGGAAGGTACAGTGGCATCTGCTTCAGGTCAGCTGGCCAGCCTTCTCTTGGAGAAGGACCCATTGAAACAGAGATCTAAGTGATGTGAAGGTGCCAGCTGGTCACAGAGGACAGGGAACATTCTAGAAACAGAGACAGAATGGGAAATACCTAAGAAGGGCTGATGCCCTCAAGCATAGAGGATGAGTCAGGGGATGGGTAGGAGATGGAGTTGTAGAGAAAGGCCTTTTAAGGAGTTTGTGTTTTACTTAAAATACAGTGAGGGATAATGACAGCTTCTAAGTAGGAGGGTACCACACTCTGATGTAGATTATCAGATCACTTTTGCTGACTGTAGCCTGGATAAGGTGTAGAGGGCTGAGAGGGAAGTATTTCAGTGATATGGGAGAGAAAGAGCAGTGGCCCAAACCAGAGAAGTGGGTGGATTGAAGGTGTATTTAGAAAATGTGCTAATCAAAGAGAAATGCGGTGGAAAGTACCCTTAAGACAGGCTGGGCCCTGAGACCCTTTGCTGCAGTGCTTGCACCTGGACAAACATCTCCTTGTCTCCTTGAGCAACAGAATACAAAGAAATTATAGGGGACTAAAAGTAACTGCTTACATGCGCAGTTGGGGCAAATTATGGACAACAATTGAAGAAAGCCAGTAACGGTGCTTTATTTCTTCAGTCCCTTGGTTATCCTTCGCTTGCTACTTAAAATGTATGAGCTGATAAAGCCAGGAGCTGCAATCCCGGGTGTTGAACCCTCACAGTTTACTACCCTCCTGATCTTAGGAAGAATGGGTGATTATCATAACCCACTTGTTATTATTTTCATAACGAAGCTGTCTCCGACCAGGTACAACCTTGGACTTAACATAATTGAATTTTAGATGGAGATGCGCTGCTGGTTTATATGAAATTTCCACAGGTGCCAGCATGTGTCTAGGATTTAGCAAACAATATTTTTAATTGAGATTTTATGTCCTTGCCCTCAAATCAAGCACTTTAATAGGATCCCAGTTGGAATAGGTGACTCAGTAACAAGTTACTGCTGCTTTCAACATCAGAAAGGTGTTAATTTCTCCCACTCCTGCTGTGCGTCCATCTACTCCAGTGACCCCACTGCCTGCGCGTACCATAAAACCAGTGTTTTTGCATTCCATTATGTTCAAGGTATAGCCTTAGTCATCTGCATATTTCTAGCAGGATGTGCTGGCTCCGTTCCATCAGAAAACATTAAGATGGAAAAAGTATTAAAAATATTGATTTGTCATCTATAATACTGAAGTGATAGATTGAGATGAAATTTGGATGTGCTCCAAACCTCCAATAACTTTGACATTCTTGGATGGAATGGAATGATCTCAGTCTAATTAATATGCTACATCCATGTGAGAGAAGTTGGGAGGATGAACCAAGAAACTGGCCACAAAAAACTTCACATTTTTCTAATACTTGTTGGATTTTGAGATCTGAGAGGATACTCCCCATAGCGGGAATTTGCTGTTGCTTGGAAGTGGTGTTCTTTTCTGTGTTTGCTCATCTTTAAAGAAGAAGGTGATACTCTCAACTAAACATTGTAAACTTCTTTAGGCTTTCCAGGTCATCTTATCATAATGTTCTTCCATTCCCCTGCCCTGGAATACAAGTAACGATAGTAACAGGTACACACCTTTGTATGTATCTGTTTCGTCCAAGGCAAGCATCTGCCTTGATGTGATACTTGCCTACCCCTCCTCACCTTACTGCTTCCTGAGTTTCACACTTTCGTGCTGGTTATGAAATCATCAACCTTTATTTCTACTCTAATTTTTCCCTCATTTTTGGAGTGGGGTTCCATCTTTCCTACCAGCTGGTCTGCTCACTATTTTTTTTTTATAATTTTTATTTATTTATTTATTTTTGGCTGTGTTGGGTCTTCATTGATGTGCGCCGGCTTTCTCTAGTTGCAGTGAGCAGGGACTGCTTTTCGTTGCGGTGCGCGGGCTTCTCATCCCAGTGGCTTCCCTTGTTGTGAAGCACAGGCTCTAGGCGCTCGGGCTTCAGTAGTTGTGGCGCAAGGGCTTCAGTAGTTGTGGCACACGGGCTCTAGAGCGCAGGCTCAGTAGTTGTGGCGCACGGGCTTAGTTGCTCCGCGGCATGTGGGATCTTCCCAGACCAGGGATCGAACCTGTGTCCCCTGCGTTGGCAGGCAGATTCTTATCCATTGCGCCACCAGGGAAGCCCTGCTCACTATTATATAGAACCACATAGTTCAGTTTCTCTGTTCTCCCAGAGAATCTTTATATCCCTATTGGCCCTGGGTTTATAAGCAGTGGATACGTAGCCATTTAATTTGGCTTTTTTGGAGAAGGAAAAATGCTCATTTTAACTAAATGTGCATTCTGTCTGGCAGTTTGTGCAAATTTCCAAATTTATGTTAACGATTTCATAGTTGTCATGTAGTTATATGAAGCAGTATTGTCATGAAAAATGCAGACACTGAACTTCAGTTAAGATCACGTGTGCTAAAAAGGTGCTGCTGTCTGAAATTTACTTCAAAATGCACTGAAAATAAGATGGGTGGATGGACGGATAGAGGGATGGACATATGGAAAGTTCTGAGATAAAGCAAGTGTAGTAAAATGCTAAGAGTAGAGCACATGTGGTGGGTAATTGGTGTTTGCCATAAAATTATTTCAGCTTTGCTGTATGTTTGGAAATGTTCATAATAAAATATTGGGAACGTGTAATACCAAAGTTAACAATCACATTGGTAGCTCGTAGACTGAGTTTAAAATTGTGTGTTTGCATTTTGCATCCATTCTATTACTTGGGGATGCTTTAGGGACCGTATTTGTGGCAGGATCATCTTGCCCTCACCTCATGCCTCCCCTTTTACCTCCTGATTCATGTCTCTTGGCTTGTTTTCTTCTTCTCTTTGAATATTTGTTTTGTCTGCCTTAATAGAAACAGTGCAATTTGGTCTCTTCATCAACTCCTCAGAGTAGAAGAAGCATCGAACCAAGAGGCAGAAAGAGAAATGCGTTTCTTATCTTCCTTCTCTTTCCTTCCACCCTGAGCCTGCCTACCCTTCTCCTCCCTTTCCCGTCTTCCCTCCCTCCCTCCTCCTTCCTTGTGTCAAAGTTAGTGGAGCAATTCTGGCCTCGCTGGATTTATGCGGCTCAGGGTGAGAGGATGCTGCCACTGCCCAGGCTGCTGTCTGCTCTACATTGATTGAGCTTCCTGGGCTTGAGGGATTTTTTGCCGAGCTGAGTTTTACGGTTGATATGCTCTCGGTCATTTGTCATAAAATCATTCCAACCAAGCTGTTTACTGGTTTGAATGCTTAATTACTGAAGGAGAGGAGAATGGCTCCTTTTGGAACTGGGTGTTCGTTTACATGCTTTCTTGGAGATCACTTATCATCCGGTACCCAGTGATTGCCAGTTGTGTGTATAATATACATACCACCCTTCAGAATAAAAACTAAAGACACCCTCAATTTTACCTAAATATTCAGAGATGTGTGCACACAGATCGTTTCACCTCATACTGCTATAGTATTTTCTTTTGAATATAAACTGATTGCAAAACTCAGCTCTTGGCAGCTCCAGCTATGCAAGGGCCTTGGCTACGGGTTTTGGAGCAGAATGTTCACCTGGTTTATTTCGATCAAGTTCCAGAGATGCTTTTCTGATTCCTCCCCCACCCCCCACTCAATAACCTCCATCCGAATTGCCTAAGTGGTGTTGAACATAATTATCTCCCTGAAAAAAAAAGTTAATCTAAATCGGAGTCAAGTTGATTTGTGAATGCAAAGCCATCTTGGGAATTGTATTTCAGAACCTGTTGTTGAGGATTTAGTATCTGAAGTCCTTTCCTGGATGTTTATTTATAATTTCAGCTCTTTTTTATGAGGAAAATTAAAACACTCTTTGTGCCCTCACTGCGCCCTCCCCGACATTAATTGCCACAATTTCCCTCTACAAATTGGCCTCAATTATCTTTTTTCATTGGTTGCATAGAATTGAATATTTAAGGAATATGCTTTTATATATGGGATGCTTTTGAAGAGATTCAGAGAGAGAGAGAGATTCAAAGAGACGGAGAGAGTTGGAGAGAGAGATTCAGAGAGAGAGAGACAGAGAGAGAGAGACAGAGAGACAGAGAGAGAGAGAGAGATTCTGGAAGAGAGAGAGACTCAGAGAGAAAGAGAGAAGAGACAGATTCCGGAAGGGAAAGAGATTCACAGAGTCACAGAGAGAGGAGAGAAGCAGGAAATGGAATGTTTTAATGCCAAGGTAACCTGTCAGAATGCCTTAAATATTTACCAGAGTTTTGATGTTTCATTTATCTCTAAGTCAGCAGGGCATTGTGTTGTTTCAACTTTTTATCATGGGGCACCATGGCTCTTTTCACTGTAAGGAATTAGAAATTTTTAAAAAACCCAAACTTTTAATCACTTTTCTATAAATATAATACAGGATAATTCTTTTCTTGTAGTGTTACTTTTCCCCTTTTAAAAACAACCGCTTGTCACCCCTTCAAGCTCTTTCTCTCCCCTGCCCCCAACCCTTCTTTTAACTAGTGCCCTTATTCAGAGCTATTATACTTAAAATAATCTGGATTCTTTCAGAGCTGCCAAAAGGTGAAATTGACTTTTTGAGAATGTATTGCTGAAAACTGCAGCCAACGCACTTGCCCCAAGTAGAAACATCCTGTGTGTTAAGACCGAAAGGGACAATTTACAGCCAGTTTCCAATGGGTAGCTGAGGTCAGTAAGTGCCCACTTCTGCAATCGCATCTGCCTGGATTGGATGATAGCGCATGGAGAGGTCCTTCCCAGGGAGCTGCCGCTGGGGACCTGGCAGCCTCCACTGGCAGCAGACTCCCTTTGCGAGTTTTATTTATTGTGGCATCGACAGTAGAAACCTTCTGAAATCTAAACTTTTTCAGCAATTATGAAAAAGGTACTGTATTGACATTTACATATCAGAGGTGTTATGTAGAAATTGCAGCAACATCCTGGGCTTATTGGCTCTTTTTTAATGTGCCCGGCATTTTGCTGAGTACTTTCCATGAATTATCACTCTGAACGCTTCCATTTTTGAGAGGCTGTTTAAACTATTCTCTTTATTTTACTAAAGAGAAAAAAAACAGGGCTTGGAAAATTTGGTAAAAGATGCAGGTAAGTCAACATGGATCTGTGATTTGAAACTATGTTGTTTTTTTAAGTTTTGTTTTGTTTTGTTTTGTTTTGTTTTTGCGGTACGCGGGCCTCTCACCGCTGTGGCCTCTCCCGTTGCAGAGCACAGGCTCCGGACGCAAAGGCTCAGCGGCCATGGCTCACTGGCCCAGCCGCTCCGCGGCATGTGGGATCTTCTCGCTCCGGGGCATGAACCCGTGTCCCCTGCATCGGCAGGCGGACTCTCAACCACTGCGCCACCAGGGAAGCCCGCGTTGTTTTTTTAACTGTTTAGTTTGTATTGGAGTGTAGCCAATTAACAATGTTGTGATAATTTCAGGTGCACAGCAAAGCGACTCAGCCATACATGAATGTATCCATTCTCCCCGGAACTCCACTCCCATCCAGGCTGCCGTATAACACTGAGCAGAGCCCCCTGTGCTGTACAGTAGGTCCTTGTTGGTTATCCATTTTAAGTATAGCATTGCGTACATGCCCATCCCAAACTCCCTAACTGCGTGGTTTGACTCTAAAGCCGGCGCTCTTCACCAGCCCCTGAGAAGTTTGTGATCAGGACAACTTGGCATTATTGAGACCTGGGAAGCCACCACCAGCATCAGCCCTTCTGCTTGCTTTGTTAGTGTAACTAGAGATAATTTAGTGTAAAATGTCCCAATAAAAATTTTCCTCAAAGCATATGTAAACCACAACATAATAGATTTATCAAAGTAGCAGAATGCTATTATGTTCAAAAGATTAACCAGACCGAAGCTATTTGTCATAGCAACGGGTGCTAGAGTTGACAAATTACAATTGAACCCAGTTTGTAGCAAAATGTTAGGCAGAGCCTTGGCACTGATTAATTGACATGGGAGTCCAGCCTGGAATATATTAGGGCAATTTAAATATCATTCAAAACAGCCTACAGCCATGTTCCGAAATATCCCCAAGCCGTACCAAGCAACCACAAAACGTTCTTGACCCTAAAATGCATCAGTAGCCAGACACACCATCCGTCTAATCATTTTTAATTGAAAGGAAAGAAATTCTACATAAAAGTCGACATCAGTTGTCAGGAAGTCTGACTACCGGCATTTTATTTTATTTATTTATTGTGTGTGTGTGTGTGTGTGTGTGTGTGTGCGTGTGTGTGTTTTAACATCTTTATTGGAGTATAATTGCTTTACAATGGTGTGCTAGTTTCTGCTTTATAACAAAGTGAATCAGCTATACATATACATATATCCCCGTATCTCCTCCCTCTTGCGTCTCCCTCCCACCCTCCCTATCCCACCCCTCTAACCCCTTTAGGTGGTCACAAAGCACCGAGCTGATCTCCCTGTGCTATGCGGCTGCTTCCCACTAGCTATCTATTTTACATTTGGTAGTGTATATATGTCCATGCCACTCTCTCACTTCGTCCCAGCTTACCCTTCCCAGGCATTTTAAAACTTGTGGTAGGGGCAAGAGGTGACATCATCTTAGAAATAAGAAAAATTCCAGATAACATGCTTTACCCTAATGAGATAAGAAACCTTTTCCTAATAAACTTTATGTACTGGAAGGTGATGAGTGCTCAGGGAGGGAAGGGGAAAAGTTCAGAAAGAGGAAGAACCTGTGTTTTTTTGACTAGAAAATTGATCTTTAACTTATATCCTTCTGGACGATGAGTCGCTCAAATTATCATGAGAATAGGTCTTCTCTTTCTTGGTGGTTAAGTTTTCTGTTATGAACGAGGAGAATGATTAGATTCTCCTGGAAGGAAAGTTAAGTGTAGGAGAATCAATAGTTTCATATTACCTACTTCTGTCTTGCCGGTTAATTCTCTACACAGCCGACTTCATTTTAAGGTATGTCGGTGCCCCGTGTATATTTGCGTGTGTGCCCTCGTGCAAGCCTGCACATTGTGTGCGCATGTTTTGCCTTCAGCTTTTGCCCACTTGACTGTCATTTCCATTCTTGGGGTCTGAGTCCCAGTATCTCTGTGTCTGGGCCTCTTCTTTTATACGCTGTGTTTTATACAGATCCATCATCTATTTTCACTTTATCTTTTCTTAAATTTCAGCTTTGATAATAGCCTTTAATAGACTCAACGTGCACATTCCCTTTCCTTGACTAAATTCATGCTAAGGAAATAATCAAGAATATGTACAAATCTTTGGCAGTGAGGATGTTCATTACAAGGTTGTTTCTTATAGCAAAAACCTGAAAATTACCCAGTGGCCTATAACAGGGGTTGATTGAATCAAACATGGAATAAGCCTACACTGGAATTCCCGTTCATGTATTTGTTCATCGTCTAAAATATTAGTTGAGTAGGCAGTTTATATCAGGCCTTGTGGAGGTTTTGAAATGGGTAGCCTTCAAGCCCCTTAATGTGATAGAGTCGAAGAATTGTCACTGGTACAGAAAAAGGCACACAGCATATATTGCTAAAGGGCTAAAGAGGGGATCCAAAGTCAGTGTGATACTCTTTTCATTAAAATTTTTAAAAAAGGGTAGTAGGAGTTTGTTTTATTTAGAAAAAGATATGCACCTACAGTAAACGATATGCTGATTTCTTTGACTTGTTGGGTCTTTATTCTCTAAATCGCCCATAATGAACACTTCATGTCTTTAAGCAAAATCCTAATTGTAAACATCTTTAAATGGCAGTTGTCTTCGGAGCTAGAAGATAGCATTAGCACCCTGCTAATATTTGTCCCCACTTTTCTGTTATATATAAAGGTGGAAGGGGAATCAGGAGGGTTTTTTTAAGACTTCACTTCTTTTAGGTTCATGTTTTGCATTTTAAGCTACATGCGCAGTTTTAGGTTCACAGTAAAATTACGAGCACAGTACAGAGATTTCCCTTACGTACTCTGTTCCCACACGTGCACAGCCTCCACCATTATCAACATCCCCACCAGAGTGATGCATTTGTTGCAACTGTGGAACCCCAAATGATATCATAATCACTCAAAGTCCATAGTTTACATTAGGGTTCATTCTTGGTGTTGTACATTCTGTGGGTTAGCATAAATCTGTAATGGCATGTATCCATAAGTAGCATTATGGAGTGTTTTCACTGCCCTCAAAATCCTGAGTTCTGCCTATTCATCTCTCCCTCCCTCGCCCACCCCTCACCCCTTGGCAACCAGTGATCTTCTTACTGTCTCCATAGTTTTGCCTTCAGGATGGTTTTAATCTTTCCTTTTTAAGCCAAATGGAAGACGTTGACAAATTACCTATCTTTTGACTCTTGATGTTATAACCTGTGATATTTTGATACCAAGGAAATGCATATATTTCAAACAAATCCTTAAAAAAAAATGATAACAACAGTCATCCTGAACTACGTGGTATGTGCAAACGCCATAGTAAAGGGTTTTAGAAGGAATGGTTAGTTTCCTGGACCGCTTAGCATGCAAGACGGTTCTACGCTGGACTCCTATAGCCATAGCCTTATTGATTGATTGGGGTAAAACAAGATAAGATCATTGGAGTAGATCAAAGCCCTCTCTTTCTCTGCAGAGTTTGTGTTTAGGTTGTAAAGAATTATTGGAAGGGGGGTGTTTAGAGCAAGTCGCAGCCTTGACACGTGACAAAGAGATGACCTTAGTCACTTGCATGGAGGAGGATCAAAGATTCCCACTGGAGACCAAGCCCACTAGAGCTGGTCCTTGGGAGGAAAGCCGCCTTAAACCACAGCACCCTTCAAGATCTGATATTAATGGATATGTCTTCCTAGCTCTCGGCCTAAAAGTTGACTTGCCATCTTTCCAGTTAATACGAAAATACCAAACAGAGCATTAAAGTTTACAGCTTCACATTTTTGAATTAAATTATCTATTGATTAGTTGGGAGCTATTATTAAAAATCAGCACAAGCCCGTCTGACGATATCTTAAAAATATATTCATCATGATGACTTTCATCAGATCATAAATGGTGGATCTGCACTTTATTTTAGAAGTAAAGGAGGCAAAAGAGCAATTAATTTGATGCCCAGGTAATTGGGAAAAAAGTAATCTATAATCAGTCTCAAGAGCTAAGTGATTCAGAGAACTGACCCTGGAATATTTCGTTAAGACATTTCTGTCTGAAAAGATCATTTATATATGCTTAAGAAAATATTCTGTAGTAGGCTTTGATTTAGCATTTGCATCTCATGCTAAACTGTGTTTAATTTTAGAATGTATTCTTATTTTTTTTTTTTTTGCGCTACGCGGGCCTCTCACTGCTGTGGCCTCTCCCGTTGCGGAGCACAGGCTCCGGACACGCAGGCTCAGCGGCCATGGCTTACGGGCCCAGACCGCTCTGCAGCATCTGGGATCCTCCCGGACCAGGGCACGAACCCGCATCCCCTGCATCGACAGGCGGACTCTCAACCCCTGCGCCACCAGGGAAGCCCTGGATGTATTCTTAAAGTAATTGTTTTCTTCTCTTTTTTTCCCCCTGCAGTTATAGTATCCATATGCGAATCACTCAGAGCAGTTACACCTCTCCTTATAAGTGGATACTTTCTTCTCTTCGCCCATCTCACATAACCCCTGCCTCTGGACTGAAGGTCATGCATCTCTGACTTTTTTTTTCAACCACAGCCCACTCACTCCACCCATCTCATTCTCCCCTCAGGCTCTGCAACTTGACAAATGCTAAGATGCAACTTAGTGTAGAAGCTAAGGAAGGCTTTGGAGGTTGAAGTCCAGATCCGGCTCTATCTCCTATTAGCCAACTTACCTTGGAAAACTAACTTAGCCTTCTGGTACTTCCGTTTTCTCCTCTGTAAAATGTGGGTAACAGTAAATAAAAATTGCATAGGGTTGTAGTTAGAATTAGGTAAGGTCATGCTAAAAGACCAATTTACAAAGAACCTAGTAGTGAGTGATGGATTACACTTTCACTGTTGTGTAGAATTCTGGCTTCTAGTAGAAATGCTGAACTTTAGTCCTCAGTGAACTGGCAACATGTTAATATTGGGGTTTGTATCACAAATGTTTAGCAAGCCTTACTAACACAGTTAGAAGCTAAGTGTTGGTAAACAGTACTTAATTGAACAGAATGCCACAGACAATGGAATTACAAGTCACTTGCCCATAAGAACAAAAAGGAAAGGTTTGGATTTTTGGATTAGTTCATGACTTACCAGTGTGGGCTCTTTACAAACTGTGCTCTAACAATCTTTTTTTTAAGTTGAAATTCTAGGCCACCATATTGAATTGCCCTCAAAAAATCTTAGAAGAAACTGTAAAAGTCATCAACATTCAGTCTCGGTGCCAGAACACCATTAAACCTGATATTAAATGATATGTTTTGGGTCTCTGTGATTGGCCACATAGTAGGTTGAATTCTAGAGATAAAAAAATGAGTGAAACACAGACCCTGACCCCAAGGGGCATATAGACTAGTCAGAGAGACAGGAAAGTAAAGAAGTCGTTGCAAAATAAAATCAAGTGTTACCAGGGTCATAGCTGCCAAAGAAATATAGAGATGGGTGCACCTCCTTGCCAGGGATGGCTGTGGGTGAGTCCAAAAAATGATTTTCTGATAAAGATGGCATCTAAGCTGGCAGCTAAAGGATAAGAAGGAGTTCTGTAAACGAAGGTGGAGGAGGAGAGGAAAGGAAGTTCTTTAGTGCACACGGATGTGCAGTAGAAAGATGTCAGACAGACTGTGCCTTGTTCAATCTCCAGGTGTTTATCAAGGCCCTAAAATAGACTAGGACTGTATTCTGAGGACGTATAGAAATGTCAGATCACTTTCTTCTTCACCCCTAAACTGAGCTGCTTTAGGGCAGAAGTGGTCCCACTTATCTTTGTTAACCTAAGACCCTCAGCTCGATGTGTGTCACTTGGAAAGTGTTCAATAACTATTAGCTGAAGAAATGAATTGATCAATAGATGGTTTATCACAGTTGACTCTTGTTAGTGAGAAGCAAAGTCATTGGTAAAACCATTTGATCTGGATGGGGTCAGGGGTGGAGACCTACAGCTCATCACCAGCACTCACCTGCTGGTGGAGGTCAGTCCAGTTAATCAACACTCTTTGGCACAGCCATTTAGCCAGCAAACAGTATCTTCATGTGGGCCCACACTTCTCTCTTATTCCTGGAGGTTTCACAAACACAAGGGCAGATACGGGATTTCTGACCTCTCCTATAGCCGGATTTAGGATTCCAGCAGCAGAGGAAATGAGCCTAGCTTGGAGTAACGTTCTTGGTAAATGAACTGTAGTTAACCAACAGTCATCGACAGCCATTTTCTTTTCTAGTGTCTCACCAATCATAAATTTCACTTTCTGATTTGCTTCCCATCAAAGGTCTGTTTTATAATCTCCTTTTTTATTGGAATGTTTGTCCATGTTAGCCTGACAGTACCTTTATCATTCCAAAAACACCTGACAGATTGCAAACAAATAGTAAATGTTTAGATATGTGTACACCAAAACGTGTGAGCGTGGAAATTTTTCTTTGGCTACAGTTTTCAAAGATCTTCTGAAATGTATGTATTTAATTTGTGTATTTGAGTGCCTGCTAAGCTCAAGAACCTGAACTAAGTGTTTGCACAGATCCTGTGGTTCCAAATAATAGTGAGATCTGAACAAAGATGATTCAGTAAGTTTCTTTACAGTGGCCACCAGGAGAATGAGGTAGCAGGATGGTAACACTGTCTGGATGCCATGAAGGGTGATAGGCCTTAGGAATCTCTCATAACGTGATCTACAGTATCTGCATTTGTCCTGCCTCCCAGCCTTCACATCTAGAGAGGGGAAGTTCCCTAGTCAACTTAAGCTCTGGATGCCCTAAAATCTCCCAGTTAAGCCTCTTAATTCTTCATCTTATTTTTATAACAGGAGCTAGAGAACAAATTAAGCAAGACAGAAGAACATTCGAGTTCACCTCCTTTGGTCCTGGCTGTGCACCTGTGATCAAGCACAGCGCTTTTAGAAATGGCCCATCCTGGAGGAAAAACCTAAGATACTTTCTCTGAGTCCTCTACTTCCTAATGGTGATAGCATCAGACAACAGCTGGGGGTCTGTTTCTCAGTTCTGTTACCGAGAGGAAAGGCAGGCCAGCTTGCTGAGCACAATCCCAGTCTTCACTCTGACTCTCCTTCTCTGTCCGCTCACTCATTCATTCATCCCAGAAATATTCACTGAATGTCCATCCACTCAGCTCTGGGCAACCACGGGGAGTAAGACAGACTTGGTCCCTGCTCCATGGAACTTAACTTTCTACTTGGATACAGCAGGAACAAAAAAAAAGTAAACAAAACAGAGATTGTAAGTATTATGGATAAATGGCTAGGATATCGTGATGGAGATGCTGGCTAAGGTGATCAGGAATGTTTCCCAATGATACGAAGTTTAAACAGAGATCTAGAGCTTGAGAAAGGAATTTAGGAAGCGTGTTCTCAGCTGATAGAACAGCAAGTAAAAAGACATTGAAGCTGTGAATTAAGCCTGTGGTGCAAGTGGGGAGGAGGGGCTGAATGTTGGAGGGACAAGCAGAGACCAGAGCAATCAGGATCCAACGCGCCAAGAGTTTGGATTTTGTTGCAAACATCACGTATACCTCAACTCAACTCTGCACACAACTAAATTTATTCCAGCAACCACTGGAGATAAAATATAGAGCAAGTACTACCTGTCGGAAGTCTATATGTAGCTATCATTATTATTGCAAAATTTCAGATGGGGGCAAAAACAGGAGCCTTTCAGTACAACTAACATTTGATTCAGCTATCCCTTCATTGTCTTTGCTTTTATATATGCTCTTTGTCTCTTTCTGATGGAGAAAAGAAAGAATTCTTCCTTTTTAATGTGTTTTGTTTTTTTAATGTTCAGAGAAGAGCATAACTTTTTCCATTTAAGCATTTGTTTGTTTGTTTTTTCACTGTAACTGTTACAGTCTCTGCAGCCTCTGGGACCTTTCAAAGGTCACTTGGTACTTGCTAGCCCAGTCAAATGTCCTTCCTGGTCTTTTTGTTTGTTTTTATTTTCGGCGTGGAGGGAAGAAAATATTCGAATCCAGTAGAACTTTCTGCAATGATGGAGATGTTCTGCATCTTTGATGTCCGATAAGATACCCACTAACCTCATGCAACTGCTGAGCATTTGAACTCATGCTGCTGCTACCGAGGAACTAAATTTTAAAGTTTACCTAATTTTGATTAGTTAAAATTTAAATAGCCACGCATGGCTAGTAGCTATCATCTTGGACAGCATAGCTCTAGAGCCTCTTTTGAATGTCCTTCTGGGGTTTCAGCAGAATTCACAACTGGAATTCACAGTGGTCGTCATGAGGATTTTGGTTATTGACTTGGTGGGGTGGATCAATTCTGCTTGTAGCGACTTTTTACAGAGTAACTTGTTTTCACCTTTTCCAGCATCCACGTCTTCTCCCTCTGGTTATATGCCTCTGTTTTCCTTAGAGAACCACATCTCGCATCCCCGCTCCCCATGCTTACAGGGGACCAACTCCTTGCCTAGCTCTAGAATTGGGTATGTAATCTAATCCTGGCCAATTGGCAAAGCTCTATCTCCGAACCATAGGGATTGGCCAGGAGATGAGCACGTGACCCAAATCCAGACAAGAAAACTCAATCTCAGAACATTTGCCGAAACCGTTGGTAACTGAGCACGTTGAGACTGGAATTGTTGGCACTTTCTGTGCTTCCCTGAGAGTGTGGCCAATGCTATAGAAAGCCCAGTAGCACTAAAGACTGATTGCCAAGCCCCTGAAACTCACTCCGCCAAAATCCTGAGTTATCCTTGGATTTTTCACTCCTATGATCCAAGGTATCTCTTTTCTGCTTAAGCTAGTTTGAATCAACGGTGTGTTTGAAACCAAACCAAAACAAAACAAGTTCTGATGAATACAATGATTAATGACAAGCAGTCCAGCGTTTGTGAAAAACATAAATTTCTTAAATCCCACAGGACTGATACCTAAGAAATTATGGTAGAAAACTAGACGTAGCCAGGAATAGACAATGTGGGAAATGATATCGTGAGGGAGCTAGCGGAATTTCTTCCTTAGTTATTTAGCTGGGCAGTGAATCTGACAACAAAGGCTGTTACTTTTGCATCCTACATGGATTGAAACTGCTACAATCCCATTGATGATCAAAATTAAGTTTGGGCTAAGATTTAGACTCAGAGTAAGATGGTTTTGGAATTAAAAAAAAAGTCAGAATGAGCCAAATAAAGATGTTTTTGAAACAGTGTAGATAGATGTTCTTCTGGATCTGCCTAGGTAGGGCATGAGAGATGGACTCTTTCAGAAAAGGAAGTCCGTTCTTATCAAATTATTCCCCAGATGTGCTTCATTTCAGTCTTATGAGAAGACTGACCATGGAGGAAATGTATGATTGTGAACTCATTTGTGTGTGTGAGTGTGTGTGTGTGTCCACACTTGTGTGTATGTGATTTTTTTTAACATCTTTATTGGAGTATAATTGCTTTACAGTGTTGTGTTAGTTTCTGCTGTGTAACAAAGTGAATCAACTATATGCATACTTCTATCCCCATATCCCCTCCCTTTTGCATCTCCCTCCCTCCCACCCTCCTTATCCCACCCTTCTAGGTGATTGCAAAGCACTGAGCTGATCTCCCCGTGCCATGCAGCTGCTTCCCACTAGCTATCTATTTTACATTTGGTAGTGGATATATGTCAATGCTACTCTCTCACTTCATCCCAGCTTACCCTTCCCCCTCCCCGTGTCCTCAAGTGCATTCTCTATGTCTGTGTCTTTATTCCTGTCCTGCCCCTGGGTTCATCAGAACCATTTTTTTTTTTTTTTAGATTCCATATATATGTGTTAGCATACGGTATCTGTTTTTTCTCTTTCTGACTTACTTCACTCTGTATGACAGACTCTAGGTCCACCCACCTCACTACAAATAACTCAATTTCGTTTCTTTTTATGGCTGAGTAATATTCCACTGCGTATATGTGCCACAATTTCTTTATCCATTCATCTGTAGATGGACACTTAGGTTGTTTCCATGTCCTGGCTATTGTAAATAGTGCTGCAATGGGGCACGGTTCCTTTGCCATTACTGTGTACCCACACATTGGCTTAGTGATAATTGCTAAATTAAACCCCCAAGTCGCACCCAGGAATTTTGTCTTTCATGTGAAATAAATATGTGTGCTTCTCAGCAGTCCTGTGTCTGCCCTTGGCACAGTTTCTGTCTTGTGTTGGCTCTGTAGTTCCAAATGAACAGTATGTGGAACTGTTAACACATTTCCCATTCCTTACCTTTGCCTGAAACACGCCTTACCACGCCAGCCATAATTCAAAGGCTTCGCGTTTGAGAGATCTCCTGGGGCTTTCACAGTAGCCCATAATAGTCTTTTCCCTGTGACGTCCCTAAGTGACCGAGTTCACTCAAGTTCTGGGACCCATCTCAGCCTGGTGTGAGCCACCTTCAGGGATAACCTAATGATGCTCCGTCCTCTTGACCAGGTTTGGGGCTGTGTGGAACACGAGGCAGCTACCCTCCCTCCGGTCTCTGTTACGAGGCCAGTGTTTCTTAGGACCGGTCTGTCTGTAGCTTCAAGAAGCTGGTCTTTCCCAAGGAACATGTTTCCTGATTTAATTAAAAGCAGGTCCTTCAGGACACACACTGAACTGTTAGCAGTGCATTGCCCCCAGCGTCCTGAGTGTAGAGAGTTAGGGAAATTGATGACTTCATTCTGTTTTTTTTTTTTCCCCAAACAACAAGCATTTGTAATTTTTAAAACAATAATGCTATTTAAAAGCATTTATAAAGTGTTTTTTATCCTAGGGTGGATGGTTTATTTTTTTTCCTTTAAAAATAAAAATGTGAGTCGGACAGAGAAAGGCAAATATCATATGATATCACTTACATGTGGAATCTAAAAGAACTATACAAAAAACAGAAATAGACTCACAGACATAGAAAACAAACTTATGGTTACCAAAGGGGGAGAGGAATAAATTAGTTCAGGATTAAAATATACACACTGCTATATATAAAATAGATAACCAACAAGGACCTACTGTATATCACAGGGAACTATACTCAATATCCTGTAATAACCTATAATGGAAAAGAATCTAAAAAAGAATATGTGTGTATATCTATATCTGAATCACTTTGATTGTAAACCTGAAACTAACATATTGTGAATCAACTATATTTCAATAAATTTTTTTTAAAAAATCAAAAAAAAGAATACATAGAGTAGAAAGATGAAATTCCCTCTCCAACCCACACAAACCTTTTAAATGTACTTCCCAGAGGAAACTACTGTAAATACTGTCTATTTTCTATACATTGACAAAAATATCTAGAGTATCTGAGAGAAAAAGAGTATATCTGAGAGAGAAAGATAGATGAATAAGTGTATTAATATATATTTATAGAATAAACATATGCAAACACATATACAATTTTGTTCAAAATGACCTCTCTCTGTGTGTAGTGCATGTATAGGTAGATGATGTATGTATATGTACATATACACACACACATGCATATATATATGCATGCATATATATACATGTATATATTATATTTTATCTGCCTTTTTCCATTTAACAGTGTATCATGAATATTTTCCATGTTGTACACATCCACCTACTACATTCTTTTTAGCAATAACCCAATATTCAGTAATTTATGTGTGTGTTTAAATAGTTTACTCACCCCCTATTAACAAACATTGGACTGTTACTCTGAGTAAGAACATTTTTGCCTATTGGTAATAGTACTACAACGGCATCCTTGTACATAAGCAAGAATTCTCTATGGCATCCCCAATTTGTGACAGTTGACTCCAGCTTGCAGTAACATGGGGTATTCTGTAGCCCTGCCTGCTAATGTTCCCTGCTGAAATAGGACATAATCACGTGGCCTGATCTTTGCTGATGATTTGTGCACGGATATAACAAAGGGATGAGATGTGTTTTAAATGCACCTCTAGATATGTGGAGTGTTTGCCCAGGGATGATGCTGCAAAACACATTCTGAGGACACTCACCTCAAGTTTGAAGATGATTTGTTTGGAGCGATTTGAAATCAAAGTTCAGGTTTATTTCTCATAAGTCTGTTATTTGGAGGGGGATTTCATGAACCATTCTATTTATCTTATGCCTTCTGGGCACAGGGCTTTAATGAGATGGTTATTTTTAAAGGAACGACTTTATTCTTGGGAAGGTTGACAGGACTTTTAATGAGGAAAGAAATTAGAAACCAGAGCTGGAGGCAACATGGTCAGTAAAAAGAAAAAGGAAAAAAGGAACAGAAATTTAGTTTAAATGCCCTTTAAAATGGTTGTTCTTGTAAATATTCTTATATATATCTATTCATAGTTATGGGTGAGAAAAATAGGAGGGTGGGGCCCTTGGTGCTTTCTTAACAGGAGAGCGATTGCCACTTTTCCAGGTGCCCCGATTTTACTTAAATGCCACCAAGTCTAGTATCAACTGAAATTATACAAATCCAATAATGTATATAATGTTGTAAAGCAGGGGTAGTAGAGTCTTCCTTGAATGCAGCCACGCCTATTCATTTATGGGTTGCGGCTGATTTTGTGTCACAATGGCATAGTTGAGTAGTAGGATAGCTGTCCAAGCCTAAAGTCTGTCTGGCCCCAGAGCAGCCCTGGGAGGAGGGAAGGGACCGGAAAATTCTCTCTCTGCCTGACAGGGAGATACAGATGAGAGAAAGGAGATGGAGCTGTACACTTTTTTTTTTTAATGTACCATCTTTTTTTTTGTCTTAATTGTTTTATTTTTATTTTTGGCTGCATTGGGTCTTCGTTGCTGTGCGCGGGCTTTTCTCTCATTGTGGTGAGCGGGGACTACTCTTCATCGCGGTGTGCAGGTTTCCCATTGCGGTGGCTTCTCCTGTTGCGGAGTACGGGCTCTAGGCACGCAGGCTTCATTAGATGTGGCACGCGGGTTCAGTAGTTGTGGCTCGTGGGCTCTAGAGCACAAGCTCAGTAGTTGTGGCGCACGGGCTTAGTTGCTCTGCAGCATGTGGGATCTTCCCAGACCAGGGCTCGAACCCGTGTCCCCTGCATTGGCAGGAGGATTCTCAACCACGTGGAGCTGTACACTTGCTCAATTCTTTCTCCTTGCCTCCCTGGTCAAGGAAGTTACTCTTTCTTTAACAGAAAGAGAATGAACATTGGAGAGAGCCTGACTCTAAATATAACAGATAATGCAGCTAAGTTATTAGTGATACAGAAACATCATGTGTTTGGGTCTGGGATTTGCCTCTTGTTATGGGTTGAATTGTTTCCTTTTTAAGCAGACAATAAATTCATATGGTGAAATCCTAGTTCCTGGTACTTCGGAATGTGACTATATTTGGAGATAAGGTTTTTTAAAGAAGTAATTAAGTTCAAATGAGGTCATTAGGGTGGTCCCTAATCTACTATGATAGGTGTCCTTATGTTTCTGAGTCTAAGCTCTTACTGCTTACTGCACGACAGGTCAATAAATTGAGAGATTAATTGTTGGGGCAAGGGGTAGTGACTTTATTTGGAAAGCCAGCAGACCTGGAAGCTGATGGTCTAGTGTCCCAAAGAACCATCTTCTCTGAGTTAGGATTCAGGCTTCTTTTATACTAAAAGTGTCAGGTGTGGTTGGTTGCTGCGGACTTCTTGGTGCTGGTGGAATCCTTTGTTCTTGCATTTGTCCATGTAGGTCAGGTCACAGTGTTCCTATAAACCTCCAAGACAAATGTTATTCTCTGTTCTGCAACTTTTTATCTCTATATTAATGGAAAAGTGGTATACATTTAAAGGTCAGAGCCTTGAGAATGGGCTATCCTGCATATTTCAGGCTAAGGCTGAGAAATCCTGGTGCAGCAAAAGACGCATCTCTATCACGTCTCTGCTCTCCTCTCCCTCTCAGAACTTTGGTGATCTTTGAAAGTGCTGGAAGAGGTTCATCCCATGCTGAGCAATGTGTATAATGTCCATATAGGATCGTCAAAATAATTTAAACTAAGTGTCCCTTCAGCCATTAGATCTGGCCCATTCGTTCCTGCTCAGTACACTCTAGAAAAACTGTTAGGTGCTGCGTGATTTCGAGGACATGGACTTAGGGTTTCCTGAGGGCCAGTCTTCCTTTCAATCCTATTAACTTCCCACAGTTTGCAGCCTGGGGATGGTGCTGGTGCAGGCAAAGGAGAATGAATGATTGATGGATGGCGAGCCTCGCAGGTAGAAGCAGGCTGGTGGGAAGCTGCCTGTAATATCATATTTTATATACAACTGTGGGTCAGTGCAGGCTACGGGTATACAGTGCCTGACCTTAGTACGGGGGAGCAATCGATTGTGCTCAAGCAGTGAGCCCTCCACATGATTTATTTATGCAGCAATGCAGCTCTCTGCTTCTTTGGAGATAGGCGCCGAAGAACAGTTTTGCACACGCACTTGCATGTGTGTACATGTGTGCCTGTGCCTGTGTCTGTGTGTGTGTGCGCGTGTGCGTCCTCCCATGATCCTCCAAGTTTCAACTGACCCTGTAATTAGCTCCTCAGAGACCAGATAATCACACTTTGCTTTTTCTACCTGTAAATGCTCATTTGGCTTTTGGATTTCTTGTCAATTTCCCAGCTTTAAACCACCCAGTATTGGGCTTTTGGCAAAATATCAAGTTATCAGAACAAAGAATGGCGCTCTGGGAAGGTAGCTGAAAGGTTCCAGAGTTTCTACGATGCAGATTGGCCTTTTTTTTTTTTTTGCCTAAATTTGAGAGGAAGCTTTTGAGGCAGTATTTTTGAACACATCTACTGTATCCTGTCCCAACTGAAATACTGTCCTTCCAGGAAAGCATCCGAATATAGTCATTAAAACTAGACATTTCAAAGCCGATAGACTACACAGGCATAACAAATGAGCACTTGCATTCTGTGGTAGAGATAACAATCCTTACAGCTAGGACCTCAAAATATAGGTTCTTGAGCCAAATTAAGTATCTACAACCCAATTTTAATCTCTGAATTCAGATAGTCTTGCTTCTCGAAGTTAGTCCAAGATTGTTCAAAAATTATTTTTAAGGGGAAAGAACAAAATTCCAATTATTGATAATTAGGCATATGCTATGTCAGCTAGTGTCCAATAGAACTTTCTATAGCGATGGAAATGTTCTATATCTGTGCTCTCCCACATCACAGCCGTGGCCACACGTAGCTGTTGAGCATTTTTAAATGTGGTTAGTGAAACTGAGGAACTGAGGTTTTTATTTGATTTGATTTTAATTCATATAAAAATAAATAACCCCATTGAGGAATGATTACCATATTGGGAAACATAGCTCTGTATGGCCTGATCTCATATCTTTAAAAAAGTGTGAATATATATCTTTATTTTCCATGTACAGACAATATACTTACAAGTGTGTACAAAAAGCCTATAAAGATACACATCAAACTGTTAATACCTATCAGGTTGGGATTAGAAAGTTGTAAAGAGAGAATTTTAACATCTTATTTTGCCAAAAAGAAAAAGTGATGGAATTAAAAATTAATCAAACAAATAAAATGAGACCAATTATAGAGTCAATTATGTCAAGCTATCTCCGTGAATTAACCTCAAAAGAGAAAGATGGAGGATTATACAATTATCTCTGTTATCCCAGGCAACCCCCTCTCCCCCTTTGTCCCAGTCATTTCAGAGGAAGTGAATTTGGGGTCTCAGCCAATACAGTCCTTGTGTTTTCTGCAATCAGCACTGAAAAACAACCATTTCAGTGGCTTTCACGGCTGTGAACCCGAAGACCGGGAACAGTGAGGGAAGGAGGAAGCCACGTAAACAAATGCATGATAAGCCACAGTCAGTCAGTCTCTGAGACGAAATCCTTGTGTTTTATGAAAATCCCTTATTGTGGAAAGCTATTTGCAAAGCCTCCACAGCCTTCGCTTGGCTGGTAAACTGCAGTGAACGCCTCTTTCTAAGTCTCCTGCGAGTGACAGAGAAATGGCTAGCCAGGGATTGTGAGCACAGGCTTATTGATTCCAAGTTTGATCACAGCCACAAATTTCTTTCCTAGGTTCTGAAGAAGAAATCAACACTTTCCTTTGCTGGAGCCTGGGTCTTTAAATGTTAAGTAGGAAGGAAGTTAAGAAAGAGACAGAGGGAGAAAAAAGAAGAAAGGAGAGAATACACTAAGGAGAAGCAACAGGATGAAATTTTAAATGCACAGGATTAAGACAACATGGAAGATTCACTAGGATCACAGAGCTTGACCAGATCCCATCTAGGGTTTACGCTCTTTCCTGGGCGATTTGGAGACTCAGCAGCCTCTCTGGGTGGGCAGAGTTTCCTTTATCCATGACAAAACAGTATGCCATCTCTACATACTTGAATTATTACAACAGCAACAAAGCTATAAATCCATGCATGTGTTTTGAGGCTCAGTGCTTTCCTGTGACTAAGCCACACTAGGGTGCTAAATCTTACTGCATAGATGCAATCAAATTAGAAGTTAAATTTGATACTGTAACAGGTTACCACCTGGGAGCAGAAGTGGCTTGAATTGTATTTTTTTTTTTTCCTAGCATTGTGAAGTGAACGAGGCATATGGCCCATTTTCATTTCAGCAAATTTTAATTTTTAAGGGGAAACTTACACCTGTCTTTGTATAGTTCCTGAATTATCCCCGAGGTTAAAACGATTTCTTTGGTGATACTTAGCAATTGTAATTAAAGTGAAGAAACTAATATTCTTCTCTCATGCATGGCACAGTGATCTGAAAGCTACCTGAGGATAGGAATTCTGTTAAATAAGTATGTTATTCCCAATTTAGTAAAATGCCAGACTTAGAGTAAGCAGTCCCCTATACTATGTGCCAGATATTTCCCTACATCCTGACCCTCAGAAAAATTATAATCTGACCTAGGACTGAAGGTAAATAATTGCCAAGAAACGAAGAAATACTAACGTATACTCTGGCATTGCCTTTTTAAAAAATTAAATAATAATTGATTGGTATGTAAGTGCATGAATAAGTTACTTTCCTCCTGTATCTAGCAGAGAGTGTTTAAGTTAATGGTATTTACTTGTCCCTGAGAAGGCAAACTGGTAAAGGGTTGCGGGGGAGGCGGAGGACAAACAAAAACACTAGGGATCAGTTTTCAGCTACATGGACACTCAACTTATTTTTTAATGATTTTATTAGAAAGGCTTCTATATTCCATTTTGTAATTCATTTCCCTGAGGCAACTTTAGACCTTGCAGGTCTGTTTGCAATTCCTATCAGAGTAGAAGAAAAAAGGGACCGAATAATGGAAATTTCACAAGTTATTCAGTTTTTTCAAAAAATCCAGTTTCTTGCCCTGACGATTCCTTAAATCTGTAGACCTTGATATTTTAATCTCATGCATGCTGATAGCGCTTGATATTCATAACTGGTAGATTTGATAAATTTTTAACCAGGAAGTTAAATATGATGAGAAAACACAAGGGGAGGTTTGCATTTTGCACCTTGTAGTGGAGCCTTCCAGTTTCATTTTCCCTCTTTTCACTAAGCGTATTCCTGGGAGGCACTGGTACTACCCAAAGCTGACTTCCATCCATATTGAAATGGCTTCGTCTGAGCTTTCCCAAATTTCAATTTCAGTGCAGGTGGTAATATCTGTGCGTGAATGGCAGTAAAGATATCAGTTTAAAACTCATATAAATATACATTCATACTCCATGTGTGAACTTGTGTGGGATAAATCTTGTCATTTCAACATAAGTGGAATACCAGATAGATTGAAAGTAGGATGCATTGTTGAAAAAAACATGTTTTGGATTCACAGTGCCAAGTCATACACTGATGGTTTCATGAGAATTGAATTCCGAAGATCAAACAAACAATCAATGATAACAATTCAGTCTCCCTAATCACTTTTGTAAGTAAATTAAAATATTCATTTTATCTCAGGAATATCTTTCAGTGTTTTATGATAGAAAACAACAAACATATGTCAAAGTAGAGAATAGTAAAATGAACCTTCAGATCCTTCAATAATTAACGGACAACCGATCGCATTTCATTTCTATCCCCACTTATTTCATCCACATTCCTGGATTGTTTTGAAGCCAAGGTGAGACAGCATACATTTCATCCGTAAATGTTTCAGGATGTATCCCTAAAAGAGCAGGTCCATTTTCTAGACAGGTGCACACCTAACCCTACAACATTAACATTGATCTGGTCAGTGTTCACGTTTTCCCAATTACTTTACATATTTTTAAAGTTAGTTTATTTGAATTGAAATCCAAATGAGGTCTATGGATACAATTAGTAGATAGGTCTACACTTCTTTACTTTACATTTTCCCTCAATCATAATTTTGTCTTTTTTTCTTGTAATTTCCAAGACAAGAAATTAGCCAGATAAATCATTGATTGAACTAATGATACCTATTATTCATTCTGTTCACTGAGTGAATATTGGTGGCAACAATTGGATGTTAAATGACTATTTTATATTTATGATATTTTGGAAGAAATATAGCTAGAAGTTGAGAGAATTGCCCAAGAGCTAAGTTAAGGTGGTTTAGAATTATTGTCACCTAGCACTCTTCTGCAGTTGCTTGAATACTGCTTGGCACAAGCAATATTTTTTAACCACTTAGATGGGGGATTTTTCTTTTCATGGATAAACTATGGCCGCCATTGACATTGATTTGTTTTTGCACTTCTGAGTGAAGTAAGTATGGGCATTTCATACTTAAAATGAAATGGGCCCACCATTTCAGTAATATAAAATATATTACTCATATGAAATACAGGATATGACGTTAGAAAGTGGTCATGGTTTCTCCCCCAAAAGTATTCATTATTAAGTGTGGTGTTATATTTCATTTCTGAGCTAAGGGTTATACCATCTGGTCTGTTCTTGAGAAAAATGACAAAGGAGACAAATTTGAAAAGCCCCCCACTACTTTCCTAACTCCCCTAAGTGTTGATGCAAAACAAAACAAGGATCCTGCAAAACACCATGGATGGTGGGCCATGAGCCACCTCACTTCTCAAGCCATTTCTGTGGTCCAGCAAGTTGTCCCAGGGTCCTGGATATAGAGATTGAGAGAGTGAGGTGCTGGACAGGGAGGGGTGTCTCCAGACTGAGCAAAAATGCACTGATCCTTAGTAAGAATCTAAACCAGACAATTGCACTAAGAATCCCTTGTGTCTGTGTAACACCTTCCCATCCTAATGTCACCAGAGCACACTCAATAGTATTTCTTCTTAACACTTAAGCAAAACCACTTTCAAAATGTCTGGACAAATTCTCCACTGAATGTGCCATGTTTTATGTGTTTCCAACCACAAAATCACAATCAAAAACACAGAGGGAGGGGATATAGGTATACATATAGCTGAATCACTTCATTGTACAGCAGAAACTAACACACCGTAAAGCATTTATACTCCAATAAAAACAAAAAACAAAACAAAACAAAAAACCCACTTACCGAATGTCCATCATATTCCATGTGCTCCATGTGAGCACTTTCTGGCATATGCCATTTTCCCCCATGATGATGGGATTTCCCATTGTTCCAGCCAGCATCCTTCTCCTAAATTTGGACTTACTCAATGCCAACATTTTCATGAGAGAAATATTTTTGCAAGTGCAAGGCAAAACAAGAGAAAAGTAATGTAGCCCCTTTAAAGATGGCAGCCATGAACATTTCAGACAGAGCTCAGAGGTACTCAAAAGTGGACCACGTGAGCCAGGAAGTCTCTTTAAAAAAATAAACGAGATGTCACTTCCCTGACCCATGAGGAGATGATGAGGAGAGTGGGATTCTGTGCTCACTTAGGGGTCAGAAATGTAGGGAAGGGGCTGTTTTCCAGGAGTGAGGGGCCCTTGCACTGTGCTTTTCACATCTAGCACTTTCCTTAAACTGTTGGAAATAAGACGAAGAAAGCCCACCCAGTAGAAGTGGACGTTGAGGTCACAGTGAGGGTCGTGGTCACTATTGATTGGGAGTGGGAATTGATTTGAGGACAGCACGTTTCAGACCAGAAGGAAAAGGATTGCTTAGTCAGCAGTTTCTTTTCTAAAAAGGGCTTATTAACTCTTAGAGATCTTATCTGAAATTCAGATGACCATGCACTGCCCACCTCACAGGTCACCCATCTGGCTGCAACTCCCCTGCTTTGGGACTTAGGTTGGAAAGTCAGCAATGTAGCAGTTGGTTTGAATTCTGAATATGTGAAAAGAAAGCATCCCTAGTAGAATGTACCTCCACTAAGATCCAATATCTCCTGCCCCAGCTGAGCTCTCCAAGAAACACTGATGAAACATTTATCAGGTGTGTGGAGTTAAGGTCAAGTGTAGCACTCCGGGTCAGAAATGAGCTGGATAGAGGAGACAGCATTCTCTAAGACAGGTGCCTACCCGATCTGACCATTCTAGGCAGCAGAATCGTAAGAGCAAGAGCCAAGTTGGTCCCATCCTGTTCAGGAATTCATCAATAACAGAACATAAAGAAGCTCTTTTGGGCTTCCCTGGTGGCACAGTGGTTGAGAATCTGCCTGCTAATGCAGGGGACACAGGTTCGAGCCCTGGTCTGGGAGGATCCCACATGCCGCGGAGCAACTAGGCCCGTGAGCCACAACTACTGAGCCTGCGCGTCTGGAGCCTGTGCTCCGCAACAAGAGAGGCCGCGATAGTGAGAGGCCCGTGCACCATGATAAAGAGTGGCCCCTGCTTGCCACAACTAGAGAAAGCCCTCGCACAGAAACGAAGACCCAACACAGCCAAAAATAAATAAATTAATTAATTAATTTAAAAAAAAATAACAAATGTTCAAGCACAATTGGTGTCTTTAAAAAAAAAAAAAGAAGAAGCTCTTTTTACTTGGAATTTTATGCAGAAATAGCAAAACGATTAACAAGTCCGCAGCATTAACAATGCCTTGTGTTTTCCAAATCCATTTTACTTTTCTCCTGGGCTTGCCTGCAGGTAGACTGCATCCCAGTCCCCGTATGGTAAATTGAGGTCATGTGACTGCTCTTAGACAACAGAAAGTGGATATAAATGAGGTATGCCACTTCCAGATATAGCCATAAACCCCCGTGTGACCCTTCACAGCCTGTTTTCCATCCACAGTGACAGTGAAGGCTAATTCTGATGATGTCTTAGTCCTTTTGGGCTATAACAGAATACCATAGACTGGGTGGCTTATAAACAACATAAATTTATCTCTCCCAGTTCTAGAGGCTGGAAGTCCAAGCTCAAGGCTCCAGCAGATTTGATGTGTGGTGAGGACCTGCGTCCAGGTCCATAGATGGGCCCTTCTTCTTGCTAAGTCCTCACATCGTGGGAGGGATGAGGGAGCTCTGTGGGGCCTCTTTTATAATGGCACTAATCCCATTCATAAGGGCCCCACACTCACAGCCTAATCACTTCCCAGAGGCCCCAATTTTGGAGGGACACAAATATTCAGTCTATAGCACCATATTACAAGATAAAAGAGATTGAGTTCCCAAGTGATTGTATGATCATAGCACCTCACCCATTTCCCTAGAAAGAGTTGCAAATGAGCAATGAACTTCTCTTGGGTTAATCTCAGTGACCTGGAGTTGTGTGTTACAGAACTTAGTCTTCCCTAATAATACGATGACTTGACCCAAGTCTATTAAAATCGAATTATATTTCTATTTTACTGTAAAGTTAACACAAGCATAATTCTGTACTAATATTAATATCCCATCCTTGTTTACTAAGTAACTGGTGAAAAATAAGTCAGTGAGGTCTCCTGTATCATATCTGTTCTGATTTGAATAGGATTTCCCTTTTCCTAAATTTCCTACCATCTGTAGAGTATTTCCTTTGGGTTCCACACCAGTCTAATTCTCTTGGAACTAATTCTAATTTCATAACAATTGTTATCGCCTCTCTAAAAATGTTCAACCTGCTTTGGGCACAGAATGTTCAACTAATCTCTAAAGAGGCCTCTGTGGTGCCATGTGGTCACGTCCGTCTCCAGCTTGTGTCCTGAAATGGCATTGCTGTGTTTGAGAGATGCTGTGACTCTATAGCTGTCTTTAAGCTTCAAGAACTCAGAGTCCCTTTTCAAACTGCCTTATTCTTTCCTTGTATTTTCTCTATTCTTACTGCTGCATGATGGGGCAGTGAGGTTTTATTGCCTGAAAAGTCACTCCACCCGGATGGGTGCAGTCTGAAAATGATTCTCCTGCTGTACAGAAATACGGATGTCATGAAATTTCCTAGGGGACATCACTAAACAACCTCCCTGAATTTAGTAGATCATGATTTTAGCTCAGGACCCCTGTCTCTTAAGTAGAGTTTTCTTGAGAAAGAACTTGAGGTTTGAAGACTACAAACCATGAAAAGGACATGATAGAATGAATGTCACTGAATTCTTTCCCAAGCCATGATAACCACACCATGGTTTACCAGGACTTCAACAGAATAGATGGTCTTTGTGGCCAGTGGTGTCAGATGCTGATATCAGAAGGATGAGGTTCAGTCTTTGAGATGCATCCCAGAATGTTACAATGTTAAGAGGTTCTAAACGTTGTCTAGTTCAAGTCTATAATTTTTAAGGCAAAGAAACCAAAGTGTGTCGAGGGTAAGTGAACCACTGATAGAATCAGGGCAATATGTTTAAAAAAAAAGCATTTAGGAGCCAGGCAATCACTACAGTCTGCTACTACTTGTACTGGTTGTATGAATTTAAGCAAATTATTGAAGCCAGTGGGCTCCCCTTTCCCGATCCATATTGATTCAGTGCTGTGAACATCTTTTTTTATATACTTGAGGCATTTTATATTGATTTCTTTTTGTCGATGTCTGTTCGTTTCCTTTGCCCATCTTTCTATGGGATTTTTCATTCTCTTTTTTCTTTCATTTTCTCCATTTCATCAAGATTTTCACATTAATTTGCATAGAACTGTGCAAAGTAGTCTCATGATTTTTTTAAAAACTACTTTGTTTTATTTGTTTCTCTCTTGTAATTTCTTATTTGTATATTTGTGTTTTCTCCTTTTGTCCCCTTCATTAAGTGGTGGTTAGTTTGTGTTGGTTTTATTTTACAAAATAATATAATTTTGATTTGGTGATTATATCCATTGTTTTTCTCTTTCCTAATTTATTGATTTCTGGTTTTATCTTTATGAATCCCTTCCTTAAGCTTCTGTGTTTTAATTTATTGGTCTTTTTCTAACTTTTTGAGTTAGGAATTTAATGAATTTATTGACATTTTTAAATGTTTATTGAAGGTGTTTATGCTATGAGTTTTCTTCTGATCACTGTTTTAAATGTAACACTTAGATTCTGGATTTTAATGTGTAATATTTTTATTATTGTTATTTTTTAAAAACTCTGTAATTTTAACTTTTGTTTGATTGTTTGTTTTTATTCCAAAGCTCGTTATATTTTCAAATATTTATTCCATTCTGTTACTTTGTTTTTTTCTTCCCCATGGACTTCCATTTTACATAAGTTGGATATTCTTTGCATGTCTTCTATTTCCTCCACTGTGTCCACTTTCTTGATTGTTTTATTGCTTTTCTTTAATGCTCATATTAAACTCTCATTCAAATCCCTTTTTGTTTTCTGGGACACTTTATAATTTTGACTTTATTTTTTTTATTTATTTTTTTTGCGGTACGCGGGCCTCTCACTGTTGTGGCCTCTCCCATTGTGGAGCACAGACTCCGGACACGCAGGCCCAGCGGCCATGGCTCACGGGCCCAGCCGCTCCGCGGCACATGGGATCTGCCCGGACCGGGGCACGAACCCATGTCCCCTGCATCGGCAGGCGGACTCTCAACCACTGCGCCACCAGGGAAGCTCTTGACTTTATTTTTATATAATTTTTCTTTTTTCTTTTATTTCATTCATTAATTCAGTCAATGCCCATTTCATTTCTTCCTGTGTCTCGGCCATTTCCACTTTATATTTTTGAATTTATGATTAATATATTCCCAAATGCCTTTTTGAGATATTTAATTCAGTATGGGATGTTGTCTTCCAGTTTTCTTCTGTAGCATGCTTGGAACCTGGGGGAGGCCTTTCAGTAGCTGATATGCTTGGATTATCTCTTTTGGCCTATGAGGCTACTGGTGGGGGTGCTTCACAAGATTTCAAGTTCACAAATGCTCTCCTCTGTCAGTAGAGTGAAGTGTATTTTCTTTAATGGTTGGTTTTTATTGTGGACAGCGAGGTCCAAGAGGAGGAGTTATGTGTATTGTGTTCTTTTGCATTTCTTTGTGTTACTGGATCCTTAATTCCTCCATCTTGCTCTGTGTTCCCTTCACTTCAGAGTTTCCAAAGGTCAGCTCTCTCATCCTGATTACTGTCTATTTCTCAGAACCACTGTCTTTCCAATACTGCCTCCCCACATTCTGAGAACACTGTTATGTCCCTTCCCTGTAGTTAGTGCTGTGAACTGCCAGGTCTATTTCTCCATATTTTCACATTTAAGACAGATACTCCTTCTCAGACTGATTTTAATTCAGTGAACACCTCTATTCCTCTTTCTTCTCTTCCCTATATTTTTCTGAACTCTCCTTATTCTTGTCAAAACTCAAGAGAAATAGTTTTACCAGAATGTGGTGCTTATTTTGAAATCATAGGTTGTGTAAAGTTATACTGTTCTTTGTCTTGAAATTATGCTAAAGGTGTGGAATTCACATGGTTGGTTTGTTCTTCTTGATCTGTAGAGTCTGGAGAAGGTGCTGGAGATTACAATTTCTGCAGCTGCCATCACCTCAGCTACGTGGAAGTTGTTTTTCTTTTTTAATACATCATTTATGTATGGTTGGTTATCGATTATTTATTTTAAGATTTTTTGCATTGTTTTCTCGCCCTCCAGGCAGGATTGGTTACATAATATATGAAGGCCTGTGCAAAATGAAAATTCAGGGCCTCTTGCTAAAAAATTGTTAAGAATTTTAAGACGGCAAAAGCAGAGCATTAAACCAAGTGCTGGACCTTTCTGAGTGTGGGGGACTGTGTGACTGTATAGGTCATACAGCCATGAAGTCAGCCTTGGTGCAGTACTTTGTATATGTTAAGTAACTTTATAAGTGTTATCTCTCACCTCCAGACATACAGACAGAGACAGAGACAGAGAGAGAGAGAGTGTGTTAGTTTGAGACTGGGGCTAAGGAGACCTGAGTTCTGTCCCCAGATCTGTCGTGGATTTACAGTGTGACTTTGAACAAGTTATTTTCTCTCTGGAATTCTGTTTTCCTATTTGAAAAATGAAAGAATTTACATTGAATTTTGCTACACAAACTGTCACATTAACTCTATTACGTAATAGACAAAACTGCAGAACATGAAAACTATGTTTTATGTATATTACTTCTTAATACATGGGTAAAGTGAGTAATTCGTAACAAAAACAAGGTCAATTTTAAGATGCTGTTGAAGAGTCATAAGTAGAGATGATACTCTTATATTAAAAATCATGAAGATGGTATAACAGCATCTAAAATGTGGGAAACTTTGCATAGGGTAATGCCTGAGGACATTTTCAGTTCCATTCAGCATTTTAGAATTCTATAATTGCATGTATTTATACAAAATGGTGAGTATATCTTTTCTAATTTGGAAAAGACGGAGAGTTTAAAATATATAATTAAGAGTCAACATGTTCACACCTTCCAGAGAGACTGGCGGAGAGATAAATTCCATATTCCCGGTTCTCCCTCAAACCATTCCATTTAAAGACTCTAAACTGTGCAGTGTCCCCACACACACACTCAGTGCCACCCAGTTCCCAGTCACCCAGCACTAACTCAGGGTTGGAAAAAGCTGTCGTGTAATGATGTTCTCTATGGCAACTTGATGTCAAGTCTTCCTGACTGCAGGTTTTCATGTCTGCCTTGTCTGACACTCTCCAAAGTTCAAAACAGGCTGTTCTGGAAGGGGATTAAAATAGATGCCGTGCATCTGTTAACCAGTCACTAGATGTTATCTGCCAGATCTCACAAAAGTCCCTGATCTAGTTGCACAAGACAATAGCCCTAGCCAGACAAGTTTATCATTTTCTTTTTAAGATCCCAGAATTTAAAACAGATACTGTGATCCTGTTGGTCAAATGGTATCATATTTACAAAGATAGTGTTTGTAATTTTAAGGAAATCCTAATGGATCAATGGGAAGAGAAATGTAGTCTCCCTTTTACCCATAGATTTCACATATAATTTTTAAAATGAAATTTGATGGCAGATATATTGACCTTTTCCCTCTGAAATTTGATTTTCTTCCATTGAGATTGATCAGACTCCATAAGTTCCTTATAAGATGCTAACTTTCACACTTGTTCTTAACCCAGGACACCCCATGAGAAATGCTACTAAACCGCAGGGTCGCAGTGGTCGTCGTTGGCATCCTAAAGCGTTTAGACATTTTAATCAATTTTCAAACATTTCTGGGTTTCCCCCCATCACTGACTAGCTAATGTTTCAACTCCTGGCCCTCCTGCCAATGCAAAATCGTTGACTCTTCACAAACATAAAATGGAAGCTTTACTCTCAGGTCAAAAAGAAATATGGAATCAAAGTGACTGGCTGTGTAGGAAATGAAAATAATGAGTCGTTGCAATTCTCACCCTGTTGTTGGACTATATTAAATTAAAATCACACAGCAACAGGCATTAGTTTCCGTGGTTTATTTTGGATTTATGTTGATGTACGGTTTTGGCTGCTTGTTTGTTTGCTTCATTTAGGAGGAGGTGGTGTATTAAAGTCGAGGTCTTGTATAGCCGATGGGAATGATTTAAAAAAAAAATGTTATGAAACACATATCTCCCTCTTGAGCAATAGTCCAGGAGAACAATCACATATCGAAATAGAAGCAAGAGGGTGGTAATAGAGCAAGCAACGTATGATTCAATAACTCCGCTAGATCGCTTTATTGGTTAGGTAATGAAGCATGCCAGGGAATTTCAACCAAACAGGAGTCAACATACTGCCAACTACCATTGGAAATAACTGAACTACAAGCTTAGGAAGTATGGGATGAGGTGAACTGTTCGATTACTCCTGTATTGGAAGGTGTTCCCAAGCTTCACCTTCTCAACACTGCCTGCAGAAGTTGACCCAGGATTGCTGGGAAAAGACATGGGACTTTCAGGTCTTCTGTGAGATCTCCCTGTTGCCCTATAGTTGTTGTTGTTTTTTTTAACATGAGGACTTTCAAACCAGGCTGATACAAGTATATGGCATTCTCAACTGCAGGAAATTGCTTTCCATAACTGTAGACTTCTATTTTTTTTTTTTTTTTTTGGTGTTTAATTACCTGCTGCCTCTCTATGGCTTAGGTTCCCTTCAGGATTCAGGGGGAGGGTTGGGAGAGAGGTTTCCTTTGTGGCTTAATATAATTATTCATAATGACTACATATGGTCATTTTATAAGTTCCTAATTATTTTAAGTGATTGGTGCATAGTCATTTGCATAGGCTGTTTAGCAGAACACTTATTTTGTTCAGTGACCACATATAAATCACTGAATATTCTGTAAGCATCTAAAGCAGGTGGGAGAATCCACCCCCTAAACCCCCCAAACATCATTCATGTCTCCAATGTATGCATTCCAGAATGTTTAATGTAAATCATAATAGCAGTTTGGATTCACTGCTCTTCAAATGGATGCGTGGTTGATGTTGGGAAACATGTTTTAATTTTTTCTTTCAGTAGCAGATGGTGCATGGATTTTATTTGGTGCAGGCACTGCTGTCCAAGGTAATTGTCAAGGGCTTTCCCCCCTCCTCTATTATGAAAAAAGAGAGGGACGTAAAGCTTCTGGGCCAACCCATTCATTTTACGGACAAGCAAACTGAGACCTCAAATATTGAATAATTTCCCCTAGATCACTAGTGTTTAGACAGAGTGAGGACTAAAGCTCACCTCTCCTGGCAGTCAGTCTAATTCTGGTTCCTCCATGCTACACATTTTCTCTTGAGAGTTGATAAGATAGATGTCACTTGTTTTTAAAGATGGGATTCTGGTTACAGTTTATCTACCTTCCTTTTTTTTTTTTTTTTTTTTTTTTTCGTTACGTGGGCCTCTCACTGTTGTGGCCTCTCCCGTTGCGGAGCACAGGCTCCGGACGCACAGGCTCAGCGGCCATGGCTCACGGGCCTAGCCGCTCCACGTCATGTGGGATCTTGCCGGACCGGGGCATGAACCCGTGTCCCCTGCATCGGCAGGCGGACTCTCAATCACTGCGCCACCAGAGAAGCCCTCCCTTCCTCTTCTGAAAGCCACGTTCTGTTGATTCATAGGAAGGACCAGATAGTTCACAGTACTGATTCCAAGCTGGGATAATTTGTGGCTTCTTGGTTACTCACTCGTGTCCACATACCACCTACATTTGTTGAACTTACACACTCACCTTCATAGAAGAGGCTTTGAATGCTCATCTAATTTAGTGATTTTTCCAGTGCTAACTTGAGGGCCAGTTATGCACTATTCCAGTTTCTCCCCAGTCCACAGCAAAATAAGAAGAAATAAATCAGCATGGGGAGTTTTGTCGTCACTAGAAAAACAAGGAATGGCACACAGATGCCAGCCTCCCCCCACAATCACCCAACCCTCATCTTTCTCCCCTTCATATTGTCATATGTTTGTAATGTGTTTGCTGGTCAGTGAAATTCACAAATTAAGAACCACTGGGGATCTTCCCTGGAGATCCAGTGGTTATGACTCCACACTTTCACTACTGAGGGCACAGGTTCAATCCCTGGTCGGGGAACTGAGATCCCACAAGCCACGTGACGTGGCCAAAAAAAAAAAAAAAGAACCACTGGGATAAGGGCTTATTTTCCATGAAATCATGTCTTTTACATGTCATGGTTACCACAGTAGTTCTCTGGCTAAACCAAGAAATAGAAAAATTGAGCCTAATTTCTTAAAACAACTAAAGCACCCCACCCACTGCCAAATATATATTCACTGTTCTGGGTCATTTCCTACGATTGAGAAATAACTTTTTCTTTCACTGTCAATAACAGAATAGGTGTCGTCTGTGATTTCATTGTCTAATTTTTCACGTAGCTGCGTTACTCTATCTGTATCTACACCTATCATAGACACCCCAGAAAGGAGAGCCCTCTCTTTCCATCTCTTTCTTTAAATTTTATTTATTATAATGCTCAAAGGTATACAGATATTACTTACGGGCTACGGGTTCTTATATGATGACCTCCCTCCCGTGAGCACATATTTATGATAATAAACTCTCCATGGAGATGTGTCTGTGTCTGCCTCCCAGCTTCTTCCGTATCCTTTAGCTATCCATATCAACGTTCTCTCTTTGGTAATTTTGGGGGTTGATAGGGAAAAGGTAACAAGTTGTATGATCGCCATCTTTGTTGTTATTTGGTAAATGGACCGTGATCTCTATCTACCTTTTTCTTCCACATCTTAGGTTGGAACATTTGATGGGTAAGAGGGAGAAAACAGGGCATCATATAGCAGGCAAATGTAAGATGCTGTGCACAGCACTGAGATTTGGTTTGCTGGTCTGAAAGCTTTCAACTCTGTGGGATGCTCTAGGGAAGCAAATCAATAAAGCAACCTGTCAATCCCCTCAATGGTGGAAGGCTCTGCCATCCCTTGAGTCACCACCCTGATTAACAGCAACACTGGTAGCATTTGGTCGCAAGCATCAGCCTGAATCACCCATATCTGCTAAGGAATCTCTGTCCAGCTTTGCAATGCCTTGGATGGCTATTGTTGTTAGTCCAGAACCCCTCCTGGGATCCTGGCGAATCTGAAACAAACAAGGCTGGAGGAGGTTAAAGTTTGAGAGCCATGAGGGTGAAAAACAGAGACAGGGAATGGAGGTTATCATCAGGTGGTCCTGTTTAAGGGGGAGAGAGAAAGAGAGAGAAAGGTTTATTGCTTAATAATACGCAATGTCAGGGAGGTGTAACAGTTAAATGTATATAACGTATACCGTTTCCCCAAGCACGTGCTTAATACGTTCCTGCTTTCAGGTTCCTCTGGCTTGATGCAGTTACTGCATATGCCATATTACAGTGAGCTAAAATAAGCCTTTTCATGAAACAGGAGAGAAAACTACAGCCGCAGCAGCAGCAAAAACAACAGCAAACTACTCACTGTAACCACTGTCCTTGGTCCTGGGAGAGACCTAGAGATTTATGAGTAAATTGGACCATTCCTTCTATATACACTGAGCGTCCAGTCTTTCTGAACTGTGGCACTTGGGTCCATCGTGCCTGGCTTCATGCATTTTGAATGCTCAAAATTGTTTGGTGAGCTTACCGTCTGAAACCATGAGTCCTAGAATCACTCTGCCTGAGTGTTGGTCCCATTTCTACCAACTGGTAGCTGGTTGACCTTGAAGAAGGTGATTAGGCTTTGTCTGTACGACTGCGTCCTCATCTACAAACTAGAAATGTTGATGATGGTGATGACACCCAACTCATCGGGACGTTAGAAAGATTACAAATATATGCCACACCCTTAAACAGTGCCTGACGTGTAGTCGGCACCTAATAAATATTATCTCTCATTGTGATCAGCAGCATTGATCCAAACAGGGCTGCTCTACATCTGTTCTTCCAGCCACACGCCTAAGAATCACCAGGAGGTGTTTGTTCTAGAGAAAAGTTCCTGGATCCTACTCCACATTTCCTGAATTCCTGTGGATTGTACCTGGACATTTGTACTTTTGATAAAACTCTTAAAAAGGTTAGAGCTTGAGAATCGATGAACTTGGGAAAGGTGAAAAACATTCTGAGACAAAAGGAATGGAGGCTAGCACCAGGTGGTCCTGTTTAATAGATAGAGAGAGACCGAGAACAGCTATATTCCTTAATTCAGAATGGCAGGGAGCTGAAACATTGCCTAATTCTGAAGCAGCAACAACTCCAGACCCCTGATGTTTAAATAGGAAACCCAGATAAAACCCCTCATTCTAACTGCAGCCATGCTACCCCAGGATAACAGCTGTCTCCATTCAAACGCACATATATCTGTTCTTGGTTGACTAGTGCCTTTGGTTTCTGTGGCCAGAACGAATGTCCTCCTGTGGCTTTAATTTTGCGCTTTGAACTAATTAAATTGTGTATGTGAACTAAAATATTTATATGCCCAGGATAATAAAAATAATCCATGATAAATAGAACAATTGGAGTAAAAGTAAAGTAGATTTAGTGGCACCGTAGTTTATCGAGCGTCTGTGATTAGATTGTATTCCCTAGTACGCTTTGGGGACTGGAATTCAATCTGCGGTTTGAACTGATGACTCTTTTTCTGTAGAGGTTTAGGGGAAAACAACAGAATTCTTGTTCTTAATATCTCAACTTTCTCTTTAAATGGCCATTTATTCCATCTTGGAGTGGGGAAGGCGGTTTTTACTTTTAAAAAAAAAGGAAGAATGAGCTTATTTTGATGCCATCTTGAGACGGGGACAGAGAATGAGGCTGGGGGCATTTGGGAGCACCTGATCTTCATTCTGTGCCGTACTGTGAAGATGGTGTAGGGTGACTAACCATCTCCATTTACCTGGATCGCCGCAGTTGCCGTGCCCAGCACTTAAAACCCAGCATCCTGGAAACACTTTGGTCCTGGGCGAATCAGAAGAAGGATCAATCACCCTAAAAGTCTGGGGGGTGCATGTTTGTTCTTTATGTAATAACTTGAGGACGTGGTTCTTATACTTCTGTATGGAGCTTCTCAAACTTTCACTTAGATATCAGATATTACCTGGGGGTCTTGCTAAACGCAGATTCTGACTCAGTAGGCCTGGGTGAGACCCCGGGATTCTGCATTTGTACAAGCTTCCAGGTGGTGCGAAAGCTGCCCATCCAGGTATGTATGTGACCAGCTTCTAGAGGTCACAGTAGTAACCTGGCCAGCTTGTTTGAAGAGCAAATTCAGCATACCTGCTCGTTCTAATTCTTCCCATCTCTTGCCCTTTCTCTCCCTAGAATTTTGCCTTTTAAACAAGCACCAGGGTTGGCCCATGAACCATTCAGTTTAACTGAAAGTGCTCTCTTTACCTTTTGGATAAAGTACTAAGTAAGGGTTTCCAGAAGCTAGTGGATCAGAGAAAAGCTTTTTAAACTAGTATCTCATGGGAGTGATTTTTGTATAAGTGGAATACAAGATGGGGGGATTTTTTTTTTCCATTTTCTTTTGGTTATTTTGCCACGAAGGTGGGTTATTACACTTCTTCAGAGGAAATCTTGAAAATACTTCACTACCGGTCTTACCCCTGGGTGAGTGTCTTTCCGTGGTATTTGACAACAGTGTGGGCAATCAATAAATATTTGTTGAGTAAATGAAAAAGTGAGAGGTTTATCGAGAGCAGTGCTTCTCAAGCCTTAATGCGCAGAGGAATCACGTGGAAATCTTGTTAAAAGCACAGATTCTGAGTCAGTAGATCTGGGGATTGACGTGACGTTAGCCATTTCTAACATGCTCCTGGGTGATGCTGATGCCTTGGATGGCACTTTGAGTAGCAAGAATCTGGATTAAACATGAAAGAAAAACTTAAAGGTGTATATTCATATGTATTTCAGCATACTATTAAATTACTAGGAAGTGTGATGCTAATTGTGATATTCAGGACATACAAATAAGACCTGACGTTGAAATAAAACCATACAAGTCTCTTGCCATGGTCAGACTTGTATATTGAAAATACAGTTGCACTTAGGTTATGCTCGCTTTTTTTCCACTGGGGATCTTCCAATTCAAGATAAATATGTAAAACAAGACACACACATATAGACTAGTAATCAGCAAATATAAAGATGATTGAGCCAATTCATGGTGACCCAGTAAAATTCTGTTCATCATACATAAGAGAAAGTCGGTGCCCTTTAAGATTAAGGTACAGCAGAGGTACACCCATAATTGGGGTGGAGGTTGGGGAGAGGGCTGTGAGACACACGTGTCCACACTGAATCAGCTAACTGAGCTGGAAAGAGTTCTCCTGTGCTCCTCTGGGGAATTTCATTGCTCGCCTATTATTGGATGTTTATTTTTAATACCTAAATTTAGAAGAACCATCTCATTTGGCGGGTTTTATTTTTCTTTATTAGTTTATATAAAATGTTACCTTCCTCTTGTTGCAAAGATCAGTTGTTGAAATGGTATCAGGCTATTGATGAAGGTTGGCTTGAGAGATTTTCAGAGACTCAGCTATGAAAGAATTTTATAAACCATCCTAGTTGCCTTTGTTTAAAGGAACTAAAAATGTAGGATTAGGCAAAAAGTACTTGAGGTTCTTCAGTGCTAACTATTGAAGGGGGAAAGATAGCTTCTTCAACAGAAAATGTTATTTTCTCTCCTTTCCCAAATGGTTCTAAAAGTGTTTTAGATGATTTGCCATTGAGAAAAGGGACTATTAATTTTCACTGTGTTAAAAATGATACTGTATTCAAAAATGATCCTGGGTATGTGTGTGTGTTTAGTTTCTCCATCTATGTACCCTACACACACACACACACACACACACACACACACACACACACACACACACATACCCTATGAGCTAGATCATACCTTGGTTTTTAAAATTGCTATGAGCTGCACATTTTAGGAAACCAGATGATGGAAATTAGTCAACAATTTTCACTTGATCCTCATTGCATTTTAGCTCTCTGCCTGAAAGTGCAAACTTCACTTTTCTAAAGGTACTGAGTCCCAGAACTGGCACTGTTTTGTTTTGAAACTTTGCTTGTCCTTAGTCCTTGGAAGCAGAAAACTACAAGAGAAAGGTTACCACCAGCCTTAGAAATGCCAATCTACAGGCACAGTTAAGAAACCCTTCCCTCCCAGTGAAGTGAGAAAGGGAGGGTGGTATTGTGGCTTTAAAAAAAAAAACAAAAAACCCAAAACTTTGTTATTACTTTTCTGAAATCCAAAATTATGAATACATAGTACAGTCTACATATGTTTTCCATTAATCCTACTTGGAAAACAACTAAAGGAAAGTTTGTTTTCCTAAATTATTTATGGGAATGTAATTATCTAAAGGACAAGGAAACCAGATTCCTAAACCAATGGGACTTTAGCCAAAGAATCATTCACCATTACTCATTTCCCCTTGTACAAATATGCAGATAGTTTACCAGATAGGGAATAGAGACCTGGGTCTACTTGCTTAAGAGTAATACTCAGATCCCAACATACTTTGCAAATTATAAATATGAATGCTCCTTAAGCAATGTTTCTGATGTTCTCCATACATAAAATCCAAATCCTAATGACCCAAATCTCCAAACCCCACTGCCAAAGAAGAGTAATTCTCAGAATATTATTTCCCATAAAAGGAAAATTCATTGTATAGTTGCACCAGGAGGTTCACAGCCTACATTTTGAATTTCTCCTAAAGAACCCCCATTACAGTATAAAACCAATGCTAAGCTCTTACCATTATTATAGACTTGGGATATTGGTCAGAACCCAGAATTTCCTAACACCTACGTGTTATATGTGAAGCTAAGCTGTGTATACAGATTTATACTCTAAGGTATATTGATAAGATTTACCTTAGAGTGTGTCTTGATGTGATAAATTTAATGAAGTCAAATAAAAATGACTGTCTTATCCAATATCCCTACTATTTTAAGTACTTAGGGCCACAGCAATGGACAAAGACAGAAGTTCCTTCCTTCATGGAGGTTAAATTCTAATCGGATCCACCCGTAGTCTCTCATCTACCCCTGACGCATCGCAGGTAAATAACTATTTGTTGATTGAAGATTGACTGGATAGTTTATGCCCTTTAATAGAACTGACTCAACAGCTCTAGACACATAAATAATTTTTCCTGCTACAGATAAAGAATTTGAAATGGGACTCTACATAGTGTATGTGGCTACTCTAGAAGTTGGGGGATATTAATTGGATGAAAAATATCAGGTTTCACAATGTGTTCTTCCATAAGAGTGTCAATAATGAGAATGAACTGTTTATTAGAAGAGCTAGCTTCCTGATGTATTACAAGTGCTGACATTGTAGGTGGCGGGGGCAAAGTGCTGTGGTGCTCATTCAAGGAGACCCCTAACACTGGATGGAGGCTGCGGTTGAGGCCCGTTCCCCCCCTATTGCCAAGTATGTGTGCTTGTCACTCTGACTTCTCCTAGGTAAACTTCTCCTAGGTGAGATCTGGAATTATGTCCTTCAGAGTCCATTTTATCCCAAACAGTGAGGCTTGGTTTTAACTGGAAAACAAAAAAACAGACCCAGTAATGTCTTGCCTCAGTTATGACCACATGCAAAGAAATACAGACCACCAGACATTAAGAGCACATCAAATTGTTCTTGGTGTCTCTTGAAGGATGTTTACAAAGGAGAAGTCAATTATTAATTATGCTAAGAACACCTTTAAAATTCTCTTGACCCATCTTTTCCAGTCTTTGCATCCTTCATACAGTATCCACTGCTCTTCTCAGAAACATTTTCTCCCTCCACTATCAATTCCCAAAACGCTAATACTCAAGCCATAGGAAGCCCTTTCACATCCTTCTCTTCCCCTCATTGTCTGAATCTTCTCTCCTACCCTTTCTCTGAGAGTAAAATTTGGCTCTTTGCAACATGAATCCCTAGTCTTTTCTTCTCCTGATCTGTTTTTTTACCCATTGAGCTAGTTCCAAGCAATAAAATTCCAGAAACAAAGCTGGAAAAAGAGTTATCTTTGGTGGGCTGGGGAGTGGAGAAGCTGGTGGATGCTAATAATATTTCCTTGCTCCAAGTGTCTAAGGCATCATCCAGCACTTTGGAGATGTATATGGTTCACAAAGATGACCCATCCAAGAACCAGTTAGAACAGTTACATGATTTAGAATAGAATTAGTTGGAATAGAAATCACTATAGAATTGTCACAGGTCACAGTATAAGAGAATAATTGGTGAATTAATTAATCAGTGCTCTTCTATAGGTAGTATTTGTTTAAAGATTTTTATGAGTACTCTTCTGAAAATCATTGCAAAGCTTTATACTAGTCTGATGACGTTGAACACTTAGTTTAACATCACCAGAAAATCATTGTTTCCAAAGATAGAATGGGAAATTGTCCTTTATGATAAGAAAAATCAGTCAGAACAAATATAGTTATAATTTGCATTCTTTTCAAATTCATATATTACCTTAAGCTAATAAATGTTAAATAATTTCAGAAAGAATTGTTGCTGGGGGGGATATTCTGATGAGCAAATAAAACTGTATGTATGTATTCACCACCTTAGGTGGAGAAAAAATTAGTTTCTAAGGAATCTGGGATTGCTCCCTGCAAATGTTATCATTTATTGTTCTTTTTCTTACATATCCTTTAGTCATATATAGTACCAAATTTGGATTATGATATGTGCTAAAATGGTAAAGTTTATATTAATGAGATAACATTATTTTATTTGTATTACAAGAGGGATATCTTTCTAACTTTGTTGTTTCTTCAGCTCCTCCTCCCCTCCCCCTCCCTCTTCCCCCTCACTCCTCCCCCCCTTCCCCCTCGCTCCTCCCCCCTCTTCCCCCTCGCTTCTCCCCACTCTGCCCCCTCCCTCTGCCCCTCCCCCTCCCTCCTTCCCCTCCGCCTCCCTCTTCCCCTTCCTTCTCTTCCCCTTCCTCCTCCTTCTTAAATGAAACACTGGTTTCAATTTCAGAAATAGATTAGAGAGTGAACAAAAAGACCCGTTACAGTCTGTTACAATAGTTCAAATAAGAAGTGATGCTGTCTTAGACTAAGATGTTGGGGGAGATGGAAAGAAGTGAATGTATGAACAGATTCAACAGACCTAAGGCATAAAATCAAGAGAGTTTGGCATCAGTTTGTAATAGGGATTTGGGGAGAAAGATGAGTCGAAGACGACTTCTGCTTTCTGGTTTGTTTGGTGGATAGTGGTACCATTCACTGAGACGGGAAACGCTGGAATAATGTTGGGGTTGAGTAAAGGGTTGGAATCCTGAGTCCATGTGCTCATTCACTGTTGTGGACTTGCTTGGCATATGATACTGAGACATATATTCTAACCCTATGTGTGCATCTAATCCTATCGAGGTGTCTAGTAGCTTCCAGCAGGTCATGTCTATATTCTGCTCAGGTGTCATACCTTTGGAACTGCCTCATCTCTTTTTCTCTCCTTCCTTGCTGCTATCTCCCTCACTCTGATTTCCTTCTGATTATGCCCACATTATTGAAGCAGACTTTTAATTCTCCTCTTGCAGGATATTTTCCTAAAAGCCATCAAAGCACAGTTCCTTTTCTTTAAGTGAGTAAACTATATCCCAGTGAGCTTACCCCCTGCTTCTCCAATGAGTAACTATTAGATGGAAAGAACAACGGCATCATTTTCTCTGATAATCTTGAGAGTGACTGTTATGGATACTCAGTAAGTATTGCCTGGTGGGCAATGATTGGCAAATTCATCCTCCTGTTTTGGGGTTTGTGGTGGTGGTTATTATTTTAAGTTAAACTTTTAATAGGTAATACATTCTAATACATATCTAATTTCACAAGTTATAAAATGATACACAATAAAGAACAATTCTTCTTCCAATTCCTGCCCCCAAGTATCCCTGTTTCTCTTTCCAGAGACAAACACTCTTAACTCTGTGTCTCCGTCTTCTCCAAGACATGAGATAGAGAATCTCCAACATACAGAAAATCACCATCCCTTGCAAATATGTAGTTAGCCTAGTCAGTACTTACTGTGACACCCTTAGTAGGGAACAGTGTCAGATAATCCAAAACCAAGGAAAAAAAACTAATGTATATTTCCTCTAAGCACCAGGAACTGTGCCAGACACTTTCTGTATGCTCTTTCGTTTAATTAGTGAGACACATATTATTTCATAAAAGAGGAAACTGAGGCTCAGAGGTTAAAGACACAGTGAGGAAGTAAAGTAACACTGTAAGCCAGGTCTGGCTCACTCCCAAACCTGTTCTCTTCGCCATCTACACTGGAGAGCAGTGACTCATCCCAGGAGGCAGACTTCAGTCTGTTGTATATAAAGTCAAACCCAAAGTGGCATGCACCTCGGTACCGAATCACTACCCCATCAGACATCCTTGGGAATGCGGTGCAGAACAAAGTGCAGTCTGAGACGTTTAGAGGGGGTTTGTGGAGCTCTGGGAGCGTTTTGCGTTGTCTCTGAATTGGTCATTCTCAGCGACGGAGTCATTCACCAGATGGGGGCAATCATAGAAAGCAGTGGCTTTTAAAAAACACTTTAGCTGCCCAGAATCTCATTCCAATTCTCTGGAAGAGTGCTGGCGTACCAAGTGTAATTCACCAGCCCAGTGCCTTTCTGGAAGTTGTGAAATTGGAGAGAGTTTGCTTTTGCCCAAAAGAATAGACACCACCAAGATGAGCTGACCCACTTGTCCTGAGTTGAGCTTGATATGATCAGCCATGTAGAGCTTCTTCCACTGGTTGTCTCTCTGAGATGCATTCTCTCTCTCTCTCTGTCTCTCTCTCTCTCTCTGTCTCTCTGTCTCTCTGTCTCTGTCTCTCTCTCTCTCTCTCTCTCTTTCGATTACCAAATAAACCAAATAAGATCAGCTCTGAAAGATCCCAGGAAAGAAACACCTATCTATCTTTTCTTCCTTAACAGGCATTAATTTCCAGGGATAGTAATTAACAGTGACTGCACTGTGGCTCAATCACCCTCACTGGTTTACATGTGTTTGTCCATACAAGTTGGAGTAGATTTTGTTGTTTGGGGTTTTGTTTTTAGCTATCGAGAAAATAGCCAGCCCTCCTTTTTTAAATTTTTATTTTGGAGAGATTACCTTTGTACCACACTGTGATCCAAATGGGCCTGTCAATGCAGATGTTCTAAAAGATGAAGAATTCCCCTGAGGGCCATACAGACAGCTTCTGTGAGTTCCTTCTCCTCCTTGACCAAGTATGGTGAAGAGATGGACACAGAATCTAAGCCTAGCCAGCTGTCCTCTCTCTCCTGGGACTCTGACTGTTTAGAAGAATGTCTGATATAGTGAAGAAGCAACGGTATTTATTTCTGCATTAACAGTTCCCTTTCATGAGCCTCGATTCCATAAGTATCCCATATCCTTACTATAAATCCCCCTTTTTTCTTAAGTTAGCCATAGATTCTGTTACTTATAACCATAGAACTACCAGATAATTCACTATCATTCCAAAATGGATTTAAACAATTTGTGGAAATAATTATAAAACACTTGGGTACTTCTGTCTGGGATGCCATCGCTAAGATGCCTTTATTGGAAACTCAGTTTTGCGGGGTAACTTCTAAGGCCTCACGGTTCTGAGAGAAGTGATTGAAAAGCATTGTACAGAACAGCCTTTGCAGGATTTGACTTAGGGTAGGGAAAGCCTGAGATGCCTTTAAAATGAACCAAAGAGCAAAAGGGGTGAGGAGGAAAATTATCATTCAACTCTGCACCAATAGAATTGGACCCAATGATGTTGGCCAAGATGATAAATGGTATTGGATACAATCACCTCTGTTAATATGATTAGGTTTGAGCCAGGTAACATTTAACATTTTTATCTTTTCATTGGATATTATAGAATATTTTTTTTCTCCATGAATATCACAGAATTCCAGCTTGTTCCGTTTAGGAGAAGAGGGTATTTAAAGTGATTACATAGCTAGTCCTCATATGATTCCAAAATTAGCATGACTTATTTCTGGCTTTGGGAAGATTAACAACCTGAGTGCTGATATTTACAAGACGAAGGGAAAAAATATTGAAATAGGTTGTAGACTGGAACTTATACGTATTGGAACGTATATATGTATTAGTTCTTCTCAACATGAATGGGAATAGCCATGCCATTTCTCCAAAGACCTAGTGCAATACATGTTTGCTGGTTTGATTTTTTGAATCAATGTATAAGGTTGCTTTCATTAGTCTCCAGCCTTTATAAGAAACTTGCTATCAAAGCAAAGTCATTTAAAATTAATTAATTAATGACTCCTAAAAGTAAGGCCCCAGGGGATAAATTATTTTCCCTCCTGTTAGAATGAATGTCTGTGAATTTTAAGAAGCTCTTTGCATTTCCTGTTTTGTTTGGAACTGCATTCAAAATGGATGTTACTCCCTGCAGACCAAGCAAGGAGATTCTCCTAACAGGACCTTAGAAATGGCAGCATAGAAAGCCAAGTGCTAGTTTGCACCACAAAGATTTGGTTCAGTTTTTAATGCCGAGGTTTTGTCTGCATATTTTAGGAACAAGGATGGCCCTGAGCAAACTGGAGTTTTGCTGACTGGTCCCTCATTTGTGCATAGGACTGGCATTTTTCTTATGGATCCCCTGCTTTACCATATATGGTTTTCCACTCAGCATCGTGGAAGATAAAGCATTACACAGTGGTGGAGAGTCCCTGAATCCTTGGCCAGTTATGTCAGAGTTAAGGTGCTTCTAGAGGTTGCTGCTGTCTTTCTGTTGAGACTAGAAAAATAGGGAAGGAAAGGAGGAATTTTAAAAGTTCCCTCCGTTTTGTTTTTTTTGCTTTTTGGTTTGTTTGTTTGATTTTTTACAAAATTATATTTCAGAAAAATGACACACTGTCATGGCAACCAGTTAAACAATGCTTGAGATGTATGAAGAAAACCATGAATTTTGTTCACTCCCATTTAAAAAAAGAAATGCAGCCTCTTTGTCCAGGGGACTCATTGTTTTATGGCTGAAAAATCAGGTCACAATTACTTTATATACCAAAATTATGACTGTCGGGAAAAAAATCACTGGCTTATTACTAAAAATTGGGCTTCCACCATACCCTAGGGAGTATCCAAATTTTTTCTGGCAGAGAAAGACAAATATCATACGATACCACTTATACGTGGAATCTAAAAAAATGAGGCAAACGAACTTATTTATAAAACAGAAATAGACTCGCAGACATTGAAAACGAACTTACAGTTACCAAAGGGGGAATGGGCAGGGGGAGGGATAAATTAGCAGTTTAAGATTAACTTATACATTACTATATATAAAATAGATAAACAACAAGGACCTACAGTAGAGCACAGGGAACTGTATTCAATATCTTGTAATAACCTATAATGAAAAAGAATCTGAAAAAGAATATATATTCTTTCATATATATATATATATATATATATATATATATATATGAATTACTGAATCACTTTGCTGTATGCCTGAAACTAACACAACATTGGAAATCAACTATACTTCAATTTTAAAAAAATGAAAAAAAAAAAACCAAATTATTTCTGGCAGCCTTCACTGGGTGTAACTTAAGCCCATATTCCATGAATCAAACACCTTTTCCAGTTTCCACTGACCCCACCCATGTAACTGTTTTGAGGGGTTCACCATCACTGCTTCTTTTTTTTTTTTTTTTAACTTATTTTTGGCTGCACTGGGTCTCTGTTGCTGCGCGCGCAGGCTTTCTCTAGGTGCGGTGAGTGGGGAATACTCTTCCTTGCGGTGCTTGGGCTTCTCATTGCAGTGGCTTCTCTTGTTGGGGAGCATGGGCTGTAGGCACATGGGCTTCAGTAGTTGTGCCACGTGGGCTCAGTAGTTGTGGCTCGCGGGCTCCAGAGCACAGGCTCAGTAGTTGTGGCTTGCGGACTTAGTTGCTCTGCAGCACATGGGATCTTCCCAGACCAGGGCTCGGACCCATGTCCCCTGCATTGGCAGGTGGATTGTTAACCACCGTGCCACCAGAGAAGTCCCACCGTCACTACTTCTTATCTGGAGAACTCTGATGTCCGTTCCCAGATGTCACCTCTGGATGCTCCCATGGCTCTAGTTTTGGGATCTCAGACCATCCTTCCATTTTCTTTAGAGACGGGGCAAATGGCCCCCTTCCCAGCTCTGTGCTATGATTTGTCACCTGTTCCCCAAAGTAGCTTTGCTTGTGCCAATGCTAAGTCTCCTCCATCTTCTGCATCTAAACCCCTCCATCCACAGGTGGCTCAGAATCAACCCCAGGAACCGAGTAGGGGGCAGATGCCATTTCATTCCATTTTGAATTTTCTTATCCCCTTTCTAAGTCCCCAAATCCCATTCCCTATCAAAACCTTCTCCCTCCTCTAGTAATAAAATAAAACCTCCTGGGCTTGTCAATGGCAGAAGCACATCCACAATTTGGGAAGGATCCATTGGGAATGAATGGGATAGATCAAGAAGGTAATGATTATCCTCTCACTGCCTCCATTTCAGCTCAGCCCCAAAAGCCCTGTTATATAAAGGAAGAGAAATAATGGCCCAGACCAGGTGCATTTCCTCCCTGAAGTTACCCAGCAAATTATTAACCAGGCCTCACCGCCAACACTCTCATCTTGGCACAGGCAATATCTGAGGTTCCGCTCAGTGATCTAGACAAAGGGAAATGAGATTCAGGCAAACATAACAACTTGTCCTGGGGTAAAAAGCAGATACATAATTCCTCTCATTTGTCCCTACTTTATTTAATAGCCCACATAGGGAGCTTATTTAAAACTTCAAAACAACACACCAAACCAGCCAACATCATGAGACGGTCTCATTGAATCATCAACATTATAATAATAATTATTATTATTTCCTTCTGTGATATAGTAACATGAAGGCAAAATGGTGGGTAGGGAGTTAAAGAGAGTCAGAAATACCCTTTTGTGCTGTTTAAACTGAAGTCTCATTAAGACAGAACTCGTGCACTAGTCCTGTTTTTACTTCTTTTCTGTGACATTGTTTTCCATCCATTCACTGAATAACTAGCTGTTGAATACCTACTATGTATCAGGCCTGATGCCGGGTTCTAGGAGCAAATTAGACAAGTTCTCCAGCTTCACAGAGCTTAGAGTCTAACTGGGGTGGGGAGTCAGGCATGAATCAAAACAATCAATAATTACAGTCCTTAATCTGCGCCATGAAGGGAAGTTACACCGGGGCCACGAGAGTAGAAAACAGGATGGATGCAAATGCAGAGAGACCTCCTCAAAGTGACATTTGCAAAGATGGTTGAAGGATGAGTGGGGTTCAGTAGGCTAAACTGGGAGGAGAGACGGCAGCATCTGAAAAGGTCTCGGGAATCTGAGGAAGTGAAGTACAATGTCCTGAAGGCTGCACCACGGGAGGAGGGATGGGGCTGGAGGTGAGGTTGGAGAGGAGAGAACTGCTGGGCACTGCAGGGCCATGTCCAGTCATCGGTTGGGTCCTATTAGCAGGGAATCCATTGAAAGACGTTATGTAAATGAGTGCTGTGATCTATTTTTATTTTTCAACCATTACTCCCGCATCCTCTGTGCCAGATGTTGTGCAGTCTCTATCCATACAGTATCTCATCGAATCCTCCTACAGAGGCGTAAACTGAATATTGGAGACATTATGTGACTGCCCAAGGTTGCCCACTTGTGACTTGTGGGAGCCAGGATTCAAACTCAGGCCTGCCTGACTCCAGAGCGCTTACTTTGAACCAGTACACTCCATTGCTCAACTGCTAGGCAAAAACTCTCCTGCTGTTTGCAGACAACCCTCATTCAAGTGCTAATGACCTAATACTCTGTTCTTAATAATTACTTTAGGAGAAAACAATTGAATTCCTACCAAATGTGTCAACGCTGTGTCCATGCCATTGGGTGCAATTAGAAAAATAATTTCATTCCGTTGATGCCGAGGGCAGTGTTGAGCTTTTAGAAGTAAGATGCTTGAAGACCTTGAGATCTAGAGTATGAGCCATAATAAGATGGGGAAATACTTCAGGGAGAAGAGCTCCTTTTTGGGTGTTGTACCATTTTAAAAGAATCATGGCAACTCTGCCTATTGAAGAAAGGCTTCTAGATGAAAGTCAGTCTTGGGTTTTGTGGTTGCAGGCCTGGCCCCAGTTTACCTTCAGACGATTCTTGCGCATTGATAAACTGGAATTTAAGTCTAGGTTGCTCGTAGAAGGAACGCCCTCTGGAAGAAAGCTTTGACGTGGCAGCATGCATATTGCTGAGTAGGGGTTCTGAGTAAGGGCTCACCCCTTGACTGGACCTGTAATACATAAAATTGTCCACATGATTGGAGACAAGGAGCTTTGGTTCTGGAGATTTTAAAGTGAAAGCAGACACCCGGGTACTGCGTTTCTGATCGCTTTAACCTGTCATAACTTCAAACACACTTAACCAGAACACCTCTTTCACGTAGGAGGGTGCTGCTTAGCTGTCAGCTGCAGGTGTCACCTTCTTTGCGTGTCTCGTGATGGAAAGGATTGTTTTAAAACTTGCTTTGAAGCAGGTCCCCCTGAAGTTGGGTTCTTTAAGCACATTTCTATTGTATGAGGACTTTTCTTTCTGAAATTCACGTCTGGCTACAGAAATCCTGTTACTGGCAATAATTTGAGCATTCGTAAAACATCCTTTGAATGTGACTCATACCAGACAACGGGGGTCATGCCCTCTGTGTTTTTTGCCTCATACCCCATTCCTGCACCATCTCCCCAGAATCTCACTGTGTCCCTTTATTGTGCTTTAGAGTTAGATGACCTGGTTTTAAACCCAGCTCTGTCATTTTTAAGCTAAATGATCCCGGCACAGTTGCTAAGTGTCTGATTTCCTGTCTCTAAAATGGGAATAAAAATATCTTGGGATGTCATGGTATATTTGTATTAACGTTTCAAATTTTTCATCCCTCCCTGTCTTTATGTGCTTTGCTGTGTTCCTCTCATTAGAGTACTGTACCAGGCATATATTTCCTGTCTCATTTATGCTGGTTTTGACCATGTGACTTAACTTGACTAATGAAATGTTAGCAAGCTTGATGTCAGCAGAGGCATTAGAAGTTCTTGTGCAGTTGGGCTCACCCTCACGGGCTTCTGTTATCAGCATGAGAATAATGGTCTCAACCCAGTCCACTGGCCTCAGGAAGAGATGCATGGATCTGACCTCTGTCATCCTTGGCAGCCTTGACCACACATTCCACGCATAACGATTACATAATAATTAAAGTTACCATTGACTGAACACTTATTATGTGTTATACACAATGACTTACAATAGAGTTTTGCAATCATTGTCATTGGATTCTTGAGGGAACCCAACAAAGAAGATTCCCGTCTGTTTCCAATATGGACAGCAAGACTCAGAAATGTGAAGTAGCTAGCACTACACAGCTAGAAAAACAGTAGTGTTGAGATTCAATGCCAGGTGCCTCTATCTGTGTTGAGGCCCTTTGTTATAAGTTCACACCCATGGACTCTCCTCTTGTACCTGTTTCAGGCTCAGTGTCGCTTGACATCTAACCGTGACCGTGACTTTGGTCTCTATTTTTTTTCTCCATTACTGGGTTTTGGTACCTGACCTATTATGTCCTAGAATTGGAAAACTGCTCTAGTCTTTGATACATTATTTTTTGGTTATCATTTGAGGTGAATTTCACATAACATAAAATTAACTATGCTTAAGTGAACGATTTAGTGGCACATAGTACATTCAGACTATTGTGCGACTACCTCTATCTAGTTCCAAAACATTTTCGTCACCCAGAAAGAAAACCCCATACCCATGAAAGCAGGTTCTCTCCATTTCGTCCTTCCCACAGCCCCTGGCAACCACTCATCTGCGTTCTGTCTCTATGGATTTGCCTCTCCTGGATGTTTCACATAAATGGATTCATATCACATGATTTTTTTTGTCTTGGGCTTCTTAAACTTAGCATAATATTTTTGAAGACCATTCATGTTGTAGCATCTATTTGTATGGCATCCGTTTTTATGGGTGAATAATATTCCATTGTGTGGATGGACCATGATTTGTTTGACCCATTCATCCACTGATGGACATTCGGATTGTTTCTACCTTTTGACTGTTGTGAATAGTGCAGCTATGAACATGTGTGTGCATGCGTTTGAGCACCTGTTTGAGTTATTTTGCGTGTACACCTAGGAATGGAATCACTGGGTCATGCGGTAACATGATGTTTAATTCTTTGACTGTTTTCCACAGCCCTACTCTTTAGTTAGGTTGTTTTCTACTATTTGGGGGTTGGTGCTTCTTGGCTACCGTACCTTCTGCGTTGCCAAATAGGGCAGCGCGGATGTATAGAATTGAGAAATGGTCACCAAACTGAGTGCACTGTCAGCTAAATGGTTCTGTATGGGTTTTCCACGGCCGCTGGAGGAGATAGACTGGGAAGCGGCAGATGGAAGTAGAAAGAGGTTCTTGTCATGCTCAAAGTCCAGGTGATGCCAAAGGGGGAAAGCACCAACGGTTGGATGGCAGCCAGTTTGAGGTGCTGGTTTGGTGGTCTCAGCCTGAAGATCCGTGCTCACTACTTCTACGTTCTGCCTTTCCCTTTCCATCACCATTGTTCTTTCTTGGACGCATCCGTTCTCCAATGCCTGTTGACTCGACTGTCCTGTGGTCTGTTACTGACACTTGCAAGAATAAGGCTATCAAGGGAGATGCCAGCAGGCCTTTTAAAAGCCACCGCAAACTTTCATTGCTAACTTGTAACTTGGAGGAACTTCGAGAGAAAGGGTTATAAGTAAAACACATGCATCAATCTGGGTTTCACAACAGGAATGCAATTGCACTCCGTGGCTAGAGATAAAACATGTCTTGCCATGCACAGTGAGCCGTTTGCCGTGCTTGCATTTTATTTCCCATCACAATCTAAGTTACGGCAGATGAAGCTGCTCAGAAGGTATGAGGTTATACAACCCCATGCTAATTCACGCTTACACACGATGGTGCGTTTTTCAAGGTCCAAGTGCTGGCTTTCCTGGGTGACCCAGGCTTGGAGGAAGGGAGAGGGATGGAAAAGACCCCGTGGACAGAGGTGGGGATAGTCTGACTCTGCAACTACGTTAAGCCTTTTGAGAGCAGTGGCTGAGTCTTAGATCTCTTTATGCCTTAAAATGCCTGGCAGAGTCAGCCACATAAAGGGCATGGATTAGTATTAATCAGTATGGGCTGCTAAGAATTGTTCTGATAGCCATTAGAATTCATTGCCAAAAACGGCGATCCCTAATAGCTACTCAACATGTACACACTCTCCTCGGTGCTTTATATGTATGATTCCAATTTCATGTTCATAACCATCATATGAATTTACTGCTACTATTATTTCCATTGTACAAATGGGAAACTGAGCATCCGGGGGTGGTAGCCATTTTTTCAAGCTCTGAGCCGGTAAAAGACAGGACCAGCCCTGGACCCCAGGATGGGCGGGGCCTGTGTTAACCAGCCCTCTCTCCTATGCTCCCCACCCACCTCAAATTACCATTAAGGGAGTGTGCTACCTCCCTCCTTTCTGAACTATATTCTAACCCCATCCCCCTTGCTTTTGAATTTCCCTCTTCTTGATTCCTCATCCTCATGTCTGTTTTCTCATTCATTCATTCAGTTAGTTACCATCCCATTGATGTTTTGTATGACTGTTAAGTATCACGCACTGTTGTAGTTGCTGCAGAATCAAAGATGGATAATCAGATACCCCTGCCTTAGGGGACCTAGACAGGTAATCAGAGACAAATAAAGTTCTGTGCTGTGGGCTGGATTGAGGGAATACCAGGAGACTATAGCAAGGGGCAGCCTCCTGGAAGAGGTGGCATCTGGTCTGCGTCTTGAAGGATAAGGAGCTGGCCATGTGAACGAAAGTATGAACAGGGTATACAGTTCTCTTTCCTGTGGATTCCCAAATTTTTGTCTACATTTTGCGTCTTTTTTTAAAAAAATTCTTTATTTATTTATGGCTGCATTGGGTCTTCGTTGCTGAGTTCAGGGTTTCTCTGGTTGTGTCGAGCAGGAGCTACTCTTCGTTGCAGTGTGCGGGCCTCTCACTGTGGTGGCTTTTCTTCTTGTGGAGCACGGGCTCTGGTGCACATGGGCTTCAGTAGTTGTGGCACGCAGGCTCAGTAGTTGTGGCTTGTGGGCTCTAGAGCGCAGGCTCAGTAGTTGTGGTGCACGGGCTTAGTTACTTCACGGCATGTGGGATCTTCCCGGACCAGGGATCGAACCCGTGTCCCCTGCATTGGCAGGTGGATTCTTAACCACTGCACTACCAGGGAAGTCCCTACATTTTGCGTCTTAAAGTCATAGAATGGTTAAGAGAAATTTCAAGAACGTAAATAGTTGTCTGGCCAACAAGACAACTCAAGATGTCACTTTCTTTTGAACACAAAGTGGTGATTTGTAGTAAATTCCGGATTTTAGCTTTTCATTAATATGTTGATCACATCTCTGTTTTTCTTAATCATCATCATAATAAATAATAATAAAAGTCTACAAGTTAACATTGTCCTTTTTTGTCAGCACAGTACTGAGAAGAGTAGATTGCTTGGTGCCCTATCACAGGAATTTGCTCTTTGGATTCATCACCCAGTTCCTTGAAAATAATCTTTCCTATATTTACTATATGTTTTGCCTTCCTTTAAAAAGTTCACTTAAACTTTTTTTTTACCCTTCCCTAAAGAGAACGTTTAAAAACAGTTAAAATATTCTTTTCACTTTTGTCATAACATTTCAAAAATAATACATGTGGGTTGTAAAGAAAAGTCGTTAACAGTTCAGAAATGAAAGAATTAAAAAGTGGTACTGTCCTCTTGTCTCCGTCTCTTTCCTAGAGGCAGCCATTGTCAACAGCTATAAGTATTTCCTTCTAATCAGGGGTTCTCAGCTTCACTTCTCCGCTGTTGACATTCTGTGTCAGTTAATTTTTTATTGGGGGCAGGGACCGTTGTGTGTGTTGTAGGATGTTTAAGAGCATCCCTGGCGTCTGTCCACTAGATGCCAGTAGCACCACCCCCTCGGCTCGAGCTATGACTACCAAAAATGTCTCCGGGCATTGCCAAATGTCCCCTGGCGGCAAAATCGCCCCTGTTGAAAACGACTGTTCTAGATGTTTTAAAATACACACGTGCAGTGCAAGAATCAATGGAAAAGTCAGAGGTTATTGGACATTTGGGGGCTGATTTGGAAAGGGCGAGGAAAATTCATTACAGGATAAAGGAGTTATGTACTTAGAACAAGCAAGTTGAGAAGAGGGAAGAAACCTTCCTTTTGAAACAGTATTTTGATAGTGAATGTCCAAAGATTTACATCTCTGAAGCACTTTTGAGTTCCATTTTCTCTTCTTTTTTAAAACTGTGATATCATTTCCCAGTTAGTGGGTATTTATTCTCTGTATCACTGCAGAAAGCATGAGTCCTCAATCGATAACACAGGAAAGAAACTGGTAGGGGATGAAGAAGGGAGGGGGTGCTGAAGCAATCAATGCGGTGAAAATGCACTGGAATCGTGAAGACCCTGGCAACCAGGGAAAGGTTCCCAGATGCGGGGGGTGGGACAGGAACAGGGATCCTACTCAGGAACTTTGATCTTTCATCCAGAGGTGGCACTAAGGTCCCTGGGGAGCTCTCTGATGTGGGTGTCTGCAAGATCTTAGGAGGATGGCACATCTGAATTCAAATTTTAGCCATACCGTGGGCTCCTTACGTTTTGGGGATCTGACTGGCTGCAACTGCAAAAATGCTCTACCTTCTTTGCAGGTGGGGTGAGCGTACTGCATCGTGGTTAAGAGCATAGAGCCAGACCTGGGCTCATCGCCTGCTTCCTCCACTTACTGTTTATTTCACCTTGATCTTGTCATCTTATGCTTCTGAATCTCATTTTTCTCACCTGGGGAGGTTAGGAGTCATCTCACCTTATCAGATTGTTAAGATTGAGCCGGACAATGCTTGTAAAGAATTTTACAGCACTGCCTGGCACACAGGAAGTGCTAATTGTTACCTGGTATTATTATCACTGGAGCAATCCCCATCGCTTGTTGTAAGGCTTAGAGAAGGAAGAGTCTCTGAAACACTGCCTGCAACACGGTATGCACCGGATAAATGGTAGCACAGGTGCTGTCTTGCCCTCTCCCTCTCCCTCTCCCTCTGCCTCTCTCTCTCTCTTTCTCTCTCTCCCTCCCTCCCTTCCTCCCTCTCTCCTCCTCTCTTTTCATCCCTCTCCCTCTTGGCCTTTTTTTTTTCTCTCTCTTCTTCTCTCACCCTCTTTGCTACAAGCCTCAGAGCTCAGGCGAGAGAAAACTCACCCTCAGACCACGCGATTTATTTTTCTCATGCTCATTTCTGTTTTAGTAATTAGCATATTGGCTCTGAATTTATTACACCACAAGAATGACTCTATGCAGAATCTCATGAATTTAAACGTTAATGTAAGATAAATTAGTTTTAAATTGAATTCCTCGAATGCGATTGAATGTGTTTCCGTATGATGAATAAGGAATTTTCCAAATAAAATCGAAACCTCTGATGTTCCATTTTTGAGCGGGTGGAAGAAATACGTGGGGATATTTGATAAGATGAAAATATGATTGCACCGCAATAGATTAGCCATGCTCTAAACTAACTTTTCAGTTTGGGGAGAAAGCAGCCTGGGCACAGAGTTACGCAGATGAAATGTGAAGATTTCTGCGTACGTGTTTACTAAGTCTCTTGGTTACCTCCAGTTTAACATCGGTTATTATAAGATATCATACTCTTCTAAAAAGAGGATGTTCTATTTATTTTTACATTTTTAAATTAATGAATTCCCTTGTTAGAGGCTAATTAAAGCAGATGCCAGTTGGTTTTTTAAATCCTGTTTTCTCCAAAAGCTCTTCCCTTCAATATGATCTCCAAAGGGCTGAAAATGCTCTCCTCAAAAGCATGCCAAGGGAAGACTTGGTGCTTTCGCTGCTGGGGGCCTGGGTTAGATCCCTTGTCAGAGAACTAAGCTCCTGCAAGCCGTAAGCCGTGAGGCACAACCACAACAAAAAAAACAAAAAATAAAAAACAACAAGAAAACACAACCCGCCAAAGAGCCAGTGCTCACAGATGAAGAAAGTAAATCCACTGAAGAAGAAATGGGAAGAGGTGTTCGGCCCCTTATCAGACCCAGAATCATCACTGGAGGAGAAGGGCTTATAGGAAGGAAGACAAGTTTTGTTCTGTTTGTGGAGGCCTCTCTAGGGTGACAGCTGGTGGCTGCCTGCGTATTATTCATCACACGTCAGCAGGGTAATCTGTTCAAAACCCAGATGTGGCCATGTGACTCTACTCCTTCTCTCCAGCGCTTTCCCAAAACCCAGCACCTTGCCCAGGCTGCCAAACACGCCTCTCAGCCTGCAGGGCTCAGAACTTCCTGCCCCCAGCCTCACCCTCCACTGCAGGCCACCCTGCTTCTTATCCTCCCCTTGTGCTGGGACCCCTTCTCATCTCCCAGGGCCCCTTCCCCTCCCACCGGGGGCCATTTGCATAGGCTGAGCCGGCACCTGGACTCCGTCACCTCCATCCCCTCCCCCAGTCAACGCTTCTCTAGTCTTTGGATCCACAGAAACTTCTACTTTTCCAGGAACTCCTGCCCCCAAACCTCCGACTGTGTCAGGCTATGCTGTTATCCCTCAGAGAACTCAGGGTTTCTCTCCTGGGTGGCAGAAATTCCAACTGTAATTTTACATGTATTTCTAAGCAACTTTGATTAGTGCCTTTTTTTTAACCACTGAACTCTATGGTCCTTAGGGGACAAATTCTGTCTGCTTTGTGCTCATCAGTTCCTCCCCAGCACTTAGCTCAGTACTGGCACACAGTAGACCCTGGAGAAAATGAGTAAAAAGCTCTAAGCTCTGCAGACTTGGGAGACCCAGCAGGGAAGCGGACAAGGTGCGTGTGACATGGGACAGGTGCCAAGGAGTAATTGGGCTTAAGGAGGAAGGTCAGTGACTCACAGATGGGACCCTAACCCTGTCCCTTGCTCCTTGCAGAGTCCTTATTGTGCTTGTCTAATGAGTGGAAGGTGAGAACCCACAAGAAACCAAAGAAATGCTAGATGTGCTGTTTGACCCCAAAGGGGAAAGCATTTGAAAAAGGGGTAATAAAGTGTAGTCAGGGAAAAAAATATAGCATTAAACAAAGAGAAACCTGAGAAGTTCTACTTCTAGGAATTTAATCTACCTAAATACAAATATGTACCCAGAGGAGCAAGGAAATATGAGGAAGTACATTCAATGTGTTTTTTTATACATATATTTTGTACATATACAAATATATATATATCATACATATATACTTATATTAAAAAATTATAGTATATACTATACTATACACTAAAAAGTCTATATATACACCCACATATATATACATATATACACACACACACATATATGTATACACTCACACAAGTCTATCAAAGCTTGCTTGGGTACATTTTGGCCCATCCATACAGTGAAACACTACTCAACCGTTAAAAAGAACAACATTAATTTACGGGTACTAGTATGTAAAAGCGTGAGTACTATCTGTAAAATGAAAACAGGATTTTTGCATAATGATGTGCATAATATAAATATATGTTTTGAAGTGTGTACAGACTCCGGTGCCTAAGAGAGTCTATGTATTCCCCACAGTGGAGAAAGTCTAAAATGATACGCAACTATTGTTCCTGGTTAGTTCCTGGAATTAAGGTTGATGAGGAGAACTTTGACTCTTTTTCTCTACTTTATATTTGGATTTTAATAACTAACAAAGACATAATAATAGACAGGTAAAGAAGAATGTCACAGGAACCTAGGAGGAAGAGCTCAGAGATGGAAAGGACACAGCACCATCCCCTATGCCAACTCAACCAAGACAACTTTGCACCCAGGGGACATTTGGCAATCAATGTCCAGAGGCATTTGGGTTTGTCATAATGTGGGGTGAGGCAGGGGCACCTGGCATCTAGTGGGTAGTGGCCAGGGTTCTGTTCAACATCCTATAGTACAAAGGTCAGCCCCCATGACAAAGAATTATCCTGTCCTATATGTCAGCAATACGGAGATTGAGAAAACCTGCTCTCTGCTGGCTTCCTTCCCCCCCTGCTCCAGTAATTTTTGGAGGATGAGTTCCTCTATCATGATGGCAAGGGTCAGGGGGAGTTATCGAGATACAAACTGCCACGACTGCAGACCACGTGCAAAAGCCATCAGGTTGGTGGCAGCCAGTAGAAGTGGTAATTACGACAGCACGTTGTGGATCCATGGATATTTTATGGAATCGCAGTCTCTAAGAAGTTCTCCAAGTGTGGATGCCATATAGACCTTTGATTTACCTCAACCTTTCCCCAGTTCACCTCACTCTTTGTCCTCTAGTCAAATGTATCTCAAGTTCAAGGCAGAGCTGGACAGATCCTTAACACTCTACCTTCATCAGGGTTCATCTGATTTGCAAGAGTCTTGCCCATGGTCATTTCATTAGCATCATTGGGGGTGGGGCTGGGAGAGGCACAGCTTAGTCTTACCTGAAACCTTGACTCGACTTCATAAAGATTTAACTGGATTCTCAGTTCACCCAAGTCTCATGGTCCCAGATGTAAACATTCAGACTTTCTTTTCTTGGACTCCTTAGTTTCTCCCAGCGTCTTGCTGAATGATACGTATTCTCTACATACACCTGAGTTAATATATTTCAGTTCTATTATCTTAAACATAAAGTAGAAATACCCTGAAACACATTTAACCATATAATTATACCCATTCAAACCCTCTACCCAAATGTCTATTATATACTTTTTACTTGTCCAGTATATTTCCATTATCAGTTACAGGAGATTTCCCCTTCTGATCATTACATTCAGAGTGGGGTGAGTGTTTAACACGATTATGTGACTACCTCAGGGAAATTATTTTTCACCCAGAGTCAGGGTTGTGAAGAGTGTCCTCAAATGGCAGGGCATTCAGCATTTTTTAACACAAGGTTGATCACTAGCAGCTTAGTTCTATTTTTTATAACTTTTATCCCCTTCGTTCATCTCTTGGGTTGGAAAAGAGCTGGTTCTTTGGGCAATGTTTTCATTCCATTGCCACGTCTTTGGGAAGGAGGAACTGTCACAAGCGCAAAACCCAGAACCTGGGGGATTTTTATGATCATCCCAGCTGTGAATATCAAGGGAGCCTCATTTATGCAGTGAAGGGAATAGGAAAAGCAAAGTCTTACTTCTAAAAGAGAACCTAGCGCTCTCTAATAGGGGGTGGAATAAAATTACTTTTGTAAGAAATGGGCAGATATTGCTAATGGGAATATACTGACTGGTATCACTGATTAAATAAGGCCCTTTGGAATTAATTGACAGCCTGCCCTGAAGAATATAATCGCATAGTAATCAGCCATTTGTAGACAAAACTTAATGCTATTTATTATGTGTGGGTAAAACTTTTTCCTGATATTTCAAAGCCAGGGATTCAACTTTGTTCCTAAATTCATCTCCAGAAATGAATCTACTGTATTTGTGTGTGAGGAACCCAAGTGAATAAATAAGTAGGAGTTTCTAAGGGAAACAACACAGTGGGATTTGTCTTGAAAAGAGGAATTGCAGACATATGTCATATGTCATTACCGGAGAGTTGGCGAAAGGATTATTCATTATATGGTTTCAGAGTGTTCTAAATTAGAGAAATGGATTACTGGAAGTAGATGATTTCCCCAGATTGCTACTTAATAGTGACTAAGGGGTCTGCATTATTCATATTTGCAATGAAAATGGTGCCAAAACCCAGCAGTGGTTGACGGCGATGAAATGGAAGACCTATTGGGTGTAATCTGGAGATGCTGCCTCATTTGAATGCCTCTTGCTTAGTATAAGTGTCCTGGGGTCTCAGAGGTTCGGTGCTCGTAGCAACTACAGACGGAAGTGACGATTTCCAAGTTATTTACCTTTTTGTCTCTTCCTGCTTCCTTACTGCCGTGTATGTACACTGCAGTCGTCATTTACCAACTAAAAGTAAGTTTCTCCATTTGCTCTTTTCCATTACGGGAAAGTGTCTACCGTTGCAGCTTTCCCTAACTGTTCTTACCTGTTTTGAGCTGCCAGGCTTCCCAGCTGCTGTGTTCATTCATTTATTCATCAAATAGAGTCGCAGCTATGTGTTAAGTCCTTTACTAGACTTTCTGGAGTGATGGGCACATTAGTGACACTATACGTCCAGCCCCTGGGCTTTCCGTCTCGGGGCGGGGGGGACAGATATTTAACATAGAGTCACACAAGTCTATATGTAACTCCTGCTTACTTTCTTACTGTCATGCTTACCAATTCCCCACTATGCTCCAGGCATACCAGCCTCCTTTCCCTTAGTTGAATATTCTAAGCCATTTTTCACCTCAAGGCCTTTGTACTCACTCTTCTATTCCTGGAAGGCCCTTCCCGTGGCTGTGTCTTATTCATCCTTCAAAAGTTATTTTAAGTGCCACCTTCCTTGACTACCTAGAGTGGCACTCTGCCCGGTTACTCCCCACCAGTCACCCTGATCATTTCCTTCACTGCACTCATAAATATGTCAAGATCTTGCTTATTTACAAATGTGTTGTCTGTCTGTCCCTTGAGAAGCTGTGTATCATATGAGCAGGAATTCTGTCTTCCTCGTGTTTTACTGCTAGCACCTCCAATTGAGCGGATGCTCAATAAACATTAGTTGTTGATGGACACAGCTGCCAGCCGTGATAAGTGTGACAAAAGAAAAACACCAGATGCTACAGAAAATTATAACGGAAAGACCTAATTTCGATGGAGGGTGCAGGGGAGACCTCTGCGAAGGACTGACATCTAAGTTGATGGGTTTGTAGGATTAGATGGGAAGAGAGAGGAGGAAGCGGTGGTATAGACTGAGGCAACAGTGTAGGCACAGCCTGAGGAGAGAGAGAGCTTGGCACGTCCAATGAACTGATGGGTGAGGATGCCCTGAGCCCAGGGAGTGAGGGAAAGGCGGTGTGAGAAGGGGCTGAAGGAGCCAAGCTTGGAGGCTCCGGGAGAGTTGGGACCTTGGGAAGCCACTGGAGGAATTTAAAGGATTGCAGGGACATGACCCTATAAATATTTTAATAAGAGCTATTTGACTGTTGTGAGCAGACTTCTTTGGGAGAGGAAGAGTGAAAGGATGCCCGGAACATTGCCTGGCACAGAGCAAGTGCTCAGAAACAGCCTGTTAAGTAAGGACAGTAACCATCTGAATGAATAGTTAGGAGGCAATTTGGTCTTAAAAGAAACCTTACTAAAACTGCACGTTTTCTGTTTGTTTGGGAATGCGGGCAAGGGGAGGATTTGATCATTCTACACAATTTCTAAAGTCAGGCATTCTCTTTCCTTGACCTGAAACTCCTGCCAAGACACAGTCGCATGTCGTTGACTCCCAGAGTCATTCTTACAGATTTTTTTTTTTTTTTTTTTCTGGTCTCTGTGGTTTTGTCCACCTGGAAGCCAAACTTCATTTTGGTCGATTGACTTCAAAAGCCCAGCTTCTCTTGTAAAGATGACTCTGTCAGCAAGTACTATGGACCAGCCTCCACAAACACAGTCACCTGTGGTGATCCTTTTCTGAGTTTCAATGTACAAAGGAAACCTTGATGTAGGCATGGACTCTTGCGTATTTTATTCTGCATAATCAAGACAAGAAACACAGTAGCGCTAGTGTTAAAGTGATACAAACTTGGGCTTCCCTGGTGGCGCAGTGGTTGAGAGTCCGCCTGCCGATGCAGGGGACACGGGTTCGTGCCCCGGTCCGGGAAGATCCCACATGCCGCAGAGGGGCTGGGCCCGTGAGCCATGGCCGCTGAGCCTGTGCGTCCGGAGCCTGTGCTCTGCAATGGGAGAGGCCACAACAGTGAGAGGCCCACATACCCCAAAAAAAAAAAAAAAAAAAAAAAAGTGATACAAGCTTTAGTAACAAACTCCCGAATCTCAGTGGCTTAACACCGTTCAAAGTTATGTCTTCTTCCCTGGCAGCTCAAAATGGGTATTCCTGATGGATGGGCAGCTGTCCTCCATGAAGTGATGCAGGGGCCCAGCCTCCTTCCCTCTGTGGCTCTGTCATGATGGTTGCACAAGACGGGGATGATCACATGGGCCAAGCCTAACGTGAAAGCAGAGCAGCACCCACACACACACGCACACTCCATTGGCCAAAAACAGTCACATGGCCACACCTGGCTGCAAGGGAAGCTGGGAAATACAGTCTCTGTCCCTGGAGGTAAAAGAAACCTGCTGATGAACAGCCAGCCAAGCTCTGCCACTGAACACCCTCCATAGAAACTCGAGGTGCCTTTTCTACTATTTACAATATTTAATGGCTGAACTACTCAACTAACTTGGTAAAACGTTACTGAGTATATTAGGCAATTTTTTTCATGAATTCTGGCAAATGAGAAGTTGCCCTACAGTTCTGCCTTCTCATCCACTCCTTAAAATCTGTCTTACAAACAATGAAATAGTTAAGGATTTCACCTCTGCAGTTGAATTATGCTACAGAAAGAAAGCAGCCTTCGAAGTTAGGAACTAAAATACACAGGAATAGAGGCAACCAGAAACCCCATAGAGTTTTCACCTTGTTTTGTCACATCTCCCAACAAATTCAGGGTTCATTTGGGGATTCTGCTTCACTCCTTTTGGAGGTATCTTGACTTCCATATCATTTCAGATCTTCTATGTGAGCTAGAATGGCACCCCAAAACAGGAACCTTTTGTTTCTGGGGAAATCAGGTTGTCTTTCAGGATGTGGCTGAAGGGGTGTCTCTTCCAGGCTTCTTCTCGGGCTCTTACAGATACAACAAATTGTTTCTTTCTTGTGTCCCTAATTTAAACTGTGTAGCCCCCTGTGATAGCTTGTCTACTTCTATAATGCAGTTCTTTGTTTTCTTATTAAAAATATAACACCAGTTCATTGCAGAAACACTTAGAAATTACAGATTAAAAGAAAAAAAAAGCAAGTGAAAATCACGCAGTTCCGCTATGCAGAGCACTTACTACTGTACCACACTGTTTCTGTCAGTATACTGAGAGCATGTTGAAGACAGGGGCTGTGTCTCTCTCCTGCCTTTGTGGTTGATTCCCCCATTGCCAAGCAGAGAGCCTGACACATGTGAAACACTCCATAAAAATAGAAAGATGGAAATGTGGCTAGATGGATGGCTAGAGGACCCATCTAGCTATTCACGGATGGGCATTCCCACTCATTTTAGAGTAAGGCAGGATCAGATAAGGGTGAGTTGTAGATGAAATATATTGGTTAGCCTCTGCCTGTAGTTTGCAAACAATTCAATTTAAAGTTCTTTGGGAAAGTTGGTTTTCTGTATATAAATAACTATAAAGTCAGATTAGGTTACACTAGGTAACATACAAACCATTCGTTTCAATGTTCTAACACTTTCAAGGATATCCTGCGCTCATACATGTATGCTGCAGGTCTCTTCCATGATGTGCCTCAGCATCCAGGCTGCTCCCATTTTGTAGCTACATCACCCAGGGTGAGTCTGCAGGGGAAGTGAGAGTCAGAGGACAGCTTTCAGGTTCTCTGTGATGGAGGTGACCTCCACTCATGGTCTATTGGCCAGAACTAGTCACCCTGCCTCACCCCAATTCAAGAGCCTTTGGAGTGACCAGGAACGATAGGAGAGTTAGACGTGGGGGAACACTAGGAACGTGGACCAAAATAACCGTGTCTTAATGTGGTACTGATTCATTAGGAGACAGTATAGAAATGGTTCAGAATTCAAACACTGGACTCAGACTGCCCGAGCCTGAGCCTTTACTGGGGATGGTTTGTATAATCATGGGCAAGTCATTCCGTCTCTCTAGGCCTCACTTGCCTCACAGAAAATTGGGAAGAATAAGAGCTTTAAATAATTATAGTGCAGAGCAGTGAACTTGGCATTGCACAAGCTCAAAAAATATTATTTTTAAATGTTAATACTTAACACAATTATTCTTACAATCCTATTATCATTATTGGTGGTGGTGGTGGTGGTAGTAGCAGCAGCAGCAGTGGTAGTAGTAATAGTAGTATGTTAGCTTTGCCCCTTCAGTTGCTCTCAATTAGAGACACACACACAGACGTACCTTGTCAGGGTATACCAGAAGTCTCGATGCTCAATTCTCCCTGGTGCTCTTATCCAACTCTGAAAACTGCCCTGAGGGGCCAACTGCCCATTCGGTGTTCATCATTGAATACTGTGTAAGATAGAGCACCCTATTTTTAAAGGAAAAACGGGGGGGGGGGGTGTATCCATCATTTTCGGTACAGATGCCTCTGTCTGAAAATGATTACGCCATACGCCACTATCAACTCCACTGACTCGGTCCCTGTAGAAAGCCTGTTGAGGTGTTCTCAGCGGTAACGCTGCTCAACCATCCGCAGACTCAATAAATGCCCTGAAATTTAACATGCGTCTGCTGTCTGCCAAACAGCTCTGGGCACAAATAGGTTTCTTTTATTATGAACATAAAGGCCAAGTGAAATTTTAATCAGACAGACAGGGAGGGTATCTGAGAACACTGAAATGCCAGCCCTGCTGGTATTTCCATGATATTGAACTTGTCTTTTTGGGGCCCTTTGTAGCTATTTCAATTAGCTGTGAGAAACACAGCCTGTGTTTTTGCAAACTCTCTTTAATTAAGCTGCTGTTCACTGGGATATTAGAAAGCACACTATTTTTCTTGTAATATGCAGACTATTGAAGAGAAAATTAAGCAGTTGAAACATTTTGGTTTAAAGAGTGCAGTGTTGGGACTTTGCTGGTGGTCCAGTGGTTAAGAATCCACTTTCCAATGCAGGGGACTCGGGTTCGATCCCTGGTCAGGGAACCAAGATCCCACATGCTGCAGGGCAACTAAGCCTGTGTGCCACATCTACTGAGCCCTGTGCTCTGGAGCCGCAACTAGGGAGAAGCCCGCTCGCTGCAACAAAAGATCCCACATGCCACAACGAAGCTTCCATGTGCCTAAATAAATAAATGAAATTAAAAAAAAGAAAAAAAAGGAGTGCACTGTTATCTCAATCCACGCAGGCATTGTACCATTCTTACTGGATATTCTGGGCATTTCCCCTCTCCCATCCTAAGCCTCTAGATTTCTTGGCCTTCAATTTTTTTTTTTATTATATACATTTGCTTGAATACATGGTGCTCTTGCAGTCTTTATTTTTCCTTTTAAAATTTAGGTAATATTTGGTTTAAACAAAAGAATACCTGCAACAAATATGGACACTGGGAAGCACAGTCAAACAAAAATCCATGAACCTACCACCGACTTAAAAATTAAAACATTTATCAATACTGTTGAAATGACCTGCTTGCTCCTTGGCGAGTTTATCTTTCATGAAAATAATCAAGTACCATTTTGTCAGTTAAGGTGCATAAAAGCACCACAAATCACTGGAAATACTAGAGGAAAAAGAAATCTTCAGTGTCTAAGAACAAGGAAAAAAATTCACCCAAGTTTTCATCTGTCTCATTCAAATCATAAGGCTTGCTTGGGTCACGATGGCTAGGATTCAGCAACAACAAAGGATGCACCATCTTGGGCTGAACCCTTTCCCAATAATGTGCCCACTGTTTACTTGTTCTCCCCTCACCACCCCCCTATCATCTAAGCCATCATCACCTCATCCCTAGATGGCTGCAATGGCCTCTTAACTGCTCTCCCCACCTCCTCCCCTGCCCTACAACCCATTCTCCCCATGACTTCTGAAGGAATCTTCTTAAATTATACATTTCACTAGGTCACTCTTTGGCTTACAACCCTTCAGTGGTTTCCCGTTCCACTTGGGGGAAATTTCAGAGACTTCACTTGGACTTTGCAGCCCCTGCTTATCCAACATAGCCCCCTGTATTTCCTCCCCTGCCCTCAGCTTCTGTTCACACTGGCCTTGTATCAGGTCCTCAAAGAAGGGAAGTTCTGTCATATGTATTTCAAAGACTTTGTACCTGCTCTTCATCCCTGCTGGGATGATCTCGGCCCCTGTTCTGCGTGAATATGCCTTCTTGCATCTCACCGGAAATGTCACCTTCTCAAAGAGACCATCAACAGGAGATGATCCATCCTCAGGTATCACGCATGGAGGTCAGGCTGTGTTTGTGTTGTGCGTTAGCCACATCACAGTTTGTAATCTGTGCCCTTGCATATTTCCCATCTGGCTCTCCCACTAAAATGCAAGCTCCATGAAGATAAAGTGCTGTATTTTTCATGCTTATGGTACACTCATTGCCTGGCCCAGTGCCTCCTACATAGCGGGCCCTGGATACATCTTTTTGAATTGAAAAATGGAGAGAAGGAATGAGATGTGCATTTTTTTTTTTTTTTTTGAGTTTCTGTGACACCTTTACCTTCTATTAGATGAACAGGCTCAGTGAGTTCCAATCCCATGTCATCAGCAAAAGTGGATGCCCTGTAGGTCTTGGCCCACTTAACCAAGTAAAGATGACTCCGAAACAGCAAGCTGTGTTGCTTTAAACCCAGGCTTTTCCAACCATGTCCATGAACAATGGGAAACAAGAGACAACGTTGTGTTCCACCAGAAGACAGCTGGGTCACAATCAGGGAGAGAAAAATAAGCCCCCAGCAAATGGAATATAAAGCGTGTGACACACCAGGTAGGGAAAGAACCAAGGGAGCTGTTTGGAGAGCTTCTGCAATGTAAGATTGGAGCTATAATGTGGAAATGCTCAGAGACCTTTGCCCCTATGAATCATGTATCAGGGAAACAGTTGAGCACCTACAGACGTCAAATAACCAATAAAATTTCATGAATGGTAATGCTCGCCAGGCTCCAGGAAAATAAAGCTGACCTTACACCATGATCTGCTAACAAAATTAGATCATTTGTCTTCAATAGGAGATGGCCACTTCCTTATTTTTTATTTATTCATTTGTAAGCAGCTGCTTTAATAATCCTGCATGATCTTGGAAGGCATGCTCATAAGTTCTGGTAAAGCCTGGAAGAAAATTACAGAAGGAAAGCCTGCCTCTCAGTTACCTTCGGGAAAAAAAGGCAATGGCTAACCCTTCCAAGAGATGCAGTGTTACCGTGTCTGTGGGCCAAGGCAGTTTCCTTGTTCCTGCAGACTTATAGTGGGAAAGGAGGTCTCAAATCACACAGCTGCAAAATATGTTCATTTCTGCCTCTCTTGGGAAGTGAAGTGTCTCTCCTGTGAGCTTAGAACTTTCTCTGTCCTTCCTTAGTCTGCCCCTCCCACAGATGGTTCGTCCACACCCGTCTTGCAGGTGGGGAACGTGACACCCCAAACCTCCACCTCCAGAACCATGATTTCGGTCACCTAATGCTGCATTACAACATTTCATGACACGCACTTAACATGTATTTCTCGTGCCTCTCTGAGTCAGCTGAGGGTTGGCTCTTCCAGGTGGGGCTCAGCCTCGTGGCTGTGCTTCACAAGGCAGGTCCAGCCCAACCTGGCCCTTCACTACTGGGGGGGTGAGGGTGAGGGAAGGGGCCACCGGAGTCTGCTCTATGTGTGCTCGTTCTGGAACCCAGACCTGGGGCAGCAGCCTTCTGGAAGGGCTGCTTCATGTTCCATTGTCATCGTGTTAACGGGAGGCACAAGAGGATGAGCTGGAGCCCTCTCACGGTGGCCCGTATGTTTTTGGCCAAAGCAGATCACGTGGCTGATGCCAAAATCTAGCTATAGGGAAGTGCATCCCACTGCTAGTGGGGGGAGCTTTAAAGTTGGTGGCAAAGGGCACGAATAGAAGGGGAGTGAAGAACTGGTCCAGATAATCCAGTCAACCACAGCCTAACCCCAGGAGGCTGAGGTGGTGATTAGACGGCAGCGATCATAGCTATTAGAGCACTTATCAAACTGCCAATGCTTATGCATTTGTATTCTTTGTTCTAAAACAGTCATGTATTGCCGCAGTAATTAACAAAACCTAATGATATCATTATACCAGGAAAAGAATGAAGAGACCAAGTTACCCCCTCCAAGACTTTCTAATGCTAAGCAAACTGTGCTTGATGGTAGCCTCCAACTGGAGTGACACAGCAAGTGGGTGACACTCTGGTGACCTGGGGAGCCCATGACAGTTCAATAGAGTGACCCCACACTGCAGCTGTTTGTGACCATGCGGAAAAGTGGGCATCTTGTGGCCACAGCTTCTAATTTGCCAGGAGAAGTCTGGCATCTGTATTTTTCAAATTTCCAATTTTTTTAATGTTGGCCAGGAATACAGACTTTTATAAAAACGCTTTGCATGCCAAAAAAAACCCCACACTTTTGTTGACTACACACAACCAGCAGGCAACAGATAGCCAGCCAATTTTAGGTTGAAGGCAGTGTCTGGTCAAATCTAGTTAGATAGCTGAGTGGTGGGGGGTGAGGGGGGCGGGGGGGGGAGGGTGGAGGGGAAGGGGAAGGAGAGAGAGAAAGAGATAAAAAGATCAATAGAAAGAATGATAAATAGGTAGATAGAAAGGTCAAAAATAGATGATAGACAGAAAGACAGAAACTCCCCAATGCGGAGTTGCATGTGACAGGCTAAATAACATTGCAAAGTAGAAGAACCTCAATACCCAGCATTTTAAGAGAAGTTCTAGACTCAGAGAACGAGAGGGTCAGAGGGCCATGTCAAACACGATGACCCGAATTCACCAATCACATTTCCTTGTGTGTGAATTAGAACAGAAAGCAACAGGATGGCAAGGAAAGGCCAAAGAATTTCCTACCCTGGCTAACTCCGCCTTGCCCAGGGCACACGTTTTAGGCAACTTGACTGCCCTGCTCCCAAACCACATTTAGTACCCACCTTGGCTAGGCTTGTGCTCTCCTGAACCTGCAGATTTAGGGAAAATTAAACAGCTGTCTTCAGGCGTTTATGGGACCCTCTCCAGATTCTTCTTTTCTGATTCAGATATAACCATCCACAGAGGATGAAGCAAGGGAACCAAAAAGCTTACTGAAAATTCCTGAATGCAGAGGGAAAAAAAATGTCCGAGTGTCAGCAATGCATGTTGATAGGACTGAGCTTCAATACTGAAGAATTATTTTCTATGGCACCTAAAGTCAGCTCCTGCAATACTCTGCTCGTTGTCAGGAATTAGGTTCATTTTTAAGAGGAATACATTCTGACAAAAGAGGAAAAATATATCCTCATGCTTTATGTAGAACTGAAATGCCCTTTCACCATGACTAAATGTCTAAATCCCATGAGTCCTTGCCATCTCCTCCAAGAAGCCACCCTGATTTCCCCTAGTGGAAGCCTTCTCTCTCTCTTCTCTCTGCCCATGGTTCTTTGTTTGCATTCCTGTCTTGTCTCTTCATTCTCTCTACCTTGTATTATAATTATTCATGTGTGTATCTCCCCAGTAGAATAGGAAGTTGATTTAGGTTAGGGACCTCGGGCTTTATCTTTGATAAAGATACTGATTTTAGTAGATGAACAAAAGAGACGAGTGACATTTTAAAATCCCAAATGAATGAAGAAATCCACCCTCTACCTCCCCGTACATACACACCTTCTAAACTGGGCTAACAGAAACCGACTCTTTAAGCATTTAGCTTCTTGGATTGAAAAGTGAAATTCCAAGTACCCTCAGCCTGGGGTGCCTGTCCCCCCATCATTCAACCACTCTTTCAACAGTTGTTCATTGAGGCCAAGGACTGAGTTGGATTCTGATGATGTCCTAGGAATGAAAAAGAACTAGTTCCTGTTCTTGGGCTTGAAGCTTTTAAAAAGTAAACAAATTGTTATTTACTTACAAATGGGGACAGGTATGGGTATGATGAATGGATAAAATAAGATGTCCCACAAAAGAAGATAAAGATGGGGGTGGATAGAAGAGAAATCTACTTAGATAAGGTAGTCCTGGAGGGCTTCTCCGAGGAGGTGATGGGTAAGCTAATAAATAACGGATGGCAAGGAGCCAGCCTGTAAAGAATGGGGTTAAGTAGAGATCCTGAAAGGAGGCCAGATATAATGAGAGAGACAAGATGGGAAGAGTTTCAGGAATAAGCAAGACCAGATCAATGCCCACCCAGGTGAAATTCTCTCCTTTGTTGAAGCATCCTTACTGGCCTCGACAAATCCAAACTCTTCTTCCCATGCTTTCTATGAGTTTGTCTCTGATTCACAGTTTTGCATTATTTCTACCTTCCCTCATTCTGACTTGCATTGCATACAGCTGTGCACAGATAAAAATCATCTGTTGGCTAAAATAAAAAACAATGGTGATAACACCAAGTGTTGGCAAGGATCCCTCATACATTGCTGGTGGGAATTTAAAATGGTACAGCCATTCTGAAAGATAGTTTGGCATTTTCTTGTAAAACTAAACATGCAACTGCCGTGTAACTCAGCAGTTTTGCTCTTGAGCATTTATCCCAGAAAAATGAAAACGTGTTCAAACAAAAGTCCATAGCAGCTTTATTTGTAGCAATGAAAAATTAGAAACAACGCAGAGGTCCTTCAGTTGGTGACTGGCTAAACAAACCATGGTACATCCCCACCATGGAATACTACTCGGCAATGAAAAGCAACACATTATTGACACGTGCAACAGCTTTGATAAAACTCCAAGGAATTATGCTGAGTGGAAAAAAGCCAGTCCTGAAAGGTTGCATACTCTATGCTTCCATTTATATAGCATTCTTGAAATGATAAAATTATAGAAATGGAGAACAGATGAGTGGTTGGCAGAAGTCAGGAATGAGGTGTAGAGTTGGAGTATAGAGCGCGGTTATAAAAGGGCAACACAAGAGATCCTTGAGTTGATGGACTGTTCTCTGTCTTGACTGTTTCAAGGTCACTGTCCTGGCTGTGATATTGTCCTACAAGTTTGCAAGATGTTACCACTGGGGCAGTTAGGTTAAGGGTATGTGATATCTCTCTGTATTCTTTCTTACAACTACATGTGGATTTACAGTTATCTCAAAACAAGAAGTTTAACTTAAAAAATCCATTGGTATAGCAAATTAGTTTTCTGAGCTCTTTTTTAATGTATTAGCATATTAAATGTTTTTATTTAAATGTCTGTCCCCTCTGCCAGATTGTGAGAGCTTTTATTGCAGAGATCTTGTCTTAATTATCTTTGCATACCTCCTCTCAACAATCCTCCTGTTGTCATGGCAAAAACAAAGCTCTGGAGTCAGGAAGTCATGGGCAGAATCCCAGATCCAATGTCACGGAAAAGGCTATGGCAAACCCTGATCGTGACTGGACCTCACGGGGCAAAAGGCCAGCAGGTTGCACCCCGCACGCCGCACCCCTCATCCCCTGGGCTTTCTGTGAAGAAGCAGAGTGAACCAGGCACAGATGTGCTCCAGGAGAGGGACCTCACTTCTCTTTTGTTTTCTGGTTTTTGTTTTTGTTTTTTAGGAGGGGCAGGTAAGCGTATTACTTTCCTCTAGCCGCTGTAACTGATTACCATAAAGTTGGTCGCTTTAAACAACAGAAATTTATTCTCTCACAGTTCTGGTGGCCAAAAGTCTAAAATCAATGTCACGGGGCTGAAATCACAGGGACTCTAGTGAAGGATGCATTCTTGCCTTTTCTAGCTTCCAGTGGCTGCCAACAATCTTTGACAGGTGGCCACGTGACTCCAATCTCTGTCTCTGTGATCACGCTGTCTTCTCTTCTGTGTGTGTCTCTGCTTCTCCCTTATAAGGACACTTGAGATTGGATGTAGGGCCATTCAGATAATTCAGAATAATATCTCATCTCAAGATCCTTAATTTAGTCACATCTGCAAAGAATGTTTTCTCTCACATCATTTACAGGTTCCAGGGATTAGGACCTGATATCTTTGAGTGGCCATTATTCAGCCTACTGCAGTAAGTGTGAAAATAGCCTTGCAAGTAGGGAATAAATTTCTGTGTCTCGGGAACTAGCTGTCCAGGCGAGGTGCATGCTGGGAACAGTGCTGATGGATGACATCGGGAGAAGATGACATCATGTGTAGTCTCTCACACTGGAGGAAGGGGAACTTCTAGTCCCAGCTGGCTTCTTGCCAGGCAACCCAGAGAAAGCCTCTGGGACCATCCCTCAGACAACTCTGTCCCTCTTTCCACATCCATCACTTAATGATCATGTGAACAGGGGCAAACTGCTTAAATTCCCTGAACCTCAGTTTCCTCTTGTGCATAAGGGGGATACTACTAAAATCCAACCCTTAGGGCTTTTGTGAGCAATAGTGATCATGTCTATAGTTTTTATCACAGCAACTGACAAATAAATGTTGACTGTAATTATTGTTGATGTTGTTTGATGACAATAATGATGATGGTAATGAATTACAACAATGAATGTCGTAATTCCTACAACATTCCATGCATGTTGTAGGAATACCTTAAGCGTTGGCTGGATCAAATTGAATTTTAGTTCAGGAAGTGGGGAGTAGTTACCAGTGTCAGTTCTGTTGCCTTTCCCTTAACCATCGGGCTTCCTGGTTTAAAAGGCAAATAGTCCTGATGGAGGAAGATACCCACAATATGGTACTTGAGGTCAATCCCAGTTTGAGAATCTGACAGTGCAGTGGTGGATGCTCCTGGGATTTGAGTTAAGAATGGTTGAGGGGTGTTAGCACATGGGTTCCTACCTCCTAGCACTAATGAAACGGTTGGATGAAATTAATGTGCATGGCCAGTAGCAAAGGCTGTTTGCACAGAGGCTAATTTGTAAAACTGGCAACATCATCCTGGTTGGATTTGTTTACCGGGACACCTGTCTTTGGGATGATGTGTCTTGCTGTGCACACAGAGGACCCGCACCCCGACCTCACTTGAAGAAACCACCATGGGGTAATTTCCTCTGCAACTGCTGACCGGCAAAGTGGTGACAAATGATCAGCACAGTAAATGGTTAAGATAGCCAGGGCCGGGATCCATATGATTTATGCAAATAATTAGCTCCTCCTGGGTAGTGGCCTGCATGTCTAGGTAACTTTTATTTTTTCAGACAGTCATCTCCATAATGAGCTATTAGTCTGCAGGCCAGAAAGAAAGAAAAGGAGAAAGAGGAAAGACCTCAGGCAGTTAAGTCTTTGTTCCTTCCAGAAATCCTCACTTGTTTGAAGCCAAATGTGATCATGTTTCCTTTTACAAAACTCCATTGCTCTGTACTGCAGAAGCAACTCAAAATATGAGGGTCTGACTTTTACTTGTTTCAATAATGGTTTCTGGGATTTAGATGGAGCCTGCATTTCATTGTAGTCACGTTATTCATTTTCACTGGTTCCATTAACGCGAGGAGGGATATATATCAATACCATTAGCACCATTTTCTAGTTAGAGAATGTAAGGAAGATGGAGGATCAATATGCCTAATTTATGCGGGTGTCTTCGGGTACCAATGGCAGAACCTGTGGAGAGAAAAGGGGTTAATTATTAAAAGGCTTATATAAGTAAGTAATGTGTTATATAAATATGGGAAGATCTGAGGAGGCAGACTCTTTGAGACTGAAGGGTGTATCCAGACCTCTGAGACCATATGAAATAGGAACTCTAGTGAAGTTAGGTCTTCCTCTCACCTTTTTCTGACTCAGCTTACCTGTTTTACCTGGCGACCAACATTTCCTGAAATTAACATCTAACCTCCCTGCTGCCGGGAAAAACTGACTTTCTTTTCCTTGCTCTGGTTCATACTTGACAGGGGAAGACAATGGTCACTGAGACTGGAATCTCACACCAATGCTTGGACTAACCTATGATGGCCAAGAACAGGGTTACACCATGCTGGGAAGGAGAGGAGCAGCTCCTGGGCAGAGAGAGGCATGGTCCCAAAATTAGGGAAGGATGCTGTGTAGACAAAACAACAGATTCCACTGCAATACTGAAGGTGGTAACTACGCCAGTCTTGCTTAACCTGCAATCCTCAGTACCCAGCATGGAGCCTGGCATCATAAAGAGCACACAGTGAACACATGCAGGAGGGAGGGAGAGACAGGGAAGGGGGTTACAATTCCAGATATGGGTCTGACATAGCCAAGCCAAAGTAAGCAAGTTTCAGCAGACAATCATACAAAACAGAAATAAGAATAAGAGATCTTTAAATCCGGAGAGATATCTCAATGATGGAAACCCAGATTGCATTTCCTACACTGCTTGGAGTCCTCTGATTGATTAGCTCTAGGGAATTCTATCCTGTACCTTTAGAGGATATTGAGTGATCATTGACTATCCTTCCTTCCTTCCTTCCTTCCTCGAATATGCATTGGGAACCACCTACTGAACTGGCGAGGAGAAACTTCTGATTGATCAAGAAAGATGTTTTTCAGGAGTTATTTTACTGTTGAGTGTGATGGTATAGGAGTTTTATTCCCAATGAGTATTATTTTGAAACCATCTCGGAATTCTAAGTAACTCTGGTGATTGTGGATGCTGAACCTTTAGGGCCATTGTTTGAGGTTAGGATCTGGGTGAAAAACGCTGATCCTACCAAGGCGACTACAGTGTTGCCACCTGAGCCATTGCCCTCTGTACCCAGGATGTAAAGGTCATGCTTGCCCCCTAAAATAACAAATGCGTAAGACACAGAAATGTTCCTTTATGGATGTTCTTCAAAGAGTGTTTCAGGACAGGGAGATGGGAATATTTCATATTCCAGACTCTTCAAGAGGTTGGGTGTGGTCACACATTCCATTTAAGAAGCAAAGTAATTACCTCAATAACGTACTGCCACGAAGCAACTATAATGATTCCATCTGTCAAAAAACAAAGCAAAACAAACAAATAAACAAACAAAAAACACCACTGACAGCATTAGGTAGATGTGTATAACAGCTTGCATTTTAAGCATTTTGATTCTCAATCCATTAATTGACAGACACCTAAATCTGTCAATTTGGATATCATTAATTTAGCTGCAAAATGACCATGAAAAAGGAAAGAAAGAAAGAAAGAAAAATGGAGGAGGAGGAAGAGGGAGAAGAAGGAGAAGGAGAAGGAGAAGAAGAAGAAGAAGAAGGAGAGGAAGAAGAGAGGAACGGAGGGAGGGGTGAAGGAAGGAAACTGGATAGATATTAGGTATCTCCTAGAGTTAGTTTTTGAATAAATCATTGCACATTGCAGTCAGTTGCGCTTCTTTTTTATCTGGTTGCCTTATTTATTTTGTTTGTGAAGTGGTTGCTGCTAAAACCCTGACACAGACCTCCGTAGAGTGATTTTTGGTGCGGTCAAGAATTCTGGGATTTTAAAAAGACTTTCTAGTTCTTGCTGATTTGGGACTCTGGCCCTCTTTAATGCTGATTTCCAGAGCTGCGTTCCGCCATATTGATGGCTCTTCTGATCTCTAAATATGTTCAGCCCTTATTAGGAAGAATCCCAAAGAAGAAGTCAACACCTTTACTGAAGAACTATTTAGAAAGATTTATTGGTCACATCAAAATAATCACATTATTTGTATTGAATCAGAGAACCCACTCCCAAGAAGCATGGGAGAAAGCAAACACCATGTGTGCCGTCGGAAAGAGTTAAGCCATTTTTCTATTTACATGGTATATTTCACAAGTGTCTGACTCATTGGGCATAACCAACACAGTTAAATTACAAAATTACTATTTGGTCCCTTTTTTATTGACTACAATCCAAGGCTGCTTCAAGCCTCCCAAATTTAATCCCCCTAGCTCTTTTCCAAGAACATTACCTTTTATTTTCAGTGTTAAACTGTGTAAAATACCCCTAAGGCTACATGGAAAGTTACTCTCTGTGATAGCAGCTAACGGAGTGTATCAATTGTTCATGATTTCCCATTCTCCTGTAAATTGGGAAAGGCAGGGAGAGCAGTGGAATGCGAATTTTGTTCCGTCAGCACTTTCTTGCCCCAGCTTAGCCCAAGCAGTGCCTGTCTTGGTAATTAATTATAGGGCGTTTGTAGCTCTTCATCCTGAGTTACCATTTAGCAACCTGTCAAGCCCCCAGCTAATGAGTCTATCCCATAGAACCCGATGCATTTATTTTATTTTATTTTTAAGCATCAAGACGGTACTGGTTTTCTTAGGTCAGATGAAGTTAAGAAGGAGATTCTAAACCAGTTTATGGGAAAGAAAAGGCTTTTATCCTCTAGTCACACATATTCATGCCAAGAATAAGAACTCACTTAGAGCTTCTCATTGACTTTTGTCTGACAAACCAGACGTAGGAGTATCCGATGACTATTGTAATTACGATTTAATACTTGAAGGATGAAATAGCTCCCTCATAAGTGCCCTTGTCAAAGTGGTGCTAAGTATCATCTCTGGACTGGAAATTTTCATCCCAACTATGGGAAAAATGAGAGTGGATCCAGGATGCATTCTTTTTTGCTGTTACTTTTTGTGTGGTTCTTTCATTCTCTAATGGTGAACTTGTAGTCACTCTGTAATCTTTATATAGGGAGGACTCAGGCATAGCAATTTGGTTTCAGGACAGAGGTAGAAGGAACATGTCTTGAAGGTGCGTTTGTATAACAGGCGTGTTCATTTTACTTAGACTTGTATGGTTACAGCTCAGAGTTTCCCAAGAATGATTTCATTTGCTTCATACAAGATTGAGAACCCATTAGGTATCCCCATCAAAGAAGAGGAGCGATGTTTGTATGGAATGACATGTCAGAATAAGGCTGTTCAGCTTGACCTTTTTAATGGATTGATATATATTTGAAAAACACAGCATTTATTCTACCCTGTTGAAAGGTTTTTATTCTACTCTGAGTTGAAAGATTTAGGGAACCTAAAAGTTAGAGCAGTAGCATTCTTCTCTGGTGGTTAGGAGTAAAATCCTCAGTTCAACATGCAAGATTCAGACTCACTCTGTTTCTGAAGCATAGATCTAACTGCAGTATCATGTGATCGGTAACTCCTGCAGTTCCAGAAGGAAGAATTTTTTCCCCCTATCAGTCAAAAGTAGGTAAAAACACATTCAAATATTGTAGTGTAACCGAGTCACAATCATGCACACCCATTTATGTATAGGAGGTCAGGAATGAGGTTGGGAGAAGGAAATAGATTATGTGTCTTTAATATCGCCGATGCTAGCAGGTCGTTTTTTGAAGAATGGTAGAAATACAAATTATTTCCTCCATCTAATGAGAAGATGATATTTCTTCTTCATAAAAATGCCATCTTCTGAGTGTAATTTGTTCTCATCTCATCCACTGATCTGTTACCTGTTATCTTTTTATAATAAAGGGTCAAAGATTCTGTGCATAATTCTCTACTTCCCTCTTCAAACAAATGAGGGAACTTGTATTTTATGATCCTTTAGCTCCTTCTCAGGGTTTACATTGACCCTAAGATTATAATTTCTTTTACTTTTTGGCCATCTGTTCACCAGAAAACTGGATGATTCTAAGACGTTCTTGTTCAGGTGTACAGACCTAATGGCAATGGACTGGCAAATTTCCCAAATGTAAGTCTTTTTCATGCTGCTTGTAAAACTATGAATTGAAATGAGCTATACTTTGTCGGATACATTTCAGACATCTTCCAAGGTGGGGGGAACGTCTCTCTGTGTTGATACATAACCTCTATAGGATTGTCATTTGCTAGTCTCTAAACGTTGTAACCATTTCATTCAAATTTTGAAAGTGACTACAGCATCAGCAAAATGAGAAAACGTCTTCCAGCCTTGACCTCTGATAATAGCAGACATGTTAATATGAAGTTATTTCAATCCCCCAAAAGACATTATACAAGTATTTTTTTTCTGCCATTCTTCTTTCTTTATAGAGTCACACTTTTGAGTATTCAGAGCTTGCTTTTCCTTTCAGCTAGAGGAATGCAGTGAAGAGAATTGTTATTGATGAGGGCTGATTAAGCAAATTAATGAATTGAGACAGCTGAATAGTAAGTGAGCAGCATTTGAGGAGTGGAATTGGTGTTTGCTCATTGACTGTAAATGTATGAGTTTAAACCACAAGGGTGCCTGATGGAACAAGCTATATTGCTGAGGTAAGTGAAGAAAGAATATTTGGGATTGCATTATTCTTTTTCTCTTTTTAAAAGAATAGTCATATATTGGCTATTCACTGCTTTTTTTTTGCACATATTTTCTTTGCCTCATTTTCTGAGTCACCTACAATAGCTCAAACAAATCCATTCGACCAGTGTGTATTGAATGTCCATCGTGTTCCAGACAAAACATTAGGCAGGTAATGCTACTGGTAGAAAGCAATTACTTAATACGTCTGATTACGGAATATTCTCAATTCTAATAGAACCAGGTGTTCTTTGCTGGGGGTGCTAAATATTCATCTCTGGAAAGCATTTCTTTGGCAAATACTAAAAGCTAGACAACATCACATGTTGGCAAGGATGTGGGGTCAGCAGGCCGTCTAACCGGATGTGACTCCTTCAGAGACCAATTCAGCGACATTATGGAAAGTTCAAGATGCATGTACTTTCAACACAGCGCTTCATCCCTAAGAGAAATGCACAAAAATATCGATTCTACCATTGTGGAAGTGCAAAGTCGGGAAAAGAACAATCAGCCATACACACATTAATTGCCCATCACTAGGGAAAGAGTAAATAAATTGTAGCAAAATTAGTCTCTGGAATGCCATGCTGTAGTTAAAATTAATACATTGGGGAGGGGGTGGTGGGATGAACTGGGAGATTGGGATTGACATATATACACTAATATGTATAAAATAGAGAACTAATGAGAACCTGCTGTATAATAAATAAATAAATAAATAAGTAAGTAAAATTAATATATTAGATCTCTATGTGTCAGCATGGATTAATCTCAAAACCGTAATTCTGAACCACAACAAAAAAGTAATCTGCAGAAGGAGACATGCAGTGTGACCTCACTTACGTACATTTTTTTTTTTTTTTTTTAATTTTTGGCTGTGTTGGGTCTTCATTTCTGTACGAGGGTTTTCTCCAGCTGCGGCAAGCGGGGGCCACTCTTCATCGAGGTGCGCGGGCCTCTCACTATCGCGGCCTCCCCCGTTGCGGAGCACAGGCTCCAGACACGCAGGCTCAGTAGTTGTGGCTCACGGGCCCAGCCGCTCCGCGGCATGCGGGATCCTCCCAGACCAGGGCTCAAACCCGTGTCCCCTGCATTAGCAGGCAGACTCTCAACCACTGCGCCACCAGGGAAGCCCCCTTACGTACATTTTTTTGGACATGGAAAAATACTATGTATTCTCTTGGCGTATAGGCATGTATAGGATAACCAGAGAAACATGAGTGGTAATGAGAAATACTGAGATCTGCAGTGTGGCCACTTCTTTGGGGGAGTGGGGGAAAGAGTTGCAATCAGAAAGGGCATCTGAGAGAGATTCGATTATATTCGTCTTATTTATGATGCATGCTGCAGAGTGGACATATGGTATGTGCTTTAGCATCTTCTGTATTTTTCATATGTCTGATATATTACATAAAAAAAGAGCACATCTAAGAAGCTATAATCATTGCTCTGTGTGTGTGTGTGTGTGTGTGTGTGTGCGTGCGTGCACGCGTGCGTACACACTGATTTTTCCGCATCAGATCGCTTTTTTTTTTTTCAGATAAGTATAATCATATTCAGGTCTGCAAAAAGGCTTTGTCCAAAAGCAATGCTCATTTTAAGTGCAGTGTCTCATCGAGATTTTGGGGGGCACATAAGCAAGGGGACGAAGTACTCTTGGTCCACAGGACAAAAGCTGGACCAGCGAAACCGTTTCCTAATGTATTTGATCAATGTAAACCACTAATTGAAAGGCATGACTCTCTTTTCCAAAAGGAATGAATTTCTCCCCCACTCAATTACTGGGATAATTGTATCAACTCTCAATATTCCTTTAACTGGGCAGATCCAATGTCAGCAGTTAAGGCTCTCATTTCATATTAAACTGCCCAGTTGTTCCAGTAAACAGCTCCTCTGTTGGGACTTTCTGTTGCAGTATTACTGACTTGGCATGCACCCTCCTGTATTTTGCAGAGTGTGTGATGAGGTCAAATGTGTTTTGGAAGGCCCTGCGGTCTTCCAGATTTACAGCTAGTTGAAGACACCATGGATAATAAATAATACTTGGCGAAAGTGTTTTCACATTCATGCTCTCTCCCTCTCTTCTAGCCAGTGTCCCCTTTTTTGTCTAGCCTGCACTTTCTCTCTGCCCAGAGATGCCATTAACATTACCAAGTGTTCCCCTTGGCACCGGCAGGGGGTCTGCAGAAGGAACAGCCTTGGAATGGGCAATGGGGAGACGAATCAGACAAGGGCTGGGATGTAGATTGTGGAGTGTGCTGGGCAAACTCAATAAGCTTCAGTCAACACTGATGGGAAAAAGCAGGGCAAGACTAATTTTGATGAGACCATGTCATTGAACTGCAGGGGAGGCTTAGAAAGGATGCACTCAACAGGAAAACAAAAAATGGATTTTTAAATTTCACTTTCAGGTTTATCAAGGGCTTGCTTGCTGTGTGTGTTGTGGTTAGGGACATAGTTAAATGAGTACTGGTCCCTGCTGTAGAGATCTGCTGGCCATAAGAGTCCCCTGGAAATCATATAGAGACGCGGATTCCTGGGCCACCCCCAAAGATTGTAAATCAGAAAGTCTGGAGTGGGACTTTGAGTTTTTCTTTTCAGCAAGCCCACAGGTGATGCTCATCTTGCTGGTCCGTGAAAGGACATTTTGAATAGCAAGGCCCTAGGGTAGGTTTTGATGAAATGGAAGAAGAGAGTCAAAAAACAAAACAAAAAATAAAACCAAAACTCTCTCATTCAATGCTATGGGGAGATGCAATGGCAGAGTTATTAGCAACATCGCAGAAACAGAAAGGGAACAAACTGCTCTGTCTTGCGCAGGCAAACTGCAGAAAGGAGGTGGTATTTGACCTAGATCTGCATTCTTGAAGAATGAAGAGATTTTCAGGCAGAAAAGAGAGTTAGTATTTCAGAAGATGAGATGGCATGAATGAAGTGAGGGGTGCATTTGAGAATTAGGGAATAACTTAGCATGACCAGACCTGGAGGTGAAAGGGGAATGACCACAGATGGTGTTAAAAAGTAGGCTGCAGCTGCTTTCTGAAAGGGTTTGTAGAGTCCTTATAAAATGGTTGGTACATTATTCTCTAGTGGGGAGTAAAGGAGTTTTCCAAAGATTAGTTGTGGGAGACTGGATGGAAGGAAGCCAATTAGCAGGGGATCAGAACTCCGGGGTGTAACTGGGAAGGGCTTGCTTGAATTTGTTCTTGGGGTAAGACGGACGTGGTACAAGACATTCCAGCCTGGAGGCAAAGCACTCAAGGTTGGAGACACAGCATCTTCTGGACGTAGATTAGAGAAAATAGCCAAGAGCAAACGGTCAAGATGAATTTGTGGAAACGCACAGGGGCAACCAAGAAAGTGAGGCCTCACTAATCGTGAAGGCGCTACGGTTAAAACTTCCAAGTTCATTACTGGAATTTAGAAAAGACCCATAAAAGAAGAACCTGAGCAAGCTTTGCCTTCTACCACCTCTTGATTCCTTATGTTGCTTGTGCAGGTAGAATACACAGCAGGGATAGTGTTGAAGTACTTACTACTATTATTTCTGGGTCGTGGAGATCAATATAAAGGTCAGTAAAGATGTAGCCTGTTTCTGGATGACCCTTGTCATCTTCTTTGTCAGATGAAGATGATGTAGAAGGCAGAGAGAATGGTGTCAAAATATCAATATTTTGGTTTAAAAAATTGACTCGGCACAAAGTGGAGGTCAGCATCTCTCTTTGGCAATGCCAGATATAACCCTAAGGAGGTAATGAGCCACGTGGCACAGTCTCGGGCACGTGGCAGAAGGAAGCAAGTCTCATAACCGAAATGAAATACCAAGTTCTTTACCAGTATTTTGAATATTTATTTAAAAATTACTTATCCATTTCTATCGCTATCCTTCACTCCGTTTCTTCATTCTTCTCTCTCTTGCTAAACGCTCACAAATTCTCCTGTCTCTCTATCTCTCCTCCTTTTGTCCAGATTTGCACCTTGCACAACCTCTAATTAATCTCCCTAGCAAGGGCTGAACCTGCGTCGGAGTGCACGGCGGGTGGGAAACAAAGCTGACAGACAAGACCAGGATTCTCTTTACCAGGCAGAAGGAGGGGTCATTTTAGTGAAGTTATTTTAATACTTCTTATCCCATTTCGTAAATAATTCATCACTTTTTCTTTTCAAATTGCTAGATTCCTAGGCTTTTCTCCAAATATATCTCTTCCACTTTGAGATGCCTTCAAAAATAAGAAAGTTGACGTGACCCTTCATTCTTTAGTCATCCAATCTAGTGATCTGAAGACACGAAGACATTTAAACAAATAATACAATAATACATTAAATACAAACAGGGCAAATGTAGGGAGACTCTCTTTTTACTTTATGAGGTTCAGACATTTTACAAAATCATCAGCATATCAGAAAAGAAATGACATTGTCATGCCCAAAAGAGGAGGAAGGATATAATCTCAGAATAAAAGAAAAAAAAAAACTTCATTAAAAACTTAGCTTTAGTTTTAAAATCCCCTATTCTCATGTTTTTATTGTGGACTAAAATATACATCATCACAGGCAGTATGGGTCAAAGGAGGACATTATAGCATCAATGATCTAATTCATGTATTCTATCTTGCTCACGATGGAAAATTCCAAACTGGCTTTAAAAACCTTTAGATAATGCATGGAATCCTGAAGAAAAGTTTGCTTCTTAGAATACTTGCTATGTTCAACCTAATTTATGTTTTTACATATACTTTTCCTGTAAGCCAGCGTTGAAATAGTAGGTAGAAGCATTTGCTAGTCTGAGTCTTTCTGTTGGGAGCCCGTTGTTTTTTTTCTGATGTTGTGAAAATAGATACTCATCAAAACAGAAGGGAGGGTTTGGGTTTCTTTTTTTAATAAATTCAAAACATTACAGTCCAAGGTTAGCCTTCTTCCTCAATCCCAGTGTTGAAGGTGGGGGTGAGTCTTACAAATACTTATAATTACTTTAATATATGTTCATTGTAGAGAACACGAAAAATACAGAAAAAAAAAAAAACAAAGAAGAAAAGGCACTTGTAATGTTAGCAGTTTATATTTAGCCTACACCATTCTGATCTTATCTTTATATCTGCACGTACCCTAACACAGACCTATTTAGGCAATGCCTGGTTAGTTGGCTATCTGCTGTTGCATTTCAGGAATTGTGTTAGGTGTTAGCAATACAATTTATATGGTTCTGTAGATAATATTTTGTATTCCAGAATTTTTTTTATTGAACAAAATATTATGGGCTGGGAGATTTATTAGTGTTCTTCATGATATATGATGACAACATAGTAATCTCTTTAATTCATAAGATCACTCTAACTTCTTAAAGTTTTCCTCTTATTTACCATTTTATCACTTTTCACAAATTGGTTTTGTTTTGCTTTTTTAGTAAGTGGTGTTGATCACAATGGTACACTAAAATTTTCAGGTACAATTAAGTTCTCTCTTTCTTGTGTATAGTCCTATTTATTTCTGACAGTTCTCTTGCCTTCTAAATAACTTAGTGTTAACGCACCACGTGATAAAGCTAACCCATTTTGTTCTCCTCCAGAAATGTCTGAATCAAGTAAAGAATACATTGAAAAAACAGTTAGGAAAAAAGGAAGCAATATTGACTAGCACATCTTTGGGTAAATCTGAAAATGGAAGGATTGAAATAGAAGCTAATGGGTGATATTTTTATATAAATAAAATATCCATCTCTCTTCTTTTTATATAAATAAAATAATCCATCTCTCTTCTCCTTTCCCCCAGTATTTTTCTGCCTAATATGCGTCTTTCTTTATCTTAAAAATGTCTTTGCTCACCTTATCTCCGGTGGTTCGTTACGACTTCAATCTCTTCTCATTATTTTTTCATGTTGCGTGAAATGTAAACTACTTTCTACCACTTTGATTTTGTGCGTGGGGTGGCTGATGGACTTTAAGTTTCAAGCCATGACAAAACAATAATAAAATATGTCAATAGTTATTGTATAATAATGAAAAGCTATGGATGGATGTTAGAAGGAGGAAAAAAGAATCCAAACCCTATCCATCATCTCCATGCCTGCTGGTATCTTTCATCTGCATCTTCGGGTTAACCAGAAAATAGATGAAGCCAAAAATGTCTTTTGTAAAAAGCTCTGTTAAAAGACGAGGGATTTCTAAGAGGGTGACTTTTGTGTACATACTGCTTGGCATACAGACCATCAAGATAAGGAAGCAGGCCCTTAAGGATCGGTAGCTTCATGAAAATATCTAAAGGTCACAGTGTTTTAAGCTTATCAAAAACAAAACAAAACGAAAGCCTTTAGTTAGAGTCTGTATTATCTAGTCTTAAAATTGTTTTTTTCATGACTTGCTCTTACTATGAGCTTGTATTTAATGATTACAGTCTAACCAGCAGGGACAAGTCCAAAGGGAATTCCCCATAAAGCAATCAGGTTTCAGCTTGGAGATGTACTAACAGGCAGATACTTTGTGAATTCCCATCTTGGTCTTGCAAAGAAAGGCACATTCTTGCTGGGAAGCTGCATTCAGCTGTAGGAACCTTTGCTTTCTGATGGGTACTGGCAGGGAGAGGAATCTTTCTGGAATGTCATTGCCTCCAGAATGTGGTTTTATACAAGGAATCACTCTCTTAAAGCAGTTATTCTCTCTAGCGAGCCCCATAATCCAGAACTTTCGGCCACCTGCAAAGCTTCCCACTTCTGAGAGGCTACTGAGCATTAAGAGAAGGAAGGAACTGTCAGGAAAGATATCCAATACATATTTATCAATCACCGTGTGTCAACTACCAGGGTGTCATTACCTTTACACACGCTCAGGACAGGCTCTATTTATCCCTTTATCCTGATGTAATTATTAAATGCCTTCTCTCACTCACGCATGTCCCAATTTAGAGAATAAATTATATGGCCACTTATGACAGCCCTCTTAAACACAACAGTAATAAAACAGAAAGGTTAAACATCCCGAACCTTGGATCAGTCAAAATTGCAAATGAGTTCTGGTTCCCCCAATTGCTGCTTCTGAGAAGCTTGGCAAGTTATTTAACATTACTACATCTCAATTAACTTACCTGAAAAATGGGAATACTATAGTAGTATTGCCCATAAAGGTGTTGAGAAAATTAAATAAGATGACGTGTGTGAAATTCCTATCAACGTATCCTTTAAATAGTAAGTAGTCATTTCATATTAGCGAATATTAATTCATATTTTCTCATCCAGGACTTACGATGCTGCACGTTGCAGCCTCCAGCACCTTTCATCAGAGAAATAGAAGTAACTGCTGGCCAGCCAGTGGAAGTGGACACGTGGCGGCTTACTGTAAAGAGAGAATGAACACAGGAAGTGGTGTGAAATAAGAGGATGATAAAACGGGAAGGATTAGCATATTATAGGGCCTGTAAAGGGAATGAATATAGATCCAGAGACACTTCTAGAAGCCTTGATGCTGGTTAGTGTTGAAAATGATCTCCGGTGGCCTCGGTCTGCAGTGGCTTGAAGCAGGTTTTTGGTTCCTGGCCAGAGACTGAGGTCAGGCTGTGGCAGTGAGAGCGCTGAATCCCAGCCACTAGACAGATGATCATTGACGAGGCCCTGGCTCATACGGCTTTGTAGAAAATGAATTTCTACAAAGAAACAGAAAGTAGTGAAGCAAGTAAAGTGTGTATTAGGAGGAAAAAAGAGTACGTGTGCATAGACACACGGACGGTCTCAGAGAGAGAATCACACCCTCGTGGTAGTTTGAACCACTTATATGGGGCATTTCTTCTGGGTTTCCTTTAGCCAATCATCTTGCTTTGCCTGGCTCTGAGTCCATATTTGGTTTATCTCAGGGTCCTCCCATGTGTGCACATGCATCTCTTAGCCAAGATGGATTCTAGTGAAGAGGCCTATGGGTAGGTTGACATCACTCCCTTTTGACCTCCAAGGAGCCTTCCTGAGCATGTGTAGCTGGGAAGGTCTCCTTGACCTTGAGAATGAGAAATATGTGATCTCTTATCTGGGAAGGGCTCAGCTCCTCTTTCTCTTCATCTTGGAGTATCTGTCCACAGGAGACAAACTCCAGCTGCTCAGCCTAGGGCCCATCTATCTCCTGCCTCGAAACCATGCCTCAGAACCATTAAAGTTGCCAAGGCAAAAAGGAAAGTAAGAATCAAGCCAATTCTTTGTCTTTAGCAATTTCTGATTCCTTTTCCTTTTAAACATTTCTTTCAAATCAAACAGTATTTGATTTGGGGAAACGGTAGTTAAACTGGTGAGTGGAGCAGGAGTGCACATTTGCCTCTGTTTGTGTGTCCGTCATTAGAGCCATTGATTGAGTATTTCCAGTGCCCTTCTGGGCTAGGCTGAATATTTCTGTCCCCCCCGAAAGTCACATGTTGAAAGCCCCAGTATGATGGTTTTCAGAAGTGGGCCTTTGGGAAGGAATTAGATTTAGAGAAATCAAGAGGGTGGGGACCCGTGATAGGATTAGTGCTCTTATAAGAAGAGGCAGAGATACCAGAGCTCTTTCTCTCTTTGCCATGTGCAGACACAGCAAGAAGAGGACTGTCAGCAAGCCAGCAAGAGGACTCTCTCTAGGAACCCAATCGATGGCATGCATTGGGCCATATTCGAAAAGGAGGGAATTCCCTGGCAGTCCAGTGATTACAATGTAGGGGACGTGGGTTCAATCCCTGGTCAGGGAACTAAGATCCCATATGCTTCGCGGCATGGCCAAAAAAGAAAAAAAAGAAAAGGAGATTAACATGGACTTCTGTGCACAGGAGAACTAAGGATTAGAGAAAGGGTGAAGAGGAAAACTATAATCGGAATCTTTTATCTTAATTCGGATTTCTTAGGATTAGGGTTTTATTCTTCTCAAAACAAATTCTAAGACACACATTCATCAGATTTTCAAAGGCTTATGAATCTTTAGAGGTCCATCCTGAATGATTAGAAATGGATAAAATTCTAAACAGCAGCAGCTGTGTGTTGAATTTCCAAATACTTAATCCCAGGGCGTTTTGAAGTCACAAGAGCTGACTTCTTCATGGAAATCAGAGGAATGGGAGGGAAATTGGTTCAGTATGTGGCTGCTTCCCCACCCACTAAAAACAATCCAAAGCACTCGTTCACCCAGAAGTTACTTATATCATCTCAGTATCTGGGAGCCTGCTCACGACTGTTAAGATCTGCAAAATAAGGGACAAAGAGAAACACAACATATTGAGGCTGTGAGATTTAGCCATATTGTTCTCTGAGTTAACTCTACAAGTTTGAAATTTTTTAAATGGACAAGTTACCAGTCTCTTTTCTTTTTGGATGATAATGAGGATGGGTTTTGTATGGGGCTCATAGACCACGCAGCTCTCTGCTCTCATAGAGCCCTAAGTAATGAGTCCAGTGTTTGCCTGGAATTGTTCTCTCTCTAGAATTTTACAGGCAAAGCCAAGAGAATTATCAGCCTGGGATGGGGCAGTGAAGGAGAGAAGATGGTGTTCCCTTTGGTAGCTTGAAAGTTTCAGTGTCTTCTCCCTCGTTGGCACTACTGAGATTTAACATTGTTAGGAAATGGAAATCTGATATTCCAAAATGCTCCTCTTGGACTTTCAGATATCTCCTTTGCATTTTGATTGTTTCAGCTAGTCATACCTCACTTCTGATACTTATAAATATCTAAGGTTTTAGTTGATGCACGTCCAGCTAGCTTTACAACAAGGATTTAAGAGCTCCGTGATTGTATTTGCCATGAATAATTGCTAGTGGAGCATATTGGATCACCTTGTATAACTTCTGCAGGCTGGTTTTAATTTCAGGTTTGACTGTTATATTGTAGCTTTGCAAAGCAATAACAAAAAAGTCATAATTTAGATTAGGAGAAACAAAACAAATGATGATGGGAATATTACCATAACCGTAATTTTACAGCACAGTTTAATTATTTGGTTCAGTAATGTTCAATAATTATTTCAACACCAAAATCCCTCCCCACCCCAGCCCCTCAACAAACTAAACAACTGTTTCACTACCAGCAACTAATTTATAAGGCAATTTTAGAATCTCATGACTGCTTGTCTCTCTGAGATTTATAGTCAATAATAAAAGGCCCTAACTTCAAGAGGCATGAATTGAAACTCATTTATAAAGAGAGTAAAAATTCAGGATTTTTTTCTACTTCTATTCAGAGAGGTCCATAGGTTTATAGATTTGGCTATAAGTGGGTGAGGCCCGGTATCAAGAACTTAATAGGCAGTCATGAAATGTTGGAAAAATAAATGAATGAATTCACATATAAAGAAGGCAGCATCGGGCTTCCCTGGTGGCGCAGTGGTTGAGAGTCCGCCTGCCGATGCAGGGGACACAGGTTTGTGCCCCGGTCTGGGAGGATCCCACATGCCGCGGAGCGGCTGCGCCTGTGAGCCATGGCCGCTGGGCCTGCGCGTCCGGAGCCTGTGCTCCGCAATGGGAGAGGCCACAACAGTGTGAGGCCCGCGTACCGCAAAAAAAAAAAAAAAAAAAAAAAAAAAGAAGGCAGCATCTTACAGGTAGACCAGTTGACTTTTTAATTTTTCTCCTTACATTCTTTTGACTGAGGCTTTGGGGAAGCATTTTGTATGTTTGCTTTCATTTTTTTCAGTGAACCAACCAAAGTTTTATTCTATGTGTTTGAAAATCACTCTTGACTCTTCCCTTACTCTCATCTCCCAAGTCCAGTGACTGTGTCCAACAGATTGTCCTCCTCCTAAATATTTCTTGACTCTTTTTACTTGTCTCCTACTTTTACTTTACTTGTCTCCTCTTTTTACTTGTCCTTCTACTCTTCTGACTTCTTTCTGGAGTGCTATGATCACCTCCCAACTGGCCTTCCTTCCTCCAGCCTTGCCTTCACCAATCTCTTCCCCATATACCAGCCAGAACAATATTTTCTGAAACACGAAGCTGATCACTCTTCCCTCTTGCTGAAATTCCTGTCATTGCTTCCACTGATTTTAGGATCAAGTCTAAAAATTCTGTCATTGGCCCTTGAGTCCCTGCTTGGTCTCTCCTGCCCTGTATCCCCACCTCATACCACTCTCACACATCCATGCTCTTTATATGGTGTGTGTTTCTCTCTGCAACGTTGGAAGCTCTAAAACCTCTTTATGAAGTTAATCCCATTGTTCCTTAAGACTGTGGGTGCCATTTCTTCTGGGAAACCTTCTCAGTTAAATATCCCTTAAATATTTCATGGCCGCATTGGATTGCCCCTTCAAAGCACCTGTTTTGTCTCAATATGATTTCCTAATTCCCCCACCAGGTGGCAAACTCAACTAGAGCAGGGCCATGTCTATCTTGGTCACCATTTTATGCTCAGCACTTAGTGTGGTGACTAGCAAGCACATGGTAGGCACTTAATCATTATTTGCTAAATGAATAAATCACCTCTATCCAGACAAATGGCTTGGGGTGGTTTTGCTTCTCTTCGGTTCCTTCCTTCCTTCCTTCACTCCCCTCTCTCCCTCCCTCCCTCCCTCCCTCCTCCCTCTCTCTCTCTCTCTCTCTCTCTCTCTCTGTCTCTTTCTTTCCATAATAACACCTGACCTATGACCACGCTTCTTTACCTATTAGCTTTTACCACTTTATGAATATTCCCTAAAACCCAATTTAGAAAACAACTGAAATAGCCCATTTCTTCAGTATTCTAGGTTCTCTGAATTCCCGAGCCTTTTCCTGTTTGAAGAGTAATGCTTGTTTATATTCAAATCATTTTTTAAGAAGAGAAAAGAGGATTTGTGAGGACAAAACACCCAGTTAATAATCGAGTACTTAGAATATTCCTGCAACAGCAGTGGTTACAATAGAATGATTGCACATGAGCCCTGCTAGCAAAATTATGATCTAGTATGAGCTGGGTCTAGGGTTGTGTCTCAAAACCAGATTTCTTTGCCTTTAAGGATTTAAAAGTGCCCCACAAAATCGAGATAGAGTTGACTTCATTTCTTCAACCAAATGGTTGAATTCTGTTTGGGTCCTTAAAAGAGTTAACAGAATACGATGATTCAAAAACTCCATGTTCCATAAAAATAGTGCTATTACGAAGAAAGCCATACGTCTCAGTAACCCCAGTGACACTGTGCTCTGTTTGACTTCCCTGGCTGCAGCTGGTTTTGAGTATAATGCCATTGATTTTGAGAGATTTCATAAAGATAATTAGATATACTGGAGTGTGTTCTATATTCTCAGCATTTCAGAGGCTATGCAAAGCCACCCAATCTTTTGAAATATGTACCTGGTATTACCTTCTTGAGAAACTTTCAGTTTTTTATGCATTGGAAAAAATCTATTAGTATGTCTTCCTCCTGAAGCATGAAGAAGGAATAAACTGCTAAGGAGTAGGGATTTTTTACCTTTTTTCATTTATGTAAATCAGTGTATGAAATGTATGTTCATCGTACATTAGTTATCTCGGTCCCAACACATAACTATTTTAACACCTTGAGCTTTCTTACGTTGGTGCGAGGAAGAGTCCAAAATCATTAGAAACATGATTATGCTTTAATTTAGGTCTTTTAGTTATGTAAACAGAATGCAATTAAACAAGAAGTGCTCACTATGTCTACATATTTCAAATAGGCTTTCAATTTATCACAGCTTTATGTGTATCTTCTTCAATTGCACGAGGCTTCCTCAAGGCTATGACAGTGAATTATAGCTATGTTCTTGTAATTATTTTCAGTTTAAAAAAAAAGGAAAAAAACTGTTTGCTGCATAAACTATTAAGTTAAACACATTAAACATCGAGTTTGCATTGGGATTCTGTGAGATTCGATGTCAGCTGTAGGATTCTCTCCGTTCGTAGGTTAAGGTGGAAAACAAATGTTATGGCATCATCCCAGTCGTTACCACCATCCTTGTTGTCCTCACTGTGAAAATAGGGTGCATGCATTCATTTATTTCATCTTTACAATAACTCTGTGATCTTTATTATCCCCATTTTCCAGGTGAGGAGACTTTGAAAAGTTCAGTAATTTGCAGAAAGACGCATAGCTAGGAGGTGTAGTAGCTAAGACAGAAAACCAAGAAGACTGACTTCCCAGCTCATGTTGTCAACCATCAGGGTGATTCAGAGTTGGCCAGATAATGGAGAGGTGTGGTGAGTGGGAACAAGACGTGGTCAGGGAATTGAAAAAATGGAACAGAAGGACTCAAAATCGAGGTTGTAATCTCATCATCAATTGACAGTTTGACCCTGGGCAAATGACTTATGAACACTTAATTGTATAATGCCTAACATGCTTGTACACATAATGGACTTCATTGTCATTCTGATTGTGCTGCTCTTGGTGGTGATGATGGTGATGATGACGCTCTCATTATTGTTGCTCAGAAACTCTCAGTATCTCTGGCCGCTTTTCAGTCGTCTAAGTGGTGCACGTCATTGTGGAGGGAGAAGTTCCTTAGGTAAAATTTTCTATTTTGATCTCTCCTTCATACTGAAGGCTTTGACCTCTCCTGTCCAACAAGACCCATGTCTCTCAAGTTGGAAGTGGTCTTTGAGTATGCATGGCCACTCCACAGAACTCACATGAAAGCCCAGAGTCTCAGGATCCTTTGAGTCACCAGTAACTATAACATACATCAAATCGGTGCTCTGGCAAGAGCTGTGAATTAGGTTTATGGCCAAAGCAAGGCTTTGGTTAAGGAAAATAGCCTTGTTAAGACTTTGCTGCTTTGCAGAAGAGAAGGTTGGAATCAGTGCACACCTGACTCTTTCTAAGCTACATTCTTGACGCTTGTAAGTTCCCCGGTATGGATACCCTAAAAGAACCCAAAACAATCCATCTTAGACTCCTCACATCCAGTCTTCCTTGGGAATGCTCATGGAATCATCTAATTACTTCCTGGTTACCATATTTAGTGCACAATGAATGATTTGTTGGCTCTTCCACCATTAAAGGAAAATACTATTAACACAATTCAACCTCCCCAAATGAGTTTATACTCTACGCAAAGTTAACCAACTGGAATAAATTCACTCTTCAGAAGTTAAGTGATATCAAAAATAACCATATTCTTCTTGGTCCCTATTTATATTCAATACATAGCGTGCTGCCTAGCACACAGTAGGCACTTCATAAATATTTGTTGGTTAGGAAATAAATCACTCCTGCTCAGTTGACTGAGCAGGCTTGGGTTGCATAATGCATTATGCCAGGATAAAAAGACTGCTTGCAATTTTTTGTTTTCTTTCTCAGACTACCTTTCACAGTAAGAGTTCTGTTCCTTAATCTTCACTGGTACCAAGAAAGTCATTGGTCTGCCATCTTATCAAGAAAGAACTCATAGTCCCTGCATGCTAGTTGGTGTTATTTTCTTATTTACGTGTGCATTATGACAAAACATGAAATAACTCCATCTCCTGAAACTGACCAAAAGATGGATTTCAGACCTCAGCAGTGAAAGCAGGATTGGAATTCATCATCACATAAATACAAAAGTGCTTTCAACCCTCCAAGCTCTGGATACACTCCTCTAACCTTTTTTCAAGTTTCTGAAATATTTATGTGAGAATAATTCATAGAATAATGAATATAGCTTTCCAGTGGAGCAACAAATGCACACTATATTTCTGCTATCGTTTCTTATTAAATATTTATATGTATATTTTGTGTTTGCTTCATAACTGGCCATTTATTGATGCTTAGCAAGCACAGATAGTCCAGTTGAGGAAAAATAATAACAACCAACAATAACCAAAAACAAACAGATGAACCAAGGGGAGCCTGTTTCTGTTACATTTAAAAAGTGCGTTTAACATTTTTAATACAGTCCATATTTCATAAATTCCACATGTTGACACGTCCTAGAGAAAGATGGATGGGTCGACTTGGAGGTATGCCTCTATCTAGTTTTATGTGTGTATCTGACAGAGTTAATCTTTACTTCCCTTTAGCAGAGCACAAAAATGTGATTCTCTGATAACTGACATAACAGCATCATCTTCCAATATGGACTGCATTATTAAATCACAGAGACAGACAGAACCAGAGTAGTGGAGAAGCTTGACTTCCACTTGATATCAGACCACAAAATGCCTACTTACTGTAACCAGAGGAAATAAGAGCAGAAGCGCTCATTCCATGGAATTTGGGACGACTTCTGAATTAGCTGCACCAGAGACTTGTTTGTCTGCAATATTCATGCCTTACGTTTGCATACTGCTTTTTGACATCCAATGCCATGGTGACATAATCAGAGCAGGAATTGCTATTCCCATTCTGCAGTGAGAAAATAAGGTTCAAAGAAGTCACCCAAATAGTAAGAATTATTTCCATGAGACTTCAAACAGTATAAATTGCTTTCACATACACAATCACATCGGGTTGTGTAACTGGGAGAATCCACCTAACAGTTTTCTTCCAGGTCCCAAGATACCCACTCAAAGAGCATTAGGGAGAGGGTTGGCTCCAGACTAAAAGCTTAAACTGGCTTTTGCAAGTGGTAGTTTCAAAACTTACACAGAGCCTTGGCCTAGCAAAGAACAGTCTGGAGCTGAGTTGGAGGATCAGGGTTGCAGAGAGCTGAGTTGCTCTGCAGAAACCTAGGAGAGGAATTTGATGTTTTCACTTCTAAGAGGGATAGGGCCCCAAGTCACAATGGGGTGGGAGGGACAGGAGAGAGAAATGGCTGGACAGCATGGCGGTGTGTATTGATGTTCTTCCAGGGGTGGTGATGCCTGATGTTTGAGATGTGTGTTGCTACAGTCGTCAGCTCCTCAACACCCCCATACAAAGTGGCGTGTGCTCACCATTAGGGATCGTCATCAAATATTCTGCTTCCTCTCTCTGCTGGGCACTTTCTGGCCTTCTTGGTTTGAGTGGAACCATGTGACTAGTTCTGGCTACTGAGCTATAAATGAAAATGACAAGTGGTGGGACATTTTATTGCTGATGCAAGAAACATTTGAGATGATGTCTCTTCCTAGGTCCCTGAGATGGTTTGAGGAGCAAGCCCCGTGCTGTCCCACCACATCCACGATGGATGGGTCATATGAGCGAGAAACAAGCTTCTGTTATTTCTAAGCCCTTGGGATTTTGGATTCATTTGTCACCACAGCATTCCTTGGCTTATCCTGACTGATACAGACTGCTAAATACGCAATACCCTTATGTGAACCTTTTCCTTACATATTTGTTGTCAAGGAAAGCGGTTGCATTTCATGTTAGGGTCAATTTTAATTCAAACATTACTCAACCACAGCAAGAGGCAGAGAAAAAGACAAAAACACAGTGAGGACAAGAGCTAGAAACCCAAGAACCAAAACAGAGTGAGGACAAAAGATGGGAACCCGATATGCACGTGAGAGTGTAAGGTCCTGGGAATCTACAGAAATATTAAGAAAGATTTAGACTTTCACAAAGTATAGATTGAGTGTCTGGACTTAAGGAGGCAGTAAGACATCAGCAGCTATTTCTGCCACTTCTCCCAGTGCGTTTTTCAAGTTAGAGAGAAAGGAGGAATTTTTTCCCCTATAATACAGATGAAGAAATTAAAAATTCAGATAAATAAAATGGCTTGGAAAAGGTCAAGCAATTACTAATAAGCAGAGCCCAGACTACTAAATCCTTTGACCACTTGTTGAGTGGTCTTTCAGTCCACTCTTTTAAGAAGTTCTCAGGGGACTTCCCTGGTGGCACGGTGGTTAAGAATCCACCTGCCAATGTAGGAGGCACGAGTTCGATCCCTGGTCAGGGAAGATCCCACATGCCATGGAGCAACTAAGCCTATGCACCACAACTACTGAGCCTGCGTGCCACAACTACTGAAGCTCCCATGGCTAGAGCCCGTGCTCCCCAGCAAGAGAAGCAAGCCACCGCAATGAGTAGTCCGCTGACTGCAACAAAGAGTAGCCCCTCCTCGCCACAACTAGAGACAGCCCACGCGCAGCAGCGAAGACCCAACGCAGCCAAAAATAAATGAACTTAAAATAATAATAATAAAAAAAAGTTCTCAGAAAGCCAGTGGACTAATAGCCTCACACACACACACACACACACACACACACACACGCATACATTCTCTCCCCACAATTTCACATGAAATCATTGAGTAAGTGTCTGAATATATCACTGGTTGACCTTCATCTGAGGACTGACAAATCACTGACAAAATAGTTGCCGGAATACTAACACTTTTTTAATAAGTTGTCCAGTAATATGATATATTTATTATTCAATGGATGATTTTTGTTGACTTGGCTTCTAGTGCATTAATTTATCAACATATCAGCCTGTTTCCTGAAAGGCTGTTCAACACGACAGGCCCTACAAATTATTCAACGTGACTAATTTCAGACACTCAACCTCTCCTATTCCCCCAGCCTCATCTCTCTTCTCGCTCTACCCCTCTCAGAAGCACAAGCACCCCCAAATTCCTCTCTCTACCTTGCTGCTCTTCATTGGATGATATGGTACTTAATCATGAGAGCTTTCCTTTTACTTTTGAAAACAATTCTTCTATCTTTGTTCATACCATTTATACATGGGCCCCATCACTACCTTAATTGCAATTTACATAGTCACTTACTACAAAGTTGGGGAGAGGTTAATTAGATTATTCACTTTGCAGGTGGATTTACCATAGGTTTCCATTGTCGTTTTTCAAACAAATATTACCTACGAAACAACAACTTGTCAACAGCTGTTTTAGGAGCATAAAGTAAGACCCAACTATATTATTGCACTATATTATCCACATCATACATTTCTGTGTAATCATAACATTCTTTTCTGTGCAAGCAAATGCAACCTCTGAATCCTTCTTAACGTGGTGCTCCAGGCAGCCACTACCGATTTCTTGTTTTTCCTCTCTGTTCTGTTGAGTGTTACATTTACAAAGAGGCTCAAAACATTTTGAATTATCTATAAACGTGCAGTCTTGCCTCATACTCAGATCTGGTGATTTCCTTAAAGATTACCATTTAAAGTTTCATTGAATCAGTCCTCTTACCTGCCCAATCCCATTTGTAGTTCTTTCTACATATTTATCTGTTAATTTTCTAAAATATTCTGAATCTTTCACACTCAAGAGTGTTTTTTTTTTTTTTTTTTTTTTTTTTAACCTCTTTTTGTGGTACGTGGGCCTCTCACTGTTGTGGCGTCTCCCACTGCGGAGCACAGGCTGCGGACACGCAAGATCAGCGGCCATGGCTCACGGGCCCAGCCGCTCCGCGGCATGTGGGAGCCTCCCAGGCCGGGGCACGAACCCGTGTCCCCTGCACCGGCAGGCGGACTCCCAACCACTGCGCCACCAGGGAAGCCCTCAGAGTGCCTTTTTATCCCCCACCCCTTCCTCTCAACTAAATTTTCTTCCGGGTCCAACTGCTTCCTCAACAGGGATTTTCGTGGTAGTGCCCTAAGGCAGCAGTCCCCAACCTTTTTTGGCACCAGGGACCAGTTTTGTGGAAGCCAGTTTTTCCGTGGACGGGGTGTGCGAGAGGATGGTTCAGGCGGTAATGCGAATGATGGGGAGCGGCAGATGAAGCTTTGCCCACTGGTCACCTCCTGCTGTGCAGCCCGGTTTCTAACAGGCTGCGGACTGGGGTTGGAGGACCCCTGCCCTAAGCTACCAAGTTGTTTCTTGCCATTTGTCAGTGGTAGATTCACAGCTATTGGTCATGTGATGTTTCACCTAAACCTGCATGATCTATTAGGGGATAAGAGAGGGCAAATGTTGCCACCTGGGACAGCAACAGGACAGGAAGGATAGGACGGAAGACAAGAGCATAGGAAATTGGGAATAACTAGGAGCTAAAGTTGGCGGGGTAGTTGAAGGAGGTAGAGTGAACCTCTGGTGTTTTTAACCACTGCCTGATTTGCAGTCATATTTCTCCAATCACTATAACCCTCTGCTCTGGCTGCAAGGATGAACACGTGACTCAGGCCCAGCCAATCAGCATTTGCTTTTCTCCTGCATTGGTGATTGGTCCCGGGTGGGCATGTGACCCGATCTGACCTGATATACAGCTTTCCTGGACATTTTTCAAATGGGAGGCAGAAGTTAGCTTTGAAAGCCTCAGAAATGTGAACTGGAAGGTGCCAGAAGCTGTTTTTCTTTGTAAAATATGAACTGAAGAGGTGGTGTGGGAGAAGAAATGAACTCCCAAAAAGCTTGCAATGGTGAAAACCAGATGGAGAGAAAGGGGGCTGTGGGCTACATGTACCCCAGTCATTATGATTTCTTGTAATGAGTGAATGAGTCAATGCCTACATGTTTTTGGAGACCAAAGTATATACATTTTATGTGGTTGGTGGAAATAAGCTACTCTAAACTCTTGAGCAGAGATATGAAAAGATATGTGCTACATTAAGAGGCTCAATCTGGTAATGGTTTTTTAAGATGAATACACCAGTGAAAGTCTAGAACAGGGTTAAAAAGTACATAGCGCACATATCCTCTCCTTCCCCATCTATGCCTGTGGCAGACATTGCTAATCAATCAGGGCACTTTTAGCCACTGAGTCACATCCTTCTCAAGACAGTGCTTCAGGCAGAGAGTGTAGATACGCAGAACTGGCTCACAAAATGAAACCCATTTGCTCTCCTGAGCTCAGAGGCAAGGAGAACGGTAGGAATCTGAGCAATAATCAGATACAAGTTTCTCAAGACTGGACCTAAATAGAGAGGGAGCAATGGAAGGAATAAATACCTAAATCTTGTATTAGTCAGCTAGGACTGCCACGAAGTGCCACAACTGGGTGGCTTAAACAAAACGTTACTGTTTCACCGTTCTGGAGGCTGGAAGTCCAAAATCAAGTTGTTGGCAGGCTTGGTTCCTCCTGAGGGCTGTGAGGGAAGAATCTGCTCCGGGCTTCTCTCCTCGGCTTATAAATAACCACCCTCTCTCTCCTTGTGTCTCTTCACGTTGTCTTCCCTCTGTATGTGTCTGTACCTAAAATTTCTTCTTCTTATAAGGACACCAGTCATATTAGACCAGAGCCCACTCTAATGATCCCATTTTCACTTGATTCCCACTGTAAAGACCCTCTCCCAAATAAGGTCACATTCTAAGGTCCTAGGAGTTAGGCCTTCAACATATGAGTTTTAGGGAGATGCAGTTCAGCCCATAACACTTACAGTGGTGCTTACCATGGGCCAGACATAGACGTGAGCTGATATACTGTCATCCACTTGACCCTGAAAGTGACCAACATGGTGAGTGTCTTATTGTTCCTATTCTACAGAACAAAAAACTGAGGCTCAAAGAATTGTATCCAGAGTCACACAGCCAGGATTGTTGATGGAGCCAGGATTCAGACCCAGGCTCCTGACTGGTTCTTTGACATAAAAAGAGGGGAACTTGGTTATATATTGCATCTAAAGTGGGAGAAAAAAGACAAAACAAAACAAAACAGAATCACCAACATCTCTGGACTTGGTTGCTGGGAAAATGGTGATATCAGTTCTCCCTAATATTTCAGTGGCTCCTTATTCTCTGCAGGTTAAGACCTAAATTATTTAGCAGGAAAATCAAAGCTGCTCATGATCCTAGATGCCTCATTAATGCTGCCTCTAACTACTTCCTGGCGGTCCAGCAAAACTAAACAGTTTGCAGTCTCTCCACTGCAGGGAAGGGGAAGGAGAAGGAGTTTGGAGGGTATGAAGGACCTCAAGGGAGAACAGCATGAACACCTAATCTCATCCTTCTGTTTTCTACTGACTTCCCTCACCAGCTGTGTGACCACAGTTCAGTTACTTAACCTCTCTGATTCTCTAGCTTCCCAACTTGTAGAATACAGTAGATATAATGTGCTTCCATACATTCACAGGAATATCTGTGGAGATTAAATGAGATAACCTATGTAGGGAGCTCTGTCCAGTGTCTAGCGTGTGGCTATATCCACAGCAGCCATTCAGTTTGGGAAAGAACAGCCAGACATGTAGACACAAGATCAGGATGCAGGTGGCATTCTTGGCGGCACTCATCCTCTGTTTCTTTGCTCCATGAAATGTCCACCCCCAGATGTGACAAAGCCCCCTTTTCTCCCTTCCTTCTCTCTTCCACGAGACCCCACAAGGAGTTATGAATTGGAAGTCTTAAGCAGATTACTTTCTTGTTTTAGTTGTCAATACCTGGCCATCTCTAAAGGTGAGAATCTGGTTCTTTAAGGCCGATCTGTGGATATTCTCAGTGACCCATGCGTCTCCTGACATCGCTGTATTCATAGATGGCTTCTCTAAGAAAACCATTATTAATGATGTAATTAATATGAATGGCTACAGTACATATCAAACAGGTCATTAAGGCAGAGATGGAGATGTAGCCATTTATATTAAAGATCCATTTTATGTTCTGAACCCAAGCAATAGAAAACGCTTAGCTTAGAAATCTCATTTTGCTACATTTTAGAATTATTGTAAGTTGCTGTGGACCCTCTTCCCGCTTGCTTAATGCTCCACTGTTGGAGCCTCTGGGAATCCGAATGAGTTAATAAGGTAGGTTTTTAATAGAAGCGTATAATCAACTAAATCACAGCCTTTAAAGTCACAAACTTCAAAGACGGACCGATGTAATTATGTGTTAGTTCATAGACACTGGGAAAAGTTTTATTTGATTTCACTGGTCTCTCTCCCATAGACACTCATCTGCAAGAATATTTACTTATAATTTATTGTGTAAAAACGATCTTCCTAAGGCCGATGCCATATGTAACTACTCAGCTTACCTTTAAGGGAAAATATTGAAATAGCACCCTTGAGCTGCTCTGTTCCGTGTTGAGAACTCAGAGCTAGATTTCTATCTTTGTAGTAAGTATTGAAACCTTGCCTCCTACATCCAGGCTGTTCAAACATGAGATGAGATCATTTCTTAGAATGATAGAGTCCAAACGTTTCCTATAGTCCTTCATAGATGCTGTGAGCTGAAAACACATGTTTAAATGGAGAGATTTCTTTTTGTTTCCTTTCCTTTCTTGTCTTTTCTGCCCTTCTTTTTAGGAATAAGTGTTATTCTTTGTAGTAGCCAAAAATGTTAACTGTTTTTAACAGAAGCTTAGACTTAAGTTGGAAGAGAACATCTTTACCCTAGGTGTAAATGATGTTGCCACTTGGCGAGTTCCAAAGCACCAAGCAGATGGGGGAATAGGGAAAACTGGGGAGTCATACATGAGGAGGGGGTATTTTTTATGCTGGTGACAAGCAGATCCTCTTAAGCGTACGCTGCTGAGTGTCTGGCAGCTGTGTTTTGCAAGCACCTGTAATGAACTGCAGAGGAAGAGGCGTCTGGTACTGAACGAAGCAGAGCTGCTGCAGACAGAAGCTGGTTCACAGGCTCCCTCTGCCCACAGAGCATGACTTTTGGCTAGTTTGGCAATCAGCCTTGCTCCAGATGCCAGAGGCCCAGGCAGTAAGTCTGCGTCCAACTTCCCAAACTCTGGGTACTGTGACCCAACTGCAGCTCTGAGCCTTGATTAACTGGGGCTGGGGAACCAGCAGGCTGTTCCAAAGTCAGTTGACAACAGATGCTCTGTCCTGGGTCGCTGCAAGTAAACACACATTCACGGAAGGTGTGAAGGCAGCAAAGTCTCCGCCTTCGAGGATCAGAGCTCCATGCTTCTTATTGTCAGTGGCTACAAAGTATTAAGCACCTACAGTATGCAGGACCCTCTATCTACTAGGTTTTATGTCCTCATTAGTTCCAGACTGCAAATATGTTTTGTCACCCCCATTTTGAAGAGATAAAAAGATGAAGTACAGGCTTATTTAAGCGCTAAATGGTGCAACCACGATTCCAGCCCAGACCTGTCTTATCGTAAGACTTTGGTTCTTTTTATTTCAAAAATGGTTTGCCTTTAAACAATTTAAGCAGCAAAACTTACATTTGATATGAAATCTCATGGAGATTGAAGTTTTGACTGAAGCAGAGTGAGGACAGTCCAAAGCTCTGGATCGGCCTCATTATCCTTTCCTGATGTTGAGGGGACCACAGAGCCATCGCCCCAGCAAACTAGAGCTGTGTTTCTCCAGGTGTGGTCCCCAGACCAGCAGCATCAGCATCACCTGGGAACTTGTTACACATGCACGTTCTCCAGCCCTACCCCAGACAAACTGAATCAGAAACTCTAGGGTTGGGGCCTGGAAATCTGTATCTGAATAAGCCCTCCGGGTGATGCTAATGTGTGCTGCAGTGTGAAAACCACTGGCCTTAAGTCTCCAAAACAAATTTTGATAACCGCTCAGCTCCATCCTGCCTTTTGGTACATGGGATGCCTGATGTTGAAGCTGAGGCTTTCATTGCAAGAACGGTTGATTAGGTCCAGTCTTGCAATCCTTATTTTTAAGAAATGTAAGGCGTAGGTCCTATTTACTCAGTGCAACATTGAAGAACAAATATTGAGCCCCTCAAAAAATAAAAATGATTGATCTCTTGATCACTTGTGGTTAAGAATTAAAAACTATGCTTATTTGAGGGAAGTGAAATATTACCTGGACCTCATACATCAGAGATACTTTTGACTTCAGTTAAAGCATCTGGAGTGTCTGTGTGTGTGTTTGTGCGCATGTATGTGAATATATGTGTATGTTACCACTGAGAAAAGAAACAAATGCTATCAAATAAATTATGTCTCATCATTAATTGTAAATGGCATCCCAATTTGCAAGACATTGAAATGCAAAAAAAAAAAAAGTGAATACCTTAGAACCAATGAAATCTGGTGTGGAAGAAATGATAGTTAAAGAAAGCTTGGAAAACCTCTTCCTTTGGGTCTGTTAGTCAGTGTGGTCAGGTGTCTGTTGAAGCAAGATTGTTCTGTTCTAGTCAGTTTAAAACAAAACAAAGAAATGATCTTGTTAGTGACAGTTCTGTCCACTCCCATAGCTTTGATTGCCATCGATATGCTGATGAACCTGCTCTCTTTGTCGTGTTCTCTAAGTTGGATTTTTCCTGAAGTTTTAAAATCATCACGCCCTGTACCAAACTCATGACCTTCCCTCCCATTTTCATTGTGGACTTTGTTTTTCTTGCTCATATTGTTTCACATCTTCTTTCTTATCCACTTGCAATGCTTTTACTTGACAGGAGACTACAAAGTAGCTGATACCTGTGGTTTGAAATCTAAGTTATCATGGAAGATATTTCAGAGTGAGGTGGGATGATGAAAAGGGCTCTGATGGTAAAAACAAGATGGCACCTGATAAATTAAATTGAGAAGTTGACCCTGGTTTTACAGGTTCAGCTTGACTTTTGAGAAGCAGAAAGGATAAGGTAGCATCACCAGAAGCCTCCCTGAAAAAAGTGATCATTCCCTAAACTTTTCGTAGTCTTTTCTGACTTTTTCTGTCATGTGTAGTAGATGATTCATTCTCTCTCTCTCTCTCTCTCTCTCTCTCTCTCTCTCTCTCTCACACACACACACACACACACACACACACACACACACACACACACACAAACTCTCTCTTTTTATTTTTTATTTCTTGTAGTTTGGCCAAATCACCACAGAGTCCTTCATCAAGTTAGTAAAACTAGTTTTTGATGGATTTTCATTTCTTGCTCTCTCTCCAGAACTCCAGAATCATCCTTTCATCATCAGTTCTTACTCCATTTGGGGTGTTTGCTGTGTGTTTGATTTGAGGTAGATGTTTCCCAGTAATTATACAATTTTCAATGTGTCTCCTAAGCTTTAGAATCATTTCCCTGGAGAACAAGTTTTATTTAGCATCCAAGAACATTAGGCAGTGGTTGTGACATTTTGAACATTTTATTTCTTTACCAAGAAATAATTAACTTTTGTAAAACCAACAAAAATAAATCAAAAGAAAATCAGGGACAACAACGCTTTATAGATTTATGTTTCTGACAGCTGGGTCCCACACTCTCAGCGGCATTCACCCGATAGGCACTGTAAACCAAAGGGCTGAAGCTGTTTGAAAACTTTTTTTTCATTTGTGTGTAAAGATCCAAACTTGGAGTGGAAAGAGCTTACTGACGTCAACCTTTAGACAGCGGTGTTCTCTTTGTATAGCCGTTTATTGTCTTGGGTTTCATTTCTGGTTCAGGGGGAAATTAAATTCCCTGGCGATTGCACTATCTGCCTACCCACGAAATTTTATCTCCACGTAGTTTTTATTTGCTATTTGTCCTCTGGGTAAAATACCACAGATCCATAGGGTTGGGAGGTGCCTTTTAGAGGTCTTCTGGTTCACTCTTTTCTTCCTTGCAGGTCAGTAGTTAAATTATCCCTGACCCAGAAGTCCCCTATATTCTAATATCCAAGTCTTGTGTAGAAAAGCAGGAGGGGAGTGGAGCCTCCTGAGACTATTGGCAGCATTGTCCTACACTCTCATTCTTTGATTATAAGCATCATTTTAGCATCTGAATTCCTTCCACGTCAAGCACAGAAGTAACTTGCAGTAGGTATATGAGCGTATCCAATTCTGTCCACTTAGATTGCAAGCAGCTCTGCTGAGAAGTGCGTGTGCTCAGATTCTATTGTACTTTCTTCTTGTAGATGCAGGTTGGTTATGGGGATATCACAAGAATTCCAAGAAACCTGGGTTCAAATCTCAAGTTCATTCCCGCAATATTCGGTGGGTTGCAGCATCACGCGATTTTCACTGCTCCTTCCTGTGTGGCCCTTCCTGCCCTGCCTTTCCGTGCAGGGGGCTCTGTTCCCCACCCCATCCCTGCCGTCCTTGGCCACATGACTTGCTTCGGCCCATGAACTGTGAGCGGAAATGGTATATGTCATTTCCAAGTGGAAAAATGTACCTCATTTTCCATGGGACCCCTGTACCTCATTGGGGTCTCTTTTCCTTCAGTTGTGAGGCCAGTGATGTCTTAGGTAAGGGATGCTCTATCAGAGTGGGGTCCCAAAGAGAAGAGGGCTTGGAGCAGAATGGAAGATGACCTAGGATGAATATTCTACTAGAGGGAAAGTGAACATTTACTGTAAGCCGTGTGTTGGGGTCATTTGTTCGTAGGGTGTGGTTTAACTGGGTTGAGTGATAATGTGTAGTATTTGCTGCCTCTGTTAGTCCAACTCCCAAGCAGTCTCTGAGCCTTTGGAGGATAGGAGGAGTGTGGATTCCTGTCTGCAAGCTCACTCTTATTACCCCACCGGCACCTGCTGCATTGCCTAGCACCTACTGCCTGCTGGATAAATGCCTGAAGCGCTATACTGAAATTGCTTTGGGTCATCTCGGGTCACCTTTTCAGTTCTCAAACCCAGCCTTTTCCAAAGGATGGCTGAGACTTTAGAAGTTCTATAAGTGTATTTCGGGTGGTCCACAGACATCACAGAAAATAACGTCAGATCCCATCATGGGAAAGCTATTCCCTTTTCAATTCCCTTCTAATACATCTTATGGCATTCAAAAACAAACAAAAATGTGTCATATCCATAGACTTTAGGGAGGAATGGTAATAACTAGAATATAATAAGACTCATCTGTGTATATTTGTGCAGTAGCTTCCTATTTATACTAGTCGTTGGCTTTCACAGAATTTTTTGAAAAACTAAATTGTGTTTAGTGTCAAGAGTGAGATACAGAAAAATATCAAGTAAATAATAGCATAGGCAGCAAGGTGATATGGCAAAAATTAAAAGATGGCAAGTGATTGAAATTTGGGGGGAAAAAACCCTATTATAAGCCTTTTGGGACCCTGCACAATTTGTTATAAAAGCCAAAATAGATGAAGTGTGATTGGATGGTAAAGTGATAAATAGATGTAAGGAATCATCACTGTGGTAACTGGTGATGGTTTTGGTGATTGCAGCAGAGTTTTTCTTTCCCATCCAGGGAGTTTTTCCTCCATTTGTTCTCTTGGCTGATTTCCTATTATTAGCCTGTTCCAAGTGGAGAATGAGGCTGGCTCACAGATTTACTGTCACCCTCTGATTTAAAATTTTTTCACCTTCTACACCCACTTCCTGTCCAATTGGAGAAGTTACTGGAAACATTGGTGTGAGTGAAAAGAACAATTAACAGACTCAGTGGAGTTTTAAATAAAATGTGTGAGGACAGGGAAGCAGGAAGCTGAAAAACCTAGAACAGACTCCTGCTTGCCTGTGTCCATGTTTAAGTATTGCTTCGAATTGGTCCAACTCACCTCATTATTCGTGTCTCTGGCGTGTCAAGACCGTGAACTTTTTGAGGACAGTAACTGTGTCTAGTTCGCAGTTATGTTCCCCTGTTGCTTAATAAACATTTTGTCCGTTGAAGCCAGCCGTCGTTCCAGCATCCAGCCATTCACTAGCAGCTTTCAATTAAAGCTGACTGATGCATTCCATTACAGGTGCTAGTACATCCATTTTTGTTATTAATAATAATGGTTACACAATATTTGTAACAGCTACAAATTATAGAATATGAATCAGGAGCTCTGCTAGGGACTTACGTCTCTGAGAACTTCATCTTACAGCCACCTAGCAAGATGGGTGATACCATCTGTGGTAAGGAAATTGAAACTTCAAGTAGCTAATCAACTTGCCAACTGATACTAGAGGTAGGAACCAAATACAGGTCTGCCTGATTCCCAAAACCCAAAAACCCATTTGCCACTTCCACTTAACACTACCATGTTGATAATGGGAGACTGAGAAAGAGAGAGAGGTTGTGTGTGTGTGTGTGTGTGTGTGTGTGTGTGTGTGTGTGAGAGAGAGAGAGAGAGAGAGAGAGAGAGACAGAGACAGAGACAGATACAGAGATACAGAGATAGAGAGACAAAGAGCCAGAGAGAGAGAGAGACACCAGCTATACGCTTGTAAATCCAGCCTTATGTATTAGTCCCCTACTTCTTTACCTTTGGTAGTTAATTTTCTCAGTGTCTCCAGCGTAGCATTACTCAACACCATTGTTCCACATCACTGAAGCTGGCAGCATGAGTTTTCTTGCTTCATCTCCACAAGTTTTAACAAATTGGTAATGCAGTGTTTTCCTTGAACGTACTTAACTTTACTTTTTTTTTTTAACATCTTTATTGGAGTATAATTGCTTTACAATGCTGTGTTATTTTCTGCTTTATAACAAAGTGAATTAGCTATACATATACATATGTTCCCATATCTCTTCCCTCTTGGGTCTCCCTCCCTCCCACCCTCCCTATCCCACCCCTCTAGGTGGTCACAAAGCACTGAGCTGATCTCCCTGTGCTATGCGGCTGCTTCCCACTAGCTATCTATTATACATTTGGTAGTGTATATACGTCCATGCCACTCTCTCACTTTGTCACAGCTTACCCTTCCCCCTCCCCATATCCTCAAGTCCATTCTCTAGTAGGTCTGTATCTTTATTCCCGTCTTGCCCCTAGGTTCTTCATGACCTTTTTTTTTTTTTTCTTAGATTCCGTATGTATGTGTTAGCATATGGTATTTCTTTTTCTCTTTCTGACTTACTTCACTCTGTATGACAGACTCTAGGTCCATCCACCTCACTACAAATAACTCAATTTCGTTTCTTTTTATGGCTGAGTAATATTCCATTGTATATTTGTGCCACATCTTCTTTATCCATTCATCTGTTGATGGACACTTAGGTTGCTTCCATGTCCTGGCTATTGTAAATAGAGCTGCAATGAACATTTTGGTACATGACTCTTTTTGAATTATGGTTTTCTCAGGGTATATGCCCAGTAGTGGGATTGCTGGGTCATATGGTAGTTCTATTTTTAGTTTTTTAAGGAACCTCCATACTATTCTCCATAGTGGCTGTATCAATTTACATTCCCACCAACAGTGCAAGAGTGTTCCCTTTTCTCCACACCCTCTCCAGCATTTATTGTTTCTAGTTTTTTTGATGATGGCCGTTCTAACCGGGGTGAGATGATATCTCATTGTAGTTTTGATTTGCATTTCTCTAATGATTAATGATGTTGAACATTCTTTTCAAGGATATTTCTGATGAATTAGGACATTTACATTTATCATGAGTGTATCCTCCTGTTGAAAACAAATTTTTTTTCTAGAAACCAAAAAATCATGATCACTGAAAAAAAATGTATGCTTAATATTGCAGGGCCAGTGGAATGGGCTGGATTTTTTAGCTAGTCTGATAGGGTCAACTATTACAGATAGAGAGAGAGCTGACCCAGAGAAAGGCTGTAGCGAGAGTATGGTAATTAATCGAAAGTTGTGATATTGTCTACTAACATCCAAAACACAGCTCTTGATATGTTTCTCTCCTTGTGGATAATATTGGATCTCTAGCTAGCTAGATGATTGACAGATAAATAAAGATAAAGAGAGAGAGAGACAGATAATCTCTATCTCTTCTATCTAAGTCCCAATCCATCTATCTATCTATCTACTATCTATCTATTTTTCTCCTCAACCTTGTCTCCACAGTAATCCTCCCACACTCCGTTACTGCACTTTCTGTCACAGCCAGCGCTGGTCATTTCAACACAATTTCATAAGATGCCTCTATTTCCAAAAGGCAATTTGGCATGTATTTCCAGATTACCTGTCCACATAGAAGGCTGCTCATGTAAAGAGAGAAACTCAATCCCCTTGAAATGCTCCCAGTGGCACTGGGCTCTGGGTGACTTTGAGAGTGAGGCGCATGAGTTGGTGGAACAAAGGATCTCTTTTGCTGCAGGACGGGTGCTGACATCTTATCCAACGCTGAGCGCTTGAGAGCTCCTTCTTGAAGCTATGCTTGTGTCATCTCTTATCTCGAGCCTGGGGCTCTGTCTCACGTTTCTATTCACAACCATCTGTCCATCGCAACTAGAGGTACTCCCAAAGCACACCCAAGACAAAAAGCATTTCTGGAATCCAATTCCAAATAGTGGCCCTATGTGGGGTTCTGAATTCATTTTCATGAAACTTTAAACTGACAGCCTCGATCCCACTGAAATATTTATGAATTAACTAAACATTTTATATAAAAAACTAACATTTTTGTATAAAAATGTTTTATATAAACATTTTTATATAAAGCAGTCACAACCAGATTACATCAGTCTAGATGAAGCTCCCTTTACTTCATTATTTTTTTCTAGTATCCTTTAAAGCCATTTTCCCTGTGTGTTTGTAATTTTATTTTGATTATCAGTGAAGGTAGTAGACCAGAATAAGAAGTGTCAGGTTTAATTCTCTGCTGCAGTTCTCAAAATAGATGTTTCATAAGTAACACGTGGCTCGCTCAGCTAAAATTAAATGTCTCAGTGTTTCCAAATGTTTTCCGTCTACAATTTACAACATACACCCATCCAGAACTAACAAAGACACTGAAAATTACCACTTAAAAATGTTCGTTTATTTCAGACTTTTCACCACCTTTAAATGGTGGCTATAGATAATGTTAAAAAAAAAACAACAACAAACCCTAGAATAACCTAATACCATTTTTAAAAATTAAAAACAAAACAAAACAAAACTCTGGTTCTCTCACCCATGGAAGTTCAGTTCAGAGAAGCACCATATCAAAGAATATAAAACATATTAGTGAAACCGTCTACTTTTATGACATTTCTAGGATCAAAGAACAAGTCCAAAACTCCCAAATTATATACCCTAGTGGTTTCTAATTACCAGAATCTCCTGGTAGCTTTAAAGAAAATATAGAACCAGGCCTCTTGCCTCTTCCCCTGAATATCTTTATTTAGTAAGTACGGAAGGGGATTCAGGGAGTAGAAGAACCAACTGGTCTACCCTGTTTCTTGACCTCTACTACTAGTTGTTCTAATTGTCTGTTTCCCTGCTGGATGAACAAGGGTTCATAAAACTAAACTGCCCATTCCTCTGATGGCTTTTGCAAGGCAACTGTACAAGATTGAGAAGGGAAAGAATGTATGTCCAGAAAATTTAAGGAAGAATAAGAGGGAGAAGATGACAAGATCAAGAGTTGTAGATCCCTGACAATACCAATGTTTGGTGGAAAGGAGGGGAAAGGCAGGATTGACAAAAGAAATAAAAGATGGTTAAAGGAGACCCACGAGACTATACACAGTGGAGACATTTCAAGGAAAGAAGGGTGAACACTACTGAGAGGCATCCAGTAGAGTTTTGACAGTGAGCACGATAGAACTGGAAGACAGGTTGAAATCCCAGCTCTGCCACTTCCTAAATGCGTGACTCTGGCCAATTTGCTTTAACTCCCTGGGATCAGTGTTACCATCTGTACAATGAAGATCATCCTAGTACTTTTCCTCCCATGTCATTTTGAGATGGTATTTCTAAAGCATTTAGGACAATGCTTAGAAATAATTGACACTATGGAACTTGCTGTCATGGCGGTTGTGTTAGAAAAGGGCCTGGCGAATAGTAGTAATGAGTGGGAAAGTGGTGAGAAATGGGAAGGGAATTTAGGGTACATTTTCAGAAATACATTCAGTAAAAAGCAGTGAGGAAAGTGTGCTACAACCCTGAGAGCAGCTAACAACCCACCTAGAGGGAATTATCATGGTAACAGTGACCATAGCAATGGCAGTAGCAGTATAGAGTGGGAAGTACCATGTTCCTTCCACACATTTGCTTACTGAGTGCTGGCAGCACCTACTGAAGGAAGACAGGGGTGGGAACTCTTCCTCTTTGACATAAGGGAAACTGAGGCTGAAGGATAACTCACCTGGGCTGACACAGCTTATAGAGAGTAAAGTAGAAATTTGAACCCAGGTTGGCTCTTTCCAAAAGCCCACTTCTTCCACTAAGCTAGAGTAGAAAACATTTGTGTTGATTGGGTCACGTCCCTACACAGGCTAAAAAAAGGTGTGGCCTCCCAGTGCATTTAAGAAAATGAACAAATGCTTACTAGGACTTAGCCCCGCAGGTTTCAAGTTTATCAGCCATCTGCAGCCCTTGTCTTCTGCATCCCAAATCCCCTGGGATCCTTTCAGACATCCTCCCACCCTACATGTCTGATTAAGTTGAATCCCCTTGTATGTAAATTACAGCACCACCTCTCTCCTTTGTAGCATTTAACACAGTTACAATTTTATATCAGTGCTGTGTGTCGTGAGTTTTTAAAGTTAGTATCTGTAACCCTACTCAGCTACAGGCTCCACATGGACAAGGGACCCTGTCTGCTTTTGGCCGGTGCTGTCTCTCCAGTGCTTATTCCATGCCTGATACTTAGTGGCTATTCAATAAAAATGACTTGAATGAACAAATCCTGCACCACTCTTGCAACCTGCCACCTTGTTGCCAAATCATACATAATAATCGAGGTTGCAGCCAATTCTGTTCAGAATGCTTACAGCCCATTGTGGGCTTTGAACTCATGACCAACACGTTGGCATCAGGCTCTGTATCCAGCTGTGGTCACTGACCACAACAGATCTGCCAGCTGCCCCCTGCCCTCCACAACCTTTCAGAGTTTCCCTTCCTCTTGGATGAGGGGGTCAGGAGAGGGGGGAGCAGGCCGGAGATGGTGAGGGTATTGAGTGTGCCCCGCCCCCCAAAGATCCAGCTTGTTATATGACTGTGGTCTGGAGCGTTTGGAATCAGCCCTATCAATTATTTAACGCCCATAATTCAGTCCATATTAAAGATTTATTGCAACAAACTGAAAAACAAAGCACTGACGCAAAGGAAACAGAGAACGCAGGTTCTGCCCTCAAAGTCACACAGTACATAAATTGCTCATGTCAGTAGCATTAAGAGAAATAGACTATTTGAAAAAACACAAGGATTTCTGGAAGAGATTATTCAGCTGTGTGTGTGTGTACACATGTGTGCATTCCTGTGTCTGTTTTGGGGTCTCCTTGCGTTCCTTTTTCTATTTGACAGCAGGAAATTTCTCCCTCCCCAGGCATTGATTTCCTCATGATTCAGACTTCTCGCCAAGACTGGACACATTACAGTTTTTCGATCTTCAATCAGCCACTCATGGCTATTCGTTGGTCCGCCAGGAGCACAGAGTCTGCTGCTTGCTATACCATCTTAGGTGCAAAGAGTTTGCAGGCAGACACACCCGGGAGTCAATCCCAGCTCCATCTCCTATCAGCTGTGACACCTTGGGCACAGTCATTGAACACCACGAGACTCATTTTCCCCATCTGCCAAGTGGGGAGAATAACATATTCATCAAGTCCTACATGGAAGTGGAACCACACACTGCCGAGCACATGGGTGTTTCATTTTGAGCTACCCTAGTACTAGATGCCTGTGACTCCCTTGACTTTTTGTATGAACACGTTACATCATGCTTATATATTTGAAGTATATGCACCCTTTCATTGCAATAGGGAACCAGAGGCAGGCACTGGCATCTTGTAAGTAAATTTTATTAGCACCCAGACGGGAAATTAGCAGTGGGAAAGATTTCTTTGCCCTCGTTCTGGCCCCAGACATTGGAATTATGTTTAACCTTAATAGCCGGGAGAACTTGGGCGAGGTTTATTTAGCTTCACCATGCTAGCATCCGTATGCTTATTTATCAAATGGGGATACTCATGGTACTAACTTGTTAGGGTGGTTGGAAAGATTAAGTCAGCTAATGCTCATAAAATTATTAGAATAGTCCCTTGCACACTGAACGTCGATAGGAGTCGGGTTTTGTGTTTTTATTATTACCGATGTTGTTGATATTGTTATAATGAGGCTGTGCGGTGACTTGGAACATATTAGCGAATGATTCATTTATTGTTTAAACAGGTTCAAACATCTCATTATCAAATATGTACTCAATTTGTCGATTTCTCACCAGCTCCTCCACTAACATCCTAGTCTAAATTGCCGTCATCTCCCACCTGAACTGCCACCAAGTCCTCGATGGATCTTTCTGTGGCCACTCTGGATGCTTTCCCTCCATGCTCCCACTAGGAAGAGGAATCGTTTCAAATACAAATCGGGTCATGTTGCCACTACCCACTCTCCCTCTTAAAACTTTCCATTGGTTTCCTGTTGCTCTTAAGACGAACGCAAACTCCTCTACGTGGCCTCATTGTCTGGCCTCTGTCCTTCTCTGCACGTTCCCCTGCTGCTTCCTCTCATTCATGGTTTTGATTCCCTTTGGTCTCTTCTTCCAGTTCTGCCAACGTGCTAAGGGTCATAGCACGTGCTGGTCTCTCTGCCTGGAGTGCCCCCCCTCTCTTTACCTCATCTGGTCAACAGCAGTGTTCACTCTTCAGGTCTCAGAATCAGTATCCTTTTCTCCAGAGTGACTTTCCTATCTATTGTGTAGACTGGGATCCTGTGTCCTCTCTTATAAGACACCCCTCTTCCTGCACTGCCCACAGTGCAGTTCATAATTAGCCACTTGCATTATTATTGTTGATTTCTGCTTTCCTTGCTGGCATGTGAGCTGCATGGGACAATGTCCTGTTCACTTCTGCCTCCCCAGCATCTTTTTTTTTTTTTGGTTGCTCCGGGTCTTAGTTGTGGCAGGCAGCCTCCTTAGTTGCGGCATGCACGTGGGATCTAGTTCCCTGACCAAGGATGGAACCCGGGGCCCCTGCATTGGGAGCATGGAGTCTTAACCACTGTGCCACCAGGGAAGTCTCCATCCCCAGTATCTTGCCCATGATAATTGCTAGAAAAATATTTGCCTATTGCATGAGTGCAATTGAAGAGGTTCCCATAAGGTTCATTAGAACCGGGAAGACTTCCTGATATCCCTCTCATCCCTCTACATCATGTACAGCTGGGTGTTGTGGTCCCAACATGACCACTGTATACTTCTAAATTTTGCTCACCTCCCTGTATTATAAATTATCTATTGACAGACTTAGTGTTTCCCCTTAGACGGGTCTCATCAATTTCTCCCATCCCAGTGGCTAACATAGGTATTCAAGAAATATGTTCAGAAGGAAGAAGAGAAGAAGAAAGGGAGGAGGAAAGATCACACCAGTCCATGAAGAGTAGAACCACTTATTGACCTCTTGGAGTTAAGTCCACCCCTCTCCCTGGGTGCATTGTAGTAACATGGCAAGTCAAGAGAAGTTTCATCCTGGAAATGCCCTACCTGGTGGGACAAAGTCAAGAGACTCAACAGAACATGTCTATTGCAGTCAGAGAAGACTACAACCAGAGCCCAAGGAGTCATATGGTGCCTGGCATGGGGCTGACCCTTAGAGCATAATCCCTGACCCACCATGACAGCAAGTTCACATCTACTTAAGCCAATCCAGATATGACTCTTGGTTATGTAACGCAGTGTTCAGCTCCTCAATTATACTGTGAGAAGCGGAGGGGGGAAAATAGACATTTTTGCAAAGGCTGTTTCTGGCAATCTTCAATAAACAAAAACAGTTGAGCATACAGAATTTTCTGTTGTTTCTGCAAAGAGATAATTTATACGAGGAAGCTCATTTGCTTATTTGGAGTAAACACGGCTTCAGACCCAGTAGAGATTAACACCCGTGGTTGAGATGGATCGAGAAGGAAGAGACATAATACTTCACTGTTATATTTACTGTGTTAAATATAGAGTGGGAATTGATGAAAAATGTGCTGGAGTTCCCCGTGTGAGCCTAAGTGATGAACTGGGGTTTATTTGCCATCTGGCTTTTAAGCAGGGATTTTTTTTTCATGTCAGAAAAATGGCACCTTCAGAACTATCGCGTTACAGACATCTGTTTATCAGACCTTTGCCTGAATGAATTATTCAGAATATGCTTAAGGTTGTACTTTACCTGACATATGGAAATATAAAGTTGCATACTCAATGTCAGCCTATATCTGTCTACATAAAATCAGGTGTCATAGTCAAAAGCCAGAGTGTTGCAACTTGGTAGGTGGCGCTTTTAGTACTTGGGATATTAATTGCTCTGCCCTATGTGGTTCTTGATGTCTTCATTTCTGGAAATCAAACTGTGGAACTCCATGTGACTCCAGTGTTCTGTATGGGTGTTCCTTTTGGTTCCCAGTATGTCTTTTATGATGCAATGGGAAACTATTCTTAGTTAACATGGATTTCATGGTAAAACTCCTCGGTGGTTCCTTGTTTGTCAAACAAGCATTACCTGGAGGGAAGGCTTCCTGGATGTAAGGAGAGAACCCAAGAAGAAATGGTTTCCTTGGAAGTCAGGCTTCAGAAGAACCCCTGAACCATCAGGACACTGCATCAAGAATTTGCACCAAATACAGGCTTTTGCATTGCCTGCTAGATCGCATGCCCTGTTCATTCCCTCCTTCCCTCATCTGACATTGACTGAGAGCGCCTAAAGTGTGCCAAGTATTAAAGATGTAGATCTGTGTCATACTGTCATGGAGCTTACAGGGGAGCAGGGAAGAAGGACGTAAAGAAAAGAATCACTGTGATTAATGTATAACTTAAACTGAGATCAGAGCTCCTACTAAAAACAAAACAAAACAAGAAAACCCAGGGGTCTATAAGAGTCTCTGTTGAAAAAAAAAAAAAAAAAAAAAAAGAGTCTCTGTTGAAGGAGCCTGGCCCAGAAATTCAAGGAGGACTTCTCAGAGGAGGTGACTCAGGAACCACCATAAAAAGGGTGAGCAAGAATCTTTCTTGCCAAAGAAGGGGAGAAGGGGTCTTTCAGATGTGAATGTAACCATATGTCAGTGTCTGGGCACCAGAGGGCTCATGCAGCATTTCATGAACTCTTCAGAGGCCAGTTTGGCTGGAGCCAGGAGGGCTCGGTGGAGAGAAGAGCTGACTGCATCTGGAGAGTTCAGCAGGCCCAGACCCCAGGGCCTTACACGCTGGGGTAAGGAGCCTAGCGCTAATGCAGCAAGAACAGTGGGAAACCATTGCTCAGATTCTAACAGAGAGGAGGATCACATGATCCCATTCGGATTTTCAAAATATCCCTGAAGTCTACCCTCATTTCTTATTTGTCTTTGAATTCCCTAACGTCTAGGGGTCAGTGGATGCTTGTGGAATAAACACACGATGCCAGGGAACCACTTTGCTGAGATGTCCATGGGCGTTCTAGAGAGGGACCCCAGGATGACTTATCCCAGAAACTGGTGGGAAGTTTCAGTCAACTTGTATACATGTCCCTGGGGACATTCCTTTAGGCGACCTGGTGTCATCTTTACCTAAGACACAAGTAAAGAGGTGGCTTTTAGAAAGTTTTGAAGGCAGCAGTGCAGACGCAAGTGGGAGATGGAGAGAGGGGCAAAGGGAAGAGGAAGGAAGAGGGTCCGAGTGCCTTTGTTGGGGGTGAGGATTGCTGCTGCAAAGCCAGAGAAGCAGAGAGGCTGCATCCCCAGCGGCACGCGGGCTGTAAACTGGTGGAGCTCACCACTTGGACAGGGTGGTGGAAGCTGGAAGTACACAGCTTCTGGATCAAGCCACGAGCAGGCTGGGGCCAGTTGGAGGTACATCCCTACAGACCCAAGGGAGGTCCACATTGCAGGGAGCTACCAAGAGCTCACAAAACACAGCTCATATGTGGCTCCTTCCCACCTAGCAGTGCAGATCTTTCTCAGGTAATTTTTTTAACAGCTTGACTGAGGTATAATTGCTACACCCCCAGGTGCACATATTTAATGTATGAATTTGGATATATGTATTCACCCTTGATGCCATGTAATAGACATAGCCAGTGCCTCTAAAAGTTCTCTTGTGTCTCTCTGTTTTTTGCTTGTCTTTTTGTAAGATCGCTTACCATGAGCTCGACCATATGAGATCTAATATAAAATCTTAGCAGAAGTTGAAGTGCCCAGGGCCATGTAGTTAACTACGGTCCCCATGTTGCCCAGCAGAGTTCTAGAACTTTTTCGTCTTGCATAACTGAAACTTGATACCCATTGAACGGCAACTTGCCATTTCTCCCTCCCCCCAAGCCCCTGGCAACCACCATGCTTCCCTCTGCTTCCATGAGTTGACTATTTTAGATTCTACATTTAAGTAGAATCATGCAGTAGTTGTCCTTCTGTGACTTGCAGATTTCACTGAGCATAACGACCTCCAAGTTCATCCATGTTGTCAAAAAGAGCAGCATCACCTTCTTTTTATTTAAGGCTGAATAATATTCCACCGATTAAATATGCCACATTTCTTTGTCCATTCGTTTCTCAAATGTTTTTAAGTCTAAATGAAAGCTGTGTGTGTGTGTGTGTGTGTGTGTGTGTGTGTGTGTGTGTGTGTAAGCATCCTTCCTGCTACACTGCATGCCTTATGCATACCCGTGTGTGTCCTAGACTATTATTTCCAGGACATCTGCTGTTGAGCCCTGTTCTCAGTGAGGCTCGAGGGGTGAGCTTATGAAATCCATCGATCTTGGGTCCGATTACCATTTGGGGAAATATCTCCTCTCGCCCCTTCGGTTTTCCTGGGTGTTTCTGTTCACAGGCACCCTCTGCTTTGCAACTGCTGGGAAGACCAGCTCTCCCACTAGTTCTGCAGGAAGCTTGCAAAGGGGTGAAGTCAAAGCAGTTAATTTTGTTAGAGAAGAATTGTTTTGTTCTGTGTTTGGCAAAGTTTCCCTCTATTACACTTTTCTACAAATTCCCCCGTTCCCAATTCCCTCAGACAACACAACTACAATTTGCTGGATAAACAAAAACAGTGGGGATGAAACTTCCCTGGCAGCCAGTCTGTCAGAGGCGCTGTGCTTGTTAGCATGGTAAAAGACTTAGAGGATTCCTTCAAGTTGTACAAAATTGAATTACTTAATAAACTTGGTGGAACTTTCTTCCCTGGGAGTCAGTGAAGTTAAAAAAAAAAAAAAAATCCAATCAGGCTATTTGGCAGCATTAGCATTTTTTTGCACTGGGGCAGACTGTTCAAACCCTATTTCTTCAACAGTTATTTGCTAAAATAACAACTGTTTCTTAGGCAGTGCTTCCTAAGTAACTGATATAACTGTAATTTAAAAACAAAAAAAAAAAGCTGGTTACCTTTTCAAATCATATAGCTATAGCATGTTGGACTTCCTATATAGTCAAATTCTTTCTCCTTTAAGAATGACCCCCCCTTCTCTGCTATAACCACCAAAAGGCAGGCAGCAGTTAACCATCGCATTAGAAAGAAATTCACAAATGCCTGGGGTGAAGTCACTTGCAGGGAGAGAAACGGTACCTTTGAGCCAGCCCTACCTAAGGAACACGCTGTTTGCACATCATGTTATTAATAGCTGAGGGCTATCTGTTTATTCTCGGGGCCTCTGCTCTTCCCTAGAAGTGAGGTCAGTGTCCACAGGCTTCCTCTGAAGTGACACCGATGCCTCCGAGATGAGCTTTGTCGGGTGCCAGGCTTCAGGGGGCCTCTGCCGCGTTCAGGAGAAATCCTGTACTTTCCACTTGTCATCCAAACCACCCAACAGAACCAGGAATGGGGAGCAGAACTCCACCTGCTACCTCCTCTTGGATGGAACACTTTATCTTTTTCCAAATGCCCCACTTAGGACTGCAAACTGTGTCGATGGGCTTAACCGCCCATCAGAGAAAATATTGAGGCAAATTTGCAGAAGGTACTCATCCGCTGGAACCCCTAAAAACAATTTATTAGCCCCCCCAAAAAAATATACAGTGTCATGAGGAGTATCAGGGTTAAATATTTATATCTGCTCGCTGGGGTAATAAAATGGTATTCGATTATGTCACAGGCACAACCTAATGATTGCTGAATCCTCACTAACAACACCGAAACTCATAAAAAATACAGGATAAACAATGCTGGAAGAAAGGTATGGGAAAATCGCCTCTGGCCTGTGGAAATGTGGCTTTATTTTGAAATAATTTGAAATATCAGCGTACGTGTGAAAAAAAGTCAGCTTACATAACCACACTCTAATCTCCAGAAACTTTTCTTTATGCTTTTGTCAGTAGTGTTTGCAGTGAATCGAAAGCAGTCCGGGTAGACTTGGAGCTCAAGGCCAGGGGCTGCCCTTCCTTCACCTTTGAACTCGGTACTTGCTCCTAGCCCAGCTCAGAGTTGGTGCTCCGTAAATATTTGCAGAACTAAATTTAAAAACATTATTTGTGTAGCAGCTCCTTCTCATCCCTCTGTTCCAGTGTTTCTTAACCAAGGGTGATTATGCTCCCCTGTGCATTTGGTAAAAATGTCTGGGGATGTTTTTAGTTGTTGCAAGTTGGGAGGGGGAGGGGGTGTTCCTAGCCTCTGGTGGAGAGAAGCCAGGGATGCTGAGTAACATCCTACAGGGCAGGGGAGTTCCTCTCCAAGAGGGTCCCTAGTGCTGAGGCTGAGAGTCATCTACCAGTTTATCTTTGAACTGTTCCCAGTGTCCGGTGGACTTGACCTTTAGAAATACTGCGCTGAACTGACCTCAGGAGAACCGCTGTGTCCATGTCTCATTTGCAAGGGCTGCCATAGCCATAAACGAGTACCACTAACTGCGTGGCATCAACAATAGACATTTATTGTCTCGCCGTTCTGGAGACTGGAAGTCCAAGATCAAGGTGTTGGCGGGGTTCATTCTTCCTGAGGGCTCTGAGGGAGAATCTGTTCCATGAGTCTCTCCTAGCGAGTGGTGGTTTGCTGGCAATCTGTGGCTTTCCTTGACTTGTAGATACCCACATTACCTGGCACCCATATTACCTGGTACCCACATTACTTAACTCCCTTCTTCCATCTTCAAAACCAGCAGCTTAGCATCTTGAAATCTCTGACTCTAGTCCCTGCCTTGGTCATCACACCCCCTTCTCTGGACCTCCTACTTCCTTCTTGTAAGGATATATGTGATTATGTTGTGCCCACCCGAATAATCCAGGATAATCTTCCATCTCCAGATCCATAACCGAATCACATCTGCAAAGCCTCTTTTACCGTGGAATGTAACATATTCACAGGTTCCAGGGGTTAGTACATCTGTGACTCGCTTATTTCAGTGAGCATAACGACCTCCACATTTATCCATGTTGTCAAAGAGGGCAGTATCCCCTTATTTTTATTTAAATCTGAAGAATATTCCACTGAATAAGTATACCACATTAGGACATCTTTGGGGCAGCTGTGAAGCTGCCTACCACACTCTCTAAAGGTATTCACCCTCTAAGATGAGTTTGGAGCCAGCCAATACAGGTTTATATTCAGGCTCTGCTGCCCAGAAGCTGTGTGCCTTACATAGGACACATAACCTCCCTGAGCTCATACTGTCTTCCGCAAAACAGGAGTGAGAAATCATGCAGTGGAAATAGGGGAGCAGGAGAGGCCTGTGTCTGGCCAAGCCTGTGCTTGGCAGCTAGAGGTTGTTAGAATGACAGCTGTTGGTTTTACCCTTATCCGTGTTCTTTCCCCCCCAGTCTAGCCCTTCCCTTATTGCCTGCAGCCAACAACCTTCGGCTCGTCTGAAGCAAGGCATGCAATTTAGGCTGTCTGCCCTGACCACCCGACGCGTGCAGCCTTCTGCCTTTGCCTCAATCTTGGTGCCTTGGCAAGTTATGTTTGGGCAGGATTTGCTTTTTGTTTGCTTAGCAAACTTCGTGAGGCATTTCTGATCTCTCATAGCGCTCCGTAGGCCGATCTCTCTTTAAAGCTAGCATGTCGTTTGTTTGGTTTGTTTGCCTACTGTTCATTAGTCTTGCCTCTGGAGGTACCAAGTCTCTGAAGAGCAAATGCTAAGCGTGGCGATTGTACCCTGGGCAGCTTGAAACTTTGGGGGTGTACAGAGAGACTGAGCACACTGGCGGGGTTCTGGTGGAACACTCCAGAAGGAGGAAAAGCAGACTCGAGCAGAAAATGGGAAAAGTGGATTCTGATGAGATGAGAACCCACACCTGTGGTTCATGTGTTTTCACAAAACTCTCAGAATCGTTTTGGGAGTTGGGCATGGAGCATCTTTGGAAGGGCAAAGAGAGTAACCCCTGGATTTTCTGATTCACCAGCTCTGGGGCGGAGCTCTATAATTTACATTTCTAGCGAGTCCCCAGATGATGCTGACGCTGCTGGAGGCATTGCACTTGAGGACCACTGGGCTAGTAAGGTGAGATGTCTGTCCTGTGTGAGCACAGGTGTCTCAGGATCCTCTCCAGCCACAGGGTTCCGACAGATCAGAGTTCACGGTGCTGGGAGTGTGCAGGTAACTATGCTAAATGCTTTCCCAGTTTCAGGTTCGGTTCTTGCCTGAAAAGAGTTTCCAGTCAAATCAGAAAGGAAAAATGCATGCCAGAAAAGCCGGTGGAAATTTTACATCCGAGAGCCTCCAAAAGTGAGCTCAGGCCTCACTCTCTCTTTGAAACCGTCCCCGGCCCATTACAATCAAAAACCTATTTTATCCTCACTGTGTCTGAGGCAAATGTCTCTTCATCTGGCCCTTGACAGACACCGTGTATGAAATTATACACTTCCCATCTCTCTCCTCTATTAGGCTGTGGATGCCAGAAGTCTAGGATCTCATGCTATTCAATGTCTTTTTTTTTTTTTTTTTTTTTAGTTTTTACTGGAGTATAGTTGCTATACAATGTTGTGTTGGTTTCTGCTGTACAGAAAAGTGAATCAGCTATACGTACACATATATCCCCTCTGTTTTGGATTTCCTTCCCATTTTGGTCACCACAGAGCATTGAGTAAAGTTCCGTGTGCTATGTAGTAGGTTCTCATTAGTTATCTATTTTATACATCTCATGCTAGTCATCTTAGTTGCATATAGTAAGTGCTCAATAAATGCCTGAGAAGTGCATGAATGCACAAAGGGCCAAATGAGTGATGGGGACGATAAGCTGAACTGGAAGTTCCAGGAGGACACAGAATTTGTGCTCCTCCCAGTGGAAAAATCTCCCTTTATCAGGCAGCCTTCCTGGCCATTCCAAAGAAACTGCTGCTAATATCTCATTATCCAGGATACTGAGACCAAACCTAGCCGTAAAGGATGCTGGGAAGTGCAGTCCTTTTTCTACAGGACTGCAGAAATATAAAACTTTAAAAAGAAAGAAGGGGCTTCCCGGGTGGCGCAGTGGTTGGGAGTCCGCCTGCCGATGCAGGGGCCGCGGGTTCGTGCACCGGTCCTGGAGGATCCCACGTGCCGCGGAGCGGCTGGGCCCGTGAGCCATGGCCGCTGAGCCTGCGCGTCCGGAGCCTGTTGCTCCGCAACGGGAGAGGCCACAACAGTGAGAGGCCCGCGTACCAAGAAAAAAAAAAAAAAAAAAGGAGTTCACTTATGAGCTTCCTGGTTTAAAAAAAAAAAGAAAGAAGATTAAGAGTGGCCATTGGGCAGGCAGCCAGCAGACTCTGCCGGGTGAGGGATGGGCTTCTGAAGGATGGAGGAGACCCTGGAAAGAGGGCCCCCAGCGGGAGGACCATGGTGGGAAACAATGTCTGTCTACCCGCAAGGCCTCTCCATGGGTTATTTATATAAAGAAATGCAAGGGGTTTCAGAAATTGTTCTCCGTCCTCCTATTTAAATGGAATAAAATGGCGCTTTTAATTCATTTCCACAATTACAGGCTGTGTGATGCGCAGCAGAAGCTTCATTTTTGCATAAGGCCAGTGGTCCATTTAACAACCGTGTGAAGGTGAGGCCCAGGTCAGTGGCCACTGTGTCCATACTGCATCCCTCTGTCTGTCGTGGCAAACCCACCGTGCTGTGTGATGGTGTCTTTTCCCTTGGTACCCCCACCAGACCGTGAGCACACTGACATCAGGCTCCCCCCAGCCCCATCCTGCTCTCAGTAGGGTCCTCAGAGTCTTTGCATGCACATCATCTGGCACAGAGCCTGGCACCCAGCCCATACCTTGAAGGAGAGGTTCTGAGTCAACAGCATCTCCAGGTCTTCCCCAGGGATGCTCAAACCCCAGGGTCCTGGGATTCCTAGTATGACTGCCATTCAGGGCCACTTGGGGTGCCTCATGCTCTTTCTGTGAGAGGCCCTTTGTGGAACTGGCTCCATGTCTCACCCTCCCTGCCATCCTCTCCTACGCAGAGCTTCCGGGCAGCCAGCGGCGAAGTCCATTTTGGGAAGCCGTTGTGTGTGAAACACACAGTGACAGCAGGCATGCAAAACTACTTCCCTGCCCTGCATGTGGCATAATTGTATTTTCAGGGAGGGCTGATCTATTGGCCAGGTGTAGCTCTCAACTGTGTAGCTTTTAAAAAGGAAACACTAAAGGCCTCTCAGGGTGAAGGATATTATAATTACGGATGATTTATACTCCCCAGGTAATGTATACATTGCACTTTATGAGAATGTTCTACTTGACGTAGCCAGAAACATTAAGCAAAAACACTGTTGTGGCCTGGGTTAGAAACCCATCTTTTGTTTTATGTCTAATCTAGCCAGTGCCAAAATATTTGGAATGATATGTCTGCATGCTTCTGTGAAGGAAATACGAACATAATAAGTGCATTTCTGATTTCAGACCAGATAGTAATTTCCTTCTAAAATACCTCACCAACTTTAGCATATTTATTCCTCAGTGGAATGTTGGCTGTGTATTGCAATACAAAAGAAAATAATAATAATAGTCATTTCAGGGCTAAGAGGGACCTTAGTGGTTATCTAGCCCAGGGTGTCCCAACACAGATGACAGTGTTGACTGGTAAATGATCTGACTTTTATGATTTGGAAGCCAGAAGGCAGAGAAAAGAGAAAGAGGAGGGAGAAAAGTCATTACAGAGGGCCGGTGGCTTCTTTGGTATAGAATAGTGGTTACGAACAGGTGGACCCAGGTGCGAGTCCTGACTCTACCTGCTACCTGGGCTACCTTTGATAAGTCATGGAATCTCCCAGGACTTCAGTTTTCAGCTCAGCAAAAAGGGGATAAAGGTTCTGCACCCGATTCCAATGTGGGTGGGAGGAGTTTCCCACACCTACAATTCAACTCTGACGCTTTCTGCCTGGAGATAACTTCAGATCCCACAAGATAAGGGCTCAGCCCCACCAGACTGCGCCCTCTCCCCCTCCCCACACACTTCAGACGCCAGTGTCAAGTCCAGGTTGTTACCTGGGCTTCTGACCGACTGGCTGTGGACTGGAGGTTCCAACAACCTTGGGTTCAATTAATTTGCTAGAGCAGCTCACAGAACTCAGAGAAACATTTTACTTACTAGATCACTGGTTTATTATAAAAGGATATAACTCAGGGACAGCCAGATGGAAGAGAGGCATAGGGCAAGGTGTGGGGAAAGGGTACACCGCTCTCCCCAAATCTCCCTGCAGAAGCTCCCTGAACCCTATCCTTTCGGGTTTTTATGGAGGCTTCATTTCATAGGCTTGATTGATGAAATCCCTGGCCAGTGGTGACTAATCCAGGCCCCTCTCCCCTCCCTGAGAGGGCAAAAATCACCCCATTAACATAACAAAGGACACCTTCACCCTTTTATCACTTAGGAAATTCCAAGAGCTTTAGGAGTTCTGTGCCAGAAATGGGGATGAAGACCAAATATATATTTCTTATAGTAAATCACAATATCACAGAGATCAAGACAGCCTTCCTCTCACGTGATGGTCAGACAATAGATGGGATAATATATGCAAATTATCATTGTGACAGCGTCATTGCCAAGGAGAAAGCCAGCCCAGGGTGGTGGAAGTCAGCCCTGCTCAACCACAGAGAAAGGACTGCAGGGTATGCATCAGTTCTGGGGAAACGTGCCCAAGGTCATCCAGCTAATTCGTGAAGGAGCAGTGCTCTCTCCACTCAGGGTCAGGCTCTGGTGTTCCCCTGTAGCTTTCAGCAGATACCACAAGACCCTCTCACTTGTTCTCCTGCCAGCTGGATAAGGCCCCTGGTCCTCCGGGCTTGCTGGAATTCCATCAAAGAAGGACCTTTATCTGCTTCCACTCGATGTGTTGCGGACTTGAGGGGGTCCTGCCCTTTCCTTTCCAGGGAGTGCAGCTCTCTCTTACATATAAAGAAGATGAATTTTAGTTGACCTTTATATTTTATGCCAAATCCGCATACCACATTATCATTTCCTTGATATTTTTCCTTAAACTGAGTTCTTAAAAAGCGACTACCAGCTCAATCTAAGCAATAACCTGTTTTTTCTTAATACACTTTTCTTTTATTGAGGTGAAATTCACGTAACATGCAATCAACCATTTTAAAGTGTGAAGTTCAGTGGCATTTAGCGCATTCACGGTGTTGTGTAACCACCACCTCTCTCTAGTTTCAGAACATCTTCCTCACCCCAAAATAACACCCTGTGCCCATTAAATAATCACTCCTCATCCTCCCCTTCCCCCATTCCCTGGGTAACCTCTAATCTGCTTTCTTTCTCTATGAATTTGTCAATCTGGGATATTTCATGTAAAAGGGTTCATACTATATGTGACCTCTTGTATCTGGCTTGTTTCACTGAGTGTCATGTTTTTGAGCTTCATCCACATTGTAACCTGTGTCAATACTTCGTTCCTTTTTCATGGCTGAATAATATTCCATTGTGTGGATTTACCACGATTGGTTTATCTTTTAATCTATTGATGGACATTTGAGTCGTTTTTACTTTTTGACGGTTATGAACAATGCTGCTGTGAATGTTCGTGTGTAAGTTTCTCTGTGGACGTAAGTTTTCAGTTCTCTTGGATATATACTGAGTAGAATTGCTGGGTCATAGGTTGTAACCCACTTTTTTTTTTTTTTTTGTAACCCACTTTTGATTAAATAAATAATGGTTCTGGAGTTTGGGTTTTGCTTTTGTTTTTTTTAATTGCCATCCTACCACTGTCTTGAGGACCATTGATGGCACATGTACAGTTTGAGAAGTATCACCAACAGCTATTACCTACATGCTTTTAAGGCCTTCCACTTTGTAACCCTAAAAACCAGCCTGGCTTTTATTTCCCTGTACTGTCATCTAACCTTTCCTGGTCATATTCTCACCTGCCACAGTTATGCCAATTCCTGCTTACAGACCCTTGCTTGTACCATATTTCCTTCCGGCTTCTTTTCTGCCCACTGACATCTTACCCATCGTTGAAGGCTGAGTTTTGGTTTGTACCTGGGCCGTGATTTTGCCCTCCTTCTGACTGTCACAAGTCAGTTTAAAAAAATGAAAGTTATAAAGTATGTGCCCACTAATAATTTTTGTAGTTATGTTGTATGATACATGTTTACACTGGAATAATATGGTGTTATAAATAGAAGTATAGACACTAAAATAGTCTATTGAAATTAAAAGTTGAACATATGTCGTTTCATAGAAACTCAATCCATTGTCCTTGTGACAGTCATTTTGGCTTGGACCAATAAACATTTCATCAAGCCCATATTGATATCTTCCTCTGAGAAAGCGTTATAGCTCTCTCCATTTTTACTGCATACGAGTGATAATAATAATACCTAACGGCAACTATTTACCACATACCTACTCTATTGATAGAAATATTTGACATGCCCAGTTTCTTTTAATATGCATAGTAATACAGTAACTCTACAGTGGCCCATACGGGAGCCACCAGCCACATGGGGCTCTTGAGCACCTTGAAATGAACCTGTTCCAAACTGAGATGTGCTGTTCATGAAAACTACACACCAGATTTCAAAAACCTAACATAGAAAAAAAGAAACATACCTATTAACAGTTTTCATATTAATTAAATGTTGAAATGATAAGATTTTGTTAAATGAAATGCATCATTCAAATTAATTTCACCTGCTCCTTAGTTACTTTTCCTTGTTGTGGCTACTAGAAACGTAAAAGTGTATACGAGGCTCACATTATATTTCTAGTGGACAGCCCTGCTGTAGAGTATATATTGTCTCCATTTTACAGAGCAAAAAATTGAGGTTTTGACCTCCCAAGTCTGTATAAAGAGTAGACCCAGGATTCAAAGTCAGATTTGACTCACTTTTATTAATGCTTTATTCAATACATTTTTCGTGACTGGTTGATTATTAGTAAGTACAGCCCATGAAATGAACGTAAATATCACCCCTTCATCTCTCATCACATGATTAACAAGTCACTGAATATTTCTTTCCAAGACCTCCATGAGTCTTTGAGACAGCTCCAAGATTCTGAACTGGCCTTTTACTAGTTCTAGACATCACCTCTCCATGACACAAGATATTCAGTCAATTCTGTTCTACCTCATCTCAGGTTTTACCCGTTAGCAGCTCCAGAAACTAGCATTCTTACTGTCTTTCCAACTATTAATTTTCTGTGTGAGCAAATATTTTTTGTTTCTTTGTTTTCAAGGTCCCAAGTTAAGGATGGACCGAATCTCTGTTTTTGACTTGTATCTATATAGAAAATGCCAGTTAGAGCCTTGGTTCCTATTCTTGTTGCAAAGAGCCTGTCCTGGCTCCTGTTACATTGTGTCAAGGTATCTTTAGAGTATTCATTTGTAACAAGATATTGCACCTGGAGACTAAACCAGTCTGGTGAAACTAGTGTATGGGATCATACATGAAACAGAGTTTCTGAACGTGAGTGTAGCTCTATATTGTATAAAGACATTAAAAAATGCTTTCCTCCTTGATGTGTTCCGTTTGGGGAATACATCCATTTCTGTCTCCTCCTCCTTTAAATTTGAAAGGAAGGAAGCGAGCTGGTGGAAATATTTTGCCCCAAAGGAAGATCAATGTAAATAATGTTCATTTTCCTAAGTGCAGCCCTCTCTTGGAATGAAAGTGAGGGAGATCTGACACAGGCTCGCACTCCGTCTTCTGCATGCAGGCGAGGGCTAAGATATTCCAGATTGAATTTGCTCTTCTTGAAGTAGGGACTGTACACAATTTGATGAATAGACTCTCTCTGTTGCTTTGCCAGGAACCTCAGCATCCCAGGTGGAAATATTACACAACCTCAGTGCGCCCCTTCCCCCAGCTGCAGACAATCAGCTGCCTCTCACAGAAGAGCATGCTGGGTAGGATTTGCTTCATCAGGAATCCTGGAAAAGTACAAGAGAGGAAAGAAAGCTGGCACAAGTCTTCAGAGAGATGCAGGAGTCCTGGGTATCCTTCTAGGGATTTGTTTCCCAAGGAGGGTTTCAGGGTAGCTTAGGAATCTGTGAAACATGCAGATCTGGGGACTCCACCACAGACTTACTGAATCAGATCATCTGGATTTGGGGCCAGTGCATCTGAATCTTTATCAAGCTGCCCAGGTGGTTCCAGTGCCTGCTAACGCTGATAAACTGTGACCATAGGAGGACTTCATGAATGCCAGGCAAAACCATCTTAAATCCAATCAAATTAATTGTTAATTAAATAAATGTCTGCCTGGACCCCAATTCATAACTTTCACGTTGTAATTCCTTCCCCACTTCCAGAGGCATCATTTAATGAATGAGTAACTAGGGACGTAAACATGAATTATTTATTTTCCGAAACCCCCTTTCCCTCTCAGTGAGAATCCCACCTGATGGGAGAGATCTGTGGTCCTTCCAGAGAAAGAAATTACTCCCTGCCCTCCAAATGCAGATAAGATGAAGCAGCAATTTCCCGTTTATATAATGCTTAATAATTAATCATGGGCACAGAAATACGCATGGGCATTAACTACTGGCATTCTCCATCAATAAACAAGTATTTTCATTGTAACAAATGCAGACTTAGCCCTTCCCTGAAGTAAGAGATGGTGAAAAGAAGAAGGGGTTGGAAGAGGAGAGGGAGGAAAACACTCTAATTGGCTATAAGGGGTCCTGTTTTAAACACCATTTCTCCGTTTAATAACTGCTAATTTTTATTGAATGATTCCTATTTATCATGGAGTTTACATATATTAATTTCTCCAAATTAATTCCTCAGAATAGCCCTGTGGGGTTAGTACTATTATTAGCTGTATTTTACAGATTAAAAAAATATAAAACAGCTGAAGCACAGAGTTGTAGTAAACTTCTCAGTGGCACACAGCTCCTAAGTGGTAGATAATTGTATGAGGGTTCTCCGGAGAAACAGAACCCGTAGAATATATGGAGATATATAGAAAGAGATTTGTTATGAGTGACTGGCTCACACAGTTACGGAGGCCGAGAGGTCCCACAATCTGCCATCTGCACACAGGAGGCCCAGGAAAGTCGGTGGTGTAGGTCCAGTCCAAGCCCAGAAGCCTGAGAACCAGAGAGGGGCAATGGTGTAAGTCCTGGTCCTGTTCCGAGTCCTAAGGCCCCAGAGCGAGGAGCACTGATGGCCCAGGGCAGGGGAAGGTGGAAGTCCCAGCTCAAGCAAGAGAGCAGATTCATGCCTCCTCCAAATATTTTGTTCTATTCAGGCCCTCAAAGGATTGGATGAGTCCCACCCACATCAGTGAGAACAATCTTGTCTACTCAGCCTACAGATTCAAATGCTAATCTCTTCCAGAAACACCCTGACAGACACAGCCAGAAATAATGTTCTACCAGCTACCTGGGCATCTCTTAGCCCTGTCAAACTGACACACAAAATCAACCATCACAATGATAGACCCATATGGTACTGGAATTGGGAGTGATACTTTACATCATAGGTAAGGAGAAGGATTTCCAAGAGGTTGAGTGACTGGGCCATGATATGGCCACGATGAGATTTCCACTCTCCTGCCTGAAACCAGAGCCCTTTCTAATGTCTACTCCTCAAGGCATGAATGGCTTATTTGATTTTATCTTAGAAAGGTAGATCCCAGCAGTTAATAAAGCACCAAGGACAACAGAGGCCCTTGTCATCGTCTCCTGGGGCTGCTGTAACAAATTGCCACAGACTGGTAGCTTGAAACAATAGAAATTCATTCTATCACAGGTTGAGAGGCTCTTTGTCCAAAATCAAGTCAGCATGGTTGGTTCCTTCTGGAGGCTTTGAGGGAGAATCTGCTCCATGCCTCTCTCTTAGGTTCTGGTGGCTCAAGGCGATCCTTGGCATCCCTTGGCTTGTGGCTGCATCTCTCCGGTCTGTCTCCATCTTCACATGGCCTTTTCTTCTGTGTCTCTGTGTGTCCTCTTCTTCTAAGGACACTCATTGGATTTAGGGAGCACCCTAAGTCCAGGATGACCTCATCTTGAGATCCTTAACTTAATTACATCTGCAAAGACCTTATTTCCAAATAAGGTTACATTCACAGGCATCAGGGGCTAGGATTTGAACGTATCTTTCAGAGGACACTGTTCAACCTCCTACTACGACTGACAGAGAACAGATTCTGGGGATGCACTTCTGTGAGTGGAGTATAGAATCTCAGGGTGTCGTGGTGAAGCCCACAGACTTAAGAGCTTGGCGGGCCTTGGTTCAAGCTCCAGTACCGTTCACGGGCTGTGCAATTTTGGATATGTTTCTCAACTTCCCCAACGTATCATTTTTTCATTTGGGAAGTGGTGACAGTAAATTGACTTCACTAAATGCATGGATCTTCTATCCTCTGTCACAGATCATCGCACATTTAGCAACTTGACACATGTTTATTATCTCACAGTTTTGATGGGCCAGACTTTGGGGGAGTTTAGCTGAGTTTAGCAGGATCCTCTGCTCAGGGTCTCACAAGGCTGCAAAGAAGAGGTCAGGTGGGCTGTGTTCTCACCTGGGGGCCTGACTGGGGATTGGTCTGCTTCCAAGCTCACTAGCGTGCTTGACACAATTTGTTTCCTTGTTACTGTGAGTCTGAGAGCCCAGCCTTCTTGCTGGCTCTCGGCCGGAAGCCACTCTCAGCTCCCAGAGGCTGCCGTCAGCTTGTTGAGGCCACCTACAGTTCCTGCCCCCGCTGGCCTTCTCCAGAGACTCTCTCATGGGAATTCCCTGGGGTCCAGTGGTTAGAACTCTGCGCTTTCACTGCCAAGAGCTCAGGTTTGATTCCTGGTCGGAGAACTAAGGTCCCACAAGCCGTGTGGCGTGGCCAAACAAACAAATAAAAAAAGCAAAAAACAAAACCAAAAAAAATTTTTTAAGACAAAAACCAAAACAGAACAAACAACGGAGACTCTCTCATGATATGGCAGCTTGCTTCTTCAAGCCTAACCCTGGAGAAAGCAACAAAATTCTCTATCTATCCATCTACCTATCTATGTATCTATCTACCTATCTATGTATATATCTCATAATCACAGTGTGACTTTCCATCCCCTTTGCCACATTGTTGATTGGAAGCAAGTCACATATCCCACTCACACTCAAGAGGAAGACATACCAGGGCACGAACACCAGAAGTCAGGTATCATTAAGTATCACTTGAAAGTCTGTACACCACACTGAAACAGTGTATGGATTAGAATATGCATAAAGCTCCTAGCCTGATGCCTTACACCTAGCAGATCCTTAATGCGTATAACTGCTGTTGTTAATTGGTAGCTGTAATGCTTATCCAGGTTAATCACTGCCCTGATTTCAGCGGGTACGTATCCCTACACAGGCTGTGCACTGCACCACTCCAGGGGGTGCCATTCACATGGAGTAGGGTGTGAATGGAACTCCCAGGATATGTGGAACTCAGTGGCTCTCACTGATAGGGAAATATACGGCACTGACTAGACCTCAGATATAAACTGTGACTAATGGAGAAATTGGAAAGCACTGGCTTTCGTTTCGGAGTGTTGAGTGGTAAAGATGTATTTCATTCAGTGCTGCCCTGTGCGTGCTGACGTCTAGAACCCCAGCCAGCCTGCACAGGGCAGTGAATGCAGTCTTTTGCTCTCTGCTCTAGCAGACTGTAACACCTCTCCCTGAATTTAAGGCTGGTTGCCAATCTTTCTGTTTTCTTTTCCATCATTAATATCCTTTATTTTCCCATGTCTCTGTTTGGATTCCCAGCAAAGAGCTGGCTTGTATTTCAAGGGGTAAATGAACCTGTGATTCTTTTACCTGCTGGCTGCTGAATGTGTATTTTATAGCCCCTCTGGGCCAGGGGGAGTGTCGAGTGAACGCAGAGCATGTTCACCTCAGAGCATCCACCACTCCAAAAATATGAAAGTCTCTGAGAAGGTGGAAACATCCTCCCCTCATTGCCCTGTTGTAGGGTGACTGTAGATAAATTGGGAAGGCAGCATTCATCTCCGCGGGGACTATGTTATAACAGTGACATAAAGCACAGGTGTCGTTAACATCTCCATTTCCAGGTGTGACTCTGTGACATTAAACGATGTATCTGTATTTCCTTTTGCTTATTGTTGGTGTTGGCTAACCAGAACACACCCAAATCAGGGGATTTAAGGAGAGTTTTAATACATAGGCTGCTTATACATCTATGGGTGTAAGGATACCAGAAACGGTGAGTGCCCTGGGCTATTCAAATAAAAGATGTTATCACCCCTAAGCCTAGAGGGCAATGAGAGAAAGTCATTTCCAGAACTCAGGAAGAGATAGTTACGCCGCTGGCCTAAAATGAGCTTTGGAATAAATACCCTGGCCTCCTCTAGTTCTCTCCTCACTTTCCTGAACTCTCCATTGGTCCAAACCAACAGGCAAGAAGGAGCTGGTCCTGTTACGATGTCTGCAGGCCATCCTCCAGGGCAGGGAGAAGCGTGCAGAAGGATGGAGGGCGGGTCCGCAGAGGTCCCTGGAAGATGACAGCCCACCCTCTGCCCAACACCCCGGCACACCTTCCCTTCCAGTTTTTAAAGCACCAGAGGACCAGGGAAGTAGCCGGTATGACAGACATCAGAGCCCAATAATTAAGCATCATGCCTTGAAGTCAAATAAATGTCGCATCGCCTACAAGCCATGTGGCTCTCAGCAAGAGACTCCATCTCTTTGACCCTCCACTTCCTCACCTAAATAATAATGTCACACTAGTACTAACCTCTTGGCCTTAACATGGTAAATATTGCCATCTCCGCTCCCCTTCCCTATGTTCTTTTTCTCATTAGCACATTTCATTGAATATACTCTATATTCACTTACTTTTTTGTTGTCTCAACCCCTCCACCCTCCAACTCGGATGAAAGTTTCATGAAGGCAGGGATTTGGGTGTCTTTTATTCACTGACACATCTTCAGTGGAAAAGCCATCACTGGCATAGAGTAGCCATCAGTAAATATTTGGGGGCATCAATAAATGAGGTAGGGGCCACAAAGGGCTTAGTATAGAGCTTAGAATGTATTAAGGGCTCGTATTTGATCAAGTATTCGATAGCAAGTGTGTCAAAGTTGATTTTAAACACTCAGACACAGGCAACCTAGCAAAGAATGGGGCATCTTCTCCAGTAGGCATGTTTTTTGGAAAATGTGAATAAGTCTGGTCAAATGATCTGTGGTGAGTTCCTCATGAAGTTACATGGTTTTTAAAAATCTGTAATTCTGTTTCTCTAAGTAGTTTTATTTTGTCATTCATTCGTTCGTTTTTGCATAAATAACCTAAAGACATCTTTAAATCCTGGAGGTCAGATGTCTCCACCTTGTCTATAAACCCAAACCAAAATGGTCTCCAAGTCCACAATTGCCAACGACTCTGTCCGTTGAGATTTGTCGCGGGGGACCCTACATGCAGAAAATTTCTTTTGGGTCCTCACCACTGGGCGTGTGTCAGTATTTCCCCGGCTGCTGGTCAGCTGTAGATATTAGGTTCAGCGGGTAGCTAGAGTTGATGACATTTGCAGTGGCCTGAGAGGCTGCAAGCCTGGGAGGCTTCTTGGAAAATGGGGGAGCGGGGGTGGTGTGGGGCGTCATGCTCCTCCGGGCTCTTGAAAAATAACAGGGTCCTGTTCTCCCGTGTTCTTCTCCAGCAGAGAGCCCAGGGCTCCCTTGGTCTTGAAGGTGTACAGCTTTGTAGTCTGAAGGAACATCTATGCATATTTAAGATACAGATGCCACCTAGCTCTTCTCCCCTTTCAGAACTGGTCAAAGAGCATACACATCTCAGACTCAAGTTTTAAATGCTTCTTCCGGGTCCCTTGAGTTCTTAAAAGTAGCATTTCGATCTGAAGGTCTCCGTCCCATGCGGATACAAAAAAATAAACAGATAAATAAAAATCCGCGTGGCCCTTTTTAATTTTTATTCTTCATTTAGACTCGGTGCTTCCTCCTGGCAGGTATTCTCCCAGGATGTGCTCATTGGTGCTTTTGGTTGTTGCTGGAATGCGATTGTTCCCCCTTCCCTCCCCCAAGCCTCTGGCAGCTCCTTAGCCAGCTTTCAGAGCAGATGCTAATCCGCCACCCATGGTTATTAACCCTTGAATACCTAATTCCCAGGAACCCTTTCTCTCTTCCCATCCTAGGGAGTCTCAGACTCCAGTTTGCACAGGCATCACCTGACAGGCTTGGTGGGCCCGACCCTCAGAATTTCTGCATCCCTAGGTCTGGGTGGGGCTCAAGAATCTGAATTTCTAACAAGTTCCCAAGCTCCAGTGGAAGCAAATTCTTTACTGCAGACTCACGTTAACAGGCTGATCTCTTGCAAAAATGTTTCTCCTCTTCCTTTCTTTCCATATGGACCAGAGCAAGCACAGAGGTTTCTTTTTTTCCTTCCCTTCTGCTGTGTTCATTGCTGTGTCCTCACTTCCTCAGACGGTGCCTGACTTACAGTGGGGGCTTGAGAAATATCTGTTGCCTGTGAAATACTGGTGATGGCGTCTCCGTAAACTGGCTTCCCCCGCACCTGGGGGCTAGTTTGAAGGCACAGTAGGGGGTTCATTCACCTGTGTAACTCAGAGCCTTCACAAAACTTGGGACACTGAAGTTTCGTGTTGAAAGTTTGTTCTGAATTGAGCCAAATTGGAGAACCAGAAACAATTCAAAAGGAGACAGATGGACTTCCCTGGCGGTCCAGTGGTTAGGACTCCACACTACAACTGCAGGGGGAAGGGGTTCGATCCCTGGTTGAGGAACTAAGATCCCACATGTCCCCATGTAACTGAGCAGGACGCTATGGGGCCTTCCTGGGACAGCCTTCCCCCGTATCCTCTGCTTCAGCTCCTCTCTGGAGTACCCAGCTAACAGTATTTGATGCACATTTCCTGAGCTGTCTTACAGATGTGACCCACCCCCTCCCCACCAAATGGAAGATGTTCACTACTTGATGACCACGAGCACACAGCCCCCAGGCCTCCTGGAGCCTAAGGACTGATAATGTGAACCCCGGTGACACCACCCTGTTAGCTCGCCATCACCCACTCAGAAAACCGTGCAGGTGCTGATCACATAGCCTGCGGGGACCCCCTCCCTCACCTGGCTTTTAAAAATGCTTTGCCGAAACCCTTCGGGGAGCTCAGGGCTTTTTAGGGCATGAGCCACCCGTCTCCTTGCGTGGCCCTGCAATAAACCTTTCTCTGCTCCAAACTCCAACGTTTTGGTGTCTTTGGCCTCACTGTGCATTGGGCACTTGAACCTGTACTAACACTGACACAGCAAAACAAACAAACAAACAAATACAATAAATACATAAATAAATGAGATAGATTTGTGTAGATCCTGCAACAGATTGCTTCTGTGTGAAATAATGTAATGCTATTAGTAATACTAGTACCCAATAAGTGTAATTTCCTAAAATGTCCACTCAGCTTCTGCTTTGCTGCTGCAGCTCTTCAGCCCCACCCCACACTCTCTAGATGTATGATTTCCCAGCCTCGGAGGAACCCCCAGCTGATGGGGAGCTGCTGCTTTACTTTGTGGCTTTCAATCCCTTCAGCAGGTGGCATCATTCTTAGCGTGTGTGATTAGGGTTCTCAGTGTTGGCTGCACACTGGCATCGTGTGGGGAGTGTGAGAAAAGATTCATGCCTGGGTGCTGCCCCCAGATGTCCTGATTTAATTGGTCTGAGGATCCCCAGGCATCGGAATTTTTAAAAGCTCACAGCCAAGGTTATGAACCATCGGATTAGGGGTGGAGGGGGCCTGGAGGAAGAGGGAGGGAAGAAAAGAGGAAGAGAATCTTGATTTTTGGAGCCAGGAAGTAACACTTTTAGAGCAGAGATTGTTGCAAGATAATGGAAGGTGAGCTGGCAGCATAGAACTCAGCGCACACTTGAGGAAAGAGCCTTGAAATCAGAAACAAGACTCCTTTAATGTGTTAATTATGTACACTCTTGTCTTCCCTAATCATTTTATCTGGGGCAACCTTGTTGGCCCAAGGAGATTATAAATTCCTTGGGATCAGTGATGTGTTGGACAGTTACCCTGAAGCTCTCGAGGTCTCTAGCGAAATTGCATTCATATAAGAGTCTTCAGAAAATAGCCCTCAGATGATTGAGGAAGCATGAGGTCAAAGTGGGGGGGAAATGAAAATCTGTAAGTAATGCCAGTCAGTAAGAGTTGCGTGTACATATTTCATCATTTCAAATTATTTGCTTTTCTTATTTGTTTTCTCCTCTATGAACACACACCCCCACCCACCCCCACACACAGAACAATAACAAACAACCAAAAAATCAGCCACTTACTACCACCACCACTACCATCATCATCGTCACCATCATCACCACCACCATCATCATCACTATCACCACCATCATCACAACCATCATCACCACCATCACCACCACCACCACCATCACCACCACTGTCACCACTACCATCACCACCACCATCACCATCATCACCACCATCATCACCTCCATCACCACCACCATCATCATCACCATCATCACCACCACCATCACCACCACCACCATCATCACCATCACCATCACCACCATCACCACCACCACCACCATCATCACCACCACCGTCACCACTACCATCACCACCACCGTCACCATCATCACCATCATCACCACCATCATCATCACCTCCATCACCACCACCATCATCATCACCGTCATCACCATCACCACCACCACCATCACCACCACTGTCACCACTACCATCACCACCACCATCACCATCATCACCATCATCACCACCATCATCACCTCCATCACCACCACCATCATCATCACCATCATCACCACCACCATCACCACCACCACCATCATCACCATCACCATCACCACCATCACCACCACCACCATCATCACCACCACCGTCACCACTACCATCACCACCACCGTCACCATCATCACCATCATCACCACCATCATCATCACCTCCATCACCACCACCATCATCATCACCGTCATCACCAGCACCACCACCACCACCACCACCACCGTCACCACCACCGTCACCACCACCATCACCGTCATCACCGTCATCACCACCGTCATCATCACCTCCATCACCACCACCGTCATCATCACCGTCATCACCATCACCACCACCACCATCACCACCACTGTCACCACTACCATCACCACCACCGTCACCATCATCACCATCATCACCACCATCATCATCACCTCCATCACCACCACCATCATCATCACCGTCATCACCAGCACCATCACCACCACCACCACCACCGCCACCACCACCGTCATCACCTCCATCACCACCACCATCACCATCATCACCATCATCACCACCGTCATCATCACCTCCATCACCACCACCATCATCACCACCACCATCACCACCACCACCATCATCACCTCCATCATCATCACCATCATCACCACCACCACCATCATCACTATCATTACCACCATCACCACAACTGAAACTTGGAAATGTAGCCCAGTGGAACATCTGTTGCCAGAGAGGGGGCGTCAAGTCCCCAAAGCAGATGTCACCTCATGTCACTGGGAAGCAAAGATGTTCACAGAGCAGCTGACCTGCCTGCACACACACATGCTTGACTTCCAGATAAGCAGACATGAAGGGAGAAACCAGGAAAGCAGCTTGCTTCCCCCAATCCCAAGTCTAGTGTTTTATTCATAGGCCCACATTGTAGCTCTTCAGTACTTTATTAAGCATCTCTTCTCCTGGACACCCCGCTACCTTCAGAGCCAGTGCATTCCATGCTTGGAAGCCAAGTGTGTTCTTACCACTGCTTGCCTCCTAACTTTCATCACAGAGAAGAAGTGATGCTAAGGGTTGAAATAGGAGTAGGATGCTGGGAAAACTACTTCACTGGTAACTTGAAAGGGATGGAGCTCATACTTTTAATTCGTAATATGAATGCAGGGGTGTAGTCCGAATCCCTAGGCAAGTCAGTCACAGCTATCAAGATGCCATCCACAAGCCATTTGATGCCTCCACTGGGTAAATGGTGGCCCTCTGGTATACATCAAAAAGTGCGCTTTTCTGTATTCTAAGCAGTTTTTGAGACAGTGTTTTGCTTTATTGCAAACCACAATGTTTTCAGAAGGCTTAAAAATCCAGTTATGACTATAGCTGTGAGGGAAAAGGTCTGCATGGTGCTGGGGAAATTTAATTTTTAGCTTAAAAAAAGTACCACCAAATTCAATTTTTCTCACATTTAGGGATTCTTAGAGTTATATCCAGCTTGCATAACTAGTATATTAGAGAATGCGTTACTACAGGGTTATTTTTTTAACACATTTATTATTTATGAAATGCAGAGGAAAATAGTGAGAAATGCTTGTTTCAGGGGGTATCCTGTAGTGGTTTTTTTTTTTAATTTTTATTGTATTCAAAGAAGTTGCTCGTGCTGTTTTAATTCAAACATTAAAAGTGAAATCTTTTTTTGTCTTGACCTACATTTTTAAAACGCTACTTTAGCCCTTATTATGGGGAACAGAAAGTGGGATGGGAAGAAAATGCCCACTGTGCGTTTCTTACCTTGTGGTTTGTAGATAATCAAGCTGATTCTTGTCAATCTGTCCAGCAAGGAACAGGGGGGAGCAGAGTGTGAGGTGTCTCGCCTATTCTATCAGCATCCTTATTCAGTCCTCTTCCTCCCAGAGCAAATCTCCCCCAGCCAGTTATGCTGGCTTGCTGCCTGCTCTTGAGTGATCAATCTCCTCGTTCACCTCTCACTCTGTGCTAGAGGGATGAAGAGAAGAAAAGAGGTATCATCACATATCAGACCAGGGATTAATGCCCCGTATGATACATAGAGAACCCCTAAAACACAACAACAACAGCAACAAACAAACAAACAACCTGATTCAGAAATGGGCAATGGATTTGAATAGACTTTTCTCCAAAGAAGATATGCAAATAGCCAATGTGTACGTGAAAAGATGCTCAACATCACTAATCACTAGGGAAATGCAAATCAAAACCACAATGAGACACCACTTAATACTCATTAGGATGGCTATTATAAAACAACAAACTGAAAATAGATGTTGGTGAAGATATGGAGAAATGGAAACCCTTGTGTATTGTTGGTAAGAATGTAAACAGTATGGTCCGTTCCTCAAAAAAAAAGAAAAAGAAAAGGAAAAAAATAGAATTATCATATGATCCAGCAATTCCACTTATGGGTAGGTACCCAAAAGAATTGAAAGCAGCATCGCAAAGAGGTCCCATGTGCATAGCAGAATTATTCAACAATAGTTAAAAGATCAAACAACCCAGTGTTCATCAGTGGATGAACAAATCTGTTATATCCATGCAGTGGAATGTTATTCAGCATTGAAAAAGAAGGAGATTCTGGCACATCTTACAACTGATAAGAACCATGAAGACATTGTGCTAAGGGAAATCATCCAGTCAAAAAGACAAATACTGTATGATTGTGTTTATATGAGGTATGTAGTCATCAAGTTCATAGATTCAGGAAGTAGACTGGTGGTTGTCAGGGGCTAGGAGAAGGGGGAATGGGAGTTATTGTTAAATGGGTACAGAGTTTAAGTTTTGCAAAATCAAAAGAGTTCTGGATGGATGGTTGTACAGCAATGTGAATGTACTTAATGCCACAGAACTGTACACTTCAAAATGGATAAAATGGTACATTTATATTATGTATATGTTATGCAACTCAAAAAATAAATTTTAACAAAACGGTATTAGCAGAAATTGAGAAATGCTATGTCTCACCACCTTGGTATCCAGTGAAAATCTCAGAGGAATACGCCCAGTACCTGGATCCTCTGGCAGCCTGTGGAGACAGCCTGTGAGGAGGAGCTGAGGCCTCCTGCCAACAGCCAGTCCCAATTTGCCCACATGTAAGACATCATAGAAGCAAGTCTTCCAGGCTCAACCAAAGCTCTAGGTGACTCCAGCCCCGCTTCCTCAACAGCCCCCAACCCCGACTCTTAAGTCTTCCAGCTCGGACCCCTAACATGGTAGAGCAAAGCCCATCTGTCTACTGTGTTCTGTCTGAATTCCTGACCCACAAGGAGGAGATAATAAATGATTATTGTTGTTTTAAGCCACTGAAAGTTTTGGGGTAATCTGTCTCACAGTCATAGACAACTCAACGTACGTGCAATCGATATTTGCAATCATCTGCTGTCTTTGAATACTTGGCAATGCATGCCTTATCCCCAGCATGCACGCGCACCGCACACACACCCACACATACACACCCTTTGTGGACATCTTATTCCTGAATTTGACCCACCTTATTCAAAGGATGATCAGCAGCTCTGAGAATCAAAGTGGCAACAAGTGAGATGTCTGCCTTATTTTAACCAGAAGAATGGAAAATGCCTGGAGAAGGGGTTAGAAGGGTCGGCCAGCGGGGAGGGGGCTTGTCACCAAGGCATCTTCAAGTGTGTGCAGGATTCTCTGGGCCAGGGTACTGCTGGTCCGGATCCTGGACAGGAGGGATGCTGTCCTGTACATCAGCTCCTAATGGAGCCCTTGGGTTTGTGTGACTGGGAACCAGTCTGTGTCGATATGTAAATATGTCTGCTTTGCTTACACTCAGGCACTGATTGCATATTGAGGGGTTAATGAGCTAAGTTTGGATAAAGGCAAGAGGGTGTCTTCTGAATGCACAAGGGTGTTCCGCCTGCACCAGTCTGACTCTGGGCATTTCCTCAGATCTGAGGTTTGCTTTCTGCTCTGGGGGTTCGGCTCTCATGCACTTGATGGATGCTGGCCTTAATTTGGTGTGTTGCAGTCGTTGTGAGCTGTGGAAGGATATTACCTTAAGGATATTCTTTTGAATATTAAATTAAAATAAATTAAAGCATACTGCATATTCAGCCTGAATCAGAGTTGAGTAATTGCCTTCCATCTTATGCCACTAAGTTCGTTGGAAATGCAAGATATTTGTTTTAATTACCAGGTTGTTGAACTGACTCCCAATGAGAGGATGCATGAATGCAAACAAACAATAAAACTTTTTTTGTGACTTTGTGAAACTTAGGGAATACCTAATGGATACAGTTAATTAGAGTTTCTCCTGTTAGTATTATATTTCTCCTTCATTCAGCATTGACTAATTGATTCCCTACTATGTGTCCAGCAGTGTGAAATGATTGGGGGATATTACGAGGCATATTTTTTTTATGCTTAATTGTTTTCTGCATGCTGTGATTTAAGTACTTGACATGCATATGAAATATACACAGTAGCACCATAAGGCAGGTGTGACTCTTCCCTCCTGTTTTATCGATACAGAAACTAAGCTTCACAGAGAAGATAACATCAAATTAATAATTAAAAAAAAAAACTCAAACAGCTAGAGATAGGGTGTGAATCTGGCAAATCCTAACTTCTTAAATCTATGCTGTATTTTTAAAATTGAAGGATAGTTCATTTACAATGTTGTGTTAGTTTCAGGTGTACAGCAAAGTGATTCAGTTATACATACATATACATCTATTCTTTTGCAGACTGTTTTCCATTATAGGTTATTACAAGATATTGAATATAGTTTCCTGTACTGTACAGTAGGACCTTGCTATTTCTCTATTTTATATATAGTAGTGTGTATCTGTTAATCCCAAACTCCTCTAATTTATCCGTCCCCCTCCCCCTTTGATAACCATGTTTCTTTTCAATGTCTATGATCTATGCTGTAATGATAATGCAAAGCTGATCAAAATATGACCCCTTCAAAGCATGTGATGCCCAGAAAACACAGCAGTTAGAGTTGATTTTAAGCTGGTCGCTGAAATTTTTAAGACCCACTAGCCAATAGCGTTACCTTTGAAATGTTCCTAAAATGATGATATTTTGCTAAACTTTTATTCTGAAAAATTTCAAACGTATCTATAAAGAATTAGAGAGAATAGTATAATGCCTCCCCTATGTACCCATCACCCAGATTCAACAATTCCAATTCATGGCTAACCTTGTTTCTTTTGTACCCACATCCACTACCCATCGTCCTGCAACCACCATGCACACACAAGGCATTCTTTTGAAGCAGATCATTTCTCTTGTCAGTATTTTATCGTTCATTTATAAAAGATAAGAATTCTCACATAAAGGTTTCTTGATGAACTATGTGGCCAACCAGTTTGGCTAGTAGGAGCTGTAAAAAGTCCATTGGATTTCCTACAGGAAAGCCTCATTAACATGGGCTTTACTGTTCTGGAGTCTTGTAAGTGTTGACCACTGACCTATTGGTGGGAATGGGAGCTGACCAATATTGAGAACAACTTCTGCTTCCGTACTTTTTTTTTTTCTTCTTCTTTTCTTTTTGGCCGAGCTGTGTGCTTGAGGGATCTTAGTTCCCTGACTGGGGATTGAACCCATGTCCCTCAGCAGTGAAAGTGCCGAGTCCTAACCACTGGACTGCCAGGGAATTCCCCTGTTTCCGTACTTGCATGAAGAAACTGTGCTCAAACACCTTGGAAAACAAATCAACCTATGGGCATCTTGAGCCACTTGAGTTTATGGTTAAAAAATTTGTGGATTGATTTCTCAGAGTAGAAACATAACTTAGTGCCCAGATGAGCTCACTGTTCTATAAATCCCAGCTTGGTTGCAAATATGTGTGTTAGTCACATCTTCAGGAAAATGTACCTGGTGACAAATCCATCATGAAAACGCTAAGTGTGCCCTTACTCAAATTGTGGCAGTAAGCAAGCTTGTCTAGGATTGGTGGGGATGGGATGTTTCTTGGCAGATATTTACCTTGTCTGAAAATGACTGAGTTTGTCCCCAGCTCAAAAGTATCAAATTATTGGAAGTAATCCCACGCATATGCTGTGTTTCCACCGAGCTATATTATGTTAAGTTCAGCTGAGTAAGGGGTAGTTGTGGCCTTTGTTTCTTTATATATTATTGGTGCTTGGACTAGTCATATTTACCTCCTTCTAAATCTCTTTCACAGGCTGTGATGATGTAGGGGAGGAATAATATTCCTTTCTTCTCTTCTAAGGTCTTTGGCTGGTCTAATAATTAAACTGGCATAAGACAGATTAATAGGAGGAAAACAAATTTTATTTGTGCATTAATACAGGACCTCAAAGAATATGAGACTTGAAGAAGCGGCCAAAGCAGGCAGCTTTTATACTTTTTAGACAAAGAAACAATAAATTTGTGAAGAATTGACAAGACAACGAAATTTGGGCTTGGAGTAGTAAATTAGTGAGAAAGTAACAAGGTTTGTTTATACAGTCTTCTTGGCTCTAAATTCCCTATCTTTGGTGATAAGGATGCCTTCCACCCTCCTGGTATAGGGAAGGTACCATTCACGTGGGAGATTTATTTCTTGCTTTCAGGCGGACAAAGGTGGGGGAGTGGTCAGAGTGTCCTTCTTACACCAGCTGTTTCATAAGTAACTTTAAATAAAAATATCAATGTCTCAAAGTGGCATATTTTGGGGGTAGGCAACCCTGAACCCCATCAATGGACCCATCAGGGCTGCACAGTCAACCCCTCTTAACACCTAGGTCGACTTTTTGAAGACTGAGACTTCCACCAAAAATTTGAACTCCTGCCTTGTTCTCTTACAATTATTTGGGTGGAATGGAACTCTCTTCCATCATTCTGGAATCACAAGACACAGGAAAGAGTGTTAGATTAATAATAACTTGAAGATCTGTATTGTCTCAGTTTTTCTTTCACTAACTCTATGGACAAAGCCTTTTATCTCTTTGAGCTTCAGTTTTTCATCACTGTAGAATGGGAATAATGGTACGTGTCCTATTTCTATCACTGATAGAGTCTGCAAGTATGTGACTCCTGCGTGCTTTTCTGCACCCATGGCAGACATCACTAATAGATTATTTCACTTTCTCATCGAACCTGGATGTAGCTTTAATGATTGAATAATGCTTCCCTCCACACTGCTGCCAACAATCACCACCGATCAATTAGGGATAGTCTTTAGGATGGAACAAATTTGGCATCCCTCCATTGAATTGAATGATATGCATGGAAGGAATTTCTATGAAAACATTTCAAAAGCGCTACACCAATCTAAACCATCATTGTCATTTGTATTATTGTTTATCATCAGGAATTTATTACATATAAATGTCAAGTTTGTGGATACACACTTTTACCCATGGGTTATCCAGTGACCCTCTCTTACCTAGTTCCTGCCCTGAGTTTACCTTCTCAGTTCTGGGCGTTCTCTGTCTCCCATGAGCTCTATACCCTCAACATTGGCTTATTCCCTTGTATTGTTTAATTTCTTGTGTACCTGTCCAGCAGGAATCTGGGGAAAGACAGGGTAATACACAAACTATAGAAAGAAAATGTGGTTCTCTCCTTTTCTGCAGCAGGAAACACCCAAATCAAAGCCACCATGGATTCCTGGATCCATTTTTAGATTTTCTGTTCTTTGGTATCTTCATAAGTAAAATAGAAATGGTATTGAATCCAAAGCATAGTGTTGTCATGAGGGTTAAGTGAATAAAGTGCTTAGAGCATTACTCAGAAAATAATAAGAGGCTAGAAAATATACTTGCTACTACTGTTACTATTGTTATTTTTTTGCTGTTCTTGTCATCGTTTTTATTGGTGACACCTAAAATTGCTGAGCCTCGCCCAAGATATGGGGATATACTGTAATGATAAAGTGAGACAAACGCCTAACATTCTGGAATTACCAGACACTCGATGTTGTTTTGTTTCCTTTTTTGTTTTTTCCTGATTATGTGCGGATGTTTGGTGGGGTTGTATATTCAGTTGGGTCCTTCTGGGTCGAAGGACAGGAAGTGGGGGATGGAGATTTTGTCCTGGAATGTGCTGTTAACTTTTCTCACAGTCCCTTTTCTTGGAGGTCTACCTCGACACGTGGTAAGCTCTGGACCATTGGTGCTAGAATGGGTTTTGTCCTTTTCCTGTCCTCTTACTGCTGAGGAAACCATGGCCCAGAAATATTTAGCTACCTGCCAACGCCACACCATTGGCTGGCATAGCTGAAATGAAAACCCAGGCCTCCTTACCACGGGCATGCTCTTTTCATGGGAAAGAAATCTATTTTAACTATTAAGTTTTGAAATTTGATATATGAAAACCATAGGTATTTATCCCTCCGACAAATATCTCAGTCTTGAATGGAACATGAGTCATTATTCTGGGCCAGCTTTGTTTAAAATGACAACTAAATAAATTACCCAGAGTCACAAATAATGTAGAACTTTGTCCAAAGTTTTACTTAGCTTCTTTTATATATATATATAAGTTTACTATATATATCATAAACATCTATCTTTATCTAGGTTAATGAATGTGCCCTGCTCTGCATGGAATTTAAACCAAGTTTCAGAGTCTTTCATTAAGAGGATTTCATGTAGAAGGGAGAAGATAAACGTCAAGGCTCCTGGTAATTTACGGCCTATTACTGAATTCCACTCCATAAATATATTATTTAATCAAAACTCCTGTTTAAATGAGACAGTAAAAATGGCATGGGTAATATTTAAAGTTTACATAATTTATACCATACATAGCATTTTTTTAAAGAAGATGGAACAAGGGAAAGAGCTTGAGGGTCGGGGCCCCTGTTTCTGCCCTTTTGGGAAGGGGCTGCTTTGAGTTGCCGTGACCAAGCTGAAATCTGTGAGGTCTTTCAAAGCAAAGGCTCAAACACGACGCTGTCCATTTCTCCTCAGACAATTCCCAGAACTTAATGACTCAGGACCAGCTAAACCTTCTCTAATCTCCTCTCTGTCCACACAGCAAAAACTGATGAGCGGGTGATGATTCAGGTAAATATTGATGAGGAGAAGAATAATTCTCTGAACCTTTAATGAAATTCCCCTAAATCTCATCCATTCTCTTGGAGAGAACCAAAGAAACTGGATATTCAGAGACCTTGTATGTTTGCATGTTTGTGAACATATACATATTTAAATCAATAACCAAATCCTGTTTGAAATATCCTCTTATTATATGCATTCCTCCTGTCCTTTTTTCCCTGTCTTTTGAAGGGTGTCCGCAGCAGCTGTCTGATCAGTGTCACCAGTATTTGACCCGAGCGTGATGTAATGTGAAGCCCCCAGTTTACAGAGGCAGAAAGACTGGGTTCAAATGAGCTTTATTTATTTATTTAACTTTGTATGGCTTCTAACAAAAAACTCATCAACAGGGAACCTCCGTTTTCTCATTTGTAAAATTAGGAAATCTTTACCTCTGCATGAAAATCCTCTCACATACAATAAGAGCATCTTAAACCTTAGATTCTTTCTCCCTTGCCAGTAGGGGATTGTAGTGGTGAATTTCTTAAAGGTTCTTCCCTCTGTTCCCCCAAATAGATTTGAAATCCCGGGAAGAACTCTCCTACCCTGCTCAATGACCCCCCGCCACCTTCTGTCACCCTCCATACCTGTCAGGTGTTATAAGAGTGGGCTTATCTATAAAGTGGATCTGTCATAGAGATAGAGCTGATGGAAAGGAAGGATGGATGGACATAGAAAAATGGGTTTGGTCCGGTAGGTCTGAGAAGTGTAGTAACTGTACCAAGAGGTAAAAGGCTGATGAACCCATACTATGTTAAGGAGGGTCTAACGGATCAAATGAGCTTTAATTGTGCTGGCAGCAGCCCCATCTCAAGGCTATTTGGTGATGAAGATACAGTAGACATTTTAGAGTAGGGGGAGATGACAGGGCAGAGTTGAAGGCTGGATGGGATGAAGAGTACATGTGGTAAAGTCTGAATTATATGTAAGCTTAAGACTGGAGACTCTCAGAGGACTAGTGACCAATTAGGGATTCTCTTGAGAGACGAAGCCTCTCTACAGAGGAAAGAAATTCAAATAGTCACTACACATTGCCTCCAAGTCACTATCAAGGACGATGGCTGACTTGCAGTGGGTTTTGAGGAGGACAGCTCTTCTGGGTGGGCATAGTGTGGTTCTGACAGCCTGAAGCCAAAACACACAGCCCTGGGTTACTGTCAAGTTCAAGCTGGAAGCTCAAAAATCGCCATCCACCTCTGTGACATGCAAACTGGATTCCCCAAAACTCTTCTTACCCTGCACCCAACCAAAGAAGCTGGAGGTAAGATCCCTGAATGCCTTTATGCTGGATACCCTTGATACCCAGACCAGAGCCCCTTTACTGAGCTGGCTCATCCAGCCCCAGATGCAATGCTTGTTGGTTGCTAATGGTTTCCAGGTGCCCCCTTTGTGCAGAACTGCCCTTGGCCAAATGGTTTTGACCTGCTTTGCCTAAGAGATGACACACAATCCCCACAGGAGGGCAGCCAGCAGTCAATGACTGATCCAGTTCCCTTTTGCCTTAGGGTGGGACAACCCAGCAGAGCATTTTACTCTACAGAGCCCCAAACCTATCCTAGCTTTTGGATCAGGACAAAGCTAGACCCTATTTAAGGCCACACTCTTGCTTGGCATATCCCCTGCACTCCCCTGCCTCTCTGACTTCCTTGTAAGTAATGATGGCTTGGATCAGAGTGGTAGCAACAAGTGCTCAGCTTCTGGTGTATTTTGGAAATCTTCTCTTAGGAAATGTGTGCATTAAGAGACTGGGTCTCCTAGATCTTAGACTGAATCTTGAACCACTGCCCAGTTTTTCTAGGGGGTCTGTCTATACATTCTGGTCTCAAGAGTACAAAAACCCAGACTGTTTCCATGGCTCAGTATATAGTTTCTTGTGCAACTTTTCTGTCCTTTATATACTTGGATAAACCCCCATCACCATTTTTCTCTTGTATGGGAGTATCTCATCCATGCAAACTGGAAAAAAAACGAGCCTGAGGAATAGAGAGCTATGGATACGATTTGTCAGAATCCAATTAGCAACTCCAGTTGATTGGTGATGACTGATTCCTGGGTGGATATGAATTTGCAGCTCTCAGCTATTCTGTCTGAGAGAATGAAGGCAGGCAGAGAAGTGGCTGACTGCTGTATTGAATACTCTTTGCTCCTCTTGGATGGAAAGGGTCATGACTCTTAGCAGCGTTATTCTTATCTTAGCATTCCGCATCCCGTGTTCTCTAATGCATTATTCAGGCTCTGTGAGGACAGGGCAGAGGCCACTCTGCACCCAGAGGTCTTTTTCTGGGGTCATTGCAGAGGTGGGCGTGTAGTACATAGAGACGATAGTGTGGACAAAATAGAACTGTGACCTCAGATTTCTTAGGAAAGCAAATGGGCAGCAAAGTTCCAGCTCAGCCACTGACTTGCCACATGTCCTTGGGCAAACCATGTAACCTCTTTTAGCCTATTATGTTGGAGATAATGTGTTCACCAGGGGCCTCAAACTCCGATGCTTACCTAGGGCCAGGCAGTTAATATAATCCATCAAAGCTGGCCAGTTACTCTCCTGGTCAGTGCATGCCATTTCTAAATGGCCGTACAGGAATGGAGACCCAGTGGTGCCAGATTTTTCTCTTTTTTAAAGAAAAGATGGATAGTTGGATTTTTCAAATAAGAAATCTTCCAAGATTCAGTTTTGGAAAACACTGGATGGCCAAACAAAGCAAATCTGTGGCTTATGGGCTACCGGTTGGCAACCTTCAAGTTTACTTTTGTAACAGAGGCTGTTGGCGCCCACCCTACCTGACCCCCTGGGGGGATTTACCATTTTGAGACAGTCTGTCTTGTCTTCTGCATGTGTCTTTTGGGAGCCTCTGGAGGCAGCTCTGCCCACACAGATGTCAGGTTGGAAGTGCCTGGGAATTAGAGCACCCTTCCCCTGGCTGTGTTCAATGTGTGACTCAGGATTTGATATGCAAATATCCCAGTGTTAGACCCAAACGGTCTACGAGGGATTCCAACTCGCCCAAGAACCGCCAAGAGTCGAGAGCCGCTGCAACACGCAAGAGGTTTATTAGGAGCCGATGCACCGGGGTTCCCTGAACCTCACGCAGGAGGCCGATGGGGAACCCCTAAAAGCGGAATCACACACTTTTTATAGGTTTATTTACTCATAGGGCGGGTATATTCTCACAATGATTGGGTAAATGTGGTAACTTTTGAATTCATTGGCTTAGGAACTTTTGTCCCACCTTCTGGCCGTTATAGTTGTCTGTTCATTGTGGCGGTTAGGGCGTATACCTGTTACGGGCAACTGGAAAATTATCCGCTGTCTGGCAAGTCCCCGTCAACTGAAAAACTCCAAGAATTGGTTTCGATAGGGAGAAGGAGTGGCGCACGATAGGGAGAAGAATTGGTTTCGATAGGGAGAAGGAGTGGCGCACGATAGGGAGAAGAATTGGTTTACGGGAACAAGTGAGGGGGTGGAAAGTCCCTAAAGGCCCCACACCAGCATTCTTACCTCTCAGATGGGATAGCTTGAGATCAGGGGTAGGCAAGTATTTTCCAGTAAAGGACCGAGTATAGTAAATATTTTAGGATGTAGGGTCCATATGGTCTTTGTTAAAGCAACTCAGTTCTTCCATTGTAGCAGGAAAGCAGCCAGGGACAATAACATATGGTTGGGGCTGCGTTCCAAGAAAACTTTATTTACAAAAGCAAGCAGTGGGCCGGATTTAGCTGACTGGCCCCATACTGCCCCTGCATTGCTTATCCATGTTGTAAAGCATGCCTTGATGCTTACTCCCTGAATTCTCTGATGGAAATGAGCTCCACCTACAGTGTCAACTAGCTGGTAATAGACGTGGTGTAGCCTACCTTCCCTCGCTGCTTTTTTCCCCCTCCCTGCTTTTTTCCCCCTCCCTGCTAGTGCTTCTTGAAAACCTTCCTTCCTATAAGCTCCTTGCATTTGAAACTTGGTCTGCAAAAACCTTAAACGTTACTATTTGAGTTTGGGTTCTGGAGCCACTTGAGTCATCTTTAATTTCATCCCTACAGCTTTCTACCGGCCTTGAGCAAGTGATTTCATCCCTTTTTGTCTCTGGCTCCTCCGTTGAGGCAAATAATGTCAGTGCCCATTTAAAAAATAGTTCCAGGGCTTTAATGAGATCATGTCTGTCCAACTCTTAGGACGTTGTCAGGCACATGGTAAAGTTTCAACAAACGCCAGCTGTGACTGTAGTTCTCAGTGTGGAGGACAGAGGTTCAGACTCCCTGCATTAGCTCTCTGGCTGTCTTTTAGGAATGTGCCGAAATGTTGAGTCGAAGGCTCTTCTTTCTATTTATTTATTTTTTTCTATGTTTCGCCTTTATTTTGAAATAAGGTCACCCTTCTCACCGGTGGGATGTGATTTAACTGTCTTTAAAAGATAAGATTACAAAGGCACCTGGGTGTGAGTTTGCAACCTGAGCCCTTTGAATCTTAATCACTCTCGCTGGTTCCCGAGGAGAAGGAACAGATGGGAGAATTGAGCTTCTGTCTTCAACTGGCCTTATTTCAACCGGCTGGGAACATATGTTCTTAGGAAGGATGTAGGGACGCACTTAAATAAAGCTGAAGGAGATGTGAGGTGAGAGGAAGCCTCCAACATGGGGATGGACCCCGGGTCCTCATTATCTTTCCTCCTAGCTACATGCTGCCTGCCTTTTGAGTCATGAAAACTGTTCTTGGAACCAGACAGAACTAGATTTGAATTCTGCTCTGTCATTGTCACCTGGGGCTAACTGTGTCATTTCTCTAAGCCTCCATTTCCTGGGACCTGTTCGTGTTTAATTAGGTGATTTTCTTCCTTTGCCTTATCACATTTTCTCATTCCCCTTTTCTGCAGGTTTGAGAGGGAGAGGACCACAAACCAATAAAAAGCACAATTGTGCTTTCTCAGTGTAAAGCCAGGTGATGGAGGCAAACTAGCCTCCATCTGCGGTGTGCATTTTGCTTTAAGAAAGCCACCCATTTGCTTTGGAGACAGCCTTGCTTGACCATCGGGAAGTCAGGAAGCCAGCATGGGAACACAAGAATAACTACGCAAGGGTGGCTAGAGGGTTTCATCTGGAAGGCCAAATCCCATTGTTTAGTAGTGGCTATCACGAGCACTATGCTGAGAAAAGGGGTAGGGAAATCGATGGGAAATCCTGCTGGGGTTGATTAGAAATGTCTGACGTGGGTATGGTCAGGGTGGAGGAAGGTAGGGGTGCCACTGATGTTTAAACATGTCACAGGGTATAAACCTGATGAGAAATAGAAAAAGAAATCTGGGAAGTATTTCCTATAATCCTTAGACTGGCCAGCCTTAACACATAGTAAATATATATATCCTGAACAAAAACAAATATTTGCACACATATATGAAGGTATGTACATATGTGTAGATGGATGGTGTCACATGTTATTAAAGACGCCCTTCTCCATCATTGGATGTTCCGTTTTTTTGTCGTTGGTTTCTCCATACAGCAGACGATGCCCTTACAATCTAGAAGAGGAAACTTCTTTTCTGATAACTGCGGCATAAATCCCAGGGAGGTGTTTACTTGGCCACCCAAGTCATCTATCCATCTATGAACCAATCACAGTGAGCAGGGAGAAAACATACTCTGATTGCCAGTGAGGGAGGGAAGGGGAGAGTGATTTCCACCATCCTAAGTTATACAGACTGAGCAGGGTTGCTGTGGAATAGGATTGTTTGGGATAGTTTCCCAACGGAAGGGATTCAGCCCAGAAAAGAAACTCAGCTCTATGGAATGTGATTTGTAAAGTAGGGAGTAAGAACTCAGAGATCTTTAAGGTTCCTCTTTCCTCTGAAACTTAATGATTGATTTTTCTTTTTTTCGTATGTACAGCGATACATAAGTGATAAATTTTACTCGAAAAAATCTAACTTCCAGAATAGAAACTATGAGGTAAAGGGTCCAGGATACAGAAACAAAGACTCTAGGAAGCAGCTTCATCAAGAGACATACCCAACTTTACAACACAAAACCATAAAGAGAAAAGAAAACGGTGCCGCCAGTTGGTTTTCCTTCCCTTCATTGAAACAGGCTCTGTGGGTGACTTTTTACTTATTTCAGAAAGTATTCGTCTGGTAGAGCTTCCTTAACAAATACCACAGATTGGGTATCTTAAACAATAGAAATGTATTTTCTCATAGTTCTGGAGGTTGGATGTCCAAGATCATGGTGTCCAAGGTTTGTTTTCTCCTGAGGCCTCTCTCCTCAGCTTGTAGACGTCCTCCTTCCTGCCATCTCCTCACTTGGCCTTTTCTCTGTACACACATGCATCCCTGGTGTCTCTTCCTCTTCTTACAAAGGCACTAATCCTTGGCATTATGGCCTCACCCTACGACCCCACTTAACCTTAATTACCTGTTTAAAGGGCCTGTCTTCAAATACAGTCACATGGGACATTAGGGCTTCAACATGGATTTTGTGGGAGAGAGGCACAGTTCAGTCTTTAACATGGGATTTTTACTCCCATCTGCATTCTCCTGTCTGTGCTCAGGCCACACCTGGAAGGAATGCCATTCTCACCTCCTCTGCCTGCTGAACTGTTCTTCCTTTAAAGCTGAGTTTGCCCTGAGCACCCATCTTTACCTGAGCAGAACCCCTCTGCATCTCACAGCTTCATGTACATATCCCACAGCTATTTATTTATTTAGATGCCTGTCCCCCTACCCCTCACCCACTACCCACTACACGCTACACCGTTTGCATCCTGAGAATAAGGATTATGACTCAGGAGTTTGGTATCCCCAGAGCCTGGCACACAGTTGACTTTCAATCAATGTTTGTTGAATTGGATTGAAGCTGAACAAACAGAAAATGCATTGGGCAACTTTCCCCTGGCTTAGAAATTATAGGTGAGTTAGGAGATTTATTTCTGTAACATTGAGATAATACAGTATACATCCAGCTGCTGTGTGCCTTGTGTAGAAGCTCTAAGTCTCTCCCAATGGTGTAGAAAGAAGCGAGATGCAGGCTGGGTTGAAGAATGAGAAAAGAGAATGGCTTGGGAAAACTACCCTGAGAAGCAGATTTCTTTTTACTTTTTATTTTATATTGGAGCATAGCCGATAACAATGTTGTGGCAGTTTCAGGCACACAGCAAGGCGACTCAGCCATACATACACATGTATCCATTCTCCCTCAAACTCCCTTCCCATACAGTCTGCCACATAACATTGAGCAGAGTTCCCTGTGCTATACAGTAGGTCCTTGTTGGTTATCCGTTTTAAATATAGCAGTGTGTACATGTTGACCCCTAACTATCCCTTCCCTCCCACGCTTCCCCCCTGGTAGTCTGTTTCAGAAGCAGCTATTGTACAGGAAAGGAAAGAGACATGGAACCATGAAACTTGGGTAGACGACTTTCATTTAATACGGGGACAGAAGGTCTCTATAACAACAGATGCTAGTGGGTCTATTACCTACCTCAGCTTTTTCATTTGCGCCAGTAGAGAAGAACCATGAGAATCAATGAAGCATGGTAGAGTCACTCATCTTTCTGAGGGGTCCTGCTCAGCTGCCTGTAGACTGGAAACTGGGGTAATCTTTCATTATTACTCTGGGGTGTTCCACCTAACTGCTGCTGCTTGACAAACTGTCCTAATGTAGTGGCTTAAAATAATATTCACTTATTTTGCTCCAGAATCTGGCAATCGAGTCTGCTCAAGTAGGCAGTTCTTATTCAGGACTTTTCATGTGGTTCCAGAGACAGAAGCTCAGTCTGGGGTTGTTTTGAAGATTTCCTCACTCACTTTTCTGAGCTGGGAAAACTCAAACAGTAAGGGGCTTGTCTTGGTCCATTCGAGGTTCTGTAACAAGCTCAAGTAAACGCATTGAGTGGCTTGTAAACAACAGAAATTTATTCTCACTGTTCTGGAGTCTGGGAAGTCCAAGGTCAAGGTGCCAACAGATTCAGTGTCTGGTGAGAGCCCATCTTCTGGTTCTCACCGTGTCCTCACGTGGTAGAAGGGATGAGGGAGCTCTCTGGGGTCTCTTTTATAAGGGCTTTAATTCCATTCATGAAGGCTCCACTCTCATGACCTAATCACATCCCAAAGGAGGTCCCACCTCCTAATACCATCACACTGAGGGTTAGCTTCCAATATCTGAATTTGGGGGGAACTGAAACATTCAGTCTATAGCAGAGGCGAAATAGCGGGGGCTACTCAGATCTCTCTCTCTCCCTTTCTCTCTAAAAAATTTGTGTCATGCTGGAGAGATGACAGAGAGAGGGTGGCCAGATGTCTTACATATGGCGTCACTTCCACTTCGTGGATCCAGTGAAGCAGGAGCGGGTTCACTCAAGTTCAAGGCACCATAGACCCCACCTCTTGATGGAGGAGGGTCAGGGTTATGGACGAGCATATGGGGAGGAAATGCCATGGCTGCTGTGGAAGAATACAGCCCCCCATACATGGCCCATCACACGCAGGTACATTTTTTTTCCTGGAAACTCATTGTGTGCCTTCATTGGACATTTCCCCAGACGTCCTCTACATGGCACCTGTAGAGGACATGGCACCTCTGATAGAGAAATCCTTCCCTACTCTCTTTATAGGAGAGAATAGAAGCTTTGTTTTCACTTCTGTAGATTTATGGTTCTATAAGACCTCCCCTAAGGATAAAGCTCTCCTGATCCCGGAAGGTGTCTGAAGGAAAGTCTTTTAAGTTACATGTGCAAAAACGTCCCACTTTTGACAAAGTAGTTAATTTAGATCGATTGGAAACTAAACTCAGAAAGCGTAGCACTGATAAACCTATGCATCTTCACCTAGGCTGGCAGTGTATATTAAGCATTATTATTTCAATTTTGCAGAAACCAAGCTGCAGATTTTAAAATGTTTTTGAAGGCCTTCGGATGAATAAACACTGAGGTGTATGCTTCTTTTAATTGGGACAAGCATAATTTTAAACTTTGGTAAGCTGGATATGCGTGTCCAATGCTTTCAGACTGTTGTTATCCATGGAACTCTTTCTTCAAATGAAACCTTACTTAAGTTTAGATGAATACAAGGGAAATAAAGCAGAACTACTCTGAGACAGGCCATCCAAGGAGGCTTTATCAAGAATAATTTAACTTTTGGCATGGAGACCACGCTGTTCTACATGGGCGTGCCCCGCCCCAGGGGCGCATGTGCACACACACGTGTATTTACATAAATAAAGGATGATGATTAATTTTATAAATTTGTCTTTGAACATCAAGATTTCAAACCAATTTGCAGTTAGTATTCACGCTAGAAAAGAACAGTTGCCGAATGGATTAATTAAATCTGTCCTTGCACAGTGGTTTATGTTGTTTGTTTTTTTTTTCTCTCATAATTACATCCCTCTTATGACAGAAGAGTAACCTGTAATTTATAAAAGTGTTTACATTTTTACAAATCTGCTAGGTCTTACTCAGAAGCCAAGACAGGGTATGGAGACAAGTCCACATATCACTCACATGATGACAAGGGAGAAATAAAACTTCTCTGTCAACAAGGCAACAACATCAAATAACGGACAACACCTGAAGTGTCAGTCACCTTCGCAGGCATTTTTGAAGTTAGATTTTAGATCAAGGAGCTAAGATTTATTCCGACGTCAAAAAGTTATTCACATATTTACGTAGAAAGAAAGTGGCAGATCAATGGGGTGTTGATTACGAAGTTGCTTTGTAATAAATCAGGGTAGCGATTCTGGTCATCTCCCCAATTTTGACACAGAGACAGGCTTATTTATGGCATTTTAAGGTCTGAGGAGTTGATTTATGTTTCCAATAACATGGCCCTTTCCATTAGCGGTGCCGGCATGCTTATATGTGTCACTCTTTTGCACTTAATGATTGGCATTTTAAAATTACATGACTGTAAATTGTCAGGCAGGAACAAATCTCCATTTAAAACATAATTTTATTGAAACACTTATTTGTTTTAATAAAAGCATGATAGTTAAGATATAATACATCGCTCGTCTCTTCACTCTTTGTTCTCCCCTGTGCAATCTCAATTATAACCCGAGATTGTTTGAACTACAAAGAAATAACCTCCCACAACTACCTTATTTTGCAGATGGGGAAACTGAGGCTCGGAGAGGAATGACTTTTCTAGGGTGGTTCTCTGTCATTGGTCTAGTTCATCCGGGGAGTCTGCCACAAGTGCAGATTGTCAAGCCTACCCTTAGGTGTGTGCTGAGCACCAGGGCGTGGGCTCTCCAGAGGATCTTGAACATGGCCTGATTTAGGAACCAAGTCAGAGGCGGATAGAAGAAGTTCAAGCCCCATTTCTATCAATTCCCAGCTTTATAACCTTGGGCAAGTCACCTCGTCTTTCTGATTCCTGGTGTCCTCATCTGTAAAGTCAGAAAGGCTAATTATTCCAACCTTACAAGGCTGTTATAAGGATGAAATTTAATATGGCATACCATAGTAAATTGTCCATAAATTACTCTTTCCCTTCTTCACCTTTAAATCCTCCAAGTGCATGCACATGTGCGCACACACACAGACATGCACACACAAACACATACATGCACACAAATGCACATGTGCTCACCCATACACACACAAACACAGACACAAACGCGTACGCACACACATACACATCCCTCTGCGTCCTGGAGTAATTGATTATGAGATTTTTTGTTCTGCATCTCACTGGTTAGAGGTCTTTACAGTGCTCACACTCAAGCAAAATGTGAATCTCGTGACATTGACTCAGTTCATTGCTTGCTTCTGTAAAGGGCAGTTCTTCCTCCTCTTTGAGACACTCTTTGAGTGTCTCCGTGAAATATTGGTTTGATAGGCCGGTGCATTCTATTCCTCCTGTGACAGTAATAAGAGAGAAAAATAATAGTCTGGGCCACCCTTTCTTATTCCAACCCACTTTTTAATGAGGGTGAGGATAACTTTTAGATTAAGCTGATTACCTTCACTTTGTTTTGCAAACCTGAGTAAGGGCTGCAGAGGCCAGCGCTTGGCCAAATCCCTAACTCAGGACCGGGCTGGGGGGTAATCACCAGAGAACCAATAAAGAAGCAAGACCTGTGGAGTTTGGGGAGAGTTGGTGGAGAGGAGCCTTTGCTGTGAACAGTGGGACTATAGGTGGGTGATGAGTTTTTAGAGTCTTACTGTGGTTCCTCATTTGCCATTGCCTACATTAATAATCCCCCCCGAGACTTTCGGCATTGAATTGCTTCTGTGTCAAGCCTGGCCTCAAAGGGGGGACCAGCAGGCTCGATTTTCTCCTAGTTACCCTTGCATGTATCAAGAGAAAGCCCCACGCTGGACTTGCTCACATACTTCTCAAGAGGTTGTACTAAAGACTGTAATTGAAGAATAAATGTAGAGTGGGGAAGAATTGAAGACCTGGGACCAATGGGGGACACTGTGGCTCTTGCCTCTGCTCAGTGAATGGTTTAAATCCATTGCCTCCCTTCCCTACTTGCTCTTTATGGAAAAAATGTTGTTCCAGTTATCTATCTCATCATACCAAAATATTGCCAAACCTAAAGGCTTTAAAAGCCAGTTTCATGAATCTATCATAGTCCTGTGTGTTGAGTTGCTCAGATGGGCAGTTCCCACTTGGAGTCTCCATGTGGTTGCAATGGGAGAGCAGCTCAGGCTGGAGTCACTGGAGGGCTTGAATGAGCTAGACGTCCAAGGGGGCTTCTTTTCTCACTTGTCTGGCATCTGGGCTGGGTTCGCTGGAACAGCTCATGATGGCCAGGCATCTCTTTTCTTAGCATCTCCATGTAGATAGCTTGGGCTTCCTCATAGCATGGCCATCTCAGATTAGTTGGATCCCTTAAATTGTGCCTGGCTTTCTCCAGAGTGCACATTCCAAGAGACTCAAGGGGAAGCTGCAAGGCTTCTTGCTTACAACCTAGACTCAGAAGTCACATAGCGTCACTTCCAGCACATTCTATTGGTTACACGGTAAGGGGACAAAGCAGGGGTGAAGGTAGGTGGAGACAGTCCATGGCAGGGGCATCTTTGGAGACTAGCCCTCAACGATGTTAAAGGCAGCCGCTCATCTGAGCTGCAAAAATGGGTGATGGGATTTTGTACCTTTTCTGAAAAGCAAGGGGAGGGGAAAGTTAACGTAATATGGGAGGGCTACAAAAGTTGAGGCACAGCATTTTTTCCAGTAAGCTTGGCCGTCTTTGCTGAGCCCTGCACTATGCAGCCATTAGCAGGCGGGCAATGCTTTGCTTTATGAGGCAATTATTCCAACACCCTCTATTCAAAATACACATTAGAACTTAACCTTCTGAATCCTGAAGTAGCATTTTTATCACCCAACATTAGAAAAGAGACAGAGTCAGCACATCCCCCTCCCACCTTTTATGATTTTATGATCTTTTTTTTTATTAATGAAAAAAATGCTTTTTTTCATTAATAACACATTGGGTAAGGACCTTCTCACAAATCTTCCGGATAATTTGCGACATGAAAGGCGTTCTGTGATACCACTGTCTGTTGGCTTATTCAGTAACAGAGGAAACACATGGACTGTTTTTAAAAATAAAGCCAAAAAATAAAATAAAATAAAGCCAAGGAATATTTCCTCCCAACAATGTGAGTGCACGTCCATAATAGAGGTGTGACGTTAGTGGATATGCACAAGTAGAAATGGGAAGTTAATATGGAATTTCTAATTAGGGTCACATGCTAATGAACTCCCTCTTCATGTTAGTTTTATGCTGCTTCAGAAATTTTTTATCATATGCTTAAAAATTTATGGCCAGAAACATTAATGAAAATGAGGCGTGAATTGGAAATTGTGTCATTATGGAGATGAGGGTGGCCTGGCATTACTGACTCTCAAGGAGGTATCTTTTATTGCCTTTTTGGAGAACGAGAGAAATGATACAGGTAAAATTAATGACAAGGCTTATCCTACATCCTGACATAGGCAGCCTGGTTATATGTAAAGTTATAAAAGTTTGATTTTAATAAGGTTTTGAATTAATTATAAGGAGAATATTAATCACAAATGACAGTCATTTTTTTCAGAATAAAACGTCCCCATCTAAGTAATATTATAGTTCTTAAGTGCATGGAGATAGGCGTTTTCTTTTTCTCTCGGCTTTGTCTTTTCGGAAATTAAAATCCACCTTTTCAGAAACCCGTGGATGAGGAAGCACATGCCTCTTCATCTGTGAAATAGTCACTGTGTTTCACATTGTGCTTTAAAAGGACCTCTGCTTGCTGAGCTCGGGGGACGGGCAGATTCTGTGAAGCTGTGTTTATGAGGAAGGGAAGGAATGGGGATATATTAAACTTTCTCTGTTTCTTCATCTCTCAAAAACTGTTGTTTTCAATACATCTGATAACTGTCATATTTGAATGGATTTTCAGAAAGGCGCATTTCGGGTTTCTAAGAATTATTTCTGAAACTTATCACGGCAGGGATGAACACAGAAAGTCCGAATAAAATCCCATTTCTAGGCTGATCTCTAGGGAGTGGCTTCTTTCTCTCTTACTGATTCCATAAGCCTTGGACCCAGGGCTTCAGCGACTCCTCAGATGCCACCTTCTTCCTCCTTTCCTTCCTCTGGGCCCTTCTCAGGTCCATCCAAACTTAGGACTCTTGCCTTCAGGAGAGACCCCCTCGTTCCTCCCTTCCTGCCTTCTCACCACCCTGACCTCCTTCCTTCTCTCTCCTTCTCCCCTAAAATGACACCAGTACCAAGTACAAAGTATGTTTTTTTTTTTCTGACACCTCTGATTGTCCCACAATTCAACTCCATTCTGACCCAATGGTAGCATCGGATTCCATAGGATAAGGGCTCAGTCCCACAAGACTCTCCCCTCCCCCCAATCCCAAGTCCAGGTTGTCACCTGTGCATCTGACCCACTGGCTGTGGATGGGAGGTTCCAACTACCCCCTCCTTGGGTTTCTTTAATTTGCTAGAGCAGCTCATAGAACTCAGAGAAACATTTTACTTACTAGATCACTGGTTTATTATAAAAGGATGCAACTCAGAAACAGCCAGATGGAAGAGATGCATAGGGCAAGGTACATGGGAAAGGGGATGCAGGGTTTCCAAGCTGTCTCCATCCACCTCACTTTCACCAGATCTCTACCTGCTCACCAACCTAGAAGCTCTTCAAATCCTGTGCTTTTGGGGTTTTACTGAGGCTTCTTTACATAGGCATGATTAATTAAATCCTTGGCCATTGGTGATTGAACTCAATATCCAGCTCCTCCCCACTCCCAGGAGGTCAGGGGGATGGGACTGAAAGTTCCAACCCTCTAACCACGTGGTTGTTGGTCCTCCTGGCCACCAGCCCCCATCCTTAAGTGAGGTCCCAAAGTCACCTCATTAACATAACAAAAGACATCTTGATCGCTCTCTTTGGAAATTCCAGATGTTTTAGAAGCTCTGTGCCCAAACCGGGGACAAAGACCAAATATAATAATATAGTTATTGTAAATCACAATATTACGCCCCACCCTGCCCTGCGGGTGCAGAACCCAGGCTGGACCTCTCAATCAGCACACCCTCCTCCCCCATTGCAGGGATTGGTTCGAGCCCGGATGCAGGACCCCAGCCAGGCCAGGAAGATTGCATGCCCGGGGCCCTCAGCTGGCAGGCTGTTTTCTCACCACCTGGGGAGAACCTGCCAGAGACCAAAGGTACAGTAGAGCTGAGTAATGCAGGGGATGCCCACCACAGAACAGTGGAGCCTTGGTTCGTTCCAAACCATTTGTAAACTCTGTGAGTCGCCTAGGGCCGCTATAGCAAATTTCCGCAAACTTGGTGACTGAGAGCAACACAAGTTTAGTATTTCACTGTTTGAAGGCCAGAAATCTGAAATCAAGCTGTCTGCAGGGGCCGTGCTTCCTCTGCGGCCTCTAGGGGAGGATCCTTCCTTGCCTCTTCCAGCTTCTGGTGGTTCCAAATATCCCTTGGCTTGAGACAGAATAACTCCACTCTCTGCTTCCATTTTTTTAATGCCTTCTTTTTGTGTGTATGTGTGCCAGATCGCCCCTTCCTTTTAAGCTGAATCCAGCCTCTGTAGCCCGACACAGAATTAATTCTCAGAGACAGAGTTTTGTGTGAAGTAGAAAAGAATAGCTTTATTGCTTTGCCAGGCAAAAGGGTCACAGCGGGATAATGCCCTCAGAATTGTGTGTCCCAACCTGGAGGGGCTAGTGCGGAGTTTTATAGTAATGGTTCAAAGAGGAGGGTGTGATCAGCTCATGGACTTTCTTCTGATTGGTTGGTGGTGAGGTAAGTGGGAGTCAACATCATCAACCTTCTGGTTCCAATAGGTCTGGGGTCTACGTGCTTGTGGGCAGCATATAGTTAACTTCTCCCACCTGGTGGGGGTTTCTGTACCTGCAAAACAACTCAAGGATATTATGTGTGTCCCTTGAGGGGGAACCAGGACTCTGCCCCAAGGCTGCACTATTGTTTCTCGACTGCTCCTCCCTTATCTCCGCATCCCCTCCCTTCCCTGATTAGCAAATGTTTGAACCTGCCCCTTGTAACCCTGGGAACATCAGGGAGGCTGAATGAAGTGTATTTCCTGTAATTAAGAAATGGGGGACACAGAAAGGCTTTTGTGTCCAGGTGCCCCACAAGGTCTTGCTCGGTGTCACTTTCTCTTAAAAAAACTCATTGGATTTAGGGCTTACCCTAAATATAGGATGATCTCATCTAGAGATCCTTGACTTAATTACAATCTCAAAGACTATTTCTAGAAAAGCCACATCCACGATGCAGGAGTGAGGACTTGGACATATCTTTGGGGGGTCGGGGGGGGGGGACACAATTCAACTCACTACAACCTGAGTAAGTTTTTCTCCGATATAACTTGAGTACGAATTCACCCCCCACCCCCATAATAGAGCCCTGGTTAATGTAGCCCCTATGTCTGTGGTCTTGGCCTCCTAATTTCAGAAATTCAGAGCTCAAAAAGCATCATGAAAGTAATTCAGGCAACACCTCAAAATAAAGCTTGGGATGCTGGGGGGAGATTTTGCCTAGACCGCTCAGCAATGTGCAAATCTGGAGAATAAAGCAATATTGACTCCCAGCCAGGACTTCAGCTCTATAAAACCTGGATTTGAAACACAATCATCGTGTGAAATGCCCTGAGTAATTGATCCAGGCATGGTTCTCTACTCTCCTTCATCGTGTGAGTCAAGACCCACCCCTGGCTGCAGGACAAGCTTGGGCTCTGGCCTGTGACTGGTCCCTAGCCTAGCACACCCCATCTCCATTTCCTTTTTTAAGTCACTTACTGTATAATTGTGTCAAGAGGTAGCATCAAAATCAGCAACGGTGTGGCCATAAAGCGAGCACATCCCAGCGTCTTTCCACAATGACTGTTTATTTTTTATGACTGAGGCTCTCCACTTTGCAGGAACGAGATCCCAGCACTATTTTCAGAATTTTAAAAAACCTCGCAAGAAATCGCAAAGCTTTGCTTTCAGCTGGACTTGGACCAAGCAGGTGGCGGTAACATAAGTTATCTCGTGTTCCTCTGAACCACTGGTCCATAATTGGGTACATGTTAGAGGATCCTCTGGTAAAGGAGCAAATGGCTCAATGGGAACTTAAAGCTTACGTTTTGGTTGACAAAATTCCTGTTGAGCAGAGCTTAAGAACCTCTCAGCAGGGCTGTTTAGAAAGCTTAAAGCTAAGAGGGGCTTTGAAAGAGCCTGGTTGAAATCCCTGCCCACCAGCTCCTTGCCGGGTGATGCCAGGCAACTTACTATCTAACCTCTCAAAGCTTATTTTCCCCTCTGAAAAGTTAAGCCAGGCTGATACCTACCTCTCGGGATTACAGGACATGACAAATGCAGAGCACTTAGTGCAGTGTGTGGCATATATTAGGTGCTTAATAAATGAGAGTTGAAATGATGGAGTGTCACTGTTATCTCTAGATTTCCTCCTTCCCTGGAATGTGGGGTCAGAGCATTATACGGCCCCCTCCCTGGGGCATGAGGTGGGTTTATCCAGGTTCTGGATCCTTGGGTCTTGGCCAAGGACGGTTGTACTATAGGGTTGCTCCTGTGGGGACTTTGGAGATGGGTAAATTGCTAATTAAAAGGAAGTCACAGGGGCTTCCCTGGTGGCGCAGTGGTTGAGAGTCCGCCTGCCGATGCAGGGGACACGGTTTCGAGCCCTATTCCGGGAAGGTCCCACAGGCCATGGAGCAACTAAGCCCGTGCGGCACAACTGCTGAGCCTGAGCTCTAGAGCTTGTGAGCCACAACTACTGAGCCCACGTGCCACAACTACTGAAGCCCACGCATCTTAGAGCCCACGCTCGCAACAAGAGAAGCCACCGCAATGGGAAGCCTGTGCACTGCAACAAAGTAGCCCCTGCTCATGCAACTAGAGAAAGCCCACGCGTAGCAACGAAGACCCAACGCAGCCAATTAATTTAAAAATTTAACAACAGGAAGTCACTGCTTTTTACTTATTGAGGTATTTAAAAAACGGAGAATTCCGGGCTAGAATGAACAATCACAGATTAACTCAGTTTTCATGGTGATTTTCAGAAATACGAATAGAGTGACCATATCATTCTTTTTTTTTTTTTTAATTGAAGTGTAGTTGATTTACAATATCGTGTTAGTTTCAGGAGTTCAACAAAGTGATTCACTTATGCATGTATTTTCTGATTCTTTCCCATTATAGGTTATTATAAGATATTGAATGTAGTTGCCTCTACTATGTAGTAAATCTTTGTTGTTTATCTGTTTTATGTATAGCAGTGTGTATCTGTTAATCTCAAGCTCCTAATTTATTCCTCCCCCCTTTCCCCTTTGGTAACCGTAAGTTTGTTTTCTATGTCTGTGGGTCTGTTTCTGTTTTGTAAATAAGTTCATTTGTATTATTTTTTAGATTCCACATATAAGTGATATCGTATGGTATTTGTCTTTCCCTGTCTGATTTACTTCACTCAGTATGATAATCTCTAGGTCCATCCATGTTGCGGCAATTGTTTCATTCTTTTTTATGGAGTGACCATATTCTGAATTAAAAAGGCAGGTGTGATTGGCACCAAATGGGGCTGATAATACTAATGTTTGGGTGTCCTGGGGTGCTTTTAACACAACAAGCCCTCTCTTAAGCATCCTGTGTTTTTTAGCCACTCACAGAGTCTGCACTGAAATAGGTGTTAATGACGACCCCATTGCTTAGATGAGCAAACAGTGTGTGCCCAAGGAAGTAAGGGAGATGGCAGCGGGATTGAGATTAACACCAGGCAGAGGGGCTCCTGTGTCAGGTTCTTACTTGCTATGCACAGGGCCTCCGAATGGGGAATAAATGCTCAAAATAGGGAGTATCATAGAAAATCTGAGATGTATGTTTCCTCTGGGGATAAGGACTTGGGCTTTTGGAGTAGCACTTTTTACTCTGTTACCCAATTCTCAATGACTGACTGTGTGCGGGCTTAGGCAAGGAAGCACACATTGATACTATTATTAGAGAAAACCCTGCCTCTGTGAGTGGTCACCTTCTAGTCTCTCTCCCTAGCCCCTCGCACCGTGCCAAGCCCAGGGTCGACGTATTTAAGGAGCATCACAAATCACCAGGCGCTGCTCTGGGCTCTGATGATATAGTCGTGAGCCCTGTAGAGCCTCTTCTAGCTCTCAGAGATCACACGGGCTAGTCAGAAAGACAAACACTAAACAGATCGTCACAGCCTCAGTGGGAGGAGGGGCGATGGCCCTGTGAGCAGGCGTTCAGAGGAGCTGGGGCCCAGCGGGGCTTGTTAGGATGCTGAGAGTGAGGCTGGGGGCGGGGATTCAGGGAGATGGGTCAGAGTGTGCAGTGGCTTTGTTTTCAGGAAGAATGAAAGAGAAATGTTAGTTAAAAATGAGACCAGTGGTAAGGCCAGTGGTTCTGGAAAACCTGGGGTCCCAGAGCAAGAGGCGAGGTGGAGGTGATGCTGATGCTGTTAGGGTCCAGACCGCGCAGGAGGGAGCAAAGTAAAACATTTTGATCCTAAGCCTAAGTGCATTGAGGAGTCACCGTAAGTCAGCCTGTGTATTTATCAATCTAGCTGTCTGTTCATCTATCAAAGGTATCATCTACCTATCTCTAAATCCACCCGTCTATCACGTATTTATCCAGCATCCATCTACCCATCCATCTATCTATCTACCTACCTATCTCTATCATGTCTATCTATCTATCCATCCACCTATCCTCTCTCTCTGTCTCCCTACCTATCTGCCCATTTTTCTGCATCATATATATATGTCTATCCATCCATCATTTGTCTATGTATCTATTTATCTACTTACCTACCTACCTCTATTATATCTATCTATATATAAATATATATTTCTATATATCTACGTCGATCCATCCGTCCATCCTCTCTCTCTCTCTCTCTCTCTCTGTCTCCCTATCTACCTGTTTTTCTCTATCATATCTGTCTGTCCATCCCACCCATCATTTGTCTGTAAATCTATCTATCTATCATCTATCAGCAATGGGTTGGGATATCATTTTCCAAGAACACGGGAACAGATTAGAGGGTGTGAAGAGACCACGGGAAGTCCAGGTAGGGGTTACAACAAGAAGCGAAGTTTGAGCTGGGATGGTAGCCGTGGAGAAGGGTGAGAACTATTAGGAAGGAAACTAGAAACACATACAGGTGAGAGACCTGGCCACCTACGTGTCCTCACAGGGCTTTGCATTTCAATCGTCGCCCCATTTGCCCTCTCCTGTCCCTGCTCAGCGCGGATTGCTGATGAACAGGGAAGTATTTGCTCAGGAATCCTGTCACTCTTTTCAGGGCAGGGTCCAAGACGTACGACCCGGTAGATCTTGGTCAAAACAGGCCTTCTGAAATAGTCTGTGCCCATCTGCCCGTGGGGTTGTGGGTCCCTGGGGAGTGTGTGGGCGGCAGCAGGTGACCAAACGGTGAAACTCAGAATTTAAGGAGAGAGGGGTTCGAAACAGCCAGGCGTACTTTCTGAGGAATTGGTTTGTCAGTCTGAAAAAAGACACCCCTTCTCACTGCGTCGCTTCCTCCCACCAAGCGTTCAGCTGCCCCGGTGGGTACCAGAAGGAGGAACGTGCTCTGGGAGAGAGGCTGGCAGGTCTGCTGATGACAGCATGAAAGCACAGCGTCTGCTCTCCGGGGAAAGCAGTGCGGGCTCCCAGGGCTGGGGGGCGCGTGGGGAGCGACCCCGGGACCCATGAAAGAGCCACTGGGACAGATCCCTTCCTCTGCACTTGCCACCCTGCACACCCCACACACGGGGACAGCGCCACTCGGCCGTGGGCTCGGAACCTCAGCTTTGGCCCCTCTTTCACTTCCCAGTGACTGACAGCCTCTTCTTTCTCCGGGATGCCTTTAACTCAGCAAAGCCCCCAGGCGGACTGTCGCTCCGAGGGAGGATCTCTGCAAAGCCGCCTGGTGGAATTACCAGCGATACAAATGATGAGACCTCTCATTTCTTATCTTTCTTTTTATGGGTTTCCCCTTCATCAGGCATTTTACAATTTTTTGTCTGCTCCCAGCTCATGCAGCTGGAAGCCAGGAGGACCTCTGGCTACCCCTCTGTCCTAACTGAGAACTCAAGACTTCTCCCTGCCTTTGGCTAAAGTCCTCCAGGAACATTTTCATGGAGCAGTCTGGGGCATTTGCAGAGCAAGTCTGGCAGAAGCAGTCTCAGAAGGATGTGAGGGTGTGAGTGATGGCTTCCTCCCACCCTGTTGGGATCGGTTTGCATTTACATAATGTGCCGCGTCCCTGAGGACTGGAAGAAAGCTGCCTGCGGTCTAGTCGGTATCCTGACTCCCTCCTCACTGCCTATTACCTTGCAAACGGGATGATACCTTCATTACCCTGAAACGTGTTGATCCAGGTGCCTTTTTAGCAAAACCTGAAGGTTTTCTGGCTGCTGGAGGCCATTTGTGACTCTTGGCCCCGTTTGCATAATAAGCACTCATATAATAAGCTCATTAGAGGAAAGGTCCAGTCCCTCAAAGGCCAGATTCGTGGGTGCCCAGGAAGTGTGCTTTGCAAGACAGAAGACAGCAGAGCAAAGCCTGGATGTTGGCAGCTCCTGCCCTTCTCTTCCCCCACTTCGTACAGTCCCCACCTGAGAGGTACCAAGGCCACGTCTCACAAAGACCTTCTAACACATTGGTGAAGAGCACTGCTTTCAGTCATTCAGACCACTCTCAGCTGTGTGACCCCCCAATAAGTTGCTTAACCTCTCTGAGTCCCAAGAGCCCTCCCCTGTCAAGTGAGGATGACAGGGAAGTTCTTGTGTAGAACTTAGAGATCTTGGGTTAAAATGCTTGGGCAGTTATCCAACAAATATTTAGAGCAGGGCCTAGGGTGAGGCATGTGAGACAGGGCCCTGCAAGTACAGGGTTAGATCCTGTCTTTATTTAAAATGTTGGTATTTTGTCCACTGTGCATTTTTTACATTTATTTTGATTTTGTATACTATTGTATTAAACACGGTGTATCTTGATGACTGAGTTTTCTGGTGCCCCTGCAGTTTTGTGCCTCACCCTGGTATGGGCCCTAATTTTGAGAATCAGCCATGTGTGAGGCCCTAGGATAATCAGTTTGGTTTGCAGTGGTGTGTCTCTCAAGATGTTTTCAGTGGCCTGGAATAGATTTCTCAAGGTAATGGGTGGAACCCAATGAGGGCACTTGTTATTTTAGATAACAAGAATCTTTCTGGAATAAGACAGGGTAGGTTCAGAGACTCAACGTCTCAAAGAGTCATGAGACCATTTCTGTCTAGAAATGTTCATTTTCTTTCATTCTATGAGCACAGTGGTGTGGCTTCTAGGCTTGTCCCTTCTCAGTTTCAAGACAGTCACTGTAGTTCCAGTCATGACACATAGAAATGACAAGATTGGCCCCATCAACTCCTCCTGAGAAGCATCAGGAGAGCAGCGGTCCAGGTAGAAGGAACAGGTTCTCACACTCTAGAGTAGGGAAGGGGTTTGCTTGTTGGAGAGTAAAGGGGAGTCATAAAGGGGTACAAGATGGGCTTGGAGTGGGTAGCAGTGGTTGTGGTTACTCAGAGCCTTTTAGGTCGTGATAGGGAACGTGAGAAAGTGTGTGTGTGTGTGTGTGTGTGTAAACCACTAGAGGGTTTTGAACAACAAAATGACTTTCCAATTTCCAGCTTATTAAAACATCACCAGCTGTTTCGTGGTGATGTGGATGGAGTACCAAGTAGAGAGTGAAGACAGAGACTCTGATTGGAGGACCATTGCTGTGGTCTCGGAGAAAGGCAGTGTGGTTGGGACTTGGGTGATGTGAGCAAAGAAGTATCTAACTCACATGTCCAGTCACGTGCAGTGATTCACAGATAACTTACAGGCACAGCTCTTGGCGGGCGGGGGGTGGTGGTGGTGGTGTAACAGGACTGGTTTGGGGTGAGACAAGAAGGTGAGGTGAACACGTGGTCCCTGCTGTAGACAGGGCTGACGCAAGAGTGTGGCTGTGAAGTGATGTAGAGAGAACGGGAGCAGGAGGTCAGGGACCTTTTTTTTTTTTTTTTTTTTTTTAGAAGGGAGATATTACAGCATTTTTTTGATTGTGTTAAAAAAACATAATATAAAATTTGCCATCTTAACTATTTTTAAGTTTATGGTTTAGAATTGTTGACTATGTTGAATATACTCACGTTGCTGTGAAACAGATCTCCAGAACATTTTCATCTTTTAAATCTGAAACTGTCCTCATTAAACGCTAACTCCCCATTTCCCTGTCCCCCCAGCCCCTGGCAGCCACCATTCTACTTTCTGTTTCTATGAACTTGACTATTTTAGATAACTTATATTAGTGGAGTCATATACACATACATCACAGCATACTTTTCTTTCGCCTGGAATGATCCAGGAGAAGGGGAGAGAATGAGGATGCAGGAGAACAAGCAGAGAATTGCAAGAGCAGATCCCTTGAGACTGATAAAGTGCAGGACCCTGAGGGGCACCTGGGCACAAAAGGCTGTCTGTGTGCCCCATTTCTTTGATTACAGGAAATAGGATTCATTCAGCCTCCATGACCTTCCCTGAGTTCCAACAGGGCAGATTCAAGCAGCTGTTAATTAGGGAAGGGAGGGGATGTGAGACAAGGGAGAAACAATGGTCAAGAGAAACAATAGTGCAGCCTTGGGGCAAGGTCCTGGTTGCCCTTCAAGGGATACACACAACATTATCCTCAAGCTGTTCTGCAGATACCTAACCCCACTCTAGGTGGAAGAAGTTGATGACCAACGATGGTATCCTGCCCGCAAGCACTAGGCCCCAGACCAGTTGGAACCAGAAGGTTGATGATGCTGACTCCCACTTAGCTCACCACCCACCCCAATCAGAAGAAAGTCCACGAGCTGATCACGCCCTCCTCTTTGAACCATTACTATAAGAACTCCTCACTAGCCCTTCCAGGTCAGGACACTCAATTTTGAGAGCGTTAGCCCTCGGTGGCCCCCTTTGCCTGGCAAAGCAATGAAACTGTTCTTTTCTACTTCACCCAAAACTCTGTCTCCGAGAATTAATTCAGTGCCAGGGCTGAGAATTAATTCAGTGTCAGGGTTCAGAGGCCGATCTGGCTTCAAGGACACAAGAGTCTAAGTGGAGGGGCTGATAGGAATAGGGTCAGGGATGCTTCATCCACAAGAATAGGTGGGGAACCAGGGAGCAGATTCACAGGGAGGCTGGTAGATTTGGTGACAGGTGGGTGAAGAAATTCCTGTTTGAATGCTTCTGTTTCCTAATGAAGTTAGAGATCAGACTGTCGGCTTCAAGTGTGTGTGTGTGTGTGTGTGTGTGTGTGTGTGTGTGTGTGTGTGTGTGTGTGGAGGGGGGTGGGATGGGACATCAGAGGTGCCTTCCCGTTAATAGGATGAATGATTAACAGGAAGTACTTGAAATCAAGCTGATGCATCCCCTTATGTGCCAGGCAGACAAAATAAAGCTCAGCTTTGTTGTCAGACAAAAGCAACTCTTATTATCATGGTTGGCGTTCAGAGATAATTCAACTATAGGAGATAATAACACATCAATCAGTCAGGAAATGTTTCACCCAGTAATACCAACAGTATAATGTGCAAGTAATAGACTGTTCTGGACACAACCAAGAATTTTCTTTTACTGAAATACTCCCGTTTCTAGCAGAAGCTTAATGATGACTTTTTTTTTTTCAGCTTCTATTTGGAGGGTCTGTTTATTTCTTTCTTCCTGAGGAGATAGTGAGATAGATATTGTAAATGGTGAGGACTTTTTGTTTCTGACAGTTATCAAAGAAACATTTTTTTTTTTAGAGCTGGGCCGTAGTCTGAAAAATAAACCCATCTGGGATTTTTGAATCAAGCGTGTTGAGTTATGTGTGGTCATCACTTGTAGGTTTCAGGGATCCTAACTGCACTGATTAATGAGGGACGGTTATAACCTGTGTGAATGCAGGGACCCATGTGTTCCACTTTTGGTTTGATGCCACTTCAAGAAGTAATAGTCCAGTTTCTGGTGATATAAATCACATCCTTTGTTTGCATTTCTGGAAGATCATCAAGGTGGGGCGGGGGTGGGCAACACCTGTTGAAATCCCCTTTACATTCCTTCTCTACATCCCAACTCGGAAGCTCTCTAGAGGCTTCCCCTCCACACACCTCGGAAAAGCTCCCTTCCTCATCAAGGCTTTCTAGTCACTCCCTTGACTTCTATCTCCACGCCACCCTCATAGTCAACGCTCCCCAAAGGCCCTACTCTCCCAGCACAGCTACCTGAGAAATGTGGCTTGTCCTCCATCCTCACGCTATCGTTTTTTTTTTTTTTTTTCTTTTCCTTTTTTTTTTTTTTGCGGTACGCGGGCCTCTCACTGTTGTGGCCTCTCCCGTTGCGGAGCACAGGCTCTGGACGCGCAGGCTCAGCGGCTTACGGGCCCAGCCACTCCGTGGCATGTGGGATCTTCCCGGACCGGGGCACGAACCCGTGTCCCCTGCATCGGCAGGTGGACTCCCAACCATTGAGCCACCAGGGAAGCCCACGCTATCGTTTTTTTAAAGCATCATTCCAAAAGAATCTTGTTCTCTTTTTGCCCTTCATTCTGACAGGAAGGGTGCAGCCAGACCTGCTCACACGTTTTCGTTTTGCCCCCATCATATAAGAAAATGTGGAGGAGAAGGAGAACAGAAAACCATCTTGGCAACTTCTCTGGGCTCAGAGAGGGCTGGGAAGGGTTTCATTCTGCTCGGGATCCAGTGCTAGCTTTGTTGGTCCCTGCAGTAGGACCAAGGTGAAGAGAGGGAGGCATTTACCCTAGTGAAACGATTTAAGAGGGCACCAGGAGACTCAGTAACCAAGATGAATCCTATTTTCATGCAAATCATCAAGATTAATGTCAAAGTCTGATACATAAAGTATCAAATATTTAATTGACAGCATCTGACAGAGTTGAATTAGCAGAGGGCAAGGGAGGTGGGTCATACTAGTGTAGAGTTGCATCATGGCTTTAAAATTTTTATATTGATCGTCGTAGATTCTTGCATTAATTCGTTTTTTAAATAAAAATAGCATTCAAATATCATGCATGCTGATTACTGAGATTTTTTGGTGCTCCTTAAGCTTCATGCCATGAGAGAGTACCTCTCTCGCCTCACCCCAATCCCGGCCCTCCTTGTGGCTTAAATTTTCCATCTCTGTGCTTCTCTCTAATTGCAACTTCTTCCTACACCACTTTCTAGTAACTGACTGCGGGCTGCCAGGGGTCATGCCATAGGACATCTTGATTGAGCTGATATACTAGCCAGCCCCTAGATGGAGCAAGTTTGCTGGGGCAACTTGCCCTGGTCCAATCCAATGCAGTGAGTGTGGAATCCCACAGACCCAGCCATGGCCAGTTGTACAGAAGTAACTATTCAAAAGGGCAGTTGAGAGGGGCAGTCACTGCCCATGCCTGTAGACTCAGCTTCAGTACAGATTTCTTTGGGGGCGGGGGGTATTATTTTATCAGTGCCCGAATTGTGAATGATACTTAGGAGAAAACTGATCAGGTGTGCATTTCCCACTTTCTAGATGACAAAACTGACCACATGGTCAGAATGTGCACAGATGTCCTTCCTTGGCCCGTAAGCTTGGAAGTAGCTCTGCTCGCGTGCTCACTGGCTGAAAGTGTCTTATAGTCCTCATGATCTGATAATGTGTACTTCATGGATATTTAGGAACTTCCTGAGTGGGTAGCTAACCATTAATAGTAAAATTAGCATTGACTACGTGCTTACTTTTCCTAGGAGTTCCACACGAGTTACCTCAACAGTTCTATGAGATAAGCATTGTAATTATCATTTCAGAGACAGAAACTGGGGTGCTCTGAGGAAGGAAATCCTCTTAGCTTCCCTGAGAGCAGGGGTTTGCATGCGTGTGTGGAGCACACCCGCTCAGCTTCCCCTTCGTGCTACCTCCAACAGGCTCAACGCTTTCCAAGAGTAAATGAAGCTAATTTTATCTTCCGAATCCAGTTTCCCAAGGCAGGCATCTTTTAGACCTCCATGGCTATTGGCTGGATATCCGTCTGCAGTTCCTGACTCAGGACAGACTGATTCCTGCTGGACCCTGAGCCTCACCATGGCAGGGCCTGACTCATGATCTCTTCAGCTCTCATGCTAGCGCAAAGCCAGGCACATTAGCAGGCTCTGGGTGAATAGTGCTCGAAATAAATGGAAATGGGAGAGTGAAATGCTGAAAAGTGAAGTGCATCTTTGAAAAAAAAGTCTTCTTTTCCCATAGACAGGATGAATCAAAGGGACCAGAGGCTTGTTTGCAGTACCTGGAAAACATGCTTCCCCATCTGGCCTGAGAACACAGAGAGAGAGAGAGAGAGAGAGAGAGAGAGAGAGAGAGAGAGAGAGAGACAGAATGAGAGAGAGAAGGTGCATTTTCTAGCCTCCCCAGAAAAAAACAAAAAGGAAAACAAACTTTCCCCGCTAATGTGGCTGAGAGTTTCTTGCGAGGTGCTTAGCACTGCCTTGTATTTTTCTTTCCTGACTCCTCCAAGTGTGCCCCCCACCCTCCCTTAACCTTCCCTACTCCCCCTGTGCCTGGGTGTCAATTACAGCTGACTCTGCAGGCTCCAGCCCCCAATACAACAGCCGGGCATGATGTCTTGGGCCCCATGGCATAAGGCAGTGCAGCTAATTAGCCAGGCTTGGCTGTGCCCTCTGCTTCAGCTTGAAAAGCTTCCTGAAAAACAAGTTTCTGGCATTGGAGCGCATTGCTTTGTGCTTTCTAGTTCCTCTAAATGTCTCCATTGTGTTACTAACAGTCTCATTCTATGCAAAAACAATGAGATTTTTTTTGTCCTGATGCTCTGTTTTCAGCTGGTCTTTGAAATTAGATGTTACTGCTCATATAGATATCACGATGATGGTGATAACAGCTAACATTGATTGAGCACATACCTGCCCGGGACAGTTATAAGCCCTTGATGCATATTGACTCATTATATTCTCATAACGTGTAGGTTGTATTATTAACCCCATTTTGCAGAAGGGGAAACTGAGGCTTCGAGAGGTTAAGTAACTGATTCATGATGATATAGCTCCTTTTTTCTTTGTTCTAGGTACTACCAGCTGCTTTCTATAAGTAATCTCTTGTACCTCTCTCAATATGCTCATGTTCTTGTAGTCTCCATTTTATAGATTTGGAAGCTGAGGTTTTATGAATTTAAGTAGGATGCCATAAATCACACACTGAGTTTGGAAGACAGATTTGAACTCCAGTAGCCCGGTTCTGGAGCTCATCCTCCTTGTGGCTACCCACTACTCCCTTTGTCATATAAGAAATGGCTTCCATGATTCACGTGGTGCTGCTTTGTTGCGTTATGCCCTGATGATGCCGCAGGAAGCTATAGGTTGCATTGGAAGTTAGTAGTCTGGCCTGGGGACCAGACACATCTTGGTGGGGATTCCAGCTCTGCCACGCCCCCGACCCGCAAGTGATCTCAGGCAAATCATTTACTTTCTCTGACTTTCAGGCATAAATTCTGAGAAAAGGAGATAATACAAAGGTCATTATGAAAGTTAGAGATAATCTATGTAAAATGGTACCTAGACACGCAACATGATTATTACGAGCTCAGATAAAATTGTTTCGGGCTTTCTTGGTGGCGCAGTGGTTGAGAGTCTGCCTGCCGATGCAGGGGACACGGGTTCGTGCCCCGGTCCGGGAAGATCCCACATGCCGCAGAGCGGCTGGGCCTGTGAGCCGTGGCCGCTGAGCCTGCACGTCCAGAGCCTGTGCTCCGCAACGGGAGAGGCCACAACAGTGAGAGGCCCGCGTACCGGGAAAAAAAAAAAAAAGAAAAAAAATTGTTTCAAGAGTCAGTCCTGAATTCAAATATTGGCTCTGGTATGAATGGTGTTGGGGACATTGAAAGGTTATTTACATTCTCAAGTCTCAGTCTTCCCCTCTTTAAAATGTGAATAACAGTAAAAACCAGTACAATAGTAAAAACATCACAGGATTCTATGAGGTACCGTATGATTACGCACCGGGATATAATAGCGTTCAGTCAAGAGTAGCTATTAGTGTAATTATGAACACATTAGTTGAATCTGAGCACAACAGAACCACTGAATTCAAGTTAATGGAAAGTTCTCTGAAGAGAAGAAATAACAGTGATTTACAGCTTCTGTTCTTCCCCCTGTACCGTTCTATTGATGGAGGGGGCTGTATGTTGTGATTAATTAAAATCAATACCTTCAAGCAGATACAGTGATGCTTTTTATGAAAGAGGAGACAGCAGGACTGTGGCCTGCTCGAAAGGGGTGTGACTCTTTCCATGACACTTTGAGGAGCTCACACTTCCTCTTGGGTTGCAGAAATAACTCATGTATCAACAGAACATAAGTAGATAAATTGAGGGCATGGTCAGTTTCGTGTTGAGGGCTCTGATCACTCATAACAGTGGCTGGACATTTTTGAGAAATGCATAATTATCTTGGTATTTCACCATTTTCTCATGCTTACCAAAAAAAAAGCCAGCTTTGCTTTGTCAGCTTCCTGTGCAGCTAAGAGTGGCCATGTGACATGTCTGGTCACCGGAGGTTTGCGGTGGGCGTCTGCGGAAGCTTTTATTTTTCTCGTGGAAGGGGGCACCTGCAGGTGGCGCTATCTGTCCTTCTCCTGCCCCTTTTCCTCATCTTTTATGGCGTCCATGGTGGGGCAGTAGCCACTGATTGACAACCACATGGGACATTGGCTCTGACATCATAGAGCAGCTGAACCAGTGACAGGACAGGCTACCTCTGAAGTCACATTGTGTGAGAATATTAATCCCTTATTCATTTATACCCTGGCAATTAGGATTTCTGTTATTGGCAACCAAAAGCATTTCTAACTGAAATAAACTAAAAAGGTATTGCAAAATTTTATTCCATATATAGAAGTGCTGTGTGTGTGTGCGTGTGAGATATGGGATGTTAGCTTTTCCATATATACTACTTATTAGATTCGGGGTTAGGTATGAGGACATATTATCATGTAACTATTTATCTTGTCTTTCCTTTTATTTTCATCTTTTCATTTTCTTCCAAAAGCTCATTTGCCATTTTCAAACAGAGAAAGGTATATTATGAAAAGCACAAAGTTCACTTCTTACTTTCGAAATCCTCCATCTTTGCTTGCATTCCTTGGCCCATTGGCTACCTGTGACCAGAGGAATCTTTTCCAAGCTGACATCTGACACAGGGATCAAAACAGAGTTTTGAAACAGCTTTAATAAATTTCAGGTGGCAAGTTTTTGCTGAAAAATTCCAGTTATCAAGAGACATTGGTATTTCTCCAGGAAGAAAAACACCATGACCAAGGTTCCAACTCTCTTACAGAGAATTTGGAGAGAACAATGAGATCAAAGTGGGGCAGATTCATGTGTGGGAAGGAAAAGTTCAACACTGATGGTATTTGGTGCTTTTCCACTTAAGTTAACCCTTTAATGGCAGAAGAGACTATACATATACCCCTGAATGGTGCATCATATAATTTCCTTGAAGCCTTATACTTTATCTTATAGATCCATGTAAAATTTTCATTGTTTCCCATCAGATACCCATGTTGGTTTATATAACATAACGGGGCTCCCGCGCCGATCACTGACCCAAATTAATGATGCAGAGAGATGTCCATGTTTACCTTATTGGGTTGTGTATTATCTGGCTTCCAATTTGAGAAGACTGGGAACCATTCTGTAGCCAGAATGCGAGTACCCAGGGACAAGTTTAATCAATTTCAACTTGAAAAGCTTCTTCCAGGTGAGAAGTATCATTCACACATATGATCCCATTTTGATCTCTATAGAAACCCATAGCCGTCCTTCGCATAAATGTAGTTTGATTTTTGTGGACACCATTAGTGAGAAAACTGAGTCTCATTTCAGAGTCAGGGCTCGGATCTTGGATCATCAGTTGTCCATCCTTAAGCGCTTATACTGCAACAGGCTGCTTCTCATCCGTTAGTGAGCATCGTTGATAGGATGGACCCTGGGACGGTCCCAGAGGTGACCTTGCCCCTCTCCATCATCCTATAGAACGGCTTTCCATGTTAATTGCCCCAAATAGTAGTTCCCAGGAGTTGAACATTTGCTTTTCACGTATGTGGCCACATTTTGACATTCACAATAAACATGAAAGGTGGGTTTGCTAGCATCCTATTTTGAGAGACGTTGGAACCTAGGCTCAGAGTATGTGGGGAATTTGCCTAACACCACACTGCCGGGAAGTGGACATGGGGGAACTGAGCTGTGGTTTTCTTGTACCCAAACTCTTAGCTAATCACTCCGCAGTTTTCTAGCTGCCAGGGCAAACCAAGCTCCCACCTCCTCCACCTCTGGCTCTCATGTTCCCCATTGTCTGGCCCTGTCACCTGCTTTATCCTGTAGGTGATTGCAGAGCTACTCAGAATCACTAGTAATTGAATTAAAGTGATGTGCGGTTGTCTGCCCAATGCGTTTAGTTCATCACTTCTTTACCTGTAAATAAATTATGAGGAAAGTGGAGAATTATGAGGTGGGGGGACTCTTCAAAAAAGCCAGGGGGGAAAATATCCAGAGTGAAATAATTATCTATTTGCTGCTTCTGGTCCACAGACTTGCCAGCTTTTATACATATATGTATATATATGATTATGGAAGATGAAAAGGAAACACTGACTTCAGCTTTTAAGAGCGATGTAAGCAATTTTACATTGCACTTACTCCCCAGGGGTGGTGCGAAAATGTTTCTAGTAAATTAAAGTATAATAAAAACACTGGCAACACGGCAACGTTTATATTAATTTCTTAATTTTTCGCAGACAATTATAAATCTCGTGGGGGATGAGGCAAGGTCTGTGGGTTTCCAGGAGAACAGTGTCACATTCATAGGCATGGAGGTCTGGTCCTCTGCTGAGAGGTGTGTGTGCGTGATATAGGCTGTGTGGATACTGTGAGATGCAGGTTCTGCTCCTGGGTGAAGGCTGGTGGTGCCCAGTGGACCAAGACATCAGGCTGGGAGGTCCAGCTGTGCTGCTAAGTATTAGACACGTCGTCTAATCCTTGAATGGCAGTATGATGTCATGGGTATCTCCACTACATCCGTGCATGCCGTTTGACTGCCTGGGTTTAAAATCCTGACTCCTCCTTTACCTGGAGAAATTTGGTGAGCTCCTTCCTCTGTAAAATGGAACTTACAATGGTATTTATGTCGCATGCAAGGTGTGTGAAAAAGCCTGGGTGCTCCTGGCACCGCCCAGCCATCAAACCGACCTGGGAGCATCTCCTCCCAGACTTCCAATCAGGCAAACCACAAATATCCTTATGGATGAAGCCGCCGTTAGCCAGGTTTTGTGACTTACATCCTAAAGCATCCCCACTCTTAGTCGCCACTAAGTTAGAGTGATGTAGCACTTCAGTGAATTCTAGATTCGCTGAATCCTGGGATATTCATGCCGGACAGAATCTTAGGTCTTGCCACTACATTTTCTAGATAACTTCTTCTTCCTCATCTGTAAATACTTTTTGAGAAAAGTGGAAATTGGAGGAGGGAAATCTTGAAAAACCTATGGGAAAATATGCAGAGTGATATAATCATTTATTTTCTGGGCAGAGCTGGACAAATCCCAGTGAATTTTCTTTGGTTTGTTCTTTTCTAGACTCAGGCACTTTCCAGGCACCGGATTAGGATAGGTTATTGCTAAAATCTTTTGTTAGGCACAGATTCTAATTCCATTTCTCACCTCTGCACCTCCATGTGGTCTCAAGCACATAATTCTTTACTATTTTAATTGTATTTGTTTTCTCTGGCTTCTCTTCCAGGCTGCGTGCTACTTGTGAATAGGAGGTATAGCTTCTTATTTTATGTTTGTACGTCTGGCACATAGTGAACACTCAATTAGAGATGAATGAATGGATCAAAGAATGAGCTAGTGTGTGTTGCTGAAATGTTAATTCCATGGTAGGTTAATAGATGCTACACACACACACACATACACAGTTCCATGGTTTAAAAAAAAAAAGTGGGATACATTGGATGAAAAAGATGAAACCGATTTCTTTTTGCAGGACTTCTTAGTACCTTTAATATGCCATCAATATGAATCACAAATCTCTAGGAGAATGGTACAGAATGAAGCAGCTTCCAAACTCACTGTACCAAAGAAGTCTTCTTTAAAGAATGTCTTGCAGGAACTCAATTTGAAGGATATGCTTATTTCTATATTTTTATTTTACTTTTTTTCGGAAAATTTGCAACCTTTTTCTAACTTTTTATTCTGAAAAATTCTAACCTCGTGGAAAAGTGCAAGACTGTTACAATAAAGCCTGTATATCCCTACCAGAATCACCAATTTTTAACATTTTACCATATGTGCTTATTCTGTCCCTCCTTCCCTCCCTCTCTCTCTCTTCAAATTCTTTTTGGGCATCTTTTCCTAACAATAAGGAGGATATGCTCTGGATGCCACTGGGATGTACTTGTGTGCCTGCCTTTAAGAAAATAACTGAACACGCCTTAGGGCAGATGCCTGTATGTTTCACATGTTTTTGTTGATGATTTATTAAATCCCATCCCAGCAGAATCATAGAATCTCAAGGTGTGGAAGGACCTGAAAAGGCATCCAATCCAAGCCCTGCTCACCTACCCACCCCTTCTGCATTCCATACCCATATTGTATGCCTTTGGATGCCACTTCTTTTTTCCAGGGCTGGTGAGTCAGTTCTAAGTGGTATGAAACTTGCAAATGAAGCCTTATGGAGATTCTGCCCTCTTCCTGGGCACCATCCAAGTGGTCTATTAGCTGCTTCCATTTATCAAAATCTCCTGTGGGTGTAGGAAGCCTAATAATAGGAGCTCAAGAAAAGAACAGCATTTTGATAGAGGACTGAAGTGTTTTGCCAACTCTTGATTACCTGTGATAACAAGAATGAGAACCTTGGCCCCAGTTGCCCACAGATTCATTGAATCATGAACTATCCATGCTGGAAAGAATCTTAGGGCTCATCTGATACAGCCCCTGCATTTTTCAGACAAGGAAACACAGAACAAGAGAGAGTGAAACAGTTGCTTAAAATCTTATGGCTGCCATGGTTTCTGATTTTAGGCCAGATTATTTCCCAAGCCACCAAGCCGATCTCAGAACATTCACAGACAACTTTTAAGACAGACACACATACACAGGCACACACACATAGGCACACAGGGACACATGTGCACAGACTTATATGCAACCTCATTCATGGATGGAGTTTCTGTTTCCTCCAGGTACTACTCATGATTGGAGGCTACATGACCTCTTGTTTGCAATATAGAAATGTGAACTTGGTAATAGAAACTCCTCCAAATACATGAACATACTTTACTCAGCAGCTTAGCCTCTCTTGCAGCTAACAGAAGGAAGCAGGATAAAGGTGAACATCGTAAGGCTGCTGGGATGACTGTGTGGTCAGTGAAGTAACAGAAGAAATATAGAAATTCAGCTTTACTGAGAGGGTAGCTCACAGCAGTCACATTTTGTCCTTATTCAAGCCAGAACCAAAGTGTTTATTATGGCTAGAAAGGGACCCCAAAGGAAATTTGAGTTGACTGAGTGCCAGCTATACACTCTGGTACATATATTATCTTATTTAATCCTCATAATAGCCATATGACTGGTAAAAAAAAAAATAGGTATGGAAAGACTATTACTTACTCCAAATCACACATCCAGTAAATGGTGAAACCAAGAATTAAATGTGTCCAGAGTTTTTTTTTTTTTTCCCTTTGGTTACAGTCTCCTGGTTGCTGTTAGAGCAGTAAGAACATAGTATCCAAGGAAGAAAACAAATTTCAAACAAAAACACCCCAAAGAGTTCATGTTGTCCTAACAGGAATTATCCTCCTAAATTTGGGGAAATAAACTTACATTTTCCTGTTTGTTTCTTTGGTGAGAGGACTCTCTCTTCTCCTCAAAGCCCTATAAACCAATGTTGTCCAATCGGATTTTCTGTGATGATGGAAATGTTCTATAATCTTGCTGTCTAATATGGTAGCTATTGGGTAAGTATGATATACACACAGGATTTCAGAGTCTTTGTAGAATGAAAGAGGGTAAAATAACTCATTGACATTTTAAGAAAAACTGATCTCATGTTGAAATGATAACATATTTGGATACATTTAATAGGTTTTAAAATTAGTTTTACTTTTTTTTTCTTCTTGAATGTGGCTACTAGAAAATTTAGAATTGCATATGTTGTTTGTATGGTATTTCTATTGGCATCATAGATCTAGGTAGTTTGTCTATGAATATGTGTATATATTTACAATTATATTTTTCTATGTATGTATCTATCATCTATCTGTTGAAGGCCATTTTATTTTTAAAAGAAACAATATCATATAGTATATAATGGTTTACAATTCGTTATCATTTAACAGTGTAATTAGGATTTTTCCCCCCACATTGGTACATATAAATCAAAATCGTTCTCTTTAATTACTATATAGCAGTGCTTAAACTGATTTATGAGTTGCTCATCCATTTATACAAAGTGCATGCATGGGTGGATATAAAGTATAGGAAGAGGGACTTCCCTGGTGGCACAGCGGTTAAGAATCCACCTGCCAACGCAGGGGACACGGGTTCGATACCTGGTCCAGGAAGATCCCACATGCCGTGGAGCATCTAAGCCCATGAGCCACAACTACTGAGCCCGAGGGCCTAGAGCCCGAGTGCCTAGAACCTGTGCTCCGCAACAAGAGAGGCCACCGCAATGAGAAGCCCGTGCATCGCAACGAAGAGTAGCCCCCACCTGCCACAACTAGAGAAAAGCCCGGGCACAGCAACAAAGACCCAACACAGCCAAAAATAATTAATTATTTTAAAAAAAAAGTATAGGAAGAAAAGCAGGTGCAGTTCTGGAGAATACAACCTTTTAAGAGGTGGGCAGAAGTGAGCCCTGCACACTGGTTTGAGAACAAAGGGACAGAGTGACAGGACCTACCAGGACAGAGGTACTGATGAAAACCAAGCGATAGAAAGGCCAATGGGAATTGGTCAAATAAGAGACCTTCTGGAAACTAGCCTCTAGATTTAGTAACTAAAGAGGTGACTGCTCATCCAGGAAGTGAGCAGAAGGGCATCTGAAATAACATGGGCTGAGGATTAAATAGAAGTGAGGCAACAGAAGCTATGAATATAGACTTACTTCTCTTTCTAGAATCCTATAGAATCTTAATATAACCTTAGGTTGTTGAGGCAGAAAATGAAATTTAAGCCAGAAAGTTTAATAAAAGATCGAATTGACCATAAAAATGTTTACATTTTTTTAAATGTAATGTTTAAAAATGCACTATAAAGGAAACAAAAAGACAAAAGGCACACTGGGAAAATGTTTGCAATCCATGTAGAATACAGTTGTTTATTTCTCCTAAATTAGAATTTAAACTTCAGGAGGGCAGAGACCATATGCTTTCGGCTCAACGTGTATCCCTAATGACTAACAAACTGTCTGGCATAGAGTGGGCATTCCACAAACATTTATTGAATAAATGAATCATATTGAAACTCTCGATTTTGGATTCCCTGGCCTTGCCTTTTCATTATTCTGATGGTAAATTTATAGAAAGGGCACATTCTGTCCCATAAGCATTGTCCAGGCTCACCACGTCAAAATACCATCATGTGGTAGTGGGTGTGACCTTGGACAAGTTAGTGAAGACTAGTGATCTTCTGTTTCCATCTTGGGATAATTCCAGTCCAACCTACGTGGAAAGAGCCAGGAAAAAATATGTACCAAAGAGCCTTGAAAATGGAAAGTCACGGTGTACCTACTTGGAATGATTTTTGATAAAATAAGGCTCTCATTTTCCATGGAGTATGGCTAGGTTGAGAAAGGCGGTTCTCCCAATTTATTGTGAATGAGAGTCACTGAGGTGCTCATAAGTTGCCTCTTCCAAGGCTGTGTGCCCAGATATTCTAATGCCTTAGACCTAGGGTGGGCTTTGGCCCTGTGTATTTCTTCAGTTTAATTCGGTAAACGTTTACGAAGGTACATGCACCTGCAAGTGCAGACACTGGACAGGATGCTACGGATACATCATTGGGCAAGATACCCTCTGTACCTTGGGAAGCTCAGAGGGAATTATTGGCACAGTAATTAGCACAAATACATGGACATCTCTAACTGTAAAATTAGCCCGTCAGCTGATCGTCCTGATCTGCCCATTTCTCAAACATTAATGGGCATAAAAATCACTGGGGGATTTTGGTCCAAATTCGGTGTCTTAGGGTCCACTCACAGAGTTTCTGATTCAATCAATAGGGTGGGGATCCCAGAACCTGTGTTGTTAACAGAACTCCCAGGGTTTTGAATGCTGGGCCTCCATCCACCACCCCTTGATAACTACTGGCAGAGAGCAAAACTTAACTCTCAAAAACATCAGCACTTATCTTCTCTGCGGTTCAGAATTTCACCCATTCCTCAGGGGAAACAGGTGTGTTTGCCTTTTCTTCTCCACTCCATAGGAAGCTGAGGTTGATCCCGAGGTAGTTTCTTACCATCTCTTCAAAAGTCAGCCGTGGCATTTCTCTGTGGTGGTAAATGCAAAGAAAGAACTGCCGTAAAGACTACGAAAGAGGGCAGTTAAGGATAAAAGCTACATAGTGTGAACCATATGCTCTTGGAGCTGCAGAAGGGCTCCAGAAACCAGCTAATGATTTTGCAGACGAGGCGGCGGGTCCAGTGAGGTCTCCTGAACGACCGGGGTCCACACAGGCAGCCGGCCCCGAGGCCGGTTTTCCTGACTCTCTTGTATCTGGGTTTCATTGTGTATCCTGTCATGACTGATGACCATTGACCAGAAAGCCTGTTTCCTTCTCTTTCAAACAGAAAAGAAACGTTTCTGATATCTCATCAAAGAGTCATTGCCCATTGCCCATTGCCCAAGCAGGGTGTAGTTAATGAGAAAATTATGTGATTTTTTTTTTTTTTTTGGGTAAATCACAGAATCCTGCTTCCTCAATTACTTCTTTTCTTTCTTTCTTTTTTAAATTTTTAGTGGTGTACAGTTGACTTACAATGTTGTGTTAGTTCCTGCTGTACAGCAAAGTGAATCTGTTATACATGTACATATATCCACGCATTTTTAGATTCTTTTCCCATATGGGTCATTAAAGTGTATTGAGTAGAGTTCCCTGTGCTATACACTACTTCTTTTCTTCAAATGCAAAGCTGAGAACCTGACACTGGGAGTGTTTCTTGTCTGAATTTCTGATGGATTTTAATTTTGCAGCTGTCATCTGGCCCTCATGGTTATTCCCTGATTTCCTTTGTTAGTCCACTGCGTTCATCTTTGGTTCTACTGTAGGGTCCATCGACGGACTGAACTGTAGCTTCAGTTTTCCTTTCTTTGTCTCACTTGTCAAATAAAATTATTGGAGGCTGAGTGGTATTGAAGCCTGAAAGATGTCTGGTGGCCTGTCAGGAAGGTGCTGGAATTACAGACCACAGTGATACACACTTTCCTGGGAGTCATGTCTTTTTTTCAAAGGATCCTTCTGAGAATCCAGACTTCCAAGTTCACAAAAATAACACATTTGTACTATGATAAAGTGGTGAATAGGGCAAACCTTCACTTAGTGCCTCTCCATAATGAATGCATTTCCTCTTGTTTGTTGGGAATTCCTCCAGCCTTTTCTTAAATATATTGAAAATCAAGGGATCAACCAGGGAGTGGGGTGGGTGAGGAGTGGAAGAAGGGATCACACTGCATGGAAGAAACAGACTCTGCCACTGGGAAACCTGGTAAAGGTCTTTTCCTCCTTGTAATTTTATTCTCGACCGCGAGCCACATGAGCTCAGGAATATATGGAAAGATTTAAGTTTAATTGTTAAAATTCTGCTCAGCCAGGCCACATCTTCCCCACGATTTGCACTCTTTAGCATTTGTGTGCATTAGGTAATATATTCAGTGTTTCTCGCTGCAATCCAATTTGTGTGTGTTTGGCAGTAACCCAGTTCCACGGGCAAGGGTGTGGGGGGCAGGGAGACCATAAATCTGTCAGGGTAGAGCACGGAGGCGATATTGCTGTGTTTGATGGTGTGCTTGCGTGAACACTCCAAAAAATGCTGGTGAAGCGATCCCACCTCTTTCCCGAAAGCCTCTCAGGGACAAAATTAATGTATCTCATATTGTATTGATTGGAGCCAATAAGTGCCTAAATGATTTGCTGGAAGGCAGAGAGATTATGCAGGGAAGAGGGGAGACCCGCAGCTTGCAAAGAAGTATGTGGCTTAATTACTGGCTGAATTTCGACAATCCACCCCCTCCCTCAGGAATTTAACAAATAGACCTAAGTGCACTTTCGCTTTTCTTGACATCTGTTGAAATGGTATCTGCTCGCCATGAGGGGAGTCTGGGAATTGGGCTTGGGGTATTGGTGAGATCAGTGAGCCACAGGAAGTTCCTTTCCAGACTGCAAAATTAGAAGGTGGAAAATACCGCATTCGCACTTTAGGTTAAGCTATGGAGAGCAGAGCTTTATGGAATAGAATTCTGCCCCCAGTTTAATGAAGCCGTCTCCATCTTAAATGCAGGGTTAGACATATGTGTCTGTATTCCAGTGCGCTTAAAAGCCCTGGTGCTGGCCCACACACAGCACTGAACTTGAAAACTGGATGGTGGATGGGTGAATGCTTTATGCACCTGATTTTGAAAACCACTCCTAGTTACCTCCCTTTAATTGCACGGTATGAATTGTTAGGAAATTCTCTTATCTTTTAGGTAAACAATAGAAGACTGCTTTTCCTTTCTTTTTTTTAAATGGAAAAAAAAAGAGAAGCCAAAACCCAACTAAAATTTGATGTCGACCCCAGCACAAGGAAGACCAATGTTGTGAATCTGCTAGTGTTTGATGATTACATCAATAATTCAAAGAAAATACCGTCCACTTAATCTCCTTTACGCCTCTCCACTAGAAAGGATCCTGGTTTTATTCGGAAAGTCCTAAAGCTATCATTTTCCTCAGTTCTTTCTGAAATATGTATTTATTTTTTATGCTTGAAATATTTATATATGTTATGGGCCAAATCACATGGAAACCATTTGCTTTCAGAGATCTGATAATCCATTTTACATGGTAGACACAAGACGAGATGTTATCAATAGAAAATTCCATAGTCAACTTGGGAATCTCTTTATCAGTCCATGTCCCTGATTGGGAATTTGATACTTCCTTTGTTAGTTTGTGTATATTGGCCATTCTTTAAAAAAAATACATGTATAAATATATACATATACGTGTGTGTGTATATATATATATATATATATACACACACACACACACACACACATACACATAAATGTCACATATATGGTATCACATAATTGTGACTAAAACTTCCCTTGACTAAGTGGAGAATTAAAATTTCAGAACAACCATAGTCTGTTATCTGACTTCTGTGATGTAGACTAATATCTCAATTCACTGTTATGGTCATTTCTCCTACAGTGTGGCTTTTCCCAACAGGAAATGGATATAATGTGCTCAATTAATTAGAGGATATAATTTGCATTAGTTAAACCTATATTGATTGCAAAGTGATTGTGATCTAAAAGTAGTCCCGTGTGTGTGAATGTGTTATGTGTGTGTCTGTATGTGTGTCTGTGTGTCTGTATGTGTGTGTATGTGCGCCTGTGTGTGTATCTGTATGTGTGTCTCTGTGTATGTATGTGTATATGCATGTGTGTCTGTGTATGTCTGTGTGTGTGTGTGCCTGTGTATATGTATGTGTGTGTGTGTGTGTGTGTGTGTGTGTGTGTTGGAGGTGGTGGTTCTATTCTTGGATATGGCAGATTTTGGAAGGAGTTTTGTACTTATGACTGTGATGTGTGATAAGCCTGATAAGGTTGTTCAAAAATTCCCAAGCAAATAATCTTGCTGGTGGAGACAGAAGAGGTAGGTTTGCAGTAAAAGCTAGACATGCTCACACTTTAGACTGGGTCAGGTTTTATAACTCAATGCATAACTGTCTGCTTTTCCCCATCCTCCTGTGTGTGAACCTCCAACCTATTAGAATGCATATATAGGAAAAATAACCTAGTTTCTGTGGCTCTGGAACTTTCTAGCCCCTATCCACTTTTTCCCACTGGAACTATATTTATAGCATAAAAATCTATATTCTGGACTTAAATTGGGTCCCTATGTTGATGGCCCTGGGGCATGTCGAAGGACCATCAAAGATGCAGGTGTATTCAATTAAATAGTTATAATGTCAAGGGCACTTTATTGTATCCTAATTCTCTCAGCATTGGTCATGTAGGGTACATGGCAGCTTCTGATGAACCATAGTTCTTGATTTCCTGTGCACCCGGAATATTAGAAAGTTTGATCCAACTGCCTGCTTTTCAATGAAAATAAACACAATGATCAGCATCTCTAGGTTAAAACAACATTGGAAAAATACTGGAATCTTTCCAGTTTTATATTAAGTCAGTTCTCTTTCTCTATGTATGTGTATGTGTGTAAATAGATAGATGTATAATATCTATACCTGTTAATCTGTCTATCTACCCACGCAGATTTGTTACCTAACAAACACTGATGTAGGGCTTACTCCAGGAAGCACTTACTATTGTAAGTGCTTTACAAATAATTAATCACCTAACAACCCTATGATGTAGGTACTATAGCCCCATTTTACTGATGGGGCCAGTGAGGCACAGAGAGGCAAGTTAACCTGTCTAAGGTCACAGAGCTTCTAAGTGGTAAGGCTAGGATTCAGTCTCAGGGGCCCATATCCCAGGACTTACAATAAAAAAAATAATGGTTTGCGGTTATCCAGCACTTTCTACATGTCCGATAGAGGGATTTAATTTTTCTCTCATTCAATCTTCACAACAAACTTATGAGTTGATTTTCATTATCATCCCTATTTTGCAGAGCCAGGCACAGAAGCTGAAAGAATAACACATCTTTGATCATAAAGTTCAAAGGTGATGGAGTTGCGCTTTACATCCAATTAGATTAGAAAGTTCTTGATATTTTGTAGTGAAAGCTTTGTACATATACATACATGCATGTATATCTATTTTCATATATACATGTATGTATAATAAGATGCCTGTGAGAACTGAAAAGGTAAGAAACACCTTTTGTTGTGTGGACTGTGTTTGGCTCTCAAACTCACACATCCGTAAAGAGGCATCTTTTCTTACTATTAGCTTAAACAAAGAATTATCTGAGCATTCCTGCCCGAAATTTGAAGGTGTTTGAAGAGATGGAAAGTTCTTTTGAATGCCACAGAGATTGGACCCAACTTCTCTTTCTAATATAAAAGAATGATCTTCAGCATATACATGTTTATATTTATTAAAAGAGCATATTTATGAATATCAAGGAGCATCAGCAAACCAATGACTAAAAGGTACAATTGGAGACAGTAGTTGAAAATATGCTGAACTTCTAAGAGAGAAATGGCTGCTTGATCAGAGATCAGTTATAAACCAAGAGCATTGCACCAGCAATAAACTTTAAGTTAATGCTCACAATTTTAATTTGTATCTTTTAATTGTTGAATTCTGAATTGCTTTCCAATCTCCCACAGAGTTTAATGTGTATGCAAATTATGCAGCCAAGAAATTCAAGATGCAAAAGATAGACTGCGTTTTGCAAACATACCATAATTATTGCTTAATTTTTAAAGGTTCTTTCTCTTTGTCAGGGTATTGTTCAATTCCTGAAACTGAACAGGAGACAACTTTTGGTTAATGATTAGTATAAATCTTGTGATGGAACTTAATTGAATGCTAACTTTGTTGTTCTCACAACTGCAAACTATTCAATTCCCTATTTCTCTGAGGTAGGGTTTCTTGCTCTCTTAGCACAAATAACTCGTCTGCTAATAATAGCAGGAAAGAATTATCAGAACATCCTTTTAATTGTCTGAAGGCTGTGCACTCTCATGCAAGCTGTTACAAAAAGGTAAAAACAACTCTTACATCTATTTTAATATTGTGTTTCTTATTAGTTCAAATTAGACTTATCAGTGATCAGCCCTAGCAAAATAAAGGAAAAAGATATCACTGAAAAAGAATGATGCTGTTCTGTTGTTAACCTTCAAGGTAGGAAATGCCTAGATTTAGGGTGAAAAAAATAGATAGATAGATAGATAGGGTTGGCCAAAAAGTTCGTTTGGGTTTTTCAATGACATATACGGAAAAACCCAAAGAAACTTTTTGGCCAAATCTATAGTATTTACTGTAAACTGGCAGCAGCTAAACCAACAGATTTGGTGGAGTAGTAGAGATTTATCTATTAACCATTTAATTTTCAAGTGTTTGTTGATTACCTACTGGACTCCAGGAACTGTCCTAGGTGTGGATATTCAGTGTTGAACAGTACTGACTAGTTGCTGTCATTGTGATCAAGTGTTTAAACATGAAACCAAGAAATAAATAAGAGGTTTTAGATGGTGATAACTGATTGGAAGGGGGAAAAGTAAAGTCAGTGAGATACAGTATGATTTGGAGTTGAGGGCAGTGGTGGTCAAGGAAGGCATCATGGCCGAGGTGATGTCAGAGCTCATGGTAAAGGACTGACCCTGGAAGAGTGAGAGACAGAAAGCTCCAGAAAGCGGGGGGACAATTGCAAAGGCCCAGGTGGGCAGAAGCTGAGTGTGTTGGAGAACCAGAAGAGGTTTAACTTAGGTTATGTTGTTATGATAGAATAATGACATTTCCTTTTAGTGTCTCAAAATGCCAACCCCCTTTCACAGTTTGGGTCATTTGCCCTCAGACTATTCCAATCATAAGGGACATTTGATGGGTGGATACAGGCTATTTGTACAGAAGACTTAACACATCAGGCTCTCTAGGGAAAGTAGGAAGGACATTTTAGTTATGGTCTCTGTTCTGGAACTGCTCCTGAGTTTTCCTCAAGATCCCCAGAAATCCTGAAGCTATGTTTTTTACTCCAAGTTCATCAGTGGACCAAACTGATTTGATGATACCTAAACTCACTCTTTTTTTTTTTTAATGGTGGTTTTAAATTCTTTTGATTATGAAAATTTTCAAATATAAACAAAAGTAGGGAGAATTGATATAATAGTATACATACTCATCACCAGCTTCAACAACTATTAACTCATGGCCAAGCTTGTTCCTTTCATATTTAACCTTTCTCCCTCTACCCCATGAATATTTTGAAGCCAATCCCGAACATTGTATTATTATACATAATTATATATGTGATACATATTATTATATTATTTGAATATGTGTATTCAAAAGATGCAGACTTTTTAGGAAAAGATATCATTATTAACATTATTACATATTAAAAATTAGCAATAATTCCTTAATAGAAACAACTATTCACACATCATATCATTTAAAATATTTATGCATGAGTATTAAAAAGGTGAGGACTCTTAAGGAAAAATAACAGATTGTATTGACATTATTTGGCCTTAAAAATTAGCATTATGGGCTTCCCTGGTGGCGCAGTGGTTGAGAGTCCGCCTGCCGATGCAGGGGACACGGGTTCGTGCCCCGGTCCAGGAAGATCCCACATGCCGCGGAGCGGCTGGGCCCGTGAGCCATGGCCGCTGAGCTTGCGCGTCCGGAGCCTGTGCTCCGCAACGGGAGAGGCCACAGCAGTGAGAGGCCCGCGAACCGCAAAAAAAAAAATTAACATTACTTCCTTAATATAGTCAAATATTCTATCGATGTTCCTTTACATGATTGTCATCCATATATTTAATTTTGCTTGTCGATCAAATGTTAAAGTAAGAGTGATACACAGTCATCCCTTGGTATCCGCGTGGGGCTGGTTCCAGGACCTCCCAGGGGTACCAAACTTTGGATGCCCATGTCCCTTCTATAAAATGGAGTAGTATGATGGTCCTCCATAGCCTCGGATTCTGCATCAGCAAAGATGAAGGACTGATTGTAGATCAAATTTAAATCAGTCCATATGTCTTTGGAGTCTCTTTTACTCTGTTGGTGCCCCCCCCCCCAAGTTGTTGTTGTTGTTTGAACCTTGCACTCTATTTGTGGAGGATATCAGATCCTTGTTATTGGAGGGCCTCCCCACATCTGGCTTTGCTCACTGCGTTCTCTATCCTCTGTTTTCTGCAACCTGGTGGTTAGATTCAGAAGTTTCATGAGATGTAGGTTCAGGTTTTTTTTTTTTTTTTTTTTAAGCAAAACCACATCATAAGTGTTACTGCGTACTTCCCTCAGGAAGCATGACCTGTCTGGCTGGCAGTCTTTTGGGGGATTTTTAGCCCCTACTGCCAACCATGGCCATCATTCCTCTCCATTTATTAAGTAGGATACTTCTACAGAGAGACAGCTCCTCTTGTGAATTTGTGTGAGTTTGTTTTTGCTTATCTTGAAGTACACTTCACCAAAGAAATATAGGATACATTGCATCTTTCTTTGTATTTTTCCACTTTTCAAATGACAGAGTTAGTTTGCTTGAGTGTTTCAGAGGTGACCAGTGATTTTTCTTAAGTTCCCTTCTGACGCCCTATTGTTGAGCCCCGGGAGCTTCTTCCAGCTGGTTTCTTCTTGTCTGAGCACAGACTGTTCTTGCTTTATGAGATGACAAGGTGTTCCCAGATCAACCTGTACATTTCCTGCCCCTGACCTGGACTCAGTCATTTTTTTTTTTTTTTTTTTTTTTATGGAAGCTCTCCAGAACCAGTAGTAGGTAGCTTAGTTTGGGAGAGTTAGTGAACATCTTTATTTATTTTTAATGTTTATCCAGCACCCATTTCACCTTCTAATAGGAGACTCCCTGTCTTTTGAGAAGAGCAGTTCTGTTTGGTTCTTGTGAACAGGGTTGAACATGTGGGGATATTCAGAGTGACTGAAAGCCCTGGGCATAACAGTTTATTCAGAGATGGGCTCACATTCCAGGTGGACCACTTAGAGTCCTCTGTGGGCCTTGGCTATTAAACTCTATGGAGAAATCATCCTTCCTCATGGGGTTGTTAGGCTGGTTATAGGTGAGTGAGTCTAATGTTGTGGTGGCCATCCTGCCCCCAATATACAGAGACACAATCTAAGAAACTGAGAAAGGAAAAATCTTGATGGCATCATTTGAGGCCCTGCATAGTACCTTATGTCGACTCTTATGATTAGATTGGGCTCTCCCCACCAAATCCAGAATAATCTCTCCATTTTTAGGTCCACAACCTTAATTATATAAGGAAAGTGCCGTTTGCTATGTAACTTATCATATTTATAGGTTCTGGGGATTAGAGCATTGGCATCTTTGGGGAGGGCATATTCTGCCAACTACACTAGCTAATCACTGTCCCATCCTCTAACCATCTTTTGATGGATTTAGACATCCTTTCAGTATATTAATACACTTATATTCTTTCTTGTTTGGAAGCTCTTCTTTTGAATGTGAATTTGCATAATTGCTGCACTCAAGTCTCTTGGCAATAGAGGGTAAATTCCCAAGAAGATCAGCTGATTTTTTTTTTTTTTTTACATAAAGTACTTAGGAATTATGAGGGCGGGGCGGGGCTGCTGCCACTGTAGCCCGGCTGTTCTTACAACAGCTCTTGTGCCTGTGCCTTGCTGATGCCTAGAGAAGCTTCAGAATTAGGAAGTATAAGAGTAGGAGGTGGAAAAACCTCCATGTGTTCTCAAGATCAAGATCTCTAGCCAGGGCCTCCTAATACAGTAGGTACCCAGAGAAGCATATGAAATGGCAGCAAATCTCAGGAAGGGTAGCAAAGGAACGAGTTATAACCCCGGGCTTCTGTGTCCCTTACTCAAATTAGCATTAGCTCCATTGAGCTAATAGCAAACTTGTCATCCAATTTTCAGCCACACCTGCCGCTGTCACACTTCCTTGTCTCAAGTGGAAGCGTTTCTTGAAAAGAATCCATCCGCTCCATCATGGGAAGAGCTGTTACCAGAGAAAAGGATTTGTTGGCAAACTCTGTTTCTTACCCTCTTTGCCTTGAGGACGATAGTTTTGGTGAGCAGGTATCTGTGGGTCTTACGTGGACACCATAAAGCTTTAGAAAGTAGAATTCGGTTAACAAAGTAATAATTCCAGCAATGGTCAGCTACGCCAATGAAATGTCATTCTAGTTATCGTTCTTTCTTCTTCTTATGTTTTAAATCCACACACGTGTCATTTGAAAACACTGCATAAAGGTGGCCCGATGGGGTCGGGAGCATCTTCAAATGAGGAAATCTCTTGCCCCCGTGACAAATCCACAGGCCTCGCAAGAAACTGCAGATCACTCACACACAGCCCAAAGAATACATTGACTGCAGCCCAGGCTCATGAGAAGACTGACCAATCCAGCAGACTTGCATTAATTGTAAAGTAGAAGGGATGGTGAGATCAGTGGTGGGAGTGAGGGTGCTGGAGAAGCAGCTCCACGTCGAGCTAATCCAATAATGGGGAAGCTGATGTATAGCATATTGGAATCCTACCGTCTGGGCACTTGTCACCATGAAAAATATCCCGCAATTATGGGGAAAAATTGAGCAGGCAGCAGTTGAGGCAACCTAATCAGCCTGATGCCACTGTAGTTGTCCTGATTAAGCACTAAGTCAAGTGGCACTCAGCTCGGTAACCTGCCTACAGTATGAAAAATAATCCCGGCGCTGACGTGAAAAGTTTGTATTTTAATCAAAGCCAATTATGAATATTACACTATTCCTGGGCTATTTTCATGTCGTTTAGCTGTGAACATGTTTAACAATTTATGAATGGGTCTTTTGCCATTGGCTACAAGGAAAAAGGGTCCAGTGCTATATTGGGAGGTAAGGTTTCCTGTGCTAAAAATCAATTAGACTTGATACAAGCTCAGAGAACTCTTAAGAAAAAAAAAAAAAAAAGAATGCATTCAAGAGGCCCTGGGAGAATTCAAATTTAGTTAACTTCTATAACGGTTTGCCTAAGGGCATCAACTCTATTCTTTGCTGAAATGCACGTGATCATTCCAGGAGGGCTGAGGCTTAATAAACTGTGGGTACTACAAGGCTTCCTTACACGCATGCGTCATTATTAAGTTCTGCAGTACATGTCCACTGACAGTCTAGGACTAAATGCTAAATTTTCCAGGACCCAGAGGAAAATGCTTTTCATGGGCCTTTGGAGAATGCAAAAGAAAGAACTCGCAAGTATTAGCATGGAGCCCACATTTCTGGTTGGACTTCCAATATAGATCCTTATCCTAGGACACTCCCCGCCCCCCATGAGAATCCTTGATTGTTACATGCATTTTCAGGAGAGAACCTGCATAAAGAGTTGACAGGCTCAGGGCTTCCCTGGTGGCGCAGTGGTTGAGAGTCCGCCGGCTGATGCAGGGGACACGGGTTCGTGCCCCGGTCCGGGAAGATCGCACATGCCGCGGAGCGGCTGGGCCCGTGAGCCATGGCCGCTGAGCCTGCGCGTCCAGAGCCTGTGCTCCACAATGGGAGAGGCCACAACAGTGAGAGGCCCGAGTACCGCAAAAAAAAAAAGTTCCTACTGAGGGCTGTTGAAAGAATTAAAAGAGGTAAGGTGTATTAAAAACTTAACCCAGTGTTTTGCCCATAGTATATGTGCAAGTAACAAAAGCCAGTCTCTCTCAGCTGGAAGTGATTTTGTCCGTCCCACCCCCGAGGACATGAGGCAATGGCTGGAGACATTTTTGAATGCTAGAACCGGGAGAGGGATGTTACTGGCCTCTAGTGGGTAGGGTTAAGTGAGGCTGCTAAACAGACAGCAATGCACAGGGCAGCCTCCCACAACAAAGAATTGTCTCTCTCAAAATGTCAATAGTGCCAAGATTAAGAAGCCCTGATGTAATCTATTATGGCAGCATCACTATTGATGTTCCTTGGAATTGGAGAGGAGGGACGATGATCTTAACAAATCCTATATTTCTATCCCCAACATTAAGGTTCTTTCTAAAAGAAGGAAGGGGAGGTTTCAGAGGACTGTGGAGGAAGTCAGGTAACAATTTTCACTCAGTAGAGTAAAAACAAATACATAAGGTAATTAAAGTGGCAGACGTGTTAGGATAGGAACTTTTGTACACAGAATAAATTAAAGAACTGTCCAAAGTTCTGAAACTTTGGCCAACAAACGTTCAAATTGGCAGGTAGACTGAAGTCTAGGTTGGACTACAGTCCTTGCAAAAATGCATCAAAAGGCTTTGGGAAATGTATTCTAGCTTCTATTCCCAGTCTTTTAAGGTGATGACATTGTATCTTGGGTAGGAGAGAATGGATAATAGGCTAAAGACTAAGTTATTTACCAAACTGCAAGCTTCATAAAAACAGGAATTGTCTTTATCATTTTTTTCTTGCAAGCCCCATGGTTAATTTTTTTGGGGGGGATAGACTTTTTAAAATTTTTATTTTTTGTGTGGTAAAACACTTAACATGAGATCTACCCTCTTAACAAATTAATTTTGTGAAGCGTACGATGCATAATTGTTGACTGTAGGTACAATATTGTACAGCAGATCTCCAGAACATATTCATTTTGCTTAACTGAAACTTTATTCCCATTCATTATTAACCCCCTATTTCCTCCTCCCCTTAGCCCCTGGTAACCATCATTTCACTCATTGATTCTATTAATTTGAAGGGTTTAGATATGTAAGTGGAATCATGCAATATTTGTCTTTTTGTGACTGGCTAAGCCAGTGAAATAATTTCACTTAGCAAATGTCCTCAAGGTTCATCCATGTTGACCCATATTGCAGAATATTGCAGAATTTCCATATTTTTTTAAGGATGAATAGTGTCCCATTGTATTTTTAAACCACATTTTGTTTGTGGTTTTGTATCTGCATTGGACAGCATAAACTTTGGGTCTGGGATAGATTAGGTAGTTAATGTTCTCTTTTTTTCTCTCCCCTTAACCACCATCAGTGGTCTGGATTTGTCATGGTGTTTGTAGTAGTAGTTGTATTATGCCACAGGTATTGAAAGGTTTTCAATATATTTTTAAGTATAATCTTCATAATCAGATGGTGTTGGCAAGACGTTATATCGTCATGGAAAAGGCCACCGAGGCTTTGAGTGAATCTGCGGTCTGGGATTGGAAACCAGGAATTCCGTACATTCCTCAGCTTGCTTTCCTAGGCTGTGGAGTGGATCTAGAGCACGGCTTCCCAGCCCTCGCTGGGCATCAGAATCACCTTACAGAGTTGGCAAAAATACAGAGACCTGAGTGCTATTCCAGACCCGTGGGATCAAAATGTCCTGGTACATAAGGCACGGAGCAGGAGGTTTTTGTAAACAACTTTTAGACAGAAGCTGGAAAGAGGAGCAGGCATTCTTCCCTTCCTGTATCAAACATCATCTTAATTTTCAGGACTGCTTTGGATAGAGGCTGTTTACATTATTCTGAGTTTCTGGCTAACTTAAGAGCCAATTAGACACCCATTTGCGATTCATCTCCTCTGTTAAAAGGTTCTTTTATGTAAACAAGGAAGGGTGATTGTTTGAAATTTTCTTTGATGATTGGAAATCTAGTATTTCATATCTCTATTCTATTCTATTCTGTTACATTGCATTACCAATAACTCATTTTAAAGCCATTTTTTTGTTGTTGTTTAGGGAGGGGAACAGATATATTATTCTGGAATGAGGAACTGTGGGATATCAAACTTGTCTGGTTTTAACTGTATCTGTAGAAGCAAGCAGCATGTTCCAGGGAAACATAAAAATCTATATGATGGGAAAGACCTAGTTAATCCATCATTCTCATTAGTTGGTGTAGTAGACAGCACCAGTGGTTATCCCCATGTAGACCGCACTTCCCAGACCCCCCACTGCAGTTAAGTGAGACCATGAGACTTGTTCTGGCCTTTGGGTTGTGGGCAGGAGTAACGTGTGTCACTTCTGAGACACACTCTCTTCTTCTGCTACAGTGAACCTGAAGCCCTGTGTTGAGATGCTGCCCTCTCCATCAGCCTGGGTCCTTGAGTAATCATGTGGAACTGAACCTGCCTCACCCCCAGGATATACCTTAGACATGTAGCATATGGGAGCAGTGACCTTCTGTATGAAGTCATACTCTGGTATGAACTAGCCTATAAACTTGAGTTTTAGAAAATGTCTGCCATGATATATACATGTATATACCATGATGGACTTGAATTCTACAGACTGGATTTAAGTCTGGGGTCACGTCTCACACCAGCTTTCAGACCTAACTAGGGTCACTTAGCTGCTTGGACAACAGATACAGCTGAAATTTTCTGAGCATGTCTGTGTGCTGGGTACCACGCACAGGGCTTTGCGGGCATCATCTCATCAAGTCCTTCCAGATATTCTTTCCCTTGAGTAAACACTTATCGCTTGGTGGGTGTAGGAATAGGCATGATACCGGAGACAAAACTAGAACGTGGAAGTGCTGGACTTGAACCAGATCTGATTGATGCTTATGACTGTATTTTGCTCACCTCTAAAATGGAGTTGATTAAAATATTGCCCTTCCTGGGCACTTTTAGGATTCGATGAGCAGCCTATGTGACAGGAGATCTGGATGCCGAGTAGATGAGGTGATTCATTATTTGGGTTCTGCCAGCACTTGTTGGAAAGAACTTGAGTGTTTTCTCTCAGGTTGTCACTGGAGCCTCATTTTCCAACCTTGAAATCCCCGACTTGTTTTCTTTTCTTTTTTTTTCAAGTGGTAAATGTTTCATCATTATTTTTGTCTCCTGTTGGAATTGACCCTCTCTCTCTCTCATGACATTTGGCTTCATCCTTCAGCCTTTTTCCTCTCTTTTTTTTATGGTTCCATGTTGCTGTGAGCAGAACTCATTTTTCAAAAGACAGATGGTGGCAACCCTGTTCTCTCTAAATAAAAAAGCAAAACAGCTGTTAAGGTGCAAACAGAGTTGCGGCCAGCAAATCGTGTCTGCTTCAAGTGTTGGCGAAGTTTCCCTTTAGGGAAGAGGAGCGATCTAAACAAAATGTGCGGTCTTGGCTGGGCTCTGCCGAGGCCCAAGTATAGAATGATGGCAAATAATGGAAATTTATAGCGTGCTATAGATCTAGCACCTTTCTATCTTGGCTGGTGCATATTTAAATGCAGTACTAACGGAGCTGAAATTTATTGCTCTCTAATAACGATAAAATGCCATCAGAGAATGAGATAAATCTTGGCCCCAAATCTTAGGATGCAGTGCACACACTCTCATGCACACACATGCTTGTAAAATACAGCCAGATACTGCTAACTCAGGAGTGTGAATTCAGAAGAAGCCAACGGAGCAGAGAAAGGAAAGGAAGTGTTTATAGACGACTGCAAATTGTTGTTTTCATGAGGCTGGGGTCAAGGTACATTGTGGCCTTGGGTTGAAATGAGTGTTGCTTTGTCTCACGGCTGATATATACTTGACCTTGGCGGGGAAAGCTTTTTCCTTTTCTATATGCTCCATAGCTGTCTCTTCACCTTTTCACAGCCCTGCGACAGGCTGACTTCCAAACAAATACTGATGAATTATAACCCTCTGGGAGAGGAACATTGTTGTTTTCTCCTTCTTTTTAAATGTGTTTTATTTATTTATTTATGATTTGGAGTCTCAGAGGCTTTGTAAGAAGAAAGTGAGGCAGGAAATAAATTTGCCAAGATGCCATGTTTGCAAACCTCCTGTGATGGGAGAATTAGGTGTGCACCCTGCCCCTCTTCAGGCACATTTCGCATTCAGAGAGTGAAATTTTTCCACGTGCCAATCAGGGGGTTGTCATTCCCATTTGAAGACAGGCCCTGCTAGCTCCTCCAGCCGGCCTGTGTGGGCACCCACCCATCTCTCTGAGCATCTAGGATTCATGGAATGAAGCCCACTTGCTTGGGAATCCACCTGAACCCTTGCTGAATTTCCATCCCTTGGTGGCTCTTGCCAAACCTGCAGCCACGTTGAGAAGGGAAGCTCTCTCTTACTGGCCCTCACTCTAGGTGTTTCCTCAGCTACCTTTTCTTGCAAGGGGATTTCTAATATTTCAGGTGAGATTTTTACCTTCCATGGAAGCTCTAAGTCTAGGATTGCTTTAAGTCAACCCCAGTAAGAGTGAGCCTCTCCTTTCTGGATGCGCCTTTGGGTGTAATTGTGTATATGTGTCTATGTTCATGTGTGTATGTATTTACATGTGTTGTCTTAACTGATCCTGTTTTGGAGATGTGGACAATGCTTCTAAATTAAAACGCACTCTTGTTCAGAACTGGAGGGACTGTTCCTGGTTTCCTAGGTTTTTTCAAATGTCTGTGTGTGTATGTGGAGGGGTGTGAGTATGGGTATGAAAAATAAGAGATGATGATACTTGATGAACTTGAAAATCACACCCATTCTCTTAGTGTAGAGGATTTCCTAGTACACGTGATGTTATTTTGTATAAAACTGTTGTCATAAACAGTCTCCCATGCCCTCATATGCATTACTTTTTCTTGTATGGAAGAGAGCTATGAAATAATGTAATTTGGTGCATTTACTTCATTTAGGTTTTGTTATGTTGTTATGGTTGCTATGTTGTTGCTTAAGGAAGAGGCGTAAGTTGGGGAAATGTTGATGCTTTGGATTAAAAGGGTCCTAAGTTTTTGTATGAAATGAATTCTTTGGAATAGGACCTTTTAACTGAGTTTCATGGACTTTTTGAAAGTGTATTGGTGGAAGTGGGAAGGGAGAGAGGGACAGAGAGAGAGAGAGGGCTCATGCTGTGTGTATTTTCCCCCCTGAGAGATTTCATAGCTTTTGTTAGGGTCTCAAAAGCATCCTTGTCTGCCACCCTGACCCCCAGTCCTCCTGATTCTGTGACATGTGCTCTGCATATTCAATCACTTTATAGTTGGAATTACATGATCAGAGCTGTGAGTCCAGGCTAACTCATTTCTGGGGAGGCCATGACGTTAGCCAGAGAGGAAGTGGATCTTATACAAAGAAGGGATGCTCAGGTCCAAATATCACATCCTTATGGGCTTTGCCCAGCAGGTGTAGCTCAGAAAAGGAAATTCCTATACGTTACTTCCCATCAATCCTGAACTACTGGAGTCTATTCAGCTGCCACCTCCACCTCGCAGTCTATGGTGCAGCAATACTGACCTTCTCTTGGCTGTTCCAAATAAGTCTTGTTGTCTCTCACCTCCCAGCCTTCGGACATTTTGTTCGCTCCGCCTGGAACAGTCTTCACTTTCCTCTGGCTGACACCTTCTCTTGTTTCTTTTCGCTGATGAAAGGCTACTTCCTCCAGGAAGCCCCCTATAATGCTTTCTAGACTATGTTAGATGAACCTTCAATATCTTCTTCTAGAATCACCACTTCTCCTGCCAGAGTATTTGTCACACACTGTCATTTCTCAGGCCAGGTGTAGGGTACACAGGAACTTGCTGTACTATTTTACAACTCTTCTGTAAATCTAGACATACACACACACACACACACACCCATATATGAATAAAAAGAAAAGGGAATGTGGGAGAATTTATCTGTGTTTTATCAAAGCAAACAGAAGATCAGAGATGTCCACCTAAAGAGTAAACAAGTAGAAAAGGAAATGTAATGGGATACAGCCCATGTGGTCACATTACAAAAGGAAGAGGCAGAGGAGGAAGAAAACATCCATCGTTCCCAAAACCATAGCTCTCTGAAATCTCCACCTTCTTAACTGCATTGTTACTGTTCTCCAATATCTACCACACTGCCTGGTTTTAGTGAGAGCTTAATATTCGTAGAAAAAATGTATGAACAAGTGCATGAATGGGTAGCAGAACCTTATTAGTTGGATGTCAGCTGAATGGCTCTTCTTTTGCAGCAGGTACTTCTTTGGCTCCCATCTTTCTTGGTTACCACCTGGGGCCCCTTGGTTTAGCTTTTACCTTGAATTTCACTCTAAAATATCTTTGGCTAAGGCCACAGAGGCCTGGCCACACCACGGATCTCTCCTCTTCACCTGCCAACCCTGGTAGGTGACCTTCCCAAAGGCCCATGCAGCTTGAGTGTCACCCACGTGGGGAGGAGGTGGTAGGAAGGAATGGTCCGTGATGAATGAAATGAAAAAGTGAATGAATATGATTAACAGACTTAAATGCTTCTCCTGCCTTGCCTTTTCTCCTGTACTCAGGTTCCTTTAGCATACTGGATTTTCCTTCTGGGGCTTAGAGCACCTAGAATCACAGAATCACAAAGCAAAACAAAAGAAAATGCCACTTTATCACACTTGGTTAATAACAAATGTCCACCGCAGTATGTCAGTTTTTTTGTTTTTTTTCCTATGGTGGGGGCTTGTGGATCAGACCATGGGTTGTCATATGAATGGATGATTGTTTTGATCAAGTGGTGCCACCTTGATAAAAATGATAAATATGGTAATAGCTACTATTTTAAAATACTTTGAACATGTCAGGCGTGTGCTAAGTGCATGTATATTGGTAATATAGTACATAGATATAATATAAAATGGCCATTTTAAATTGTATGGGTGCTACCCTTACATTATCCTTATTTTTAAAAAGCTGAAAACAAAAAAGAGGCTTAAAGGGAGCTAAGTATCACAACTTAAGTGAAGTCAGGTGGCTAGAAAGTGGCAAAATAGGATTCAAACTCAGATCTTTCAAATCCCAAAGCCGTGCTAAGAAGCCCTGCTGAGAATATGGTGCCCACAGCCTTCATCTCCGGAACAGCACTGTGATGTAGGAGAGAGCTCCCTGCGGCCTGGGCCATGCATGTGTGTGTTTGTTGCAGGGGCAAGAAGGAGGGCTCGTGGGTCAAAGGATGGAAGGAGGCAGCTGGTCCACAGCTCTCTCCCCTGCTGCTCTGCCAGGCAAGGGAAGGGCCTAGAGCACCTCTCCCAAACCCAAAAGGTCTCAGTGGCCAGGGGATCCCCAGGAGGCCCTGGGCCAGGAGCCCAGGGGAAGCTCTAGGCAGTGACAGAACTCCAGGCTGGCAGGGTCCCTTAAGGCACCAATGGGCATCCTTCCTGAAGGCTTGAATCAGCTGGTGGCAGTGCAAAGTGTTCTGTAGAAAACCAGGGATGCTTTCTGAGCGGTCTGGAGACCTTCCAGGACCCTGTGGCCGCATCTGAGTCTGATTCCTTCACTTTAAGGACATGTACATTGGTTATTTGCACAAGCTGGATTCAGTGTCCACCATAGTATTCACCAAGCCTCCTGTAAATAGTGAAAATAACATTCAAAAATTAGTAATAGTGTAGTGCCTTCGATTGATTGAGCAATTACTATGTTCCAGATATATATACAGGCAGAACTCGTTGCATTGCATTTTGCTTTATTGTGCTTCCAATTTTTTTTACAAACTGAAGGTCTGTGGCTGTCCTGTGTCGAGCAAGTCTGTCGGTGCCATTTTTCCAACAGCATTTGTCACTTCATGCTTGTGTGTCACGTTTTGGTAATTCTCACACTATTTCAAACTTCTTCATTATTAGTTATTTGTTCTGTGATCAATGACCTTTGATGTTTCTCCTATGACTTGCTGAAGACTCGGATGGCGGTGCACATTTATTAGCAATAAGGTATTTTAATATTGAGCATTACATTGTTTTTTAGACATAATGCTGTTAAACATTTAATAGAGGATAGCATAGGGTAAACATAACTTTTATAGGCACCAGGATACCAGAAAAATTCATGTGATGCACTTTATTGCAATATTGGCTTTATCATGGTGCTCTGAAATGAACCCGAAATTATCTCTGAAGTCTACCTGTATATGTATATGTGTATATATATATATATATATATATATATATAATTTTTCTAATTCTTGAAGGTATTTTTTATTATCCAAACGGAAGCTGGAGCAATGGAATAACTTGCTCAACGTCATATTCTTAGAAGTGGCAGAGACAGTTTTCAAACTCAGGTTTCCCTGACCCAGAGGATGTTTTGTCCCACCAGACCACCCCTCTCTCCTTGAGCTTATGAGGTTGAATTGAAATGTTATGCTTCTTTTTTTTCTACATAGCCCGGATGCCCGAGGAGGGCAGAAACTATGCCTCACTCATTATAACCCTAGAGAAGCCTCTGGTGGCAAATTCAACTAATATTTATTGGGCAACTGTTATGAGCCAGACACTCTGGTAGGTTCTGGATGTATGGGGCCCATGCCCCCATAGGGCTGACATGTAGCAGAGGAAAGCAGAAAAAAAAAAAAAAAAAAACCCACATAGTTAAGTAGGCAAAATGAGAAAAATGAGTACTCACTGAGTACTTACTATGTGCTGAGCACTTTCTTCATGCTCTTTGTATATGAGCTCATTTACTCTATGAGATGGTCCTGTTCTTATCCTCCCTATTCACACCCCAGGAAGGTAAAGGGCAGAGAAGGTGAGTGACTGGCCCCAGAGTGCACACAGCTAGGAAGCTGCAGAACTAGGGCTCAAACCCCACCTTCTGAATCTTGAGTCTCCACTCTTTGTCATGAAATAAACACAGCCAGGCCAGAGGCAAGATGGGCAGTGAAATGCTCTGGCAAGAGGGGGTATTTCATTTGAGGTGAGAAAAATAAGAAGGCATCCCATTCAAAAAAGAAAGGTAAAGGAACTCTGAGCAAAAAGACCAGCCTGTGCAAAGGCACTGAGGTAGGAAAGGCCTTGGTGAGTCCAAGAAACACACAGTGGGAAACTGCTGAAGGAAGGGCTTAATGGTCTTCAAGAAATGAATGAGATATTATTGGGCCACAGAAGGAAGACCTTTTGATGCTGAAGGAATGGAGATCTATTCTCTATCCCTCTTTCCATACATAATCTTTAGAAGATACTTCCCTCTTTCATGCCTTCTTTCACGGACATGTGTATATGAGGCAACCAAAATAGAAATAACGACCCTCAGAATGGACATCTCCCATTATGTCTTGCAACCCTTCTGACTAGATTATCTCCCTTTTCCTAGATCACAAATGGGTGTTACAAGCTCTACAATGACACTTGCAAATACAGTGCACACAACAGGCATCACTTATTGATCACTGTATTCTTTTCCACTTAGCTCTCAAATAGAGCCTCAGAATCCTTCTCAACACAGAACTGTAGGCTGCCAATTTTAATCATCCAGAGGTGAAATCTCTTATCCCTGTAGGTGTTTTCTGCTGGATCTAAGCCATAGCATTTGGAAAGGCAGTTGACAAAAAGGAAGACTCACTGTTTCTGATGCCCATGGAGGTGATATCTGTCACCATCCCAGGGGATGTCTTGATAGGGCAGCCACTTAAGTTTCTGTATCCTCATGATAATCATATCTTGGAAAAGGCTTTAGGAAGAGGATCATAAAACCAGGCATTTCCTAACAGTGGGCTATGGTGTGGCTTGCTAAGAATGTGCTTCTAATGCATTTTAATGATATGCTTTATAATATCTTATCAAAGGTTGTAAAAGCATCTAATAATCATTTAATAAATATTAATGAAGCATTTACAAATTGCACCTTAATTTACAACACTGGCTCTCGTATCCTGCCCCGGACATTAGCACATGGGGATATGATGGCTCCAACAGAGACTGCCATGGAGAGTCTAGTTCTGTGTCATTGTACCATCTTGGTACCATAAGTGATTTTTAAAAATAATAATTCTTGGAGTGCAGTTCAGTGCAATGAAGCTTGATACCCAAAGCAGTTTTAGCAATTATTATTCTGTTTGGGGAACATTGAAACATAATCTACCATGAATTTATAATCCATAGCTTCTCTCTCATGCATTTTTTAAAATAATAGGCAATAATTAGAGGCCCTCGTGCAAAAACTCCTAGACAAGTTGGCTAGTGCCTTGTCCCTCCCTTGTTGTTAAGCCTTTGAAGCAGTGGATTCAAGGTTGAGTTCAGAGTCGTGCCCTGCAATTTTCCCCTGGACCCTGCTGGCCTTCAGCCAAGCTGGTTTTCACATCTGAAGTCATACCTCACAGAAATCCAAAGCTCAAAGGACCCTTGGAAATTGCCCTGTCCACCTCCACGCTTTATAGAGGAGGAATCTGAGGCCCAGAGAGGGGATGGGACAGCCAGAAGCCCATCCTTTACAGTAAAGGAAGAGATGGGACTAAAGGAAGAGATGGGACCGGGTCCCAGAGCCTTAGATTTACAGTCGCATGTTTCCCAGGCCCGCAGCCAAGGAGAAGCGGCCTGCACTGGGGAGACTGGGAGGGAAGGTGGCGCCTCCTCCGAGGTCCCGGGGAGTGCTTGGCTCTAGCGGCAGCTTCTGTGCCTCTGCGTCCAGGGGCTCCTCCGTACTAGGAGGAGTTGGCCAGCAGATGGCGCTCCAGGGATTTGAACTGGAGCGACCACATCCTAAAGCGGCCCCAGGCCACGCTGGAGTTCACAGACCCTGCAACCAGAAGCTGTTTGAAGAGAGAGGATCCGTCCTGGCTGCAGGGACCTGTGGAGCCCTGAGCCCCTGTGGGGAGCCCCAGCCTTGCTTGGCAGAGAGAGCCAGGTCTAAGGTGAAACGCCACAGGCACCAGCGGACGCGAGCCCTGGGGCTTGGATCCGATTCCCTCTGTGCAGAGCAGGGAGCTTGTTATTTTCGCAGGACTCAGCCAAAGCTCAGGGTGCCAGCAAGATGCCCTCCCTCTGGGTCGGGTCTCCCTAAAACCCATCTTCTGGGGATCCTTGTAAGGAACCCGAAGACTCTCCTTTCGTGGGAGGCGCAAGGCCAGCGTTTAAGGCTGATGTTTCATCTTCCCCCTTCTTGACTCCCAGGCCTGTGAATTGCCGCCAGGCCATGTCTGATGTGTTGTAATTAGTACTTTAATTTGTGTGCCCATGACAAAACGATTTTACAAAGGAGTTTGCTTTACTTTTCAAAATTGCAGAATTAAATGACTAAAGGGCAGTTCGGGGCAGCCCTTATATGTCTGAATATGTCGACTCTCTTTTCCTGTTCTTTCCTCTTCCCAACACCTCCAGGAGACCTCAAATCTTCTCTCTCTCTGTCTCTGACTCTCTCTCTCTCACGCACACACACACCCTCGCAAACCTCTGTCCCTCTCCCTCTCCTTGAAGCTGTTGTGGCATTTATGCGTGGAGATGCAGAGAAGACAGAAAAGGATCTGTCTTCTCTGGATCCCCTGGGCTAGGGCAGGCTGACCCATCAAATAGAAATACTCGAACCTCTCAGGTAGAGTGGCCCTTTGTGCCTGTGGACTCTCTCCCTGCCCCTCTGTTCTCAGGCCCCCTCTTCCTGTTGCCAGAGGGCACCGTATTACCTTTAAATCAGGTTTAGAGAAAGTTGACACGTGGCAGCTGCTGTTCCAGATGTTACAATCTTCTAGTTGCGAGGGAAGGATTTGCCTAGGGCAACGTGTGCTTTGCCTGGTGGTACAGGGGCGGCCAGGTCAGCCGCTGGCCCTTCTCAGGCCTGGAGTGTGAGCCGCCCTGCCCCTGGATGGAGTGGGGCCGGAGGTCTAGTGGTCCTGCAGCCCCGGCCCATACCATGCTGTCCTCTCTGGGCAGCAGGACACTTGCTGAGCAAGCCCGAGGGTTGCTGGGACACTGACTCTCCAACTCCTCTCTCCTAAACAACTTTCGTAAGTATGTGTTCAATTAATAATCAAGGAAATGAATAGAGAGGATGAACCATCTCTCTGAATAAGTTAACTATGTCTATTTTGTTTTAAAAACTTTATATAATACTGTCTCTGTGCCAGGAACTGCTTTTTAGATATAAACTCATATATGCCCAATAGAAACCCAATAATAGACACCGTTGATATTCCTTTTTTTCAGATGCAGTACTAGAGGTGGAATTGGTTAAGTAACTTAACCAAGGTCAGGCAACGAGTAAGTGGAAAAGCCAGGTTTCAAACCCAAGCCGTCTGGCTCCAGAGTTTTTTCTCTAAATGTCTCCACTCAACTTCCTCTTATCCTTAGTTTTTTCGTCCTCTAACAAAGACTAATGTACTTAGATAAACCCAAGCAGAGATCAAGCATGCTAGAACTTAATGCCTGAAGCCCACCTTTCAGAATTTAGCTTTCAAAAGACATGGCAAAGCAGGTTTCCAGATGAAAAAAGAAATAGTGAAATTATTTGATTTTACCAGGAAAACGGATAGATCTCTTTCCCTTCACCTCTGTAACCTATAGACTGCATTTTGGTGTGTTAAAGATGCAGAAAAAGAAAAAAAGGGAAGGAAGGAAAAGAAGAGGGAAAGAGGGAGAGGAGATGAAGAAAGAAAGAAAGAGGGAGGGAGGGAGGGAAAGGAAGGAAGGAAGAGAGAGGAAGGAAGGAAGGAAGGAAGGAAGAAAGGACAAGCTTTATTTAATCTCCAGCACAGAAATGGTGTCCGCAGCCCTGACTTCTCATTTGCCTGTTGCTTGGCACAGTTTCACTGCCTAGAAGCCTGCAAAAATATTGGAAGTCAAGATCCAATATGATAATTGGCTTACAGGTTTGAAGAAGGATAGACAGACTTTTCCATTTCCAAGATTCATTAGTCCAGCTCTCCATCTAATAGACAGGGCTGGCTCTGCGTGTTAGCCCTTTTCTAATCAAATTGGCAAATGAGAAGTCAGTGCTGTCTGTGCTGTCTCTGGGTGGGAATGGACTGCTATAAAATTGCTCTGCCTCCGTGTAAGGCTGGAGTTGGATGCGGTGGAATTTTTCTCACTGATGCTTGATCATCTTAAGCTCTTCATTTAATCACAATAAGGGGCTCCCATCTTTTAGAAAATGCAACCAAACATCCTTGTGACTTCTATCTGTGAAAGACTCCCAAAGGATGTTTGCATGCTTTTGTGTTTCTTGGAAAATGTGAACCAACTGTGAAGTATCACAGGACTTGATCAACCTAGAAAATCTAAGAGGAGTGTGGGGCTTGGTGATGGGAATATGGAACACTTAGACTATCCCAAAGTTTGCAATTAACAAAGAAAGCTACACGGCAGAGGCTAATGAGAGAAGATTCGCTCCCCAATCGGATCTGAGTATGATCCCAGCTCTATGATTGCAGCTATGTGTTTATGGGAAAGTGTATAATCTAAGCCTCAATTTCCTCATCCATATGTTTAAATGACATCAGCAAGCCAGCTGTTTGGTAGTCCAACCTCCAAATGAACTTAACTAAGGGTTGCTAATAACGTCAGGGTAAAATAGAAAAATCTAAAATCTAAAAGCTGATCAAACAGAGGCAGAAAGAGATCACCAGGCTAACAGAGTCCGATAGAAGAATCTTAATGCATCACATAGGAAAAACAAAACTCTTCATTGGTTCATATCCTGTTTGTCATGAAAAATCCTCTTCATTCAGAACGGAGTCAACTTTGGTGGGGCGAGGGAGTTGGTATTGTTGAAACTATCTTAGGAGAGTGTTAGCTCTCAACAAACCTAAGTATTTTTATCGAGACTCATATGCAAAGACAATAGAATAACTTGGACACAAGATCAACAACTATCATTGCGAATGTGTGGCAAAAAGCAGAAGGGCATGAGATTGGAAATGAAGAAGTATCAGATATCATTGCAGTTTTCAGAACGGATGGAAGGAGGCTGGTGGACCCTATAAACCAGAGGCTGGTAGCATCTCATAAATCCTGCACTCAGGTGTCGGAAGGTCATGAGAAGCATGTTTTGTGAGTTTATTGCAGAGGAAAGCATGATAACGAGATTTGTGTATCAATTTATTTAGGATAACCCAGACCCAGCACACACCATCTCTCCCAGAAATGGTAGGTTTAGAGCATGTAGTAGACACATTATGTATGAAGTGAACCAGGAGGGTCAACAAGGAGACCTTTGTGGGACACGTATGTGACCCCTTTTGGGCAAGGTAGAGGATGATGAGGTGGAGGTTCAGAAGAGGAGGTGGAGAAGTCACAAGTTATTGATAGATTGGTAGCTGAGAGGCACAATCAGTAGATCAGTCCATAACGCCTTGGTGGTTTGGAACTGAGTGACTCCAGTGAGCTTTGAGCCCAGCTCTGTCCTGGTGGCATTTTTCTAAACATCTGGATGAAGACAGAGAAGGCTGCTGTTCGGTTTCGGGGATGGTATGATGTGGGGTGCTTCTGTCCATTGAGGTCGTGACTTTCACACCCATTTCACAGATGAGAACATGAGGCATAGCCAACATATCAGTTTCCTGGGGCTGCCATAACAAATTATCACGAACTAGGTGGCTTCACACAACAGGAATTTATTCTCTCACAGTCCTGGAGGCTGGAAGTTTGAAATCCAGGTGTCAGCAGGGCCATGTTCCCTTTGAGATCTCTAGGGGAGGACCTTCCTGGCCTCTTCCAGCTTCTGGTGGCTCCTGGAATCCCTTGGCTTGTGGCGGCATCGCTCCAATCTCTGCCTCTGTTGTCACATGGCCTTCTCCCTGTGCCTCCTTTTTCTGTCTCTTATGTGGATGCTCTCATTGGATCTAGGGCCCACCCTAATCTACTATGATTTCCTCTCTATTCTTACCTTAATTACATCTGCAAAGACCCTGTTTCCAAATAAGGTCACATTCTCAGGTCCTGGGTGAGCATGAGTTTGGGGGGATGCTATTCAACCCCCTGTGGAAAGTTATGGGCATAGTCAAGGTCCAAGGATCAAGTGGCAGGTCCGGGACTTACTCTCACCTCTGACTTTACAGAGGGGGAGTTTCCCTTTATCTTAGAGGAAATGATCAGGATAGGAAAAGGACTCCAATCCTTGTCGTTTGAGGAAGAGTCAAGGAAATATGTGTATCTATCCTTGAAAAAAAATACTCAAGGGATAGGATGATGGGAGTGGAGCAGAGTGGTGCCCCAGAAAGAGAACCTATTTGGTCCAGCTTGTCTGGTGGGAACAGAAGGATGACATGGTCTATGATCTATGATGCCGCCTCTTCCAGAGCTGTAGTCAGGGTGGTGCCATAGTTGACAAAGTGAGTGGAGAGAAAGTGACTGGCAGCTGTGTTTCAAGGACGTGGCTACAACTTTAAAGGCAGAGAGGCAGGAAGACCTAGTGATTAAGAAAGTGGACCCTAAGCCTTGCTGCCTGGCCTCAAATTCTGGCTCTGCCATTTACTTGCGGTGTCAACTTGGGCAGGTTGCTTAACCTCTCTGAGACACAAACTGGGATGAAAATAATATCAGCCTCAGCAGGCATATGAGACGATTCACTGTGATGAGATAATGCATACAAAGCCCCCAATTCAGTACATGTCACTTAATAAATGCTGATTATCATGATTGTTTATGACATTCTTCTTTGGGCTCCCAAACATCATCCCACGTATTACCCACTCTGCCCAGAGAACGCAGACAGCTTGTGTCCCGTCTGGCCGTGGTGGTCCCTGCTTGCCTACCTGACACCCGTGGAACCCCACCACCTCATCCGTGGTGACCTGCAATTCATCTCTTCCTCATTAGTGTAATTACAGAGGCTTTCCTCTCTTCCAGTAGCGCTGCCAGTGGCTGCTAAGCAAGGTTTCAGCCAAGTTGACTGGACGGGCTTCCTCATTATTTAAGGTGCTCATTATTGAGGTTAGCATGGCTTCCTAGCTTCGCTCAAGTCCAGGGAAGGAAACCGACTCTCCTTTGCATGTGCTTTGGTCCTCTTGTGGCTGCCAGCAAGCTCTGGATGGCCACGATGTCTCTTCCTCTTGGTCCCCATTAGAATCGGATGGTTTTACTATTTTTTAAATCAATCCTAATTTGTCTTTAAAAGAAAAGATTACAATCCAGAGTCAGGAGCAAATTGCAAATTGGCCAACTCCTGTTTGGGAACACCTACCGTCTAAAGCTTTTTAAAACATATATATTAGATCTGCTAAAGGAGCATTATTTCTCCCCCTTCCCAAGCCCTCTCATTATTCCTTGATGGAATTAGAGATGATATTCTCCAATAATTCCAAAGAACAAATTGTTCATTGTTAAGTAGCTCTATCCTTGAATTTCACCGGCTTTTTTGTTGGTGGTGGTGAATTTTCCTTTTACCCTCCTTGAGGGAACCCAACTTGGGTCCAGTTGAACTGAAAATGCTTTTGATGTCTCTGGGCACAAGGTGTAGCCTCTTTCCTAATCCTTGTCCAACTTCCAAGGTCTCTAAGTGCTGTGGCTAAGAGCACCTTTGGAGAAGGAGGCTGTCCTTGGCTAGTGGGAGAACCGCTCCGATTGGAAAGATAATGCGAGTCAACAGGAATAACAAGGAATCGTCAGAATTCGGTTCTGCAAAAAGAGAATGCACACCTGCTGTGCACAGATTGTTCACTGCCCTTGTCTTCAGAAGATGGGAAAGAGCACCTACCCTCTCCTATCCTCAGGGGCGACGTGAGTCAGGAAGTGAGTCTGTGTTGATGGGAAGCATGTGGGCAGTGGAGTCAGCAGGTTCCAATAGCACGACGACCATGTTGAACTTAAGGGTTACACCCTCACACCAGCTCTTCCCTGAGAACCTGAAAACAGTGTGAAATGTGAATTTTCTTTAAGTCAACCTTAGCATGAGGACGCAGAGGGTCATAGTGGGAGATACACTAATGGCAACTGTAAAGACGCAGAACTGGTCCCAACGGAAGGATTGCACGTAACGGAAGAAAAGGAAGCAGATGAGGAAGGGAGGCTGGGGTGGGGCTTGGGTCAGTATTGAACAACTGGAAGGTGCTGTATTAGACACTTTATGAATTCATTAACTTCTCTCCATTGTGGGATGGTCAGGGAGTTTGGTGGGGGGCGCACAGTGGACGAGGAAGCTCTGGCTTCAGGTGGGTCTGGGTCGGACCTCTGGCTCTGCTTTTTCCTAACTCAGGATATGTAGTGTAGCCTCTCTAAACCTCCGTTCTGTCGTCTATTAAAAGGGATCATAATAATGAGACTACCTAACACACAAGACAGTGAATATGGGACGAAGCAGGCAGAAAGCGAGATCCTGCGTGATGCTGGAGGAGCTGGGCTGAAGTCAGGAATAATAAACCCTCCAGGAGTCTGGGGGTGAAGATGAGAGATGCTGAGCCCCTCCTTTCCTCCTCCGCCTCCTTGCTGGGCTCCAGCTGGACGAAGGACTGTGACCACCTTGAGGGCCTTTCAGAAAGTTGGCCAGAAAGAGGGAGGAGCAGATGAGGCTGCCTGGAGAGCCCTGTGGCTTTACCTTCCAGGAAACATCTGGAGAGACGTCCCCTGGCAGCCTTTTGGTACCCAGCATCTGTGAAGATACGGGAGCACAGCTGCTAAAGGGCCCTCCTTGTTAGGGGCCAAAGGAACAGAGATGCCTCTGCCCTGCAGTGAGGACCCTTGACCTCAGTACTCCTTTAGACTTCATGTGCACAGGAATCACCTAGGGTCTTGGAAAACCCAGATTCTGATTCAGTTGGTCTGGTGGGCAGAGTCTGGGATGCATTTCTAATCAGCTTGCAATTAATGCCAATGCTGCTGGTCCCTCGGACACCACCTTGAACATCAGGACGCTCCGGGAGAAAACCGTACTTGGGATTCTGCTCTTTGCTTGTCCTTCCTCGTGCGCGATCGGGGCCCCTCCACTGTGGAGCTGTGGCCCCTTTACCCTAGTTAAAGGGTTCTGCAGTTCCCTGTGATTGTCCCTCACAATGCTGATTATGTTATACACTCAAATTAAATTAAATGCACCCTATCAAATGCGCTGCACACAAAAATAATATTTATTTGAATATTAAGTACAAATAAGACCTCCCCTGGGATTACCTCAGGGCACATTTGCAGAATTTAATTGCAAGGTTTTTTTTTCACTCAGGTTCTTTCAGAACTCTACTTGTGAAAATATTTTCTTTCAGAAGGTAAAGCTGTGCTCTGTTGGTTTATTATTATTATTATTTTAAATCTGAAGAGCTCTCCAAGTTGTCATTACTTCCAGTGTCTAATTAATACTGATGATGACAAAGCAAACAGCCAGATGACCTAGATTTTCCTCTTCAATTGCCTGCAATTTACATGAATGCCTCCTCATTGTTTGAGAACTTTTGTGAAGCTAGTTCTTTCAGTAAAGATTCTTTAAGTTTAGGATTTCAAGAGCTCATTTTTCATGAAGCATTTGTCTTCTAGCTCTCCTTCTGTTAAGGTTTCCAGGAAGGGTGTGAGCGCACACACACACGCGCACACACACACACACACACACACACACACACACACACACAGCAACAATAACAACCACCACCCAGGCAACCCTTTCAGACAACTGAACTGGAAAATTAGAAAATGAATACTCCTCAAGCTTCTCCAGCTACAGGATTGTTCCCATTTCTTAAATGATGACATTTTGTAAAGTCACAGATCAGGAATGGAAAAGACCTCTTACAGCTATGTAAAGATTTCTTTAAATGCAGAAGGCAGTGTGGCTTAGAGAGCCAGCCTGGGCTGCCTTCCACTGGAAAGTCACTTATGTCCCTATTTCCTTGTCTGGAAAATTGGTTCAATGGGACTCAGTTCACCTCACTATAGTACGGTTCTTTCTGATAGTACAGTGGTTGTCACATGATTTATTTCTGTTGACATACTCTACGGTCTGTAGAGTGAACTTTTAAGGTCTCAGCACAGAACTTCCAGAAATATCAGCAGCTTTTCACCACCTTTATTTTTCTACCACCGTGGTATCATCCACCCTGCATCTAAGCACAGAGCTGGGCAGGCCCGGTCCATTGTCAATTTATAAAAAGAACAAATAACAACAGCAAACAGACTTTGGATTAAATGCACTTTCTTGCATTAAAAAGACACTTAAGCAGTGCTTTCTGTTGGATGTTCTGATTGCTTCGCAAATATTAACTCATTCAAATCCTGTGATGACCCTTTGGGGTGAGGCCCAGCTGAGGAATAAGTTAAGCTAATAAGTAGCAGGCAACTTGAGATATGAACCATAGAAGTCTGGCTTTTAAAGTTTTTCCTCTTAACATAAGATGCCTCTCAAACGTCTTTCAATTAACCTGATCAGGATAACTGCCCAGATAAGGCTGTGGCCTGTGTATCTCTGCTGAATCTATTTAATTGGGTTGCAGATGATAAAAATATCAACTTCTGAAAAAATTATCATCAGAGTTTTGCAACATCTAACCTGAAGGGAAAAACAAAGTCCAGTTAAAACATCTTAATTTAAAAATGTCTTGAGAACATATATTCCATCTAAGCAGAGATATGCAAACGGTATGTAAATAACCCACCTGGCCCTCCCCACTCCTTCTCACCTCTGGATGTGGAGAGGCGCATGATGGGAAAATCTGAGTTGAGAGCCCCATGCTATATAATCAGAGTTCTCTGGCTATAAGGTAATGATGGTCCCAGGAGACTGGTTCAGGGAAGCATGCCAAGCCCTTTTAGTTCCTCAGGACATTTCAGTGAGTGTTCAGATTTTCTTGGACTGAGCAAGGGATTGGGGTGGAATTGGGGGAGCAATTATAACCCTTGATTATGAAGGAAGGAATGGTGATTGCTTCTGCAGCTGAAACAAATAGAAATCATCTTCGTAATAACCGCAATTGTTTTCTCCCTCCCTCCTCTGCCTCGGTTCACAAAATACCTTATTAAATCTGGAGAATAAAAATATGCCTGGGGTAATGGTTTATTATTAGAATAAATAATAGGCAATATGTCTCCCCCACCTTGCAAGTTATCAGATGCAAAGACGTTTAGCTGGTTTCACCTGTAAACGTGCATGCATGTGTCGGGCCAGCCAGGCTCTTCGTGGCCAGGGGCTGCCCTTTCACTTCAAGACCAGCATCAGGCCTGAAATTAACAACTCCAAGAGACTGCATCCTTGCAGGAAGCAGATGGATGCGGGAAGCTGAAGGGGATCCATGCCAGGTGCCGCTTGTGCTGCCACCTCTTGCTTGGTGTTTGTCTGTGGAATCCGTCTGCCTGCACAGCTTTGTCCCAGATCTGGGGGACTTGTTCTGTTGCTAATGGGGTATTTAACAAGTGGGTTCATGGCACAGCAAGTGCAAAAAGCATATCCTCCAAAGAAAACTGCTCTTTAAAACCTGTTATTTGAGGCTCGCTCCAGTTCTGCCTCTGACATCCCTTTAATCAGATAACCAACACTTGACTCTCCCTAGTGACTTACATCTGGAACAGTGGGTCTCTTGTGGTAAGTACCAACATCATCAAACGATATGGTTTTACAGGGAACAGCAGGAGACGCAGTGCTCACTCACAGTTGTGTAGTGTCTGACATATACCATACATAAGTCATATAAGTGCTAAAAATACTAAGTAGTTTGAGATGTTCATGACATGCTCAATAAATTACCCCTAAGCACTGCTGGCCATCAGTTAAATATGTTAGAGCTTTCAGTCTTTGGGTTTATCTGTTCATGTTTACATATAACACCAAACCAATGATTTTTCTTTTCCAACTAGTATTTAGCCTTGCCAAGCTCTTTCCCCGTTCTCCCGACCCCCTTTGGCTCCCCTCCAAATCTGGCACCTTTACAAAATCAGATGAGATTTTATTAGCAGATTCTGGTTTTCCCCAAGGTTAAAATAAAAATGTTTGGGGAGGAGTGGATCCCCCAAGTTCTCGCAAATGCTTTTCTTCAATAATACAGCACAAGTCAGAATCGAGTTAATTAATCATGGCTGACCTGACTCACTGTTGTGGCTTTTTGTTTTCATTTTTGCAGTTGATTATTCCTCACTTCCTCTTCTGAAGTCTAAGCACTTACTACTTTCACGCACTATATTTTCTCCCTTAGACCAAAAAGAAACAATAGCCAGAACAAGTAATGGGATCTATATTTGCTTATCTGACATAAACGATCCTGTTTTCTTTGAATCAGAGGACACACTTCACTGTAGGATGCAATTGGAAAAAAGTAGTGGGCTTTATTACAACCATATGATGACTTGGATTATATTCAGGGATTTCAGGTCTTCATAAACTCAGATCTCTAATAAACATTTTATATCAGAACCCAGAAGTAGGGTGGGCAGATCAACCTTTCTCCTTGTTTTATACTCTTCTACTGAAGAGAGTCTACATTGAAATACATAATGTCCCGGAAAATTTGGAGTTGAACTTTTCCCAATTCGTAACTCTTTTGGTGCTCTGGGGAATTATTTATAGCGACCATTAACTGAGTACCCACCCTGTGCCAGGTCAGACCTGGATTTGATGCTGTACATGCAATTTCTCATTTAATCATTCAAAAACTCTTTTAACTCTCAGCTTTTTAAAAGGTATTATTATGAGTACTGTTCATTTGATTTAGAAAAGCAGTGCACGCTTATTGCAAGAAGTTGAACTGAGGTTAAAAGTGAGAAAAAGCTTCACTACTACCTGGTCCCCAATATTATTCTCATTCCCAGGACATAATTTGCATGCTTTTGTTTGCAGTTTGGTGTTTATCATTCCATACTTTTTCCAGGTATGAATGGATATTTGCACGCATGTGCATATGTACAGGTTTTAAACAAACATTGGATTGTATTTTAAAAAGCAGTTCACCTTGCTTTGTTTTGTTCGTTCTCTCATGAGCACCCTTCCATAGGAGTAAATTTCTTTTTTTTAAATTGAAAAAAATATAGTTGATTTACAATGTTGTGTTAATTTCAGATGTATAGCCGAGTGATTCAGTTATCATATATATCTAATATATATGTTTTTTCAAATTATTTTCCATTATAGGTTATTAGAAGATATTAAGTGATTAGCATATAGTTCCCTGTGCTATACAGTAGGTCCTTGCTGTTTATCTATTTTATATATAGTAGTGTGTATCTGTTTCAGTAAATTTCTAATGAACCCATAGTATTCCATAGTGTAGATCAAGGGTTGGAAAATTATGGCCACAAGCCAAATCTGGCCCACCAGCTATTTCTGTAAATAAAGTTTTATTGAAACACAGCTGCAGCCATTTGTTTACACATCATTTATGGCTGCTTTCCTGCCACAATGGCAGGGTTGAATAGGGGTAGTAGAGACAGAGACACTATGGCCCCCAAAGCCAAAAATATTTACTATTTGGCTCTTTATAGAACAAGTTTTCCCACCCCTGTTATAGAGGAACCACAATTTATTTAACCAGCACTGATGGATACTGATATTCTGAAGTTCCAGTTCTGTGCTATGAAAAGCACTGCCCTTCCTTCCCCATTGAATGGAAGGAAATGCACATTCTGTGTCATGATAGCTGCCGACTGCCCTCCACAGGTGGTAGCAATTTACCACCCATGGGGCTTAGGAGGACCTATTTACCTCACCCATTGCAAAAGGATAATATCAAACCTTTCAAAATTTCAAGCCAGCTGTTGTCCTCATTTTTTTTTTTAAAGGAAACAGAAACTGGGAAAGTGTCATTACTTCAGCCAAATTCACATGGCCTATGGGGAGTAAAGCCAGGATTTAAACCCAAACTGTTTGGTCTAGTGTTCTGTCTGAAACAAACGCCCCCATCCCCCCCACTCTCACATGAATATTAATAGCAATTTCTAGTATTTGTTGAATTAAATAAACCAGGTGCTTTGCTTAGTACTTTATATAGGTTATCTTATTTTGAGCTCACAACAAAATTAGATACTAGGTAGGCACCATGTTATCCCCATTATACAGATGGGGAAATTGAGAACAGAGAGATTTTACAGTGCGGCTAATGTCATGTAGACGATGCACCATGATTGGTCTCAGGCAGTCTGATGCCTGAGCCTCCAATCTTCACTGTGGAGAAAACTCCATCTGCAAAAGGACCAGTGGGTTGTTACTGGAGAAATTTAATTTGGTGGAAAGTGTTCCACTCTAAACCCAATCTAACCACAAGAATCCGAGTGTGTAGATCTATGCATTTATTTAGCCAGACATCACAGTCATTTCGTGTTTTGTTGCAAAACCACAAGCATGTAAACAGTCAGCAAAAAAAGCACCTGCTAAAGACAAGTGAGATGCAGATCGGAGGGTGGGTATATGTGGTTTGGGTTGGTTTCCTTGGCACTGGGAGCTGTGTGCTGCAGTGATTCAGAGGGGGACTTGACTCGAGCCCTCTAGATAGTAATTCCCTCTCTGATACTTCCTAGCTTTATGACTTCAGGAAATCACTTCATCCCTCTGTACCTCAGTTTCCCCATCTGTAAAATGGAGCTAAGGATCCTGCCTACTCACCAACTGGTGAGCATTAACTGAGGTCTTCCTGAAAAGCATTTAACATATTTTCTGGCATGTTGTAAACACCAGATAAATTTTAACTACTATTAATGTAAAATGTGTTTTGCTTTAAAATGATTAAAATCATTATTTTCCTGCCAGTATAATTAAAATCGAGCAACATATAAAGGTGTTATGATATTAATGTGCTTTCCCTACTCCCCCCTCCCACCCCCAGTATCATCTCCCTTACTTTGTTCTACCTTTAACTGTGCTGTTTGCAATTTCATCTTCTCAAATCCTTGAGTAGGTCAGCCCACCCAACTCTTACTCATCCAGTAAGGGTTAGACCAAGGGCTCCATCTCCTAAAACACCTGACTGACACCTCCCTCCACTTTTTTCCCCACCCAACAGGCTGGGTCCGTGCCCCTCTCCTTTGGGTGCCTGGGGTGTCCTATGTTTTCCCTTATTATCACACTTATGACCCTGCATTATAATCTTCATCTTATTCCTCTCTCTTCCCTTGTCTTTGAGATTGTTTTAGGAAAGGCGCTGGGTATCATTTACATCTGCATCCCCTTCCATTAGCACAGCATTAGTCAGATAGTAGGAACTCAGAGTACACATGTCAGATGTATGCAATAATCCTGAAATGCATCAAGGAAAAGGCAAACGGTAGCACTCACCCTGGGTACTTTGAAGCATGCTTTTATAGGACAATGCCATCTTATTTCGGAAGAATTTATAACGATTATGAAAATGGCAAATCTGAGAAAGGTACAGAGGTACCAGTTGATTTGATTTACTGTGTTCTGTGCTGTTAGACTTCTTTGGTGCTCTTCTGGATAATTCACAGCTGTCCTGAGAACTGGAATTTCCAACGTTCTTTTATTACGAACAAGACAACATACATATCTATTTATCCATTCATTTGTTGTGTGTCTTCTTATTTCTCTGACTCCTACTTTTCCCAATTCAAGTTAATCTCTTGCCAGTTTCCTCTTGCTCTTTTTTCTTCCACCACATTGAATTACTTGCACTTGTATAATCCCACTGGGATTTTCACACATTTCCCTCTCTCCTTGAAATATTTTTTTTCATTCTTTTTCTGGATACATTTTCTAAAAAAAACAAACAAAAACTACTAACATCTTTTTTCAACTCTCTAAGACAAGGTTGTTGTCCCTTCTATGTGCCCTTAGCACATCTTTTACTTTCACTGTAGCAAATGTTCTCTATATTGTAATCGTCAATTAACTCATCATTTTTCCTGCTTACACAACGAGTTTTGGAAGTATTCTTTGCTATCGTATCCTCAGTGCCTAGAACAATGTCTGACATCCAGATGGTGATATATATGTGTGTGTGTGTGTGTGTGTGTGTGTGTGTGTGTGTGTGTGTGTATGTATATATTTGTTGAATATATGGAGGGACAAATGGTGGATGGGAAAACACATAAATGGATTCCAAACATTATCCTACTCTCTAGAAAAAGAAAGCTGAATAAGACACAGTTCTTTCCCTTGAAGATCCAGTCTGATGTGTGGGAGGGGAAATACTTGTAATAAGGTCAGGATAAAACAGAAAGAACTGATAAGAGAGAGCTCAAAGTCAGGAGAAGATGAAAAAGGCTGAGTCTGAGAAAGATTCTGTGGCCCTGTTGACTAGATGAAGATAGGAGATGGGGGAAGATGAATCTCTGCTATTAAACATCTCGTTCAACTAGGAGAGCAAAGGGCCTCATGCTGGAGATTATTGCTTCAGTGTCTAACCTTTCATAAGTGCTTACTTGGCAGCCCTATCGAGAGTGGTATTTGATTCTCTGGAAGCATCTTAAAGGAGCAGCATCAGACTTCCCACTGTCCCTTTTTTTTTTTCATTTAGGCTATAAAATATATTGGTTTTGTGCATTAGTGCCATGGGAGAAAAAAAAAATATCACATGCTAGTTTCCAAATGAAATGGCATTTAGTAAAGTGTACATTTAAGATATTTTTCAAGGCTGGCTTTTAAAGAGTACATAGGAAGAGTCTTTCTTCATAACAGATGACGAGGAGTTACAGGTGCCTCTTCTGAACCTCTCCCATAATGGTGATGGGGAATCTTTTTAAGAACCTCATTAGGTCTAGCAATAACTTAGCCTTCAGAGCATCATTACATCCTGCTTGGATTGTGGTGTGACGACCACAGTCCCGTGATAGGACTCAGCCCATCTTGCATAACTGGCTATTTGCACTTGATGACCTCTAGGGAAAGAAGAGGAGGGCACCTGCCACCTTACCCAGAAGATGTGGGTGTTACAGAGTTGATTTCTAAACAAAGAGGTAATGGCAGGTGTAGGTTCTATTATGCAGCAGTAGAGTATGGTAGAGTTGACATCCAATTCACAAAGAATTGATGGCATTGGGCAGGAACATGGCCCCAAAGGAGAAGCTGGATATTGTTAGTAGAATATGGACAATGTTACTAGAATATGGATGCTGTGCAGGAAAAAGTATTGCCATCCCTCTTTAATTGCATCTCCCATTCAGTTTTATGTTTTACATGTAGATATGTGGTCCGTTTTGAGTTAATTTTTGTGTAAAGTGTGAGGTTTAGATCAAGGTGTTTTGCTTGTTTGTTTTTGTTTTGCATAGAGACATCCAATTATTCTAACATCATCTGTCTTGGGGTATATCCGTTTTTGTAGTATTAATTTTTGAAGTGGTTACTCTATGGATTATATTACATATATTCTCTCAGTCTACCTAGAATCAATTTTTACCATTACAATTGGGGTGTGGAAACCTTATTGCCATATATGTCCCTTACCCTCCTCTCTTTACGCTGTGTTTATCTTGCGTGTTGCATATACATACATTTAAAACCGAGTTAGACAATTTTGTAATTTGTTTTCAACCATTAAACATATTTGAAAGAACTCAAAGGGGTACACTAGTCTATTATATTCATATTTACCCATATATTTACCATTTCCTTTGCTCTTCCTTTATCCTTGATGTTCCAAGTTTCTTTCTGGCATTATATTCCCTTTGCCTGGCAATTCTTATAGCAATTATTTCAGAGTAGTTCTGTTGGCAAAGAATTTTCTTAGTTTCCTTAATATTTCATCTTCATTTCTAAAGGATATTTTCATTGGAATTAGAATTCTGGGTTGAATTTAGCACTTAAAAATCGTGTGTAGAGTTCCTTCTGCTATCCAGCATATAGCTGATTTACTTTGCTGTACAGCAGCAACTAACACAACATTGTAAAGCAACTCTACCCCAATTTTTAAAAAAATTGTGTGCCACCTCCTTCCTGACTCCCTGGTTTTTGTTTATTTAAGTGAGAAATGCACAGTTATTTAAATCGTTTTTTTACTCTCTTATAATATTGCATCATTTGTCTCTGTTTCCAAAGCACCCCCCTCCCCCAGATTATATCTGGATGTGAGTTTCTTTGGGTTTACCTCCTTAGGGTTTGCTGAACTTGTTGAATTTGTGGGTTTATATCTTTTGCCAAATGTGGGGAGTTTTCAGCCATGATTTCCTCCAATAATTATCTGCAGTGAACTTTATTCTAGATTTCTTTATTCTAGAATTCATCTTTATTCTAGAATTCCAGTGACATGAATGTTATACTTTCTGCTGTTGTTATAAGTCCTTGAGTTTCTTTTTTTTCCCTCTTTGTTTATTTTGGATACTTTTTACTGATATGTACTCAAATTCATTGAGTGCCCTCCTGCTGTCTCTATTCTACATTTAAACTTTTTCAGCAATTTTATTTTTTTTTTAATTTGGGTTATTGATTTTTACAGTTCTAAAATTTACATTTGGTTCCTCTTTATGTCTTCTATCTCTTTGCCAGTACTGTCTATTTTTTTAATTAGTTTTAACTGTTTCTTCCCTTACTTGTTGGAGCATTTTTATAATAGCTACTTAAAATCTGTATTTGATAATTCCAGCATCCTTGTCATCTCAGTGTTGGTGTCTGTGACTGTCTTTCCCCATGTAAGTTTAGATTTTCCTGTTTCTATGCCGAGTAATTTTGGTTGCACCCTGGGTATGTTGAATATTATGTTATGAGATTCTGGGTCTTGTTTTTTTTAAAAAAATATTTATTTATTTATTTGGCTGTACCAGTCTTAATTGCGGCACGTGGGATCTTTTAGGTGTGGCATGGGGAACCCTGGCCCCCTGCATTGGGAGCATGGAGTCTTAACCACTGGACCACCAGGGAAGCCCCTCTGGGTCTTGCTTAAATCCTATGGAAATGGTTGATACTTTTGCTTTACCAGGCAATCAGCCCAGTTGGATTTAGGCTGAAAGTTTCTACCTTCCTTCTATGGTTTTGTTTCCAATATCAGTTCTGCTTTCAGAGCCTTTGCTTTGGATCTCATGTGTGTGCATCCCAGTGGCCAGTCTGGAACCTGAGCAGTAGTCTATTCAGTTCAGTTCTCAAAGTCTATGGTATCTATTTAGGGTCACATGCACACACATCTAAGTTCAGGGGTGTGTCCAGAGTTCATGAAAGTAGTGCATGAAGTCATTTTCCCAAACTCTTTCCTCTCTAGAGATCTCAAAGTTTTTGTTTTGTTTTGGATTTGGTTTCCTAGGGCTCCCTTTTGGGTCCACCAGCCAGAAAGCTGGTGCTTTTTAACCCTGTTCATGTGTTTCTGCTACTGAGCCTACAATTTGGGGCCAAGCAGCAAGAGGAAATAAAAAATTTAACAGAGGGTTGCCCCATCTCCTGGGACCACAGCTTCTCAGATCATAGAGGAGGTTTCCCACCCTCAGGCTGTTGGGCGTCTCTCTGTGTCTGTGTGTGGGTGCCCAGTTCTGGGCTCTAGGCTGCTGTGAATCCATGCCAGGGGATACTGATGAGAGAAGGGGGAGGAACTCACCGCTTATCCAGTATTCTGGTCTGCTTCTCTGCTCCACCTGCTACTATTTAATTTTCAGAGACCCTACATAGTTGTGTCATGCATTCTATCTAGATTTTTTTTTCAACATTTTACTTTTTATTGAGGTAAAATTGGTGAACAACATTATATTAGTTTCAGGTGTAAAACATAGTTATTTGGTTATTGTATACACTACAAAATAATCAACATAATGTATCTAGTTACCATCTGTCACATTACAATTTACCCCACTTCACCCATTTTTTCTACCCCCCCAATCCAGTTCCCCTCTGATAACCACCAATATATTCTCTGTATCTATGAGCTTTGTTTTGTTTCCTTTTTTGTTTTGTTTTTTAGATACCATATATAAGTGAAATCATACAGTATTTGTCTTTCTCTGCCTGAATTATTTCATATGGCATACTACTCACAAGGTCCATCCACTGTGTTGCAAATGGCAAGATTTCCTTCTTATCTAGATTTTATAGTTGCACTGCGTGGGGGAGACAGAGTGAAGTATGCTTACTCCGTCTTACCTGGAACCAGGACCTCGTCACCCGCCTGGTTTACCTGACTATAAAGTTCCCATTTTAGCCACTTGAGTGTACAGAGTAAGGGCATTAAATACATGCACAATATTGTGCAACTGTCACTGTCTAGTTCCAGAACTTTCTTGTCACCCCAAATCTGAAAACGCCAAACCCACAAAGCACTCACTCACTCCCCTTTGGCCCTTCCCCAAATCCCCTCGCAACCACTGAACTGCTTTCTGTCTCTATGGATTTGCCCCACTTTATTTTTTATTTATTTTTACATCTTTATTGGGGTATAATTGCTTTACAATGGTGTGTTAGTTTCTGCTTTATAACAAAGTGAATCAGTTATACATATACATATGTTCCCATATCTCTTCCCTCTTGCGTCTCCCTCCCTCCCACCCTCCCTATCTCACCCCTCCAGGCGGTCACAAAGCTCCGAGCTGATCTCCCTGTGCTATGCGGCTGCTTCCCACTAGCTATCTACCTTACGTTTGTTAGTGTATATATGTCCATGACTCTCTCTCGCTTTGTCACAGCTCACCCTTCCCCCTCCCCATATCCTCAAGTCCGTTCTCCAGTAGGTCTGTGTCTTTATTCCTGTCTTACCCCTAGGTTCTTCATGACATTTTTTTCCCTTAAATTCCATATATATGTGTTAGCATACGTTATTTGTCTCTCTCTTTCTGACTTACTTCACTCTGTATGACAGACTCTAGGTCTATCCACCTCATTAAAAATAGCTCAATTTCGTTTCTTTTTATGGCTGGGTAATATTCCATTGTATGTATGTGCCACATCTTCTTTATCCATTCATCCGATGATGGACACTTAGGTTGTTTCCACCTCCGGGCTATTGTAAACAGAGCTTCAATGAACATTTTGGTACGTGACTCTTTTTGAATTATGGTTTTCTCAGGGTATATGCCCAGTAGTGGGATTGCTGGGTCATATGGTAGTTCTATTTGTAGTATTTTAAGGAACCTCCATACTGTTCTCCACAGTGGCTGTATCAATTTACATTCCCACCAACAGTGCAAGAGGGTTCCCTTTTCTCCACACCCTCTCCAGCATTTATTGTTTCTATATTTTATGATGATGGCCATTCTGACTGGTATAAGATGATATCTCATTGTAGTTTTGATTTGCATTTCTCTAATGATTAGTGATGTTGAGCATTCTTTCATGTGTTTGTTGGCAGTCTGTATATCTTCTTTGGAGAAATGTCTATTTAGGTCTTCTGCCCATTTTTGGATTGGGTTGTTTGTTTTTTTGTTATTGAGCTGCATGAGCTGCTTATAAATTTTGGAGATTCATCCTTTGTCAGTTGCTTCATTTGCAAACATTTTCTCCCATTCTGAGGATTGTCTTGTTTATGGTTTTCTTTGCTGTGCAAAAGCTTTGAAGTTTCATTAGGTCCCATTTGTTTATTTTTGTTTTTATTTCCATTTCTCTAGGACGTGGGTCAAAAGGATCTTGCTGTGATTTATGTCATAGAGTGCTCTGCCTATGTTTTCCTCTAAGAGTTTGATAGTTTCTGGCCTTACATTTAGGTCTTTAATCCATTTTGAGCTTATTTTTGTGTATGGTGTTAGGGAGTGATCTAATCTCATACTTTTATATGTTCCTGTCCAGTTTTCCCAGCACCACTTATTGAAGAGGCCCTCCTTTCTACACTGTACATTCCTGCCTCCTTTATCAAAGATAAAGGTGACAATATATGCGTGGGTTTATCTCTGGGCTTTCTATCCTGTTCCATTGATCTATCTTTCTGTTTTTGTGCCAGTATCATACTGTCTTGATTACTGTAGCTTTGTAGTATAGTCTGAAGTCAGGGAGCCTGATTCCTCCCGCTCCATTTTTCGTTCTCAAGATTGCTTTGGCTATTCGGGGTCTTTTGTGTTTCCATACGAATTGTGAAATTTTTTGTTCTAGTTCTGTGAAAAATGCCAGTGGTATTTTGATAGGGATTGCATTGAATCTGTAGATTGCTTTGGGTAGTAGAGTCATTTTCACAATGTTGATTCTTCCAATCCAAGAACATGGTATATCTCTCCAACTATTTGTATCACCTTTAGTTTCTTTCATCAGTGTCTTATAATTTTCTGCATACAGGTCTTTTGTCTCCTTAGGTAGGTTTATTCCTAGATATTTTATTCTTTTTGTTGCAATGGTAAATGGGAGTGTTTTCTTGATTTCACTTTCAGATTTTTCATCATTAGTGTATAGGAATGCCAGAGATTTCTGTGCATTAATTTTGTATCCTGCTACTTTACCAAATTCATTGATTAGCTCTAGTAGTTTTCTGGTAGCATCTTTAGGATTCTCTATGTATAGTATCATGTCATCCTCAAACAGTGACAGCTTTACTTCTTCATTTCCGATTTGGATTCCTTTTATTTACTTTTCTTCTCTGATTGCTGTGGCTAAAACTTCCAAAACTATGTTGGATAAGAGTGGTGAGAGTGGGCAACCTTGTCTTGTTCCTGATCTTAGTGGAAGTGCTTTCAGTTTTTCACCATTGAGGACGATGTTGGCTGTGGGTTTGTCACATATGGCCTTTATTATGTTCAGGAAAGTTCCCTCTATGCCTACTTTCTGCAGGGTTTTCATTATAAATGGGTGTTGAATTTTGTCAAAAGCTTTCTCTGCATCTATTGAGATGATCATATGGTTTTTCTCCTTCAATTTGTTAATATGGTGTATCACGTTGATTGATTTGCGTATATTGCAGAATCCTTGCATTCCTGGAATAAACCCCATTTGATCATGGTGTACGATCCTTTTAATGTGCTGTTGGATTCTGTTTGCTAGTATTTTGTTGAGGATTTTTGCATCTATGTTCATCAGTGATATTGGCCTGTAGTTTTCTTTCTTTGTGACATCCTTGTCTGGTTTTGGTATCAGGGTGATGGTGGCCTTGTAGAATGAGTTTGGGAGTGTTCCTCCCTTTGCTATATTTTGGAAGAGTTTGAGAAGGATAGTGTTAGCTCTTCTCTAAATGTTTGATAGAATTCACCTGTGAAGCCATCTGGTCCTGGGCTTTTGTTTGTTGGAAGATTTTTCATCACAGTCTCAATTTCAGTGCTTGTGATTGGTCTGTTCATATTTTCTATTTCTTCCTGATTCAGTCTGGGCAGGTTGTGCATTTCTAAGAGTTTGTCCATTTCTTCCAGGTTGTCCATTTTATTGGCATAGAGCTGCTTGTAGTAATCTCTCATGATCTTTTGTATTTCTGCAGTGTCAATTGTTACTTCTCCTTTTTCATTTCTAATTCTATTGATTTGAGTCTTCTCCCTTTTTTTCTTGATGAGTCTGGCTAATGGTTTATCAATTTTGTTTATCTTCTCAAAGAACCACCTTTTAGTTTTACTGATCTTTGCTATTGTTTCCTTCATTTCTTTTTCATTTATTTCTGATCTGATTTTTATGATTTCTTTCCTTCTGCTAACTTTGGGGTTTTTTGTTCTTCTTTCTCTAATTGCTTTAGGTGCAAGGTTAGGTTATTTATTCGAGATGTTTCCTGTTTCTTAAGGTAGGGTTGTATTGCTCTAAACTTCCCTCTTAGAACTGCTCTTGCTGCATCCCATAGATTTTGGGTCGTCGTGTCTCCATTGTCATTTGTTTCTAGGTGTTTTTTGATTTCCTCTGTGATTTCTTCAGTGGTCACTTCGTTATTAAGTAGTGTATTGTTTAGCCTCCATGTGTTTGTATTTTTTACAGATCTTTTCCTGTAATTGATTATCTAGTCTCATAGCATTGTGGTCGGAAAAGATACTTGATACAATTTCAATTTTCTTAAATTTACCAAGGCTTGATTTGTGACCCAAGATATGATCTATCCTGGAGAATGTTCCATGAGCACTTGAGAAAAATGTGTATTCTGTTGTTTTTGGATGGAATGTCCTATAAATATCAATTAAGTCCATCTTGTTTAATGTATCATTTAAAGCTTGTGTTTCCTTATTTATTTTCATTTTGGATGATCTGTCCATTGGTGAAAGTGAGGTGTTAACGTCCCCTACTATGAATGTGTTACTGTCGATTTCCCCATTTATGGCTGTTAGCGTTTGCCTTATGTATTGAGGTGCTCCTGTGTTGGGTGCATAAATATTTATAATTGTTATATCTTCTTGGATCGATCCCTTGATCATTATGTAGTGTCCTTCTTTGTCTCTTCTAATAGTCTTTATTTTAAAGTCTATTTTGTCTGATATGAGAATTGCTACTCCAGCTTTCTTTTGGTTTCCATTTGCATGAAATATCTTTTTCCATCCCCTTACCTTCAGTCTGTATGTGTCTCTAGGTCTGAAGTGGGTCTCTTGTAGACAGCAAATATACGGGTCTTGTTTTTGTATCCATTCAGCCAATCTATGTCTTTTGGTGGGGGCATTTAGTCCATTTACATTTAAGGTAATTATCGATATGTATGTTCCTATTCCCATTTTCTTAATTGTTTTGGGTTCGTTATTGTAGGTCTTTTCCTTCTCTTGTGTTTCCTGCCTAGAGAAGTTCCTTTAGCAGTTGTTGTAAAGCTGGTTTTGTGGTGCTGAACTCTCTCAGCTTTTGCTTGTCTGTAAAGGTTTTAATTTCTCCATCAAATCTGAATGAGATCCTTGCTGGGTAATCTTGGTTGCAGGTTTTTCTCCTTCATCACTTTAAATATGTCCTGCCAGTCCCTTCTGGCTTGCAGAGTTTCTGTTGAAAGATCAGCTGTTAACGTTATGGTGATTCCCTTGTGTGTTATTTTTCCCTTGCTGCTTTTAATATGTTTTCTTTGTATTTAATTTTTGATAGTTTGATTAATATGTATCTTGGAGTATTTCTCCTTGGATTTATCCTGTATGGTGTTGAGATGGAAATCTCTGGAAGATTTTTGCCATTTGATATTATGTGGAGCTGGGAGGTCTCTTGTGGACCAGTGTCCTGAAGTTGGCTCTCCCACCTCAGAGACACAGCACTGACTCCTGGCTGCAGCACCAAGAGCCAAGATCTTCCTGGACTTGATTAACTATTTCCTTTCCCATATTAGGGAAGTTTTCAACTATAACCTCTTCAAATATTTTCTCAGTCCCTTTCTTTTTCTCTTCTTCTGGAACCCCTATAATTCGAATGTTGGTGCATTTAATGTTGTCCCAGAGGTCTCTGAGACTGTCCTCAGTTCTTTTCATTATTTTTTCTTTATTCTGCTCTGCAGTAGTTATTTCCACTATTTTGTCTTCCAGGTCACTTATCCGTTCTTCTGCCTCAGTTATTCTGCTATTGATCCCTTCTAGACAATTTTTAATTTCATTTATTGTGTTATTCATCATTGTTTGTTTGCTCTTTAGTTCTTCTAGGTCCTGGTTAAATGTTTCTTGCATTTTGTCCATTCTATTTCCAAGAGTTTGGATCATCTTTACTATCATTATTCTGAATTCTTTTTCAGGTAGACTGCCGATTTCCTCTTCATTTGTTAGGTCTGGTGGGTTTTTATCTTGCTCCTTCATCTGCTGTGTGTTTTTCTGTCTTCTCATTTTGCTTATCTTACTGTGTTTGGGGTCTCCTTTTTGCAGGCTGCAGGTTCATAGTTCCCATTGTTTTTGGTGTCTTGTCCCCAGTGGCTAAGGTTGGTTCAGTGGGTTGTGTAGGCTACCTGGTGGAGAGGACTAGTGCCTGTGTTCTGGTGGATGAGGCTGGATCTTGTCTTTCTAGTGGGCAGGTCCACGTCTGGTGGTGTGTTTTGGGGTGTCTTGTGGACTTATTATGATTTTAGGCAGCCTCTCTGCTAATGGGTGGGGTTGTGTTCCTGTCTTGCTAGTTGTTTGGCATAGGATGTCCAGCACTGTAGCTTGCTGGTCGTTGAGTGAAGCTGGGTGCTGGTGTTGAGATGGAAATCTCTGGAAGATTTTTGCCATTTGATATTATGTGGAGCTGGGAGGTCTCTTGTGGACCAGTGTCCTGAAGTTGGCTCTCCCACCTCAGAGACACAGCACTGACTCCTGGCTGCAGCACCAAAAGCCTTTCATCCACACGGCTCAGAATGAAAGGGAGAAAAAGTAGAAAGAAAGAATTAGTAGAAGTAGAAAGAAAGAAAGGAGGGAGGGAGGGAGGGAGGAAGGAAGGAAGGAGGGAAGGAAGGAAAAAAGAAAGAAGATAAAATACAATAAAATAAAGTAATATAAAATATAATAAAGTGGGCTTCCCTGGTGGCGCTGTGGTTGAGAGTCCACCTGCCGATGCAGGGGACACAGGTTCATGCCCCGGTCTGGGAAGATCCCACATGCCGTGGAGCGGCTGGGCCCGTGAGCCATGGCCGCTGAGCCTGCGTGTCCGGAGCCAGTGCTCCGCAACGGGAGAGGCCACAACTGTGAGAGGCCCGCATACCGCAAAAAAAAAAAAAAAAAAAAAAAAAAAAAAAAAAATAATAATAATAAAGTTATTAAAATAAAAACTAATTACTAAGAGAAAAAGAAAAAAATTTTAAAAACAAACAAACAAAAAAAAACGGACGGATAGAACCCTAGGACAAATGGTGGAAGCAAATCTATACAGACAAAATCTCACACAGAAGCATACACATAAACACTCACAAAAAGAAGAAAAGGGGAAAAAATCATAAATCTTGCTCTCAAAGTCCACCTCCTGAATTTGGGATATATTCAGGTATTCCACAGATGCAGGGTACATCCAGTTGATTGTGGAGCTTTAATCCGCTGCTTCTGAGGCTGCTGGGAGAGATTTCCCTTTCTCCTTGTTCTCACAGCTACCAGGGGCTCAGCTTTGGATTTGGCCCCACCTCTGCGTGTAGGTCGCCGGAGGGCGTCTGTTCTTCGCTCAGACAGGGCGGGGTTAAAGGAGCCGCTGATTCGGGGGCTCTGACTCACTCAGGCTGCGGGGAGGGAGGGGCACGCAGTGCGGGGCTGGCCTGCGGCGGCAAAGGCCGGCGTGATGTTGCACCAGTCTGAGGCGCGCCGCGTGACGTTGCACCAGCCTGAGGCGCGCCGCGTGACGTTGCACCAGTCCGAGGCGAGCCGTGCGTTCCCCCGGGGGACTTGTCCCTGAATCCCGGGACCGCGGCAGTGGCATGCTGTACAGGCTCCTCGGAAGGGCGGCGTGTGTATAGTGACCTGTGCTCGCACACAGGCTTCTTGGTGGCGGCAGCAGCAGCGTTAGCATTTCATACCCGTCTCTGGGGCCTGCGCTTTTAGCCGCGGCTTGCGCCCGTCTCTGGAGCTCCTTTTAAGCAGCGCTCTTACTCCCCTCTCCTCGCACACCAGGAAACAAAGAGGGAAGAAAAAGTCTCTTGCCTCTTCAGCAGCTCTAGACCTTTTCCCGGACTCCTTCCCGGCCAGCCGTGGCTCACCAACCTCCTGAGGGCTGTGTTCATGCCGCCAACCCCAGCCCTCTCCCTGCGCTCCGACAGAAGCCCGAGCCTCAGCTCCCAGCCCCGCCCGCCCTGGCGTGTGAGCAGGCAAGCCTCTCGGCCTGGTGAGTGCTGGTCGGCCCTGATTCTCTGTGCGGGAATCTCTCCGCTTTGCCCTCCGCACCCCTGTTGCCGCGCTCTCCTCTGTGGCTCCGAAGCTCCCCACCTCTGCCACCTGCAGTCTCCGCCCGCGAAGGGGCTTCCTAGTGTGTGGAAACTTTTCCTCCTTCACAGCTGCCTCCCACTGGTGCAGGTCCCGTCCGTATCCTTTTGTCTCTGTTTATTCTTTTTTCTTTTGCCCTACCCAGGTACTTGGTGGGGGGTTTCTTGCCTTTTGGGAGGTCTGAGGTGTTCTGCCAGCGTTCAGTAGGTGTTCTGTAGGAGTTGTTCCACGTGTAGATGTATTTCTGGTGTATCTGTGGGGAGGAAGGTGATCTCCGCTTCTTCCGCCATCTTCCCGGAAGCCCATCCCCACTTTATTTTTTTAACAGTTTATGGAGATATAAACTCTACGTACCATATACACTTCACATACCATAAAGCCACCTATTTGAAGTGTATAACTCACTTCCAAGTGTGTGTGTGTGTGTGTGTGTGTGTGTGTGTGTTTTGTATATATATAGAATTGTACCCATTTCCTTTTTAATATTTTGGAATATCTCCTCCCAGTCCTTTCCTCTTGCTTTTCTTTTATCTTTCTTCCTTTTCTTTAATGATCAATTTCACTGTATATATTTTTTAAAATTTATTTATTTATTTTGGGCCGTGCTGGGTCTTCGTTTCTGTGCGAGGGCTTTCTCTAGTTGTGGCAAGCAGGGCCCACTCTTCATCGTGATGCGTGGGCCTCTCACTGTCGCGGCCTCTCTTGTTGCGGAGCACAGGCTCCAGACGCGTAGGCTCAGTAGTTGTGGCTCACGGGCCTAGTTGCTCCACGGCATGTGGGATCTTCCCAGACCAGGGCACGAACCCGTGTCTCCTGCATTAGCAGGCAGAGTCTCAACCACTGCGCCACCAGGGAAGTCCCAATTTCACTGTATTTTTAACACAAAATCAGAATCATAACATTTGTGCACTTTTGTAGTTACTTTTATTAGAGACTAAATAGTGCCTTTTAAGCATTTCCCATTTCTGTTTTTCAAGACAATGGTTCTGAATGCTGCACATTTTGCCATCCAATCAATGTACTATAATTCTAATTTTTTTATTATTATACATTGTAATATTTATAGTTTTTAAATAAATAATGCTGCAGTTAATTGACACATAAATAAACGTTTGTGTTTAACTCTGTTTCTTTTCTTAAGAGCTATTCTTAGAGGTGATATTTCTGGATTAAAGGGCACAGCAAAGCACTGATTTATAGATTTGGGGCTCCGTTGTATCCTAAATAATGGTACCTATTTTTGTTTTAGAGAAAGTAAAAAAGAAACCTTCAGTATAAAATACATAAAATATACATCAAAAGTCAGTTCCTCAGCCTTCTCCTTTAGTGTAAGTTTCAAAAACTCGCAATATATTGTCAGGTGCTAGGAGTCAGGGGTTACCTCATTGGTGAAAAAAATGCTAGAAATACACAGAATAAGTTGTGAATGCAGACCTAAATTTCATTTTGGCTTAGCTGTTTGAGTTGAAGGTGGAGTCAGCTAGTCCTCGTGGAGGTAGAGTGACCACAGGTCCCAGTTTGCCTTGTCACTCCCACTTTGCATCTGCTGTGCCCGGTGTAATCATTCCTACTATCCCACCCACTCCTTTAACTCACGTATTTTTTTTTCCTGTTCGGACAGTAAATTATATGGTCATTCTAAAGACTCATCCTTGATTTTAAGAAGCACATTTTGATAGGGCAAGGATAATCAATGCATGGCATAAGTATCACTAATCTATTTTTCTTTTTGAGCTTGTGGGAGATATCACAACTTGATCAGAGTTTCTTTCTGTGATATAAGCACTGACCTGAGAATTCTCCCCAGCACAGTCCTATGGAGACATACTGCTATCTGATTAGAACTGGACCATACAATGCAACGCATTTGCCAAGGCGTGTAGGTGATACTGTTGGACGCCAGCATCGGCGAAGATGCTGTGTAACGTCCAGTGCTTATTCTTAACTATTTTGAGTGGGCCTTCTGGGAAGAATGCCTGCACCTGTTAGACAGGGCAAGAGGGAAGCCTTCCCCCTGGGCAGCTTTTACCTCCCACGCCCTCTACTGCATCCCTCTCCTCACTCACCTTCCAGACTCTGGCTCATCTTAGTTGTTTCTAGATCACACAGTTGAAACTCCAAGAGAAGCGGAGGCTGTTTGGACCTAAAGAAAAAATTAAATACATAATTAATTCGTTCTGGGTCTGCTTTGAGCCAAGTGATTAGAAGTAATTTTCCATCTTCTTTCATGCTGTTTTCATGCAGAACCTTCTGACTTCCCCCACCTCTTTTTCTTTTCTTTGTAGGTTTCAAGACAACAGATGAATTGTGAAAGAGAGCAGCTAAGGGTAGGTGTGTCTGCTTGTAAAATACTTCCTGGTTCTCATTTCTGTGTGATAAGCAAAAATTTCCCTGTCTCTCCCCAGACGCAGGGTTCTAAATAGCGGGCTTCATCTTAAGACTGGTTGAGTTGAAAATATTTATCCCAGCTAATTTAGTATTGATTGAGCTGGTAAATACAGTATATTTTCTTTTGAAGTGCCATTATAGTAGATATGGATTTTTTGATTTAGATTCAGCAATAAATACTTCTCTTCTGGAATTTGTTTGACATCATTGTACTCTTTTTATGTACGACACGAGGTCTAAGTAATAACAAAGGTGAGAAGGATGCCTTGCTGCTTTTTTAATGTGAGTACCAGTCTCTTTGCTGAGTGGCTCAAGTGCTCTCTTGCTGTTAACTGGGTTGGGTGATCCACTAGTAAGTCAAGGGCATTTTCTAGGAAAATTTGAGTCCTTCACAGACCTCTTAGTTTTAGTGGCGTTTGTGTATCTAGGGGAAGGAGACAGAATTTTAAACCTCACGTGTTATTTACCTTCCTAAAAACAAAACTCTCTCAGTGCTGAAGTACGTTAGATGTAAACAGTGTTGCCTAGATGAGGAGAGAACCGTTTGCTTATAACTGCAGCTTGGTGGCTTCATTCTGCTGTGAAGGTGTCACGGTTGGTTGAGATCCTTCTTGTCATGGATATGGTATTTTAAGAAATATCTGGATTGCCTCCCTGCCGCCGCCGCCATTTGTATTTTTTTTAAAAAGCATCATGTTTTGGATGGATAAATGTGAAGTCATAACTGGCCTGCCTTTAATGTCACTGATGGAAATTGGCAATTTTTACCGGACAGGGTGCCTTATAGTCGTGTCTCCATGTTGTTATAAAAAACTAAAGGATTCTGCTACTTTTAAAATCATAACAGTCAGGTTTGGGGTTGAGGGACCCTTGTGCTCAAGGAGATTTAATACATCCGCATAGTTTATTAAACGTTTCTAATATCATTTATGCAAACTTTTCAGAGCTTTCATGCCAGTTTCGAGATGACAGTGATTTGCAGATTATTTCCATTTTCCAATGGCTTTTGACATCAGGTGTGTTAAATCCTTATGTAAAACAAACAACAAAATCTAGTTGTGCGAACCGAGAACTAGTGGGTTGAGGCTTCCTTCTTCTTTTATGCATGTGTACTGTATGTGGTATCCCAGCACGGCCCTCTCTCATCTCTCCCCGCTTCACTCCTAAGTACCTGTGCCTGCATTAGTTGTGACTCCTTCATGAAATAGCCTTCAAGATATTTTAAGCTTTCCTGAGGTCTCTTATTGCTTTTCCCTTGGTCTGAATTACTGGTTCATCCTAGTAAATAATGTATTGCAACTTCAGATTTCTCTTCCTGTTTGGATGGGGACGATGTGGCCAGAACTAGGTCAGAGCTAGGTAAAGAGGAATGTGTGCTGCTTGTCTCCAGAAGGCCCTAATACATTCCTCAGAATTAAGATAAAATTGAAATCTCTTCGGCAAATGAGACTTGCCTGGCAAATTAAGGACACGGGAGGTAATGAAGTGCTTGTGTGCAGTCTGAGGGGTTTATTATTTCACACTGATGGGGACATTGTCAACAGCGGTATGGTTTAGGAACGAGAATGGACCCCCCCCCCCAACTCTGTTAAGTAAATTCAAGCTGTGATTTGATACGATGGGTCATATAGTTTAACGTGGGGCTTCAATAGTCCGTATAAGACCATCCCTAATATGGACTGTAGCTTTGTTGTTGCTGTTGTAGCCTGTTTTTACATTTTAAAGTAATTTATGTTTTGAATCGATAGATACATTTCAATCGATGGAATACACATTTATGTGGTTCGAAATTTAAATGATGCCCAGGGGAATGCAGTGAAGATTCCCCTTCCTATTTGAATCTTAGGCATCCAGTTCCCTCCTGGGAGACACCTAACATTATTAGACTCTGGCTTATCTTTGACAGCTGTGTCTCACCTATGGATATTTTCACCATCTTCTCCTTTTCTGTTTTCTTTCTCTTTCTTTTCCTCCCTACCCGGTCCCTCCCCTCCTTTTATTCCTGTCTTGTGTTTATTCTCTGCCCTCCTACTACCTGAAAAGAAAACTTCCTTGATGAAGGTGATGGCTTTTTTTTTTTTTTTAGGGAGACATAGTTTTTGGGGGTTCCCAAAGAAACCCGGTTCTCATCTGAAATACCTGGCTATTTCAATGAAATGCACTATTTTTTTTTTTCTTAGAAAAAGAGACAGTGGGAGAAAAATAGATAGCTGTTTACTTACCAACATCGTGGAAGAGTGTCCGCCTGCCAGCCACACTTCTTAAAACATGTTTTAAATACAGCAGACTGCATTTCCAGATTTGTTCTCCAGGATGATTGGACCACGACCATGTTGCCAAGTTTATATTCCCTCACATTCTGTTACGTTGTCAGATTTCAGGGAGACAAGTGGATGGCTATACAATGTACCCCTGTTTCTTGGCCTCCTGGAAACAGCAGATAATGCAGAAAGAGCTGCTCATCCATGTTATAAAAGCGTGTGGACACGTGTAGGGCTTGGCGCATCCAAAACCCTCTCCTCTACTCTCCTTCTTTTTCTCACAAATTCTAAATTAATTTTTCCAAAATGGACTCTGTGAGGTACTTATTCTAAAAGATATTACAAAGTCTTAAAAATATTCTCTGCCTAGTTCATTTTAGGAAATGCAATGTTAAAGAAAGTCAAACTTATTTAATTGCAGTACTTCTCAGAGCCTTTAATACACAAAAGTGAAAAACAGAGAGATGGCAGTAATACACAATTTTTTGCAAACTCATTTGATCACAGAACGTTTGGGGATGCAGAACACACCCTGAGAAACACTTTGAAAATTATATCAGTTTTTTTTTTTCAGTTAGAATGTTACTGTCTACAAGTTATAGGAAAGCTAAGCATTATTTAAAAGCTAAAAATATTTGATCACCTCCTAGTTTCAGGGTTGATTCAGTGGGTTTGGGGCATCAGGCAGTGGTTTGGAATCTTTGTGCCTGTCTTGGCCTTTCTTTCCTTCTTCCAAGAGGAAGAAGAAGCATCACTTGTTCTCAAGACAACATGCTAATCAGGAGGGAAAGGGAAGAGGAGCATTTTTCTCAGAGCTTTTGCGTTTGATTGGAGGAAAATCATTCCCAGAAGCCTTCTCTGCAGACATTCTCTTTCATCTCATTGACCAATCTCTACACCAATCACTACCAGAGTGACCTGGGATCTTAGTTATTGGCCACAGCAATCATGATCCATCCCCAGGGACAGGTACATGGTCACTGCAAGAAAATAGGATTTGCTTAAACAGGAGGAAAAGGAGAATGTCTTTGGTGGAGTTTCCCAATAGAGTCGGCCATGAAAGGAATCCACATGGGTCCTTTGTGTCACTCATGGTGTTGGTTTCCTGTCAACTCCTTTAATTGCTCCCTTTCATCCGCATATAAGACTGCAGGAACTACATATACAGCCTCAGCAAGTACCTCAACTCTGGCTGGTGGAATCTGAAATAGATGCTTTCTCTGCCCACTTCGTTTCTCAGGGATCACCTCTCCCCATCCTAACCGACTTTTCTATCCAGCTTGGCATGCTCTTTGTATTTTGCCATATGTTCTTTGGAACCATCCTAGATGCCATTTTTGCTAATTTTCCCTTAGCATCAGGTGTCAGCAGCAGACAGAAGACTTCACTCTAGGACATGGCTCAGCCCCAGAGATACCACCGTCCATGAGCTTTCTGGCCCCCACTCGTCCCAAGAGAAGGGCACCAGCCAGTCACTCCTAATGATGACTCACCCTTCTCAGAAGACTATTGGAATTACTCATGTTGCCAATGAGCAAACGACAGAATGGAAAACCTGTTCATTCCTCCATCCTAAATTTTGTCAGTCTAGAATAGGCTAAGCCTTCTCCTAGCTTATATTTCAAAATGTTGCTAGATTCCCTTGGGGAGGTGGTCCACAAGAGCTCACCATGAAATCTGTACGTTAGAAGTGCTCCTGACACTATGGGCTGCATTTACCAGCTTGTCCCAGGGTTGCTGCCAACAGTGCCAGCTGTGCAGTTAGCATAACCCACCATCAACATTTACCTGTCCGGCACCTGAAACCAACAAATGGACAAATAAACAACTAAGAGAGAAATCACATGACCTGAGTACCTGTCTGTCTCCCTCATCAATCTCCCAACTGGAAAGATTGTATGGTCATGGGGCAGGAGATCAAATGATCACTTTTATTTGCATTCATATAAAATATTTTGTTACAAAGGGATCTTGTGTGCTGTGGCTATCAGATGTTGGATTTGGGGGCTGTTTCACAAACTTTGTCAGAGCACTACCAAGCAGGCAAAGGCTTGGCCCCCAGGTGTGTCAGAATCGGTCTGTGGACCGAAATCCTTATCAGTAACATGGCAGGTGGGCACCATAAGAGGCACCGTAGTGTGAGGAGTGGCTAGGGGTGGCCTAGTAGCTCTGGTTATGGGCTTAGGTTTGGGTCTCTCAAGGCTTGGGTTCCCCTATGTGCAAAATGGGGAGACTTTCTCAGAGGATTGTTGATTGGATTAAATGACTTCCATAAAGTAGTTCCCAGAAAAGCGTATGCCTCATCATCAGCAGCGTTCTCGGTCGTTGATGTGGCGCTCTCCCCAGTGCTTCTCATCCCTCTTCCCGCTAGGAATGGCAGGCCAGAAAATACAGACAACCAGGGTCTACCCACACACTAAAAAATAATTCAGAGGGCAGTTTCCTTAGCTGGTGGCGTGGTGGTGTCTTCGGAAGAAAACTGCCTCTCACTTGGTTAGCAAATGATAGAGACGGATTTGGGCCAGCCTAAGCAGAAAAGTCACACAACCAGGTCTCTCAAGGACCAGAGCTTAGAATCTGAAAGCTGTTGGAACTCAGGCAGCTTTTTCCTACCTTTTCTCTTTGTTTATCCCTGTGTGTCCACCTTGTTCTGTTTTGCTTTTTAAAGGCTCTCTTTTCTTTGCCTTCTTTATGCACATGGCACTTTCCAGCCCCTAAGATTTATGCTGCATTCATTCCCGCAGGAAGAGGGACTAACTTAATGAATCCTGATTACAGATTCCCTGGAAAAGGAGTCTGATGGGCCCAACCCTGGGTCAGTTGCTCACTCTGGTCCAATCAGCTATGTTAAGGGAAGCAGTACAAATAAACCTAGTCACCCAGGGCCAACTATTGGGGGAGGACTGGATAATCAGATAAAGAGAGCCATTGCCAGCAAGAAAATATCCCCAAGGATGTCCACTATACTATCCAAACTTGGAGACCAGAGCTGAGCAAAGGATCCTGGAATATGGGTGTGCTATATCCCACTTGTAGCTCAGCGTTTCCCAAAATGCAAGACACCTAGCCGGTGTGATACAGTCTGCAGGTGGTGAACATCAAGTCAATAGGAAAGGGTGAATCACTTAGAAAGTTATTCCCTTTTCAATTCTCTCCCAATCCTTTTTATGTCAATGAGAAACTCTCAGTTTAAATGAAAGTGTCTTTAACAAGTCTCTACCAATTTCTAAGCTCTCTTTTTTTTTTTTTTTTTTTTTTTTTAATGCGTTACGCGGGCCTCTCACTGTTGTGGCCTCTCCCGTTGCGGAGGACAGGCTCCGGACGCGCAGGCTCAGCGGCCATGGCTCACGGGCCCAGCCGCTCCGCGGCATGTGGGATCCTCCCAGACCGGGGCACGAACCCGTGTCCCCTGCATCGGCAGGCGGACTCTCAACCACTGCGCCACCAGGGAAGCCCTAAGCTCTCTTTTTAACAGAAATGGAGCGTGCCTCAGGCTTAAAGCCTGCAGCAGCCAAAGCATCTATCTAGACTTTGAAAACACTGTTTGCAAAATATAGTAGTTAAGAAGTAGGGGCATGGAGCTAGGCCTACTGAGATAAAAACCTAGACTCTGCAATTTAGTACTTGTGCACGTTACTTAAATCTTCTGTGCCTCCAATTCCTCCCTTTTTAATGGAGACGTTAACTGCACGCATTTAATAAGTTGTGTGTGTGTATGTGTGTGTGCAAGCAAACAACGATTAAAATAATGAATGCAAATGAGGTGCATTAGTGTCTTAGAATGGTGTCTTTTATTAAGAAAAGGTTCTTAATAATGTTAGGTATTAATTTTTTTCCATTAACTTTTGACTACTGATACTGGTCTTCCGTTTGCAGTGGCAACACGAAGTTTCCTTGGCAAGTACATCTATTTAGGTTAAAAATGAGTTGCTTTAAAGATAAATATTAACTACATAATGTTACGGATTGCCTGCAGTTATGACAAAAACATGACACTGGAATGCAAATGACTGAAGTTTTAGAAACACTGAAATTATGGTGCCAGCCTTGTGAAAGACGTAGAGCAGATCTGTATTATCAATATTTAATTTGCCAGTTAGAAGCAAGTTTCTCATTTCTGCTAGATACAAGAGTGGTATGGATTGCAGAAGGCAAATTGCTAATGATCCTCTTGGCTTAAACCCATTGCCTTCATCTGGGTATCTGAAAATGGAACTTCCCAACCACCTGGGCAAGTGACCTATCAGAATCAGAGCTACCTTTCCCCTGCCTCTCTTCCCCCCACCCTGCTAAAGCCCAGCCCTTCCTCAATGGATCTTAGGACAACAGGGAAGGAAATGTTAGCCCCCTACGCCTTGATATGACCTCACAAGATTCATGGTCTTTGTATTACAGTTTTAGGCTGGCACATTGTAAGAGTACCTGCTTCCATTCGGTTATTTATTTGAGAAGTGTTTTTTGATCACAGACCATATGCCAATCACTGTGCCAAGGAGTGGAGACAGAATGGTATACCAAAACCTGCCCTGTTCCCATTCTCCTAAACCTTACAGACTCGTGGAGAAGATAAGCATTTGTCAAATAACCATGACAAACTGGTACATGGGAAACTGGTAAATTCCTGAAATGAGAGATGCTTTGTAAAGGGACATGGATGGAAAAAACTTACCTAATCGGCCTCCACTTATCAAACCTGCCAGATTAACACACACCATCCAGTCCCTTTATAAAACATATTGACAGATGCCTGTGCATCCTGTGAAGTGACTGCTTTGTGCAAACTTACCTTTCTCTTCACTCGTCAATGTGTCTGCTTGCCAAGAGTCAGTTGTATTTATTCCCAGACCTGCTTCTGCCAGCTGCACTTGTTATTGTAATTACATTATTTAGTGGAATATTATGTAAACTGGTGAAAAATGAGTACAATAAGAAAAAGAGCTGTTTCTCTGAAAACTAAGTTAATGCTTTGGAAACATTCTGTGAAAACAAGGCTCAAAAATTTTTTGGATTAGCTGTGAGTGAGAGGACGGTAACATGTTAGCAGAAAAAGAACCCTCAGAAATCCGGAGAGATTCTGCACTCAGAATCTTTCAGATGCATCTTGGAATTCTTCCTCTACATTAAACAAAACCAAAACTGATAGTATAGATCAGAGGTTGGCAAACTTTTTCTGTAGAGGGCCAGATAATGACTATTTTAGGCTTCACAGCCATGTAGTTTCTACTTCAACTGTTCAACGTTGCCTTTGTTGCACTTAAACAGCCATAGACAAAATGAATGTGCAAGGCTGTGTTCTAATAAAACTTTATTTATAAGAACAAGTGGTGGGCCACATTTGGCCCCTGGGCCACAGTTGGCTGACTTCTGCTGGAGACTGTGAAAAGTGGATGAAGTTTGTGTGGGAAAGATGATGAAGAATTTCAATCAACACTCAAAAGGCCTTAGACTCACATCAAAGATCAACAAATTAATGCACATTAATATATTTTATATTAAAGAGAAAGATTTAAGAAACCTCCGTATCACTTTAAAAGTGATTCCTTCCTTTCAGAGGCTTCCAATGAACTACCTTGTCCTATTCCCAAGTGAGATGGCTTCTACAGTATAGAGAGCTGATATAAGGCCCTGAAACACAAAATAAAATTATGCTTATTTTTATGTGTCAACCCATCAGTATAGAACGGAAGAACAAATTTATCCTTTTTCTCAGAATCCCCCAGCAGGTAAGTTCTGGAACTCCACATTGAAGGTGACATTGTCCGCGTATATATCAGGGGGCTTAGTCTCTGCAGACTGTTGTTCAGCTGCTCCAGAACATTCTCTTTTCTTAAGAAATATCTAGTAACTTGTCTAGATTGTTCTGTCTTCAGAACCAGTTCTCTGGAGGCATGAACATTGTCCTCTGTGTTAATATCACAAAAACTCTGCTAAAGTCTCATTCGCAAAGCTTTGCTGAATACTCAGGAAGTAACAGAAATCCACTGTGAATGGTACTTAGAGGACTCGCCATCAACACCCCTGCCTAGTTCTTTGCAGGTACCATGTACATTGGGGCGCGCACACACAAGGCAAAAAAAAAAAAGAAAAAAGAGATTGATGCCTCCTTTAATCTTACAAAACTAATGGTCCCATCTTAGTGATTTTCCCCAACCAAAGGAAGTTTATCCCAAAGTAGTTAGCTTTCTACTTACAGAATCAACAGAAACTCAGACCACCAGAAAAATCTCTAAGGGCAGCTTCCCTACTAAAATAAGAAACTCATAAATACATTAAAAAATGTTTAAAAGAATGTTGTCTTCACAAGACCTTGCATTGCACACTCTTCCTTACAGATCTCATGGGTTGCCCAACATTCACAAGGCCATTAATGGATGAGCTTGAAGGGAATGGATCATGAAACCAGCCGACTAGTTAACAGATATTAATTCCCCCAACTTCATCGTGCAGCACGGTTACATAAAGAGATGTACAGGTAGCCCTCCCTACATCTTAGATGCTGGATACTGGAACTCACGTGCATGCTAATCCATCTGTCCTCCTTTGCGTCTCCCCAGGCATTTCAATGCTTCCTCTGGGGAAGACTCCAAAGTTATTGCATTTAGGACACTTGGCCTAATATTTATTCTCCCTTTCCCTTGCTTTATTTTTAGCCCATTTTCCCAAGTCAGCATCCCCCTTTCCAGGGCAAATCTGTCCTATTTCTTGTTTTATCATTAAATTAGTATCAAACAGCTTCCAAGCAAAACTGCTAATAATGCTGACATTTCAATTTGTCATCGGCACTCCTCATTTCTATGACTGATGCCTCAGTGAGGACTTATCCTCCTGCTGTGTTCTTCTGGAATCTAAATACCTTTCCAGAAGAAAAAAAAAAAAAAAAAAAGCCTTGCTAGGGAAGGGGAATGGGGCACGAAGCAGATAAATAAGGCATTGTGTAGTTTCCTCAACTTGGGGGCAGAAAGAGGCAAGTGGCATTCAGACAACAAGATCTCCTACACTCCTTCATGGCCCAAGAGAGCCCCTATTCAGACTGTGCATGTTTGCAGGTACATAGCAGGTGTAGTGGACACATGCTTGTTTATTGTTGGTAGGCAGCAAACATCCGTACCCTCAGGGAGCAGCATTCTGTTGTCCTTTTGGGGTTAGTTATCTTCCCTTGTGTGTTCATTCTTGGAGAGGCAATAAACAAGCCAAGGGATGTAGATACGGCCAAGGCAAGTCAATGGGATTCTCTCTCCTGAGACTTTGATGTGGTCTTAGTGCATTCAGGCTGTTATAACAAAATACCATAGATGGGGTGGCTTATCAACAACAGAAATTTATTTATCATAAATTGTGGAGGCTGGAAGTTCGAGGGCAGGGTGCCAGCATATTTGGTGAGGGGTAGACTTCTTGTTATATCCTCACAGAGTGGAAGGAGCAAGGGATCTCTCTGGGGTCTCTTTTATGAGGGCACTAATTCCATTCATGGGGGCCCCACCCTCATGACCTAATCACCTTCCAAAGGCCCCACCTCCCAATACGATCACATTGGGCATTAAGATTTCAGTATATGAATTTTAGGGGAACATGCTCATTTAAACCATGCCAGATGCTGAATGCAGTGATAAACAATAGGGGAAAAATATGATAACAAGCTGGAATTGATTCATTTCAGTGCTGATATCCTGGGAAGACTGAGTGAGGAGACAATTCCTAGGGCTAGCCTTCTAGATCCACACTGGTTCCTCTTTTTATATTTAAGCCTGTTTATCCAGCCCTCCCTGGAGCTATCTCATATCCTTATGCTGATCTCTTTTTCTGCTAAAGTTGGTCAGATCTCATTCCTTCTGCCTGTGATCAAAGAATCTTTAGTCATACATGGGGGAAATATGCTAAACTTGGGAGAACTGCAGAGCCAAGAGTTTGGTTAAAGGTTTGTTAAAAGCCAACTCTTGTATCGTTTTTCAAAATGCTTCCCTGATGCATCTGTGGATCGGCACTACCTTTTGGAATTGGCAGGCCAAGGGCAGGAAACTACTGGTTTATGTCATACACAGGGCTAGATGTTTTATCTATATTTGTTCATTCTGTTGAGTCACCATGAGCCTGGGAGGCATGTCAGAGCCCTTTCCTTCTCTGCACAAGTAAGATATTCTCTCTTTCAGTCACAAGGAGTTAACCAGATCCCTGCAGATAAAGGAAGGGTGATCTGAGGTCATCACATGCCACTTAGTTAATGCTTCTCAGAGTACACTCCAAAGGCCACCTAGAATATTAATTAAAAGTGCTATTGGGAGGAGGGATAAGTTGGAAGATTGGGACTGACATATACACACTACTATATATAAAATAGCTAACTAATAAGGACCTATAGCACAGGGAACTCTACTCAATACTCTGTAATGACCTATATGGTAAAATAATGCAAAAAAAAAGAAGAGTGGATATATGTATATGTATAACTGATTCACTTTGCTATACAGCAGAAACTAAGACAACTTTATAAATCAACTATACTCCAATGAATTTTTTTTTAAGTGCCATTTTTCTCAAACTTAGTTGGTAAAACATTTTGATGTCATAGCCTCACCCTAGAGATACTAAATTATCATGTCATTATGGGCTGAATCGTGTCCACTCAAATTCATATGTTGAAGTCCCAACCCCTAGTTTCTCAGAAGGTGACAGTATTTGGAGACAGGGCCTTTAAAGAGGTAATTGAGTTAAAATGAGGTCATATCGATGAGCCCTAATCCAATATGACCTGTGTCCTTATGAGAAGAAGAGATTAGAACACAGACACACACAGAGGGAAGACTATATGAAGACACAGGGAGAAGATGGCCATCTTCTAGTCAAGAGAATAGGCCTCAGAAGAAACCCACCTGGCTGACACGTTGATCTCAGTCTCTTGTCCCCCAGAACTGTGAAAAAATGAATCTTCAGTGTTTAAGTCACCTAGGCTGTGGCATTGTGTTCTGGGAACCCTGGCAGATTCATACACATGTCCTGTGACGGTCCAAGACATTACTACTAAACAAACCCAAAATGGTATAGTTGATTCTGATGTGTTTGGGTACCTCTGATCTTTGTGCCCTATTGATATGTGATTTAAAATTAGATATGAAAAAAAGCACTCTCCTGGAGAGCAAAGGTTATTTCCTAGGCTCCTAGGCTCCTTCTGTGTTACCTGAGGGTACAACACCTCAGATAGACACATCACTGCTATTCTTGAAGGAAGTCTTGGATTACTGAGTAGATTCTAAAGCAACTGCAGCTTGATCTGTCATTCATATTACATTTCCCAACAGTTGGGCAACTTGCGTTGAGCTGACAGGGTAATTGGGGCCCTTGATTTTGACAGGACAATGTCCTTCTGGCACGTGAGGAGACCAAAGCATTTGCTGCTACAGTTTGCTCCATTGTGATTTCTAATTTACGGGTTGAGGTTAAGAATATAGAAAGCTTCCTGGATAGGAAAGCTTGGAGTTGTGATTTCTGAAAGCTTCTCTGCCTAAGATGCAGCGCGTGCATACATGGGTATGAACACTCACAGAGTATACTGCTGAGAATAACTTAGAGATTAAATATTTTTGGCAGTTTTTACAGTGTTATTCTCGGTGGTTGTACACCCTTGATCTTTATTGCATTTATGGTTTGACACATTTAAGCCAAAGGCATGTTTTAGATGTCTGAATTAAACCTAGGATGGTTTTCAAGATAACTGAGTTAAAGTTTAAGTGGTTTTGATTAACCTGGTTTTGCTTATTTGCTCCTAAATATTCTAAAGTAGAGCCATCTCCCTTTGCATAAAGTGATTTGGGAATACAGCCCTAGGAAGCATAATTTTCTAAATAGCCAAGAGCATCACGCTCAGAATATTTCCCCAAAGTTGCCTCAAACTAAAAATTTGAGACTTAGCCGTTTTCTCCCCTCAGCTACTCAGGTGGTGCAGATTGGGAAATTGGAACCTAACTATACAGACACCAAATTGATTAAGGTCAACAAAAAACAGAGTTGAAAAGACTGGTTGGGAGGGTTCATGAACCAGCGAGCAGGACTCAGGTCTGAATTTGGAAAGTCTTTAGTACATGTTGTCACATTTTCCTCTGGCTACATTTGCCATTAAGAGAAATGAACTCCTCATAAGCAGGCTAGCCCTTCATGGGCACATCCTCACCCTGAGCATGAAAATATAAGTCCCATGTGGTTTAACACACCATAGGTTCTACACAAGCTTGGCTTCTCTGCTGCTACCCTAAAGCTGCCATCCTAAGAACTGTTGGTTCTTTAGCATCATAGAGCAATGACATTATTCTAAAAGCTTCTATTGAGCATCTGCTATATACACCACCAGGAAAGTAGCTGTCTTACCTTTAAGGCAAAATAAGTAGGTATCTTGCCTTTAAAGGCTATGCAGTCTTCTAGAAGGTATGAAATGTGGACATAAGTAATGATAAAGCAAGACAGAAGCAAATGGTATTTGGTAGGTATGAAATGAGGTGCTATGAGAGCTCAGAGGAGGACGTTATTCCTCATCCTAGATGCCGAGACTGGGACAGATCTTTTAAAGGATATCCCCCCTCCCCCAGCTTTGAAATCTTGCCTGAGTTCTGGGTTTTAATAACCAAAAGACTACTGTTTATTTCAACTTAAATTTACCTAAACATCTTAAACTCAATATACCCAAATCCACACTCATCATCTCTCTTTTCCACAAATATCCATCGATCTGGTTTTTTTGCTTCTTCTGTCTCCTTGTAAGAGATCTGGATTCATTTGCTGGGGCCAAAAACCCAAGGTGTCACTCTTGACTCCTACATCTTCTTCACCTCTACAACCTCCTTTAGATTTGAGATGCATACTGTCTCTCAAATCTGTCAATTCCTCTCCAAATCCATTTTCACAAACATAGTTTGAGGCCACCATGATTTCTCATCCAGATTACCCCCAGAGCTTTCAAAGAAGTTGACCTGCTTTCCAGTTCTTGTTCCCTTTCAGGGTGAATATATATTTTGGGTTTCCTGGAACAGTCCCAGTTACAACTGTTGTTCTGGTGTGATTATGAAAAGTACTTCCATCCTTCCCACTAAAGTCCTGGTTTGGACAACTAATTACGCTCACTCAACATTCCATTTACTCTTTTGGGACAGGATGACCCTTCAAAAGCTTAATTAATGCTACTCTTACTGTTTTTTTTGGTCACCATGCTTATCACCTCCTTTACACTTACCTATAATCTGTAATTGTCTCATGTATTTATCTGTTTACTTATTTGTGGTCTCTCTTTCCTACAGTCCTGCTACCTTTATGTGTAATCCCCCTGGAGTTCATCTTGCTTACTGCTCTGTTCTGTAATGCCTATAACATAATAGGAACTAAATAAATGTTTGAAACTACTAGTTGAATATTACTTTTTATTATTAATGTAGTGAAAGGAGTATGAGGACCAGTACCTAGTTTCACCCAAATGATAACATATAACCCAGAGAGCTGCCCTAGAACTAGATATCATAGTGCACCAGGGGATCCTCTGATTTTGGCCATGAAACAATGATTTCTTCTGTAATAACTTTAAAACTGGGCAAAATATATGAAATACAAGTTTTCAGACATTGGGCTCTAGGTAGCATAGAGTTCTGACCCTTAAGAGAATAAATACATGTGAGATGAAGCTCGTGCTTGACCCAGCCCTTGGCCTGGGGGAAATATCTCAGCCATAGCTTCAGGGAAGTGGAGCCCAAGTAGAGGGCAGAAAGTTCCCTGAGCTAAAGAGACAGAGAACAAGAGTTGGGAATGACAAGGTGGCTGAAATTCTTGGAGCAGGACACTGGAGAGGGCAGAGCTGTGTAGGAGACAGAAGTCTCACGCCCCACGTCCTTGGCTGAAGGCTAAGCCATGTACGTGTAGGGCCAGGCTCCAAGAGACCTAGCAGAGAGGAGTAACTACAGTAATGAGGCCCGGTTGGAGATACTGGGTGCTATGGGCATTCAGCTGAGACTCCAGAAAGATCATCCTTTAGGGGTAAGAAGCATGTCCTAGAGCAGGGGTCAGCTAACTATGCCTCACCGGCCAAATCTGGCATGTGGATTGTTTTTGCATAGCCCATGGTCTAAGAATATTTTCTAAATGTTTTTAAAGGGTTAAAAAGTAAGGATAGGTGATTGAGATTGCATGTCATCTGCAAAGCCTAAAATTTTCGTTATCTCGTCTTTTTTGAAAATGTTAGCCAATCCCATCCCTGTAGTAAGAGCTGTGCCTTAGGACTATATACAAATCCAAAGTAGACTTGCCCTAACAAATCATAAAAATGAACTTGAAGGGGTCAAGAGCATATACCAATTATTTAAGTGCTTCCAGAAAAAAAATCTGAACTGTAATTTAAAGGAAAGAAAACATAATTCAGACCCCCTAAAATGTGTCAGTTAAAATATCCACCATCAAACAAAAACTACACTAGTTACATGTAGAAGAGAAAAAATTGAACAATCATCTAAGTCAGGGATTGGCAAACTACAGCCTGTGGGACAGCCACCAGCTTTTTTTTTTTTTAACATCTTTATTGGAGTATAATTGCTTTTCATTGTTGTATTAGTTTCTGCTGTACAATAAAGTGAATCAGCTATACATATACTTATATCCCCATATCCCCTCCCTCTTACGTCTCCCTCCCACCCTCCTTATCCCACCCCTCTAGGTGGTCACAAAGCACTGAGCTGATCTCCCTGTGCTATGCAGCTGCTTCCCACTAGCTATCTGTTTTCCATTTGGTAGTGTATATATGTCCATGCCACTCTCTCACTTCGTCCCAGCTTACCCTTCTCCCTCCCCATGTCCATTCTCTATGTCTGCATCCTTATTCCTGTCCTGCCCCTAGGTTCTTCAGAACTTTTTTTTTTTCTTTTAGATTCCGTATGTATGTGTTAGCGTATGGTATTGGTTTTTCTCTTTCTGACTTACTTCACTCTGTATGACAGATTCTCGGTCCAGCCACCTCACTACAAATAACTCAATTTCATTTCTTTTTATGGCTGAGTAATATTCCATTGTATATATGTGCCACATCTTCATTATCCATTCATCTGTCAGTGGACACTTAGGTTGTTTCTATGTCCTAGCTATTGTAAATTGTGCTGCAATGAACATTGTGGTACATGTCTCTGTTTGAATTATGGTTTTCTTAGGGTATATGCCCAACAGTGGGATTGCTGGGTCATATGGTAGTTCTATTTTTAGTTTTATAGGAACCTCCATACTGTTCTCCATAGTAGAGAATGTATCAATTTACATTCCCACCAACAGTGTAGGAGGGTTCCCTTTTCTCCACACCTTCTCCAGCATTTATTGTTTGTAGATTATTTGATGATGGCCATTCTGACCCATGTGAGGTGATACCACATTGTAGTTTTGATGTGCATTTCTCTAATGATTAATGATGTTGAGCATCTTTTCATGTGTTTGTTGGCATTCTGTATGTCTTCTTTGGAGAAATGTCTGTTTAGTTCTTCTGCCCACTTTTGGATTGGGTAATTTGTTTTCTTGATACTGAGCTGCAAGAGCTGTTTGTATATTTTGGAGATTAATCCTTTGTCAGTTTCTTCATTTACAAGTATTTTCTCCCATTCCGAGCATTGTCTTTTCGTCTTGTCTATGGTTTTCTTTGCTGTGCAAAAGCTTTTAAGTTTCCTTAGGTCTCATTTGTTTATTTTTGTTTTTATTTCCATTTCCATAGGAGGTGGGTCAAAAGGGATCTTGCTGTGATTTATGTCATAGAGTGTTCTGCCTATGTTTTCCTCTAAGAGTTTGATAGTTTCTGGCCTTACATTTAGGTCTTTAACCCATTTTGAGTTTATTTTTGTGTATGGTGTTAGGGAGTGTTCTAATTTCATTCTTTTACATGTAGCTGTCCAGTTTTCCCAGCACCGCTTAATGAAGACGCTGTGTTTTCTCCATTGTATATTCTTGCCTCCTTTGTCAAAGATAAGGTGACCAGATGTGCGTGGGTTTATCTCTGGGCTTTCTATCCTGTTCCATTGATCTATCTTTCTGTTTTTGTGCCAGTACCATACTGTCTTGATTAATGTAACTTTGTAGTATAGTCTGAAGTCTGGGAGCCTGATTCCTCCAGCTCCTTTTTTCTTTCTTAAGATTGCTTTGGCTATTCGGGGTCTTTTGTGTTTCCATACAAACTGTAAATTTTTTTTGTTCTAGTACTGTGGAAAATGCCATTGGTAGTTTGATAGGGATTGCATTGTTATCTGTAGATTGCTTTGGGTGGTATAGTCATTTGCACAATGTTGATTCTTCCAATCCAAGAACATGGTATATCTCTCCATCTGTTTGTATCATCCTTGATTTCTTTCATCAGTGTCTTACAGTTTTCTGCATATAGGTCTTTTGTCTCCTTAGGTAGATTTAGTCCTAGGTATTTCATCCTTTTTGTTGCAATGGTAAGTGGGAGTGTTTCCTTAATTTCTCTTTCAGATTTTCCATCATTAGTGTATTAGCCAAAGCAATCAGAAAAGAAGAAGAAATAAAAGGAATCCAAATCGGAAAAGAAGAAGTAAAACTGTCACTGTTTGCAGATGACATAATACTATACATAGAGCATCCTAAAGATGCTACCAGAAAACTACTAGAGCTAATCAATGAATTTGGTAAAGTAGCAGGATACAAAATTAATGCACAGAAATCTCTTGCATTCCTATACAGCCACCAGCTTTTATAAATAAAGTTTCATGGGGATACAGCCATTTCTGTTTGTTTACATGTTGCCTTTGGCTACTTTCGTGCTGCATTGTTAGAGTCGAGTAGTTTTATCAGAGACCAGAAAGCCCACAGTGCATAAAATATTTATTTCTGACCCATGATTAGGAGAAAAAATAGTCAATAGAAAGTGACTACAAGGTGAATCAAATGTTTAGATTAGTAGACAAGTTATTCTAAAAATAACTATTATACCTATTGAAGGATTTAAAGAAAAAGATGGACACAGTGAGTTCACTGATGGGAATCTCAGGAGTGGAGTGAAAACTATAAAAATGAGCTAAATTGAATTCTAGAACTGAGCTGTATAATATCTGAACTGTAAAGAGCAGATCAGAAAATGCTGAATAAAGAAATCAGTAAACTTTAAGGTAGAATAGAATAATAGTGTCGAGGAACAGAGAGAAGAAAAAATATTAAAAAAGAATTGAGCAAATCCTCAGTGAGTGGTGGGAAATATCAAACATTTAAATACATATAATTGGAGTTCCAAATAGAGGAGAGAGAGAAAATGGGACAGAAAAATATTTGAAGAATTAATGACCAAAATCTTTCCAACTATGGTGAAAACATCAACCTATAAATCCTGAGAGTATAGGAAAGTAATATAAGCCATCTAAATACAAAGAAATAACATATCCAGGACATCATAAAGAAACTGCTCAAAAGCAAAGATACACAGAGCGCACCTGCTTTTGGAAAGAAGATTTCTATTTGTCTATTGTGCAGTCTGAGTATAGATGACTAAGACCCATAAAGCCACCCCCCAGTGAAACATTGTGCAGACTTCTGGGAATGAAAACTGGGGAGAGGTAGAAGACGGACTCATTGATAGCAGCATAAAAGGGAAGTCAAAGAGAGAATTTTAGAAGAGAGAAAAGGCCAAGAGATTCATCAAAATGAGGAGGGAGCATATGGCAAACTCTATGGTGGTCAAGATCTAGTGCCAACATTATTGGAAGTGTATGACTAATGGGACTGAAGCTGGGGGGCTGATCTCACTACAGATAGATAGTCTTGTTATGGTGTGTAAGTGAAGACTGCAGTGATCTTCATATACAGGGAGTAGTTGGTACTGGCTAAAATAGTGGGAACCCTTGCAACATAACCCCTCTCTTGGACACCAGCAGTAAAAGTGCTTCATTGCTTGGTGATAACCAAGGTCTTCAAATGCTCACAGTTATTAGTTTTAGTGAACATTTCAAAAAGTAGAGCACCAAAGGTTGCCAAAGAACTCTAGAAGAGGGTCATGAAGTGGAAAACTTTTGGCTGTTGTGTTGCTTTGGGACACTTTTCTGGTACACATAATGATTGGAAAAAAAATACTTAAATACTTGCCAGTATTTTAAAAATCTGGAGGTTTCACATAAATATCCAGATTTCTAGCTTCTCTTTAATAGACAAATTTTTAAATAAATAAAAATCCATGAACTTTTGGGCTTACATGGAAACAAGTTTTTGAAGATGAGAACCATTGCTTTATTTAGGTAACATGAATACTATAGTTTGTCATTTGCTATTTATTGTCACACATGTGCTGTTTTCATTATTTGCAGAGTTAAGTAGAAAGGAAAAATTGCCTTTACCCAAATGTTTGTTAAAAATGGAAAAATAAAACATAGACCAAGAAGAATCACATGGTCTGTTAAAAATAAATAAGATATGCTAATAAACCGATGTCATATACCCTCCCAGTTTCACTCAAATGCATCAACTGTGTGACTCCCTGCAAATACCTGAATTTCTTTAAATGTTTGCAGTAGAATGAACAACGCAGAGGGAGTGTAAACAATTCTAAATGCCACTTTCCCATTGCCAACCAAAATACTCACTTGTAACAGTTGATACATATTCTGGATTCACCACTGTAAATTCCCATTCCAATGTCATGGTTGATAAGCCCACTTATATACCTCTCATGAGCCCAAGGGATAATGACGTAGGTCCTTGTACAGCTTAAGTAATGTCACCTCTCTTGATACCACAGAACAGGCTTCTGGTTAGTTAAACACTTACTTTCTAACAATTTGCTAACATTGCATTTCTAGAACAGCTTGGAAGGATGAGCTGTTAGCAGGTGTGGGTAGGTGGGGTGGGAGAGACATCAGTCTGATTTCTTGGAGCAGGGCCATTTTCGTGGATTAGATCCTAGAGATTTTCCTTGTACAGACTTCTAGTGCACCTACAATTTTCTGCCCAGAAATCTCTTCAAGTTTTAGCTCTGGGGGAATGATAACTGTGAGCAAGCAGCTTCCCAGCAGCACGCATGGCACTGCAGTCAGGCTAGTCCTCCTTCAAACAATCCATGAGGGGAGATCATGGCATTGGAGGGCAGGGTACCATCAGGTCAATAGCTGATGTTTAACTGACCCCATGTTTAACTGACCGATGTCAACGTTGCTTTGCAAATTGCAATGAGTTTTACATGATGAGTTTTCTTGAGAAAGAAAAAATGAGAATTTTAGCTTCCTACAGGTGGCAAAATCAGCACATTTATTAGCATCAAGGATGAAAAGTCTCAAAGATTAACTAATCTGTGAATAACTGCGCCGTTTGTAACATCATCAACACGGACTAATGGGGAGACAATGAAGAGGATTGCAAGTATTTTCATCCTGTCATCATATTAGTGCAAGGATCATATTCGCTACTGAGTTCCTAGGCAAATACTCAGTACTGTGTTTGTGTCTTCTTGCTATAATTTGTACCGTATTAGTAGCATCTTACCATATTAGTGACATTAAAATGTTTTTAAAATTACATCTCTTGGGTGGGTGGAAATGGAATGTTCTGAGGTTGTGGGAGTGTTACTCATATTAAACTTGCCCTGTTAGCAGCTTTCTTTTAAACTGATACTTCAATGAGGTTTTAATATAAACAAAATGTATTTTTGAAAGGTGCTTCTAGCTACAATTTCTCCCAGTCCATTACCCACTTTGCATCCCTTTTATGAAACTTGAAATTGTGCTTTTACTGAGGAGGCAAAGTATTTGCTCAACTCATGAATCCCAGTAGTGAGAAGGTGACCAAAAGGGCTGAGTTACTCTGGCTCCCATAGTTGCAATAGTATTACCAGTGTCACTGCTAAGAAAGGCAAGCATCTTTTGAGATTTTTCTGCCTGTACCTATCTGTACCACTTAATACCTTTCCCCTGGACTCATGCAGAACGTTGGTGACTCTGCTCTTCCTCCTTTCACATCGTCATGCTATTTGGATTTCATCAGTCATAGTTTTCATGCAGAAAAATGGGGGAGGAGCACTGAGTTGTCAAAGCACCCCGGGTCCACTACACAGGGTTTTACGGTATCACTGAAACTGGTTTAGGAATCACCTTGTGAAGTGACCTAACCCAGGTATGGTTTGGCTTTGTGACATGGCTTTTTCCTCTGTTTATAACCAACCACATGGACATTCTTGTTAAAAAGAACTTCAGACTCCATAGAGAGTCAGTATGTTCATTTCCTAGGGCAGCCTTAACAACGTACCAAAACTGGGTGGCCTCCATCAACGTATTTGTTGTCTCACAGTTCTGGAGCTAGAAGTCAAATCAAGGTGTCAGCAGGGCCATCTTCCTCTGAAGTTTCTAGGGGAGAATCTGTCTTTGCCTCTCCTAGCTGCTGGTATAATGTGTGCCCAATCTTTGGCATCCCTTGGCTTGGAGATGCATCACTCCAGTTCGATGACCATCTTCTTGCTATGTCTTCATGTCATTTTCCCGCTGTGCATGTCTGTTTCTGTGTCCAAATTGTCTCTTTTGAAAAGTAACACCAGTCATATTGGATTAGGGTCCATTCTACTAACTTCTTTCTAACTTGATTATCTCTGTAAAGATCCTGTTTCTAAATAAGGTCCCATTCTGAGATACTGGGCATTGGGATAGTAAGGTATCTTTTGTGGGGAGGGGCACAATTCAACCCATCACATCAGAGTTCTCTGTTCTTTTTTTTTTTTAAATAAATTTATTTATTTATTTTTGGCTGTGTTGGGTCTTTGTTGCTGCACACGGGCTTCCTCTAGTTGCGGTGAGCTGGGGCTACTCTTCGTTGCGGTGCGTAGGCTTCTTATTGCAGTGGCTCCTCTTGTTGCGGAGCACAGGCTCTAGGCGTGCGGGATTCAGTAGTTGTGGCGCATGGGCTTAGTTGCTCCGCGGCATGTGGGATCTTCCCAGACCAGGGCACTAACCTGTGTCCCCTGCATTGGCAGGTGGATTCTTAATCACTGCGCCACCAGGGAAGTCTCAACGTATTCTTTATGTGGTAGTCCTTTCTGTAACCTTTAATGAATTAATGGATCTTGGCAATGATCATCAATGGCTGCTAGTGTTGGAAGGTCTCCTGCAGAGGCAGGGGGCAGCTGTGTCTCACCATGGGGACAAGGACACTGGCAGCAGAAGTTCTGGGAAGTACTCCTTGGCATGAGCCCTCCTGGAGTCCACCATCAGCCCCACCAAGGAGCCTGTGGTGCTGGGTTGCCTCAGGCCAAACAACCCGAGTTCTCTGTTCTTGTACGTTTCTGCCACACAGTGCCACAGTCACAGCAGCAGGAGCCTTGCAGCATAAGTTTCTGCCACCTGAGATGCTTGGCTATCATTAGTCCTTAGGGAGCAGGAATATCTGCCTGGGGACCCAGCTGTCTAAGTTCCAGAGAGCTTCAGACCACTCCTTGGGCAGCAGCATGCAGGGAACAGGGAGTGATCAGAATTCTAAATCATCACATTATTTACGTTGTTTATAGCAAACAAATGTATCTATAGAGAAAATGAAGAGAAATAGGGGGAAGAGATGAGAACAGGATCACATTTTAAAAATAGAGATTACATCATTTGTTTATCTGCCCAACATATGTTTCCTAAGCATCCCACAATGTGTCAAATACTAGAAATATAGAAATAAAAAGACAGTGTTCACGTTCAAGTGATGTCTTCAAGGAGCTCACAGGCTAGAGGGGTATCCATTGAGTTCACTTGAATATAAAAATTAATATAATGATTATTTTTATGTTAGCATGAATCCTAATGCATGCAGTTTATTGAGCGCTTACACTGTGCTCTGTGGCATGCTCATGATTTGACTTTTGTTGTCTCATTAAGCCTTATGTTCAGTGATATGGGGATTATCTTCCCCATTTTATTACTGATGGCTAGCAGGTTCTCTAACATACTCGAGATTACATAGGTCAGATGGAGGACCAAACCAGACTGGCTGACTCCCCTTCCCATCTCTACACCAACACCTACGGCCAGGGGCTGCCTGTGTTCATTGGCCAAGTCCAGTGTCCCTTGCCCGCTGCTGCATCTGGCTCAGCCCCAACTGGGCCATACACACTGTGGGTTGTTCAGGGAAGGTATCCTAAGGAAGACCAGCGTGTACTCCTAGAAGAAGCTTGGGGATGGACACTGGGGGCAGGGAACACAATGAAAGCAACACGCATCTGCTTCATATGAGATGTTCTGCACAGGCAGAGCTGATTTTATACTTCGAACCCTGCATTCCATCTTGTAGCATAAGCCCCAGGCACAGAAGGAGAGATTGAGCAAGGTAGAGTCCTTCCTTGTCAAAGTCATGTTGTAAATTCTTGGAGAATATAGAGGTGGTGTCACATCTGTTTCTCTCCCTCTGTATAAAGAAAAATAAAATGCCATTGTGAATAAGTACCTCATAAAGGCTTTTGCATTATGATGGAGAGACAACCAGGAGGATGAGAGAGGAAAATAAACATTGCCGAGTTTGACAGGAGGGAGATTTCTGGCGTGCTTGATGTGTTCAAACTCTTGATCTAGGTGGTTTCATAGGTGTGTGTGTGTGTGTGCGTGTGTGTGTGTGTGTGTGTATGTTGTGTGTATGAAATTGTACACTTAAGATTAGTGCACTTTATGGAATGGCAGTTGGCAAGTGCTGGAGGGAGGTGTGGGGAGTTATTGCTTAAGGGTACAGAGTTTCAGTTTTGTAAGATGAAAATGTTCTACGCATGGATATTGTTAATGTTTGCACAACAATGTGAATGCACTTAACGCAGCTTGACTGTGCACTTAGAAGGGGTTAAAATTGTAAATTTTGTTATATATATTTTATCACAGATTTTAAAAAATCAGTACTCTTTATGCATGTTATACCTCAATCAAAAAATAAAGGTGAAGTAAACAAAAGGTTCCATTTCCCTTTAATTTGGGGGCCCACTAGAAGGGTTGCATGGATCTTTGATAATTTCATGCAGAGTGGACAGAAAATTGCAGAGATCCTGACTGCAGTATCTCAGAGGATTGTCAGACACTGGTATAAATAATTTCCCTCCAGTGCTTCGCCCACCTTCCTGTAGCTTCTTCTGCTACCTAAGTCCTCATAATGAGTAACCTGTCTTTATCCTGGCAGAACTGCCTTCACTATGATTTCGATACCAAAGAAATGACTATTTGTGCTGAACAAGTTTAACAGAGCCCTAGTCCCCAGGAAATGTGTATTTTCCTCCTTCATGTTTGTTATAAAGTTTGCAGATCACTGTTTCTCTGCTTACTTAAGCTCTCTAGCCTATTCAGAGATCCCTCAGTGATGTGCTGTCTTGATGTCCTCTTATCTTGGTCCACGTTCTCTTAGGGTGCACTCACAACTTGATCTTGTCCAGCTGCATGTCAGCATTTTGGAATTGGCTGCTGTGGAAACCATCAGTGTTAGGGTATGCTTTGCATCACTACTTACCCTGTGTAGTTCAACCCTCTCTATCACCACCTGGTCCAGACCAGCATTGTTTATTGCCCGGAGGATTGCAACAAACTCCTGACTGGTCTTTGCCATTGTCAGCGGCCAGGGGGACATAAGCCATCCCTAGTCGAGTCCCTCGGTGGGTGGCTTCTCATTGCTCCTGGAGCAAAACCCAAACCCCACCCTGTGATGACTGAGGCTCTGCCTTAAACTGGTTCTTTTTTAAAATTTTTATTTTATATTGGAGTATAGTTGATTTACAGTGTTGTTAGTTTCAGGTGTACAGCAAAGTGATTAGTTACATGTATACATATATCTATTCTTTTTCAAATTCTTTTCCCATTTAGGTTATTACAGAGTATTGAGTAGAGTTCCCTGTGCTATACAGTAGGTCCTTGTTGATTATTTTATGTATAGTAGTGTGTACATATTAATCCCAAACTCCTGATTTATCCCTCCCCACCACGTTTCCCCTTTGGTAGCCATAAATTTGTTTTGTTAGTCTGTGAGTCTGTTTCTGTTTTGTAAATAAGTTCATTTGTATCATTTTTTTTTTTTAGATTCCACATATAAGTGATACCATGTGATATTTGTCTTTCCCTGTCTGACTTACTTCACTTAGTATGACAATCTCTAGGTCTATCCATGCTACTGCAAATGGCATTTTTTGTTCTTTTTTATGGCTAAGTAGTATTCCATGGTATATATGTACCACATCTTCTTTATCCATTCATCTGCAGCACTATTTACAATAGCCAAGACATGCAAGCAACCTAAATGTCCGTCAGTAGATGAATGGATAAAGAAGATGTGATACATATTAAACTGGTCCCTGCCTTGCTCTCCAGCCTCGGCTCTTGCCTCACTGGCCTTATTAACATACGGCATGCTGGTATCCTTTCCATTCTATTACCGCAGTTTGTGTCCTAAACCTTTGGCCACTATAGCTTTGGCTGGTCCTCATGGGAAAACCAAAGGGAGGACGAGTCTGGCTTTAGAGAATTCATCGCCAAGCCTGGAAAAATAAGAGCTCTGATTCCTCACTAATTATGGGAATAGAAGTAGCAGCAGTTTTTTTACATGGGAGGCGATATTTATGTGCTTATCAATTAATTTGTTCATTGATTCAGTACATATTGAGCACTTCACTACACCCATGTTCTATATCTCAAGTTAGGAGTTGGGTAATTAAGTGCTGATTTTATTATAATTATGAGTTTTAAGTATTTCATAGTAATTAAAATAATCATGTCAGTGACCTTTGCCTCATTAAGATGGACTAGTTGAGCAATACCTGCCTGAACAATGCAGTAATCAAACGGCCCTTATTGATTCACTCAGATATCTCTAATCATCTCCATGTCCAGGTCAGTCTTTTTGGTGGCCAAATATTCCTTGAAGGCACTCGAGTTCGAGATAATGCGGTAGGGATTGCTGCAGCTTCCACTGTAGGGGGAAAGTCTACATTTTCCCATGTGGCCAGAGAGATCAAAATTGGACATGAACAACTATGTGGTTTTAAGGGGAAGAAGAAATCATTAGATTCTTCCCATGCTATGTGGTTAATAGCGATTGTGGTTAACTGTCTCCATGGGATGCTAAAGACCCCCTCTGGAGGTCACTCACTGACGTCCTTATGCTCTGTGGACTGTCTTAGTGGAACACTGGCTTTATGGTAGGATATTGTAGCTATTACAGAATTGAAGACTTCTGGCTCAAAATGGATCAACCTACTCAGGACTTCCATTCTTGCAGATAATAGTGTCAAGCAAGGGCACAGTAAAATCATATAAAGTAAAGGTCCCAGCACTAATTAAATTGGGTTTCTCAAGTCATCGTCCATATTCAGTTTAGTGTTCAGTAACTCGGCTTTTTAATGAAGACTTTCTTTCATAAAGTTGGAAGTCCGATGCTGCTCGTCCTATATTATCTAATATTTCATAGCAATATTCGATTTCTGTAGCAGATTAGAAACCACTTAAACAGATAGGTCACCAGTAGCTTAATCAATATTGCTTTTAGACCATTGCTTTGCAATTGATTAATTATGGTGTCCAGCTGATAATTGATAAATGGATTGATTATTTAAAAATAATTCCTCTTTGAGCATGAGAAAAAGGAACATTAACTACATCCACTGTGAAAGCAGCTCCTGGACTACCAGCCAGGTTGCAAATGGGGGGAAAATTGGTCTTGAATTGAATATTTGAGTATGTTTACTTTGTTATTAAAATGATTTAAAATGAAAGTTTTGGGGATGGCAGTAAATAGAAAATGTCAGTGTGCTCATTTCAAGCAGCAAGGTTTGAGGAATTGATTGAATAATCAATTTGGTTATGAGCAGAATTTCAAACATAGAAATAATTTGCTGACACCCCCCAAAGGGGCAGCCCACTGAATGTTCCATTCTGTCTGTTTAACCTCTGGACTCCAGAGGAGAGAAATCATAACACCTCCCAAACTTGATTTATGGGAAACAGCTGTCTCCCGTTTGTGTCACAGTGATAAAATGTTTTACTATCTTGGGTGAATCTCATTCCTTGCAGAGGGGCCATGTGTTCAAGCAGGTAGGTGGCTGAGAGGGTGCAGGCTGAGAGGAGGGAGAGAAACAATCAGCAGAGTCCTTTATGGTAACAGAAGTTGAAAGCACAAGAGACAAATACTAGGTACCCATCCCTTGATCTCTTATAGACTACCAAGTCTAGACTGTGTATCCACCCCTCCATGGATCAAATGTGTTTCTTTGCTAGCTTTCTTAAAGTTTGTATGAGAAATCAGTTCATTAACTCAGATGAGCAAAACATTATTTCATTCTTTATTTTGAGTCGACTTAATTTTGAATCCAGTCTCCTATCCTACTCATCAGGCAAAACATTCATTTTCAGCCATCGTAGAGCCCTCCCTTTTCCTAGGCATGTGCAGAGGTCTGGGAGGTGCAAATTGCAACAGCAAGAAGGCACTGGGGATGGGTCATGGACCATCAGTTGATAGTGGTTACCAAGGCAATATCTGCTGTGTGGTGCCCATGGTTTCTCTTGGCTTGGTGGCTCAGTTGCTTCTCTATCATCCTTAAGAATGATGGCTCTGTAGTGAAGCTGGAAACCCTGGCACTTAGAATCCAGCTTTCCTAGGGTCACTGTGCAAACCGTCTTCTTCTTGAGACTCAGAGATGTATGGCCCACTTGCAGTCTTTGGAGCTCCTTCTCTCCTGTTACCTCTCCAAGGTACTCCTACTCTCCCAATCTCCTTTCAGGTCACCTGTTCTAATCGCTCCCGTGGGTTTCTGATCCAAAGGTCATGAACTCAAATACCAACAAAACTTAGGCAAGTGAATGAAAGAGGCAGACCCGGTATAATACAATTAAGACATGTGGGGACCGTGGAGAACAGGAAAACATAATTCAAGTTTAAAGGTACTCAGATACAATGAAATAAAACTCAGCACTCTACTAGTCAAATGAACTACCACTATATGTAGTGGTGGTTCATTATATATACATATATACATACATATATATATATGCATACATATATGTATGTATTTCTTGACTTAGGCTTTAGCTAAAGGAAAAAAAAAACCCAAAACATTAATTTCAGACCATATCTTTGTATTGCTTTGTGCTAAGAAATGGACATGGGGGGAGAAAGTTGGGGGTAAAAGTAGAGGGAAGAAAGGAAAAAATATGGAGAGAAAAAACATTAATATTTGAAAATTTGATCTTGCTATGCACATACTGAAGAGGAAAAAGAAAGTGTGAGTTTGCATTGATCTAGTAACCTCTAACTTAAAGAGACTTATTCTTTCCTTTAGTTGATTGCAGTGGAACCATTTGTATGAAACAGCCCCATGCCATGATGAACTGACTTCATTGGCCATGTGAGAAGGGGAGGGGATTTTGGAGGGGGTGATACCTTTCTACAAGTTGAAGTTCAAAGACCAGAGCCCAGTTGATCTCCTGCCCTAAGTTGAAATGAGATTTCTCCCTTATGCACAATAGGTGCCTTGTAACTTTCATTGTGGAAAATGAGCATTTGGTGAATGTAAAATATACACACATCATGATATATTCTCTCTTCTCTATCTACCTACCTACATACCTATCTATCTATCATCTATCTATCTATCCATCCATTTTTTCTACTAATGGACCAATATCTTAATTCAGATTAGGAGATACTGAAGACAAAATAAATATTAAATTGTAAACATTCTAGATGAACTCTGTATCTGAAGTGCAGTGTTGAGTGTGTGTGTTTGTTCTCACATCCCAAATCAGATCAGAGGCATTTACAAACATAAATGTCCACAAGGGCCAGGCCCATGAAACAGTGAATCCACTTGCCATGTAACATCTGATCTCAGGGACGATTGGGAGTGGTGGAGACTGTGGAGAAATGGAGAGCATTTGCACCTGATGAGGGCAGCTGCTACTCAGCATTATTCCATTGTCACCACTGTACAAATGTCGATCTTACGTTGCTGGATCATCCAATAGTTCTAAAAAGAAAAGTGGTACTTCTGGGTTTCCTTTTCCTTGAAATCTCCTGGTTTTTAAATATTGGCAAATAAGTTACATTTTAGAAAATGGACTGGCCCAAAGAAATGCATCTTCAGGGTCTTTGCTGCCTACTGATTTGAAACAGCTGCATCACCCATTTTCCGCCACTGAATTACAAGTATCTACCCAGAGACTGATACAGAACAGGTGTTCAGTAGACTACCTGTAGAATCAATGAATGAGCACACACATAAATATGTAAAGAATGAGGCTTAGTTATCTTCCCCCCACCCCAAGATTTCCTATCAGGAAGGGCACATTTTGTCCTCGGTGCAAGTCTAGAATTAGTGGAGATCATGTGTAGAGGTGATATTTATCACCCAAAATAATGAAGATGATGGATTTCCCATTTTTCTTCACTGTAATGACATAGTGTGTCCAGGACTTCTCCTAAGGAGGATGACTAACCTTTTTAGTTTGTTTGGGGCTATCCTGCTTTTAGCCCTGAAAGTCCTGCATCTCAGGAACGCCCCCCCCGGACCCTGTCAAACCAGTATAGTTGGTCACCCACCTCTCCATCCTATTGTGTGACTCAAGGGCCTTTCAAATGCTGTAGGTCAGTGTACATGCACGACTGAGACTTTACCAGCTGTTGGCTATGTGGTTCTCTTCTTGCCACTTGGATGTAGCCAGCTCTGAGCATCTCTCCATCGCTGTTTGTTTAATGGCACGTCTTGGCGTTAGTTCTCTCCAAACTGCTTGGCCATTATGCATCTTGATGGGCTATCTGTGGGCTGTTTTAACAGGTGCCTTGCCACCTGCCTAGTGCTGCAGATGACTCCATCATTTAGCTAATGCATTTTAATAATTAGGTGACATTTTGCCTTGTGCGATTTTAAGGAGAAATGTAAATCAACTTGGGGGCTTAGCCAGTTTCTCTGTGTGATGTGGAAATATATAACTAATGGTCAAAACTCAGGCCCGAGCAAGAGATCATTTTTTTCCTCCCTCTCCCCTAATGTACAAGATGTATTTTAATATTAATTCCTCCTATATCCATATATCAGTAATTGAGCACTGCATCAATTAATATGCCGGGCAAATTGCATTCCCCATACTCTCGTTTGTGATGTATTTCAGTGATGGAGATAATTTTCAAGATAAAGTATACAATTTAAAATGGATTAAAAAGAACAATTAATAAAGGAGAATTGATTCAGGGAAAGAAAAAAATTTGGATAATTTCAGGGAATCTTAGCTGTGCATCCAAGCCTGTGGATTTTGTAAGGAGAGCCTGTTGAAATGATCAAGTTTTATGCATACCACAGGATTTCCCAGGTCTGCAATTGCAAAGGATGAGGGAGAAGGAAACACACACACACACACACACACACACACACACACGCACGCACGCACACACGCACATCTGGTCTCCTAATGAGGGCATGTGTATCATCTCCATCCTTAGGTTAGCAAGGCCAAACATTTGTGCTAGCAAGTTTTTCTGAGGCTTTCCATTTGCTGGGTCGAGTTGGTGGGGCTTGGTTTTGCTTTTGATTTGCTGAATTGGCACAGAAGCGTCCACAGCCCATCTTTCCTGGTACACACCCTGGCTGAGAGCCCTGCGCAGGGAAGCGGCTGCCCCTGGGCAGCTGCAGCGTGGACAGCAGGCAGCCTCTGAGCTCGCAGTGACAAGGCAGGGTCGGTAGATGGCTGTAGACAAGTGTGCTGAGCCGTGTGCTATAAGAGCAATGAGTCTGGGGAGGCCTTGACCGGACTGGATGCTGCTTTTATCTGAAGTACATTTAAAGAGATAAAGGGGAAGCTGGGTTACTGCACATGTTCTTTTCTCTGCGGCTGGAGCTTTACTTTGAGTTAAAAAAAAAAAAAATTCTCAGATGCTGGCCTCCCAGAGTCAGCGGCTCCGTGCAGATGTGCTTTTGCCTCAAGAGGATCGGCCGTCTTCCTGTAAATTTCACCAGTGGGGACTTCCGTGAACCTCCCACCAGCCGTCAGGAAATGGTGTAGCGCCTTTTGTTTATGATTACACCATCGCTATTATTATTAATACTACAAGCATCATCAGGGTTTGTGGTCGCCACTCTTGCTGTCTGCCTAAAGTGTCCGGATTTTTGCTCATTAAGGAGCCACACCAAGAATTTGATACCAAAAGCAGCCTTGACAGGAAAGAGAGGAAAGGCAAGAGTTAGGAAGGAAAGAGAGAGAGAGAGGCAGCCTGAAGCAAGTCACATCACACACAGTGCCACTGAAGGAATGCTATCCTCATAAACTCATAAACAAGCACACCAAACCTTAAGGACTTGACAGGAAAAGGCAAGATTTTCTACCCACTGGTTTCAGTTTTTCTTCCAGATACTCTTGGTGAAGTAAGGAGACTTCTGTTTGCTGACAGAGAGCCCTTGATTTCTCTTTCAAGATGATGATGTATTTGTGGGTAGGTAGCCTCCCTCCCGCGCTCTCTCTCTCTCTCTCTCTCCCTCCCTCTCTCCTTCTCTCCCTCTCTCCCTCTCTCCTTCTCTCCCTCTCTCCCCCCGCCCCACGCCCCACTCTCTCTCTCTTTCTCTCTGATTAATAAATTGACTTCAGGGATAAAGATTGCAGCTCAGAGTAATCGCATTTTGTGTAAGGTGATTATGCTTGTGGCAGAATAATCTTGCCCTGCTACAGTACATGTGCTTGTGTTTCCAGTGGGAGTTTAGGAAGACCTGGTTCATTAGCATTAAGCTGCAATTTTATTTTCCGTTGCAAAAAGGAAACCAAAAAAAAGATGTGTAGGGGGAATGCATGGCTTTCTCTTTTCTTGAAACACTGTAGATGGTGAACTCGGAAAAAATTTTTTTTTTTTTTTAATAAAGAAAAGGTCTAGAAAAGCCGGTTCAGGCATGAAGCAAATTCTGCATCACTTGTAGCTGTGCAGGATTTCATTTAATTACTAAGAATGAACTGTTCGGAGTCGTGGTGGCTTTTTGTTTGTTTGGTTTGGTTTGGTTTTCTCTCACAAGTGACTACTTGTTTGTCATTTGAGGGCTGAGGGTTGGAGATGTGAGCAGGGTGTCTTATTTGCCTTCACCAGGTATGTGTTTGTATGTGTGTATTTTACAAGATCTGTCTGGCAAAAGGTGGATTTCCCCGTACTTGTTCTGGCTTACTGATAAATATTATATAGTTATTATTTTGTTTCTTTTTCAGGAGATGGCATGAAAATAAAAGCACTGAAGTGGTAACCTGTAGTTATGAATTCCACTATTTAACTGTCAAGGCAATTTAAAAAAAGTCATCTAGCATGAAAGGCTTAGAAAAATTTCTCAATCATATTTTGGGGGACACAGATACATCCTAGTTGAGTTTGGCCACTGAAGGAGTTGTGTGCATTTATCAACCAAAGACTGGCTCTGTGATTTCAGGTTAAAGATAGGATGCTCCCTGCGTTTTCAAGGGAGGGAGACATTTCTGAGGTAAAACAGTACCTCTCTTTTCGTCAGCATCATCATCGTTGTTTTTTGTTGTTCAGCATACTTAGGAAAACCTCTCTTCATTTTCCTCCCTCCTGTCGTTCTTCTAGTTCAACTAAGATCCATGAACTTGTCTTTGCTGTAAGGAAGAAAGCTTCTTTGTTAATCACCCCTGTTCTTTGACCTCCACTGGTGTCTCAGCCTGCCCCTCATTAAGCTTTGCAATCTAGACTTTTATTTTTCCCCTCTTTTCTTTTGTACATTTTCTTTTATAGTGACTTTAGCTCCATTTACACCTGGTTTATTTCTGTACAGTTCAACACAATGAATCCTGCCAGTTGGGGACAGAATGTCTCTATTATTATTTTGTTTTCATTTTAGGGCAAGTTTCCTCTTTAAACTTGCCTGTTATGAAAGACGTGTTTGGAAATATCAAATCACTAAATAGCATAAACTTAACAGAGGTAGTTTTACCTAAAAACACTGAATTCTCATGCCATCTATTTTTGACGGTGGAGGTGGAAACATTTCAGATTTTGAATGTTTACACATGATGATTTTTAAGCACTAAGAACATTTTTCACGTGGGATTATGACATCAGTTATTAAGGAAATACCTGCCAGTGTTTGTGGGAAAGGAGTCTATTTTGGTTTGTATTTTGTGAGTGGGTTCTGGCTAACTGTAAACAAATTTCTATTTTTTTAGGCTGTGGTGAGTAACAATTTACGGGTTACAGTTTTTCTCTGAAAAGAAGAAAAAGTTGCTAAGTGGTGCCATTGATTTTATTTATGAAGTTTGCTGCCTCTTACACATGTGCATCTTTGCAACTCAGAGCAGGTGGGGAAACATTGTGTGTCCCAGACCCTCAAAGCTTGCTAACCTGATTCCTGGTAATTAGTCCTTGGCTTGTAAAAGCTGCATGCCTCAATTTCTATTTTCTTCTTTCCAACCGATGCTTTCCTGTGCTACCTGTTTTTATTCACTGCATATATCAAATCAAAAAATGGTTACTACCTCTTTGCCCTGTGTTCAGGTATTCTATTTACATCTTTAATTCCGAGTTTCAGGGGTTTACATTCAAAAAATGGCAGAGACTTTAAGTTGTTAACAGCTGGATCCATGCTGTTTAAGGAGATATGAATTGGTGAGCTAGCTTTAACACTATGGATTGGAGGATTTTTCCATTCTTTTCTTCCTCTTCTTCTTCTTTTTTTTTTAACGCAGGGGTTCTGCTGTTGCCTTGTCTGTAAATAAAGATACTCTAAATGTGGCTGATATCTCTTTTAAGGGCTTGTATTGCTTTAGGAAAATGAGTCTCAGCTATATCCATGTATGAAAATAGTGTTTGCTGTTCTCTCATGGATGTAAAAATGAAAATGAAGAGACTTGGAGATACAGTAAAACAAAATTTGTATTCAGTTTATTCCCGTCCTTATTTCTGAAATTTGTCAAGTAGGCTCTTTATATGCACCTGTGTTAATAGCACATGATTTTGGTGAGAATATTTTTATTAAGACTGGAAACTTTTTGCTGGGTGGAGTTGGCGGGAGCGGTTGGGGTAGAGCCTTCTCTCTTTCCCTCTGTCCCCACTCAGTTATTGCAGTGGATCGGGACTGTCTTCTCTGGATGAGAAAGGCAATGAAATGCTTTGGAATAGTCCTAGTTAAAAACACAGTATAGCTTCTGGAAGCCAGTCTGATAATATAACTGTAGACACAAACACTTGAAATCTTTTAGCCCCATCTAACATTTGTATATTCTTTCCTTCAATTTCTTTGGGAAGTTTTCCTATAAAAAAATAAGGTTGGTAGTTTTCCTGGTGCTTCATTTCCCCTGGATGAGGACAGGTCAGTGTACAGGGAAAAGAAAGACGAGTTCTCTGGCACCCTTTGTTAACTTCTGGGCAGTTTTGCTTCACCAAACTCAGTTGCAGTAGAAGATAGAAACAGCTTTCCCTGGGGACTCCCAGAAAAAGCAGGGGAATCACTTTTACTGAGGGCCTGATCTGTGTGGGGTACCAGGCTATACATGCCCTAGAATAAGATAAAGCCCTCTTGGGCAGCACAACTATTGTTATTTAATTCCACTAGCATTAGTCTTTCCTGGGATACAGTTGAGCTGTGTCTTCCCAGGGCTGGGCAAAACACACTGGCAATTGACGGTTGCTCATCTAATTCAGAGGTAAGACACTATTTACCCTCATACCTCATGTCCTGGACCAAATGGTCCCCAGTTTAAATTCCACTGGGATGAGCGTTCATTTTTGACTCTGGGACCTTTTTATTTCTCTCTACTTCTTTTCTCTCTTAAAATAGAGAAACGTTTCCATTTTATTATTTCTACACAAACGTTCTCATTTACATACCATATCTTCCTCTGTTCTTTTAACTTCTAGGAAAAAATACTGCAATCTTGATTTTAACTTTCTTATCATGTTATATAGTATTCCCCCATTCTTTTATAAACAGAGGTTTATACATACATGTCACGGCTTAAAATGGGTGGAGAAGAACAAGTAGAGAATTTCTGAGTGATTTTGTAAAAACAGTGGAGAGAGACAGTCACCCCAGTAGGCAGCATCACAGTTCTTGCCAGTGCAGTTCAAATCACTTAAAAAAAAAAAAAGAATAAACCAAAACTCATCATTCCTTCTCCAGGATCCTGGTAGTTCTGTATTTCCCATCGTGCGTTACCCTTGGCAAAAACTCCACCAACCAGAATATTCTATTCTCAGCCTGCTCTTAGCAAACTGATGAAGTAGCTGAACATACCCGTAGTCTATCTGTTGCATTTTCAGCTCATCCTGGGTATTTGGGGACCCTCCTCTGATTTTCCCATTTTCTTTCCGGAATGCCTAAAGCTTTTTCTGTTCTATGCTCCACATTCTAGCCTTTGCTTATAAACTGATGACAGATTGCTTGACTTATAGATTCTATATAGAGATTATGCATAAATTATAGGGATAAACTATAGTTGTTTTATGTTCCAGGGTCATCGTGCCAATTTTATTTCAACCCCTTTAGGGCAGAAGCATCTCTTCCTTTTAGTTTATGTTTGCCTTCATACTTTATTTCAAACAAACAATACATTCTCCCTTTGTAGTGAAATTAGTCTGAGAAGAAAATAAATAGCACAAACTCTTCTACTACCTAAGGTATGTACCTAAATATTAACCCTACTCAATTTCGTACAGGTATTTTTCCCACACACACATATGCACACCTGCACTTATTTTCTCAATTTGGAGACAACTAAAAGCCATGCCATTGACTTAAGAGTGTTTGTTGTTGTTTGCTTGTTTGTTTCTGCTTTGAGTGTATGTGTGTGTTTATGTGTAGAGGCCAAATGCTATGGTGTTAGAGTACTGTATCGACTGTAAAACACATCTCAAGTTTAGATACACTGAAATGTGAAGAAGGAAACAAGAAAGTCTCTGAGAGGGAATATTCTGTTGGAAAAGATGAGAGCATAGTCTGAAAACTTACTGTTTTGTAACCTGCTTTTGTCACTTAACATTTTGTGCCATTAAGTATTTTCCACAGCAGCATCATTAATGCTTGCGTACGTGGTACTCCAGTGTATGGCTGTTCCATAATTTAACCAGTTTCTTTAACTGTTTGTTGTTGCTGCTTATAAAAAGCTTCGCTAGTATCAGGCATGGTGTGAATATATTCATTAAGCAAACACTTGTTCAGTTTGTTGATTATCTATTAAGACTTTATGGAGCACAAACTCTCTGCCAGTCATTATACTGGGCCTTGGGAAACATAACATTAAGTAAAAGATGTTCTGAAAATTAGGAAGAGCTGAAAATGGAGGGTTGGTTGTTAGCATCAATCACCTGTTGACTGCAATTCACAGATTTGTTAATTCTTTTGTTTCTGCTTCAGATATTTGCTCCTTTGGGCCAAATCTAACCCCAGAGGTTCTTCATTTTCATTGCGATTTCTAGTTCTGCTTTGGTACAACAGAGTCCCAAGTATGGTCTTTTTTTTTTTTTCCAAGTTAGTTGACCCATTAATTGAATGGTTCTTTTTTGTGGGAATTTGTCCTAGAGATTTTGGACAACCAAAGGAAACCTTTTTTGTTGTTGTTCTTGCTGTTGTGGAGAGAAAGATTTCAGTGCTTTATCCTGAAACTGAGAATTTCTACCTTTTCTATGACTGGACTGCTTTGTAGCAGAAATGCCTCAGGAGTACAAAGATGACTCCTCTCCCCCCAACAAATTCACTTCTGACCTGGCAAGTTCACTGAGCACTGACATGGTCACTGTATATCTTAGTTAGGGGCCGAGACAAATGGACCCAGCCAACTCTGATACTGTGATAAAGGTGTTCATCTTTACTGATCTCTTAGCTTCCTTGCCTATAACTTATACTAGAATCCTTGCTATTGTCTGTATATCACCAGGGGCAGCTCAGAGCTCCAGACAGACTCCACTCTCCCAAACACTCTGATGACCATTCCTCCAAACCCAGCCCACTTCCTGGTCTGCATCCCAACAAAGGAACATCTGGAATGCTACTTAAAGATACTTATTAAACATTTGCAAAGGGCTAGTTTCCCAGCATCTTTAAGTCAGAAGGACCCAGTGTTTACATTCTCTTCAGGCGGAAGAGGAGTGACTGGCCCTCAGGAACATCCCAACCTTCTGGGTGATGAGAGGGAAAGTGGATGGCCCGAACATTAATGAATGAGAGCTCATTTACGACTTCCATCTTCTCCCCCTCTGACTTAACCATTCATGGCCTCTACTTACTGCAGATTCTCTCTGGCAGGAGTAATACGTTATTTTCCGCTTGAGCACCCAGAAGCCATTGATGTAAATTGATCGGTATTTTTTTGTGTGTTTTTCTGAAAGTCTGTTTACATGCACATTCCTCTTTGTCTGTAAAGTGATTTGTATCATAAAGCCCCATCCATTTTCCTTTACAATCTAATAATGACACTAAACTCATTGAATTCTTGTGTCTAAAGATTCCTGTAAAAATAATGGTTCAACTTTATAGGGCAGCAGATACATAGCATTGCATCAAAGGAAACAAAATTTAAAATGAGCCAATGTTTTCTCTCAGTAGGAAATTCTAGGCATTAGGTTTGTATTCCTTCCTGATGTGTGTATATATGTATATTTTAAAGCAAAACCTGATGAGTATTAATATAAAAGGCTTATGGAGGCTTTATGTTTAAGTTTTAAACATAGTCTTTGGCCCACTCTGGTTCTTTAGCTCCAGAGGATCAGAAAAAAAAAAACTGACTTAATGTGAATCAGTCTTATTCTCCATTTTACTTTTTTTTTTTTACATCTTTATTGGAGTATAATTGCTTTACAATGGTGTGTTAGTTTCTGCTTTATAACAAAGTGAATCAGCTATACATATACATATGTTCCCATATCTCTTCCCTCTTGCGTCTCCCTCCCTCCCACCCTCCCTATCCCACCCCTCTAGGTGGTCACAAAGCACTGAGCTGATCTCCCTGTGCTATGCGGCTGCTTCCCACTAGCTATCTATTTTACATTTGGTAGTGTATATATGTCCATGCCACTCTCTCGCTTTGTCACAGCTTACCCTTCCCCTTCCCCATATCCTCAAGTCCATTCTCTAGTAGGTCTGTGTCTTTATTCCTGTCTTACCCCTAGGTTCTTCATGACATTTTTTTTTTCTTAAATTCCATATATATGTGTTAGCATACGGTATTTGTCTCTCTTTCTGACTTACTTCTACAGAGTGAAGTAAGTCCATTTTACATTTTGAGTGGTGTTTCATATACCTTTAGAACATTTCACAAACCTTCAGACAAATACTTGATCAAATGATGCAGGTTTGAACGACATAACCAAATTTGTTTCTGTACAAACCTTGTGTCCCCATTCAGAGAAGAACAAATGGAAAAAATTGATATTCAATACCAACAAGATAATTTCGGGAAGCAACAGAGCATTGTTTTGACAGCTAAGGAACATGAACCTTTTAGGACAAGCAGAGAGAGAATTGTATATTGTGCTTTCCATTTATTATCCAAAGACGTCTTAGTTGGAAATTCAAGAAAACAATTGGGAACGAGAGGTAGGTGTAGGAGGAAGAAGGTTTGGAAATGACGGGGAGAAATTTAATGCTCTTTCAAGGGTGTTGTGGACTGGATAGGATGCACCATGTCTTTGCATTCTGAATCTCATATTCCCCATGGTTTTATCACTTAGAGTCAGTCTTTCACATTTTATGTATTGGATTGACACCCCCAGGAACCTTGACATGAGGATTTTTGTATTCCTTTTGCAGTTTTTTATTCTTGATATATTATTTATCCCACTCCAGTGTCTGGCCAGTAGATTAGGTGGTATGGCTGAGATGGGGGATGCCTTAAACAAGTGCAGATTGTAAAAGGGGCGGGGGGGGGGGGGAGCACGAGCAAACGAAGGCTAAATAATGTGCTATGGCTAACATCTGGAATGTCTGCTCTCTTTGATTACCCAAAAGTTTTGCCCCCATCTCTTAACTGAGAAACAGACTTTGCTTTTTCCAGTACATCAAAGATGAATGTGCACTGAAGAAAAATCTGTCTACTATTAAAGACTGACCTGCAATTCTGTTACTTGCTAATCTGTTCATTGACAAAGTTCATAATTTGTTCTAACTAGAGGGTTCTGTCTTAATAGAACCCATGACAGAGTGAAAATTTGGCTAAATTTTTGTCGGTGATGTGGAATTGCACACTCATATTTGGCTGTTTCTTCTTTAGTTCTCTGAATCAGCCTGTGGTTTTTTCAGGTGAGAAAGTGTCCTTCTCTATACTTGGATGTCATGATACACACTTGGTGGGAGCTCAGGGAATGTTTATTGACGGCAATCATGTTTACAAGATCTCAGTGCATCACTAGACAATTAGAAATTTGTTTTTTAATCTGTGTATTTGTTCAAAAATAGTCACTGAGAGTTTCCAGTATGTCGGATATTGTGTGTGCTGAGTGTTGGGGAAACAGAGAGCGTGATGTGGTCCCAGTCCTTGTGGAACTTATATATAGTTGAGGAGACATATACAACACAACAAAGCACAAGTGGTAACATAGGAATAAAACCAGCAGATAAAGAGTTTTAGCTGAGGCTCATGGTTGCAGAACTAAGTGGAGTTTCAAAGAGGACTATATATGGACTCACATATCTTAGAAACCCAAAGACAGGCTTTCAGGGCCAGGGAGATGCAGGTGGTCAAGGTACATCCTTGGGAATCTGACTCAGCTTCTCAGATCCACTTTCCCTTGCGCTCCTCCCACAAGGTGGCCGAGGTATTGTTGCAGGAAGGGGGACCCCTTCCAGGGCCCAAGAGTGGGCTCTTGTCTAACACTCGGAAGTGAATTGTCCGAGGAGACACATGTGCTGACAAAGCAAAAGACTTTATTGGGAAAGGGCGACCAGGCAGAGAGCAGCGGGGTAAGGGAACCCGGGAGAACTGCTCTGCCATGTGGCTCGCAGTCTCAGAGTTTATGGTAGTGGGGTTAGTTTCCAGGTCGTTTCTGGCCAGCCATCTTGCTTGGCCCATATTTGGTGACTCAGGGTCCTTCCTGGTGGTGCGAGCATCTCAGCCAAGATGGATTCCAGCGTGAGGGCTTCTGGGAGGTTGGTGGTCTCCTCCCTCTTTTGGCCCCTCCCTAATTTTCCTGGTCAGGTTTCGTGGCACCATGTTCCTTATCAGGACCTCCTGTTGTAAGACAACTCAGGCAAGCAGGCCTGGCCATGGCGGGTGGTTTCGGTCAACAGTTCCCTAAGGGTATCACCGGTGGCTCCAAGCTGATGTCCACTGTGAGCGCTATGAATATAGCAGCCCCAACGGATGGAACCCCATTCATCCAAAAAGTACTAGGTTCTGAGAAAGGTTCTGAGGCCAATTCTCTTGCACTTGGATTGGGTCACACCTACCCATCCTGAACCAATTCCTGAGACTTAATGTCCACACTTGGGTAAAATGCTGTTTGGAATCTGAGAATAGGCTCAGCTCAAAAAAACAAAACAAAACAAAACAAAAACCCATGAACTGAGAGTTGGGGAGAGGTGGTTTCCCAGGAAACATTAGAGAGCTGTTACCAGAAGGAGAAACAAATACTGGTTAGGTAAAAACAACAGATGCCTAAGATACAAATAAATAAACATGATAATTACAGCTTGCAGCAGCGTCTAAGACAAAAACAAAAAGAGTGCTGGAGTAGTAGAAAAACAGGAGGGGTATTAGGAATGGTGACATCAAGCAAGACTTTTCCAAGAAGGGGTCTTCTCAGCTGGGACCCGGGGGTTAGGAGGCTGCTATCAGGGAGGAAGCTGCTAGGCAGAGGTGGGGGTAAGCAGGACATTTTGTGCAAGGAAGTTCCAGAAGGCCAGGCTGGCCAAAGCTCAGAGGGCAGGGCAGCGTGGCCAGAGAGAGAGTTTTGAGGTGGGCAGGTACCAGATCATGTTGGGTTAGAGCCGCATTACACTTAGCCCAACATCAGCGGTCCCATCCGCAGCTCTCATGCAGCATCCTAGAATTAAAGCAGGGGGAGGCGGACCCCACAGAGAGTGGGGGAAGACAAAGGGAGTTGAGCTGCTTTTTTCTTCTATTTTAATTGAGAAGTGTTAGAGAATTGACTAGTCATTTTTCTCCCAGGATTTTATGCACCTCTCCATCTGCTACAAATAACCAAATTCCACCCAATGTGATTTTGTTACCACTTATAAAAAGAAAGTACACATACGTGCTAAACCCACTGCTTCTCTGCATCCAGCCCTGATTTTCAAAGAAACCTGGTTCTCAGACCTCACCAATGACTTCTTCCTGTGTGCTGAATCAGCCAGCTTCTTGTGCTTATTTACCCAAAAATTCTGATGGGGGTTGGGCAGGGGGAGAATAAAGGACAAACCAAAAAAAGAGAACTGTAGAATATATTGAAACTCCGAGGGCTCCTGCAGAGCTGGGGAGGAATGGGCTGGGAGATCCTTGAATAAATCACAGCGCTTTGCACAATGGCTTGCTCTGTCCAATAACCTGGCACTTTGGGTTGACAATCAGAAATACAAAGTAGTTTAATAATAGCGTGTTGTCAGGAATTTCAAGCATCTTCAAGGTCATTCGACTTAAATGAGCTCAGTGATGGAGTATTCAAGTAAAGAGAGTGTTGTTAATGTGCTAAATTAAAAGGCTAATCAAAGAGGCAAGAGCTACAAATGAGAACAGGAGCACAATTAGTTAATGGAGGATTGAGAGTCAGACAGAAGGGAAAGGACTTTTTTTTTTTCATATGCATGATAACTTCACATTTTCCCCGAAGCCCTCAATGTTTTAAACCAGTGAAAGGGGCCAAGACTCTTAACGCCATTCTTTCATTTGAAAAATTAAGCCAAAGCCAAAGGCAGCACACTTTGTGAAAGCAAAGGGATTTTATAAACAGACGCATACACTCACATTAAACCATGTACAATCATTTATCATATACAGGTAATAACATGTTTCTTCTGAGGACATAGGACGTTACAATGGTTATGATCATGGACTTTGCAGTGAGGCAGAAACATGTTCAAAATCAAACCCTTCCAGGATTATCCACATGTAACCCTCCATTTCTCCATCTTTAAAATGGGGCTAATACTGCTGCGCACGGTTGCTCTTCGGCAGGTATTGAGCGGGATTCCTGAGTGCCATACATGTTGCTTACAGCTGGCAGCCTTTTTTTTTTCCCTTTTCAGTCTTGCCTCACCCTTTTTTTTTTTTTAACATCTTTATTGGAGTATAATTGCTTTACAATGGTGTGTTAGTTTCTGCTGTATAACAAAGTAAATCAGCTATACATATACATATATCCCCGTACCTCCTCCCTCTTGTGTCTCCCTCCCACCCTCCCTATCCCACCCCTCTAGGTGGTCACAAAGCACCGAGCTGATCTCCCTGTGCTATGCAGCTGCTTCCCACTAGCTATCTGTTTTACATTTGATAGTGTATATATGTCCATGCCACTCTCTCACTTCATCCCAGCTTATCCTTCCCACTCCCCATGTCCTCAAGTCCATTCTGTATGTCTGCATCTTTATTCCTGTCCTGCCCCTATGTTCTTCAGAACCATTTTTTTTTTTTTTTTTTTTTGTATTCCATGTATATTTGTTGCTTCCTTCTGGTTGGTTGGTGACCAAATGATATTGCTTGTTCAATATTTGGCACGTCACCCTTGATTTGTACCTTTCTCAAAAGGTTGTAATGAAGATCAAACAATGTACTGCAAAAGAGGTACCTAGAATCATACGTGGCAGGTAGTAGGTGTTTGGTAAGAGTGAGCTCTAACCATCGTTATCGTTATTATTATAACAAAGAGCATCTTCTGCATGAATGTAGGTGAAGGATGTGGGTGGGTGTGCACACTGCAGGTCCAACCCCTCCATCTAGCTGCAGTGGGAAACGGCTTGAAAAGCGAGGAGTTTGGAGCCACCCAGGCATGGGTTCAAACTCATTTTGTACCATGTTCTCACTGTGGGATCTCAACCATTTTATTAACCCCTCTTTAAAATGGGCATAAAACCTGTAGACCCTTAAGGATGAAATGACAGGACCTAGCTCAGTGTTTTGCCCTGAAAAGTGAGAACTTATGTTCGTTTTTTGCCTATTACTGATTAACTCTCAAGGAGAGCGGGAAAAAAGCTTCAGAGAAGGATGGAGAGAAAAGATAATAGCAGATACAAGCAGTTTTAAAATTTGGGCTCTAAAGGAATGAATCAATATTGGGTCTTAGTATCTGTGTTCTGAAAAATGGGTAGAAGAAAATGCCCTGGAAAAGTGTTCTTTTAAAAAAGAATAATGATTACTTTCTTTATGAAAATAAAAATATTTTGACATTATACAGAATTCAAAATATGAATAAAATGACCAATCCCCTAACCTATGACTCCCACTCTTAATATTTTGATAAAATTTTCCGTGTTTTAAAATCTATATATCTGAATTTACTTGGATATCCTTTTCCTTTGTATTTTCACGCAAATTACTTTAGGAGCATTTTCTGATGTTACTACATTTACTTGAAAATATGAGTTTTTAAAGATTGCATCTTTTTTTTTTAGCATTCAGATGTACCATAATTTACTTACCCATTTTCTTATTATTGGACATAGTTTTTAAAATTTTATTTTAACATAACTCGTGATAAATATTAATGAACTGAATAGTAACAACGTTAAAACTGTACAAAGTAGGCAAAGGAGAGTGAACAGATTTTTCAGACAGAAAAAAAATGGACATAAATATAGGACATTATGTTCATCCTCCCCAATGTCAAATAAATGCAAACTAAAGCAAGTGTTTTGTTAAATTGAGAGATTGAAAAGGGTAATATACTGAGTGCTTGCCAGAGTTTGAGAGGACTCATTCTCATACAATTTTGGTGGGAATCTAAACTGCTAAACATTTTTAGAGGTTAGTTTGCAAGTATAAAGATTGTTTTCAAAAGAGAGAAATGTGTACTTTATGATCTGAGAAAGGATTATATCCCAAGGAAATAAATATTGGCACGGGAAAAAATATTATGGACAAGGATATCTGATACTGAGTTATTTAAATACACTGAATATCTTCTCAAGTTTTTGTTTGGAAGAGAATAAAAGCCAATCATCTCAGGCTACAGTATTATTTAGAGAGTAGATGGTGCCTTCCTGCAGCTGTGTGCCCAGGATTAAGACAGTGAAAGCTGTATATACAAGTATCCCTAGACCTGTGTAGGACTTATTCCCCTGGCTAGGAATTTATTCTTTCTGCACCAGCATGGCAGCTGTGGAAACTAAGGCAGTGCTGTGCCAACCCTCCGTTAGCCTGGAGACCTTTGTGATGTACCATTGTGCTTGGAGAATGCACTATTGATTGAAGGTAAGAGGGAATTCAGGAAAAAATTAATACTCTCATATGTAATGGAAAGAAATCTCTGAGTTACATTCCAGAGTATTGGTAGTAGCAATCATAGGCTATAGCAGTGCATATATGAGCGACACCAGAGAGTTTTAGATGGAAGAAAGAGCCTCAGAGAGACAAAAATGATGTACCCATTTACACAGTCAGAAGCATTTGTAGAAGGGGAGCAGATCACATATTGAAAAGTGACACTGTTTGAAAAGATCATATGACAGTTAAGGCTAAGATGAAAGTTTATTAGAAGATGCATTTTGTGAGAGCAAAACTTTAAGATATGTAAAGTTGGTATTCAACATATGACATGTTTTTTTAGACGTGTTTGCTTGCCACCCAAGACAGGTGTAAGTGTTGTTCCCAAGCCTGTCCCTGCTCTCAGCCTGTCTTGATATCAGAACTTGGCTGATGCCCAGAAATCAAGAAGTTAGAATGTCTGACTTCTAAACCAGTACCATGTGGCTCTGGTTTGTCTGCATCTCATGTCTGGGGATTGTACAATTGGTGAACTGCACCAAGGCATTGAGACAAGGATGAAACCCAGTCTTGACTCCCCTCACCAAGCTGTGTGTCATAGCCTGGTGCTGCATCCACCCAGATTCATTTTATTTGCACAGAGATTACATAAGCTGCCAATCCTTACACCCAAATTGGGCTGGTCCTGCCCAGAGGAGGATGCCTTTATCTAACTCATACATAAGAAAACAGTGTAGGCAAGCAAAGTCCGGCCAGGATCCACTCTTTTCTCTCTTCAGAAAGAAATATTCTTCTTGGTCATTGGATCCCCGTTCAGCTGCTATTTGCAGGGGTTTTGTCTGTGGAAATTCAAATTTGAAAAGGGAGATGAAACATGTCTACCTTGATTCTAACTTTGCAGAGGAACGCTATCCTGTATATATCCATAGACTACTGGATTCCATTAGCCTGTATGTAAAGAAGGATCCGATACTGAGCCTAAATCTTACTGAAAGCCTTAGAATTGTCTTTAGTGAAGTGTTAAATAATAGCCTTCAAGTATTCACTTTTTTAGGTGTCTTCACAGGATTTAAAGGGAGAATAACACATGCCAGGATATTTATGAATCATGAGATTTAATAGAGACCAAAGTAGATCTTATTATTGATGTGCTTACTGCTTCATTAAATTCCCCTTAAGGTTCGCAGCATGGATATGGATCATTTGCAATAATAATTATGCAGTGATCGATTGATTGGGTCTGACATTGCACTTGTCACCTTGAAATGCAAAATTCATCTATTTTTAACAGTATGAACATTTCTCACTAATCTTGCACAACAGCATGCAATAGTTTATTTTATGGAGAAAGTACAATTTATAAAGTTTGGAGACTTAACATTAACCTTTTGCTAAAAAATGAAGTATCACTTGTCATTTTACAAAGAAATGAAAATCATCCAACCAGCAATTTTTTTGAGATTAGAAAACACAGTGTAATTTCAAAAGAACTTTTCAAACCAAAAATGCATGTACTTCGATTGAGTGCTGCAAGTATATTCTCAGTGTTGGAGTTGATTGAACCTTCACATGGAGAATGGATGATACAATTGCAAGCTTGAGCCTAACTCTGTTTCTGTGTATGGACAGACACACACATACATACACATCTTTTTTTTTTCTTTCCTTCTCTCTCTCTCTCTCTCTCTCTCTCTTCCTTCCTTCCTCCCTCCCTCCCTCCCTCCCTTCCTTCCTTCCTTCCTCTCTCTTTCCTTCTTCTTTTTTCTCTCTATTTCCATGTCTAACTCTCTCCCTAATTCTCTCCGCATCTAAAAAAGTAATGGAAAACTGTTTCTGAAAAGTGTGGGTGCTTTCCAAGTCTTCTGCATAAGATGTTATTGTATGTTACACCATTTGAAGAGTCATCCGTCGCCTTCCAAGTTGTGATTTTTTAAAGAGGGGATGGAAAACCAATGACCTCATTCTGCTGCATTTGTACCAATTTTGATTTCCAGAACTTGAACTGTCTTGAGTTCATGATGTGCCCAGTCTCAAGCCAGTTTAGCAATGAATAAGCATTTATGGAATTGCTTATGAAGGGCCAGGCATTAGGCCTGATGCTGAGGATAAAACAGCAAATGAAGCTGACTGGGCCCTTTTTTCACATGGCACTTGCATTCTAACAAGGAAGTGGCCCATCTTCAGTCCTACTGAATTTAGAAATGCAGTATAATAATTGATGTGAAAGAGACTCTTTGCTAAGTTTAGCAATGGTAGATGAGAAAAAGGTATATTCAATAAGGTCCCACTTGAAATACCTTAAAAATAATAATGATATGAAGGAAGATATTATTATTATCCCCACTATGCATGTTATGACATTGAGGACCAGAGAGGTTATAAAATTCCTTAAATTTATGAGCTAATAAGTGGCAGAGAGCCAGAATTTGAACCCAGAAAGTTAATCTCCAGATTAACCTTGCCGTAGTTCATTTCTAAAAGTGTGTATATACACCAAGATAGCAACAGTGGTTGGTACAGCTGTTTGCTATTTTCCTCTTTCTTGCCTCTCTGCTGTTTCTAATTGTATCTGTTATGTACATGTGATATTTACCTAATAAAAATAATTTAAAGCAATATAAATAAGTGAATGAATATGCCTCGTCTAGGACATACTAACCAGCAAGCCTAGTGGTATCAGAATTGGTATAATCTGTATATATCAGCACCTCCAAGGTGAACACTTTCAGAAGTCTCCAGTCCTGTGACCTAAAATGCATTTAACTCTAAGCCATGAGAAACTACCAGAGCCTAATGGTACCATTTGCAAAAGCTCTTCACGAGTGTGGGAACACTCAAACAGCTGTTTCTGTTTGCTAACCTGAGCCTCTCTTTCAAACATGCATGGCCACTTAGAATCTGTCAACCATCTGCTGGTTAAGACAACTTTGCCCCCTATTTTGTAGTAACAAGAGCAAAAACAGAATTTAACCTTTCTTTTATATTTTTCACATACAAGATCTAAAATTCTTTGTTAAACAAAGCAATTCCATATGTTACCAGAATAGCAATTTTAGGATTATATATGTGCACTTCCTAAATTTATATATAAATGAAGGCCAAGTTAAATAATAAAAACAGCATTCACATGTTGAATGTCAGGCACTGTACTGGAGACTCAACATCATTAACCTCTAAACTCTGCCCGTACCTCCCCTCCCACACCTTCCAACAACAAAATTGAAGATATATTGTATTACCAATAGTTTTTGTGCCTCCTCATGGCAGAGAACCAGTGTAGTTTGAAAAAGCTTCTAAATGAATCTGGCATCTCACCTCATCCCCATCAGGGGATTATGCCCCTCTGATTAGAACAGACTGCCCTAAATCTGAGATGGAGGGAAACTATACTTAAATCATAGCTAGGGAAAGTGAGGTGTAGAAAAGTAAAAACGTTGCTCAAGGCACAGTTTGCCTGGCTCTAAAATAAATGGTAAAATGGGATGAGAATGTTGGTCTTTTGTAGTCAATTCAGGACTTCTTTATATTAGATCACTGACTCCTTAGTGTGGATATTTAAACTATGACACCAGAAGACAAGTCTTTTTCATGTTGGTTTCAGTTCATAGTCAATGGAGACAAGGGCAGTAAACCAAGGGAATCTAATACCAAGGGAATCTTCAACCATTTGCTCTTTTATTGAGTATTTCTCTGCCTTCTTTCAGTTGTGAGTGGCAAAAATAACCACTTCAAATAGGCTTAGACAAAAATCACACATAAATGGAGAATATACTGGCATACAAAATGGAAAAGTCCAAGAGGTAGATCTCAGACACAGCTGCACCCAGAAATTCAGATAATATTCTCAGAAATCTCTGTCTTTCCTTCTCTCAGCTCTGCTTTCTTTGATGTAGCCTTCAGTCACAGACAAGCCTTTCTTCTTGGTAGCCACCAGCAACTTCAAGCTTATGTTCTTCTAGCTAAGCACCTTTAGCTGAAAGAGAACATCTCTGCCCCCAAAGTCTTTAAGCAAAAGCCCCAGGACTGCCTCTTATTGGTTCAGCTAAGGATATATGCTGACCCATTGGCCAATCACAGTGGTCGGCAGTAGTATGTGGTGACTGACCAGCTCTGAGTCTCATGACCACCCATGAAGGCAAGAGCTTTCATCTTCTCTGCAACATTTGATCTGAGAATGGAGGAGGTATTGTTCCACTCAAGACAGGTAAAGGTGGGCAATGGATGCTAGACAAGAAAAGCAATTGTTCCATGCTTAGTCTTTGCTAGTGACAGCTCTCTAAAATGACTCTGTCTAATAAGATTGCTTATGACACAAATCTCTGGTATTCATGGGACTGAGAAAATGTTCTAGAATACTTAGCACTATTTAGTGTCTCTCTGTTGAATTCTTCCTTACTCCTTGAAACACCTTTGCTGTGGATATGTAATAGCACCATGAACTATGAAGGCATAGTTCATGTCTTTGAATCTAGTACACCTGTGTGTTCCATTGTGTTCTTAACTTCCAGGTGCATGATGGCTATGTGTGTGTGTGTGTGTGAGAGAGAGAGAGGGAGAGAGAGAGAGAGAGAGAGAGAGAGAGAGAGAGAGAGAGAGAGAGAGAGAGAGAGAGAGAGAGAGAGAGAGAGAATGTGTGTGAGTTTCTATCTCTAGAGATGACTCTGTCACACATTCTGGTCAAAGAATGGGCAGTGTTGGCTAAATTACTTGGTAAAGTTAGCTGAGAATTGTCAAATGCTAGAATCAGATTGAAAAGTATTTTATAACTTTACATTGTTCATTTTACATTTCTGGTGATAAAACCAACAAAAGAGCAAACACCCCTGGTGATTTTTAGTGATGATTTAAGTCTTAAGTCTTTGAAATCCCTTACAGTTCATTAGGTCATTGTTTCAAGACTACTCATTGCCTTTATTCTTAAACATTTGGGTTTTCTACGCACTTCAAGACTTTTTCTTTTGAAAATAAGTCTATCTCAAGGCCCTGACATAATAACAATTGTTTGGTTTCTGGTGTAATGATTTCATTTAATTCAACAAATATTTATTGAAAATCTACTATGTGTGGGCCCCATACTAGGCCCTTCAGATATGAATTCATAACACATGATCCCTGCTCCCTGGAAACACCAGATTTATTAGGGTGAATTCAGTAGGGAGTGATCTGAACAAATGACCCAAAAGGTGTCTGATGAACAGTGTTCAAACAGATACATAAGCAAACAAAATAGAATATTAAGGAATCAATTGAACCAGTATTTCTAATGTACCAGGCACTCTTCTTGGCAGTAAGCATGCAACAGTGAGAAGTGGGACAAGATCCTTGATGACCTGAAGCTTGCATCCCAGTGTAAGAGACAGACAGTAAACAGGTGAACCAAGTAAATGAATGCATGATGGCAGCTTGGTAAGTGCTATGCAGGATATATGTGGGATTTGCAGATGGGCTAGTCAAGAAAGGATTCTTGGAGGAAGAGATATTAAAGCTGATTCCCAAAGTGAGAGGGACCAGCCATGCAAAGAGCCAATGGAAGGACATTCTAGGCATTGGGGGAGCAGAAGGTACAGAATCTCCAAGGCTGAAATAGGTGATTTAGGTTCAAAGTCAGAATGGCTTTAAGGTAGTAAGCAAGAGGGAGAGAGGCACATGATGAGGTCAGCAAGCAAGACTGGGGCCTTCCTTCAGGGACTGAAAGACCTTCCAAGGGAAGGTAGAGAGTATGTACAAAAGCATACCACATTCTGGAGATGTTACTAGCTCAGAATGGGTTAAGAAGGGGACCGCTCCAGGGTGAGAGCTAGACCTCGACTTAGAACTTCTTGCTTCTTGTACATTATCCTCCTTGCTCAAGAGGTTTATTTTTAAACAGATTTATTGAGGAACAATGTGTAATGAACTGCCCATATTCAGAGTGCGCACTTTGATAAGTTTTGATGTATATACACACCAGCAAAGCATCGCTACAACCAAGATACGGGACATCTCCATCCCCCAGAAGTTTCTTCCTGCCCCTGTGTCCTCTCCCCCTCCAGCTCCTGCCCTCCTGCCTTCCCCAAGGCAACGGGTGATCTGCCTTCTGTGCCTATACATTAGTTTGCCTACTCTAGAATTTTATATAAATGGAATCCTAGAGTAGGTGGGGTTACTTTTTATAGCCATTGAGCCTACACAGAATTCAAGTCTTCTAATCCTTTTTTTTTCCATATGTCTTTTGTGTCGGAAAAGGATCTTAAAAGTCATTTAACAATAATCTCTTTTTCTATAGTTGAGGTCCAGAACATGTGTTTGCTTGACTCTGAAGAGTGGAGAGATTTTCTGACTTGAAATATAGAGTTTATCTCCCCTTATCTTCCCTTCATTATCATTTTGGAATATACAGTTGACCCAGAAATGATAAAGAGGGTGAAAATGACAAAAGGTTGAGCAAGTAGGGGCAGAGCGATGAAGAGAGGAAGCAAAGGAAGATGCTGCTTAATCATTCTGATCCCAGAAATAAGATGTGGGGATGACCAATTTTCAGCTAATTAGAAGGAAATAAAATACACTTCGCTAAAACTGTGCTCGACATAATTTAATCTCTGATGATTCAGAACAGCCTTGGGGTCATCATGAACATCAACTTTGGAATCAGAAGTGTGGGAAAAACAGATTAATTGAGAACTCACGTGCAGGGAGTGTGTGTGTGTGTGTGCTTACAAAGATATGCCCACTGTCCTTCCAGTAACTATAAAGAAACTCTTCATTTAATCTTACTTATATACAATTTGTTCTTTTGCTTGCTTCCCAGTGAATTTTAAAGCACTCACAACTTGCTGAGCAATGTAACCTTTTGGACGTTAAACTATTCAAAGGACAGTATAAAACGTATCCATCCATCTATTTATCTAGTAAACACTTATTATGCACCTACTATTTCCAAGATATTTTTCTAGGTACTGGGTATATGGCAGTGGATGAGATAATTACTTTACACCCTATATTTGCCCACATGTGTTTGTGTGTTTGAGCATGGTTCACTGGGAATTGTTAAATACATTATTAATTGATTGTAAAATATGAAAGCTGACTCTGCACACAGAAGTTTAAATTAATACCAGAGTTTGGCAATAGCCATTGCAATTAAAAATGTCCATCTTGTTTGATCCTCTACTTTCACTAGTAGAAATTTACCTTAGATATATACTTACGTATGTGCACAAAGGTGCATGTATAATGAGGCTCATGTAACCTTGTTTGCTGCTTCTAAATGCCCATCAAGGTAGGGACCAGTTAAACAAATCATGCTACACACTTATGACTGAATACTGTGCATTTATGAAAAGAATGAGGTTGATTCATCTGCACTGACATTGGACAAACTCTTAGATGTGTGGTTAAAGGGGGAAAAAAGCAAGAAGCGCAACAGCGTGTGTGGTAGGCTTCCATTTGTTAATAGGATGGAAAAGGGGCCATATATGTGCAGTATAAAGAGATAGCAGACACTGTTAACTCTTGAAAAACTACTGCTAGGGATCAGGGAAGCTAGGATGGGCAAAGGATGACCTCTTTGAATTATTTTAAATATTTATAACGTTCATGCATTGGATTTACAGTTTTGTTGAACTAGATTTTAAAGTAGATAAATAGATAAAATAAGTATTTTTAAGGAAACTCCATACTGTTCTCCAAGGTGGCTGTATGAAGCAGAAACTAAAACACCATTGTAAAGCAATTATACTCCAATAAAGATGTTAAAAAAAAAAGAAAAAAGTAAGTAAAGGATGCACATATATTTTCTAATATTTAGCTTGGGGTGTCTTATAATTGTTTTATGCCGCAGTCTTCTCAGGTTGCTATTCTCTTTCCCTTTACCATGCCCTGAAACAAACAAATAGAAGGCAGGGTGTCCCTGCAAGCAAACCCTCTTTTTGGATTTCCCTACTGCTAATGAGATGAATGATTCATTAACTGCCTCTCAGAACCCTAAAGCAATATGGATCCCTGAAGGAAGGTGATGTCCCCAGGTGGATACACCCCACCTGGAAGGTGATGCTCCTTTGGACCAGTGAGGGCGGGCATCTGTGAACTAGGTGTGGGATAGATGACTCAGCTTAGAAGAGGAGAATCTCTGTGGTTGGAGTTTGGATAAGGTGGTGGTTCAACTTCTCAGAACCCAGGGCTCCCAAGCCCAGACTTAGGAAAAGGGACACTAAGAATAAGGACAGCCGTATAGGGACTGAATTTCCTCCTCTGCTTAATAACACCATTAGGTTCAAGGAGTGAAGGGTCTCTAGGTGAAGAAAAGAAGAGGAGCCAGTTCCACACAGAAAAGTGAGCCCCTTGGGCCATTTCATTCATTCATTCATTTATTTAATGAATATGAATTGACATTTTCCTTGGGACTGACACTTTCTTTGCTACATGCTGGTCATGTGATGGTGGGACATTGAGACCAAGTCACTGCCTTCATTGAACCTTTATTTCATGCAAGGGAGAGAGCCACATGTCAAATCATCTCACAGACAAATCTATAATGATAAACCGTGCTCCAGGTTATTGAGGAAGCTTGCTGAATAAAACAGACGGTCCTGATCCTGTCACAAGAGCAGAGACATTCTCATTCACCTGGATATATAGAAGTTTGCTAATATTAATAATTAATGACATCATCTCCACTTTACAGCTGAGGACATTGAGGGGCAGAGAGACGAAATTGCCTGCCCATCACAGCAAGTACGGATGGAGTTAAGCTTGAACGATTCAACACAGGGCTCAGGCTTCAAGAGAGACTGAAAAGGCTGGTTATTTTTGCTATAAAATCTAAGACCTTCATGTGCTCAGCGGTTACAGTGAGCAGAGATCTCTGGCACAAGGATTAGTCTAGTTGCTTTGGTGACATTTGGAGTATTACCTGGGGACACAAAGGACCCTAAACCATATGCGCTCTGCATAGTTAAATGAGGCAGAGGCCTGACAAAATAAAAACTGGCATTAATAGTCCTGACACATGACTCATTTTTTGGTTGTTGTTATTGTAAAAATAATGCGACAAAATGATAGTGTCACAGGAGAAAATCAGTGACCAAAGACTGAAATGTCTGTATTTATTCAAGCCTCCAAAACAGTAATGGGTGGTAAACAATGTGTGATTTTCACCAGGGCCACTTGCCGTATAAAAGTAGGATTCTTAACCTTTGTTTATGGATGGACACCAAGGAATCCATGTACCCCTGGAATGGGGCATTAAATAATACTTCTGGGGGTGGGGGAAGTCTTCATTCCTTTCTTATTCTTCTAGACGACATGGTGAAAAAGAAATGTTAAGAAAACTGCTCTTCTCAAAAAGCCCAGAATCTATGGTTCCCTATCTTGAGACATTTGGCAAATCTCATTTTCCTACAGATGTTGTTGGACATAAATTGATGATTTCAAGAAACAAATAGAATATTCTGCAGTGCTTGGTATTAAGGAGTTCAATGTGATCAGATGGGGCTTTGTCAAACTGAAGTATTTGAATTAACTTACACCGTAAAAGTAAAAGTGTAAAGCTTTACTTTTCTTCCAGGCTAATCAATGAAGATTAATATTCTATGGGAACCTGATTTTGCAGATGGAGTTGAGCTGCACTATTTTCCCTTCCATTTTTTTCTCATAGTAAATAAATCATTTTTATTATACTGTGTGAATTTACTTAGCTCTTTTAATAGGCTTTGTAAGAATAATGCTTCCTTTGATTTTATTACATTTTTAACTGTGTGCTGTGTGTAATACAGTTCTGCTGTTGAGGGGGGTGGGGAGGGAGGGATAGAAGAGTTACTGAATATATCACCTTTACCATCGCATCCCCTGTGTTTTAAACCAGATGAAGAAATATCTAGGTATCCTGGGGGTTTTAGGAGTAAATTACTAAGTATTTGCTTGGATAAAAATGGTTCATACCTGTGCCTGGTATAAAACTTTTTTCTACTGAAGAAGATTAGATTAATCTGAAAGGGCCTGGTCTTTATAAAACTATTCTGGTGGTTATTTTGTACCTTTTATATTTTCAAGATGCTGGCAAATTTATTTGATTTTTTTTCCCCTCAGAGAAGGGAAGTCAACTTTATAACCCCAGGGCTAACATCCACACGTATACATTGGTCAGGAGATTTTTGACTTAGTAGGTACTGCAAGTGGTCTCATTCATAGTTGATAAGGTCACTTCTCACCCTGAATTCTTGCAGACTTAATCCTTGAAGGACAGATATAACTTGACCTATACAAATTGTACTTCGCATGAGACAAGAGAAGAGGGTGAGGGAGGGAGCAAAGGAGATAGAGAGGCAAACAAACCAACAAATAGAGACAGAGATTTTGTTAAAGACAAAAATAAAGTATGGTTTTAGGCATCATACCAAGTCTTCAATTACTAAAGTTCCTGATGAGAAGAAATCAGAATCCCCTAAACTTTATCTGTGTCATTATATGCCGTTTATTTTGTACACAATCAACAAACTAATCCTCTTGAAGGACTTTGCCCATCAAGTCACTTTTTTTTTACTGAGGTATAGTTGATGTACAACTGATGTATAGTTGATGTATAGTGATTCACAACTTTTAAAGCTGATGTTCCATTTGTAGTTATTAGAAAATATTGGCTATATTCCCTGTCCTTGCAGCTTATTTATTTTCACCTAGTGGCTTGTGTCTCTTAATTCCCTACCCGTATCGTGTCCCTTCCCCCTTCCCTTTCCCCACTGGTAACCACTAGTTAGTTCTCGACATCTGTGAGTCTGTTTCTTTTTTGTTATATTCACTGGTTTGTTTTATTTTTTTTAAGATTCCACGTATGTGATATCATATAGTACTTATCTTTCTCTGTCTGACGTATTTCACTTAGCATAATACTTTCCAAGTCCATCCATGTTGTTGCAAATGGCAAATATTTCATTCTTTATGGCTGAGTAGTATTCCATTGTGTCCATCTAGCTATCTGTAGATATAGATACAGATATAGATATAGATATCATATCTCCTTTATCCATTCATCTGTTGATGAACACTTAGGTTGCTTCCGTGTCTTGGCTATTATAAATAATGCTACTATGAACATTAGGGTGCATGTATCTTTTCAAATTAGCGTTTTGGGGTTTTTTTGGTTAAATACCTAGGAGTGGAATTGCTGGGTCATATGGTGTTTTTAGTTTTTTTGAGAAACCTCCATACTGTTCTCCATAGTGGCGACACCAGTTTACATTCCCATCATCAGTGTACGAGGGGTCCCTTTTCTCTTGCCAACATTGTCACTCTTACGTTCAGAACCTTTAATAGCTGCACACACACTGTTATGGGATTTTTTTTTTAATGCTTTGGTCTAATAATTTAAGGTTCTCTTAAATCTAGCCTCAGTATGTAAAGTCCGTGTGTGTGTGTGTGTGTGTGTGTGTGTGTGTGTGTGTGTGTGTGTGTGTCAAAGTAATAAGCTCATGGGACCTTAATTCAGAAGACCCAGGTTTGAGCTCCATTTCTGCAGTTGTTACTTGTGTGTCAAAGATCATTCATCTTTTCTAGGTCTCCATCATATTATTTTTGGAACAGGAATAATAGTAATGAGAGCAATCAATAATGGTGATGTTAGCAATAAGACACTACTTAGCTGATTTAACTGATTTTTTGGGGAAAGCATCCAATTAGGGACCATTCCTGCAAGTGCTTCCTTCTCTAAGGGGTCAACGATGCTGTTGATTGTCATTCCATAATAAAAGCGTGACTCAAACTCACCTAACTCGATTCAGAGAAGGCTTCAGGAGCCTGATGCGATGGATAATTAAATGTCTCCACGTTTTCTGTCACATGCCAGACCACAGTCAACTCAAGCGTGAGCTCTCTGAGGAGCGATATCCTATGAGTTGATTTGAGTGAAGATTGAAGATGCAGCTTCCATTCTTTTCGGATATGAGTAGTTCCCTACCTTTTCTGGACTTTGGTGGCTTCTTTTATCACATGTTTAAGTGGAAGAGACTGGTAAAATATCTAAACAGTAAAGATGCTCACAAAGCAAATGGCAAAAGTCCCTCTTCTTTCTTCACCCCTCACCCCATTCCCCTCCTGTTGACAAGGTCCCAGCAATGCCCTATCTAGATATATATTAGATATCTTTCTCCTTTTTTCTAGATATATAGTAGGTCAGACCACATATCACTGCTGATATTTGACCACTTAGACTTATAAAAATAGCAATGTATTATATAGTTCAACTGAATGCACATCCACATTATGAATATATAGATACATATTATTTTAGCCTAGAGGAACATACTATGGTCTCTTCTGATTCAGCATCCTTCCACTCAATACATTCTGGAAATCTTTGTATGTCAAAATGTGTGCATCAGTTTCATTCTTTTTTAAAGCTACAATAATCCCTTATGTTACGAATGTGTCCTCATTTATTTGAATATTCACTCCCTTGTTGATGGATATTAAGTCCCTCTTCACCACCAGTTTTCACAGTTATCAGCAGTGCTACACAACCATCTCAGGACGGGCACCTCTGTGTGCGTGGGTGAATTTTTTAATAGAATGTATTCCTAGAAGTGGAAGCCTTGAGGCTTTTAAAAAAATCACCCATTGTGCTTTAGCATGGTGAGTGCTTAGTTTTGTAATTATATGACCAATAGTGGATGTACAATGAGCTTTATGAGCAAAAAACTCCCACCTCGTATTTGGCAAAATGGTCTCTTACCTCAGATTTGAGCCACCTTAAAAAGAAAAATTGAAACCCTTTGAGTTATTAACTCTTAGTTGCATCTAAGAGATGAGTTAGTTTTCAGAGGCAAAGCGTTACTTATGTGGTGTTCAAAAAGTTGCAAAATACAAAACAGCTAGGAAAGTGATGTGTGTGTGTGTGTATGCATGTGTGCAACACACATTTTGGACATTTTACATCCAAGTCAGTATGAAAAAATATCAGTACTTGGGGGAGCTGCCATTTTGCTGTGGAGGTCCAAGGTCATATATCTAACAGCTCTAAATTTCTACCCCTGGGAAGGACATATATACTCACTGTACCCTTTAATAAAGGCACAGAAATGGGCCATGCAGTCTGCATCAAATCATGAGTGAGTGCTCTTCATTTTAAGAAGCACTCAAGCACTGTGAAAATTAGCACTGGAACATGGTTCCAAATGAAACCGACACCACGGGCCTAATGAGAACTGAATACCATGTATTCATCTCCTCTAGTTCAAGATCTTTCCCTTCTGCCATTTAAATGGTTCAGAAACGCCTTCTTCTCCTGGGCACAGTCTCTTCAAGGCTGAGATGCATCTCTTCCTTTCTTCCCCTGCCTGGCTGGAAATGAGAGCCCCTGTAGCTTTTTCGCCTCTACTCTCTACCCCAGTTTCGGGTTTAGCTACACGGAACACCCTGATATCTGTCCGGCAACTGCTTCCTTTCTGTTTATGTGCCAAACTCTGTCTTTCTTTACTGCTGTCTTTAGCTTTAGGTGTGGTAACTATTGTGGTTTGCAGACAGCCAAAGCTGACTGATGAATACACAGTATTTGTTGGTTGGAAAATTGTCTGGGTAGGGAAGGGTCACTTGGCCTTGAAGCTAATGCTGTTAGGAGTGGAGAAGGGATTTGAGGTTGCAAACAGGATAAGGTTTAAGGACTATATGAAAGCATTTGCCTAAAAATCATGTGTTACATAATGTTCCTCAAATACAGGTCCAAAAGATATTTCTTTTTTGCATTTGGTGTCATCCCTTTCATGAAGAAATGGTATGTTTCTTTTTTTTTTGCCGTATGCGGGCCTCTCACTGTTGTGGCCTCTCCCGTTGCGGAGCAGGAGCACAGGCTCCGGACGCGCAGGCTCAGCGGCCATGGCTCACGGGCCCAGCCGCTCCGCGGCATGTGGGATCTTCCCGGACTGGGGCACGAACCCGTGTCCCCTGCATCGGCAGGCGGACTCTCAACCACTGCGCCACCAGGGAAGCCCCTGGTATGTTTCTTTTACATTGCTGATGAAAAGCTCCAGGTAAGGACTTGGCATTCCCACATTAATGAATCTTTAGATTGACCCCTGATCCTTCATAGAAAAATATATTTTGAGCGTTTGCTATGTGCCAGGAATGCTGATAGATATTTGACAAAGTGGTGAATAGGATGTTCAAAAGTCTTAGTCATGGAGCTTCCATTCTAATGGAAAATAAAAGCTAATACTATTTCTTAGTATTACACTGCTACATAACACATGGTACCTAAACTTAGTGATTGGAAACAACACATCTATTATCTCATACTTTCTTTGGGTCAGGAATGCTTTAGCTGAAGCATAATTTGGAGTAGTCTTTGTTCAGTAGTTTTGGTGGGTTGGGTGGTGCAAAAATCATTGTCAAAGCACTACCAGAGTAAGATCCACCTCTGAGCTCTCTCGTGGGGCTCTCGGTCGGCCTCAGAATGTCTGCTGCCCAACTCACTGACATGGATCTCATTAGAAGGCTGCCGTACGTCAAGTTTCCTCGTTCCCCCAGAATAAGCAATTCCAGGGAGAGTGAGAGAGTTCACCCAAGATGGAAAACACAGTCATTTTATTACCTCGTCTTGGAAGTGATGTCTCATCACTCCTGCTCTACTCTGTTTGTGAGAAATCAGTCCACTAATCTAGTCCACCCCCAAGGGGAGTGAGTCACACAAGGACAGGGATCTTTGGGAACCATCTTAGGAGATCCCTACCACATTTATTAAATGCCTACCCTGGGAAGCACTGAGAAAATCATAAAAGCAACAATGATGGTAATAATGGCCAATCACATGTATTGAGGACTTAATATTGTAACAGCGTTGTGTTAAGGGTGATGATAATAAGAGCTCACATTTATCGAGCAAACACTGAGTGCCAGGTACTGTGCTACATGCTTCATGTGCCTCTTTTCATTTAATCCTTACAATGATCCTCAGTCCGTGGGTACTATTAGGTACCCATTTTTACAGATGGGGAAACTGAGGCACAGGCAGCCGTGACTTCTGAAATTCCTGTCTCCATGTGATACACCTTAGTTAGGTCCACAGTTTTGTTACACTCACCAACCACATATTAGGTCTAAAGTCATTTTCACCACCTTCCTGAACATCCAGACTGAGAGAAAGCTCCAGACAGGCAAACAATCAATTTTCACTGTTCCCACTCCTCTGTCTGCCTCTGAAAGCCTAGGGGTAAAGGAAAATCCCTGATCAGGTCATGAGGAGTCATCCAAAGTACTTTTGAGGCCAAGGTATTATATTTCATGGCTATGGTTCCCAGTGGGCTAGCAATATTGCATCACATGCACCAATATCTCTGCTTGTCCCAACCTCTCCTCCTAAGCCAATTTACGGGAATGAAGCCTCACTTCGTAAGCAAATAAATAGTCAATAAATAGTCAAGCTGTGGATGGGTTGCTGCTCTCGCCTACTGTACATTTCCATTCAATGAGTTTATTAGAGCTTAAAACTGAACCTTTTAGAAAAGAAAATGAAAACCCGTGATACCAGTCAAGGGCTATGGGGATAAGAAAATGCAATTTATGTGACTTGGTGCAACGCCAGTCTAGCTGCCATTAGATGATTCCTTAAGCAGTACTCTACTCACTTTTAAGGTCAATGGAGACAGAGAGGTCTCTGGAGAGGCCCAGCGTCCATTTGGCTGATGGCTATGATCACATCCTGTGTACCAGGCACCGTGCTAAGCATGGATGTATGATGCACGCAGGATACAGACCGTGTCCTCAAGGTTTTTACAGTCTGCTGGGAGTAGTCAGTGGATGATTTAAATAATGTGATGTGCGCTAGCCAGAGAAAGTTTAGGGTTGTATGGGAACACATAGTCTTGAGAGAAATAGGCAGAAGAGGCTTCTTGGAGGAGGGATTGTCTAGGCTGAGAGCTGAGGCCAAGAAAGAGTTAGACAAGAGAAGACAAAGGAGAGGACGTTTTGCCAAACATTAAGTAAAAATACCCAAAGTCGACTGCAATCATGATGCATCTGTACAACTGCAAGGAGTTCGGTATATTGAAGAAAAGATAGCAAAGTGAGGACTGGAAAGAGAAGGCAGAGAGGTGACAGGTTGGAAAAGCAGCCAAGGTTCAGATCATGATGGGACTTTTAAGCCACAGTAAGTATCTTGGGTTTGTAGCAAGTACACTGATGTATTTTAAACCAGTGGAAAAAGCTATCATCTCAATGAAACTCCTAGCTCATTTTTTTTTTTAATTAGAGAGTTTAGGGAATAATTTTGAACCAATGGTAATGTGTTAACAACCCTAATATCCTCTGTTTCTATAAGCCATGGGGACGTGGAGGGAGGTGGCATGACATGGTTATTAAGAGCACAGTTTCTGGAATCAGAAATATGTGAGTTGGAACTTTAGCTCTCAATCATTTGCTTAGTGTACGACTTTGGGAACATTGCTTAGCCTCTAAGAATCTCCACTATCTCATCTGAAAAAATAGAGATGATAATAATACTTACCTCATAGAACTTTTGTAAGTCTTATATTCATTTTAGAAAATTTGCTGCATAGCAAATTACCACAAACTTAGAGTCTTCAACAACACATCCTTATTATCTCCCAGTTTCTGTGAGTCAGGAATTTGGACGTAGCTTAGTTGGGTCCTCTGCTTAGGATCTTACAGACTGCAATCAGGATATCGGCCAGGACTATGCTCTCATCTGAGGCTTCCAGGAGCAGGATCTGCTTCCAAGCTCCCTTAGGTTGTTGGCAAAATTAATTTCTTTGTGGTGCTAAGATTCATGGCAGTTTGCTTCTTCAAAGCCAGAGATGGAGAAAAGGAGGTAGGAGAGGAGAGAGACGCTAGCAAGAGAGATGTTACAATCTTATGTAATCACATACATGTAATCACAAGACCTATCACCTTCTCCATATTTAATTGGATAAAAGCAAGTCCCAGATCCTGCCCATACTCAAGGGGGGGAGATTATACAAAGGTATGAATACCAGGAGGGTGGGGGTCATGGTGGGAAGCACCCTAAAATCTGTACAACTCAAGAATCCAGTAGAATCATGTACATAATGAATGAAGGAGTTTAGCCTGCTGCCTGGCACTAAGGTAACTTTCTCAAATCTATTAACCGTTATTGTTCAGTTAGCATATGATTTGAGTATAGTGGGATAGACCATTTCTGTGCTTTGGGTATTAGATGTACTAGACTGGTCAGTTCTGTTGGCCGAAAGCTAATGAGGGAGAGGTCAAGATTACCTTCTTCAGTTGGGGGGCATCTTGTAGATGGAATAAAACTCATCATCTATAAGAATAAGCCACACCAGGAAGGTATCTCAAATATTATTATTATCTGGCTCTGAGGATACAGTAGTAAAAAGTATACTAGAAAATGATGAGCAAAGCAAATGAAAGAAAAAAAAAAAGCAAATAGAAGGAAGTACTAAATATAAGAACAGAAATCGCTGAAATTGAAAATAGAGAAAACCAATCAAACCCAAACTGGTTCTTTCAAAGTATTAAAGAAAATGGATAAAGCTCTAGTAAGACTGACAAAAAATACGAGATGACAAAAATTATAAACATCACACACATTAATAAGATAAGAAGGAAATATTATAATCTGTGCACATTTAACAACTCAGGTGAAACAGACTAATTCCCTAAAATCATTACCAAAACTCACCTGGATGAACTAGATAGCTTAAATAGTTCAAAAGCTTTTAAAGAAATTTAATTTATTTAAAATATCCTGCTAAAACAAAACTTTGTACACTCAGATGATATCACTGGTTATTCTACCAAACATTTAATACTGAAAAAAGATACCAATTATACACAGTTTCATCCAGATATGGAAAAGGAGGGGATTCATCCAAGCTCATTTTCCCTCATGAAGATAGACAAAAAAATCCTCAACAGAATATTAAAAAATCAAGTCTAGCAATGTAGAAAAAGAATAATATAGCACAACCAAGTGGAGTTTACTCTGGGAATTCAAGGCTGGTTTAATATTTGAAATATCAATATAACTCACCCTATAAACATAATAAGAAAACACATGAGCCTAAAAACTAATGCTAAAAAATATTTGAAAAAAAGTTAATATACACTAATGACAAAAATCTGAACTAACTGGGAGTAGTAGGGAACTGCCTCAACCTGATAAAGGTCATCTGTAAAACATTTATACTAACATCATACTTAATGGTGAAAGACTGAATATCTTCTTAGAGAACACACATGGAAATGAGGCCCACTCTCAGCACTCCTATGCAATGCTGTCCTGGAAATCTTAGTGCAATAAAGTGAGAAGAAGAAAAGAAGAGTATACTGATTAGAAAGGAGGAAATCACGGTGCACTTATTCACAAAGTGAAAATTTCTACTTAGAAAATCTCAAGAAAGCTCTAAAAGTCTCTCAGAAATATAAAGTGGGTCCCAGGCTACAAGGTCAAAACCCACATATTTGTTGTACATCCATGTGCTAGCAAAGAAAATTTGGAATTTAAAACTTAAAAACAAGCTACTTACTTTAGCTTCAAACAAACGAAATACTTAGGTATAAGTCAACAAACATGTAAGAGAACTTTATGCTGAAAACTATAAGCTGAAATTAAATAGGAAGATCTGAATAAACAGAGATGCATACTGTATTCATGGATTAGAAGACTCAACATAGTAAAAATGTTAATTCTCCACAAACTGACCTAAAGATTTAACACAATCAAAATCCAAGCAGAGTTTTTGTAGGTATAAACGTAAGGATTCTAAAGCTCATGTGGAAATACAAAGCAACTAGAATATCCAAAATAAAGAGGAATAAAGTATAAAGTTAGGTGAACATATCTTATATATTTTATGAATATATTTTATTTAATATAATCTTAGAGTAATCAAGATAGTATAGTGTTGGCAAAAGATAGACATTTTGATCAATGGAATGGAATAGAGTCCAGAAATATGCCCACAATAGTATATATAATTAAATCTTGAAAAAAGTACTGAATCAAGAGAGAAATTATTTTCAGCAAATGATATTGGAACAATTGGAAAGCCATATGCAAAATGTATGAATCTCACCCTAGATCTCATACCTTATACAAAAATTAATTCAATATAGATTATAGATCTAAATGTAAAATGTAGAAGTATAACATTTTAGAAGAAAATGCAGGAGAAAAGACATGTCCTGGGGAGTTAAAAAAAACTTTTTAGACATGACACAAAAGCACAATTGAAAAAAAATCAATTAGACTTAATATCTTTAAAAAATTATCTGCAAATGATTCTGTTGAAAGAAGGAAAAGATGAGGGAGAAAATATTTGCAAATCACCTTTCTCACAAAACCAGTGAGAATATATAATGAATTCTCAAAACTCAAAAGCAAACAAACAACCAAATTTTTAAAATAGTGAAAGAAAGACTTGAATAGACATTTCACCAAAGAATAGACATTTCAAAAGCAAACAAACAACCAAATTTTTAAAATAGTGAAAGAAAGACTTGAATAGACATTTCACCAAAGAAGGTGTTCATAAGCCAAACAAGTGCACAAAAATGTATTTAATATCAGTAGCTCTTTGGAAAACACAAATTCAAATTGGGATGGGATGCCACTAAAACACCTAGTAGAATGCATAAGAGTAAAAACAGATTCAGAAAAACTGGATGTCTCGTGTATTGCTGGTGGGGATGTGAAATGGTATAGTCACTTTGGAAAACATTTTGACCATTTATTACAAAGTTAAACGTGTAGTAATCCCCCTCCAGAGAAGAGAAAACTTTCATTCATACAAAAAAACCTATGAATGACTGTTTATAGAGGCTCTATTCATAATAGCTCCAAACTGGAAACAACCATGGGTAAACAAACTGTGGTACATACATATAATGGAATATTGCCCAGCAATAAAAAGTGACAGATTATTGATACACGCAACAACTTGGCTCAATTCCAAAGACATGGTGATTGCACAGCAATAAAAAGTGACAGATTATTGATACATGCAACAACTTGGCTCAATTCAAAGGCATCGTGTTGGGTGAAAGAGTTGGTCTCAAAAAATTACATGCTCTATGAATCCATTCAAGTGACATTCTCAAGAAAACACAAAACTGCAGGGATGGGGAGCAGATCAGTGGCTGTCAGGTGTTAGGGTGACTGCAGTGGATTAGCACAAGGGAGTTTTTGGGTGATGGAACTATTCTGTTTCCTAATTGTGGCAGCAATTACAAAAATCTATACGTTGTGTTTAAATGTATAGAACTGTACACTCAGAATATCAAGTTCATAATATATTATGTATATATATTATGTATGCATGTATCTTTTCGAATTATGGTTTTCTCCGGATATATGCCCAGGAGTAGGATTACTAGGTCATATGATAGCTCTGTTTTTAGTTTTTTAAGGAGTTTCCATACTGTTCTCCATAGTGCCTGCACCAATTTACATATCCACCAACAGTATGAGAGGGTTCCCTTTTCTCACACCCACTCCAGCATTTATTGTTTGTAGATTTGTTGATGATGGCCATTCTGACCGGTGTGAGGTGATACCTCATTGTAGTTTTGATTTGCATGAGAAAAGAGTCTTTATATATATTTTTATCATTGTATCTCCAGCCCCTGGCATAGTTCCTGGCAAAAACTGCACACTTAAAAATATATGTGGGGCTTCCCTGGTGGTGCAGTGGTTGAGAGTCCGCCTGCCGATGCAGGGGACACGGGTTGTGCCCCAGTCCGGGAAGATCCCACATGCCATCGAGTGGCTGGGCCCGTGAGCCGTGGCTGCTGAGCCTACGCGTCCAGAGCCCGTTGTGCTCCACAACGGGAGAGGCCACAACAGTGAGAGGCCCGCGTGTTGCAAAAAAAAAATATATATATATATGTATATGTATATATATATATAGATTAAATAAATGGAAGAATAAAGACTTATTTTTTTAAAAGCCATATGTTAGGAACTAGCCTAGGGGAAATACAGTGCCTACTTAGACATACATATTTATATTTACATGATAATACTTTGTAACAATAGCTTTCTTATGGTTAATAAGGTGTACTGGTTTATATTTAGAATATTCAGTATAAGGAGGCCACTGGTGGGTTTTACACAGTGGTGGCAGTGGTTGGGGGTGGGAATGGGGGTGTGCAGTTGGTCACTTGATCCAGTTTCTTTTTTTGTTTGTTTTAAATTTATTTATTTACTTGTGGCTGTGTTCTTTGTTTCTGTGCGAGGGCTTTCTCTAGTTGCGGCAAGTGGGGCCACTCTTCATCGCGGTGTGTGGGCCTCTTACTGTCATGGCCTCTCTTGTTGCGGAGCACAGGCTCCAGACGTGCAGCCTCAGTAGTTGTGGTGCACAGGCTTAGTTGCTCCGCAGCATGTGGGATCTTCCCAGGGATCGAACCCGTGTCCCCTGCATTGGCAGGCAGACTCTCAACTACTGCGCCACCAGGGAAGTCCCCAGTTTCTGTTTTAAGATCACACAGCCTACAGTGGAGAATGGAAAGGAGAGGGGCGAGAATGGAAAGGAGAGGGGCAAGAATGGAAGCTATATATATATATGTATTATGTATATTTTATGTATATATGTTTTAATCAATACTAGATATCAGTGAATATACTCTACATATATCTTTGTGCATGTGTTGTATATCTATCGCTCTACCTAATTCTAAAAATGGAATTACTAGGTCAAAGAATGTGTATATTTGGTAATGTTGTACATACAACTGTATGACCCTTCAATATGGCCTTAGCGTTTTATACTTTTACCCAGTATCAGGATAATTTTAATAGACTTGTAGATACAATATATGTTGATGCAGTATCTGTAATTTGAAGTAGGTCCTGTATACTTCTGTACAGCTTCTTTCTTTCTTATAATAATAATAATTTGTGGGTTTTTAAAAGACTTTTAATAATGTTTCTCCAACAGGGTAGCCTATTATACCCCTGACTTCCTAGCTCCCTTCACACCCCATCCCAAAACGTTCACATTACAATAATCCAACCCCCGCTACCCAAAAACAGAGAGAAAAGGCAGCCAGCTTTGGTACAAAGGTCGCCAAAGCGGAAATCGCACTTTCAAAAAAAAAAAAAAAAAAAAAAAATTGACAGCCAGTGTAGAAACAGTCCGTATCCCATTTCTACTGTATGACTCTGAGTCATAAATTACTAAAGTGTATTCCTGAGAAATAAATATTTCACCCGCCAGGGACAGACATATGAGCTAATTAAAATTTGAACCCTGGAAGAAAGAATGCCATCAGCTCGATTCATAGAGCTGGAAAGTGTATGGCTGCTCCTTTCCTCAGAGGTAGACGTTTACATATGGAAAGGAGGGGCCTGGCTTATTAAGAACAACATTTGGTTTTGGACCAAGAGAGCTCTCTATTGAAGCTGAGATATTTAAAGAAAACCGGAAGTGACAACACAGAGGTTTTCTGCTCATGGGAAGAGGAAGACAGAACTGCTCAGTGGTTAAGTGCAAAAAAGCTTGAGGGTCAGGTAGCTGAGTTCAAATCCCAGATCTGTCACTTACCAGTTGTAGGACTTTGGGTTCATTGCTGTCTTTCAAACCTCAGCATCCTCACCCATACAATGAGCATAGAAAGACCGTCTTCCTCACAGGGGCGTGAGCATTAGTAGAGGTGGTGTGTTTAGATCATTAGCTGTGTGCCAAGCAAATAGTTACTCAGTACATGTTAGATAACTAGTGCCAACTGTTTTATTCTCATGAAGTCATGTGTAAATGTCCAGTTTTTCTGTTAAAAATTTACAGCCCATTGGATTATAAGCAGTTATCCAGTGCAAAATGATTTGCTCCCTTGGAGAATAAAGATGACACATATTTTTTGAGGACTTGCTACGTGCTAAGTCAGGGAGGGTTCCAAGTACTTTATATGCACTCTCTCATTTAATCCTCACAATAACCAAGAAGATGGATATCATTAACTCCACTTTACAGAGGAAACTGACGTATAGAAGTAATGGATTGTTTGCTCCAAAACTCAGTGTTAAGTTGTTCTTTTAAAAACTTTTTTATTTATTACAGTTCCAGCCTCAAACAACTGTAAAGAGTTCGTCTTGGATTTTGATTCCAAATACTTGATAGAGAGGATCTAATTGTTCCTTACTGGACTCCTTTGATCTAAACAGCTGTGGGCAAGGGGAATGGTTCATGTAGTCATATATAATGGCCAATGTCTGAATTGCAATTTCAGAGAAAAAAAGTCTCTGTGAACTGGGTACAGATGTCTACCAAAAGCACAAAATCATTCAGCATTTTTCACATTTTCTTTTATTCATGGTGTTGTCAGCAGTATGTAATATTTTCCATAGTACATATCACACTGTGTTTGTCTGGCTGCAAGAAAGGAGATAGTGTTACACGTAACAATAAAAACAATAATGCCTGTAAGAGTGGCTAATAGTGTTTCCTGTGTATCAGATCTGGTTATGCACATTTTATAAATAATAACTTAGTTGATACTTACTATCACTGAATGAGATTGAATACTACTATCATCCCCAATTTATAGATGCCAAGGTAATACCAAGGTATGGAAAAATAAGTATTTTATTGTTAAGAAATAAACAGAGCTGTTTTTGATGACAGGGATTTACTTACCAGTCTTCTGGGATCTAGTGTATACTCTGTGTGTGTGTGTGTGTGTGTGTGTGTGTGTGTGTGTGTGTGTGTGTGTTGGAGCTGGGCAAATCAGTTCTGAACCAGGGTTTAAATAAGGCAAGGTGTATCAAGAATGAGTTAATGACAATTCCTAGTGTGGTGATGGTTTCAGGTAAATGCACAGCTGAGGAATGAGTGAGTTTTTTTCCAGTGGACTTTGGGCTGTATATTCTTCAGGAATGGGCCCTGTCTTCTACATTTTTCTTCATAGCCCCACGCAGGCTAGCTGAAGCCTCAACACATCTTGAAAGGGTGACCTGACTTAAAAGAAAGGTAGTTTGCAAGGACATAAGGAATTTACTAAGCAGCATATTAATCTGGACACTGAATGTAAGTGGAAGAATCACAACTCAAACTGGCTTAAGTAGAAGAGAGAATGTATTGGTTTACCTAATTGCAAAGACCAGGAAGAGACTGGATCCAGGTGTACAAATACATCACCTGGAATCTTTTCTGGTTTTTGCTCAACTGAATTCTTTTGGCATCATTTCTGGGAGTTCAAGAGATATAGCAGTAATGGGCTTTTCCCCCACCAACCCTAGTAGAAAATCAATGCTTCATTCTAAACATTCTCACCAAAAAATGAGGATTTTCTTTGAAAGAGTAATAGCTTGTACCAAATGCCAGTCACTTTTCTAAATACTTTACCTATATTTTAACTTTAGTATCTTTAATCTTCACAACAATCCTATAAAATAGACACTACGATGACCCCCCTTTTAAGATGATGAAATTTAGTCACAGGATGGTTGTGTTAGTTAGTTATTGCTGTGTAACAAAGTAGACCCAAACTTAGTGATGGTTCTTGTCTCAGCTGTGCTTGCTTGTGAGTCTGCAGTTGTCAGGTCATGTGGTACCTGGGTCCTCTAGTGTGCCCTTGGGCGAGATGGCTCAGTTCTTCACCTGACATCTCTCACATACCCTCAGCAGGTTAGCTTGGTGTTCATAGTGAGAAAGTGTAGAAGCCACAGTAACCTAGCACAGTTGTAGAAGGAAAAAGGGCAGAAATGCTCAGGCTTTTTTCCACCAGCTTGATTGAGATATAACATCATTCAAGTTTAAGGTGTACAACGTGATGATTTGATCCAGGTATTTATTGCAACACGATCACCACAATAAGGCTAGTTAACACATCCACTGCCTTGCATAACTGCTATTTTTTGTGTGTAAACATTTAAGATCTAGTCTCAGCAACTTTCGAGTATATAATACAGTATTGTTAACTAATATTCACCATACTGTGTATTAGAGCCCCTAAACTTATTCATCTAATAACCGAAAGTTTATACCCTTTGACCAACATCTCCCCATTTCCCACACTCTCAGCCTCCAGTAACCACCATTCTACTCTCTGTTTCTATGAATTCAGCTTTTTTTTTTTTGATTCTACATAAAAGTGAGATCATATAATGTTTCTCTTCCTCTTTCTGACTCATTTCACTTAGCATAATGCCCTCAAGGTCCATCCATATTGTCACAAATCACAGGGTTTCCTTCTTTTTTATGGATGAATAATATTCCTCTGTGTGTGTGTGTGTGTGTGTGTGTGTGTGTGTGTGTGTGTGTGTGTGTGTATTTCCACATCTTGGCTATTGTAAATCTTGCTGCAATGAATGCCAGGGTACATATATCTCTTTGACATAGTGATGGTATTTCCTTCAGATAAGTACCCAGAAGTGGGATTGCTGGATCATATGGTAGTTCTATTTTTAATTTTTTGAGCAACCTTCATATTATTTTATGTAGTGGCTGTGCCAATTCACATTCTCACCAATGGTGCACCAGGGTTCTCTTCCTCCACACCCTCGTCAACGACTTGTTATTTCTTGTCTTTTTGATAATAGTCATTCTGACAGGTGTGAGGTGATTTCTCATTATGGTTGTAATTTGCATTTCCTTGATGATTAGTGATGTTGAGTTTTCATATACCTATTGGCCATTTGTATGTCTTCTTCAGAAAAATGTCTTTTCGAGTCCTCTGTCCATTTTTTAAATTGGATCATTAATCTTCTTGCTATTGAGCTCATGACTTAAAAAAAATTTTTTTAATTGAAATATAGTTGATATACAGTGTTTCAGGTGTATAACAAAGTGATTTAGTTATACATATATATTTCTATTCTTCTTCAGATTTGTTTCCATTATAGGTTATCATAAGATATTGAATATAATTGCCTGTGCTAAACAGTAGGTGCTTGTTTTTTTATCGATTTTATATAGAGTAGTGTGTATCTGTTAATCCCAAATTCCTAATTGATCCCTCCCCAAACTTTGGTAACCATAAGTTTGTTTTCTATGTCTGTGAGTCCATTTCTGCTTTGTAAATGAGTTCATTTGTATCATTCTTTTTAGATTCCACATATGTGATATCATATGATATTTGTCTTTCTCTGTATGTGACTTTCTTAAATACTTAGATGTTAATCCCATAACTGATATATGGTTTGCAGATATTTTCTCCCATTCCTTAGGTAGCTCCTTCATTTTGTTGATTGTTTTCTTTAGCTTTGCAGATGCTTGATGTAGTCCCACTTGTTTATTTTGCTTTCATTGCTTGTGCTTGTGGTGTCATATCCAAAAAAATTGCTGCCAAGGCAAGTGTCAAGGAGCTTTCTTTATATGTTTTCTTCCAGGAGTTTTACAGTTACAGCTCTTATTTAAGGCATTAATCCATTTCAAGTTAATTTTTGTGAGTTGTGTAATATAGGGATCCAATTTAATTCTTTTGCATGCAGCTATCCAGTTTTCCCAACACCAGTTTTTGAAAAGAGAATCCTTTTTCCATTGAGTGTTCTTGGTTCCCTTGTCAAATGGTTTTTTTAAATTTATTTATTTATTTATTTTTGGCTGCATTGGGTCTTCATTGCTGTGGGCGGCTTTCTCTAGTTGTGGCGAGTGGGGGCTACTCTTCGTTGTGGTGCGCAGGCTTCTCATTGCGGTGGCTTTTGTTGCAGAGCACGGGCTCTAGGTGCATGGGCTTCAGAAGTTGTGGCACATGGGCTCAGTAGTTGTGGCTCATGGGCTCTAGAGTGCAGGCTCAGTAGTTGTGGCACACAGGCTTAGTTGCTTCTCAGCATGTGGGATCTTCCCAGACCAGCGCTTGAACCCATGTCCCCTGCATTGGCAGGCAGATTCTTAACCACTGTGCCACCAGGGAAGTCCCTCCCTTGTCAAATATTTGTTGACTCTATATACGAGGCTTTATTTCTAGGCTTTCATTTCTGTTCCATTGGTCTATGTGCCTGTTTTTATGCCAGTACCATATTGTTTGATTACTATAGCTTTGTCATATGGTTTGATCAGAAAGTGTGATGCCTCCAGCTTTGCTTTTCTTTTTTCAAGATTTTCTGGCTATTAAGGGTCCTTTGTGGTTCCATATCAATTTTAGGATTTTTTTTCTAATTCTGTGAAAAACTCCATTAAAATTGTGATAGGAATGGCATTGAATCTATAGGTGGCTTTGGGTAGTACAGACTTTCTGACAATATTAATTCTTCCAATCCATGAACACATACCTTACCATTTATTTGTTTCTTCAATTTCTTTCATTGCTGTCTTGTAATTTTCAGTGTACAGCTCCTTCTCCTCAGTTAAATTTGTTCCTAAGTATTTTATTCTTTTCAATGCCATTGTAAATAGAATTATTTTCCTTATTTATTTTTCAGCTCATTTATTTTCAGTATATAGATTTGCAACTGATTTTTGTATGTTGATTTTGTATCCTGCAACTTGACTGAATTTGTTTATTAGTTCTAACAGTTTTTGGTGGCATCTTAAGAGTGTTTTATGGGGCTTCCCTGGTGGCGTAGTGGTTGAGAGTCCGCCTGCCGATGCAGGGGACGTGGGTTTGTGCCCCGGTCTGGGAGGATCCCACATGCCACGGAGCGGCTGGGCCTGTGCGGCTGGGCCCGTGAGCCATGGCCGCTGAGCCTGCGTGTCCGCTGAGCTCCGCAGTAGGAGGGGCCATGTCAGTGAGAGGCCCACGTACCGCAAAAAAAAAGTGTTTTATGAACAAGATCATGTCATCTGCAAACAGAAACAATTTTATCCCTTCTTTCTTATTTGGATGCCTTTTATTTATTTTTCTTGCCTGATTGCTCAAGGCTTTTTGAGACTTATGCTTGGAACTGAAACACTGTCAGTTCTGCCACATTCTTTTTGCCAGAGCAGTCACAAGTCCAGTCCAGATTCACAGGATGGGGAAATAGAGGGTACTGAGAGTCACGTAGAAAAATGGCAGTAATAGGTAATAGCGTGAAGAATCGGGACCATTTTTTGTAATCAGTCTATCATAGTGACTATGAAACATGTTCAAAGTTACATGTCTGGCAGGAATCAAACCCTATTGGTCTGATTCCAGTGTCCAAATTCCTAACCATTACAACTTTCTTTATTCGTATATTCTTTTGATTGACTCAGCTTGGATTGCATCCCCATAACTGAACTAATCATTTTGGCTAAGGTAATGAAGTATTCTTACTGGTTAGGCTTGGGTCATGTCTGCATCCCTGAGGTGGGAGGGAGAAACCAGCCCCACCCAAACCACAGGTACTGGAAGTAGTCTAGGGATAGTGGCATAATGGAAAATCATTTTCAGAGGATGAAATGAGTAGAGATCAGGACACAACTATAATGCCCCCCCACTGAGAGGGCTGGGATAACAGGAAATGGTAAAGTTCAAGGGAAAAGCCACATCTTAAGACTCTTAGATCACACTTGGAGAGATGCTGTATGTGCTCTATTTACTGGGGGAGACAATTGAGGAGTTTCAACTGGCTTTAAGTTCATGCATCCGGTGGATAGCTGGATAATGATAAGGATGCTATGAGAATTAGGAAGAGATGTCTTATTGGTATGGGGCAGAAATATCAAACTTCAAGTGTCTTAGAATGTCCAAATGGAGCTGTTTGCATTATTTTTTATTCTCAGGGACTAGCACAACTCCAAGCTTAAAGGAGACATTTATCACACTTTAAAAAAAGAGGTGGACAGTTAGATGGATGGATGGATAATGGATGTATGGATTCATAGACAGATAGTGGATATATAGATAGATGGAAAGATGGTTGCATAGATGGATAGATAATACATGAATAAATTAACAATGAATGAATGTCTAGATGATGAGTTGAATCCTGTATTGTTTTCTACTTCATGGCTCAAATTTTATTTGCCAGCAATACCAAATTGGATATACATTCTTCTACTTCCATCTATACCTGTCCTCTGTGTCTTAGCCCGTACGGTTCCTTCTGTTTGGAATCCAATCTGCTCTAATCGTCTTCATTTTTTGCTCTAATCTTCTTCATTTTCTGAAGATTCATCATTTTGAAGCCAGTTGAATGGATTAGGTGCCTTTCCACAGGGCTTCTGTAATTCTCTGAGCATATTTATATTATTACACAATACTTTCTATGATAATCATCCTTTTATACACTTAGAAGCTCCTCAAAGCCAGCATCAGTGTTTTATTCATCGCTGTAGCCCAGTGCCTAACCCAAATGCCTAACATAGAGCCTGACCCAGAGAGTGTGCATAGTAAGTATATTTTGAATGATTAAATGAACAGATTATTAATCAATGCACAAGCAATGTACATTGATAAGAACATGTAGGATCTAGGATAGAAGTGTAGATTGTATAGCCAATGACATTCCCAGTGCTCTTTTCCTTGATAAATATGACTGACTAAAAAAATAATAATCAATGTTCTAGAAGCCCATTCTTGGCAAAATTCTCCCCCTTGAATACTGTGTTCCCATTTTGTCAATACATTTTAAAGGAGTAGGAGAAAGCTAGAGTGGAGACCAAGAGCAATGCCAGTCTCCTCACCTTACTAATAACCTGTCAGGCAATTCTGTCATGTCACCAAGAAGAGATCATTAGGGGACAGTGGTACAGCAATGTCTGACTTCAGTTTTATGATTGGTCCCATATGGAGAAGACACATTGCCTATAATGGGAGTGATCAATTCTTTTATCTCTAATCAGATGGGTATTTTAGGGACTTCGCTGGTGGTCCAGTGGCTAGGACTCTGCACTCCCAATGCAGGGAGCCCAGGTTTGATCTCTGGTCAGGGGAGCTAGATCCCACATGCCACATGCAGATGCAGCCAAATAAATAAATAAATAAATAATTTTTTTTAAAGATAGGTATTTTAAAGATTAGGAATCTATGACATTAAATTGTCTTTTTTTATCATAAGAATAATAACTTCTGCTTAGACAGGGCCTACTTATGTGCCGAGTACTGCTGGCTACTTTATGTTTATCACTTCTGCTCAGATAGGTTTATAATCTCCATTTTATAGTTAAGGAAACTGACAAGGAGAGAGTAAAAGAAACTCACTGCAAGTTGCATGTCTGGCAAGTGTTTGGAGCTGAGATTCGAACCCAGGCTCACTTGACTCTGAACACTGCAATCTTTCCTCTGTACCATCCCAGCAACAGAGAGCTGGGCAGAGCCTCCTTCGGAAAAGATCGGTCTTCTCTTTCTGGCCGACAGTAAGCAAAGCAGTCTCTCCTACATCTGACCAGAGGCTCTTGTACAAATCAGTGGCTCAAAGTCTCGGATGAAGCTTTAGAGTCTGTTAATGGTCCTGTGAGTATTGGGGCACATAAAGTAACTTGGGCTGGATGGAAACCATGATGGCCTATTATATGTGATTTATACCTTATACCTTTATATGTGATTTTTGGAAAAAAATAAATGCATCCAAAGTATTGATGCAAAATATATGTATAAGTTTTCCTTATTTCTAAGCTTCTGAATGCCATAACTTTCAGAGTGCACGTCTTCCTTCTAGGGGTGAGAGCCTTCACAATATCTTAGAAAAGTAGTTCTTAACCCCACCTACCCATTAGAGTCACTTGAGGGTCTTTAAAAAGTCTCATGCCCAGCACACCCACGTTCATAGCAGCATTATTCACAATAGCCAAGAGGTAGAAGCCACGTAAAGGACCGTGAATAGACGTATGAATAAAGCAGATGTGGTATACACATACAGTGGAATATAATCCCACCTTTAAAAAGAAGGAAACTGTGTAATCTACAATATGGCCAAACCTTGAGGACATTGTGCTAAGTAGAATAAGCCAGTCACAGAAAGGAGACAAGTAGTGCATGATTCTACTTATATGAGGTGCTTAGATTCGTCAGACTCATAGAGACAGAAAGAAGGGTGGTTGTTGCCGGGGTCTGGGGGAGGTGGGCATGGGGAGTTAGTGTTTAATAGAGTTTCAGACTTGTAAGAAAAAAGGGCAAGAGAGTTGCTTCACAACAGTGTACAGATAGTTAACATTACTGTATTGTACACTAAAAGATGATTAAGATGGTATAGTTTATGTGATTTTTTAAATAAGAGATTAATTGGCTTTATTTAAAACACCACATTGCAACATAATTATCCTAGGACAATGTCAAATGTCCTGTTGAATCTATGTTTGTACTCAATAAACCATTTACCATAAATTATAATCCCCATTGATAATGAAAGGGAAAAGAAGAATGCTTTCACAAAAAAATATTTACAGAGTAAAATTTCTCAGAAAAAAAATCCTAAAATTTGTGTAATCTTTTATATTTAAGATTATCTGTAAACTTTTTGGAATGGATGTTTTATATTGTAGATAAAAAATTGGCCATATATAATTTACAGAAAACTTGGTATAGTGTCACTATTTCAAGTATTTTTTGACAGAAAAAGTGGACTATATTCAGCTGTCAGAATTATATCACATCTTTAATAAAATGGGAAGTAGACAAAAATATTTAATGTGATTTTTATCACAATAAAAAGAAACACTGATGCCTGGCCCCTCACCAGAGCAACTGAATGAAAATCCTTTGGTGGGACATCTGGATTCACTCCATTCATAAATTGTCTGTTAATGAAATAAACACCGAAGGCTGAGAACCACCACTTTAGAGCAGTTGTCTTATCAGAATCTCAGGGTGCCTGCAAGACATCCAGATTCCTGAGCCCCACCTAAGACACTGCAGATCAGAATCTTGGAGTGAGTCCTAGCATCTCTATTTTTAACAAGAGACTTTTTTTTTTTTTCTGGTGATTCTGATGAATTTGCAGACTAGACTCAAAAGAAAAAAATAAAGTTTAGTTCTCGTGTGCCCTGGTATTTTCTTGGCTCTCAGGAGTGACCTCATTATTGTAAAACTAGTTTTTGATATTATGATTTGCATGTAGGAAATAAACAACTTTTAATACCAGAATTCATGAACTAGAAGAGGGTTTAGTATCATATTCTGAAGATTTTAGAGGGTAGAGGAGAAGAAAGAACATAGAATTTTAAAAATTCTATTTAATCGATGGGAAAAATGTACATTTTGGCAAAATACTGTTTTATATCTAAGCCATGGAGAGTAAACTTGACAAGTTTTGGCTGTTGGGATATTCAGCTTTTAGACTCTGGTTTCTGCGCATCTGTAAATTTCACTGTGGGAGGACAAAATCGGGTGAAGAATACTGCAACTCATGTTTTTCAAAAGAGAAGTGGTTAAGACAGTTGAGTTGCTTTAGAATAAAAGTGAGATTTTTAAACAAAACCCAATACTTTCGGCAGCTCTTGTTGCAATAAACAGTCAATGACAAGAGAGGGAGAAAGGAGAAAGCAATCCTTGCCTTAATTTAAAGCTAGACGGGATACATCTGATTAATGCCTAAGAAACCTTCCATATTACTCATGGCATAAAAATATAATTTTAAAGTTTATTTGCATTGGTGGAAGGCAAAAGAGAAAGAATAGACAGTTTCCTTTAAAAATGACATTTTTCTGAGTTGTGCTTACACTTTCATTCTACCTATAATAGCACATCATTAAGAAAAGTAATAATTGATCTGCCGTGAAAGAAAAATAGGGACCCATTCAGCTTCTTTGCTGTCAGTTCTCTTGTACTCCCAAACATAATGCTCATTTTGAAATATCATGGCTAATCCAAAAAATATATATACAGCTAAACAGAAAAAACAACATCAGTTCCAAATATGAATACATGAGCTGCTACTTAATATGTCAGTGTATTTGTCAGGTTGATCACATTAGGCTCTGCGGCATTCAATTCTAAGCCTTGCAATATTTGAAGTCTGATATTGTGCTTCACTAAATTTAATACATGGGCCTCCGTAATGGAGGGAATCGCGTTACCACTTGGCAGTTTGTTATGCCGTATAAAATTGACTGCCCTGCAAATACAATAGCGATCATAAAAACAGTGGTCAGCAGAGAGGGTGTAATGCATTTTTGAGCTTTCAGTAAAGGTCCAGATGAAATTTATTGAGATTTTTGCCATTTGGGTGATGATCAATAGAGCCGGGCTAATAATTTGTTGTGAGGACGTTCTCTGGGGATATGACATTTTGCTGTGAAACTTTGGAAATTCAGAAAGTAGACTAAATGATGGTACTGCCCTAGTATATATAACCCTCAAAGACTTTAACATCAGTCTGAGAGAGGATTTACAGTGGTGGTGATTACTTCTTCAGGCACTGAGAATGTGATGCACTCAATTATTGATATGTTCTCATGCATTTCCCAGTTTGGACTCACAATCATTTGATTGTGTTGCTGTTTCAGCCCAGGGTTTTGTGGTAGGTTTTTTGTTTTTTGTTTTTTTTTTTCCATTTAATTCACAGGGTTTTTTTCCCATTTAATTCACAGTTCCATTTAATTTTTCCATTTAATTCTCTCCCACTCTGGCCAGAAAATGATTTTCTTTGAAGGAAAGAATTCCTGTTAGCCTTCACTCACACGGGCAGAACCTACTTAGAAATCCTGACTGTTAAAACCGCTTTCCTTCTTGTGTTGTGGTTACGGTGTACAGGGCTCCTAGGCTGTGCTAAATTTGCAAACGGGGCCTCTGAGTTAAAGGAATACGTGACATGCAGATAGCATTTGTGATCGTTACAGTTTTAATGCACATATGTCAGGGGACCTGTAAAATCACCATGAGGCAGCATTCTCTTGCTTTATGGTGGTTGCTGCTGGATTTATCTTTTTTTCAATTTTGATTAGCTGCATTCCAAGGGAGATGAATAAACTGATCTTCACAAAGTTGGATTCCTCTGCTGACAATACAGAGATATCATTCAGAGGGGAAAAGAAAAGCACAACATAAAGATTTTAAAGGTTTGCATTTGTAATATAGACTTCCTGTATGCCCATTTGTACTGTGAGTATGTTAGAAAAAGAAGTTTCAATTTGAGTTTTTGTTTATTTCCTGAATTACTGCATTTTTCTATTTCCGTATGATATTTCATTAACCTGACCAATTAAGGTGCAGCCTTTTCTCCTAAGGAATTTTTTGGTTGTTGCTGTTGGATTAAAGTGTACTGTACGGGGCTTCCCTGGTGGCGCAGTGGTTGAGAGTCTGCCTGCCGATGCAGGGGACACGGGTTCGTGCCCCGGTCCGGGAAGATCCTGTGGAGCGGCTAGGCCCGTGAACCATGGCCGCTGAGCCTGCGCGTCCGGAGCCTGTGCTCCGTAACAGGAGAGGCCACAACAGTGAGAGGCCCGCGTACCACAAAAAAATAAAAATAAATAAATAAATGAAAATCAATAAAGTGTACTGTAACTCGCCGTGTACATAGGTTTACAGACACTCCAGTTATTTGTAGGGAAGTGGAAAATTGTCAGCACCTTCTGGAATGCACACTGAGACTAGGCACAGCGGAACAATTTATTTTCAAGGAGCACGCACAGAGTAAGATTTATGGGTTTGTATCTCTGATGACATCTCTTACACCATTACTGAGCTACAGCAAATTAAAGGGATCTGTGAATACTAAGGGTGTGTTTCTGTAATGAGGGAAAAGAGAGAGAGCAATAAGAAGATAATTAAGGTAACAACTTGTGAAAAATGAAAGCGATTCCCTCTTTCATTTTTGAATCTCTGAGCATAAACTTTGTAGTTGTTAATTTAATTGCTACTGTTTGCTGCATCCCTGAAGAATATTGAGGATTAATCATCTGGTTCATTCCAACAAGAGATAAAGCCTAAGTGAATTGAAATTTTACCAATTTAACCCTGTCTTCCTCCTAATATGACATGATTAACATTTTTCAATTAGCAACATGTAATTATTCTGAAGACCTCATTCCACTCAGTTTGATCTTTTGGACTGTGGATTTGCCTTTTCAGGTAGTTTGGATCTAGAATAACTCCAAGAAAGCTCTGTTTGTTCTGTTTTGTATCTGGCACACATGTTCATCTGCACTAGGCCATGAGAATTGCCTTTTGATCTGGAAATAGCATCTGTAACAGTTGCATGCATTTTTGCTTATGTGCACTTTCTGTAAACTGTAATGCTGTTCGTTTGAAGCCTGAAGAAGTAACATGGTGTTGCTGGAGCAATATTTCTGACTGAATTGAGTGAAAGATTAAATGCCTTCAAGGTGAGAATTTCAAAGGTAGAGGCTGGTTGAAAATGGTTTCCTGTGGCAAGTGGAAAAACCTTGGGACTCTAGAGAGCTTGGCATTTCCAAAGAACAGAATAAAGTCTGGTTCTGCTGAGCTGGCCGATGTGGTCGCCACCAGCCACGGGGACTGTTTACGTCTCAATTAATTAAAATGAAATCAAATTTAAAATTCAACTTCTCAGTCACACTAGCCAGGTTTCAATGGCCCCATGTGACTGGTGGCCGCCATATTGAACCATGCAGATGTAGAGCATTTCCATCATTATAGGAAGTTCTCTTGCACAGTACTGAACAAGAGGCTAGTCATCAAGTGGGTGAGTGGTTAGTACTAGTCAGGATATGCTAAATTCTGAAACAGTAACAGCAATCCATGGACTACAGGGGTTGATGCTGCAAAGATTTATTTCTCTCTTGTGCAAAGTTTACTGTGGGCCTGGACAGCAGGAGAGCCCTGCTGTGGTCCTTTTTGCTTTTCCTTAGAGTCCACTGGCCAGAACTGGTCACCACAGCCCTAGCTCCCTGAAAAAGGCTTATAATTCAGTCTTCTGTGTGCCAACTGAGAATTAATTTACTATTTTTACTACCACATACTATTATTATCCCTGTTTTACCAATGAGAAGCTGGACACATTAAATAATATGTCCAAGATTAAATACTAAAACATGATTGAGCAGGGTTCCAGGTACAACTGAGTCCAGCTGCAAAGTTCTCATCTTTACTCAGCTATACTGGCTCCTCTGGTGCACACTGGGAAGTTATCAGGGGGTTTATGACTTTGGGAAACCTATTAGGACCACCACAAAGAGCTTGGAGGAAGTTCAGGGACAGGATGCATGGTTAAAACTCTGATATATCACAATCGCACCTTAACCCAAAGGGATGACAGTATGAAACCAAGGCTAGTCACATGATAAAACAATTCCCTGCAAGGACTTAGAGTGGAAAGAGTGAGGATCTATTTAATTTTCAAATTAATGTGCAGGGGCTCAAAAGCTATTTTGCATAGACAACTCTGGCTAATTTTTATTGAGCATGTATTATTTGCCAGGTCCTATTCTAAATGTTTAACTTTCTATGTATTACCTAATTTAATACTCAAAACATCTCAGTGCAGTAGGTTCTCTCTTCATGATTTTAAAGATGAGAAAATGGAGGCAGAGAGAGGTTAAGTAATTTGCCCAAGGTCACAGCAGGAGAGCTGGAATTTTCACTAGGTAGTTTGTCTCCAAAGCCAAAGATCTTAGTCAAGAAGTGATGTTTGGAGAGAAGGATGACTCAGAGGTTTGAAGCATGGTCTGGCAATGGGGGAAACACTGTTGATTCAAATAGGGTCATCAGATAATGCTAATGGAAAGAGTAGGATGTAAGGATCAGACTTGGCAAGAAGCGTGGGGAAATGGATACCTGAAGTCATGAGAGATAGTAAGATTGCTGGGACCGAAGATATAAAGAGAAAAAAAGTGAGAGGATGCACACGGTGTCTTTGGCGATAAGACTTAGTAAATAAGGCCACGAATGTTGGTGTTAGATAGTCTTCTGTTCATCTTGGCTTTGCCACTTGGTGACATGGGCAAGCCAGGTAAACTTTCTGAAGTAACATTCTCTTTTCGGCAACATGGAGGCAAGTACAGGAGGTTGTAAAGATTAAGGGAGAGAATGCATGTGTGAATCCGTGCTCACAAACTCAGTGGTGCAAGAAGGAGCAGATTTCTGTGCTATTTTAAAATAAAGTTCATTTTATCCTCATTCTTGTTTCCACTTCATGGGCGGGAAATATCAGTATAATCTTCATTAAGCAAAGGATCCAGACTCTCACCTGGTGCCTAGACAGGTGAGGGGCAGAGGTAGGACATTGCCTGACCATCACCTTGATTATCTTCTAGATACACAGTTTGCATTTCTCCAGTGCATAAGCTTGAGATTCGAATATTTGGTGGAAGCTGGGACCCCATACCCATTTCCCTTTGGAGGTCTCTGCTGCTTATGAAACATAGACTTTGATCCTCTTACAAGTGTCTGGGAATCTCTGTTATAATCTGTGTGAAATCTCTCTCTTTTTCTGTCTCCTTTCCTCCATCCCTCTTTTCTTTCTCTTCCAATCTTTCTGTTTCCATCAGAGCTGCCCCGAATTCTCCATACAGAACACTGAGCATAAGCACCTCAGAAGGCTTTTGGAAAGCAAATTCTTACAGGCAGCATTGCCTTTCTGACCTGGCTATCACCATCCCTCCATGACTACCTCCTCTCCAGTCTCTTCCTCATCTTGAGACCAAAGACCAAAGAGGGTCTTTCCTACCTGTCTGAGTGATGAAAGCAAGAGGAGAAAACACAGGGAAAGAAATCCGAAATAGATAGCTCCAAATAGTTCGCAACCAGCTTTTTGAAATACTCAGCACAGTGCCTGGCATATTATATGTGCTGAATAAAGGGTAAGGTACTTCTACCACTACTATTTTTATTGGTGATGGTGAGGAAAGGAGGAGAAACATGAGTAAACCAGGGACAGTTTTAGGAGAAGGCTTAGACAAAGAGGCAAAGGAAGGGAGACAGTTGCAAGAATATTGGGATGGTGAAAACCAAAGGCTGTGAAGATGTTGAAGGCTGAGAAATAAATTGATTGGATTTGAAAACAAATTCACTGTTGACCTTTGAGGAGGCTGCTTCAGTTGAGTGTGGAGAGAGACACATGTCCAGGTTTTAAGGAGTGAGGAGGTGATGAGGGAGCAAGGACACTAAGGATGGGGTCAGCCTGTAAAAGTTTAGGCTATGGAGGAAGGGGAAGGTAAAGACAGCATCTTGAAAAGAAGGGCTGAGGTGAGTGTGGTTGCTGATTACATATTCAAGGGGAGATGGCAGAGGGACACAGAGTACCTGGGAGAAGGTCACTGCCAGGTCTTCAGGGGGTTGGAAATATTAGCCATTTCCATCTCCCTGTCCATCCGCTTCCCCATCTCCATCTCCATCTCCATCTCCATCTCCATCTCCATCTCCATCTCCATCTCCATCTCCATCTCCATCTCCATCTCCTTCTCCATCTCCTTCTCCATCTCCTTCTCCATCTCCATCTCCATCTCCATCTCCATCTCCCCTCTCCCCTCTCCCCTCTCCCCTCTCCCCTCTCCCCTCATCCCCTCATCCCCTCATCCCCTCATCCCCTCATCCCCTCATCCCCTCATCCCCTCATCCCCTCATCCCCATCTGCATTTCTACCTCTATCGCTCTCATTCAATGAATGGTGGGTCCCTTCTCAGTTTTACAACTTAGCTTAAATGCCGTCTCCTCTCCACCTTCTCTTATTCATCTCTCCTGACCGTCTCATCTAAGTGCTTACCTTCTCCCACCCCATTCTATATTATAGCACCTGAATCATTTTTCTTTATGCCGCTTACTATAATTTGCAATTATATATCCATTGCTCTATTGTCTGTTTTCCCAAGCAGACACTTTTGTGAGGAGAGGGGCCCTGTCTGTTTAATCCATTGATGGATACCCAGGACCTGGCACATGGTATGAATTTAATAAATACGTTTTTAATGTATAATCAGTAAATTGGGGGCATCTTTCTATTTTTTAACGAATGGATGAATTTTGTGGCATCTTTCTAGACATTTTTTGGTAAATACCTGAATCAACAATGCCCGTCTAAAACCCTTAGAGCAGAATTTCTCAGAGTAATATCCCATGCAGTAATGATTAAAATTAGTAGTGGATGATGGGAATTGGATCAAAAGGTATTTGTGGGAAAGGTAGCCTTGAACTGTCCAACGTGTTTCCTTTGTGTGATCATAATGGGTTTCAAAGAGCCAAATGTCTTGAAGCATTGCCAGTAGCATGGTTCGAGGGAGTTCTTTTGTGAAATGTTTTCATAAGTAATTGGCATTTCCAAAAGGAGTTCAAGTATGGTTTCTAAGTGTCTCAGAGCCTGAGGTGGAAGTGGGAGGGAGAAAGAGGATGAACTCTAGCTGGAGGGAAGAATGAGGCCTGCTCTGCTTTGAAGAGCCCTGTGGGAAGCCACCTTCAGCTCACCCTGGGGACCCCCAGTGATTATCCACGGTGGTTTCCTAACTGTGAGTCATCGCATTCACCATGGCTCTGGCTTTATGGGAATGGTGTATATAGACTTGCAGTCGGCTGGGGAAGGAGTGGGAAGATCCTTGTAAGGAGACAAGGAAACAATGGGTGGGTGTCAGGACTGGGCTTGAATTATTTCCTGTCCTTCATCTTCTGAAGACTCAGAGAGTTAATTTCAGGGCATCTCTTCACATCCAGTATTCATTTCAATGTGCCCACAGGATGTCAGACACAGTGCTTGGTTCTGGGAATATAATGCTGACAAAGACAGAGATGGCTTCTGCTCCGATGGACCTCGGAATCCAGCTAGGGAGACAGTGAGGGTAACTTATCAGAGAGTTCTTTAATGAAGGTTGTGAGAGATGACACTAGGGAAAATTATGCAGGCTTCAATGAAAGCTTAAAGCATGGAAATATAATTTTGTAAGAGGGAGTCAGTAATCATTTGGGCGGGGGAGCAAGGAGAGATTTGTGACTCTCCCTGACCTGATGAAGGACCACATGTTAACAAATATCAATGCCATTTGTACTTTGGATGCATTTAAACTGATCTAACATTAGCGTTTCCAGATGTTTCAAAGAGATGGACTACTGTAATCTTCCTGAACCCCTTCTTCCCCTTTCTCTCAACACCCAATTCACCAGTGAGTCCTAAAAGGTTTCCCTTCCGTCCCCACTGCCATCGGCCTAGTCAGAGCCCCCAACAATGCTCCCCTGGGTGACTGCACTAGGCTCCTAACTGGACACTTTGCTTCCACTTCTGTTCCCTCCTTTCAGTTCTTCACTGTAGCCAGAGTGACCTTTTAAAGAAATAAATCCCATCCTGTCCTCTGCCCTCCCTTAAAATGCTTCAGTGGATTTCCATTTCACTTAGTAAAAAATCCGGACTTGTTACCATGCCCACGTGGCAAGATCCAGCTCCTAGGTTCCTCTGTGACCTCATTTCTTGTCACTTTTCCACAAGCTCCTGTTCCCTACTCTTGCTTCCTGACAGTTCCTGGAACATTGCAAGTTTTTGTTTTTCTTTGTTTTATGTTGGGGGGTTTTGTTTGTTTCTGTTTTACCTCTGAGTATGTGTACTCGCTTTTTCCAATGCTGTTTTTCCATGTGGCTGGCTCTTTCGTGGCCTTTGTTCTCTACTTCAATATGATTTTCTCATTGGGGCAGGGACCACCTCTGTTGTTTTGTACATTGTATTCCCAACAACTATGCTATTTGGGGAATGTTGGGTTGCTTCAAAAAGTGTTGAATGAATGAATGCGTGAAAGAAAATGCTCAGTCCTGAGTAATTTTCTTCTAGTTTTCTTCCTTCTTCTTTAACATCATCTGCTGACACATTTGGAGAGTACTTTTCTGTGAGAATCCATTTCTACCTATGATAGAGCTGGTTTCTGACCCTTGAGATAAAACTCCAGAATTGGAACTGGGTGGCAGAGAGTGCTTTAGGAGAGGTAAAATTTGTCATTAGTGTTATTGTTTATTTGTCCAGTGTCCTTCATATTTTTCCTTTTATAGAGCATTTGACATTTGCAAAATATTTTCCATTTACTTTTGTGTAGGGGAAAGCAAAAAGGTGGATGTGGGGTTTTTTGTAAGTGAGCATAAAGGTGAGGCGTCTGATTCAGGGTGATACTTGTGCTTTGATCAGGGCAATTGAGAGAGAGAGACAGAGAAACAGACAGACAGAAGGAGACAGACAGGCAGAGAGAAAGAGACAGAGGTGATAATGCATCACACTCTCCGTTCAGCCCCCACTCTACCCAGCTCTCAGGGAAAAAGCCCTGAGTCCCTGGAGAAGGGTGGGAACATTAAACGACCCAAGAAAATGGGAAGTGGTGTGGGGTGTGAGATTCCTTTATTAGTCAATTTAAAATAAAATGTGGCTCAGTAATTTAGAACGTGTTTGGAGTCAAGCAGAAAATTAGCCATATTCACATATGCTACCTCCTCCCCTGAAGGCAGTAGAAGCACCAATAAAAATAACAATACCTGGTATTTATGGGGTAGCTTTCCCCCAGAGCTTCTTCTCACTCACCCCTTTTATCTTTTCTGTGTCCTTGGAGGCAAGCAAGGACCCAGAGCCTGGGAAGTCAGCTCCGGCAAATATCCTCTTTACCATGAAAACTTCTTAGAAGGGCTTCATTGGATCTTACATTCATTCATTCATTTATTCATGTATATTATTCAACAGGCTTTACTGAGTATCTGTTGTGTATCAGGCACTGTGATAAGCCTGTGGGGTGGGGGCAGTGCAACCTGTGATCTTTTTAGTGAAAGCCCCTCGCCTCCAGGATCTTACACAATAATGTTTCTTCATAGACTGTGGAATGATCATGACTTTCTTTAAAGCATGGTAGGGAATTCCCTGGCAGTCCAGGGGTTAAGACTTCGAGCTTCCACTGAAGGGGGCACGGGTTGGATCCCTGGTCAGAGAACTAACATCCTGCATATGCCACATGGCGTGGCAAATAATAAATAAATAAACAAGCAAGCATGGCATTGTCTTCAGAACATTCCTATTTTGGTTCCTGTGTGCCCTTGAATGGCTTTAAAATCTGAGTTCAGGGTTGATATTTCTGTAAGTTTTCTCTTTTGGGAGAACACGTCTGTACAGGATTTGCCCCTCTGAGTGGTAGTATATGACTATCTTTGCAGTTTGCTAAGATGATGCTTTAGGATATCTTGAAGATATCCTCATTTGGAGAGTCTCAGAATCCTCAGTGGCTAATGAAAGTGAAGCACCTTCTCTCCAGAGAAATAGATATATGCATAAACACAGTGTTTTGCACCATTACTTGGGGTCCACAATTGTCAATACCCATCCTGGATCCACAGTTACCAGGTGAAAAGCTCCTGATATCGAGGAATCTAGACTTATTTAGAAATTTTACATGTGGGCATTTAGGGATGCAGTGGAAAGCCCTTCCTTTCAGCTCCCCTTAGCCATTGCTCTGCCCAGCAGCCTTGCCCCTGCTTTCCCCAGACAGACTTCCTCCTACTTATATCTGAGAAAATAAAATGTTTTCCTGCATCATTGTGAAAAAGAGCCTTAAATCAGTAGCAAATCAAACTATGGAATAAAGGAGTATTTATGGCCTGAGACGGTGATTTCTGAAGGTTGCTATTTGGCAACTTTGGGTTTGTGTCTCCCTGGGGGTCTCCAGCAGTGCGGTGTCTGTGATCTGAGGTGCCTTTGCCCACACTAAAGTCATCCCCTTCCTACTTCCTCCAGTGGAGGGCAAGGAGATATACAAATTCTGGATGGGTTAGAGGGCGTGCTTTCCTTTACGTTTTTCTTCTCAGCAAACCTTGAGTCAGATGGGGCTGGTTGGCTCCTTTGACAGTGATCCCTTCCCCAGTGTAAGTCTCCCCGGGTCTCAGAATGGCTCTCCTATAGTCAAGGACACACCTCCCCAACCCCTCCTTCTGCCATGTACCTGCTTGGTTGTTGTTGTTTGTTTTGTTTTGCACTTAAAGGGTGTTCAGGTTCTCATATTATGACCTGCAGGCAACTGCCATGTTTCAATTTTCCTGGGTTATGTTACAAAGAATATTTAGGAGCCAGGTTCATCTTGTGGATGCTTAACAGCTGAGTTTGGCCTCATCTAGGTGCCGACTGCACATCTTGAAACAAAAGAACAAAAATGTATCTTTTGAGCTTGATGTATCCCAGCAGCATGGCCCCATGTTAGGAAGACATGGCCAGCTCTGAATCAATCTCTTTCACTCCCTCCCTCCCACAATGCCTCTCCATGACTTCTGCACATGGTCAGTCCTCTTCATTCATGGACAATCTGCTTCTCGGAGGGCTGCAGTTTCTCGGGTCTACCAGCCCCATGGGGAACAGCAGTGGTGTCCACGTGCTTGCCTCCATCACCATTTGGCCGCCACTCCTTCCTTCAGCTCTCCTATGGAGGAACTCACCCCATCTGCTCGGCTGTTTGATTACCTGGCTGGGGGCTAAGAGTCCTGTGATGAAAACTGCTAACTCCCCTATTCTTCATTCTGTTCTATAGGGGGTAAAGATGAGTTTTAAAATGAGATTTGAATGTTTAAGCACATCTAGATTGAGGATTGCAGCATCCGCATACCTAGCTGAACCAGCTGAACATTTCACCTACCCGCTAGCCCTTTCCCTACCCTCCAGAAAGGCTGGCTTGGTAGTGACGATGAACAGAAGTGGTCCTCAGCTTTCTGTTTCTAGAGAGGGCTACACTGCATAGGCCATCAGGGTTAACTTTTGCATTTCGTTCAGCTCTTCTTGAGCTCCTTGTTAAAACCAGGCAAGAGCAATACGCCTATGACATAAAGCTTGTTCCCTATCACTCCAGAAACTCTGAAACTGACACCCACAGGTGGTTCTAGTGTATGTTTGCATTCTACTTCATCATGCATCTTCGTGTTATCTGAAAGCCTGCCCAGAGATTTCCACTGTGGTGGGTGTGAGGCATAACGTATACAACGCATTATTCTATGAATTCAGCAGCCAAACACCACAAAGTGGATGCTGTCGAAGCCAAATTCCCCCTCCCGCCACCGTATGATTTTCTCTTGCTTCATCTCTTTGCCTCTACCTTGCCATTGACACTGTTGCTATGGGTGATTATGTAGTTTGTTCTTCAGGAGAAATCTAATCAAACAGCATGTTGAGTCTGACAGCAAACATGAAGGACCATAGGGTGGGCGGCTTATTAAGGCAGTGGTCTCCAGTCTTTTTGGTACCAAGGGCCGGATTCGTGGAAGACAATTTTTCCATGGATGGGTGGTGGGGTAGTTCAGGCAGTGATGCAAGCGATGGGGAGCGGTGGGGAGCCGTGGGGAGCGATGGGGAGGGATGGGGAGGGATGGGGAGCAGTGGGGAGCGGCAGATGAAGCTTCGCTCACTGGCCTGCCGCTCACCTCCTGCCATGTGGCCTGGTTCCTAACGGGCCATGGACTGGGGATGGGGGACCCCCGTATTAAGGGACTTCCATGGAAGCCATTACTGGAATAAAGCTAAAGGTGGGACAAGGAGCTGAAACAATGGGGGTTCTTTTCTGAGTGGCTTTCAAAGGAGGTATACAAAGTAAAAATGGCCACCATGGATCAGAGCCCAAGTGAAAAGGTCGTTCTTTAGAAGATGGCCAAAGATTGGATGGACTGACCCGATCACAGCCAGTCTCTAGGAAATGAGGCACAATTTGCTTAGAGGAACCAAAAAAGTGCTGCTTCTCAGTCCTAACTCATAGGATCCAGATCTTTAGACCTTGTAGAGTGCCTGGTCTCTGTCAGACCAATAGGTACAATGAAAAGAAAATTTCTGTACAAATAGATGAGATTTAAAGGCATCACGGATGTTGTCTATAGAGGAGTTTACCCTTTAATGTTCATTACAAAAGATCTCCAAGAAGTCAGATTTCAGCAACCATACAGGCTATTACAGAATGAATTTTTTGCATTCACCTATACTGTCCCCCTCTTTTCCTTTTGCCTTGTCTCAATTTCTTCCTTTACATCTTTTCCTTTCTATTTTAACAACTATTTTGCTGTATGCATCTCTACCTCAGATCCCTTTTCTACACCAAGAGGAGGCTGTATCTATTTAATGTTTCAAGGCTGCAGTGCCCAGTTCCCTGAGCGGAAAACATAGCTGTTTGATCGCGAGTGGAGATTTTCCAAGTTTGATTTTCTAACGGTTCACCCTTTTCCTTGTACTTGTGATAAATTCCAGTTGTATAGTTTAAATGGTCATTGAATAGATGTGCTGCTCTGCTGTCTGTGGTTTTAACATGCTTGAATGATCTCAAAATGAGGCAATCGTTTGAGCAGAAACCTGAAGAGGCCTGGGAGGCAGAGGCTGCTTGAGACTGATCCTGAATTCAGCAGCCCCACGTACTTGCCTGCAGACAGGCTCTGAGTATGTTTGTAGCCGTGTGACCCATGGGTCACTTTTTCTTTCCTCCTCCTGCTCACAGCACTTGGCCAGATGACTCTGCATGTACTAAAATCAATTCAGTCTGATGCCTTTTCGTGGAAGGAGGCATCAAGATAGAAATCCATGGAGTCATAGCGTTCTGCTACTTCCCTGTTTTATAGATTTCTTCAAGGTAAGAGGCCTTCTGGTCTACCTACCCTACACTTATTCTTGTTCTTTCTTTCTAAAAGACTCCCTACCTCACAGTAGGAGATGGTCTTTGAAGACACAGGTTTAGCGAGATGGAAGTGAGAAACCCAAGTATGGGAAATCATCTTTGGCAGCCCAGTTTCCCGGAATCTCCACCTTTGTGTTTTTCACTCAGAATCACACTTACTGGACTTTCTGGTGTTGTTTCAATCTGGTAGCAGCAGCAGTTGCAATATGGCTGTTTGCCTGTTAAGGACTTGGCTGGAGTCTCAGAGTGAAGAGGTCCAGTCTCTGGGTTTCACCTCCCGACAATCACAAAAATGCACACATTTATTCCGTGCTACATCTGCACCGCTGAGTCTGGGGTTAAGACCACTGTCATCCCATAGATTGGTGCAAGCTCTCTGGATTCCATCTCCACTCCATTCTGCCAACTGCTGCTCTAGTGGTCCTTTCATCAATACAGTCACTTCCTACTGAAGACTCCTCAGAGGCTCTTCACCGCTCTCAGCAGTGAGCATCTGTGCCTTAACACAGCCCTTCTCACCTGGCCCCTACCCACCATCTCATCTGTCCTCCAGCTACGTCAGGTGACCTGTTGTTCCAAGAATGTGCCATGCCTTTCTTACACCTAGACCTTTATGTATAGTGTTTCCTCTGCTCAGACCCTTTTCTACCTCTGTTTTGCCCTGCCACTTATTTTAATTTAATTTAATTTTATTTTATTCTTTCTCTTCTCTTGTCTTCCATTCTCTTCTCCTTTCCACCCTTCCCTTTCCTCTCCCTTCCTCATTAAAGAATCCAGAGATTTGAAATCTTATGGGAATCTGTCTGTGACCTCCTGCCCCGGGCTGGGTTGATTGTCCTTCCCTCCCTCTTCCCCTTATTTATTCCAACCATAGGGCTTTCATAGTCTATTGATGTTTCCTATTCAGTAGCCTCCTTCTGTTAGAACATGTACCCCTTAAAGGTAAGGAATATGCTTTATTTACCCAGTGGCTGGCAACCACTTAAATGCAAGGGGTGGAAGAGGCTTCCCTACCTATTTGTGCAACCTTGACTATGCCCCTTTGCTCTTTCTGGATTTTTTTTTTTTTTTTTTTTTTTTGGTCTTCTTTATCACTTACACAGTGGACTCAGCCACCCTGTGTTAATGCCCCATGATCTGAGGAGATTATTTGTGAACATCATAAACCTAAATTGGTCCCTAGGCTATATTTGAGAACTGCTGATTCCCACCCTACTGTATAAAGTAACAGCCATTAACAACTTGAACCATTACTAGCACTCAGTGATAATAACAGTTCCATAAATGATTGCACCATGAAGAAAGTAAGGAATGAGACTGTTTGATCAACTCATAAAAGATGGTCTCTCTGTTAGATGACATTGCTCACTTCTCTATTCACTACTTAATTCTCTACAACCATTATCTCCTCCAGAAAGAATTATTAAGCAGTACAGTAATGTTGTGAAAGAGATAAATCAAAGATTGTTTGGATATCAGCTGTTAACTTTTTGCTTCTTACTTGAAAAAAAAAATAGCCAGCAGTGTGCACTGGAGCATGTGTGGGTTATTAATAATTTACTCAGTCTATTGAGGCTCGTTAATTGCAGTAGCTGAGAAAAGTTAGTTAATGATGTGCCTGCTTGCACCACATTATAATTATGATGGTAGTTCCCCTATTATTAGGGCTGAGTAGGTGTTCCCATTAGAAACCTTAATTTTCGAGCTGATTGTCTTAGCCATTTTAAATTACATCAGGCCACATCTTGGCAGACACTTTCTGAAAGCAGATGCACTTCTTTCCAAAATTATTTTTATGGTAGCACAGGAGTTCTCTCCCTCAAATGAAAGAGGCTGTAAAGTGTGTTCCATTTTCAGGAACTATTTTGTTAAGCTCACCAACATTCCAGCCTCATCATGTATGAAGTTGTCCAAAGGAAAGAAAGATTTTTGTCGATCCAGAAGCCACCTTGACCAAAATTAGACCTCTTTGGGAAAGAGGATTTTTAAAACTCAGCCACAGAGTGGGAGGTAGGTCACACTTTTCCTGTCTTCACTTGGATTCATCAGTACAGTTTTTATTACAAGTGACAGAAACCAAATTCCAACAAGTTTAATCTTGCTTTGTAACAATGAGTTATTGGCTCATAAAATTAGGAATTGAAAAACTATGTTGTCTTAAGGCAGTGCTGCGTCCAGGGGTTCAAATAATGTCACCAGTGTTACGTCTAGTCTCTATCTTTTGGCTTCCTTCTGAGTGTTGGTTTCATTCTTGAGCAGATTTTCTTCATGAAGCCACTTGTAGCCTTCAGGCTGTATTCTTAACAGGTCATGTTTTGAAGCAAAACATGATCCTCTCTCTTCTGGCTTCCATCTATAAAATAAGAGATATCAACTCTCTTTGGATCACATTCTCATCCATGAACTGACCCTTGGAGGTAGAAGGAGAAAGAATCTGAGTCCAGCAAGACCATGTATCAATAGCAGTTGCACAGGTGGGGTTAACATAACTTTACTAAAAAACACCATGTGGAAAGCATTCTATCAGTGGAAAGAGAAATGTTGCTACCAAAAAACAAAACAAAACAAAACAAAACAAAACTGGGGGAGAGATGATGGACCAGGAGCAAACTGTGGATACACTACTACTCTGTGTGTCCACTATCTCATCCCATCCCTTGGCTGACCTGTTAGCCAGAGAATGTTGCCATTACCTCTTTATACCCATCACAGTTCAAAACCCCATTAAAGCTTTGATTTCAGCTTGAACCCTAGCTTCTTTAAAAATGGTGTCCATTAGGTCTTGTGCTACCCAACAGCTGATCATTCAGTCTTGGTGAAGATATGCCCTAAGGTCTCTGGTTCTATTTGCCTCACTGCCAATGGTCTCTCTATTGTGTCAATGATGTTGAAAAAAACCTGAGTCTGGTGTGTGTACATGTCAGTGAGAAGATATTAGTTTCCCTTTGGAAATACAGCATGAGAAAGACAGGTGTGTCCTGGTTAGCTCAGCTCCTGCAAAAGTAGTTTAGATGAGTTACTTCTTTGTGGGGTATAGACATGAGATTTCATTCCCAAACATGGTGGACCATTTTCCCTCTCCAGAAGAGGCACTATATGATGAGTGGTACAGAGCCAGCACTAAGAAACTTAAATTTTTGGAAGACTCCAGGAGACCTGAGAGTCCAACAGACAGAGATGGTTTCTGAGAACACATATAACCTGGGCAAAAAGCAAACCGAGGAATGGCCATTGTCACTGCGTGAATCCTATTTAATCTTATGATCCAGGGTATGTTCATCTATGATTCTGATATTTTTTTTTGGCGGGGGGAGGCTATCATTTTGTTAATAACATAGAACCATGACATAGTTTAATAATTTGTGCAAAATCTATCTTTTAATGTTATAATCTGCAGGAAAAATAAGAGGAGCTGAATTTCCTCCTTCCCTCCTGTTATGAATATATCTGTGTCACTTGGTGGACACATTTTTTTATTCTGCAATAACTCAACTTAGGGGGCTGGGTAAAAACCTCTCTCAAATGCATACCTAGAGGCATGTGTCAAAATCTCCTGAACTTTTCCATGTCTATTGATTGAAATAAATCAATAAACATGATCTGATTTAGTCTCTATGGCCAAACTATAAATGCAATCTTTTATTTTACCTTTCCTCCCCGTCCCACCTTGAAGAAAATTTTGACTTAAGGCAGCAGGGCATTTATTGGATGGAAGAGGCATCTACTTTATTGCTGTGCTTGTTATCAACTAGTCATTTTGAGAGGAGAAATATCATTAGGAAGGTTCTCCAAAGAAGGCAGTCATCACATGCTTTGACTCTTGATACCAGGGGATAGGAGATAGATGTAAATTATTCTAGTTAGGCATTAAAGCTGATAAAAACATCCCTTCTCAAATAACGGGAATGGAAACAAAGACACAAAAACGTTCTATTGACATCTCTGTGGATTTACTTTTCAATTTATACATCATTGCCATCATTGCTGCTGCTTCTGTTATTAATATTTTAACAGCAGATTTGTTTAAATCAGAATATTGAAAGGTCTAGAATTTATAAGGGAAACTTTGTAGATGGAAAAACACTCAAGGTTGCTTTGCAGGATTGATTTTATCATCCCAAAGTCGTTCACTGAGCACCTACTGTGTGCCTGGTGTTGTGAGATGAAGAAATAAATAGGATTAAGTCACTGCCCTCAAGGATTTCCAGTCAGAGGAAGACATGCTATGAATATAGAAATAGTTACACGCTCTTGTGCTGTCAGGGATGCAGGTGAAAGATACTATATGTAGAGGGCTGAGAATCAGTCAGGTGTCTACACCTGGGAGATTAGAAAAACTACAACAGAAGTGTATGGCCAGCATTCCATGTGAATGTGGAAAGGAGCCTGAAAGAGCCCTGTCACAGAGAGACCCTCGTATCTTTCTTACGATTCATCCCACAAGAGCTCGTTTGCTTGAATACCCTCAGTGTTGGGACTGTCTCAGAAGGCAGCCACTTTTGTATGGCTTTTTTAACTGTTAGAAGTTCTTCTTAAAGAAGGCATTTAGAAAAAGTTGAAGGTAAATAGACAATTATAAGAAAATGGTAAGAGAGTCATAAAACTTAGTTTGGGAAATGGCTGGACCCTCTGCCTTCAGCTGTATGTGTGTGTTTACATATACCATGTATACATAAGAATTGAATATTATTATTGGATAGGCATTTTAGCAAATGCTTTATGAGTATTATTTCATTTAATATTTTCAGCAGCCCTATAAGGTATGTCTGGTTATCAAACCCACGTTATAGATAGGGAAACTAGAAAGAGGGTTTGATAAATTTGTCAAATTTATATAGCAAGTGGTAGAGAAGGAACTTCAACTCAGCTTTAAATAAGTTTAGTCTCAAAATTGACATATTGGCTTGAATAAGGTAGATCCAACATAATATGGATTACTGTAGAGCTGGAATATTTGTGTGTGTGTGTGTGTGTGTATGTATGTGTGTTCCTTTATGATATTAACGCAAACTTCCCAGACTCTTGTTTTAGAAAGATTAGCAATTGTTCTCAGCATGCACATTTTTGAAGAGGCTGAGTAGCATCATGAAATATGTCTTTGTAAAAAATCAAAGCTGAAACAAAGTTTGGGGATTTTTTTTCCCTATAGATTCTGAAAGAGTGACCTTAAAAAAAAAAGGTTGTGTTAAGGTGTAATTGATATACAGAGAATGACATATATTTAATGTGTACAGTTTGATAAGTTTGGACATATGCATAAGCCTGTGATATAATCACTGTAATAGACATATTCAGCACCTCTCAGAGAACCCTGGTGTCTCTTCATTTTGTGTGTGTGTGTGTGTGTGTGTGTGTGTAAGAACACTTGACAGGAGATCTACCTTCTTACATTTGGAAGTGCTCGATACCGTATTATAGCTCTAGGTACTATATTGTACATTAGATCCCTAGAACTTATTCATCTAGCATGACTGAAACTTTATATCCTTTGAATAATCACTCCCTATTTACCCCACTCCATAGTCATCTTCAGATGTCCTTAGAGTAGCAGATCTTGAGAAAGGAATCAAGAACCACAGAATAAGAGAAGTAGCAATATTCCCAGAATTGGTCCATGAAAGATTTATTAGCTAACCATCAAAAAAAGAAAGAAAGAAAGAAAAAAATAATTAGCCATCCAGCTAGTGCGCCAATATTTATAAATGAGTATAGCATATATAATAATTCCATACTGGATTGTGTAGAACTAACTTGTTCTTTTTAATAGCTTCATAGTATTCCATTTTATGAATTAAGCAATGTTTATTTAATGGATTCCTTATTAATGCCTATATAAATAGTTTGGCTTCAGGGTTTTTTGTTTTTCCTATTTCAAGCACTGCATTTATTTATACATCTATCTCTTGGTGTTTGTGCATGTATATTTATAGGATAATTTCTTAGTTCTGCAAGGGCTGGATCAATTTACTTTTCATAGATATTGCTAAAATTTGCTCTCCAAAAAGGTTTCATTCATATACATTCCTACAGTGTATGTGATAACCTGTTTTCTTCACCAAAATAAAGGTGCCTTTTAAACAACATTTTCCTTATAATAAACAGACATCCTCTGCTGTCAGACAGTGAAAGGCTGGGGGAAGTTTGCAAGGAGTTCTCCCATTCTGCCCCTATTATACTTGATTATGCTACTAAATATTCAGCAAATTCCATGCTACTGAGTGTGGGAGAATGCAGTAATATTCTCATTGGTGCAGGTTAATGGAAGCAGACTCACCTGAGCATCTTTTCAGCTTCAGAATTGCAGGCTGAAAAGCTCCTCCTTGTGTGTATGTAATGCCTGGCAGTTGGCTATAGTGAACGCTGCCGAGGTTCTTGAAATGGGAAGACAGACCATATGCTTCATTATTAAATGAATTCACAGGACAAACTATCACGGAAAACATGTGTAGTACAAGATACCATTTCAATTTGGAAATGAATGTAGAGTAAATGGAAGGTTGCAGCCCATGCAAAATGCAGTTAGGATATAGGGTTGCCATGGAATCAAAGGAAATGTTTTGCCTGCAGTTAGATGCGATTCTGCTTTGGAATGTGGGTACTCTGGGATTAGTTGGGGGCTGACAGAACCATTCAGAATCAGAGTCAAGACAAACTGCAGGGGTTTGGGTAGCTTAGCTCCGAGCTCCAGGCACATGTCAATGCCAGAACTGGGTCTAGGAAATCCAAATTTCTACCAGTACTCGTCAGCTGATACCAACTGGATATGGTGGAGATGACAAAATATCTACACCCCAAAGCACTTCCACGTCACCTCATTTTGTGGTCACTGCAGCCTATGTTAACAGAGTAGAAATATTTTTAAAAAATCAGAATCTAGGGCTTCCCTGGTGGCGCAGTGGTTGGGAGTCCGCCTGCCGATGCAGGGGACGCGGGTTCGTGCCCCGGTCCGCGAGGATCCCACATGCCGCGGAGTGGCTGGGCCCGTGAGCCATGGCCGCTGAGACTGCGCGTCCAGAGCCTGTGCTCCGCAACGGGAGAGGCCACAACAGTGAGAGGCCCGCGTAATGCAAAAAAAAAAAAAAAAATCAGAATCTAGGCAGGAAATTAGACTTACTATATTTCTTTTCTTTGGTTTTGAAAGCAAATATGGATAAAAACCTGATTCTCTGCTTGAGGGAGGACAAATAGATTTCAACTTAATGTGATTACTTTGATTGTTGATAGATTTCCAAAGGGCTGTTTTTTAAAAAAAAAACTTTATATTTTGAGATAAGTATAGATTTGTAGATTCACAGAAAGCTTACAAAATAATACAGAGAGATCCTGGGTACCCTTAAATCAGATTCCTCTAAGGGAATCTTAAAAAACTATAGTAGCACATCACAATCAGTGATTGATCTTACTGATACAGTAAGATCTATGGCTCTTACCCAGACACTGATGTCATCTACTGATGGATTCTACTGATATTATTCAGATCCCCTGTTTTATTTGTTCTTCTATGTGTGTGTGTGTTTGTGTGTATTTAGTTCCATACACCTGTATCGGTTTATGTGTCCACACCAATATAGCACAGTTTGATCACCACAGGATCCCTCACACTGCAAATTGCCCCAATTTCTCCCACCCTACCCCCATCCCTAACCTCTGGCAACCACTAACATGTTCATCATTTCTTGTATGTTGCCATTTCAAGAATATTATATAAATGGAATGTATGGTATGTAATGTTTGGGGATTGGCTTCTTTCACTCAGCATAATGCCCCAGAAATTTACCCAAGTCATTGCATGTATCAACGGTCTATTCCCTTTTCTTGTTGAGTAGTATTTTGTGATACGATTTTACCACCCAAGTTGCTTCTTTGGTAGAGACCCTGAGGCTGATTGGGAAAGAGTGCCGTTATCACCTAGTAATGTCTGTCACAGAGATGGAGATGGACACTAACTTACCTGGCTTACATGTCTGTGCTAATATTTGAAAGAGAATCAGGAAGGAGAGAGGATTCATATCTATCTCGAGTCCAAGAAAGAATTCAGAAGCCTCGTGAGGATTTTCACTAATGAAGCTGGTGATGGTTTGAACTCCTATTTCATGAGCTAGATATGGAGCTCCAGGGATGGAGGGCAGGATTTGATCGTGTCTCCGCCACTTGTTCAAGGCTCTCTGCACTCCATTCTCTCTGCTGTTTTCTCCAGCTTTGTTTTCCTGGTGCTGGAGAGCACACAATTTGCAGGAGGTGGTTTTGCTCCAATCTGCCAAGTACAGATGAGGTTGCCTAGTCTGTTGGGTAGCCTGATCAGCCTCTTGAAATGCCTGCCTTTCCTCTCTCGCATCAGATAGCTGGACTCCAATGCATACCTCCCATCTGCACCAACAGAATGTTTTTAGTTGGTACACTTGGAATGGAAAAATAGTCTTTGGCTTGGCTTTGATTATATATACTAATTATTGCTAATATAGGCGCCAGATGATTGCGTTTTATTGTATCCTTGTTTTTCACTAAATGCTTGAATTGCTTCCTTGGGAGAAGTTGTCATACTAATTAATTGTTTTGTGTTTTGCTTGACATATCTCAGCACTATCTGTACAATTGTGGCCATGTGTCTGTTCTAAATATTTAAGGCATTTATAACAATAATAGAATTAATTTCTCCCCACAACTAAAATACTATCCTCTTTGAATTTTCCATTCCTGTCAAAGGAATTCTGATGCTTCTGGGTTTCCAAACTTCACGTAATCTTTGACTTTTTGTCAATTTTGTTCACGCAGCAAATCATTTCCTTTGGTTAGATTCTCTTTTTTTTTTTTTTTAAGTTTAATGTGTCCTTTTATCTCATATTTGGATTGCTGTAATGTATTCTCTCTTTCCTTTTGTGGAAAATTGTTTTTTTTTAAAATGAACCTTTTAATTCATCCTAAAACTAGAGTTGATTTCACTTTTTCACCCTCATCCCTACTCTGACATTCAAGAATGGGCTCAACACCTAATCAAGAATCCCTAAAATGATTGGTTTAGAGATGGGCCACATCCCAGACTGGGCCCCTAGAATATTTCTTTTGTTTCTGTGTTTTTTTTTTTTCAAGGAAAAAATAGTTTACCACTCCTCACATTTGACCTATTACCAAGTCCTGTTGATTTTCTCCCCTTAACAATTTACCAAATCCTTCCAAAATGTCTACCTTGGTTCAAGCTGCCATCTGCTCTGACTTCTCCTGAAATAGCATCCTAACTGGTCTTCCTGCTTCCAGCATGCATCCCCACAGTCAATTCTTCCAGTAGATCTTTTCATATGTAGACATGATCATGCTTCTCTCCTGCTTATACCGTTCCATGGCTTCCTGTTTTTTCCTAGAGTAAGACCCAAACCCATAACCTAGTCTATAAGAATTTGCATGCCCTACCTGTTGCCAGTTTACACAGCTTCATCTTCCACTAGAGTGTCTCTCTCCTCTAGAGCCATAATGGCTTTTGCTTCTTTCCTTGAATAAACCACCATATCTAAAATTGTATATTCTACCCCAACATTCTCTACTCCCTTCCTTCTCTCCTTTATAGTGATCACCACTTAACATACTATGTACTTTTAAAATGTATCTTGTTTATCATGACTCTTCTTCCACTAGAGTGGAAGTTTCATAAGGGTTGGCATTCATGGGTGCTTTATTTACTGGTCTTTCCCAAGTAGTTATGACTGTAACATATTTGGCCATTAAGATGTGTTTATTGAATGAATGAATGAAAGGATGGATGTATGTTTGCATCCATCAATAAATAGAAAGCCCTAGGAGAAGACATGTACACATAGTATGTTCTCAGTAATTGCAGATTAGGATTGCTTAATTATGACTAGCTGGTCAACCTTTTTTTGGTATATTTGTGAATCCATGTTAGTGGGGGCATTGTTTGCAGGCACATTGTCAAGCTAAAGAGAGTCAAGTGATTATAGTTTCTGTCATGTATTATGTGATAGTAATACCTACATATACTGAAGAGAGGGGGGTGTTCATAGTGTTTGATCTTGCTTCCTTACCTTGGATTGTTACAATAGCAGTGTGCTATTGGCCACTTTTTAAAAATACATTTTAAAAATTAATTAATTAATTAATTAATTTATGGCTGTGTTGGGTCTTTGTTTCTGTGCAAGGGCTTTCTATAGTTGCGGCAAGTGGGGGCCACTCTTCATCGCGGTGCGCGGGCCTCTCACTATCGCAGCCTCTCTTGTTGCGGAGCACAGGCTCCAGACGCGCAGGCTCAGTAGTTGTGGCTCACAGGCCCAGTTGCTCTGCGGCATGTGGGATCTTCCCAGACCAGAGCTCGAACCCGTGTCCCCTGCATTGGCAGGCAGATTCTCAACCACTGTGCCACCAGGGAAGCCCTGGTCACTTTTTTTAGATAAAGTATGGCAAAGAAGTTTAAAAAAAAAAAAACCCTACTATATATTTTAGTGGTGGATGGGGACACATGCCAGACTAGTTGCATCACTGTTCTGAGCTTCAATTGCCTAGTATGTAAAGTGGCTCTAAAAACAAACAAGCAAGCAAACCTTTGTTTCTTTTCTTTCTCTCTCTTTTCCATCTGTTTCTTCCTCATCCTTCCCTCCACCTTTTCCCTCCTTCTTCTGTAAGGTTGCATAAAATAATGCATGTTAAATACCTAACACACAGCATGGAAATATGTTTATGGTAAGATATACATATTTTGCTATATATTGCTATATTTTTATAATTGCCATTAATTTGTTATTTTTTCTTATTGATTCTACAAAGTTTCCTTCTTCTATTAGCTGAAAAGTCACAATACAAATAATTATCCTACTGCTTTCTTTTTTATGATTCACACAGTTCAGCCAAGCCTTTTTGAGGTATAATCCTCATCTTAATTTTATTAAAGGGCTTTCAGTAATTCCTGTGCTACATTTTCAGGTAGTTTCTTAGCATAGATAGCTGAGCCAGTCTTTTCTTGAAAAAATTTTAAATTGATGAATACTGCAGGTTTCAACTTTGGAATCTCTTTTTAATTCCCCAACTGAACTCTGAATCCTTCAGCCTTTTACTTCTCTGTAGCCAATTTCACATTTTGTCAGCCCCAAAACTTCAATGCTTAGGAAAAAAGAAGCCAGCTCTTTACTTTTCCCTGTAGATGTTATGCTCCTTTTTGCTATGATTTTGGCCCAAGTTGTTTCCAGCTATTTAAATGCCTACCTTCATCGTGTTTCAGACCTTTATTTATTGTTTCTATCAAGACCAATGTCTGGGATTGTAAAATGGTTTCATGTCACTTTCTGTCTCTGGATAATTGGTAGTGTCTGTCTGCACCAGGACTATGTAGAGGATTATGAGGTCATAGACAGGTTCATGGGGGAAAGAGTGCAGTGATCAATTAATGATGTCTTCCATGGTCATGGGATAGGAAAATATAATATGTGTGGTGTATATTTGCTTAGCTTCAGCACAGCACTCATATCTATCTCAATAGCTGATTCCTCCCTTATTTTGTATTCCCTCAGCACTTCATGTGCTCACCTAATTCCCCCACCTTTCAAGAAGATTTAGTGCAATAAATAGGAATGCCGAGTGGAATTTGGCATGAACAGAGGGAGTGAAGTACATAGCTGTGGTTTCCTGACTCTGCTATTCATGTAGCTTGGAACATAATTGTTCACCTTCCTTCTTTTGCAGAAAGAAGCCTCTGGAGGCTTGGGGAGTTTGTTTAAGAGTAACGATTAGGAACTTTATATCTACCCTAAGCCTTTTCTCTCCCATTTATCCATAGCTCATCACAAGCTATAAATAAAGTACCACATTCTCCCACTACATTGGACTTAAACATAACTATTTTAAATGGATGTGCTTTCTGAAATGATCGTGTGTATATGTTGCTTTAGAATGGATAACTAAATTTATTATATATTTGCTGACGACATCGTTCCCCCTAGTACTGTTCATAGGTACATTTACTGCTAAGTGTGAATCACTAGATAAACTCTTCCAATCTTTATTTCTTTTAATCCTTAGGTCACTCTAGGAATTAGGGAATATTATTATCGCCTTTGTACAGATACAGAAACTGAAGATGTGGTAGTAAAGTTGCTAAGTAACTAGATACCTAGTAAATATCGAAACCAGTATTTGAATATGGGCAATCTAATTCTAGAGATTTCTATGCTGAGATACTGAAGGTAAAGTTCGCCTTAAATTTATACAGTGCTGTATGTCAGTTATAGCTCAACAAAACTGGAAGCAAAGCAAAAACAATTTGAGAATAACCTAGTAGTCCATCGGAAAGGGAATTTTGGATTAAATTGCACAACAACTCTAATGAAGGATTCTATACAGGCATCAAATATGATAATGCAGAGCTTCCCTGGTGGCGCAGTGGTTGAGAGTCCGCCTGCCAATGCAGGGGACGCGGGTTCGTGCCCCGGTCCGGGAAGATCCCACATGCCGCGGAACGGCTGGGCCCGTGAGCCATGGCCTCTGAGCCTGCGCGTCCGGAGCCTGTGCTCCGCAGCGGGAGCGGCCACAACAGTGAGAGGCCCGCGTATCGCAAAAAAAAAAAAAAAATGATAATGAAGAAATAAGTGAATTTTTCCATGAGGGTCTCTTTTCTTCATTTGAATTACTCTCATTACTCATGAGAATCATCTTTCTAGATATTTGCAAGAATAGCAGCCAGCATTTGTAGAAGTGATGCCAGCATGACTGCTGGATGCTGAGAAGTTTCTAGTCAGTCCTTGAGTGGGAAGATGGAACATGTCCAGTGATCTGCATTTGCAGGATCCAGAATGAGAGCATCGGTGCTCACTCTCCCTCTAAACAGGCTCAAAGGTCGGGGGGGCCCCCCAAGTTGAGTTTTCCAGGTCAAGAACCACTAAAAACATATTTGTTCCCAGCACACAGCCAGCTGGTAAGATTGTCCCACTGGTGCTGACATTTACTGTAACAAGAGTCTGTTTCCTTCTCTCATAGATGCAGCCAGCTTCTTACAAGGGAGTTGGTGTCTTGCCAGAGAAACCCCTCCAAGCTCCAGCAGACGTGCCGGGGAAGCCAGCACTTTTCCCTGTAGCTGAAATGTGTCAATAATGGTGGAATGATGTCTAGTTGTTTTTAAAAAAATTTTTTTAAAGCAGAATAGATTTTTATTTTATAGATATTTGCTATCTGTAAAGAAGAAAAACCTTTTCAATAATCCAGAAAATTTTTTTCTTTTTTTTTTTTAAGGATACTATGCTTACTTATTTAACCATTTCAGGATTTTTTTTTTAAGGTTTTTAAAAATTGAGATATAGTTGATTTACAGCTGTATCTCAGGTGTACAACATAGTGATTTAAAAATTTTATAGATTATACTCCACCTATAGTTGTTATAAAATATTGGCTGTATTCCCTATGCTGTACAATATATCCTTGTAGCTTCTTTTATTTTATTTATTACTTTTTAAAATTCATTTATTTACTTTTGGCTGCGTTGGGTCTTCATTGCAGCGCACGGGCTTCCTCTAGTTGCGGCAAGCGGGGGATTCTCTTTGTTGCAGTGCATGGGCTTCTCATTGTGGTGGCTTCTCTTGTTGCGGAGCATGGGCTCTAGGCGTGCGGGCTTCAGTAGTTGTGGCAGGTGGGCTCAGTAGTTGTGGCTCACAGGTTCTAGAGCTCAGGCTCAGTAGTTGTGGTGCATAAGCTTAGTTGCTCCGCGGCATGTGGGATCTTCCTGGACCAGGGCTCGAACCCTGTCCCCTGCATTGGCAGGCGGATTCTTAACCACTGTGCCACCAGGCAAGTCCCCTTATTTTATACATAGTAATTTGTAACTCTTAATCCCATACCTCTGTCTTGTCCCTTCCCCTTCCCCTTCCCTCTCCCCACTGGTAACCACTAGTTTGTTTTCTATAGCTGTGAATCTGTTTCTTTTCTGTTAAATTCATTTGTTTTCTTTTTTAGATTCCACATATAAGTGAAAACATCCAGTATTTGTCTTTCTCTGACGCATTTCACTAAACATAACACCTTCCAGGTCCATCCGTGTTGTTGCAAATGGCAAAATTTCTTTTTTTTTTATGGCTCAGTAATATACCATTGTGTCTATATCTATCAATCTATATATATCTTCATCATTCATCTGTTGATGGACATGTTGGTTGCTTCCTTGTCTTGGCTATTGTTAATAATGCTGCTATGAACATTGGGGTACATGTATCTTTTCAAATTAGTGTTTTTGTTTTCTTCAGATATATACCCTGGAGTGGAATTGCTGGATCCTATGGTAGTTCTATTTTTAGTTTTTGAAGAACCTCCATACTATTTCCCACAGTAGCTGCACCAATTTACATTCCCACCAACAGTGTACAGGGGTTCCCTTTGCTCCACATCCTCGCCAACATTTGTTATTTGTGGTCTTTTTGATGATAGCCATTCTGAGAGGTATGAGGTGCTGTCTCATTGTGGTTTCTTATTTTTTTTGGAATCTCATTTTATTTATTTTTATTTTTTATACAGCAGGTTCTTATTAGTTATCTGTTTTATACATATTAGTGTATATATGTAAATCCCAATCTCCCAATTCATCCCACCACCACCACCACCACCACCCCACCTTTCTCCCGGTGTCCATACATTTGTTCTCTACATCTGTGTCTCTATTTCTGACTTGCAGACTGGTTCATTGTGCCATTTTTCTAGATTCCACATATATGTGTTGATATATGATATTTGTTTTTCTCTTTCTGACTTACTTCACTCTGTATGACAGACTCTAGGTCCATCCACCTCACTACAAATAACTCAGTTTCCTTCCTTTTTATGGCTGAGTAATATTCCATTGTATATATGTGCCACATCTTCTTTATCCATCCATCCGATGATGGGCACTTAGGTTGTTTCCATCTCCGGGCTATTGTAAATAGAGCTGCAGTGAACATTTTGGTACATGACTCTTTTTGAATTATGGTTTTCTCAGGGCATATGCCCAGTAGTGGGATTGCTGGGTCATATGGTAGTTCTATTTTTAGTTTTTTAAGGAACCTCCATACTGTTCTCCATAGTGACTGTATCAATTTACATTCCCACCAACAGTGCAAAAGCGCTCCCTTTTCTCCACACCCTCTCCAGCATTTATTGTTTGTAGATTTTTTGATGATGGCCATTCTGACCGGTGAGAGGTGATACCTCATTGTGGTTTTGATTTGCATTTCTCTAATGATTAGTGATGTTGAGAAGCTTTTCATGTGCTTCTTGGCCATCTGTATGTCTTCTTTGGAGAAATGTCTATTTAGGTCTTCTGCCCATTTTTTGATTGGGTTGTTTGTTTTTTTAATATTGAGATACATGAGCTGTTTATATATTTTGGAGATTAATCCTTTGTCTGTTGATTCATTTGCAGATATTTTCTCCCATTCTGAGAGTTGTCTTTTCATCTTGTTTATACCTTCCTTTGCTGTGCAAAAGCTTTGAAGTTTCATTAGGTCCCATTTGTTTGTTTTTATTTCCATTACTCTAGGAGGTGGGTCAAAAAAGATCTTGCTGTGATTTATGTCAAAGAGTGTTCTTCCTATGTTTTCCTCTAAGAGTTTTATAGTGTCTTCTCTTGCATTTAGGTCTTTAATCCATTTTGAGTTTATTTTTGTGTATGGTGTTAGGGGGTGTTCTAATTTCATTCTTTTACATGTAGCTGTCCAGTTTTCCCAGCACCACTTATTGAAGAGCCTGTCTTTTCTCCATTGTATATGCTTGCCTCCTTTGTCATAGATTAGTTGACCATAGGTGCATGGGTTTATCTCTGGGCTTTCTATCCTGTTCCATTGATCTGTATTTCTGTTTTTGTGCCAGTACCATATGGTCTTATTTACCATAGCTTTGTAGTTATAGTCTGAAGTCAGGGAGCCTGATTCCTCCAACTCCGTTTTTTTCCCTCAAGATTGCTTTGGCTATTTGGGGTCTTTTGTGCCTCCATACAAATTTTAAGATTTTTTGTTCTAGTTCTGTAAAAATTGCCACTGGTAATTTGATTGGGATTGCATTGAATCTGTAGATTGCTTTGGGTAGTATAGTCAGTTTCACAATATTGATTCTTCCAATCCAAGAACATGATATATCTCTCCATTTGTTTGTGTAATCTTTGATTTCTTTCATCAGTTTGTGTAATCTTTGATTTCTTTCATCATTTGTTGAATAATAGTGGCAAGAGTGGACATCCTTGTCTTCTTCCTGATCTTAGAGGAAATCCTTTCAGTTTTTCACCATTGAGAATGATGTTTGCTGTGGGTTTGTCATATATGGCCTTTATTATGTTAAGGTAGATTCCCTCTGTGCCCACTTTCTGGAGAGTCTTTATCATAAATGGGTGTTGAATTTTGTCAGAAGCTTTTTCTGCATCTGTTGAGGTGATCATATGGATTTTATTCTTCAGTTTGTTAATGTGGTGTATCACATTGATTGATTTGCATATATTGAAGAATCCTTGCATCCCTGGGATAAATCTGACTTGATCACTGTGTATGATCCTTTTAATTTGTTGTTGGATTCTGTTTGCTAGTATTTTTTTTTTTCTTGCAGTATGCGGGCCTCTCACTGTTGAGGCCTCTCCCATTGCGGAGCACAGGCTCCGGACGCGCAGGCTCAGTGGCCATGGCTCACGGGCCCAGCCGCTCCGCGGCATGTGAGATCTTCCCGGACCGGGGCACGAACCCATGTCCCCTGCATTGGCAGGCAGACTCTCAACCACTGTGCCACCAGGGAAGCCCCGTTTGCTAGTATTTTGTTGAGGAATTTTGCATCTATATTCATCAGCGATATTGGTCTGTAATTTTCTCTTTTTTGTAGAACCTTTGTCTGGTTTTGGTATCAGCGTGGTGATGGCCTCATAGAATGAGTTTAGGAGTGTTCCTTCCTCTGCAATTTTTTGGAAGAGTTTGAGAAGGATAGGTGTTAGCGCATCTCTAAATGTTTGATAGAATTCACCTGTGAAGTCATCTGGTCCTGGTCTTTTGTTTGTTGGAGGATTTTTAATCACAGTTTCAATTTCATTCCTTGTGATTGGTCTGTTCATATTTTCTATTTCTTCCTGGTTCAGTCTTGGAAGGTTATACCTTTCTAAGAATTTGTCCATTTTTTCCAGGTTGTCCATTTTATTGGCATAGAGTTGCTTGTAGTAGTCTCTTATGATGCTTTGTATTTCTGCAGTGTCCATTGTAACGTCTCCTTTTTCATTTATAAGTTTGATTTGAGTCCTCTCCCTCTTTTTCTTAATGAGTCTGGCCAAAGGTTTATCAATTTTGTTTATCTTCTCAAAGAACCAGTTTTTAGTTTTATTGAGCATTGCTGTTGTTTCCTTTGTTTCTATTTCATTATTTCTGCTCTGATTTTTATGGTTTCTTTCTTTCTGCTAACTTTGGGTTTTGTTTGTTCTTCTTTCTCTAGTTCCTTTAGGTGTAAGGTTAGATTGTTATTTGAGATTTTTCTTGTTTCTTGAGGTAGGCTTGTATAGCTGTAAACTTCCCTCTTAGAACTGCTTTTGCTGCATCCCATAGGGCTTGGATCTTCGTGTTTTCATTGTCATTTGTCTCTAGGTATTTTTGATTTCCTCTTTGACTTCTTCATTTTTCTCTTGGTTATTTAGTAATGTATTGTTTAGCCTCCTTGTGTTTGAGTTTTTAAAGTGTTTTCCCCTGTAATTGTTATCTAATCTCATAGTGTTGTGGTTGGAAAAGATGCTTGATATGATATCAATTTTCTTAAATTTACTGAGGCTTGATTTGTGACCCAAGGTGTGATCTATCCTAGAGAATGTTTTGTGTGCACTTGAGAAGAAAGTGTAATCTGCCTTTTTCAGATGGAATGTCCTATAAATATCAATTAAACCTATCTGGTCTACTGTGTCATTTAAAGCTTGTTAATAATCCTTATTAATTTTCTATCTGGATGATTTGTTCATTGGTGTAAGTGAGGTGTTAAAGTCCCCCACTATTACTGTGTTACTGTCAATTTCCTCTTTCACAGCTGTTAGCAGTTGCCTTATGTACTGAGGTGCTCCTATGTTGGATGCATATATATTTATAATTGTTATATCTTTTTCTTGAAATGGTCCCTTGATCATTATGTAGTGTCCTTCCTTGTCTCTTGTAACATTCTTTAAAGTCTATTTTATCTGATGTGAGTATTGCTACTCCAGCTTTCTTTAGATTTCCATTTGCATGGAATATCTTTTTCCATCCCCTCAGTTTCAGTCTCTATGTGTCCCTAGGTCTGAAGTGGGTCTCTTGTGGACAGCATATATATGGGTCTTGTTTTTGTGTCCATTCAGTGAGTCTGTGTCTTTTGGTTGGAGCATTTAATCCATTCACATTTAAAGTAGTTATCGATATGTATGTTCCTAGTACCATTTTCTTAATTGTTTTTAGTTTGTTTATGTAGGTCCTTTTCTTCTCTTGTGTTTCCCACTTAGAGAGTTTCCTTTAGCATTTGCTGTAGAGCTGGTTTGGCGGTGCTAAATTCTCTTGGCTTTTGCTTGTATGTAAAGCTTTTGAGTTCTCCATCGAATCTGAATGAGATCCTTGCCAGCTAGAGTAATCTTGGTTGTAGGTTCTTCCCTTTCATCACTTTATATCGTGCAACTCCCTTCTGGCTTGTAGAGTTTCTGCTGAGAAATCAGCTGTTAACTTTATAGGAATTCCCTTGTGCATTATTTGTCGTTTTTCCCTTGTTACTTTTAATAATTTTTCTTTGTCTTTAATTCTTGTCAGTTTGATTACTATGTGCCTCAGTGTGCTTCCCCTTGGGTTTATCCTGCCTAGGGCTCTCTGCACTTCCTGGATTTGGGTGACTATTTCCTTTCCCATGTTTTAGAAGTTTTTGACTCTAGTCTCTTCATATATTTTCTTGGGTCCTTTCTCTCTCTCTTCTCCTTCTGGGACCCCTATAATGTGAATGTTGGTGCGTTTAATGTGGTCCCAGAGGTCTCTTAGGCTGTCTTCATTTCTTTTCATTCTTTTTTCTTTATTCTTTTCCATAGCAGTGAATTCCATCATTCTGTCTTCCAGGTCACTTATCTGTTCTTCTGCCTCAGTTGTTCTGCTATTGATTCCTCTAGTGTATTTTTCATTTCAGTTATTGTATTGTTCATCTCTGTTTGTTTGTTTTTTAATTCTTCTAGTGTTTGTTCTTTAATTCTTCTAGGTCTTTATTAAACATTTCTTGCATCTTCTCGATCTTTGCCTCCGTTCTTTTTCTGAGGTCCTGGATAATATTCACTATCATTATTCTGAATTCTTTTTCTGGAAAGTTGCCTATCTCCACTTCATTTAGTTGTTTTTCTGGGGTTTTATCTTGTTCCTTCATCTGGTACATAGTCCTCTGCCTTTTCATTTTGTCTGTCTTTCTGTGAATGTGGTTTTCGTTCCACAGGCTGCAGGATTGTAGTTCTTCTTGCTTCTGCTGTCTGCCCTCTGGTGGATGAGGCTATCTAAAGAGGCTTATGCAAGCTTCCTGATGGGAGGGACTGGTGGTGGGTAGAGCTGGGTGGTGTTCTGGTGGGCAGAGCTCAGTAAAACTTTAATCTGCCTGTCTGCTGATGGGTGGGGCTGGGTTCCCTACCTGTTGGTTGTTTGGCCTGAGGCGACCCAGTACTGGAACCTAGAGGCTCTTTGGTGGGGCTAATGGCAGACTTCAGGAGGGCTCACACCAAGGAGTACTTCCCAGAACCTCCTCTGCCAGTGTCCTTGTCCCCACTGTGAGCCACAGCCACCCCCCTATCCCCCGCCTCTGCAGGAGACCCTCCAACACTAGCAGGTAGGTCTGGTTCAGTCTCCTATGGGGTCACTGCTCCTTACCCCAGGTCCTGATGTGCACACTACTTTGTGTGTGCCCTCCAGGAGTGGAGTCTCTGTTTCCCCCTGTCCTGTAAAGTCCTGTAGTCTAATCTCTCTAGTCTTCAAAGTCTGATTCTCTTGGAATTCCTCTTCCCATTGCCGGATCCCCAACTTGGGAAGCCTGATGTGGGGCTCTGAACCATCACTCCAGTGGGTGGACTCTGTGGTACAGTTGTTCTCCTGTTTGTGATTCACCCACCCAGCGGTTATGGGAGTTAATTTTATTGTGATTGCGCCCCTCCTACCATCTCACTGTGGCTTCTCCTTTGTCTTTGGATGTGGGGTATCTTTTTTGGTGAGTTCCAGTGTCTTCTTGTTGATGGTTGTTCAGCAGTTAGTTGTGATTCTGGTGCTCTAGCAAGAGGGAGTGTGCACATGTCCTTCTACTCCACCATCTTGCCCCAGTCAGCCATGGATATGATATCCATGTTTTTAGATGATATCTAGTTTTTAAAATAAATTGAAATAGTATCTATATATCATCTATCTGTCTATTCTCTCTCTCTCTCTCTGTCTCTCTCTCCATATATATGATTATATGATGGTTAAAATGAATATGTATAGTCATTCATTTGAATATTCATTTTACGATTATCATAATTCTATAAATATAAATGAGCAAGTTTGTTTAGACCCCATTGTGCAGATGATAACACTGATATAAGAATCCAGATTTCTTGATTCCCAGATAAAGAAAAAGCAAAGGTCAATTTAAAACAGCTCTCTTCTTTTCTTCCTCCTTCTTATCTTTCTCTTTCTTCCTCTCCCTGTTTTTTTCTTGTTAAGGAATCATAGACTCAAAAACTGGATGAATAATGTAAGATATTCTCTGGTCCATCCCCTGAAAAGGCAGGTTGAAGTTAAGACAACTGGTCTTAGCTCCCATTTTGGTCAAGATCTGGCATTACAATCTTGGACAGATCACCTAGCATCTTTACTGTTCTGTTCTATTGTATGTAAATGCAGACTTTTCTATATTGTGCCTAAGATTGCAGGGAAGGAATTATGCCCATCTTATTTATCTGCCAAGCAATGTGGTGCCCATATAAATAACTCCCAAACTAGTGAAAGCATCTGCAGCTCAAGACTCTTAAATTTTATTTTTCTTATTTTAATATCAGCCAACCAAGATTGGAAAAAGTTTTGGCTTGTCTGAGTTGAAGCACAGGGAATCTCCTGGCCAATTTCCTTTGACTATTACCTTGTTTGATTTGGATGGAGGGGCAGGGAATTGTATAAATGTCACTGTGGAGAGCCCTTGTCCCCTGGTAATTAGTAACCTTATCAGTTCAGAGCAAAGAGACATGTTCAGAGATTTTGCTTTAGAAAACAGCACACGGATGAGGGAATTTTATGACTATGTATGACGAGCCTGGTCTGGTGATGTTTTGCTTTTGCAAGTAGGTGACTGACCTCATTCACCATCTGATCTGTTCCTTTCATTGCCTGGTTCTTCTGTTCCCTTTATTACTCCCTAGAATGTCAGTCTTCCTCCCACTTCCCCCCACTCAGAGTTTCAGTAAACTTCCTCAGGATCTCAGTTTGTAAACAGCAAAATAGTTTGAGGATAGTTTTTTCAAGTTTATTTTTATTTTTTTTCCACAACAGAAATAATCCATGTCTGTTGCAAAAATCCAAAACAGAAAAGAATAAGAGCGCATGAAATATAGGAAATTCCCCTTCCAAATCCTATACTCTAGAGATAACGGCTTTATTGTTTATAATTTCTCCTCTGCATACAGACACACACACACACACACACACACACACAAAACCACATTTCAAAATCATGTGAGTATGCACACCATGTTTTAACTCATTTCCCCAGCTACTTGATGCCTGTTTGGAATCTCTTGTTACAGTTGTCACATAATTTAATCCAAAATTCCCCTTCTGATGGACTACTAGGTTACTCTCAATTTTTTTTTGCATTTGTTCCTTCCAGTTATATTGAGATATGATTGACAGACAGCACTGTATAAATTTAAGGTATGCTGCATAATGATTTGACTTACTTACATCATGAAATGATTCCCACAATAAGTTTAGTGAACATCCATCATCTCATATAGATACAAAATTAAAGGAATAGGAGTGTTTCCTTGTGATGGGAACCCTTAGGATTTACCCTCTTAACAACTTTCATATATAACACACAGCAGTGTTCATTATATTTATCATGTTGTATGTTACATCCCTAGTACTTATCTTTCTTATAACTGGAAGTTTGTACCTTTTGATTGCCTTCATCCAATTCCCTCTCCCCCCTCCCCCACCTCTGGCAATCACACATCTGATCTTTTTTTTCTGAGTTTTGTTTGTTCATTTTTGAAGTATCATTGACCTATATAATATTATGTTAGTTTGTGTGGTACAACATAGCGATTCAATATTTCTATAAATTTCAAAATGATCACCACAATTAAGTCTAGTTACCATCTGTCACCATACAAAGATACTATATAATTATTAACTATATTTCCCCACACTGTACGTTTCATACCTGACTCATTTATTTTGCAACTGGAAGTTTGTACCTGCTAATCTCCCTCACCTGTTCCTCTCCTTCCCCCTACCCCCTCACTTCTGCAACCACCTTTTTGTTCTCTATGATTATTTCTGTTTGGTTATGTTTGTTAGATTCCGCATATAAGTGAAATAGTACAGTATTTGTCTTTCTCTGTCTAACTTATTTCACTTAGCATAATACCCTCCAAGTCCATCATGTTGTTGCAAATGGCAGAATTTCATTCTTTTTTATGGCTGAGTAATATTGCATTTTACTATATATATATATATATAATATCTTCTTCATCCATTCATCTATTGATGGGCACTTAGGTTGCCTCCATATTTTGAATATTGTAAATAATGTTGCAATGAACATTGGGGTGCATGTATATTTTCAAATTGGTGTTTTTATTTGTTTTTCGAATAAATTCCCAGGAGTGGAATTGCTGGATCCTCTTTCCAGATATATCATTTGCAAAAGTCTTCTCCCATTCAGTAGGTGACCTTTTCATTATTATTATTATTATATTAGCTTTTAAAAGCATTGCTGCCATACCTCTTTGCAGACATTTTCAAGTAACTCTAGGAGGGGCAGGAAATTTTAAGTGAACTATAAAATAAATAGTCTCCTTCTTGAATTAACCCTAAATCATAAACTAGAATAGGAGGCCAGGTCTGGCAAGGACCAAGACACATCACATTAACCCCTTCCTGAAGCTGAGGCCCTGAAGAAGACTTGTGATTGTTTTGAGCCTTTCAAAAGGCCTCCAGACCACAGAGGCAGAGCTGCCATTTCAAACCCTCACCTTTGTCTTTGGCTGCCAAGAATACAATCCTATCACTGTTCACTCTTTTCACAAGCATTTGTTGAGTACCTACTAGTGTTCGATGTTATCTGTGTCAGACACTGAGCATTCAGGGGATTAAAAGATGGGCTGGGTCCCTGCCAGGGTCGTTGTGTGCAGTTGTGTGGTTTGTGTACTGCTCCAAGGCACCTAGCTGTGGAGGGTCGGAGTCACTCTGCTTACAAGCCATGCACTGCTGTGAGGCTGAGTCAGCCAGTGGACAGAGCCACCAGAGGCCCTGGTCCCCACTCTGGAGCTCTTAATTTTGACTTATTTGCTGCCACTTCCAGATCTGTGATTCTGAGTAGGGTGAGAATATCAAATTTGATTTGCCTTTTTCTAGGCCAGGAATCAAGAGATTGTTATTCCTTTTGATGTTTTGTTCCTGAACGGTGATGTAGCTGGAGATTCCCCCTCTCTGTCTCTATCTCTCTGTCTCTCTCTCACACACACACTTACCAGATTTCCTCCAAGGGAGGAATGTATATTTAAGAGAAATGTATATTTCTCTTAATAAAATGTGAGTAATGTATATTTAAGAGAAAAACCTAAATCAGCAAACAACTTGAGGAGTTAAAGGTGAAGTTCTTCAGCTGTGGGTTAGAAGGAAAACAAGAAAAGTAGAGAGAGGCCTATGAACAGACTGTGATTCAGAGAGGAAGGGGGATGGAGAAGAGGGAGCCTGTGGGTGTTCAGGAAGATCAGAGGTTGGAGACTGTGGAGCAGGTGGCCTGGGGGAAGCCCCAGGGTTGGGATGGCCAGAGGTCAGTTAAGAACAGCTTGATGACCAGTTATAAGTTCTTTGCATGGACCACCACACCCTCGTGATACACTTGAACAGTCAGATGGCGGGGCGGGGGGTACCTGGCTCTGTGCCCCAGTCTTCTCTTGGCTAATGAGCTAGGATGGCTCCAAGTAGGAATTCCGGGCAGACACCAGCCACAACAGCAGTGGCGCATGGTAGAACCATGAGGAACTCAGAGGGGCAGCTGTAATGTGGACTCAGGGTGGATAGCCAACAGAGCATCCCTCAGAAGGGCTTGGTAACATTCCCCAGGATGTGGGACACCTCACTGGTGGAGCAGGACCTAAGTTTGGGCGATGCACTGACATGGCATCTGGTAGCGCTGCTCTCTTTTGAATGTTCTTTCTGTCCTGATGACAGCAGGGAGAAATCCCAGATGGATGCACTTGCATCTCTACCTCCTCTCCAGCGCTTGCCAATCTCCATTCTTAACAGAGAGGGCGTTTTGGGCTTAGTGTGTGACTAGTATAACAGTGCCCCACTTTCACTGCAGTTGTTTTTTCCCTCTGGCCATCTCTGTGTCAAGTTCTGAAACATAAAGGGAAGCACTTCTTCTAGACCAGGTGGAGTGAGTTGAAGAGGGCCTCCCCCCCACCAAATTCACATCCACCTAAAATCTCAGAATGTGACCTTATTTGGAAATAGCGTCTTTGCAGATGTAATTAGTTAAGAATCTTGAGGTGACATTTTTCTGGAGTCAGAGTGGACTCTCAATCCAATGACTGGTGTCTTTATAAGAGAAATAGAGGGAGATTTGGTCACACAGAGGCACAGAGGAAAGGTCATGTGAAGACGGAAACAGAGATTGGGGTGATGCTGCCACCAGCCAAGGAATGCCAGGAGCCACCAGAAGCTGAAAGGAGCAAGAGAGATTCCTCCCCTAGAGCTGTCGGAAGGGGCATGACCCCCCTGACACCTTGACATTAGTCTTCTACCCTCCAGAACTGTTAGAGAAAAAACTTCTGTTGTTTTAAGCCACCACATTTGTAGTCATTTGTTTCAGCAGCCCTAGGAAACTGAGGGGTCTGCAAACTAAGGCCTGAGGGCCAGAGCTAGACTGCTTTAATATTTACAGAAACACAGCATTGCTCATTCATTTACATGTTGCCTATGGTGGCTTTCAAGCTACAGCATCAGTGTCGAGGTTGCACAGAGACCATATGGCCCGCAAAGCCTAAAATATTTACTCTCTGGCCCTTTACAGAAAAAGCATGCCAGCCCCACTTCTAGGGAAGTATTTAATTTATCTGCCTGTCTAGTGATGTTGGGAGATCATAAGAGACTGTTCTTAACAGCATAGAACCACACAAGGTGAGGATTTTTTTTTTTTTTTTTTTTACTTAGATTTCAATTTTTTATGAAGCAGGTTTTTCCTCCCCAGAGGAAAAACATAAAATGCTCTGGAATAGTTTACAGCATTAGCTACATTTAAGGGATTCAATGAAGCAAAATGGTCTTCTTTCTGTTGAATCAATCAGCATTAAAGTTCACTTACCAATGACAGCTTTTATATGAGTAGCAGCTTTGTATTAATAATGCTAATGGGGGTGTGGTTCCCCCAGCAAGCTGAGGTTTAATCTGGAAGGTTTGGAGAGCCTAAGTGAGTTTCTTCACTCTGAGCAGTAAATGAACCAAGGTCTGATGTGCAGCTGGCCGGAGAGTGAAGGAAGAAAAGTTTTGTCTGCTATGTTCTAGAGAGTAAAACTGAGCAGGCGAAGTTGAACAAGTGAACAACTAACCTTGATGATCTCATTAACAAAATGAAAAGGCAACCTGTAGAATGGGAGGAAATATTTGAAAACCATATATCCAATAAGGGGTTAATATCCAAGATATATAAAGAACTCATACAACTCAGTAACCAAAAAACTAAGGTACTGAATAAACATTTTTTTCCAAGGAAGACATTCAAATGGCCATCAAGTACATGAAAATGTGCTCAACATCACTAATCATCGGGAAAATGCAAATCAAAACCATAATGAGCTATCACCTCACACCTGTTAAATTGGCCATCTTCGAGAAGACAAGAGATAACAAGTGCTAGTGAGGTTGTGGAGAAAAGGGAACCCTGTTCCCTTTGTTGGTGGGAATGTACATTGATTCAGCCACTATGGAAACAGGATGGAGGTTCCTCAAAAAATTTAAAAAAGGAACTACCATTTGATCCAGCAATCCCACTTCTGGGTATGTGTCCAAAGGAAATGGAAACCGGATATTGAAAAGATACCTGCACTCCCATGTTTATTGCAGCATTATTTATAGTAACCAAGATATGGAAACCATCTGAGTGTTTGTCAGAGGATGAATGGATAAGGAAGATACACAATGGAATGTAATTCAGCCATGAGAAAAAAGGAAATCCTGCCATTTGTGACAACAGGGATGGATCTTGAGGGCATTATGCTAAGTGAGATAATTCAGAGAAAATAAACTACTGTGTGATATCACTTACATGTGGAAAATCGAAAAAAGCTGAACTCATAGAAACAGAGTAGAATGGTGGTTATCAGGGGATAAGGGATGGAGGAATTGGAAAGATGTTGGTGAAAAGGTACAAACTTGCATTAGAAGATGAATTAGTTCTGGTGATCTAATACAAGGTCACGATTATAGTCAACAATACTGTATTGTATACTCCAAAGTTGCTAAGAGACTGGCTCTTAAATGTTCTCAGCACAAGAAAGAAATGATAACTTTGTGACTTGATAGAGTTGTTAGTTAACTCTATTGGTGGTTATCATATTGCAATATATAAATGTATCAAAATCAGCACGTTCACTTTAAATTTACATAACGTTATATGTCGATTATGTCTCATTAAAAAAAAACACACAGGGCTTCCCTGGTGGCGCAGTGGTTGAGAGTCCGCCTGCCGATGCAGGGGACGCGGGTTCGTGCCCCGGTCCGGGAAGATCCCACATGCTGTGGAGCGGCTGGGCCCGTGAGCCGTGGCCTCAGAGCCTGTGCGTCCGGAGCCTGTGCTCCACGACGGTAGAGGCCACAACAGTGAGAGGCCCGCATATCGCAAAAAAAAAAAAAAAAGAAAAGAATAGAACACACATACATACATAACAATGGTCAGATTGTCCTCCAGCTCTCAGGCATTGTGAATCTCATCGGCCAGCTCAGGAAGATAGCCATAGGAAACCTAACTAATTTCATTCATACTCGTACAGAAAGCCTTCAGTTATAAGTTAATGGAAACAGCCACACACACGCAAGAGCAAAGCAGTTAGAATGGCCTTACTTGTTTCTCTGCTATACATCTTGGTTGAGGCAATTTTTATTTCCTTTGCGTATTTCACTGAGAAGACTCAACCACTTCTAGCCATAACTTCCTTTCCTTCCTGTAACGAATTTTCTCCCTAGATTTATTCTTCAGTCTCTAAAAATATCCGTCCCACATTATTTATTCACTCCATAATGCATACCATCCAAAGACAACAATTTTGCCAATAAACTGTTATTCTAATGAATAATTCATGCAGCCTTCATTCTCCTGACATGAACAAATATACTTTCAAATGGGAAGAGTGTGGCTGTATTTTAGTCTTAACTCCATTTTTTAACATTATATATTGTTTAAAGGTTTTCCAATGTCCTTTCTTGGGTGAACTCCATGGGGAATAATTCTAATACTCTAATTAAAAGAAATAAACCATGACACAGAATCATAACTGAATTTATATACAGTGTTTGTTACACTGACAATAGGTGTTTGGATATGGAGGAAAAAGGAAGCAAGTCAGCCAGTGTTTCAGGGTAGGGAAAACGTGAAGTTCTCTCCTAATAAGAAGACATCACCGATCATTGTTTCAAATTCTGCCAGCATCCACAGCCATAGTTTCCTTCTGTATACATGGACAGGGTGCAGTATGATGGTGATGATGAAAATGATGATTGTAGTAACAATAATAATTATTATCATCATCATTTTTGAGTTCCTTTGAGATGCTAGGCATTGTGCTAAGGGCTTTCCATGTATCAGGGTTTCCACAACCTTGGTGCTGTTGATATTTTGGATCAGATAAGTCTTTGTTGGCAAGGGGAGTTGCTCTATGCATTTGTAGGATGTTTAGCGGCATCCTACAAATCTACTCTACCCACTAGATCTAGCAGCAACACCGTCCTCCAGGTGACAACCAAAAATGTCTCCAGACATGGCCAAAGGTCCCCTGGAGGACAAAAATCCCCCAGCTGAGAGCTGCTGATATGCATGGCTAACTGTATCTTCATAACATTCTTACATGACAAGTGAATTATTAGCCCCATTTATAAATGAAGAAACAAAAGCTCAGAGTCTGTGACAGAACCCAAATTTGGTGCAAGTTTTACTGCCACATCGATGTTAAGTCTGTTTTGTTGCATGTGATGATTCATAGCGTCAATTCATCTGCCTTCTCCTCTTACATGGGTGATATTTTCAAACTGAAAAAATACATAATTGATATAATTAGTATTTTGGCACATGTGCACTGGATAATTAATATTATCTTATGCGTTACACAGAGATAACTTCAAAATCCTGAAACCTGGGCTTCCCTGGTGGCGCAGTGGTTGAGAGTCCGCCTGCTGATGCAGGGGACACGGGTTCATGCCCTGGTCCGGGAGGATCCCACATGCTGCGGAGTGGCTGGGCCTGTGAGCCATGGCCGCTGAGCCTGCGTGTTGGGAGCCTGTGCTCCGCAACGGGAGAGGCCACAACAGTGAGAGGCCCGCGTACTGCAAAAAAAAAAAAAAAAAAAATCCTGAAACCTCTTGCATAAGAAGTATAGATGACATGATGACAAAATTAATAATCACTATCACAGTAGTAGCAATAACAATAGTGATTCCTCTTCATCCTTCCCGCCACTACTTATTGGGCACTTCCTGTATGACAGGCTGAGAAATTTGCCTGGATTACCTATTTCATTCCCATATCTAAGAGGTACCTACTTTGGTTAACCTCTAACCCAAGGCAGTGTGATTAAGGTTTGTTTTGTTCTCTGTTGTATCCTAAGCATTTAAAACAGTGCCTTGCACATAGTCAGGCCTCCATGGATGTTGGTTGAATGAGTGACTTAAGAGGAAATGAAATCTTAGAGAAAGTATAAAGGTTGCTAAGGTAATGGACCTTCAACTCAGACACTCAGTCTGATCTCAGAGCCCCCACTGCTACCCGTGGTGTCTCTGTTCAGTAGCTATATGTTAGCTGTCTCACATCTGCTCCTTTGAACCAATGGGTCTGTCTTTCTGACTCTACCTTCTTGTCCAGTTTCCCCCAGTTTTCTCTTGCAGGTGATGGCAACAAACACACTCTTCCATCTTGCTCCACAGCCTTTGCTCAATCTCTGCCTTCCACCTAGAATGTCTCATTATTTCTCTTTGTCTAAATCTTATTTAATTTTGGAGGCCCAGCTCAACTCTAACTTTCTTCTGGAATATTCTCCCTATATTCTTGAACTCTCAGGGCCTCTCAGGAATCCCACTGCCATTGCCAGCCAGCGACTGATGAAGAGCAGTACAAAACATCCAGGATTAAATCCCCGGTCTATCCCTACAGGAAGCATGATCTTGGGCAAGCAGCTTAAAGTCTTTGAAATCTCAATGTCCTCCACTGTGTAATGAGAACAATAATATTGCTGTAGCTCCCAGTTTACTGAGGATTCAATGAGAAAATACTTAGCGTACCCCTTGACACATAGCATGTTCTTAATAAATTACTGTCATCATTAATGTCACAATGACCCTATATGATATATTCTCTGATTGATTTATATGAGCTTGTCTAATCTCCCCAACTGGACTGTAGGATTATAGAAAGACATTTCTTTTTTTTTTTTTTTTTTTGTGGTACGCGGGCCTCTCACTGCTGTGGCCTCTCCCGCCGCGGAGCATAGGCTCCGGAAGCGCAGGCTCAGCGGCCGTGGCTCACGGGCCCAGCCGCCCCGCGGCATGTGGGATCTTCCCGGACCGGGGCACGAACCCGTGTCCCCTGCATTGGCAGGCGGACTCTCAACCACTGCGCCACCAGGGAAGCCCTAGAAAGACATTTTTTTCAGAGTAGATCTTTAACATGCTACAGAGTTCAGCATAACAGGTAAAACGGTGACCAGGAGGCCACTTCAATGTTCAAAACATAATTTGCTCTCTTTGTGTTCTGAGCTCTGGTGTCTTTATCAATAATATGGAAAAGGCCATTTCCATTTACTCTGCCATACCAGACGGACCATTGCAAATGGGTTTATTTATATGGTAAGCAATCTGCAAGTGTGTTCGGAGCATATAAGCATCAGAACTGGAATAACTCGCTGTCAGTCTGTCTCAGTGCTTCACTGAAGCTTCTGAGTACCTTGGACATTGGCTTTGCCACTCTTTTTATCTGTAAAATTTTGCTTAACCTATAGCTTAAAGTGGGGGTGATTACTGAGACGCATCTCTATTTATGAGTGCCACTTAAGGGAAGATATATCCCCAGGGGGACCAATTTCCAGAACAGACACGTGGACTCAGGTTCCAGATATTATCTTCGAGGCTGTGTGGAACAGTAAGCAGAGTACACTGGTCACAAAGAGGCTGGTTTCCAGTTACAGTTTTCTCAGGGTTCACATGAGCTTGGGCAATTTGAAAAAAAAAAAGAAAAAAATCTTTGTGTGTCTTGATGCTCTCATCTGTAAAACAAAGCATCCAAATCAGATAAATTATGAATTAGCTTTCATTTCTGTAATTCTGCATCCCAGAATTGAAGTTCATTGGTATGAGCCAGTAACTTCATATTTTCCCTAATTTCCCAAAAATCCACATTCCCCACAATAAATTTACCACAATAGTGCTTTCAAATCCCATTTAGAGAATCTGCTCCCCTCATACACACACTCGTGTTTTTTATTCCCCAATGCCCGACACATTTTCTTAATAAAGTATATAATAAAACTAAATCTTCCCACTGGAGTGTTTAGAATGTGGAAGACATTGTTATTCCCTCCATGGCAGTGGTAGATAAAAAATACATACTTCTCTCTCCCGAAACCACCCTTTGATCCTCAGCCTTTTATCAGCAAATCAGAAGTGCTACCTTCTGCAAATTAGCACCACCTCCTGAGAAATTGTGCCAAATTCCATTAAATGTAATCAGCATTCCCGTTGTTTCCTTCACATTGCAAATAACAACAAAAAAAATCTCTCTCTGAGGGAACACACATCATCCCAAGTTACACCAACAGTGTCGGCATGAGGCTGGAAACAGAAGACTGAAAAGGATCTTAACACACAACTAGGAGTTCACCTTCACGGGGGCAAAAGTGGCAGGATCAAAATCTTCATTTTTGGCTTTTCAAAGTGAATCTTGGCTTCCCAACGTGGAGTTAAACTGGGGAACATGGGGAGATAATTATCTCCCTCAATATAAAACTGACCAGCTGGTGAAGTTTTGAAGCAGAAGACTCAAATATCCCAAAGCAATATATTTCAAAACCAAATTTGGGGACCCACCCCATGCGGTTTCCATATAAAAGAACTGCAAACAAAACAAACAAAAACAAAGAAGAATCTACTTTTCCTGGAATTTCATGATAGAAATGACATTTTAATACCCAACAAGAAGAAAGAATATGAGCTCAGAATAAAGAACAGTGCTTAATATTAGACACATTTTATTAATAATGATTATCGATACATAGAAATATTATTTCATTTAATTCGTTAAAGTTACAGAATTATTTTGTTATTAATATAAAAATGAAAGAAAAACAATCATTACTTTTAATCCTCTTTTATTTCAGGTTTCACCAGAGGCTATGGAAATTTAGTCAAAGCAAACCTGCGTTTAGAATCCAGCTTCGTAAGGGATTTTTAGTTACAGCACAGCACCACTGCCAAAAACAGATGTCCCTCCAAACCCCATTCACTTTAATGCTATAAAACAGAATTCAGAAGCAACCAGATATGTGTACATATCTGTGCAGAAAGTTTCAGAAAGGAGGATGCTCGTTTCAAATGTTATATGCAAAATTGAGTTCAATTTGACAGGCATCTTTTTTTTCCTCTCGGAAGCCATTTTGTCTCTTTACTTCTAGCTTCCTTCCGTGTGTTTCAGCATTTGTCATTTCAATTATAGTACTGCAAACTATTTTTACACTTTGAATGCCATTTTCAGAAACACTAGGGAGAGAGCAGTAAAAATATTAGGAGGTGGTAGTTAAGACTGAGAATGGCTCCGAGAGGGTGGAACAAATTTAGGACGTTTTTTATTTTAATCATCTATAGAGAAAATAATTCCATAGACTTATCCACAGTTCAGTTCCACTTACAGCACAAAGCATCCTAAAATTGAATACAGAGTATTATTCTCTATTCCAGTGTCGTAACTGTTATATGATACAAGTTAAATAACTTATGTGCCCATTTGCTTCTCTGACAGTTGAGGGTGAGAACAAAGATTTACCCACCCTGGATCACACTGAGAAGTGAAATAAAAGACAAATCACTCGGTCTCTTCCGAAGAAAGAGTTCAGTCAAACATCGTGAGCTGGTTGGTGGAGGTTTATTCATTCAACAAATATTTATTGAGCACCTGTGTTGTGTTGGACGGTGAAAGAAGTTTGTATGACACTCATGGAACTTACTGTCCCTTCCCCATGCAAAGTCGGTTTAGATCTCTTTATAACTGAATTAATCTTGATTCTATTATTAGTGATAAAAAACTCCATTTGGACTGAGGTAAAAATGAGAGACAACTGGAATTAAGTAATGGCATGACAGCTGGTCTATGGCTTTCCACCTCTCATGGATCACCATATTGGCTTCATTCCTTTCCAGGAAAGATGGGCCTTCTCTACCAGGCAGGTGGCAAAACATGGGCAGATTTGGGATTTTATTCTCATAGCTTTAGTGTGAATCCAGTTGGTTGTTCATCTACAAGAGATTCCATAACTTTCTTCCCCTTCCTAGCAGAACACTGATGTTGCTCATGTCTTCACATGGATACTCACACATCCATCTTTCTCCATGAAGTTCATGTGACACTGGAGAATCTGACCCCACTCCCATTTGGAGTTGGAGTGGGACAAGGACTTAATTGGTGTAAGGCAGTCATAATAATCCCTTGTCAACATTTCATTCTAGATGCCAGGCTTCAGGCTCTCATTAGCCAGTGACCCAACTGGTTGATAGTTGGGCATTTGACCTTAAAAAGCTTAATTAGAGTGAAAGCGAGTATGTTTAATTTTGGCTCTTGAATTATTGTGATAAAATAACACAATATTTATTGTGTAAAATACTTAATTCCTTTATGGTTTAAGCTGGTTTCAATCTGGATTTGTGTTATTTGCAACCAAAAACATTCTAATTGATAAGCACCTCAAAACAACAGAGGAAATAGAGTTCTCCTTGCCTGACTCCATTTAGAAAAATCCTAAAGAAAAACATTGTTTGGCCATGCCTGTGTCCTGTGTGAGTATTATATTCTCCAGGTTTGAGTCATAGAAGCCCACCCCTGTGCCTGTGATTTGAAGCTTCCACCAAAACCCACGCATGGAGTGAATCTTGGCACAAAACTTAACCCAACAGCAGGGCTTGAGAAACTGAAAGAGAATGATCTTGTGCATGAAAGTTCTATTTGTTTACAGCTTATTGAGGTATAATTTCATGTCATAAAATCCATCCATTATAAATGTACAATTCAATTCTAAGTGAATTTATGTGTATGCAAGTTTGCCGCAGTCCTGATTTAGAATAGTTCCGTCACCCGATGAAGTACCCTGTGCCTGTTTGTAATCAATTCCACTTGTACCCTCCATGTGAGGCAACAGTTATCTGCTTTCTATCTTTATAGATTTGCCTTTTCTGGACAATTCATATAAATAAAATCGTACAATGTATGATCTTATGCATCTAGCTTCTTTAACTTAGCAGTATGTTCTTGAGCTCCATCAGTATTGATATATCAGTAGTTTCTTTTTTTTAATTGTTTTATCATATGGATATCCTACATTTTATATATTTGCCAACTGATGGATACTTGGATTGTTTCCAGATTTTGGATATTTTACATAATGCTGCTTCGAACATTTGTTTCCATGTTTTTGTGTGAACATATGCTTTCATATTTCTCTTGAATGAATATTTAGGAGTGGACGTGCTGGGTTGTATGGTTGAACTTAAGCTGCCAAACTGTTTTCCAAAGTGGCTGCACCATTTTATATCCCTGCCAGCAACAGACAAGGGTCCTAGCTGTGCCACTGCTGGTATGATCTGTCTTTTGGATTATAGCCAGTCTAGTGGATAAGTAGTAGTATCTCATTGCGGCTTAAACTTGCCTTTCCCTAATGTTTAATGATGTTGAGTATCTTCTCATGTGCCTGACCTTTTAATGAAATAACCTTATTCACCTGTGAAATGGAACTCAATGAAAGAGTCTTAATCTCTATCCATAATTCCCTTTCTTTTGTGAATAACAAAGCAAAGGGATGGATGGAGGGGGTGAAATGGGGGGAAAGAAATCCCCCTCTTTTATGCAGAAATGTAGGGCAGGGAACGGAACCTTTCCTTGTCCTGTTGTATTCATAGCTTAGAGGCTAGTTGTGGCAACTTAGCATCAGTGGGGGCACTGACCTCATATGCAAATGATCCGATGCGTGGGTAAGGCACACTTTGTCTGAGAACTCTACTTTGGAAAAGATAGGATCTGGGTTCATCGTCCCAGCCTTGGAGCTCTGCGCCTCTGCTGTGGAGCTTGAAAGTAATATATGACCCTCTCAGTGCAAGCTTTCTGAGGTTAGCTCTTCCAGCCACACAGTAGTTGGTGTTATTTCTTTTATCTTTTGATAAAATGACCCTCTGGGCTTCCCTGGTGGCGCAGTGGTTGAGAGTCCGCCTGCCGATGCAGGGGACATGGGTTCGTGCCCCGGTCCGGGAGGATCCCACATGCCGCGAAGCGGCTGGGCCGCTGGGCCCGTGAGCCATGGCCGCTGAGCCTGCGCGTCCGGAGCCTGTGCTCCGCAACGGAAGAGGCCACAGCAGTGAGAGGCCTGCGTACTGCAAAAAAAAAAAAAAAGACTCTCTCCCTCTCAGAGTAAAGCAAGGCTCTGCACGTGTTTCTCAGGTTGCAGTAACCTGTGCTTTCTAGGAAAAGGTCACTTAGAGGAGTTGAAAGGACTCGAGGTTCATACATTGGCCCCCCTGAGCATATACGAGCCCCAGATATGGGTTCCTCTGTTGCTCAGATTTTCAAACCTTGAAAGCTCTGAAAACAGAAGATTAAATACCTGTGGGGTGAGTGCACAGCAGCCAGCCGATGTCAGCATTTGGGTATTTTGACACGTGACCGAGATGGATTTCAGCCAGCTGAAGTCCCCACTAAACACCACTGGGCTGGTTAAGAGCATGTCCTTTAAATCAGATTTCTTTAGTTGGAATCCTGGCAGTACATGCTGTGTGTGTGTGATTTTGGATGAGCTACTTAACCATGTTAAGCTTGGGTTAACTCAACTGTAAAATGGGATTAATAACAATACTTGGTTCTTAAAATCATTGATAGGATTAAATGAGATAATGCATGTAAAGTGCTTAGCATCATTCAGAGTTTCTTCAGCTGTTAAAAAGTTTTTTGTGTTATATTTGATTTTATATCGTTGGAACTTGGAAGAAAGCCTGACAGAGTGTGCGCTTAGTGACTACTATCTAACCATATTCAGTTGAGATATTCATTCATTCATTCATTTGTTCATATATTCCATCCCTTCATTTAATGGTGCTGTGATAAATTCATTCTGTGTATCAGTCATACAATAGATATTTATGAGGTGCCAGCGATGTGTCAAACAATGTTCTAGATCCTGGGGCAAACTATAACTCTCAGGACAAATCCAGCCCTCCACCTGTTTTTGTTAATAAAGGTTTGTGGGAACACAGCCACACCCATTCACTTGCATACAATGTATGGCTTCTTTGTGCTACAGCAGCAGAGTTGAATAGGTGTAACAGAGATTGATTGACCCTCAAAGCCTGAACTATTGACTCTTTGGCCCTTTAGAGGACAAGTTTTTCAACCCTTGTTTTAGATCCTGAGATTCAAACAGTGTACAGAATAAGGTGATATTCTGGCTCTCATCAGGGCCCGGACAAAACAGACAATAAGCTTGTGAATAAGTGCATTTGTACATACGTACATACACAAACTATTTGTAGTGATAAGTGCAATAAAAAACAAAAAATACGTATAAGAGAATAGAGAAGAGCCAAGGGTAGGGGTAGGAGGTTTTTTTATTTTTAAGTTTGTCATTTGATTGTCTCTAATATCAGATTAGAAGTTCAAAGTTTCTCTCTAGTAATTTATTTTCAGAATAATTTCAATAGAAAAACAAATACTCACTGCCCCGTGGAGTCTCACTGACATTCAAAAGCCACCCCAGGTTGCAAATAAATCCAGATGTGCCCTACGAAAAAATCTGGTTTGGGGAGACCTCATAAACAGTATCATGAAACTAACTGAAGACCACTTGGCATTTTGCTGACTGGTATATATTCTTGCCCAGGAGTTGGTTTCCCACGTGGAGAACAATAAGGGCATCACTGCTTCCAACAAAAGAGGAATTACAGTTGTGTTCCTCTTTCAGCCTGGTTATCTGTGGCCAAGACTAAATTGAAAAGTATCCATTTTACAAACAAAAAAGAAGCCCTGGGGGCCTCAAGAGCTGATGAAAAGAGGAGTAAGAAGTAGGTCAGAGATGCTGTGGAAGGTCTTCTACCCTGTGTCTTATTTTCAGTAGGGTTTTCAGTGCCTACTTGTTGGACAGTTTGCTTGCTACGGTGCTGCTCTGCAAGCAAGTTGCATTATTAACAAGGCTGTAGCAGGAAGCAGGGCGCTTCCACAAAATTCTAGTGTGAGGGTCAGCCAACCTTTTCTGTAAAGAGCCAGATCATAAATATTTCAGATTTTGCAGGTCTTAACAAGTATTCAGCTCTTCTGGTGTAGCACTCCAGCAGCCTTGGATGATACATAAATGAATGAGCATGGCTGTGTTCCAATAAAACTTTATTTCCACAACCAGAGAGGATTGGACCTGTGAGTTGTGGTTTGCCAGCCCCTTTTCTAGTGCACTTTTTCTTCTGCACGTGCGCTCCTCAGATCAGTTGGCAGCGTATGCAACACACATACGTTTTGTCTCTTCCCTTCTGACCTAATGACTCAGGCCAGCCATGTGCACATGTACCAATGCTACCACAGATAGTCAGTATCTGCCAGGCTATGCATATAACCCACAGAATCCCAGTGATGGTAAAACAGAAGTGTGTCTCCTGTTCATGAGTCTACCCTGGGTATGGGTGATTTTCCAGGGCAGGTGTCCTCCATGGGTGACATGGCAATTCAATATGATGGAGGCACCATCAGCCTGTAGCTTCACTTTCTGGAACACACAGCCTCCTAGGTTAGTGTGGTTGAGAAAGACCAAGATCTTATAACAGCAATTAAATGGCTGGGTCACTAACAGTTTGGCCATAGCTAGTCACAGGGTCCTAACCAGCTTCAAGAAGATGTCAAATATAATCTTTCCCATCTGCCTAGCAGAGGAGAGGAACTGAATCTGGGTAAACATGCAGAGTTCTTGTTTGATCGGTTGATTTGATTGAGGAATTAATTGGTAATCATTTCTAAGCAATCAGATGTGTCCACCAGTGAGGAAACTGTGTGGAATTTACGAGGATATGTTGTTCACATCAATTTTCCACTGGGGGGAATCTGAAAGAAAACACCCACTAGACTTAGGTTCAGGCACTTTTTACTGACACATATTCTTGTATTTGTTGTTGAAAGCCATTATCAGTGTTGTTAATCCTAGGCCTGATCTTAGAACGTATCTCTGTCCTGTAAAAGTCAAGCACATTCTCACTGACTGAATGTCTCTTGACACTGGGTTTCCCCTGTTTATTCTATAAGTTATGCTTAGTGAGTACTCATCTTCACTTCCTATACTGATCCATTTTGGCTGCCTTTACTAATTTGGTTAACAAGACCATAAATAATAATCCAGTCTCGCTTTGTTTATGGTGAACAATACTGGCCCATTATAATTTTCTATGGCAGCCCATATGGTGAGTAATAAACTAACTAATAAAGCTGCCACATGGAGGGTAGGTCTGCTTTTATTTTTATGGCCATTTCTTTAATCTGATACATAATTAATGTACAAGGTTCAACTACATTTTGGGGGTCAGTTCCCAGTTTATTTGATACATTCTGAGGTGTTCATTTTCTAGATGCATTTGTGGGTGGGAAAGTGGGATAAAACTACAGTTTTTGATATGGAAAGATGCTTAACCAGGATTTTCTTTTTAAAGGAAGACACTTAAATTACCTTTGCTTTCAGAATTCATTTCTATTGAAAATATAAAGTGATTCTATGCTCAGACTCAAAGTACTTCCCCCTACTTAAGAGAACATGGTTCTAAAACTTTTCTCCTTGGAGAGTAATTTCCTGTGCCTCTGTTTCTCTCAATGATTTGCTCAGTCTCCACAATTTGTCTGCCTCCCTCTTGAACTGATTTATGAGTCACCAAAATCTGTAGGAGAATTTGCCAGGCTGCAAACCAATTAATTATATTTGCTGTTGGACCTACCTGTTAGGTGCTGGCATTCCCATTTGGTCAGATGTTTCAAATTTCATGTGCACATGTGTTTCACTTTTGTTTTCTTAAAGACCAGGCTGACTACCCAAGGGTGATTCCAATAACAACAAAGACAAAAATTCTGTATACAAATATTATCCTTCATTTGTATACAGAATCTTTGAAAAATTCACAGTTTTCCCAGAAATTTTACACAGGGCTTGCTTCTTTTAGAGAAAAGGTTCTGTGTTTTGTCCACAACATCCTCATTACTCACAGTGAAAATTGTGCTGTCCATCTTCTGCTTTGCAGGACTATTATTATAATGTGATAATAATAATAATATCCAGATGACAATAACAGTTGTTTATGTAGAACTCACTGTATGCCACACAGTCTTTTAATGTATACTTTACATATATTCACCCTTTAAATTCCAGTGTAATTCTGTAAGGAGGGAAAATACTATTCTTATTCTCATTTCTTTTTAAGATAGGAAACTGAGACTCAGAGAGGTTAATAAGTAAATGACTGATAGCACACAGCCAGAAAGGAGCAGAGTTTTTGGAAGCCTGTCTCCTCATGATGGGATGATAGCCTTCTCGTCAGAAATGCAGGGCAGGGCAAGTCCCTATATTCTAAAGGCATGTTTTTGGAAAGCCCAGCCATAAACTTGTTTATACACCACTATTGATTTACCTGGTAGAGTCCTTTGATTTTACTGGATGGTACTTTACAGGCTGATAGATGACATGGCACTATAAGTATAGTGACACTGTTTTCTTCCCTTACCTGTAAAAGGTGAAATGGTTCCCTGTGGTGTTAGAAAGGATTGCAACAGATTTGCTTGGGGAAAATTATCTTTCCCTACACTCCTCCACTCCATTTCTACTGTGAGTTATTATGATTAAAAAAAAAAGCCAGAATAGTTGCTTCAAGGTAAAAATATTTAGGCAAAATATTACCACAGGGAAAGTTTATTTTAAGCATCATGGTTAAAAAGAAGTAGGTGTCAGGTTTAGGATTTTATACTTAAAAAGTTCATCACAATGCTATAAAGCATTGGTTGACAAACTTTCTCCTATAAATGGCAATGTAGTAAATACTTAGGCTTGTGGATTGTACCATCTCTGTCACAACTACTCAATTTTGCAGCAAAAGAGGTCACAGCAATGCACAAATGAGTGTGGCTCTGTTACAGTAAATCTGTATTTTCAACAGTAGGCATCAAGACAGATTTTGCCCTCAGGTCATAGTTTACTGACCCCACTGATGTAAAGGAAACACCAGGGGTTTGGAGATAGGGTTTCTATTTTGGCCTGCCATTTGCCAGCTGGATGGCCTTGGATGAGTCATTGAACCTCTCTGAGCCACCATCCCCCAACTGCTTAATGGGGAAATGCCTATTCACCTATTAGCATGGTCATGAGAATTAAATGAATAAGCACTGAATGAGTGAAGGCCCAGATTCAGTAAAAGAAATTCCATTCCATCCATCTCTTCCCTCTTCAAACTCCTTTTTCTTCTACCTCTTCCTACCTTCTGCTCATTGGTTAGTAAGTGATAATAGTTATGGCTGCCTGAGAATTTTTGAGTGTCCTTAGTTTTTGGTTATGCCAGTATTAGAAGAGTACTTCTCCCTGCAGACAAGAGCTTTCTGAGTAATTGCACGTGAAGTGGTTTTGAAATAGTTGCTAGGAAAAAAAATGTCTTAGCCATCATGGTATGAAGAGGAAAAGGTTTAATTCCTTTGGACCAGAGGTAGTAGATGAAGAGGACCTCACCAATTCCACCAGTCCACCATCCATGGCACACATCACTAGGTGATCACAACCTTTTTAACTGATGAATTGATTAAGGATTCAGAAGTGTGTTCATGGCAGTCTTTTCAGTCACCAACAATGGTTTGTAGCTGTCTCATAAGATGAAATTTATTAGGTGTCTTTGACCTAGATAATTAGCTTCGAGGGTCAGAGAGTTTGAAACGTTCTTCAGATTATGGGCTATGTGAAGCTGTTGAAGAGTTGCCATTTTTCCCTGTTTTGTGAGCAGTGATGTTTTTCTTTAGGAACCTTAGCTTGAATTCTGAGGCCACACACACACACATACACACACACACACAAACAAGTAAAAAGTATCTTCCTCCCTCCCTGAAGCTTGATTTCTTCATGAAATGGCCTCACAAAGAAACTTGGTAAGATCTCTCATTTTCTTGGCTCCCCAAAGGCTTAGCAGCAGGTGAATACCTCATCTCTTTTCTTGTTCTTCAAGCTTTTTGCCCTTTTCCAGATATTCTATGGTTAGCTATGGGTCTAGAAATCTGGGAATAAGAGGGAGTCCTAATTCTTCTTGGTGAAAAGAACAGAAACTCATTTCAGACTCACTTAAGTGAAAAGGGAGCATTTAGTTTGAAAATATTCCATAGATGCCAAGAGGATACCAAGAGGGAGAGGAGGACACACGATGGACCAGGAAAGGCATCAGCACCCTGGACAGCAACCCATCCTTTTCTCTGAGAGTCACAACCAGCCCATCATATTTGCCCTTCTTCCCCACTTTGCATATTGGACATACTCCTTCTTGTGTGTTCTCCCCAGATCCTTGCACTGCTAGTTTCTTTATATTAATTGAATTTTAGCACAGGTTACCTTTTCCGAAGGTCTTCTCTGGCCATACCAATCGCATATCATGATCATAAATTACCTTAGGTTCTTTGTTCACTCTTTCACCATATGCATCCCCGCTTAGGACCTAAGTTCCTATGAGCAAAGACTTATTTAAAACAATGCTTTACACATACTAGGCACACATCAATTTTTTTTGAATATCAAAAATTATAAATAATTCTCTAGGAGAGAGAATTAAACTGACCCAATTGGGGTTGGAATTCAACCACGGTCCTATTAATTGAGGCACACTTCTTTGAGTACCTGTACCTGAGGGGAGATGGACTTGTTTTGGGGAGTCATCATGGACTAGGAAGATATATCCCCAAATGACTACAAGTTTGTGTGCTTGTAAGTTTACAGAGGATGGTGAGGTTAAGTGATTGCTCTCCTTAAATTTGGCAGAAGAAACAGGGATAATTTTTTGTTTGAAGTTTGTTGTACCATCAGTACCCACTGGACACTATGGAGGTATCCTGAACCAAATCTTTTACTTATTTATTGCTGTTAAATAAACCTTCAGGGGCCAATCCAAAGTTTAGATACAACAGATGCTTTGTGCTTCTCCCCATCCTTTATTTTTTCAACACTTCTGAATAAAGTGTGTGTGTGTGCCCATGCACACATATGCGTTTTTTTCCCCCAAGTTTCCAGAAGCATGTGTTAATGATCTCATAGGGTCCTGAAACAGGAAGATGTACTCAGCATACAGGGCCCCATGGTAATCTCCAGGCAGGAATTGTGGAATTGGTGACACATGGAAAGCAAGCTAGGGCTTAGCATTACGGTTAGGATGAAATTGCTGCAGTTTATGAAGCACTTTTTATCTTCTTTCATTTTTGTTCAGCTAAGAGGTACTTAGTACTTACTGTTTTCGGGTAAGGTTTCAGCTATGAAGGATATCAGGTCTCTGCCCACATGAAACTGCCCTTCTAATTTGGGGAGTGGTTTAAAAGAGATAGAGGGCTTCCCTGGTGGCGCAGTGGTTCAGAGTCCGCCTGCCGATGCAGGGGACACGGGTTCGTGCCCTGGTCCGGGAAGATCCCACGTGCTGCGGAGCGGCTGGGCCCGTGAGCCATGGCCGCTGAGCCTGCGCGTCCGGAGCCTGTGCTCCGCAGCGGGAGAGGCCACAACAGTGAGAGGCCCGCGTACCGCAGAAAAAAAAAAAGAAAAAAAAAAAAAAAAAGAAGAGATAGAGAATAAGTAAACCAATAGAGAGAGGATACAATTTCAGTTGTGATGGTGTCATTAAGAAAATGAAATGGACGGTAAGAACTGGAATGCCTAGGGGTGGTGCAGGTGACCAGGGGTGGCAGGCAGCCTTGTGGGGGAAATGAAGCCAAGATCTATGAGGGGAACCTGAGGATGTGAAGACATGTGCATGGTCATTGCCAGGGAAGGGCGTGGTGAGTTTGAAGAGCTGGAAAAGGGCAGCATGTGGCTGGAATGAGCTCTAGGAACAAGGGGGAGAGAAGAAGGGAGAGTGGAGGAGAAGTAGATCAAGGAAATCTTTACTCATGGTAAGGAGCTGGACTTTTAGTCTCAGAATAATGGAAGGCCTTTGGAGTGGCCTGAGAGAGGGGACAACATCCACTTTACAATTTACAGGAATTTTGTGGACCAGAGAGGGGAAGAGTGGGAAGCAGAGGGGGTAAACTGTGAGGTTTTAGCAGAAGTCCTGGGGAGAGATGATGGTTATTACAATATATCCGCAAACTCCCCGCGTGACACAGGGTATCGGTTCATCTGTGTAGGTTTTTACCTCCCTCTACTTACCCACTGCCCCAGTCTCATGGTCAAAAATTAGCCAAGTTATTTAAGTTTGGCACCTCTAGAATGGCTTTAAAACAATCCTTGCTGGGTTAGCAACAGTATGATACCTCAGAATCCCAGGGGGTTCAGAATATACAGGTCTTGATCCCATGGGTGTACTTAAAGAGACATGAACCCCCATGCATGAACTCTTCATGAATGCTTGTGAAACTTTATTTATTTATTTATTTTAAGAATTTGAGCAATGAGGAGCTGTAGGCAGAGCTTGAGCTTTTACAGACAGAGCAACCTTGATTCTAAATTTCTGTATATCTGCTTATCAACTCAAAACCTTAAACAAGATCCTTGACTTCCAAGCCTTTGTGTTTAAGGGGATACTAATTAACAACAGTAATAATGCTTCCTCATAATTGTTACTTAGTACTAAGTAGAAGAGTGCTTATGTTGCCCTAAATGTATGCTTGAAACTTTATAGACATTATTTCTTTGAAACATTACAATGACCACCTATTATGCATATTAATGCACCACACTGCAGATAAGGAAAATAAACCTTAGATTAAGTAATGCATGTGGAATTGTGCAGTAAGTAAGTGGAGGAATGTCCATTGAGTTGATCTCATTTCATCCACCTAACAATGGGATATTATGAGGTAGCGTGTAGAAATACATGGCATAGCTTTCGCCGGAGTGGGTGCTTGACAACTTTCATGTTACCTATCTCTCTGCAGATTTCAACTATTTATGACCACAGAATTAATTCTAAGGAAAGTAAATTGAGGGAGGTGTTTGTGTGTAATTTTTTTCCCCTAATGATTCCACTGTACCCTTGAGCATTTCCACGTTTGTGTTTAATCACAGCATCTCAGCCATGATGTTTCTGACAGGTAATTTCCTTAATGCATTTGACAGAGAAGGATTGCATGGAAGTCCATTGGATTCCGTGCTTTTGTCTGCAAGGAATGAGACTAGATTAGAACTATCTAGGTCTACTGCCTTCCGATGATACTGCATCCTAATAATTTCCATAATAATATGGATCATCTTTGTGGGCACACACATTCTTGGCCAGATGGGAGACACCAGTTTGCAAGAAACCCTGCCATTTTTATTATACCTTGAGAAACATCTGGGCTGATATGTGAGTGTCAGAATCATAAATCAATTTAGTCCTCAGAGATAGTCCTAGTTATGCAGTTTATCTTCAAATACACTTGTTTTGTTTTCTTTTCTTTTCCCTGCTCTGACTGAAAGTGTTAAATGATGAGTACAAATGTCAAGCTATCAGATTCCTTTTTAGATTGCAAAGTCTCTACATTGGCATGTAAAGATCTGAGCATCAACAAGGCTCACAGGTACTTGGTGAAGAACAGTGATTCATGTTTCATGGCAGTTCATCCCTAGGTACCAGCAGACCCAATCCATTCTCAAGCAAAGATGCAAATGCCCAGTGGAAACTCGTTTCATGACCCCCTTCTCCTCCTCTTCTCAAGTATTTATCAGCTGTTAGCCCCTATGGTTTGTTAGTGTGTGTTTGTGTAGATCAAGGGGGCTCGAGAGTCAGGGTCAGGGATCTCTGATACCCGTGGGAATCAAAAATGCTGCTATTTCACAGAATATCCTTTAGGCTATTCATGTCACTGGCTGTCAGCAGGCGCACTCCCGAGGAGCATCATGGTATATCAAAAACAGAGATTCTGTTGTTGCCAGTCTACTTGTAGTGTTTTTTTTGTTTTGTTTTGTTTTGTTTTGAGGTACGCAGGCCTCTCACTGCTGCGGCCTCTCCCGTTGCGGAGCACAGGCTCCGGACGCGCAGGCTCAGCGGCCATGGCTCACGGGCCCAGCCGCTTTGCGGCATGTGGGATCCTCCCAGAGCGGGGCACGAACCCGTGTCCCCTGCATCGGCAGGCGGACTCCCAACCACTGCACCACCAGGGAAGCCCCCTACTTGTAGTGTTTTAACACTTGAACCACCTGGACCCCACTTTGTGTTTCCATCCCCACTGAGCAGAATGTTTTGGTTCCTTTTAAAAATTAGTTTTATTATGAAAAATGTCAGACATGTAGAAAAGGAGAAAGAGTAATACAGTAGGCATTATATACTAACATTGGGATTTAAGAATTGACCAGCTATGCATAACAACTTGAAAGGATGTTTCCACATATCCTGAAACTTGCCTCTAAATACAAAAGAAATAAATATAAAAGAAATTTCATATATATAAATATATGAAAATATATAAAACCCTGATGACATTATTGCAACTAACAGCATTATCTTTAATCCATCCTACCATGATACCCAGTCTATATTCAAATTTGCTAAGTAGCCCCCCAAAATATCCTTTATAACTTATTTGTAAAACACAGCCATCTAGTCACTTTGAACTCCTGACATTGTGTGTGTGTAGAGAGGGAGAGGCAGGTGGCCTAAGATAGGATATAAGTATTTAAAGTATTTTTTTCTTTATAGTGCATCTATCTTTCCTTGGTCCTTCTGAGAGATTATCAATCACTTAAAAATCATGTTAAGGCTTTAAAAGGAGTATACATATAATTTGGCACTATGGAAAAGCCCTTTTAAAATTATGGAAACAGATATGGCTCCAGAAAAAAATAAAATTTATCAGCATTTTTCTTAATGGTGAAAAATTGGAGACAACCTAAATTTCTGACATAGAGAATTGACTAATTTATGGTGGTCATATTAGAAGACGCTCACAATGTGTTGTCAAGTTAACAAAGCAGATTCCACAACTGTATGGGCGGAATCACAGCACTTTAAGAATTAGCTCACACACAGAACAAAAATCCTGAAAAAAAATGTTTTTGGTGTGTTAACCATAGTTTTCTCTAGATAGTGGGGTTATGGCTTATCTTATTTCATTTTATTTTTCTTTCATTTTTACATTTTCTGCCTGAAATGTGGAATATTTTGGTGATTGAGTTAAAGAATTTTGATGAATCAGCCAACTCAGCAAAAGATGGATTGTCTGACCGGAAAGGAAAGAAGAAGCATAAATGTGCTGGAATAAACATCGTCATGGCCATGTACTCAGCATAGGTTTCTTGAGATGGACCACAGCTGCAAAGCTGGAGAAGGTGACAGAAGTGTTTTAGGTAAAATAAAGAGTCCAGTGCACATCTTCCTGTATTTCCTTTGGCCTTGTAGGTCTTGCATTAAAATGCTCTGATATTGTCTGAGTAGGGTTTCATTAAAAACCCTAAAGTTGAAATTTGCATTGCAATTAATTTCAAAATGCCATTTGGAGGAAGCTTTTAACTGCATGTTACAGAGGTCTAATACGGACGGATCCTAACTGAAGTAGAATGTTTTGCCGTGTGTGCCTGTGTGTGTGTGTGTGTGTGTGTGTGTGTGTGTGTGTGTGTGATTTTCTCCCTCCCCCTTCCAGCTCTTTTATACTCCAAGCAAATAAGAACACATCTTGCAGAAGACCTGTCCAGTGAGCACCGGCTCAATTATCATTTTCACCGTTGCCCTCCTGAGTTGCACATGTCCTTATGTATTTGGGACTCTGATGTAGATTTGTCTCATGATCACAGAGAGTATGACCATGAGGGATGGTGCAGGGCATTCTACAAGGGAACAAAGGAATGACATTGAGTTGGCTATTAAAAATGCAAATGTCAGGTGGTCCTGCACTCCAGTGGTGTCAGGCGTGGGGCATGAGTCCTTGAGACTGAGGACTCTGGATTTTTGAAGGCAAATTCTGCATCCTGGGAGGGGTCTCTGCCACCTCTCTTCACTGCATGTTCCAGCTACAAGCTGGGAGTGGAGGGGCTGACTGGTCCGTCCCACATGCAGCCTCACCCACACAAGATACGTCTGGCTTGGGGAGACCAAATGCATCGCTTGGAATTTTGCCTCATCTGAACTATCTTCTCCTTTGTCAACCCCCTCCTCTCACCACAATTAAGAGTTAAGCTGTTGTTTGACAACAGGGTGTCTCTGGACTTGGGAAGAGGTGGGGTGGGGTGGGGGCATGGTGGGGGACCAGAGAGGGAATTAAAATATCTGATTGGATGAAAAAAATGCAAATGTTAGAGTTTGGGGAGCCTTCCAGGAAATGGTTGAGGAAACAGTAGAGACCAGTAGCAGGCAGTTAGGGATTGGAAGAAGTTCTCTGACACTGTGAAGGTCATAACTTCAACCTGGGAAGCAGCATAAACCATCCAGTGAAGGGTAGGATCAGGAAGCTCTGGCCAGAGGCACTTTGAGTCTCCAAGGCATTTGATGGGAAAGTTGAGTGACTTCTAGTTGATGAAGCCTAGAAGGATGGCATCTACGTAGGGACCCTGCTATAAAGACTCACACTAATTCAGTTAGTTCCCCCAATTTGGGGAATGTATCATCCCATTCCTAAACACCTCCCCCCACCACACACACACACACACACACACACACACACACACACGCTAAACAGAGGACATAAGGCACTCTGTGAGGCATGATTATCTGTATCTCATTATCTCTTAATTTATAAACTAGCCTCTCACTGGGAGAAAGGTGCTGGAGGTTGTAAAGTACTGAGAAGATATAGATCAGCAGTCTACACAATTCTCAGACACCTGCAGGCAATCTCCTGCGTAACTCTTCCAAGACATCCAGTGAATAAAGTTTTCTTTCTTTCCTCCAGCTCTCTGGAGGAATCCATTCTAGCCAGTCTACATCCTGATGACCTGTGTGTCTGGAATGGGCACAACCCCAAATATAGAAGCAAGAAGGACCATTATTCTAATTGACATTGAAGACCATTGGGCAGGACATCAATTAGTGATGCAAATGCAGAGTTCTCTGTTGAGTAATGATGAAATCCCAAGACTTCTTAGTAGACCACTAAGGAACAGAAAACCATTGATAAACTGGTATGTTCAGCACAAATTAAAATTTTTTAAAAATGTTTCTCACTCTTCAGTGCATTCCCAACAGAGACTTTTGACTTCCCGTCCAGGAACTTTTTTTTTATGAATGAAATTCTGATCTCTAAATGATGAACTAAGGGGAGATAGGAAGTGACCTAAGTTAGAAGGGAAAATGGAGTTGGTTGGGCATTCAGAGTGGCCCAGAGTCAACACCACTTGCAGCATCGCAACAGCATCAGAAAGCGAGTGTGGTTCTTCTGGCTGCTGTGGTGCTAACTGTGTAACGTAAGGTGTTTCTTGGGGCATATAGAATTCCGCATATTCGCCCTATCACTCATTTGCTTTAAGAGTTCAAACAGACTTGTCTACATACACACGCATGCTGAACAAAGCTTGGCTATGCTTCAGAGGATGTTCACTGTTCAGAGAATCATGGACAGAGCTCTTTGGAAAAAAAGTACATGGGGATTTTCAGGCTTCTCCCCAGTCTTCTCAATTAGAACCTTGAGGAAGGGGTCCAGGATTGCATATTGCATGCCCACCTCCTCCCACCCACATAATATCCTGAGGATCAATCCAGTTTGGGGACTCCTAGTGTCTGAATGTGATATGATTAGGACATTATGAAACTGTGATTCACAGCCCCCAGGGAAATCCATCTTAATTCTTCACCATCCTACTGAATGGTGCTCTCTTCCTAAGGAAATCCCTCTCACTCCCTCTTGTTTTCTTAATATGGAACTTTGTCATACGAATGGATTTCCTCAGTCTTTAATATTTGATTGGAGAACTAATTCTGGTCATGGTACATCAGAAAGCTGCTTTTTTCCCTCTTTCTAATAAGCACTATAATCCACTGCTGACAAAAAAAAAAAAAAAAAACAACAAAAAACTACAGCATTTCCTGGGTGCTTTAGAATACGCTGTGACAAATGGCGTCTTGCATTTTACAGTCGTCCTCATGGCTTGTAATACATCGTTTAATGAATTGATCACAGTGGAATGTAAAGATGAAGCAGCATTTATTGTGTATGTTATACTGCATATAATTTTTAGAGTTGACATTTATAACCATGGAGGCTGTTATTTTACATACCATGTTCAAACCATATCAGCCTAAAACACATTTAAATTTAATAAGCAAGTAGATTAGATTTGCTTTTAAGCTAGGCATATCATTACAGTGCGTGTTTCCGGCAAGAGGGCACTCTCACAATTAAACACTGTCTTTAGTTGTCTTAAAGAAACAAAAATTACAAAGGAGGGGGTGAGAGCAGAAGCTGAAATAATTAAGTTTGAAATCCAAAGAATACCCTTTGACAGACCACTCTAAGAGAAGCCCTCTAACCATTGAGGCGAAAGAGTCCTGTTTGGTTTTATTAACCATCATCAGGCAACTTTGAGGCTGAATACAGGCCTTGGGAATGAAATGCAAATTCTATAATAGGAACATCATTGTGATAATAATTTATTAAATTTCCTGAGCCGTCTCCCTCTGAGGAGGGCAGCACAACGGCCCTGGTGATTAATTTTCAACACCGTTTAACATTTTATTAGAGGGAAACAAGTTTTTAATCTATTGATGCCCTTTCTGTACAATTCCACGAGCTGTTTTCTAAACCAGAGGGAAGAAGGAAAAAAAAATGGAAGAGGGGGAGAAGAGGGAATATTGACCAGCAGTTCTAGTTCTGAGATCAAGCATCTCAGACTCTGCTGTGCTTGAATGGCATTTTATTGTTCTAGCCTCATGGTAGCTCATTGGTGTTTTGTGAGAGAGTTCACTTTGAATCTAAAGTTAAGGGAAACACAATATTTGGGGAGAGGGTTCATCTGAGAGAGCTGGGGGGTGAGAAAGTTGGTGGACTGGGCGCTTCTCAGAATCCTAGTAGAGCTTACTTAGACAAGGGCTGCGGACTCAAATGCTTACAGAGGCCAGGAAGACTCCCAAAGTGGGGAGTATAAGAGAAGACAGGTGGTAAGGTACTTGGTGGTACTGTTCGGCTCAACCAAATGTTGACATTCTAGAATGTCTTCTGTGAGGACACTAAAGACAAATAACACAAAATGCAAGGTGAGACCTGGATGGGATCCTGGCCCAGAAAAGGGAAATATATGGAGGGGAAAAAAAAAAAAAAACTAACGAAATCCCAATATGATCTGCAATTTAGTTAACAGTATTGTACCAATGTTAACTTCCTGTTTCAGATCATTGTACTATGATTATAGTAAGATGTTAACATTAGGGCGAGCTGGGGGAGTGATACACAGGCATTCTCTGTAGTATTTCTGAAGTTTTACTGCAAATCTGAGATGACTTCTAAATAAAAATATGTTTACAAGCAATCAAAGCAAAGTGTGGGACATATAATATAGAGATCAAGGTCAACGGTAACCGGCTTAAAACTTCCCATGTGGACATTCTCGTATTCTCTCTGAGAACAGCATGAAAGCTGGGGGAAAGGGGGCCTCAGCCACTTTACTTTGTATGGATAGCTGTCTCACAGCTTGATAGTGTGGTAGGCAAAATCACCCCCCAACCTCAAAACGTCCACATCCTGGTCCCTGGAACCTGTGAATATGTTAGATTAAATGGCAGAGGAATGCAAATAGAATTAATCTTGCTGATCAGATGGCCTTAAGATGGGGAGATTATCCTGTATTATCTGGATGGACCCAATACGATTGCAAAGGTCTTTGTAAGTGGAAGAGGTAGGCAGGAGAAGAGAGAGTGTCAGAGTGATGCTTTCTGAGAAAAACTTGACAGGCCATCACTGTCTTTAAAATGGAAGGGAGGCATATGCCAAGAAGTGCAGGCAGCCTCTAGAATCTGGGAAAGGCAAGATTACACATTCAACCCTAGAGGCTCCAGAAAGGAACACGGCCCCGCCGACAAACTTAATTATAGCTCAGTAAGACCTGCATCAGATTTCTGAACTACAGAGTGTAAGATAATAAATGTGTGTTGTTTTAGGCCATTAGCTTTGCGGTGATTTGTTACAGCAGCAACAGGAAACAAATACAGATGAGGAGTCAATAGAACAGCAAATGCTTATATGCTTATATGGTCCTTGAAGGTTATAAGCAATTTACATGTATTACCTCCCTAATGCAACGAGGTAGTAGTACATGGTACTCTGCTTTATAGATGAGGAGCCTGGACAGAGGGATGTAAGCTTGTCCAGTGGCACAGCTGGTGTGTAACAGAGCAGAGAATTAGATATGGGGTCCATGCGCTGAAACAGCCGCCATGGGCAGGCAGCCCATAGTATTAGCATTATACTCTAGCATAGCAAGTATTTAGTGGAGATTATAGTAGTACAACATGTTTAAATAGCTTAAAATTGGAAGAAATGTTGTCATAAGAAGGAGACAGTGAGAGACAAATTTTCTTGGAGAGGTAACTAGAAAGATAAAATATTCTAATAGCAGTTGAAAAGACAATAGTCTCTATCTTTTCTTTAAAAAAAGGCATTGGCTAAAATATGTCTTTCACAAACTGTGAATCCCATCCGATTATTATAGACTTAGGTGGCACGTGAAGATACTATTAAATAAAATTAAATCAATCATTTGGTGAAGGCGTTATTCACTTTTCAATTCTCCTTCCATGTCCCTGTTTATGTCACTGAGACAGTCTTTGTTTGGTGCTAGGCTGTCCTTAAACATCTTTCTAATACTTGAAGATCACGATTTTTAATCATTAACTGGAGGCCTGAGGCTCGGTGTCTGCAGGTAATGGTAGCAAAATGTTAATAACTTATGATTGCACTGTACTTATTTTATGGTTACTCTCTATTTGGAATAAGTGATTTTTTCTTTTCCACTTATAGTATTGATGTAAAGTTGCCTTTTAGAAATAACGTATTTCAGTGAAAGCAAAGTACATCAGTGTAAAGATATTTTAAGCAGCTGATACTTTATCATTATGACACATGGTGGCCATTTAGTGACAGTGGCAGAAGAATGGCTTAGGCTTGGGAACATCTGGTTCTTTGGGGCTGAAGATTTAAAGGTGTCAACTCTAATTGCTAAAAAGATGTTCATTACCAAGGCCCACAGTGATTTTTGAATCCATTTTGTTTTCTACCTCTTCACCAGAAATAAGTAATTTCATTGAATTCAGAAAGAAGAGACCTCAGGACAAATGAACCATCTTTGTAACATTAAAATTTGATTGGGATTAGCTCAATCCATTGGTCCTTAATTAGCTGTTGATTGTTCTGCTAATTCTAGAAACAAAATATCTAAAATACATAGCATTTGCTGAACTTTATTAAAAAGCTCTTACTGTCTGTTCACCTCACCGTGGTTTATCTTGAATCAAGTCTGTCTTTGGACATGCCATATTGGGAGCTAAGCCTGTACTCTGAGAGTGGTCCAGCTTTCCCCAAACATAGCCTTATTTTTGATGACGGGAAGGAATGTGTCTCACCAGAGCTCATCCGCTTACATTATGTGTCATCTTGCAGGATTGTAGGACATGGCTCCTTGCTAGAATTTTGGCTGTGCTGTCAACACTAACCGATTCTACCAATGAACTGGGGTGCAAACTGTTTGTCCACCGTACAAATTACAGGTCGAGGAGATGAGCATTATTGCACGGGCAGGGGCAGGCATCTGACATCTGGTACCACATCCGGTACTTGGTATGGCAGAACAAGACAAGGACTCAACAGCACAGGTTTAAAAGAGTTAATTGGTACGTAAAATGCTCGCAGTTTAAAGAAAGGTACCTGGCTTGTATCTCTTATCAAAGGATTTCTGAATGCAGCTTAGCACGTGCAACATGCTTTTTCTTTTAATCTCGGTCACTTTGCTGTTTACAGCAGGATCTAAGGACTTTCTTCTAGGCTCTGAGAATCTAAAGCATGTGGGTATCATCTTTCTCAGCCTCCCAGAGGGAGTTTTGAAGCTTCATTGATGACTGTTTTGGTTTTGTTTTGGGCTCCCTCCTCCCTCTCTTCATCCTCCTCCTTTCCCTCTGCTTTCTCCTCCTCCTTCTTTTATTCATCCAAGAAAGCAAAGGCACAGGCTTGGTCCAGCGATTTTGAAGTATAAATCAGTATGTCCCATAGAGTGGCAATAATAATAATAGTTACGATGACTAAATCTGTTTAGTACGTGTATGTGTTGTAAAATTACTACTCATGGTGCCGGCCATGTTATATTCATTCTCACGATTCACTCTGAAGATCTCTCAGAGAATCTTTTACCCAACTTTTCCTGCACCCCTCTTCTCTCTCCCTAGCCTCACTTACCAGACTGGTTTCGCAGTAGCATCTTTTGTTCAGACCATTGCCATCCTTGATAGTGTAGGTATCTAAAGGTCTAAATGCTTCGCAAACATTCATTAAGTACCTATGATATGCACGCTTTAATTATGTGAGCTCAATCTGACAACAGCCCTGAGAAGTGAATATTTTTATCCCTATTTTCAGAGGAAGCCAGGATCCCTGCCTTCAAAGAACGCACAGTTAGGAAGGGGAGACAGTCACACCTAATGATAAACAAAATTGAATGACGTATGTGTCCACGGGGGCAAGAATCGTGCTGAGAAGGGTGTCTTGGAAGGTGGGGGGAGAGGGGTGATTCCTGGACAGGATTTTGAGGGTGGGCAGGCTTTTTTCAGACAGACGGTTTGTGGAAGGATGTATCAGGCAAAGAGGACAGTGTTTGCAAAGGGAAAGGGAAGTAGAATGCTGAGCCAAAGATAGATATGCACTGCTAAATATAGGTAGAGTGGTGTGCAAGAGGGGAAGCTGGGTTACCTGAAATACATAAAGCCAGCGGTATCACCTTCATGTGCACGTTGGGTCAATTTTAAGGAGAGTTCAAAAGACTCCATTTCGGAAGTGTACATCTTAGCCAGCCTGAGCAGCCAGGCTAATTCTCTGTGTCGTCTAACACCTGAACACATACATTTTCCCCCATCTCCTTCATTGTTCCTTTCCTCCACGATCCCACCTCCAATATACCTTTCAACCAGGATTCTCTGGTTTCTCCAGGCTGTTGAAACTAAATACAAATGTTGTTCCTCTAAGCCTGCTACACAGCTGTTCCCCTATGAGATGAAGAAAAAGAATAAGGAAAACTATGGTTCTCGGTATCTTGTACTTCATATGGTTGCATTTGAAGCAGGGAGAGGTGAGCTTGCTGTGGACTATAACACCTGCTTTGGGGAATTCCAGAGCTTCTTTCTGTTTCTGGAGTGATCTGGAGTACTAAGTTAAAAAAGGCATCAGTAGGAGAGAGCCTAAAAACCCATGAACAAAGAGTACTACGGCACTGTGGAAAACAGTCTGGTGGGTCCTCAAAATGTTAAGCATTGATTTATCATTGTATCCAGGATTCTACTACTAGGCGTCCATCCAAAAGAATTTAAGACAAGCATTCAAAACAAAAATTTGTACATTAATGTTCATATATTGTTCACAATAGACAAACGCTGGAAACAACCCTGACCCTCTTCAGTGGAAGAATGGGTAAACAAAATATGGTCCATCCATACAAAGGAATATTATTCAGCCATAAAACGTATTGACATACTGACGCATGCTCTAACATGGGTGAACCTTGAAAACATCATGCTTGGTGAAATAAGTCAGACACAGACAGTCATATACTTATGATTGTATTTATAGGAAATGTCCAGAATAGGAAACTGTAAAAACAGAAAGCAGAATGGCAGTTTCTAGGGGAGGGAAAATACGAATTTATTGCCTAACAGGTATGGGGTTTTCCTGTGGGATGATGAAAATGTTTTGAAACTAAATAGAGGTGGCAGTTGTACAACATATGAATCTACAAAATGCCACTGAATTGTAGTTTAAAATGGTTAATTTCATGTTGTGTGTATGAATTTTACCTCCATTAAAAACAAACAAACAAACAAAACACTAGCACAGGTTCCAAGGATACAAGTTTGCTGCATTGCACTCAGTTTGCACAGTATGAACTGTGCTTGCAAGAAACCCCCAGAAATTGATCCTTGGAGAAACAAAGTCCATCTGGAGAGTGGAAAAGGAGGCAGCTCCAAGGACCAGGGTTCAATTTCAGTTCCAAGGGGCCAGTGAAGTATGACCACCAGCATCACGTGACCACCCTCCTCCCCAGAGGAAGTTGCAGCCTGGGAAGGTGACAGCTCAAAATGTCAGAAAGCGATGATGAGAAAATTGGAAATGGATAGGGTTTTATGGCAATGCATTTTTAACTCCACTTCGGTGTAGAGGGGACATTTTAAGGATCTAAGAGCTTAAACCAGACAAGATTTCCTCCAGTGTGATAATAAATATACCAAAGTGCCCTTTTATGTTTAATAATTCAGGATCCCCTGAGTGTTTAAAGGTTTTTCTGTTTTATCATTTGAAAAATCGAATGGTAATCGGTTAAAAAGTAATAGATGAGAAATGTTTTCAAGATGGGCTCTGAATCAGGCGCTTTAAAACGTCTTTGGAAATGGATATCTGCGTGTCCTATGTAGCAGACGCCTGAAGGTTTGGAACTTTTAGGATAAGCAGACACTTTTCATGCCAGTGCATCCTCCTATCTGGAGGGATGGCACCCACCTCCACACATGGCATCGGTCAATTGTCTGGGTAGGGTTGGAACAAAGTTAGACAAAAAACATTGTGGGACCGCTCGTGCACTCACCCATTCTTGAATGTGCTCAGAATGTGTATAGCAACGATCAGAGAGCCAGATTCCTGCCAAATTCTGGAGAAAAATCTAAAAGTCAGATTACAGCTACATTCTGTGGTGAGGGATGTGAACCCATGGATTCCCTGAGGAGAGGTTTGAATTGTTCTGGCCTGCAAACTGGGCTCCATGGAGAACAAAATGCTAAACTCCAGGCAGCAGTGATTTTTAGAAAGGAAGCCCCACTCTCCTTGTAGACCAAGAATGATCCTATGACTCTCAGATGAAAGGGAGATGGTTTTTCCCCGGGAGGGGAGTGGGAAGAGGATGGCTTCCCATCATGGGAGAATCTGAACGTGGCAGGAAGGATCCATGCGTGTTCTTAAACATCACGTTGGAAATTAAAAGCCACTACTGTGCTTCATCCTTATTCAGCAGATGTTTATTGCATGTCTGTGTATGATGTGCCCATCAGACACTGCAGCCTACACTGGGGATACTGCATTACACCACACGGACAAGATCACTGCTTGCGTGGAGCTCGTATTTTCTGGTAGAGGGGAAAAAACAGTCAAGAAGGAATTACGATGGAAGTTGCCAGCCGCCTACCAACAGCCGTTTATCCCTTCCTCCTTAGTAATCGACCTCCTTGGTCCCTTAGTCATAGCCAAGATGCTCAGATTAAAGGAAAATTATACTGCGTTCTCCAGCTTCCCTAGCAGAGTGGGATCACCCACAAGATGGCAATGAAAATTATTAGCTGTGGTTTCTGGGCAAACCCTTTAGTAGGGGCTGACTCACTTTCAAAGCCAGCACCCATGTGCCCTCTGTCCCTTTCTCTCTCCTACTGCATGAAACTAGGTGATGCTGAGGTGACTTTGAGGGTGGATTCTATGTCCTAAGGATGGTGGAACAGAAAAGTGAAGGGAGCAGCAAGATATCTGATGGACTGCCTTGTCCTGAACTTATTTTATGGGAGAGAAAATAAACCTATATTTTGTTGAAGCCACAGTTATTCAGGGACTAGGTAAACAACCACCAAACCCAAGTTTCTGAGATCAAGACAGAAAACACAAATATAAAATAATTTCAGAAAACAAAAGCTGGTTCATTTTAGACAATAAAGCAGAGAGATGTGAGAGAGGAGGACTGGGGTGAAGAGTGAGGTTCCTCAGGGGTGGGGAAGGGGAGAGGGTCAGGAATGTGCAGCTCTGGGGGTGACACGTTCCAAGCTGAAGGAATGCCGGATGCCAGATACCAAATGGCTTCACTGAGAAACGAAAGAAAGTTAGAAGGGTCAGATAGCGTTAGGAGCTGTAAAGATGTCACCAGGTGAGGTCAGGAAAGAACAGGTCCTGCGTATTCTGGTAGGCCACGTTAAGAAATAGGGCTTTTGTGCTGGAGAGGGTGCAGAGAAAATGGAACACTCTTGCACTGCTGGTGGGAATGTGAATTGGTACAGCCACTATGGAGAACAGTATGGAGGGTCCTTAAAAAACTACAAATAGAACTACCATATGACCCAGCAGTCCCACTACTGGGCATATACCCTGAGAAAACCATAATTCAAAAAGACACATGCACGCCAGTGTTCATTGCAGCACTATTTACAATAGCCCGGAGATGGAAACAACCTAAGTGTCCATCATCGGATGAATGGATAAAGAAGATGTGGCACATATATACAATGGAATATTACTCAGCCATAAAAAGAAACGAAATTGAGTTATTTGTAATGAGGTGGATAGACCTAGAGTCTGTCATACAGAGTGAAGTAAGTCAGAAAGAGAAAAGCAAATACTGTATGCTAACACATATATATGGCATTTAAGGAAAAAAATGTCATGAAGAACCTAGGGGTAAGACAGGAATAAAGACACAGACCTACTAGAAAATGGACTTGAGGATATGGGGAGGGGGAAAGGTAAGCTGTGACAAAGCGAGAGAGAGGCATGGACATATATACACTACCAAACGTAAGGTAGATAGCTAGTGGGAAGCAGCCGCATAGCACAGGGAGATCAGCTCAGTGCTTTGTGACCGCCTGGAGTGGGGGTGGGATAGGGAGGGTGGGAGGGAGGGAGACGCAAGAGGGAAGAGATATGGGAACATATGTATGTGTATAACTGATTCACTTTGTTATGAAGCAGAAACTAACACACCATTGTAAAGCAATTATACTCCAATAGAGATAAAAAAAAAAAAAAAAAACTAGGGATTTTATTCTGAGCAAGGCAGCAAGTCCTCAGTTTGATGTTGGCAGGAGGATGATCTGATATTTATTTCCAAAGCTCCCCGAAGCTGCTGTGTAGAGAATGGGCATGACACGTGTGGGGTCAGGAAAATCATTTATGTGGTGACTATAGACCTCCAGACCAGAGTTGACTGTGGGATTTAGGTTGGAGATTGCGCTAATGAAACTTCAAAAAATTTGGGCAGCTAATTAAAATCTGAAAGTCTGTGTTAGGAGGTTGAGCATAGATATAGTATCTGCTTTACCTTTGGAAGAATCTCTTACAGTCTTCCTACTAGAGTCACTTAACTGTATGCCAAAAAAAAAAAGAAAAGAAAGAAAAAATCAACATGGGTTACTCAACATCAACAACAAAACAACCTAATTCAAAAAGGAGTGAAGTCTCAAATAGGCATTCTGCAAAGAAGATATAGAAATGGTTGATAAGTACATGAAAAGATGCTCAACATCACAAATCATTAGGGACAGGCAAATCAAAACTACAGTGATATACCACCTCACATCCACTAGGGTGGCTACTATCAAAAAACAGAAAATGACAAGTACTGGAGAGGATGTAGAGAAATTGGAACTCTTGTGCACTGTTGGTGGGAATGTAAAATGTGCAGCTGCTATGGAAAACAGTACGATGGTTCCTCAAAAAAATTAAAAATAAAATTACTGTATAATTTAGTGATTCAGCTTTTGGTTATATGCTCAAAATAATTGAAAGAAGGGACTTGAAGAGGTATTTGTACATAGCGGCATTATTCACAGTAGCTAAAATGTAAAAGCAACCCAGTGTCCATCAACAGATGAATGACTAAGCAAAGTGTAGTATATCCATACAGTGGAATATTATTCAGCCTTCAAAAGGAAGGACATTCTGACATATTGTGCAACATGAATGAACCTTGAAGACATTATGCTTAGTAAAATAAGCCAGTTACAAAATGGCAAGTACTGTATGTTCCACTTATATGAGGCACCTGGAGTCGTCAAGATCATAAAGACTGAAAGTAGAATGATGGTTACCAGTGGTTGGGGAAGACGGAAGTGGGGAGTTAGCATTTAATGGGGACAGAGTCTCAGTTTTGCAAATGAACAGAGTTCTGGAGATGGATGGTGGTGATGGTTGCACAACAGTATGAATCTACTTAATCCCACTGAGCTGTACACTTAAAAATAGTTAAATGGTAAATTTTATGTTATGTGTATTTTATCACAATTTAAAAAATGGGAAAAAAATCAATACGGGTTGCCCCTGGGATTGCAATGAATTCTCAGCCAGCACAATCTTGTTTATCCTTCTCACAGCTCAGAAGCAGGTCCCTTTATATGTGAGTCCCAGGCCACCACCTTGTTGACAAATGGTGTCTATGAGTTTCCCATTTCCCTCTGCAACTATCAACTTATTAGCAGTTCTTTCTCAAAAGCCCCTCAAAACCCAGCAAAGGCAGTCTTCTGCTTTGCAGAGTGACAGAGTGGCTCCCCATACACTGATAACTAGAAATCTAAGTATGTCCAGAAAGCTAATCCTCCAAAGGGGCCTGTAGTCAGAGCTAGTCAAGGAGGACACATCCACATTTACATATGATTTGCATCTGCTTTACATAGGGCTGCACAAGCTGTGCTGTGTTCTCAAACATCACTCACGTTGTATTTTAAGACTGTCGCAATCTTTGATTAACATTTAGATCTGCAGCCTGGGTGCCTCGAACTTCTCCAGGTTTCTATATTTAAACTGGCTACAGTCCTTATCCATGGGTGGTGGGAAGTCCTTTCCCCCTCTCGGGTACCAGCTTACACCTGGTAGGATTTGTTACTTTCTCAGTTACTGCTCATTTCAATTTTCTGTTCCCTGTGATCTCCTCCCACCTCTAGTCTATTGCCCCTTTCAGACCCTCCCCAAACATCCAAGTCCGTGTGTGTAGCAACTTTTAATGTGAGTTGGAGATGGTCGGGGCAGGGGGGATCACAGCCCTGCAAACAGGTGAGAATTCAATACTAGCATCCTTGTTTTTTAAAGTTTCTTGGTCTTCTCAGACATTAGGGATTGTTCACTGGCAGTTGTTTTTTTTTTCCCTTTCATCTTGACCTCTAGACTCATCTTCCCTTCCCTTCTCTTGTCTTCTCTCTCAGTAGACAATGGGTGAGCCATTCATGTTGTTCAACAAAGATGCCTTTGGTACTGGTGAGCTAGTAAACAAGATGTAGAGGTCTCTATCTTCCTGCAGTGCTGTGCTGGCAGAGATACCCCTCAAGTATATAAAATCAGTGAACACATTGTCCTCACCATGATGAGAGATAATGGTACATATTCAAGAAATTAGGAAGGGTTGCCAGCTGAAATTGAAGGGTGGAAATGTGTCTCCACGTGATGGTTAGGGTGAAGAAAGTTCTAAGTGGAAGAATGGAACTGAAAGCCCTAACGCCAAAGGAAGTTTATCAATGTGCTCAAGAGAGACAAAGGAGGCCAATGTGGATGGTGGAGGCGGGAGTGGGGGGAGGGGGGTGACATTGAAGACAAAAGGAGATATGAACAGAGAGGGAAGAGGCAGGCAGAGGATGTACCAGGTAGGGCTTCTGATGCCCTACTGGGTATGGGTTTTATTGTAGGTGTGTAACATGATATCAGGTTTATTGAAAGCATATCACTGGAGGCTCAGTAGAAAACTACTACTTTTGTCATATTTGCCCTAATTCTCTCCATTTTCCCGGGCTCCTGCTCTCTCCAGGGCTGCCCACCATAACTACAAACTCCTCTCCTCTCTTTCTCAAGAAGAAGAATGCAATTTTCTCTTTGTCACTTTACTCTCCTTCTAATGTGGTACATGTGTGTGTGTGAAAGAGAGAAAGAAAGAGAGAGGAATTACGCCACTCCTCTATGAAGCAGAGATGGAAACTATATGTGGGAATATTTAATTTCCTTTATATATGCTTCCTCTACCCACCCCATCTCTGATATTAAGACAGAGGCTGAGATGGGGAATAGTAAAAAAGATGAGGGTTGGCCAGGTGAATATTTTGGAAAATTCCAATCGAGTGGAAACTTATGGAGAGAAATCCCAAACTTTCAGTAGTATGTCTCTGCCCACCATGTTTATGTTTCTGCCATTCGTGTTTACAGTATGTGACACGTTTTGAAAACTGGATCTTTGTACCTTTCTGGTCATTAATAGTGTTGACATAAACCTTGTCATTCAACCTACAGTCTTTGGTGGTGGGCAGAAAGACAAGGAAGAAAAGGAGACCCCTGAGTCTTTTAAGAGGGCAAAGGGGAGTACAGGGTCTTTAATGATTATCTCTGGGCAGTGAATTGACACCTCACCCCAAAGGGAACTGTGTGTAGCAATTACTGAAGAGCAAATAGTGTTCTGCTTACACTCCCAAAAGCAAGGCAGTCATTTGAGCCCACTCCTCAGCATTTGTGGTGGGATACAGGAAGATTGTCTGGCTTTCTTATATGATTTGGTCAACAACATGATGGGTCCATGGCAGATGTTGTTCTTTGAACACAGGTGTGGCTTGGTCACCCAGATGAGAGCAGAATGTTTCATTTTAGTTGAATCAACTAAACTCAATAACATGTTTAGCAGATTTAGGCAAATGCTTACTTAGAGTCTAATTTAGAAAAACAGTCCCCTCTGTATAGTAATATTTTTTATCAAAGTAAGTCCTCTGATATAGACGGATTATCATTCTAGAGAGACTTAGTAGGTAAAATAGACTTAGTAGGGAATAATGCCTTTGTATTTGGTGTTTACACTGCAACGATCTGGCTAAGTTAAGGGTGGGTAGTAGGTAGGAGATTCGAGATTGTGTGCTATGTGTGTAACATGTCTGACTTTGCATTGCCAAATGCAACTAAAAGCCCCCTCACAAATACATTGCATGCATTTTTAGCAATTGGGATATTTGCTTACAGGTATTTTTTGTTAGAAAGAGTCTTGCAAGTTCTCAAATGCGAGTCGCCTACCCTACCATAACCCTCTGCCAATCACGTGGGTGAAGGCAGATTTTATTGCCAGTCATATTGTACTCTAGTTGAAGTGCTAAGAATGCTGTCTTTTCCCTCTAGATTAGCTTTAAAAGGTGATCTTGGAGTCCTGTCAAGCAGAGAGTGAGGATTTACAAAGTGACAAACACATGTTCACGACATTTACTATGAGATTTCCCGTAGCTGAATTCCCAGCTCCTGGTCAAGAAGAAATATGCAATGGAAGAGTTTGAAAGGGGGCCTTATAGCACAGACACATTTTAGAACACAGACAGTTCCATTTTTGGGGTTTTTTTTTAGGTTGGGGTTTGTAAACGATCAAACGATACCCTTGCCTGAAAAAAAATGGGAAGACAGGAGAAATCATCTTGACTTGAAACACTAGCTCATTTCTTCCTAGTGCCATGGTCCGTTCCCTTTGTGTATGTTAGTCCCACTTATGGTGCACAGAACTTCATGGCCTTTTGCAGCCAATTTAGCCCTTCCTTACTCACCATAATCTCATTCTTCATCCCAGCAACTTCAAGGGCTTTGTGGAAATACCATACAGCTGTGGAGGTGCTTTTGCAGTGTCTTCAAATAACCCCATCCATCTTCATGGCATTTCTTTCCTGATCAGCAAGGGGTTTACATTGTATTTTCTTTGATAGCATCTTCATTACCTTTTTCTCATACGTAGCTGTCTGTTTCCGTGTATATTGCATCATCCACTAGGCTTACAGTGGTTCCTCTGGTCACGCTCTGCCCCTTCATTCTGCTGGCTTCAGGTTGATCAACCATGATGATTCTGAGCAGAGGGAAATGCTTTTCATTATTTCTCCACCGTCCCTTCCAAGAATCTTTACTCCACCTTCCGTTTGATTCACATGAATGGCAGAGAGAGGAACTCCACAGCATAAAAGAGCCAAAACATAAACTTTATGAAAACCAAATCAAACACACCCCAAACTGGCCCCTACCAGTCCTGGTGCACAATAGATGATCCAGTGAATATTGCTTGAATGATGAAATGGTTGATTTAATTGCTGATTTTGCTACAAAAAGTAATGACATGGAAATAGAGCCATTCAGGTTTGGGGCCAGATGGGTTATTTGTGATTTTACTAGGAGGTGCAAAACCCTCACTATAAAGTCTTATAACAAAATAATGCTCAGTGTCGAGAACTGTTTCTGCCTCCTAAAGATGAATGGATATGAAGGCAGTTCTTATGTTTCTGAACAGAACCCAACAATGGAGCAGTGACTTGGGGCTCTCTGTATGGCAGTTGCTTCTAGTCTTTCCAGGGCTAATTTGTCTGTTGGACCCAGTTCAGGTGGCTTTGTGCTAGAACCTTCCCTGATGGAGGGCAGTCAGCCACCATCTGTCACTGGCACCATCTGTCACCAGAGAACATCTTACCGTTTTTCAGGGGACAGAGCCATGGAGAAGCTAAACTGTCACAGTGGGAGTTCAACTCCAAGGCAGTTTACCTGCCACCTCTTCTCCCTCTTAGTCTTAGGAAAGATCATTAGTTACCTTATTTGGGTCTCTTATAAGTGGAATTTATTTTGCCATCACCTGCTGAACTTGGTGCCTATTATCCTCTCTAGCAAGGTGGAATTTCAGGCATCACCAGTCCTGCAGCAGATAGCCAAGAGGGAGTTGGGCGGCTACAGGTCAACTGAGGATTGCTATTTTAGTTCCGGAATTTGGATTTGGGAGGCAGGGATTTTACTGGAGCTAAGGTATGAGACAGTCACCAATGCTCTCACCATCTGTTATGGCTGAACTTTACCCCCCTCCAAAATTTATATGTTAAAGTCCTAACTCCCATCATCTCAGAATGCAACTGTATTTAAAGATATGTAGGGTCTTTAAAGAGATAATTAAGGTAGAATGAGGTCATCAGGTGGGCCCTAATACAATATGTCCTTATGAGAAGAGGAGATTAGGACACAGATAGGCACAGAGGGAGGATCGTGTGAGGACATAGCGAGAAGGTGGCCATCTGCAAGCCAAGGAGTGAGTCCTCAGCAGAAACCAGCCCTGCTGGCATCCTGATCTCAGACATCCAGCCTCCACAATTGTGAGAAAATTAATTTCTGTTGTTTAGGCCACCCAGTCTGTGATACTTTGTTATAGCAGCCCTAGCAAAGTAATACAACACCCACCCTAAATGTGTTTCCATGGAAAATGTGAGGGGCTAACCCCACACAATGAAAACACAGCTGCTCTGCATATAAAGATGTGCAGAGAGAGAGAGAGAGACTTATTGCAAGGAATTGCTTACATGATTGTGGGTGCTGGCTAGGCAAGTCTGAAAGCCATAGGGTAGACCTCCAGGAAGAGTGGGCTCTGAAAGCTCCGGCAGGAACGGATGCTGCAGTCCACAGATGAACTTTCTTATTCTTCAAGGGAGCTTCAGTTCTGCTCTTAAGGCTTTTCAGAGATTAGATCAGGCCCACTAAAATTTCCCAGGACAATCTCCTTTATCTAAAGACAGTTGATGGTAGGTGTTAATCCCATCAACAAAATACCTTCAAGGCAACACTGAAATGAGTGTTTGACCAAATAACTAGGTGCCTAACCAGGGTGACACATAACATTGACCATCATGATGACCATTGCTCTTCTTTATTCGGATGCTGGGTAGGTGTCAGGCACACCACTAAGGTGCTTGCGTGTATTAGTTACAACATTTGAATTTCAATTATTATCTTCATATTACATAAAACGAGGTTCAGTGAGGTCAAATACCATGCCCAGGGTCTCACTGGATTAAAAACTAGGTCGGTGTGATCTCCAGAGCCAAGCTTGAACCCATGGTGCTGGTAGCTGTCAGAAGGACAGAAATTCTCGGCTTTAGGGCTTCATCATTAATAAATACAGGAAATAGTAAAGGCTCCAGTGAGCATCTTCCACTTAAAAAGCATCCCATGAATCTGAAATGAGAGAGAAAGAGACCATTGTTGGAATCTAGAGCCACACCTGGTAAGTGAAGGTACCTCCTTTCGTTTCCAGGGGGAAATGAACAAGAACCTACGTTACAGTAAATCCTGCGCTGGGGAAAATGGGGATACTTCCTCTTCGGCTTTCAGGACAGGTGGGCAGGAGTCTGAACAGGGAGGCCACAGAGGGGTTTCCAAAGCCCCTTGTCTCTCAGCTGCTATGAGCCTTCACATCTTCCTCCAGCCCGTCCTCCGCCCCTAGCCCGAGGTGGTTGCAGCATTTCCTAATATAAATGCAAGCAAAATAAAATTAGAAATGTGCCAGTGGGGGGAAGCCAGCTACCCACAGGTGCTGTAAATTGCCTTCCCCTCTCACCCCTCCTCCCTTCTGCTCACCCCCTCTCACCCCCATCAGGCCACCCCGAATAACCTGCCTTGCCTGGCTGAATCACTGTTTCTAGAAAAGCAGGGCCAGGGAGGTTCCAGACAAGTCAAGGGAATGACGATTAGCTGGTGATCAGCGGCAAAAAGAGAGTGTCCCAAAAGAAAGGTGATATGGTTACCTGGTGTGGGTGGCTGGTCCAGGAGCGCTGCTTGAAGCAACGGCACCTGTCATTTAGGGTCAAGGGAAAGGAACCAGGAGTGAGAGAAGCTGCTGAATTGTGTCCTCACATCAGCCATCTCTGTTTTTGGTCCCTTTGCTTCTGCTTCCCCTGACATCGGCACAATTCCTTACCATCAGGGAGAGTGATCTTTTGGTTGTAGCATTAATGGCCCTAGCACCTGATGACTGAGGAACACCTATTTGATGAGTAACCTCCAACCACACATGATTTTGAGTATTTGGGTGTGCCTGAATCTATGCAGAAGCTGCTTTAGGGTGTAGGGAATTCAAAACCTGGGTACACTCTAGTGTAGGTTTTCTCAGCATTGGCAAGATCCCTAAAAATGGATTATCAGGCCACATCCTAGTCCCACTGAACTAGAACCACTGGGGATAGGTCCTGGACACAGACCTTTTTCCACAGAGGAGGCTCACACCCCTGGGAGGCTGCAAACTCTGGCATGAGGCATTCTCACCAGTTGTGTAAAAAAAAAAAATAAAAGGAAAAAAATTGCATCAGTATTTGAGTTTAGTTATTGAAAGTGAAGGGATAGTATGCTAAGATGATGATGATGGCCTTAATATTAATGAAAGCAATAATGGCTGCACATGACCTATTATTGAGCTGTTGCTGCGCCACCCATATTTTGTGAACCATTCGTGGAACATGTCATTTGATTCTTCCCAAAATCCTGGAAGAGAAGTATGATTGTCCCACTCCTGATTTTATAGATGGGAGGAAATAAATGAGAGGCAAAGAGTTGAGTAGCTTGCCAAGATCATGCTGCTACTGGGGCCCGAGTGTGAATGGCTTGTGGGTCATTAGGAGCCCAGAGGCTGACCTCCTAATGATCTCAAAACACTGCCAGAATCTAGGGAAATACAGGACACTCAGCATAATATCTTAAGCAGAGGAAAGGAGGCACCTGTGCTTTCCCCCTTTGTCAATGGTTCTCCATTCAGATTGTACATTAGGGTCCCCTGGGATGCCTTAAGAACTAATGTTGTCTGTGTCCAACTCCAGATCAATTAAAGATAATTTTAGGGAAGAAGGGCCTGATTATCAGTGTTCTTTTTTAAGTTCCCCAGGTAATTTTAATGGGCAGCCAGAATTGAGAACCAATGCCTGGGATCGAAGATTCTTAAAATGTGGTCCATGGGTAAGATTCTTAAATTGTGGTCCATGGGTAAGACTTCAGGAGGGTCTGTCCAAAGTTTTCACGCATGAGCATTTATTGAGGGTGTGGGGCATGGCTCTTCCTAATTCTCAAAGGGATCCCCTAATGCCAACAAGTCAAAAAAGGTGGAAAATTGTTGCCTCGGAGGATTACGGTCATCACCATCACCTTTAATTGAAAGCCAACTGTGTGCCAGGCACTGGAATAGATTATCTCATTTAATCATCCTTTCAGCCCTAGTATTATCCTATTTTATACAGGAGGGAGCTGAGGTTCCAGAAAGCCAGGGAACATACCCAAGATGTCACCCTGAATAAAGGATAGAGCCATAAACCAACTCAACACTATTTAATGCCAAAGCCAATTCTTCCTAATAGACTTCTGTGATAGATGAGAGTTGAAAAAGTCCTGCTCAGAAATAGGGGAACAGACTTAAAGACAGCTAGAGGGCTTTGCCAGCCAGAGGGCATGCGGGAACTCCGAAGTGGTGCATGGTTGAAAAAGTAAAACATTCCAAGTTTGCACTGTCTAGCTCAGGATTAATCTCCACTGTCCTGAGGAGCAAGTGGGAAAGAATTTGACAGTCTCCCCTTGCCTAGAACCCGATCCTGTCTGGAAGCTTCTGAACTTGGCTATGAGGACTGTCTTTTTTCACTTCTTTCCTCCACCACCCTCCAATTTTCTTGGTCCCTGACCATGTATCTCAAACAAGTAAGGGTTCTATTTCTAATAAAGCAGATGTAGACCCTTCATGTAATCAAGAGTGTCTCTCTCATCCTATTCTCATCTTTCTTCCCCAAAGGACTTCTGAGGTTTAATTTCTTATGTGTGTGGGGTGAGGATGATCTTCACAATGACACATTGATCTTACCCAGCAAATATGTTTCCCAGTATAGATCCCAATGTTAGCGAATGGCGTGACCCAGTTGTTGAAGATCAGCACCCCTCCCTCTCCGGCACCCAACACTCCTCTTCCTCTCTACATCCAGTAAGCCACCACGTCCTGACATGCCTCTTAGGGCCGTCCATTCTTGCCATCTCCACTCCATCTCTGGTCCAGACCTCATCTCTCTCTCAGACAGGAAACCACTGTGGCTTCTACTTGGTCAGCCCTTAGCTCACACCTCCTCTCCAGCCAGTGCAGCCGGAGTCATACTTTCTAATACAAATCTGATCATGTCTCTGCATTACTTCAAACTCTTCCCCGAGTGCTGACAATACACACATGCACACACACAACATACACATATACACAAACACTCACATGCTAAAAATACACATAAACATACACACAAACACCCATATATACACACACTCACAAACACACATACACAAGTACACACAAACACACACATACAGAAAGACACACACTTGTTTGACCCCTGAAAAGAAAGTCCAGAATCCCTCACAGGACCTACGATGGACTGCACAATCCTCCCTGAGGCTCCGCAGCCTCATTTCTCTCCATTGTTTCCTGTCCTTGGTGGTTCCCACCTCTGCAAAATTAAGTAGATAAATGCTCTTCATGTTTAATGCCTCTGTACCTACATGAGATTATAAGTGGGGTGGTCTGGATAGCCTGTCTTAGAGCAAAAAAGGATTTTTGTTCTTTAAACAACCTTATTGAGATATAATTCACATACCGTAAAATTCACCCATTTTGAGTGTACAGTCCAGTGTTCTTTAGCATATTTGCTGAGGTTTGCAGCCATTGCCACAATCTAATTTGAGATCATTTCCGTTTCACAGTGTTTACATATATCAAATCATCATGTTGTACACCTTAAATATATACAGTTTTTATTTGTCAGTTATACCTCAGAGTTGGGGATGGAGGGAAGAACATTTTCATCACCACCCCAAAAGATCCCTGAACAGATTGGCATTCACTGACCCCATCCCTCAGCTCTAGGCAACTACTCATCTGCTTTCTGTCTCTGTAGGTTTGCTTGTTCTGAACTTTTCATATCAATGGAATCAGACCGTAGGAGGCCTTTAGTGTCTGGGTTCTTTCCCTGAGCATCATCTTTACCAGGCTCATCCATGTTGTAGCAGGTGTTGCCAGAGAGCATCCTGTTGTATGGATAGACATTATTTTATTTATCTCTTCACCAGTTGGTGGACGTGTGGGTTGTTTCCACTTTTTGGTGTTGTGAATCATGCCACTCTCTGCATATCAATAAGTCCAGATTCCTCCATTTTCTATCAGCAACAATAACACCAGCCATTTGACTTTTCTAAGCCTCAGTTTTCTCTTCCGTACAATAGAATAACAATGACATTGTCCTCATGGGTCATTGTGATAATTAAATGTAATGACGTGAGTAAAGAGATTAGCCCAGCATCTAATACGTAACGAGCACTCCATAAACCTGTGCTGTTCTTCTATGAGCCCCCTTTTGGTTGGGACATAATGCTTAGGATAGCCATTACTGACAGTTGTTATTTTTTCACAAATATTTAATTTTCACTACATCCTTGTAGTGAAAATTTGCTCCTTCTTTTAAAGAAAGCTGTGAGTCAGTCATTATTCTCTTATTTTCCATATGAAGAAACTAAGTCTCAGGGGAATCGGAAATGTGCCCCAGTACACATAGGTAAGAAAAAGTATCGCAGGATTTGTGAATGAAACCGAACACTGAATATTCGGAACCTGCGTTTATGGTGTATTCGAATCTGTTATCCACTTGCCTCTTGACTTTCAACCCTACATCTGCTACCCTCGATTTTATCCCTCACAAAAGGAATAAAATGGATCATGAGATAGCCACTTCAAGGAGTATAATCAAGGGCTTAGCTTAAAACAGAAAACGGACACCTGCTTCTTAACCATGGGAGGGAGTGTTTGGTGGATGATAGATGTTCACTTTCTTCTGAGAAAAAGCTTTAGTCACAGCAGGAAAGACTGCAGTGAGACATCAGGAAGAACTTCCTAACGGTCAAGGCTTTGCAATCTTGGAGAGCTCATCTCGGAAGAGACTGTGGCACTATCTCCACTGACTGTGTGTGTGCATGTGTGTTTGTCTATATGTGTGTTTGTGTGTATATATATATGTGTATTTGTCTGTGTATTTGTATATATGTGTGTTTGCATGTATATATGTGTATGTATGTATGTGTGTGTGCCTGTGTGTTTGTTTTTGTATGTGTGTGTGTCTTTGTGTGTATAAGGATGTTTGTATGTGTGTGAGGGGTACACATGTGCCTGACTGGATCTCCCCCCTTCAGACACCATGCTAAATCATTCCATCTTGCTGACTCTTTCTAACCCTATGATCCTTTGGGGAAGCAAGCTTAAACCTTACATTTTCTTTCTTTTCCTGATTCTGGCTAAATCCTCTGCAAGTCACTGTTCCCTACCCCCCACAGACGTGTTTGGGAGAAGCAACTAAGAAATACACTCTAACTAGGACTTCCTCCGTCTATGTGTTCTTTCTCTCATTCTTCAATTTGCTTCTCATATGAGCCCCCCAGATAGAGATGGAGAGATAGCGGAAGATACAGTGAAAGAGCATGAGAAAGCCAGGGGGAGAGCAAGTGAGCGAGAGATGGAAATCTGTATCTGGTCCTCGTCAGCAATTCCATCAAGGAGGATGCGTGTTTGAGCCAGAAAACAGTAGAACAGTAACTAGGTGTCACTCTTTTACCAACCTTCGCTGTAACTGTGCAGAGAAGTAGGCAAAAAAAAAAGAGAGAGAGAGAGAGAGGGAGAGAGGGAGAGAATGATTTTGTTTAACCAGAAGATGTGATTTGGCTTAAGGTTCTTAGGGTTATGGAGTGAGTGTGTGTGTGTGTGTATTTCTTTTGCCTCTACCTAACTGCGAGACTTCCGCAAGTCATCTCTCTCGGAGTGATTAAAAAAAGAGGAGTTTTCAGCAGGAATTGCCTTTTATTTTCTCGCTTCCCCTGCAATGAGGTAATCAGGAACCTCTCTGCGAGCATCAGAAGCCGCTACTCCATTTGGGGGGCTTGAACCGCCCCACCTCCCCCGCCTTCATCAGCTGCATGCAGTTAGTATGGTCAGCACAATCTGATCTCTGGGGTCTGGGCCGGCAGAGGGGCTGTCCCTGGCAGAGCGATATCCCCAGTTTAACAAAAGTGCCTGTCTCCTGCTGATGGTCACAAAAGGAGAGGTGAGAAGGGCCCTGGGGCCTGACAAAGCAAGCCTTTGCAACAGAACGTAGCCTTGACCATCAGTAGCCTTCATTACTCTCCTCATCACAGGCAGTCAGGCTGGCTTTTTGTCAGCCCTGTTCAGAGAAGTCTTTTTAATTCACCCCCGTGAAAATGGAAGTTTCATACGCATTGACATAATTAATGAAGAGGCAGGCAGCATGCTCCACCAATTAACACCACAGGGAAAAGGAAAATGGGCTTTCTTTTGGCGTCTTGTGCCAAAGTTAAGGACTGTAACACACAGCAAATAAATAGAGATGCTTTTAATGAGCCACAAGATCGAGCCGAGTAACTCAGAAAGGATGGTAGGTAAACACTGCCAACTCTGCACCGTTAAGAGTAATTGATGAGCACAGTTAAAAGTTTGAGGGGTGGGGGGGAAGGGACCGTCGGATGCTGCAACCAGGCTCATTTATAAATGCATTTTCCCCTGAAAGTAACTGTTAGGTATATTAAAGAATGTAATGTGCATTTAGAAACAAATATGATAGACTAGGCATTTCGTGGAGCCCAGAAAATTCTGAGACTTGGCTGTTCCAGAACGAATACCGTGGTGGATTTTTCACACTTGATGGGATTGTCTTTGTCAGACTCAAAGCAGGACGGGCCCCTAGCTGTAGATCCCTGCCCTGACTACATCCTGGAAATGGGAGCAAGAGGATTGATAAAAGTGGTGTTGGAACCATTCCATTCCTTTCAGAAAGCCAGATGGATAATTTAATTATTTTTCTCTGTGTTCGTAAGATTAAAACATGACCTTCCACCGAAGGGTTTTTTTTTTATTGTTTCTGAAAGAGCGAGTACATTTGTACTAAGAGGCTGTCTGACCAGAGTGAAACCCATGTGATCAAAACATAGAAACCCAGTAAGTTTCAGTAGCTATTTTAAAAGGTCTAAGTTCAGTTGGTTTTTGTTAATGTGGTGTAACTGGTCCAATTAAGCTTCATTTTGAAACTCAAGTGCCTATAGTAGAGTCACCTCTTTCCCACGTTTAACCTAAGATAACTCAATTGTGTGCCAGGCCAATAAAACCCAATAATTTTACACATGCTACAACTCCTCCTACTTCTCAATAACTATAACAACACAAAGGCAGGGAATTTCTTGGTGTTATTCGAGAGCTATTTTTGAATGAATGAGAGAGAAGATTCAATATGGTGCCCCTCAGTGGACCTCAGTTCCAGCCCATCTCTCTGACTGTTGCATTGCATCATGCCAACTGTGATTCCATTTTCAAATTGTGTATCATTCATGCAACGTAGCCCTAAGCACAGGTCAACAGCTTAATCAGTTCTTGCTCAAGAAAAGACCAAGGCATTAGAATAATAGTGAAGAAACCGTCAGTCCCAAATTTTTGAAGGGTGGTGTGTTGTCACCAGCATGGTACCTTCCTAAGCAATTTTCTAAGATTTGACCATGTGTGATTTCTGTTTTGTGTGCCTACTTTGGACATGACCCTAATGTTAGATGTGTCTCTTGGAAGCTGTACCACTACCAGTTACACAGGTGCCATTGCTTCATTTTCCTACTAGTTGAGGGTGATTACCTATACTCTTCAATTATCTGCTTTGCAAATGATTTGTGGCAGTATTTTTCAGATTGTAGTCCTGGGGCCTGCCTCAGAATCATCTTGAATGCTGGTTTTGAGTGGAGTTTCCGGGACCACTTCTGATCTAGTATATCAGGAGGAGCCCTAGAATCAACTTTTTTTTTTTTTTGCGGTACGCGGGACTCTCACTGTTGTGGCCTCTCCCGTTGCGGAGCACAGGCTCCGGACGCGCAGGCTCAGCGGCCATGGCTCACAGGCCCAGCCGCTCCGCGGCATGTGGGATCTTCCCGGACCGGGGCACGAACCCGTGTCCCCTGCATTGGCAGGTGGACTCTCAACCACTGCGCCACCAGAGAAGCCCAGAATCAACATTTTTAATGGGCACTCTGGTGTCCCCATGATCCCTTGATCTCTAAGAACATTCACATCCCATTCTACTCTCTGTCACTCATGACCTGGTACACTTCTGGGACTGTTCTATTGGATGTATGCTTAGGAAATCTAAATGAATTAACATTTCAAGGACTGATGAGAAAGGGAAACCTGTCCAGGTAAGTACATAATCCATTATTTTCCAACTCCACCAATGGAGAGCTTGGTTTATCAGGTGTGTCTTCACTCTGTTCCTGAAGATGTTGCCAGAATGGTTGTGACTGACTGAGTTTTGATGTGATTGCTGCCTTTTATATTGTGGCTCATATTTTGATGTCTCCATGACAGCTCCCTGTGCCTTTTAGAGAGTGTGATTCAGAATAGTCGCTTTGCACATTATAGGGGTTCAAGAAACAGTTTGGAGATTGTCAGACTAAGGACCATACAGCCACCTGGCAAGTCTCAGAGTGCAAGGTGGCCAAATTATAAAAGGGGAATTCTAACTTCTAACTCTTTTCTTTCTAAATTATCCTCCATCCTACATACATACTTGAAAATTTCAGTGGTTACTCTCTGTCTGTTGACATTTGTTATTCCACTGGAATGGTCACATCCTTTAGAAGTGAGATCTGAGAAAACAAAGATGCTGAGAATTGAAAAATTGATTGATCTTCTCAGAGAAGATCCTGATTTAATTTAAGAACCCACAAATACTGACGTCTCAGCATGCCCGACTACAAAATGGGTAGAAAACAATAAAATGCAGAAAAGATTTCTAGTCCTGTTTCTCTTCTCTGATGGAAAAGTAGAGAGGCAGCATTTTATTTTTTGTCATTATTAGCCAACCCATCAGTCATTCAACATTTCCTCATGAAGACACAAAGCCACGGTTTGAATACTATGTGTCACTTCTTCCAGCTGATATTATGAAAGGTGGCAGTGAATATTCCAGCTAAAAAAATATTCCTCATTTCAAAAGCCCAGCTGGAGGTAAGAGGGTGCCACAGAAATGACCACAGCAGAGAGCTGGATCTCACACTACTGTAAATTCCCCTTTCTTCTTGATTATTTTACTGGAGGGCGATGAGTCCCAGCAATTAAAGTGATAATGCAGCATTTGACAGGCAAACAGGTCTAATGTACCAAGTCTCATGTTGGTTGTGTAGGTAGTTTCTGTGTCAGTCCCAATTATTAATACATTCCTCAGCACTGAGAATTTTCCCCTTCATTCTTACTGAACTGTTAGGGCATGCAGCAGCCCAGAGCTCTGTCAGAATTAGTTGTCCCCCTTGAAAAGTTGGCAGTGCAGGGAAATGACAACCTAATGCACACTAAAGCTCTCTCCATAATGGGACCCAGGGGAGGCAAGGAGCCAGCACCCATAGTGTTTACTCATCTGGGTGCTGGCGTTCTACCCTCTATTGCTTGAGTACAAAGCTCCGCTTGGGAACTGTGCTTTTTATAAGTTTTGAGCACTTGTAAGCCTTTCTTCCTCATAGGGTTGTTGTGCAGATTAAATGAGATAATGTGTCAGGTTTAGCCTGATGTCTGACACACAGTATGTGCTCTGTAGCAATTGTTATTAAACTGGGAAGCAGAAAGCGCGGCTAGGAGCTCTCCAAGGTACTCGCCAGGAAGAGTTGCAGTGTTCCATATATAGGCATTATTCAGTGGTTTACTAAAAAGGGTTATTTGTCCAGGATCGTCACTCATTAAGTTTTGTCCAACCAGTCTTCTCATTTGTGGTGACTTTATTTTTGTTAGGGTCCCACTTACCCAGCGTAGACTTCTTTGGTGTATGCCAGTGCCACTGTGCCTTATTCTCCATCCATTCAGCTTCCTGGAAGACTACTGTGGTCTAAAGCCTGATTGAAGGACAGATTTCTGCTTCGATATCAGCAGCAGCCTGAGAGGTTAGCTACCAAACTCCATGAAGGCAGATCACTTGCTTCTCCAAGGGTTAGAGGTTGGAGCAAAGGGCAGACCAGCTGGGACCAAGAAGATTATCCTTCATGGCCAGGTCAGCCTAAGAACTCAAGTTTGAGATCAGAGTAATGAGAAGGTAAGACCTCTAGGGGAGTCTTCACAGGTCCAGGTGAAACCATGTGTGCCTCCTATTCTCAGAGCAGGTGAAAGGATTTTTTCTCTGAGCCTAGAATTGGACAGTCAGTAGTAGAAAAGGCCTCAGGGCTGATGGGTGTTCATGGTGGGGTACCCTGACAGATGTGAAATGAGAAACCAAACCAAAGTGTCTTTTTTATTCAACCATGATAAATTAGTATTGGTAATGTTACTAATATAGTATGATAGACTATGTGTTAGTGTTTTACCTGTAGGAGGTACTTAAGAGAACTCCTATTTTACAGGTGAGTTCACTCAGCCAAGAATTTTGCAGGATGTCAAGCTCCCAACAGGTCAGCTTAACTCCCAAGCCATGTTCTTACAGGTTATGCTATTGATTTTACTGTCTCATGCCTGGGGGATACAGAAGTGTTGAATCAATTCCCCACTATGTGCAAAGAGTGTTGGATGTTATGGGACATATAAAAGTGTAGAATATATAGTTTCTGCCCTCAGTAGAGCCTTCAGTGTGGAAGGAAAAAGCAGGGTATACAGAGGCAGAGAACTTATCCCTGGTCATTTTTTTTGTTCTCATTTTGTCTGATAGAAATGGGGAAACTTCCTAAACCAAAAGGGCATTTTTCCCCTAGAAACAGCAATTTCTTTATTAAAATCCATGAATCTCTCATGGCTGGTTGGTCAGCACATCTTACAATTTAAAAGTACCAAATTGAAAGTAGACATATATCGGGATAGGAACAGTTAATTACTTTTCAGAGTACTTATGAACTTCTGAAATAATATGAATAATAAGTACATGATTAAAGTATATTATTAATATGTATTTTTAATTTATGACCATTGGGATGAACAGTTGATTCCATTTTTATATTTAATTAATTTATTTATTTTGGGCTGCATTGGGTCTTTGTTGCTGCGCACGGGCTTTCTCTAGTTGTGGTGAGCCAGGGCTACTCTTTGTTGTGGTGTGCAGGCTTCTCATTACAGTGGCTTCTCTTGTTGCGGAGCACGGGCTCGAGGCATGTAAGCTTCAGTAGTTGTGGCCCACGGGCTCAGTAGTTGTGGCTCGGGGGCTCTAGAGCATAGGCTCAGTAGTTGTGGCACATGGGCTTCAGTAGTTGTGGCACATGGGCTCAGTAGTTGTGGCGCTTGGGCTCAGTAGTTGTGGCGCTTGGGCTCAGTAGTTGTGGCTCACGGGCTCCAGAGTGCAGGCTCAGTAGCGGTGGTGCACGGGCTTAGTTGCTCTGTGGCATGTGGGATCTTCCCAGACCAGGTCTTGAACCTGTGTCCCCTGCATTGGCAGGCGGATTCTTAACCACTGTGCCACCAGGGAAGTCCAGACAGTTGATTTCGTTCTTTCTTTTTTTTTTAAATCTTTACGCATTTTCTTTTTTTTTTTCCTTTTAACATCTTTATTGGAGTATAATTACTTTACAATGGTGTGTTAGTTTCTGCTTTATAACAAAGTGAATCTGCTACACATATACATATATCCCGATATCTCTTCCCTCTTGCATCTCCCTCCCTCCCACCCTCCATATCCCACCCCTCTAGGTGGTCACAAACCACTGAAGCTGATCTCCCTGTGCTATGCAGCTGCTTCCCACTAGCTATCAGTTTTACATTTGGTAGTGTATATATGTCCATGCCACTCTCTCACTTTGTCCCAGCTTACCCTTCCCCCTCCCCGTGTCCTCAAGTCCATTCTCTACTAGGTCTGCATCTTTATTCCCGTCCTGCCCCTAGGTTCTTCATAACCATGTTTTTTCTTTTTTTAGATTCCATATATATGTGTTAACATACGGTATTTGTTTTTCTCTTTCTGATTTACTTCACTCTGTATGACAGACTCTAGGTTCATCCACCTCACTACAATAACTCAATTTCGTTTCTTTTTATGGCTGAGTAATATTCCATTGTATATATGTGCCACATCTTCCTTGTCCCTTCATCTGTCGATGGACATTTAGATTGCTTCCATGTCCTGCCTATTGTAAATAGAGGTGCAATGAGCTTTGTGGTACATGAATCTTTTTGAATTATGGTTTTCTCACAGTATATGCCCAGTAGTGGGATTCCTGGGTCATATGGTATTTCTATTTTTAGTGTTTTAAGGAACCTCCATACTGATCTCCATAGTGGCTGTATCAATTTACATTCCCACCAACAGTGCAAAAGGGTTCCCTTTTCTCCACACCCTCTCCAGCATTTATTGTTTCTAGATTTCTTGATGATGGCCATTCTGACGGGTATGAGGTGATACTTCATTGTAGTTTTGATTTGCATTTCTCTAATGATTAATGATGTTGAGGATCCTTTCATGTGTTTGTTGGCAATCCGTATATCTTCTTTGGAGAATTGTCTGTTTAGGTCTTCTGCCCATTTTTGGATTTCCTTGTTTGTTTTTTTTTTGATACTGAGCTGCATGAGCTGCTTGTAAATTCTGGAGATTAATCCTCTGTCAGATGCTTCATTTGCAAATATTTTCTCCCATTCTGAGGGCTGTCTTATCATCTTGTTTATGGTTTTCTTTGCTGTGCAAAAGCTTTTCAGTTTCATTAGGTCCCATTTGTTTATTTTTGTTTTTATTTCCATTTCTCTAGGAGGTGGGTCAAAAAGGAACTTGCTGTGATTCATATCATAGAGTGTTCTGCCTATGTTTTCCTCTAAGAGTTTTATAGCGTCTGTCCTTACATTTAGGTCTTTAATCCATTTTGAGTTTGTTTTTGTGTATGGAGTTAGGGAGTGTTCTAATTTCATTCTTTTACATGTAGCTTTCCAGTTTTCCCAGCACCACTTATTGAAGAGGCTGTGTTTTCTCCATTGTATATTCTTGCCTCCTTTATCAAAGATAAGGTGACCATATGCGCATGGGTTTATCTCTGGGCTTTCTATCCTGTTCCACTGATCTATATTTCTGTTTTTGGGCCAGGACCATACGTTCTTGAGTACTGTAGCTTTGTAGTATAGTCTGAAGTCAGGGAGCCTGATTCATCCAGCTCTGTTTTTCTTTCTCAAGATTGCTTTGGCTATTCGGGGTCTTTTGTGTTTCCATACAAACTGTGAACGTTTTTGTTCTAGTTCTGTGAAAAATGCCAGTGGTAGTTTGATAGGGATTGCATTGAATCTGTAGATTGCTTTGGGTAGTATAGTCATTTGCACAATGTTGATTCTTCCAATCCAAGAACATGGTATATCTCTCCATCTGTTTGTATCATCTTTAAATTCTTTCATCAGTGTCTTATTGTTTTCTGCATACAGGTCTTTTGTCTCCTTCGGTAGGTTTAGTCCTAGGTATTTTATTCTTTTTGCTGCAGTGGTAAATGGGAGTGTTTCCTTTATTTCTCTTTCAGATTTTTCATCATTAGTGTATAGGAATGCAAGTGATTTCTCTGCATTAATTTTGTATCCTGCTACTTTACCAAATTCATTGATTAGCTCTAATAGTTTTCTGGTTGCATGTTTAGGATTCTCTATGTATCGTATCATGTCGTCTGCAAACAGTGACAGCTTTACTTCTTCTTTTCTGATTTGGATTCCTTTTATTTCTTTTTCTTCTCTGATTGCTGTAGCTAAAACTTCGAAAACAATGTTGAATAATAGTGGTGAGAGTGGGTAACCTTGTCTTGTTCCTGACCTTAGTGGAAATGTTTTCAGTTTTTTACCATTGAGGATGATGTTGGCTGTGGGTTTGTCATATATGGCCTTTATTATGTTGAGGTAGGTTCCCTCTATGCCTATTATCTGTAGAGTTTTAATCATAAATTGGTGTTGAATTTTGCTGAAAGCTTTTTCTGCATCTATTGAGATGATCATATGGTTTTTATTCTTCAGTTTGTTAATATGGTGTATCATGTTGGTTGATTTGCCTATATTGAAGAATCCTTGCATTCCTGGGATAAACCCCACTTGATCATGATGTATGATCCTTTTAATGTGCAGTTGGATTCTGTTTGCTAGTATTTTGTTGAGGATTTTTGCATCTATTTTAATCAGTGATATTGGCCTGTAGTTTTCTTTCTTTGTGACATCTTTGTCTGGTTTGGCATCAGGTTGATGGTGGCCTCGTAGAATGAGTTTGGGAGTGTTCCTCCCTCTGCTATATTTTGGAAGAGTTTGAGAGGATAGGTGTTAGCTCTTCTCTAAATGTTTGATAGAATTTACCTGTGAAGCCATCTGGTCCTGTGCTTTTGTTTGTTGGAAGATTTTTCATCACAGTCTCAATTTCAGTGCTTGTGATTGGTCTGTTTATATTTTCTATTTCTTCCTGGTTCAATCTCAGAAGGTTGTGCTTTTCTAAGAATTTGTCCATTTCTTCCAGGTTGTCCATTTTATAGGCATATAGTTTCTTGTAGTAAGCTCTCATGATCCTTTGTGTTTCTGCAGTGTCAGTTGTTACTTCTCCTTTTCATTTCTAATTCTATTGATTTGAGTCTTCTCCCTTTATTTCTTGATGAGTCTGGCTAATGGTTTATCAATTTTGTTTATCTTCTCAAAGAACCAGCTTTTACTTTTATTTATCTTTGCTATTGTTTCCTTCATTTCTTTTTCATTTATTTCTGATCTGATCTTTATGATTTCTTTCCTTCTGCTAACTTTGGGGCTTTTTTTTTTTTTGGCGGTACGTGGGCCTCTCACTGTTGTGGCCTCTCCCGTTGTGGAGCACAGGCTCTGGACGCGCAGGCTCAGCGGCCATGGCTCACGGGCCCAGCCGCTCCGCAGCATGTGGGATCTTCCCGGACCGGGGCATGAACCCGTGTCCCCTGCATCGACAGGTGGACTCTCAACCACTGCGCCACCAGGGAAGCCCTACTTTGGGGCTTTTTTGTTCTTCTTTCTCTAATTGCTTTAGGTGTAAGGTTAGGTTCTTTATTTGAAATGTTTCTTGTTTCTTAAGGTAGGATTGTATTGCTCTAAACTTCCCTGTTAGAACTGCTTTTGCTGCATCCAATACATTTTGGGTCATCGTGTTTTCATTGTCATTTGTTTCTAGGTATTTTTAAATTTCCTCTTTGAATTCTTCAGTGATCTCTTGGTTATTAATTTAGTGTATTGTTTAGCCTCCATGTGTTTGTATTTTTTACAAATTTTTTCCTGTAATTGATATCTAATCTCATAGTATTGTGGTCAGAAAAGATACTCGATACGATTTCAATTTTCTTAAATTTACCAATGCTTTATTTGTGACTCAAGATATGATCTATCTTGGAGCATGTTCCATGAGCACTTGAGAAGAAAATGTATTCTGTTGTTTTTGGATGGAATGTCCTATAAATATCAGTTAAGTCCATCTTGTTTAATGTATCATTTAGAGCTTGTGTTTCTTTATTTATTTTCATTTTGGATGATCTGTCCATTGGCGAAAGTGGGGTGTTAAAGTCCCCTACTATGACTGTGTTACTGTCAATTTCCCCTTTTATGGCTGTTAGCATTTGCCTTATGTATTGAGGTGCTCCTATGTTGGGTGCATAAATATTTACAATTGTTATATCTTCTTCTTGGATTGATCCCTTGATCATTATGTAGTGTCTGTCTTTGTCTCTTGTCATAGTCTTTATTTTAATGTCTATTTTGTCTGATATGAGAATTGTTGCTCCAGCTTTCTTTTGATTTCCAGTTGCATGGAATATCTTTTTCCATCCCCTCACTTTCAGTCTGTATGTGTCCCTAGGTCTGAAGTGGGTCTCTTGTAGACAACATATATACAGGTCTTGTTTTTGTATCCATTCAGCCAGTCTATGTCTTTTGGTTGGAGCATTTAATCCATTTACACTTAAGGTAGTTATCGATATGTATGTTCCTATTACCGTTTTCTTAATTGTTTTGGGTTTGTTATTGCACGTCTTTTCCTTCTCTTGTGTTTCCTGCCTAGAGAAGTTCCTTTAGCATTTGTTGTAAAGGTGCTTTGGTGATGCTGAATTCTCTTAGCTTTTGCTTGTCTGCAAAAGTTTTAATTTCTCCATCAAATCTGAATGAGATCCTTGCTAGGTAGAGTAATCTTGGTTGTAGGTTTTCCCTTTCATCACTTTAAATATGTCCTTCCACTCCCTTCTGGCTTGCAGAGTTTCTGCTGAAAGATCAGCTTTTAACCTTATGGGGATTCCCTTGTATGTTATTTGTTGTTTTTCCCTTGCTGCTTTTAATATTTTTTCTTTGTATTTAATTTTTTATAGTTTGATTAATATGTGTCTTGCCATGTTTGTCCTTGGATTTATCCTGTATGGGAATCTTTGCACTTCCTGGACTTGATTAACTATTTCATTTCCCATATTAGAGAAGTTTTCAACAATAATCTCTTCAAATTTTTTCTCAGTCCCTTTCTTTTTCTCTTCTTCTTCCCAACAGTTGATTTCTTAAGTTGATATTTCTAGGTTTTGCAGCAACTAGATTTTCAAATAATATTTTCTACCCTGACTCCTCCCTTGTCTAAAAAGTTTCAGTTGAAGAACTGGCTTAATGCAATCACCGAACGGGAAGAGGTCCACAATACCAATATTTCAGTTATAAAATGGCTTATTTTAGTCTTGTTTCAAGCAAAAATTATGGAGTATGTTTGGCTAAGTGTTATTAATAAAGTTTAACATTTTTTTTTTTTTTTTGAAGTTTAACATATTTTATGTCAGTTTACTTACTCTATCACGTCATTGGCAGTCCCAGTGATATTTGAAATCTGCCCTTGTGAATTAGTGGAAGTGGTCATCACCATTGGTCTATGCTGTTCCTCCCCAGGAACCTCTAGTCAAGGGGTTCTTAATCTTGCCTGCAAGTTATGAAGCTGTAAAACTACTGCTGTCTGGGCCCCACCTACAGAGCTTCTAAGAGAACTTTGAGCATCATATATTTAGATTTTTCAGTCTAGTGTGTGTTGGGATAGGGGAAGGTCATGTCTCCAAACGAAATTATGGTTTGGTTAAAAGTAAATAGAAGAATCAAAACCCAGTCAATTGGTATTCTCATTTTGGGCTATCCTGGCTCTGGGTGCCCTAGGTCCTTTTTATTCAGAGTATAGTCTGAAGACCAGCACCATCAGCATCACTTAGGGACTGGTTAGCAATGCAGAATTTCAGGCTCCCTCACACACATGAAGTTCAGAATCTGAACTTGAACATGATCCCCAGGTGATTCGGTGCGCTTTGAGGTAGAGGAGCACTGCACTCGGGCTCAGTGAAGAGGAGGAGGATAATGATGACAGAATCCTTTTTTTTTTTTTTTTTTTTGTGGTACGTGGGCCTCTCACTGTTGTGGCCTCTCCCATTGCGGAGCACAGGCTCCGGACGCGCAGGCTCAGCGGCCATGGCTCACGGGCCCAGCCGCTCCGCGGCATGTGGGATCTTCCTGGACCGGGGCATGAACCCGTGTCGCCTGCATCGGCTGACGGACTCTCAACCACTGCGCCACCAGGGAAGCCCCAGAATCCTTTTTTTTTTTTCACTTTATATGCATTATTTTATTTTATTTATTGATGTATAGTTGTTTTACAATGTTGTGCCAATCTCTGCTGTACAGCAAGGTGACTCAGTTATACACATACAGACATTCATTTTTTATTTATATATTCTTTTTCATTATGGTTTATCCCAGGATATTAAATATAGTTCCCTGTGCTATATAGCAGGACCTTGTTTATCCATCCTATATGTAATACTTTATATCTGCTAATCCCACACTCCCAGTCCTTCCCTCCAACAGAATCCTTTTTATTGAGCGTCTGCTATATGTCAGGCACTAGGCTAAGACATTTTTGTGACATGCTTCTCTTTAAATTGTTATAGGAATTCAATGAGGTGATGCATGAAAAGCAGTAAGCCAAGTGTATGATATCCAAAGTTCCAAAAATGGGTTATCATTACCTTGTTTAGTCCTTTCAGTGACTTTATACAGAAGGTAATATAGTCCTTCTAATACATGTAAGACAGTTACATAAGTAACTTGCTCAAAGTCCCCAGATAGTAGATGGAAGTGCTAGATGGCCAACTGGGGTCCTTCCCCAAAGCCACTCATTTTGCCTATTTGCCATACTGTAAATGGATAGAAAGTATGAATATAGATGTAAGTTTGTACATTGTCTCCCCTCCACGGGCCACATGAGATGATGTGATTGAGCCTTGCATTAAACAATAACCAAATGGGGGAGAGTAGTGTTTTTCCTCCAAACTCTGGTTTATGGATGACAGAAATCCAAAAAGAACTGCCTTTAATCGAAAGTGGAAGATACTGTACTTTTAAAAACTCTGAATTTAATGTCCTAGTGGGTTTCAGTCATGGCTGGATCAAGGTGACCAAATGTGCATTGCTGTATCTCTAGGCTCTGAATTTCGTGGTGTTGACTTTATTCCATGACACATTCTCCCTAAATGGTAGAAAGATGTTCACTCAAAATTCTGGACTGAGACCCTGTCAGTTTAACAAGATCACCATAAAAAGAGTACCTCTTTCCCAATAGTGCAAGGCAGCATCCCAGGGATAACTCTCATGTATCCCATACTCATCCTTGAACCAATTACTTTGATAAGGAGCATAAGATATCTGGATTAGACAGGTTTAGAACCAAGGATGTATAAGAACCCATATGAACATATAAGTTGTGTGCTATATAAGACTAGGGTTGTAATAGGAACTTTTCTTCAAATAAATGCAAGATGTTATTCTTATCAGAAGTAGGTTGGAATTATTGGTATATGTGGGGGGCAAATGTCCACTAAAGGGCCTCAGTTAAAGGAATAAGGTAGAAAGAAGTGCAGGGGACAGAGGGACCTGCATTGCTCTCCACCTGCCTGCATGTACAGTCTGAGGACAAATTTCTGGATTTTTCCCCTGCCTGCCATAACAACTTATTTCAGCTATGCCTCCTTAGGGAGAAAGGAGCCAGCATCTGGTGGCTCTGTCTGATATTGAAACAGTGCTAAGTGCTTACATAGTTAAACCATTTTTTATTCACGATGACTCCGTAAAGTAGATCTTCCAGACTCAAACTCCCAAACCAGAAAAGGTAACACAGAGAAATTCAGCGATGGGTCTAAGGTCACAGCTAATCGGGAGGACTACCTGGTTAGAATATTCAGAACCCCTGTTCTTGTACATTCCTCTCTGCAAATAAATAAGTGAGCAAATTATGTCATTAAAATAAAATCCAAGTAGGAGATTACAAACTTGAGGCTCACAGACAGGCAAATGGACTTCATGGCTTGTAGATAGAGTCTTTAATTTTTTTTTTTTTTTGCTCACATGGTGTGTGCATGGTTGTAGTTAACAAATAACATTTTACATAAAAATATGAATTTCTGGCTTCTCCCCATCCCACCAAGATAACAAATGACTGGAGTTGAGATACGGTTGTCCCCCTCATGCTTTCTGGGTTTCCCCCAAAGTTTCCACCTGACCAGCTTCAGTTATTTATGGGAATTATTCAGCACTGCAAGTATTTGAGTTTGCAAATCCTAGTGTAATAGCATCATGTCGCTTCAGTCATATACATTGCAGCCTATGCAATGTGTCAGTGCATTCCCCTGAACTGTTCCTAAACACACCATGTGCTCCAAATCCATGCATCTGTATCTATTCTCACTGTGTGTATCTCACACACACACACACACACACACAATGGAGGAATTTGCCTTTGCCTTGTTCTTTTCCTTCCCTACCCCCCCTCATTTAGCTCTCTGCATAATCCCTCTCTTGTAACCTTCATCTCCACAATGTAGGAATTTAGCATGCTCTCTACCCAACCGTATTAATAAAGCACTTAAAAATATGCAATTTTATTCAGGATTATTTATCTAACTATCTCTACTGAAGTGCTACTTCTGCAGCTCTTTATACGCAGCAGTTTCCCTGGGGGCAGATTTAGGAGTCCGAAAACATTGACTGAACTTCAAAGCCAAGGATGCCAGCTGCACACCCAGTGTTCCCAGCCTAGTCATTGCAGCAGGGGGCAAAGACAGGGCACTAACATGGCCATTTGGTCCATCCTCCTGCCCCCAGGCTGAGCTGCACCACCTAGCCTACATGCCCAGGAATCCTTTCCTTCCTATGGCAGTTGCAGGAAACTCTAATCTTGTAACTGCAGCTTAGTGTTTGGGAGAGACCAAAGCAATGAAGTCTGTGTTGGCTGTTTCTGCTCCTTGCCTTAATGATGGATTAGTTCACATCTTGATCCCTTCCTTTATAGCAGTGTTCCTCCACAGTCAGACAGTTCTTTGTTGTGTTCTCCTGAGCACTGTAGGATGTTTAGCAGTATTCCTGGGCTCAACTCCGGGTACCAATAGCATGCAGTTGTGACAACCAACATTTCTCCTGACATTGACCTATGTCCCCTGGGGCAAATTTGCCTAGTTGAGAATCACTGCCTTATAGGGACATGGCATGGATGAGCTTGAATAGAGCAAGTGCTGTGTCTGATTTTGCTCACTGTTATTTGTGAACACACAGAAGATTCCCAATAAATATTTTATAAATGGATGGATGAACTTCCGACTGGTCAGAGCTGGAAATTATATTCATCCCCAAGGTAAAATGGAAAAACCACAGTGACTGTAATTCACGTATTAGGAGGGGAATCAAGGGCTCCTTCTCATTTCCTTCTCCCACCATCCTCATCAAAAGAGTTCAATAAGTGTTTGCTGATTCAAAGCCTGAATCATCATTAGGCTCTCTTGAGTGGCCACTGGGTGGGAGTTCTAAATAGGTGCTATCAGTGAAGTTCCTCAGTGACTCATCGAGATAGGTAATAGCAACCGCATTTCACAGATTGGGAAAGTGGAAACCAGAGAGGTTAAGTCCACACAGCTATAAGGTAGTGGAGATTTGATTCAGACGTTGGTGTGCAAGGATTCTCGGAGTCCTTTTTTCCCTCTGCACTTTACTGGCTCACTGTATTCTGTCAAAGCTCAATGAAGAACAACATGAAGAACATTAATCCCAAGGTGAAATGTACAAGAGGTTAAGTGGATTTGACCAAGTTTCCCATTACATTCATTTTGGGGGAAAATAGATTAAAACCAGAACCCCTTGGTCATGACTTCATGTTCACTTGAAAATGAGAAGTGAGCGTTTTATAGATCCATAGCTTCACATTATCTATTGCTTTGTGAGACAAAGAAGATGGATGGAGTAGGGCAAAGAGTATAATAATATTGCGAGGCTTTATATGGAAGAGGGTGAAGTGAGGAGAATATGAGCTGGAAGGATGGGGAACAGAAGGCTAAGAAAGAATAACTCATAAGAGATGTATCTAAACTATTTTAAAAAATGGTTAAGGAGCTCAAGGAGAAATATAAAGAAGGAAGCCCTCTAAAAGGTCAGAAGAAGTAGTCAAGTAAGAAGCAGAGTAATTTAAACATAAAAAGAAAAAAGCAGCAAATACTTCTTTCATGCTTCAGAAAGCAGCAGTCTTAAACCTTGCCATGTCCCAATAATTCATTGCAATCTTCTGCAGGGTACTAAAGTATTTCACAAAGGCATACTTTTTCCCGCTAAACTGATGAATCCCTGAGATGGTCCAAATTTCCTTAAAAATAAAATGAAACTACTAAGCTTTCTGTACATTAACCATAAAGAAAATGCTGTGCTGGAACTTGCCCTATGAAAGACATATGGAAGTGACCTGGTTATATTTTCTTGTCTCTTGTAGGTGGCTCTATTATTCAGATATTGATATATGAAAATATTAGTGTCATGAGATGAAAAGAAAAGAAGGGAAGGGAAATTAAAAGAAATACCCCCTTCTTGCCATCCTTTTCTCCTCCATTCATCTGTTTACTCATTCCACTGTTTTTTTTTTTTTAAATCGGGCATCTCTCCCATGTATCAGTCACTGTATGAGCTTTGAGAAATAATGGTACAGTAAGCAAAAAGAAACACAGTGCCTTTTCTCCTGGGGCTCATGATCTAGGAGGGAAGGCAAGAAAGAATACAATAATTACTCTTATGTGTGTTGGGGAAGGGTCTATATTTCTGCATTCACACCTCATTTCTGGCTCAACATGTTGGCTTCAACAGTTGACTGATTTACCAGCCTGACTTTCAAACCCACGTATTGGGGGCACTGGATCAGCACATTAAGGAAAAAGGTGGACACATAATGAAGCACTGTGTGGCAGATTCAGCCCCCAATCAATGTGGGAAAGGAAAGCTGGGTTGATTTTGTTTCCAAAACCAAGTGATGGAGTTGGGTTCTCCTGGTGGCTTCTGATGTGTTCATTCTGGAGCTTGTTCCTGAACATCAGTCAAGGCACTAAATATAGAGGAGAGAGCCACTTAGAGTTCAAAGTGACCTCAAGATCATGTAAGTCAGCCAGCATGAATTTACACTGTTGGATTTCTGCTCTCTGGAATTAAACTTACTCCCCACTTTTTGATCAGTTTCTTGATACCCAACAGAATTACTACTGCACAGGGCAGGTCATGTTATTCCTAGACAACTGACAGTCCTTCTTTTAGGAAAACATGTTTGTTTTTCCCCCAAGTTACTGGTTGTAATTCTACCCTCTGATATACCAGGCAACCAGCCACTGCTCTTTGGAGCTGTGGGGTCCAAAAGACTTGATTCTGAGTCCCAGCATCAGCATTTACCAACTGTGGAACCTCAGTGAACACTCTGAGCACTAGGGGCCTTTCTATTAAATGTAGAGTGTTTTTCAGGATCTACTTTTCCAGAATACAGTGTGGAGTAAATATGGTTACCTGGATCACGTGGGTTTTGTCCACATGGTAACAAAGAGACCACTATAGCCCAAAACTCCCATCCAGCCAGCAGAACAACCCAGGAAGTTAGAACATGTTTGGGTTTTGTTATCTGGGCAAAGACAGATAGGAGGACTTGTGCTGGTTTGACCTGGGCATGCGTATGTCCTTAAAGCAGTCAGAATGAGTCAGGAATGGACTATTGTGGTTTGGTGTGACTACAGTGTTAGAGAATTTGTAAGAATAATGATGGGAGGAAATATCTATGCCCACTATTCTGTGGCCTCTAAGAGCAAGCAGTTTACCCAGATCACTCATCATTCTAGCCAAACTTAAAAGGCAAAAAGGGGTTCTTCGAAAGGTTTGATTTGCAATTATAGAATTACCCTAGGACTCAGCAATTCCAGTGCTAGGTAGGTACCGCCAAAGAACTGAAAACAGAAATTCAAACAAATACTTGTCCATGGTTGTTCATAGCAGCATTACTCACAAGAGCCAAGAGGTGGAAACAATCCAGATGCCCATCAAGCGATGAATGGACAAATTGTGATCTATACACACAATGGAATATTAATCAGTCATAAAACTGGAATGAAGTACTGACATGCTACATTGTGGATGAACTTCAAAAACATTATGCTGAATGAAAGAGGCCAGACACAAAAGGTTACACATTGTATGATTCCACTTATATGAAATATTCAGACTAGATAAGTCCATAGAAATAGAAAGCAGATTGGTGTTTGCCAGGGGCAAAGGGGAAGGGGGTGAGGGTAATTGCTTAATGGGTACAGGGTTTTCATTTGGGATGATGAAATACTTTGGAACTAGACAAGGATGGTGGTTGCACAACACTGTGAATGTACCAAATGCCACTGAATTGTTCACGTTGATTAAAGTTAAAAAGTTAATAATTAATAGTTAAATAGTTAATTAAAAAAAAAAAAGCAAGGAGACCTAGGGTGCGGTCTTAGGGAGATACGTAACTTGCTTGAGCCACACGTTTGTTTTGCAAAAAGGGCCAGAGATACCTATGGCTTAGGGTGATGGTGGGGTTCAAACAAGCTAATGGTTCCTGGCAGCTGCTAGCTGCTCAATAAATAAGGAAGATGTAACCCCACCCACACTCCAATACACACATATGCACATTGTCACTCAAATAATTCCCATTCAGTAGAGTTACTTGGAAGACTGAGATGGCATATATAAAAAACTTACCACATGTTGCTAGCAAATCCTATCAAATCCGCATTCCAATATTTCTCACTAATTATTATTATTTTTCATCTCCACATCAGTCAGGGTGCCATCACACTTTCCCAGACAACTGTGAACGGCCACATCCCATACTTCTATTCTCTTTGCTTACACTTGATTCTTCTCATAACAGCCAAAGAGCCCATCCTTTTTTTTTTTTTTTTTTTTTTCTCATTCTGATCCCATTGGCACTGACTTGTCCCTAGCTGGATCCATCCCAGATGAGAAGTCACCTCTTCAAAGACCTTTTCTAACCACCCTTTCCAAACTCTACGACCGACTCTACGACTTCTTTATTCTTTGCCATGGCACCCTGTTCACGTGCTTCAAAACCCTTATTACCATTTGTAAGTTTTTTTTAAATTGACTTATTTTTTTTAATTCTTTGTCTTATTCATGAATGAAGCTCTGCCAAGACAGTGCTTGGTATATAATAAGCCTTCCCATCAGTGCTTGTTAAATGAGATCCATGTGTGGAAATTATTACTATTACAGTCCTAAAATTGCTATGAAGTCTGCTTTGCCATCAAGTACACACTGATGGAATGATTTAAGGGATACACATATACTTTGCCTTCTGGGTGTCCCTCTCCTTCTCCATCCTCTGCCTTTTCAACAAGGAATGAGACTTTAGCACAAGGTGACAGCCTGGTGAACTTTGAACCCTTCTTTTATTGATGATGTATGTCTCAGGGAAACATGACAACATCTGAGAATTCGTTAAATGACAGTTTTCCCTTCAACTTCTTTCTCTAGTTTATTTTGCCCAACACAATCCTGTTAAGGGAAACACTAATTGACCACAAGCTTTATTTCTGCTGAGCTTAGCCAAAAAGCCAATCACTGCTCAACAGGAGTGCTTCTGACTGTTTAGCCAATGGACAAATTTCCATCTTGACTGGCTTTCCTGGTCCTAAGAGAATAGAGGTGAATGTGCTGAATTCTATTTTGATATATTTCATTTTCAGCAAAACTGAGACAACCCCAAGGAGTCATATTATCATGAAAAGAGAGGGATAGTGTGGAAATTATTCCCTGAGAATGCTTATTTTGTTTCCATTGCATTCAGTTCTGTTCACAAAAGGCTGTCCTGTTGCCCTACATCCTCATCAGATACATGGGTCATGGCAATAAAGTTGCAAAGGAACCGCAAGTCTTGCCATGCTGAAGGCAAGTGTTCCAAGGCCAATAAACGGTAACCCTTCTGGGAGGATTCTTCAATATACGCAAATCAATCGATGTGATACACCATATTAACAAACTGAAGGATAAAAACCATATGATAATCTCAGTAGATGCAGAAAAAGCTTTTGACAAAATTTAACACGAATTTATGATAAAAACTCTCCAGAAAGGGGGCATAGAGGAAATCTACCTCAACATAATAAAGGCCATATATGACAGATCCACAGCCAACATCATTCTCAATGGTGAAAAACTGAAACCATTTCCTCTAAGATCAGGAACAAGACAAAGTTGCCCACTCTCACCACTGTTATTCAACATAGTTTTGGAAGTTTTAGCCATGGCAATCAGAGAAGAAAAAGAAATAAAAGGAATCCAAATCAGAAAAGAAGAAGTAAAACTGTCACTGTTTGCAGATGACATGATACTCTACATAGAGAACTAGAGATGCCACCAGAAAACTACCAGAGCTAATCAGTGAATTTGGTAAAGTAGCAGGATACAAAATTCATGCACAGCAATCTCTTGCATTCCTGTACACTAATGATGGAAAATCTGAAAGCGAAATAAAGGAAACACTCCCATTTACCATTGCAGCAAAAAGAATAAAATACCTAGGACTAAACCTACCTAAGAAGACGAAAGACCAATATGCAGAAAACTATAAGACACTGATGAAAGAAATCAAAGATGATACAAACAGATGGAGAGATATACCATGTTCTTGGATTGGAAGAATCAACATTGTGCAAATGACTATACTATCCCAAGCAATCTACAGATTCAGTGCAATCCCTATCAAGCTATCAATGGCATTTCTCACAGAACTAGAACAAAACATTTTCACAGTTTGTATGGAAACACAAAAGACCCCGAATAGCCAAAGCAATCTTGAGAAAGAAAAACAGAGCTGGATGAATCAGGCTCCCTGACTTCAGACTATACTACATAGCTACAATAATCAAGACAGTATGGTCCTGGCACAAAAACAGAAATATAGATCAGTGGAACAGGATAGAAAGCCCAGAGATAAACTCACACACATATGGTCACCTTATTTTTGACAAAGGAGGCAAGAATATGCAATGGAGAAAACACAGCCTCTTCAATAAGTGGTGCTGGGAAAACTGGACAGCTACATGTAAAAGAATGAAATTAGAACACTCCCTAATACCATACACAAAAACAAACTCAAAATGGATTAAAGACCTAAATGTAAGGACAGACACTATAAAACTTTCAGAGGAAAACATGGGCAGAACATTCTATGACATAAACCACAGCAAGATCCTTTTTGACCCACCTCTTAGAGAAATGGAAATAAAAACAAAAATAAACAAATGGGACCTAATGAAACTGAAAAGCTTTTGCACAGCAAAGAAAACCATAAACAAGACGAAAAGACAACCCTCAGAATGGGAGAAAATATTTGCAAACGAAGCAACTGACAAAGGATTAATCTCCAAAATAAACAAGCAGCTCAATATCAAAAAACAAACAACCCAATCCAAAAATGGGCAGAAGACCTAAATAGACATTTCTCCAAAGAAGATATACAGGTTGCCAACAAACACATGAAAGGATGCTCAACATCACTAATCATTAGAGAAATGCAAATCAAAACCACAATGAGGTATCACCTCACACCGGTCAGAATGGCCATTATCAAAAAATCTACAAATAATAAATGCTGGAGAGGGTGTGAAGAAGAGAGAACCCTCTTGCACTGTTGGTGGGAATGTAAATTGATACAACCACTATGGAGAACAGTATGGAGGTTCCTTAAAGATCTAAAAATAGAACTACCATATGACCCAGCAATCCCACTACTGGGCATATACCCTGAGAAAGCCATAATTCCAAAAGAGACATGTACCACAATGTTCACTGCGGCACTATTTACAGTAGCCAGGACATGGAAGCAACCTAAATGTCCATCGACAGATGAACGGATAAAGAAGATGTGGCACATATATACAATGGAATATTACTCAGCCATAAAAAGAAATGAAATTGAGTTTTTTGTAGTGAGGTGGATGGACATAAGAGTGTGTCATACGGAGTGAAGTTAGTCAGAAAGAGAAAAACAAATGCCGTATGCTAACGCGTATATATGGAATCTAAAAAAAAATTGTTCTGATGAACCTAGTGGCAGGATAGGAATAAAGACGCAGACCTTGAGAATGGACTTGAGGACAGAGGGGAGAGGAGGGGAAGCTGGGATGAAGTGAGAGAGTGGCACTGACATATATACACTACCAAATGTAAAATACCAAATGTAAAATAGATAGCTAGTGGGAGGCAGCTGCATGGCACAGGGAGATCAGCTTGGTGCTTTGTGACCACCTAGAGGGGTGGGATAGGGAGGGTGAGAGGGAGGCTCAAGAGGGAGGGGGTATGGGGATATATATATATACATATAGCTGATTCACTTCGTTATACAGCAGAAACTAACACAACATTGTAAAGCAATTATACTCCAATAAAGATGTGAAAGAAACCAAAAAGAACTAGCTCCTGGATGGTTTAGCTTCTAGCAAGTGTGTGTTGCATATAACATGGAGGTATAAGAGTGAGCTAGGACAGGAAATCCAATTGGCTTGTGGTTCCATCCGTTTAAACTACAAAATTACAAGGTGAGAAAGAATATCCTTGGATAGTGAAAGATAGAGCAAGAAGAAAGCCACTCCCCCATAAAGAAGAGGGGCAGCCTCAAGCTTTTGTTCTCAGCCTGGAATATAAACATCGTGTTCTGGGTCACAGTCAGCGCTTAAAAATGAAGTTTTCTAGATGCAAATGGTATAATAATAATAATAATAAAGAAAAAAAAAAAAGCAAACTTGCTGTCTCACCAAATCCTTCCAAACACCTTGTCCTGAATGGAGAAATCAGAAGTCAGTAATAGACTACATTCAAAGTCATTTGCAATTTCCAGAAAAGCAAGACACCCCATTTTGGTACATGGATGTTTTTTAGCATTTAATAGAGAGAAATTTCATATATCCCATGAGAATTATTTACGAACATCTCCCAATTCCATTTTTAGAGACCTATTGTAGATTTGCTTTTATAGCCATAGCTTGGATCCAAGAAATTTATTTCTCCTGCTGCAGTCCAAAAAAGGGACTGTCTAATGAGTTTTTGCTAGGCGAGTCAAAGTGTCTTGGTGGAATTCTTCATCGCAAGACATGCTTCACTGGAAGGAAGAATGTAAAACAACCAGGGTTCTTTAAGAGGCATATAAATCTATGTATCACTAGTAGGCACACTAATAATAAACATTCTTTTGGCACCCTATATTTTCAAAGTGCTTTAAAGTGTTGGCATTCCTTACAAGGAGGGAAGAGTTCTGGGATGTGCATTTTCTTTTCACATTTAAAAGATGGGTCATACAGAAAGTCAGCAACTTGTTCAAGATCGCCAAAGTGGAGGAACTAGCCTGACCATCCCCAGTGGAATTTCTGGCTCTTGGCTTAGAGCAGGGTGTGTATCCAAGAGGCAAAGGGAAGAGATCTGGCTGACTAAGCTGAAAAGAACAGAGAGATACAGTAACAAAACGTTTTGGTTGAGAGACCTTTATTTCTAAAATGTAGACATAGTAAACTAACAAGGAGAAGCTGGTGATTTTCAACACTGTTTGAGCCTTCCTAGCTTTGTCCATTATATACAAGGAATGGAAACATGCATAGTGGAAAGCGGAGAGGGACTGCCTTTCGCTCTTTTGAGTTGATGTCAGCCACATCTAGGGATGAACAGACCTTTTTGAAATGAATATGACAATGCCACCTCATGTGGCATTAAGAATATCCTATTGTTGGGACTTCCCTGGTGGTCCCGTGGGTAAGACTCCATGCTCCCAGTGCAGGGGGCCCGGGTTCAATCCCTGGTCAGGGAACTAGATCCCACATGCATGCCACAACTAAGAGTCCACATGCCGCAACTACAAGATCCTATATGCTGAAACTAAATACGCCGCAACTAAGGCCTGGTGCAGCCAAAATAAATACTTAAAAAAAAAAAAAAAGAACATCCTGTTGGAACTTCCCTGGTGGTACAGTGGTTAAGACAACTCTGTGCTTCCGTTGCAGGGGGCACAGGTTCAATCCCTGGTCGAAGAACTAAGATTCCACGTGCAGAGCAGTGTGGCCAAAAAAAAGTCCTGTTGAGGGATGGAGAGAAGCCCTTCTGTTTTCCTTCCTGGCAATCTATTCATTAAAACTTGCTCAATCAAAAAAAAAAAAGTTTAAATTTAAGTAATATCCTGTGTCAGGCTGCACTAAAAAGAATGCTTTATTACACCATTCCAGTTTTTACGGTTGAAGGCTATTAATCAGTGCGGCAGTGTAGATCCATATGAATACTGATCGCTGTCTTGTTGCCCTCCTGCGAATGCTTTCTCTTAATGACAGCCGATTTCAATATTCATTGGGGAAGGTGTATTTTCTGAACTGCACTGTAGCTCATTAGTGACTGAAGGGATTTAGGTAGAATGTGGGCATCTTTTTTTTTAACGTCTTTATTGGGGTATAATTGCTTTACAATGGTGTGTTAGTTTCTGCTTTATAACAAAGTGAATCAGTTATACATATACATATGTTCCCATATCTCTTCCCTCTTGCGTCTCCCACCTTCCCTATCCCACCCCTCCATCTTTTTTAAGTAAACCCTCAGATCACAGAGATACAGGCTGTAGACTATCTGGGCTGTGCTCAACTCTTTAGCATCTCAGAAGTTCAAGCCTTTTCTTGTTTGTGTTTTATATTGGACACCTAAACAAATTAAGCATTCATTTTCTTGTATTTAGTAGCTCAAAAATCAAAGCAAATATTCAAGTGTTGTACTTTAGATCTGTAAAGGGAAGCCCCAAATACCCCATATTCAGGGTGAACCAGGGTTAATAGGACCTATTTAACACCATATTGCTTTAACTCAGTTTCAGGAGAGAAGAATGTCACATATGCAAAAAGTATAGCAGTTCTCCCCTTCTTGTTTTATCTAGATCCCATATCCTCTTTGCAGTGGTTCAGAGACTGCACAGCACACAGCCACCAGCTCTCTCTCAGCTGTTGTAAAATCTGGCAGAATATCTTTCTGCTCCGGAGCTCCCAGATGCATCCATCCCGCTGCCCTTAAGATCCTACTTTTGGCTTTTTGGCCATCTGTTTTTGTAATCACGAACATGTGAGCTGATATCTCTAGACTGGGAATAGCTTCCCCTTTGTAAGGTATTGTAGCCAACTTCCCAAATACTGATATTCTATGTGGCTTTTGGTAGTCATTTTTAGAAGTGTTAGAACAACTTTCTGATTTTAAAATCCTCGGCCGCAGCAGGCATACAACAGTGTTCAGTGCCCTGAATTATTTAACCATCATTGAAAATGCAGTCAGTGCTAAGGAAGAGTCTGGTCATCATATCTGGATTTGTCCACATGCCTGTTACTCAGCAAATGACAGGGTCATCAGAAGCACACATGGGGTGTGAGTGGTGGTGAAAAGTCTAGGTTTCTTTCTCTCGTATGCCTGTAACTGTTGGTAGGACATTGACATGCATGAGTGGCCGCCTCTGTTGTGGTTTGGATACCAGGTGGATCTAGGGCTGGCTTGGGAAGAGGCGAACCGTTCTTAACGTAGAAGAGGTTATTGCCTCACCCATCAGCCAGATTCAGGAGATGTGGGGTTTGGGGGCAGCCAGCTGCTTCCCAAACTTTCCAGGGACAGCAACACAGCAGCCAACACAAATGTCAATGAGATAGGCCAGCATGCCAGATGCCATCACAGAAAATAACTTCCCCTGTCTGGCATCTGGGTACTCGCCTTGTCATGCAGAAGACTGCACACTCGTCTTCTGGTCCAGCTGGGACCATGAGCCCCTCGGCCCTTCCTTCCTCCATGCCCACGGAGCATTTGGATGGATCACCAGAGAGTAGAATAGACTCCGGCCATGCCCTTAATCAAGTTTTCTGTACATAACAATGATAATTAGTAATAACAGTACAAATGGATCCTTACATAGCTCAGTCTATGGACCAGGCACTGCTCGAAATGCTGCACAGATTGTAACTCATTTACATATTTGTTTTCTATCTACATATCTCATTAGCCTAAAGCAGAATGCAATGAGCAAAGTAAAAAAGCAAATAATTCAGACACCAGAGTTGGACTAACTGGCTTAATATCCCAGTTCTGCCTCTTTCCATGTGTGACTTTGGAAGAGAAACTCTGCTCTCTGCACCGGCGCCAACTTACCCTTCTATAAGTTCTTGAAAAAGACCCTGCTCCTTGCCTCCACACGGCCTTTGCACGGGCTGTATCCTCTGCCCAGAGCATTTACCTGCCCCTTTCCTAGATGAATTCTCCTCATCCTTCAAACCTTGGCCCAAGCATCACGTTATTAGGGAGCCCCACTTCTGTTTTCTCCCTGCCTTTCAAGTCTTCCAAATTCAAAATCTCTTACAAAATGCATATGCATTTCCTTCCACTATCCTTTTTCTTTCTTGTCATTCCTACAGCACACTGTTTTATACCACCATGGGGCTACTTCTCCTTTTACATAGGGACTTTAGTTGCTGGGATGTTATCCGGAAAAGATAGAATCAGCTGGGTAAAGCCTCAAAAAAAAAAAGTGCATTAAGTGACCTGTCAAGCTCATTTCATGTGTATGAAAGAAAAGGTGAAATCAGAAAACACTGGTATGTTTTGAGGCACTATTACTCCCTTTTAAGACTGTAACAGTACACTTGTCTTAGATTTGAGTATTATTTTACTATCCTGGACCCTTGATATAGACACCTAGCTTATTCGAAAGTGCTGAGGTTTTATGCGTGTTCCTTTGAATCAGCAATAGCTCATTTAAGAATGAAAATGGGGCAAATGGGGCATGCAGCTTGCAGGAAGAAAATAGATGTCGTTTATATTCATCTGGCTACTTGAAACTACTATCAATACTTGAACTGAGTCTATATAGATCAATATGCTAAAGAGAAAATTTCTCAATACTGACTAATATTTTAATTGTCATGGAATTCCAAAAACTTCCTACTTGTTGAAACTAGAAGACTTAATAATAAACATTTATGGAACATTATATATCAGACACTGATCAGTTACTTTAAACGTATTAATTCATTGGTCTCCATAAAATACTTAGTAATGCTTATAAATCATCATTCATATTTTGGAGATGAGGAAACTAAAGCACTAACATTTTATTTTTAAATCTCCATTTGATACATATAATGTGTGTGAAAGATGTATGTTAAAGACAGAAGACACGTATGTTACTTATTATATTGATTTCTATTATGGATATTGTTTACTTAAAATTTTTCTCCCAGTAAGGAGATTTCTTTGAAAAGCACAAACATTTTTCTTAATGTGACATTTTACTTTTTTTACCACCTTGCCTGGCAATTGCCTTAGCATATGGCAACATCAGTTCTAGCTATGATGAAAATTAAGCCATAAGGTTGGGGTTGGAGAAGCAATTTTTTTTTATTATGAAGTGTAGTTTTTTGTATTTATATCAGATTTGCCATTTTGGGTTAGGAGAGTCAAGAAAGAAGTAACTGTTATAGTTGGAAAATGAGAAACCCACTAGAGGACTGATTATTCAGAATCCTGAAACAAATTGCCCCATCTCTGAAATAAATCGCCACAGAGTTTTCATACTCATTAGCTGAATCCTGGTGCCTCCGTTTCGATGCTGGTATTTATTTTAATTCCGCTCAGCTTGAGTAATGGATGTGGCCCAGGCAGGGATCAAGTCACCTCCTGGCCCCTGGAACTGTCTTGGGAAAAGCATGTGATTCCCTATAATATTAGGGAATTTGAAGTTCACTGGGCAAATTATGCATTCCAGCATCTAAATGTGGTTGTTTAATTAAAGCCTTTGGTTCATTCAAGCTGACTAACATGTTTCTGGGCAGGATGTTTCAAAAGTTATTAAAATTTCATAGCAAAAACTTGTATGGCATGGACCTTTCTGGATTTGGTTGGGGTTGGGGTGTTGTGAGCGGGTTCTTTAAAATGTTTTGTTGCATCTGGAAGTTTTAGTAAAGAAAAACTGTGTCTCTTCCTTACCTCCATCAAGTTTTCAGTAAGAGTGCATTATGAATAAATCCACATCTGGAAGACAAATATGATACAAAGGGGCAGATTCAATTGTATCAATATATATGCATACACACAAACACAAGTATACACACACACACACACACACACATGCATACATATGTTGATCTCCACATTCTTCTTCTCTCTCTTTCTCCTGATATGGACAGATAGATATAGGTATTGATATGTTGATAGACAATACATGTGTACATAAACATACATATATATGTATATGTAATATATACAGTTATATTGGTGGGTTATATGTATATATATGTGATATGTATATATATATGTGTGTGTGTGTGTGTGTGTACATATACAGAAATAGGTATATCTGTGTGTGTGTATATATATTTAGAATTCCTCAACCTCAGTGCTATTGATACTTTGGATTGAGAATTCTTTTTTGAGGGGGGAGTCTGTCTTGCACATTATAGAAAATTTAGCAGCATCCCTGGCCTCTACCTACTAGTTGCCGTTATCACACACATCCCAGTCATAACAATAAAAAATGCCTCTAGGGCTTCCCTGGTGGCGCAGTGGTTGAGAGTCTGCCTGCCGATGCAGGGGATATGGGTTCGTGCCCTGGTCCGGGAAGATTCCACGTGCCGTGGAGCGGCTGGGCCCGTGAGCCATGGCCGCTGAGTCTGCGCATCCGGAGCCTGTTGCTCCACAACGGGAGAGGCCACAACAGTGAGAGGCGTGCGTACTGAAAAAAAAAAGCCTCCAGGCACTGCCAAATGTCAGGGGGAGGGATTGCCACCCCACCCCATATGAGAACCACTGTTTGTTCACTGCTACACACATACAAACACACTCATGTACATGTATATTATATATACACTCTAACACAGAGAAACTATGGTTTCACAAGTAGCTTATCAATGGACTGACAGCAACATTCACCCAACATTCAGGGACATGACTGCACATAAATGACTGAATAAAACAAATGAAAAAATAAATACCTAATAACAGGCATAGTATAATCATCATGGGAAATGCAGGTGTCTTTGCCGCAGACACAAGGGCTGTGCCACATGATGGCTATGTGGCCTTGGGCAAGTAACTAGACCTCTCTGAGCCTTAGTTCCTCATCTGTGACATCATGGTTATTTTGCAAAATTTATTGCAAACAACGGTGCAGAAGAAGGCAGAAAGCAGATAAGAGGTATGTCAAAATGCAGACAAGGAGAAGCATTCCCAGTGTCTGGGCATGAGAAGAATGATTCGAATGCTGGAGGGCTTCCTAATACCCTTTCCCTGAATGTATGCTACTCCCCCAAGGAGGGCCAAATCCCATCAGATTTCTTCCAAGGTGAGCTGGCCACGGGAGGCTGTAGAACCCACTGCCCATGAAGAGGAGGCTGTCCATGTAGGTTGAAGGGCTTCCTGGCACAGGAAAAATTAGCCCTTTCATTTTACCACTTGCTGAATTCATGGATAGGATGTACCTCAGCCTGCACCCTCAGTCACACACACACTGGAGAAATAGGATGCTCGGGATTGCATCATGGCTTGAGCATCTGAAGGTCCCCTGGCCATTGGTTGGGAATAAGCCAAACAAGCTATCAGAAGAACAGCTTCACGACACCCCGCACACAGTCAATTCACTCAGACGTTAACACTTCTTGATATGGATCCCTCGGCCTGTTGGACTGGATTTGTGATTGAGGCTTTGGCCACGTGTATGGCTGACATGGTTGGACTGACCAGTCATCTGATAGAACTGACTAAAGACCTCAGGCAAGTGGTCGACCTGTTGATTCAGACCTGATTGTCTTGGCCAGATACGGGTTGTGCCAGTGGGATAGTTGGGAGTCTGTGGTCAGGTGCAAGGGATACTTCCTGTTCTGCCTGTTGGGTCATGTCTGCCCTACATCTCTACCACCCTCATCCTATTTCTTCTTTTGTTTTCTTGCTCCTCCTCTTGCTTTTGTGACTTGATTTTCAGAATGTCAAGCTCTGGCAATCTTATTTAATATAAATAGATAGTATAATAATGTATTCTCTTCGTCATTAACTTAAAATGTTAGGAATGCCAATATAAAATACACTTGAAGGTTTTCATTAAAATTGTCACACAGCCAGTATTAAATCAGAAAGTGAATGTTCAGCAAACATTTATTGATCTCTTACCACGTGCCAGCAACTATGCCAGCACTTGGTATGAATTCAGCTCACTTATCTTCCAAACAAGTCCATGAGTTATGGGTTGACATTACCATTGTTTTGTAGATGAGGAAAAATGAGGCTCAAAATGTTCACACAGGGTGTGGCTGAGCCAGAGGCAAAGGCAGGCAGTTGACCCCATACTCCTTATTTTTAACGATGATGCTGTATTCTTGGATTTCACATGATCGAAGATCTTAATTTCAATGTTAGAATCAGGAGACCCTCTGAAGCCACATAGAAAACTCTGTATGTGTGTCTAACATGCTTTTCCTTTTTTTTGTACAGAATGTTCATAGCTTGTAAGTCAGTGTCTCAAAGTGGTCTTTGTGTTCTCAACAGGGTTAAAAATCATTATTATACAGGCACACCTCACTTTATTATGCTTTGCTTTATTGCATTTCACAGGTATGGTGGTTTTTACACATTGAAAGTTTGTGACAACCCTGCATCAAGCAAGTCTGTGGGAGCCATTTTTCCAAAAACATTTGCTTAACTTCATGTCTCTGTGCCACATATTGGTAATTCTCATAATGTTTTAAGACCTCCATCAGCAAAAAGATTATGATTCTCTAAGGACTGAGGTGATGGTTAGCAATTTTTAGCAATAAAGCACTTTAAATTAAGATATGCACATTGTATTTTTAGACACAATGCTATTGCACACTTAATAGACTACAGTATTGTGTAAACATAAGTTTTATATGTACTGGCAAACCAAAAAAATTCATATGACTTGCTTTATTTCGATGGGCTGGAACCAAACCTGCACTATATCTGAGCAATGCCTGTATATTAAAACTTTTTTTCTATTTCATAGGTCATTCTCTGGCTTAATTTTAGACAGCAGTATTGTCATCAGTGGGTGTCTCCATAGGAAAAAGAAAATAAAAGTAAATACACACCCATGGAAATGTATCTTTCATCTCCTTTTCAGAATGTGTTCTAGGAAAATGCCAAAATATCCCACAAGAATTAAAAACCCTACTGTTTTATATTAACTATGCTTTAGTATTTACAATTGTCTTGATTTGCAGAGTTGCTAGTGCTTGAGCTTCTTCAAATTCTGAAGATACACCTTCTCAGGCCAGGCTGGACCTCTTCCCTGAGCGAGCCACTTCAGCACATATCTCTGTTATTCCTTGTCATATTGAGATCAAGTTTGGCCATCCCCTTTGCAAAATCATATTCAATTTTCTTAAGTGGGACTGTGTTTTTGGCATGCTTCCACGAGAATCCGAGCCAGCAGCCACTTTCGGTTGCGGTGCTATGGAAGAATGGGCACTTCAATCAGCACACAGGGTGTTGGCCTAGGGCTCCAGTTATAGTGAATATTCAACCGAAGTCACTGCTGAAACGTGTAAATCTCTGGCTTGTTATCCATGAGTTCCCTCCACTTCTCATGCACTTTTCTCTAATTTCACATATCATGGAAAGATCAGACGTATGAACCCAGGAGCTGGAAAGTGATTGTACTTAAAGGAGGCAGCCTGGGTCATAAAACATATGACCATCCTGGTCTAGTTTTCATGATAGAGATAAGGATAGATATTCTTCTACAATAAGAAAAATGCAGTATCACATGGGAAGCTAATTGGCTACTGAGCCTTCAGGTTAGGGTCACAGGAGGGAGTGATAGGGACTGTGGCAGAGAGGAGAACTCAAGTTCATCTAACACTGACAGCTGCTGTTCAGCTCCAGGGCACATTTTGACATAGGAATATGCCAGATTTTCTGGGGTTTTTTCAAGGAAGTCTAAAAATACGTTTTAGATAAAATCTCTCCATTTAAAAATCTGACTTCTGATGTCATTTTTTTTTTTTTTTTTTTTTTTGCGGTGTGCGGGCCTCTCACTGCTGTGGCCTCTCCCATTGCGGAGCACAGGCTCCGGATGCACCGGCTCAGCGGCCATGGCTCAAGGGCCCAGCCACTCCGCGGCATGTGGGATCTTCCTGGACCGGGGCACGAACCCGCGTCCCCTGCATCAGCAGGCGGACTCTCAATCACTGCGCCACCAGGGAAGCCCTGATGTCATTCTTTATACCTTACCTGAGCCAAACAAAACATACATGTGGTGGGGGGTGGTCAGTGTGCTCTTTGGGTCACTGGTTGGAGACCAGGAGAGAACATTCTGATTTGAAAAACATGTTTTCACACTCAAAAAAAAAAAAAAAGAAAGAAAGAAAAGAATATTTCAAAATATGGCCTTTATAATTTTTCTGAGTGGTAGCACATCAGTCTTTTGGGGTGCTACACCAAGGCTGAAGCAGGTAGACAAGTGTGTATAGTCTTATATTTTTATTTGTTTGTTGAAAGTTGTTTGCTTACTGGCATAAGGATTCTCAGGATCAAAGTTAAGTTGTTTTTTTTTTTTTTTTTTAAACTTCAAGTTGACTGTCCATTAATCTTTCAAAGGGCCTTAGACAATACTTCATACACTCATGCAACACTTCCCAATTTACCAATTATTTTCCCTTTGGGTTTATCTAATTTAATCCCTATAGCCTTGCAAATTGATACTCCGTTCTCCCAGTCCATGCGACTTGAAACAATTCAGCAGACACAATTAGCCCATCCCTGGGGGAAAAAAAATGTATAGATTTCAGTGTAAATGTAAATTTCTTTTTCAACTACAAGTGCGGCATAAATTATCACCCACCTTAGGTGAATGACTAATTCACAACTGCTATGTGTGTTTTTACTTTTTACTCTAAGCAAATATTTTGAGAGATTTTTTCACAATTTAGTTTGGTCTCTAATCTGGTAAATGTTTTGCTCAGGCATGCTGAAGCCAAGTCTATTTTAGAATTAGGGAAGTTAGGACTGCTTTTGAATTTGAGACGCAATTTGGAAACAATCCTCAGCTTCTCCGTAGCCGCTGCCCTATCCAATACAACCATCTCCCACCTGGATAGCTCCAACAGCCTTCTCCCCCATCTCCCTGTCTCCAGCCTTGCTCCCGAAACTCTGTCTGCAGCAAAGCAGCCATGGAGATTGTTCTGAAATGATAACCAGAATATTTTTCCTCTTGTACCTACAATGGTCTGGTGGCTTCCCATTGTAACCAGAATTGAATCAAGAGTCCTTTTTAATGCCCACAGCCTCTGAGCCTTGATCTCATCTCTCTCCACTCTCCCCCATGTAACTACACTCTCCACTGTGGTCTCCTTCCTTTTCCATAAACTTACCAAGTGTATTCCCATCCTAGAGCCTTTGCCCTTGCTCAGCTATTTACTGTCATCGTGTATGGTCACCTGCTTCTTTCTCTTTACTCAAGTTTAATTCAATGATCCCTTTTCTGTCCTCCCTGCTGAAATACAACCCTTGAAGTTCATGGGTTTTTGTTGTGTTGACTGCTGTATTCTCAGCACCATGGACAGTGCCTAGCACACAGCATGTGCTTATTAATATTAGGTTCAATGACTGGCTGTCTGATTAATCAAAGTAGGCTTCAGCATGAAGGCTTTATTTTACAGTCAAACCAGAACTCCAGTTCTGCCATCCACTAGATGTACAAGTTACATAACCTCCCTAAACTTTGGTTTTCCTATTTTAAAATAAGAATGAGAATAATACCTCCCTCATTAGGAAACTTGCCTGTATCCTTTGCTACTGCTACCTCACAATCACAAAATCTGTCAGGCAACAGTAAGCATTTATTTAGCTCATGTGTCTGGAGTCCCATGGGGACTTTGGTTTAGGCTGGACTTAGTCTTGTGTCTGCAGATGAGCTAACAGCTGCTGATCTAGGGGGCTCAGCTTGGGAAGGGCGCTGTTCCATGTGTCTCACATCTCCTCCTGGGAGCAGCAGGCCAGCTCAGGGGTGTTCTCATGGCGATGAGAGAAGCATAAAAGAACAAGCCCAATCATACAAGCACCTTCAAGCCTTTGGCCACATCACACTGGCTACCAGCTAACATACCTTAGCCAAAGCTAGTCACACAGACACACCCACAGCCAAGGGTGGGGAAGTACACATTCTGAAGGTGGGGCAGGAGTTAATATCTCTAACATTAACTAAGAATTGAACAATATAATGGGTTTTAAGCATTAGATATATTAATAGATGCTCAACAATTGTACTTGAAATTATTATTAATAATAATATTTTTTCTATAAAATCAAATGCATGACACTTTCAATATTATATGAGCCTAAAAATTAGTTTTATGTTAAAACAGCTATAAGCTCATGAGTCATATTAAATGAATTTTATCCTGACACAGAAATTTTGTGATTTTAGGAACACATTAGTGACTGTTTATTATTATGAATCTCTCCGTTCCATTGTCATAGAATATGATAAACACAGCCTCTTTAAATTCAGGTTATTGTATGTTTTCATTACAGGGGGCAAACTTGGGGCTGTCTGTTTATGTATTTTAGAATGTAGTTCTCAAAGGAAGAACAACTCCTGATTTGGGAAAGTTGCCTGAAAAAAAAGGCGAACAAGTCAGAGAGAGATGGACTGTAGGTTTTGAACCTTGGTTTCTTCATCTGTCATTTGAAGATAGTACTAGTTCTGGTGTAGGGTCCTTGTGACCATTAGAAATATGACGTACAAAGTACTAACACGGTGTCTGGCACATGGATGTCTCCCCAAATCCGTGCTCCTATCCTACCCACTGTTGCCTCCCTTCCCTTCTCATAAAGGACAGCATTGGTGACCCTTCACAGTTACTGGCACTTTTTAGTAGGATGTCCTATGTGGGCAGAATACATTCGATCAGCATCTTCTAGCTGTATCTTTCCACATCTTCTCAGCCTTGGGGGGAAAAGGTGGTCTGGATCAACAGGGACTTTCATGCTTACACTTGCTGGCTTTGTTGGCTGAGTTAGAAGCAGCTTTACTTAATTTTAGCCATTATCAATGGTTTTATCTGTTATCTCAGCCATGACCCAACCTTCCCTCCAGAACTAGGCATTTCTTCTTTCTGGAGAGCTAACTTGTTTTCTACCCTCCCACCTCCTTCTTACAGAAGCAATACCAATGTATTATAGAAAATTTGGATACTGCAGATATGCACAAAGAGAAAATTAGAATCACTTGGCATTCGTCATCCAGAGATAATGTGTGTTGACATTATAGTTCATTTATTTTTCTATATATCTGGATCTAAATGTACCAGGAAAACTGCTATTTGTGACAATGGCCTTTGTAACAGCTCAGTTATCATCTATTTATAATATGTATGTCTCATCTACCTATATGGAACAAGGCAGAGTTGCTATGTATAGCTGCCTCCAAAAGAGGAGCGATGCCTGCATACTGTTCAGAGACAGGCCCTTTGTCTGTGGAACCTGGATAGGTTTGATTTTGGGAGTTTGGGAGTTTGGGAATGGGAGCCAGAGAGCACAGTGCTCTGTATAACAGAAGGAGGAAAACGTAGAGTTCCAGGAACTGGACTGACAGGAGATGGGGAGAGGGCAAGAGAGGTGGAGGGAGAGGGAAAGGATGGAATTGAAGCTGAGGAGGACAGGCAGCTCAGGGTTATGGGGTGCAACCTTCTCCTGTGACTCCAAACCTTCAGGAAAGTTGGCTGTGCTCTCAGATGTTTTGCAGGGGTGGATCAGTTTCTATTTCTCTTTTTCCCTTCCCTTTATTTCCTTTTCCTTTGCTTCTTTTCTTCGTTTTTTTGATGGACCCTGCAAATGGTGCAGTAGAGAGATCATAAATATGATAGGAGGATCCTGGAGGGCAGAGAAGGCAATAGGAACAAAAGCCTCTTGGGAATTTGCAGAAACCTGGGAAGGTCTTTAGACTCCCAAAGGCCATAGCAATTAGAGTTTTGCATCAATTTTACCTACATCCACAAAGAGAAAGGATTTTCCTCTCTCCTTCTGGGTTCTCCTCTCTCTTTCTCTCTCCCGCTGCTCAACACATTGTATATCAACTGTACATATGTATGCGAATTTTCAGTGTAACTTAACATTGTGGGAAAGTTTGTTCTTCATAAAGCTTCTTTCTATAAAAAATAGGGTGGTTAGAATAACATAAGGGCTGAAGGGTAAACCACTGGATGGGTACCACATCTTAATTTTTTTCTCCCACAGTCCACAGTTGCTGAGCTTTTGTGTTATATCCGGTTTTTCACCACAACAAATGGATAGTGATGGGCAACTGTGTGTCTATATCTTAATCACACCTAGGACTTCCCCTGGAATCAGTCCCTAGGAGTGGAAATACTTGAATAAAAGGTTATGCAAATGTTTAAGCCTTTTGGTACACATTGTTAAATTGTCTTTTCAGAAAGGTTAAACCAATTTACAATGGTAGTGTTTCAGAGAGACTCTTTCCCAAATCTCCTTTAATAATGAAGAGTAGCATTAAAACATCCTTTCCAGTTGCCAGTTTGGCAAAATATATTGACTAGAAACTATTTGCTTTACATTTATTTGATAACTATTAAAGTTTATTCTTGTTTTCACTCCTTTTGTTCTTGGACCAATCATGTTTCTTGTTCTGGGAAAATTCTCTTCATGTCTTCTATTGATTTTTTGAAAGTTGTGTCTCTATTTTTCGTTTTTAAAATTCAAACATGATGTTTCTGAATGGTAAGAAAAAGCATGACTTCACTTAGCAGTTGCTTGTGGATTAGCTATTAGGATGCAATCCTACAGAATCATCTGGGAGAATGGGATGCTTATATTTACAGTTACAGTGATGGCCGTCATTGTCGACATGATGATTAAAAGTTCTGGAGCCAACTTTTCTTCATGTTTGTCTTCTCAGTGCAAGTCTTCCTAATTGAGCCTCTCAAGTAGGCTGTTTTATTCCCTCAGCTGCCTCCCCAACCACTGTGCTTATACTTACATGTTCTTCTGCTTAATTAATTTTTACCCCCTCCCTCCAAGAAAGTCAGCTGCCTGAAGGCGAAGACTCAGATTCTATACCCCAGGCACCTGGGTCATAATTCAGCAGACTCTGAGTACATTTAGATGAATACATTTTACCAATTGACTGTGGAAGAACATGATACTGTGTTTCTCAGAATTTTTATGGGCCCAGGGCATTTGTATATGAAAGCATTTACCAAGAAGGATCACACTGGGTGTCACCTTTTATGTCAATCTGCCAATGAATGAGGCTTTAGGAGGTTGGCGTTCTCCTGGCTATTCCCCTTCCTTTAATGAACTGGGGGCATTGAGTGATTCTTAAAGAGACTCTTGGGCTTCCCTGGTGGCGCAGTGGTTGAGAGTCCGCCTGCCGATGCAGGGGACACGGGTTCGCGCCCCGGTCCGGGAAGATCCCACATGCCGCGGCGCGGCTGGGCCCCTGAGCCATGGCCGCTGAGCCTGCGCGTCTGGAGCCTGTGCTCCGCAACGGGAGAGGCCACAACAGTGAGAGGCCCGCGTACCGCAAAAAAAAAAAACTCTTGAAGGCAAATACAAAACGCCTACAATATTTGGTGGTGAGAAGTAAAGTGGAGAAAGATGGTGTTTACTAGGATACTGGAGACATAGCTACTGAATTTGGAATTCAGAACAGGAAGAGACCAGATATGGGAAGTTCCCTTACTTAACCAAAAAGAAGGAAAGCACTGCTCCTCCCTTGGAAGGGTTGTTTTTTTTTTTAATTGCTTCATTCATTCATTTGAAATTTGGAATTTCAGTCCCTCCCTCTATTGACTTGAAAGTAAGTGGAAAATGGAACTCATAAGCTAACTGGAAAACACATTTCATTCACCATTCCATGTATGTGAATTGCAAGAAAAGGTTGTGCACTTGACTAGAGCAGAGGTCTCAGTCTGAAAGCCCAGAGGCTTTTTGTGCTTTGTTGCCTTCCAGCTGCTTCAAGTTTGAATTTAGTGCCAACACTGGAAACTTAGGAATTTGTACATAGACGTTTAGATTTCTGGTTTCTTATTAGAAATCAGATCTGGCAAAACAGGGCTGCTCTCCAGCACCACAAGGAACTGTTGGGCTTTGGTAGCTGTTAAACGCTTTGGGTGTGTGTGAGCCCTTTAGTTGCCCACGCTACTCCTCAATAAACTTGTTTCAGAGCTGATCTTTTCCATTAAAATCCTTTCCCTAATTTTGGTCACATAGCAAACCCAAGATATTTTTAGGTTAGCTAGTATTATTTCAATTTTAGATGAAATTAAGTCATTTTTTGTTAAAGTTATATAGTAGGAAGTGTCAAATGAGGGATTTGAACCCAGGTTTCTGGCTTTAGCCCAAGTAGCCTTTCCACTACTGTAACTTCCTTCCCATATTTGTCAGAGCCATAATCTTAGAGCCTCCACAGTGTGTGTGTGTGTGTGTGTGTGTGTGTGTGTGTGTGTATGACTACACACATTTTGTCAATTTTTTAAACATGCATGCACACATTTTAAAAGAAGTTCAGCATCTTAACCTCTGATAATAAGCCCTTCTGGGTAAATAAGCGTTCTGCATCTTTCCCCTCTTCTTTGTTTACTCTCTTATAATAACTTCTTAGACAGAGTGTTGCTGGACTCAGCAAACATATCCAGGTCAGTCTGTTTGCATTCTGACAGTTCTGTTAAACAAAGTGTAATCCATATTTGTCTTGTTTCTCTGTGAGAAGCAAGGACCAAGACCAAAGAGGGTGTAGTTCACAGCTGCTTCTCCATTCACAGGTATATTCCTGGGGGAGAAATGGACAAATCATTCAGTCAGTTCTGTTATGAGAAGCTGCTCAGAAACTCATGTCAATGCCAGTGGCCTCAAGGCTGAAAAAGCAGAAAATGCCAGGCTCTGATTTCTGGTTCTGCTTTGCGTGGTGCCCTCTGGTTTAACAACCAAGCAAGGCTCTTTGTAGCCCTCAGGGTCAAGTCTGAGCTCCCAAAGAGTCTTCAGAATCGAACCTCCACCCACCTCTCCAGCCTTGACTCCCACCATTCCTCCCCTTCTAACCTCACGCCTCCCCCAAAACCCAAAAGGCACTCTCACCTCCATGCCTTTTCTGGATGTTTTTTTCTGTCTGAATGCTTTTACCTCCTGCCTCTTTCTTTTATCCCCAGCCAACTGCTCCTTGCCCATCTTGCCTGATCTTTAGCGTCACCCCTCTCTGTCCAGCTTCTTAGCAATTGGGTGCCTTCTCTGTTGCCACGTTGTACTCTGTGCCAACCCTCTCACGACTTATCATGCTACCTAGTTATGGCTGTGAGCTCCTCAGGGGTGGTGGTGCAGAGATCTTGTCTTGTGTCTCTAACACTGAGCCCTAGCTCTGTGCATGAGAGCTCTTGAGAAATGCTTGTTGTAGGATTTCATGTTATGTATGTTCAGTACCTAAGTCTGTAAGGTCTTTACCTAGGAGCTTTATTGTATCAGGAGAAGGGTATATCAGAATTTGAGACAGCAAATCAGTGTTGTCTTTAAAAGATGTCACAGGAGTTCCCTGGTGGCCTAGTGGTTAGGACTCCGGGCTTTCACTGCATGGCTCAGGTTCAATCCCTGATTGAGGAACTGAGAATCCTGCGAGCTGCACAGCACAGCCAAAAGAAAGAAAGAAAGAAAAAAGATGGCGTAAGACTTAGAAGTAGTGGAATCTACAGAATTCCTGATATTTTTGAGAGCTTACTCTATGTCGGTATTGTGCTACCACATTAAGCAAGCTCGGCTTTTTCATTATTATTTTCATCCTCACATCAACCCTTGACCCCATTGTTTGGCACTGAGGAGACCGATGAGAAAAGAGGTTAAATAGTTTGGCTAAAGTTGCACAGTTAAGTGATGGAGGAATAAGGATCCCAGTAGAAGCTGCTTGGCTGTCAAGACTCATAGGGTTAATCACTCTGTAAAGAAGTTCTTGTCTTACCTACTCTTAGCCACTTGACTGTTTCTTGGATGACTCATCCAGTGGCAAGACCAACTCTGGGCTTCCTTAGGTTAACTGAGGTTATTGGATTATCAACCCATGTCTTTGATGGCCCAAGTCAGTCTCCATCATGAAGGTATCAGTGGCCTGATCAACCCCTCCAAGATGCCAGCATGTTCTATTCCCTTCTTCATTATCAATACATACCCATTCTGCGTGCCATTTTGTCATTTATCTAACTGTGCCAGAACATCATCATATGCTTCCCAGGTTAGAATCCTCTGTACTCCCTCTTATAAAAGGAGTGATGTTGCAACTCAACCCTGTCTTCCTGTCAGAGGTGAGAGCCATTCACATCTAAGTTGGACATTCACAGGCCTATTTTGGAATTGTTATTATCATCAGACTAAACTGTAAGCATTATGTCTCTGAAACATGATTATGTCTACCTAGAATGGTACCTTATGATATATTCCACTCAGGGCTGACCTAGAGGAAGAGGGTTGGAACTCTGGGATGAGTGATTTTGGTCTTAAGTCGGTGAAAATTTCCCAGTGAGAGCATGATTAGTGGATATTGTACAATCTCTCTAGACGTTTCAAATTTCAACTCAGCTACTCACTGATGGCCTTTAATATGAAGTCATTTTCTATAGTTTCTGTCATTTTATTTGTTGTGCTGTGAGTGTCTGCAGTTCTGGAATATTCTAGCAATAGCGTCTTTCTTGTTTTATTTACAGTGTTAAAAATGTTACCTATTATTCACTGAGTGTCTCAAGTGTGCCCCAAACAATACCATTTCTTTCAACAGGGCTGAAAAATAGTGAAACTGCTCCTGTTTTAGACAGTGAACCTGAGGCTGGAGATACAATTTGCCTAATGTTAAACAGCTAGTTAAAGGCTGAGATTGATCTGAATCAGGAGTTGTCTGGCCTTAAACTCAGTGCTGTTTCTGCTTTACCACGCTGCTGTGGAAGCTTTGTGTGCAAAGGTGTGGTTAAAAGGATGTTGATTGCAAAGTTGTGAGGATAGTCAATAATTGATAACAATCTAAGTATCCACTGATAGGGGATTGGCTTAATACATTTAGTTACAGTCGTGTAATGCAACATTATTTAGCATTTAAACATTCACTTTAAATATAAATGAAATATGTATTGCCAAGATAGATGCCTAGCTTATATAGGGTAGAAAAGAGATTGCAAAAGAATTTGCACCTCATTATCTATTGGCTAAGGTATGTATATGCATGTGTACATATGTGCATTCATAAGTAAGGTCTGGACCACCACTGTCCAATGGAAATATAGTACAAGCCACATATGTAAATATTAAACTTTTTAGTAGTTGCATTAAACAAAGTAAAAGGAAACAGTTGAGATTATTTTACTCTATTTCATTTAAAACAGCATATCCAATATAGTTTCATTTCAATACGTGGTCAGTATGAAAAGTATTAATGAAATATTTTATTTTTTTTATACTAAGCTTTCAAAATCCAGTGCACATTTCACACTGACAGCACATGTCGATTCAGATCAACTACATTTCAAGGGTTCAGTAGCCACGTGTGGTTCACAGTTGCCCTATTGGGTGGCACTGGTCTAGGGGAAATATCATAAGATCATGAAGTGTTTCTTTGGGATAATAGGATTACGTGCGTTGGTTGGTGTTAGTTTATTATCTTCTTTTGTCTTTTCTGCATTTTCCAAATTTCCATCATGGATACATACCGCCTTTGTAATTTGGAATTAAAATAAACTATTAAAGACATCATTCATTTTTCAGAGGGAGTGGTGAGCTTCTACAATACACTTTTAAAAATAAATATACGAAATGTAAATCCGTGACCTATTTTCAATGGCGGAGAGAAGCCGGGAATTGTCTGATCTTGACTCTCCTCTGTGCTCGCTTGCCTTCCCTCTCTGTCACCCCCTTCTCCCAAATGTCTCATCCTTAGAGCTGTGGAGAGGAGAGAGGTTAAGCCGCATCTCCACAGTCAGGACTCGGGCCTCTGGAGAAGCCGCCTTGCGTGCCAGAGGGTTGAGGATTTGCCCCAGATTCACTTTCAGTCTCTTTGAGAGGCAGAGGCAGCTGTCGTGGGAAGAGACTCGGCCAGTATTTCTCAGTCTTTTGTCATTATTGCTGTCCCTTCACCAACAAGCCTTTCTAGACAATTGTTTTACTAGCCATCCTCCCTCCCCGCATTCAGTTTAATTCCACCAGTGTGCTGTATACCTGATTATGAAGAGTGGCTCTCTGGAGAGTCTCAAACCATTGTAACATCTAAGATTTTTTTGCCCCCTCCCACCAAGAACCAATTTCCACCCCCTTAAGGAGCAAAATCATGTTGTCCCCCATTGAGAATGCATGGCTGCGCTCATCCATGTAAATGTCAGTGACAGGAGTTTCTCTGTGACTCACATGCTTAACCTAGCATTTTGAGCCAATGGTCACCCACCTCCCTAAATTTCCAACCCACAGGTTTTGTTTCTGTTTTTCCCTTGTAGGTTAGGTCCCTTTCACTTCTGTATTCCAACCACAGCAAGTTGATTGATCTGAAAAACCACAGCATCTTGAAACCCAAGTCTCTTCCCTTCTCCCTGACCACCTGGGTGAGGTTCTCTATACCTTTCTCATGGCACTTCCCATGGCTAGGCTGGTCCTGTTACTCATTCTGGTCCTGTCTCCTCCTTGAAGACAGGGCACCGTTCATGATTCTGTTCCCCGTGGTGTCTGGAGCTTTGCATGGCTCTGGCTTTACGTGCCACAGTCCCCCTGTAAATAGTCGTGGAACTGAATGAAATTGCCTTCAGAAAACCCTTCCCGATCCAACTGTTTCTCTATCAGAAAATCTCATTAAGACTTAATCGGTAATACCTTCCCCTCCCGGGGGTCATGCTGCAGTCCCCGGCTGAGGAAGTAAGAGCATCCTTCTCCATTCCCGGCACCCACACATTTCCTGTGTGATTCCCACCACCCTGGGGGTAAAATGACGTGGCAACCTGGTGAAACTTGCTGCCCCTCTACCTCTCCCTTTTATTTCTTAAATCACAGGATTGAAAATGTACTGATTGCAAACTGTGAAATACAAGTCACTGAGAGCTGGATGTGTTTAACTCTGTCAGAAAGCCATCCCCCCTGTTTTCATCTGCTTAATCAGTTCTCTGTGCTTGTTCCCCTAGAAACCTCTCGATCCCCACACCCCCCCCACCAAGCCACGGTCCACCCCTGTCCCCCACACTCGCCAAGAGACCCCTCTTAAGAACTACTTCTCTTCCAAGGTGAGATTTCACTCCAAACTCTCATCTGTACCTATCCTTTGATTACTTGGGAACCACATTTATTTCTCTGCCGTCTGGAAATCCCTCCTCTGCTCTGTTCTGCATAGAGGTTGCCTCTGTCAGAATTTCAGTGGAACGCTGCAGATTTGAATGAAAGATTTTAGGGGTGCGAGGGCTCTCACCGCAGATAGCAAGCATTTAGCTGAGGAAATTAAATGTGAAGGCCCTGCATTCTGGCTGGATTCTGCTACTCTTTGGGCTGGGAATGATTTGGTTCCCAAAAACGAGATTCCATCTCGGTATCTCCCACTTTCAAGGGAGCGGAGGGAGGTGAGGCAGCTCAGCTGCACCTAATGAAGGAATTCTGTATCAGCAAAACCCTGACATTTGAAATGTTTAATGTAACCAGCAGAACTGGTAGCTTTAGGCGAAGATCACTGTGCTGAAAAATAAAATTCAGTTGGCCATACTCTGTTCATGAAAATGTTTGTTTATAATTCACAGCTTTCATAGGTACCAGCCATAATTTCTTAACTATTTTCTTGTGGAAGTCTTTAGGGATCTGTGGTTAAAATAGGCAACCGACAGAAGCATCCATATACATGCTGTAGAGACCTTAATTGCATTTTCAACCCAGGATATTTCTTATTAATTATTCTAGTCAATTTATAGAGTCTCCATATTTTGAACCTTAAAATGAGCAACAAACAATAGGAAGGAATGTTAATGGCTATAATTATTGACTGGATATTTGAGATTCATGTCCAAGTACACTCAACTTGGGAAGATGTGAGATGCTATTTCACTTATGTGCATTATTTGTCTTTTTGGATCTCCTCTCTCTTTCTCTCTCTCCCTCTCTCTCTCCTTTCTGTCTCTGTCTCTCTCTCTTGGTCAAGGTGAGGGATTACTGCATGTAGATTATGAAGTATTGTAGTACATGTACATAAAAATATATCAGAGCTGGCACATTTGTAATTTACTCATAAGTAAGAGATTTGTATCAGAGATCTACATACCATGTTAGCAAAATAGGATCCATCCCATACTGTATTATTTTACTAACATGTTGGCTGAATTTCAAATGAAATGCAGAGGTCATGGTTGCTATTCTATTAGGGCCGTTTAATCTCATGTGTCCCCCCATTACTGACCTCAACTTTATTCGTGGCTGCAACCACTGCTGATTTTGAACTGACTGAGAATGGGTTCTTCCAACAGATGTCATTGCCGCCTTGGAATTTATAAGTAGGGGAATCTGATTAAACATTCATCAGATGGTACTCTGGTTTCACCTCAGGTGAAGTCTTTAGGTAGGAGAAATATAGGTCCTGCTTCCCTGGTGACATAGTACCTACCTTTCCGAGCGTGTGTATCCCCTCATCTCTTGCCCCTCTTCAAACTAGTGATCCCCTCCCGCTTTGAGAAAACCAGTAGCCAAAATGAAGCAACCCTACTTTATGAAAAGTTCCCAGAAGCAATTTAACCCTGTTGACCAGAGCTATCAGTCTGTCACCTGGAGAGAAACTGTTGACACCAAGAGACCTCTCTCCCACCATCACACTGAAGTTATGAGTAGGGCAAGAAGCTTCCTCTCTGATGCCATACAGTTAAACTGAAGGGTGGAAACCTTTTGCTAGAAGGAAACCAACTTCAAACAGAGGCTTAAGCCCAACCAAAACACTGCCATCTCCCAGGCACACACATTTAAATGATCTTTTCTTTTTTTTAACATCTTTATTGAAGTATAACTGCTTTACAATGTTGTTAGTTTCTGCTGTATAACAAAGTGAATCAACTATACGTATACATATATCCATACATATATCCCCTCTCTCTTGCATCTCCCTCCCACCCTCCCTATCCCACCCCCTCTAGGTGGTCACAAAGCACTGAGCTGATCTCCCTGTGCTATGCAGATGCTTCCCACTAGCTGTCTGTTTTACATTTGGTAGAGTATATATGTCAATGCCACTCTCTCACTTCATCCCAGCTTACTCTTCCCCCTCCCCGTGTCCTCAAGTCCATTCTCTACATCTGTGTCTTTATTCCTGTCCTGCCCCTAGGTTCTTCAGAACCATTTGTTTTTTTAGATTCCATATATATGTGTTAGCATACGGTATTTGTTTTTCTCTTTCTGACTTACTTCACTCTGTATGACAGGCTCTAGGTCCATCCACCTCACTACAGATAACTCAATTTTGTTTCTTTTTATGGCTGAGTAATATTCCATTGTATACATGTGCCACATCTTCTCTATCCGTTCATCTGTCAATGGACACTTAGGTCGCTTCCATGTCCTGGCTATTGTAAATAGTGCTGCAGTAAACACTGTGGTACATGACTCTTTTTGAATTAAGGTTTTCTTAGGGTATATGCCCAGTAGTGGGATTGCTGGGTCATATGGTACTTCTATTTTTAGTGTTTTAAGGACGCTCCATACTGTTCTCTATAGTGGCTGTATCAATTTACATTCCCACCAACAGTGCAAGAGGGTTCCCTTTTCTCCACACCCTCTCCAGCATTTATTGTTTGTAGATTTTTGATGATGGCCATTCTAACTGGTGGAGGTGATACCTCACTGTAGTTTTGATTTGCAATTCTCTAATGATTAGTGATGTTGATGTGTTTGCTGGCAATCTATATACCATGATCTTGAACCAGAAGAGAATGGGTTTCAATTGTTCATAGCACACATCAAACATAACACAGTCCTAGGGTTGTGTTTTCTTTTATTTATTTTTTAAATGAGCCAGACTGCCCCCCCTCCCTTTTGCACAAAATCCTGTAACCATTTGCATTTAGTGGTGATGCAAGCACTCCGGAACATCATTTACTGAGAGAAACAGAAAGTGGTCGGTATAAATTCATGGTATGAGAAAACTAAGATAAAAAGCATTACTAGATACATTGATGAATGAGCCTGTGTTCTTTACTATGAAATAAAAATCTAATAAATTTTTATTTGTTAACACTAAAAAAAAAAGCTGTTTAAATTTCATTACTTTCTCTCTTTGTTTTTCTCCCCCTAATAAACAAGCCTATAGCTTCTGAAAATTTATCACTTACTTGTGAAGTGACCATTTTCTGATGTTTATGAATCACTTGCATAGCCATGGGGCCAACTTATATTAACAATGCCACATGCTTTATCAAGAGCTAGTGAGTTAATGGGGAAGGAGGGAAACTTCTAAAATACAACATTTTCCCAGGAAGGATAACTGTACGTGTGTATAATAAGAATCTCGTATACCTAGTGTATTAAGTCCCTAATACATACAGGGCACTTGGCAAACAATTTTAGGAGAAAGAATGCCTGTCAATGTATACTGGTATTATCCATTCCCTCTTTGGCTTAGGAGTTTCACACTCTCAACTACTTGTTCCCAATACTTTGCTGCAATGCATGGCTTATCTTTCATCGTAGTATGTAAGACCCACAAGAACAGAAACTCTCTATTCACTGCTTTGTTTCTGTAAGTAACCATACACCGTGGACATAGGTCCTCAAACATTGTGACTTGAGAGAGAATGAATAATATTCTTATCCCCAGATCAAATCAGAACTCTTTCGGGATCACCATGGAATGACCTGCTGTAAACTTAATGAAAGTTGTTGCATTTAGGAGAAATAGAACTGCATTGCCTTTTAGCTACTAATTCAGACTTCTCAGTAATCCAGGCATGCTTCACTCTTGATCTTAATTAAAAGGTGAAATAATGCAACATGTATTTTATTAAAATTCCATGAACAGTTTCTCTAAAACATGACAACAACAACAACAGTGAAAGAAACAAACAAAATCAACCATCCTCCAAATCACCCATGAAACCCCTAGTTTTGACTTTGGGGATAAGATTATCTTTGGTTTCTGTTTTCATTCCTATTAAGATGCTCCCTCCCCCTTTAACTGCTACTCATCTCCTTGGATCTCCCAGGCTGCATCTTCAGTGTAACTCATTGCATCTCCATTATGCGTCATCCAGAGGCTTTATGTGGGTAAAACAATTGAGTCTACCTAAAGGGCTCATTCGGTGTTATATCCCATTACTTCATTGATTTATTTTTTTTTAAGTTTTTCTAATGTTATAATGAGAATATTTTCCACTCAATCCTGAAGGATTCTAAAGCTTTTTATTGACCTCAGGGTATACCACATGCATGGGCTACCTCCCTGGGCTGGCAAAAAAGCAGGGTCCTCAGAGAGACCAAATGGAAAAATTGCTTTTCTATCGACCCCAGCATGAGAGTTATGGAACCCGTATCTAATTAAGGCCCAGGGGGAATTCTGATGCACTCACTGGGTTTGGCCACATGATTAGGGTAAGTGCTAGGCTCTGGTTAAGTGTCTCACTGTCCCTTCAAGGGTCAGGAAAGTTCACTGCCAAGGATTTGAGTCTATTTGGGAGACGGAGGAAGTTTCCCCCCAAGATCAGCAGGGCGTGTACTACTCAACCTGAGGAATAACAGAAAATGGAAACAGAGAAATTTAGAGGAACAGTGGCATCGTGTCAGCACTTCTGCTCTAGGTGACATTCCAACAGAGCCAGGCTGCCAGGATCCCCGCTCTAGCCCTAGCATGTTTCGGCTGTGTAAATTTGGGCGAGTCACTTCGCATCTCTGAGCCTTCACCTTCTATTGTGAAATAGTGCTGAGTATTAAAGGAAGCCGTATTTGATGTATAAAGTGGAACTGATACATGGTGGGCCCTCAAGAGATCTCGGCTTGTGGTTGCACCATCATCAACACCACCAATATGGTGAGGCCCAGACTTTAGGGCAGCAAACTCTATCCTCCGTAGCCTAGTGTAGAGCCTAGTCTGTGTTTGGTGCCTTATAGCTAAAAATTAGATGCTGTGGGAAAGTGAATGAATGGGTCCCTCGTTATCTCCCTGACAACAGGAAAGCTTGATCTGTGAAGGAGATAGCTCCCAGCAGTACTTGGTTCCTTCCTAAAGCCATATTAAGTTTAAAGACTTCTCTGTAGACAGCAGTATAGCGTGATGCTTAGGAACCCAAGCTCAGAAGTTACTGTTCCACTCTGATATCTACTAGTTATCTAATGGGAGGCTAGTCTGAGCATCATTTTCCTTATTGATAAAAATGGGCATCATCATCATCACCACCATCATCTTCATCGTCATATCAACTTCATAGGATGGTTGGGAGAACAAAGTACAATGATGTGAACCTGACACTAGAATCCTCTTGGAGAGGTTTCAAAGCCCTGTGTTGATGCCAGACCCCATTCCCAAAGTTTCAGAGTCATTTGGTCAAAATGTCAAGCCCCTTGGGCATCCACAGTGTGAGAAGTCCTCCAGGTGATTCTAATGCACAGACAGGATGGAGGACCACTGCAAGTCATTCCTTCAGGGGTGGAGTAGTGGCTGTTGTCGAGTCATACTTATGCTCTGTCTTTTCCTCCTTATCCTTTTCCATACTGGTTCCTTCTTTATATCAATGAGGAAAACAGTTGACTTTTCTTTTGAAGGTTTCAGTGTTTTCCGCCTTTGGGGAACCATTTTTGGGAAATAGGGCACAGAAAAATGCGTGATGAATGTTAGGCAGATGTGGATACATATATTGGAAGAAAAAGAATGTCAGAGTTATCCCTACTGCAGTCAACCACTTATACATCCACCCATGGTGCCCTAGCATATGGGGCAACCGTTGCGCCTCATCCTGTATCCAACTTTTATCCCCTCCTGCCTCAGGCTATTATCATAACCTTTCTAGCTCTCTCCAGGCACCGTCTGCCACCTGTTAGGGGACAGGGGAGGACACTGAGGTGGCTGGCTAATCAACATGCGTCTTGGCCATCACTGAAGGGAAGATGCCATGCCCGGCATGCACCGAGGGGGCAGAAGAGTTGTTGCAAAGGCAGTCGTAGGCTTGGGAATCCATTTCTTTTTCTAAGTTAGTCTGAACGCTAGGGTGAACGGGTACTGAGTATCAGAGAGGGGAGAGGAGAGAGAAACTTATTGGAACTTAAGTGTTCTTATTGGAAAACCAGAACCTGCTTGGAAGGACCTGCAGTTTGGTGGCATTGGACAAGAGGTTGAATTCCCCGGGGCCCCAGTGTACCCTGGTGGTAGGAAGGTGATGGGCCACAAGAAGGAGTCTGAAGTTGTCCGCAGGCTTTGAAGGCAGAATGATTGTTCTCCCCTCCCCACCACCCTGCCAGGCTCTCATGAAGCCCAACCAAGTGTCTGCATTGTCCTCGTGCCTTTTTTTTTTTTTTTTTTTGCGTTACGCGGGCCTCTCAATGTTGTGGCCTCTTCCGTTGCGGAGCACAGGCTCCGGACGCGCAGGCTCAGCGGCCATGGCTCACGGGCCTAGCCGCTCCGCGGCATGTGGGATCCTCCCGGACCGGGGCACGAACCCGTGTCCCCTGCATCGGCAGGCGGACTCTCAACCACTGCGCCACCAGGGAAGCCCCTCGTGCCTTTTTTATTAGCACCACGCTCTAACCGACTGAGCTAACCGGCCACCACCCTTGTGCCTTTTTTAGACACTCAGTAAATGACAAATTGAATCCTGTTGCGGATGTTTCAAACATGCATCTGTGTTCTCTGTTAGATTCTGAGCCACTTGAGGCAAGAGCCATGAGTCACTTTTCCTGGTACCTCCAGCAACACGAAGGCACCTGGCAACCATCCTCAGTACCCAAGAAACACATGGGAGTCAAAGACGCTTTGTTTGGTCCTCTCATTAGGCATGTGTGGGCCCTTGAAATCCCCCAGAGTTTTGATACTTCCAGGAATGGTGTATCGAGAGACTAGAACCACTGATTCTCAATCCTGGCTTGGTGTAAGAACAATTTAAAGAGTCTGTAGTGAGTATTGATGCCTGGCCCTGGAACAGCCCAGTTTAAATCAGAGTCTCTGGGATGTGGCACCTAGTGTTCCTTGGATGATCTGGGTCCAGGCTCCAAGACTACAGGGGATGGCTGAGCTAGAAGAAGTGATGGGCCGATAGGAGAAGGAATGATGAAATTGAAAGGACAAAATAAACACCAAGGGAACTTGGGGATGGATCTGGCTGAGTCCTTGTTACGATCCAAAGCTCACACCCACCCAGCCAGGCACGTGCCTAGATGATTGTTACCTTTCATATTTACAGCAGCCCTAAGCAAAGTTGTCATCCCCTTTTCAGCAAAAGAGAGGAAGCTTAGAAACTAAAGGGTCAGGCTGCCAAACTGCAGACCCCAAGCACTGATCCACTAGGCTGTGTTCATTCAAAAACACAAGGTAAATGTGAAGGAAGATGGGAGTGGACTGGGCCGGAGGAAATAACAAGATTGATAAACCCAAGGAGAGCTACTGAACATTAAAGTACAAACAAATGACACAGCAAGCGAAAAGCAGATTTCATATTTCTTCAAGGCATTAGGATGAAATCACAATAGCTATGTGAGACAAAACCCATGACCCTCAGCTTACAAGAGGAGACTTAAGCCTCAGAGAAGTCTAGTGTCTTACCCAAACTCACACAGCTATTAAGTGTCTGAGCTGGGTTTTTTTGTAAAGACCTGAGAGCAAATATTTCAGGGGTTGCGAACCTTGCATTCCATGCCACGATTATTCAGATCTGCTACTGCAACACAAAAGCATCCATGGAGAATATATAAACAAATAAACATGGTTGTGTTCCCATAAAACTTGATTTATGGACACCGAAATTGAAATTTCATATGATTTTCATGTGACATGAAGGATTCTTTTTCTTTTGATTTTTCTCAACTATTTAAAAATGTAAAAAAACATTCTTAGCTCATTGGCTGCACAAAAACAGACATTGGGACAGATATGGCTCCTGGGCCATAATTTGCCTACCGTGGTCTAAATTCTAAAGCACGTGGAGCGTAAAAAGTTAGTGAGAAAGTCATATACACACTACTATATTTAAAATAGATTACCAACAAGGACCTACTGTAAAGCACAGGGAACTCTGCTTAATATTCTGTGATAACCTAAATGGAAAAAGAATTTGAAAAAGAATAGATACATGTGTATGTATAACTGAATCACTGTGCTGTACACCTGAAACATATAACACAACATTGTAAATCAACTACAGTCCAATATAAAATAAAATTATTTTAAGAAGTTAATATATGTCCATTTGAAACCTACGCCTCCCAGTTTAACTTTACATGGGAAGCTTCAACAGGCCAAGAAGAAGTCAACACTTTCTGTCTTCCCCAAATCAACCCCAGCAAGCAATTCTTGGCCGAATGCATTTGTGTTTTCCAAATGGGGGACCCCCAGAACTTTTAAGTGGGTCACTCCCATTGTTTCTGCTTTGTCAAGAGCATTGTAAACCCCCAAACCCTTTCTGTATTAATATTTATCGAATGCCTAGTAGATACCAGCCTCCGTTCTAGGCACTAAAGGTATGCTAGCTGTCTGATTCAGCTCAGGCTGCCATAACAAAATCCCACAGACTGGGTGACTTACAAAACAGACTTTATTTTCTCACAGTTCTGGAGCCCAGAAGTCCAAGGCAGGGTTCCACCATGGCCGGGTTCTGGTGAGAGTCCTCCTGGTTGCAGGCTGGCAGCTTTCTCACATGGTAGAAAAAGATGGATGAAGTCAAGGTAGGGAGGAGGACCTCACCCTCGTGACCTCATATAAACCTAATTATCTACCAAAGGCCCCATCTCCAAATGCAGTCACGTCGGGGGTTATCGGTTCAACCTGTGAATCTGAGCGGGGCGGGCAATACAATTCAGTCCATAACAGTGATGCACAAGAGAAATGAAGCCCCTGTGTTTACGGAGCTTACCTTCTCTCTATATGACAGCAAAGAAACAAAATAATGTTAATAACTTCAGATAAATTCAGACAGTGGTAAGTGGTAGAAAGAGAGAACAAAACAAAACATGACTAGAGTACAGGGATTAACTGGAACAGGGATTATAATGCTGGAAACCGTCTTCAGAGGACACTTTGAACAGGTTCCTGGGCTGAGGCGTGAGACTGGAAGAAACGAAGCCAGCGTTAGGAAAAGCTGTGCCCAAGAGAGAACAGGTTCCAAAGGGCCACCAGAACAGAAAAAGGGTGAGCAAGGAGAGCAGGGAGAAGACCAGGGGGCCTGGAAAGGGGTAGGCAAAGTAGAGCATCGTGGCCCCATAATAAAGAGTTTGGATTTTATTCTAAATGCAACGGGAGGACTTCAGTTGAGTCAGAAACACTGGAGTAATTTGCATGTTCACAGTATTTTGGATGTTATGTGGGGAATGGACGGTAGGGGCCGCTGTCTTTCTCCCGAGCTCTCCGATTGCTCGTGGCTTTTGGGGCAAAAAGGGCTTGGGACTTGCAGTCTGGGAGGACCTGTGGGTCTTCCTCAAACCCAAATCGCCCCTTCTCAGGAGTGCATTACATCTCTTTCCGAAGATCCTGTGAAGTAATACGTTCTAATGAGGAATGTAACACGTTCTAATGAGGAGTTTGAATTACCAGTTGCCTTGTGCTTTGCAGCTGATAAACAATAGATTACACTCCTGATGGTTTGGAGTTATCTTGTGACTACATTAAGTTATTTTACTTGAGCTCGTATAACTATAATTCAATCCTATCCATATTTTGTTTGGGAATTAATACCCCAACCTCAGATCTAGCCTTTTTCTCACCCAGAATTCACAGAGTATACAGCATTTTGGTTCTTTATTTCACATTTTCTTCAACTTCTCAATGCTTCCCACTCCACACACGCACACCCTTTAAACTCATTTTTAATAATGTTCTGCTTAGAAAAACAACATATTTTCATTTGAAAAACATTTAGAAACGCATGCAAAAGCAAAAATCACTTATCAGCTGCCCGTTGCCCCAAAGTAATCACTCTTAACTTTTTTTTTTAATTCAGACTTTATTTTATTAGAGTAGTTTTAGGTTCACAGCAAAATTGAGAGGAAGGTACAAAGATTTCGTGTACATCTCCTGCCCTCAACGTGCACAGCCTCCCTGATATCAACATCCCACACCACTGTGGCACATTTGTTAGAATCGATGAACCTGCACTGATACATCATCATCACCGAAAGTCCATAGTTTGCATTATGATTCACTCTTGGTCTTGTAGATTCTCTGGGTTTGTTGGACAAATGTATAGTGACATGCCATTAGAGTATTAGGATATCATACAGAGGATTTTCACTGCCCTAAAAAATCCCCTGTACACTACCTATTCTTCCCTCCTCACCAACCCCTTGCAACCATTGATCTTTTTACTGTCTCCATAGTTTTGCCTTGTCCGGAAAGTCATATAGTTGGAATCACACTCTCAACATTTTAATATTTCTCTTGTTGGTCTGTTCAGTGTGTGTGTGTGTGTGTGTGTGTGTGTGTGTGTGTGTGTGTGTGTACGTACGTGTACCTTTACAATATTAGACTCTGTATTTTCAAAACTTATCCTACGTTTTTAACTTGGCATTAAAACATGCACATTTTACTATGCCATTAATCATTTTTCAAGATTATATTTAATGATTCCATAACTTTCTACAGCACCAGAATTTGTCTCCACCGTTGACATTTAAGAATTTGTTCTTTGGTCTCCCTCTCCCTTACTGTTATTACTAATAATGCCACAGAGAACATTCTTTTATGTAAGCCTTTGTTTACATTCTTGAGTGCTCCCTTGGACTAAATTCTAAAAAGTGTTATTTTGGGGTCAAAGATATGAGCAGCTTTATACCTCTTGAATAGATTTCATGCAGTTGCTGGTTAAACCAGTTGTGCCGTGTACATCCCATAATGGTAGTCTGTTAGGATGCCGTCTCATCTCATCATTGCCCGTGTTATTTGATACAGGCACACCTCATAGGTATTACTAGTCCAGTTCCGGGCCACCACAATAAAGCAAACATCACAGTAAAGCAAGTTGCACAGTTTTTTTGGTTTCCCAGTGTATATAAAAGTTACATTTATACTATACTGTAGTCTATTAAATGCACAGTAGAATTATATATAAAAACAATGTGTCAATACATACCTTAATTAAAAATATTTCACTGCTAAAAGTTGCTAACCATCATCTGAAACTCTAGCGAGTCATAATCTTTCTTGAAATAGTAATATCAAAAATCACTGATCACCATAACAAATATAATAACAATGAAAAATATATCACGAGAATTACCAAAATGTGACACGGAGACAGGAAGTGAGCAAATGCCGCTGGGAAAAATGGTGCCTATAGACTTGCTCAGCACAGGGTGGCCACAAACCTTCACTTTGTAAAAGAGACACTCTCTGTGAAGCACAATAAAACAAGGTCTGCCTGTATTATTTTATACTTGTATCAACTTGAGAGGCAAATATTCTTACCTCCTTGTTTAAAACTCCCCCTTTTTAACTTGGCTGTTTAGTAATGCAAATAGCAAACATGTGTGATGCCCTCATGCATAACAGCCATCCTAGGAGGTAGGTACTTTTTTTTTTTTTCCATGTTTCCAGGGCATGAACCAGACATGGGCACAAACCAAAAGCCAAGCTGGGATAAACAAGGAGTTACTTTGTCCCTGGCTGATATGAGACAGGCACCACCAACCAGGCGCCACTCTACCCAGGCCAGGGACAGGAGGTAGGTACTTTTAACCTCACTTTACAAATCGAGGAACTAATGCTACCTGGTAAAAAGTGGAGCTATTACTGGAATCTGGCCCAGCCAATATATGCCCTGAGTCTGTAAGCTCCAGCTCCATTCTGCCTCCAGGGAGGAGCAGGCAAGATGAAAGGACCCTCTCAGCTGGATGTGAGTCAGGAAAGCAATCTGATTAAAGCAATTCACACGAATATGTGAGTGACCAACAGAAGCATCTCTCCGGCTTTGGATTAAAAAAACCCCAAAAAACAACAAAAAAAACCCTCTACTGACTATTCTAAATAAATCTTTCCCTTACAGAAGGAATTTTCAGAAATGTAATAGAAATGAAAACATCTGGGAATGATAAGGAAGATAGATGTGGCCAAAGTCACATCTACCTTCAATTCAGTGGTTGCTCAGTGCTGGCTCATCTCCAAGCAGCCCAAAGCCCACTTTTATTTTATTTCATATGTATAGTGCTTGGACTACTGAATTTGTTGTCATCACACAAAAATCTGGGTTCTACCTTCTCTTTAAAAACAGAAGCTCTGGGAACATTCACTACTGTTCATTTCAATAATTTATCGCGTCTGATTGATCCCAACGGGTGCTTGAGTTTGCATCTACCGTTAGCTTGCTGGCCTTCCTCCTCTCTCCCTGTCAACCACCCCACTTTCTCCCTTTCTGGACCAACTCTCTAAAACCTTCCTTTCAATACCATCGTTTTTTTTTTAACTAAAATTCCTTCCACATCCGGGAACCCCCTTCCTATCCTGTTAAGTAGAAGAGGCTTGAGGGTCACGGTGGGGCTATGTCCCGAGCCATTTGGAAGACATAGATGTTTGCAAGTCAGGGCCTGTGTCTTTATTAGCCCTGCTTAAACAGCGAGGTAATTTAAGCTTCCCTTATTTTGCTGCATTGCATCATAGTTCTAAAGAAGACCTGAAATAGAGAGTATCACATTGTGCACATTTTGAAGGATCATGCGTGGAGGCTAAATATAAGATTCAAGTCCATATTCTGAGCATGCTTTTCCCCTAAATGAGGATGGGGAGCACTTGAACATTCTGCCCCATGATCCTTTCTTATCTGCACGCACTGTGTAACGTTTGATTTCCATCCTTTGTGTTTGTGAGAACATTTGCAAGCATCTTCTCAGCTTCAAAGACACAGGCTTGACTTGGAACCACTGGAACTGTGCTGTTTGGACTTGGAACCACTGGAACTGTGCTGTTTGGACTTGGAACCACTGGAACTGTGCTGTTTGGTGGCAAGAGCCAACATGAACACCCGTCCCCCCATACATAGAGTGCCTTTCTTCCCCATTTAAAAATTACCCTTAAACGCAGGCCGGTGACATTTCAGTCACCCCCGTTCCACTGCTATAACGTTGGCCATTTTCTTTTTGTTTTATTGCTGTTTTATTATTTACTAAATGTCGAATTAATTTGCTTTTATCTGAATGTATTTATGTCACCGCAGTAAATAGAAACCCAGTGTTATAAACTGAAGCGTCACTATGCAAGTAACTTAGTATTAAAAATAAATCTGTGGGGCTTCCCTGGTGGCGCAGTGGTTGAGAGTCCGCCTGCCGATGCAGGGGACATGGGTTCGTGCCCCGTTCCAGGAAGATCCCACGTGCCGCGGAGCGGCTGGGACCGTGAGCCATGGCCGCTGGGCCTGCGCGTCCGGAGCCTGTGCTCCGCAGCGGGAGAGGCCACAACAGTGAGAGGCCCGCATACTGCAAAAAAAAAAAAAAAAAAAAAAAAAAAAAATAGATCTGTGACTACCAACTAAGACCATCTGATCTACCACCCAGGGCTCCCATGCCAGATGTTGGGAAACCCTGATTTAAAAAATAGTTTTCACAGGGGTGGGGGCAAAGCAGTCGTGTTTCTAGAGAGTCAAGTAGTTTCCCGCAACTAACCATCTGCTAGGGTCGGTCTTATTCTGAATAACTAAGTAGTTTCATTCGGGAAAAATCTCAGAGCTACTCCTGGGAGCTCTTCTCACCCTGTCCCCTGTGCCTATAAACCTGCTGGATATCCCAGGGGTGCCCAGCCTTCCAGGAAACCTCCTCCTCTCTTGTAACACTCTTGCTGCTTTCTCGTCCTTGGAGTTACATACTCTTCTTATAAATTAGAGACACTACTGGGCAGAAAGGGTGATGGGGGCTTGAGATCACAGCCTATGCATCCCCTGTGTTTGGGGTTTGTAAGCTCCCCACACGCTTCCTGAAACCTCTCAGGAACATCCTCTTGCTTTATATTCCTCTCACGGAAGGTCTAGCTCTTGTTTTCCTCCTCCCTCCCTCCTTCCCTCCCTCCTTCCCTTCCTTCCTTCCTTTCTTCCTTCCTTCCTCTTTCTTTCTTCCTCCCTTCTTTCCTCCCTCCTTCCCTCCCTCCCTTCCTCTTTCTCTCTCTCTCTCTTTCTTTCTTTCCCTCCCTCTCCCTCCCTCCCCCCTTCCTTCCTTCCTTCCTTCCTTCCTTCCTTCCTTCCTTCCTTCCCTCCTTCCCTCCTTCCCTCCTTCCCTCCTTCCTTCCTTTCTTCCTTCCTTCCTTCCTTCCTTCCTTCCTTCCTTCCTTCCTTCCTTCCTTCCTTCCTTCCTTCGCCTCCCCCTTCATCCTCACCAATGATCCCAGACTGTGGTGCTTATGGAAACACTACTCTTTGCTGCATCTTTGGGTTACCGGTTCCATACACCCCGACCAGACCTCAGGTTGGACTGAAGCTCTGGATGATGGCTTGGTGGGGTCTCATCTCTAAGCATTTCATTTTCATACATTCGGAACAAGAATGGGTCCATTTGGGGTATTCTCAGGTGCCTAAAGAGTCACTGAGATTTGGCCTTGATGGAAGGACAAGTGCCAGCTCTCCCTCATTGAATCCGGGTGACCTAGAGCGAGTTGCTTCACCTCTTTCTACCTTGGCTTTCTCAACTGAGAAACTGAAAAGGAGACACCTACGTTCCAGGATTTTTGTGAGGATGAGTGAGAAAGGGTAAGAGAAATAGCTTTTGCAATTTATGAGGCTTTGTTCTGATGAAAAGTGAGCATTCTTTCTAAATATAGGATGTTGGTAGTCTTACCAAAACCCTCCATCCCTGGGAGCACAATTCAGAAGGCTTTTGCCACACCCATCTCATTGCCTTGTTCATAAAACTGTTTATTTTCCCAGTGTCACATTTATTATTCTCTCTCTTTGCTACTGCATCATTTCATTATTTGCCATACACAAATATGTTATGTAATTCTCTCAATATGTCATCAATTGTTTCTGTTTTTCTGTAGTATTACTTAAGTCCATCATACTTTTTATTAAATCTCCATGTTTCTGAACGCTGGGTGAAGGATACCCCTTTCCACTAAGTAAAACTGAGCACTTAAACACTTGAAATGACACAGAGCACTGGAAAACAACACAGTGTGGAATTTTCCCACTGGCTTTATGAAATCCAGGAAACGAATTGAGATCTTTGCTTATACCACCTTTGTCTATCCAAGAGATTTATGTAGCCTTTCAGATAGAAATAACAACATTAATAAATAATATAAAATTAGCTAAGGCTGAGTGAGGAATTACTATGTTCCAGGTAAATACTATTATAAACCCTAGGTATATTAAGTCCTTTAATCTTTACAGTGACCTCATAAAGGAGGTATGATTTTTTTGTCCCCATTTTATAGTTGAGGAAACTGAAATTTGGAAAGTTTAACTGCCTCACTCAGGGACACACATAAGGAAGTAATCCAACTGCAAAGTGTACAACACACACACACACACACACACACACACTGCTCTGTTCACTTAAGAAACTCATTTTCTTCCTAAGCTCAGAGGATGCATACATATGTTGAATGCCTGAGAGTTAGGGACCTCTCTGTTCCGAACTTGTTACTGACACTAACATGAAGTGAATCATAGCTTCTCTCTGGGACCGAGTTTCCTTATGGTCCAGATTTGGAGGGTTGGATGAGATCATAGGCTTCTAATCTATTTCAGGAAGCTCAAGAATCTGAGTAAGTGGTCCAGAAGGAGTGATGAGGGTAGGGAAAGCAATGCTGAGCCGGTAGAACTCTGGACTTCCATTAACCAGTGCACTTAACGCTTATATCTGGGATGGATGGTTGGATGGATGAATGGATGGAAAGAAAGGATGGAGTAAAGAAGGGAGGGAGAGAGGGAAGGAAGGAGGGAGGGGAGAAAACAGACACACAACTGAAATTATATAATCCATTATTAACCTGTTCCAAAATAGCATTGCACCATGGTTATTTCCTGTGTATGCCATTCATCGTTCCTTGAAAACTTGATTTCAAGTGGCTGTATGATATTCAAATATCAAACAATTTATCCTTTACTTAACCCTTCCCCTATTTTAGACATGTGCATTGCTTCTGGTTCTTTACCATTCATTTATTCCTCAATTTTTTATTGGGAACTATTATTTGCAGGCATTAACATAAACAAGTATAGCACACATGTTCTTAAACGTTAAGTTTTTGACATACATACATTTGCTTCCATAATTACATGAAAATTGTTATTTTGGGTTTCGTTTTTAATTTTTGGCTTTCTTGAGTGAGGGAGAACATGATCCGGAAAGCCTGCTGAATTTGGACAAAATGTTGAGATGAAATCTGTATAAATGTTGAGCTTAGCTGACACGGGGAACACAATCGGAGTCCTGGACACACTGTCTTCCAAGATGGTAGTTATAAAATTAATAGGCATTGTCTTGATTGTGTATGCCACCAGCGTCCAAATCTACTTTTCTATCTCCAGCCTCCAGGGGACCATCTCGAAGCTGTACCTTTCCATGTCGCCTAGTTTAGAGCTTGGTGAGCCCTCAGAGAATAGCGTCTCACTGGTCCTGGAGCCAAGGATCCAAGCAGCATCTCCCAAGGATTGCTGTAAGGCTTGGCTTTGCTGACTCTCCTTGTAAATAATCTGGGGGAAAAAACCCACAATTGTGTCATGGTATATACACTGAATATAGCTGAGATTATAAGCTGCTTAAATTTCATGCATAAACGCATGATACAGACCCTCTCTGGTTGAAAAGGCAATATAAAGAGAAACCAAAACATAATTCCTTGCCCATAAATGGAAACCGGACAACTCAGCTTTGTGGACTCGAAGGGACCATGCAAGGTGGCAATTTTGAAATACCCCTCGGAGGCACAGTGCCAAGTCTGAAGTGTGGCTGCAGAGCAGTACAGTATCGAGAAACCAAGCTATTTCTGGCTTTGGTCTTTGTATCATGAAATGGTGACACTTTTCCCCACCCCGCTATGTTCCTCTTCTCCCCGATGACTCTATATATTTAAGTGATGGTCAGTCTGTTTGGAGACAGTTGGCTCAGTTTTTCCTACCAAAGGTTTGATTGTGTCTTAGGACAGATGTTTAGAAGATACGAGACTAGACCCCAAAGAGCTTAGCATCTGTGAGGGCGAAGAGAGACTCCACAGATAGAAAGTACCATTAGCTTTCCTTCCCTTCTCTATATCCTGGCGTTTTCATCTCCTTCCTTGATAGAGAGCAAAGGGTACGGAAATCTAAGTAGGGGACTTTTCTCCTTGGCTGATTTCTTTCGTGTTTTTTTTTTTTTTTTTACTTTCTACGGGATCACTTAATTCATTTTATGCCTCTGGAAAAGACCAGAATTTCCTAATACCTCCAAATACCTGGGCAGGTTACCTCTCCTAACCTCAGTTCATCATTATTCTGCACTGAATGATGTAATGATTTGATCATGTTGAAGAGTAATTCACCTTTGTTCCCACCTACCTTAAGACTGATTACAAAGCCTCATAAAATACTCATTATGCTACCAAAAATGTTCTTAAGAATAGTCTGTAAGAGAGGACGTAATGCTACCGCTCGGAAGTGTGGGCTTCTGACTAATTATGTGTAAATTACCTGAGTGGAATCTCAAATGTTTAGTGATAAACAGTTTTATGCTTCCCAGCAAAGTATCTAGTTTGTGAGGCAATATAATCAAAAGCAGTTTGTGTGCAGTGAATTGTCGATTGTGTAACTTTGTATCCTTTTCAAGTTATTCTTATGGAAAGAAATGGGAATGTGTCTGCAGCCCTTTAAGGAAAGAAAATGTTGTATTCTGCAACTTAAAAAAAAAGAAAAAGAAAAAAAAGATAAAAAAAGATCACTTGACTATACTACAGTTCTGCTCTCAGAAGAAACATTAAAAAGTTGGATTTCTTAAATGCAATTAACCAACTTTTATTTAATGATTTTTTTTCACAAGTTATTCATCCTGGAGGAATGGTGTCTGTTGGTTATGGATGGATTATTAAGAAGCAAAATATCATGTTATTCAACTGCAATGCATATACAGTTACTCAGAGAAAATCCCTTGTGGTTTGTTCTCTGATGCCCCCTCCTCTCAGAAGCCTTTCCTGAAAGCTCCCCCATCTCTGGGTGGGATGGTCAAACCTCCTCTGAGCCACCAGATGGATGCTGTTCTATGGATGAAGGCAAATTGAACACCAGATAGTTAAGAGGAGGCCATGATATTCAATGCAGCTAGTTTAGGGGTCATTGTAACCAACATAGCCTGGATGGTCATGAAAATACAAGTGTTTAAATCTGGGAGTTCATTAGTTCTTAAGCTTCACACCAGGGTTCCTTACACACCGAAGAAGCTTGAGAGGGGTCTACCGGAGCGGGCACTGTCCAAAAATCATAGTCTTCATACTTCTTCAGGCAAAGAAGAGTCAAGATATTGAATTGATACGAGGACGCAGAGTCCATTATAGAGTACATGGGAATACTATTCAGATGAAATTGGTATTAGTTTCATTAGATGAAATTGGTATCACCCCCTCTTAGAGATTTGAGAATCCTTTGCAGCTGTTCTCCTTCTAGAACCATTCCTATTTTAAAAGAAGATGGCCCACTTGGGGGAAAAGGATATAAAATGCTAGGAGGAGAAGATGGTAGAAAAGAACAAAGATTAAGACTGAGGTGAAGATTTCAGTGCCAAAGAAGCAAAAATTCTTTGCCAGTTCCTTATTGGTGGTCAACACAGATTAATGTTAGGCTTTCCTGTCATGCAACTCATCAGTAGGCAGCTAAAAAGATTGCTTAGTGTATCATAGAGGTGTTTGGTTCTGCTAAGTTTCTAAAACCCTAAGGTATTATATTTCAGGCACATGGTTTTAAGTGGGAAATGGTTGATATGGTGAGACTTGGTATATTGGTTCAACGAATTACCCAGTTGCAAATGTGTGCCTTCCTCACACCTTTTGACTAAATATGGAAATACACCAGCTAAATAGACAAGGGCTCCAAATTAATACTTAGGGAGAGACTAAACCTGCCTGTGTCTCTAGACAGCTAAGCCTTAAATTTGCCCAAGATCATAATATCTGCCTAAAGACTCCTATATATGTTTGACATTTACAAACCATGGGGTGTTGGACATTTTGAAGGCAAACCATTTCAGTGATTGACTAAATATATTCCTTTGCGTCATGTAGATGTGTCCTGTATTAATTAGCATATCCTTTTAAGGAAGTTCATCCATACTTTTACAGCTCATTAAAAGTCGATCATGACTGTCTATTGAATATATCTGCATCGCGTTGACTTCTGTTTGTCTGCATTCCTATCCTACATTTTCTGTATTCAGTTTGTTCTCAAGTCTGCAGTTGACATCAGAAGGTCTAAAGGAATTTTATGTTGATTTCCTTTTTAGGGAAAAACGTATTACAAACTGCCAACTCACGATATATTCACTTTGAACTTAAAATATCATTTGTTTAAAAAATGCAGTAAAACCTGAAAGTACACTAATATTCATTCTGAAGATTAAAGCTGCCAATGAATTATGCAGCTGGGTTAAGGCTGTCTTGCTCTCAGACTAAATTTATCTCATCGAAAGGGAATTATTCTCATCGGGGTTAGAGAATGAAAATAGTTAAAGTTTAATTGTTCAATTGCTTTCTTCTTGTTTTTTTTGTTTCTTTTCTTTAAAAAACATTTGGGGGCTTCCCTGGTGGCACAGTGGTTGAGAGTCCGTCTGCTGATGCAGGGGACGCGGGTTCGTGCCCCGGTCCGGGAGGATCCCACATGCCGTGGGGCGGCTGGGCCCGTGAGCCATGGCCGGTGAGCCTGCGCGTCCGGAGCCTGTGCTCCGCAACGGGAGAGGCCACAACAGTGAGAGGCCTGCGTACCGCAAGAAAAAAAAAAAAACAACAACAAAGAAAACATTTGGTTATAGTTGTCTTAGGAGCTGGATTTTAAAATGTGAATACTGATGAGGGATGATAAGAAGGCCTGTTTTCTCGGATTATAAAAGCGACATAAGTTTCTGGTGACTCTTTCTTTAAAATGTTTTTTTTTTTTCTTTTTTTCCCTTTCCTTTTCTTTCTTTCTTTTATTTTTTTTAACATAGATCTTTGGACGTGGGGGACCCCATGCTGAGCATCTAACCTCTCTAACTTACAGAGTAAGCCTCCACGTAATAGAAATAAATGCTGCATTTTCTCTGTATATAACATGTCACTTGGGCAAAGTGCTACAATGTCTCTTTGGTAAAGCTGAAATGTGGATTTCTCAAAAATGTCTTGTTTCCAGTTAATGATATTTTCTGCTTTTCACCAGGTGGTCTCTTTGGAGGTTTGTTCCTGAATTCATTTCTCTGCGCGAGCACCAAGCTTTCTATTATTTGTTTGTTCAGCAGACATTTGCTGAGTTCTTGTCACACTCAGACCTGAGTCAAGGGTTCAGGTTATAGTAACGCAAAACCCCAGCCCTGTCCCTGGGTGTTTGCCATCTTTGGGGTAAATGGGGCACTTAAGAAGCAGGTGAAGGAAGGCATGATGAATATATGTTATGATAAGGACAACAGTAGAGGTGAAAATAAAGTACTATGGGAAGAGGGTAGAGGGGTGGAGGGTAGAGGGTCTGGCATGGAGGCAGGTTGAGAGAGTCAGGCTGACTTTGATCGGGTGCGTTGCCTTAGCTAACAGGGCAGGCAGGGTGTAAGATGCCAGCTCATCCTAATATCGCCTGACCTGAACCAGCTATCCCCTGGAGCTGGCACAGAGTTCATCTTTCTTGAAGGTGAAACCACAGGAGGAAAGGCAACTTCCAGAAATGGCCAAACCCATCCCTGCCTCAAAGCCACCTCCCAGTGACTCACGGCAGCTGAAAAGAAAATTGATGGTCCCCACAGGGTAATACCTTCGAGAAACCCAGGGGCTTAGTGAGAGCAGGTCCATGGCAGCAAATGGGCCATATTAGCAGACGTTGGGGTGATTTCTGGCCCGAGGGCTGGCCCTGTGTCAGCTGTTTGAGGGTATATGGTTCCCTCCACACTGGAATTGCATTCAGAGCAGGACTTGAATCCCAGCCCTGAGTTTGACTTCTTTGGCCACAGAACACAGAGTTTTGGTTTTCTTCAAAGACGAAGAAAAACAAAACATGTACTTTGGCTTTGTTTAGCTGTTCTTCCATTCCATCCATCCTTGCCATCCTTGTGAAGTGAGCAAACTCATGTTTCAGAGAATTGAGATCCCTTTTCCAGCCGGGCAAAACAAGTGACTACTTAGAGTCAAGTGTTCCACCTTGCAGAGCGGAGTCTTTCTGCTCCATCTATGGATCCTAAGAATAGGAAGAGTGGGTCTTCCCTGTCCCACCCTACCAGAAGCTGTATCCTCATTCCATTTTCCTTCATTACATCTCCTGAAAATAAGATTCTTATTCGCGTCACTGCCTCCTGGGGCTACACAGAAATTTCTAGACGTGAGAAGGGCTCTTCCCTGGATTTAAGCTATATCTGCTCACCCTGCACATTTGATCAAAGTCAGGTTTATCAAGGTATAATTTATATAGAATAAAACTTGCCCATTTTTTTGGATTTTTATTTTTTATTATTTTAAAAAATTTTTTATTGGCGTATAGTTGACGTACAATGCTGTGTTAGTTTCAGGTGTACAGCAAAGTGAATCAGTTGTACATATATCCACTCTTTTCTAGTTTTTTAGATTCTTCTCCCATATAGGCCATTACAGAGTATTGAATAGAATTCCCTGTGCTATACAGCAGGTTCTTGTCAGTTATCTATTTTATAAAACTTGCCCTTTTTAGCATACAGTTCTGCAAGTTTCAACAAAGACATACAGTGATATAACCACCACCACCATCAGGATATCAAACATATCCATCACCCCAAAAAAGTTCCCTGCGGTCTGTCTGTAGCCAGTCCCCAGCCCCAGCCCTGGCAATCGTCAGTCACTTTTCAGTCCTTCTAGTTTTGCATTTTCTAGAAAGCCACGTAGATGGAGTCCTACGTAGGTAGCCTTTGAGTCCGACTTCTTTCTCTGCATATAGTGAATCTGAGATTCATCCATGCAGTTTTGTCTACTGATAGTTCGTTCTTCTCTGTTATTTCTGAGTATCACCCTATTGTGGCTACAAATAGGTTTGTTATTCAACAGCGGAAGGATCTTTGGGTTCTTTCCAGTTTTTGCTGACTATGAAAGGGTTGCAATAAACCTTTGTGTCTAGGTATTTCTATGAATATACTTTTTTTTTTTTTTTTTGGTGGTACGCGGGCCTCTCACTGCTGTGGCCTCTCCCGTTGCGGAGCGCAGGCTCAGTGGCCATGGCTCACAGGCCCAGCCGCTCCACGGCATGTGGGATCTTCCCAGACTGGGGCATGAACCCGTGTCCCCTGCATCGGCAGGCGGACTCTCAACCACTGCGCCACCAGGGAAGCCCTGAGTATACATTTTTAACTCTCTTGGGTAAATCCCTAGGGAGAGGTATTGCTGGGTTGAACAGCAAATGTGTGTTTAAAGAGTTTTGGGGGCGAGACAGTGAACTTGGTGTAGTGTTGATGTTGAATGCTAGGTCTGAGACTTCCTAGGTGGGTGACCTCACATAGATTGTCTGAGCCTCTTTTACCTGCAACAGAAGAAAGGGTAGAATCTAGGTTCTCATATGGGATTAGGAAAGTTACTCACCTGTGGCCCCTCATCCTGGGTTGCAGCCTCCCGACATCGGACTCCCTCTCTCCACGGTGTTCCTGTTTCTGCTCCCGAGCACGCACACCCTTTCTCCATCCCTGCCACACACTGTTTCCTTTCCTGGAACTCCTCACCACCCACCTTTCTCCTCACCAACTACACATCTCGCCGTTGCCCAATGAAATGCCACCTCTCCAAAAAAGTCTTTCCTCACCCTTAGTCTAAATCCAGGCCCCACCATGTATAGTTTCTTTCTAAAAACGTTAAACTCGGTTCTCTTCCTTTATAGCATTGACCGCAACTGGCCTTCATCACATTAACTGTGTAATTTATTTTTTGATGGAAAAGTTTATTGAGATCATTGTGGAGTCGCATACAGTTGTAAGAAATAATGCTGAGAGATTCCATGTACTTTTTATCCAGTTCTCCCTAATGGTAACATTTGACAAAATTATAATACAGTATCACAACCAAGATGTTGGCACTGATATGATCTGCTGATGTTATTTCAGGTTTCCCCAGTTTTACCTGCATTAATTGGTGTATGTGTTTGTGGGGGGAGGTGTATTTCATTCCATGCAATTTTATCACACGTGTGGATTTGCAGGTTCATCACCACAGTCAACTACCAGAAAAATTCTGTCAGTACAGGATTCTTTCCCTTGTCCTTTTATAACCACATCTGCCCTCCCCACCTCCCCCAATTTCTAACACTTGACAAACACTGATTTGTTCTCCATTTTTTAAATTTAGTCATTTCAAAAATGGAATCATACACTTCATAACCTTTTGGGGTTGAATTCTTTTACCCAGCATAGTTCTTTGAAAATTCATCCAAGCTGTTGTGTACATCAACCCTTTGTTCCTTTTCATTGCTGAGTAGTGTTCTGTGATGCGGACCACTGTTTGTTTAACCAGTCATCTGTTGAAGGACATCTGGATGGATTCCTATTTTTAGCTGTTATAAATAAAACTTCATGTACAGGTTTTTGTGTGAACGTAAGTTTCCTTTCTCCAGGATAAATGCTCAAGGGTGAAATTGCTGGGACATTAGTTGTATAAGAAGCTGCTTGAATTGATTTTTAAAATCTCTCTCTCCAGTGAAGTTCCATCAGAGTAAATAGACTGAGTTTTGTTTGTTTGTGTCTTTGCTTGTTTGTGTGTCTAATCACTGTGTACTGGGGACATCTCACAAAGCTTAGAACATGATTTACCAGTCTATAAGTATTTATATATGAATTAAATAAGGAATGAATGAGTGAGTGCATGAATAAACTTTCTGTCATGGGGATTAAGTAAAATAATATATGTAAATCATCTTTTAGAATGCGTAGCATGGAGAAACCTCTAATACTAAGTACATTTTTGTCACCATCAGATGTGATTTTGGCTAAGCGTGACATGATGTAACTTTCAAATTCTTCCACCTTCATCACACAAACATCATGTGGCTTTATAGGATTCCAAAGGTCTGGGCTCTGGCTCTACTTCCTTCTCTTAAGAAAAGTACGTCTCATGAATGTGCTGAAAACAGCAGGGTGGGAATTTGGGCTTCATACCTTAAATAAGATCCTGCCTCCATAGGTCAGGGTGAAGCTACATGGCTCCTTTCTCTGTGGAAAATGAACAAAGGCAATAAATGATAGAAGCCTTTGGAGTGTGAGGCTGTTGGTGCTGAACTGGTTAACCTTATCCCAGGATCCTTGTGGTCTTAGTATGTGAAATAAATATTGTTGCAGTGGATGGAGATGGCACAGTCCTTAATAGAGAGAGAAAATTAGTAATTCTCATTTGCCTGGGGAAAGCGCAGGTCTTCCTAACGTCTTGATCTATGTACAAAGAGCTCGTAAAGACAAGCAGTCCTCATAATAAAAATAGAAATGAGGTTTTCCCGACAAAAATGCCACCAGAATGATGAGCTGTCACAGAAGACCTGGAGAGATGAGAAAGAAACTTCCTTGGTGACTATAATTAGGCTTACATGGAGAGCGGCGATGCTCGGGAATTGTGCACCAGTGCTCTTTGCCTCTTTCTAGAATCACTTTTCAACTATCTCCAAAGGGCTGGGAGAGTGAGAATGTCCAAGTTCATTCCTGGTAGATCACATCCCCATCCTTCCTCAAGCCTTGGTGAGATTCTGACCTGGCCTGTGATGGGGGAGGAGGTGTTTTCACTCTGTGACTTGGGCCACTTAAATAAAAGAAACAGAAGGAGAAGAAGGGGAAACCTCCCTTTTCCTTATTACGAAAGTACCCCACGGTTATGAGAGAAAACTTGGTTAATACAGATTAGCAATAAAAAAGTAATAAAAGTCACCAGTAGTCTCTACACATTTTAGATGTATCTATTTAGCTATATAGATTTTGATCTAGAAGGCGATACCCTTGGAAATGGAGAGTGTAAACTGTAGATATAGATTGCATTTACATACATGGGATCATACCATATAAATATGGACATATATCTTATTCCACCCCTTCCCCCTCATTTCATATGCGTTTTTCTGCTTTTCAAACTATTGTTCCCTAGTTATATTTCTAAGTCCGGGGGATATAGTCCCAATGGAATGGGCAGTAAATTAGTTGTTTGTGTGGTTGTTTGTTTGACCAAAAATCAAAATAGAATCCCAAGGATGTTTGCTGGCTGAGATCCATTTTGGTCAAGCTGTGTGGAAGGAAAGGAGAAGCACAGGCACCTAGACCTCCTTCAGGCATTGGGTCAAAGCTTGAGCTTTTCCTACCCTGATCCAGGGTTTCCATGGCAACAGGGAGACCCTGTGGTGGTTTATGATGCTCATGGGGACCTGGAGGAGGCAGCATCTGTCTGAACCACAGTTTGGGGTTTTGTAATCCCATTTACTTCACGGGGAAAGACCCACCTTATAGCAACTGTTCAACTTTCAGACATTCCGCTTTAAAATCCATTTTTAGGAATGAATTATGCAATAAAGTGGAAGATCAGAGCCAAGGAAATCACACCAACCTGAGTTCGGGCCTGAGTGTGTGCATTTAAAGGCTACTTATCTTCTCCCACCCTGTTTCCTCACCTTTAAAATGGGAAGGCTCAGACCGCCTTCCTGACTGGATTTTGGAGAAGACGAAGTGTGATAACAAGTGTAAAATACTTGGCATACCACCCAGCAGACAGTAAAGGCTCAATACTTCTTAGCTTTGCTATTTTTTTATGATGTTTCTTGGAATTGTGTGGCTCTTGACAGGACAATGGCTATGCGGGGGGGAAAAACATATTGGAATGGCTTGGTTGGTGAGAGGCGGGGGTGGAGAAAGGGAGGGTGGAAGCCTGCTGAGAATCTGAGCGGTATTAGAGGAAGTATCAGCACCCTGGAGTTTGGTGTTTCACTAAAGAGGTCATAAAATATTAACATCCTCCAGAGTTACCCAGAAGAACAGTGGTGTCAGCTCCTGCTTGCTGTACAAGAGAGGCTCCTTAGAGATGTCTATGGCCCAGTTATGAGGAGGGACTGCGGGAGAAGTCAAGGTGGTGACAGGGATGCCAGTTTGCTTCCTTAGCTGGAAACACTAGAGTTAAGAGAGAAGGGCAGGATAGTGAACTAGCAAAGAGTTCTCCTGGAAAAGAGGAAAAGAATGGCCCTCTTTCTTTCTGACCAGAGAGGATGGGGCTGTCTTTCCAACAGAGGCTAGTTGCATTGTCTTAACCCTGTGTTCACAGTTAATAACCAGATCACCATCACCAACACTGCGGTCACCATCACCATCACCGCGGTCACCATCACCATCACCATCACCACTGTCATCATCATTATCATCAACATCATCACCAGCTCTGCTACCACTGCCATCACCATAGGCAGCATCATCACCACCATCACCAACACTGCGGTCATCATCACCATCACCAGCACCAACACCATCACCACTGCCATCATCATCATCATCACCACCATCACCAACACTGCCATCAGCAGCAGCAGCATCACCACCAACAACCAGTACCACCACCACCATCATCACCATCATCGTCACCATGAAGCTGTGACACTAGTACGCATAGTGCATTTATGGGTTGCACTAAGCAATTTACACATATAATCCCATGTTATCCACATTGTGAAAAAAGATACTCTGTCTCAATTTATAAATGAGAAGCTCATGACCCAGAAGGCATAAATAACTTGCCAAAAGTCACCCAGGTGACAAAAGAGATCCAAGACTCAGGACCAGGTAATCTGCCTCCTCTGTTCTTATGATCCACTTCACTGTCAAGAAGGCAGTATAAGGATAGAGTAAACTCTATGGCCTCAGGACATGCCCTTTTAATTCTTTTTTTTCCTTTTCTGTAGGAGGGTAAGCCTATAATCAGAGCCTCACACTGGAGTGTGAGTGTCACACAGGAAACCGGAGGTTCTCAAATATATATATATATACATTTACACCAGTAGAAACCCTTTTACAAATAAATTCTACATGAAATGCCAATTGTAAAAGAGATGAAAGGGGCAGAGTGGAGATGAATTTTATAAACTCAAATGTGAAACATTTATTATAAAGCCTATCAGTGAGAAAATGAGGCTGTTTGATGAGCACCAATATTTGAAGAGGGGAGTATGGATAAGTAATATTGTTTTCAATTAGCCTCATAATCCAATTCACTTCAGTATTTTAGTTTGTTGCAGAATATTGAGAAAATGCTGATTCACATGCTGACACAGAGTTGCAAAAGGTAATTTTTTTTTAAACCAGATGGCCCCCAAATATCATGTTAATTTAGAATGTAAATTCCATCTCCTGTTTTGTTGATCATTGTATCTCCAGCACCATGCTTGGCACAGAGAATACACTCAAGATATACCTGATGAGTGAATGAATGAATGAATCAATCAATCAATCAATTAGTGAGCATCCAATGGATTTCAGAGGCATAGACGTGGAGGAGGACTTGTCATCTCCAAGTTTTCTCACTGATTCTACCAATAGTTGACAAGCCTCTGCTACAATAGGTCAGGTGCTGTTCTAAGTTGATGGGGTTGAAGCATTAAGAGGGAAAATAAAGTTCTCATGGAATAGGTGCATGCCAATGTGCAAAGGATGGGAAGGCAGGAGATAGGCAGTAAACCGACGAGGAACTCACTTCAACACTGGCTGTCCCATTTAAGGATCCTTATGTAAGCATCCCATGTAAGGATGCTTACATAACCCGCCTGGGTTTCGGCATCCTTGTGGGTAACAGTGCTATCAGTACGTACCCAGCACTGCCCCCGTGAAGAATAAAGTGAAACGCACATAGGTGCTTTCCTCCTCATCTCCATCTCTACATTGCGGAACAAACAAAGATGCGTGTCTCATTCTGGGCTTATTTATTTAATTACACATTGGGTATTCTGGGATTTGTACACTCATATCATTAAAGCAGTTTCAGCCAGAGAACATATATTTGGAGAGGTATTAATATGCACTGGGCATACACAATTACAAGAGTAGATACGAGGTGACCAGAATCTGGAGAAAGGGGAGGTACATTAAAGAAAGTGCCAGTTATGTTGCAAGATAAGAGGTTCAGGACCACGTTAAAGCATTTGCTATCAGACCCTCAACAGTGGGAGGGGTCGGTGATGTCTTTTGAGCAGAAGGTGGGCATGCCTGTTTTTTTATTTAAAATTTCCCTGTGGAATCAGTGTAGAGTGTGAATTGGGAAGAACTGAGGCTGACCAAGGGAACCAATTAGGAAAACCGCTTTTTTTGTTATTTTGTTTGTTTTTGTTTTAGTCTAGGCTAAGGAGAATAATAGGGTGCACTGGGACAACGGCAATGGAAAATCGAGAGACTTCGTAGTTGGGAGATGGGAGAGCTAAGAATGATATAATGTGGGACTCGATTGACTAGTCAAAGAAGCAAAGGGAGGTGTGAAGGGCAGATGTTAGGGTTTCGAGGTTATGTAAATGGAAGGGAGATGCTTCTGTTAACAAAAAGCAAGTCTACAGAGGAAGAGCAGGATGTGCACACATTTTGTTTGGGGGGATGTTGAAACAGCGAGGATAGGACCTTCATACTGAGACATGCAGGGAGCGGTTTGAGGTGCATGATCACTCCTCACGCAGTGGTTTCCAACCACTGCTGCAAAACCTTCACCCATGTGCAAAGAGTATCGTAGTAAATAGGTCATTCAGGGTGATGGCAATTGGGATACAAGAGTTAAGAGACCTAACAAAGCACAAAATGAGGATGCCAAGGGAGATCTTACGTTTATGGAGCATGTAAGAATTCTTCCACAGACCTATCTAAGAAGGTCCAGCCAGGGAAACATGTAGTTTTTCTCTTACATGCCACTGTGCCTAAAAGAGTGTCAAATTATTCTATCTGAAACCAGGTAAAGGTGATGCTCTTCTTTTAACAGTGGGCATCGTAAATCATCCTCTGGAGAGTACTGTTTTGGTTTAGAAAAATGGCTTGATGCAAACTTGGGTGAGACACTGATCCCCTCAGGGGCACGTGGTCAACTGATGTCAACATTTCAAGGAGAAGGAAACTTGGGACAAAGGAGTGGGGATAAGACTTTGCTCTTGGGCTCTCTGTGGGAACGGAAAGAGGTAATACAAACATGGCTGAGAGAGTCTGAAATCAAGAGAGTGTAATCGTAGTTGATGGTGGTAGAATAGGCAAATGTCATTTGCAAGGATGTGATACATGCAGATCCTTCTCGAATCATGTTTCTAAGGTGAATATCATTTCTCCTATCCTCTCTCTTCCTTATGCATGTACAGTTTTCATGTCTACTAAGCTCAGACGTGCCTTTTGCGAGTGGATGTATTGTGGAATATGACAAGGGGCTGAGCTTCACTGTGGGTTCTTGGGATGGAGCTCAGAGACAGGGAATATAAAAACCTGAGCTCACAGGTCAGATGAGGCTGTAAGAGTGTGAGTTTCCCATAAGGCAGAATTGCAATTTGGGGACTAAGACTTGGAATTTCAGAGCCTGTGTATCTGTCGAGGGGAGATCTTGAGAACCAGGAAGGTCTTCCACCCTGTATCCAGTCCATATGCAACGTGACCTTCTAATTTTTGCAGACTAACCTAGTTTTGCTTTGAATCCTTACATCCTTCCTAGGTCACCACCAAAAATCACCAGCCTTTGAAGGTGTGCCAGTGTTGCCGGGGACCAAGGATCCCTGTGGCAGCTCTTGCCCACATGCCAGGATAGGACCTTGGGCCAGTTAAGGTCAAAAGGGATTATTCCAGGACTTGAGATGTTAGAGGCAAAGTCATTTCTAGTTGGAGAGGCTTGAGGGTGACTCCTGTTACATAAAGATAAATATTTCTGAGCATTTGTGGGGTCAAAGAACTCTGCAGCCAAGTTTATTACAGAGGAAAAATAGAATCTTCTGCAGGCTTCGTTTGCCTTCAGATTTGCTCGAAGTTCCATCCAGAAAGCCGCAACACAGAGAGTGGGTGGGCGTGTGGAGGCTTCCCAAAGTAGACCTCTCCACCCACTTGTTCATTAGGAGAAACCACCACTTAGCTGTTTTTGTCTCTACCGCCTACTGTCCCTTGTCCCACGCTCTCACATTCTGTCCTGTGCATTGGAAACAGACTCCCACCCTCTCAAGTGTCAAACTTTGCACTCTCCCTCAGCATCACCTTCTGGAACCAATCGTTTTAGGAAAGCTCCTGTGAGCACTTAAGGTATTTGCTTGCTCTGGGTCTTTCTCAGTTGGGGGCTCTGTCTGGTGTGTCTTGGGTCTCTCCTGACCCAATGTCAGTTGGCTGCTCCAATAGAACACTGTCTCTACAACTTGTCACTTTTGCCTGGGGTAGCGCTAGGGAGGTATTGGCAAATGAGGATGGACGCAGGGCTGTTTCCTTGGAAGAGATTCAGGTAGCCTGTGGGTGGTGTGCGACTTACTCCTCCTGTAAGTAAGTAGGGACTAGAAAGCTAGGAAATTCTCATATTATAAAATTAGGTAGCTGGTGTTAGGGATAGATTCCTGGAAGAGGAAATCTTGCAGCTGGATAGACAAAGAATAATGCTTCATAGAAGTGCTTGCTAGGTTTAGATATTGCAAACAATGATGAATAAGATGATGATGATGATGATAATGATGATGGTAATGATGATTTGTAAGCAGCGTTTCTACTGCTACTGGTATAGCATGGTGATGGAAAGAATACTTCCTGCTTTTTTAATTCAACAGAGCTTATTGAAAACACTCTCCCCATCCTTTATTAGCAGGACAGGGGGTATAGTTCTTGCAGCTTCAGTTTCTTCTTCTGTAAATTGGGGCTATGAAACCTACCTTACAGGGTTTTGTGAGGAGATAGATAAATAGATAGATAGATATCGATACATAGATATATCACACTGGCCAGAAGCAGTCTCTTTACACGTGTTAACCCTAGTCAGTCTCCAAAAAGCAGTAAAAGACCTGACATTTTGTGAGATCCAGCTGGTGAAGAATTTAGTTGACAAGGACTAATGTGAAAGGTTGTGTTCATTTGATTCATTAGCAAGGTTAAATAAAATGTGTGTACTTAGATGACCAGGTTAGAAAGGTGATGTCTACAGATTTTCGTATTAATGCCATGTCATATGAAAAAATTCTCAAAAAAAAAAAATTGCATTTGGAGTTAGTTGTCCCATGAATGTATTGATTTTGTTTATCTTGTTTGTGTAATTTTTAGCAAAAAAAAAAAAAAAAAAGGAATCTCTTTCAGCAACTTGTCGGGGACTGAGCACAAAAGTAATTCATAATCATAGTCGCTAATGTGTATTGAGTGGTCACTAGATAGCAGGCACCAATCTCAGGACTTAATGTATTGTGTTCATTTATCTTTTAACAACTTATTTAGGAAGGCAAAATTAGCATCATTCCGTCTTTGAATGAAACTGAGGTTTTAAAGGATTATAACTCCATAGACATTTCATAACAGCCATAGAAGTATGAGGCAGAACCAGAACTTCACACCCAAGCAGTGAGACTCCAAAAGACGGTATACCCACTCTATAGTATACTGCGTGCCCTCATAGGAGCCAGATGGAGCTCCCAAGTCCTCCATCAGAGCCATCATTTCAGGTGGCCTTGAATGAGCAGACTGTAACCACAGTGTCATTGAGGAAAGTGTATCCAACAAATTCAATCCATCTGACCTTTATTAAGCCTCTCCTACGTGAAAGGCGTGCTGCTCCACGGTGCCGGGGACTCAGAAATGAGAAGGGTGTTTGGTTGGCTGTGCTGCAAGGAGCTGGTGGGGGTGAAGAGGTTAGCTATTCCGACCTAATGAGTGTCACAGTTGATCATGTTCAAGCATCCCCACAATAGTTAACGTGTACTGTTGATTCTTGGGGTGCTAGTGCCTGGGCTAGGAAGCACTTTACATTCATTATCTCAGTGGTTCCCAAATGCAGATCCACGAATTCATCTGATTCCATAATGACATTTTCAACAGACTGCAGCTAAATGAGAAAATTAAGGGCAATTTAGTGAAAATTTTAATAGACCTAAATTTAATCAATTTGAAGGGCTGTCCTTTATTTTGAGATTATGTCCTTCTTACTTTTTGGTACAAAATGCCGTTTCCCTTATGAGATGATGATGAGAGCAGATGGTGTGTATGAGTTTGTATGTGTGTGTGAGTTCATGTGTGTGTGTGTGTGTGTGAGAGAATATACTAACTTGGTCAAAAAAAATTTTAAGTCGTTAATTTCATGCAACCCGTCCATTGTTTTTAAACTTTTACTGTGATAAAAATTATTACGTGAATTAGGGAGAAAAAAAAATCTAAGAATCATTACAGTTCTGTGAGGGAGGTATTATTAGCCCCCTTTTACAGATAAAAGAAGTGAGCCTCAGAATGGTTAATTTACACACCCTCATGGACAGATCCTGCAAGTGGCAAATCTTGGGTATAAACCCAGGTTGTGTGTTTCTGGGAGCTGGGATACTAACACCACCATGGGCATCAATCATGGTGTTTCTGCAGCAATGAGCTCCCTAGCCTTCCCCTGGCCAGGGAGGGGGCAGACCAGGAAGCCATTTTCAGAGTCCTGGGACTCTCTGGCCTTCGTTTGGGTTGCAGGCTGAAATCCAGGACAGCTTTGGGAGATTCATGATGTTGGAGAGGCAGATGAAGAAGCTCTGATGACTGGCACACGGCAGACCAACACAGTGAGGAAAGCTTGTCCATTGCTGCAGGCTTGCCCTCTGTGGGACCATAGCCAGCAGCCAGTGAGGCGACTACAGTGGGAGGGGTGGGAATAAAGGGAGAGACGAGACGTATCTTCTGTGCCTCCTGAACCCCTTCCTCATTGGGCCTGCAGGGAAGAGGTGTTTAAGCAGGAACAGAAAACAAGAAACTCATTCTCTAAGTCATAAAGATCTCCCTGAACTATATGCTAGGCCTGGTACAAAGACAAACCACCCCACCTAGGAAGTGGGGGGATTGAGAATCAGACATTCCAGAGATTTCAAACCAATTCTGTCCCTTATTTTCTACGGAAACATTCTCAGGTTTCCTGCCTGTGGGTCTGTTTCTCAGCAGCCTTGGCACCAGAGGCAATGCTGGGGCTGGTGCTTTGTTTTCATTTCTGCTCAGGGAAGCTGAAAACCTTGTCTCTAAGAAGTGAAGTTGTAAACAGAAATGAGGTTCTTAGTTTCTGGAATCCCGTACAGCTACCAAGGTATGTGTGCTTCCCGTTTTTGTTGCGGCTGTAAGTATCTAGAATATTCCAACTTGATAGCGTGTTTAAGCAGGTTTTTATGGACTAGCCAGGAACATTTACCACCATTTAGAAAAGTACCCCTTAGGAACACGTAACCCGAGTTCTTCATAGTGAGAACAAAGATAATAGCAGTAGTGGCAGTAATTGTAGCAGAAGAATATTTTTTAATTTTATTATAAAAGTCATGAACAAATCCATTCTTGTGACAACTCAAACACACATCTTTATAGAGTAAAAATTGAAAGTCCCCCCACTTCCCTTTTCTGCCTCATTACTCTAGATGTAAGCAAATTTACCACTTGACTTGTATCTTTTCAGATCCTTTTCTATGCATTTCACACGTGTGTATGTATGTGTATTTGTATTCAGACATCACACATGCCTGTGTGTAGGTCTGTATGTGCGTGTGCACACACACACGTGCATAAAGAGATTGTGAGGTTTTTGTTGTTCTCTGGTTAGCTTGGTTTGGTTTTCACATACAAAATTGATTATCTATGCCCTGCAACTTCTTAAAGATCGTTCATACAGATCTTTCCAAGGAAAGACACCTAGAGGTACCTTGTTCTTTCTAACAGTTGCATGGTAGGTGTGCCGTCATACTGTGTTGTACTATTTTTCTGTTGCTTCTGCTTATTTGCTTTTACAAGCAATGCTGGAAAAAAATGATCCCAGTACATGTATCTCTGTGCCCACCTCAGGTATTTCTTGCAGGATGGATATCTAGAATGTGAATAATGCAATGGAAAGATAAGCATATTTAAAATGTTGAGAGTAAGTGCCAAACTGTTGTCTCCAGAACTGTACCAATTTTAACTCTCAGCATCTGTGTCTGAGACTACCCATTCTCCGCAGAGACATAGATTCCAGGTAGTACTGGTAGGCATCTTATTTTTAATTAGTTGATTTTATTTATTAATTGATGTCCATCTTGTGGACAAAGGATCGTAGTTAACTTTTCTAAACAACCAGTATAATTTTGGAAAGAGCTTGGGTGGTAGGAGCTAGTTAAGAACTGAGCATCCTTGTACTGGTGTTTCTGTTCTTTTAAACTTGAATTCACTGACACCACACACCCAGGCTGGAAAGCTAGTGGAGTTTGAGGGTCCTTGACTCAGAAGTGGACTCTGATCTCCAGCCTCAATCCCGTGATTACTTGCAAAGCAATTGTCTCTAAACGGTTGGAATCCATTCTGCCTCAGACACAGCCCTTAACTCTGAAACAAGAACGCTGTGCTCATTATCTGAGCACTGCTGAATCCTCCACCTCCCAACTCCGTGTGCCGTGGAGTAGGGGGACCTTTGCCAAAAGAACTGTCTGAGAAATAGGGCTTCTCCAGGGTAGTCCGGAGGGACCATCAGGGACTGAGACCTCATTCCAGGGGCCAAGAAGCCAGCTTAATATAGAGAGCTAAAAAAATAAATAAAACTCAGAATCCATGGATTCCTTGAGCAGAAAGAGATAGCTAGAGGCCATTTGCTCCAAATTGCTGTTGTATTAGTTCATTCATCTCTCCATCTACCTACCTACCCATCCATCCATCCACCCATCCACTAATGCAGTATTTTCTGAGTACCTACAATATGTCAGACACTGTATTAAACCCTGCACTTCAAATGGACAACACAGCAGATGGGAATCTTGCCCATTTTTAGTCATTGGTAGGAACAAACTTGCCCACCACCACTCTTGGTAGACTGAGCCATGAGAGCTCCAGAATTAATATATTAGGCAAATCTGGGGCTTGGCAATCGGAGTGGAAGGGGTGAGGATTCAAGGAGGCTTTTCATTTTTTTTTAACCTTTTATCTTATATTGGAGTACAGTTGATTAACAATGTTGTGTTAGTTTCAGGCGTACAAATCACTTTCAGCAAAGTGATTCCATTGTACATATACATGTATCTATTATTTTCAAATTATTTTCCCATTTGTTACATACTTTTGAGCAGAGTTTCCTGTGCTATATGGTAGGTCCTTGTTGGTTATCCATTTTAAATATAGTAGTGTGTGCATGTTAAGCTGAAGACTGCATTTGCAGAGCAAGTGCACATGTATACAGTGTTTACTGCGACCTGCCCACCCCTCTTTATCTTTGGTGTCCCGGCTTCCCTGATCCTGTTCTATCTTTTATTTTTGCACAGCACTCATCAGCTTCTATATTCTGTACAATCGACTTATTTCTTATCTTTGTTCTTCGTCTAATGACAGCCCCACCAGAAAGTAAATGGTATGGTGTCAGGAATCTTTGCCTTCTCCCACTGAAACAGCCTTAGGGACCAGACCAGTGCCTGAGTGTAACCAACACTCACTAAGTATCATTCAAATGTTTGAACAAGTAGGTGACTCAACGTGCTTGTGATAGAGATCATAACTAACAAAGTTTCCTACAGGGACTTTCGTTCTCACTTTCCTGAAGATTCAGAATATGTCATCGCCCGTATCAGAATTTGGAAGTGAGAATAAAATACTTCTCAGCCACTTCTGGACATCGTCATGGAGCTAACCCTGGAAGGGATAGTTTCATTTAAGGTCAAGGAGTCCTTCCTTCTGTCTAACTGGGGTTTTTCTTGCTCTGAGGCACAGCAACTCCCATAGAAGATCTTCCTTTAGCTAAATGCCTGCCTTTTCGACAGCCTTAGGAAGTTAGAATAAGGGATTATGGAAGAGAGAAAAGGAAGAAAAACAATTTCCTTGATTATTTTGAAGAGTTGGCAAATTTGAGTGAAGGAAAAAGTTACAAACACCGTTGTGTGGGTCACATTAAAACTGGAACAGTTGCCTTCTGCCCGAGGAAGTTTCATCTGAAGATGGCATTGTTCATTGCTGGTTTTCCGGCACTCTCTCTGCTTCCTACAGGGTAAACATTCAATGAAGGGTTCTTGTAGCTGAAAGGCAGGAGGGTAGCCCTTGAATGTGCACGCAGTATATACGCTCAAGTGATACTGAGTGCCCAGGGACCCTTTGTAGGAAGAGAGAAGGGTATTTTCTTTCCCCCACATCTCCCATTTATTGATGTAGAAGAATCATTTGGGAGCTAGTAGCATTGATGTGGCTCTTTCCCAGTCTCTGTTGAGATAGCATTCAAATTCAACATCCCCAGACACTGCTTAAAAGGCTAGCAGAGGTTTTTTCACTGAGCCATAGTTGCAGCTAGGGCATTACCATTTGATTTGGGGTAATCTGACGCTGTGTTCCTGATTAACAGTCTGCTGATAATAGCCACTGCAAAATCTTTCCTGCCCCATCCTTTATGCCATGTTGATGGTCTGTGTACTTGTTTGTGTGTGTAATCATGTTTGCATGAATCGGTTTGCATGCAGTTGTGCAGGGATGTTCTGGACTTGGTTGTCCAGAGAATGCAGCCTGGCCTCGAATCATTTTGAGATGCATTTGCACGGTCCAGATTCCACCATTTCCCTTTGCAGATTTCCAGTTTGCCTGACTGAGGAGACCTAAGTCTAAGGAGAAGCATGAGCCATTATTGTAAAGTGGGTCTGTGGAAATCCAATCACCACTGAGAGTTTTCAACTTTGGGGAGAAAACAGACCAGAAACCCAGTGCTGGCTCAGTACAGCCAAGAGCGGTTATTGGTTCCTTACATAATGTATTTGTTTTTCATTAAACCATTCAGATAAGGTCTTATTAAAGTGCCATGTATTATTTATCGTGTTTCTTATGAAAATGAGCTGAAGGGAAAATTCTGTTCTCTTCTTGGGGCATTTGCAGGCTTTTCCAATGCCAGTGAGGGGGGAAAAAATGAAAGAAAGCAGGGTGAACCCCTGTCAGTACAGCAAATTGCTTGAGGCAACAGGAGAGGATGGGAAGGAGAGAGGAAGGATTGGAAGGGCAGAATCGTTGACTTTTATTCCGTATATGTTTTGTGGGGTGGTTTTCCCTTTGATTTTGTGAATTGCAAAATTTTAAAAAAATGAAATAAAAACAGGAAGACAGAAAAAAGAGAAAGTTTATTTGTAAATCAGACCTTGTCTGATGAGTGTGAGACAACAGATAGCAGGGATTTTTCAAATAACCACTGCCACTTCCCCACCCTCAGAAAAAGCAGTGTAAAATACCAGGCTCTTCTCCCCTAATCCTCCAGCCAACTTCTGCTCAGGATTTAACATCCTACTGTGTCTCCTCTAAATTGTTGGGATGTGTGAGTCCCAGGGTGTTGGAGAAACTGGTTTTGCAAGGTGAAGAGTAGAAAGAAACAGCCTGGTTGGGACCTAGTGTTCGGCAGAGTGGAGACTTTTATATTATCGATGGTGTCTCAAGACAGAACAACAAGAAATGGAGCTGTGGCATAATTAATTTCCTTTTCTTCAGAAAGCATTTTGATTAGCCTGCAAAGGGAGTTGTGCCTTGTGAGCCGATGGCCTAGAAACTGTCATTTGGCTGAGTGTCCCCTCGAGCCTCACAGAAGTGTCACTGGGGATGCCCCCGGTGGCCAGTCCCCAGCTCTGTCCCAAATGCTCCTCCCCAAGGGCGCCCCTGTCACTCTGTCCTTCAGAGTGGTGCCCCCACCCCCCAGCCCTGCAAGGCTTCTTGCAGGGAACCCAACAATCAAAGAAGATGCTGTTCAGACAAGCCTCTTGCTCTGAAAAAGAAAATCCAATCACCGGGTCAAAATCTATATCACAAAATATGGCTACTATCCCTGATCACGGTTTTACTGCTGCCAAGAACGTGCTTTCCCTCCCCCGCCCCCACCCCACCCCCCGTAGGGACCAAGGACTCCTTAGAGTCTTAATATTTTCTTTTGATTTGCAGATCACATCCTATTTTATTGCATAAAGGCTAACGAAATCTACTAATGAATAATTATTACTTCATAAAATAAAGGGGAGGGGGGAGACCCCTTTGCAAGAGTGGAATGCTGATGTGGCCAAGGAGGGCTGGCCAGGCAGGAAAAAAATTAAATAAATAAACCCTTGTCATTTGCCCGCTGCAGCCCACGGAGTCATCTCTTTTCAGACCCAGATTTCCCCACCCTGTGCGTTTATCATGTGAGAAGAGCGGGGATTCTAGGCAGGGAGAAGCCCCCTTGAACTCGCGCAGGGCTGGCGTGTTAGTCCAATAGGCTTGACTTCCACGCCAGCCCCAGCCAGAGCGGTTTCTCCCGTTCAGGCTCGGGGCTGGGTGGTGCGCTCCCCGCCGCCTGCCCAGCCAGGGCGAGGTGCTGAGCGAAAGCTGCGCTCCGAACGCCTGGAGGTGCGTCGCCGCCTCTCCGCCCTGCCTCAGGCGCGGGCAGCCCCAGCTCCCCCTGCCCCCAGCCCCTAGCGTCGTCTCAGCACTCCCACGAGGGGGAATCCCACTTCCGTGTTTATTTGCCAGCCGAGTCGGGCAAACACACCGCCGCCACCCCGAATCTAAGACTCTGGGTCCCAGCTGGGCAATCGCGTGAATTGTCCAGCTCGCCTGGGTGCTGGCGATGTGAGGCGCTCTCTGGCTTCCTCACCCGCCCCGCGGAGATTTTTAGCAGACACAATTTGAATTTTGGTGAGTCGTTTGAAAAAAAAAAAAAAAAGCAAAGGGGAGGGGAAAAAAAAAAAAAAAAAACCCTGCCCCTGGACCCATTTGACAAATGAGGCGGCAGCAGCAGTAGCAGCAGCGGAGTGAGCCTCAGTGTGAGTCTAAATCTCTCTCCTTTCTCCCCCTCCCTCTCTCTAGCCTTTAGCTTTATCCTCCCCGCCCCCTCCACCCCCACTGCTCAGCATCTACAGGAGGGCATCGGCCCCCCTGTACCTTTCATAGAAGTTGTCTTTGCTTGTTTTGTCATCTTCACGGGGGCGGGGGGCAGGGGACACCCTCCACTTTGAGGGGCCTCAGAAAGCAGAACCAACAAACCAGAAAAAAACGATACAGCCACGAAGGGAACAAAATAGTTTCCCGGCCCTCTCAAGTGTCTTAGCTGGAGGCGGATGAACGCCGGGATCTAGCACACCCAAAGGGAAGGAAAGCGAGGGAGGAGGGACGGACGCGCGGGGTGCGGCGAGGGGGAGGGAGAGAGAGAAAGAGAGAGAGAGAGAGAGAGAGAGAGAGAGAGAGAGAGAGAGAGAGAGAGAGAGAGAGAGAGAGAGAGAGAGAGAGAGAGAGAGAGAGAAAGGGAGACAGCCACCGGGTTGGGTTTTGACTTAGATAATCAGCAAAATTAAAAAAAAAAAAATTGTAGCGACCAGGCAAAGAGCAGCGTGATTGCATGCGAGCGTCCCCACTCGTGCTCGGCGGGCGCCAGAGAGACACGATGCAGCATCCTCTGACGGGGGCCACCTGCGTGGCGCTCCCCAACGTGGGCATGTGTCCCCAGCTCTCGTGTGCCTTGACTTTTATGTACTTACAGCAGGTAAGGCGCGCTGCTTCCCGGGTCTCGGCGGACTGGGTACCCGCGTCGCTGGGATGCGCTTTGGTACCTTGGATGGGTTTGGGGAGGAGGATCCTGCGTTTGGACGGGAGGGGTGGATCGGAGACCCTAGTCCTCCGTGGAGCCCGGGCACTCTGCGCCCAGCTGTTTTTGCAGCTCTCTGGATACTTTGAACGCCTGATTCTGAGCCTGGGTACCGGGAGTTTAAAATTGCAAACTGCATTTTCCTTACTCGAATCTTTCCCGTGTCAGTGCGTCCGGTGAGGATCCCAGTCTAAGACCTCTTTGATGCTAAGAGTTTGGATCTTTGTGGAGGCATTTGGGTGCCTGGCGTTTTAATTCAGCTGCTTTAATAAGGAGTGCAAAAACATATATGTGTGTGTGTATGTGCTGAGTATTTTTGTTTTCTTAAGTTTGTCTGGGTTGTGCTATATTCCGTCAGCTTGGGATCTGAGCCTTTGGGTTTCTGGAGGATGTCAGCCCCAGAATCTGCCTGTAAACTCACTGGAACTGCTGTGATGAAGGCGAGGGGTTTAGGATGTGTCCTTGTTGGCATGTATAAAGGATTTTTTTTTTTTTTTCCTCCTCTACTCTCCCTTAACGGTCTTGTTGAGGGATTCTGCGTTTTATTTTCCATTCTGTGTATATTTCAGAGTCTCGCATTGTGTTTCTCTCTTTCTCTGGGTGTTTCCCTCGGACCTTCTGTCTCTTTTTCTTTCTTTACTAGTAGGGCTACAGCCTGAGTTGGTTCCAGGGCTTGGGAAACAGCTCAACCTTGCCTTGTGGAGTGACAAGCCCAGCTCTGTCTCACTGGGCAGGGGTTGTGGATGTGAACTGACAGTTAGAAGGATTTTGACATGCAGATGGGAATCCTCCCTTCCCAGGATCACTGTCCTGCTCGGTGAAGAGTTAACTTGACTGTATCTTTTTATCTGGTTTCCGATTGATTCCCTTCAAGAGTACCCTGTGTTAAGTGTGTGTGTGGTTGTAGTTGACTAAACTTCCTTTACAAGTGTTCCAAGGGGCCTTCTTCTCCAAAGACCCTCAATTTCAACCTGTGTTATAGGACTCTACGTATTCACAAAATGTCCAGATTCTGCTTTGAACATTTTGGGTAATTTGTTATCAAGTCGTTTGCCTCCAGAAAATATTTCTTAGGCGTATTTTCTATCTCATCTTTTTGAGAACAACCTTTTATTTTTTCTCGTCGTTTTAATATCTTAGGAACAAACTGGTTTATCCTTTTAAATATTGTTTTATCCCATTTGTCATTAAGTAAATTGTGCCAGGAAACATTTCCCAAGAGGCTATTGGTAACATATGATATGATTCATCTGCTTCTACCATTTCTGTGCCTTTGCTGTGAGTGCCTGTGTGTGTGTGTTTGCATGTGTGGTTTATACCAGTTACCCACCAGAAGAGTATCCTAATAAGCTTTTTTACAGATGCTAAGCCTCAGTTGAATTTAATCAAATTATTAATATGAATTGATCTTTTGCCTACCGTATTTACTTCTTTCACGTTATTTAGTAACCAATTGGAGAAGCATTACCTAGCAAGTAAAATGCCGTAAGTATTCAGTGTTCTCACAGTTTCTTTGTGCATGATTCTTTTTTTTAAATAAATTCATGTTTCTTCCTTCTAGCTTGTTAAATTGGTTTGCTTTGGGGTGGGCACAACTTAGGAAAGAAGACTGTGACTTTGACTGAGAGGTTATTCTTGCCATGGAAAGGACAAGTATCTGGGATGAATGCAGGGGGTTTCAACATCAGCCAGGCAGTGTCTTCCAGTGTGTGTGTGTGTGTGTGTGTGTGTGTGTGTGTGTGCACTCCTGCTCTGGAAAGGGGAGGCTCAAAGGGAATGTTGGCAGCCATCACAAGTATTTAGAAGTGACTGAATCAGCATTGTGGTTCCATATGGCGGTAGATGGAGGTGGGTTTTGAAATGTACTGTGGAATGCACCCCCTCCCTTAAAAGGGCTTGTAATGCTTTCATCGAAAGTGTTGATAAGGTGATGCTGACATACAGCGTCAGAATGCGGTGTGTGTGTGCGCGCGCGCGCGTGCATTTTTTTCTGAGTTTCACTAAATGCCTGAAGTATAGTACAGAAAGACATTTCTTTTTGCCTGTCTGGTTGAGAATCAGGTTTTCCAGCCATACATCCCACCTTGCTAAAAGCTCACTGTCAGGGTGGGAGAGTTGTACCTTCAGGTAATCTCTCCTAGCCACTGCTGGCATGACAGTTTGTATAGAAGTCTCGTGTCATTGCTTTTGTTTAGCAGTCCAGACAATTGGCTGATGAAGGGTGTGAAACAGTTCACTTCAATCTCCACAAACCACTTACTGCTACAATCTATATGCCTTCTATCAGTACATTGCCACTATGTTTTCTCTCTGCTATTAATCTGTAGCTATTACTGTATCTCTATTTAATTTTGATGATAGGAGGGCTAATCTATACTTTCAAAGTTGATCAGACGGCTGGATCAGGCAATATCTCTGATAAAGGACACCTTCACTGGAAACATTTTCTTTTATTATTATTTAGAAATAAGCATATTTCAGGAGTCTTTGTCATTCAGATCACTAATTACATAAGAAAATAATGAAAACACAATTCTCTTATTTTGGAGGCGTTATCATTCTGTTTTCTAAATGCACAAACTCTGATTAGGGGCCACTGAGTCTTCCTTAAAACATATTTTCCTGGAACGAAGTTTCGATTGCTTTCTTTGCCTCAGCCTTGACATCTCACCTCTCTTCCTAAACCCTCCCAGATTTGTTCCTAAGACAACTCATAAAAGCAAAAATCAATTGGGATACCTCAGCATCAAGTCTACCCTGAATGACCAAGTGAAAACGACATAACCCTTTTGCCACAAGGGACTTATTTATTCAGGCCAAAGAAGAGGCAACTTTGGTTTTTCAATTATTTGACTTATTCCATTTCGTTGATTCCTATCTCCCAATGACTCTACTTTAGATCGGTATTTTCCTACAGCTACAATTTCTTTATTTTCCTCTTTCTCCTCTCTTTTAACATCAGAGATGTTACTACAGTTCGGAACTGGAAGATGGGATCATGTCGAACAGTCCATCTGGCATCTATATCTTGAGGCCAGTGATGTCATCACATGCATGTATACCCACATCTGTATCCCTCTAGGATAGAGCATGTATCCTATGGTTGTAGACCATTGTTAAGATGGAAGGGACAGGCAGGCATTGTAGCAGCTGGCTTCAATCTTGCTGTCCAGGGAAAGTTTCTGCTTCAGCCGCTGTTCTTGACATACTGCAGTGGCTTTGTTTGGTGTCTTCTTGGGTGGTGAATCTTCTTCTCCCAGATGAACTTCAAATTCACACATTCCCCAACATGGAATCTGCCCAGAGTTCCAAAGTGGGTACCCATTTCGACAGTCTTGCTTGGAGGGAAAATCCTAAATACAAATTCCAAATTTGGGGGTTTACTACAAGCTGGGTCAAAAGAGTATAGGTTTCGTTTTTCACAGAGAAATAGAAAACAACTACACACACTCATAACAAAAAAGTCTAGAGATGCTTCATGTCCATCCTAAGTCACAGGGAATATACCAAAGAGCATCACACGGTAAGGTATGGTGAGGCTACGGACACAACAGACGAGGTTTGTTTTCTGACGCACACTGCCTGCCAGATTTCCCCCAAGCTGTTTCACACTGAGTTCTAACTCCCTGAAAGAGGATAAGTAGCATATTAACTTCATTTTCCCTGTTCCTAAACCCCCATCCATGTCTCCCAGTCCCGTTCTAAGAAAGCTTCTCATCTGTCAAATCCTGTTCACTCAGAACCTTTTTATCAGCCTACATTTAAGAACAAGTCAAATGCTTAAAATCCACATTAAAAGCAGGGGGGAAAGGGGGCCTCTAAAGTGGGCCATGCCACTGTCAATATCCAAAGATTGGTCATTTTTCCCACTTAATGATGATCCATGTGGTTTGTTTTAAATAGTGAAGTGGTTTGTACAAAGGGTAATTTCTGGTAAATGAAGCCATTGCTCACTACGGACATCTTCAGATCGAAAGCAATTGAACTGAAACCTGCATATCAACCCTTTCTGTCTTTAATTAGAAAGTGGATCTCAGCTGAGAATCGCCAGGAAGATGGGCTCTCACACCGCCGCTGTAGGATGGGGGACCACCCCCCACGCACCTGCCGCGGTTATAAATTTGGGAGACGCTAGGGAGGCCGTAACAATTATGGCTGCGTAGAAAAGTTCAATTCTCGTTCTAGTTACTTAGTGCTGCTGAACCTGATGATTTATAGGGGACCAAATGGCATTTTATCACCTTCTTTCTTCTCGGCTTAATCCCGTGTTGATTTATTAGATCGTGCTGTGGATTGGGGGGAGTCAATAGTGTCAATAATGCAGAAAAGAATTAGGATAGATTATCCTCATGTCTGAATTGTTTAAGGAATTTAAGTAGCCGGAATGAGCAAATTCCCAGGCCTGGGTGACTCTGTTAGAACCTAGGACCCTCTGTCTCTTTCTAGAGAGATCTTATGTCGTCAATTGGTTAATTAACCAATCTTCCTGGTTTCTCCGATTTTTCCAGTTAAGGGGGAAAGACATGAATTACTGGGCTCTGATCAGCCAGGTAAGGCCCATATCTCAGGTGGGCTAGGGTTCACCCTCTGTTTCTTCCATTTTAGGAATCTGTGATGGTTGATTCACCGTAGGGTTACTTGGGCTGCCTCTGCCTTAAGTCTGTTTCATCCAACATTCACTCATGAAAACTATAAACATCTGTTAGTCTGTAGACCCGAGTCCTGCGCCATTCGGCAGCTCTGTCTGCCATTTCGCAGCGGTTTCTGTGTCAGAACGTACAACCGGCCGCTTTTGCCTTTGCCCGAGTAGAGAAAGCCCATGTTATTAGTGCTCATGCCATCTGTTTTCCTTACAGCTGGCCCTTGAGTAATTGTCCAGTAGCTGATGGACTGAGGGTAGACAATCTTCTTTAGGGTTTTCTGATTCATTTAACCAGGCTCTCTGCCCCCAAGAGAAAACATAATGCTTGTTTATTCATATTGGTTGGATAAAAACAGTGTAGTTTGTCAGGCAAATAATAGTCTTCTGGAAGAGAACTTGCAGCATTGTAAACAAAATCAGGTTGGTTCGTCTGTGCCTGAGGGGCTGTATGATGCGCAGGAGATGTCGTCCGGTGAACGAGGCAGAGCTGACCAGGTGTGGGAGTAATTGCCCCATATGTAGAGACCTTCTTAATGGACGAGGAGAGGTGTCCCAGCGTGCTGTTTAATTCAGTGAAGAAAAGCGAAGAAAGTTCCATTCATCAGTAAAGTTTCCTCCTTCCGGGCGCTGCCCGAGAGAGCTTTGCTGGGCTGAGAGCTCCTCTGTGGCTGCCTACCTGATGTGGCTTGCCTAGCCTGGCCCCGTGCAGAGGGGCTGTGTCAGATGGGGTCAGCTCTCAGGCACAATAGCTCAGGAGGGCCCTGGCCCTGGCCCTTCAACCACGCTGAGTGCAAGCCAGCTGGGGAAGTAAGCAGAGACCCTGCAGGCGGGCCCTGCTGGGAGAAACTCTTGGAGAAGGGGTTTTCCGAAGGACCCCCCGCTAATTCCATTCCTGAGCCTGCATAGGGTTAGGAATGGGCTTATGGGGTTGGAACTTTCTGGCTCCTGAAAGGGTTTGGGGGGGGGGGGAAGGAGTTTCACAGCTGTTTCTGATCTTCATATCGTGGCCCTGATTGATTGATTTCGGCTGAAAAAGAGCAAAAGATGACGACTTTCTATTATTGCCTGGGATCCCACTTATGATTGCTCTGTTGTTAATTTCCTTTTTAAAAAAATATATATTTATTAAGCACCAGAGGGTGTAGAGAGCACTTTTGCTGTGCTTGTTCTGACCTGTTAGACTGTAGGCAGCATGATGGCAGAGACGCCTTCATTCTGTTTTACTCTACCCACACTGCCTAGAAGAAAGTCTAAGACATAGTAGTTGTTCAGTTTTTAAAAAATGCATAATGGATGAATGAATGAGGACGTTTGAACCTTTTAAGCAGGAGGAGACAGTGATTGGCACTGCTTTTTATAGGTGTATACAATTACACATCCAATCATTCATTCATTTTTTTTCATTTGGCCACGCAAAACACTGTTTCCAGGCATTGAGGATATTTCAGCAAAACAAGTAGGAAAGGTCCCTGCCACCATGGAGCTGACATTCTAGTAAAGGAATAGATGATGCAAAAGTAAGTGAATCAAGAGCTATTTTCAGATTGTGGAGAGTGCTGTGCAGGAAACAAGCAGGGTGATGGGTGACAATCAGTGGCAGTTGTTGGTTATTGGGCTTTATCTGATGGGTGCGCCAGTATGGGTCCCATGAAGAAGGTGATGATTTTCCTGACCTGAGGATAAGAGAGCTTGGGGCATGTGAAGAGTTGAGAAAGGTGTTTCAGGAATGGAGAAGAGCAAGTGCAGCCACCTTGTCTGCAGAAAGGGTGTAAAAGACCTAGGGAGACAGTAAGCGGTGGAATTGGGTCACCTGCCAGTGTGATGGTCTCTATGGATAGAATGTGGCTTCTGTGACCCTCTGGGGCTATGTTGAAAAGAGGAGAAAGGACAGAAATCAATGTCCAGTGAACGAAGGAGACAAAACCCCTCTTGAGTTGTCCCATGGGACATTTGGAAACAGGTTTGGGGCTTGGAGGTGGAGAGAGGGTTTTGATGGAAGCCGTAAGAAGGACGTTAATTGTTGAGCACCAAGAGTCCTGCTGGTATCTTCTGTCAAAACCCCATCAAGGTGCTTACACAGTGAGTGGGCTTATTTCATCAGAAACAATGAATGTGGTCCAGTGTTTCTAAAACGTCAGTCATTCAAGCATCCCCTTCCTAATCCTTGCCAATTCACTCATCAATACAGTTGATATCCACTTAAAGATTTTAAAAATTCACTTACATGTTGAACTTCAAAGTAGATTGTCCAAACTAAAAATAAATGCATAAATAAATGGATCAATACATCCCACGAAATCACAGCTGTGCTATTATTTTTCCCAATATACATTGAAATATTAGTACATTGAAATATGTATTCATTCACGTGTTCATTCATTCAGTCTATTGAATTCCTATTAGGTACCAGCTGATCTTCTACGTTGTTTCAAGAAACAAAGCAAAGGCCCCTGTCCTCACAGAGGGTCCATTCAATTGTTCATCCATGTGCCATCTTGTGAACCGTCAATGTAGTACCATGCTTTGGTTAACTCTGCCTGGATCCATTGGGTTTCCTAGGAATCCCCTAACAAGCCTGGCCTGGAATCGCTCATTTCTCCCCAACCCAATCTGCAAAAAGCAAGATTCTAGTCATCTTTGTGTCACCTCTCTCTCGCCTCTGCCAGGGCAGCATTCCGAGTACACAGTAGAGAGAAATTGCCGTATATTTCACGTCTACAGTGCGTTGGGCGTTTGAGTTGATGAGGCCGGGGGCGGTGGTAATGCTGTGGTCTCTGACACTCGACCAGACACCAGGTGAGGGGCAGCCTCCTCCTCTTTTCATCCTGTTCTTTATGTTGTGTTTAAACACACAAAGAGTCAAAATTAGGAATTTTGGAGCCAGAGCAAAGCAAAACAAAACAAACAAACAAAACCAAAGCATTCAGAAGATGAGTGTATGTTCCTGGGGATGTAATGACTTGTTTTTTTTCACCTTTTGCAGCTATGGAACAAAGTACAGGCAGCTGTAGGATTTAAGAGCCTCAGCTTTCCTGGTACTGATGAGTAAATGCACAAAAGGTTTAGTCTCAGTGAGCCTTTTCTTTTTGGCGTTTGATGTTTGCCCAGGATTCACCTGGAGGACTAGATTCCCCTTATCAAAAACAACAGCGAATATCACCACCCTTCCCTGGATGGTTCTGCTTTCTCCAGGCATGGGGCAAGCTCTGCTCTTAATGCAAGGGTGAGAGCTGAGAGATATCCCCCCACCCGACCCCGCATCGTGAGTCTTCCTCAACAGTGGGTAACATTGGCTCCGAAAAAGAGAAGGAATGGTGAGGTCGACATGTTGCAGTATCCAAGTGTCCATCTCAAGGATCCTCCAAAATTCAGACGAGAAACCGACATCATTTTAGAACCCGTTGGTGTCAGGTCTTTGCAAAGCCTAGTTTTAAAAAAACTGGTGTCTCTGGAGCTTGTATGTAGGACAGAAGTGGTAAGCTGAAGGCTTGTCCCAACTCCATTACTCAAATCGTTGATTCAGCTGGATTGAGCAAGTTACTTTACTTGATTTGGGGGCTTTAATTGCTTCCTCTGAAAAATTGGGATAAGAATAACTATTTCATACTGTTCTTTGTAAGATTAAGTATGATCTTTAGCACAGTACCTGGGACAGAGTGAGCAGCCAATATATGTTTATTAAAGAAGTGAAAGAGTGAATGAAAGAATGAATGAATATCTGTGTTAAAGAGGTGTCTGTTTATGGAAGCTGTTTATTGAACATAATTTTTTATTTTCCATTTCTCCTAAAGCAACGTGATATATGCTCCCATGGCTTGCCAAGGACACGCACGAGGCCTCAAATGGTGGCAGGGGTGGAGGTCGGTGTCTCTCTCAGGTCCCACGGCCCCTCCTACCTGTCCTGGGTCTCTTCCCCCTCCTCCTTCTGCCTCCTTTAAGTCCTGCTGGTGGTGTTGGCTTGTAATGTGGCCGCAGCTCAATTAATGCTCTGTGACAGGAGGAGGGAAAATAGAAATTGTCTTGCTCTTGTCAGTAGCAAAGTTATTTACTTTCAAAAGCTGACAGAATCACACTGCAGGGGCTTCATTTATTTCTATTCAGAATGTCATTGTTCTGTGATGCAAGGGACTTGAGCACAGGCATTGAAGTTCATTCCCATAAGCTTTCCTAGGGAGGGTTCCGGCTAAAGTGAAGATTGTCACCTGGGAGAGTCCAGAGGAGTCCTTCCGGGGCTTGGTGGTGTCTGGGTCCTTGGCTGACGCCTGGGTGGATGCCCCAGTTTCAGGATGGATTGTCCAGCTGACATGTGCATTTTTAGACCCTGGATCTGCCCTGTGAGAGGGTGCTTGTGTCATTGTGTCCTCTTTATTCTGAAGCAGAAGAATGAATCGTTGGACTCCGAGCTTCACATCACTCTCATCTGAGCCGCTCCTGGAATTTCTGGAAATGCAAAAGCACCTCTTGCAAATGGCTTGGCTTAGTGTCTATCGATTGTCTCTACTTAAACTCTCTGACAGGTTCTCTCATCCAAATAATCTGTATAAAGCTATGCATTTTTTTGCTTCCTTCCTTCTTCCCCCCCCACCCCCCCCACCCCCAAGTGTTTGCACTGAACAGTTAAGTGGAGAAATCCTTTTCTTCAGGGTGCAATGGCACAACCTTCCACTGGGGGTCTCCGTTTAGAACATGTGACTCAGGATTCTTGAGAACTCTTTTCTTTTCTTTTTTTTTTTAGTCTCCTTTTGGTTCCATTCAAAAAGTGAGACTCCTCTCCAAGCAGGAAGAGATGCCGCTTCTAAGATCATGTAGATAAACAGAGAATCCAGCAGGCTTCACTGAGGATGATGATGATGATAATAAAATAATGAAAATAGTGAAATAATCAATAACTTTTATGGACTACGGGGTGACAGGCACACGACTAAACCCTTTTACTTGGATTACCTCATTTAGTCTCCCACAAAAGGCCTCCAGGAGGGTTGACAGGAATCAGGAATCGTTTTTTTTTTTTTTTTTTTATGATGGGAGGCCTAGGTGGAAGAGTCCATATTTAAAACCAGACTATCGCCCTCCAGCGCCAGCCTTCTGAGCACGGTTCTGTGCTGCCCCCTTGGCCTCTCCCTGGCTGTGCAGGCTGCTGGCCCTGCCTGAGCCACCCTGCCTTTGCTAGGCCATCTCTCTGCATTTAACCGCGCCCTCGGTTCTCTTTCCTTTTAAAGGCAAAACTTGTCAAAAAGGGAGAAAGTCCGGAGATCTCTCAACTTTGAAGCTTTCTGCGATTTTAGGTCGTTATGATTATTGTTGCATAAATAACAACACACAGCGAGGCTGTCAGACTCAGGGAGGGTGAGCCAGGGAGGGAGAGAGCTGATGGGAAGCGCTCAGAGAAGAATGGAGTGCGTTTCTCCACTGCCAGTTCCAACCCCCAAATCCCCGTTGTGCTGAGCAGCTCTCCAACCAACACAGGAAATGCAGTCATTGCCCAGCACCGTATTAATGATTTATACACCCCGCACCGCTGCTTTTGTTCACATGCAGGGCCTGGTCCTGTTAATAAAGGAATTTCTGGGAGTTGGGTCTGGGCTTACCAGGCTGTTTTCCTCAGTGCAATGCAGGCTGCTTCATCAGTCAAAAGAATTTAGTGCTTTACAACCTTCCTGAGCGTGTGTGTGTGTGTGTGTGTGTGTGTGTGTGTGTGTGTGTGTGTGTTGTGGGCTTAATCAGATTCACCTCGGGACATTTCCATTGCTTTTCTGTAAAGAATGAATGAAGGAGGGGGTGCCATCTATCTTAGGTGTTTCAGGGTTGATTGGTTTGTTTCACAGTGGCGTCACGGCCCTATTTGTTTCCCATTTGGTGTTCATGCTTTATGGTGTTGTCTATGAAAAGGGGCTGACACCGTTTTATTAGCATAAACAGATGCAGACCACATGAGAATCCCCCTTCCTTCCATAGCATCAAAAACAACAGAAGAGGGAGATGGCGGGTGTTCTGAAGGCAGAATCACTGTTCACTACAAGCCAACAGGACTTCGTGTGTTCTTTAAACAATGGGATTTTTGAGGCTTTAAATTTTTTTAAATTATTCACAGAAAAAGAATTTGGCTCTGTTTTGAACATGAGGGAGGATATTTATTTTCCAAATTGAGAATTCTGGATCTAGGAAACTTTCTCCTGTCTAGTGAGCCATAGACAGTGGATTTTAACCTCCCTCTTTTTTTGTTGTTCCTAATTGAAAGGAAAAAAAGTATATAATCACATGGTGTATTTACAACCCTCAATTCCTTTTTCAAGATATCTGCAGAGAAAAGCCCTGGGTTTGGCGGTGGAGGGGGGGGGGCAGGGAGAGGGGAAAGGGTGGTATTGCACTTGTGTCCTCTTAATTGTACCATTCATTTCACTTTGTGTGTGTGGGTTTTTTTGTGTTTTTTTTTGTGTGTGTGTGTGTGTGTGGTTTTATTTCTTCCCCTATAGAACTGACTGATGACAACTAACAGAGATCTGAGTAGGAGTTTGAGGGGAAAACAGAATATTTAGAAAATTAGGATGATTCTTTAAATATGCTATCCAACCGGCTTCTTTTTATATAAGATAAAAGTTTGATTTTAGGGAAAAGCGCCTGACTTTCAAAAAAAGAGATGTAAGGCTTTTAGGAAATAAACATGTCAATTTAGTAGCGTTCCTAAATGATGCATGAAGGATTGAATGCAAAGACAAATGAATAAAGCCCCAACCAACCCCCACCAAAACAAGGGCTTCAATTTCTTTTAGAAATGTGAAAGTTTTGGCTAACTGGTTCTCATTCACATTTATGCTTATGAGAAAATTAAAAACGTTTTTTGAAACTGTCCAGGGTCTTAGTCAACAGTAATGAAATTGAAACAAATATTCCACTGAAAAGACTACCTTTTCCAGTCTCATCTTCTTGAAAAGTGGAGAACAGAATGTACATATTTACATAAGTAAATAAAGAATGTTACAAACGTTTCTCATCACAGGAAATATGATACAGCATTTTGGACTAAGAAAGCAGGTGTCCCGCAAATGCAGTTTACATTCATATTGTACTGGTTTTTGTGTTTGTGTTTGTCCTCTATTATATGAATTTGTGAGTGTCTCATTGTCTTTAATTATGTCTACGAGGCACAAGACAGCAGTCAACATCTGCTCCATTGTTTACTAGGTTTACATATAGCTTTGATGGGTTATTAAACAATCTATTTTTCAAACGGAAAACAGAGAAACAGGCCGAACCCGTATTATGGCATTTTGTAAAGACCCATTATGCAATTAGCACTTGGGATTTGTGCAAAGCTGGTGATTCACCCAAATAAACATCCTTTTATTCTGAGGGCTCTTCTTGGCTTTGTGAAAAATATACATTGCCCAAAAAATAAAATCACATTTCCTCCTTAATCACATAGCATGCCAAGATGATGTGTTAATATAAGGGATGGATCCTTCACTTTTTATATCAGAAAAAGAACAACTCTCCAAAATAACGATGTCTTTAGTTCAAGCCAGCAATTACTATATTACATAAGACAACTATCAGCTGACACGTGAGACAGACTTTTGAAAGTTTACCTGCTACTCAGAGAAGAGAAAAGCTATGTTCTTAACCATTTGTAGAATGTTCCTCATACTTCATGATCTATTTATGAGACTTATTGAGTCATCTACAGCAAAGCGTGTGACACCCATAGTGAGTGGATCAGACCTCATTCTCTCACTTAAGTAACTGGTTAATAATTAATTCACTCGCTCATTCATTCAACAAATATTTACTTAGCCTCTGTTCTGCCTCAGAAATTGGGTTAGTCCCTAAAGAGACATAGGCAAGGAAAACCAACTTCATTTTTCCTTCATGGAGCTCACAAGTTTGTTGGAGACCTAAGTGATCACCATATATATCTGTATTGCAAGTGGTGATAAATGGTCCGAAAGAAAAGAAGAAGGGTCCGCAGAAAATAGTAGGGGTTGGATTCAGAGGTGAAGGGTGTTCTCTCTGGGAAAGGGGCATTGAGGCTGAGATCAAGTAGGAGGTGGACAAAGGGGTAGGGGTGGAGAGACCATTCACACTGAGGCAGAGAGTGTGTGTCCCAAGCCTGGGTGATCTTAGGGGGGCTGAGAAAAGGCCAGGGAGCCAGGAGGTCAGTGAGAGAGGGCAAAAGAGGCAGAGAGGGGCCAGAAGCCATAGGGGTTTAGAAGCACTGATATAGAGGTTGGATTTTAATCCAAGAGAAATAAAAAGGAAAAAAAAAAAAAAAAAAAAAGCACAGAGGGTCTCTAAGCAGGGGGCAAATATGACTGAATTTGACCTTTGAAAACACCAGTTTGGCTTTTCTATGGAGCACAGATTAGAGGGGGACAAGTTTGAAAGCAGGGGCTCAGGTAGGAGGCCACTGCAATAATTCAGCCGCAAGAGGACGGTCACTGGGAATTGACAGCAGAGACGGGCAGGAGTGAAAGTTTTGAAAAATAAACCTGATCTTCTTTGTGACACCCCTCCACCCCACACTGCAGGTGTTCAGCCAAAGGAGAACACACGTAATATTCTGGAGAGGGGCAAATGAGGGCTTGGGTGGGGATGGGAATTTCTCAGGAGGTACCACCCTGGAATATATGGGCCTTCACCGAAGAGAGTTACAAGCTAGTTCCAGCCAAAGCTCCCTGGATTCTAATTGGCCAGAGCGCAGAATCTCAGCGGGTGGTCTCGCGCACTGTTTGGTAGCAGAGTTACCACACAAAATGACACCCAGATCAGCAGGGTGGCCTCTCGTATCTTGGCAGCAGACTTCTGAAATCGTGAGTGAGGAGTGGAGAGCTAGTTGGATGAAATTTCCCTGGGGGGCAATGATCTATCCCCCACCTCCAGTCAAGGGAGCTCAGGAGTTAAATGCGTTCCCGTCGGTGTCAGGCAAAAGTGGCTTTGAATCTTAAAAACATAATGGAGATTATGGACCTCTGACCAGCTAAGTGGACATGTCTCTTAACCTCTCTGAAGCTTAGTTTCTACATTTGTGAAATAGAGGTAGTAGCAGGACCAGTAACATAGGGTTGTCATGAGTATGGCATGAGATTATTTGTATAGCACCCAGCACAGCGTCCCTGGCAAGTGAAAGCTCAGTAAATGTTTTTACTCTTGGTAGTTGTGGTGGAGGTGCTGGTGATGGAGGAAGTGATGGCTGATGGCAATGGTGATAGTGTCGGTACTGACAGTGGTGGTAGAGACGGTGGTGCTGATGCTGGTAGTGATAGCAGTGGTGGAGGTAGTGATGGTGATGATGATGGTGGTGTGCTGGGGGTGGTGGTGCTAATTGCTCTTGGTGATGATGGTGGTTGTGTTGATGGTGGTGGAGGTGCTGCTGACAGTTGTGGTAGTAGTGACAAGAGAGATGGTGGTGGAGGTCTGTTGGCGGTGATGCTGACGTTGGTGATGCTGGATTAAAATGCAGTGTAGTAGAGTAGTTTCAGAGCACCTGGATTTAAATTGGGTCCAAATCTGCCACTTGCTGTCTTGTGTGCCCACTGGCAGGTTACCTTTCTTTGTTTCAGTGTTCTCATCTGTAAAATGGGGAGGATGATACTCATTGTCAGTCACTACAATGACAAAGGGAATTCATGTTTGTAAAAAAAAAAAAAAACACACAGTACAGCATTTATTCTAATAAATGAACTCTTCAATGAGCACAGAGTGTTTGTTAAATAACACACTGGCCCTGAGTACAGCCTTAAGAAAAAGGTACCCAGTGGCTTCTTTATTCTTGATTTCGGTTTGCATAGTGAGCAGGAAGGCCATCTTCCCCTTTCCTTCTCTGCCAGACGCGCCCCCATCTCTCCATGTGTTCTGAGTATAACAGGTGTGTGGTGAGCTGGGATTCTGGCGGAGTGCAACATGAAAAAGACTCCCAGTAATCATAAAAATAACAACGAGGGCTGCTTAACGTGGTAGGCAGATGAGCGCACCACTAACCAGAATGATAAATAGCGCCTCAAATGTTAGGTCCCAGTGGGAGTGTGGGAACATATGGGGATAAACCACACTAAAAGTTGGGCATCGTTGGTAAGTTTCAAGCAGTTAAGGAAGGCCGCTCCAGTGCCAGAGTTCCTTTTCTTTTTTCTTTTTTTAGCCTGATTTTAAATCCTTCAGTTCCCTTTTGTCCCTTTGTTCCATTTTGGTCCTAAAAGGAATATACATCTTTGAGGCCAGCCACAGAGCCTCCAAGGAAGTGAGGTCTGGGTTGTAATCATAGCATACACAACCACCCTGGAATCTGTGAATTTCCACACTGAGCTCTATTCAATATTGTTTGGAGAGATGCAAACGAACACAGTAAATATTTTATGGAATGCCGACTTGTTAACAGAGTTCAGATCTGTGATAGGTGGGTGTGCATAAAAATAAGCACCTAAAACCCACCCAACCCAATAAGTTTTATTTGCAGAAGGGGCAAACAGCTCTCTCTGGCAAACATTATTTAAAAAGAAGATGTGGACGGCAGTAGGTTGATCTCAGGTCGCTGTTTCTGTGTCTGGGTCTGAATATAGTTTGGAGGTGGTGCAATCTGTGTTGTCATGGCTCTGCAGTGGGATTTCTCTGGAAGGATATTTTGGAATTCTTGCTCACTGTTCATGCAGTTTTTCCTAGGGCTCACTTACAAGAGGTTTCAGCATGAAGGCAAGGGTTATAGGGTGGGTACCTGAGTGCTGGTGTTGGCTCTTTAGTAGATTTCCAGGATGCCTTACTTAGCAAATACATCAACATTTGTCGGTAATGGAAAGCACGCAGAGGAAAGGAAATAGGTTTTGGAAACAGACAGGCATGGCTTTGGCTATGGCCCTTTCACTCAACTAACTAGCCATGAATGATGTGAGCTCTCTGAGTTACACTTCCTCATCTGTAGAATGGGGCTATTACAGGCACCAATATCAGACACTTGTTAAAAGATTAAATGAATTAAGATTTTAAAAGTGCTTAGAATGGTGTTTGACTCTTAGAAAGTGCTATAAAATGTTTGCTGATACAAATAAGCAAAAGGTATCTCCTATGACTTTTTTTATGCATGTGTGGATGTGTATCTACCCTTAGTTGCAAGGGACAGAAACCCAGCTCAAACTAGCTTAAGCAATATGGGACTTTATTGATTCATAAAACTGTGATGTTTGGGGTCAACCAGTGATAAGTGAGTAGTCACTTAGTAAGTGAAGTAAGTCAGGCAGATAAAGACAAATATTATATAATATTACTCATATGTGGAATCTAAAGAAATAATACAGGTCAACTTATTTACAAAACAGAAACAGACTCAGAGACATAGAAAACAAACTTATGGTTACTGAAGGGAAAAGGGGAGGGAGAGTGATAAATTAGGAGTGTGGGATTAATAGATACACACTACTATATATAAAATAAACAACCTAGATCTACTATATAGCGCAGGGAACTGTATTCAATGTCTCGTAATAACCTGTAATGGAAAAGAATCTGAAGCTGTACACCTGAAACTAACACAACATTGTAAATCAACTATACTTAAAAAAAAAAAAGATTAAATGAGTTAATACTTAAAGGGGTTAGAAGGTGTCTGGCAAATAGTAAAAGATATATATGGTTTGTTCCCAAAATATTTAAAAATAGACGTAGAATCAGAAACGAAACGAGGTCACTCAGGGTGGTTCCTGTTTTGATGTGCCTGGAGTGTCCCAGAAGGGCGCTGCTAATCTGGGAAGCTGAAAAGCCCACCTGTCAGAGGCTCTCTGTTGCCACCAGCTGCCTGGCCATGACATCGCGGAGAAACCATTTGCAGTGGTCAGCTCCTTGGCTCAGCCTTTTAGATGCTCAGCTACACAGCTTGGTCCTGGGTCCTTCCTCTCTCTGTCTTGGCTACAAGACCAGACTGCATCGTCTCTGAAAACACAAGCATATATTTCCTACCTCCATTCTCCCCCTGGGTTTGGTGGATGCCCTTCTATGCCATTCTCCCCCTGGGTTTGGTGGATGCCCTTCTATGCCATTCTCCCCCTGGGTTTGGCGGATGCCCTTCTATGCCTATCACCAGCTCGTTGGTTTGATATTCTCTGTTTCCTGGCCTGAAAGCTTCAGCGGAGAGAAAGCAATCCCTGTTGGATGATTGTTCATTATTGGACAAGAAGGCTAAGGATGTGCATTTCTTAGTGTCTGCCTTGGTTTTACAATGTAGATGCCACAGCATCTTCCCAAGTTGTCTGACCTTCTTGCCTTCTTGAAACCCTCAGCCCTGCTGAGCTGTGGCGAGAGTTCTTTGAGTGGCAGGTATACATCCACAGTTCCGGTCAACATGATTCCATGTGAGGACGGTCACCCGAGCTGTCACTGTGAGACTGACTAAAGGGATTCCGACTCTCTCCATATCTTTCCTTCAGAAAAAGCATAGCATATATTGGCTACATACTTGAAAATCTGATGGAGGTTCAGAGGGCCCTCAAGGGTCCACAGATGAATTCAGAGGGACCATCAAGTCCCTGCAATGATCTGCAACATTTTGTGAGTTATGTGCAGTTTTCTGGAATGAGGGCAAAATTCTCAGAGTGGTCCATGCATCAGAAATGAGAGTGAAGAACCATCTCTTCATCCCCAGAAGAGGCATTCAGACAAGAAAGCCAAGGACAAGATAGCCCAAGGAGATAAGGAGCCCTGGAGGTTGAGGTGGTGCTTAAGCATCACAAAGAAAGGTCACAGGGTCATCTCTTTAGGGCTTTTTCTCCTGGATCACCTCCTCCTCTTTTTTTCTTTTTCTCCTTCCATGGTCGCTCTTTGCTGGTGTTCCCATGTGCCAGCCATTTCCACTGCCTTGGACCTCCTCTTCCTTGGGAGGTATTTTTCTGCTTCCTGATGACTCAGTGGGGTAGGGTGGGGTGGGGGGTGGAGGCCAGCACTTCTCCAGATCTTCAAGTCTTGTCCGTCTGTCTTTCTTGGCTGTGGTTTTGTCTTGCTTTGCCTTTAATGGCAATTAGGGTGCTTGAGATCGAGTGAGGGATTGAGGGCAAAGGAGATAAGGGATCCACTCAGCTTGAGTTCAGTCCAGGGCAGCATTTCTCAGAGTGCGTTCATGACTGTCACAGGCCAAAAAAGGGTTTCTCGTAGTTGGCACTGGGGCTTCTGGCCCATTCAAGGTGCAGCTCTGTCATTTACTGGCTGTATTTTCTTGGCCAATTTACTTTTCCTCTGAGTGGATCTGTTTTCTTGACTGTAATGTAATACATTTAACAGAATCTACTTCATAGGAATTTAGAGAGGATCACCTGAGATAATGCATCTGATGAAATTAGTGCAGGGCCTGGCACAAAGTAAGCATTGAATACATAGCAGCTGTGATGATGATAATGGTGATGGTCACAAAGATTCTGATGAAGGTGAAGGAATAGGAGGAGGGCAACTAGGAGAAGCAGTGAAGAGCTTTGCACAGGGACTGACATAATTTATTATTCTCAATAGCCAGATATTGAAATAGACAGCAAAATGGATGGATGGATGGATGGATGGATAGATAGATAGATGGATGGATGGCCAGTCAGTCATCAAATAATCTTGGGAATGTCTGCCTCAAACAAGGTCAAACAGGTTTCTATTTTTTTTCCCCTTGCAGGACTTTTCAGGTGCTTTACTATGCTATGCACCATGAACCCCCAGCTGGGAGAGAGAACAAGCTGAATTTCTCCCACTTCTTTGGCCACGTGGTTCTTTTTACAATAAAGCATCTCATGAGGCATCTTTAGTGCAGAGGTAGCTTTGGGAGAGGCCAGTCCAGACTCTTAGTCTCTCAAGGGAAAAGGATGTGCGTAGAGCTCAGGTGGTTCAGTCCGTTCCCAGAGAGTAAAGGGCGTGCATGGGGTTGGGACAGAAAGACCCAGTTCTGAGTCCTGGAGACTCGTGCTATTTGGGGCGGGCTCTGTACCCGGCTCCTGCAGGGACCTGCTTGCAGCACACGAGGCAGAAGATGCAGGGAGGGCATGAGCACAATCTGGGGGGGGTGGCTGATTATTCATCCCCCATCCCGAGAGTCCCCAGGGAGTATTTGTTTGCCTGGAGCAAGGTCAATACATTCTCAAACCCAGTTGCCATTCATCCCCAGACAGGTCAGGGGTCAGTTCCTGAAGCATGTTGATCTCAGCAGAGATGATGTGCAGGGTTGATATTCTTAGATTTGCTCATTCAGCCAGTCAGTCTGGCTTTCAGAGGAGAATCAGGTCAGGATGGGCTTAATGATCCAAGAGGAGCACTTGTGCTGCCTCCGCCACTGGGGGCTCGAGTTTCTAATGATAATCAGCAGCTTCTTCACTTACAAGACCTACTGGAATTTTCTTTGTGCATGTTCATAACCACTTTTTTGGGGGGTGGGGGGCGGGCGCGTTACTGTTGGGTAGGAGTGACCCAGTGTCCTGGATTCTTTGGGTTATTCCTGTTTCAGAGGCACTACTTTCTGCATCCCCATAAACCCTCAACGGAGTTTGAAATTCTCGTATTTTGTTTTCAAAACGGTGTCTTCCGTGTACAGAAGCTACGCCCACAAGCTCGTTAGCCTCTCTGTCTGAATTTTTGGTTTACATCCCGGAAGAAGAAGGTAGGTTCTTACAACCAAAAGGCACATCACAGGTAGCACCTGTAAGAACTATTTTATTTAACCAATTAGCCGTTGAAGGGAGGAAGGGTTCGGGGGAGGTCTGATTTGAGCTGGTTTGATCCTTGGAAGCAGATGCTGCTAATGTGTTGTTACTATGACAACTACTGCACCCACTATCTGCTCAGAGCCAGTCCCTCAGCTAAATGTGTCTGTGACTCTTTTAGTCAACCTGTATATGACTCTTATTTAAATCTCTAGACCACCCCATGAGGTGTGGTTACTAATCATATTCTTATTTTACAGATAATAAATCTGAGGCACAGAGGCGTTACGTAACTTGCACCAGAACACACAGCTAGAATCCGGTGGAAGGGTCGGGCAATAGGAGACTATAGTAATGCCACAGTGAGAACTGATGCTTACTTGGTACTTATCACTCGTGTCAAAGCTTTCCGTGCATCACCTCATTTACACGTGTTAACTGAACCCAATGGGCTGGGGATGTGTCTTCTCTTCCCAGGATGTGACTTTCCTAGCTGGATTGGTCCTTTGCTGAGGTTACAAACGAGGTGACTATAACTTGGAGAACAGCTGATTGGTGGCCTGGTACATCTACCCACAGTCTGTGGAAGCTTTTCCTATGGAAGGTCTTGCCTCCATGGAGACTTTCAGTCTCCCCTCTTCCAGGAACTCACCTGTCAGTCCTCGGCCTCAGGGCCATAAGCATCTTACGAACTTTTTCTTTGAGGTCCATTTCTTTTTGAGGTAAAGCCCTTCTGTGCTGTGTTCTTACCTGCGTTGGATTGGGTTTGAATGCATGCCTGGTGGTGAGTGGAGTTTATCAATTTTGGTTCGAGTCGTTGCTCTAGAGTGGTCATTTGTCATGGTCTAGCAGAGGTTAGGGGTGTGTCGAAGGGAAAACTGGCTCTTGCTAAATAAGAAAGCACCTATTTTTGCTGTTTAACCTCAGACAAGTCACTTAACCTCTCTGAACCTCCCTATCACCCTGTGGCTACCAAAGGTGATTCTCAAGTGCCTACTGAACATCTACTCTATGCCCAGTCCTGTGAGAAAGACAGGAAAACAATGATGGAGGAAATAAAATAGAAGCATACCTGGAAGTGATTCCTAGCCGGGTCTTTACCATGTTAGGTCAAAACACTGCTGGTCTTTTGGGGGCTTAGACAAGTGGGGTCGTGAGTACTAGAGAAGGTGGGGAGGCTGCCTGGAGCATCAAACGTGTGGCTGCTTGCTGAAGCAGGGGGTGTTCATGGGTCGTGTGAGGGAACAGAAAGACTGAAGTTTCCTGCAGATACCTCGGTGTGGGGTACACATGGGGCACTGAGGAGGCAGACTTGACCTGTGGACTGGGATGATTAGAAAACAACTGACATGGGTACATGAAAGACACACCAAAGAAGAAAACATCAAATAAACCAGCACCTTTTGAACTTTCCAAGTGCCAGGAACACCCATATGCACCCTTGTCATTTCACAGCAGCAGCGTACCTGTGCGAAGGTCCAGGTGTTGTCCCATTTTACCCCCAAGGAGACCAGGGCTCAGGGCTAAGTATTTCCTTCCAGTCAGATCTTTGAAAGGATGACAGAGCCAAGATCCCAACCCAGACTCTCCAACTATGAAACTCATGCTTTTTCTACTGTGCCCAGATGCCCCTGGGCATCACTTGAGATGACCTTGGAAATTTGTAGCTCTCAGTGGTCTGGAGACCCCTTGCAAAGGCAATATGTGAAAGCAGCTTTACTTGCATTTGTCCAAAGCGTTCATTCAGTCAGTCATTCTCTTGAGAAGCATTTGGGGAAACTTCATTTGTCTACTCAGCATTTTAGTCATTGGGTGAATAAGAATGAGTGGCATGCTTCCTTTTTGAGCCAGTCTACCTTCTAGAAGGAGTCATCACACTTAAAAGAATTATTATTATACAATGCTAACATGACTTTAGGACACAGGTGACAGTGTATTTAGTTCTGCCTGGGGTGGTGGGGAAGGTTTTGTGCATTTAACTTAGGCCAGTAATGTTGAATTGGAAGGAAGGGAGGGAGGGAGGGAGGGAGGGAGGAAAGAAAGAAGGAAGGAAGGGAAGGAAGGAAGGAGGGGTAGTTCTGCATAGCAGGCAAATTTGTAAGGAGTCTTAGATGCATGAAGGTGTTTGGCAAAGGCAACTTGCCAGTGTGGTTTGCAGAGAAGAGTGATTTGTAGAAGGAAGGACAGTGTGTATTGGAGGATGAATCTGGAAAAGCTGAGGAATATTGTGAAAGGCCTTGAAAACTGTAGGAAATTCTCTGTCGTGCAACTTGGCCTGGAAATGGGGAGGTATGGGTAATTAGATAATCTGCATAAATTCATATTAGGAGATAACCACTGTTAATATCCAAAAGTTAAGGAGTATGTTTAATGCCTTCAGAGGAACACTCAGTTTTATGCTTTTTGTTTTGTTATGTTATGGTGGACAAGTGGCAGCTGACATTCGGCTGCTTTTCAAGAAGCAGGTAGAGAAGGATGGAAATGGTCTCACGAGAGCTCCTAATCTGGGGAAGGGGCAGCTTCTTCCCAGGCTTCAGGGACAGTTGGGCCAAGGGAATGTGCACCAAGGTTTCTAGACCTTCCAGTCTTTCAAGAGTTGTTGTAGATCTACGTTTTATATAAGCTGCCTCCGTTTAAAAATATTAGCTTATTTTTACACAATGTGGACAATTCCTCCCCCTCCTGGTCCTCAGCATCCTCGGCATCCTCAGCATCCTCAGCATCATCCTCATCTATGAACTGGATTTGGTCCATGAGGCTGCAGTTGGCTCTGTTGACCAATAGAATCCACAAGGCAGGAATCAGTCTTCTCTGAATGCTCCCCTTTCCCATCCTCCAGCCAACGCTTGTGTTTCTGTTCTCTTTCCTTCTCTTACATGGGTGTTTAAACTTGGGGTGGCTGCTCCTCGGAAGGGCTGCTGGTGGGCAGAGTCATCCTCATGTTAGCTCTCAGGATCTGGGGAAGGAGATGTAGTATCTGACAGCATGAGAGGAACCACTTTAATCCAGGAAAGGAAAAGAGAGGTCACTAACTAAGAAGGGGGTGTCATCACGGAAGGTGGAGAAAGACGGGAGAATTTTTGGAGGGAGGATGGATGAGCCTGAACTAGCAAAGGCAGGCTAAGAAAAAAAAAAGGCTTGATGGAAATCCTCGACACGGGGATAATTGACAGAACTGGCACCAGAGAAGTGGCAGGAAAGCCAGAAGCAAGTGAAGAAGCAGAAGTAAAAAATGGAGTATATACCTGTCATTGTATTGAAGTCGGACTTCCAGAGGTTTGTAAAATATATGCTCTAAATGAAGGGTCTGCAAACCACAGCCTGAGAGCCAAACCTGGCCTTTGACTGTTTTTGTACGACCCTCGAGCTAAGATTGGTTTTGACACTTTTAAATGGTTGGAAAAACTCAAAAGAAGAATATTTTGTGACAGGTGAAAATTATAGGAAATTCAAATTTCAGAGTCCATTTGCTTACTGTAAACATTTTCACATGAAAACGGCAGAGTTTTGAGTAGTTGCAACAGAGAGTTTAAGGTCCACAGCACCTAAAATATTTGTAATCTGCCCATTTACAGAAAAATGTTTGCCCTCCCCTGCCTGTGATGGCCAGAGTGATAATGATACATGGCCCTTGGCTTAAACTCAGTCCATTTTGGCGACCTACCTATGTTTTCTACCTGCTGCCAGAACTATCTCCCCTGTTCTTCACCTTATTTTTTTATTCTACATTTTTTTTAAGTTCCTGCAAAATACTAGGAGCTTAATACCACCCATTAGACATTGGGTAGATAACCATTTACCATGAGCCACTGGAAAGCAGAGATACATGGAATGTGGTACCTGCACATTCAGTGGAGGAAAGGGACCCAAGAGGAAAGAATTACAGTCCAGTGATACTGGGTGCTTCCCATTTGGGAAAACACAACCCATTTTAGAAAAAAGAGGTTTTGCTTAGTGACCATTATTTATTTCTATGTTTTATAATGTCATAAAGTTTTGGGGATGGGTTTTGAACAAGGGTACATTCTGTTCATACCATTTTACAAGTATAACCACTACAATCATACATGGCAGTAATATCTAAACATAAAATCAGAATCAGAGAAAATGTGAATAACAGGACTGGAGGTGGTGAGAACAGGAAGATGAAAACACAAATATGCAGGCAGTAAAGGCCAATAAAATGGACAGAGTTGAACCTCTTTTTGGGGCTCTGAGCTTCCTGGAAGTCAAAGTGAAAAGGGTCACGAAACAATGAGCCTTTATTTTCTCGTCACGAAACAATGAGCCTTTATTTTCAGAGAGAGGAAAAGAGATACTCAATACTCAGGAGCAGAAAAGCTTTTGTAGCATGGAGTTCTTAAAAAGAAAAGAGAAAATACCCTCTGCAAATGATATAGTATACATCTATATGTCCTGTGTGTACAGGCACACCTCGTTTTATCGTGCTTCACAGATACTGCGTTTTTTACAAATTGAATGTTTGTGGCAACCCTGTGTTAAACAAGTCTATGGGCACCACTTTTCAAACAGCATTTGCTCGCTTCATGTATCTATGTCATATTTTGGCAATTCTCTCACTATTTCAAACTTTTTCATTGTTCTTCTGTTTGTTGGTATATATGATCACTGATCCTTGATGTTATTACTACAACTTGCTGAAGATTCAGATTATTTAGCATATTTTAGCAATAAAATGTTTTAAAACTAAGTTATCTACTATTTTAGACACAAGGCTGTTGCACACTTAATAGACTACAGTATAGTGTAAACATAACTTTTATATGCTCTGGGAAAGCAAAAATGTGTGACTTGCTTTACTGTGATATTCTGTTTATCACAGGGGTTTGGCATCCAACCACGATATCTCCAAGAACTACCTATAATATGTTTCTGAAATGTATCATCAGGTTCTTTAAAAAAAAAAAAAAAAAAAAAACACATAGAGTAATACACAGAATAATCTTTTGTATTTCTGTAACTCTACAGTTTCCAAAACACTCCCACACTTTTGCTTATCGGAGCCCTCTCTGTGAAGGGTAAGTGGGTATTGTCACTCCTATACGAGGTTCAGGAAACAAAGTCTAAATGTGTACGTTTCTGGCCTTCATGACTGAATTAAGTTCCGACTCCTGGTCCAGTGGTCTTTCTACTTTATAACACCAGAGACATAGTACAATCTGACCCACCCCTTAGCAAAGTCAGGAAGAGCTCTCCCCTCCCAGGAAGCTGTCTCATGGCAAGGCCACTGTCCTCACTGGTAACTTCTCAGAAGCGCAGTGTTGAAAGTCAGAGTCAAAAGCTAAAATTAGAAATATCAGACTGTTAAGTAAGAGGGGTCAACTCGCAGCTGTTCCTGGAGCTTTCTGAATTGTAACAAGGTGGCCCCTTTGATACAGGAGAATCAATTACACAGAAACCTTGTCAAGATGGCCCAAATTCAGCCTTAAATAATTGAATTCTCTGCCAAATGCTGTCCACTGTCGTTATCTAGAAATGTAATTATGCAGCTAAATCAAGCAACTAAAATTAGTGTCGTGTAAAAACACCTTGGTGATCTAAAAGTGGAGGAATTGACATTTGGATTTAGAAAAAGCCAATAGTTGAATATGTTTTGCGGTGTCTGAAGCTCTCCAAGTTTCGACAAAATCCATATCTCGTGTCCTATTTCAAGTTCAAGGTGGAATGTGGTAAGCAGGTGTCTGGTTTGAAGGTGATTTTCGATGATCCCTGGGCCTTGAGCATAAGCTGAGTGGGCTCACTCTGTGCTCTCGAAATTGGGAAACTCTCAACATGCCCACGTTCTTTCCTGGTATGCAGATTAGAAGAGTGCCAATTGGAATGCTTTCTGCGCCTTCAATCTGAAGTCAAAGATGTGTCTATACCAGGTATTAGTAGAAGAACAGGAAACACAGGATAAGAATGGCAAATACTGTACGCATCTTGTATTGTACACATCATGATAGGATACCAAATACTTTACTTGTCACACAACCCTATGAGGATCTATTGTTATCTCAATTTTCTAAGTGAAGAAACTAAGGTTCAGAGGTGCTGAGTAACTTGTTCAAGAACACACAGCTATTAAGTAGGACACACAAGTCAGCATAATTCCAATTCATGCAATCCCATCGAAGTTTATCTATTTCCGTGTAATGTATCCCAGACAATCACTCATATATTTTCAAACATCAGAAAGATTTCTAATACTAGAATGTGTTTTTCACCTGCAGTTTTGGTGTTCATTTGCTGTGCCTTTAAACTCAGGGAGCAGGGAGTCATCTCTTATTAATAGATTGCATATTAAAATATAACAATTGAAAGCTCAAAGACAAAAAATGTTTAAAAAAATTTTTTTAAGGCATATGAAGTTCTGTTACAGAACGAAATACTACTGTAATGGATATCGTGGCTGATTAGGAATTGTGTTTGTAGCCTGGAACTGCCTCTCACACGTGTAGGGCTGTGAGCAAGCAGTTCAACCAGTGTGAACCTCATTTCCCATGTGGACCAGGAACTGATAATAGTACCTACTTGGGAGAGTTGTGAGAATGAAATTACAAAACATATGTAAATAATTTAGCTCATCCTGCGTGCATAGCACACACTGCAGATATTCGCTGGTGATATTATTATTTGCACAAATTGCCCTTTAAAACTAAAACCAGAGAGAGAGAGAGAGAGAGACAGAGGATAACAAACTCAACTAAGTATCTTCTTCATTTCTTTGTGATCAGTACCAGAGGCTGCCCACATTCCCCTACTTAGGTTTTAAGTGGCAACTGATAATCATATCCATTTACATTTCTCAGTTTTCCTCTCTAGACATCCCATGCAGACTCCGTCCCTTGCCTTTTGCCCAAATTCATTAGGAAGAGCCCAAATCTCCCAGCTTGACCAGCTCTCTCCCAGTCTCTTAGTCTCTCTCACTCTCTCTGAGAACTAAATTAATGAAGAGTATTTGGTTAGTCATGTTAGGCAAGCCGTTCCCAAAATAGAACCTTCCATTTTGGTAGCTTCAGCCCTGCAGCTGCTGTGTCTCTCCGTCGTCTGGGAGGAAAACTTTCACATTAAGAGTTGCTGATGCCGGATTTTCTTTCTCTCGCCTCTGCGCATTGATGAGTGCTCGGCTCCTGACAGGAGCAATCTGGCTCTCAGCTTTGTGGTTCCGAAGAAGTTGGGTCTATAGATTTTCCCCTAACTCTCTCCATTGATGCGTTGAGCTTCTGAGGGAATCCTACCTTCCCGTAAAGCATGTTGCCTTCTCAAGGAGTCCTCCTGCATCCCTATGGCGTGCCTATGATTGTTCCAGCAGCCCCCTACTTCCCCGGACTGATCCAGGTAATTCAAGGCCACTGCCAGCAAGCAACTTAACTCCAGAGCACTCAGAGTAATAATTGGAATTTTTATGGTTGAGAAAGCAAACACTTTTAATACAGGAAAAAGCTCTCGTGTAGTCAGTGGGAAGACAGTAGGAAATCAAAAAGATGGATCACCCTAATCTGGCTATTGACATCTCTCATGGCTGAATAAATGGTGTAGTTGAGCTATATTTGCTTGTATTGATCCGGCTGCTGTTTAACATTCATGCCTTTGCTTCGGGAGGTTGACCACGGGGCAGAGGATTTGCTCTCCCTCCCAGCTTTCTGAGGGACTCAGTCTCCCAGAGCAGATGATGAGGCAGAGTACCTGATCATGAGGTGAGTTGGTTAAGCGCTTTCACCCAGGAAATAGAAGGAGCGTGAAATATGCATTAATCCTTAGCTTCCCCTTCCCGTGGATTGTCTATTTTCATAGAGGCTCCCCCCACCCCACCCCCAAACCTGGGTAGAGTGGTGGCATGGAGGCAAAAAGGAACACTCTACTGATGGTTAATTATGAAGTTCAGAGATTATCCTAGGAATTCCTTACCAGTTGAAAGTGAAGGATTGAAATGTGTGTTGGTATTACTCTTACGGCTGTTAATTTTGTGTCAGGAGAATCATCAAATAAGATATTTGGGGCCTTTTATTTTTCTGCATCGTAAGCGTGACTTCTTAAGCAAGGGTTGGCTTCTGGATGTGTGTCTGAATTTCTCTGTGGAAGGCTAACTAGTGACAGAGCCTGAACATCATAAGAAACCCGGATGTTTTCCACTGTGGTTTGTTTGTTGTTTGTTTGAGAACAACAATCTCTTTGTAATAAATTCTGTATCTCGTTTCTACAGGAAAGGAAAACTGCGCGTAGTTAGGATGTCCTTTTCCCTTCAGCCTTGTGCTTCTCCCTCCACAATAGTTTAAAATTCTGCAACACCCTAGCTCATTAATTAAAATTTCTGGCGAGGGCTCTGGTCAAACCCTTTTCTCCTATGCTGAATGCTGTTGTTACCTCTTATAAACTGTAAGAACCTTGGTGATTTGAGCCATTCAGGAGTGATTCCAAGTAATCAAGCAAAACGTTCTACCATCCCAGATTTATGGTCCTTACTGATTTTGGAGGCTCCTATATTATTGTGAGAAATAACAGACTGCTTGGAGAATGGTCCTTAACAACATGGAAATTATTCCATCTTTCTGGGCATAAGCAGGGCCAGTGTGGCACACCCGAGGTCTGAAGTAGAACTCAGTGGCAATCTGGAAGGCCTTTGCTTCCACTGGAAATTTGGGGTGAAGTTTAGCCATTGGAGTTTTGTCAGGCGCTCTGCCACCCTGTCTGATAAATAATTACAGGCAAATCGTGCCCTTCACTCTATGCTGATTGATGCTGAAATTGCTTTAGAAAGTTCTCATAAGTTCCTGTTATAGATTAAGTGCCGGTGTAGGAAAAATAACGGCACCCACTGAAATGGGTGAATGTAATCAGGCTTAATGGACTCGAGAGCTTGTTGGGAATTAAATAACTATCGATTCGCTGGAATGTTGCCGTCATTACAAAATGCCACTCTGGACGTATTACCCCAGTGATAGATGAGAAGACACCCGGGCGAGCTGAGAAGTTGGGGGCCCAATTTCTTCCTCCTTTGCAGAGTGTTTGAGAAACATGTCCAGTTATTTGGGGAAGGAACAAGTGATTTTACTTGCAAATCTTCGCCGGATCATACTTTGTTTTCCCAGGTGACACTCTGCTAACTAGTTGCCCTTAAGTCAGGAAAGCAGTGCAGCGGGGATCCTTAGCCCAGCTGCTGTGACATCGTTCGTCTTCTTCCTCTCCCACCCACCATGGATCACACTGAAATGCTCTGGGCAGGGAGAAACTGGCCTTATTTCTGGTGTTCTGAGACAGCCTGTGTTATTTATCCAGTGGCATCAACTGGAAACTCAAACACTCCATTGCAGCAACATTTCCAAGCAGAGGAAAGGCAACTCAAAGGGCGAAAAACTCTCTCTCTCTCTCTCTCTCTCTCTCTCTCTCTCTCTCTCTCTCTCTCTCTCTCACACACACACACACACACACACACACACACACACACACACACACACACATATGCTTCTGATGCCAGCTGCCCTGCATCCCTGCAGACTATATCAGCTTGCTGACCAATTTGTTGATTTTGTGCGTTTCTTCCCAGCTCTTCGAGATGCAAGGGCTTTCCTAGAGGCAATTAAGGTGGCACCCACACCTTCATAATGTGATCAACCAGACAGTCAAAGGATCCAAAATAGAGTGTGTACTCCATCCTCGGTAGTAAGTTCCCTGTGACTGGAGATATGCAAACAGCTGTAGGGGCCACTTGGCAGGGTTACCGTGTCAGAATTTAAGATTCCTCTCAAGGTCTTTCCAACCCAAAGAGCCAGTGATTCTATGGCATAAGAACTTCCTTTTCATAATCCTTTCAAGTGCCACTTTTTTATTGCCCTGTTTTTGTCTGCTCAGTGAAAAAGAACAAAAAATTAATTGATCAGACATCATAAGAGGCTTTTAGGAGAGCATCACCTTATCCTGCAAAGGCAGTGAGTGAAGATGTTTCGTAATAATTCTGGGGACATTACTCAATAGGGTTTTTTGTCCCAAGAGTAGATTCAATAGTGACCACTGACCTCACCTGCCATCCCATAGGAAAACTAGAATCTTTACCATATTGAATCTCCTGAACCCATCTTTTGATGTCTGAACTTGTTGACTAGATAGCAAGGCCGGTAGTTTTTCCTTCTAGCCACGTAAAGAATTCCAGAGTGACTGTGGAGGATTGAGCTGAAACAGTTTGGGCAGTTTCATGGGGAGTGAGAAGCAGAAGAGGAAAAGAGCAGTATTGCCAAGTGCAGTGTATAAACACTGCTCCTTTACCTTTGCTGTAGACCTTAATCTTGGTATCTCTGGATGAGAAGAACCAATGTGTCTTCCCGTTGAGCCTCTTTACTGCTTCTCAATTTCCAACAAGACCTTGAATGACCAATGAGTTATCTGACCGGAAGACAAAGGAGATTTGACAAGTTGATTGTCAGTCAATCTTGAGTCCAGGGAGCTGCCAAGAGGACTTACCCCAGCCGTGGACCATGCCCACCCAGTGTCAGACGATATCATCCAAACAAGAGCTTTGTAACTGATTAGTCTGGTTGGTGTTTGGGTCTAATGAGCCCTTGGCTCTGGGTTCAAGTTCACCCTTGAGCCCCTCACGCTAGATATTTGTCCAACAGATATGCCCTTTGACCATCATGGCTAGATCATTCTCCACACCGGGACAGATCATTCTCATCTCATCTGTGTATTACAGATCAGGTCAGGAGACTGTTTTCCTCGATGGAGGGCAGTGTAAACACAGCCACGTCCACCTCACCATGCATTTGTTAATTTAGTCATTCAGTCGCTGCCCACATATTCCATATCGGGCACTGTTCTAGGCACCTGGAAAACAAAAGTGGCAGTTATAGCTACTGACCGGTGGGTTCACAGCCCAGTGAAAGAGAGCAGGAGATAAACTAATACTACAGTAATACTACTGTAAATCTAATACTACAGTAAAAACAGCAGGAAAGCATGATAGGTGATAATTATTGAGTACTCGCTATGTGCCAGGCACTGTGTTAAATACTTAGATATATTATCTCAATTTATTCTGACAGTACCGTAGTCCCCCCTTACCTGAGGGGGATATGGCCCAAGACCCCAGTGGATGCCTGAGATGGTGGATAGTACTGGACCCTAGGTATATTGTGTTTTTTCCTATACACACATATACCTATGATAAAGTATAATTTATAAATCAGGCACAGTAAGAGACTAACAATAACTAATAATAAAATAGAACTATTATAACAATGTAGTACAATAAGAGTTATGTGAATATGCCCTCCCCAATATACCTCTTCCATCTTAACTAATCCCTCCTCACGCACTGTGGCCGTAACTTTTGCAGTTTGAGGTGAGACAGCAAAACTACACACATTTCTCTTTCTTTCTTTGAAATGTCATGGACAAGATTTGTTCTTACCCTAGATCTTAGCGAACTCAGCATACAATTTTGTTTCTTTCCTTATTAAGTCGTGAATTTTCACCTTTTCATTTAAAGAAAGCACTTGACGGCTTTTCTTTGTCCATCTGAACTGCCAGCATCACTAACTCTTGTACTTTGGGGCCATTATTAAGTAAAATGAGGGTCAGTTGCACACAAGCACCATGATAACACGGTAGATGATCTGATAACCGAGACGGTTACTAAGCGACTAACGGGTAGGATCCGCTGGACAAAGGGATGATCCACATCCTGGACAGGACAGGATGGGACAGGGCAGGATGGCACAGCACCACTCAGAACGGCACACGATTTAAAACGTATGAATTGTTTACTTCTGGAATTTTCCATTTAATATTTTCAGGCTGTGGTTGACCTCAGGTAAACCTGGGAAAGCGAAACCACAGCTAACAGGGGCTACTGTAACCTTAAAGTTGGGTACTGTTGTTCTACCAACACTTACCTGTAATTGTAAATTCCAAAAAGCTCTGAAAATCAGGTTTTGGGGGGAGAGTTTGGCACCAAAATGCATTTTGGAAGAAAACTTGAACTGAAATGATGTGTGGCTATTTATAGACTTTCTTTATCCGACTTACTGTGAATATTCATATATTTTGCTATGGGAATATTTACGTGTTTGATTTCAGAGTGTTGTCCCAGACCCTGCTGAGAATGTTACATAATCTGTGTCTGATGAAACCCCTTTCTGGAAAAGGAAATCCCCCAAAATCTGAATTTCAAGATAGAGGTAACCCCAAGGGTCTCCGATAAGAAATCACAGTTATTTATTATGATACCCTTTCTGCATATGGAGGACCTGAAACTGACATTTAGAGAAAGGTAACTTGCCCAAGGTCACAGGGATTGTCAGTGACAGAGCTGAGATGCAGACCAGGTCTGGTGGGCTGGAGCCTTCCCTCTCAACCACTGATCCACTGTTGAGGTGTATCCATGGGAGTGCACATGAAAACACAGCGGGGGGAGTAGGTGGATGCCTCTTGGAGTAGTGAAGAGGGTGGTTCAAAGGGGAAAGGTGGCATTTGAGTCGGGCTGTAGAGCATCAGCAGACATTCACTGGGCAAGCAGAGGAGAAAGCCCTTCCTAGTAGAGCAGAGAGCTTGGATGAACTCACGACGTTGGCCTGACACATCAAGGTAGAGCTGCAGTCTCTTCGCCAGCTCATTGGCACTGTGGGGTTTGACATTATTTAAACATAGGTCTCAAAAGTCAAAAGACATGGCTCCAAAGGACCTGGGAGGAATCTCAGAAATGGAACTCCTAAGCCCTGAATCTCTGTGTGTCCACATAGGAATGGGCCCTGTAATACCCTTCTGTGAATACAGCAGTTGAATGTCGAATTCCCTGGATTTGAGTCCTGATCGTTGTTTGCCGTCCTTTCTCTCTGAGACAGTAAGCTCTCTGAAGGCTGTCTTTTCCAACTTATACCCTACAGAACTAGATGGTAGCAGAGAAATGCTGATTAATGCCTCGCTGACGTGGATAGCAATGGTATAGGCAAACCTTGCAATCTGGACTTTGAAACAGAAATCAGCATCGTCGAATCTGGCAGTGTATTTAATGAGAGATCTGCATACACATATGTAGTGTCACCAAGAATTATCAAACTGGGGCTTCCCTGGTGGCGCAGTGGTTGGGAGTCCGCCTGCCGATGCAGGGGACACGAGTTTGTGCCCCGGTCCAGGAAGATCCCACATGCCGCGGAGCAGCTGGGCCCGTGGGCCATGGCCGCTGAGCCTGCGTGTCCGGAGCCTGGGCTCCGCAACGGGAGAGGCCACAACAGTGAGAGGCCCACGTACCGCAAAAAAAAAAAAGAATTATCAAACTGCTGGTTTTAACAATGGACCAAGAGTAATCGTCCCTACAGAAAGGTGGAGAAATGTGTAGGGAACATGCAGGTCTTTGGGGTAAACTTGAAAGAAATAAACTTGTTTTGCTCTGTGGCTGGTGGAGCCATTTTCAATCTTGGTATTGTTGCCCTGCAATGTTATCTACATGTTTGGAATATCTGCTGATGGGGAAAGAAATCAGAATGCACGCCTGATATGAGTGCCGGTGGTGTCATTTACTTTGCGGCTGCTCCATCTTAGTCACTAAGTGACTTTTCTGTACTGCCAAAGAGGCCGTGTCAACAGCAGACTAAATTAAAGAGTCAGGGAGGTGGCAAAGAGAATTTGGAGTCAAACGGGTCTGGGTTGATATATTGGCTCTGGCATTTACTAAGCGTGTGGCCTTGGGCTTGTCAATTAACCTCTCCAAGGCTGTTTTCTCAACTACAAAACGAAAACAAGAATACCTGTCTTGCAGAGTGGTTGTGAGCTTTACATGTGATTCATCTCTTCATTCAGCAATTATTTATTGAGCACCTACTGTGTGCCCGGCTGTGAACTAGGAGTAGGTGATGAGGCAGAATAAAAAACATACAAGATCCTTGTCAACTTGAAGCCTATATCCTAATATATGGGAAAGGTCTGGTATATATATATATATACCAGAAGACCTCTTTTATCTTCAAGTGACAAAAATCTAATTCATATTGGTTTAGAGGAGAAAAAGAAAATGTCCAATTTCAGGCACAGTTGCATTCAGAGGCTCCAACACCCCAAGTCATGTCTCCCCATGACTCCATAATGGTTATCTCTACTTGATCTTTGTTCACAAACACACCATGTCCAACTGGTGGCAAAGATGGTCCCCAGAAACTCCAGGCTTACACCCCAACACATCTTAGCAAGCCTCTTCCGCCAACTGCAAAAATTCCAGTAGCAGTCTGCTTGGCTTATCTTGTAGGCCACACCCATCCCCAGGTCAATCATCTTGACTGCCTTGAGTCAAGCTGGAGGGTGGGGTCAGGCCCAGCTGAGCTGTATGGGCTGCCTGTGGGTAAAAGAATAGTCAGAGTCCTGTTATCCAGTTACGGTGCTAAACAGGCAAAAAATACAAGTTCTCAACTACTTGAGAGCTATGGCAATTATCTCAATAATCGAAGCTACTACAAACATCCAAACATGGTTTTTCTCCCCAAGACCTTGCACATACCCTGCCCAGGGAAGAAATTGGTGAGTTTCTAATGTTACTTATCCGATGGCTTTTTTGCCAGTGATTGTGTATTCACCAGGCATTGACTATCATCTAGTGCATCTTGCTTCTTCATTCCTGATCAGATGAATCAAAGGCAGATATGGCAATTTTAAGCAGTATCTTCCCACCTAAAGTAATTACAGGAATGCCTCCCACCAGAGTATGCTTGGGATGTCCCCACTCTTTAACAGGTGAGAACACCACAATCTAGGGAAGTAAAGAGAGCCTGACAGGGACAACCGGTAACACCATAACTGAGGCAAGATGGGGTTCCTCACATCATGCCACCCCATACCTTCTTTTTATATTAGCAAGACCTACATCAATAAATCTATAAATAAAGGGAAACTAAAGCCCTCCAGTTATTAAGTTTGAAATAATGTGGACCTTCCACATTGTTCCGAGTGTCTCAAAGCACTCGGAAATGCCAGCAACTTGCCCCCTTCAGTTGTACAGAGATGCACTTTTTTTTTTAATTAAAAGATTAAAGGGACGCTGTCAATCCCTTCTGATTAATAGCAGTCCTATAAAAAGGATGTGTTCCTGCCGCAGCCATCTGTCATTCTGATCATTTTAAAGGCATGCTATATCAGCAAGTATGCTTTTTATAATACGTTGGCATGGGGCAAGCGAGGCTGGAGACTTGCAGATTTCACACTCTGCTTTGCTGCTTTGGTGTTCGGCGATCTGAGCCCTTGATGGTGAAGCAGAGCCCCCTCCCTGTCTTTTAAAGGTTGTTTTGGGTAAGTGCTTTCCCCAGCTGACTTAGGATGGAGATCTCACCCCTATTTATGTTTCTCTCTCGTCTAAAGATAGACCCATCACACATGCATCCCACCAGCGTACAAGCCGCCAGCTCATCCACTTGATTAACTGCTGAACCCTAAATGCTGTCCAGAGCAATGAACTCAGTATTCTGTGGGTCTTTTACTCTGGGCAACTGGGACCATAGTTGTCTGCAAAATCCCAATTTCTTTCTTTTTTTAAAAAAATTTTTAAAAATCATTTATATATTTATTTTATTGAAGTATAGTTGATTTACAATGTTGTATAAGTTTCAGGTATACAGCAAAGTGACTCAGTTAAACATATGTGTGTGTGTGTGTGTGTGTGTGTGTGTGTGTATATATATATATATATATATATATATATATAATATATATATATACTTTTTGAAATTCTTTTCCCATATAGGTTATTACAAAATACTGAGTATAGTTCCCTGTGCTATACAGTTGGTGCTTGTTCATTTATTTTATATGTAGTCGTGTGTATATGTCACTCCCAAATTCCTAATTTATTGGGATAAATTGCAAAGCCCAATTTCTAGCTTGAGTTCTTCAGGCTTTTTTTCTGATGCCAGTCAGCATAGTTATTTATTTATTTTAATTTTATTTTTTTTGGCTGCATTGGGTCTTCGTTGCTATGCGCGGGCTTTCTCTAGTTATGGCAAGCGGGGGCTACTCTTGGTTGCGGTACACGAGCTTCTCATTGCAGTGGCTTCTGTTGTTGCGGAGCACGGGCTTTAGGCACATGGGCTCAGTAGTTGTGGCTCACGGGCTCTAGAGCGCAGGCTCAGTAGTTGTGGCTCGCGGGCTTAGTTGCCCCGCGGCATGTGGGATCTTCCTGGACCAGGGCTCGAACCTGTGTCCCCTGCACTGGCAGGTGGATTCTTAACCACTGCGCCACCAGGGAAGTCCCTCTTCAGGCTTATAAAAGCAGGAGGCAGAGGCACCATGAAATTCTTTCATCCATTCATTCATGGCAGTAATGATTTGTGGATCATGGGTTCCATGCTGGGATGTCGTCTAAGCTCTGGAGACATTTAGATGACTGGGACCCAGTCTCCGTCCTCAGAGGTAGCTTCGATGGCCACAATGTCAATTGTGGAGTCAGAAGTGAAACACAACTGCTTGAAGGTATAACTCTATAGACTTTCAGCCCCGCTCACCCCACCCAATACGAGATCTTTACCACTTTCAGTGGCTCAGACAGTCAAGATGGGTTTCTCTACAGTCCCAGGAAGATGATGTTCTATAGTCAGGTTCTCTGTCTTTCCCAAATGACAGGGCTTCTGGTATGTTCCAGGGGACAGATAGTGTTTTTTGTTTGTTTGTTTTTGGCTGCAAGAATGATGGCAAGAAATCTGTGTCTGAAGCAGCGGCCAGCTCTGCCCCGTCCTACCTTGCCTCTGGCTCAGAGTAACACAGTCGAGTCCGGTGCACCGCTGCCGTGGGTGAAGGCGGCCTCCCTCAGCTGTTACCTTTCCTTCCACTCTCTAATCCACATTGGCTCCCAGACGTGGGGAAGATTTGGTGACAGAGGCAGCCAGCTTGTGCATTCCACAGTGTTCTCACAAACTACTCTCCAAAGAGCTATTTCTTCTCATTTCACGAGGCAGCACAGTTAAGGATTTAGACCAGAGAATTGAGAGCATGGGATTTAGAATAGGGAAAGCTGAGTCTGGCCATGACCTTCTCTTGGGGACTTTGGGAAAGTTGCGTGACCTCTCGGAGCCTCCACTTTCTCACCTATAAAACGGGAGTAACATCCCATGTGCTCTGCCTCCCAAAGTCAATGTCAGGAATAAAAGACCTCCAAAGTGACTATCCCCAGGGCCTCTGCAGTCCAGCTGCGATGACATAATGCCAAGGGCTCCACCTGAGCAGCCCCTGGGCCCCTGTGTCGTGCAGGCTTGGCGTCTCTGAGCTACCACTGTCTCAACTTGACAGCAGGAATTATCACACCCCCTTTGAAAGGGAGCCCAGAGGATTTGATGTGATGATGTGAAGCAGCCAGAGCAGCACCTGCTCATTGTAGGAACTACATAGTGGTTGGCCAACATCGCCGTTGTCATGGTTTTCTCATCATATCCTGGTTGCTGCAGTTTCTTTTTCATATGAAGATGCTCTCCATTTGGAGATGGGTGGGCACGTATGCAGCTCCCTGCTTCTGCTCCCCATGGAGATTCCTGTTACCCAGGGACATACGTTTTTGGTGCAGCTGAATAGAGTAGGGTGCAATCAGGGATATACCACCCTGGGGTTTGAGCCCAGGGCCTTGGGTGGCATGAAACCTACATCCCCTCTGACTTTCTAAGTTCATAGCCTGGGGAGATGGGGCTACTAGACACACATGCAGGAGGGTGTACGGGTCTCAGTCATGTTGAATCCTGGCCCAAATCTTCGTCCACTTGCTCTGGCAGGACACCTGGGACTGGGACTGGGGCTGGGTGAGAGGAGAGGGAGGGGGAGCTTTGAAGGGGAAAAGAGAGGACTGTCCTCTCTCCTCTATGTGGCCCCAGCCTTCTGGGGACAGACTGTTTGGGACCACCCACACCCCTGTTCCATGCAGCTCCTGGCATGCTGTGGGCGCTTAATAAATGTTAAATATTAAGAATAGCTCCCATCTGTCAGTGCCCAGTGGCAGGGAGGAAGTGTGAGCACAGGACAGCCGACTGGCACGGGGAAGCTTGTGGGAGAAGCCTTTGGGGAAAAACACGGCTCTGAGTTGCTTGGAGGACTTCCTGCAAACCTGGGTGTTTGCCTGTCCTGCTACTGGTCAGAGCCTGGGCAAGTTCATTAACAATGCAGGTGTCCACTCTGAACCTCAGATCATCTATATCAGAAGGCAGGGAGCAGAGCCCAGTGAACTGCATGCCTCACTGGCAATCCCGGGTTTCCGATGAGCAGCTGGATTCAGGAACTGGTGTGGACTGACCGTGCAGGGGCTATGTCGGGGTTTAAAAGGGGCGACGAATCTGACCTCTGAACAGACGGCGTCATAAATTCATACTTCCGTCATTTTCCTGGAAGAAAATGCCTACTGGGCTTTTCTCATTTAGTTACAGTGAGAGCAACAGCAGCTGCTTGTTTTCAGGCATTTACTATGTACTAGGCCATGTGTAAGGCATTTCACCTACAGTATCTAGTTGAAGCATTGTGATTTAGAGAGGAAAAAGCAGTCGAACAGGATGGTGTAGGGATGTGGGCTTTGTGGCAGACTCCCTGGTTCATCTCCTTCCTTCACCTGTGTGACCTTGGGCACTACTTACTACCTGTGTGACCTTGGGCATGGTTCTTGCCCTCTCTGGGTGGCAGTCACCTCACTGTGGACGGTAGCAAAAGGAATCAAAGCATATAAAGTCCATAGGCAACTGCCTGGCACATGGAAAGTGCTCAATACATGTATTAGCAAGTTTATTTCCAAGTGCACTGCAACATCACCACAACCAAACTTTGTAAGAGAGACAATATTGAGTTTTGATATATATATACATACATATATATACACACACACACACACACACACACACACAAATATATATGTATGTATTATATATGAGCTAACAGTGTGAGTTCTCAGCCAGACTGCAGACTGCTGAGTTAGAATCTCAGCTTTGCCTCCTTGGGGAAGTTCCTAAACCACTCTGTACTGTGGTTTTCTCATCTATAAAATGGACACATTAAAAGCACCTAAATCCATGGTTTAGCATCTCCCTGTATTGGATGGGGACAAAGCCAGAGTTGCCTTTGAGGATCACATGAGTTAATACTTGTAAGGCACTGTAATGGTACTTGGTATATAGTAAGGGTTCAGGACAGACATAATAATAAAATAAGGGTTACATAATTATCACTATGTATTGCATATTGTGTCTGTGTGATAATATGCATTAGACATAATAATACATATATAAAATACATATTACATATAATAATTACATAATGATTTTTAATTATACTGTTTAATATAATTGTATAGTGACATGATTGATTATATAATAATACATAAATGAAATATATCATAAGTATATGCAATATTATGTATCATTACATAATAGTTATATATAACATATTATAAAACTTATCACATTATATATTAATATATAGTGTTATGCATTGTTATATATAATAGTTATATAATATATAATACTACATGATAATTATATAATTCTTATTATATAATTACATGATAATAATTATGTCATTATTATTTCTGCTATTGCTACAGCTGCTCTTCACTCCATTGGTTACTCTTCCTTACAATATTTCTACTAGAATATTTTTACTACCACTCCAAACCATCTTGGAAAGACAGAAACTGAGGCTCAGCCAAGTTAAATACCTGCCCCAGCTCCCAGTGCTGGGATATGGCAGATCTGGGGTTTCCGAGCTCTGCTGGCCAGGACCCTGCCATTATGTGTGACTCTGGTGGTGTCTCCCCATCCTCTGTGGGGGACCTGCCTCGTCTGTGCCCCGTACAACCTATTCTGAGCAGAAGGCTAACGCAGTTTTGTGCTGCTGTCATTTCTCATCAGCTCTCCTCCCGCTGCCTGGCAGCCCTCTGTCAAGAGGTCTCATTCTCCGTGGAAGGCTTGTTCCTCCGGGAGAAGATCAAAACGGGAGGTGGGGTGGTGACAGAGGGCGAGGAGGGGACCGCTAGGACGTGGTCCTTGTGGCTTTGTTTACAAGCCCTTCCTTTTGGTTATCCATGTCTAAACCTCCCTGAAACATACTCTCCATTTTTCCTTTAAACATGAATCAAGCAATGTTACCAACACGCATTCTCTGTCAAACATGTCAGTTACTCCAGGGGCCCCGGACAGCTTGCAAGCGGTGTCTCCTATTGTTACTGTGCTGGTGTGTTATTTCTCCCTTCAAGGATTCTGCATTTGTTCTGGTGAGAGGTGTAAGCACCGAGGTAGCCTGCTAGCTGGGCAGTTTTGAAAGGAAATGTGAAATTGACATGGACCGTCCAATGACCGTCCTAATAAGGTAGCTCCTCTGGCCTCGTAGAGACTGGCCGTACGGGCAGCCTTGCATTTGCCTGGAGCCCTTTCCGGGAATTTGGGTGGGGGGCTTAAGGACTCTAAAGAGCTGGGGCTTGTTTCACACCTGGCGTGTTGGCAGGCGGTTCCCATTGTGATTTAGCTGAGGGATTTGGTACTGCCTGCCAGAGGGTCTAAGATTTGTGCAGGGGCCGAGCAGATGTTGGGCGTGTTCACCCATCATACGGTATGCCAGTCATTAGCCGCTGAGTCCTGTCCCTGTCTGCATTGTAGGGGACCAGAGCTCCCACCTGCTGCATGGTGACGGGGTGGCCTGGGGATGGATAAAAAGCTTTCCGTGGCTGAGGGTAATGCAGAGCATATGGGATTCTTATCTGTCCAAACAGTTGTGGGGTTTGAGTGTGCGATGCTGTCTGCATGTGTATTTTCTTTAGTGTTTGATTCCTGCAAGTCAGAGCCTCACTAAGGAGCACTTTGTAGAGTCCACTCCTGGGGGGATGGACACGGCGTGTATCTGATGCCATCTCTGCTTCATGGTTTCCCAACTTCCTCTGGTGCTGGCCTAAACTTCCAGTCACAATCAAGTCCCCCACCCCTCCCTGGTGAGCACTCCTCTGCCATCTTGGTTTACTCTGTAAGGGTCTGGCTGCTGATGCATTGTTGTATAGCCCCAGCCTCCATATGGCCCAGGGGCGTCTGCTTCATTCATGCCTTTGTGCTCAGATCTGCTCCGATATCAGAGAGAAGTTAAGAACTGTTTGGTTTTCTGTGGGTTGAAAGATGACAGATGATCCACCATTTTGAACGTCAGGAAACCAAACACAATTCTTGAAAGTGGGTGGTTTTGTTAAGATCCCTTTGGTTGAAGGAACAGAACCCAATCCTGGCTAGCTTAACAGAAATATAGCGGGGGAGGTTTATATTTTTACTATTTTGTGACGTGTAATGCATGAACAGTTGAACTCACAGAAAATCTTGGATTCAAAAGAGGGAAAAAGAGAAAATCAAGCCAAGGGAAGTACAGGAGGTTGGGCAGACCTACGGACCTCGGCAGGCAGTTTATGGACATTGTCTCCAGGTGAGTCGTTCTTAGCTAGGAGCGCTTTTGCCCCAGAGGGGCATTCGGCCGTGTCTAGAGACATTTGTAGTTGTCATAACTGGACTGGTGTTGCTCCTGACACCCTGCAATGCGTAGGACAACCAGAATTATTCAAAATTGTCCAGAATTATCTGTCTCAAAGTGTCAGCCAAGCCAAGTTGACTTGACACTCAAAGGGACTGCACTACAAAGACTGCCAGCCTCTGTGTGTCTCCATTCAAATTCCCAGGAAAGGATCTGAGGGATCTGATACTGACGAGGGTTCTTGGCCTTCTCCAAGCAATAGAAATTGACTAGAGGCCAGACAAGAAATTCAGGCAAGGCTTTACTGGGACCCCTGCTGCAGCAGAGGGGAGCTAAAACAAGTAACAGGTTCCCTTGCTCACTCGCTCCCGGGTGGGGGTGGGGGTGGGGGCAGCTGGTTCCTTATATGGGGTGAGGGTAGGGGTGGGTCCAGGGGTCAGGCCAGAAGGGCACCTGAGTTGGTCTGCCCACCTCTTTGGTGGTGTTGAGTGCAGAGGGCATGCACAGTACCCTACTTTTGCTCCCAGCTCTTCAAAAGTGTCAGTTGGGTTTTTCTGGTCTTTTTGTGTCTTGTCCGTAATTTGCCCCAGTTGTGCACGCACGCATTTATTTTCAGTCCCTTATAGTTTCTTTGTATTTTGTCGCTTGAGGAGTCATTTGTCCAGGTGCAAGCGTTGCAGCAAAGGGTCCCAGGTCCCAAGTCCCAGCCTGTCTCAGATCCAACTCAGGGTATGTCTCAATCTTTGAATCAATGAACTATGTTCCAGACTCCAGGTACTTGGAGCCCATTGTTGAACAGTCCTGAGACAACGGAGGTAGGTTGAGACTTGTGAGCCAGGAGACTCCCCAGGAGATGGGTCCCACAGCATTTGCGAAAGCCTTCAGTGGACCTCACCTGTGGCTGAGGTCCAGTCCTGCTAGCATTTTTCACACAGGGCTATCTGTCTGCAGGAAGCATGTTGCACCTTGGTGCCAGTCTCAGCAATTAGCCAATCTTTTTGCTCTTTGATTTAAGCCTATAGCATCCTTCTTGGGCTCCTTTCCAAAAGAAGATTCATTAAAAAATAATTGTCTATTTTTCTAATTTTAAAATTAATTCAGGATAAATGCTAAATAAGTTGTGGCAATCAGAAAAGCACAAACACGCACACACTACATACACACATACATTATAATCCACCACCCAAAAATAACCACTTCAAACCACTTTTTCCTATATACATTCTCTTCCAAAAAAAGTTCTCATACCCTCATCCTACACATGAAGATTTGTATCATTTGCAGCCAGCGCTTTTTCTTAATAAGAAACTTTTAAAATTAGAATCAATGATTTTTTTAAACTTAGGAATATCCTTTTTGTTAGGTACGTAAAGACTAGGGTGATATCTTAAAACAAAATGCATATCCTGTGTTCTTTCGCCTTCCTTCAGCCTTGATAATGTCGTAGCTGGGGATCCTAGTAAATAGATCATCCGAAAATTATAGTATTTAAGTCAGATGGGAAGAGGAAGATTGGGTTGAAGGAGAGGAATCCACCAAACAATCCCAGAGCTTCGAGAATTACAAGAGAGAGAGGCACAGGTGGGCTGGCTCCAGCCAAGTGGATGCTTCTCTTCCCAACTTTCCTTCCAAGTTTCATGAAATGGAGACACTGAAAGATAGGCTTCCCTTTGAGGAAAGAAAAATTCCACCACCATCAGGATGGCATGAGTGTTCTTATGACTTGTGGAACACACAACTCTCTCTTAGGACCTGTCTGAAGTTCATGCTCATTTTGGGACTACCACTTAGGTTCAAAACCCAGCTGCTCAAGACATCAGGCTATCTTCTGGGAAGCCTCCTCTCAGGACCTGAGACCGGGACACAGACCAGACTTGCCTGGTCAGCTGTCATCGCTCCTGCCTGAGTATTTCTCTTATAAACCAAACGCATATCTAAGGCACAAGATCAGTTTTCCATTTAAATAAATTTGCTTTCTCTCTTAAAAGACTAAATCTGTCTCCTAATTCCCTTAAGTCCTAAAAGTATCACATTTTCCCTTTATGGTTTGGAGAAAGAAGTCACGGACTGGGCTTGCCAATGGCGTTGGGATGAGATGAGTCAGACAGCCCTTGTCAGAGTGTGTGCAGAGAATGCAAAGGACCTTCTCTCCATCAGTAGCTTACCTGTTAACGTTCTCCCCTGTCCATCTCTATATCTGACCCTCAGAATCAAAATGGGGGTGGTGACATGCCCTGTGCATTTTAAAGGTTGAAGAGGGGGGTTGGTTTGGAAATTCAGATGGATCTACATTGGTTTCCATGTGTGTTCATTAATTTAGTAAATATTTCTTGAGCGTTCAGTGTGTGTGTGACAACAGGGTTACAGGGGTGAATAAGACCACTTAGATTTAATAGGAAAAAACAGGCAATGAGCAGGAGAACGTCAGGTGGCATAAAGTGCTATGAAGAAAATAAGGCAGTTACATGATAGCGACCAAGAGGGTTATTTTGGATGGTTGAAGGAGGGAAGGTGTGGAACTTGAGCTCAGATCTGATTGACATTAGGGGCCAGCTGTGTAATGCCCTGGTGCAGGGAAGAAAGTTCAGGCAATGGCAACACGCAGAAGCCGTAAGTTGGAATGAGATGGGCACATGTGGGGCTCACAGGCTGGTCAGTATGACTGGAGCCCACTGGATGAAGGAGCAGGAAGCAAGATATAAAGTCAACTGTGTGGTCTGCAACCCTCTAGGACGTGGCAGGGAGTTCAGATTTTGGTCTAAGAGAGATGGAAAACCCCTGGAGAGTCTCAAGTAGAGGAACACCATGATCTGATTTTATATTTTTATAGGATTCCTTTGGAAGCTAGATGGGAGATGGACAAATGGTCTTTAGTGGGACAATATGGAAAACAGGGAACCAGGAAGGACAGCCTGTGTGCATTCAAGTGGAGATGCCAACACCACGGCAGCCATGGTTGGCTAATGAATATCCATTCCTCATGCCACCATTTCTTCCATCTTCATTTTTTCCCACTTAAAAAAATTTTTTTATTGAAGTATAGTTGATTTACAGTGTTGTGTCAGTTTCAGGTATACGGCAAAGTGATTCAGTTATACATACATATATATCTATTTTTTTCAGATTCTTTTCCCTTACAGGTTATTACAAAATATTGAGTAGATTTCCTTGTGCTATGTAGTAGGTCCTTGTTGGTTATCTATTTTATATATAGTAATGTGTGTATGTTAATCCCTTACTCCTAATTTATCCCTCCCCCGTTTCCTCTTTGGTAACCATTTTTGTTTTCTATGTCTGTGGGTCTATTTCTGTTTTCTATATAAGTTCATTTGTATCATTTGTTAAGATTCCACATATAAACGGTATCATATGGTATTTGTCTTTCTCTGTCTGGCTTACTTCACTTAGTGTGATTATTTCTAGGTCCACCCATGTTGCTACAAATGGCATTATTTCATTCATTCTTATGGCTGAGTAGTATTCCATTGTACATATATACCACATCTTCTTTATCCATTCTCTGTCAATGGACGTTTAGGTTGCTTCCACGTCTTGGCTATTGTAAATAGTGCTGCAATGAACATCAAGGTGCATGTATCTTTTCAAATTACAGTTTTATCTGGATATATGCCCAGGAGTGGGATTGCAAGATCATATGGTAGCTCTATTTTTAGTTTTTTAAGGAACCTCTATACTGTTCTTTGATCTTGATTGACAAGAGAATTCTGCCCTGAAAGGAAGGACAGTTTTTGGAGGGCGTGGTGGAGCAGAAAATCACAATGCTTAGGGAGGTGACTGGGAATTACAGAAGTGTGTCTGAGGGTCTGAAGTTCCTGTTGCTTCAGGGGAATGCAGCATGAGTATTTAATTGTTAATGACCCCAAAATGCATCCAAGGGCTACAAGCAAACCTGCTTGAGCATGGGAGATCAGTCTTGGGCGTGTTATTAAGTCTTGCTGTACCAAGCTGTGAGCCACATCTAGTGATCCATGTGCCCATGGAATGGATTTTCCATCACAGGACAGTTCTGTCTTTGGGCTGGCTGATTTTCGTTTTATTTTATTTCAGCAGAAGTAGGAAAGGCCCCTGAGGGCTAGATGTCTCATTTTTGTAATTTGTGACAACAGGAACAATTTGGGAGTTTGGATTCAGACAGATCTGGGTTCCAGAACCAGCCTTATCCTCTATTAGATTTTATCGCAAATAGATTATTTTGCAAGTTTGAGCCTCACTTTACTCAGGCGTAAAATAGAATGAAATGTTCATATGTCATAGAGCAGCAGAAAAGATTGTGACGTGAGTGGTTCATTCATTCCTTTGATAATTCTTCAGGTATTAATGAACATCTGCTACGTGCAAGACACCATGCAATATGTTAGCAGAATGATGCCCAGTGAGTCAGATGTGGTCCCTTCCTTAGCAGAGTTCATGATCTCATGGGGGAAAGAGATAAAACAAAGAACAGAACAGCTACAGCAACACAGGAATTAATTAATTACGGTTGGAGTAAGTGCTAAGAAAAAAATAATGTAGGAAGGAAGAAAGAGTTAATGATGGTGAGGGAGATCAAGATACCCTGCCCTTGAACTCACACCCCCCACCCCCGTGTCTAGAGATCCTTCTTGTGTTGGCTCACGCCTTTACTTTTCTGAGCTTCCTGGGTTTGTCTTGGAGACACCTGATACTGCACTCTTCCATGCCTGAAATGCACATGGCCACGGGTGCAGCTGAAATTGCAGGAGCCGGGAAATGTGCTTTTCCAGAGTTTGGGACCCACCTGTTTCTGGGAGTGCCATGGAAACGCACATTCCGTCCCATGATCTTGAGGCCCAGGCCGGGAATTTTCAGCTCTCAGCAGCTGTCTCTTCTGATCCACTGCCGAGGACTTTCCAACCCCATGAAAACCCATCACGACCCCCACCAATGATTTTGTCACCACTCTCTGGAGCTGAGAAGGAACGAGGGGCTCCTGCAGAGTGATGCGTGGGCATGGGTTTTTTATTGGGGTGGCTGGAAATTCCTCTTCAAAATATATGTCAAAATGTGAGCATATGGTCTTTCCATGGAGGGGTTTTTAACTTCTAATTGGTTGTCAAAACACCCCATAGCAGAAACATACTTAAGAATCTCTGCTGCAGAAACAGCATGGCTCTGTGGCTTTATGGCTTCTGGGCAGAGAAAGTCTTCCAGCCTTTCAGAGGAGGTCAACTGGATACTGCAGTACAGTGTAACCTAAATCTTTGCACATGTCCCCAGACAGGGCAGAAAGGACTGGCTCTCTCCCCGACTGTGAGTCATATGACCACATAGGAGGAGAGTGGGCTTGCATCATCCCATCCTGGATGTAGTTGTGTGCCATCCTAGGAATAGCTAGCCCTTCCCTTTTGCAAGAGAACGTCAGCTGGGGAACAGTAGGACTGACAGAGATCCATCTACCACTGAATTCCTGCTTCAGGCTCTCCACCTCTGCTCTTTGGTCAGCTCTGTTCCTCCAGGGCTCTTGGTGTCCAAATCCCAAAGGGGAGTAAGATGGGACTAGAATGGTCAGGGAAGCCAGAAGTTATGGTCCTCCTCCAGGAAGAGAGTTATAGTGGTCCGTCCTGCCTGCAAAAACTGGCTGAGTGATACCTCTGCATTTCCCATGCAGTTCTAGAAAGACCCTGGTGCATGAGTTCTGAAGACTGCACTCTCAGTCGAGATCTGCCCCCTGGATGTCTGTGCCTCTGTAAGCAAGTCTCCTGGCTTCTTTGTTCTTCATTTGTGTATGTAGAGCGAAGGAGAAGACCAAAACAGAAATTTTCAAACATAGGCACGTACACATCTGAGTGTGTGTGCACAAATGTACACACACTGCTTTTGTACATGATTTCAGGTTTCAAATCTATGCATGGATCTCCCATAAGGGGAACCCAAATCCTTGTCTTTGACCACAGCTCCTAAACTTCAGACATTCACATGCTTTGTAGCACCAGTACTACTGTATATTTGTTGCTTTTATTTCAATTGATTTAGTTTTATAACTAATATAAATTAATTCACAGAAGGAAAATTTCCATCTCTACTTCCAGCAGACACTCACCATCACTATGTATAAATAAATGGTATCTGCTAAAAATACATTGATGGTACCGACTAGAATGGTTGGTAATAACAAGTGTTAGCAGGAATGTGGAGAGATGGGAACCTACATACATTGCTGATGGCAATGTAAAATTTCACAGCCCCTTTGGAAAACAGTTTAGTAGTTTCTCCAAAAACTACATATAGAGTTACCATATGACCTAGCAGTTTCACTCCTAGGTATGTACCCAAGAGAACTGAAATTATCCTATTGCCACACAAAAATCTAGTGCACAAATATTCATAGAAGCATTATTCATAAGAGCAAACAATAGAAATGGCCTAAATGTCTGTCAACTAATAAATGGCTAAACAAAAAGTGGTATATTTCCTATGCAGGGAAATTATCCAGCCATGAAATGAAAGGAAGTACTAATACATGCTACAATGTGGATGAACTTTGAAAACATTATGCTAGCTAAGAGGAGACACCAAAGACCACATATGGTATGATTCCACTTATGTGAAATGTTCAGAATAAGCAAATCTGTAGAGGCAGAAAGTAGATTAGTGGTAGCCAGGGCCTGGGGGACGGGGGAGTGACTGACTGTGTGGGGTTTCCTTTTGGGGTGGTGAAAATGTTCTGGAATTAGATAGTGGTGATAGTTGCCAAACTTTGTGACTATATTAAAAGGCAATGAACTGTACACTTTTCAAAGGCTATGTTTTATGGTATGGGAATGCTATCTCAGTGCAAAAATGCATTGAAAACAAAGCAGTGCGATCAAATCCTCTATCACTTGTGTTTACTAAAGGCATTTGTTGTGTCTGGGACCTGTTCTCTCTTAGGAAAAAAGGGAGATTCGAAAGTGTTCTAAACATGGTGTTAAAGGCAGGAGAGCGCTAACGGAAACGCTCCCCTTCAGATGGCCAGAAGAACTGAATGAGGTTAAAAAGGAAACAACTTCCTAAAACCATCTGAACTCATCTGTTCTACCACAAATGAGATGAAATGCTTAGGATTTCATAATATTTTAAGTGCTAAGACTTCCCTGTGCCAATCTTTGATACCAATGACGATCAGGAGAGAATAAGGGTATTTTAGCTGGGAAAATTAAATTCTCTAGAAACACGCTGTGCAATATGAGAGCCACTAGCTACGTGTAACTATTTGAATTTAAGTTCAAGTCACACCATTGGCATTTCCAGCTCTCAGTAGCCACGTGTGGGTTGGTGTTTATGGTACTGGACAGCATGATATAGACCATTTCTTTCATTGCTTAAAGTTCTATGGGACAGCACCGGTCCAGAATATCGAAGTAGTTATATTCCTATGTTGTGGTTTCCTTTTTCTCCTTTGCCTCTCCCTCGTTTAGGCAGATACGTGTGCTGAAACGTGATGAATAATGTAACAATAACAAAATGAATAGTTAATATTTACGCTTGCTCTGTGCCAGGTGGTGCGCCAAGCATTTAACATGTGTTATCTCTGTTAATCCTCACACCAATTCTAACAGGTAGGTACTGTCATTATCCCAACTTTATAGATGAGAAAACTATGAAACTTCTCTGGGCCTCAGAGAAGTTAAGTCACTTGTTCAAGTTCACAAAGCTAATGATCTGTCCTCTCCATCCTTTTTTTTTTTTTTTTTTTTTTTTTTTTTTTGCGGTACGCGGGCCTCCCACCGCCGTGGCCTCTCCCGTTGCGGAGCACAGGCTCCGGACGCGCGGGCCCAGCGGCCATGGCCCACGGGCCCAGCCGCTCCGCGGCACGCGGGATCCCCCCAGACCGGGGCACGAACCCGCGTCCCCTGCATCGGCAGGCGGACTCCCAACCACTGCGCCACCAGGGAAGCCCCTCTCCATCCTTTTAATCTACCTCTTCCGGTGCTCGGAGCCTCTCACTGAGGCACAAATCCCATTCCTGGACCTGGCTAGGATTCTTTCAAGACGTCTTATCTCTTTTCCTTTCCCTTTTCAAATTGCAGTGTAATGGCTATGTTTCTCCTAAAACAGTTCCAGAAATAAATAAGAAAGCAGAGTAAAACACGTGAGTCTGCCTGCCACATCTTCCCTACATTCCGACCCCCTCCCCAAGAGGTAATGCACGCTGACAGTTTGGAGAGTTGGTTAGTTGAAGTCCTCTCATACCTTTTCTGTGTAAATTATATGCAGAGGCATGTGTGCATGGACACAATGCACGTTTTAGGTAAATGGGATCACATCACTCACGTTCTTCTTTTTTAAAAAAATTTATTTATTTTTGTCTGCGTTGCGTCTTTGCTGCTGTGCGCGGGCTTTCTCTAGTTGTGGCGAGCAGGGGGTCTTCTTCGTTGTGGTGTGTGGGCTTCTCATTGCGGTGGCTTCTCTTGTTGCGGAGCACGGGCTCTAGGTGCACCGGCTTCAGTAGTTGTGGCACGTGGGCTCAGTAGTTGTGGCTCTCGGGCTTAGTTGCTCCACGGCATGTGTGATCTTCCCGGACCAGGGCTCGAACCTGCGTCCCCTGCATTGGCAGGCGGATTCTTAACCACTGCGTCACCAGGGAAGCCCCACCCTCGTTATTCTGAAACTTGCTTTTATTTATCTAACAACACGTTTTGGTTGTCTTCCCACATGAGTACGTATAGGTCTACCCTATTCATCTTAAGAGACTGCACAAAATTCTACAGATGGTGGTACCATAATTTATTTAGCCATTATCACTCTGTTTTACTCATTTTGGTAACTTCCGGTTTTCTTTTCCTCTTACAACAGTGCTGCAGCATGAATGCCCTTGCGTATCTGTGCTCGTGCACTGGTGTGAAGACATGTTTAGAGTAGAATCCTGGAATTGGGTTTGCTGGTTCCAAGGGTTTGCACACGTTACCTGCTGATAGATACTGCCCGATGCCCTCCAGAAAACGGCTTTGCCAATTCCTACCCCTTCAAAGACAGCGTGAGACCAGCTTCCCTGCATCATTGCCCAAACTGGACATCATCAATCTTTTAAATATTTGCCAATCTATTGGGTGATAATTTCATTTCCTTTCAACCTTCAGGGTCATTTACACCTCCTTCCACCGGCTCTGCTTGGGCTTCTAGCTGCTGACAGCCAAAGGCATTCTGCCGGAGGCGAAATGAGGTCAAGGCCTAACTCATATTTCCTTTCAGTAGGAGGGGTGTTTACTTGGGTAAATATGGTCCAAGCAAAATGTCTCATTGGTTCAAAAGGTGAAGAAGCAAGGTCTGAGAAGCCCCCTCCAAGGTGTGTGTCTCAACCCCGGTGCCCCACGCATGGGTTGATGCATTATGATCAGTTACAGTTACAGTGTGGAATATGTTCCTCCAATCATTTTTTCACCCGATAGCAATCGGACATGGATTCAATGCCAGCCATAGTTCTAGGCACTGAACAGAATCAAGATCCCTGTTCTCAGAGGATGGACGTTCTGATGGGGCAGAGATGGCGGCACACAAACAGGTGTCTAACCTTTCCAGAGAGAATAAGAGACTGCAATGGGAGGGGTGCCCCGTGATCCCAGGTCTTGAGTGTGAGGGCCTAGCATGGAGAGGGTGTCCAGCTAAGGCTCTCTGAGCAGTGACACTGAGGAAAAGAACCGAATACACGAAGGTACATCCCACCAAGAGGAACCAGAAATTGCAGAACGTTCAGAGGAAGCCAGGATGGTTGGAGCCTTGTTAGTAAGAGGCAGAGTGGTGAGATAGGATGTTGGAGAGATAGGGCCCTGCACAGTGTGGTAAAGAGTTTGGACTTTTATCGAGTTGTGTTAAGAGGCCACTGGACCGTCTGAAGCAAGGCAAGAGCACAGTCTGGTTTATCCTGAGAGCTCTACGTTAACAGCATTACAACTCTGAAGTTTACAAATGCTTTGCTTTTCCAGAAATACAAACACATTAAAGAAGAGTTAAAGGTTCTCTTATAGCAGGGCTGATCTCCAGTGTGTTCTGCCATGCCTTCTTGAGTGATGGAGGGAAGTGTTCAGAGCCAGCTTTAGTGGACTTAGAATCATCCATAGCCTGGTGTCTGTTTCATCTGGACCAAAGCTCATAATCAAAGCATGGCAAGAGCCCATAGCAAGGCTGGTGCAGTGGAAAGAACATTGGGACCAAGTCTTGGAGCGTCTAGTTTCTCTTCCGTACACAAATGCTGAGGGCCCCACCATGCATGACCATTTCATACTAGCAGAAAGCTTTTTTTTGCTCAGAAATCCGAGGACCAGCCTTGGAACATCCTGTATCCAAGTGGATGAGCTTGTTAATGGTGCTGTGACCAGAGATGGGGAAGGGAACCCTGTACTCAAGGTCTTGGCATCCGCATTTAGGAGCACAAGCATTTTGGATTTTACAGGCACGTACACTGCCTTGACATCACCCCAAGTAGAGGAATCAAGGCATCCCTTTGGCTGATCTCAGCCCAGTGGGTAAGAACACTCAGTTATTGTCATGACGCTGTTAGTTTTTAACCCAAATAATATTTTAAATAGAGATTAAACAATGATTAACAAGAATCAAATGAGTCAGTGATAGTGATTGAGTCTTTTTTTTTAATTTTATTTATTTAATTTATTTAGTTTTGGCTGTGTTGGGTCTTTGTTGCTGTGCACAGGCTTTCTTTAGTTGTGGTGAGTGGGGGCTACTCTTCATTGCGGTGCCTGGGCTTCTCATTGCGGTGGCTTCTCTTGTCGCAGAGCACGGGCTCTAGGTGCTCGGGCTCAGTAGTTATGGCTTGCGGGCTCTAGAGCACAGGCTCAGTAGTTGTGGCGCACGGGCTTAGTTACTTCACGGCATGTGTGATCTTCCTGGACCAGGGCTCGAACCCGTGTCCCCTGCATTGTCAGGTGGAACCTTAACCACTGCGCCACCAGGGAAGCCCAGTGACTGAGTCTTAATAATAGATAGAGAGCAGCATGGTTGTAGGGCAGGGGTGTTGCAGGTGGGACCATCTTGTTTTTCTCATTCTCTTTGGCCTTTGTCCTCTACAAACCTCCTGATTCCCACTGATTGAAGAAGTCCAGCCACATCCCTCTCTCTTCATCGTGACCTACCCTGTTCTGCCCTGTAGCTTGACCCCTAAAAGTGCATGGGTGCCTTTGACCCATGTTGCTGGGTTTTGGACCAAGCCTGGCACCATTTTCTGTCTCTTGCCCAGGGCTTGTATGCAGTCCTGGGGATGCAAAAGGCCCTCATCTTGCCCTGCTAGGCTGCCTTAGATGAGAACAGGCCCTCGGAGATGCTTGCCATGCAAAGTGGTGCTTCGACAACTTGATTTTGAGATGAATTCAGGGGAGTTGCCAGTGCAACCTCTCCCCCTCCTTACTTTCCTACTGTCTTGTAAGCCTTTTACTCTATTCATGGAGAGAGATTTTCTCAGCCTACTTTTGATTCCTATTTATTTATTTAATTTTTTTCCCCGGCAGTCATGGGAGCAGGGTTTGCTGTTGTAGCAAAACACATTTCATTTTCATTTTTACTGTCTCTGTCTTAATAGCAAGGCCTGCCTTCATCTGCTTGAGGATCACATTGTCTTGCATGCAGGCTAATAAATAGCACAGTCTGAGACGTCGACGCAAAGCAGCCTCATAGAAGTAGAACGTTTAGTAGGCTGATCTTCGGTAGATAATTTATAAGACTTCCAGTTCTTATTGATTAACTTTCAAAACTCACTCCAGAAAATAAATTATGTATCTGTTGTCATTGCATTGGAGATGCACAGACTGTCCTGAGAGGGTTGAGAAACCTTTGGAAGAATTCATAGCCAGGTCAGCTTCTTCTACAAATAAACCGTGAGAGAACAGAGGGGTGGTCCTGTTCCTAAAAGGGGCAGGTAACAGCAGCATCAGAGCAAAAACTGGCAAATTATCTGATACAGAAGGACAAATAATTCTCCATTTGCACCTGCAGTTTTCCAGGGAAAAGCTAAGATGTCCTTTCTGTATTTTTTTGATAGGAACAGGGTAGCCAAGGGAGGCAGATAATACAGCAATCTTAATATGACAAAGCCCAGAGAGAAGCAGAGAGAAGTAATGTTATTTGTACGTACGTTAATGTATCTGTGTGGCCAGAGAAAACCGGGTTTTTAAGGACAGGACATGAGAGAATTCTGTCCTTCACCCCTGTTTCTTTATTCCTAATGATCAGAATTTCAGATCTACAAAGAAAAAAAACATTTTAATATGAAGCTAGATTAATTATGTTTTGGGGGTAGGAAGTATGACTTTGGTTAAGCTCTTTGCAGTCTCCATTTTTCTTCAACCCTGATTCACCTGGGAATTGTCAGCTACAGCATAGTCGCCAAAATGTGTGTTAGTTATATTCATAAGCTCCGGGTCCAGCCCCTAGTCATGCATGTACTTGCTGTGTGACTTTGGGCAAGTCTCAGGATCTCTCTGAACCTCAGTTCCTAACCTTGACCCAATAGGGTTGTTGTGAGAATTAACAGAATTAATATGTAAAATGCTCGTCCCATAGTAAGTGTCTGATAAATGCCAGCTAATTGTGTGTGTGTGTGTGTGTTTCTAGGGAAAATAATTAGCCTTCATTAAATAACTAAATTCTTGCTAATATTCCCCATGGAACTTGAGACGTAGAGCCGCCTACAAAAGGAGCAGTATTTGATGGGAAATGGTCACCTGCATTTTGAAATCTCTGCCCCCATGTCTTGATTTGGGGCTCAAGTGAGGAACCACTGTTTGCTTCCTGCGTCCGTGGCGCTTCACTGTGTGTGGCCTGCCTCTCCATCAGCAATCTCAAGGACTTTATGGTGAACCTCAAATTCACCCACTCTGGAAAATCTATTCTTTTCATATGCCCAGTAGTCTTTATAGGATTGGGCTATCTTAAATATTCCCTCCAAATATGATGAAGGTAATCAAGCCAATAGACAGATGGACAGAACTTTATATATTATCTAGTGCACTACATATAGCCTACATATTAGATGCTACACACTACATGCCTTGGTGTTATGTTGGACGCTATGTGTCATGAACCTACAAATATTAGCCCATTTTATGAATAAAGATTTCTGAGGTTGATGGAGTTACAATAAGAAGTCAGGAAGTTGTTGGGAGAGAGTCGAAACACTTCAGATCTTAGCCAGACAGTGGTCAGTTAACTGTGTCTCCGGGAAGATCCGAAACAGTGGCTCTGTTGCCTCTCGTGTGGCTAAAATTAATGAAGTGGTCTAGAGTACGTGTGTGTGTGTGTGTGTGTGTGTGTGTGTGTGTTTGAAGGAAACCTGGCTGGAGGATCCAACAGAGTCCCTGTGCAAAGGGAAGTGGGTTGTTCTGAAGGACTTTTCATGAGGCCAGAGGAATTAACCTCCCCATAACACAGCAGGCCTCTCCATTATTTGGAAAACCCGTGTCCCCGGGATTCATTGTACATCTTTTCTGGATGGTGCTGTGGACACGTTGCCAATGTCTGACACTCTGGGCTTCCTTCCTTCCTACCCGTGTTGGCAAGGTCCCTTCTTTTCACGTCCCTTTTCTTCAGACGGTGCCATTAATTAGGCTTCCACATTCCAGCCTCGCCTCCCAGAGATGTCACCCAAGTCATCTTGAAGTATACTCCCTGAGTATATATTTACAGCCCCTTAATTTATCTTCGTCCCCGGAGAGTCACATCCACTGGGTGTGAATTTTTCTTCTTTCATTCCAAGGGCAACCTCAGGCTCCAGCCCCTGTGAGCCATCAATAGAATGAACCAAAACCAACCAAAGAAAATGACTCTGTGGCCACGTTTTCAAACTGTCCACCTGCTGGGGGTTTTGGACCACGTGGAGAAGGCCACATGCCCAAGGATGGAGAGAGCTCCATTCCTTCCCTTGGACACCCTCTCTCTGAGTCTCAGGGCCTAACCTGCCTACCACGAGCCTGCGCAGTGAGGCCAGTTCTGTTCCATGCAAGTTCTGGACCTGAAAGAACCATTTGTGTCACTGCACGTTTTATAGCAGTTCCATCTCGCTGGGTCTGCCCATAATAGCTGCAGAGCGTCTTGGCAGCACTTACAGGAGGCCTAAATTGACTTAGAAAGCTTTGCATTAAGCAGATGTTTACTCTTGGGGAAGATTCTAAGAAAAAAAAAATGTCATGAAGAACCTAGGGGCAAGATGGGAATAAAGATGCAGACCTACTAGAGAATGGACTTGAGGATATGGGGAGGGGGAAGGGTAAGCTGTGACAAAGTGAGAGAGTGGCATGGACATATATACACCACCAAACATAAAATAGCTAGCGGGAAGCAGCCACATAGCACAGGGAGATCAGCTTGGTGCTTTTTGACCACCTAGAGGGGTGGGATAGGGAGGGTGGGAGGGAGGGAGACGCAAGAGGGAAGAGATATGGGAACATATGTATATGTATAACTGATTCACTTTGTTATAAAGCAGAAACTAACACACCACTGTAAAGCAATTATACTCCAACAAAGATGTTAAAAAAAATAAAAGTAAAAACCATTTTGCATCAGAGAACAAGGCAGTGGCATTTCCGCAAAGCAGGAGAGAACTGTTTCTTTTGCTTTACTGAGACCCACTCCGTTTCCTGCTTGACACCCTCATGCTCCTTGAAGTGGACTAAGTCCACGTTAGACCAGGTGAGTCTAAGGGAAGCCGGTGGCAAAGGGGACTATTTCCTCTGCAGCTGCTCTGGCCTTATTTCTACTCGTAAGGATAACTAAAGCAACCAGACCACGCAGGCGTCGCCTTCCCACACCCAGTGGAGGTAGGAGGAAGAAGGGAAGGATTCCTGGGTTTGGTCATGCCCATGTTTTCATGACAGTAGTAGAAAACATATACAGATTCTAGAGGCTGAACCACTGGAGGGCAAATTGTGTGTAAATGTGAATGTGCATGTGTGCTTTTGAGCACTTACTGTGAAGTGACTGAACATTAAGTAAGAAAATCGTATGTGACAGCATGTGTATTTTATAATGTACAGATTAAGAGCCCAGATGTGGGAATCAGGTGCAGTTGGAGTTAATCTCTTAACTCAGCCATGCACTGGCTATGTGACCTTGGGCAAGTCACTCAGCCTCTCTGAACCTTAGTTTCATATAATCTGTTAAAAAAAAAAAAAAAGAAAGAAGATAGAAAGAAAAGAAGAGAAAAACGATAAGACACACATGGAGTGTTTCCAGAACCTTAAACAGGATGCCTTATAAATCACCCAGCCCAGAATTTGCCAGATAATTGACATAATTAGATTAGTTGATGCTAGTGGTTAATGTTGCTATTGCCTCTCCTGCTGCTGCTATTATTATTATTATTATTAGGGACTTTGCCAGAAATAGAGCCACAGGGGAGATTGCAGAAAGCCTCCATCCTGATTTCACATGGCCTGGACTCCTTGTCTGCTGTGATATTGGAGGGGAATCTTCAAATGAAGACATTAAGCACTTGAGAAATCCTGCCTCCAGTCTAAATACCTTTGTGTTTCTTCCTTATAGTTAGTGAGACTCTGACTTCTTCAGTAAAGGGGGGTGAATCCAGTTCTGCACCACGACCATGTGTAGCCAATGAAATGACAGGTGTAGAGCACTCAGGATAGTGTCTGATCCAGACTAAATTCTTAATAAGAGGTCACCCCTGGAGCTATTAAAAAAAATAATAATAATAGAGACTGGGCTCTTTTATTTATTTATTCAACATCTTTATTGGAGTATAATTGCTTTACAATGGTGTGTTAGTTTCTGCTTTATAACAAAGTGAATCAGCTATACATACACATATATCCCCATATCCCCTCCCTCTTGCGTCTCCCTCCCACCCTCCCTACCCCACCCCTCTAGGTGGTCACAAAGCACCGAGCTGATCTCCCTGTGCTATGCAGCTGCTTCCCACTAGCTATCTATTTTACATTTGGTAGTGTATATATGTCCATGCCACTCTCTCACTTTGTCCCAGCTTACCCTTCCCCCTCCCTGTGTCCTCAAGTCCATTCTCTACATCTGCGTCTTTATTCCTGTAGGACTGGGCTCTTTTAGACCTCTCATCCGGGCAAAGTGCCTGGCATAAAATGAGTCTCATGTCTTTTAAGGCAGTGTGCCGAGCAGCTGGAGAAAGGTCACCACGAGTTCATAGAACCTTTAAACACACGGGGACTTGATGCCCCCGGATCCTTTCTGCTGGCACCAGTTAGATTGTTTTGTTGGAGGACAAAACCTTTTTGCTTAAGGCAAAATACATTTTATGGAGCATTTAATGACTCTTCCCTAGAAGTTGGAGTAGCTGTGTTTCAGTTTCAGGGGAAACAAATAAGTGCCTGGAAGTTCCCCTGTCTTTCTTGCTATTTATCATCTGGGTAGAGGGGGAGGGATAGGGCCAGTTAGCACATGGCAGCTTCTGCGTTTCATTGTTGACACTTCAGCAGAAGTGGCAGGAGACATATGGCCTTCCTGGTATCTCGTGGGGAGGAAAAGAGGACATTCGAGGGGAAATATTTTGGAACAGGAAAGCAGAACAAGATTGTATTTGTAGGTGTGATGGAAAAGTCAAACAGCCAGTCACCTTTGGAACTCCTAAGTCCGGTGTAAAGCCCACATCTTTCTTTTCAAAGCATTTTAAGGATGAGGAATCCATCTTGCACGATGTGTTGGTGATAGTGGGGTCAGGAATTTACAAGAGCTTATGTCTGACGAGCTGTTTTCTCTCACATCAGTGGCTAGGGAGGAGCTGGGCTTGTGGCTTGCTCATTTGCCAAACACTTGGTTGGTAGGAAAGAAAGAGCCTTTTTAAGCATGAGATCTGTTTCTCTTGTGATTACTATGGAGAAGGGGCCTTGGAATTAAGTGTAGGTATTGAATCTGACATTTTTAATAGAAAAAAATTGAATGCATCCTGGTGCTAATTCATAGATCTTGAGTTCCCTGTGCTTTTTGCATTTACCATTTTAGTTGGCCTTTCTTGGTTGTATCAGGTTTGGGTTCCTTGGTTTGAAGTACTAGAAATCTACTTTGACTACCTTAGGCAAGAGAGAACATTTATTGGGTAGATACTGAGTAGCTCACAGAGTTGATAGGTAGACCAGAGAAAGGGGCTGTAACCTAAGGAAGATACCAGGAGGATTATAAACCATTGGGGGCTAGTTCTAGGATGAGTGTCCTGTCTTTTATCCAAATGACCCTCCGGCCATATCTTCTCTCATTGCAACTCTCTAGTTGAAATTCCAAGTCTTAGGAGGTATTTAGAATACTTGCTGGTTGTGTTCTTACCGCAAGAGAATCTTTTGAAAGAAGTCTGGAGAAACCATTAGGGCTCCCATAGTGAGGGCATATATTTGTTATTCTGCATATAAATGAGGAAGAGGCAGTTTATGTAAAAGGATGTGAAGATGCTGTTAGGAAGGTGCAATAGCTACTACTGACTGTCGGCATTAGATGCCAAAAATTCTAATCGTATATATATTAGAACATTTTGGGGTTGACATATATACACTACTATATATAAGATAGATAACTAATAAGGACCTACAGTATAGCACAGGGAACTCTACTCAGTACTCTGCAATGGCCTATATGGGAAAAGAATCTAAAAAAGAGTGGAGGTATGTATATGTGTAACTGATTCACTTTGCTGTACGTTGAAACTAACACAACATTGTAAATCAACTATACCCCAATAAAAAATAATATATAGATAGATAGATAGATATTAGAACAGATCCGCATAGATCAGAATGACTCCTGTGGGATATAGATAATATATAAGTAACATAGTATAATCTATGCATATATCTATGTATATTATTCATCCAAGTGTGATACATATACAATCTTATGATGGACTATGTTTCAAAACTAGTGCCATGAGTACAGGGGACCTTTTTTCCTCTTTGTAACCATAAATATCTTTGGGAGATATAAATGTCACCAGAAACCAGAGAAACAGATGAAACACTCCACAGGGTAATAAATATATGAAGGACCTTGCCAGATTTTTTTGTAGCAAGGAAGAATTTAGAGCATATCAAAGACTGAGAGCCTAAACTGGGACTCACTTTTTTATAGTCTCAATTCACGCACCAAACCTTAGTTGCCATGGATAGGCAGGGCCGGAGAACCTTGTTGGTTACTGATGTTGAATTGCTGGATTAAAATTCTTTTAGTGCAGTGATTCTCAACTGGGAGCAATTTTTCCCACAGGGGACCTTTAACAATGTCTGGAGACATTTTTGGTTGTTACAACTTGGGGGATGGAGGTGTTGGTACTGGCATCTAGTGGGTGGAGGCAGAAAAACTGTTATGCATTCTACAGTGCACAGGACAACCTCCCGTAACAAAGAATGAGAGCACCCAAAATATCAAGAGTCCAGAGACTGAGAAACCCTGTTTTAGTGTAAGCAATGGAAACGCCACTCAAATCGACTTATGCAAAGTGATGCCTCTATTAGGAGGACACAGGTATATCTCATATGATTATCACCGGGACATCTGGGACCATAAGATTCTCCTTCCTTGTCTCCTTTCTTTGTGTCAGTTTCACGTCCACAGATCTGCTTCCTGCACATTGTGGGAAATGTGGCTGCTGTTAGCTACTGAGCCTCTAAGTTTGGACATCAGAGGATGGTTGAGTCTTTTTCCCTGGTTCCATATCAGAAACGCCCAGGGAAGGTTTTTGTTGGCCCAGCACAGGTCGGGTGCTCACTACTGAGCCGGTCAGCTATGGTCTGGGTGCAGGGCTGGGTCATGTGACACAAACATGGCCCCTGACTCTCCTGTGCTAAGGTATACTGAGGCCTCTCCCAAAGGAAAGGGGATTATTTTGAGCCAGGCTGCCACCCCTGTTGACAATGTCTGCTTCCATTGCATGTCCCCTGATTGCCAGGACATTTGTAAATCTGACATTGTTTCCAGCAGGGCTGTGTCGAAGAATGTCACTTAGACATCGCCAGATTGTTGAGCACCTTGGCCAAAGCTCACAAAGGCATGGGCACCTGCAGAGAAAACAACGTCTGTGTGTGTTTCCAGGGAAGCCAGGCCCTGACATTTACTGTGAGATTGTTGAACCAACTTGGGCCTTGAAAAATCGTCTGGCCCGGCTTTCTGCCTCCAGACTTGTGAATTTGTAAAGCTCTAGGACATACAGGCTATTATATCTCAACTTTAGATGGTTTCCGTCATCTCTTCCTGGTCCCACCATGGAGGCTGCCTTCCTCTGCCTGTGTCCTATTTGACACATATGTTGCAGTGTATTTGAAACTCTGGTCAGTTTCTCAGATGATTGATAGTTGTTGTTGTTGTTTTTAACTTCGATGAAATTTGTCAAGCCTGCATTGTGCTAAGCCCTATTAAAATGGTGCCAGAGACCCAATTACGGCAGCTACAAAGGCATTCAAGAGTAAGCACAGAAAAACACATAAAGGGATTAAAGATCAAAAATTGGATTCTAGTGAAAGTACATTAGGAAACATCAGGCAGAGAAACATGAAGGAATTAGAATATGAAGAACAAAGCCACATAGAGCTTTGTGGATGTCCTTACTTCTCACCCCCCAAAATCATTTAATTTTGAGCATGTTTACTCTTAAAAATGAAGTGAAATGATCGATTGTACTTTTGTCAGGTGGACGTGTTTTTAAAGTCTGGTGTGAAATGAATTGCAGATGGGTTTTCTGGCTTGATCTTTTTTTTTTTCTGCCTGGTCTTAGACAATCTGGTGTCAGTGACTCATGAAATCACTGCTGGTGAGCGCGTTTATTTAGTTGATAGAGATGCTCCCAGACGGGGTGGTGTTGGCAGCTACACCCTGGGGTGTGGTCAAGGCCCCTGGCCCCCTCATTTGACTGTTTGCAGAGATGAGGCGTATGGGATGGACCTTTGGGATTTTCTCTTTTGAGGTACGGAGTTGTCATTCTGAGTGTAGCCATCACCTCATCAGCCCTGAAGATGTGTTGGCACAGCAGAGCTTCACAGAACCAGGTGTAAGTCAGACATTGTGTTTCCTCTGGTCTTTCTCCCTTCGGTGGATGCTCTGATAAATTCTTATCCAAATGTTTGATTTGCCCTCAGTTCCTTGCAAAGGAAATAGGTATGCGACCTCAAATGAAGAAAAGAGGAGATTCCTCCCCCTAGAGCATCATAAAGTATCTTTTCCAGATTTGTGTAGTAGAGTTGATGGAAGAGATGGAAATCTACATATCTTGTGATAGTTCCCAAATCCCAGACTCAGATACCCACATAATTCCACATAAGTACATCAGTCAGGACGAGGGGAACTGTGGGGAGCTAGAACACAAATGTCCCGTCACATATGTTCCATCGAAAGGACGCAGCTTCTACTTAACTACAGTCGTTTTCTTTCCCCGTGCAGTACTAGATGCTCTGTGTTACCAGATTTTCTGATATATTTCAAAAGAAACTAAAATGAAAATTCTAGATTTTTAAGGGAGTAGTCATCATTTTCAAATGATAACAACGAATGTATTTTATTATTTTAATTAATTAATTTATTTATTTTTGGCTGCGTTGGGTCTTCATTGCTGCGCATGGGCTTTCTCTAGTAGTGGTGAGCAGGGGCTACTCTTCGTTGCGGTGCACGGACTTCTCACTGTGGTGGCTGCTCTTGTTGTGGAGCACGGGCTCTAGAGCACAGGCTCAGTAGTTGTGGCGCACGGGCTTAGATGCTCCGCGGCATGTGGGATCTTTACGGACCAGGGCTCAAACCCGTGTCCCCTGCATCGGCAGGCGGATTCTTAACCACTGCTCCACCAGGGAAGCCCAGCAACTAATTTGAACATATGTATTCACAGATATATGTATATACACACAACCAAACATACATATGCATATTGCACATAACTAAACATATGTGTGTGTGTGTGTTACACATAACTAAACAAATCACTAGCCCAAGGGTCACCAGTTTTTAATCTCTTCTCTAGAGAGAAGAAAGGCCATAAGTATTTCCCAAACCAGTGTTTTATATTCCATCAGTTTTTTTCCCCCATTTATCTTGAGAAGACCTATGCTTAAGCATTACCAGCATCATTGATCAAGTCTTTATATACTTAAAAAGGTTCCATGAAGGTCTCAAAACATCATTAATTTTAGTTCCCATTATTTTAAAATGGAACAAGTGTCCTAGTATAGTTTAGGGGCTTGATGGTGAGAAAAGGAGTTATCTCTTGGACCATGATCCTCAGATTAAGCCAACAAAGAAAGGGCATCCCAGTGACCCCCATTCTTTATTGGAATGAGAAGGGTGGTGAATTTTTCTTCTTTTCAACACAAAGAGATTGGAGCTGAGGAGGAAGTGCCAGATGATTGTCCTGGCCCAGGCCTCACTGACCTGTGCAACCTTCCATCACCCATTTAATAGAGCTGCCCTCCTAAAGTGCTTATCTGTGAAAAGCCTTTCCTAACACATGTGAGGACTTGTGAGCATGAAACGATGCGATAGCATTTGTGAAAATCTAGAGTCACACTGTCCAGTAGGGCAGCCACCAGCCATGTGTCATTATTCACATTTAAATTAATTGAAATTAATACAAATGAACTTATTTACCGAACAGAAACAGACTCACAGACGTAGAAAACAAACGTGATTACCAAAGGGGAAAGGTTTGTGGGGGAGGGATAAATTAGGAGTTTGTGATTAACAGATACACACGACTATATATAAAATAGATAATCAACAAGGACCTACTGTATAGCACAGGGAACTCTACTCAGTATTCTGTAATAACCTATATGGGAAAAGAATCTGAAAAAGAATGGCTATAGGTATATGTATAACTGAATCACTTTGCTGTACAGCTGAAACTAACACAACATTGTAAATCCACTGTCCTCCCATATAAAATAAAAATTAAATTAAAAATAAATTAATTAATTGAAATCAAATCAAATTTTAAAAATTCAGGTTCTTAGTCCCATTCGCCACATTGCAACTGGTCAGTAGTCACATGTGGCTCATAGCTACCATATTTCACAGTACAGATGTAGAACATTTCCATCATTTCAGAAAGTTCTATTGAACTGCACTGATTATACCAGCAGGTTTAATGTGGTGATGATTTTAGGGGATCAACAAGGATCTTACCCTCAGAGCATTAATGAAAACAGTGAGGGCCAGACAGACCTGGGTTCAAATCCAGAACAACAACCGGACACTAGGCCAGCCATCAAACCTCTCTGAGTCATGGTTTCCTCACCAATACACAGAGACATGTTAATACTTTTCTTCAGGGGAAATTGTGAGTGATGGAGTCAGATCTAGGTTCAAATTCCAGTTCCTCATGAGGTCATCAGGTTGCTCCAGGTTGAGTTTTCTCATATTTATAAAATGGGGATAATGAACTACATCATGAAAATTTGGGGGAAAATAAGATGAGTCAGTGGATAAGCCATGCAGAGCCTTGTCCTTAATGCTTCCACCCCCGATATGCAAACTATAGATATTCCAGGAATGCTACACCTCCTCCTTCTCAAAGTTTCAGAAATAAATTTCTACTGGAAGCATCTAATTAGCCAATGAGCTGAGCTGAGGACATAGTTACTAGGAGAGGCAGGCATAATACTACTAAATATTCTCAAGTCCAGTGACCTTGGTGAAGAGCAAACCTGAAACTAATACAACAGTGTTAATCAACTATACTCCAATATAAAATTTTTAAATTCTAAAAATAAAATAAATAGAAAAAAAAGAGAAAATGGATTTGGACATAGAGAAAGGGCTCTACAATAATAACAATGTAAGAAATGTATGATCAACCTAAAATGAAAAAGAATATATATATATATATATATGTAAAACTGAGTCCCTTTGCTATACACTTGAAAGTAACACAACATTGTGAATTAAGTATACTTCAATTTAAAAAAATAAAACAGAAAAGTATAATCATTACCAATTATTAATAGTAATTGCATAATATCTTAATAAGCTCTCCTGATGAGGGAGAAAATAGCACAGTGGTGGTGGAAGTTATAATGAAGGTGGAAGAAAAAGAAAAAAGAATTACGAAGGAGGTTTTCACAACTCAAGGCTGGATTGAGGACCCTGTCCATCCAAATCCGTAGTCTGCTTAATACCACAGAGTGGCTTCCATGCTACCCACGCACTTCCGGTCCCGACCTTAAAAAGCAAACGTACCCAAATCAACAGAAACCACGGTGCTCCCTCAGCTCTGGGAGGCTGACCAGGCCAGCAGGAGGAAGCTCAAAGTCTCCTTCTTGCCTCTTGCAGCTTTTCTGCAAAGTGGAGGCCTGAGCAGCAGCAAAGGCGGACAGATGGTATCCCGCAGATTCTCCCTCTAGCACTTTCATCTCTCCTCTCACTGTTAATTCATCTGTTTGGATGGATACGTTCACGCATGGAACTAAGATGAATAATAATGAGCTTTTTAATAACTCCCTGCATTTGCATTCCTAGTTACTCTTTACATGGTTCTAGCTGATTAAAATGAATCATTTACATAATTAACATATGGTTATAGTGTTGGCTTTAATATGCTGATTATCTCAATACTTTTGTCTGGAGTCAGTTGGATTCAAACTGTAACAGTTGTTTGAAGTGAGACTAGTTTATTCCTGGGAGGATGGGGGTGATATTTGCCACGGTGCCCGATGAGCAATAGCACGATTCTCCAAGAAGTTTGTTTTGTTTCTGTTTGGTGATGTGATTGAAAAACAAGTAAATAATCGTTTATAATAATAGTCGCAAAGATGATGATAGCTCCCATTTATTCTGTGACAGGTGCTTTCCCTTCCATTGTTTCAAATTCTTGCCACTGCCCTCCAAAGTAGAAAGTATTATCCTCACTTTCCAGAGGCAGAAACTGAGGCTCACAGACGTTCAGGGGCTTGCTTGGGGCCACAGTGCTGTTGTCAGAACCTTGAACTCTCCTAGATCTTCTTCATCACAGAATCTACATTTTTCATTACTCTAAGTCATAGTTTCTCAACCTCGGCACTATTGTCGTTTTGACCAGATTGTTATTTGTTGGGGGCGGGGGGGGGGGGTGGGCCACCCTGTACTTATAGGACTTTTAGCAGCATCCCTGGCCTCTGACCACCAGATGCCAGCAGAAACTCCAAGCCCATCTGTGACAACCAGAATATCTCTAGACATTGCCAAAAGTCCCCTGGAGGGGCGGCGGGGAAGGGATTGCCCTTGGTTGATAACTACTGCTTTAGGTTACCTTCTTTACATATATTAAGACAAAATAATAATGGGCAAATGTGTTGTCTAGGTTGGTCTACTGGTGATGAGTAACTAGCTGTGTCTAACTAGGATGATGGCGCTGTAACCATATTTGGCTCTTGGGAGATAGATCGTGTTGTGTGTGAGTCTTCCAATTGTATAAGGCATCTTTGTTTTGATCAACTCTGTTAAGTGTTCTCTCCCTCCCTCTCTCTCTAACTTCTCTGAAGGGCATGCTTGCTATTTTCAGAGGTGCCGCTTTGCTGAGTTCATAGCATGCATTTTAGGATACCATTTTCTCATTAGCCAACCCTAGGCATGGGTGCCGTCACCTATGATCTGATTATCTTGCTAGTTCACATTGAATTTGAAAAGGACTTGTGAAAGAGTGGCGAATATCCCTGTTTAGGTACCCGAGGTTTTGGAATGTGAGTGCTTTCTGAACATTCATGCATATTTGAGACACATTTTGGCTAATTGCATGACTGTTGTCCACAATTAGTCTGTGGTAGGCATGATTAATTGCAAAGAACACTGACATTTATGCATAAAATGCTTGAGGTCAAAACGAAATGGAGAGAAATGGTGACTGCAGCCCTGGTGAGTGGAATACTAATGCACGGTGACCTCAGAAGCAAAGCCCCTAAAGGGGAATTTCTGCATCAGCACGATAGGTATTTTATGTGGACAGATGTCTCTGTAATTTTGACTTGCTTGTACTTTAGTCTCCTTACCTCCAGAAACCTTTGGTTTTATGCAGGCTCTCAGAAGCCTTTCTGATATTTTAATAAATGCCACGCCTGCCTTATTCCTCTTCCTCTGCCCTTCTCCCACCCGGATCACACGCCGTCACTCGAAGCTCATCAGTTGCTTCTTTAACATAACATTTATGTATTACATGTTTTCCATGAAGAATCAAGAAGTAAACACCTGGGCCATCGTCCCATCAACTAGACCAACCAGGAAACATTTTTTGGTTTAAGTTAAAGGGCTGCAGGCCTACGATTAATAATTCAAATGGCACCAACATTAGCAAAGAAGAGAGCAAAATAAAGCTCATCTCTGAATCTCAGTTCTAGCTAGAGCTAATCATTACCAATCGCTTCTTGTAAATACCCTTTGCGGGTTGGGAAGGATACAGCCTGTGTACCTATGTACATGTATGATATATATGTGCATGTGTACAGACGTGTTTTATTTTCACAAAAAAAATCACCAGATTCTATGCTCTCTTTTCCTTTTACTTTGCTTCCATTGACGTAAAAACGTGCCGTGGACAGTTTCTCATATTAGCACAAATTGGTTTCTATCGCTCTTTCCGTTGTCCTCCATTATATGCTTGTGACATATCTAATTTAATCAGTTCACTTAATGGACTCTTCAATTGTTTGCTTTAGTCTATTACAAACATTAAGTCCAGGTACACACACTGAGTTATCTGTGTAGACAGAGATATAGAAATAAAACATAGATAGAGGGACCTTGGTTAATTTTTACAGGCATGTTATTTACTTAGCAGTGTGATTTTGGGGTCAAAGCTGGTGTCCATCATGGACTTTTTAAAGATGTGATTCAAAGCTTACCTCCTACTATATATAATGATACTAGTTCTCATCACTTTATAATGATACTGGTTCTCATCACTTTCTCACCATTGATACAGACATCCTGTTTTAAGATACAGGAAAAGAAAGAAAAGACGGGCATTTACTGAGCAACCACTATGCAGAGATGTGTTTCTCCTTGCCTTGACCTCGGACCGTGTGCTAGGTTCCCTGCAGTGTTGAAGCAGGGTCTCAGCACTGGAGTTCATGGGAGGAAAGGTAACCACCGTACACTTTTGAGTCCCATAATAGAGGGAGCCTCTCGGTGCTGGCCGACTCAGAGGGAGGCAGTGTTCACTCTCCTTAGGAGAATCTGACAGCTACTGAGTCTGTGTCGGGCATCTAATGTGTGCCTTCATAATACCATCTTGCTTGAAATTTGCCTCTTTATTTGTTTTGCTGCCCAAGTGTCAGTTCCTTGAGGACAGGGGCTATATACTGAAGGAGAATTCACATCGTGCGCCAACCCTGGTTGATTAGTAGTGGCTGCTTGGAACTTGTTTGGAGAAGGATTCTGTCTGACTCAGGAACGAGGTGGTTCATAATGGGTTGGTGATGTCTGCTGTGGGCACTAAACAGAGGAAGGGCAACGTGGAAAGTAGGTATTCTTATTCCATCGTTCCATAATAAATAGGGGTTATGTATTATGATTATTTGGGGTTCATAGAAAACGTACATATCAACGTATGAAAGCAACTTTGGGGGAAGGGGGAAGAGAGAGAGGAAGGGAAGAAGGAAGAGAGAAGAGAAAGCAAGAGAGAACAGAAAGATCTCAAAAATATGAAGAGTGTCCTGCTTCTACGTTGATCTTTATTTTATCTTTTCTATATTTTCAAAATTTACTACAAGGAGCATTGCATTTGAAAATAGGAGGGAAAAAAGCCCACAATAAGTGTTGTTAGGACAAAATAAAATAAAGATGGTCTTAAAGCAAAGCTACCAGGTAAAATTAAGATGCGCAGAGATCCTGGGATGGGAGACGGAAGGCAGGTCTGCATTGCTCTGCATTCTGTTGGTTTTGTGGGACCGCCAAGTGATGGGCATTCTCTCCCAGCAGAATGGATGGTGTTAATCTCCAGTCCCTTTGTAATAAATGATGGACTGTGAACAGGAGATGGTCAAAAGAGAGTGCCCAGGCAAACCGTATTCTTTACTAAGGTTCCCAGCTAGTCTATAACTGTCAGAGTGATGGAGGACCCGGGCCATCTGCTTTCCTGCTCAGGATAAGAAACGGGGTCCGACCTGCGTGGGCTGTAGGAGCCCAGCTCTTTGCTCTGATCCGGGGGAAGGTGAGAGGCTCCACGCTCTGGGGCCTTGACACATTCCCAGAGCACCCTGTGCCAAGGAAACGGACATATTTTAAAGAGGCTCAGCTCCCTGTGAGATCAAGTTCAGGTACATTCTGATTGCACTCAACTCTTGGCTTGTAACTTAGGCCCCCACTAGCAGCCCTTTGCAATGAAACTATATCACTTTTGAAGCTTAGCAGATGGGGATTGTCATAAATGGTATTTTAGTCACAGATATGAGCCATAAACCTTGAAAGATAAAGTACCTTTCTGAGACACACATGGAGAGGCAGATACAGGCCCAGACATGGCGTGAGCTTTTCTACAGCTCCCATGGAGTGGGGAGAAGGGCCACTGCCTGGCACTTTATTGTAGCATCGAGGTTTGCACGTGATCTGGGGCGGTGGGAATAGCACAGAGCGTGGATTTGCGGGGACAGACAGAGCTGGGTTTCAATACAGGCTTAAACATTTACCACCCTATGGATTCAAATTTTTAAATCTTCTTTCAGAACCTCAGTGATTTCTCTGTAAAAGGGGGTTGATGGCATGTCCTTCATTAGGGGCTTCTGGGAATTAATTCGGCACAGTGTTTGGCACAGAAAAGATTACCGTCAAATATTCCTGTCTGTCTTCCATATGATTCCCCTCAAATGGATGGGTTGCTTATTCCTAGCTATGCTGGATTATTCTGCTGAGCTGAATAATTCATGAGGGCTTTGGTTCTGAGATATGGCACGACTGTAGCCAACAGACTCTAGCCTTAAGCCGATATGTATATTAATGCTTGTTTCCCAAGAAATATACCTGACTCTTACCCACTCTAATCCCACCTCCACATGATTGCTATAACATTAACCTGACAGGAAGATGAGTTTGCGTGGGACGAAGGGGCGATTGTCATGCCCAAACTAAAATTAAAAAAATAATAACAGAAACCCTGGGAATCTTCTAGAAATACCTAAAAATTCCCTTTTATCTCCAACATGTACTCAATCCTCTTCTTTTGCTCCCAGACATTTTTTAATGGCTTTGTTTGCACAATGTCAAATATCCTGGAGATCTAGTTGTTGTCATTGAAGTTTTGCTCATCTGATCTCAAGCAACTGGGTATTTTGAAATAGCGGAATAGCCTTCTTTCCATTCCATCCAAAATGCATCTCCCTCCATAACTTGCCAGGACTTGCATTTGAAGACCGTAGCATTCAGGAATCTAAATGGGGTGTGGTTAATTGTCGTTACTTGAAACTAATACGCACAGCACACCTACTGGTGGAAGGAAGTGTAAAGGTAGTCTTAAGGCATGCCTGTGTCCTAGTAGAGTCGATGGGTATATGTGTGTGTTCCAGGAGAAGAAGGAACGTTTTGGTTTCTACCATGTTTTAGGCATCGTGCCAGACCTTTTGCAGGTATTATCCTATTTAATCTTTTCAGTAACCCTGGGAGATTAATATCGTTATCCATACCCTAAGGTAAAACACTGAAGCTCAGAGAAATAAAATTGCTTCTATGGCCAAATTGCCAACTGCTAAATCACTGAGTCAGTATTCAAAGCCAGCACTGTCTCATTTCAAAATTTGAAGTCTTTCTGGGCTATCCGTCTCCTATGGTATCAATTTCAGGATACAATGAGTCTAACATATTTTGAGGTCTGATAATTAAAACAATGTCTGCTTAGGGTAAATGAAAACAGAAGATCCAGGGACCCCATTTTGCCGGTAAGAGTACAAAGATGTCTTCAGTAGCCATCGAATCCCTACCCCATAAAAGTGACACCTGTATTGGGCTCCCCTGTTATGAGAGTTTGCTTCAGAATCGGGTGTGGAGGGTCCTCATCCATTCTTGCCTACATTTGGCAAAGGTGTTTATACCCTTCTCAATCCCCGGTTCCTTCCAAAGATGGAAAGACGCTTAGCATAAACAGTGATGGAAAACCATTCTAGGTTAAAATTCTTTATTCCTTGTTGGTCTGGTCAAGTTTATGCTGATAGCATCTTACCCCCAAACACAGGAAGTGACAAAACGAATGGTTTCTCTCTGTCTTCCTCTTTTACACCTTTACTCTGTCTCCCCGCGCTTTTATGAATTATTTTAAACCCACTTTCTAATTATGACACTAGCAACAATTTTATTATTATCTACTACCATGTTGGACAAATATTCTCTGATACAGGTGGCTTTGCAAAGAGAAGATCTTGTGTAGTAGGCTCCTGGCTTAAAAACAAAATGAAGTATAAGCATACAGTAAGTGGGGCTAAGACCTAGAGCCATTAGGGACAATCCATAAATCCCACAAGCCAGGGATCTCATACTAGACTCAGACATGAAGCTTGGTTTTATTTTTCATTGTTGTAAAAAAGTGCATTACAAAATGTGGGGTGTGTATTTCTAAAGCACGTTTGTAAAACAGTATGAGATCATGCAAATAAGTAAGCAATCAATTATTGCATTGGGGGAATATATATGTATATAAAATCGTGCAGTCTTCTCTTAAGTTGTCAAGAAATACACCCAGTTGGTACTTCCCCGGCAGTCCAGTGGTTAAAGCTCCATGCTTCCACTGCAGGGGACGTGGGTTTGATTCCTAGCTGGGGAACTAAGATCCCGCATGCCATGCGGCACGGCCAAAAAAAAAAAAAAAAAGGAAATCAGCAACGTTTGTGTAATTGTATTGAAATAAAATTAGTTATATAAAAAATGAAATACACCCAGTTGATGTGGTAAAACAAGAACTATTTTAGACGAAATTCCAATAAACAGAGCGTCTCATTGGCACTGACTGGCTCTTACTGCTGTTATATGATATTAGCAACTCAGCTTCATTAAAATTCCTCGACTGTGTTGTATGGGAAATCATTTTATTTCAAATCATTAATATATGGCTCAACCCAGCTTCCCTTTCGAGGGGATCCAGGATTCCCATCCCCATTTTATAGATGAGCATGGGAGGTAAGAACAGATTAAGTGATTTCTGCCTGAGGTCCACCACACAGAAAGAAAGATTAGGAATTGGTGAGTGCTCACCGAGGCCCTGTGTCTGTGATAAGTCCCTAAATTCAAATTTTCCAACCTCAGAATTTTCTGGGTTAGACCTCTGGCTGACTACCGTGGGACGTCATGTTATGTAATTAATTACAACTATAATTATCTTGGTTTCTGGGTCATTTAAAGATCATCAGTGCATTTTGTTTTCACGGTTCTTGCAGCAAAGGAATTTTTGTTTCTGAAGTACAAGTATAATTAATCCAGTTTTTAGACTCTTAAATAACAGAAAAGTTCAAACATCAATGCAAAGACTGAGTTCATCTTTGCCGGTGTGCCTTTCCTTGCAGCAGGGCGTGTGTAGGCTCTGGAATCTTTGAAAGTAGCTGGTGTCTTTCTTGGAACATAAAACTTCCCTACCAGGGTTTGAACTTCCTTGAGGGGTGGGGGCAGGTACAAGGAGGCCCCAGCACATGTACATGTGTTGTATGAAGGACTGGTGTGGTCCATGCAATAGACATAGACAGTACGCCTTTACATCCCTGGCATCATGTGATTGCTTACAAAACCAGTGATGTCCATAGGTCCGTATAAAGGTTTTTACAGAAGTGATGGAAGGTATAAAATAGTTAAAGTTAAAGAACTTGCAAATTCCATTTTTTTTTTTTTCACGAAGACGATTTAATACTCAGGGAATTACCTTTTTTATACCAGCTTAAATGTTAAAAATTTCTTTCTTGGCTTTGTTCTGCTCCACTCATGGAGAATTCCTCCATACAAAGTGCTCTTGTATATATCAATGACCCCCACTGGATTCTGGGGCAAATGATATTGGGACACAAGGAGCCCATATCACACGAGTGAGTTGGTGGCATGTGTTTCTGGGCTAAACCCATCACCAGACATCTCATTTACAGGAAACACGCCTGTTTACATTCTTTGCTTGTCACTGTAGGTGACACACAGGAAGAGTTTCAGAAGAATCATTTCATCATTAAGAAATATTGAATATGACAGCTGTGCTTGCAAATCAGTCATTTGGGAGAAAAGACTATAGTAACAGCCTAAGGAGGAGATGAACCCCTTTGCTCTGGAATCCATATTTGCAGAGTAGGAAAAACGCTTCAGAAGTATCTGTGGCATTGTCAGTAGAACTTCATAGCACTTAACAGTACGAAAGGCAACTCATTATTTGATTTGTATATTTATTAATTCATTCCATGTACATTTATTGAGACCCTTTCTATGCTCTAGGAACTGTGTCAAACACCAGGGATACAGCGGTGAATGAAAAATCCAGGTTTCCTGCTCGCGTGGAACTTAAATTTCTTGGTCGGGGAGGAGAGAGAGAGAAGGGGCAGAGGGTGACAAGGGCAGTGCAGAGAAATACAACCAGGTGGTAAAAGACCAGCTAGGGGACTGGTCCTCTTCAGTACAGAGATTCAGGGAAGGTGAAGGTGCCATTTCAGCTGAGACATGAATGTCAAGAGGGAACCAGCCAGGTGAACAAGTAGAGGAAGAACATTCTAGGTACAGGAAACAGAACATGCAACGTCCCTAAATTTGGAACAAGCTTGAAATGTCTGAAGAACAGCTAAGAGGCTCAAGTGGCCAGAGGGTTTGGGTTCCGAAGGAGGTGGCAGAAAAGAAAGCTTGAGAAATAGATACACCAGATCAAGAAGAGCGTGGTTGGCAAGATAAGAAGAGTGAACTTTATGCTAAGAGAGTGGGAAGTTGTTGTGTCATGAGGTAAGATCTGATGACTGTGCACAAAACATCCCGGGGGCAGGCGGTGGGGCGGGGGGGGGCAAGGGGAATGTACAGGTGAAGAGGAGGCTCATCACTGAGGCCCAAAGGCTTAGAGAATGGGAACTTGTGTTGGCCAGCTGTACCTTGAAGACCCAAGTTCGCGGGAGAGTCCTTGACAAGAGCGAGGTTGACATTCATGGCCAAGTCCAAATTTATTCCTGAAACTGCTACTTGTCAAGCCTTCTAAGCTGGCTGGTACTTGTGTAATGTTTCTCTGTTGGGTAATTTTCCAGCTGGGAATGGAATTTTACCAAGCCCGTGGCAGTTCCAACCTGAGGATGCGTTTAATCTGGGACAGGGTGGTGAGAAGCATTAGAGTCATTGTCTGTCTCCCCTTTCCTGAAGAATACTTGGTAGAAGTTCAGCTTTGACCTCCCTGCTGCTACAGCCTTTTATCTTTCAGATATTTCCTCTTCTCCCAACACCCAGTCATTTTCTGGTGAGCTCTTTGCTGGTCTTCTCAGTGGCTGATTGGTACAGCAGGGCATGGACACAGGTGTTGGGTGAATTGCTAATTCAGCCTCATCCCTGGCCATTCTTCTTAGAGGGCATGAAAGACCCTTCCAAAGCAGTAGGATGGTGTGTTGTCAAGTGACAGTAGCAGCGGCTACTGTCTGTGGGTTAATATAACAAGAGAGGAGCAGACATGTTGGAAAAATCCCACCACCAATATTTAGAATCAGTTAGACTGCGAAGTAGGTATTTACTCTCTAAGCCCAGTGGCCTCATCGGAGAAACGGAAATAGGAACAGTGCTTATCACATGGAAGTGTAGCACCGAGTGTGTTCCTGGCACATCATAAGCATTGGAAAAGGTAGTAGTCAGTGTTTTTGATAGTAGTACAATAGTAGCTGTAGTTAAGTTCTCCAGGGTTAAGGGGAGTGTTTGGAAGAGAGAAAGCACCGAGATTGAATGAGATGTAGCTTTCCTCTTTCACCATAAAACTAAAAGAGCTTCAGTAATAACTGTGGCTCGCCTCTTCCTATGCAAAATGCATCTTATTTTTTAGGCTCTTTTTAAATAATAAAGGTAATACTTCATGGAGCAAAAACATAAATCAGAAATAGCCTAATTGAAGAGAGTAATGTACAAAGGAACACTGGAGCCGTGGAAATGAATGAATTGGAGACACACGTAACAAGAAGAATGGCTCTAGCTGATATGATCCTGGGTGAATATGCACAGTGGCCAAGATAATTTACTCAAAAATTTAACATGCCATAGCTTTAGTACTCTGTGCATATGTATGTGGTAAATATATATAGACGAAAAAGAAAGCTCAGGATCCAGAATGTTGATTGCTGGTAGAGATTAAGGGGAGAGAGACGAGGAGGGTTTCAGATGGGGAATTCAGTGGCCCTAAAATGTTCTATTACCTAAGCTGGGTAACACTTACATGGATGTGTTTGTATTTTTCTACATACCTTTTGGTATGTCTGAAGTGTATCTTAGTTTTTTTTTAAAGTAGTGCATGCTCTGTGTTAAATACATACATACATATATACATACCACATTTACAACACAGAATTATAGAAATAAAAATAAAAGTCTTTTTCCTTCTCTCTCACTCTCTCTCCCTCCCACCCTCCATCTTTTAATAATTGATAGTGTATCTTTCCAGATATTTTCGATACACATTCAAAATACACACGTTGAGAAACATACACACTTAATATAATAATTTGTGACTTTCTGTCACCACTTAAAAATAGTGAATTAATCTTCAGTGTCCATACATATAAATTATCTACCTCAATCTACTAACACCTGCCTCGTAATCATACTTCTATGTCCTGTAATTTGTTTAAATAGTTCCCCTTATTGATAGACATGTGTATTTAAAAAAACAAAACAAAACACTCTTTACAAACCCTGGGTTGCTTTCAAATACAGTCAAGCACGGTGACTTCACTTCACTCCATGCGTTGTCCAAATGGAGGACAAACCCCCAGGTGTTTTGGTTTTCACCTGAGTGTTCAGTTACTGTGTAGCTGAAATTCATTCTCGGGGGGGAAAATAAAAAAACAATAATAAAACGTAAAAATCTCCAATAAGAATCTCAGATTTAAGGAAAGTACAGGATCTCCTCCCTCTCGTCAGCCTCCTCTTCCAAGACGCTAGTGACTTGCAGGAATCACAGGCTTTGTAAATGTCATCACTAATGGGTGAAGGGGAAAAGAGAGAGAAGGAACAGTATTTTAATGTGGGGTTTGGACTTCCGCACTTCCCAGTTTTTCTTGCTTGAAATACTTTGCAGGTATTTTCTCCGTTTGACTATTTAACGTGTAGGTCCTAGTTCATGGCCACTTTGAGGATGTCATGCTTTATCAAACAAGCTCTGTATTTTGGCTTTGCGTTGAAGTGAGCCGTTTTGGAAACTTGACCTTCTCCTGCCTTACACTCTTTATAGGGAATTCTCATCTCAGGGCTTCCTTCAAGGGGCTGAGGTCACTTCCCTTGAACTCAAGTGCAAGAGGAGGGAAGTCTTCCCGGGCTCCGACTTCCTGTTTCCTCTCTGGCCCCTTTTACTTTTCCATCTGTATTATTGTTTTATTATACAAGTAATGTATATACCTTGTGAGAAAAGTTGTAAAATATGTGAAGCAATTAGAAAAAAATCAATATTTGGGAATAAAAGTCTTTGAACTTACATAAAAGTAACTCCTACTCTCCTTTCTAAAATTCCGGACTTCTTTTTCCAACGAATATACATACTTGTTAAATACATAGTTATAAAAATGGGTCCATGCTATACACTTTGTTTTGTAACTTTTGATTTAGCCATAAAATGATACATAAAAAGCCCATTCCATTTCATTAACTTATTTATAGATATTTTTAACAGCTTCACGGCATTCTATGGCATGATGAACCGTTAAGTAGAGGATGTGAATTTTTGTATCAACCCCCTTTTTTGCCTCACTGTTAGAAGATTCATTATTTTGGGAGGTTGCTTTTATTATTATTTTTAAATTTCTATACTGTTGAGTAAATTTTTTTCCCTCATTGGAGAAATGCAAGTGTCATGCAATGTAGATTTGAGATTTGCAAACTATGGACAGTGGGCACACTTTCCCACTAGTGGCATGGACAGTGAGCTGCTGAATTTACTGGTCACAGCAGCCCCTTTTGACCTTGACAGTATTGACACTTTGGAATGGATAATTCTCTTGGGTAACTGTCCTGTGCATTGTTAGGTATTTAGCAGCATCTGTGTGGCCCTCACCCACCAGATGCCAGGGGCACTCCCCCCTCCATTGTGACACCCCGAAATGTCTTCAGACTCTGCTAAATGTCCCCTGGGGATGGAGACAACCCCCCCCCCCCACTTTGAGAACCACTGCTTTCAAGTGATTGGGTTCTTGAGTTGTCTGAAGGATGATCTTATCTTGCAGCCTTTATAAATCAATTGGAAGTTGGCCCTGGATTAGTGCCTAAAATAAAATTCAGCCTATTCTGGGAAAACAATATATTTGAGTAGGGACTAATTACCTCTTTTTTATTTCAAGTGACAAAAGCCAATATATCACACTTGGCCACTATAAAGACTCCATTTCAGTAAACTAATTAAACTAATCCTATCTCAACTCATTATTCTCAGTTCCACTAAGTATTTTAGCACTCAAGATTTATTTCATTACATAAATTATATCATACTTAAAAGCCATGCACAGCCCTCAAGAGTTTATTTTGGACTTTTAAAATGTGACTTGAAGCTTTATCTAGAATGTATATTTTTCATATCTTTCCTAGCTAATCATTCACCTTAATTATGACTCATTATTAAAAATGATATATTACTTTAATTAAACAAACGTGCTCTTCTTCTTGTTAGCCCTTATTAAATGCTGAGAACATTACAAAGATAATGCAGCGCAGGAAATGGCATAACTCACAGAATTGATTCCATTTTCTTGCTGCAAGCTGATGGAGATACACATTTCAGGAGCCCGAATAATGCACAAAATGGCAAGAAAAGTGTTTTTCTTAGTTAAAAGGAATTAAAGTCTGTGTCCACCCTGGATTCATTTTCTAACAGAGGATCGCCACATAATTAAAACATTAATACACATCCTGCCATTTGTACTTATGTTCCAAAGCCAGCATACATTAAATAGAAATTTAGCCCAAGTGCTTCCTGGAGAAGCCAAGAGGAATGATGCCTAAGTACCACTTCAGCGTAAATTGCTCCCCACTTATAGACATGTAATGCAATTAAATCGAGGAGCTGTAAGCTGCCTAAATCGAGTAAGTTTAGATATTTGTCTTTAGACATCTCTCTGTAAAGGGTTCCACACTGAAGAGAAAAGAATGGACATCTAGCCAAAGAGCTGTTCATTAGAGTTGACATATGGTAAGCAAGGCCAGAAAATGCCTAAGGAATAGAGAATTTTCTTTGGCATCTAAGGAAAAAAAAAAAAATGCAGCATTCAAGATGATCTTAGGATAACCATTGTTAGGGGATGTTCCTACTGATTCTCTGATTCTAGGAGGAGTTCTTGGTCCAGTTTCTTGTTCAATGCTTACGTCTAGAACTGAAAATTGTTACTAAAAAAAAAAACAACAACAACACTAGCATGCATTTATAAGATGGTATCGCTTCTCTGCTTATGACAGAATCAGATACCTGAGGGGCAAAAAAAAAAAAAAAAGGCTGATGGCAAATATGTAAGTGACATCATTTTAAGTGTTTGGAGTCAGACCCTTGACATTGAAATCATCTCTAGAATGATCTGAGTTTTATGCTAGCCAGGCCAAGGTGCAGACCGAATTAATGCACTTATCATTCATCTTTGGAGTTTCCAGCGAGCATCAGTAAATGCTTTCCCTGACACATTGGCCTCATTCCTCCGCAGTCTCCATGCTGAAAACCATTTTGTATTTGAGGGCTTGAGGATATGACACCTTCAGGATAAAGAAATTTAAGAGTGACACTTAATATCAGTATTAATCTGGAATGACACTGAGTTTCCATTATGTACATTAAACTCTTACTCAAGCAATACTCAGATCCAAACAAGAATTTAAAAAGTATGTTATAATCCCTCCAGTAAGGGAAACATCAGTATACATAATGAAATACATATATATATATTAGAAGAGCAGGAGAAAGGAAGCAGTCATTTGGGTTTTCCCGATACAAACTTCAGTATCCCAAACAAGGGGAAAATAGGCCTCAGGTTCATCACACACCTGTATATTTGGACCATTGCAAACACACGGCTGTTCTGTTATTTTGGTTCCCGAATTTAGACTTGGAGCTGAAAATGAAGAGTTGCGTGTTGCAGTAGGTTTGGGCGTCAGACATGACTGCATTTGAAAGCCATCTCCACCATTCTGTGGCTGTGGAACCCTGGGCTATGTCATTTCTCTATCTTCTTATTTCTCTTGTGGGAAAATAAATGAGATCGGGGAGAGAGGGGGTCATGGGGTGAACAGCTTTGCAGGTCATGCCAAGTTTGGAATTGGTGGAGAGAAAATAAGATGATCCTGTACTCACCACCTAGACTTAGACGTGAGGCAAGCAGAGACTGGAAAAGTCAGAATGATATTCTCATTCACTCAACAAACATTTACTGAATGCCCACTCTGCTCAGCCACTGGGGGTGTGGTGGTAAACAGGACAAATAAAATGCTGTTCTTACGGAGTTTACCTTCTAGTTGAGAGGATAAATAAATAAGAAAATGGTTAATGATAGGTGCTGGTCAGGTCATTAAAACAGAGATTGATGGGTGTTCAAGGAAGGTTCTTATGAAGACATGAAATTTAAGCTGAGCTGCTAATGACAGATCATGCCAAGACAGGGAGGAAGACCATTCCAGACAGATGCCCTCAGAGAGGAGGAACTTGAGACGTATGAGGGATGAAAAAACCTCCAGAAAATGGGAGAGTGGCACAACGAGCTCTGAGAAAGGGACAAAGGTCAGATCATACAGGACTTTGTAAACCAGGATTAGGGATTTGTGTCTTACTTAAATGGCAGTACAGAGATTTGCATTCATAAAGATGACTGCTGTGTGGAACACTGACCAATGGGGCCCAGGAGAGGAAGCTAGGACAGCTGCTAGAAAGTGACCTAGGATTGCCGGCCAAGGGGGATGGTGACTTGGACTACAGTGGTCATGGAGTGGAAGGTGTAGAAGAACAAGGGGCGGAGCTTTGGAAACTGACTTGAGGTGGGAGGAAATGAATACAGGCGACTCTCGGTGCTGAGATAGGGGCCTGGAGCTGGTGGTGTCATGAACAGAGAAATCGCACTTTGGAGGCAGTGGGCAGAGCTGGAATCACCGCTCAGAAGTTCTAGGAGAAATTTCAAAGGCAGTGGTTATCAACTGAGGTGAAAGATCAGGTTGTATAGTGATCATCTCAGGCATTGGAACTTGATGGACTTTATTCTAGAGAGGAACACAACAGTAGAAGAGACCTCAGTAAGTGGGTTTGTTGTGCTGGGTATTTTATAAGTGTCAGACTTTGAGTTTTAGGTTCTTGCCTTTCCCCCAACAAGGCATTATGAGGTTTCTTGGTACTCTGTGGAATTGCACACATGAACGGGGCATCTCTCCATCAAATCCACCAACGGTCTTGCCAAAAGAGACTTTAGGGATCATGTCTGTTATTATTCAGAGGAGGAAACCAAAGGTCAGAGAGGACATCTGACTTGTCCAGGATCACAAAGCAAGTTAGGACAGGGGCAGGATTTGGATCTCTCGAGCCCAGGACAGGGTCCTCTCGCTGACTGCCTTTGTGTAAGGAGGACAGGGGCTGGCTCTTTGTGGTTCAGAGGAAGCCAGACTCCATCTCTTCTTGGTGCCGTAAAACAAAGTCTCTCCAAGTATAGATTCTGAATCACCCTTAACAAATAGGCCCAGGGCAATCCCTCTGCCACCCCAGATCAGCCAAGTCAGAATCATTAGCCTCTGGAGCTGGGGAATTTTCATTTTATCAGACTCTCAGGTGATTCTGACACTCCCTCAGGTTTTTTTTTTTTTTTTTTTAATTAATTAGTTTACTTATTTATTTTTGTCTGCGTTGGGTCTTTGTTGCTGCACGCAGTGTTTCTCTAGTTGCGACGAGCGGGGACTACTCTTCATTGCTATGCGCAGGCTTCTCATTGTGGTGGCTTCTCTTGTTGTGGAGCATAGGCTCCAGGCATGCGGGCTTCAGTAGTTGTGGCACACAGGCTCAGTAGTTGTGGCTCGTGGGTTCTAGAGCGCAGGCTCAGTAGTTGTGGCACATGGGCTTGGCTGCTCCGCGGCATGTGGGATCTTCCCGGACCAGGGCTCAATCCCGTGTCCCCTGCATCGGCAGGTGGATTCTTAACCACTGGGCCACGAGGGAAGTCCCACTCCTTCAAGTTTTAAACTGACTTGCCCATGTTCTGCAGTGTCCCATAACTACCTAGGATCATACTTGACATAATCCTTGCTCAAAATACATTTGCTTAGTTTATTCATCATTAATTAATTGATTCATCACTGAGTAACTAATCCAGTCATTAAAAATAATCCCATTATCCACAACTTCTACAAACTCTCCACCACGTCAGACTCAGCAACTCCCACCCATCCTACCAGGCACACCAGCACACACTCCAAGTATCCTTGAGCACCTCTGACCGGGGAATTGGGGGAGATTAACAGAGAGTGTATATTATTACGTGCACATTGCCTCCATCTTCCTGTTGCCTTGGATTTGCTCTGAGTTCTATAAAATCATTGACTAAGGATGAACTGTGTCTCACGATGTTACGCTTCCGCACTGTGGTGCCCACACATGGGTCTGAATAAGGTACCTCCCTCAAGGACAGGTGAATGACTCTAAATTTGAAAGCAATGCAACCAAGGTGATTTTGACTTCTCACATTGCTATCCCAACTTTCAGTGGCCAGTGGTGAAGACTGAAAAGGTCATATGGAGAACGGAGGGTAGAACAGAGAGAAAGAAGAGAGTAGAAGAAGGAAGGAGAAACAGGCAGGTTTTTTAATGCTTGTCATACACCAGACGTTGTGCAAAGCACCCAGCATTCATTCTCTTGCTAAATTAGTATAATAATCGTATGAGATATGTTTCATTATTATCCCCCATTTTATAGGCAAGAAAACCGAGGCCTGATAAAGAGAAGAGCTGGAATCTCCAATTCCAGAGTTGAGGTCTGTAGTCACTCTGCCAGAATGACATGATATTCACTTAGATATTCATGTCTTCTGAATGCGTAGATCTACAACAGCTGTCAGAGTGTATCTTCCCCGATCTTGTTTCCTATCAAAATTGTACATTTCCTGGCAAGAAGAGAGTCGTGCGTTGGTTGATCCCAAACTGTGAAATAAACACACACCTTGAGAGAGACTCCTGGAATGTATGGTCAGACACCATGGAAACAGTTTTGTGTTTGGAAGGAAGCTGATACTGCAGAGTCTTCAACACAGGGTACCATTAGGAACGGTATCCGTGGCAGCTGTAGGCAGCTGTGTTACATGCCATGCATCAGCTCCAGGCTCTACACAAATTCACGGATAGCAGACCTCTTCATCTTTTGAATGCTCAAGAGAGCAGAGGGCATATTGGGCTTCCCTGTCAGCATAGGAGGTCTCCAGAATCCCTTGATTACTTTTTATTGAAGTGTAGTTGTTTTATAGTGTTAATTCCTGTACAGCAAAGTGATTCAGTTTTATATATATATATATATATATATATATATATATGCATTCTTTTCTTAATATTCTTTTCCATTATGGTTTATCATAGGATATTGAGTATAGTTCCCCATGCTACACAGTAGGACCTTGTTGTTTATCCATCCTATATATAATAGCTTACCTCTGCTAACCCCAACCTCCCACTCCATCCCTCCCCCAACCCTTCCTGCTTGGCAACCACAAGTCTGTTCTCTATATCCGTGAGTCTGTTTCTGTTTCGTAGATAGGTTCATTTGTGTCACATTTTAGATTCCACATATAAGTAATACCATATGGTATTTGTCTTTCTCTGTCTGACTTAATTCACCTACTATGATAATCTCTAGTTACATCCATGTTGCTGCAAATGGCATTATTTCATTCTTTTTATGGCTGAGTAGTATTCCATGGTATATATGTACCACATCTTCTTTATCCACTCATCCATCAATGGACTTGATTGTTTTAATGTGTTAATTTCATGAGCTTTCTTTCTGTGTTCTCTTAGTCTTCTTATTTCGTGCTATTGTTGCAATGGTGAAAGCCTCTCAAAGTTTAAGAGTGTTCTGTTCTTTAGCTGTCATGGGGGAAAAAAGCAAAGCAAACAAATGACCCAAAACATAATATCCTCATTTTGTTCCCATAAATCATTTTCACTGCCTTTTATCAAGATCAAGTTACATAGTCAACATTTACCTTAAGAGGAGGTTGATATTTTCAAGACTTAAAATGGCAGGCATCTGATCCCAGATTGTATGGAGCAGAGAAGAGATTGACCCTGTCGTTCCTGACCTGGAAAGGGTCTATGGAGCACACAGATTAGGTGTGATTCTGCACTAAGTATTCAAGATATATCATACTTGAAATCATTTTCCCAGGTAGATTTTTCCTCTTTCTGGGGGAATTCAGACACTGCAGATTTTGAATGCAAACAGAAATGAAATGGCATATGTGAAAGCAATTGAAACGGTTGTTTTATTGACTTCATTATTGCTGGGGTGTATGGTTCAGAAACTGTAGAGTGAGGTCTGTGAAACATGACCTTTGGAATTTGACAACTTTGGGGTTCAAATTCTAACTCTTTATCATCAATTTGTACCACGCCCCCGAACTTAAGTCCTCTCAACTATGAAAGAAAGCTAGTAATAGTCCGCACCTCATGTGGTTCTAGGGAGGGTCAAATAGAGCTTCCTTCAGTGCCTGGTACAGAATAAGTACTTTTAAAAGATTGATTTTATGTCAGGATGTAAGTTGTTTGGAAAACCCGAGTAAATTGGAGGAGGGGAGATATCTAATGTGCACAGCACAGCACCATTCCTTGAAAACTTAAAATTCAAGTCTATTTAATGAAATGTTACTTGGGGTAAACCCATGGCCACCTAAAGGTTGACGATTGATCTTCATTCTGGACTTCAGGTCCTAAGACAACATTGTTTAGTCTTGTGAACGACTCCAGAAGATCCTTAGGTGATGACATATATTAGCCAAATCAGGAGTGGGGCAAAACATTGCATAAAATAGTTAATGGGCAGAGTTGTCATCCAAATATGTTCAGACTCTAGAGAGAAATTCAGAGGATGATCTGGCCAGAGCTTCCAATATGCAGAAGACCAGGTTTGCTGAGGCCACGGTATTATGATTCAACAACAATGATGACACCCATAGTAATAGTGGTGGTTACCACTTGAGTATATGGAATGTTCCTAGTACTGGACTAAATATCTTTATATGCATGTAATCTTTATGCCACCCTGTTAGATACATGATATCACCACCATTTTTCAAATAAGAAAATTGGGACCCGGGAAATTTAAGTAACTTCCCCATAATTATGGAAATGATAAATTTCCAGAACCAGGACTTGACCCAATCAATGTGACACCCAGACTCATGTTCTTCACTATGAGATGTTGGGACTTGGAGTCAAAACACTGGAATTCAAACTTTGACTTGCTGGAGCCTCATTCACATCCCCTAACCTCTCAGAGCCTTGCTTCTCTTATCTGGAAAAGGGAATAATAAAACCTTGTTCACAAAACTATAAAGGTGGAATAAGAGAAAGCACCTAAAATACCTTTGTACCTCGCAAAGGTTCTGCAAGTGTAAGGTGCCCTGTTTTGCATCCTTCCTGGACAATAGATCATTTGGGGATTGTGTTTGGGATTGTGAATTTACAAGTTTGGCAACTTTTAATGAAAAAAATCAATACGCTGTCTCTTAAAAGAGGAATTAGTGGTTAAAGGAACTGACCATCCATTTAGAGATTTGTGTACCTCAGTAGCATGCAGTGAGCCCATTTTCTTTCCATTTACAAGAACATGTTTGTGCTAAAGGGAGGACAGCTTCAACAGTCGGGTTGTTTACTATGATTTGTATGCCCTGGGGATACAGAAAGTCAGGAATGTAAGAAAACTGCAGATATGGAATAAAAGGTCCAGGAAGGAGATTTTTCTACTACCTGCTTCAGTTGTATGGCTTGGAGCCGGACCTTCCCTGAGGCTCTTGGACCTTTCAGACCTTTGTTTTTTTTGCAGGCTCGTTGGCTCCCCTCGATATGGCTATTTCTTCTGCCCCCAGTCCTTCGAATCATATCTCCTATCCTCAGCTTCTTTTGAACTAAATTTGTGAAAGGTAATCCGCTGCGAGGCTCTGGATAGGGCAGCATACCCAGGCGTCGTCTCTCCTGTGCCTGGCCCCCTGTACCACCTCAGCTCCACCAGCATGTTGATTGGTGTCATGGATTTTCTAGTCCCTTTTTAGAATGGCATTTGCTGATGTCCCTCTAAGTGTGCTTGTGGGATTATGTGCACTGCTTTGTAAAAGAGGGGCTCTCATGGAGGTAGAGGGAAGAAGTTCTGGGTCCTAGGAGCTCCAAGGGCACCAGATTTGGGACCAGGTGGGAACCTGCCCCCTCCCTCGTTCTTCCAGGCTCACCGAAGGAGCTGTGCCAGGATTTTCTCTCCTCCTAGATTTTCCTACCTTTTCTCTCCCTTCTTTGCCTAGTTAACACTCACGTCTGCTTTGGAACACAGTTGCTTTGTCCCTTCCTCAAGGAAACGTCCTTGGCCTCTTTGACTAAGTCAAGTGCCTCTACTGTATTATTTCTTAATTTCATGTACCTTTACTTGTAGCTTGTGAGGTCATTTTGGTTTTACATCATTTGATATAATGATTTAATTCATTCCCTGAAAGACTGTCAATTAGTATGGGGAGGAGGGCCATATGTGGTTTTGTGCCTGCCTTATAGACAGTAGGCTTTGGTCAATGACTGGATGGATAAGTGAATGAACGAATGAATGAATGAACGGGTTACAGGGCCAGCCCGTCAGGACACCTGTGCTTTCAGGAAGGCTGAGATCCATGACATAAGGCACAAGGATGTGAACTTGCACTAACGTACTCACTGCACCCCATCCCAGCTTAAACCTCTTCATCCGTCTCGGATGCCCACAGAATACAAACTCCACACATCCTCTCTCCCCTCCTATCCCTGCAATCTCATATGACACCTTGCGCAGTTTCTACCACAGTACTTCAGCTGGATTGGAATGATTTTCAGGTTTTGAAGCTTGCCCAACTTCTTCCTTCATGGGAACTTCTGCACATGTTTTCCATCCATCAAAAAACTGTTTTACTCTACCTCTTCAGGTTGGTTTTTCATCATCATTTTTTATACCTCTACCTGTGTGCCACTTTTGTCATGAAAGCTTCATGGGGTCTTGTAGGTTAGACCAGGTCCCCCTGGAATCCCCTTTCATAGAATCTTGTATTTCCCTTTAAAGAAATGATAATGTGTGTATTTAGACAATGGCCTGTTTCTTCCACTGAGGAGTAAGCTACTTGAGGAAATGCATTGTCTGTCTTGGTTATCACTAAGTGTCCAGCTACAAGTGGCTGTCAAATAAAACTGTAAAGCACAGACACCACCCCCTTTACGGTCCAACCAAGAGCCAGTGGCCTTGCTGGGAGACATTTAGGATCAAGGAGGAAAAGGGGCCATGCACGTTCATATATTCATTCACTTCCTGTGATGTGTGGAGGCTCATCTCTCCCTGGGCTGGGGCTAGGGCCTCTTTCTCCTGATATGACATCGATTCAGCTGAATAGGTTATAAATCCTAACCCACACTAGCGTAAGCCAAAGGAAGATTGATTATCTTGAGAAACTGAGAAATCCAGGCAGAGTTCTCACTGCCATCAGTCATCGCTGAGTATAAGGGTTTAAGCCCTAGCAACAGGGGTCTCTCCTTTCCACCGCTGAGCTAGCCTCTCTTTGGAGTTTTTTGTTTTGTTTTGTTTTATTAGCTGCAGCTTCTTGCGTGTAGTCAGTGGCTCTTACAACTTCAGATCTGACAGAAAATGCCTGGGCGTGGGTGGGCGGGGAGCTGCAGCCCACGCTGGATCATGAGTCCATCCCTAAACTTTAATTCTGTGGCCAGGGAGACGGAGTCTTTGAAGGGCAGGACAGGCGTCACTTCTTGCCCACATCTGGAAGTCGATCAGCATGTTTTCTTTAGCATCCCCACTGCATCTTAAATCCAGCTATTATGCTCAAGTATATGGTCATAGGAGTGTACTTTTTTTATCAAGATTTATATACAGTGTTCCTACCTCCATCTGCCTTAGGTCAGATTCCCTAGGGATTATGCCTGAGATGGGGATTGGCATGCCAGTGGTTAATTGGAGGGATGCTCTCAGGGGAAGCCTATGCGTGATGGGGTAAAGAATCAGGGTAGGGCAGGGAAAGACATAGGGAAAGGTGTGGTTTCAGGGGAAAACCCAGCCTCAGTCTGATCCTCTGGGGAGCTCCGGAGTATTCATTGCACCAAAGATGATTTCACCCAGAGTCTTCCTCCCACCCCTTTACATCAATTTGTCTTTGGCCACAGGCTCAGGGTCTCCCCCCACCTCACCCAAGGAACGGATGGTACCAGCCCTTACTCCTACCCTCCACTCTGGGTATGTCTGACTAGAGCAGCCCCTATCTGTCACGTTCAACCTTTCAGAGGAAAGCTCAGGTTGAGAGCAGTTTGCAGCCAATACTCACATCAGCTGGGAGATGTTTCACAAAACTGGGGAGGATTTGTGAGGCTCGAGCTTCAAAGAAACATAGAAGAATGAGAAATCAGAGGGATCGTTATATAAATCATAGCCCCTATTTTTAATTTGTGATTCGTCCCAATTCTGCCTGACCTTTTCCATCCCCTAAGTCTCCTACCTAAGCCTCCTGTTTACACACCCGGGTGGCCACAACTGACTTCCAGATTTAAGGAAGACTTTCTATTAAAAGGGTTGACATAGGAGGTGAACCACCCTACCTTGAGATACACAGGGAGAGAAATTAACCTGGACCTCCCATCCTCTTACATGTACTATTATCCATCTCCTAGAGTCCAGGATCATGGCCTCTCTACTCTCCTGCAAATGGGGTCTGTCCAGCCCCTAGGTTCTTGACTGCCTGCCTTTCAGTTTACCTGTTAGGCAGTTTTGGGGGCCAGCGTCAGGTGTTCCTGCGCGCAGGTTGTGACATGAGCGATGGAAAATTGAATTTCCCCTTGTCATCTCAGGAAGGCACATCCCCCGGCTCTCCGTCTGATGTAAACGATCTGATACCCGCTGCAAACTCACCCATGATTCCTCTGCCTCGCTGTTTTTCACTACGACTCTCCCCACCATCCTCCCTCCCCGTGGCTCCGCGGTCTCCCGCAGCCTTCATGTCTGCGCACACATAAATAAGGCTGTACGCACGCGTGTGAGGATATATAGCCATCACGGTACCGTGTGGGTGTGTGGACGTGCCGAGGAAATGTAATAGACTGTGGTTGTGCGTTTGTAGGTGTATAATAAGTTTGCCGCAGACTAGGGGGAAAAATGGAGCCATTTGTTGATTCAAACCAATTTTTTTTTCCTCCCTTGAGTTAGTACCCAATCTGTAGCTAAGAACTGCTGACTACAGCATATATCCGAGTGCAGGTTTTTTTTCTCTTTTTCCCTGACAGCTAAGACCTAACTCCTGCCTGATCTATGTAGCCGCATTGTTCAAATTACAAAGCTTAGGTGACAGAACTGCTCTATTTTCTGGGAGCCCCCAACACACCTGTCATCAGATAGAAGCTAGAATGCAGAAGTCATCACTTTACTTAGAAACTCAGCAGATGATTGAAATTATTTCTTACTACTAATTCCCCTTTTAGTGGAGATAAGCCGCTTTGTTCAGCTGTAAATGAAACATTAGGGTATTAACTGTGGAGCCAGAAGTATTGGGGAAGCAAAGATTTTATCTGCAGTAGGAATATTTTGGGCAATAAATTGTTTTGTTGGACAGAACACTAAATCTCTTGAGTTACAAAGAAGCAGAGCTCATTAAGGCAGATGCTTAAAGCAGAAAAAAAAAAAGATGAGACAAAAGCTTATTACCTTTGTTGTGGGGATTGGGGGTGTTTGCAAGTTCCCATGTATATGTAGCGTGGAAGAATTATTCGGTCCAGTTATTAAATAGATGTGTCTATAGACTTGGAAACGCTCTATGAATATGTCCAAGGGACAAATACATTGCTGAAATATCAGTAGTAATCTGCAATAAGTTATGAATTTTGGAGTACATATTTATCCTCAAAGACTGGGTTTTTGTTTCCTGTGGGTAAAATTTCCCCGTCTCTTTGCCACATCCTTCAGATTAATCAGCTGGCATGGTTACATAAATGTTTGTAATAGAGAAGACTTAGTGCCAGGGTTATCCAAAATATTGTCGCAAAATACACACCTAAATTAAGATAATTATGTTCTGGGAACATGGATCAGTGGGGCTCGGAAGGGAGGGGAGTTTTCCCAGGATGCGGGGGAGGCACCAGAATTGTGAGTGGTGGGTTATGGGTCCTGTGGGGTGCCCCCAGCTTGTAAGTGTCAGGGGAGGGACACTTAGCAGCTGGTGGCTGATCCTTTGCCAATAAGCAGGGCAGAAGGAGGAAGAAAGGGAAAAGACAGTGCCATCTCTTCCCTGGACTTGACAGCCCTCCGCTGCGTCTCCAGGAGCAAGGCTGCAGTGTTCCAACTCCCTACCTGGACTTGTTGCTTGTTGGAGCCTTCGGGAGGAAGATGGCCCTGAAGGTGTCGCACCTGAGAAATCAGATGGAGAACAGTGTAAACGGGCATACCTCAGTTGCAAGCAGATGGGGATTTTGTGAGAGCAGTTTCACGGCTGTAAGGTTTTTCTTCTTGTTTTCTCTCTGAATGATTCAGAGCATCTCTCCACAGACATCCACGCTGAAGACTCTCAGTGCCATTTCTGCCTTTCCCCACGTGCCCCGCTTCACAGGTAGGTGCCCACGACCTTGTCACCAGGAGCACCTCTGAGTTCACACTCTGGACCCACCATTAGTTCCAGCTCCACCGGTCCCTTCTCCTTTCTACAAAAACAGGGGCATTGCCTTTCAAAACAGCAGGATTCTAGCAGTGGACAAACACATAACATACAGACTCACATGAACTTTGGGAAAACACGGAGGTCAGACTGGCTTTGAGGAAACTCAGTGTATGAAAAATGAGGACGTCTTTTTAAAGCAGCAAATACGTGATCATGATTTATTTCAAAAGGCACTGAATTATAAGATCTTCCACCAAAAAATGGCATCCTCTTTATCTGCTATCTCTGACGGAATACAGTGCTAGGAAGAGATTCTCAATCTATAGTAAAGATAGAATAATGGCTTGCATTGTATTTAAATCCAGTATGTATTTAAGATATGATTCAAATCACAGCCTCTTTACCTTGTCATTCATTTTGCAAGCGACTTCTCAGGATCACTTATCCACAGGCTGTAGGACAGCAGCCTGTCAACATTGGTTCATAGGAGCACCGAGCATCGAGTTAATTTCTTATGACTGTCATGTAGAGGGCATTTGAGTCCTCTTGAGACTAGTAGAAACATGGGTCTGCATGGAGGTGAATAGACGCCCCTGGTGACAGAGGGGAACCTAAGGGCCTTGCATCCCACTATGAACTTTGAAGTTGGTATCAAAGAGTAATAGTGGCAAATAGAGGGAGATGAAAATCGATACTTTTCAATGTAGTGTTCCAATTCTTGAGACTCTACAGATGAACTTTACGGTGAATAATTGAAAAGTAAAGTGGCACTTACATGGGAAAATTGTCCTGGCACCTGCAAAGATTTTGACCTATATTTTTACCCACACTTTTGGCCCTGAGCGTTCAAGTTATAGATGTACGTATGATGGTGTGAACACAGGTGTTAAGAGTTCTGGGTTGGAGTCCTGTCTGTGTCAGGAGCTACACAGCCCTGAATAAGTCTGTTAGTCTCTTTGAGCCTTAGTTTTCTCATCTGCAAAATGGCACAGTGAAACTATGCAAATGTTAAGAGGGAAGTTAGCTCTAAAATTTTCCATTTCTGGTACTTGAAATGGACGTATGAGGACCTGAGAAAGGGTATGCTCCAGCAGGATGCCACGTGGGGGAAGAAAATGCCCTTTGTGGACCCATTTCAAACCAGCGAGGGTGGGCTTCCCTGGTGGCACAGTGGTTGAGAGTCCGCCTGCTGATGCAGGGGACACGGGTTCGTGCCCCGGTCCGGGAAGATCCCACATGCCGCGGAGCGGCTGGGCCCCTGAGCCATGGCTGCTGAGCCTGCGTGTCCAGAGCCTGTGCTCCGCAACGGGAGAGGCCACAACAGTGAGAGGCCCGCATACCGCAAAAAACAAAACAAACAACAAAAAAAAATCAGCAAGGGCATTGTTGGGGAAGGTCTCAGACGTTCATACTCAAAACATAGTCATTGTTGCCAGGCAGCCTATAGCCATTGGAGGAACATAGGGTTGAATGCTGTAAGTTTTCCTTCCCCACTGGGTGACATTGACAGGATCCTTAAGCTTGCTGGGCCTCAGTTTCTTCATCTGTAAAATGGGGACTGAGAATTATCTCAGTATCACAGAAGTTTTGGAGATGATGATGGTGAAGCATTTAATTAAATTTCTAGTGTAAAGAATCTCAGTATATGGTGGCTATCATCATTGTTATTATTACATTAATTTGGGAATGAAGATCCATGGATGAATTCTCTGGAGAGTCCAGAGCTGAGGGCAGAGCTTCAAGCTCACAGGTACCCTGCATGGCTTACCTAGATGTTGGCTCTTTGACCCTGATCTGACATATGCCACCTTAAGATCTCCCTACCTAAGGAGCTTTCTAGAGAAGAAATTCCTTATTCTTTCACGTGGCTGCCAGAGAGTGAAATTTGAGCTTGACATTTACTGATGTAGCTGGTGGTGGCCAGGGGTTCCTGAAGTCACTGACAAGTGTGGAGACTAAGCAGAGTCCTGGCTGTGGCCCCATGTGGTGAGGGACCAGGGATTCCAACCTTCAGCCAGTCTCCTTGGAGAAGATCATTCTGAGATGACCCTTTCCAAGTGTGATCCTTAGACTAAAAAGGAACTGAAGAGCTTCCTATTAGTTCCTAGGGCTACCATGACAAATTATTTCAAACTTGGTGACTTTAAACATCAGAAATTCTAGAGGCTAGAAGCCTGAAATCAAGATGTCAGCAGAGTTGAGTCCTTCTGGAGACAGAGAGAATCCATCCCATGCCTCTCTGCCAGCTTCTGGTGGCCTCTGACAATCCTTGGCTTTCCTTGACTTGTAGACGCATCACTTCAATTTCTGTCTCCATCTTCACGTGGCCTTCTTGCCTGTGCCTTCCCCTCTTCTGTTTCTTATAAGGGTTTGTCACTGGATGTAGGGCTCCCCCTAAAGCAGGATGATCTCATGTCAAAATCCTTAATTATATCTGCAAGGACACTTTTTCCAAATAGCATCACATTTGCAGGTTCTGGGCTTAAGACTTAGACTACCTTCTGGGGAGTCACAATTCAACCCACTACCACATTTTTTGTGTGTAAAACACCCTTGTATGGAGAAACAGTTGGATTTAACTGAGACCATTCAATGACAATTACATAATAAAAAGAGGCAACATCGTCAGGCACTTACTATGGGCCAGGCATTGTGTTGATTGATTATATGCATATCTTCTTTATTCATCTCAACAATCCTATGAGGTAGGAAATATGCTCCTCCTCAATTTATGAATAGGAAAATCGAGCCTTAGGAGGGGAAGCTCATTTTTCTTGATCAGCCAACCGGGAGAGTGCCAAGGTTGGTATCCTGAGCCAGGTTTTTCTAATTCCCAAATCCTTGCTTTGAACATTCTCGCTGGAAGTTTTCAGACTTTGCCATGCATAGGAATCTTCTGGGGATTCAAGCTCCATCTCCAGAGAGTCTGATTCTGTAGGAGTGGGGGCAGGGTAATGGTCTACATTGAAAATAACTGCATTATGTAATTCTGCCCCCTCTCTCTTCCCCCTGAACCTATCTCTCAGGTCATTGCCACCCTGCTAGTACAGGGTCTAGCAGACATGTTCAGATTATCCCCAAACTTAGAAATCCTCAAAAGGGAAAAACCTCTCACAAGATATGCCAAGTTCCTTTTTTGGTTGTTGTTTGCTAAAGCTCTCTTTGCCTGTAGCTTTTCCCCCAACAGGTCCCTTTCCTGTTTGCTCAAACAACCGTTTCATATCATCCACTTTCAGGAGGAAATGTGGGTATTGGTGGTGATGCTCTTAGTACCTTCCTAGATTTAAGTCTGCTTGCTCTTCAGGCATTTGAAGTTTTCCACGTGGAGGATGCCCACAGAGATAGAGAGGAGAAGTCTTTCAGCAAAGCACAGCAGAGGAGCCATAGTCCTACAATAATCTAGTCAGTTAAAAATCGATTTCATTTCCGGCAGCGTGGTGGCAGTGTGGTAGCAGTGGGGTGGGGAGTCGTCCATGCTGCCCTTGGTGCACAGCCCTGTTAAGTGAAATTTACAAGACCTTCTGTCATAGCAGAAAACAGTGCAGCTGATGATCTTGCTGCTGAAGCAGCAAAATTGAAGTGTCACATACCACGAGTGCATTTTATTTCTAATATGTTGCCCTGCCAGCCTCGGAGCCATGCACGAAACCCAGGAATGGGAAGGGACAGAAATATGAAATCTGGCTGCGTGGAGCTGATTGGAGGGGTTTTCCCCAAATATAGCCCCAAGACATCCCAGGAGAACTTGCCTGAATAGAAGAAACAACTGGTATTAGAAAATCAGGAAGAGTGAAGCAGCTTGATAGAGTTATTTTTTAAATTTTTATCTTTAGCACATTTATTTTTAATCACACAGTGGTTGGCGAAAATTCATTCTCTCTGTGAAACGACTCACATGACACATAAATATGCAAAAATAGAGAGTAAAAAGTGAAGGTTTCCAAAGTTTAAAGAGCCTCCAAATTGCCTTGCATTCCTCAAGGAGGTAACCGTTGTAAGTAGGTAGCAGTTATTCCAGGCTTTTCTCTGATAAACTCTCAAACCCAGTTTAAAATAGTGGCAGGTGCTTTGGTGAAACCATAGACAGGTTGACAGATTGATGAAGAGATAGATAGTCAAACATATTAATAGATAGGCAGACAGATTAGACAAGTTGAAAGACAGAAAAAGAGATAGGTAGAAAATAGTTTGGAATCCCAGATCAGGGTATGCAAAAGTTTTGAGTTTTCTGGTTACTCCCTGTATGGTGCTGGGGATTGGCAAATTCCTTGTTTAACTTCTTTGATCCCAGCTTTCATTATCTGTAAGGTGAGGAAAATGGTGTCTGTGTTGCTTGCCTCCAGAATTGAGGATAAGAGTAAGGCTTCAATGATAAAATGTGTTTGAAAATATTATGGCCTCTACAGACATAGTGGCACCGCCAGGAGCTAGAGCATACCCAGTTCTTTTCACATGTTATGATGTAGCAGAGGCCAAAGGAGTTTGTAAATTGCATAAAGGAAACTAGATTCTCCTGTAAAAATGACCCTTGAGAAGTTTCACCTCCAAGCTCATGCGGATATCTCAATAAGGTTCAATCTCAAAAAGAAGGACATCATTGTTAATAATCCATCAAGCGTGCAGCAGGTGGGTGTTCTTTTTCCTTTGCTTTAAAGAGCTTATTTTTTATTTTATTTTAGATTTTAAAAATGCAGAGTGGCATAGTGCATGTGGTCAGACTGTGTTCTAAAGGAAAGTTTTAACTCAAACATAGGACGTATTTCCGCCAAACATATAGATTTTAAAACTCTAGCTGTGATGAGCAACTCTTTGAAAGTATGTTTAAAAATTCACTGAGTCTCGTCTGAAGAATAACCTGTAAGGAAGGATGAGCTAACATATTCAGTTTGGGACATTGTTAAGTGCCCTGAAAGTGGTAGTTAATCATTTCCTTTTGAAGTGGAAAAGAGTATAAGCATGTTCCTGAGCCTCGTCATCAGTCTTTAATCATTTCAGATTAAGGTATTGTCTTTGGATACACATGAATATCATTTTGAAAATACGGTGTTAAATAAAATTTAAAAATAAGATTAATATCCTGCACTGAGACAGGACCTTCTGTCATAGCAGAAAACAGTGCAGCTGATGATCTTGCTGCACTGAGAATATCCTGCACTGAGAATTTCAAGGAGCAAATAGAGATCCCTTGTTGCTCCTAGCGGGTCTTGTTTGGGAGCAGGGTTCTTCAAAGTACCTGAACTGCAGTGTAGAAAGATGTTCTTTGGCTTCCAGACCCTTATGCATAATTTGAATATAACTGGCTTCCAAGGCTAAGTAAGTGGGGCTCCCCTCTTAATTATAGTATTTCAGATGAGCCTAATTTGGCAGCCACTGGCACATACTATGCTAAATATTTCATAGAATGTGACTTTGACAAGGGAACCCCTCTCCTTGAGAATCCACTGGGTGAGACATGATAACTTAGAATCTCAACATCAACAGCCAGGACAGCTTAACTGCAGAAAAAGTCTCTCTTTGATTTGATGCCACCCAAAGTACAAACCATGGTCCACAGACACAGGACAACTTGGAGGAAGTTCCAGAAACATTGCAGATCATCTGCAAATCTGATCTTGTAGGAAGTGGAGCGCCATATTCACGGTGCCATTTTGCCATGAAACGGGGCTTGGTTTTCCTTGGATTATCTGACCACTCCTGACACCTTCCCCCTCCCCATTTGACTGCGTAGAACTAAATTTTAGAAGAGACCTTCCCGGTCAGTAACTGAGGCACACGCATTTTGAGACACTCCCAAATAATTCTTCAGCGTTTTTTATAAATTTATTTATTTAATTTGTTTATTTTTGGCTGCATTGGGTCTTTGTTGCTGCGTGCGGTCTTTCTCTAGTTGCGGTGAGTGGGGACTACTCTTCGTTGTGGTGCACAGGCTTCTCATTGCAGTGGCTTTTCTTGTTGCGGAGCACGGGCTCTAGGCATGCGGGCTTCAGTATTTGTGGCACACAAGCTCAGTAGTTGTGACTCGCGGGCTTAGGTGCTCCACAGCATGTGGGATCTTCCCAGACCAAGGCTCGAATCCATGTCTCCTGCACTGGCAGACAGATTCTTAACCACTGTGCCACCAGGGAAGCCCTCCAGTGTCTTCTAAAAGATACCCAATTGATGACATGGGCTGTGTACATTTTACATGGATGTGAGCAACAAATATAGAAAAATGCTGCATGTTTGTAACTAGATCTTTTTCAGAAGCATTGACATGTCCTAACCCCTTCTATACTGACAATGATATCTTGAGTGAAATAACTTTTAAAAGCAAATGGTGTCCTCTCTATTTTGGCAGATAAGAAAGATTAACACAGAGAGATGGGAATTTATTTAAGGTCACTTTGCAAATCAATGACCTACCTGAGATGGGTCCCCCAACTTCTGACATCTAGTGATAATGTCTTACAGGTAAACAATTATGACTCTAGCTAACATTTTCTGAGCATTTCTAGGTGTCAGACAGTATGTGAAGCAGTTGGCATGCATGACCTCCATGGATAGGTACTCGTACCTTCCCTGTTATACAACTGTACAACCTTCCCTGTTATACAGCCTATACAAAAGGCTTACAGAGTGTAGATAAGTTGCCCCAAATCACACACCTAACACATGAGTGAATAGGACCTAAAGCTCTGAGACCAGTCTGCCTCCATCCAAGTTATAATGTTCTCTTAGAAATACGTAGTAAAGCTGTAGATTTCAAGAGAACATTCTTCCAAAAAGTTGAGTTCACTCTATTTTTTTACAAATAAAAGTTATATGTATGTAAGATGTACAGCTTGATGCTTGATATATGTATAAACTGTGAAATAATCTGGTGAGGATGTTGAGAAAAGGGTACACAGTGGTGGGAATGTAAATTGGTACAACTGCTATGGGAAACGATATGGATGTTCCTCAAAAGATTAAAAATAGAACTACCTTATGATCCGGCCATCTCAATTCTGGGTTTATATCCAAAGGAAATGAAATCAGTATTGCAAAGAGATACCTGTGCTTCCATGTTTATTGCACATGTTATTCACAGAAGTCAAGATGTGGAAACAACCTAAATGTCTGTGGCAAATAAATGGGTAAAGAAAATGTAATATATGTGTGTACACACACACACACACACACACACACACACACACACACACACACACACACACACAGGAATATTATTTGGCCTTAAAAAAGGAGAGAAATCCTGAATGTGCTTTTTAATTCTCTGATTCTCTTCTGCCACACTTTAATCAGGTAGAATGCATGACAGGCTAGCCTTTCCTTCTCATCAATAAAGAAACACATGTGATCCCCCCTGGGATGCTGATGTGAGGAGGGGGCAGGGGTGGCAGCTAGGATGGAGTTCCTGGGTCATTGCATCTTACTCCCAGGGAGTAGATGTTTGGGGGGCGGGGGGTGCGATGCAACTTTCTCATCTCTACTGCTCCAAGCAGAGCTGACTCGACTCTACAGTTGGATAGATGCCTGCCACACCAGGAAGGGCATCCTTTAGGGTACGGTAATAACCCAGAAGTTTGTGCTTTTAAAGCTGGGCAGTGCACGCTTGCTAGGTTGCAAGGCGATCTTTTTTTTTTTTTTTTTAAGGCGATCTTTGAGGCAGCTTTCTGGGCACATGCTAGAGAAAAACCTCCAGTGAGGCTGCGGTTGCAATTTATTTCCTCCTCCTAGCGAGAAAGCTCTTGCCAGTACAGCAGTGTTTGTTTTCTGCTTGGTAAAGTAGAAAGAAAAAGAGCAGAAATTAGCACGGCACAGCACTGATGGCAGCCCAGAGGTGGGGCCTCTGATGGGACTCCCCCCACCTGCCGCAAACCTTTGCCGCTGGAGAGCCTTCAGCAGCGATGAGATTAGCAGACGCAGCAGCTCACGCCAAGGCGCTGTGCAGTTTTTTCTCTGTTCCACCAGGTGTTGCCAGAGAACATTGAGCAGAGCCGAGCTCCGGGCAAAGTGTGTTCGCAGCTGCTTTGGAACACACGGGCTGCTCGGAAGGCAACAAGTAAATGTTATGCTTGAAGTGTGTCGCCGTGTCTGCCCCATCCCTCACATTTCAGATCAGCACACCGTGTTGCACGTTTGGGTCTGCCCACACACTCTCACGCTGGAGGTGGAAGACCACACAGGCGCATGCTGATCTAGGTCACCAACCTCAGTCCCAGTGGCACCTGTGGTCAGCCTGCGTTTTTACCAGGAAGTGGGCGGTCACCTTGGATGCACACAAGGGGGATTCTCTATGCCAGGGATTTTGTCTGTTAACACAGGGTAATTGCTTCTCAGCACCTGTTCCCTGTCCCCTTCCCATTCCTCTACATCCAGAGCCATGAGGTCACAGTCCTAGATCAGTGATTCTCAGCCAGGTGTGACTGACTCCCCAGAGGTTGCTGGCCATGTCCAGAGACACTTTTGGTTGGGCTGACTGGGGAGGAAAGGAGAGTTGCCGTGGACATCTGTCAGGTGGAGAGGCCAGGGATGCCGCTAAGCATCCTACCATGTGTAGGACAGACCCCACAGCAAAGAATCGCCCAAGCGGCTGGTAGTGCTGAGGTTGAGAAACCCCATTCCGGAGACAAAGGCTGTATTGGCAAGATGATTGCATTCTCCAAAACACACATTGAGATAAATCTTTCCAGTTGTGATTGTCCCAGAAGAGCTCCTTTGTATCACTACAATTACACATTATGCCAAGGCAACAGCCCACAAAGGAGTGAAAAAGAGATGCCATATGTTGCTGACCTACTGTGTGCCAAGGACATTGCTCAGGCCGTTTCTAGCCTTGCAGAAATGATGTTGAGCGTGGGATTCTTGCTTCTTTTTATAGGAGAGGAAATTGAGGCTCAGAGAGCTTGTGTTTCTTGCTCTGCAGCTGCTGAGCAGGGTGTCGGTTTTGAACCCAAATCCAATTTCTTTGGGGCCATTGTCTCTTTCCATGTGACTTGCTGTCCCTCCCTGTGGCCAGGAAGGCAGGTGTGGACCTCAGTGGTTTCTGCACAAATTATGGGGTAAAACATGCGCTGAGTTGGCTCCCAGCCCTCCAGGTCTGAGGAGGTGCCTTCTCTTCTTTACTCCATCTGCTGGTTTGAAACAGAGAGGGCTTCATCTCCATAAAGGGCATCTTCTGATTCTTCTGAGACCCCACAGTTCCTGTTGCTGGTGGCTGGGGGGGTATTCAGTTCCCCGGCACCCAGGATATATACAGTAACTGTGCAACAGCAGCTAAATCATTGGACTTATGCTGTGGGCAAATTACAAGGCTGGCATCTCCTTACACTTTTCCCCACAGGAGGCCTCCAGATCCTTTAGGGTAGAGTGGTCAGGCGTGCATGCTTGATTTGTACTAATAAAAGAGGCCCAAACCCCAAAGGAAACCCACTTACGAATCTTGTTTTTGAGTAAACAGTAAACGAGAGAGCGATGCAAAAATACTTAGAAGGAAAAAAATAAAAATTTCCAGAATCCATAGTTGCTCTCGCTAAAAGCTTCCTGCATTCGGAAGTGACCCTTCAACCCTGCCATCAGCTGTGACTCAATGTCTACAGCATCAGTGTTGTGTGGCTACTGTAACGAACGACCACAAACAACACGGTGTGTAAAACAACGCAGATGTGTTATCTCACATTCCTGCTGCTCGGAAGTCCCAGGTGGCTCTCACAAGGTGTTGGCGGGGCTCTGTACATTCTGGGGGCTCTAGGGGAGGAGCTGTTTCCTGGCCTTTTCCAGCTTCTCAAGGCCTCCTGCATTCCTTGGCTCTCACCCCTTCCTGCGTCTTCAGAACCTGCAGTGTAGGATCTTCTAAGCTCTCTGACTCTACCTCTGTGGTCATATCTCCTTCTCTGCTCTTTAAAGAACCCTTGTGATTGTACTGGGTCCATCCACATAATTCAGGGTAATCTCCCCACCTCAAAATCCTTTACTCCATCACATCGCCAACATCCCTTTTGCAATATAAGGTGGCATATTCATTCTAGGGATTGGGGCCTGGACATTTTTGGAGGGAGGAGGGGATTATTCTGTCCACCTACTTTATAGCTACCCCTGCTAGAGTTACTGGGAAAAAAAGGAATGAAAAAAAATGTATAATTTTACCTTCAAGTGACTTTGGGGTATGGGGTGTGCCTCTGTGTGTGTGTGTGTGTGTATGTGTATGTGTGTGTACACGTGCACACAAGCTCTAGAGAAGGCTGATGCAGAAAAGAAAACATGGTGCTTGTATAATGGCAGAAAAGAAAACATGACGCTTGTACAATCACTCTTGGGCAGGTATGATTATTATAATTTGGATTCATCTTTGTATCCTCAGAGGCTATTATGGTGCCTGGTGTATGGCATGGCAGGTGCTCAATTAGTTTCACGCATTAGTTTTTCTAAGAAATGCATGTATAGGGTTCAATAGAAACATAGCAGAAACAGTGTCTATTACAGCAGCCCCAGTATGACACCATTTTCATTACACGCATTGCTGCTGAGACTCACCTTAGTACAATGGTGATGGGTACGCGCAGTCATAACCTAGAGACTGTATGCACTTTCAAGTGCCATCCACACCCCTGCAGATTCAGCGACTTCAGTTAAGTTCTAGGATTTTCTCTTTCACTGGGGATGGACAGACTGTGGCCCGAGGGCTGAATCTGGCCTGCAAACCGTTTTCATAGACAGAGTTTCGTTGGAACACAGCCATGCACATATTTATTTACAAAGAGTTGATGGCCACTTTTGTGCTACCACGGCAGATTTGAGTAGTTGCAACAGAACGTATGGCCCTCGTTGCCTAAAATATTTACTCTCTGGACCTTCACAGAAAAAATTCAGAAACCCTTGCTTTAGACAGTGGAGCATTGACAACCTTACCTCGTGACAGCTCAGAGAATTTGATTCACCACGGCACACCACTGTCTGGCTACCTCAGATGTCAGGCCATTCACATTCTTTGGATTATAGTATTTGATCATCCTATGAATGCTCTTATTACTGCAACTAATAAAACTCTCAATTGAGGCAGACCCTCAAATTGTTTCGATTTTTTGCTCCCTAGCTGTGTTTAGCGAGATAAATTCCGCATCACCGTGGTAGCTTGAAGATGCCAGTAAAGCGGGCAAAATTTTAATACAGTGACTCTATTCATTTTGAAATTTTAATAAAAGTTAAAATGCGTCTTCTTCAGGAGGTCGAATACAGCAAACGATTCGAGACTGTTACCGCACTGAGATGAATGGGAGTAAACAATATGTCTCCAAAAATATCCCATAAATATCCTTAAATTATAACCATCTGTTTGATCTGCTGAAGAGAAGTAACTAATTCCTGACACTGTCCCCTCTCCAGACTGTCCATCCATTGCGCTGAGGATTGAGATCGCTGTTGCCGATAACTAACTTGATGATCTAATTTAATAAGGCTTTATCTTGGTCTGGACGGGCAATCAGGGTTGCTATCTCCTAGGGCAGGTTTCCCCATCATTGGCATTTTGTACCATATATGTGTTCATTGTGAGGGAGCCGTCCTGTGCATGGTAGAATGTTTAGCAGCATCCCTGGCTTCTACCCATTGGATACCAGTCGAAAACAACCCTCGCAGTGTGATGATCAAAAATGTCTCCAGGGGCTTCCCTGGTGGCGCAGTGGTTGAGAGTCCGCCTGCCGATGCAGGGGACACGGGTTCGTGCCCCGGCCCAGGAGGATCCCACATGCCACGGAGCGGCTGGGCCCGTGAGCCATGGCCGCTGAGCCTGTGCCTCCGGAGCCTGTGCTCCTCAACGGGAGAGGCCACAGCAGTGAGAGGCCCACGTACCGCAAAAAAAAAAAAAAAAAAAAAAAAAAAAATGTCTACAGACATTGCCAAATGTCCCTGAGGAATGGGAGTCAAATTGGCCCCCAGTTGAGACAGTTGCTCTATCCCAGGGATGGTTTTAAGGGGCTTAGGAGGTACTTGGCATCCGGGTATGTAAAATATTACATGTTGTTATATCAGATGAACTTCTTTTCTTTTCCTTTTGCACCCGCCGCCTCAAGTCCTCCTCTCGTTCCTCCAGGGCTGGGCTCCTGTTAATGTCTAAAGGCACTGCAAAGAGGAGATTGCCTTGAACTCCTCCAGCTTCGCAGATAACCTGGAGCTGCGTTGTAGCTCTAAGCCAGATCAGCAGAACCAGGTCTGTGATCAGGTTCCGGGAGCTCGGGCTGCTGTGATCAGAGGGTCTGGAGCACGAGCATATCTCTGATGTGGTCTTATCAGGCTGAGCCTAATGTCAGCCCTGTTAGAAGAGCTTTGTCCGATCTGCCTGTAGCTTTGTTCTGAACCGTTCAGTAACAGTTCAGTGGAGCAGAGAGAGCCCTGTGAATTGATATTATAAACCCTCATGCCTGTTTTATTCATTGCGGAGGCAACAGAATATAACACAAGTATTTATTTTTAGTGATTGGAGAGTGGCACTTCTTTCCCCTCCCTCTTTGTCACGGAATGTGGAAAACGGAGAAAACAAACAACGCGGCTTTTTCTGAACACAATTCCGTTGAAAAGACATCGCCTATTGTTTCTTGTTTCAATTATTTCACAGGATCCCAAGTAGTATATGTGCGTGCATTGAATACATATGCGTGCGTGATCTATATTACATCCATTTGAATGGTCTTAATAAGGAACCACAGGCTGGTGGATGAAATCCGATCACCGTGGGGCTGGCCTTCTATGTCTGCCTGTTCCGTGACCCCCACCTCTCCGATTTCATTGAAAGTTAGATTTTCTAGAAAAATTCATGAAACTTCATCATGTTTCATTAATTCTTTGCTCCTGGGCCTTCCCTGCTGAAGGTCAGGAGCTGTGAAATTTCTCTTTAGTCCCATTGCTTTGATATGGCACAGGCCAGGCAATGGAGAGAATGAAGCCTGGAAAAATGGAGTTAAGGCCATGACTTAAATGGGAGTTGGTCCAACGTGGCTGGGTTAGAAATGAGGGGATATGCTGCCTATTGTATGAGCTGAAAGTTCTCTAATAGAGGGGCCTGGGGGACCACCAGGGCACAGCTGGATGGCTCCTATTCCGGGGTCACTTCAGTTAGTGAAAGCTCCATCTTACTTTGGTCTCTAAGGTGATGATGATGATGATGATGAAGAGTGGTAGATTGAACCCTATGAAATTGCTGGCGTTTGACAGTTGTTGGCCTACTGAAGTGTCACTTTCCCGTGGTTCAACTTCATCATTGCAAAAGTAATAGCTAATATGTATTGGGTGACTAGTTTGTTCCAGACGCAGTGCTATAAGCCTTGCCTAGGCATTAGCTCATTGGTCCAACATAATAACTCTCTGTTGGAGATCCTGTTCTTACCCCCATTTGACAAATGAGGGCACTGATGCTGTGGGAATATCTTGCCTAAGACCTCTAAGTAGCAAAGCTGGGGTTTTAAACCCAGGACGTTAATACTGCAATCTATGTTCATAACCCCGAACCTACACCCTTGGCTGGATAATAGTTTTACATAGATGTTCATACTTTGCGCAGAGCGTCCTGCAATTTCATCAGAAATGGGGAAAATAAGGGTTTTTTTATTTGTGTGCAAGTCTACCTGATTATGAGGAGTCCTAATAGGCCCCAGCAAGCTGCTCACCACCCAGTAATAGGCTAGCTTCCATCAAATTGGAATTCTAAGAATCACCCACATACCATGTTGCATTGAAGTGTATGTATAAGAATCAGATTTCATCCTCACCAGATTAGGCAAACCTCCACGTTAGTTTGTCTGGCAATGTATGGGATTTCAGTTGTGAAATCTTCCTTCCCAAAATCATCCCATCTTTACTTGGAGAAACAAAGCCATAACAGTCTTAGGAAAGATGCTGAAAATAGTAAGTACTCAAAAAAAATGGGGTCACTGTGGTCTTCCTCCTGCAAACCTGTAACCTCAGTCTTATCTTAAGAAAAACATCAGACAAATCCCAATTAAGGGGCGTCCTACAAAATATCTGACCAATGCACTGTCAGAATGATCAAAAGCAAGGAAAGTCTGAGAAACTACCACAGCCAAGAGGAGCCAGCCCATCCACGGAGACTGGATGCCTAAATACCGTGTGTCCTAGGTGGGATCCTAGAGCCCAAAAAGGACATTAGACAAAAACTGAGGAAATCTGAGTAAAGTATGGACTTCCGTTAATAGTAATGCATTCATACTGGTTCATTAGTTATGCAGGATGTACCATACTATTAAGATATATTAATAACAGGGGGAGTTGGGTGTCGAGCATGTACAAACCCTCAGTACTATCTTTACAACATTTCTGCAAATCCAAAACTATTCTAAAATAAAGTTTATTTTTAAAAAAGGGGAAAAAAACCCACATAAGCACACACAGAAAATACGGAATAACGGAAAAGTCCCAGGGTTTCCTGTTAATAAGGGTTTCTCACAGAGTGATGCAAAATGTTCTATTTCATATTTTCACAGTATCTATCAAGCAATTAAAGGCTTTGAAAAGTCTCACCATAAGCATCAACATATTTGTGCGATTTGCTTTAAACCAGGCTTCCCAGACTGATTTAATCATGGAATCCTTTTATTTGAGGCAAAAAAAAAAAGAGAGCTATAGGGAAAATAAACTTAGGTCACAAGCTTCCCTGATTTTGAGGCCTTTCTTAGCATCAGTTTTTCCAGGAAGCAGGGCTGGACCACTTTCCCATGAGTGCCCTGCTCAAAAGCCTGCAGTGACTCCTTATTGCCTCCACAGAAATCCTCACGCTGAAACCATTTCTCTCCCCTGGTAATCCCACCCTACCTGAAATGCCCTCTTCTCCCTCCCACTCTTTCTCTATGGCAGTGGGTCTTACTCTTCCCAGGAGGGCTTGTTAAAACCCAGATGGCCAGACCCCACCCCCAGAGTTCCTGATTCAGTGGCTCTGGGATGGGGCAGGGAGAATTTGCATTTCTCACAAGATCCCAGGTGATGTCATGCTTGGAGACAACACTTTGAAAACCACTGAGGTTCCTTCGCTCTGGTTGTGAAGTTGCTTTGCAGTTCTCCACAGATCCTAGGCTTTGTCTTGCTACCATATGTTTGCTCTTGCAGTTCCTCGTGCACTGGTTACCTAATATCTAAAATAAATATCAGTGAAACCTTCCCCAGTGGCTGTAGGATTCAGAAATTGCTAGGTAGGAGATAGGGAATATTTGGTTTGAGAGTAGCACAGTTTATCAAAAGGAGTGAGTATTGCTCTTTGTAGCTATAGATCTGGGTCCCGGGGTCAGTGCCATTATTTACTAGCTGAGTGACCTCAGGCGTATTTCATAAAATCCAAGAGCTTGGTTTCTCTACTATAAAACAGGGATGAGGGCTTCCCTGGTGGCGCAGTGGTTGAGAGTCTGCCTGCCGATGCAGGGGATCCGGGATCGTGCCGTGGTCTGGGAAGATCCCACATGCCGTGAAGCGGCTGGGCCCGTGAGCCATGGCCGCTGAGCCTGCGCGTCCGGAGCCTGTGCTCCGTGACGAGAGAGGCCACAACAGTGAGAGGCCCGCGTACCGCAAAAAACAAAAAGCAAACAAACAAACAAACAAAAAACCAGGGATGATATTCACCTCTTCAGCATGTGTGAGGATTAATTGGTCGCACACATACGAATGTGCAGAGAACCTGGCACACTGAAGCAATTCAATGACGATTACTTCTCTAGCTCCAGAAAAGTGATTCTTAGGCTTTGGTGTCCATCAGAATCACCTGCAAAGCTTGTGGAAATGCAGAGCCCCAGGCCTTACCTCTGGAGATTCTGACTCATCAAGGCCGGGATGAATCTGTGCATTGAAAAAGAAATGTGGATAATCCCAATTCACGTGATCTACAGGCAATTCATCATTCATTTACTCAGTTACTCAACAAGTGTTTGTGGTGGGTTTCCACGTGCCAGTGGGATTCTAGGTGCTAAGGACACAGCCATGAACTAAACAGACAGTACCCTCATTATTCGAATGAGTGCGTAATGAACACCCAGGTCCTAGGGAGTGATATAAAGTGAGAGTAAAAGCTGTGTGAGAAGATATGTATGGGGTGGTCAGAGAAGGTCTTTCTGAGAAGCTGACATTAGAGGAAAGACTGAATAAAGAGAGAAGACACACAAGAATCTTCAATTCAAATTTGAGATTCTAAATTTCAACTTCTAATACGAATCACACAATTTAACACAAATGTAGTCATTTTTAGTTTTTAGTCTTTTTTTTTTAAATAGAAAACATTGCTTTCCCAGCCAATATGGTAGACCTGGTTGAATGTCCACTCTATCCTGAGCACGATGCTCAGTGTTTTGCAATTTTAATTTCTAATCCCCATAACAGCTCTGCAAGGGGAAGCATAGCATCTCCACATTATAGATAAAGGAGTTTTGAAGAAGTTACGTGGTCACATCGTTAGTAAATGGCCGATGTTGGCTCTTTCTATTACGTCCTACAGCCTCTAATGTATAAAATTCTGAACTTTATTCGTTTTCAAAATTCGTAGTGCTACCAACCATATTGCCATAATCCTCTTAAAGAACCATTTTGTTGCCATTTTTTAAATTCATTACATTGCCATGCCCAGTCATTTATAATCCTGGCTGCCCGTGCAGATCCCCTGGGAGTGGGGGATGGGTATCAGGGATTTTAAAGTGTCAGATGAATCTGAAGTGCAGCTGTTGGCAGGTACCACTGGCTAGCATTGTAGTCCAAGACTAATAAATATTTTCTGGCTGTATAACCAGTGGAGCTCTGGTTCAGGATGCAGATCCAGAGGGTAGCCATGAGCCAATACACTTGAGGTTCATGATCACTAGGGTGATAAATCTCTCGGAAATAAGAGACAGGCCAGCCCCTTGAGTGGGCAGACAGAATGGTATTGTGGAATCAACACAAGCTTTGGAGTCCAAACAGGGTTTGACACCCAGCTCTGCTCTTCTCTGGCTCTGCGATTTGGGTGATGTATTAAACCTAACTTTTCCTGATTCTTCCTTACCTAACATTGTTAAGAACATAAGGGGCTCCCCACATGATGTTCCCTATTTTCTCTAATACACCACCCCCTACCGAGGAGACTTGTTGAATCCCAAGCAGACAAGAAGAGGGCCACTGTTTCCCCTCCACCTGGCAGTGACTATGCTCCTTTTTCAGTACAGGAAAGTAGAAGATAAGCAGAGCACATTCCGTTGTTTTTTTTTTTTTTTTCCAGACCCTTCTTTCCAAAGTTATTCAATTCCAAATTTAGTATCCTCTCCTGGGAAAAATAGAACTGTCCTTTTTATGTACTCTCTGTGATAGCTTTGAACCCAGTAATGCTTGCTATGAATCTTGGGCTAGCAGTAGTTGAAGAGAGAGAAAAATAAAATAAAACAAAACAAAAAGCACAAGTGAAGCTGAAGACTGTCTTCTCTCTTCTTTCCTAAACCTTGTCTCTGTAGAGCTGGTCTCCCCTCTGCAGACAGAGTCCCCCCCACCCCCCACCCAGATTTCTTCTTTCTCTCTTGGCCTTTTCTTTCTTATTAAACCCCCGATCTGAAACAATTGCTCCCATTTTGTATTCCATGGAGCTGTGATATTTGCCCAACGATGAGCTCCATTCAGCAGTTTGTTAACTGAAATGGGAAGTGACAGACTCAATATAAGGAAATCTCTGTGCCAAGGAAACAGATATTATTTCTCCCCCTCGCTCTCTTTCTCTTTCTCTCTAGATTACTCTATGCTGGGAATCTGTAGGCTCTGAGCTTACAGACACACCAAAGCCTGCTATTGATCCATGTCCAACTAATTTGATCAGAATAGAGACTTCTATTCCCCGTTGCTCCTTTCAGTAGCTCTTAGCAGATGTGATTGAGTGCCCGGGAGTCACCCCCTGACCTCTGCTGGCTGGTATAAAGGATGCAGGAGAGCTTAGATCCACACTGCGGAGGGAGGGGCATCCTGTAGATAAGATGGGAAAGTTACAAATGGATGATGGTTGGGAGCGGGGAGCACAAGAGCCCTTCCTAGGAGCAGGCTTCTTGTCTTTTTTGTCAGTGATGAATTATGGAAAGCACCCTCCATTCCCAATCATTGAAACTCAGAGGATCTAGCGGCGATAGATGCACTTTTAATCTCTGAGTAAAGGCAACTCAGAGTTTAGACGTGTTCTTATTTATCCACATAGATTTGGACACTACTTGTAAATACTAATGGTAATGATGACATTAAAAGTGATAACTAACACCTATCAAACCCTCACTAAGAGCCAACCACAGAAAACATATCTCATTTAACCCCCGCAATAATCCTTTGATGGAGACATTATTCTTATGCACATTTTATAGCAGAAAATTGGGCCTTAAAGAAGTAACTTGTCCAAGGACTCATGGCTGATAGGTAGGGACCCTGAGAATCCCATGCATGACTCCTAAATTTGCACTTTGCTTAAAATGTTTTCTTTTTAAATTTTGGAGATAATTGTTGATACACAGGCAGTTGTAAGAAATAACAGAAAGAGATGATCCCTATTCCCAGTGTCCCCAGTGGCAACATCTTGCATAACTTTCATACAGTATCACAACTGGGAAACTGACATTGACCTAGCCCATCCACCTTATTCAGATAGCACCAATTATACATGCACTCAGTGATGCTTGTGCATTTACTTTTGTAATTTTATCGTCTGTGTAGTTTCCTGCAGAGCCTCCACAGTCAAGGCACAGAGCAGCTCCAACACAAGGATCCCTGGCTCTCCCTCCCTGCCCCGCCTGAAACCCGTGCAATCACTAATCTGTTCTCCATCTCTGCAATTGTGTCATTTCAAGCATGCTCTACAAGAAGTATGTGAAAAGCGTGCACTTGTGATCTGCCATCTCTGTGCATGTGTGTGGTTACAGAGCCAGTCTGGGGACAGAACTGTATGTCCATTCGGCTTCCTGGTCCCCTTCAGTTCCTCTGGCACCTCCCACCCACCTTTTGCAGCAGATTTACTGAGATTAGATACACTTTTGACACCAGTGTGTAGCCCACAACCACCACTCCCACCCCAGGGACAGTCTCCCAATGTCATTGTGTGGGAATTCTGCAAGAGTCCCAGCTCCAGTTCAGCCACTGGAGGCCACGATATTTCCTATCACTGCCCACCCACCCCTATCGTCACCCTTGCTTCCCCAGCCAACCCAACCCATTAGCCACACTGAGCCTGGGGACATGAGGACCAGCTTCAGTGGCTGATGAATAGAATGATGCCCTGTCCTGGTTAAAAAGTTATAGCAGAGGAGGAGGTTTGCCAGGGCTAAAGCAGGTCTTACAGAGGATATCAGACTGGAGTTTGTGTTGTCCGTGGCTGGGTAGGGGCTCCACTTCCACTTTTCACAAGATGCAACATCTCCTAAAATCTTGCATGGCAAACGACCTTCAGTCTTGCCTGTGTCACAGTGTCCAGAAACCTTCACATCCTGTGAAATGACCACTGCCCCTTCTGGATGTGAGTCAGGCCTCAGCGGTGGAGGTCGGGCATCACAGGTCACTGCCCAACACCAGGACAGCCTCACTTTCCTGATGCTGTATCTAATCCCATGAAGGTCATTGGCTGTAAATGGTCAGTACACATCGGGGGTGAAAGACCAGACCAGCTAACCTGAACTAGCCTTTGCCACAGAGTATTAGTAGATTAGCTCGTGTCTGAGATTTGGGGAGGGGAGGTTTACCCCCTTACTCTTGCAAGCCCAGAAAAGGTGATAGCCATGTTGAATCTGAGCTCCTATTCACATTCTCTCTCTTTGTCTCTCCTCCTTTCTCTCTCTCCTTCTCTCCCCTATAAACTGAGTCTTCCAGAGCCCCCTTCTCAGACCCACTAAGTGTCATTTACGTTTTAGCCTCAGCCTGATTGGATGCCGTCCTGTCTTCTACCAGCTGATGCCCCTCCCCAGTCTTGGCTGGTTGTCAAACACAGACCTGGGGAGTATGTAATTTTGAGAATCTATCCTCATTCCCCACCCGCCTCCATTCTCCAATCTGAATTTCAGGAAGCCACCCCATTGGTTAGACCCCCAGGAGCAGAACCCTGCTCCCTCCTCTGGCTCTGTGTATCCAGCACCTTGGAGTGAGCAGACGTCTTTGCTCCTTGTCAGGCCTGCCATGGCTTTTGTTTTCCTGTCCATTTGAATAATACATCTGATTACCATGGCAAATGTTACGCATATGCAAGCCTGGACCTCCTGCTTAATTAACTGATGATAACAAGATCCACTGCCCCTTCCCCTCCCCACAGCCATCATGGACATGGCAGTTCTTTTATCTTTCTTCAAAATTGACTTGCTCTCCCGACCCTCCAGCAGCCCCTGTTTTGTCTGTTTACTTCTCATGCCTGTGCGAGACTGTTAATTTTCTGTGTCACCTCCTATCTGGTTGTAATTAACACATGGAACGCTGAAGACACAGTTCTGCTTTTTGCAGTTGTCTAATGGAGGTGTATTCTTCCTCCACTAGTTATACTGCTGTATGCCTCCGATCTGCCTTGACCTAAAAGGATCTTTCTTTTTTTTTTTTTTTAATTGTTTTGGTTGGAAGAACAAGTACATGTTGGGAACCCAGTTTGGGCAGAAGAGAAGGAAATCATTAGGGATATATGTTGTCAGTGTTGCTTTTCATAGCCTTGAAAGTAACAAATGAGGGTACATTTGTTGTCAGCTATCCTGTTCAGCGTTTGGCAGCTCTTTGTTAGATGTGGGTCCTATTTGCTTTGGATATATGCTCCTGCTGGAATCTAAATATTCCGCCTTGGTAATTATACAGATGGGGCACATGACTTATTCCATCGAGTGTGGAAATCCTCAGCAGATTGTGAATAGCCTCCCATCCTATTAGATTTTAGGGAAGCTGAGCCCTTGCCTCCGCCAAACATGAGACACAGAATCTGTTTATCATCTTATGCTTGGGCTTAAGATTTAAGCTGTAATGAATACCGGTTCAAAGAGATCGAGGTATAAGAAGGAGGTTGGTAGTTACAGCAATAAAAACAGGCACAAAAAGAGCAGCTTTTGTGAAGGACTCCGGCTGGAATAATAATGATAGAATTGTCTCAATCGATACATCTCTTGTCAGACCCATGTCTGATGTTTGAATCAACCAAGCCTTTTCTCCAAGAGCTTTCCTTGAGAATATTGAATTATTTATTATTTGTATCTTTTTTCCTCCCTTCTCTTTCTGATGATTTTTTTTCCCTCTGACTTAGTAAAATTTGTTTTTCATGCTGCCAGGTTCAATGTTGTCTACTCTTTGATAAATAGCAGTAATTGGGCGTATAGCAGAAGTCATGTACAAATGTATGACTTCAATTACATGTAGAGCATTTTTTTCTTTATATTGATCTTTTTTCCTCCTTCTTATAAGATCTGTTCTCTATAGCCCGTAGTGCTGAGTGTTTTTAAGAATTATTCTTCGTCCATGTGTCAGCGTGCACTCTTGAACCCGTGTATCTTTTTTTAAAATGTGGGGCTGCCCTTCCATCAGTCAGGACCGAGCTGGAAGGGGAAAATTGGAGACCTTCACCTGATGAACTCTTAGAGACTCTTCTCACCTGACTGTCTTGTCTTTACTGGCAGCACGTCATTTCTGTGGCCTGGTTTTCCTCGTTAGAAGTAGGGCCAAAGTAGGGAGGAGGAAATACATTTGTGTGTAGTGAAAATTATGTAGAGTGTGGTTCCCATTAAAAAAAAAAGAAGAAGCAGCAGAAGAAAAACAAAATTAAGAAGAAATATAAAGGGGGAGAGTCTGTATTGTAATTCAAGCTTAAGAAAATGTTCTCGGACCCTGTTTCTGACTTGTTCTACGTATCCCCTGTATGGTTCTTAAACCAGATGTGTTGGGAGTGTATTTGCTTGCCAACTGAATGCATGCTTTCACATCTCTGACTGTCCAGACTCACGCATCCGTAAATACACCTATTTCCGAGGCGCCAGCCCCAGTATTTGGTGATGATGGCTAGACAAAAGCAACATCTCCTAGGCACAAATGGCCGTATCTGATGCCTGACAGTTTCAAAGCCACTGCTCAGGTTGAACCAAACCTACAAGTTGGAGGAAGAAAAGCTAGGGCTGGGAGACTACCAAGGTGCTCAGTTGGACACAGCTTCTCCAGAAATCAGGCACACTCGGCATCCCACGTCACGTTTCCACTGGCCGGGAGACGGCCTTCGTTCGCCAAAGGGTGGTCACACAAATCACAGCTGAGTATGCTGTCTGGGTTGTTCCTTCTGTGGCTCTGACTCCGTACCATTGAATCGTGCTGCTGTCAGCACTTTTCTGAGAAGCAAAAAGATGATGGGACGCAGAATTCTGCTTTTTAAGGGCATGCAAATACAGAGTGTTGATTTTTTTTTTAAAGGAGAAATAAGCGCGTAAAAGGCATTTTTCAGGTAGGGTGTGTACACATATTATTTTATCTCCTCTCCAGTCCCTAAAGCCATATCTGTCCCATTTTATTCAGAGGGAGAAAATAGAATAAAAACCTCCAGAGCATCTGAGTGACAGAGGAGTCACAGTCTCGGTTATTCTGCTGTAGGTGACGAAGCTGGGGACTTAAAGAGACAAAGAGAAATTGAGTTGGCTTTGACTGAATCTGTGACTCTGGACCCCATCAGGTTGTTGTGCGTGTGTGTGTATGAAGCACTTTGATAAATACACCTCTCCCTCCAGTAGGCTGTTAGGCACAGAGCTCAGAAACAGTGCTATTGTCTTAGATTCCCTTTCAGATCATGGAGGTGTCTATACCATGCCACCCACACAGGAGAGCAAGTGAGCTGTGAAATATATTCATTGTTAGAGTCCCGGGGAAATGGCAGCAAGCAATCGGAGGTAATGATGTCCGACAGGCAGGGGAGGCCGCCAACATTACCTGCATTATTTCGGTTGCCTTTTTCATTATAGGTTCGGGAAATAGGCAGCAATTCGATTATGGCGTGATTTGGGGTGGAATTGCTCGCGCTCCCTGACCTCGTCACTGGGGGATCAGAGGAGAAGTCAGCTCAAATAAAGTTTACAGTGCATTAACCAGACAGAGCAGTGCCTTACCCACGGAGCACAATTTCTCATCTTCCAGGGGTTTGGAACTGCAGTCCGATGGATCTGTACCTTAAGGCGCAGGGAGGATTGGCTGAGGTGTGTAGGAGTGAGCAGAAGCGGCCAATGGTGTTGAAAGCCCTCCCCTCCCATGTGCAGCGCTGGGTTTCTCTGCAGCTTGGGCGAAGCAGTGTGGTTAATAACACGCAGGAAGCCTGCTTGTTGGATTATTAATTTCCCATCCCCTTTGCCTTATTTTTTTTTTTCCCTTTGTACGTATTCCTGATGCTTTTCCTTCTTCCTTTTTTCACTGTGCCTTTTGCCAAGCCTCTCCATCCCTCCTTTTGTGTCCTCTGGCTTACCTTTCCACCCATGGAGCTCACCACTAGCATTTCCCACTGACGCCTGGCCACCCTACCTCGTGTGTCTGGCTTCACACCTGGGGTGAGTTTATCTCCTCCCACCGGGGATTCTGTCCATGAAAGCCGGAGGGAGAGAGGGAGAGAGAGAGACAGAGGGAGAGAGGAAATAGATCCCAGGGAGTTTGAGCCCCGCTGAATTGTCAGCACAGGCTTGGCCTTCTGTGTGGAGTGGCCCAAAAAAGCAAGACCAGCTCATCCATGAACTGGGCCCCATTCTGCCCCAGCCGCGGCTGTGTGGAGAGATGTCGTTTCTCTTAGTTAACTAACTGCATCTCTCTCACCACTTCTAGATGCAAAGAGCGCACGTTGCAAAACAGAAACTAAAGGGGGAAATAATGACAGGGGATGCACGGCTGTCATGCGAAAAAGTATTTAGTGTGCCAGAGTTTCGTTTGATGCCAGAACTGTGGAGTGGAGCCCGGGGTGGGGGGTGGGGAAAGATGGGAGCTTTCTGGGGCCCTTGTGAGTTGGGGAGACTTTGCACCCAAACTCCCATCACGATCTGTACCCCCGGTTTGCCAGCCATGCCTTCACACCGTTGGGAAGGAGAGTTTCCTGCTGACTGTGGACCCAGGAGAGTTTGCAGCTGTGGCTTGCGGTGTTGATCCTGTGCCTGTGATTTGGGGGGACTTCTGGGTTTTGATTAGCTGACCTGCTCATGTGTCTGGCTGGTATAAAAGGAGCAGAAAGGGGCGGCCGAGCCACTTCCACATTCCATGTCACACGGCTCTGACCCGATTTCTCCTCACCTGACTTGGAGGATTTCTTTCCTCGTGTCCGAATCCCTGTCCTCTGGAAATCAGCACGATTCAGTAGCAGAAGAGTGGAGGAAGCGATATGTCTTATTTCCGTGAGCTGTCTTGTCCAGCATGCCCATTTTTCTCAAGAAAACCTTGTGTTTTAATCTCAGGGTGTGCCCCCTTTGTGGAGAGATTACCTTGAAGCTCCCCAAAGCTAGTAGGATGGAGAACTAAAAGGCAGTTGACGTTAATTGTTCTCTTTATTTATATAACTTAAGCACGGGCGAGGCAGGAAAAGTCCTCCAAACTGATTATTCCTTTGGTTTATTCTGAGTCAGTTTCTTTTTTGCCTTTTTTTTTTAAGCATTTGGAGCTTCTTAAGTAGTGAATTTTGAGGGAAAAGAATGATGCAGTGTTTTAATGATTCCGGTTCCAGTAGCGGGGTTTGTCACGGTGTTTTGAAGCAGTGCACAAATAGAGGAGCTGGGGTTCTTATTTATGTACTGTACGTACACTCACTTATGTTTGATCAAATGTGAGATCGCTGTTAAGACTCGTATGTTCGACCCACCCCCACCCTCGGGCATATATTGACCACATATATATCTGGTCTATGACACAGCACCCAGCATCAGAAAGAACTGGAAAATTCATAGGGAAGGGGCAACATCTCAACTTTGACAGTTTGCGGCCATAGTGTTATCCTAATACAAAAAACAAAGTCAGAAACAAACAAGCAAACAAACCAAAAACAGTGCCAGCTGGAGCCACCACCAAGATTATCACCTTGAATTTCCGATGAATTTTTCTTCAGTTTCCTTTCTCAGTGAATGACAGGTATTATTTTGACTGAATGTCCACTAGAGAGGTGAAATTTGGAGATGAACTAAAACAAACTATTCTCCAAAGTGGATAGGATGTTTACAAGTTTGGGCACTAAGAAGAATGACATTTGACGTAGAGATGGTACTTCGTTTTTCAATACAAATCTCCCATTCTGATTATTTTGAAATATACAAGGGAGCTTTAAAAAAATTTTAGTGTATTGTTTATGGCAAATGCTGATTTTTTTTTTTTTTTTTCAAGGAAAGTCTTGTATGGGTGAGAAATCATCTCCTTTGGACAGTTAGAGAAAAATTTGAAAACTGTGTTTTGATATGCAAGCTACATTCCTAACATTGCTTTATGCTTCATTTGGAACATGCAGATTCACAACACAAATTTAATGAGAGGGGTTTTGTTTTTCTTAAACTACGACTTCTTATAAACCTGCAAGGGGGGGAAGTAATATATGATGAGTAGTAGATGAGCCGGCTTTTCACCTACCCCTAGACTTCTCATCTCTCCTGCCTTTTCCTTACGGCAGCCTGCCAGTGAATCATGTGATAGGAAACTTTCTCAAAACTTGTTTCTACTTGGGAAATTGCAAAGGATTGGAGCCTTTCTCTGAAGGACTTAAAATAGTGGGAAGAAGCAGCTGCATAGCACAGGGAGATCAGCTCCATGCTTTGTGACCACCTAGAGGGGTGGGGTAGGGGGGGTGGGTGGGAGACACAAGAGGGAGGGGATATGGGGATGTATGTATATGTATAGCTGATTCACTTTGTTATACAGCAGAAACTAACACACCATTGTAAAGCAATTATACCCCAATAAACATGTTAAAAAAATAACATTTCTATCTGAACAAATCACATTTTGGCTTCAAATATCCACTCATTCCCAACGATCTCCTTTGTTTCCAAGCTTCAGAATGTTTCTTCTGAGATGACGTGTATCCCTCTAACTTATTCTGGTACCAAACTTCTCCAGGTAACTGTGTGAGAATAATGAAGGCGTTAAGCCCTAAGAATGAGCTTGAAAACAGCTGTTATCCAACCTGATAAAGGCTCCAAACATTTGGAAAAGAAAAGTCATGCCCCACCAACCACCTTTTAAAAAATCCCCCTTGAACTGAAAGGGGGGGGGAACAGGATACCCTTCCAGCGTTTTTTCCTCTCCACTGTTGTGTAACGGTTCTTAAAATGCTGTTGACCCTTCATATCCCTGATTCTGCACCTGTGGATTCAACCAATCGTGGGTCAAAAATATTTGGGAAAAAAAATTCCAGAAAGTTCCAAAAAACAAAACCTGCATCTGCCACACACAGGCACCTATTTACATAGCATTTACACTGTATTTACAACTATTTACATAGCATTTACATGGTATTAGGTATTATAAGTAATCCAGGGATGCTTTGAAGGATACAGGAGGATGTGCTTAGGTTATATGCAAATACTACACCATTTTATATAAGGGACTTGAGCAGCCATGGATTTGGGGATCCACAGGGGCCCTGGAACTAGTCCCCAGCAGATACAGAGGGATGACTGTATTGCCTTGTTAATTTGTTTCTATTTTATATGGACATTATGCAAACAGTGATAAACAATATGTATCTGCTTTTTCCCCCCATAGAGCCTCCTCCCAGACTCGCAGAGTTTACAGAAATGTGCGCTATTCAGGAGCCTCCCATCAATTGTTTATGCACGTTGGTGTTCATTGTTCAAGCCCAGAGACCCCTGGGGGCAGGGCACCCAAGGCTTATCTCCTTGGGTGGTGGTGGGGAATTGTTTTTTAGAATGCTCCAGAAAAAGCCAGCCTGCAGCTCTTAGCCCACCTTTGCCTAGGCAGGGTCCCCACCTTCCAAAGGCAAACACAGCCGAAAAGAGCTCTTAAGGAAGTGATTACAGAGTCGTGATTGCTCTACAAATTGAGTCTTTTTTCTGCTTGACAGTGATCCTGGCATAGTCTCCCCACTTAATCCTCGCTAGCAATTTGCCTATAGTTGCAGCTAACAAGAGGTGATTAGAGGGGAGTCGCCCGTCACCACTTAACACCCAGCTCTAGGTCACCATGGGCACAGCCTACCGAATCAGGCCTGTTTTCCTATTAACTCACCACCTCTGAATGCATTAGCCTGGCACTTAGCTAATGATCATTTCGAGCACCAGCCAGAGTTCCCGAACAGCATCCGTCATCAGCTCTCCGGCTCCCGGAGCAGTGGGCAAAACTAGGAAGGAGAGAGAGAAGATTTGTTGGTCTTCAAACCAAAACCAAAGAGATAAGTCAGGAGAGAGGGTCTCTCCCGAGAAAGTTAGGTGGTCACTGTGCTGGATGACCACCTGGGGGTAGTGGGTTGACACCAAGAAGGAGACAAGACATGCCGCATGCTTTCCTGTCTCTGTAAGGAGCTGGGAGAAGCATGGGAGTGAAGCAGCCCCTGCAGATCCTGTGTGCTGTGGAGGTGGATGCAGAAGCAGCTAAAGCGTGGGGTAGATCCGTGGTTCCCATACGTGGGCACTCAACAGCATCCCCTGGAGGGTTTGTTAAAACCTCAGTGTTTCAGATTCATTCGGGAGGTCTGGGGTGGAGTCAGAGGATTTGCATTCCAAGAGATTCCCAAGAGATGCTGATGCAGCTGGTCCAAACCAAACTTGGAGAACCTCTGGTTTACACTCACTGGCTTGGTCTTTGCTAATTGTGAAATGTATCCCCAGCCTCCCTGCCTGACACCCATGCGTGACTCCCCATCATCTGCAGGAGAAAGTCCCCAACCCTTAACTAACTTCTGAGACCCTTTATAATCTGGCCGCTCCTTCTCTGGTCTTTTGTCTTACTGCCCAAGCTATTTAACTGGGAACATGGAACTAGGCCCTCACAACAAATGTGTGTTTTAAGTTAATTTTTATTGGAGTATAGTTGATTTACAATGTTGTGTTACTTTCTGCTGTATAGCAAAGTGAATCAGTTGTACGCATACATGTATCTACTCTTTTTTGATACTGCTTCTATGTGGAATCTAAAAAAAATGGTACAAATGAACTTATTTACAAAACAGAAATAGAGTCACAGATGTAGAAAACAAACTACGGTTACCAAGGGGGGGGGGCATAAATTGGGAGATTGAGACTGACAAATACACACTACTATATATAAAATAGATAACTAATAAGAACCTACTGTATAGCACAGGGAACTCTACTCAATACTCTGTAATGGTCTATATGGGAAAAGAATCTAAAAACAAACGTGCTTTTACATTCCAAGAATGTCTCTCCCTCCCATGTTCTCACATGGAAAGTTATTACCTCTCTGCTAAGCTGGTGCTCAACTATGGCCCCTCCTGGGTGACCCCCAATAAATTTGTCACTCCCTCCCAATCTGAATCGCCATAGCTCTTTATGCACACCTGTCAGATGCTTGTATCACATTGTATGACGGGGTTTATGTGTTTTTCTCAGTAAAATCAGGGATGGCTTTTATTCATTTCATTAAGCCAACACCTAGCATTGTGCCCGGCACATAGTCATTGCTCAGTAACATTTTTGTTGAGTAAACTCTTGCATGAGACAAATCTGTCTTGTGGGAATTATTATCTAATGGTCAGGACAAAACTCTGGAGTCAGATGATCGGTGTTTGAATTTTCACGCAACCATACTGTGGTTTTTTGCTTTGGAGGTAATTCACTTCCCCTCTTTGAGACTCAGTCTTACCCATCTTTATAAGGGGAATATTAATAAGTATAATAATAATAATAGTGGTAGTAGCAGTAACAATGATAGCATTCCCACAACTTCCTTCACACAGAGGTAATAAAAGGCACAGGACAATGCCTGACACATAACAAAAATTCAAAACATAAGGATGTTTCTTTTCTTTTCTTTTTCCTACTGTGGGACATCCACACTGGTAGAATGAGGATCAGACCTGTGGAGAGGAGTAGATGACAGCGGAAGGGACCCACACAGGAGCTGTAGGGCAATTGAGCAGGGCAACGCTTTTCTCTGGTGTCTCTTGATGTTAACATTATGAACATATTCCTGTGAATTGGAGTAACTGGAAGGGATAACTTCTAGTGGACACAGGCCAAGCTGCTTCCCCTCTCTGGCGGCTCCGTGTGCTGCTCACCCATCCCCAGCCACCCTGGCTTCTTTCTCATGCTGGAGCCCTCTGGGATCCCAAAGACTTTGCACAAGCCAGCCTGGCTCTCCTTCCCTCGCCCCCTCCTCATTCTTCAGCCTTTGATTTAAGCATCAGGTCCGTGAAGAAGCCTCCCCTAGCCAGCCCATCAAAAGTAGCCCCTTCCCAGACAGCTTGTATTTTCTCTGCCAGCACCCCATACTTTTCTTTCTGCAGTGATTTTATGTGATTGGATATTTCTTTCTCTTACTCTGCAATAAGCTCCATGAAGGTAGGAAGCCACGTATTTTGTCCTTGAGATACCTTTAGAACCTACTCCAGAGCCTGACACACAGTAGGTGTGAAGGAAATAGTTATTAAATGGGTGAACAAATAATGGGAGGAAGTGATCAAAGATGCTATGTAGCCGTGGTGGGTCAAGGCAAAAGTGAATGTATCTTTTCCCTTCAGGAATTTGCGATCTCCATTGTTGAAAAAAGGACACGCACGGTGCATTAGTCAGATGTGTCTTTTCTCTACTTCCCAAGACCCTACTCTTTTCCTTTCTTCACTAACCCAACTAGTTGCTGAGACCTATTCTATGTTGGATACTCTTCTAAAAGCTGGAGAATAGCAGTAAACAAAATACACAAAAAGCCCTGCCCTTGGGGAACTTACATTACAATGTTGTATTTACCTAGTGACTCTGTTTTCATGATTTTATCCCAGCTCCTGACATGATTCTTTACAAAGAGTAGGTGCTCAATAGAAATCAGCCAAATGAAGGGAATTCTTTAAAATTTCACTTTCCTTCCACTAACTCTATAATCCAGCCCAATGGGATCGTCATTAATCTAGCACACTTAAATATTTTGGAATAAATAATGTTCCATAGGCTCACTGTCTGCATCCCAGCCTCGTGTCTTTGCCTGCACCCATTCCCTATTTGGAAAGGTGTATACTGTTTTGTTGTTGTTTATCCATTCCCAAAGGCAAAGCTTCAGCATCTCATCATTGAGAATAGTTTGAAACAACACCCACCCTTGGATTAAAAATGGCACCCAACCATTCTGTGTCTCCATAACAATGGACAGCAGGATATGGTGTAGGACAGTGGACTTCAAGTTCAGCGACGCAGGTCCACATTTTATCTCTGACCCCCCTTGTTAGCTGGACGTGCAAGTGCAAGGGGACGACATTGGGGCTGGGTTGTCATGACATTAAATAAAGGAGTGTGTGTGCTAGGACTGGAAAAGAATCTGGCACAGGTATATGCCAAAGAATCTTAGCTTGCTTGTTTCTTGGACACAGAGAAATAGAAGCACATGTGCTTGAATCTAATACATTGGGTGGATGGTTTGTTTTTACCATCATTAACCAGGAGTCTAAGTCCTCCCATGGTGTTCTAGCAGACTCCAACAGCGAGTGCAGGGTCTGGATTTTCTTAACAGCACCCCAACCACAAAAAGACATTGACTGATTATCCGCTGTGTGTCATGCGTGGTGCTGATGTTTTATGTGGTTATCTCATTTAATCTCTTTCCTTAACTCTAACAAAGGACCCTAGTTTTTATGTCATTTAAGACAAATTCTGGTAAAATACACATAACTTCAAATTTACCGTTAGTGATCTTTAGGACATTCACGATGGCGTGCAACCACCATCAATGTCTAGAGCCAGAACATGTCCATAACCCCAGAAGGAAACCCATACCCATTCAGCAGTCATGCTTCATTCCCACGTCTCCTTAGCCCCAGGCAAAAGCTATAAAACAAAGACAGAGAAAGGTTAACTGGCCTACTTTAGACCCACATTAGTAAGAAGAAGCCTGCTAGTCCCAGTACAAAGTACTGAATTGCTAAGCAAATTAGCTCCCCACTCGAGAGACATTTCCCCACCACCCAATTCACACTAACTCTGAAGGGCTTATTTTTTCACTGATGCAAAAGATGACTCTCTCTGAGGTCTCATTACATGAGGGCCACCAGTGGAAACCCATGTCACCTGGAGTCCTCCCTCCCTCCCCTGGTTTTTCCTACACCCACCCCATAGGGAGAAGGGAGTCACTCCAGCAGTTGTGGGAAGATGAGTCCCCAGACCCTATAGGAGGTACCCAGAGAGTTGGTTCTCAAGGAAATGGCCAGGTCAGAGGGATGTTTGAGGCCAGTCCAGGGCCTTTACCTGGGGCAGAGATGTGGCTCTCAGATAACACACCCATTTTCTTAACTTAGGTTCTTGTCTGAAAGCTGGGGTGTGACTCGCAAGCTGGGACGGAATTCTGGGAGAGGTGAGCTTTGGGATTCCACTAAAAATCTCTGTGTGAATGACTTCCAGGGAAGAGGCTAATCTGTTGCTCTATTTGTCTTTAATCTGCAGAACTATTTATGATCCCAGGCCCAGAGGGGAGAAATTTTGGAAATCCAGCTAATGTTTCTGGATGCTTACTGAGGATGTTTGGGGAAACACACACCCGGGCATATTCCTCCTTAAAATTAGAGGATTCCTTGTCTTAGACCAGGAGTCCACAAACATTTCTTGTAAAGGACCAGATAATAAGTATTTTAGGCTTTTCGGGCCATTGAGTCCCCATCACAACCACTTAACTCTGCTGTTTTCATGTGACAGAAGCCCTAGACAACATACAGATAAATGGGTTTGACTGTGCTCTGATACGACTTTATTTACAAAAAGGTGCTGGGTTGAATTTGGCCCCCGGCCTTAGGTGGAGACCCCTGTCCTAGACCCCAGCGCACTCCCTGTTGTGTGAAGTGTGGAACCTCTCCAAGATTTCTGCTCATTCCTATAAACTACTGCACTTCTGCCCACCCTGTTCCTGACCAGTCCCTGAAACTGCAAGCACGGCCATCTGTTTCTTGGCCACCTCAACACAGAACTGGCAGCTTTGGGGAGTTTCCCCCAGATAATTCATTCTTTAAAGCAGCATTTGTGAACAGCGTAGGAGACTTCTTTGCAATTTCTGTGGAGGGCATTGGGGTCCCATGTCCTCCGGCAAACAACAGGCAGACACCTCAAGTAGTCCTTCCTGCTTTCCCCAAACTCCTCCTCAGGCAGCCACGCAAGCGGCGGGGTGGGAGGGGCGCTTTTACTTTCCAACAAAGTGTGCAACCTGGCTGTTTCCTTTCTCCTTCCTCCTGAGACTTCATTGTCAATTTTGAAATTCCTGTGCCTTTAGTACTCAGAAGAGTCTCTTGCCCCCTCTGAGCTGAGCACAGGTCAACACAGAGGTCCTTGAATAGTGGGGAAGAGTGATGGGTGAGGGTCCAGTCCTACATCAGACACTCGGCTCTTACCCAGGCATTCTCCATAGTAAAGGTAATACTCTCCTGAAAGGAATTCTGACCAATACTGTCCCCTGCCCCCACCCTCTATATCATGGTACAAAGATGGCATGGGCTTTGTTCTTAGGAACTTAAAGTCTAATAGGAAGGATGCTCCATTCAAGTCAGTTATAAAGCAGTGGAATGAATGCACCGTGCCCTGTGGGAGCCAGACAAAGGAGTTATGTGACCTCACTGAAAGATTCACAAAGGACACAGCATTGGAGTTGGCTCGTATGGGGTTCCTGGGATGTCCATGAAAGCTATCTGACTTCAAATGTTTGGAGTTTTCTCAGAAGGAGACCATCAACTTAGTTTCTCTAAGAGCAGAGGTAGAATAATTCATCCCTGCATCCACCCATCCATCCACTCAACCATCTATCGATTCATCCATTCATCCTGAAAATACTTATTTCAGATCTGCTGGGTACCATGCACTAAGCCAAGTGGCAGAGAGAAAAAGGTAAAGGAGATCAATTCTGAAGGAGTTCAGAGAAATGTGGTAGACAGGTATGTTAGACGATTAATTATAAACTGAAGAGGTAAGTGGAATTTTGGACAGGGTATTAATGAGAGTGTTGAGGATAAACAATTAATACTGTTGGAAGCTGCTCTTGGAGAGGTCAGGGCTGAGTGATCTTCGAAACACTGAAAGGCATTAATCAGGTACAAAGGAAGAAAGATCAAGGATGCTTCTGGTAGAGGAGAGCACAGGCGCAAAACCCATGAATCAGGTAAGAGCACAGGATACCCTGACACTTGGTGTTGTGGCAGATGAGGCAGGAGGTGAACCTGGGAAAGGAGGAAGGGGCCAAAAACAAGGGCCAGAGTGTCTTACTGGACTGCATCTCTGAGAGGTTCTAGGCGGCCCCTGAAGTTTAGTATTTTTTTAAATAAATTTTTGTTTTAGAAGAGTTTTCGATTTATAGAAAGATTGCAAAGATAGTACAGAGTCCCCATGTACCGTGCACACAATTCTCCCTACTGTGGACATTTTACATTGCTGTGGTACATTTATCACAGCTAATGAACCAATACTGATGCATTATTGTTAACCGAAGTCCATATTTTATTCAGATTTCCTTTATTTTTATCTAATGTCCCTTTTCTGTTCCTGGATTCCCTTTAGGATCTCACATTACATTGGGTCATCGTGTCTTCTTAGTCCCCTCTGTCTGTGACAGTTTCTTAGATGGTCCCTTTATTTTTCTGATGACCTTGATGGTTTTGAGACATTCTGGTCAGGTATTGTGTAGAGTGTCTTTCAATGTAGGTTTGTCTGATGTTTTTCTCATGGTTAGACTGGGGTTATGAGTTTGGGGAGGAAGACCACAGAGATCAAGTACCATTTTTATGGCATGCTATCAAGGGCACATAGTATCAGATTGATCATTGTTGAGATGTTCACCTTGATTGCCTGGACGAGGTAGAGTTTGTCCGATTTCTCCACTGTAGAGTTACTCTTTTTTTTCTCCTTTTCCATATGGTGCTCTTTGGAAGGAAGTCACTGTGTACAGTCCACACTTAGGGCTGGGAGGTTATGCTGCACCTCCGAGAGAGGGCAAATAGGTATCCATGGAGATGTTTAAGCAGCAGAGGGACCTGGTTTAAGGGCCATTGGGTGGGAAATGCAAGAACCTTTGCAAGCCAACTTGAAGCAGATTTGGCTCACTACCGGGAAAAGCGCCTACCACTTAAAACTGTTTGGTTGTGGGTTCAGTGCAAGGATAAGTAAGATTCTTTAAAGGTCTCCATCATCCAGACAGATATCATAGCCACAACTTCAGATCTTGTCTGAAGGAAAGCTAGCGTGTTATTCTTCCACGCAGAAGAAGTATTTTTTAACCTCAGGAGTTGCCACGTTGTGGAGTGTGTGTGTGTGGGGGGGGTGCATTTCCCCATGGAAATGACCAAAGAAGGCAACCCTGGGTGAAGTGCTTCACTATCACTGCAGCAAATTATTTTCTTCTATCACACAGCAACCTCTTTTCTTCTCTCTCCACTACAATCATCAGTTATATCATCTTCTTCTTCTTCCTCTGGCACACTTTTCTGCGGGCAGCGGAGAGTATGGCCTGAGCCCTCCTACGTCATGAAACCTTCTCTCCAAGTATACAGACAACTCTGTTGATGAGAGTGTAACTCAAGACAGCCTTTTTGGAGGGCAAATTGGCAGTACCTTTCCAATTTAAAAAGCTCCTGTATTTTGGCCAAGCAATATAAATTTTTCCAGGGGAATTATTCTTATTGGGTTTTTGTTTGTTTGTTTAACAATGAACCATGGACAGCTTTCCCTTTGGTCTATGTTTATGTTATCTCCAGTTTGTTTTTCCATGCTCTTTATTTGTATCCCAAAGGATTGATATTTTGGTAGGCAAACAGATGTGTTTAAACTTACGTGCATGGCTTCATTTCAGATATTTTACAAGAAGTAGAACTGCCTGTTCCAGGTTAGGCACATTTGAAATTTGTATAGGGTCCAGCAGTTCAGTCTCCAGGACAGCTGGATGGATGTGCATTTACGACATGATACAAGAGTACAGTATTATACCTGTCCTTACTGTGACCTTGCAAGGTAGGCATGATAATTCCCATTTTAAAAATGAGGAAACTGAGGCCCAGTGAGGTTAAAGGCCTGGTCCTGGGCTACCTCCACTCTCAGTGCAAAATCTAAACAATCATTTGGTCTCTTTGCTGAGATCCTTCCAACACATAAAACCTCATGACACCGAAAGAAGCCCTGGAACAGATGTATCACTCAGATTTGTAACAGGACCCATTTAATCTGCTTTATGATACTGTGCTAGACTTTTCCAAGTTCATAGTCGTGAAGCAAATGCATTACCCTAAACTGTGCTAGCATTTAATTCTCTTTTTTTCCCTTTGCTTTTGTTATATTAAATTAGCAACCCACTTCCTCCAACAGGCCATTCCCACTTTAGGGGGTGGGGGTGAGGGAGTTCTGACCCATCAACCCTGGGGGAAATGAGTGGTCCTTCTGCAGCAGAGTGGATCCCAGGCTCCCTGGTGTCAGCCTTTGTGGAAGGGATGTTAAGAGAGACAAAAGGACCCAGCCGGTACGTTATTAATGTTAAAAATTGTTGACATTCCATGCGGTGTGTTTTTCTAATTAGAGCCAAGCTGCAGAGTACCATTTCCATAATCAACATGGGAACGGGAACTCAGCAAAATTTCATGTATTTGCAATGAAACTGCTCCCCAGCAACATAAAAATGGCTTTTATAACATAAAGGCTGTAATTAGAATAAGTCAAATCAGTTGGAAACGATTAAGGCCGGAGTAGGCAAAGCTGCCTTCTAAATATTTGTCTGGAGATTAGCCTACTCCTGCAGCTCTGAGAAGCATCTTTGATTTACTTATACTGCTCAACGTGGCAGAGATAATCCCGCAGAAAGCAAATGAACACAGATTTAGATGTGCTGGTTGGCCCTTCCTGCAATTTGACAGGAGGCAGCCCCTTGGAAGCAAAGTTGGAAAGAAATGAATAGAGGGTCACATTAGACAAATTGCTTAAAAAAAAGCAAACCGTGATCATCAATTTAAATTCTTTTAAAATGTGCTCGGTCTTTGAAGCTCTTAGGCTGCACTTTAGAAGTCCACGTGGAATCATTCCCGGCACGTCAAGGCGACAGTTGATGTGCGTCTCATTGTATTTAAAATTATAGTTCTGAGATGGGCCTCGCTCTCTGCAGCTTGTCTGACATCAGCTATTAAAATACAAGTAAATCTTGGCAGGTGGAAATTTAAAGAAGAAAAGAGATTATATAAGAAAAATCGGAATTGTTAATATTAATTTGCTAACCAGGGGACACTGGCCAGTGACGGTTCTTCAAGCCCTCGTAATAGGATGCCAATAGGAGGGATGCCTTACTCTTGCCTGGGATGGGGCCGGAGATTATGAACGGGTCGGAAGGAGTCAAAGGTGCCACCGAGGGCTGCATGCACTCCGTGGTTTGGGTCCTTTGAGGCCCAAGTAGCCAGGATGACACCGCAGGTTTCTTCTGCGACATCCAGACCAGCAGTTTAGCCCTAGGCTGGAATGGCAGAAGAAGGGCATCAAGGAGAAACGGCAGGAAAGTAACCCCTCTTGAGACCAGGCTGGAATATACCCGGACTCTTGCTTTCCTTTCAAAGGGCGTAATTCATCCTGACAGGCTCCGCACTCATTTGTAAGCCCTTCAGAATCCCAAACTTCTGTGCGTGTCTGCATTTAGCCATTGAAACTATAATCAGCCTAATGCATTCTCTTACTGAATTTTAAACCAGCCCATTAAAACTCCTTTAACGTGCTAAAGTCGGCTTCAGAGAGGGTTTCCATTTCATCTTTATTGAGCTGAGGCTATGGTTCGCTCTCCCCTTGCACCACGGTGAGCGCCTGTCAATAATTCAATAGCGTAGCCTTGACAGGCCCAAGCCCAACCTAGACTTTCAACCGAGCCAAGCAGCTTGTCAAAGCATGAGGCGCTGTCAATGGCTGACTGATCTATACTGCATGAATCCCCCTTCAGCTCTTGATGTGTCCCTGGGAATAAAAAGAAAGCCATTTCAGAAGTCAGCCCAGTGAGAAGCACCTGTTTGTAGGGAATCTTTAATGAGGGCAGGTCGGGCTGTGGTGGAGTGGAGTCCCGCAGAAGCCTCCGCGTCTTGTTTTGTTGAGCCAATGCGGACTCTCTTCAGGTGCACCTTGGGCGCCTGAAGCAGCCCGCTCCTGGTGCCTGGGGGATGGATGGATGTCCTTCTGGTCGACTGTCCCGGATGCAGGTCTCTGTGTTGTGCTTGTCTTCCCTGTTCTGGGAGACCTTGAACCCACAGATCCAGTTCAGGGACCAAAAGATACAAACCACACGATCATGCCAATGGCGTGGCCTTCCCCACATCTCCAGGGCGGCGATTTGAAACTTTCGGTTCCATCTCCTCGTAGAACATCATGAAGTCTGTGCAGGTGGAAGGATTCCCTGAAACGCAGATAAGAACTACAGTCTCACTTTTCTTCTTGAATGGGGCAAAATGTACCCATTTGTTCTAAAAAGAGAGCCAAGCATTTGTATTCTTCCAGTCCGGCCATGATTTTTTAACCCAGAATTATTCATCCAGGCCCTGCCAGCTTGGAAAGTGGCATCGACACGATCGGCAAGCATCTCCCCTAAAAAGGGCCACTCGGAGAGCACTTCATCCATGTTTTAAATGCAGAATGTCTTGAGTCGCCATGCTGCTTGGTTTTTTTTCTGAAGATAAATTTTAGCTGGATTAAATATCTGTTTTAAAGGCACTATTCGTGCAAGTGCGGGTCTCATTTTATGACTGTACTTGCATTGCTAGTGGACGTGTCTTTCCCTCATGCAGTGTCTTCCCAGAGCAGCCACCCCCAAATTTACAGATTTCTTGTCTGTAAATCGGGGTTTGTGGAAGAGGTGGCGATAATGTAGATGAAAAAGAGAAGCGGCGATGTGTTCAAAGCTAACAGAAAACAGTTGTACTGGAATAGATTCGTGGTGTGGATTCCTGCTTCCTTTAACCACAAAACAACCAAATCATTTCTGATAAGGTTAATCATGCCATGGGGCCTTGTGGCCTCCCGAAATCAATAGCACAGAGTTTGTTTTACCCCAGCCATGGGCTTTTGGGGTAGGGAGAGGTGGGCATTGGAGAATTAACAGTGAGCCGAAGCAAGATTGTTTTTGCAGTCATTTTCCAGGTGGGGGAAATGAAGAGAATATGAATATGGTCATTTTTAGGGAAAGAACTTTCTCCCGGGTGAATTTCCCCTTGGATGCCTCCAACCCAGATAGGTGATGGAGGCGCAGGGAACCAGGGTGATCTGGCCAGTCAGGCAGTAAGTGGCTGAGTGGGGTCAGCAAAGCTCAGGCTTCTAGAAAATTAGGGCTTCGAGAGCCTGTTGTATTTATAGTTTTCATTCGGAGAAATTTTTTTGTAACTCATTCATTCGTTTTTCCAGTATTTTTTATTGAGGTATAGTTGGTTTATAGTGTTGTGTTAATTTCTGCTGTACAGCAAAGTGATTCAGTTATACATATATATACATTCTTTTTTAAAATATTCTTTTCCATAATGTTTTATCATAGGATACTGAATATAGTTCTCTGTGCTCTACAGCAGGACACTGTTATCCATCCTAATACATAATAGTTTGCAGCTGCTAATCCCAAACTCCCACTCCATCCCATCATTCATTTCTTTCTTTCTTTCTTTCACACATTTTGCTTAAAGTCTCAGGTTAAGGAGCAAAATAATACTGCTCAAATGAAGCATCTCTGTTGGGGGCTGGGGGTAAGAAAGAAAAAAAAAGAGAAATGAAACCAGGCCTTTGCCTCCTCATTGCCACCCCTTCCTCTCTGTTCCTCACCTTTAGCAGCCCCCATGGGGTTGCATAGACCCCTCGGGGTCCAGCATGGCCCAGTGTGCCAACCTCTAATCAAGTTCAGCTACATGCTGTTACGGGGAAAGCTGGAGGATGTGACCCCTGGCACATCGAGAGATGGGGCTACACCTGGGCCCTCCCACTTCACCACTGGCCCCCAAAACCAACCTGTCTTGTTTTATTGAAGCCCATCGCAGTTAGGGAATCGATGCTGCGTGCACATGACTTGGCAATTCTGGAAGCTCTATTAGGCTAATAATCTGTTTTAAGAACAGTCCGCGTCAATGGCTTTGGCAATGGTGGAGCTATTAGCATATTAGTTCCATTTGAGATGGTTAAATGCTTTTGGAATCTATAAGCCCTACCTAATAAAGTTTCTTTTAAAAGGATTAGAGTCATAGAATTTGGGTCCGAGAGATGGTCTGCACTAGCCCCTCACTTTACAGAATTACAGAGAGGGGCCGTAGGGGTTCACCAGTGTACTGCCGTCACCAAGAGGTGGTAAGGCTGGTACCCAGGTCCCTCCTAATTCAGCATCTTTCTCACGTCAGGTGTTGCAAACCTGAAATCTGTACTTTTCTTTTGCCCATAGAGTTGTTTTTGTTTTCTTTCTGTTATTCGCTGCCAATATCGAAATACCCAGAGATCTCACTTGAAATCCAGATGTCTGGCTTCTGTGAAAAATCAGACTATCGGCATATTGGGCAACTTCCCCACGTGTGAACTGTCAGCTTGGGCTCTGTGGCATCTGCCTGCTTAAGTGGGGCATGAGCTTTCCAGTTCAACTGGGTCCCTGCAACTCACTCTTGACCTCGACTCAGCCTGCTTAACTATCCACTGGCCGCCGCAAGCATTTGGGTTTGCAGCCCTGTCTTCCTGCCCCTCGAAAAATAAACTTGCCCAGAGAAATTGGCAACAGGAAAGCTTTGCATCTGCATCGGGGCTGCCTGTTCTTTGCAGCTCTGCCTGGAGAATCCAGCAGCTCTTTCTCAGCACAAATAAGCTTCTTCACAAGTTCATGGAGAGAATGGCATCCTTGGCACAGAGCAGAAAACATCTGGTAATGAATCCATTAGCCAGGCTGTTGCTCGAGCTGCAGGTGCCCAAGGGTCTGAGTGCTGGGCTGAACATCCTGTTCATGAGTTAAATCTTCGGGGTCACATGAGTGAGACCCTAAAGATTTTACCTTTTGGCCCTGGTCCTGCCAGAGCTCTGGCTTGGTCTTCAGGGCTCCCATGACCGCTGCAATGCCAGGTGTTATCCCCAGGTGAGAAGCCGGCCCACCTTCAGGAGTCTCTCCTTCCTTTCTCTACCGCACCCCACCCCCTGGCACAGCCCTCCTGATGCACACAGAGGAGAAGACACAGATTATCTTTGGCAGACGTAAGGAGCTGCATTTGTCAAACCCTGGGCCCTGCAACTCTGCGAACAGACCTGCACACTGTACAGAATCGTTAGAAGCCTATGTCTGAGGGCTCACAGAGGTTGGGCAGGAAGGTGAGAGTGAATAAAAATGAGGAGACTCGCAAACTGCTTTTGCCCAAGGGCTGGTTTTAATGAGCCTGTCCCTAATGAGTTGTCCCTGCAACTAGCTTCAGGCCTAAACAGATGAGGCAGGGATTCTGCTAAATTTTTGATAGGATTTGCACTGATTTTATGAGAAAGCAAGCAGTAGAGAGTGCAAAGTTGGGTCATGAATCTTTTACGAGGGTGGATGGTTGTCCGTCTTGTCAACCGGAACAGGAAAGACCTGGTTGCTAGTAGAAACCCTGGTCTCAGTCCTCTGTCATCACCACCAGATCAGCTCATTTGGTCCAGGTGGCTGGGTGTTTTTTTTTGTTTGTTTTTTTTTTCTCTGATTCAAGACCAGGTCCATGGCCTCCAAGAAGAATTCATCTTCAAACTCGATCAAGATAACTGGAGTCATTGCCTGTTTCTGACTAATGATCTTTTGTGGAACTCAAGTCACATTTCTCCCAGGATGCACTGGGAAGAAAACTCCATCAAACACTCTAAGTAGCATCCTTGTTTCTTTGGGACAGCCCCCTTCCTATCAAAATCACAAGCCTTACCCTTCTGGGGCATGAGAAAACTCCAACCAAGGATAAAATGTCATTCTTGATTCATAGGGAGATGTTTCTAATGTTTTCAATATTTGTCAGTTCTGAGATTGAGTGGTACAGGAGATTTCATATACTACCACTTTTTTTAAATATGAAAAGCTGCCAACAAATATATTTCTCCCGTTTGATTCATCCACCAAGAGGCAATTTTCTTGGTGGCTTAGAAGGTTACAAAAAATGCTTGATCAGCATCCTTTACTAGGCTGAGTGAACTACTGCCCCTCCTAGCTCACACACTCTCTTTCACATTAATCATATAATTGATTTAATAAGCTCTGGCTTCAAGAGCTTTTTTTTTCCTCCCCTTTTTTTCTTCTCCCTGTAAGGTTTCAGTTCTGCAATTGACTGGAAGGCCGAGGCTCTTGAATTTTGCCAGGCATGAAATCCAACAACCGGATTTGTGTAACAAACATTCTCATCTTATCTTTTTGTAATAAATATCTCCTCTTCTCTGACACTTATTTTTCGAAGCCATTTCATTGATAAAGTTTAAGCATCATAAAAGGTTCATTCTAGGGCTTCCCTGGTGGCGCAGTGGTTGAGAGTCCGCCTGCCGATGCAGGGGACACGGGTTCGTGCCCCGGTCTGGGAGGATCCCACATGCCGCGGAGCGGCTGGGCCCGTGAGCCATGGCCGCTGAGCCTGCGCGTCCGGAGCCTGTCCTCCGCAACGGGAGAGGCCACAACAGTGAGAGGCCCGCGTAACGCATAAAAAAAAAAAAAAAAAAAAAAAAAAAGGTTCATTCTATTTCTGTATTCATCTAGTTTTGAGTTGGCACTCATCCAGTTTTGAAGTTTGTACTTCACAAACTTGTAAGCATTTCATAGGTGGTGTCTTAGTTGACAGCAAAACGAAAATCCCTGAGGTTTAGCCGGGAGAGATCTGTTACCCCTATTTTATAAACAAGGAAACTGATGTACAGTGAGGTGAACTGACTTGTTTCAGACTTTATAACTAGTGAGGGATGTGCATGGGGTGAAAATGTTGACTTCCAAACTCCTTGCAATAAGACATTGCTGTTTTTATATTCTTATGTTGCTTAAGGCATCCTTTTGCTGGACTGAAACAAAAACTATACATATTTATCTTCAAGAGAATACTTCTAGTTTGTTGATCAGGGAATAGTTGGAGTTGTTTTCTGCAGTTGCCTTAAGTTAGATGTATTACTATATAGATTTAAGTCAAACACGACCATACGTGCACAAAACGCTTGATGAACCACAGAATACTAAAGCAATAATGGCTGGGGTTCTTATTTCAGATTATAGTTAATGCAGCTCTGCAGTGTGAAGCCTCATGGAAATGTTCCCTCAGTGTTACGGAAAGTGGGGTCTGGCTGCTCACTGCTCAAAAGCCAAGAAAGAGGCAAGGTTGGTGGAAAGGAGAGTTTGCTTTATTTTGGAGGCCGGCAACTGGAGGGGTAGAGGGTGGGACAACCACCCACGGACAACCAGTGGGCAAGGGCTTTCAGAGAGGAGTTTCAAGGCTGCACAGGCAGAGGGAGGGGCTACGTGCAGAGCCGCACAGTCAGCTCTGGCGGTCATCTTGAAATTGGTCCTGCAGTGGTCTGATCAGCATCATCTTGATTGTTTTAAGTACAGTTTATCTTTGGTTCCAGCGTCAATTTGTTCCCATTTCCTTGAGGCCAGTTCTCGGAATTGTGGCAGCTTATGTCATGGCTACAGCCTCATCATCATGTAGTTAACTCCTTCCACCTGGTGAGGGTTTCAGTATCTATAAGACAGCTCACAGGATATGGCTCAGAATATTATCTATAGTTCTTGAGGAGGAGCTAAAGGTCCTTGACTTTGCTTACTGACTAAACTATTATTGTTTTGTCCTGTTTGACTGTTTTTCTTTGCTTCTGCATTTTCTCACTTCTCTGATTAAACTTATTCTTTGGCTAAAGTTTTTCTAACAGACAAAAGGCGGGCAGAGGACATGGGGGCGGAGGGGGACCATAGAGTCCTGCTCCGTTTCACCAGGAGTTTACACATGCAATTCCTTATGTCCTGACCTTTCTCATAAAGGGTCATCTTGTAACAGTGGGTGTGGTCTGGCTGACATAGAGTCCCTGAGATTGGGGCAGGGTCATTTTTTTTTACGGAGATGTCCATCTTCCAAAGTTCCTTATCTAGACTGTAGAGTCTAGAGAAAGGGCTCCAATGAGGGATGCCAGTGGTGATGCTGGGAACAGATGACAGAGCCAGAGATTTAAACACCTGGGGAGAAAATGAAAGGCCAAGGGCCACTGCTATAAATAATGAAGATGTCCTGCAAGAGTACCTCTGGCCAGTTTCTGATTGGCCAGGGTAGGCTTTTTCCTCTTTATCCTGGCCTATATTTGAAGGGTCTAGTGTGAGTGTACGTAGTAAGGGAGTAGTGCTACTACCTTCATTAGTCAGTGTTCACCAGAGAAAGAGAATCGATATGTGTAATGTTTTTGTTATAAGGAATTGGCTCGTGGGATTGTAGAGGCTGAGAAGTCCCACGGCCTAAGCTGGAGGCTCAGGAAAGCCAGTGGTATAATTTCAACCCAAGTCCGAAGGCCTGAGACCCAGAAGAATCAGTGGTTTAACTCACAGTCCAAGGACCAGAAAGCTGAGACGTGATGTGCCAGCTCAAGCAGTCAGGCAGGGCATGAATCCTCCTCCATAGATTGGAGGATGCCCACCTGCACTGAGGAAGGTAATGTGCTTTACTGAGTCCACCCATTCGAATGCTAATCTCATGAAGAGACACCTCACAATCATACCCAGAAATAATGTTTAATCTGGGCCCCCGGGCCTAGTCCAGCCGACACATACAATGAACCATCACAGGGCCCATAAAAGTTGACCATGAATTCTGAGTCTCAGCAAGTCCAGCATCATGGTGTGTCATATGAAGAACTTTTCCCAACTCTATTGTTGAACCTGACTTGGGATGTATTTCTTTTAGGAGTGACAATGAACAAAATTTTTTACCGCCTGGAGAAAGATTGCCTCGTCAACTGGTGATGCTGGTGCTAGGTTTGAGGACTGTGCTGGGGGAGAAAGAAGGGTGAAGCATAGTGCCTAGTGGTTATACCCAGGACTAAACAAAGGGCAGACCTTAGTGCTCGTGTCTGGATTAGTATGAATATTACAAACAATAGAAGGAAAATTGATAATAAGAAAAAAGAGTGACAGCGTGTGCTTCAGTATGGATGGGGGCTCTGTAACCTTACCCTATCAGCCGTGAAATTCCCCACTTCTCTCTCACTAATCTGGCGGACCAGCGGGTCCCTGATCTCCCCATGCACCAGCTCCATTAGAATAAATGAAAGCAGGAATCACAATATTGGCCCCAGATCTGCATAATTAGGACAAGCCTTTGAGAGTTGAAGAGGCTCATCAAGTGAACTTCTCAAAATGCATTTGATACAGCATCAAATAGTACTGACAGGTCCATAAATCAAGTGAGATTGCTGCCATCGAATTCAGAATGTAAAATGTCTTCTCCCCAGCAAGTTCATCCCCAGGAAGCCCTTCCTGGAACACAGAGGGTGTTTCCCTCGGCTCCCTTAGAAATTCAGAACAAGAGGAGATCTCCTGCATGGCGCCACAGTTCTTTTCCCTGTCCTTGCACATGGGATGACTTTTGAAGATGCCCAAAGACTGATATCCTCAAAGTACCTAGTCTACAACCACAAATACTCATTGAGCCTGGTATTACGTCCTCACTCATGAAAGTTGTTTAATAAACATTCATTAAGAGAATGCTCTCAATCAGGTGGTAGGTATTGTCCACTTTAATTTACTGTATTACTAAACTGTTAAGCTTCTTTTTCCTTCCCACATCTTTCCTTTTCTTGGCTAAACAAGGCCATCCAAGGAGACAGGAATCTTCTGCTTTTAATCTCAGCCTGGCCAACAGTTTGCAGGGTAGTCTTAGTAAAGCCATCTTCCTTCTTTGCTGCTCCATCTTGTCTAAAAGCTGGGTTAACTGGGACCTAACTCCTTGTCAGAGATACTGTGTGAAATGACTAATTACCAGCAGACATGGAGACAGAATTGTCATTGACGAATAGGGCTTTTAATAACCAGCAGTTCTCCTGGAAGTGTTTGGCCAGCACTTGGGTCTCCCTAGACCCATGTGAATTTAGAAGGATGACCTTTGTCATCCCCTCTGTGATTGAGCTACTTGTCACTTGAGTTTGTAAATTTTGGAGTCCCTTCATTCAGGCTGTCCTGGGAGAGACAATTGCATGATTCTAGCTTCAGAAATTCAAGTGGCGTAGAACCGATGAGCCTACATTTTCCTAGTACAACCAGACAAAGTTTGTCAGCAGGTTCTCCCCTAAACGGTGTGGGCTAACAACCCACACTGGCCCATAGTTGAGCTGTAATTGAGTTGAGGAGGGGAGACTGATGTTGCTGTTCAACCATACACCAAGCAGTGTAGACATAATCTGAGCAGTCATCCAAGTGCGTCTTTTCCTAGACTATTCAATGCTGCCCCATCCCATCAGACCAAGCCTCCGGAAGCACATGACCATGCCCTTACACCAGAAACCTCAGGAGTTCCCTATTGGATAATCCCCCAGGACAGACTCCAGAAACGCCCAGAATTCTTATTCTCATAATCAAGACCCTCCTCTGTAAACCTAAACTCACGTCCAAGTGGAGGTGGATCTGGGTTTTATGAAATGTGAGACTTACACAATTTGAGATGCCCCTTTAAGAAAAAGATACAAAATGACTAGTGCAAAGTGAGGTGTGGCCATGGAAACACACGGTCCTAAGTGATGGTCTCTGAAGCTTAAGCTCCATCACCTTCCAATTATCCACCTGTGTTCCCAAATGAAATTTTGCAGCAATGAAGCTAATTTTACAAAGTGGTCGTGAACTGGGCCCCAAGCTTCACCTTGGATCCCCTGTTCTTCCTCTCTATGAACCTCTGCCTCAGCTGGACTCATCTTCTCTTGATGAAGAGTCAAGTTTAAAGAGACCTAAATGCGTTGGTTCAAGGTCATAGTGCTTCCCAGGGGAAAGAAAAGTGGACATTGTAGTTGAATTGATCTGGTTTACAACAGATTCCTCAATGTATGTTCTGTGGATTACCTGTGTTTGCATCACCTGGGGAGGGGGCCAATGTCAGCTTGTTAACTGTGTAATTTCCTGGGCCCTGACCCTTCAGAACTACAGAATCAGAATCTCTGGGGTTAGAATGCAGGGGGTTCCATTTTAAGAGTCATCCACCTCCCATGATTCTGAGGCACAGAAAAGTTTGAAAACTACTGCTCTCTAGGCCACTGAAGGCTGCTCTTAAGATGGAACATTCACCGGAGAATTAAAAGGTGAACGGAAGTATCCAAGTGTATTAGTTTCCTAGGGCTGCGCTGCGTAACAAATGACTACACGTGGAGTGGCTGAGAAAGACAGACACTTATTCTCTCTCAGTTCTGGAAGCTAGAAGTCTGAAATCAAGATCTTACCAGGACTGCTTCCTTCAGAGGGCTCTGAGGGACAATTTGTCCATGGCTCTCTCCCAGCTTCTCATGGTGGCTGGCATTCTCAGTGTCCCTTGTCTTGTGACTCTGCCTCCATCTTCACAAGGACTTCTTCGCCCTCTGTGCATCCGTACCTTCACACGGCCTTCTTATAAGGACACTAATCATTGAATTTAGAGCCCACCCTAATCCAGTGTGACTTCATCTTAATTACATCTGCAAAGACCCTGTTTTTAAATAAGGTCACACTGCAAGGTTCCAGGTGGACAGGAATTAGTGGGAGGATCCTCTTCAACCCAGGACACCACGCAAAGGTAGTGAATGAGGGAAAAGGGCAGTGAAAAGAGATGGATGAGCTTAGAACCAATTCAAAGCTCAAGGAGTTGATGAAAAGGACAGATGGGTTGTTTCCCCAGACTTTCTTACACTGCAGCATGTGTCAATTCCCGGACTGGGGAAAGGGAGCTTCCGGTGTGTGGGAAGTATGTTTGCACAGCTTGGATGGGCTGTGTTTGTGCAGTGTGGAAGGGATTCTAAGGGGGCCATGTATAAGATAGTGGTCAGGAAACAAAAGGAAGCCTAGCATGGTGGGAGGGAGATTTGGTTGCCAAACCTCAGGGTTTCCACACAATTTTGGAGAATGCGCTGAGCCAGGAGAGTCCTGAGTCAAACATTTGGGAAGATAATCTAAGGTGAACCTTGAGGAGAAGATATTTGCAGATTTCAAAGAGAAAAGGAATCCTGAGATCCGGAGACCATTCTAGAGGGACTCACTGTTCCATCTCCCTTTGTCTGCTTCGTGGTCAGAAAGTGCTGGCTGTGTTCTGGAAGGCGTGAGATTCTATGATCTGGGGAAAATGCTTTCTTTCCTAAATTCCGTATTTCTGGAATCAGATCCAGATCCTCTCTGCTTACTCTCAAGATCTTTGGAGCGAACAGTGATGGGACTTTCTTTTTATTCCTTGATTTCCCTGCAGTTAATGCTGCCTGTGGGTCTTGGCGCTTCGGCTGTTTTCTGTTCCTGGAGCGCTCCCAGCTCAAATCTTCCGAGGAGGGAGTTTTCCCAGGCACCACCCAGGTTTCGCTAAAATGCGCCCCCCTGCCAGGGCGGCGTGGCTGCCTGAGTCATGAGCTAGTGTATCACCCTCTGTTGTGGTATTGCCATGTTCCTAAATTCCTTATTTAGCACCATCTCCTCACCTCACCGTCAGGAGACTTTAAATCTCTACTAGATTCAGGCCTGTGTACTCCCCTCCCCCTCTCCCGCCATGCCTAGAACAGGGGCTGGCACGCAGTAGGTTCTCAGGGATAAGTTGTTGAATGGCTACTTTTAGCTGGGGAGAAAGAAACACGTTTGTCTCCTCCAGTAAGTAGAAGCACCGCCTCTCTGCCATAAAGAGAAATGCTTCAGGGGGCTTGCCCTGATGACATCCGAGACCATAAGTATGAAATGTAAGGCGTTCGAAGGCATTTGAGGAGGAAAACTATTAAAAGACGAGAGCAGAGCGAAATGGAGAATTGTATCTCTGGCTCCAGCACGAGGGCGGTGCCACGTTATAGTGGAGAAAAGACACCACGGGAGAGGCATTCAGGGCAACAGTCTCGTAGGAGCCTCTCTGCCTGCGGGTTTCAGATTCTATTTATCATCCTCACTGCTGATGTGGTAGGATCGGGAGAAAGATGGAAGAGGAAAATTGACAGCAGAGATGACTGTATTTGGAGAACCCTGAGGGAACTGCCAGAGATGGGTAGGGAGGAAGGAAGGAAGGAAGGGAGGGAGGGAGGGAGGAAGGGAGGAAGGAAGGAAGGAAGGAAGGAAGGAAGGAAGGAAGGAAGGAAGGAAGGAAGGAAGGAAGGAAGGGAGAGACAGAGGGAGGAAGACATCCAGGCTGAAGTGTAAATAAAGGAGAGAATTACAGAGAGCCAGTTCAAAAAGAAGCATCTGTGGAGTATAAATCCTGCCCCACCCCCACAGAGAATGTTAACTCTGTAAGGAATTGAAGATAATCCCCCTTGGTTACAGATGAAGAAACTATGGCCCCAGGAGCCTGTTGTGGTCCCTTGGCGACTACAACAGAATCCCATAGTCTAGGTGGCTTATATTCAGCAGAAATTTATTTTTCACGTTTCTGGAGGCTGGAAGTCCAACATCAAGGTGCTGGCAGATTCTGCACTGGTCAGAATCTGCTACCTGTTCAACCTGGTTCACAGACGGCCCTCTCCTTTCTGTGGGCTCACATGGTAGAAGGCATGAGGGGGCTCTGTGAGACCTCCTTTATAGGGGCACGAATCCCAATCACGGGGGCTCCACCCTCATGACTTAATCACCTCCCAAAGGCCCCGCCTCCTAACACCATCACAATGAGGGTTAGAATTTCAGTGTATGAGTTTGGTGGGGGGAACACAAACATTCAGTCTACAGCAGAGCCTGGGTGACTTTCTCAAGATGAAAAAGAGAATTGCTGGCATGTCTGGGACTTGAATGCTGATCCCTGGAGCCCTCCCCTTTTTTCATTTCTCCTTGTGCCTTTAAAGTGAGTGGAAGGGCATTGGCATCTATTAATTGCCTACTGGGTACCAGGCATGGATATTAATGATTAGGTCTTCAGGCTGGTAGAGTGGGTTTTCGGGGGAGAGACTGGTGATCCCACTAGACATTGATGGGGCTCCGTGACGGCAGTAGGATTCAGGGACCTGGTCTGGCGGGGGCGGGTGGAATCCGACATCAGCAGTGAGAGAACAAGAGAGCTGGTGGGTTTCAGGGCAGGGATCTAGAGTGTGTATTGGTAGCTCGAAGGCCAGCCTGCGAAGAGGACTCTCCCTGTCAAACAGAGAGGCAACTGCCTCCTTCCATCGCTGCTCTGATAAGACCTGGGCTTCGCTCCTGAGTAGTAAACTCAGAGGCTGTTGAGAGTCCCTGAGTGACAAGGAGGGGACTGGCCTGCTAGGACAGACAGGGGATGGTTAAGGTCTGGAGGGAGGAGAATCCTGTGTAGGGCAGACAGCTTCCTGGGGGAAGGGGATGCACACACTTGAGGTGGGCGTGGGTGGAGAGGGGCACCAGTTTTCTAGGATTTCTATGGAGGAGTTTTGGGTGGGACCTTAGATGTTAAAATTAGATTGAATTCCACTCAGTTCTATGAGCTTTTGTTATGTGCTGATCCTGAGCAAATCCTGCAGGGGATGCCTTGAAAGCATGCTTCTTCCTTGCAATAAACGCAAAAAGTCATTTCTTTTGACTGCAATAATTTAGGAAACTGGAGGGAAAGCCCTGTTCCCTCAACCTGGTTGGCTGAGGTGATGGCCAAGTTAACTTGGGTGTGAGGGGGGGCTGCCCCTTCTCTGCATCCATCAGAGGCTTGAGACCACAGTGTTTGTGACCTGCACTGCACAATACAGCTTAACGCATTAAGTTGTGAGATCCCTAAACCCCTGCTTCCCCCTTGCTCTCGGAGTCCAGTTGTTTAATTCCAAGTGAGCTGCACGTATTCTCTGAGATTGGACTATGCCAACATTTGGAAATGAAACCTACCTGCCTTTCACTGAGTCGTTGGCTTTTCTTCCCGTCTTCTCTCTCGGAAGGAAGGGCTCCCAGAACCATTCTGAGGAAGGAAACATTGATTTCCCGCCTTGCAGAGGCACAACCAGGCAGCCATGGGCTTCAACTGAGACCCCTGGCCAGCCCCTCCTACTCACTGCCCAATTCCCTAATCTAATCTAACTCAGTGAGGTTTGTGGAGGTTCATTTAAGCAGCAGAAGCTGTGCTATAATTGTTACATGCGCCAGTGACGATTTGTACCATCTGGGTACGGGAGGGGGTGGGGAGAGAGAAGAAGAGAGAGACTAGTAGTATAACCACAGAGAACGATTTTTTATTCTATTACCAAGACAATATAATTCAAGAGTGGCTGCAGAGCAATTGGAAACTACGGAATGGGAAGCAATGTAGTTATAGTAAAATGTCAAAGTATAATGAAACAGGGGAACACCACTGCTTTATGACACAGCCAAGTTACAGGCAGGTGGCAGCCGTAAATATGTATATAAATAACAATATGGATAAAATGTCAAGCCTTCCAGCTGGCTTGGTTAAAGCACTTTAGTAATATTCTATTTAGGGTAACAATGTAGCTTGACAATTTCCACAAAAAACACATCATTTGAGAATGAATCGGCCCACATTAGTAGGTAGGTGATCTGAATTGCATTAAGATCTTAGAACAAGAGGGCATGCCTGGTCTGTCCCCCTCCTGCCTAGAACAACTGATTGCTTCCTATGGCATTAGGTTAACTTGGTTCTCTGACATTGGAATGCAAATGTTTGCTTTCCCTCTCCCTCTATTATCAGTAACTCACATGCAAAATAAACAAATTGTCAATATCCTAGACCTGGGGTCTTCCCTGTGGAAGGTGTCAATCAATTTCTTTATTTATTCACTCAACTAAATGTATTGAACGCTTTGTATGTTGCTGAGGATCTGAAAGTGAGCAAACTATGTATAATCTTTTTTATAAGATTATACGAATCTTATAGTCTAGTAGGAGGAAAAGACCTGAATGAAATAATCACAAAAATAAATGTAAAATTGCAATAGTAATATATGCTACAAGTTCCATTTGGGTTGGTCAGGGAGGGCTTTCTGAAGGAACTGATATTTGAGTTGACATCAAAAGGTGAAAAGATACTAAATTAAGCAGTTAAGGAGGGATGAGAATAGCATTCCAGGCAGTGAAGTTGACATGTGCAAAAGGCCTGTGGTAGGGAGGACATTGGTGAGTATGAGAAAGATCATTTATCCTTATACTGGAGCTAGAGAGTGGTCCAAGTCCATTTAGGACATGTAAGGGGCAGGCAGGGTCTTACAGGTCGTGATCAGGAGTTGTGACTTTACCCCAAGAATAGGGACCCATAGGAGGGCGCCAAGCACTACATGTAGGCCTAAGACTGAGGAGCCTGCTAGGACCAGACCCACCTAGGAGCTGTTGTGTTCATCTTGCAGTCATGTGGGTGCTCCAGGAAGACAAAAGCTGCTTTGTTGAATAGGTACTGCATGTGGTTTCATAAACATGCTATAAGCATCCACTTTATACCAAAGACTGTTCAAGGCACAGAGGATGCATACACACAAGGGAGCATCCTTACCCTTGAGAAATTCACAGGCTAATGAGGTGGAGGTCATATTAACCAGTGATTTAAATATCAAGCACTTTGATGAAATTAGGATGCACAGAAAAGGGCCTTTACCCTTCTGGATCACTTCCTAGAGTGGATGTCCGCTGCACAGAATCTTCAAAGGACTGAAGTTGTCCTGCAAAGAAGGTGTGGAGGAAGGGTTGGTGTCCCAGCAGGGAGAACGGCATGATTAAGACAACCGCAGTCAGTGGCAGGTGGGGAAGATCCTCAGGGTCAGTAGATAGAATGCTGGGGAAGGAGATGAGGAACCTGCTCCCAGGATGGACCTCCTTGATCAGTGTCATGTGGAGTCTCCTAAAATTGTATCATTTCACTGGAAGGTAGCCTCCTGATGCTTTTAAGTCAAATTCATGTTTTATCCTTTTCCCCTTGCCCTATTTCCCAGTCATATGTGTATTATAGGTTCTTATATGTATGGTGAAGTCAGATTCATACAATCCAGTATTCCCATGCACACGAGAAAGTGTAAATGAAAGCCACCTTTTGGGTTATACCCTGTGCATTGGTGCATGAAGGCAAGCTACACAGAGATGCATGAAGTCAACTGGTTAGATCAAGAAATTAAAAAGACAAAATACCATCCAAAACTCTTGTCTATTCAATAGCAAACATTTGGATGGAAATTGAGATACCACAGAGGAATGATGTTTTGCCTCAGCCTAGATCCAGCCATCTTTTGACCTACACATTTCCACCATGAACACGTGGAATTGCCAATCTGTATTTTCTCTCCTTTCTGACCATCCTTTTGAACTTCTGGGTCCCAAGTAAGTCCCTGGGACAAGAGTGGACCCAGGACGGTTCCACCAGGGACCATAGCGATGACCACTGTCCTCTTCCCACGCTCTGTATGTGGCGTCAGCCCTCGGCCAACCCCTTTCCCATAATAAAGCCCATCGTTCCACGTTTGGCTAATGGATTCATTCAACACCTATTTATGGGGCAAAAATTATGTGACAGATATGATGCTAAGAGTGAACAAGACAGTTGTGGTCCCTGCCGTCTTGCAGCTAAAGATCTAGAAGGGACATGTTTTAGTTTTTAATTGAAATGGGGCGGTATCTTCCAAACAGCTAGAATCAAATATTAGGAACAGTTAGATTTTGATTGAAAATTCTCTATTCTGAGCCCCTCCACCTACCAAATGGCTAGGTTTTAGCTAAAAGATATCTTTCCCCCCCCCCTTTTTGAACACCCAAAGATGCTTTCCTTTGATACTTTACCCTCTTTGTATTTTGATACTTCACCTCTTTTGAAGAGCTTCATTCTTCCAGCTCTTCGGAATGTGTTTTGTTTTGTTATCTAGCCTCGTTTTCTCTGCAGGAATTTAACAGACCTCAGAGCTGTTGGCGAGGAAATATTAAATATTTATACAGATACAGGCATTTTGTTTGGATGATGTAAGAGATGTTAGTCACACTTTAACGAATGCTAATAACTAACGTTATTGAGAGTATGAGCCCGTGTGCAGTCGAAGATTCTTTCCCTCCTTTGATTCTTAAAACAACCCTATTAAGTCAGTCTCATTAACATCCCTATTTTGGAAATGCCAAACTGAATCCCTTTCATTGAGGGCAAGGCCAGCTTCATGGGCGTATGCCCCTGTATGGTCACACATGGCCCCATGCTCTGAGGGGCCCCAGATATAGTGTAACACTCTGCTTGGGGTTCTTTCTGAATTATTCTTCTTAAAGAATTGTAATATTCTTAATAATTTTTAAATTATACATGGGGCTCCACATTCTCTTCCTGCACCAGCCCTGGAAGTTCTGTAGCCGGTCCTGCCTAAGAAGTAGGAACAGAAGTCCGTGCAGGGTTGATCCGAGCACAAAATCTGTTCCTTTAACGACTCCCCAGATGAGGGCCGCCCACCCAATATTTCATGTCAAGGAAGGGCCTCTCTTAGGGAAATCTGGAAGATACCTCCTTCGGTCTCCAGCTTGTGGGTGGATTCTCATTGTGAAGTGCATCACCTTTTCATGTATTGTTGCTCCAGTATATCTGCTATGTTGATATAGCACTCGTTTTATGGGCCTGGATTAATTCCAAAGTAAAGACGAAGTACTCAGCTGAAAAGCTCTAAACACAAGACACGATGATGTGCATCTCCAACTCACAGCAGCATCTGCCAAGGGCCCGAGGGCCTCTGCGCTTTATCTTGTTTGGTGTCACAAAACCTTTGTATCATCTACTCAGAGTAATAATTTCCAAATTGATTTGAGGACCTGTAGGCCAGGGGGGGCATGGCAGCTGGGAGAACACACCTGGACGTGCATTTCACCTCCTCCGTCTGCCTTGGTACCACTGGATGGTCATCCTGGGATGTCCAGCCTCCTGAGAGTGATGGGTGTCTATAGGGCCACCACCATGCGGTGCTCTTCTCATGGGGGCCTCAGAGATAACAAGCAGCGGGCAGAAATCGACTCTGGGTCTTCTGTTTAAGCCCTGTGTGCCAGTGCATGGCTACATTGGCCTGGAGGAAGGGGCACCATTCATCCGCTGGGAGGGATGTCTTTTTTATTTCAAACAGTGGTGTCATGCCTACAAGTGAGTAGCCCCAGATATCCAGGGGGTCAGCGACAGACCTGTGGAGCATCAAATAGAAAATGCCATCTTCATGTCTGTGTCCTGGGCCCCTGGCCTCCTGACAATGGGGACCTAATTCTTACTTCCAAAATGACAGCTTTGAAATAGAGTTTGTCAATCTCATTGTCATGGCATTAGCATCGCATGAGTGGAAAACACACAAGCGCACACACACTTATTCACGTATAAATATACCTCACCTTGTATTCTTCCCTCCTGTTTAATTAAATGGAAGAATGGCTGGGTTTCCTGCTGCGGTGACCTTGGGGAAGTCCCTGGAGCTCTCTGGGCCTCTGTTTCTTTGCCTTCAACCTGTTTTTGATCATGAATATTATTCGTGGAGTGTTTTTAATAGCAGGGATCAGATCTCCTTTCCCCGGTTCAAGGAACTTGTCTCTGTTGCCATCTTACTCTCCTCATATCCTCAGCCTGACAGGGCCCTTCCTGGTCCTCCCAGAAACATCTGAAAAGAAACTCTTCTCTTCTTGGCTTCAGTCCAGTTGGTTCTCCTAATGAGCACATCGTCTCCCACCCAGCAGCCAAAATGATCATAATTTTAAAAAATTTTTTCAGTGGCTAAGATCAACATCTTTGCTACAATCCGACAGGTCCCTATAGCTTCATTACCCACCTGCAGCCTTCTCATGACCAGCCAAGCAGTTGCTCCTTGGTCCCTCCAATAATCATGCTATCTCTGCCACAGGACATTTGCACATGCTTTTCCTGCTGCCTGGGATGCTACAGCCCCCAGTCCCCACCTTAGTCCCTGGCCCGCTCTCATGTTCAACCTTCTTTGACTCAGACATCACTTCTCTAGGGATATACCCTCTGATTAACTCTTCACATCAGAACAAGACTCCCTGTTCTAGGTGCTAACTAATTTTCTGTACTTTTCTTCCTGGTGTGCACAACGTATCTCTTCCACCAGATCATGGTTATTATAAAGGCAGGGATCTTGTGTCTTTAGCACCCCAGTGCATCCTCAGAGCCCACACAGAACCTGCCTCTAACAGTCATGAATGCAGGAATTGTCTGATTCCATGGCTTGCCACCTTCCCCTGGGGGCTGCTGTGTCACTGGTTCAGTCTACTCTGTGTCCAACTGCTCACTTCCCCGCAATGGGGGACATCCATTTATCAAATCTCCCCTTGTCCATCTTCTGAGAAAGACAAGCAGTGTCTTATATTCACGTTCACTCCCTTACTTCCCTCTCTAATTTGCTCATATATCATCTTTTCAGACAGGACTTTCCTGACCCCTCCATTAAAATCAGACCCTCTGCTCATTCCCAGATATCCTGTTCCCCTTCTCTATCTGCCATTTTGTCACATCACTCACTTATCACCATTTGATACACTATGTTTATGTTTTTTGTTTGTGTCTGTCTTTCCCCACTAGTATGTAAGCTCCACCAGGGTAGATATTTTAGTCGTTTTGACTGTTGCTGTATCCTTGGAGCGCCTGTCGCGGAGTAGGGATTTATTAAGTATTTCTTGAGTAATTAAAACAGTGGATGCACAGATGAATGAGTGGATGGACAGATGAATGGATGGATGGATGGATGGATGGAAGAATGGATAGATTTAGCCTTGAGTTTTAATATCAATAGAATCTCTGATTTCTAGATTTTGGATTTGGGGATGAACACCTATCATTATTATACTTTGACACAGACTTTCTGGGGCAAGTCCAGAGAACATTTTGCTTCACTTGGTGTGGGCAATTACCTGGCACTTGCCATTTTGTGCAAAAATATATTTGCTCCTTTTCTCCCTTTCTTCTCTGGCAACTTGAATATTATGGTTGAAGTAAGAATTTCCAAAGACCTGTTAGAGTGGAATATACATAAAAACCAAGCCACAGAGTATTATACATTTCATGTTGCCAGATTAAAACATTTCGTCTAGATTTTGGAAGCATTTAAAATTTCAGCTGTTAATTGGAAAAGTTATTGCTATGGCAGCCATTCAGCTTGGATTTGGGAGGAGCAATTCTAGTTTCAAATATTCTACTGTGTGTGTCTGTAAATCAAGGAAATGACCTAGAAATTGCAATATTTTGGCATTCCAAATTATTGTTTGCACTTGGAAATAGCACGAACAAAAATCTCTTTCCCAAATCCAAATTGGTTTGGAAAATATAATCGGCATGGTCTTCAGACTTATCTTTTATTCTAGTCCATTTTCTTTGAAACCATTACAGGCCACAATATACTCACATTTATTTGTAACTTTTATCAGCCTGCTGAATGACTTTTGTTTTCTACTGGCAACTCAAGGCAGGAATTGTGTTTAAATAGTGTATTGGTTGAATCTTTTTGAGCAAGTAATTGAAAACTCAACTAAAAATAGCTTATGCAGAAGGGCATGTATGATCTTACTTAAGAATTCAGGGGATGAGGCTGTGCTAGGGTCAGCTAATTCAGATAATTTAGCAATTCAACATCAGTAAGATTTCAGGGGTTTGCTATATTTCTGCTCTGCCATTCTGCCATTCTCATTGTGTCTGCTTATCCTCTTAGGCTGGCATTCCTCCTGGTCCCAACATAGCTGCCATTGCTCCAGACATCATGCAGAGATGATAACACTTCAGAAAAGAATAGGAAACGCCCCTTTTGGATTTTTCTTCTTATGAAAAACTCCTTAGCAGCCCACTCACCTCTCCCAGCGATTTCTCCTGACATTGCATTGGCCAGATTATCATTTGCCTTAATCACTTAGCAAAAGAAATGAGATTCCTAAGATTGACTTAAAGCAGTGATTCTCATACTTGAGTGTGCTTCGGAATTCCCTGGAAGGCCTTAGAAAACACAGAATGCTGGGCCTGACTCCCAGAATTTCTGATTCAGTAGGTCTGGGGTGGGGCCTGAGATGCTGCATGTTTAAGTTCCTAAGTGATGCTGATACTGCTGGTCCCAGAACAACATTTTGAGACCTACAGACATAGAGCAATCCAGATTTATCCCCTTTGGCACTGGGGAGAGGCTCAACTTCCTTGAAGGGCTTGGTTGTCAGGAGGTGAGTGAAATATTTGGGTTTATGTCTGCCAGAAAATTACCTCTTGTTTAGTTAACCAAAAGTAGCTGACACACGGGGCTTCCCTGGTGGCGCAGTGATTGAGAGTCTGCCTGCCGATGCAGGGGACACGGGTTCGTACCCCGGTCCGGGAAGATCCCACATGCCGCGGAGCGGCTGGGCCCGTGAGCCATGGCCACTGAGCCTGCGCGTCCGGAGCCCGTGCTCCGCAACGGGAGAGGCCACAACAGTGAGAGGCCCGCGTACCAAAAAAAAAAAAAAAAAAAAAAAAAGTAGCTGACACAATTTACATCTTACAGCAATAACGTGATATTTCATGTGGAGAGTAAGAGTTGACTGAGGATGAACTTGAATTTGGAGACTGAATTGTGTCTAAGGGTGGATCTGCCACCATCCACGGACTTACAACTTACATTTGACTCACTACAGTATTTCCATTTTATTTATTTGTTTGTCTGTGTTTATTTTTCCAAGAACTAGAAGTTTCATTTGAACTCACAGCCACTGCTTTCACTGGGTTGAAAAGACATTTTGGAAGATGGTGTGGTAATGCATAACTAGAAGGTGAGAAATTGGGGCTCACAGTGGTTAAGAGTTAACCTAAATCCTTGTAAGTAGTGAGTGCTGGTGTTAGAACTTACATCTATGCTATCTTAGGTCTCTTAGTAAGCTTCTGTGATCCAGAAAACACAAGCATTTGGCAGTTTTCATGAGTGCTCTCATGTCCACAGCCCTCAGACCCCTCTCCAGAGGGTCTCCGTCCTCCTTCGGATCTTCTCACTAGCTTCTTCAGCCACCTGTGAGGTGTGTAGGGTGACAAGGAAGATTAGGGAAGGACTCATGATGATTTTTTGCACTTACACACCCAAGGATATGCCAGTGAGTCATGAACATGAGCCCATTTCCATGCTCACTCCAGTTGTTGGCTGAATTCGGTTCCTGTCAGTTGTAAGACTGAGGGGCCCCATTGCCTTGCTGGCTGTCGGCTGGGAGATGGTCCTTGCTCTGAGGAACTACGTACCTTCCTTCTTGTGCTCTCCACATGCTCTACCCTTCTCCAGCAACAGTGGGTCAAGTCTCTCTCAGAATTTGAATCTCTCCAAGTTCTCCTGTTGGGGAAAGATCTCTCCTGGAGAAGGTTCTCTGCTTTTGAGGGCTCATATAATCAGATTAGACCCACCCAGATCACCCAGGATAATTTCCCCATCTCAAAATCTAAAAATTGAATCACATCTGCAAAATCTATTTTGCTGCGAAATGTAACATATTCACAGGTTCCAGAGATTAGGGTGTGGACATTTGGGGCAGAGGGACATTCTGCCTACCCAAATGATCTCATAAAAATAATATTAACCAACATTGCTCTAATAATGATGATGGCTAATATTTAAAGAATGTCACTATGTGCTAGACTGTGATAGGCCTTTGAAATTGATTGGCTCTTTTAATCCCCATCACAAAACAACAAAGTAGGGACTATTATTATTCTCATCTTACATATTAAAAAAAAAAAGCTGAGACACAGGACACATCAGCATCTTGTTCTGGGTCACTCAAAAGGTAAATTTGGAGCTTGGGATTAACATACACACACTACTATAGATAAAATTGATAACCAACAAGGATCTACTGTATAGCACAGGGAACTCTACTCAATATTCTGTAATAACCTATATGGGAAAAGAATCTGAAAAAGAATGAATGTATGTACAGGTATAACTGAATCACTTTGCTGTACACCTGAAACTAACACAACATTGTAAATCAACTATACTCCAATAAAATTTAAAAAAAAAAAGGTAAATGTGAAACTGAGATTCTACTTGTAAAGCCTGCCTACAGAGACCAGGCAGTTAATCCTTCCACGGCACTGCCCACGCCATCTTCCCATCCTTGCCCCCCATTATGATCTGCTTACTTGTCAGTTGCCGCTCCCCTTCTGAGCCCTGGGCTCGGATTGCCTTAAAGGTAGGGCTCCATTATTCATCAAGTATCTCAGTCCAAGACATGTCATTGGTGCTCGATGAATTCTTTATACACATACACCTATGCAAATATCTGTAATGGTGGACATTTTCAGGCACTGGGATCAACCGTCTTGAAGCAGGCTGTGCTCACATGCCCTGGACAGATATCAGTGTGTTGTACACACACACAGCTGGGTATATCCATCGGCACAGTAAAGGCTGGATGAGACGGCCCTCAGGAGCTCCAATTCCCTCTTCAGCCTTGCTTCAACCAAGTTCTAAAATGCTTCCTTCTCAAAAATGCTCCCGGGGAGCACGTGAGGCTCCCCCGGTAGGCTTCCACGAGGTTACTTAGTCCAAAAATGCAGTGATGTGATCACCATTGCTATGTAACGCTGACTCTTGTTTCTAAAGGAAGATCATTGGAAAACAGGGACATTCAAAATCAAACCAGGCGTGGGCCGCTGGAAGACCATGATCTTCTGAAAAATGGACCAAGAGGCTTTGGAATGGCGGAATGGCACTGGGGACAGCCAAGGCCACCTCCTCTTTCTCAGCAATATCCTCTGCTTTCAGGGGGAAATACGCAAGCAGGGGATGCTAAAACTATTGTTAAGAATCCCCGGGGCTTCCCTGGTGGCGCAGTGATTGAGAGTCTGCCTGCCGATGCAGGGGACACGGGTTCGTGCCCCGGTCCGGGAGGATCCCACATGCCGCGGAGCGGCTGGGCCCGTGAGCCATGGCCGCTGAGCCTGCGCGTCCGGAGCCCGTGCTCCGCAACGGGAGAGGCCACAACAGTGAGAGGCCCGCGTACCGCAAAAAAAAACAACAACAACAAAAAAAGAATCCCCGAATGACGGCTTCTCAAGTTCTTCTGTTAAATGAAGCAGTATCTATAATGTCTTCTTTTTCCTATAGATTTGTTCTCCAAAATACATCTGGAATCTTTTCTCTTCCGTCCCTTGGGATTACCTTCTGCTAGAATATTCTCTCTTCCAGGGAATGATCAGGCCCCTGCCCACCTCTCACCCCAGCATCCACTAAGCTCCAGCCACCATGGTTTCCTTTCAGTTTCTGGAGAACCCCAAACTCTTTCCTACCTCAGGCCTTTGCCTAGTTTTTTCCTTTCTCCTGGAACCCTTCTTTGGACAAACTCTTTACAAACCTAGCTTAATCGTTTCAACTCACTCTGCTCTGACATGTCCTATGCTTGGAGAATCCTTCTCTGCCAACCCTAATCGAGGTACAAACTCATCACAATTTGTAAATAGTTGATTTTTTTTTTTTTTTTTTTTTTTTTGGCCTGTCTTTTTGTGTTGGGGTGGGATCCTCTATGCGTCTATGAGCTCCATGATGGTGGTGATCCTGCTTGTCTTGTTTGTTCTTGGGTTTCAGTGCCTCCCCTGCGGGCAGGCACAGAGTAAGTTGAATAGATGTTTGTGGAATGACTTCCGAGAAAACACCATTATCTCTACTTTCCCATAAGAAGTCTTGTGCATAACTTAGCGCATATTCTGTTCCCAGCTCCAGGGAGAGCATTGCGAGGCTCCTTGTGTCAGCTCAGGAAACTAAGACAATAAAAATAGTGACGATGGTACTTAACTGCTTCCAAGATTCCTCAGGAATGTTCTGTCTGCCTTTATAAAGTCAGCTCCTATACTGGGTTCTCAACGTATACCCTGGAGATCTCCTGCTTCTGAGTCACTTGGAACACTTATTAAATGCAGATTCATGGGTCCCTCTTCAGGCTGGCGAATTAGAATCCCTGATGCTGAGCTGCAGGAATGTTATTTGCAACAGGTAACCCGGGCAACTCTGATCTGCATGGAGATATTAGAATCACTGACCTGGAGTGTTCAGTGTTACCTGTTATCTGTCCATAAAGATATCTTCTTGCCCAACAAGAATATCTCTTGGTACTCAACTAAGCAGTTTTATTATTTTTTTAAAAAATGACAGGCTGGATAATAGAAAGCAGACATCTCTCTAACAAATCTCGTCGTTCCAATTTTAAGCAGGAAATGTATTGGCTCCATTTTCTGATCCTGAGCTTAGGGTGGAGTAAACCTACTCAGGGAATTTTTTTCAGCTTAACCAGCCCTGGGGCTGGGCACGCACAGAGCAAAAGGCTCCTGGTTTTAGCCAACAGGGAAGGCTGTCTGGGTCAGCAATAAACTTAAACTGCCAAAAAGCTAGCCCGCTTGTCATTTACATCTAATAAAAGTCAGATTTATGGAACAAAAACCTAACAGTGCCATGCCGCAGTGTCGTGTATGGAAATAATGCCGTTGCGTTTTTGCGGTTTGCCAGACCTCTGCTATTTAATAATGGGAATAAAGGTTAAATTAAGTGAGTGCTTATTCTGTGCCAAGCTAACCCTTCTAAGTGCATTATCTCATTTAATTCACATACAGCCCTGTGAGGCCGGTACTAATGTTTGCATTTTCCAAGTAAGAAAAGGGGAACTTAGTTTAAGGAGAGTCACTGCAGGTCATACAGGGGGTACAGGAGTGCAGATGTGAAGTTTGATTTAACCCTCAGGCTGTCTTGCTTTCCCCTGAGCCTCACAAAGAAGGCAGAACTCGGCTTATCTGGGATGGATCATCGCTTTGGATCCCAGCTCTGCACACATTAGCCGTGCACATCTGTAAAATGACAACAGTGAAACTTAAGTGCATCCACAGGCATGATAGGAAAATGAAGCGTCTGTGTGATGCATGGGCAAAGGTTCTCCATCAAGGGGACTGTGTTATTATCCTGGTCTCGTTGTACACAGAGTGTTCACTTGGGGACACCACACTTCCAGAGGAATGAGGACAGATTACAGCAGGGCACGACCCAGATGGCAGAATGACCAGGGCATACGTGCACCCAGGCAGGGCTGGAGAAACTGATGCTCTTTAGCCACAGGCGTGACTCATCTAATCCGAAGATATTTACAAAGCAACTCCTGTGCTCCAGGGACAGTTTAAGGCACTAGGAAAACAGAGGTGAACAGATACCGTTTCTGTGCGGCTTCAGTGTATTTAGCAAACAATGCCCATAACTACGTAGATTATTTAAAATTGTGATGAGAAGGATAAGCCATCCAAGTGTATAACAGAGGCAACTGAAGGAGTGTCTCCTAGAGAAGAAATCAGATTTCTTCAAGCTCCAAAGTGCTCCAATGAGAGTTATAACTTAGGCACTTAGAAAAGCAGGGAGAACTTTCTAACCCATCCCCCCATGACCTGCCAGGTGACCTTGAAGTAGAGAACAAAGACGAAAGACAGACCACTGCAGGGCACATCCCATACCTCCAAGGCTCATAGGTTGCATAATCTCCAGTGTCAACCCTTGACAGGGGAGATTTTGTGTGTCTGGCTTTCGGTGCCTTCTTAAAGGCAGGCACTTTGGATGGAGAGGATAATCGAGCATAACAACTACAGAGGTTGGAAACCCCCAAATGCCCAGAGAGGACATTTAACCCCTAGAATATTAGAGAGGGCAGTATAAGATAATGGGTGAGAACATGGATTTTGGAATCAAACACTGGTTCAAATCCCAGTTCTGTCATTTACTAGCAGTGGGACCTTGGGCAAGATAATCCAACGGTAAAAATGTGGTGTGATAGTAAAGAGTGACCTTGCTAGAGGATTGACCTTGTTTGAGGATTAAATGGGATTGCACACCTACAGAAAAGTGGAGATAGGAATTCGGGTCTGAAACCCCATATCCTTCAGACAGTGCACCCGCAGCATCCTTCCTGTCCCCACTGCAGCCCTTTGCGAACCACTGTTGTCCTGCCTGACTTCAGTCTCTGAAGAATCCTCCTTTGTTTCCTGAGAGCTCAATCTATAGCCAAAGTAATGAGCCTGATCTGATTCAGTCCAAGAATTCCGGTCATTGAACTTGACTGGGTATGTCCATAATTTGTACATTTTGAATAACAGGTTATTGCTAAGAGGAAAACCTTTAGCTGAACCCAATGCACTCACGGCAAACGGAGCGGGAGGAAAACGCCTAATTCTGGCTTGTTAGCTGCTGAGCTTCTGAGGACAGAATCAGCTTAGCTGCTTGCAAATAAGGGAGCATCACAGAACTTGGTTGAGCTGGCAGGAAGGTAACAAGCTGTGTATGAAAACCCTGGGATTAAATCTCCACAGCCAAATTGCTTGGTGCACAGGATCAAAAGAGCTGCAAGGGGAGAGGGGCAGTGCACCAGCTACCTCCCATACACCTGCCCGACCTTTACCGTCAGGAACACCCCAAAGAGCGTGTGCTTTGGCGCCTTATCAAAAAACAAGGGTGCGCTTCAGATTATAATTAAAACAATAAATTCTTCTCCCCTGGGTATATCCCGATTAGAAAGCTGATACTGTGTTGAGCTGTTGGGAAGATAGCTCACGCTGTTTCTCATACTCACCACACTGCTTGTTTTTGAGTCCCCCGATGCTGCTTTTTTTAAATGACAACTTGCAGATAACACATTGGAGTTTCTTTCCATCTATTTCTCTATTGAGCTATTAACACTGATACTCATGGAACTTTCGGGGTGTGAGAGCTTTCATCCTGATGTGTGATGTAGGTCCTGGCATGAGCCATTTAGGAATCCGGGGAACTTGTGGGTCAGGGAAAATGTCAGATGACACGTGTGATGCTTTACAGTCTTCCGAAGAAAAGTTGTTGTGGACTGTGGTAAGTGGTATCAGGCCAGCCCCTGAGCAGGGATTTGACAGCTTCCCTGGGTCCTCACCCGTGTTTCTCCAAGCATCATAAGTAAACGCTTTCCTATGGTGGATCCCACTGGTACTCAAGCCACTATCAAGGGTCGGGATGTTGCTGGAACCGTAGAGTCCCAACCCAACGAATGACCTGATTTGTGAATCTTAGGCTTTGGAAGCACGGTCCCAGCCAGACTGGGTAATTTTCAGTTCCTGAACCTAACAAGCTGTTCATCTCACTCCTGGACCATTGCGTGTGAGGTTCTTTTGTCTGAAACGATCTTACCATTCACCATTCCCTTGGGCAACCTCAGTTCATCCTTCATACCTAGGCTTAGAATTACCTTCCTTCATGAAGCCTTTTTTTTTTTTTAAAATAAACATTTTGTTTTGGAATAGTTTTAGATTTACAGAAAAGTTGCAAACATGGTACAGATCTCCTATACCACTCTCAACCCAGTTTCTTCTGTTAATATCTTACATTATTGTGGAACATTTCTCACAACTAATGAACCAGTATTGAACATAAAATTTACCATCATAACTATTTTTAAGTGTACGGGTCAGTGGCATTAAGTATATTTGCATTGTTGGGTAATCACCACCAGCAACCATCTCCAGACACTTTTCATCTTCCCAAACTGAAACTCTGTGTCCATTAAACACTAACTCCCTGGCTCCCTCTCTCCCAGACCCTGGCAGCCACCATTTCCGTCTCTGTGAATCTGAGTACTCGAAGGACCTTGTGTAACTGGACTCATGCATGATTCGTCCTTTTGTGACTGGCTTATTCTGCGCAGCATAGTGTCCTCGAGATTCATGTATATGGTAGCATGTGCCAGAATTTCCTTCTTTCTATTTTTTTTTTAACTTATTGTGTTTTTTGGTTTCTTTCAATTTATTTATTTTTGGCTGTGTTGGGTCTTCGTTTCTGCGCGAGGGCTTTCTCCAGTTGCGGCGAGCGGGGGCCACTCTTCATCGCGGTGCGCGGGCCTCTCACTGTTGCGGCCTCTCGTTGCGGAGCACAGGCTCCAGACGCGCAGGCTCAGTAGTTGTGGCTCATGGACCCAGTTGCTCCGCGGCATGTGGGATCTTCCCAGACCAGGGCTCGAACCCGTGTGCCCTGCATCGGCAGGCAGATTCTCAACCACTGCACCACCAGGGAAGCCCCAGAATTCCCTTCTTTCTAAAGGCTGAGTGATACTTCATCGTGCATTCAGTCGGCCCTTCCTATCCATGGATGCAGGACCCATGGATACTGAGGCCAACTGTAAGGGATTTGAACATCCTTGGATTTTGATATCTGTGGTGGGTCCTGGAAGCAATCCTCCCCAGATACTGAGGGACGACTTGTTTATACCACATTTTGTTTATCTATTTATCTGGCCATGGACACTTGGGTTGCTTCCTCCTTTGGCTTCACAAGGTCTTTCTTGACCTGACCGTACTACCCAGCTGCATCCTATGGTCCCCTCTGTCATGGTGCTTATCTCACGGAAGTGTGGGAGCTTATTTCCCCATCTGCCTTTCACGCTAGACTCTCAACTTCTTAAGTATAGGTGCCATGCCAGCAAGTTGTTCACCCTTATTTCTCCATGACCTAGAAAAATGCCTGGCTCACATGAGGCACTCAGCAAATATTTGAAATGAATGACTCATAGGATGGGTGGATGAATGGATGGATGGATGGATAAAAAGATGAGGGTGGGCCTAAGCAGATATCTCAGGGAATGCAATTTGATTCCTGCTATCAAGTCCAATGGGTGAGCATGTGATTAGAAAACAGGAGTTCAGAGCCAATGGAAAACACAAGGTTAAACTGACATAGAGCAGAAAGCAAGAGTGGAGCTCAGGGTGGGGGGTAGGGGAGTATAGTTTGCTTTACATTTTTTTGTACTTTAAAAAGTTGGGCTTAGTATTTTAATAAAACAAATCAATGAAAAACTTTCCTGTGGTCTTACTGCCAAAATGAATCCTATTGACCTTGTAAATATAGAAGTAATATACAAAAAGTAGTTCACAGGGGGAAGGAAGGAATAAAATAAAAATTAAAAATTCCTCTTTGCAGAGGTAACCACGTGAACTCCATCTTCTGTGCTTACAACCATTCTTAGGGGAACTTTTCATAATCGATGAGTATACATAGCCACGCTCTTTTTCATGGTGCCCACTCATCTGTAGCACGAAGATACCATTATTTAACTGTTCCTTATCGGGGAGGACGTTTAGCTTTTGACTGTTGGTAACAGAACTGCAGCGTCTTGGAGTACTTTTGTGACCATATCCATGAGGTAAATTCTCTGAAGGAGAACTTCTGGGCTCAATTTTTTTAAGTACATACACTGCATTTTGGTAAATGTTACATACACTTTGCATACATACACTTTGCATTTTGATAGATGTTACACACACTTTGCATTTTGGTATATGTTGCCAGGTGCCTCTCCCCAAAGTTGGAACTGGCTTATGTACTGTGACTTGTTTTATTGCTGTCAATCATATTAACATGAGTGAACCATGCTAGTTAAAACACATAACTAGCATGTGTTTGGTCCAGTTTACATCTGAACATTTTGTCCAGTTTACATCTGAACCTTACTAGGATTCTTCAAAGGATGAGTCATGATATTCTCTAATTTATAATAAATTCTGAAAGGGGGCAGAGGTGGCTCCTTTACATGTAAAGCTGTGCACATCAGATCAAGAAAGGGGAAAATTCAGAGATGTTGAACTCAAACAAGATTTGAAGTTCAGTCCCTTTTCTTGTCCTCCGTGGATGTATCTCAAATGGAAGAGACAGAAGAGGTTAAGACCTTCAGTCGCCTTCCCTTAAGAGTGATGGGTGATTCTCTTCTGTCTGGGAGCTCCAGGATCTAACCCACAGCTCGGCTGTCACTACTGCTGGGAAGAGGTGTCACTGGTTTGGCATGCCCTATATTCTGTGTTATTTCCTGCTTCCACAGGTCAAATGTCAGCCCCGTTCAGTATGGGCTGAAGAAGCTGATGAAAAGGAGTTTTGGGCTGGCTGTTTCCCAGAGTACAGAGGAGGCAGTAGGTGAAAAAGTGGCAAAAACAGTTTAGCGTATGTCTGACACAACTGAACTGCTATGTCCAGCATCTCAGCTTCAACACACCCTGCCTGATATTTGACACTGGAAAAAAAGAAAAAACAAAGAGCATGGAGCATGTTTCTGATATCTTCTTTTTCTCCATCATGCAGTGGGAAAAAAGTAGCTTCTCTTTTAATTCGGAGATAAAAAGATATAGAAACACTTGCAGACATAGAAAACAAACTTAGGGTTACCAAAGGGGGAAAAGGGTGGGATAAATTAGGGGTTTGGGATTAGCAGATACAAACTGCTATATGTAAAATAGATAAACAACAAGGTCCTACTGTATAGCACAGGGAACTATATTCAATATCTTGTAATAAACCATCATGGAAAAGAATATGAGAAAGGTTTTATATATATATATTATATATATATACTCAGTTATATATGTATAATATATGTATATTATATATATATAACTGAGTCACTTTGCTATACACCAAAAACTAACACACTGTAAATCAGTGTGTTAAAAAAAAAAAATTAAAAAAAAAAAAGAGATAGATACAGACATAGGACATTTTTCTCCTTTAGGACAAGATGTAGCTAGTCTTATACAAAATTTCAACCTAAACCCATGGTGCTATAAGGGGAAAATCTATGTAAGCAACATAAACGTTCCATTAACATAGCACCTTCTTGCATCTGTCACACTTGATTCTTTACGGGTTAACTCATTTGGAAGTCAATTTTCTCCACCGCTGCTGCATTGTAAAGTCTAGAAAGCAGTATTATGAAACTTGCAAAGAAAATATGACATTATTTTGATATAAAATACTTTATTTTTAGAATATTACATTTGTGCAGTACACAATGCAAACATACAATATCAGGTTTACTGTGAAAGGCCTCCTTGCACCCCACTCCCCTGGGTCAATTCTATTCCCCGGAGGTTCCACAGTTACCATTTTTGTGCATCTTTCCAGAGATAGTCAATTAAGCATATTCACATAAATAATAGCATGTGGTCGCATTACATTAGATCCAAGTCAAGGGTGATGGCTCAATTATTTCATTAAAAACAAAAAACACAGAGAGGGATACTTGTTCTACAGAGTTTATTAGCTATAAATATTATTAGATAAAAATATTGGAACAATAGTGTGAACCATGAATATTCATGAATACCATGAACGGTACTTCTTTTAAGTGTACATTGTTTTGTTTACAGCAAACACAGTCTTAAAAGGACCTGGAATGTAGTAAATAATCAGTAATAGGGATTTACTTATTTTCCTCTTTGCCTGCCTATATTGTAATTTACTGGGATAATTCCTCAAACAATAATATTTTTTTAATGCTCTATTTGGCTAGCTTTAGTTGCTAGAGTGAGAGAGAGAGAGAGAGAGGAGACAGTATGTAACCCAAGAGTGGTTTCTTATTTATCAGTATCCTGCACCCCTACTTCTTTGCTGCCTTCATACATGAATGGAGCATGTGGATAGTCATTCTTTTTTTTTTTTTTTAACATCTTTATTGGAGTATAATTGCTTTACAATGGTGTGTTAGTTTCTGCTTTATAACAAAGTGAATCAGTTATACATATACATATGTTCCCATATCTCTTCCTTCTTGCGTCTCCCTCCCTCCCACGCTCCCTATCCCACCCCTCTAGGTGGTCACAAAGCACTGAGCTGATCTCCCTGTGCTATGCGGCTGCTTCCCACTAGCTATCTATTTTACGTTTGGTAGTGTATATATGTCCATGCCACTCTCTCACTTTGTCCCAGCTTACCCTTCCCCCTTCCCATATCCTCAAGTCCATGCTCTAGTAGGTCTGTGTCTTTATTCCCGTCTTACCCCTAGGTTCTTCATGACCTTTTTTTTTTTCCTTAGATTCCATATATATGTGTTAGCATATGGTATTTGTTTTTCTCTTTCTGACTTACTTCACTCTGTGTGACAGACTCTAGGTCCATCCACCTCACTACAAATAACTCAATTTCATTTCTTTTTATGGCTGAGTAATATTCCATTGTATATATGTGCCACATCTTCTTTACATTCTTTTTTTTTTTTTTTTAACATCTTTATTGGGGTATAATTGCTTTACAATGGTGTGTTAGTTTCTGCTTTACAACAAAGTGAATCAGCTATACATATACATATGTTCCCATATGTCTTCCCTCTTGCGTCTCCCTCCCTCCCACTCTCCCCATCCCACCCTTCCAGGCTGTCACAAAGCACCGAGCTAATATCCCTGTGCCTTGCGGCTGCTTCCCCCCAGCTATCTACCTTACTACGTTTGTTAGTGTGTATATGTCCATGACTCTCTCTCGCCCTGTCAAAACTCACCCTTCCCCCTCCCCATATCCTTAAGTCCGTTCTCCAGTAGGTCTGCGTCTTTATTCCTATCTTACCCCTAGGTTCTTCATGACATTTTTTTCCCTTAAATTCCATATATATGTGTTAGCATACGGTATTTGTCTTTTTCTTTCTGACTTACTTCACTCTGTATGACAGATTCTAGGTCTATCCATCTCATTACAAATAGCTCAATTTCATTTCTTTTTAAGGCTGAGTAATAATTAAAGTATAGTGAGTTTACGGTGTTGTGTTACTTTCGAGTGTACAGCAAAGTGATTCAGTTATATATATATATATATTTTTTTTTTTTCAGATTCTTTTCCATTGTAGGTTATCACAAGAGATTGAGTATAGTTCCCTGTGCTCTACAGTAGTTCCTTATTGTTTATCTATTTTATATATAGTAGTGTGTATCTGTTACATTTGGGCATTCATTCCTGTCTCACAGTTGCTTTCTTCCTAGGCAACTCCAGTGATTAAAACAATGATTTTAGCGGATGTGTCAAACACCCAAGCACCTTGTAGCTCTCAAAATTTTTTTAAACCCCCTTAAGCACTGGTTGAACCATCTATTGCCTGGCAAACAGTTGGGGTGTTAATTAGAAATCAATGTTATCTTTTCATTGAAACCACCTCCCACCTCCATCTTCCCGGCTATTATGCTTTTGAACAAATGCCCTCTGCTTACCTCTTAGGGTTTCCTTGTACACTTCAACATCACCACGAAGAAGATAATCTATCCGAGCCTCTAATTCTTAACAATTAAGGGTGGATTCTCCCTTTAGGCTATTTGAATGCAATGCTCTTGAAGTCAGACTGGCTTCACTCCTTATTATTTGTGTGCCTTTGGAGGGGTAATGATGCTTTGCCTTTCCAAACCTTAATTTTCACTTCTGTGAGATAGACATGATAGCAGAGATGAAATCCTAAGATTTCGGGGGGAATGAGATGTGATGATGAATCTAAAGCCGTCAGCAAGGGGGCCCTAATCATTGAGCCCAGTAAGCATTCTCTGTGTGTCAGCTCTTACTGTGAATGTTGTTTAGTTAGCCAAATCCATTCATTCGTTTCTCTCTCATTCATTCACCTGTTATTTATGGCGTGCCTGGGCTGTTCTGGGTACCACTGCTGAACCACCATCTTCCCCCGTGATTCTTGCGTGTCTTACAATTGTGCTCCAAATGATTGCCACCCTGTCCAGGTGTTCGCAGCATTGAGTGATTGTTCACTAAGCCAGGGAGTCCTCTGAGAGTTTATAAGAGCTTAGAAAAGACAGATGGGTGCCTTTTTAATGACCGTAGGCCCCTCCCAATAGGTTGTGTTTCATGCAGAGACCCAGGAGGGGGATCTGTGTTCCTCTCGGTCATTTTCTGTTGGCTCACAGGAGCTGGGGAGGGGGATTACTCAAGAGAACAAGGGAAAACGTATGTGATTCCACTTTCTATGCTGGGTGGGACTACTAATTAATAGATTTTGAAGATGCCTCACGGGTGGGCATCCTGGTATAGAGATGTAGCTAAGATCCTACTTCTGGAGTCTGAACCCTTGATTATAATCCTGGCTTGACTGCTTACTTGCCTGAGTGACCTTGGGCAGCTATTAAACCTGCTTGGGTCTCAGTTTCCTCGTAAGAAAATAAGAATTGGATTGTCCTAAGGCATTAAAGTGGCTAATACAGCACCTGAGACTTTTTTTTTGTTTTTTTTTTATAAATTTATTTACTTTTGGCTGCCTTGGGTCTTTGTTGCTGCACGCAGCCCTTCTCTAGTTGCAGAGAGCAGGGCCTACTCTTCGTTGTGGTGCACGGGCTTCTCATTGCGGTGGCTTCTCTTGTTGCAGAGCACGGGCTCTAGGCACGTGGGCTTCAGTAGTTGTGGCTCTCAGGCTCTAGAGGGCAGGCTCAGTAGCTGTGGCGCACGGGCTTAGTTGCTCCGTGGCATGTGGGATCTTCCAGGACCAGGGCTCGAACCCGTGTCCCCTGCATTGGCAGGCAGATTCTTAACCATTGTACCACCAGGGAAGCCCAGCACCTGAGACATTTTAATGTCTATGAATTCTATATAGGTAGGTGGTAGCATTTATTGAGCACATAGTGTATGCCAGGAACTGAGTGGAGAACTTCTCTCCAGAGAGCCAGCTGCCATGCAGTAGCTCATAAAAAAGGCTCTGGGGGGCTTCCCTGGTGGCGCAGTGGTTGAGAGTCCGCCTGCCGATGCAGGGGACGCGGGTTCGTGCCCCGGTCCGGGAAGATCCCACATGCCGCGGAGCGGCTGGGCCCATGAGCCGTGGCCGCTGAGCCTGCGCGTCCGGAGCCTGTGCTCTGCAACGGGAGAGGCCACAGCAGTGGGAGGCCCGCGTACTGCAAAAAAAAAAAAAAAAAAGGCTCTGGGGTCAGAATATTTGAGTTTAAATCCTCACTGCAACAATTATAAGCTGTGATCTTAGTCTCCTTAACCCTTTCTTTTCTTCAGAGCCTTCACATGTAATATGTGAGAATTCATTGAGATTATGTATGTAAAACACTTTGAAAAATGTCTGACAGGTATGGGGCACTGAATAAATGTTGGGTGTTCTTTACCATGTGGAAGCATCACAACTGCTAGATGGTGTTACCCATAGTGAGTCAGCCCAGAGCAGTTAAGAACCTGCCTAGGTTCACACGACTCATAAGATGCAAGAAGCAAGCCTGAGTTGGTTTTGTCAGTTCCTCAGCAGGAGTAAAGGCTAAATGAGCAGCATTCTGAAAATGGTCTTCCTCATCTCCAAGGGACAACAGTGCCCAGTTGTCCCTGGAAATGTCACCACTGGGGCACATTCTATTAACTGTACAAAATTAAATCCCTCACTTCATTCCCCCAGAAAGACCCCTCTGGAGCGTCACTCTGTACCCCAGCAAATCTGTACCACAGAAGCGAGGGGATGTCAATAGGATTTGGTCTCCCTACAAAATCCCTGCAAAAATGTATGAGGCTGCATATGAATTGCGTTGAATTTGGCTGGCCATGGGCTAGCATTGCTTTTATGCTGAATATCAGTGAAAAGTATGAAATGGAGATTATATTTTCAACTCAGGCTTTTCTCCCCAAAGCTCTGCAGAGATGCCCTCATTCCCATCCATCAGAGCAGAATTGCACTGGTGTGGCGTCCCAGACTCTCCTTCCCTTCCTGGGAAGTATATCCAGCCCTTGCTATCAGACTGCAGCAGTGAGTAACACTCTTCTTAACAGCTAGTTACTTCCTTCCTCTTCCCCCTCAAATCCCTGCCTTCTTCTCACTACTTTTGGTTCTTCAGATCTCTCACACTTGAGGATCACAAAACCATCCACAAAAATACAGTACTCATGTGGATGCTGAAATTGGTGTATCTATCTCTTGGGTTTTTCAGGGCAGAAATAAGACATTGATGCAAATGTGGTTCATCTACTGACAGTGAGAAACATGCTTATTAACTTCTTTCTGAAAGACATATATTCATACCAGCTATTTCAGTTCCTTTCCCCACACAGCCCTAAACCATTGTCAGTGCTCAGCTCCAGCCTGGGTCTATGAGAAGAGTGCTTCCGGTGGGGGTGGGAGCGATTACGCATCTGGCTTTACATCAGCAGTAGCTTCAATGTTTCAACAGCCCTTTCTCCCCATGTTCTTGCCTCTCCCTCCTGCCCCCGAATGTGATTGCCTGGCTGACTCCCCAAAGAGAAAATGTGCTAAGTGAACTTGACAGATTCCAGGCTGGCTCCATATGGCAAGGCCTGAATTACATGTTCCTGGGATCCCCAAGCTGCTCTCACCTTATTAAGATGGCAGTAACTACATGCAAGTCAAGTTCACTGCATCGGTTTTAATTCTTTGGGCCCTGGAGACTAGCCTCAGACTTCAAGGTAGATTTCGAGGCAGCATCACCCACTGCAAATTTGACTTTTACTTTCTCTTCCCGAACCCATGGCTGGGAGGCAGGTAGATGAAAAATGGACCCAGAACTCAGAAAGATGTTAGGAAAATGTGAAGGTAAGGTTAAAGGGCTTTCCTAGGGCTGCCAGCAGAGTCTAACAAAGACATTTTGGTATTGTGTCGTTGTTGTCTATTGCTTGATCTGTACTCTCTGAACCTTTGGACTCCTACACGTAATTGAGACATTGACTTCGATTCCTAAGTCTATAATTTGCATCCCTCTCTCTCCCCAGCATGGTTTTAAAGACATGGAAAAAATTAACTCAAAATCAAATAAGTTGTATTTCAAATGTATGGGTGCTTGTAACTCAATGATTAAGGGCTGGAGTTGAACCCCAGATTTTTTTTTTAAATAATAGGAATTTGTTATGATGAGTCTGTAAAAGAGAATTCCTTGATGGCTTTTCACTTTACCTGGGGTATATAGAAAGTACTACCTTTATATAACCTAGTTTTCCATATTCTGAGAGCATGATCGTTATGTTGAATGAAGAATACTAAGAGCGCAGAGAATCATCTTATTCAAGTAGATAAAAGGGATAGCAATAGGAAAAGAAATGAAATGCATTCCCGGTGGAGGTCAAAGGGAAAAGTATATCCAAAGGGAAGGGTCTTCTGGGGGGAGGGGATGTTAGATTCAGAAATGGTCTAGCGATTGGAGCTGCCCGGTTGGAGAAGATCCTGAAATGTTCCTGATTGGGTTGGGACTTGCAGTGGATGGAGAGAGGACATCTCTTGTATGATGTCTGAAGTTCCTTCCTGGTCTGAGGTCCCCAGATTCTGGGCATTGGCACACCCACAGTGAGATGCAATGAGGTGATTTCCAATGCAAGCTGAATTGATTGTAGTTATAAATGATTCAGGTGATTTCAGAAACCATTTTTGCCAGCTTTTCACTAAATGCAAAAACAAACCCTCAAGCTCTGAATTGGGGGAGTTGAATCAGTTTGCATTTCTTTTAGTTAAAAGTAACGAAAAACTGACTATCAGTGAGTGGATTAACTCAAAAAGACTTTAAAAAAAGATTTAACAAGAAGCCTTAAAGCAAGTGGTCTTAGAGTTGGTTAATTGGCTCAGTGCCATCACTAAAAACTCTGGTTGCATCTAGCCGTTACTTCTCCTCATGACAGCAAGATGGCTGCTAAAGGTCCAAGTGTCATGTCCTCACACCAGTGCCTCAAGTTTAAAAGGACAGGGATAAAGCACTTTTTGCGAGGTTTTGCCTTTTTTCTGAGAAGGAAAACCATCAAGGATATGTGAAATTACATCTTACTTGCCAGAACTGGATAGCGTACATGCAAAAGGTAGTTGGATGACCCTGACCAGATTAGATGGATCATTATTCATTCCCTAGATCTGGGTAAGTGGACCCACTTCCTGAGATCAAATAGTATTATTCCTTTACCTGAATAAACTGGAATTCTATTAATAAGTTAACAGTGAGTGGATGCTGGGTAGTTGGCAAATAGTATCTGCCATATAAATCCACCTAATTTATATGGTATGGAGCTTTTCTTAAATTTCAGCAGAAGAGCTTTTTTCCCAATCAAAACTCTCCTAGGATTCACAGACTCAGACCTTAACTTATGTACCCAGGGGACAATATTTAGCCTCTTCCTTCATGTGAATGTAGAAGAGACATCCATTCATGCTTGCAACTTCTTGGTAGTACCTTTTTCAAAATGTCAATGACTGTCTCCTAGGGCTTGGAGTTGTTGATGGATCAAGGTGATGAGGATAATGAAGATGTCGTTTTAATTTCACCAGTGCTTGTTACGAGCCAAATATTGTGCAAAGTATTTTACGTATAGTTATTCATCTCAGCATTGCAACGGTCTGATTTCTTCTAAGGACAGAGGGTTAGGGATTAATGTTACCCTAATGTCTCAGAGAGGTAAAACCTGAGCTGTAAGTTGGTCTGACTCAAATCCAGTACGTTTGACCACTCTGAATACTACCCTAGCGATTATCCTCTTGATTATATAGGCATTCAGAAATGTGGATGGTGGGGAAGACAGGCTGGCCTTGTGATGGCTTCCTGTTGGTAGGAAGTGCGAGAGCCCTGAATCTCATCTTTGGAATTTGGAGGTGATCTCTTTGCTCATCTGTGCATTCGTCCCAGGCTCATCTGTGAAGAGAGGGAAGTGACGTGACCTGCATGACCCCTCTCAGGCAGGGGTGGGGAAAGCTGACTGAAGCCTAGATACTTGACTCTACAATGTTTGCCCTTTGACCTGCCCCTGCCCCAGGACACTTTAGCAGGCTTTGCAACATCGTCTATAGGGAAGGACGTGGGCACCTTCTTACTCCTGTAGTCTAGAATATGGAATTGACCTTGTGCATCTGATCACAGTTGATTGATGAGCAGATGTGACTCTTGGCTTTTGTTCCAACTGAGGTGTAGCCTTTGGAATCAACTGTAGCCAGAGGTTCTGTGTTTTCATGTTATAATGGCTTCAACTCCCCCTTTCCCCTGCGTGCCCCATTTTTAGCAGAGCTCTAGGTGAAAAGTATTACCAGAAGAGCCTTCAATACTTCACTTTCATAATAGGCATTTTCAGCTTAATTTGGGGGTTTTATCTGAGACTCTGCCCTCCCCAATTTGTGCCAGCAAAGGTTTATGCAATCTACACGGAAAATGCAGATGACAGGGCGTGGTCAGAAGTGAGCCTCAAGCATAGACACTAGTTACAGCCTGGGATTAGTCCCTCGATGGCTGCGCTCAGAAAGCACATGCCTTTTGCTCGAACTGTCTGTTAAAGGTATTCGTTAACATCTTTTTGAGCAAAGGTAGAATATCTTGGGTCTTTGACTACTGGTTAAGGCTGTGTCTCTTGGGAGAGCTACATAAACTCTCTTGAGTTTCAGTTTTCTGTGCTTCAAGTGGGAACATTTGTCTCGGCCTGTCTACCCAACTGGGTCTTTGTGAAGCAACATGGGGTCATGGCCAGAGCAAGAAATGTGGGGCATGATAGATCTGAAATCCAGTCCTTCTACTGGGTTTTCTCTGGTCCTCAGTTTCCCTACCTGGAAACTAGCGCTAGCGATACTAACCGTGTTGTACTGTTTAGAGGATTAAGGGAGATACTGCCTAGAACATAGTAGGTGCTCAGCAAATAGTTATCCTAATCCCACAAATGAGAAAGTGGATATAATAGTCCTTTGGGGAAAATAAACGTGCTACAAACATTAGTTTTTTGTGTTCTAATTCTCACCAGCTCTTTTTTTTTTTTTTTTTTTCTCCTATGCTATTTACTTCTTGAAAGCTGCAAGCCCTGTTTTCATCACCCTCCTTCTTTCAAGCACAGACTCATTTTCAGTTGTGGATCCCCTCTTGCCTGAAGGCCTTGGTGCCACGTGAGCAGATTCAGGTCTGAGAGACGTGTGTAGAAGCACAGGCCACTTTCTGCTACTGAGAAATCTTCTTCCCTCCAAGGGCACACGCATGCCTGCAAGAGAATGTGGGAAGCCATTTGTGAGAAGTAGTAATTAATGATCTGCTGGGTCTTGGCACTTATTCGAGGAAACACAAAGTCACTGGGAACTGGGGCAGCCTCTTGGATAAAAGTCATCCTCCTGGGGCTTTATCTCTCCACACAGAAGTAGTAGATCTTGGGAGGGGCAGGTGGAGACTTGGGGGTCCCTGTCCTCTGTGTAGCTTTCAGGGCTGGCACATGTTTCCTTGCCATGCATGATAACAGAGTGATGTGGGCAACGAACCCTGGCTCTTAAGACAAAAGGTCCTGGGCTTGAATTCTAGCTCTGCCTCTTACTTCTTGTGACATCTGGATGTGTTACTTTACTCTCTGAGCCTCAGTTTTGCCCTCCTCTAAAATGGGGAAAATGCCACATAGTCTGAAAGGCTATTTGGATTAGAAATTGAATAATAATGTACAGGGAACACAGTAGGGTCTCAAAACTGCTAGGGATAAGATATTAAACAAGGCAGACATGGCCCCCATCTTCAGGGTGCTTACAGTTTTGCAGACAATGAAAGTTATATTATCTATATAACATGTAGAGTTGTGGATATTTCTGTAGAACTTATGCACATATTTCTAGTGATATTAGCTATAAATTGCTGCTGAATTTTCCATATATAATAGAAAAATTATATTTATGTAATATAAATGGCTCTTGGGTGACACTGAGATGCCTATTTAGTGTAAGTTACTCTCCTTTGGTGAGTCAACAAGAATCTATCATACCTCAATCTGATCCTGCTTGTTGCTGGGCTATTTTGGAAGTTAACCTCCCCATTCAAATGACTACGGGCTGTTCAATCCCTGGATAAAATCCTGCATACAGCATCAAGAGCAAATATCTCCTACTGAAAAGTGATTTGGTATTCCTCGTACCAAACTTACAAGACTGCTTTGAATATTACATGATCTAGTACTTGTAAGTCATTTGGCTGTCTTCACACAGCAAGGACTAGTAACGGTCATGATAGCAACAAGACCTCCTGCTTTAAGGTAATAACAGTAATATTTTAGCATCTACGCCATAGTGTAACAGAGAGAATTATATGATCTAATACATGCAAAGCCCTTGGTACAGTGCTGGCACATTCTAAGAGCCCAAAAGATGTCAGCTATGATCATTGTTAATTCCGTCTCCAAAGATGGAATCTCTAAAGCAACCTTTCCAGGTGTATTAGGTAAGAGTTCCAGCCTCACCTTACAGGTGAGGAATACAGGGCTCAGAGGGACTTGTCCAGTCCACACAGCTTATAGTGATAATAATCACTATTATGTAATAAGCAGTAGCCTTATTCCTGACCTTCCCTACCTCTTGTGGTACGCGGGCCTCTCACTGCTGCGGCCTCTCCAGTTGCGGAGCACAGGCTCTGGACATGCAGGCCCAGAGGCCATGGATCACGGGCCCAGCTGCTCCGCAGCATGTGGGATCTTCCCGGACCGGGGCATGAACCCGTGTCCCCTGCATCGGCAGGCGGACTCTCAACCACTGTGCCACCAGGGAAGCCCTTTTTTTTTTTTTTTTTTTTTTTTTTTAAATCAAGAGTCAGCTACTATCTTTGCTCGTCTCTTCCCTCTGATTGCCTGGGGTTTGTTTGGGGAGAGAAATCATTAAAGACGATGCTGAGCCCCAGAGACACAAATTCTGGATCTGCTTCACTAGAGAACCCAGTGAGGAGAGGATGCTGGGACAGGCAACCTTGGTCTGTCCCTAGAGGTGTCCCTGCTGGGGGTTACAGCCCACGGCAATGAAGGAATTTTCCTTACTGGGTGTGTTTGCTTGTGTTCTTGGATGTGCTGGTAAGCCCCTGCCTACCCACCTCTATGCAAATACGTCCTCCCACATGCTCAGGGTGTTCTGTCCCCAAATTCCGAACACCATGTACAGGGGGTGGGCTTGGCTGTTGCAGAAACAAGATCTGAGAGGAGGACAGCTTTGCCTGCCATGATCGCTTTGTAGACTTTACCCTGCGTTGGAAAAGCCCTGCACCTGGAGATGAGCTCTGTAAGGTGTTTAGCCCTACATTGATTTTCCCAGGTCATGAACCTGGGCGCCTCAGCCTGGACCACGGTGGGAGGAGAAGGAAGCCACCCCGTACCTGAGTTCCTCCAAGTATAACAGGGCTTGTTGTAATTCCAGAAGCAACGCATAGCCCTTATTCATCAGCTGCTATGTGTCTGTGGGCCTAGACTTGCCAAACTATTTCGAGTCCCTACTGGGCTCTGCAGGAGACTTGAAGTCAAACAGGGCAACACTTAGATCGTTAACTAAAAGTGTTGACTTTAGAATCTGGCAGACCTAACTCTATCCCAGCTCAACCTTACTGGACATGTGAACTTGAATGGGTTATGTAGATTCTGTGAGCTTCATTTCCTTCATCTGTAAGGGGACAGTGATGTGTATCTCACAGAGTTCTTGTAAAAATAGAAGTGTGTCATATTAAATAAGCACTTAGCACAGTGCCTAGCACCTAGTAAGCACTCGGTAGACAATAGACATTGTGTCCATACCATTTCTACCCTGGCCCTGCCTACAATGCCAGCTTTGTCACCTACTTATGTACTCCCTGGGTTAGGCATGTAGAAGGACAGTGGTCTTATGGGGATAACTGATATTAGTTTAGTGTCATACATTCTGGGAAATTCTGATATTTCAAAGATGGTTTTTCTGGAGTTGGATTTAAGTCCAACCACTCAGGAAAGCAGGTTACTGGGGTCATATGGTTGTGTAGCCAGGGTTGAGAAACAGGCCTGGGAATAATAAAACCAATTGCTTTTCATTCTGAGTTCTGTTTGAACTGGTTTGTAGTGGAGACCACACAAACAGGGTTTTGTTTTGTTTTGTTTTGTAAGATAGTATTTACATGCAATAAGATTTGTCTGTTTATATGTACAGTTTGAGGACTCTTGGTAATCGTATACAATCTTATAACCTCCACCATAATCAAGATATAGAACCGCCCTTCATTTCAAAAAGTTTCCTTATGCCCATTGTCAGTCTATTTTACCCCAGAATTCCCAACCCCTGGCAACCACTGATCTATTTTTCTCTCTCTATCATTTTGAGTTTCATCTGATGGAATCATACTGTACAAAGATTTTTGTGTTTGACTTTCTTCACTTAGCATACTATTTTTGAGATTCATCCATGATATGCATATTAACAGTCCTTTTCACTGCTGAGTGGTATTCCATGGCATGGATATACCACAATCTGTTTATCCATTCACAAGTTAATAGACATTCCAGTTTTTGGCAAGTATGAATGCAATGAAATTTAGCATGTACCTCTGTGTGGACACAAGTTTTCATTTTTCTTGGGTAAATCCTTGGAAGTGGCACTACTGGGTGACATGGCAAGTATAGGTTTAACCTTATGAGATACGGCAATACTGTATTCCAGAGTGGCTGGGGCTGTACTGTGTTTCCTGCCCACCACCCATGGGGCATCAGATGTTTTGCTTTGTTTTGCTTTGTTTTTAATAGCTACCAGTGTCTCTAATATAGATCCAGCATAAGACCCTCTGGCCTTTGCTTTCTCTTGTTTAATGGCCACTTTTGGATACTCAGATGAGTGACGATGATGTTAGTATTAGGACAATAAAGAAGACATTTGGGGCTTCCCTGGTGGCACAGCGGTTGAGAGTCCTCCTGCCGACGCAGGGGATGCGGGTTCGTGCCCCAGTCCAGGAAGATCCCACATGCTGCCGAGTGGCTGGGCCTGTGAGCCATGGCCACTGAGCCTGCGCGTCCGGAGCCTGTGCTCTGCAGTGGGAGAGGCCACAACAGTGAGAGGCCCGCGTACCGCAAAAAAAAAAAAAAGGAGACACTTGTCCCAACTGATATGTTTTGACTTGCTCAGAACTGCTGAGGAGTGAGACACTGTCTGGATTTCCACAACTGAGGTGCATTTTTATGTGTCTTGCACATCAAAATTTGTATGCAGGTTTCGGTTTCCTAGCATTAAATCATCATATTTGTTAAATATCAGAGGATTCACCTTAGATACATAAAGAGAAGTCACACTCACTCCTGTAGGAAAGTGTTCCCACCCCCTGTACTCAGGTTGTTTAATGAACCTTTGTTCAGTACATGTTCATTACATGTCCTTTGACGTGTATGTGCACTGTTACACGTGACGTCCACTGTGATCTGTTTGCAGCTGCAGTGACTAATTCTGTTTACACATGCACACACAACTGCACACCCATGTGTCTCCCCCTCACCATTTTTCAAGGCAGACCGAGTGCGGACTCTTTAATGGTTTGCCTTGCCACGCACTGTTGCTTGCACGTTTCTGGAAGACGTTTTCCCGTCCCCTGCACTTTGCCTTGTACTTTCATTTTCTTCTTGTTGAATCACAAATGGATTAACATACTTGATTGGTTTTCCCCGAATCCAACTGGATGCCTCAACCTCCCACGTGTGCTTTTTCAGTTTTAAAACATGACAGGGAATGAGGTGAATGAACTGAGGATGTGGCCTTTATCTTGGGGGCAAGAAGCTCTCAGCTCCCAAATGGGGTGTCCCCACTCCCCCAGGCAAGGGGTTCTAAGGAGAGGTTTGAAATAGATAGAAGACTGCATTTGCATGTGTCTAACGAATGTCTGCTTTTTAATTATGTGAACATTAAATCCCTTGACAATCATTTGTTGTTCCCCAAATCAGTTTGGTTCTCAGTTTACAGATATTCAATAACAAATGTCAGCAAACAGTAGCCTGTGGGCCAAATCTGGCCTGCTGCCTACTTCTGCAAATAAAGTTTTATTGATACGCAACCACACTCATTCACTAACACATCGTCCATGGTACTTTCCGGCTACAGTGGCCAACTTGAGTGGTTGCAACAGCGATGCTATAAGCCTGGCAAAGCTGAAGTTTATAGGTGTCCAGTTACCTTGGGCTCTTCACAGAAAAAGTTTTCCAGCTTCTGCTCTATATTATGCTTGGCGTGTCTGTACCTTCATTGTACTGTCTGTGCATCCTTGTGTGTGTCTCTTTTTTGTATGTGGGCAGTTTATAGGTGTCCAGTTACCTTGGGCCAGCCACCTAAGTTCTCTGAGTTTCATGCCCAGATCTATAAATTGAACACGATAACAGCATCTTTCCTGTAGAGTCGTTTGAAGATTTGGGGGAAAGACAGGTGACGTGCCTGGCACGCGTCATGTCCAATTCACATAACATGAGCTCGTTGCATGGAAGCTGGCCGGATATTAGTGTAGAAGGTGTCCGCCTTGTTCTGGGTGCTATTCCCTGCTACTACAGGGCCAAGGCTAAGAAGTAGACCTTCAAGCTGAGGCCTCGGGGACTGCACAGATGCCCAGGCCTGTTTCTAAGAGACAAGCCAGGCAAGAGTCAGAATTCCAACACCGAAGTCCTTAGCTACCCCTTCAGCCTTGTTCTGCCTTTTTTTTTTTTTTTTTTTTTTTTTTTTTTTTTTTTTGCGGTACGCGGGCCTCTCGCTGTTGTGGCATCTCCTGTTGCGGAGCACAGGCTCCGGACGCGCAGGCTCAGCGGCCATGGCTCACGGGCCCAGCCGCTCCACGGCATGTGGGATCCTCCCGGACCGGGGCACGAACCCGTGTCCCCTGCATCGGCAGGCGGACTCTCAACTACTGCGCCACCAGGGAAGCCCTCGTTCTGCCTTCTTACTGCTGCCCCTAAGTCCTGCCAAACACACGCCCCACTTCAACAAGGCATTGAACTTGCAATTCCTTGAGCCTCATCTTCCCCAGATTTGCACCTGGCTGACTCCTTCCCCGTCTCCCTTACCTCAGAGGACAGCTCCGGCACTCTCGCTTCGTGCCTTGTGCGCATCACCCGTCGAGGCCATTGTATTCTCTGTCTGCGTGTCTATGGGTCAGTCTCCTCTTCCTTTTACTCACAGGCATTCCGCAGGCAGTTGAGGAAGTTTTCTTGTTCTATGCCCAGCACAGAGCCCTTGGCCAGGCATGAGATTGGAGATCGGTAAATACTAGTTGAATAAATGAATGAATGGATGAACGTTCCCGAAAGCGAGCATTTCCTTCAGTGCTGTAGGGGGTCTCACCTGCCATCTTTCCCTCCCTCCCTCTTCCCCTGCACAAAGACAAGCTGTCCAGGAGAATCCACTCCCAGCCCTATTCACATATGTGGGAACACACACCCAGACCGCACACCACGCACACTCACCTGCCCTCAGCCCTCTCCAGGCAGACACAGACTTCTCCTGGGAGATCCAGACACAGCCTTTCTAAGTGCCCCGCCCCCCTTCATTCCCCACTCAGAGAAGCTAACAGCCTCTTCAGTAAGATCTCAAATAGCTCTACTGGAGAGGTCCTGGGTAGAAAAAAGCTGCAGCTTAATGAAGGCCATTTAACAGTCAGTTCTAAGGAAAAGCAAATCTTTATTACCAGCATCTGATCATTTCCGTTTGGGGATTCCCACTCTTTGGAATGGATATGTGTTTTCTTTTTCAGAACCTCTTTTCTAATTAACTCTGGAACGTAGGTTACAGGAGGCCGGCCTTGGGAATGGAGGGGGCATCTCAGCCGGAAGTAAGCACTGCAGGTGATGTTTAATTAAAGGGAAGCTGTGAGAGGGAGGGGGCCTGAGCGTGCTGCATTGCTAATCCTCTTGCCTGGCTCCTGCGTCCCCGCGTGGTTGTGATTGATGAGTTAGTCCCCCTTACATCTTTATGTGTGACGCTAATACCCACAGGCAGAAGGGGCTCCAGCTCTCAGCATGTGGACTTAGCCCGATGGCGTTCTGAGCTAGCTGAAGAGCTGGCTGTGCAATTCCTTTTCCATCTCTGCTTTTCTCACCTTTTCCTTTCTCTCCAGTATTTTATAGACTGATAAAAAGAGTGGTAGATAGATAGATAAGTAGGTAGATAGATAGATAGATAGATAGATAGATGGATGGATAAAGGGACAGATGGATGGATGGATAGATAGATGATAGATGGATAAAGGGACAAATGGTTGGATGGATGTATAGATAGATGAATAGATAATAGGTAGACAGATGGATGGATGGATGGATAGATGGATAAGGGCACAAATGGATGGATGGATAGATGATAGATAGGAACATATATCTATATACAGATATATATATCTGTATATATATACAGATATATATAAAGATATATATGTATATATATATATGTATATATGTGTGTGTACCTATCTACCCATCCAACTATGTGTCCCTCTATCTATCTATCTATCTATCTGTAGCTATGTAGCTATATCTGTGCCTGTCTATCTGAAATCTTGCTGTGAATCTCACTTCCATGTTTGTGTCGGTCTTTTCCTGGGTCTGCTTTTCTCGCTCTGTCCAGACCTCTCTGTTGACCTGCCTCTGTCTGTCTCTGTCTTACTTTGTGCTCTTTTGTCTCTCTGAAGGCTACCCTACAAGGGAATATTAGGGAACCTCCAGCTGAAATCTTTTTTTTATTCCGCAGTATTAATGTTTGAGTAATTTAGAAGCTACCTTTGGTTAAGCATCTACCAAATGCCAAAAGCTGCCTGAGGTACCTTTGGACAATTACTTAATATTTGTTCTTATAATTGCTGACATTGGTTAATCTCTTAATATGTGCCAGGTCCCAATGCTAAGCACTTTTTGTACCTAATCCCATTTAATCTTCAAAATAATCCATTGGAGCAGCTACCCTCACATTCCCATTTTGGAGATGAAAAAACTGAGGCTCAGAGAGAGAATTATGCATATTTCCTTAATCCACACTTTATCACATCAAAATAAGACTTTATTTCCATCTTTTAATGATACACATATGTACAGTGATTTGAAAGGGGGAAATGGATTGTCCAAGGTTAGAGAGCTTGAACAGTGAAATTCTTGGGATCTTACCCCAGATGTGTCTCTCCATCAGATGCTCCTTTGAATAGACCAGAAGGTGGGTTTGTGCCTTCCAGTGTTTCTCTGTTTTTCTCTCCCCTTTTAAATCTGTGTCTCGGCTGTATTTACTGAACATCGCTGCCATGTGGCCAAGGGGCTAGCTTCCGAATACAGGAAGCTGCAGAACTTCTGTCAGTCATTTGAGCAAGAATAAATTGGCAGAAACGTCTGATTTGACTTTTTCTCCTTCTTCAAGGCAGATGCTCTTCTCATTACGGAGAAAAGGATGACACTTTGTCTCTCCAAGAGCTCAGACATTCGAAATAATAGCCGTGCAGTTTCTGATCTTGGATCCGCTAGCCTGGATGGGCTGGGGAGGCTGCAGTGCTCTACTGAGCGTTATCCCAGGCGAGATTAGATTTGCAGAGTGTCTGTTAGAGCTCATGGCCACTCCCCGGAATGGATCGGTCTAGGACTCTGGTTTCACTGTGTGCAGTTAAAATTCTTTTAGCTAGACAGGCTGCCTTCTTAATTGCAAGGGTTGAGTCCAACGGGGAAGGGATGGATAATGGACCCACACTCTCCATTTTTATCTGTTTTCAGTGGGGAGGTATTAAAATCAACTATGATTTTTTCAACTCCCAGATTAACTCGGGTTAGCAAATTCAACTTTGGGGAAGGAACTGTGAGCTAAAAACCTGTTTGAAACCATGGACTGTACTGTTTCTCAAGTTCAAATCTGAATCTGGTTGAAGACAGAGTTTGACACCAGTTGGTCATGATCTTATAGCCTTGGTAAAATGAGCTTTCCCATGGTCTCAAAGAAAGGAAACCACGGTAAATAAAATAAAATCCCACCTTTATGCCAAAGCAGCTCTGCCTTTTATTCTTGGATTGTTTGGCTCTGACAACAAGGCATCTTTGCTCTCCTAAGAACCCATGGAAACTTAGACCATTTCAGTACCCTTTTTTCTTGCGGTGGCCTGAAAAAACCTATTCCCAGTCTCTTCATCATCACATTTTGAAAAGTCTAAAAATATACTGCTGAACTGCTTTCATAGACAGTGAAAATAAAATGTATTTGAGGGTTTAAGGATTCAATAAAATGAGTGGAATTACTTTCTACCCCTAGTTTAGAGATCCATCAACTGGGGATTCTGAGAACACCAAGGAATGACCCACACTTCCCATCTCCTCTGCTCCTCATCTGGCTCTTAAATAAAGTGATCAGGGCTTCCCTGGTGGCGCAGTGGTTGAGAGTCTGCCTGCCGATGCAGGGGACGCGAGTTTGTGCCCCGGTCCAGGAAGATCCCACATGCCGCGGAGCGGCTGGGCCCGTGAGCCATGGCCGCTGAGCCTGCGCGTCGGAGCCTGTGCTCCGCAACGGGAGAGGCCACAACAGTGAGAGGCCTGCGTACCGAAAAAAAAAAAAAAAAGTGATCAGCCCTCTAACGGTAGCAAGATATTCAGACCATTAGATTTTCTCTGAAACCAGTTCCTAAATCATCTACCACCCCATCGTTGCTTGCCTGGTAATACCACATCCTCTACCACTCTCTGTGACCATTTGGTTGACTCCAAATCCTTCACTTCTCTTTTGCTACAACTTGTCATCCTGTGTATGGCCTTGATATCCTAGTAAGGAATCCTCCTTGGGTTTTACCTTAAGATTCAGTCTGCTCATGGGATATGCCAACATCATAAGTGGATGCAGCCCTCGAGGGCTGGACCAGATACACTGAACATCAGACAGACTGATGGTGTGGTCTCTCTGATTTTCAGAATTCCTTTGAGAGACTGCATTAGTCTTCCTTCTTGATCACCGGGCTGGGGTCAAGGTAAGGTTTTATTTACTTTTTTTTTTTTTTAATGCGGTACGCGGGCCTCTCACTGTTGTGGCCTCTCCTGTTGCGGAGCACAGGCTCCCGACGCGCAGGCTCAGCGGCCATGGCTTCACGGGCCCAGCCGCTCCGCGGCATGTGGGATCTTCCCAGACCGGGGCATGAACCCACGTCCCCTGCAAAGGCAGGCGGACTCTCAACCACTGCGCCACCAGGGAAGCCCCGAGGTAAGCTTTTAAATGGTCTCTTTCTCTCTAAGTTTTTTGCTTATGTAGTATTAAAATGTTTTTGTTGGACTCTTTATTCTTAACAAGTAATTTCGTTATTACTATATTTGAGTCTGTGGTCCACTAAGTCCTTGGGCTTTTTTCCCCCCCAAACTGACACATCCTAATACGTAACAATCTTATAGCCATGGTGTTTATTCCCATTTAAATTTTTATAAGAAATTGTATCTTATTGACTCTTACTTAACAAATATTTCAAGAAGAATTTGTATTTCAGTAATTCAAGTTCAATAATTTTCTGTCTCATCTTCTATATCTAGTTAATTTTTATTCCATCACTCTTGTGTCTCTCTTTTTTATCATCCTGAATATTGATGAATATAGTCTGTGCTACTAATTCCTAGGCTAAAAACTCTACTCAGTACACTTATTGTACTTTTCTAGCATTGGAAACCTGTGTTTCATGCTTCTGTATCATGGAACCGGCTCAGTTTTCAGCCTTAAACTTACCATGCCAAAAGGTGGATAAAAGCTCTACAATAAACTGACTACTTAGCATGATTTTGTCTGCATTCTGCATTTGGCACTGATTCCCAACATAATCTAAACAGGCATAAAATTCAGTTCTTTGGGATTCATTCACCAATCAGAATACTGTAAACGTCATCTGTAAAAAATTCAAGAGGGATGTAGGTTATCAAAGGAGCCAACGAGAAGTCTTTGTATTTCTGTCCTTGGTGCTGAAAAATGAAAAAAAGAAAAATCTTCAGTCAACTTCTCTGCTTTAGTAAATGTGATGATGTGACTGTTCATAAATGACTGTATAAGACATCATGCATTTTTCTATAATCATTATTTAGTCTTATTTTCCTAGGACAATAGATACTGTTGATGCTATGGGAGCTGACTAATGCCTACTCCAGAAGTGCTCTGTCCCATACAACGGTCCCTAGCCACGTGTGGCTCTTTAAATTGATTAAAATTAAATAAAATTAAAATTTGGTTCTTTAACCACACTATCCACCTTTCTGGTGCTCCACATCCACATGTGACCGGTGGTTACCGTATTAGACAGCACAGGTACGGAATATTCCCATCATCTTAGAGAGTTTTATTGGACAGTGTTTCCCTAGAATAGCATCATTGTGGTAGACTCGAAAACATCCCCCCAATATATCTACATCCTAATCCTTGGAACCTGTCAGTGCAGTCAGTGTTACTTAGTATGGCAAAAGGGACTTTACAGATGTGATTAGGTGATGGATGGATATCGACCAGGGGGGATTATCCAGCATTATCCCAGTGGGCCCAATGTAGTCACAAGGGTCCTTTTCATAAGAAGGAAGCAGAAGTATCAGAGTCAGAGTTAGAGGAAAAGGCAGTGAGATGGCAGAAGCAGAAATTGGAGTGATGCATTTTGAAGGTGGGGAAAGGGACCACAAGGCAACAGATTTAAGTGGCCACTGGGTGCTGAAAAGGATAAGGAGATGGATTTTCCCCCAGAGCCTGCAGAAAGAACTTGCTGACACCCTGACTTTATGTCAGTGAAACTGATTTCAGACTTCTGACCTCCAGGACTGTAAGAGAGTACAATTGTGTTGTTTTAAGTCACCAAGTTGGTAGTGAGTTGTTACAGAGCAATAGGAAACAGATACAATCGTCATCATCATCATCTCACTAGATTCTTGCATTTCATTCGGATTCTTATAGTTTTGCAGTCTCCTCAAGCAGAGTCCAGTCAACCCCTTGGGTGTTCAAAGAACCAAACTCATAAGCAATGGCTCCTTTTTCATTTGAGATATTCGTGGCGGCTCGGGCATGATTTCTGCTCTGAGAGACAGTGCGTCATGAGTCAGCAATGTCAGCAAGGATTGGAGGGGGCTGTAATACTTGAAAGTGAGAAAAGATGATCTCTACAGCCTCGCTTTCCATTTTTTGGACTGGGGTGTTTGTCAGTTCCAATTCTGGTTTTGAGCACTATGTCTGTATGGGATTGGCAGAGCTGAAAACACAGGTGACAATCCTACTAAAGGATTTTAGATGAATCAGAATCAAAGCTCAGTCCAAGACTTTGAAGGTACAGTGCAGGGAGAGATCTTTTCTGCCCTTCCTGCCACCAGGGGCTAGTGTGTTATTTCCAAGCCTACCATGGGACTGTGGGTGTGATGAGTCAAGCTTGTTCTCTGCTCCCTCAACCTGCTCCTTTCCTCCCAGACTGGGTTTTGATGGACTCTTTTTTTCTGGAAAAATTTCCTTCACTCACTGTACACTGTCGTCCAAGTTATGTCTCTTTTAAATAACAATAATAATAGCACATATACCGTAACTATTATAACAAATACAATTGAACACTTATTTTCAGGATGGTGATAGGAAATTTATATGCATTGCCTAATTTATTCCATAAATAGCTCCATAAGGATACGCTATTAGTATTCCCACTGTAATAGAGAGAAACAAAGCACAGAGAGTTAATGCTACTTACTCAAGATCAGGTACCTAGTTGAGAGGGAGAAACATGATTTAATGAACTTGGAGGGCATTATGCTATGTGAAATAAGGCAGAAAGAGAAAGACAAATCCTGTATGTTACCACTTACATGTGGATTCTGAAGAATACAACAAACTAGTGAATATAACAAAAAAGAAGCAGACTCACAGATAGAACAAACTAGTGGTTACCAGTTGGGAGGGGGTGAGGGGAAATAGAAGGGTGAAAGAGTGGAGGTACAAACTATTGGGTATAAGATAGGCTCAAGGATATATTGTACAACACGGGGAATATAGTCAATATTTTGTAATAACTATAAATGGAATTTAACACAGCATAAACATTTTTTTTTAAATTTCTTTTTTAAAAAGAGGAAGAACCAGAATTTAGACAGCAGGCCTTCTGGCTCCAGAGATGGCTTGCATTTTAGAACTCAGCAAATGGTCCCCCTTCCCAGACTTTAAGCTCCTTAATGTCAGGACCCATACTATCTTTTTTACTCTTTTTCCCTGTCCTTTCAAAGAGCCTAGATAATTTCTTGGAAAACCAGCAGAATCTCATTGAAATTGCTCATTTAAATTTATTTTTGAATTATCTAGATTATTAATAAGGGCTCCCATACAGAGGGGAGACCAATAAGGAAGACATCCCAGAGAAATCCTGTAGAACATGGTGTAGTGGGAAGACACCAGGCTGGATTCAATTCTGGCTCTAGCTCTTATGAGCAGTGTGACTGTCAACAAGTCATTCCTTGACTTGAACCTCAGTTTTCTCATCTATTAAATGGGTATAATAATATATAACTCAAGGTCCTTATGAGGATTTAATGAGCTAATGGGTATAAGTCACTTAGGGTATATAAAGGGCTTTATAAATGGCCATGATTATTATCATCAACATTATTTCTCTACCACCCATAGCCTGTATTCAAGAGCTTGTCACATTTCAAGTTCATAGTAGGCCTTAGGTTGCTTGAATGTATTTATATTACAACAGTGTAACCCTCAGTAGAGGTTTTCTTTTTCTAATTTCACCACTTTAGCATTGTCATGAAAAAGACAGCAGAACACAAAAACAGTTTCCTTATTTCATGTAATTGCTCCAGAATTCTTTCCTGTGGTGGAGAGGGGGTGTGCTCATTGGAATCCCATTAAAATAAAAAATTTTTAAATCAGTTATTTTGCACTGGACACACGAAAGATTTCAGACATTAAGATTAGAGTCGTTGGTATCCTTATTGATGCAAAGAAATAGCCTTGGCAGTGGGTCCCTGATTCCGCCCGCCCTTCTCCATCTCTGCCTCTGCTTTGTCATTTTGCTTGTGGATGACTGCTGTCTCCACCATTTTCTCTCTCCAGTGCATCAGCTGTTTAGTGGCCAATGCACTTTCTATAACACGGATCTGACCATGCCATTCTCATGCCTGGAACTCTTCAATGGCTTCCCATTACTTAAAGGATCAAATCCAAACTACTTTACATGGCATTCCCTGTTCTTTTCTGTATGCCTTCAACCTTATTTCTGGTTCCAATTCCTGCCAAATCCCCACCACACACATATTTCACCTATATAACCTGTTTTCTGTGTTCCTTTATTCCCTGAAGCTTGTCTCCCTGCTTTTCCTCTGTCTAGGATTTCCACCTAACTCGCTCCAACTTCTCCTTTAAGACTCATCTCGACCATCACATCCTTCAAGAAGCATTTGCTACACCTTCCATCTCTGAATTGGGATGCTTCCTCTCTGGCTCCCATAATAATTTGCACTTAGACTTATAAAATCCATGAAACTTGCATTGATCATTGATTTTCCTGCATCTATCTTTATCCATATTTAAAATCTCCATTTGAGTGGAGACTGTTTTCTCATGCCTGAATGTATTTTACATTCATGCAAAAATAAATGCGATTCGGAGGAGACCCAGGGGCAAGGCACACTGAATGAAAGTGTCCTTATGCATCTCTCTGTACCTAAAGCATAGGCAAGAAATACATCCTGAGTGATTGAATGAATGAATGAAAGCAAGACATCCTACCACATGTCTGTGAGGTTTAAAACAGAACTAGGTCCCTTCTGGTCAAATCCAGTGGATAACCTTGCAGAACAAGATCTAACTCAGAATGTCTGCTCATGCTTTAAGCATCCTGCATACTGGAGCGTGTTCAAGGTTCTTCCCTGACCTCACACACAGCGAATGCCTGAGCTCTGTAGGCTATTTGTAGAAAGTTTATTTCATCTTTGCAGAAAGCTGCCCAGTATAAATATTAGTCAGTTGATTTCACACAGAGTTAAAACAAGCTTTTAAAAGCCTTTTACCTCTCCTGTCCCCAAATAGGTACTTTAGACAGATTCTCAAGGGCCTTGGAAGCTTTGTCAGATTCGGTAAAGTGAAAGTTATGTTCTGTTCAGAAGCGGCCTTCTGTGAAGGCGGTCTTGGGGTTGATGCTGAAATTGTACAGAAAGGGTCAGGGAAAGTGAAGGATTTTAACATGACATAGATTGGGTGAGGGTTGGTGTGGGAATCGCGATTCTGTCTTCTGGAGTCATACCTCAACGAGGCCACTTGTGAAGCTGTTTCCCTTTGGTGCCAAGATGGTAACTTGATACTGTGAAGCAGCAAGGGCTTCACATTTCAATGGTCTGAGGTCACTCCCAGATCTGCCCATCAGTTAGTCAGCGATAAACATGAATCCAACCCAGTTCTATGAGCCTTGAAACAATGGTATCATCAGCACGGTCCAGCAGAAATATAATGAGGACCACAGATACGAGCTACGGATGAACTTTTTTTTTTGTAATTCTGGTAGCCACATTAAACAAAGTAAAAAGAAACAGGTAAATTTAATTTCAACATTTTATTCAACCCAGTATGTCTCAACCCATAACCCAAAATGTTTTATTTAATCCGGTATCTCCAAAGTGTTATCATTTTCAACCTGGACTCAAAATAAAACTATTAAATAGATATTTTGCCTACTTTTCCTTGTACCGTGTCTCTGAAATCCAGAGTGCATTTTGCACCTACGGCACACCTCATGTCAGACTAACCACATTTCGGCTGCTCAGTGACCACACATGGCTAACGGCCACCACATTAGGACAGCTCGGGGTTGTGGGGAACCACAGTGCCTGGACAAATCTCTCAAGTTCTTAAACTTCTCCAACTCGGATTCCAAGATCTGCTTCCCAGAGATCAGATGAGACTGCATGAAAATCATTATGTGCCCAACTTCCTTCTCCTGAGTATAAAGAATGGAATAAGAGGACAAGATATTACATCATTTTTAGCTGGTTTACTTGGTCGTTGTATTTCTCTCACTGAACCTCAAGCTGCATGAGGTAGGCAGTGACATCATTTAACACTGGGTCTCCAGGGACTAGTGTTAGTATACTAGTATTAGTACACTAGGACGTGACTAGGTGTATTCATTTCCTAGGGCTCCCATAACAAAGTACCACAAACTGAAAGGCTTCAGCAACAGAAATGTATTGTCTCAGAGTTCTGGAGACCAGAAGTCCAAGACCAAGGTGTCAGCAGGGTTGGTTCCTTCTGAAGGCTGTGAGGATGGATCTGTCCCATGCCTCTATCCTAGCTTCTGGTGGTTTTCTGGCTATCTTTGGTGTTCCTCGGCTTTAGAAGCATCACCTTAATCTCCTCCTTCATCTTCACGTGGTGTTCTCCTTGTGTGCCTGTCTATGTTCAAATTTCCCCTTTTATAAGAACAGTTATATCGGATTAGGGGCCAACCCTACTCCGGTATGACCTCGTGTTAACTAATTACATCTGCAGTGACTCCATTCCCATGTAAGGTCACATTCTGAGACAGTGGGAGCTAGAACTTCGAAAATTTGATTGGGTGGGGAGGGACACAATTCCACCTATAACAGAATGTGTTCAATAAACCTAAGTCAGATACATGAGTCAATAATACTTGAATGTAAGGACAACTTTTTATCTACTTCGGGTGGGTTCCAAGAATATTCTACCCTGTCTGAAGAAGACAGGCAGGTTAAAAATCAAACAAGGAAAACCGGATGTGAAGAGGATGGATGTTGCCGATGGGCAGTTCCGTTCTGCAAAAGCACGTGCTTCGCAGTTACTGTATTTGAAAATATTTAAAGCTGCTCCCCAAAGGTCTTTTGAATGAAACTTACTTAACTTCCATCAGCCTCAGTTTTCCTAGCTAAAGCTGCCTCAGAATTGTTTAGATAAATTAACATCAATGTCTTAAGTTGTACACAGAGGGATCACACAATTTATTTGGCCAGACTTACATGCTATTGGTATCTGAAATAAAATGTCTCGCCATTAGGCAAATTCTCTCTTATATACAAATAAGGCAAACTTCTTCCGTATTTTTGAAACCCCACTCTCCTCCTTGGATCCACCTTGACATTTTGCAAAAACTCTTCTTTAAGTCAGTCTAGCCCTGCTTTACTCCAAATTGTGTGATCTTCTCAGCTCAGCTTTCATGCAGGCAGATATCCTTAAAATATCACACATCCTTAGCTCCAGAAAAATAATACTTGTGCACTGATCAAACATATTGAAAAATTCAAGGTTTTCCAGTCTCCAGTGGTGATTTGGTTGAGGGCCTTGGGCTCAGAGACCTTGTGCTGGGGCAGGGCCAGTTACTGAACTTGGTTCTTCACTTAGGAAGATGGAGCTCTTTGATTTCAATCTCTCTTGACTTATCTTTTAAAAATAGTAATAACTTCAATACTGGCATTAAGCAATACTGGCTTATGCTAAGTTAGGTTGTATTGAATTTGTAAGGCCAGTAAAGTTTTATCTCCTTTTTGTTCTGATGAGAAGCTCAATTGTCATACTGTCCATGTTTATTTCTCTTTTTCTCCACATAAAAGTTTATGAAATGAGGATGGAGGAAACCTAGAAATGCGTCATGCAATCAAGTCTATTGATATAGCTAGACTTGTTGGGTCATATGGGTGGAAAACTTAGGAAGCAGTTTGGTGCAATGGAAATATATGTAGAGTTCAAATCCCAGCTAAAACGTTTATTCACTGCCTGAACTTGAGCATATCACTGAGTTACCTGACCTCAGCTTTCTCTTCTGTTAAATGGGTATAAATGGTACCCATCCTACCTACCTTCCAATGTGGTATGGAGGCTCAAACAGACCATGTTTAAAATACTCCCAGAAACCTTTACATCCTGTCATTGGCTAAGCTATTGTGATGATGGTGATGGAAAGAGTGATGAGCCTCTGTCCTATTTATTTACCTAAACTGACCACCTAACTCATCTGTTTATTTCTTCTATTTCAAGCATTTGGGTTGCTTCAAGGGAAAATGTAATGTCAAAGGGTATAGTTTAAATGATCAGATCCCTTTCTTTTCTTTTTCCTCTTTCTTCCCTTGACTAGCTTCCTCCTGGCATATACCATCACTCCATTCACTCTTTGATTTACCCAAAACGTTTTTGAGCATCTATTCTGTGCATGCCGTTCAAATACTCCTGGGAGTGTGGTACCCAATCACACAGACTTGGGTTTCTTCCCTCAAGGGCCTTCCAATCCAGTAGCCTCTAGGTCTCTATCTCAGCCCACCCTGTGGCTCTGAAAATAACCTCACCACTTTCTTTTAGTTCTTTTTCATTGATTCTGCCACGCTGGGTATGAGCTATTTCCTCCTTCTGCAACATTAAGCTGGCCTTTCCACATATTATTTTGTCAACCTGTTTCATACCATCTGGCTATTTTCTGCTCACCTTTCAACTCTAGGTTTAGACATCAATTCTTCTGGAAAGCCCTCCTTGATAAACCATAGGGGATAGGCGAGCCCCTCATATTTCACTTCTCATGGCACATACCCCATCAACTGTACATTCCTGGTCTATTATGTGACTTCTACCAACCTATAGCTACAGAGGTTCCTGGGCTACGTGAATCCTCGTCACCACTGTAGCCCCTGAGTATAGCACAGGACCTGCCATCCAGAAGATGCCCAGTGTTTTACTGCTGGAACAATGGCATGAATATCAAGTTCTTGCCTATTTGAGTAGTTCATTGCCCTTGCTTTCTGGCAGTCTCTCCTAATTTCATTTCTTCCAAGTCCAAGTATAATTCATTTTGTGACAGCCTTTTTTTTTCTAGTTGGCAAACTATTAGAGGCTAAAACTTATGCAACGCACCACGAAAGACAAGGTCATATTTTATCATCTTTGCCTGTTGCCGTAACCAGATTAGACATCTTTCTACAAGTGAGGTGAATGCAAGCCAACAGATATTTACCAACAGATATTTATCATGTCAAACACCTGATTACAAAAAAGAGGGAAATGTTAAAGATGAATACGGCAAGTCCCTGCCTTTAAGGAATTTACAATCTTGTGAGAGGCTGATACTGGATATACGGAAATTGGATAATTGAAAACCCAGTCAAAGGTTTGGTTCTGGAAATTCATCGTAAACTATGTGGCGGCGGCACCTAGTTTCTGTATATTAACAGTGTCATGTGTCATGTCTCCTCAAGGTCATGGGTTATCTCAGCTATGTTTAGGGTCCACCTTTGAGAAGGGACCAGAGAAGGAGAAGAAATGTTGATTCCCGTCCCTGGGATATAAACTTTCTGATGGGCAGGAAATTCAGTTTTCATAACAGGATGTGAGTGCAAATGATTCTGAATCCATTCATGTACAAGACGATGGTATCTATTTCTTGCATTGATTTGCATCTAGAATGTTTACTTTTCCCTTCACTAGAGCATTTCATTTTCTGTGACAACATTCCAGTGAAGAGAGTGTATGATTCTCTTTCTAGGAGTGTGACTTAATGCTCCCCATTCCCCCAATGTAGAGGCAGACCCTTGGTGATGCTCTTGGTGGGATGCTGTACTTAAGCAACATCCACAGTGGAGCTGGTACCTCTCTGAGCTACTTGGTGCTGGCCGTATGTACAGCGACCTCCTCTCTTACAAAAAAAAGTTGCTTTACACCAAATCTATTAATTTCCTATTTTAGAAGCAGACAGACAGAGAATCCCCTGGATAGCTATGATGGAGTAAGTAACCCAGTGATATTATCCCAAGTCATATCTGCAGGGTAACTGTAAGCAAGCTATTTAAGGGAACACAAGCCATTCTTTTCCTTTTGTGGATTTGGCTAAATGCAGTAATATTAGCAGTGGTGTAAGTCTTTGAAATTCATCTTGAATATAAATTTGATACTAATATTACCCTGGTGGTAGTGGTAAGAATTTTTTTTCCCCTTCTTTAGAAAATAGCTGGCTGTAAAAGGAGATAGATTGTGAGGGTGAAAGGCCTGCTCAGGATTGAAGGTTTCCTCCATACCCAGGAGATGAAGGATCTTTACTGAATGATGATTTACAATGCGTTATCTGTTCCTTCCCTTATGAAAAGGGTTTTTGCTAATATATATTTGCTTGGTTCAGTTGTCAATTAGTTTATCTGCCCTGCTGTCTCCACCGCCATATTTGGGACAGTGGTGGGCAGCTCCAGCTGTCACTCAGGGATAGATGGCAATGGCAATGAGGTGATGGTATTGATGCAAAAAATGACAGCTGAACTTTCGCTGCCCTAACTTCCCCTTGTGCTTGCAGCCATGTAGAGTACTGGTCCGACAGTGTCAATTTCCTGCTTTTGACAGTTTCCTATAGTTATGTGAGAGGTTACCATTGAGCGAAACTGGATGAAGGAGACAGCAACTTTCTTGAATTTGTTTTCCAACTTCTTACTTTGGAGTCAGAATTGGATTGGTCCAGATATGAGTGTCAGCATGCACTATTGGGGCGGACTCAGATTATTTGCTTAGTGTTTCAAAGCTGCCCATTTATAAAATGAAGGTAATGATTGTGTCCCCATCCTGAGGCTGCAGGGTGCATTGAAGGAGTTACATTTATACAAAATTTAGGGCAATGGAAAGCATATGTTGAGAGCCGTTCTAATTATATTCTTGTTGTTGTTAATAATGTTATAATCACCATCATCGTCATTAGCACTGTTAACCTACTTAGGTTCTGCATCTTGGGATGGCAAGAACAAGATCTCATGCCTTTTTGGTAACCTCCAACTTTGGCTGGGATACTTCAGAAAATATTTTGTGATTGAATTGTTCTACCAACCCTTACAGATATCACCCCTCATCTTAGCCAACAAAGAGGTCAGTCGTAGCATCTTTGAAAGGACTTGAGCTTTGGAGAAAGACATGGATTTGAGGGCTGCATCTGCCACTTACTAGCTTCCAGACTTTTTGCTTCTCTTTCTGTGAAATGGGTGTGATAAAAATAAGGTTAGTAAAAACATAGTTCCTGTAGAGATGAAGTTAGATAATGTATTTCAAGTGACTACCATCGTCTAATGCTTAGAATGAACTCAATGAATAACAGCTGCCCTGGCTGCTACTTTTTATTAATAATGGACAATAATAAGGCATTTACAGCTATTTCACGGACAGAGAGGTGAAGCCCTATGCTGCTTGGCTTTCCAACAAGAAATCGTTCAGTACGATGTTGGGGTGTTTCAACGGGGAAATTTTTTTCAACAGTGCAGAGCAGCATTTGATGGTTTGACCTTGTTTCTCAGGGCCCTGAGGTGCTGGGTGAGTCAGAGCATGTCTTGGTCCTAGGAGGGACAAAGGGACTAGCTTGGGAATTTTTCATGCCACAAAACATTTTGAATATGTACATGTGCGTGTTATCCTTTGAAATGTTCAGAGCAATATCTGTGAGAAAAACAGCAGAGGTTCCTGCCCTCATGAAGTTTACAGTCTAGTTGGAGACAGACCTCAAAATATATGTAATATAAAAATATACATAATGTCAAAATCAAAATGTATATCATGTCAGACTTTGACAAGGATTTTAAAGGACAAGTCAGGGCCCTCTGAGACCCTGGGGCTGCAGTGAGCAAGCTAAGAAAACCCATGTTCTTAAGTGCCTGGTGTTGTTGGCTGGGAACTTCACTTGCTCCAGAGGCTGCAGATTTTTCTGAGATAAGCACGTTTCTCTTTGGAAATATCACCTCATAAGAAACCATATCAAGGCTACTGACTAGCACAGTGCCATAAATATTTGATTGTCACTAAGTTTTAAGGAGTTGAGAAAAACAACCTCTACTGCCTTCTGTGGCTCCAAATGGAAAGTCAGGATGGAACATTTTGCAAACATGACACCTCATCATTGCAAGCCTGCCGCCTACTCGGCTGGTTTGTATATCTGGGGCTGGTGTTTGCCAGCCGCAGCAAGATGGCTCCTGGCCTCTCTCTCTCTGCTTCCTGGTTGAGGCCGGGAAAGTGAAATGAAACATATTGCTTTCACTTGAATCTGTGAAACGGCTTCCTATTATCTTTGTTGTCTGTTTGTTTTTTGTGAATTATGGCCTCAGAGCAATTTCAGAGTTCTCTGTCCAAGAGATGCTTTTTTTTGTAAGCCAGTGTAGTTAGGAAACCAAGGTTTGTATGTTGACCTAATTGAGGTCAGATTTGAACCCATCTCCAACTGTTTAAGGATGTCTGGTGGATTTAGGTAACTAGCACTTACTGGTTGTGTGAGTGGGAGGAAGTAACCCCACCTCCCTTTTCGTGACAGTACGTACCACATTGGGTTCTTACTAAATAAAATAATTATAAACAAACAAGCAATGCTGCTTTGGTGAATTTTGTATCCTCGGTGCTGAGAGCAATGACTAGTACATAGTTAGTGCTCAAGAAAAGTGTTCTTATCATCATCACCGTCATCTTCACCACCATCATGATCTCCATCCTCCACCTCACATCATCATCATCTCCATCTTCATCTTAGTACGGATTCAGTGGCAGGAATTCTTCAATAAGACTAAATCAGGTTCAAGTTCTGGTTCTGCCACTTACCTAATTTACTAACTCCCATACTGGGAAATATTTCTTCACCTGTTTGGAGCCTCAATTTTCTTACCTTTAAAAGAGACCATAATATCTATCTCTTGGGGGTGGTTGTAGGGATTAAAGTGCCTGGCACACAGTAGAATCCAACACACCTCCCCATGTGTTCTCCAGAGGAAGCACTTTGCTGGACCGGAATGGGGGCCAATTTCATCCCCACAATGGGGCATATATGCTCACAGGGCTTTCTAGATTATAAAACACATTCCTGTAGATTTTATCCCTAGAGAATCACAAGACCCTCATCGGGAAGAAGAATATATATTATGGTTTATATTAATCAATGAGGAAACGGGGTACATGGAGGTTGAATGACTTGCCAATAGTTCCACCATTATGCTCCTGGCTTTTCAACACTTGTCTCTGATTCCATAGTCACAGCACCAATAAAAGGTTAGAAGGTAACAAACAGGGAAATTACCCAGCATAGTGTTTTTTATTGTATTTATTTTACTGCAATCCATAAAAGATTTTATGTCACAACCCAATTCACCCACATAAAAGTTTCATGAAACAATTCCTTACTCTTTTCTTTTCTTTTCCAGTGTGGTATAGTTTATTTCATTTAAAGAATGTTGGTGTGATAACCCCTACATGGGTTCTACATCCCAAGGGTTTACACCTACAGTTTGAAAAACCCATAACATTTCCCCCCAAGATGGTGTATCGGGATAATCTGGGGCACTTTTACACAGTGCCCAAGCCTGGATCCCGCCCTTGGATATTTTAAGCCAGTGGGTCCGGGGTGGAGTCCTAGCATCTGGCTCTATAAGAAAACCCCAAATGACCTGATGGTCCACAGGCTAAGGAACAATGTCCTGTTACATCACTCTGATTGTTTCCACCTGAAACACTCTTCTCTATTGGGTGTTTTGACCTTTTTTTTTTTTTTTTTTTTTTTTTTTTCATTTTCTCTATCACTTCCCAGAACATCCTTCACCAGGGAATTTGTCTATCTTGGTCTCATCCCTTTTGCTTTCTAGGAGAAAGTAAGACCCCCCTATACTTGGGTTGAAGGACAGAAGTTTAGCTTTTCAGTTATCAGTGGGACAAGGAGCTCATGGTTCATGGGAATGACTGCTGAGTCCACATATTGGGCAGGAGGCCTGTGAGGAAGGGGCTCTGGTCCTCTGACGATGTGGCTCTGAGAGGGGAGCTGACACATCCCTTTAAGGAACCCGAAAAGGCTACTTAATTTAATCCTGCATTAGAGGCATCCCCGGAGTGTGATTGGAAATGGAAATGTAAGGATGGCACAAATACCGTTTATCCAGATTTTTCTTTCCAACCCTGGGGAGCTGGGAATTTAAAACAAACAAACAAATCACCCAGGGGCTCCCTGAACTAGTACCACCGACAGATCAGCAGGAAAGTGGAATTCTTCCGGGCAGCCTCCTCTACCCTCACCTCCTCCTCTGTTATACAATTTAATTACAAGTTTAATCACTTCAGAAACCCCATCCATTCCCTCCAGTGTAGTGAGATGTCTCCTTTCCGAGCAGGCGTCTTGGCGATAAGCAGCTGTCCACGGGAATGGTGGATGGGACTCTTGAAACCTCTCCCTCGACGAGCCAGAAAGACATGACTAAATAAAACCTGAAATCGTGTTGACATTTCGCTGTGGTTGTTGTAGTTTTAATAATAGAGGAGGAACAAAGTATTTGTAGCTTTAGATGAAGAGGCAGCATTTGGCATTGAAATCACTGGGGATTTTTTGTACGAGGTTTTATTTTTGCTTATTGGGAGAGAAGAAAAAAACAATGAGTTAGGGAGAGACAGAAGTTCAAGAAGACAAGGGAAAAGCAAGATGGCTCTGCTTTTCCTTCATGGCCTTGATCGCCACTGGGGTTCTGTGGTCAACTGTGGGTTCCTTTCTTGAAAGCCTGCTTCTCCTGTTGCCTGTTTGGTCCTTAGGAACAAAGATGGCTTTGGATTTCGCTCACCACGTTATTGCGTGTGATGGATGAATCTGTTTCTATAGCGCATCCTATGAGGCAGGGTGCCATGTTTGTTTCCCCGTGATTTGATTTTTTAACGTGATCTTCTCACAATTACCCTGTGAAGTCACTCATCATGCTCCCCATTAAACAGAAGCAAAAAAACTGGAGCCCAGGGCATTGCAGCAACTTGTCTGAGATCACACGGTGAGTCTGCCAAACAGCCAGGCCTCCAGATCTTCCAAACACTGGCCCATGACTATTTTAAGGTCAATTTACAGTTAACCACTCAGCTTTGTTGTAAATTTATCCGCAATGTTCTCACGGTATTTTTTTTTTTTTTTAATTTACCCATCACCATCTCTCTTATCTCTTTGAGCTCTGTCTTCATCCCTCTTCTGTCTCCTCCCCTGCTCCCCCCGGTGTCCCCCCCCACCTTGAAAATATTTCAAAAATAGGATAGTCGCAAGCTTCCCAGTGGATTCCCTAACTTTGCATACCATATATTTAGTTTAGTAATGAAAAACTCCAGCTCCAGGCAGCGCAGAGGGTAGCATTTCTAATGTTTTTTAAACAGCTATTAATGTAGTCGAGTGCTGTGTGGGTTTTTTTTTTTCCGTTCCTCTTCTATGTAATCATCTGCTCAGTGTATACTCTGAAACTGAGAGCAAGGGCCAGAGGAGGGGCAAGCTGTGATTGATGGGCCAGGCTCAAGGAAGGAGTCCCATCTGGGGTTGGTTTGGGGAGCAGTCAGTTGTTGAAGGGGAGGTCAGCCAGGCAGCCTCGGCGCCCCCCTTCCACACCCCCGCCGTCCCCACGTTGCACAGCGCACACACCCTGGCTCGTAATCGAGGCTTGCTTCAGGCAGATGATTTGTGGTGTGACACTAGAACAGCTGCTAAGTTTATGGAGGAGAAAGGAAGCAGGATGGTACAGCAGGTATTCTTCCCCCATTTTCTATTTTACTCGAAATTGTGATTTGAATGAAGCGGAAGCCTTTCCTTGTATTTAGTCTCTGTTATTCTCTCCATGATGTGGATTCTGCTCCTTGAATCATGCCGGCGGTGGGGGGCGTGGGGGGGGGAGGAAAGGATTTTCAGCCGAGTGTGTGTGTGTGTGTGTGTGTGTGTGTGTGCGTGCGCGCGCGCGGGCTTTTCTGCTTGATGGGTGGAACTGAGCTGGTCTTAGAACCAGCAGGTTAATGATGTAATTTCGCATTTTCCTTCTTGGTTTCCATGCCCCCGGGGGGCATGATGCAGTTTAGTTCTTTTCCGTCCAGCAGTGGAGGCTTTCTCTGAATATGCAATTCTTCAAGAAATATGCTGTTTCTTGCCAGAGAAGTAGAACAGACCAGGCTAAGAAACTAAAGTAAACCAAACTGTCAGCAAGACGGAAAACTGCAGGCAACGGAGAATGGATAGTTTCCTCCTGCAAATCCAAGTTGGTGGGGGGTCCCGTGGCAGGAGAGGCTGCTTTCCTAGGCGGCGCAGACAGATGTAGTCAGCTGGTTTATGAGGATTGAACCATTCCTGTGCCTTTCTTCATTATAGGGGCTGTGTTTAGACCAGAAGAGGTTTGGGGTGGGGGGACAAGAAGTGGACTGGGGACAAATAGATTCCAGAAGCAAAAGGAGAAAGGATGCACCAGAAGTTTGACAGTTAGAGCTTGGAAAACACACACACACACACACACACACACACACACACACACACACACACACACAGAAGAGAAAGAAAAATACTTAAAAGTCCACCTTGGCAGGCACTTTTCCTCCTCGGTGAAAGTCAGTTACGGTGAAAAAAATAAATCCATTTCATGTTCTGCCACGTAAAGACTATTTTCTGCAATTGAAATGTGGTTTGCATTAGATTCTGAGCCAAAATATTTTGCCAAGTCTGATGGGCTGCCTCTCTTGGTTCATGTTTTAGTTTCCCAAAACTACTTTATTAAACCACTAAGGGCCATGCACGGGAGAAAGGTGATGTCTGAAAAGAAACCAAAAAAAAAAGCACCTCCCATTTTCTCTCTGACTCTGCCTCCTGAGAAAATTAAGGGTGTAGGATGTTCTCGTGACCAAGGAAATTCTCCTTGTATTTGAGGGACATCTCTCTGAATGCCTGCACGCAGCGGAGTCCACACACTATGCTAATGGTCAGATTACGGTATTTGTCTTAAAATAGCAATAATATCCTGGCTACTTCATGCTTCAGTAAAATATTTAAATTGGCATGGCATTTTTTTTCCTTTGGTGAATCAGACTTGGTTGCATTTTAATAATCCTTCTCTCTGTAACTGGAATACAAACTACCTGTCGGGTTGTTGCAGGTAATGAGGGGTCCCCCGTTATCATCTGGCTGCTGTTGGGTTGCTGTTCTAATTGAGGTTTGGTGTATGAGGACAAAGAAGTTTCTTCTGCATTTATCCTAATGGATGTTCTTGATTTCAAGCTCCTACCCAGTTCTGCAGCAGCAACGGTGGGTTTTAAAACATAAGGTTTCGGCTTCTTTTCCCCCCTTTTGTGTATTTGGCAGCAACCCAGCAAAGTCCAGGCCCTGAAAATTCGATGCTAGGTTTGCAAAATCACTTGAAGCACTCCCTTGATAACGTGGGGCTACATGCAAAGCAGAATCACCCTCCCCATCAACTCAGAACAGCCACAAGCACCCTGACTCAGTAAATATCAGAATCTCTGTGGTCGTTGCCCTTATTTAGGGAAAAGTGTGGGTGGGCATCAGAGTAGAAGAAAGAAGGCAGCTTCTGCAAATGAGGGAACGTCTAACCAGAATGCTCCAAATAACTGTTGCCTGTCACTGCCACCAGTGTGAAATTGGCTTCAGCCTTCCAGCAGGAGCTTGTTCACGTGCCCGAGATTTACCTTGACCTGGAGTGGAAAAGGGGCCCATAATGTGAATATGTTTTTCCAGAAAATCCATTTTAGCCAAGCTGAGTATCCAGGAACATCACTAGGGAGGAAAGAAAGACATCTCTGAAGCCCTTTGAAGGTGAAAAATAATTCCGTAGGAAGTACAGTGATCTTAATTAAATATTAGCTGTAATTAGCCCAAAGTGCAAATGTCGGGAATATTAATTAGGGTTCCTCTGGAATGACTGTCAGTGTTAATAAGTAACCGTGTGGGGTCCCACCAACATCTGTTTGAGAACTCCAGGAATGGGAGTGCATCCCAAGTTCTATGGACTTGAATGCTACCTGGAGGTTCCCTGGCTACCATGGACATCATCTCTAGAGGTGGGCACCCGTGGTTTGCCAGAATGGCATAAGTTTTGGTAGAGGTTGGTGGTTTGCCCTGGCTCCAGTGGTGGCCCTTGCCCTTGGCCCTTGTAGCCTCAGAGCCTTCGGAAGCCAGGCTTTGGGCTTGAGGTGGCAGAAGTTTCCCAGGCTGCTGCTCTAACACACCAAGGGTTACCCCTCGCCTCCCCCAGTCTGGCTACTGGAACCCTGGCCTCTTTGAATCAAATACCCTAGCACCTGACTTCCCCACAGGGTGTAACCTGCCACCAGGTGGAAAACAGGTCTCAGGGTCACGGTATACATGACAGAGAGCAGTTTATTTATTTAAAATTGGAAACGCATCTCCCCACCAGAGATCTTCTTTCCAGATGAGGGACACCTTGGCGTGGGATAAACCCGGGCTCTGGTTCAGCTCTTGGCTTCCCTCAGAGGTACTTGTGACTGCAACCTCGTAATATTATTTACCAGCTCTGGGCTACAGTATCCTTCACAACAAAATAAAGTGGGATCAGAGATGCAGTGCATGCAAAGCAGAGAGTCTAGACCTTGGCACTATTAACCTTTGGGCCAGATAATCCTTGGTTGTGGAGGGGGCGCCGTCCTGTACACTGTAGGATGTCTAGCTGCAGCTCTGGCTTCCACCCACTAGATGCTGGTGGTATCCCTTCCTACTCAGTTGTGACAAACAGAAGTGTCTCTGGTCATTGCCTAATGTCTCCTGGGGATCAGTCACCCTGCTTAAGGACTCCTGATGCAAAGCATGCAGCACTGTGCCTGGTGCCCACTAGGTCTGAGTGTCACTCAGTTTGTTTTCTGAGTTCTGGTTTGGAGAAGAGGATGCCTTTCAGATGGAACACAGAAGTCTGAAGCCATCATAGGTCTTCGCACAAGCCCACTTCTGCTGAGTTTGAAGCACGTGTGTATACAATGCAGAGACCTGGTGATGGAAAGCACATTCTGAAAAAGTGCTACTGCACCTTTCTTCCACCATCCTTAAGGTCTGGCTGAGCCACCCCCTCCTTGGTTTAGGTAGAAGGCACCCCCTTTCCCTCCCTACTTCACCACCAACTGTATTTCCTGCCCAAACTATCTGTGCAACAACAGCTGTTTTTTTTTTTTTTTTAACATCTTTATTGGAGTTTAATTGCTTTACACTGGTGTTAGTTTCTGCTTTAAAACAAAGTGAATCAACTATACATATACATATATCACCATATCTCCTCCCTCCTGCATCTTAACTGATGTCCCCATATTTCATGATAACTCTGCCACAATGATTAGAAAACTTTTCCTGCAAAGGGCCAGATAGATAAATAGTGTAGACTTTGTGGGCTATATGGTCTCTGTCAGAGCAACTCAACTCTGCCATCAGAGCACAGTGACCATGGTTGTGTCCCAATAAAACTTTATTTACAAAAACAAGTCACAGGCCAGATTTCTTCCAGGGTTCGTTTGCTGATCCCTCTCCCATCCCCCCACCCCCATCCTGTTGCCAATGAAGCCTGACAGAGCCCAGAGTCCACTAGCCAAGCATGCATTCACTTAGCAAACACCGGTGTATGTTGACTTTGCAGCCAGCGTGCTGCTGAACCCTGGAGATGGAACAGAGAATGTGACACAGTCTCCCACCCTCAGGACGCTCACAGGCTAATCAGCAGGTGATAGCGGTACCTGGAGTTACGTGGGAGGTGACCACAAGCTGCAGTGTAGAGGGCAGGCAACTGATGTGGTTTAAGTGTCAAGGAAGACTTGCTGGCAAGCTCTTGATCTGGGACCTCAAAGAGAAGCCAAGGAAGGCTAGCCAGGGAAGGGGGTAGGGGAGGAATTCCCAAGCAGAGGAGGCAGTGAACAGGATGGTGTCGAGAGGATAGAGAGACCACAAGCTTCCTGAGGGCAGCCCTTCCCGCTCCAGTACAGAGAGAGGTCAGATCCTAGCAAGGAGCTGTTGCTGTTTTGCAGCTTGTAGGATTGGTTCACTCCTCCTGAGACTGTTTTGCAGTGAGGAAAGGCCATGTGGGCATATATGTACCCGTGAAAGTGTTTCTACTGAAGGTGGAGAAAGGAAAGCTTTGTCTTTTATGACCATCTCTCTCTACCATTGATCCTGTGATCATTTCATGCGCCCCTGGAGTTTTCACAAGTCTGTCTTTCAATTCAGAGACAAGCGAGGTGGGAGGTAGGGGAGGCTGAAACGGACCTTTGGGCAGAAGTGGAATCTGTCCCGGTGATTTTCTCTTTGGAGCGTTCTCAAGGTCCCAAAGTTTCTAGGGTTTCTTGTCAGCCAGAAAGAAGTAGCATCTGTACGGACTTTTCTGTGCACAAGGATGTATTCCTTGAGCAGCCCTGTAGAAGAGAAGAACGCTAGTCAGCTCATATACAGAAGAGGATTTTTTCTGGTATTAGTCAAGACATTTTCGGTTGCAAGTAACGGAAAGGCGGGCTTACACTAAATAAGATATTTACTGACTCATGGAACTTAAACAGCAGTGTTACTCACTGCAGGAAAAGCTGGATCCAAGACTTCAAATGATGTCAGCAGGACTCAGTTGATCCGTTTCTCCATTTCTGGGCTCCGTTTTCCTCTGCGTTGGCTTCTGCTTTAGGGAGGCTCCCTTCAAGAGGCAGTTCTTGGCAGCTTTAGGCTTAACATTATTTTTCCAGCTGCCAGTCATCGAAGTGAAAGAACTTCCTCTCCAAACTCCAGCCAAGTCCCAGGATTAAGCCTCACTGGAGTTGCTAGGGGTTAGGTAGATGGGCATAAGCCCAAGTCACTGTGACCGTTAAGAGTGGAGCCCTCTGGTTAGCCAGGCAGGGTAACATGACCACATCTAGAGGTAACCAGAGGCGGGCCCAGCCACATCTGCACAATGTGGGGACTGGGAGTGAAAGTGGCCCCTAAAAGGAAACCGGGCTTGTCCTGGAAGAGGAGTGAACAATGACAGTAAATGTGATTTCCCAAGGACGGACGCGGTTAGCCTTCCACGCCGGTCGATGCAACCCCAGCACAGACAGACCCGTTCAGCCCCAAGTGCTATGAAAACACGTTGCCAAGAAAGAAACGGCTGTTTATTTTTGCTTCCTATGGCACAGACATTTGGAGAAATTAGTCTGGGGGAGGAAAGGGCCTGAGGGGAGTGTTTTCACTTGTAAAATGTTTTAAACTTATCCTAAGTGTTGTTCTCTTCCAAGTGTCATCTTTAACATTCCAATTAAGGTTCCTTCTAAACAAATGCACCAGCTCCTTGCACTGCTCTGAGAATAAACTTTTTTCCCCCTCTCTGTCATAATGGTTTTTGCTGCACTCAAGTTGCTTTGGCTGAAGAAGCTCTCAAATGTTGGTGGCGGGAACCCAGGAGATGTGAGCAGTTCTGACACTTTTGCCCTGGTATCGTTATAGGAGGGCTGAAGTCACATCTAATTGACCACAGACAATGGGAGAGGCAGCTATTTGGTGTGCTTAATTGCTAAGCTTTCTCTCTCTCTCTCTCTCTCTCTCTCTCTCTCTCCTCTTTCTGACTGCGCAATCCCATTTCTTCTTAAGACCGTGGAAAATTTAGACCTTTGGGTTACAGTCCCTGATGCCTTGTGTGTGTGTGTGTGTGTGTGTGTGTGTGTGTGTGTAGGGTAGTAAAGTTATGGGAGTCCAGGTGGAGAGAGAGAGATGCTTCCTGAAATGGAAGCATTTGAATTCTTTTTTTATTCTTTTGGTTTGCCTATAAGTATCACACTGCATGTTTTGCCTAGATGTGAAGGGCGAATTGTTACATAATACTCTGCTTATAAAAAAAATAATAAGTCAGGGAATGGGAGTAGGCATTGATTAATGAGGCTAAGAATTAAGTCCAGCATTTTGCAGAGATACTTAAAATGAGACAATCACAGAAGGCCATCTTTGTCCAAATTAGACACTGAATTTTCATCAGCTGCTTCATGTTGGCACTGGGAACATCAAACACACACACACACACACACACACACACACACACACACACACACACACGCTGTGACCATTGCAAGGACCACCACCCCCGTCCCATTATGTGAGCCAAATCACATAAAATGTTGATTAAATTCAAATGCTTACATGAATTGTCTCTCCTCTCAGGAACACACACGTGCAATTTAATCGGTCTTGGCATTTTAAGTATCAAATCAAGGCTCTGCTGTCACCAGCGACAACTACATGCTCACAGGTCCCCAAGCGGGAATGAAATTAGAAAGATCTGCCAGAACAACCCAATCCAGGAGAGCGCATGCCCTCACAGCGTGTGGCTGTTGGGCTGGATGATTGGGAAAGGGTCTTCAACCCTTCAGAGCCTCGATTTCTGCATCTGTACAATGGGGCTCTATCTACAATGCTTACTGTTTCCTTATAGGGTCCGGTGAAGATTGAGTGGGATGTATCCATGTCAGGCTCTTGGCAACCGTGCTGAAACCCACCAACTGGCCGGGGAGCAGTTGTCCTTGTGCCTCAGGGGGAAAGTTTCTGCTTGGTGCCCACTCATGGTTTTCACTCCCTCTCTCTCTTTCTGATTTTCCAGGGTAATCAGGAAGCAGCAGCTGCCCCTGACACAATGGCTCAGCCTTACGCTTCGGCCCAGTTTGCCCCCCCTCAGAACGGCATCCCCGCGGAATACACGGCCCCTCATCCCCACCCCGCGCCAGAGTACACGGGCCAGACCACCGTTCCCGAGCACACGTTAAACCTGTACCCTGCCGCGCAGTCGCACTCGGAGCAGAGCGCAGCGGACACGAGCGCGCACACCGTCTCGGGCACCGCCACAGTAAGTGCGCACTGGCCTCCGGGGGCGCGCTGGGACCCCAGGGTTCCGGGAATGACAGCGGGGCGCACTGCCGTGCAACTGGTCGGGGTTGGGGGGTGGAGGCTCTCTCCCGCAAAGCAGCCCCTAAGCTCATCCTTGTCATACCAGCCCCGCCTAGTTCACCTTACCTACGTGCGTCTTCTCCTGGCACTGATTTAAATCAACACATTTTCCATTAACCGCGTGTATTTGTGAAGGGAATCGTTTATCTCTTTTCTGCTTCTATAGTTTTGCTTTTTCTGGAATTATGTCATCTGAGGGGAATCATACACTATGATTATGAGATTGTGACAATATAATCTTTTTTTTTAATGGCTTTATGGAGATACCATTTACATACAATAAAATTCACCTATTCGAGGTGGACAACTCACCGATTATTATTGTATTTACAGAATTGTGCAACCATTGCCACAGTTTAGGAATATTTCCATCACCCCCAGAATGAATCTCCTGCCCATTGTAGCCACTCCCCATACCCACCCCAGCCCTCCCTAGCCAAATTCGTTGGAAATTCACCCATGTTGTGGCTTGAGTCCCTAACATCGTTTATATTTCAGAGCCCCCGGGGGTGTGGGTGGCCTAGGCCGCCAAGGGGCAGCAGAAGTGAATTTTGCAGGACTGTTCTGCATTTTGATGGTGGAGGTGACACACCTCTATGCACCAAAAAGTCAGATTTATTGCATATGAATGGATGAAATGGATTGAAAACAAGCAAACAAACTGAAAAGAAACCATTTATCACCACCATCAATAGAAACTAGTATTGCCGGCTCTCCATAAAGGACAACCACCCTAAACAAAAATAACGATGAAGATTACACAATGTTTATTTATGTACCACCTAAAATAACCACACACCGTGCATACCGTAAGAGGTATATGTACACTTAGGAAAACTTGTTCTGTGGAATTCTTTAGAAGCCTGGACACATCCAGCCTCTAGTCCAGAACACTTTATAGGTGCAAGGCAATTGGGCCTGTTTCTTCTGCCCTCTGAGAAACTGGTATTTGCGAAGAAGTTTATTGGTTTGAAGCATGATATATTTCTTGTAGCCAAAGCAACCATTGACTAGCTTTGCTACCTGGTACCTCACTGATTTGCAGGTTAGGTTTTGAGATTTTTCAAAATAATGTAAATTAAAAATTTTTCTATTGCTTGTCCTCCCTTATTTATTGTGCCAAAATACATATAAAATTTACTGTTTTAACCATTTAATCGTGTACAATTCGGTGGCATTAAGTACATTCACAGTGTAGTGCAGCCATCAGCATTATATAGTCCTAGACATTTCCAACACCCCAAAAGGAAATCCAGTATCCATTAGGCAGACGTCCTCCATTCCTCCCTCCCGCCAGACCCTGGGAACCACCCGTCTGCTTTATTTCTGTCTGGATTTGCCTATTCTGTATTTTTCCCCCAAATGAGATCATACCATATATGTCCTTTTGTGTCTGTCTTTTGCTTAACAGAATGTTTTCAAGGTTTATCCATGCTGGAGCATGGATCAGTACTTCATTGTTTTTATATGACTGAATACCATTCCATGATATGGATAGATCCTATCTTGTTTATCCATCCATCCGTTGTTGGGCATTTGGGTTGTTTCTGCCTCTTGGCTGTTGTCAATAATGCTGCTATTGCCTTTTTAGTATTTGGCTGCTGTAACTTAGGGATGGGTTCATTAAACGGGTTTGTGGATTTAGTAGGTGTTTATTGTTGTTGTGTTGACTACCTAGTGATGGAGTTGTTTATTTGTATGCTGGTTGTTTTGTCATAATCAATGGTGTTAGGGCTTGAGAAGGTTATTTTAGGACTAAAAAAGGTCCCATCAGACATCATTTATTAAGCCTCAACATGGACCAACCATACAAACTGCTGTGGAAGTTTCATTCATTCACTCACAAATATTTATTAAGCATCTACTCGGGCCAGGACTCATACTTGATGATGTGGTTGAACCAAACATAAATGGTCCTTTCTCTCTTGTAACTTAGTGCCAGAGACAGAGAATAAACATGTAGCAATAAAATAGCTGTATAAACACACATTGTGATACGCGCTCTTAAGGAGAAAACAGGTGCTATGGGAGGCTAAAAAAAGATCAGAGGTACCACTTGTAAATGAGTAGTCTGGGAACATTTCTTCAAGGACATGATATTTAAGGGGAAAAGACAAAGCATCCAGGCAAAAGGAATACCAAGGTCAAAGCTTCCAAGGTTGGAAAGAGCTGGGCTTATTCAAAGAACTAAAAAAAAGGCAGTACGTCTAGGGCATATGAAGACAGTTTGGCAATGGCAAAGGATAAAATGGGGGCAGCCAGCAGGGATCGTATCCCGCAGGCCTAGTGGGTTCCATGTTGAAAGCTATGGGAAGCCATTGAAAAGAGTTTAAGCCAGAAAAGTTTAAAAAATGACATTTTGAAAGAAAGGGTTAATTGTACCTACCTTAAAGGAAATCTTAATCCAGCTGGGGAGTAGAGAAGCTCAACATCCTTTTCTCACAAAAAGAACTCTCCAGAGATCAACACGATTACATTTAAATTGCATATTGGATGTCCACAGGGCCCCAGACACTACAGGAGGTGAAATGATGAGGAGACAGGCTCCCTCCCTTAGAGAGGTTTTGGTCCACTAGAGAGTGTAGGATATGTGTTCTGTTACTTGTCATAATGTCGCAAGTTCTAGAGCATGGATTTCCAAGGCTTTAGTGTATTATGATGATCGTGGAAGAAAACACTTTCTAAGAGATCTACCTCAAAATCACTGATGAAGCAGTATTATTTCGTAGGCTTCTTGTTGCTGTAACGGAAAACTCAGTAGGGAATGTATCGGCTTATAAAACAAAAAATTCCAGACAAGTGCTGGCTTTAGACACAGCTTAGTTCTTGGCGTGCATCTATTAGGTTCCAGCTGCATCCATCTCTGCCTCTTCTTCCTCTTGCTCATCATTCTCCACTTCTGTGTGATGGTCCTTCAAGTTCAGGCTCTTGACATCACACCAGATTCCCAGTGAAAGACTCTTGGATTAGTCGGTACAAGCAAGCCTGGGAATCACTCTCTCTCTGGTTTGCGCAGTTCAGTGGCTGAAGCAGAGAATGGATGTCTCAGCCATGGGGCCACTGGGGAGCCCCATTCCCAAATACATAGACCAAGGATGGTTCCACCGGAGTCAATGGTAAGGTGCCTTTGGGACTTCTCGTGAAAGTTATTTAACAGACAGCAACCGGTCAGCATCAAAGGTAGTACGGTGATCCATTTGTATGGACAGGCCTGAATTGATTCATTTGTTGAGTGTAGGGAATGGAGAGAAGGTCAAGGACTGATGACTGGAGAACTCATAGGTGGTGAGGTTTGGAAGAAAAAGAGCTATTGAATGAGATGTAAAGAGGGTACCCAGATGGGGGATTGAACCAGGAGAGTGTTGTCACGGCAGCCTGGCAGGTGTGAACTGAGAAGACATTATTGAAGCTGGCAGTGTGGACATCACTGAAGACCCAGGAGAAAGTAGCCTTAGTAGAGTACTGGGGAGAGATGCCAGGGGGCCAGGAGTTGAAGAATAAATGGGAACTATCAGAGTGGGTATGTACAGTACCATTGTAAACATTTGGAGGGAAGAGGAAAAAGAAAAGATAGCATTGGAAGAGCACAGATCTCAGAGAAAGCAGTTTGTAGGAGAGTGGATTTTGATTCACTGTTTACACCGCAGAGAATTGCGATGGGGAGGACAAGGAAGAAGAGATAGGGAATGATGACTCAAGAAAGAAAGTGACAAAGTATTTTAGAGGAAATAGGAAGGAATATGACCAAGGGTACACAGATACAATAGGTAGTCTGGGAAAGGAGAAGAAATACTTTATTTTTTGCAGCTCTATTGACATATAAATGACATACAACAAACTGTGCATATTTAAAGTGTGCAGTTTGATGAGTATTGACATACGTACATAACTGTGGAACCACTGCCACTCTCAAGATAACAGACATGTCCATCATCCCAAAGTTTTTTTTTTTTTGTAACCTGGAAACCACTGTATTGTTTGTTTGTCTGTTTGTTTATATTGAAGTATAGTTTATTTACAACATGTTAGTTTCAGGTGTACAGCAAAGTGATTCGGTTTTATGTATTTATATTCTTTATCATTTTATATATAGTGGTTTGAGTAGTTTGTATCTTTCCATCCCAAACTCCTAGTTTCTCACCCCCCCCTTTTCCTTTGGTAACTGTACGTTTGTTTTCTTTGACCGTGAGTCTATTTCTGTTTTTGTAAATAAGTTCATTTGTATCATTTTTTTTTAGATTCCACATATGTAAGTGATATGATATGGTATAATATTTGTCTTTCTCTGTCTGATTTACTTCACTTAGTATGATAATGTCTAGGTCCATCCATCTTGCTGCAAATGGCATTATTATTTCATTCTTTTTTATGGCTGAGTAATGTTCCATTGTATATTATATATAACAGTATGGAGATTCCTTACAAAACAGAGTTACCATATGATCCAGTGATCCCACTCCTGAGCACATATCCAGGAAAAACTATAACTCGAAAAGATACATGTACCCCTCTGCAATCTTCCCTTTCCACCTCTGTCTCATTCCCAGGAACCAACTGATTGGCTCCTATAGCTTAGTTTTCAGTTTCTAGAATTTTCTGTCAGTGACATCAAACATCGCATGCTCTTTGTTTTCTGGCTTCAGTCACTTAGCATCATGGTTCACAGATTCATCCATCTCGTGGCATGCATCAGTAGCCTACTCTTTGCATACCATTACGTAGACTGTGCCACAATTTGTTGATCCATTTACCTGTGGATGGGCATTTGAGTTGTTTTCCATTTGGGGCCACAAAAAAAATGGCTAACATTACAAGTAAGGGCTCCCATGAATATTTGAAAACATTTCAATTTTGAAACAGAAGAGAAGTGTCATGGTCCATTCTGGCTGCTGTAACAAAACACCACAGACTGGCTTCTAAACAGCAGAAATTTATTGCTCACAATTCTGGATGCTGGAAGTCTAAGATCAGGGTACCAGATGGTCAGGTGAGGGTCCTATTCCTGGTTCAGAGCCTTTGCCTTTGCACATGGTGGGAGGAGTAAGGGGGCTCTGTAGGATCTCTTTTATGAGGGCACTAATGCTATTCATAAGGGCTACACCCTCATGACCTAATCACCTCCCCAAAGCTCCACCTCCTAACATCATCACATGGGGCTTTAGGATTCCAACATGTGAGTCTGGGGCAGTGAATGGGGGACATAAACATTCAGACCATAGCAATAATGAAGAATAAATGTGTGAGGAAACAGATAAATCTTGAGGTCAAGAGATGACCTGAGGAGGTCCCTCTATACTACCTTCATGCTCACTATCAACTGACAGAGTGTGAGAAAGGAAGGGATTTAGAAGCAACAGAATGATTCCTGAAATTGAGCAGACCTGCCAGGAATCTGGCTCATACAATTCTAGGGTTTTTGAAGGGCAGGAGGCACCTCTCTGACTTTGGGGAGTGTGAGTTTGTGGTGAGGCTGGTTATCCGGTGACTTTGTCTCTTCCAGCAATGTTTGGGTGGCACATACTGCTTACAGGAAGTCTTCAAGGAAAGAGGACCATGATAAGGTGAAGCAGGAGGGGTTTTGTGGCTGATCCTGAAGGAAGTCTTAGGACATATACTCTTAGCTGGTGTGGGGAAAGAGCAGGCATCCTAAAAGGTGCCATCTTGTTTTCTGCTACAATTACATGCCTGTGCTTTTCTCTCTTCTGCCAAAAGGAAAGATGTTTCTGTTGTCTGTGACCTACTTTTGAGTTGTAGTTCCCTGACCTGACTGAGCAGAACACAGTCTATGACAAGTTTCTTCAAACTGTCTCTGCATCCTTGTGCATTTACCGGGGGCACCTTCTCTTCACTTAACCTCAAAGTGGGTCAGAGCCATGGTTCTCCCAACCCCGGAAAACATGGCCCTGTATTATACACCTGATTTATTCCCCACAGGGTAGAGTTGTACCTGAAACAACTCTAACTGTCCTTTGACAGATATGCACAGATATGTGCTTAATGCCGGTCTGAGGCCACTGGAGGGACCATCATTTCTTTGAAAAACAGAGTAGTTTGGGGTAAGAGAAAAGATCCATCCATCTGGTAGGCTCCAAGAACATCTAATATATGCACATGATTTAACACAAAGTGCAGGATCTGTAAAAGGGAAGCAGAATACACCCAGAGCTCCCAGCCAGAGCTGAGGAAAGTACAGAGAGAAAAGACCTACCAGGTCATCCTTTCAGTTCCCCAAGGGCTGAGATGAGTCCCTGCAGGACATTTTTCTGCTGATTGTCTATTTAATGTGGGCCTCCAAACACATCATGGATCACTGTGCTGACAGAGCCAATGCTGTATTATATCAGATACTGCTCCTGACAAGGTATTTTACTCTTGACATATTATAATTAGAGATTTGCAAGTGGTGAATTCTCCATGTATCTCCAATAGCAACTTAACTTCTATTTTTATCACCTCTGCAGTCTGTCTAAAAGTCTCCCACCAGCTCCAGGATCTGATGGGAGAAACAATGCGAGTTTTAGAGCTTGGTCCCTGAGCTCTGGGCTATGTTGACAGAGAGAGGAGCTCTTTAAGGAGCCAAGTTCTTCTTGATCTTCAGTGCTTCCAACCGGAGTGCTAACTGTGTCTCCAGTTTTCATTAATACCTTTAAGAAGATAAGACATGGCCTGGTGGCGACTTCCTCTTCTTAACCATTTACATACTGGCTCTGCTTTGGAAGCCAATTGTGCAGCTAAGGTATGGGGAAAATTTCTCAATGCATTCCTTTTAGTTAACTAGCCATTATTATTATTATTATTATTATTATTGCAATTCAGGTTTGTGGTTTCAAAGAGTCACACACTAGAAAGTGTATATAATGAAAACTAAAATTTTCTCAGAAACAAGAGTCGCCAGTTCTACCAGAAATGCTTTATGCAAACACAAGCATATGTCTTAGTCCGTTCAGGCTGCTATAACAAAAATATTATAAATCGGCTGGCTTATAAACAACAGATACTTATTTCTCACAGTTTTGAGGCTGGGAAGTCCAAGATTGTGGCACCAGCAGATTTGGTGTCTGGTGAGAACCCACTTCCTGGTTCATAGAGGGCTGTCTCATTGCTGTGTCCTCACATAGTGGAAAGAGTGAGGGAGCTCTCTGGGGCACTAATCCCATTAATCAGGGCTCCACCCTCATGACCTCATCATCTCCCAAAGGCCCCCACTTCCAAATGCCATCACCTTGGGGGCTAGGATTTCAACATATGAATTTTGGGGGAATACAAACACTCGGTTTATAGCAGCCTGCTTGTCTATTTCTCCCTCTATCTCTAGTTTATCTCTCTCTGTCTCTAATGCAATCTTTACATCTTCTAAATTCTAACTAGTTCCATTCCCAAAAGGACAGGATTTAAATCTACTAAGCACCCACTTTGGCACCTTTTATATCTGGGAGGTCATTCTGTATCACGCTTTGCATGCTTTTGCATATTTGTCTGCCATCTTACATACAGAGGTCTCCCACTGATGGAATTTAGGTTCTTTCTGGGGTTCATCTTGCAGTGTCATTATTCCCAGTCAGGCTGTAGTGAGCAGCTGAGTACAAATATTGCTGTCTACCTCCAGTGTCTCTGTGTGAGTGGTTAAAGGTACATGGGTTTAAATGTAGACATTACCCTCCAGAGAGCCCATGTACAGCCCACAGACAGTCCTGAGAAGGCCTGCTGCCCACAGCCTTGGCTAGCACAACACGCCACCCAACTCAGCTCACAGCCGTTCCACCTGTGTATGCTGGGCTGGAGACAGCCCCTCTCTAACAGAAGAAAGTAACTTGAGAGCTGCCTGGTCAGGGAAAAGAAAAGGAAAGGCTGCTGCCATTGATTGAGGCCTGCTGTGGTCACAGACCCTGCTAAGTGCTCTTTCAATCTCTCATCTCATTTTATCCTCTCACCAAACCTTTTACATGATATTAGCGTTCCCCATTTTACACTGAGGGACCAAGTGGTTCAAGATGTCGTGGAGTTTGGAGGAGTTGTGATGGCAGAGTAGAGACCCTCACCAGATGTGGCCAGTGTCAAAGTCTAGACTTTCTTCAATCTCCAGGCTCTTCCCTACAAGTTCTCCTGGCCAGCAGCTCAGATGACCAGTGCCTGGGACCAGAGTGAACAATCTAGAACTTGCCCCAAGGCTGGGTCCTTCAGCCTGCTCTCCAATTTAAAGAAGCAGGTCAGCTAAGAACCTGGAATCTGGGTGTGTCAGGGTTCGCCCCTCTCTTTAACATTTCCAAGCTGAAGGCGCTTGGGCTGGTTGTTTGACCTCTCTGCTCTTATAGTCCTACTGTTCCCTTCCTCCACAGTGGCCCTGCCCTTCTCCAAACACCCTTCCTCTTCCCTTCGAAACAGTCATCAGAGACAAATTGTAAAGCACCAGAGAGTCCTTCTTCCTGTCGGAGGACTTTGGCATCCCCTGCTTACATTTAAAGTTTGGCAAAATCACTGAGGGATGCCAATCTAAAAATAGGGTAAGTAGCTACATCAAAACAGGAGACAGAGAATCACAGTCGCAGAAATAACAAATTTCGCTCGTTGAACGTCAGGCTATGTTGTAATCATTTTACATGCACAATCTCAAGTCATCTTGACTCTCCATCACCAAAAGAAAAAGAAGAAAAAAGAAAAGTATGTTAAGAGGCATTGTCATCACCATGTTACAGTTGAAAAACCTGAGGCAAGTAACTTCCTGAAGGTCATTGTAGCTAACAGGTAGAAACCAGGGCTCCAAACCAGGTGTGGCAGACTCAAGATCAAAACTCTTCAGGACTCGAAGCCCAGAAGGCACCCCCAGGCAGGCCTGGGCGCATACTCTGGGCTCTTCTGTGCATCCAGAGATGTGGTAGAAAAGAATGCTTTGCCTGGGAATTCCTCATTTCACCCTGGGAAGGGCCCCAGCAGACCCAAGCATGTGCAATATTACAGGCTTAGCATGGTCTCTTGTTTGAGACCAGTGCCTTGAGCAAACTCCAATAATATGTTTCAGTGGCTTCAAAATTGTCTTTTCAGATGACAGTGTAGCTGAGCTGTTTTGTCAATATCAGTTCTGCTCTCCTAAGGTTCACGTTTACTTTAAGGACACAGGTACTGCTTCTTGTTCCCTCGTGAGGCCAAGTATTAATGCCTTTGCCTCCTGTCTTTGCTTTAGAATAAATGGTCTGTGGTTTTCAGGATGAATTGAAGGCCTGTGTTACCCAATTCCAGGGCCATTTTACTGTTCCAGAGCCTCTGTTGACCAAAGAGTGCCGCGTCCTGGTGGCCCAGGAGACACCATTGAGCCCAGCTTAGGATAATTCTAAAGCTGTGAGCATCAGAGACCCAAGTCCCTTTGTAGGACCAGGCTACAGCCTTGGATTCTGGGAGAATTGAAGGTTCTCATGACAGGTCAGGAAAAATGGCTCTGGAAAAATAAATACCCTTAGGTGTTACCAGGAGAAGCAGTGAAGCATCATGTTACAGAGCTGGGAGTTCCTATCCCAGTTCTGACCCGGGCTGGGACCACTGGCATGTGATGGAACCTCTCTGAGCCTCACTGTTTCCCTCTGTGTATGTGAGGCTGTGACATCCTAATGAGATAATGCCAATGAAGGGCTTGGCACAGAGATGGGCACACAGTAAACGTTCTACCATATGAACCATTATAATTAGGAAATAATTACATCATTCCCAGTGGGAAATCACAGCATTCTCCTCTGTCCTGAATTCTTCATTCTAAATGTTTTTCAGGACAGTAAATCCATCCTAAGAATTGTGACATTTTCTGTGTTAAGGGGGAAATGAAGACCCAAATCCCCACACTTATTTAAAAGGAATTCTTGTATGTGATGATTTCCATACAAATAGTTTTCAGTCACTCACACCTGAGTTCGGCTGATTGGTACAAGCAAGTCATTGACCTAAGTCCAGGTCATGAAGAGCAAGGTTAGGATTTATTAAAGGGCTCTATGACTGAAGTTTTGTCCGTAAGGCTGAAGCCATCTTGCTTTGGCTGAATGAGGAGAGATCAGACCTATTCAGTTTTCTTAGCGGGATTTCACTGTCATATTTCCATTGGAAGTCTTAAGTCACTGGAAACGTTACATCGTGACTTTGTCTGAATGATAAACTTGGTGTTTTGTGCTTATTCATACCTATATACATTGTCATCAGTTTTACCTTCTCAGTATGACTAAGCAGTCTGTATCCTTGATTAAGGTGTTAGTCTTTGAGCAAGTGTTAGCACAGTGTCATTGTGAAGTGTTGGGATAATGATCAGGTAATTCGAAGATGAAGTGGGCTGTCTACGAGCTACACAAACGACTGGTTAGGTGTTGAAGAACCTTTGCACAGCTCATGGGCCTCATGAGGTGGTTTCATTGCTTTTGTTTGTTTGTTTTTAAATGAATCTAGATTCAGACGTTAATCTGTTCCGTGGGCAGTATTTGAATCCCTCATTAGCCAACCACCAGGTCATGCCCTTAATTCCTGGCCATATATTTTGCAAGTTGAAAGTGAATTCCTACAGAGTCTCTGCTGTATTTGGATTTTAGGCAGGAGAAAGAAGTTGGCTGTGCTTCGTTAACTGAGGGTTCCTGGGGGCTTCAGCTAGACCCTTGGAGTGTTAGAGCTGGAGGGAACCACCTATTCCAGTCTCCTCATTGTACAGATGTAAGGTGATTACATAAGTTACGGGCTGAAACCCAAATACTTTCAGGTCCAGGCAAGTAACATACGTATTTGAAAGAGATTAGTTTATGATGGAGACATAGGTAAAAGAAATAATTAATTTTCCCCATTAATATAGGAATGATAAAACCCTAGGCATGATGCTTTGTGACCCCTTGATGGAGGCCCTGTTGGCAGTCTTGAGGGCACATGGTCCATCCAAAGGCGGTTCCCTGTCAGTCCATCCAATCACAGCCATATTGGATTGCTGACCCAGCATTACAATATCTTGATTTTTTTCAAGAGCAAGCAGCATTTTGGATTTTTATGTGCTTTCCTGTTCGCTCCTGTTTCACTTATTTTTGTTTGCCCAGCCTCTGAAGATACTGAGTTTATAACCCCCGACTTAGTCTTTGAAACTTCGTTTATTTATTTTTTAAACATCTTTATTGGAGTATAATTGCTTTACAATGGTGTGTTAGTTTCTGCTGTATAACAAAATGAATCAGCTATACATATACATATATCCCCATATCTCCTCCCTCTTGTGTCTCCCTCCCACTATTTTTAAAATAAGAGGTGAAATTAGGAACTTGAATCCTTTGAGTGAGACCCTATTCCAGGTTTATAAAAAAGGCAGCTTGGATGCTTGAGCATGACAGTGCAGAGATGCATAGAATGCTAGAGCTGGAAGCGACCATCTGGTCTACATGCTTTCTTTACAAATAATGCCAAGGTTCAGAGAGGGAAAGGGATCTGCCTGAGTCACACAGCGAATATCACAGCAGAAACCAGAACAGGGACGTCCTATAAGAAAATTTCCACTGCACCACGCCCCTCCCTCTGCATCCTACTGGCTATGACCATGCTTTTTTTCCTCTCCGTCTCCTGGATTCTGTAGTAGCTTTCAAAATTCACTTACTTAGGCTTATCTCTGCATTAAAATGGTCAAAGGGCACTGACCCTGACTATAGGAGCGAGTCAAGCTATATGATTTAAGGCTTCATTTCTCTTTGATATGCCGTTTTGGTTCCTAGCCAGAGGTTTCAGCCAATAGTGGGCCCTACATTCAGAAAGGCTTCCAGAATTCTACAAAGAGTCTTTATTTTATCTAGTTCTCTCCTGCAGATCCTGGTGGCTGTGCTGATGGGGCTGTACTCATTCAGTACTGTTATGTATTCCAAGCGGCTCTAGTCCCAATTGCTCTTGGGTCCAAACACTCTAACTAGGGAGTCTGGGTTTCCACCTTTGCATCCCTGAAGAGTATGGAGACTGTCGGATTGCCACATTATAGCCTTTGATGTAGAGCTAGGTCCAGGTCACTGCCCAAGCTCCCAGAAGGGCAGAAGGTCGAAGGGTAGGTTCTGCCCCCCATAGTAAAGTAACCAGATCCTTGTGAGGTGGGTGGTTCTGGCAGATGAGCCAGGCAGAATGGAGATCCCACAGAAACTCTCATGGGCCCTGCAACTAACTCTTGGGCTTAGGAGAGAAGGTCAACACAATGCAGACACTAATCCGTCCCTCTGATATCAGGAGCAGAATGTATCCAGCCTTGAGGACCTGACTCTTATGCGATCTCAGTGTCCTTGAGACAAAGCTACATGGGCAAGTTTGTTCTCCAATAAACCAAAGCTTGCAGACAGTACAGTCCAAAACAAACCAGGCCATCAGGACCAAGGTAATATGAAGCCTTAAGTATTGCAGACTTGTTGTGGAAGCAAAAAGGTTTTTTTAAAAAATCATGGAAGTCGTTGCAAATAATACAGTTCAACAAGCTTGGGCTGCCCTGGTCTTTTAAAAGGGGGAACTGTAAATCTGCATCTTGACCGGTAGATGGGGAAAAACAAATAGAAGTTTTGGGGGCCGAAAGGAAGAAAATTAAAAAAGAAGACTCAACTATCCTGTATGAGTAACGTCTAGATAACAGTAACTAGCATGTAGTGAGCATGTGTTAGATGCCCAGTGCAGTGATGCTGCCAGCTTTCTGTGCGTGATCTGATGGAGTCTTACATCATCCAGAGGAAATAGGTACCATAATTAAAACCCCTTGTTACCTAGGTGAGAACATCAGGGCATAGAGAAATCAAGGAGAGTACCCAGGTCACATCACAAAGCCACTAAGGTCAGAGCTGGGATTGAAAGGCAGCCAGTCCACCTCCAGGGTCTGCTCCCTAACTCACTCAAGAGCCACACGCTATGCTGAAAATTTTAGTCACATTCCATAGCCCATCAAGGGATGCATGTGGTGATGCTAGAATGACAGGTGAGGAAACAGCACAGATGTTAAATAACTTGCCCCAAGGCCATACAAGTAATAAAGGGATGAGTGTAAATGCCAGCAGAGGCCTGGTGGATTCCTAAACCCACATTGTTTGACTTCCCCATCAGAAATAGTTTATTTTACCCTGCTATTTTAAACATGATAATATCATAGCAGACAAGTATCTTAATAATCGCTGTCCCCATAATTCTGGATTTATGTCTAAACTGCTTCAATTTATAAACACACAGCATACACACACATACACACACACACACACACACACACACACACACACACACACACACACTCTTCCATCCCCCAATCACCCCCTCCCCCTCCCCCCCCCCCCGTGGCATCCAGTGGCCCCTCGGAGTGAAAGGGACCTTCAGACCACTTGGCAAGCTGACTAGAGGAAGCCTGGATCTCCTAGAGAAACTTGCTACAAGGAAATCACTAATTATAACCCAAATTATATTTGACTTCTGCATCTTTGCTTCACGTTATCACACTGTAACTTAAAGAGATTGTTCCCTAACCTTTTTTAGGGGCAGAAATTAACTACCTTTTTTCTTTTTACTAAGAAAAGCGGTGGTGGCGGTAGCACCCGAATGACAGGAGGTGGGTCTCGTCCCCCCTTTTCCCTCTAATTGGCTTGCAAGTGGGAGTCAGGTTAGCAATTATGCAAGGAGTTGCCTGGGCTTCCAGGCAGTGTCTCTGGGTGACGCTCATCTGGTGGCTTCACAAAAGAGAAAGAGATGATAGGGGTGGGGCAGGCCGGGGGGACGAGCCCCAGAGAATCTTCTTGACTCTTGGAGGGGGACGTTTGGGGACGGGAGGGAGGCAAGGCAGCTTAGTCCTTGAATTTGGGAGTCTTCTCCAGTTTTGAATCCCAGAAACTCTTGGCATTGAAGAATGGAGGGGACCTGATCAAAGGTTGGAAAGAGGAGTAGGAAACATTGCATGGACCCCGGAGCCTTGGCTGTCAGTCTGCCTGATCCAGCTGCCCACGGGACCCAGAGCCCCTCGCCAGCCCAGCCTTCCCGTCTTCTCTCCAGCCTTCGCCTCTTCCAGGCCTTCAGTATCAGCGTTAAGTAGTTAGGCCAAGGCTTGGCAAACTGACCAATGGGGCAGTTCTGGCCCCCCACCTCTTTCTGTCAATAAAGTTTTTTTGGCAGACAGCCATACCAATCCATTCATGCATTATCCATGGCTGCTTTGCTTTTACGTTACGACAGCAGAGGTGAGTAATTGTAAAGAGATACAGGGCCTGCAAAGCTGAAAATACTTACTATTTGGCCCTCTATAGAAAAAGTGTGTTAATCCCTGATCTAGGACAAAGCTTATATATTGTTGGCCTGCTGACTTGATTTAGACCTCAGGCTTCCCAATGGAATAAACTGCCTACAATTAAAAATGGGAGATTTTACAGTATAACCTGGCTTTGATTAAAAGTGGAAAAGTCTAACAAAACATGGCTATGATGTGCGAATGTTGAAGATGGGCTGTTCCCCAAGACTGTATGCCGTAGTTGCCACCACTCCCTATAGTATTTCACCAAACTTACCTTTTCCATCTACCTGGACTGGCCCTCATAGACATTTGAGTTTGACCAGGGTATCTGGGTCTTCTGGATTATTTTTTAATACAATAATCCTAATTTCTCCCCTGACCTGAAAAATAAACTGCATTTATTTTAGTCTTCTCCATCAAACTGGACTTCCCTGTGGAACTCTGGCAAGAAAATAAATGTTTGCGTAATGCCAGAATTTAATGAATTCCAGAGTTATAGCAGAAATGTAGCATCCCCTTGTACCTCCAAACATATCCATACACACATGTAGTGCCCACATTTTCAAAGAAAACCTTTGAAAGTGAAACCTATATCACTATTGACTTTGATTTAAATCAGAGCAGGAGTGTAGCAAGTGTTTCCATCTTCTGAGATCATGAAATGAATGCCAGAAGTGTTATTATTAATAGAGTAAGTATTAATAGTCGGGGGTAATGTATTCAGGCTTTCAGTCCATTATTCTAAACCTAGCGGCACGTAGTGTTACCCCCATTTCACAGACAAGGAAAACAGAGACTCAGGGGTGATGAAAATTGCCCCAGGTGGTACCATCAGTAAGTGATGGGCACAGAACTCAAACCCAGACCTGGCTGATGCCAAAGGCACTGAACTGCTCTTTCTAACACACCATGGCAGGTCTTTACACACATAGGCACAGGCAGTGGAAATAACTCTTGACTAAAATAGGCAACTGGGGCCCAGCTCTGGGGCTGCTGACATGAGAAGGTGGTAAGAAAGCCCCAAGAGATCACTTCTCCTGTAGCTAGAACAGCTAATCCCCAGAAGAGCCTTGAAAGGCTTGGTTAGAGCCACCGAAGATGAGTTTTTAGCAAACAGTCATTTAAGCATCTTTCATTGCTCTCAACAAATCTGCAGAGAATGTTTTTTCCACTTGCCTTAGCAAGAAGGAGGCGTTAGCTTGAGTGGCTGGGGGAAATCACGTTTCCTTTTCAAAATAAGGGTTCATAGGGCAGGAGCCTACCCACGGCAGAAGGGAGCCCTAGTAAACAGGATCCAGGTTTTGTTTTGCAGCTTAGTTCTAGCAGAGAGCCCAGCCTGGGCCACACAGGCATCTGGACTTACCCTGGGGTGTGTGTGTGGGGGGGGTGGGTGGCACTTTAGGAAGCCCTGTGCTTTTCCTTCCTCAACGTGGGTAGTGAGTTGTGCAGGCTTTCTGAGGATTCACTGTGGCGTGATACTGGGGCTGAACCCTTGATAACGACACTGTAGACATGAGATAATTACAGATCTGATACTTCCCAAGTCAAGCTAAGTGGACCTCTGATTATTATTCTGAGTATAATAGGAACAAAACTAACACCGAAGGGAAATTGTACTTCTCTATTTTATTAACCGCTTTTATATTCCCCTGTGAATGGCTATGATGCTATGAAATCTTCTTAAATGTGATATTACTCAATATAGTACAATAATAATGCACACACCGTAATGTATTGGATTACTTTGCAAACAGCCCTTCTGAAATTGAATTTCCCATCATTTCCCTGGGCCAGCTCAGGGCTGCTGGGCTCCCAGGCCCTTTCTGGGGCCGGGAAACTGGGGTCTACCTTTATAGTCACATAGGTTTTCACAGATGTAAGCAATTGGTCCACATCATTTTTATTCACGGTGGGGAGGCTGGCAAGTCCTGTTGCCAGACATCTCACCGTGTGTTACGGCTCAGAAATGCAAGTGGTTTTCGATACCTCAGTATAGTTTGAAAATGAACTGGGTAAGAAAGCATCAGGAAGGAGGCTCGCTGGAGAGGAGGCCTTCCACGCTGAAATTAAACTCTGAAGTGTTGGTAATTGCTTTTGCTGGAAATTCTATCAGATCTTTACTTACTCCCAGCCTTTGTTCATCTATAAATCCTTTCATGATACCATCTCAAAGCCGGCGTTGTTATTCCCTTTACATGCAGGATGTGCCTTGAGAATTCACCCCTCTGGTATCCAAAAAATAAAATAAAATTGTTTCTTGAACTCCTACAATATGTCACAATACACATTAATCTACTAAATGCTCACCCAACAACGTTACAATAATTTAAAACTTTACTTTTGCCATACAGCTGGAAAGTCCTTGAGGACACCATGGTACCTTACTCATCTGTTTTATTCTCCGTGCTTAACACAGAGCCTAGAATAAAATACTCAACAAGTGTGTGTCATTTACTGATTCATGAATATGTCTTGAGTTTCTGCTATTTGGGAGGCAGAGTACTAGGCCTTGGAGGTACAAGAGTGAAGGATAGATATGGATTCTCCTTTAGGAAATTACAGTCTAGTATAAACCATAGAATACAAACAAACAGACAAAAATCACTTTCATAATTGAATGACTACATCTGTGGAAGTTGCCATAAAGGAAAGGTATAGGTGCTGTGCAAGGGTGCATTTCTCCCCAGCATGACCAGGATGCCATGTTAGTAGCTTGGAATGGCCATAGTGAGAGTACTTACACCACGGAAATTGGCAGTGTTACAAATCAGGGCTCTTGGGGGTTTGTTTTCTGTAGAGCTGGTTGTTAACCACTTACCACCACATCCCTGGCAGGAAGCAACTTGGTGTATTCAAATGAAAGAAAGTCAGTGTGTCTGGGTTGGGGAAGGGGAAAAGATGGCCCAAAATGAGGCTAAAGAAGTGGTCAGGGAACACTCATGCAGGGCCCTGTGAGCCATATTGGGGGTGGAGGTGGAGGTGTATCTATTTATCCTTTACACTGAGAGGCCATTGGATTTTAAGCAAGAGAATGACAGGATTTGATTTTGATTTTAGGAATGATCTGATGGTACTATGGAAAATTAATTAGAGGGTCACAGAAATGGGGTGGGGTAGGGGGTGACAGAAAGAGAAGTTAGGAAGCTACTGCAGTGGTCCAGACAAGAGACAGCAACATGAACTAGTGTGGTCTGGACAATTTGTTGGCTGTAGTACGTAAGAAAGAGAATGGGGTCCGTAGTGACTCTGAGCTTGAGCCTGGGTAAATGCCAACTCTTATAAAGTTGAGTCTTGGTGGAGATAAGGATCATTTTCCAAAGAACAGAAGGAGTTGAGATCAAAAATTCAGCGTGTGTGTATGAACTTTGAGATACCTGTGAGACACCTAATTATATCATTAAGCAAACCTCTATTTTTCTATCTTTAAAATGGACAGAATAATGCCTGTCTTATTAGCTGTGATTCTTAAGTGGATTGATTAATAGGGAAACCCTTGGCATGTAGGAAACAAGAAATAAAATATAGTTGAATCTGAATTTTGACACATTTAATCTGTGCCCTTTTAAAAATAGGACAGCCAGACTGGAGTTAATTAATAATGTTTTAGCTTTGATCTGAAACACACAGAGTTTTCTATAAATTGAGTATCAGTGTATAGGCTAATGGAGAGAAAAAAGCTTGAATTGCTTAGCTCTGGTTCCGACTTGGGCATTCACTTAAGCAAGTCACTCAGGGCAGTGGGTAAGATCACCAATTATGGTGTCAGGTTGTCTTGGTTCAACCCCTACTTCACCACCTTTTAACAATTTAAGCAAGTTACTTAATCTCCATGATCCTCAATTTTCAGAATATAATTGTCTTAACTTTGTAACCTTTGTGAACACAGGAAGATATTTCAGGCAAAGCTCTTTATGACTCTGCCTGGCATGTAATTGGCACGGTGGCTATGATTAGGCATCATTCTGAGTTCTTGGTTTTCCCATCTTCCAAATGGGCACAAAAATAATCTACACCCTGCCTAACTCACAGAGTTGGAGCAATTATCAAATGACCAAAGAATCTGCCAAAGCTCTTTGTAACATGCAATACGCCCACATGTGAACTTTGTTACTAGTCTGGGGTGCTACAGTCCCACATCATTTAATCCTGAGATTGGCCATTGAGTGTCGATGTAATGATGTTCTTTTTACAGATGAGGAAATTAAGGCTTGGAGAGTTGATGTGACTTGATGATTTTCCCAAGGCCACGTCACTAGCACATGTTATGTCTGAAACCACAACCCGTGCTAATAACCACAACTCTGTACGACTTCTCCCGCAGCCCTCTCCCAAAGGGTGGGAAGAATGGAGAAGCCACTGGGTTTGGGGTGAGGGCAGTCAGGAAAGATGTACCTGATTCTGTGAGATCCATCCATCCTGACCTTGCCAAGGGAAGTGGGAATCAGGAAACGTCGGCTTCTGACCTGACTTTTTCACTCAGACCCTTATCCTTGGACCTGTGGTGTTTGGGATTAACAGACAGAGTCAGAGACTAGCCAGACACCCCCCACCCCAGTACAGTTTTCCAGCTGGATGCAGACTAGAGCCTTTGGAAACTGCCTTGGAAAACAGTTCCGGATAAATTAATTTCTGTGATACATAATGCATAAGGGGAAATCCGTGGTATTTTTAAACAATGGAAATGAGAGAATCTGCCTTTTGGGCATTGATCCCAATTGCATTTAGTGCAGAAAACATTTATCAACACCTACTGTGTGCCAGGTCCTTGCTGGGAAACAGAAATGAGTCAGACATTGTCTGTGCCCAGGAAGAGTGAGAAATCAATGGAGGCACGGCTGAGCCATCAGCACTGGCTTAGACCTTGAAATGGGGCACTAGGGAGACCCGTGAGTACCCCATCCTAGCAGGGGGAACAAGGGGATATGAGAAGGGGCTCCGAGAAGGTGCTCCCTACCTGAGGTTTCAGTTGGATTGTTTTCTTCTACTTGTCCTTTTCCCCATCAATAAGATCCTTGTTTTAAATCTTCTACCTTCCAGCACCTTTGAAACCAGGATCCACCAGTGAGGATACCGCTTCCCCAAAACCCACCTAGAAACTTCCCAAGTCTTTGGGCATCTTGTAGTCATGAGCATCGCTTGAGTTTTCTGAGAATAGTACTACCTTCACTATATTCTGGGGTTATTGTAAGTGGAAGGTAGAGAGAAGGTACAGAAGCCTCTAGCACAGTATCTTGCATATGATACTCATGCATTAAAGGGAGTTGCTGTGATGACAATGTTCATAACAATAACCTTAAAAACGATGAGCCTTTTTTTTTTTTTGCTGTAGGCGGGCCTCTCACTGTTGTGGCCTCTCCCATTGCGGAGCACAGGCTCCGGACACGCAGGCTCAGCTGCCATGGCTCACGGGCCCAGCCGCTCCGCGGCATGTGGGATCTTCCCGGACCAGGGCACGAACCCGTGTCCCCTGCATCGGCAGGCGGACTCTCAACCTCTGCGCCACCAGGGAAGCCCACGATGATCTTTTTGAGAGGTGTTTCTCTGTGTTACTCCTTTAACTCAGCATGGCAGCAGCCACTGCTACTATTACATTACTGTTCTTTTGATGATCGCTGTTATGATGACTGCAACTATCCCTGCTCTATTGTTACTGCTATTCCTACTTATACATTGGTTATTAGTTTGATGGTAAAGCATTTATTTGCAATTATTTGTTGAGTGCTTACTATATGACAGGCACTGGGGATTCAGGAACAGGCAAAAACAGGCATGGTTTCTGCCCTCAGGGTGATTATGTTCTTGTAGGAGAGAGAGATGGAAACAAGTAAACAACACTATTAAATAATTACAAATCATAGTGTTTGCTTTGGTGACGTGTTGCTGCCTAGCAAGCTACCTCCCCAAATAGGGACTTACCGTCATTTTATTTGCTCATGTTTCTAGCTTCAGGAGTTTGGGTAAGGCTCAGCTGGACAGATCAGTTGGGTTCATCTACTCATCTTCTGCTGGTGGCTGGGCTGGGCAGTAAGTTCCAAGGTTTCTGTTAGATGTCTGGACCTTGGTGATTGTCTCTATGCCATGGTCCTCTCTACTTGACTACCTTGGGCTTCCTCACAGCATGGTGGTCTCTGGTTAAGCAGACTTCTCAGGTAGGCATTCTCATAGAATAAAAACACTGACATGGTGGCTGGATTCCTAAAGGGAATCAAGGAATGGGAATGTAAGCTGCATATCTCCTAAAGCTCAGCCTTGACATTTGCACCGTTGCCCTTTCTGCCCAGTCTATTGGCTATAGTCAGCCCACATCCAAGGAGGGGGAAAGAGACTCACTTTTGATTAGGAGGAGTGGCAAAGAATGTGCAGCCCTCTTCCATCCACCACGTCTTTGGAAATATACACATAGAAGGTTGACGAAGAGGGTAAGGTTGGAGGGACATGAGGTCCTGGAAGCCTTCTCAGTAGAGGTGACAGCTAAGCTGTGTTCTGAGGGATGAGAGAGATTCAAGCTGAGAAGACAGTGGGAACAGCATTCCAGGAGGAGGGAAGAGCATACACAAAGCCACACGCTCCATCTCTCTGTATTCCCAGGGCAGCCTTTTTCCTCACTTGGAGGTGGCAGTAACACAGAGCATGAAGAGTGTGCTTTTGGACATCTGAGAAACCCGGGTGAAATCCTGTCCCTGTTGCTTCTTAGCTGTGTGATCTGAGGCAAGAGATAATGTATATAAATCCAGTCACCTCAGTGGAAGCTCCATAAATGGTGATTTCCCTGCCCCCACCCCCCACCGTGTGTATTTCCAACAGGGTTCACTCAAAGTACCACACTTAAATTGATGACTTGCAGTCATCCAAAAGTTGGAGCCACTGGACACTGGTGGCCAGAGTGAGGTGAGATGCAAGGATGAGGATGCAGCCACAACAGACCAAACAGAGCATCCTATTGCTGTGTGCATCAAGTCCATGATGTCACTGGGCTTTCTGCCTCTGCCCTTCCGGCGCAGCTTCAGGTGGGGAATGGGGGAATAAATGGTGGGTGAGGACTCTTTCTCAGAATGGTAAGAATGTAGCATATAGAGAGATAAAGACAAGATGGCGGCTCCTTCTCTACACTGGCTTCTGTCTCTTCCATAGAGAAGACAGCCCTTTGGAGCTAAGCACTGGATTCAAATCCCAATACTGCCACTTCTTCACTGCATGACTTGGGGAAAGTTGTTTAATCTCACCAAGCTCTGAAGTGTGGAGGGCACTCCATCAGTTGCAGCTGCTACTATTCCAAGAGCATCATATATGCCATTAGTGTTACTAAGGTGTGGATTTATTATTATGGTCAGCACTCAGAGAGGCAGTTGTCACCTTTGGGATGAGATTCTTCTAACCTCCATCCCCTGTTTCCAAAGGCTCATTTTGTCAATTCAGAGCCACCCTGCCTATTGAAACCCATCCTTGGAGTATTGCTTCATCTCTGGAGAAAGCCTTTAGGTCTCTGCCTGCGGGAATTTGTTTGTACCTCACGGTACTTTAAGATGAGGCAGCCTGGCTCCAGGTGGGTGGCGTGGTTAAGAGATTGCAGATTCTGCCACATGCCACCCCTCCAAGACTTGGCAAGCACCCCAACTGTTGTGTGTTATTTATCATAAACTATAAAATGAGGGCAATTAAAGTACTTATCTCAGAAAGTAGTTGTGAAGAAGACATAAGTCAGTGATTGCAAAGTTCTTCGCTTAGAGCAGGCATGTAGGATGCATTCAATAACCCTTGGCTGCCTTTGTCTCTGCCATCTCTCTGGTTGTTGTTACGGACGCAAAAGACAGATATAAATTTGCTCATGGTAGCCACGGCCTTGTCAGGTTTGCTATTAGTACTTAGGCTTGTTTCCTCCTGAAAGCGTCATAAGGCAGAGCAATAATTAGACGTGTATGAGGTACTTTACAGAAAGGATCTCCTGGAGCCTCCCCAGCATCTGTGTTAGGCTGGTAGGAATGTTCCATTTTGCAGATTAGAAAACTGAGTTTTAGAGAAGCCTCATAACTTGCCCCCAGCCCCAGGCTCCTTGTGTCACCAAGGGTGGATTCATACCCGACGCTGTTTACCTCTACAGACCATGTATATGCAGTCCCTGCTGTGTCTCTGAGGAACCTTCATTTTGCAGACTCGGGTTCGTTCCATGAGTGGACTGGCTGCATCTCTCAGAGGATCTGATGAGAGAAACATTCCACCCCACCTTGCCCAAGCTTGGCCAGGGTGTTTTTATTTAGAAGAAGCCCCCTACCTGGAAATCCAAGGCTCCAGCATTCACTCAGACCCCTTTCCACCCCCTACTGCTGTGCCAACCCCGAGCGGAAAGGCAATTCACCCTAATTACCCAGAAACCATACATAAGGACAAGTACAAAGAACTGTACCTGAGGTTCAAAAATAAACGATTCAGCAAAATCTCCAGAGGTAAATTCCCCCAGAAAGAAGAGTTAATCGCTGACAGTTCTAAAATTCAAATGAAAGACCCAGGTCTACCTGGCATGTTTCCCAATTTCGCCCTTGAAGGACCCCTCCTGATGGGAAGTTCCCACCTCCTGCGGTCACATCACCCTCGTCACATGATACTGTTAGTGTTTGCTTTACGTCAGGTGTGTCTTCTTTTATTTTTTTTTCTGACTTGTATGTTACTTAGAATTGAATGTTCACTATCATTTAGGGCATAGGAAAGGCATCTCAATTTGTTATGAAAATCCTGTTCATTCCAGCGAGAGTGTCTCAGGTACTATGGTGTTAATGGAGGTTTGGGGTTTGCCCTTATATGGTTTCTGATATAGAGGTTTAACGATGGATTTTCTGGAATGCTCCAAAGGGAGCAATGGAATGGGAGCATCCCTTTGGAATGGGAGACCATGAGCCGTGTGGTCCAAGCAGCTATGCTCTCCTCACTAACCGTTGGAATCTGGCATTCTCTCTGAGTCTCAGTTTCTTTATCCAGCAAATGATCTTGTTGGCTGCCATGAGGACGCATGGAATAATACGAGTGATTTTGGGTGCTGAAGGAGTCCTCTGGGGCACTCATAGAATAAGTGCTTGCAAAGATGTTTTGGGTGAATAGATGCTCCATTTCCCAAGAAAGCAACCTCCCTAAGGGACACTGCAGCTGCTTGAGGTCAGAGACCAGGACTGGCTGGTATCTAAGGTTTTCCTTCTCTCAGGACCTGAACTGGAAAGGACGGTGGGCATTGGAAGCTTTCTCAGGGATGCCTCTGAGCTACCTAGAGCAGCAGTTCACTTCTAGAAGTGGCAGATGAGATTTCCTTATTAAATGTCACAAAGGCTGAAACCCAAACCTTCTGAAACTAGTTTGTCACCCGCCTCCATCCCCATGAGGTAGACAGGACCTAAAGGTATACACTGGGAAGACTGTCCAAAGAGGAGTTCAAATCCTCCTTTTTAAATATCTAGGCAAGCAACATATATCCTCTGATTCAGGGACCTATGACAAAGACAGAGTTGGAGAATGTAACTTAGGCCAGAAGATGGCATAAGCCAGACAGATCACTTTCTCCCAGCTTCCCACTGCATCTCCCCTCCTGGATTGCAGACCATCTAGGTGTGCAGGTCAGATTCCAAAAGGCTTGTAAACACAGAGGAAGTAGATGGGAAACAGAGACAAAAATAAAACAGAGAGACAAAAAGGAGAGGCGTGGAGCGGGAGGGAAGGAAAGAGAGAGAGAGAGGGTGGGCTCACCCCATAATTTCTGTCTTCTTTAAAAAGACAAAAAAAAAACAGGCAGCAGAGAATTCAGTGACATCCCTACTGCAGATACTGACATTCGGGGCTCGGTGACTCTACCTGCTATAGGCTGAGTCCCAGTGAATGTCCCAGGTTCTGACAATCATAGAGGCACTTGTCCTTCAGAGTAAGGGATGAGCATAGGCAGGTGAAGCATTGCACAGCTGCAGCATCCCTTCCCCTACTGTTCCTGCACCAGCTGTGCCTTGGAATCATGCAGGGATGGTGTTTAAGTGACACATCCCCTGAGTTACTGGATCTGCACCGGGGTGGGGGGTGGGTGACTGGGTAGGAGGCCAGTGGGAATCTACTTTTAACACATTCCCTGGGTGAGTTCTGTGTAGCCCACCAACACATCGCTTCCCACAAGGGGTTAAGAACTAGTGTTGTGTGATAATCTCACTGCTCACTTACTGGAGAGTGTCAGATGGTAGGAGACATTTGGGATCTCATGTAAAATACAAGGTTCTTCTTATGGGCCAGCTCCTGATCATGATAATGGTGAGGCCGGTAGCTTCCATTGCCAAGGACCCATCAAATGCCAGACACCCTCACTTGTATCACCCAATTTCAAAAACGCCTAGATAAAACTGTCTTTTCGGGCTTCCCTGGTGGCGCAGTGGTTGAGAGTCCGCCTGCTGATGCAGGGGATGCGGGTTCGTGCCCCGGTCCGGGAAGATCCCACATGCCGCGGAGCGGCTGGGCCCGTGAGCCATGGCCGCTGAGCCTGTGCGTCCGGAGCCTGTGCTCTGCAGCAGGAGAGGCCACAACAGTGAGAGGGCCGCATACCGCAAAAAAAAAAAAAAAAAAACAGAAAAAACCCTATCTTTTCCTTTTTCAGATGAGACAACTGAATCTTGGAGGGGTTAAATGGTCGGTCCATGGGCCCATGGTAACACAGTGTGTTCAATGTAGCCTTATGCACGTTAAAATCGAGAACCATTTCCCGGAGGATTTCTTAACAACTGTAATTTACAGGGTACCTGATGTTTGCCAAGCTGTATCTATATGTTCTAAATTCCTTATTTCCATTTTTCTTCTCAATGACTCTATGAAGCAGGAGAGAATCCCCTCATTCTATGGAGGAGGAAAATTGAGACCAAATATCCTGAATTGGACCCAAAACTGACTCCTAAGACTGGGCTCTGAGTTGCTACATTAAATGTCTTGCCTCTGTCCTGGGGGGTAAAAATTGCTTGATTATGACTGCTGTAGGGGGATAATGACTAAGGGGAAGTGGGTTTTGGAGTAAGACCAACACGTGTCCAAACACTTGCTAGCTGTGTTACCTAGTTTGCAAAATGAACTTAATACTGTTTATTGAGTTGAATAATGCCCAAAATTCATGTCCAGCAGGAACCTCAGAATGTGACCTTGTTTGGAAGTAGAGTCTTTGCAGATATTATTAGTTAAGTTAAATGAGGTCATACTGGATTAGGGTGGACCCTAAGTCCAATGACTGGCATCCTTGTAAGAGGAGGAGACACACACAAGGAAGAAGGACATAGGATTACAGAGGCAGAGACTGGGGCGATGCAGCTGCAAGCCAAGAAATGCCAAGGATTGCCAGGAGCTACCAGAATCTAGGAAGAAGAAAGGAAGGATTGTCCTTCAGAGCCTTTGGAGGGAGCATGGCTCAGCTAAAACCTTGATTTTGGTCCTCTGGCCTCAGGAATTGTGAGAGAATAAATTTGCATTGTTTTAGGTTCCCAATTCTTTATGGCAGCCCTAGGAAATTAATACATACATACATAACAAATACGTATTTGTTTCTTGAAGTTGTTTGCTTTATAGCACTTATTGCAACTCGCAATCATTTTCTTTATTAGTTGACTTACTTATGCTGATCCATTGGCTACCCTGGAAGATCAGTTCCCTGGTGCATTCCGTTCAGCATCCCTGTTTCTCCAATGCTTTGCTCAAAGTAGATGCTCAGGATGAAGGGCTGAGTGATTGAATGAATGAATGAATAGGGTTGTCGTGAGGATTAAGCAGGATAATATACTCAAATTGCATCAGCATTTGGCCAGGAACAGGCATGCCAACTGAAAGCTGTTATGATTATCATTCAAGGCAGGGATTATATTTTTCCTAGAGCCCCTCTGTCTGCCTTGCTGAGAGCCAAGGGGAACTTAAGGAGCTACATAGAATAAGAGAACATAGTTAAAGCAGAGGTTGTTTCTGCAGAAACTGACAAGATGAGAGCCTCCACGCCTTCCCCTTCTTGACCAGCAGTTTCCCTTGGAGAAAGGAAGCCCACTGGTGAGAGAGGCAGGATGCAGGCAGTAGGGGGGTAGGGGAGGCAGTCTTCGCCACCCCCTGACCCCCTTGCTCGAGGCCGGGCCCCACATTTCCCCTCCATGGGAAGCTTTGATCTCACCTCCCTGTCCAGCAGACGCACATTAGTTGATAATTCTGGGAGACATCAAAACCCCAGCACCAGCCCCTCTGCCCCCTGCAGTCTCCAGGAGCTGCCAGCCATATTAATGGGCTCTGGACAGGCCTGTTCTATATCCCAGGGTTTGGGGTACCGCTGCTACCTGTTTAAGTCCCGCCAGCTCTGCCTCCACTCCTGTCCTCCTCTGACCCAGCAAATTTAGAATTAAACCAAGTACCCTGAATGGAGGGTCTGACCTTTACAGTGACTTGATTTACCTCTGGCTGCTGTGGTTTTTCTTGCCAGATAGAGACAAACAGTGGAGGGGAAGAAACACGGGATGGGGAGCTGGAAAACTTGGTAAAAGGTCTTAGCACTGCCTTCGGAGGCTGTGTGACCCTCAGAAAGTCATATGCATCCTCTGAGCCTCCATCTCAGCCTCTGGGAGCAGAAGCAGAAATATCAGCCCTGCCTGCCCGACTGGACTGTTTTGAGGCTCAGATGAGAAATCAGATGTGCGCATGCTTTAGATATCTGGAAGCATTAAAAAAAATAGAAGCAATTATTACCATTATTCTGTGACACTGAGCTCATTTTAAAAAAAATCAGTTACTGACCCTGTGTTCCATGTTGCAGATTAAAAAACAAAATGACCCAATTCCTTGACTCTTTAAAACTATGCAAATAACTCCAATTCATTATAGAAAAGATAAAAAACCCAAATAAGCAAATAATAATAATAACACAATTGCTCTATCCCTTCATTGACCACCTGGTCCTTTATCCTCTGAGAGCTCTTGCAATGTGTTACCAAAATTTTTTAAATAAATAAACATACAAAGTTGGTACATGCCATACTGTTCTAGTTAAAAATATCATACATGTCTTTCCAAGTCATTTCCCGTATTTTAACCTTCCTTTATGTCTCTGATGGCCTCTTGGTGTTTTAGTGCCTGGCATCGTTTTGATTGGACCTAGTTTATTTAGCCAGTTCCTTGTAGTTGGACACTTCGGTTGTTTCGCATTTTTCACCGTGGCAAATATCATTGTGATGAATATCCTCTGGCCCAAATCTTTGCACACTTTCATGATTGTTTCTGTAGAAGAAATTCCCAGAAGTAGAACTTCTGGGTCAAAGAGTAAAAATGCACTTTTTTTTAGGCTTTTGATAGTCAGATAAAACTAAAAAAAAAATCACCCTCCGGAAAGATTATACCAATTTAAACTCCCACCAAGACGGCCCGGGAATGCCCTGTTTCCTGAACTCTCGCCAGTGCCTAGCATTATCTCGGAGTGATTTAAAATGCCTGAAGAAAGGAGTGATAACGTTTTCTAAACAGCACTAGCTAAAACACGGGCGCTGCATATTGGCTTTCAGCTTGATAAATACTTCCTTATAAAGTCATAAATATCGGCGGTACCAAAGGTTAATGTAGTGTGCAATGCTGTAAAATTCAGCAGGCAACCTGCCAGATCATAATGATGCATTAGCACCTTTCAGGATGAAGTGCGATGACTTACAAAGTCTGTTTGTAAGTGGCCACTAACTCAACAAGTGCATAATTGTGTCGGCTGACACCACTGTTTCTGCAAACATAATTTATGAAGTGCCTTTTTGCCTTCCATTATATGCCAAAAATGCAAAGGAGAGGAGAGAAAAGTTGAGAAGAAAATGATGAGTGGATCTGACTCTGCATTTAATCCCTTTTGCAAGCTAGAGATACTTAAAAGACTGACATCATTTACTGACGGAAAAGTAATGCAAATAATCCTTTCAGTACATTAGCAGTGAACTTACCACAAGACTGGCAGTGTTGGAATCAGAATGGAAAAACAGGCATGAGAAATAAATAGCTGGACCACTGGAAAGCGTGGACTTTTAGAAATTAGACTTTTCAGTGATTCAGTTCGTGTTTCGAAGTTTTTGATTCAGATACCTTGCTTGCTCCATTTTTTAGGCAGGTGGAAACAGGTGTCACGGTTCTTTGCTATTGTTCTGGGATTGGCTGGTGTGAGGTGGAAACCTGTTACTGTGATGAGTGAATGTGAAGCTTGTGTGTATTTAAAGCAGAAGAGCAATCTGTCCTGGTGGGAACAAAACAGAATGGATGATCCCACTGATCACGTGCCCGTTTGGTTTAGCTCCTTTGGTGACAGAGTAAAGCCCAGGTGTCATGGACAAACTTTCCTCAGCCCATCTTAGCTTTTGCTCATGGGTGATGCCTTTGCTTTTGTGGATGTTTGTAGAAGAATACGCTCTCTGCGATGGCAATAAGCTGGATGTTTGCAATTTGAGTAATTTATTCCATTCATTCTCAGGGAGTATTCACCATGTAAATTATTCTGAAACCGACCAAGGAGGTCTTTACATTCTCCTTTACGCACACACACCCACTTGGCTATTAATTTTTTAAGCAACTTTAAAATCTAGTGCTGAGCACTGGTGATATAGAGGTGAATGAAACCTACTCTGTGCCCTGAAGGAACTTAACCCGGTCTGGTAGTCTAGTGGTATAGACCAATGCGAATGGCAAATGCATTCACAGGGCCAGCGAACAGGATGTTATGGGAGCTCAGACAACTGAGGCACAAAAGTTTCTTCTCACCAGTCTTAGTTTCTGTCTGTTCGTCTCCCCCACCACCTGATACATCACAGGGGGAGGAGCATTTCCCTCTGTGGTTTCTTCTGCACTTGGCACCCCTATGTGCATCTCTATCCTGAGTCATCACCTTGGCAGGAAGCAGAGAGGAAATTCCAGGCATGATGGCACTGTCATGGCACAGCTATTAATTAGGAACCCATTCCGCTGTGTATTAATTATTAATGAAGTATTCACGATTCAGAACTGATGTCTCTGGGTTCTGGAAGTATGTTGAACAAGACCCACAAAGATGCTGCCACCAGAGAGCTTATCTTCCAGAGGACCAAACACACACTCAGATACTTGCTGGCCTTGATGGTGATGGGAGAGAAACTGACAAGAATGGTGCTGCGTAATCCAGGGTGGACAGGGAGGGGTCTCTAGAGAGCTGACATTTAAGCTGGTGACTACAGATGAGAAGGATTCAATTTGGCAAACAGTGGAAGGAAGGGGTTCCAGGGAGAGGAGCCAGCATATACAAAGGCTTTGGGATGGGAAAGATCCTGCTGGTGTTGGAGGAGTGAAAGGCAGGAGGTGAGGCTGTAAGGATGTGAAGAAGCAAAGAAGTGCTTGCAATGGAGTTGTAAAGGTGGAGCCTTGCTAGTCAAGCCAGGGGTTCAGATCTAATTTGAAGAGCAAGGGGACGGTACCAGAGGCTTCTGATGCAGCAAGACTTCTGTTCTCTTGGGTGGACTCCTCCAGAGTCCTTCTTTTTTTTCCAGCTAGGCTGGAGGTTACTCTTAAGTGCCAGGATAAACAAGTGGTTTGCCAGACTCCCCTGTCCATGAAGGTTAATTTGGCGACAAAAATATCTCCTCCCAGGCTAGAGAGATGGCTATTACGATGCCCAGAGGGTGGACTTTATGATCTGAGAGCCCTTGGAATGTTTGCAGTGGCAAAGCGACGTTGTCCCACGGAATGTGTCTTCCATTTTTAACGAGGAGCCTGGAGGCACTGTATAAATAAAACAGCCGAATTATTAAATTATCACTCTACAGGGCGTCTTATATTAGTCCTAATTAACTGATGATTTTCATAGTTACAAACAGCGCTCAAATAAAGGATTCCCATGTTTAATCTCCACCTAACAGAAGTAGGAAGCCTTAGAAATTTCTACAACATGCACGATGCCCCTAGACTCACTGGAGGGCACTGATGGTGAGTTTTCAGACATGGCCCTGCATTTTAAAAATCTCAGTAACCCCAGTGACTGCCCCATTCACCCAAACTCAGACATCTTCATTCATCCAAACAAGAAATACTTATGGGACTTCTGCTTTCAGCTGTGATGGAGGAATAGGAGCTAGGTTTACATTCACACCTTAAACAACCGGGGAAAAAAAGATCAACATATAAGGAACGATGGATTCACATATTGGACAAGAAACAAAACGGGGAGAAGGAAAATAAATGAGCTGAACCCTACAGAGAGCGCAGCTCACCACATGGAGAGGGCTCCCAAGCCACAGGGCAGGAAGGGGGAACCCAAATAGGGAATATTTAGGGTGCACTTGCTGGGTATCAGCTACTGGATGCTGGGGACACAGTAGCAATTGAGACAGGCAAGGTCTGTACTCTGCTGAGCTTACATAATTTGGAGAAAGACTAAATAAATGGGGGTAATTTCAGCTACATCTGTGGGATTCCTGAGCAGCTGGCAAAGGCCAATTGTAAGCTTTTCTTCCCAGCTCTGTGTTCAGTGACATCATGTTGGTAGCTTAAAAGCACCCAGAATGAGAGTATTTTTACCACAGAAGTTGGCAGGGCTTGGGGTTTGGTTTTTGTTGTTGTTGTTTTTCGGGTTTTGGTTTTCTTTGGTTGGGGGTGGGGACGTTGCATACCAACATCCTTTTCAGATAGTGTGGTCAGGGAAGGCTTTGTAAGGGAGTGTCATTTCTGTCAGAACATGAGGATAAAGAGCCAATCATTCATGAGGCGAACCCTAGGAGGAATGTTCCAGCAGAGGAAATTGCATGTGCAAAGGCCCTGTGTCCACATCCTCCAGGCCTCCATCCACGCTGATATTCAGACAGAAGATTCACCCTTCCCTGTAACCTCTTAATGATATTTGCATTCCACTTACGTATCAGCCATTTGTCCTCCACGTCAGCATAGTAGAAAATATCTTTACATAATCATTATACCTTGATCCTTATATTTTGTTTTCAGAGTGTCTCCTCCATTCTGAGTCTGTATCTTTTTTTTTTCCATAGTAGAATTTACTACTTATTCCCAGGACTGTTTCTTTATTTCCTTCTCCGTGTGAATGCTGTTCTGTAGCTCTAGTTTCTTATATAGTCTGTGACATTCTTTTATAGTTAGAGCAGATTTAAAAACGAAAGCAGGAATGATCCTTTAACATCTAGAGGTGTAGGACTGCAGCATGGGAAGGTGAAAAGACTTTGGAAGACATTTTCCAGAAGCGTTTTCTTGAGCACCGGGGTGTCTTCAAAGAAGTTGCAGAGTTGACCCTGAAGGAATGACCTGAGCGGAGCAATGACCCGAGTCATCAGCAGGTCAATGTCAATTGTTAATGATGCTTTTATGGCAAAATCTGAACTGACCCTCAATTCCATTCTCAGTATGCACAGCAGTGGCAGAGAGGAGAAATCCATAGTTCATGACCCTGTAAGATTTATGTCTCCAGCATTTCCAAGGCCCCATCCTTCTGTTTTGTTTTGTTTTGTTTTGTTTTTTGCATGATCTGTTCACTACTTTCAAACATCCTCTGATAAAACCCCTCTGTTCTCTCACTAAGCAAATAAGATCTTCCAGGAGGAAAAAGGTCATGCCTTCCTCCCTTCTGCCCTTCTTTCCTTCCTTTCTTTCTTTTTTTTTGAATTTTCTGATGTCTACAATTTTTAAAGACCAGTACGGGTAGCTTAAAATCTTACAGAACAGTTGGAAATGAATGTTAGGCTTACAGGGCTCTGAGGCAGTGTTAAACACTGGTATATGCTCACAGGGGAAGGAAGACACACGTGGCAAAAGTCACAATTCAGATGAGGATCTCCAAGTGGCCACTGTATTAGGGGGTAGGATGCACAATTCATTCCAGAAGGTACTGTTGGGTGTTGCCCAAATGGAGCTCTGTCGTAAGCCCCAACTGCAAGGGAATTCTTACGTCAGGATGGAGTCAGCTAGAGCAGTCTGCATGTTTGAGCAGTCACAATCTTGATGAATTCATGAGCCGAGAAGGCTGGTTCTGGAGGCCAAGAAGAGCCAAAGTTCCTGGTAAATGGTGACAGACAATCAGTGGTAGTTCTGTCCGTCAGCCTGGGAGATCTTCTTGAAGAGCCTAGTTCTGCTGTAAAGCCATCAGTGTACACTAGGCTCTGTCCTAGGCATTGAGGATAAAGAATAGACACCCAGTTCTTATTCTTTCAGGGCCCATGGCTTAGCTGGGATGATGGACAAAGTGACAGATAGTTTCAGCTGAACGTGGTATATTCTAGGAGGATGCTAGGAGCCGGCAAAATAACCTCCCAAGGCATCCCAGGGCCAGTTAGTCATGTACTGTATAGTCATCTTCCAGGCACTATACTAAATGCTTTCCACGCGTCCTCTTATCTTTACAGCAATCCTGTATCTTATATCCTCTTATATGAAAGTCCATTTTATTGATTAGCAACCTGAGCACAGAGAGGTTAGCCAACACACTCATGGTTGCACAGCACATAGTAGAAAAAAAAAGATCCTAACTAAGAAAATCAAATTCTTGAGATCAGCCTCTTAGTCATTAGCTATTCTAACACGTAGCCGGAGTAACACAGATTTAGCCCTCTCGATCTCAGTTTCCTCATCGGAAATGTGGGTATATTCATGGCATTGCAACTCTAAAGGTGAGCAGCTGACTTTCAATGTCAATGAATTCAGAGGAGTGACTCAGGCACCTTCAGCCCCCACTCTTTTGAAAACAAACACCCAGCACCTATAACTTAACAACCCCCAATTTGGACCACTTTTTGGGCTGCTGAGCTCCTGGTTGGTTTCATTTTATTATGCAAAGCCAAATGCATGACATCCAACCTGTAATTTTGGCCACATTATCACCATGTGCTAACCAGGCAAGCTTATTAGCTCAGACAATTAAGAAAATACAAGTTGAAAATACTTGGTTATTCGGGAGAAAGGAATAACATAAATCCAAGAAGTTGCAACAATTAGCACTTGCAATAATAAAAATCAAGGAGAACACTAAAGAAATAGATATTATGTTTATTATTTAGCATTTACATAGCATTTTGTATTTATTAAATGCCTGATCATTGTTTTTGTCTATTTCTTTTGGTAATAACTCTGATAAAGGACATTTGCTATTCTTGTGGGCTTTAAGGAAGAGCTCATTAAATCACAATTCAAGTAATCCTCCTATCCTCCTGTTCAACTCAGATTTAAGTCGAGAAAGAAAACACCCAGAAATCTGCTAAAATGTAAATTATGTCATCCCTCTTCTTCGTTAAAAGCCCTCTAGTGGCTGCCCTATTTCTCTCAGAGTAAAAGCCCAAATCCCATAAATGCAACTTGATTGGATCCTGCAAGAGAAGAAAAGCATAAGTGAAATTTAAATAAAATCTGTAGTTGATAATAAAATACCAGAGTTAACTTCTTAGTTTGGAGAAATGCACATGGTTAGGTAAGATGCTAACTTTAGGGGAAGCTGGGTGAAGGGTATGTGAGAACTCTCGGTACTATCCTTGCAGCACCTCTGAATATAAATTTTTGCAGAAGTTTAGAAAGGTTTCTTTTAAGCCAGAGTTCCTAGAGCAGCCTACGAGGTCTCACATGAGACCCGTCATTATCTCTCTGACATCATTTCCTGTTCTCTGCCCTTTGATCACCCTGCACCAGCCTCACTCTGTCTCGCCCCCACCCCAGGACCTTTGCACTGGCTGTCCCTGTTTCTGGACCAGTCTCGCCTGAGCTATCCCCATGGCTCATTCCTCTTTATCAAATTTTGTCTCAAATGTCACCATCTCAAAAACCATTTATCAACAATTCCAGGCCCTCCCCAGCACCGCCCAGTCTTCATGTTCAGTGTTGTCTCTTGTGGTGCTTATACTTTGAACATTCTCTGCCATGTTCTTATTTATTATTTGATTGCTTGTCACTTTCCTCCTTCACTAAAAGTGGAGCTTCTAGGGAAGAGAGCTTTTTATCTACTTTCCCTGCTAAGCAGTTTCAGCGCCTGGAATTGTATCTGCCATGTACTTAGTGCTTCCATTGGAAAGGGGGAAAATTCCCTTTATGCTTCCAGGTTCTTTTGGCTGCTCTAACAATTGACCTGACAGAAAAGATATTAATTAACAGGGAGGAAATAAAACAACTTTAATTTTACATGTATGGACTTCTCATAGATATATAGAACCTAAGAAGTGACATTTTATAATTTTTAGACAAAGAAACAAAAATTGCTGAGGAATTGACAAAACAAAGAAACTTGGGCTTGGGTACAAATTAGTGGAGAATCCGAGCAGTCTGTTTACACAGCCTTCTCAGCCCTGAATTCCCTCTACCTGGTGATAAGGATGTCTGTCTACCACCTGGTGCCAGGAGGGTGCCTTTCACGTGGGAGATTTAGTTCCTGCTTTCATAGGAGGATCATAGTGTTCTTCTTACACTGGCTGTTTCTCAAGTAGCTTTATTCAAAATTATCAATATGGCACTCTGGCCTATCTTGGGGTGGCCTGAACCCCAACAGACCTAAATACTAAATTCTAAGCTAAAAGAAGAAAGTAGCACCTGCTTATTGCTTTGATACCTAGGGTATGGTGCTAAGCACGTTAATATGTCATTTTCTAGAATCTTCATGTTGTCCTAAAATTTAAGTATTATTACCACCATTTATGAGGCTTTGAGAAGTCTCAAGCTTTGCCCAAATTCACACAGCTCTGCAGCCAAATCTCAAAGCCAGGATTCAAACCTGATGCTGTATCCAGTCTTGTTTCCTTTACACTGTTTGCCAAAATGACACACTTTCCTTCCTCTTATTAAAACCATGTTACTTGGAGATTAGAAATAACACAACTCATGGAGTCACTTGTTTGTAGAATTCAAACCTCTTTCCTGGGTGGCAGTACCATCCATGATAAATATATGGATCATATTATTTTTCTCAAAGGTCAAAGATAACTCTGGAATATTTTGTGTTTTTCGTAAGTAATCTAGTGTGGAAATTTTACCTTCAATTTCCCCTTTATGTGCCTATTTTTTGTTTTCAGCCTCAACAATCTCTTAAAGATGAAGAGCTATATTCCCAAAAAGGCTTCATGACATCAAGGGGAGGGTACAGGCTTAGAAGCTTAAGGCCTTAGTTGTAGGGCCCATTCTACTACTTACTAGTGGAGTGACCTCCTCTTAAGCTTTAGTCTCCTCGTCTATAAAATGGGCATAATTTTAGCACAAATTTCATAGAAGTGCCTTGAGCATATGTGGTATAATCAATGTACAGTGGTATATATGGCCATTATCATATTAGCATTTGCTGTTATTGTTTGGATATCATTGTTTAAATGAAGAAGTTGAAGTGGACATTAAGGGTTTTTTCCCCAAGAGAAAAATAATCCTAGATTCAGATTACTAAATTAGTTTAATAGCCATCAGCTATTTCTGTATTTCAAGGGATTTCTCCTAAATGCCTCTGTTAACAACACAATCTCATCAAACACGTATTCTTCACTGAATAGTTATTAGAAGCCAGGCTTGATGCTACATGCTAATAATAATTATCTTATTTTATTGTTTACTATGAGTCTGCAAAACAATTATTAAAAACCCATTTTGCAGATAAGGGAATTGAGGTTTCGTGGAGAACTGATTTGCTGCATGGCACACAGCTGTCCTGGGCCCAGGTCTGGAACCCAGGTAGTTTTGATGCTAGACTCTAGCCCTTCATCAGTACTTGGCACTGCCTTGTTGCCATGGAGAGTTTTAAAGCAACTGGCAAAATGACCAGAATATAACTCCTGTTATGGAGTGGACAGGCTATTCTAAATCTTTGTCAGCATTTTCTTAAACTGTGAGCCAGAAAACACTTTTATTAGAATTGCCTGGTATGCTTATCACAAACGCATATTACTGGCTCCCACCAGTGATGTGCTGGTAAATGTTTCACAGGCAGCCTGGGGCACTGATGGGAGGGGTTCAGGAGACTGAAACATTTGCCAATTTCCGTGGTATAAATACCCCCACCACGGCTGACGCCAAGCTACTATGCCTTGAACTGTTGGTTCTCACAAATCCACAGGGACAGGCTGCAGCACCCCTCAGCTTCACCTAAACTAACAAAATCGCAGTGGAAAGGCAGGAATCCTGGAATCTGAATTTCTAAGGAGTTCCCCAGGTGATCCCAGTACACGTTCAAATTCCAGAGCCAGTGCCATAAGCCTCTTTCAGAGCATATTTGAAGTAAGCGTATGAAAATAACCTATAATAGGATAAGCATCTGAAAAATGTAGATGGGATTCACATTCCTAACAGATGCTCCTAGGCAGTTAGGCTAAATGAACTCCACTGTTACTCATCTTAAAATTTTTTTCTAAAAATTGAATAAAAATATGCCAGAGTTTTTATTTTATTTTACCATTCAGTGAAAGATGGTTGCTCTATGTGAAGGAGTCGGGGAAAGCTGCAGGGCAGGGCTGAATGGAAAGGGAGGCTTGTAATCTCAAATTCAATATGAAAGATCAAAAGCATCAAATAATCAGTCAGAGGTGAGCCTCCCCATCAGAATGTTCCATCTGCCTTGGAATTCAACCTTGTGATTGTGTTATGATGTATACATTACACATCTCCCTTCCTCTCTCTCTCTCTCTCTCTCTCTCTCTCTCTCTCTCTCTCTCTCTCTCTCTCTCTCTCTCATATATATATATATATATATATAGATACACCTAGTTTCTTCTATGAGGATATATATATATATATCCTCATAGAAGAAACTAGGTGTATCTGAGATCCATAACAAAGTCTTGTTTAACTTCAGTAGAGAAACCATTTGAAACATCACCTGCCTCCATCCCACCCCACCCCATCAGCCTTAAAAACACACGTCTCTTTTTTAGGTAGAGGAGGGAATTCAGGGAGACAGTGTGCCCCCCAAATCAAGAGCAGTTCAATAGCTGTGTGCAAAACCCTGATACACAAAAGATCCAATCCAGGGCTTAGGATGTGTCCTCTAAACCGTGGTCTTGCTTTCCGAAGGTGGTTCAGGAGGGTAGTTGAAGACTGGATTTCTGTGACTAAAGTTTACTGAGTGCTCACAAAATGCCTTAACGGGACTTCCCTGGTGGCGCAGCGGTTAAGAATCCGCCTGCCAGTGCAGGGTACACGGGTTTGAGCCCTGGTCTAGGAAGATCCCACATGCTGCAGAGCCACTAAGCCAGTGCGCCACAGCTACTGAGCCTGTGCTCTAGAGCCTGTGAGCCACAACTCCTGAGCCCATGTGCCACAACTACGGCAGCACACGTGCTGCAACTGCTGAAGCCCATGCGCCTAGAGCCTGTGCTCTGCAGCAAGAGAAGCCACAGCAACGAGAAGCCCACATACCACAATGAAGAGTAGCCCTCGCTCACCGCCAACTAGAGAAAGCCCGCTCGCAGCAACGAAGACCCAACGCGGCCAAAAATAAATAAATAAATGAATGTATAAAACCAAAAAAAAGCCTTAAGTTGTTGGTAAGTGCTGTGCCTGTGTTATGGTTTTAATCGTCCCCTGTCCCTTGGTTCTTCCCCAGTCACATTGAAGGTAGTCCATGGATATTCTTTGGATGAATGGATTCACGGGAGGTAAGGTGTAGAGGGGCAAAGTAACATGTCCAAGGTCGGATAACTGGGAATTGGAGCTCCAGTCCCATTTGGTTTCTTAGTTCAGACACAAAAACTCACATTGTTGCCTCCCTAGGATATAAAACAGTGGCTGTCAAGATGTTAGGATATATCTGAGTCACCTGTGAGGATTATTTAAAATGATTCATCTTGAGTCCAGAATTAGGAATGATTTGTCGTGGGGCAGGGCCCAGAAATCTGCATTTTCAACAAGCTTCCCCAGGTCACTTCAGTGTGGTGTGAAGGCTAGGCTTGGAGATAGACTGATGGAGTCCATGCATCACTTTCTACCTCTCCAACTATAGGCAAACCTGTCCACCTTTCAGATCACAAACCCTGCGTTTTGCTAAGGGTGACCAAGAACAACCCCCCTGCCCCCAACACCCCAGGGACCCCACCCACCCTCCCTGAGTCTCAGACCCTTGAATTTTAAAATTGATATGTACCAGGAAGCCCACCAAATTCAGTGCCTTCATTTATTCAGGTGCAATAAATTTCATCCCAGAAACCTGACACAGTGAGAAACTGACAAAAGTTGGGCTTGAATCCAAGTGTCCTGAATTGAAGGACCTCCAATGACTAAAAGTCTAGATGCCCCATTGGTTTCCATGTTTTTGTCAGCAGTGTGAGAAAATCTTGCTTTTTCCATGGAGTAACCCAGAAAAATGGAAATCGTTGATCACAGATACACAACACCTTGAAATAGTCGAGGCCCTTTCTGGGGCATAATCCCATTTGTTTCTGTGTGACCCATCAGGGAGCGGGTATTGTCCTTCCTCTTTCACAAATGAAGACATTGAGACTCTGAGAAGGTGAGTGGCTTGCCCCAGGTCACACAGCATCTCATCCACCTCCCAAATCTTATCTCTTCAAGCCTCACCCTCTTCTCATTAGAGCCATGAATGACATAATTAGAGAGATGACCCCAGGACCAGTGGATCTTTCTCTTTCTTCATATTGCCTGTGGCTGCTTTCTTGTACAACAGAGGCTGAATGGCCCTCAACATCGAACTATTTACTATACGGACCTTTAAGAAAAAGTTTGCTGTCCATCTAGGTAAAGAGCAAACTAGAAGGGAGATGCAGGCGTTTCTATTTTCATAGTATACTTCTTAGTATTTCTATTTCCTAACATATATTTAGACCCCTCCGCATCTACCAGTGCAGGAGAAATTAGCCTACTGACGAATAGGATTTGGAACTCAGAAGTAACCTGAATTGTGTCCGTTTGAGGAAATCATGTTCTTTACGAGACAAGATTCTTTGACTGTCAAAATGTCTGTGAATAGACAGGTGAATTTTCACAAAGAATGATACCTACGCGTGTCTCAGTGTACACTGGGAAAACCCCAGTTCTGTCCTAGAACAAAACTCGGACTGCTTGTTTCTTTGTTTCAAGCATTTATACAAAGAAAGGTAATTAGTAAGGAAAATCCAGGGATTTTAGCAGAGATCAGTTCTGTTTTAACTTCATCACCAATTTTCTGCAGCCAAACTGTGCTTTCAGCAGTTTCCTTAGGTCTGGAAAATGAGCACCATGTATAGATCTGTCATTTGGTTAAATTAAATCCTGAGTGACATAATACATTAGGAGGAAGAAAATCTTTGAGGATTTAAGGATTCATTACAAAATATCAACATTTCTTCTTTTTAAATTGATGTTTAAGTTGGACTTGATATCTGAGTGAGACAGTGGATTAAAGACCACCAGGGGGCTCAGCTGGGATGAGGGGAAAGCTGTAGGAGAGTCACTTCTGGGCAGGGAGGGCGGGGTGTTGTTCTCTCTTTCAGGCTGGATGCTTGCTGGGCTGGGGAAGAAGTCTCATCTTAATGATGCCATCAAAGCAGGAGAAGGTGGCACAGTTCCTGGGAGAACTTGACACGTTCCTTAAATTAGTTGGGCCCAGGATGTCATTAACAGAGACTCGTGCCTGCTTCTTATCTGGGGATTTATAAAGGTGGAGGCTTGCTGGCGTACTTGGAAACAGCAGGATGGGAAAAAACTGTCACGGAGAATGCTTCAGGGCCCACCCTCTGCTCCCTGTGCTTCCCCTGGCTCTTGGAAGAGTGTGAAGTTCAGAGGACAGGGCAGGAGTTCTGAGGCTGTCCAGGAAACCCCGTGCTGAAGGCAGGTACCCCCATTTACAAGGGGAGTCGGGAGCATTGAGTACTGACCTTAAAGACAGGACACTGGGCAACAGTGGAGGATGATGGGGCTGGCTGATCACTGCCCCAAGTAACCCAAGCATACTGACACCTCGGGCTCTGCCACATGCAACAAAGCCACCAGGGGCACACGAGCTCCAGCAGAACGAGAGAGCAGAGTGGGGCACTTGTGTCTCACCACCAGGAAGCATCTTATTTCAATGAATGTCCTCTACCTCCTCCATCCTTTCTCCCAACCCCCTGCCCGAAACGACAAGACATAATAGGGGAAGAATAGGGTCCCAGAGGTGGACCTCCTCACACGGCCTGCCAAGTACTGGAATGGAAGGGGTGGAAAGGCAGGAACACCCCCTGCTACTGCAGGTCCGTCAGGACAGGTCTGCAGCAGTAGGAAGAGAGTTTGCATCTCATGGACTTCCGAACCTTGAAAAGGGACTGGGCTGAGTTTTTAATCACCAGGTGGCCAGAAAGCTGTCATGTGGTCTTCAGATATCATTAAGGGATTTGACCCAGGAAATTCTCCCAACCATCCTGCCACTCTGCCTGCCATGTACTGACTGAGCATCCCGAAGAAGCCCTTAGCTCTCTGAACCTCAGTTCCTTGATCGTAAAATGGGGACAAATAGTAGAATCTTCCTCTCTGAGTCATCAGGCGATGCAGTGAGCTTAACAGAATGCTAACCATTTAACCAACATTTACTAAATGCCACCAGCTGTCAGGCACTGTTCTAGGTGTTGACCACCGTAATAATTACAGGCCTGGAAAAGCACTTCCAGGTATTGACTCATTTGGGGTTAGGTGCTAATAATATTCCTATTCTCTAGACGAAGGAAATGAGGCCCAGGGAGGTTAAGTAACTTGCTCAAGGACACACAGCTAGGATGTTGGAGAGATGGAATTCCAACCCAGATAGTTTGGTTTCAGAGCATATAAATGTTGATTGTTAGTAGTAGTAGTAGTTATTTTCAACTCCTTATTCCTGGAACTAAAATCCAAAAGTTTGAACATGGAGAAATAGAGAAAAAGCACTTTTCATAGTCATATTGTTCTGCTCTCTGAGAGGCAACACCAATCCCCAGTGCTACCTGCTGTATCCCCAGGGACTTAAATAGAATAGATGCTCAATAAATACATTTTGAGTGATTGGATAAGAGAACATCTAGTTTCAATCCCCACGAAACCCCTGTCCCTCTTTAGGACAAAACACCTTTCCTTATTCCTAGGTGTTTGCAGGCTCTGCAAACTCTGCTGTGGACTGAATTGGGTCCCCCCCACAAATTCATATGTTCGAACCCTAACCCCCAGTGTGATGGTATTTGGACACAGGGGCTTTGGGAAGTAATTAGGGTTAGATGAGATCATGAGGGTGGGATCCTCATGATCAGATAAGTATCCTTAGAAGAGGAATTGAGAGGTCATTCCCCACCCCCCCCAACCATGTGGGGACACAGCCAGAAGGTGAGAACCCAGAAAGAGAGCTCTCACTAGAAACCGAACACACTGGCACCTTGATCATGGACTTCCTAGCCTTCAGAAGCATGAGCAGTAAATGTCTGTGGGTTCAGCCACCCAGTCTGTGATATTTTGTTACAGCAGCTGGTGCTGACTAATACAGACACCTTGGCAGGTCATCTCCTTTACAGATGTGTTCAATGCTTGGCCCTTGCGTGCTCATCCTGTTCTTTCAAAGACTAAAAAAAGTAGCCAAAGAATTTGGAGTCTCTGTCCGCCAGCCCTTCTCCTGTCCGAGGAATTTTATCATTCCGGCAGAGCATTGAATTTATTTGTGTTGAGAGAAATTCTACGTATTTCTTAAATCTATGTCACCTAGCTGTGGAATCAGCCCAGCCGCATTAAGAAGGAGGCATTAACTCCATCCACAGCTGTGTGATTAACTTGTTTGCCTACGGAGCTAAAATGAAAAAGCAGGAAGCTGAGTGAATCTGCACAAGCCCCATTTTGAAGTGGGATTGCGAGAGAACCCAAGATGTGGGTTTTAATTCACATTGCTTACCATGATTATTATTTTTAATGGAAAATCACTTTGCACTATCTTGCTTCCTTTTAAATGGAGAATGTGCAATATTGTCTAATGCGAGGGTAGGAAGTTGATTTAGTATGCATGATTTTCTCCCCTCCCCACTCCTTTCTTTGGTCCTTTGTACACATTCAATATAGTTACATTTTTGCTTAGAACATATATATTTTCCCCCTGAACTTTTCTCAATTGCTTTTTTATCAGGTTTACAAATCAAATCAAATAGGTATATTGCAGAGCTCCGTGATATTATTTTCGGAGCTTATAGTACAATGTATTGAATTATGCCAGTCCATGCTCTGCCCCTGCTCTTCTCTGCAGATTGAGAGAGAGGGACTGTGGATCCTGTAAATTCACTTGGCGCCCGACAGTCCTGGCTAAATCAAGACTGCTATTCAGGCTGCAACAAGAGACAGGGCAAGTGTTCGTTACACAAATCAACTCGGTCCCAAGTACATCGCAGTGGGTACTCAACCATCGCTCACATAATATTGTCAACTTAAATAATGCCTTGAAGACACTCAGAAGCTTTTCTCTCCGAGAAATAACTTGACTGGTGGAGGAGGGAGAGGCATCTGGCTATTCAAAAGTACATTTTTTATTTATCACTGTTAAGAGCTTTGTGCGTAGAGGGGAGCAGGCCTGTACAGAGGGAAGATGCTGAATATTCAGTAGGCTGACTGGGAAGTTGGGCAGGGTTGGGGAGGGGATCGTACTGCCATAGTGTTGAGTCTTGGGTGTTGGATTTCGATACCTTCCTGGCAGAGTGGGAGATGCTCATGGAGAAAGAAGCTGGACCCCGAGAGGTTTCCTGGAATGAGGCAATAAAGATTTGCTAAGTACCTACTATGTGATGTGGTAAAGGGCTTCAAAAATGCATTTGATATAGTGTTTGTCTTTGGGATGTTAATATTCTATTAAGACAGAGAGGTGATTTTTTTTTAAAAAGCTATGGTTAATAAAGGCTGAACAGAGAGGAACACAAGATGGTCTAGGCGCTCAGAGGAGGCATCTGAAGCAGACTGGTTTTGTCTGTTTTTGGGTTGGTTGGTGGTGATAAGGCCCTATTCACAGAGCTTATCTCTCTGGTTGCAGCCCAGACCTAAAGCCCAAACAGTTAGAACTTCATTGAATCTTTATTCCTCTGTACGAGTGCCTTGCAGTTGCTTTCTAGGAATTGGCTGTCTTTGGACTTCCCAAAGCATCTTCACCTCGACCTTGAGAGGCCGTGGTGAGGAGGGGGCAAAAGAGTCCAGGATATGAAATTAGATATCCTAGGTTTAATTCTGGCTCTGCCATCTCCTAGCTGTGCGACTTTGGACAGGTCACTTAACCTCTCTGAGCCTCATGGCCTTATGATGATTCAGTGGGATAAGGTATGAAAAACATCTAGAAAGATACCCAACTCACAGTAGGATCTCAGCACAGTTCTATTTTCAATGCTCTATCTCAGACCCTTTAGCCAGGTCCACACTTAGCTTATAAGTGACCCGTGGGTGGTGGTCTCAGCATCCAATGTCTCAACTCAGGATAGAGGGGAGGTGAATGCCCTTACACAGTAGTGGTCCTTACCCAGGGTCCACGGATGTCAACTTTATCCTTCGGGGTGTTTGTGAACTTCTGAAATTGTATGCAAAGTTCAGGTGTATGTGCATTTTCCCCCCAGGCAGTAGGTCCATGGCTTTCGTAAAACCCTTAGTGTGTCTGGTAGGTCCATAGCTTTCATAAAACCCTAGTGTGTCTAAGAACACAGAAATAAGTTAAGAGACATTTATCTACAGAGTGAAGAGATATATCCCCAGTAACAATAATAATAATGATAATGATAGCAACAAACGTTACAGCTGCCATTGGTAGGACCAACTGCATGGGGAAGCATACCCCTATATATGTGGTGCATATTTAATTATTGCAGTACCACATGAGGAAGCTATTATTACCCCAAATTTATTTCATGCTTTAAAAATATTTTTATTTAAAACACAGCCACGGAGAGTTGACTCTTAAATTATCACATTCCTCCTTTTGAAGCATCCCATCACCAGTGCCCTAAGAAGACATTTTCTTTCTCTTTCTTTTCCTACTTTCTTCCCTTTTAAACCCATTTCCACTCCCATCCCCCAAGACACCATTGCTCTAAAGCAGTGTTGTCCAGTAGAACTTTTTGCAATGATGGAAGTGTTCTGTAGCTATGCTTTTTAAGTAGGGGATGCATTATCTTTCTGTTGCTGCCCTAACAAAGTACCACAAACTCAGTGATTTAAACAACAAAAATGTATTTATCTTACAGTTTGGGGTCAGAAGTCTGGCATGGGTCTCACCAGGCTAAAAGCAGGATTACATTGTTTTCTGTAGGCTCTGGATAGGGTTCCTTTCCTTTCATTTTCTGACTCCTGGAGGTCGCCCTCATTCTCCGGCTCATGACCTGCTTCCTCCAACTTCAAAGCCAGTGATGGTGGGTGGAGTCCTTGTCGCTGGCTGTTCTGCTTCCTGCTTCCACTTTTAAGACCCTTGTAGGTACCCTGGGCCCACTAGATAATCCAGGATCATTTCCCTGTTTTAAGGTCAGCTGATTAGCAACGTTAAATCCATCTGTAGCCTTCATTCCCCTTTGTCATATACAGTAACATAGTCACAGGTTCTAGGGATTAGGATATTAACGCTTCTAAAGGGCCCTTACTCTGCCAGCCGTGGGTATCCCTTGAGCCCTTGAAATGTGGATGGTATGACCGTGGAACTGAATCTTTATTTTGATTCAACTGTAATTTAATGCAAACACTGATACTTGATTCAGTGATTTGAATCCATTTAGGTATGTTTTGAGAGTCTTGAATAGTCAACCATCAATCTTTCAAAGCCTAAATACAGCTCAGGCATTTCCAATGAAAAGTAAGTGTCCATATTGAGATGACGAGCTTAAGTACAAATTATACACAAGATTTAGAAGATTGAGTTAAAAAATGTAAAATATCACTTACATTGTTTATGTAATGAAGTAATATTTTTATCCAGGGGGTTAAACAAATACGTTCTTAAAATTAACGTCATGTGTTTCTTTTTACTTTTTTGACAAATGGCTTCTGGAAATTTTTAAATTGCATATGTGGCTCCTGTTTTATTTTGTTGGGCAGGGCTGCCCTAAAGTGCTTGATCACCGTCCTTGAATTAGTGCTGTGTTGTGAGCATATGCGTTTTAATTTTTGTCGCGTAGGGCAGGAAAAATAATTTTACTTTTACCCTTCTAGGTTCTTGGCTGAGACCCCCCTACAATGAAAGATTCACAGGAGAAGAACAAACAGAAGTTTAATAATAATAATGTCATGTACACCTCCTGTGCACATAGGAGAGACCCAGGGAACCTGAGCAACACCCCAAAATGGTCCAAGCCACCACCTTAAATAATATCTCCAGCTCAAGACAAAAGGAGATGTTGGGAATGGGAGCCAGTCTGGGGGGTTATGAGGAAAAACTCAGTAAATGAGGGCGTGGTTGTGATGCAGATTTAAGTTGTCACCTTCCCATTGCTAAGAGTTTCTAGAGATTTAGTTATCCGTCTCTTCCCTGCACCTAGAGGGAGACACCCTTACAAACGGAGAGTTCCTTTATAAATGTAAACGTCTCTTACAAAAAGGGTAACTTCTACTCTGTATTCATAGCTTCTCCTATGCCTGCTGTTTCTCAGAAGTAATCATCCCCCAATAATCCTTGTGCCAAACAGGCATGTTTGGGAGTGGCGTCCTCTGCTTCCCTTCATCAGGTATACTTTGGTACAGTTCCTGCTTATTTATCATCATTGTCTCCCCTCCCCCATACACACACTCCATGCTGTGCTTCCAAATCTCTCCGTTCTCTCTGAATTCAAATTTCTGCTGACAACTTAGCCACATTTTACTTACGCATCCTTGTCATGGTCACCTACGTTACTTCCAGTGACCTGGGACTACAGGCAACTCTTTTATCCCTACTTGCAGCCGAGGAAACTGAGCCTCAGAAGAATTTAAGGAGCTGGACTAGTAAATGATGGAACAGAGTTTGAACTCAGAGATATCCAGCTGCAAAAGCCCTTGGCCTGTGATTCTACAACCTGGTCATCCCCAAAATATGGTGCACAGGTGAACTCAGCAGAGCGTATGTGGGCTTAGGGAGAGGAGACGGACCGTGGGGCGGGGCCAGGATCTGAAAGGCGCAGACTTCTGCACAGCCATGCGTATTCTCTTCAGCAGTCATCCCTGGATTGGTCGATATCAAAATCCAATTTCACCAGGATTAGCCTTAGGTTGCTCAGAGCTATTCATTGAATTAGGAAAGATTATAGCAGAGGGAGCCCCACGGTTCTTTATTAAGGTTTTTGCGGAAGCACTAAGTGATCTTCAGGAGATTAAAGTGCTGGTGGTGTTTTCTTAACATTTATAACCTGCGCCAATATCTGGGGAGTTTGTTTATTAGGAAAAATTCTGTGGCACTCATCCTGCCTCCTAACAGGGCCTTTGAACTGGGCCAGAGCAGAAGCTGGCTTTGCTGTTCTAATGAGCTTATTTGGGAACCTCTTGCCAAGAGCTACCTGGACATCCCCCTCTTGAGGTTAATGGACATTGCATCCACATAGGGTCCTGCAACCCTTCCTGCGAGATGAGGACTCTGCTACGCGGAGTCGTCGGCAACTGTGGGCCTGAGAAATAAAGAGCAAAAGCTGATGGTTATTCATCCTTTTCATAGTAAGGATGGTAATGATCCCCCGTTTATTCATGGGACTTTGAATTCATGACCCCACTCTAAAGGATCCAGGACAGATATGCATTTGTTTCTTTATGCACATGCAAACTAAGACCCAGAGACATGAAGTTAGCATTCATGCAGCTCCCTCATGGCAAAGCCAGGCCTATTCATTTACGTTACAGATATTTACTGAGAATTTACCACCTGTGCTAGGTCAACGGTTTCAATTCATGCAGTTTTGCTCCCCCTGGGACATTTGAACCCAGAAGATATTTTCAGCTGTCTCAACTCAAGTGGGTGGAGGCCTGGGATGCTACTGACCCTCTTATGGTGCACGGGGTGATCACCACATCAAAGGATTAAACAGCCCCAAGTGGCAACATTCCTGTTATTGAGAAACTCTGTTCTAGGAGGTTAGAGATAAAAAGTGAATAGAAGTTCTAGGGTCTCTACTCTCATGGACTGTGCATTCTGGTGGAGAAGACAGACTATAGAAATTAACAGAAATATATAATATAAAGGTAAGAAGTGAGGTGTGCTGTGAAAAAACAAATCTATAGGCATGAAGGGAGGAGAGGCTGATGCAGCTGTTTTATTTATTTATTTATTTATTTATTTATTTATAAATGTTTTATTGTTGATCCACAATGTTGTGTTAATTTCTGCTATACAGTAAAGTGATTCAGTTATACATATATATATACATTATTTTTCATATTCTTTTCCATTATGATTTATCACAGGATATTGAATATAGTTCCCTGTGCTATACAGTGGGACCTTGTTGTTTATCCATTCTATATATAATAGTTTGCATCTGCTAATCCCAAACTCACACTTCATCCCTCCCCCAACCCCCTTCCCCTTGACAATCACAAGTCTGTTCTCCAAGTCCCTGAGTCTGTTTCTGTTTCACAGATAAGTTCCTTTGGGTCATATTTTATATTCCATATATAAGTGATATCATATGGTATTTGTCTTTCTCTTTCTGACTAACTTCACTTAGTATGATAATCTCTGTTTCCATCCATGTTGTTGCAAATAGTATTATTTCATTCTTTTTTATAGCTGAGTAGTATTCCATTGTGTGTGTGTGTGTGTGTGTGTGTGTGTGTGTGTGTGTATATATATATATATATATATATATATATATATACCACATCTTCTTTATCTGTTCATCTACTGATGGACATTTAGGTTGTTTCCATGTCTTGGCTATGGTGAATAGTGCTGCTATGAACATAGACTTGCATGTATCTTTTTGAATTAGAGTTTTGTCTGGGTATATGCCCAGGAGTGGGATTGTTGGATCATATGGTAATTCTATTTTTAGTTTTCTGTGTTGTGGCTGTTTTAGATGATGGGGCCAGGGAAGACTTCTCCGATCAGTGATATCTGGGCAGAGACCTGACTGGCAAGAGGGGGCAAGCTACACAGGCGTCTGGGGAGAGAAATACCCAGGCAAAGGGACTAACAAACAGGTGCAAAGACTAAGGAGGCGTGTGTTGAGTATGTTGAAGGGAGAGCAAAGAGGCCCGTGAACAAGACAGGGGAGCGGTAGGAAGCAAGGGGGTTAGGGCTGTATCTCCTAGACCAGGGTGAGGGTCTGGATGGGAGGGTTCTGAGACGGATGGTGCCCTGGCCATTCTGCTCACGGCTCTCACGTCCTTACTTGTCTCAATTGCCTTCAGTCTCTGAGCGAGTGGACCAGTATGAATTTGCTTCGTTTTTATGTTCCACCTCCTGATCTTCCAAATGGGGTTTACGAGGCATATTTCTAATTCAGTTGGTTCCCACTTTAGAGGCAAAATGACTTTCAAAAGAAAAACATCAGACATGGATAAATCAAGAGTTCTTCTTTCAACGATTAATTCCCACTAAGCTTTGACATGCATAAGCCTTGGGGAATGTAATTGCAAACCAGGTAGACACTGCCTTTCAGAAAGACACATTCTAGATGTTTCATTCTTTTAGTAAGTTGTGCAGCCTTTTCACATTATTTTTGTCTTTAGACATTGTGCCCTACTCTTTTGCCATAAGCTTCAGCGGAGTTCTCAGGGATGCTTATCCATCTGTTCAGGGAACCTGCAGGCAGGTCTTCCTCTTGCAAGTGCTGGTGGCCTTTCTGGAGGCTGAAGGAACGCTCCTCAGCCCGGCCGAAGCGTGTCAGTGCATCCAGAAGCAGGTGCAGAAAGGGGGTCTTGGAGCCCCTGCGTTTGAAGGGAAGACTCAAGTCTCTTCTCGTTTTAGGGAACTCATCAGAGTGGCCAGTGTGATGGATGAGAGCCTGGGGGCACCTCTAGTAGAGACAATCTCCCTTCTTCTGAACCTGGGTTGAGGCCAACCCTTTTGAGAGCCCCATGCCACCAGAACTGGTAAAAAGTACAACCACACCTTGATAACCCTTGATAACAATTACTCATTCTCCATGCATTTCCGGTATGTTTGCTTAGCAGGGGTCTTGGTGAGTTGAATGATGGCCTTCAAAAAATATGTCTATGTTCTGATCTTCGTAAACCTGGGAATGTGGCCTTATTTGGAAAAAAAAGGTCTTTGCAGATGTAATTAAGTTAAGGATTTCAAGACCAGATCATACTCAATTTAGGGTGAGCTCTAAATCCAATGACTAATGTCCTTGTAAGAAGAAAAAGGCAGAGGGAGATGAGTCTCAGACATGCAGAGGGAAGAAGGCCAAACGAAGACGAGAGATTGGAGCAATGCAGCTCCGCTGAGCCAAGAGGCACCAGCAGCTGGAAGAACAAGGAAGGATTTCCCCTGGAAGCCTCCAGCTGGAGCGTGGCCCCAATGGCACCTTTATTGTACATTTCTGGCCCTTACAACTGGGAGAGAATCAGTTTCTGTGGCTTTAAGTCACCAGGGTTTTGGTAATTTCTTAGGAAACTAATAGAGGGATATAAAACACTGAATATGTTCTGAATATGTTTTCTCTGAAAGTTCCCAACAAAAAGGAAATCTCATAGCCTGAAATACTCAAGATGTGGGTCAGTAAGGGTCATTCCTGTAGCTCTGACTCCTAGCGTGACTGAGGCTCTGTCGTAGCTTTTTTTGTTCACCTCCTACTACATTTGGTCCTCATCAAAGCCCCATCTTGTGTTACATCACACCACAGAAGCAGGTATGCTCAATCTAAAAGGTTTTTTTTTTCTATTTTTCTTTTTCAACCTCTGGATCCTGACATTCCTCCTCTTCCCTTTCCCTTCCATTCCCCTATGATGTCTGAAGTATTTTTGGTTGAGTTCTTCTTCTTCCGTGTTATCTTTGAAATTACTTTTAACACACAGGTATTCCGACCCAACCATTTATGAGCATTTGTATATTTACACACGCTACACAATGATTAATTGAGCGGTGTATGTTTTTTTTTTTTTTTTTTTTGCGGTACGCGGGCCTCTCACTGTTGTGGCCTCTCCCGTTGCGGAGCACAGGCTCCGGATGCGCAGGCTCAGCAGCCATGGCTCACGGGCCCAGCCGCTCCACGGCATGCGGGATCTTCCCACACCGGGGCGCGAACCCTCATCCCCTGCATCGGCAGGCGGACTCTCAACCACTGCGCCACCAGGGAAGCCCTGGTGTATGTTTTTATCAAAGGAAACAATGCAAAGATTTCTCCAAAGTCCTGTTTGACTAAAGATGATTAATTTTCATTTTCACATGAGCAGCATAACGCTATTAATCATTTAATATGTTTAATCATAATCTCTGTAATTCCTAATTAGGTTTATTAAGCTGAAATATCCAGCAGATATACACAAATCCAAATCTAAGTTTCCTTCTTGGGAGGAGAAGGAGCTGGTTTTAATTTGCATTTGAACAGCAACTTCTAACAAGAGGGAAAAAGTGGGCTTGAAAGCATGGGGGCTGAGCTGCTGCTTCTGCAAACTTAGAGAAGTCTTTTGTTGGGGTAGTTAAGACTCCTGACCCCTGTGAAAGTGACAGTCTCATGATGCAAAGTCATTTCTATCTATCTCATGGGTATGTCGCCAGACTTCATATTACCAGCAGAGAAAATACAGTCCCTGCTCTGGGTCTCAGTGTTATAATATTGTTCTTCGACTATCACTTGAAGGTGGCAAAGCTGATGGTTCATGCCTTCATTCATTCATTTCTTCATATACTCGTAATGCATTCACCCATTCAGTTGGTGAATCAGCCAGCCAGGAAAGAGACATTTATCATTCATCTCCCATGGCTCAGCTTGTGTCTCGCGCTGCCCATGTCACACCCCTGCTATGATCCTTAAGTGTCTCCTCCTAGTTTTTAGGATGAAATGTATCCTCTTGGGCTGCACCCAGGGTTCTTCGTGGTCCAACCCCTGCCTCCCTCTACAGTGTATTCTCCCGCCCTTCCTTCATACACATGCCCACCAACTAGTGACACAAAGGTCCACGTGTATTCCCCCGAATCCAGAACACGATTCACCTCTCTTCATCCTGCCACATGCTTTGTCCTCTGCTGGTACAGTATTGGTCCCCTTTACCCTTTCTCTTAAACATCTCCCAGTGAAAATGTAACCTTCAGAATCGGCACGCCTGTGGTGTGTCCCTGATTTAAGTTTACTCAGCCCCCTGTGATTCATTTTGACCCCTGCTCTCAAGAGTCTGTATTACAATTGTCTTTTTCTACCTCTTTCTCTTCCACTAAACTGGGGACTGCATATGCTTTGGAGGACGAACTTAAGTGTCCAGGGGATAGTAGTTGCTCAGGAAAGATGTGTTTAATAAGCGTATGAGAACCTTTCCTTCATGTTTCCTGAGAGGCTTTTTGCACGTGTCCTTTGACATTTTTGTAAAAATCACCGCCAGTCTAAAAATTGCCTCACCTCCCATTTATTGACTGTATTGTGTGCCGAGAACTCTGCCAAGTCAGCATCATGTGTTACTATGTTCAGTCGTCACAGAACCTTATAGGTGTGCACCATTGTTATTGCTCATTTTCCATATTAGAAAACGATCACCATCCTCTTTATTCAATCCAACAGCGTTGGCAAAATGACCAGGTACATTATCTTCATGACGGGGCCCTTGAAAGTTGAAGAAAGTTAGCTGGTAGGTTTTGAATACCAAAGGAGCTTGGAAGAGTAGTATGGCAACCACCGGAACGTCTTGACTTCCAGATACAATTTAGGGTGTGTTAGGAAGGAGTTGCCAGTGAAATCTGTCAGTAAATACAAGGGTTGACGAGAAAGTCACTAATTATGCCCATGTTATTTTGGCTTTATATATACACGTCAGTTGGTAAGATTGTCTTTATTATTTTACACCTAGCTGCCTGCATTGATAGTTTTGTCCCAGGTAAATGCTTCTAAATTGCTTATAAGTAGGTGGGGACAATCCCTTGCTGGTAAATTTGATGGGCTTCTTGCATGGGTTTTCCATCATTGTTTTACGAAGCCGGTTATCTGATGTAGGTGGCATCTACTGCCACCTAGGGGCAGTACATGCTAATTGCAGAGAAAGTATCTAGAAATGAAGCATCTCTGAAATGTTAAAACTCTGGAACTGAGAGTATGGGAATGGCCTATATGATTAACTCAAATGTTAAAGTGGCTTTTCTCCTGGTTCCTGCCTGTATAGGGGTGTCAATGTAATATCATACTATCCAGGCTTTTACTTGGGGGTTGGGGTAGAGTGGGAGGCAGAGTAATGAGTTACGCTAACAATGTAACATTGTCTACACCAACTTAGGCCAACAGAACTTGCTAGATGTAGATGTTCTATATCTGCGTTGTCTGACATGGAAGCCACCAGCCACGTGTGGCTACTGAGCATGCTAAATGTGGCTAGTGCGATGAAGGCACTGGATTTCCCATTTTACTTAATCTTAGTTCATTTCACTTTAAAGAGCCACATGGGGTCAACCATAATGAACAGCACAGGCCTGCACAATCAAGAAATGAAAAATGAAAACCGTAAAAAATAAAATTTAAGTCTGGCAGATGGTTACTTGGACTTCAGAACACCAAACAGCCTCTTCAAATGTTTTAGGAGATTTACTAATATTTTTATCTATATGGCCTCAAAAATTATGCAGGCGTATTTTCAGATTTTTGAACAGCCTCGATGGAGGGATACCTTTAATGAGTATTCTCCTTTTCTAGATGAGGTTTTCTCTAATTATCTATTAGAACTCGCTGCACCCCAGTACCAGCGAGCCCCTCCCCTTGCTTTATCCCCATAGTGCTTATCTCCTTCTGCCAGCTCTGTATTTCCTTAATGAGTTTATTGTCTGTCTTCCCCTGTGTGAATTAGGATCCATGACAGTAACGATCTTTGTTGTTTTGCTTGCTGCTGAATCCTGGATCCGTGATGGGCGCTCAGTGGATGTTCGATAAATATTTGTTGGATGAATGAATGAATGACTCAGCAGTTTCTTCCTGTCCTTATTCCTTTGTTCTGGCATTTTCCTACCATTTAGGGGAAGCAAAAGCACGCTGGAAAGAACATTCGGGTCCACTCAGAGCCTCTTTGCTTTCCTCTTGTTCTTTTAGCAGACAGATGATGCGGCGCCCACAGATGGTCAGCCCCAGACACAACCTTCCGAAAATACGGAAAACAAGTCCCAGCCCAAGAGGCTGCACGTCTCCAACATCCCCTTCAGGTTCCGGGATCCCGACCTCCGACAAATGTTTGGCGTAAGTACTGCCTTTCTCCTCTGCAGTGCCCGCTCTGGGATCCCCAGAGCCCTTCCCTCCTCATGTAAGTTCTTGGTATTCATAATACGAAGGTGAGGTGTTTACATGGCTGGGGAAGAAAAGGCATTTTAGATCCTAGTCTGTGGGTATCTTGGGGCCAGGATCTCTACGATTTTAGTATGAATTTCTTTGCATATGTTCACCAGGTTTCCACTTGGACCAATGGTACTTCTTCTAATTAGCAATTTGAATGTCAAATGGAAAATGGGCTCCCAGATAACACATGGTTGCAACAAGCCCATTGATGATCCCCCATCGAGTGGCCCGGGACCCCATGTCATGACTAAAATAACCATGATGATCCACCTTGGTTTTTCTTGCTATTGCAATTGCCAAATTATTAGGAAGAGTGACTCATGACATATTTCTGCAGACCTTACTCTTTCCCAGGCACTGAGCATCTAGACTTCAGAGGAAGTTGAGAATAATTAGTTCTGCATAAAGCTTCACTAAAACAAAACAAAACAAAACAAATCCACTATAGATTTCTGAGTCTGACATGCATCCTGCAATGTACGTTCTCCCAGAATCCATGGTGAGGATTCAGAGATTTTGATTGTGATGTCATATGCCACAAATGACAGCCTTGTCCAGGCACCACGGTGGAACACAGAGCAGGGCAGAAGCTACCACCAACGCAGAGAAAAGAAATGATAGGGTTGCTTGCTCATGGGACATTGTGACCCTGATTCTTTTTCTGGACGATATTTGCACCATCCTCCTTGGGAAGGGATGAGTTTGCCATTTCTTTGGACTCAGTGTTCCATCAAAGGACAAAGCTACGACAGGATTTGGATAGTATTCATTTTTGCAAATGCAGTCAGTCTGTTTGTCTATGACAGCCCAGCATTGGTGCCTGCATTGATAGTTTTGTCCCAGGTAAATGCTTCTAAATTGCTTATAAGTAGGTGGCAACCTACTTATAAAGACATTGAGTCCAAATGTCTTTGGATTCAATGAACAAAACTATGTCCTTAACATATGACTTAGAGTAGAGGTTGGCGGCCTAGAGATTCCCCTTCTAAAAGCTTTTGGGATGGATGCAGGTATTACAAAAGGAATAAGAAGAGGCTCAACTTTAACGCCTAGCTCTGAGCCAACTAGATCTCCTTCCCCATGTGAAAAGGCGAGCTCTGTGTCATCACTCCACAATGGTGGGGTTAGCATGAACATTTTCTTTAACATGCATGATGTTTATCAAGTATGCATCTGACACAAAAGCAAAAGAAGCGTCCTCATATTTAAGATACCCAGGCTTGAATCCTGACATTTCAGTGGAAAAGGTCAACTTCTGCTCTTTTATCTCTCTCATGTGGTAATAACCTTGAGTTGAGCCCTCTAACTCTTGCAGAGCAGAGATACCCTCGGGCACTTTCAGGTCAAAGATGACTTTGAAAAGTGCAGAACATTCAAAGTTAAAGCCAAGGTTAAGTGCGTGTAAAGCAGTGAAACCAGGTTTGAATGATCAACAGCCAGAATTATTAGATCCCTTTTGCCACGTCAGGTTCAGAAGTTGTCTTGCTCTTCAATGTGTCTTAATTCATCAAGTGTCACTGGGATGCTGGCTTTGAATTTGGTCCTCTTAATGACCATCCTGTGCTCTTTTCTGGTGTCACTCATTGCAGCACACCCTAACTCCCACCCCTGAGGATGCTCTGTCCTCGCTTGTCTTCTTTGTTATCTTGAAAGTTACCAGAGGGCTACACTGCTAAGGTATTCAAAATATTCACAGCTAGACTCCGAAGAAGAGATCCTGCTTGTGTGAATATCTGAGCCTCTCTATTCTTATCGCGGTAGAACAGGTGGCATAGAGCAAAGTCTTGCCAAAAGATGGATCGTGCTACCGGTTGTCAAACCTTGATCAAAATCTACTAGTTTCAGAGCTACTTTTTGTAAGTCAAAATTTTTAAGCAACTGACAAGATGTGGATTTGACAAGATGATAGCTACACTTAGAATCTATCTATTCAGAAAATGCAGCATTCGGTAATTCCGAAATTAATTCAGTTCATCACAAACTGCCTCTCTGTCCAATTTTTAAAGTATGCAAGATTTTTTCGTGGGTTTTGTCCATAAAAATCATCGGGGACCTACGGATTCCTGGACTCTGCAATAACTCTGAGACCTCCTTGGTTTACAACCACCATTCTGAAGCCATGGAATTTTAATACTGCAAAAAATCTATCCTTCCTGGCCAAACCTGGGTGGCGGCAAACTCGTGTGGTTATGTGATACATTTAGTGGCATGAATCACATGAAAAGGCATCTGTAAACATTCTGATTGGTTCCTCCACTCCAGTTGAGAGAATTAAATGTGGTTTCCTCTTTCGGTTTATAGTGACTCTAAGAAATCACATTTTAATCCCAATCAGGTGTTTTCCAAGTCACTGAGACATGAGATGTCATCTCTCCTTTTGTTGCTATGTTTTGCCCTGGTCCCTTCACTCTGGCAGGGGCTACAAGGAGTGAGATGGCAGAGAAAAACCCTCACAAAGATTTTTCTTCTTGGTCTCTTTTGTTCAATATGGCCATGGGGATTTCAAACCAAAACCAAAACCAAAACCCAATGGAAAAACAGCCTCCTTTTTCATTGGCAGTGTTTTGAACAACTTCTGTAACCATGAATAATTCAGCCGTGAAGCTCGCAACCCCTGCAGGCCTAATGGTTACCGCAGGTGCCTCAACATTTTATTTTTAATGTGTGGCTTTAGTGTCTCTTTGTCAGAATCCTGGTTTCCCTTCTTTCACAATTCACTTTATAGTCTTTTTTTTTTTTTTTTTTTTTTTTTTTTGCGGTACGCGGGCCTCTCACTGTTGTGGCCTCTCCCGTTGCGGAGCACAGGCTCCGGACGCGCAGGCTGAGTGGCCATGGTTCACGGGCCCAGCCGCTCCGCGGCACATGGGATCTTCCCGGACCGGGGCACGAACCCGTGTCCCCTGCATCGGCAGGCGGACTCTCCACCACTGCGCCACCAGGGAAACCCCTTGCTTTATATTCTTTACTTCCTTCTCTTTTGGATAAATTTGTTCCAGTGTTTGGCATTAAATCATCCAGGTCATCTTAGATTTCCTGGGTTTTTTTTCTGTTTTAGATGGAACTTTCCTTGGTCAAAACATGATGTGGCCACAACATCCAAAGCAGAAGCCAGAGTCTTTTTAAAACACCAGTTGGCGTGTGAGTGAATGGGATCTTACATTATCAGGGGCCTTGGTTCTGGCCCCACCTACCTACTTCTTGATCATGTCAGAGCATGCGTTTCCTTTCCGTTTGAATTTTCAATGAACCCATGAAAGCAATGTATGGATTTCCACCAAATTAATCACAATGTCTTGCTCTTGAATAAAAAGCTCAATTTAACTTAATATTTAATAGTAAGCATTTGCGGTGTGAGAGAGTTGGTGATTATAGATCCAGACCTCTGATACAAGGCATTTCATTCTAGAATTGTCTTCAGAAACAGCTATTCAGTGAGTACTGGCTTCAGATTTTACCACTCCCTTATCAAGGGCACAGCCTTGCTTTCGTTATCAAAATACAGGCCTTTGGGGCATGAATATGATCCTCTGAATTCTCTATTGTCACCAGACACAGATTACATGACTTTCAGAACATGCAAAAGAAGTTTTCATTAGAGAAGAAAAGAAGCTTTCACGATCACCTTTGATGTATAACAAAATAGAGATGTTTTCGGACATGGCATGTTGCCTTCTATTCTGCATCCAAAACATGAAGCCGACCCTAAGAAAACTGGGATGATGCCTTTTCTTAGCCTGCATGCACACTCTTTGAACTAAGCTTTACTTTCATGTTTTATACTGTATCCATTGAACACTTTTCAGAGGTTTTCAGAGAAATATTATTTGATCTGAGAATATCTAAAAATGGGTGGTACCTATTTGCCCAAGTGTGTGCCTGTAAGCTCCTGGATTTTATCCTTGACACAGCTATTGAAACACCTCGGCTGGATTCTGAGATGTTGTTGAACACGGCTGAATGTCAGTGTTGAGCAAACAAATCCTAGTTACGTCTGCGAATGAGTTGTGTCTATTTAAATTGAAAATGTGCCAGCTGTGTTTACATCATTAGTACCAAACTTCCCAATTAAACTGTTGATACTATAAATATAGTACACAACTGCCTTAGGAAGGGGGCTTACATCAGCATTCTTCTTATGGCTTGTTTCACTGGCTTTGAGGATCTTCCACCCAGTGGCAACTGCCAAAGAGGCAAACACTGGGGACCATTTCAGGGCATATAGTGCCATTGTCCCATTTAGGGAATGACACATGTGAAGATTACCTTTTCATTGGTTCTGTCTCAACCAGATCTTACATTAAAGGAAGTGTTTTTGTGTTGACTGCTTAGAGAATGTTCCATGGATGACATTTGCTTCGTGGTTTTAGAGGAAGTCCTTTTCAAGCTTCTCTATCCATAAATATGTGTGCTTCCAGCCTCTTAGGCCTGAAATAAATATGATAGCATCTGTCTGGACTGAATATTCTAAGGAGGTTATATCAGAATTATGGCTTCTGAGAAGTTCACAAAGCTGGAGGACTTTTTAACTATGAAATTCACTTCACCTTTCAATGGCAAATCCTGCATTTCCCAAATCTGAAAATTATCTTCTATTTTTAACGATTTTCTCTGCCCAAATCAAGGGCACGGAAAATGCAGTAGAAGAATCTTCTCTTGACCAAAAGAATAGTTTAGTATCCACAAATTACAGGGTGAGTTAGCTGCGTGTTTCTTGGTATTTCCATACGGCATGCTAGAGATGTAGACCTTCCATCTTCTCTCCTGGTTGAGCCTTCTCTTCTTGATTTCTTCCTATCCTTCTACTTCTCTCTGAAGTAGAGAAGCACTTCTGCTCCACAAGAAGAATTCAAGTCTGTAATCCCCTGGATGGGTACATATCCTGAGGGATGGGCACATTTCTGTGGCCCAAGATGACATAGCTTTGGGTTTCTTTTTCTCATAGTCAAAACTACTCTCATTTCAAGATTTTGAGCTATTTATATTCGACTGGAGCATACATATGTTTTTCTGTCTTTCTGAGTAATGTAGATTTATTTGTACATTCCAGAGGATAGCCTCTGTATATTCCAAATTTTTTTGTTTCTTTTTTTTTTTTGAATCTCAGTAAGACCTTCTTGACACTTACTCTCCGGGCCTCCCAGTATTCTGTGAGTGGTGCACATGGGTCAGTCAAGCTGCCCCTAATTCTCTGTATCTAATTGTTCCCTTTCTCTCCTGCCCCTCCCTCCCCCATGGCTCCATCCTCTGCTACACAGAGGCTGCTTAAGGCTTTCCGCCCAGTGGAGAGAGACAGAATACAGAATCTCCTAGGGTTATAAAAGATGTAATAAAAATTCAGGCTGCAAAAGCAAATGGAACAATAGGAAGGCTCAAAATCAGGGAAAAAGAGGATGGAAATTTTACTTTATGTTGTTCTGTTTGTTTTTTAATCACTGAAGCAGGCATTTGCTCTCATTCTGCGTCAGGGTAAAATTTCTATCTGATTTTCCCCCGGGCCTTGTCACACACTTTTGCGCTACTGTCTCCCACCTGTACTCATGTAGAACAGACCACACTCAAAATATGCCCATTCGACTTCATGCGATCTAAGAAAACAGAAAGGATTCCAGCATCAGGGAAAAGGATTTTGAATTATCAAATGCTTTTGGAGCGGGGTCCATGTTCCCATTTTTTAAGTGTGAATTACAGACTGATGTGCGTGTGTCACTAGGACTACTAGGGTAGTCTGTTACTAGTCATAGTAAGTTACAAAATACAAGACACAATATCAGAAATTTTAATTTCAGATAACAGATATTTTATTAAGTATAAGTATGTCCCAAATATTGTGTGGGGTACACTTATCCTGAAAAATCTGACATTTAAATTTAACTAAACATCTGTATTTTATCAGGCTACCTAATGTATTTGTCATCTGAAACTTTGTTTCTAGATTTGAATATGTTGAGTTTCTTCCACTTTTTATAAAGCCTATTCACGCTAATTGTCTAAAATCTGTTTGTTTAACAACATGGAGAATCATCTTGAAAGAAGTACATTTCAGCCTGAGGATAGACCACAACTGTGCTGGTTTCTTGCTTGTGATGGGTGTCTGTGTAGTGGATCTTCCTTTTATCTTTACTTCTCTTTTATGGCCTGGCTGCTCCTGGCTTTTGCAGAGCCAAGGTCCAAAATCCTCAACATCCCATTCTAGTCGGATATTTTACTATCAAAATCCCACTTCACCAAGCGGGCTTTGCCCAGTGGCTAGTGACGTAGCCTAGAAGAGCCCTTGTATATACTAGCAGTTTTTAATCTTTGCTGCTCAGTGCCTGGGAAGGCAATCACTCACATATCAAGAAAGAAAAGTAGAATTAACCTCTCGGTTACATACTTGGTACTGGGCCCCTATTCTGATAGCTTATATGGTGGGATATGCCATAATTTGGAAATAATACATGCGGTTGTATTTTCTCTTGGTTCAAGTGCATCGTTTAATGAAAGAACAACATAAAATGTATATCCTTGACATTAAAAGAGAAAACAAATTCTGACTTGGGGCACAATTACCCATGCGCATAATATGATTCAGTGTGTTTCTCTTCTTGCTTATAAAATATTTCTATTTCTTTGCAGCAATTTGGTAAAATCTTAGATGTTGAAATTATTTTTAATGAGCGAGGCTCAAAGGTAAGCAACTTCATTCACTTTAGAATTGTTTAGCTTATGTTGAAATGCTTGTTATAAATACGGGGAAACAACTGCACTGTTTTAATCAGTACGTTGTGAAAATACACTTCCGTGGGAATTCCTTTAGGGACCACCTCCCGTTTCCAAAATGGTGGGGACTACATTGGATTCAGTTTAAAATGTATGAGGGGGTAATTTTAAATCGCTGTTTTATATATATCTGTAGATGTCTATATATCAATTTTCCAGAGGAAAACTACCCATGCTTAAAAAAATAATGTTGTTGCTACATTTTTGTTTTTCAGTGATAATTATGTTCTTTATATTAAAAAGTGAGTTGATAGTCTCATGAGCAGGTAAATATGTGATTATTCTGTATTAATAAAGTGCAGTTCTTTTCCTGGGTTGTAGGGGAGAAAATCTCATATACACCAACCTTTTGAATAAAACTTGATCCATTAGTCTGTGTACCCACCCACATTTTGCAATTTGCCATTGCTTTTTTTTTTTTTTTTTTTTTTTTTTCTGGGAAACCAATTTTTAAGTAGATTTTCTTAGAGCTAACAGTGTTAGTAAAAATCAGAGGTTATGTGGTCAAACTCCAGCAGCTTCAAAATGGAAATAGGTTGGTAGGAAAAAAAAAGCCCAACTCTTCCAAAACATCTTCTGTATCAGTGGTCATCTAAGAGCAGTATCCAGACGGGCAGCATCAGCATGACCTGGGAATTTAGAAATGCAGATTCTCAGGGTCCAACCCAGACCTTATTGAATCAGATCCTCAGAAATTGGAGCCCAGCAATCTGTGTTTTAACAAACCTACCAGGGCTGTGGTTAAACTGATAAACCCTGTGTCTTCCTGTTTTTGACACACGCCCTCGCCCTCGCTTCCTTTGAATGCAAACTAGCCCTTCGCCCCCTGGGGCTTCGAGGTTGCTAAAGCATCCTCCTTCTACCTGCATTGACGGAAAATGCGAGAAAGCCATCAGAATCTCCCTGGAGGAAAGCAGTGCATTTGGCAGAGCAGCAGCAAATACTGTGGTAACAGGGAAGGATGCTGCAAAAGACTTGGATATTGACATCAGGAACTAGAAAGTGAACACGTTCAATAACTCTGCCTGGTTTCCGGTCTGCCAGGAATGTTCAGCTGCCTTCACATCCCCAGACTGTGAAAGTGGGGATGGAGAGAAGTTGATTACCAAGCACAGAGAGATCCCGGGTTCAGCCCCAGAGCTTTCCGTACACAGGCAATTTGGGACAAGCCAGCATCCAGGAGGGTTACTAAAAAGAACAGGTTTTACCTAAGGGGGCAAGAGCCAGTCTCCTGGGTATAGTAACCATTTCCTCCCCACAAAGCAATCCTTTATTATTCCTTGGACAGTCTGTACCCTCTTCGTCCTAAATAGGTTTAGTATTAACCTAATAGGATAATGCTGATTGAATTGAAGAAAGAAAATGCCAGTATTCTCTTTTCCACAGTCAAAATGGTGGTGTGATATTCCAGATGAGTGTAAAAAAAAAAAAAGAAAAATCAGTTCATTATACTCTCTGGTTTTGCTACTTTAGGGAGCTCATCATTGTGTAATTTCAGATGTTTTACAGTCATCCTTGTAATATGTCAGTAGTTTGACCTCCAGGCTGGGGGAAAAATAAGCTAACTCTCTTTCTGCTGTGGTATGAAAAGCATTACAGGTACTATTTCTATATGTGCAAAGTCAAGTGCATTAAGAGAAAAATGTGCCTGATCCTTTTCACTCAGGACTGATGTATTTTGGGCAAAGTTATAGAAGATGTTGGCCAACTTTCTTCTAATCCTGAGTCCTAGCACTGATGCCTTTAAAGGTTGTTTTTTTTTTTTTTAATTTATATTCCATGTGTACTTTGTTTTGTAACTTTTGCAAGTTGGAGGAAGCTATTTAATTTTTTTCGAGAGCTGTTTAAGGACATTAGAAGAATATCATTTGCTATTTTGAAAGGACAATGGTGGTGCTATTTTTAAGACTTCTTCCCTCATTCTCGTGATTAGCCTGTCTCTAGGGCTTTAGGAATAAGACCATTTAAATTTGCTGCATCGAGAGATTGATTTTGTGAAGCTGTGAAACCTTTTTTTTTTTTTTGATTAAGAACCATCAAAAATAGCCTCTCTCAGTGGGTTTGCTCCCTCTGAATGAAAGAACTGGTCTTGCAGGTGTGGGAGCTGACTCGTACCACTGGAATGTCATGGAGACAGTCCAGTTGGGAACTGCTGAATGAAGGAAACAGCTCACACGGGGATATCCTTCTTTCGTACTTGACATTATCCTTTACGGGAAAAGGTCTTATTTAAAGGAACATTTCCACTTTAATGGTCGAGAAACCTGAACTGTTGGTATGACCTGATTTTCATCCTTTGGTATTGGAGAAGTAGCCAGGAAATACAGGAGAGCTTACAAGCTAGGAGCTGACCTTCTGGCCGTCGTCTTTGGGGACCATCCCAAGACAGCCACTCAATGCTCAATGAGGGAGGCTCAACGTGGGTGTTTGGTGTGTGTGTGTGTGTGTGTGTGTGTGTGTGTGTGCGTGTGCCTGTGCGTATACACACAAGCAGTATCTATATCATCCTGGGGATGTATAATGTACAAGTTCATGTATAGAAGGATAGCAAGTAAACAAGGAAATCACTTTCAGAAAAGATCTGCCAGACTTGGAAAATGGAATGAGATAGCATTTCAGGGTGAGAGATACTATCATTCATTTTTCCTTTTCGGAGATTTTAAGATGTTGTGTTTACCTCTGAAACATTTTATTTGGGGGGGTGCAGCCAGAGATAGCTACTTTTTCATAGACCTAGGAAATGCAGTCTGCTCTTTGATTCGGTGATGTCTATAGTATTGGTTGCATTCCAGTACAAGGTTGGTGAATCGGACATGAGCGAGACAGAAGTGCTTCCTGTTCTCACAGACTTTCCAGAGTAGCCTGAGAGATGGATCCTTAAGACAAACAGATGCAACAGAGTTTGCTGTGTTCTCAGCGAAAAGGCTGCTGAGACTCCAAGCAGGCAGACCAATCTTGTTGGAAGCTGGGAGGGTTTCTGGGAGAAGTGGCATTTAAGCTGCAAGAAAAAGATGAGTCAGGGTTTCCCAGGGAAGGGAAGGAGGGAAGATGGTCTTCCAGGGAGAAGGGTCTGCGTGTGAAAAGGCGATTGGGAACAAGTGGGTCATAAAGCCCTTAGTCCCACAGGAAAATGAGCCTTCAGACCCTTATCAACAGCTCTCCTCTTCTAGGTGATGGGAGTTCTCCGCACCAGAAACTGGTGGAATCAGATTTTCATGTAAGATGAAAAGTCAGCACACACATCCATCCCGGATACTTCAGAGCCTTTATTTCAGCTATAAAATACTGTATTTGTATTACTACAAAAAGGGAATATATCGCCTAAATATATCCCACAAGACTAAAGTAGAAAAATAACTGGGATACGGGAAGATCAGAATTTATGTTTCACAAAAAGATTTAAAAATAAGCAAGTCACGGCTGGTCCACGTTAGGGTCGCCATTATCTGCCTAGGGGTCATGCCTTCCCATCATAGGGCACAAATATCCCAGATTCTCTTCTCCTGAAGGATTGCACCTTCTCTTAGCTCCCCCTTCTCTGTTAAGGTAAACCCTGGGAAGCAGTGTCTCTCCTCCAGCACTTAGGGAGCATCTGACTCCCCCCATACAGCCCCTCCTGCACACTTGATCTTTACAAGGTGATTGCATTGCACTCAGTTCCTTCCTGTGCTCACCAGGCCAAGTCCAGAAGGTGCTTCTTTTGATCCCCTTTTTAAGACTGAGATAAAAATATTCAAAATATTTTAAGAATATTCTGCAAGTTACATTTTGCTTAAGATAGAATTCTGACCACGAGGCAGGTCAAAAGAAACAGCACCTGTGCTTGATGGAGAGGGTGCCTCAAAATGGCCAGCTGGTGGTCTCTGGTTATGGTGTAGCTCCCCAGATGAGAATCTGGCCATCTTCTGACCCAGGGACATCATAGCACTTCTCACCTGGGTGGGAGGTAGGATTGTCCAATGACACACGTAGGAGAATCCCTTTGGTATTTGGGGGACTGAGTCTGGAGCAAGGTCTTCATGAACCCAGCTTTGCCAGATCTCAACTAGGCATCTCAGCAGGTTGAAATGAGCCACTCAAAAAAAAAAAAAAAAAAAAAAAAAAAGTTTAGCAGAAAATAATGAGAGTAAAAATAATAATAAAGAGAATAAATATATTTTTTTTACTTCAAAGGAAAGTGAAAATGGAGTAGAATTCCTTTTTAGTTTATGAACTTGGGGTTCAGAATAAATCTTTATCTTCACTTTCACCTCTCCCTGACATACATGATGCAGATTTTAGGCCAGTATGGTTTGCTCTGGGCTCAGACCAGAATCACAGTGACTCGATTCGTTGGGATCGTGTTAGACAGGTGGGTGGCATGTTCGACTTTCTCCTGCCTATGTTCCTTCCAGCACTGCGGTGACCCCGACTGTTAGTGCCTATCGACAACAATGATGCCACCAAGCCCTCCATCGATAAATCGCATCGGACTGTGGGCTTCCTTTCCTTGCCAAGTGAAAGAATTGCCCCAGATAGAGCCGGAGTCCTAGTTTCCCTAATTACTTATTAAATGTATGGCATGGCTATGGACGCTAGAGCACTGGGCTTAGAGGTCAGGAAGAGAACATTCCTATGTGATTTTGGCTGACCCCTAGGTTTAAGATACGAATCACCAAGTCAGATAGATATTCATCTCAAAAACTCACTCCACTCCCTAAATTGCTCTATAGAAACTGGCAATGTAATATTCTACTTCATTCAAAGAACTGAGTCCTTTTGATAGTGCTTAGTGGTATGAGAGGCCACGGAAACCCAATTGCTGGGCCACATAGGTAACTTTTTCGGCAGATTTCTGGGTTCCACTCAGGGATTCTGATCCGATAGATATGGGTCAGGGCTCAGGAATCTGAATGTTTAATATGCTCTCCAGTTCCTTCTGATGTACAACTAAGTGTGGGACCCACTGGCTAAGAGTCAGAGCCATCAAATAGAGCGACCCCCTCCCCCAAATTCTGTCTTTTGCCTGTTGAAGAGCTATTATTTCAAAACTAATCGGCACGTATCTTTGAGTACCAAATGTGGGCATCCTACCAATGATGTATAGAACTAAGTAGTGTCCTTCTAAGCATGTAACCTTATTAGGTTAATCAAATAGTTCAGACCTACCCTAATCATGTACCCTCACTGTGGGAAATATGAAGGGTAATTCAGCCTAATCCCCCGAGTGAATAATTAATTTTTTTCTCCATCAGATAATTATCTAATCTAACTTGAAGACATCCACAGATAGTTTCTTCTATGCATGAGCCCATCTTAATATTGGAAAGTTCTCTCTTAGTTAAAGCACTGGGTAACAGCTCTCTAAATACCCTGAGTTTCGGGCATCCCTTTAGCAATCTAATGAGGATCTGAGAGTTAACAGCTAATGACTAGCTGTGATTTGTAATGACGGTCTGTTTTATTACTGGGACAGACTGTCCTACTGCCCCAGCTAAGCTTAAAGCTAGCATTTTTCCTTTATGTAAAGATTACTGAACACAAAGAGGAGTCCTGGCACATTGCATTATTTCACCCAGTTTACACTGTGAAGACCAGAACGAGCTGGGCATATTTGCACTGGAATTGTTTCAAACGGTTGGTGTATATTTCTGAACAAGATGTACAAATATTTTTAGGGGTTTTAAAAATAATGTGTCATATTTTCTGTACTCTTCTTAGGAACAGTGTCAGTGAAGAAAAAGGATGGATTTTTAACAATGCAATGTTTGGGGGGTTGTTTTTTGAGGCTGAAATATTAAACAAAATATGCCAGTGGTGCAGAAAAGGGTATATTTGTTATTGACCAATAAAAGTTCCCAGAGTGTTATTATAAATAACATTCTATTAAAGGAGCTTCTTTATTTTCTACCAGTTGATTTGATAAATGAATACCAGCATAATGTCTTAGGACTTTACCATATGAATACACATTTCCCTTTTGGGTTAATAAAGTAGTCGGGAAAGTTGACAAATTCCGAAGCATGTATATTATTTTCAGGGTCAGAGGGGAAGTATTAATACAAAAATGTTACTTGAACTGTTTGCATTATTAATCAATTGATGTTTATTTCTATTCACTTCATGGGATTATTTTGCTTATTAGATCAGAGTTTAAGATTTATTTTAAAAAAAGGTCTTTCCTTTTTTTTAGGCTTTTAATTTTTATTTTTTGAGACATAAAGGCTGTAGAATTGACAAATTTGAATAACCCTAAAACTGCATGGAGAAGAGATGGTCTTAAAACCACACAGCATGACTCTGTAGGCAATGTTAGAAGATTCTGGCATTCATTGTTGAATTTTGTGCACACGTTTTCTTTTCTTTTCTTCTTAATCTGCATGTCAAGAAAGTGGTTCCCTTTTTTTTCCTCGTTATTTCATTTTCTTCTCTGTGAAGACACTGTACATTTATTTTGATCTCATTTTCTTTCCGTTAGATTTCTTTTCTTCTGTAGTGACATTTAGAAAGGTATTTCTGGTATCATTCTTTGAATTCTTCAGGGGTGACAGCTAACGGGTGACAGAAAACAAAAATCTTGTTCACATTTGTCGCTTACTTATTGCACATTTTAGTACTCTTATAATTTCTCTAATTTGCATGTTACAGAACTGAAGCCAGGACAAGAAATAGAAATTAAAGCGAGAGAACGTTCCACAGTGGTCGTTGACTGAAAATAATAATCTGCATGTTGTTTTCCCTTCTCCCTCCTGCATGCAGGGATTTGGTTTCGTAACTTTCGAAAATAGTGCCGATGCGGACAGGGCGAGGGAGAAATTACACGGCACCGTGGTAGAGGGCCGTAAAATCGAGGTGCATGTCCAAAATATTTTCCTTTTCATCTTTTTGATAAGTGTCTGCTTCACGCTCATTTGTTGTTTCAGATGCATCATTGTGTCTTGTATGTGACCCTACTCCCTTCTCATTGTTTATATATATATATTTATATATAAAAAGGAAAACTGGCCTTAATTTTTTTTAAATTTTCCTTTATTATGTTACTCTTATTACTGCTAAAAGGTGGATGGCAAAAGTGAGACAAAAGAAAGGTTAATCTGAAAGGGATTTTTAAATTATTTTATTTTTCATGTCTTATAACCAATGGGTGCAGTAGATTCCAAGCAGTGGAGAGAGTGTTGCCAAACAAAACAAAATACAGAGCAGTTTCTTTTTTTTTTTCCTTTTCTTTTTCTTTCCACTACAGGGTTGATGAGGGATCCACAGTGGTGTGCAAATTAAGCCAAATTGTGAAAGAAATGGCGTTCGAGAGAACGATTGTTTGGGGAAAAAAAAAAAAGTGAGAGGTTTTTGTCATGAAACCTTTCTTTTTTTTTTTTTGTTTTGTTTTTTTAAGAAGCCAGTTTGAACTTTATATTCTTTTGATCACAAAGTGAATAACCAAACAGGATTTCCTGTTCAATATCTGGCCATTCTTCATGGAAAAAAATAAACGCTAAAATTCCAATACTCAGAATCTGCTCTTTCTACCACTGACTCTCCCTCAAAATGACCACAGGGTAGTATTTGTTAAAACTTAAAAAAAAAAAAAGAAAAAATACCAGTTAAAAATGCTTTAGTCTTTGGAGTAAGATGTTGCATATTTTGCCTTTCATTTCCTCCCACCCTCGACGATAACCCTTAGGCCCCTCACCAAACTCTCAGTAACCATGGTAACTGTATACAAACTCATGCTGGCGATGGTGGTGAATGGTAAGTGGTGAAATCCATCTGCCGTTTCACGTATTTAGTGCTGATATATCTCTATACATATATATACCACGTGAATTTTTTTGACTTGTTGTATTAAGTTTTCTTGATGCTCTATTTTTTTGGATATTGGTACGCCTGTAACTGAGTGTACGTTCTAAGCTAGCCTGGGAGGCACTGACTGGATTGAGATATGACCAGTGCACATCTTACTCAGATCGTTAACTCCATATTGTGTTAAACAATGCACCCTCTCTTTTATCCTTTTGTTAGCTGTGACTTTAAAGCTTGAATGATTTTGTTAATTCTTGCGATGTAAAAGGCTCTTGTTCCAAGTGTTGAATGCTAGATGTTGCTTCCCTATGGTTCTTCCCTCGTAAAGTGTTGCATACGGCTAAAACTCGTTTGTCCTTTTTTTGACATTTATGTTCCCTTGTACCTTGTCTCTCCCCTCTTCTATTCCACTGCATGTTCCTTCATGTGAACCTTATTTTATGTTTAAAAAATATTTATTGTTTCTGTGTTACCATGGAGTACACGCATGCTTTTCAGTCTTCAATTATGCAGTTCCTTTTAATTTGCTTTTACTGTCTCCTTATTAAACTTTTAAATGATATGACATTGCTTTATTGAAATGATTTGTTAAAATGGTTATGAAGTAAATGTAATTATAAAAATGTATGATTTTGTTATGCACCTACTGCCTTTTATAAATTAAAATGCATTTTAGTTTTTGGTGTTTTTTTTTTTTAATAAGTAATCACAGTCATAATGCATGCAACTAATTGAACTGTGGACTGGCCCTGGAATATGTGCTTATTTGAGTTTTCTATGTACATAGGTAAATAATGCCACAGCACGTGTAATGACAAATAAAAAGACTGTCAACCCTTATACAAATGGTAAGTAGAGATTGGCCTTTTACAAGAAATTGTCTCTACCTCAGAATCTATTAAGTAATTTAACTGGGGAATCTGTTTCAACAAGCCACATTTGCCTCAGCATGGCTACTGTGTCCTTGCTGCTGACCTGCTACAGTGAACCACTTGAATCAATAAGATAAATTTCATGACAAAGGCAAATTTAGTTCTCAGGTTAAGAGTGCATGTCCTTCTTTCAGTCTCTCTGTAATAACTCCCATGTGAGTGAGATACAGTACTTATTTAGGAATTACTTGGGTAATTTAATTTATTGTTATTAGAGTTAGTTGAAGGAGGATGGAAGTTTTGTTTGTTTCATTTTTCATCACCACCTCTTCACTGATCACTAATCATCCCCAGAAGTGGGACTGCAGAATTTGGTTCTGGCTTTGAATCTTCTCTGGAGCTATTAGGCTTTTAAAGTGCCTTAGAGGGTGTCTCATGACCAGTTCCACAGTGAGAACTGGTTGCCCTCCAGTGGCATTCGGGGGCAGGTGAGGGTGTTGCTGTGTATTGCAGACCCCTTCAGGACAAGGCATTTCTGCCCTTGCTCTAGAAGAAGACATCTCAAGACGCTTCATAATAAGGATTTAATATGTATGAAGAGTTATTTAAAATGTTCACACATTTTGATTCTTTAATCCTTCTCAGAAAAAAATGTCTCTTAAGATATATGGGGGGAGGGAGGCTGCTGATATGCTAATCATATACTTAATTGTACCAGAATTAGAAAGAATGTAATGTAGTAAGTTAAAGTTAGAGCTTAGTGGAATATTATAGTCATTAAAATGAGTAGGATGAAGACTACAAAGGGCCTCATAATGAATTAAAAATTTTAAAATAAGAAAATTATATGTATAGCATGATTTGAATTAAGGTAGGCATTACACCAAAATGTTAATGGTTGAATTGAATTGTGAGACTGGAAGATATTTTTTGGTTTATATATTTTTTAAAAATAGCAATTTTATTACAGTCTTAAGGAAAAATTTATGGAATTTTCCATTTTTAACATTTTAATTACACATGAAACATGGAAATACAGACATTAAAAAGAAAGAAAGAGAGGGAGAGAGGAAGGAAGGAAGGAAGGAAGGAGGGAAGGAAAAAGGGGGGGAAGAAAAGGCTAAAATATATTTCGAATGACACTACTGCCACCTTGGTTTCCCAGCTACCTCCTCAGAAGGTACCACTATTACAGATTATTGTCTATACCTTTATTTTGCACCTTCTTGTATATATACGTAGTCAGTATATATTTATAACATTCACAGTAGTGTGTGCATTCTTTTTATATGAACATGGTGTACATATCATTTCTAATTGGCTTTTATAAGTCATATGGAGTTCTTTCAATGTTAATACATACAGACTACATTCATTCTTTTTAGTGGTTACATAATATTCCATAAAATGAATATATGGGTTTATTCCCACCTCACGTACTGATTGACATTTTTTTTTCTATTATAAACAATACTACAAGCATTTGGTAGTTTTGTTTTTGTTTTTCCTCTTTCTTGTGCAAATGGCTACCAATTAGGCTAAGCCAGTTTGTTCTTATTTTTAAAAGGGGCAAAATTAAACAGAAATATACCCTCAATATAATAGGAGTCTAAGGAGAAAGACCAGAAGAATTATTTATTCTGCTGACCCATTTTCCCAGCTCCAGCAACCCAAGACATAACCTTAAATGGTATAGAAAATTTTTGCAACAGACTTTGGATGCCCAGTGATGAAATAAAGCAAACCGCTGAGTTATATGTCATGAAGACTTTCTACTTGGGTAAAAATGATAGCTCTGCAACTTGCCAGAGCTAGTACACAATGACACCAACATGACTACTGGGCACTTTCTTTAATTATGAAGTAGCAATTGTGTGTGAGTGTGTGTGTGTGTGTTTGCACCACGCATGCTTTCATGCATATGCATAGATGTTCATATCTGCTGCTTATGTGAGAAAATAAAGCAAGGGAAGCCAAATGTTATTCCTTAAGCCATATGTAGGCATATTTATTTTAAAGAAAGTGCTATTGATCAATGACATACCTAGGGGCTTGGAGACACAATTCAAAGCCTATTTATTAATAGCCAACATCTCTGAGTTTATGGCATTATGTTAAGCATTTTAGATGCACTGGGTCCACGTGAAGTCCTGTAAAGAAGACATAGTTTTCCTGTGGTAAAGCTGTAAAATTTGAGGCTAGAGGAGATGGAGTGATTAGTGAAGGCTTTTTTTTTTTATTATGAAATAACAAAATCTTGTGGCCATGCCCATGTGTTATGAGTGCATCGCTTTCCCCTGTCATCTTACAGAGCTGCACTCAAGCAACCAGCTACAGGAACAGAAAGATTATTAAAGTTGCAGCCCCAAATTCCCAGTTTGGTATGTTGGCATAAACATCCCACATCCCATTCCAGGGAACCATGCATTCTTAGTTTCCAGAAATGTCATATGGGTCTCTAATCTGTGTACCCAAAAGGGGGTACTCAGGGGCTTATCCTGTCACATGGACTGAGGATGGTACCTAAGGGGTAGATGGGCAGTCGCAGTAGAACTGACTTTAAAAAAAAGGCAGATCCTAACTACATAAAGATGATTGGCTTCTATAGTGGAGATGGTGGAGAATTTTGGTATTCAAGAAAAGTAGTTTTCAAAGCTTTTTCAATCCTTAGTTCATGAGTACCATCACTACAAGTAAAATTTCCCGTAAAAGGCAATCCAACATAACTGAAAAGATATGGGTCCCTCTCAGATCCTTAACAAGCATGACTGTGTTAATAGAGGATATTATCACTACCAAAAAGAAAAAAAAAAGAAAATGAAAAAAGAAAGTGGTAGCTATGTGAGATGATGGATATGTTAATTAGCTGGATTGTGGCAAAAATTTTACAGTGTGTATGTATATCAAATCAACAAATGGTACACCTTCAATCCTTCAGTATAGACAAACTTAGTTACCAGTTATGCCTCGATAAAGCCAGGAAAGAAAAGAGAAGTGAGGACAAATAAAGTCACATGGAAATGAGAAAATTGATTGGTGAGATTCATTCATTAGCTACCTCATTCATTCTCACAAACCATCAAACTTAGGCTTCAGCAAAATTAGGCATCACTAGAGTCATCAAATTTTGAGATCACCTTCACATGGAAAAATATGGCTCTCCACGCCAGCATCACAGTCATGCACTCCTTCAGTCTTGTCAGTCATCCAGCAAAACTTTAAGCAGCTGCAAAGTTTTTGATGATGAATGGGACAGGACCCTAACCGCGATAAGACACAAGGTTAGGAGGCTCTGCTATAGAGGACCAAAGTTAATGAAATCATGGAGGATGTGGATTCCGTTTCCCAGGACATTTGAACTTGGCAATAAGAGAAGACTGTAGAATGACACATAGGGGTCTGGAAACCCGCCCCATCAGAAAGCTCCACAAAGAGGGAATTGGGCGGGCTACTTCTGTATTGCTGATTTTTCCTGAGGACACCAACCCTCAGAGAAGAGTTAAGCTTTACTGAGCTCATTGGAGATCAAATGTTTCCTCTGTAAAACAAGTTGAAAATCAGATTCTCAGGAACTTCTTCGATGTTGGAGAAGCATTGGTGTTGGATGTAGCTCTTTTATTTTCTCTGAGATCTTAGGAAGGTTGAAAACGGGACAAAAAGACCCAAGACTATATGGAGAGGTGGACTTCGCATCATACCTGCCTTTCACTGGCTATTGAACTGCAGGCAGGCTGTTGAAACACTCCACATAACAGCTTTCCCAAGTGGGACCTGAGAAATGGGACCTACTATATAGGGTATTTGTGATTATTATGGGAGATAAAATGCTCAAAACAGTGGCAGGGGTACAAAGTCCCCTAAAAATTTATTTACACAATAACCTCAGTAATAAGTTGCCATCCTGTTCTCTTTTTTTTTTCCTGTAGATAGTAAGCTGAGTTTCCTGATAGACATATTAACTTAAGGATCAAACATTCAGATGCTAACAGAAGCTGGCTAGGTCAAATAAATAAGGAAGCAGAGAGGGTCTGAGAAACTTGTGGCCTTTTGGGACTCTTTCATTTTCATACTGGGAAAAGCAAAGTATGTCTCTTCTAGAAGAAAAAAACAGCACAGGGTAACAATAAAAGATTGCTGACCTTTGGCCTCCAAGCCCAGCATGTAATAGGGAGGAGACAAACTGGAGGATTAAGTGGGGTGGTCCCTCATCACCCCCAGCAAATTGGTCCATGGAGGATTCTTAATCTAAAGTTGCTATTTCTGCTCATGTTTGAAGAGAAACAGAAATCCTGTATAGACGAAATTTAAATGTTGACAATAAATATGTGTTGCAAAAAAAAAAGTTCCTGAGTGAACCAGATGCAACGTGCAACTGACTTTTCATTTTGGGCATTGCCGTCTGCACCATTTCAAGTACCAGATCCCTGGCATCCTCAGGTCATGTCTTTAGAAAACCTCGGTATGCAGTTTGGGAAACCCCAGACATTTTTTTTTTTTAACATCTTTATTGGAGTAAAATTGCTTTTCAATGTTGTGTTAGTTTCTGCTGTATAACAAAGTGAATCAGCTATATGCATAGGTATATCCCCATATCCCCTCCCTCTTGCATCTCCCTCCCACCCTCCTTATCCCACTCCTCTACGTGGTCTCAAAGCACTGAGCTGATCTCCCTGTGCTATGCAGCTGCTTCCCACTAGCTATCTATTTTACATTTGGTAGTGTATATATGTCCATGCCACTCTTTCACTTCGTCCCAGTTTACCGTTCCCCTTCCCCGTGTCCTCAAGTCCATTCTCTATGTCTGTGTCTTTATTCCTGTCCTGCCCCTGGGTTCATCAGAACCATTTTTTTTTTTTTTTTTTTAGATTCCATATATATATGTTAGCATATGGTATTTGTTTTTCTCTTTCTGACTTACTGCACTCTGTATGACAGACTCTAGGTCCATCCACCTCACTACTCAATTTTGTTCCTTTTTATGGCTGAGTAATATTCCATTGTATATATGTGCCACATCTTCTTTATCCATTCATCAGTCTATGGGCACTTAGGTTGCTGCCATGTCCTGGCTATCGTAAATAGTGCTACAACGAACATTGTGGTACATGACTCTTTTTGAATTATGGAAACCCCGGACATTTAAGGGTGATTTCTTGAATGCGTTTCTTCGATACCCAACTCCGCAAAGCCCTAGAGAAGGTACATGCAGAGTTTTTTGTGTGCACATTCAGACCTGTCTTTTAACACCTAATACAGCCGTAGTTAACACTGGGGACCTCGGCCAGTGTTTCTGCAGAAGGCTGGCAGATGACCTTTGAGAAGCTAAATTTTAGGAGGGGAACACTGATTTGGATGCAGCCCCTTGAGGCCAGGCTGCAGAGGGATCTCTCTAAACAGCTCCTATGTGTGATATGGAGTGAGACCTCCACATGTCTGGTCTCTGCTCCATTGCCTTGTTGTATGGGGGCCCTGGGAGCTGGGAGCGGTGGGCTTTGTCAGCTGTTCTCCCTTTGTTGTAAGCTTCATTGTTCAGTTTAATGTCCTTGATCAAAATCTCTGAATTTGCAAGGCCTGGAGACATACACAAACTGCCTGAGAAATTAAAACTGGGATCATTTTGTCCGTCTTCCTGACAGTGCAGGCTCCTGTCTCCAGCAAGGTGATCCCAAGGGTCCCTTCCAGGTACTAGAAGGAGTCATAGGAACTAGGAGGCCATTTGCATGTGATTTGCATGCATTTACATAAGCCTGCAAGATCCCTGTTAAGTCTGAGCAGAGGTGATTTTCAAGGGCTGGATTCTTATTGCCTTTCCCTTGAAGACAGTCACCCCTAACAGGGCCCTTTTTTATTAGGTGTATATAGGGAAGCAGGTCATTGACGGTAGGAAGGAGATCCTAGCTAAAAAGGAATGAGTCCATTAAAAAAAAGCTCTTTATTCTTTCAGTTCCTTTAGAGCAAAACTAAGTAAATATGTGGAGCACTGACTATTTGCCAAACAGTTTTAGATGTTGGGAATTCACATCGGACAGCAGTCAGTCCCGCTCACTTCACCATTAATTTTAATGAAGGAGAAAGTTTATAAAAACAAGAACAAGCAACAAAAGAAAAAAGATAAATCCAGGCGGTGTTAACCGCTATGCAGAAAACAAAACTGGGAATTGAATCAGGGGACGGCCGTAAGAGTAGTGAAGGAAGAGGCATTAAACATCCTGCCCTGGGGAGACATTGGAGACCTAAATAATATCAGGTCAACTTTTGAGGAATGAGCAGAGTTCTCCAAGCAGAGTGAGCGGTGGATACAATCCAGAATGGTCTAGATTGGTCTAGAAGGATCTTAAGTTGTTTTGAAAAGATGAAAAAGGCCAGTGTCACCACAGTTTGGAGAAAAGGGAACAGTGGTACAAAACAAATGGACCGGGGTTAGATTGTGTGGGCTTGTAGGCCAAGGTAAAGAATTTGTGTTCTAGGGCTTCCCTGGTGACGCAGTGGTTGAGAATCCACCTGCCAAGTCAGGGGACACGGGTTCAATCCCTGGTCCGGGAAGATCCCATGTGCCGCGGAGCAACTAAGCCTGCGAGCCACAACTACTGAGCCCGCGTGCTGCAACTACTGAAGCCTGCATGCCTAGAGCCCATGCTCCGCAACAGGAGAGGCCACCACAATGAGAAGCCCATGCACCTCAACGAAGAGTAGCCCCTGCTCGCCACAACTAGAGAGAGCCCACGCGTAGCAACAAAGACCCAACACAGCCAAAAATAAATAAATTAAATAAATAAATTTTTTAAAAAAAGAATTTGTGTTCTAAGTGCAGCAGGAAGCTATTGAATTCTGAGTAGCAGGATGACATGTCTGATTTACTTTTTAAAATGGGTTTGGCCACTAGGAAAAGAGGAAGAGAAGATGGTGAGAGTTAGGACTTTGTTGCCGTGGACTTGTCCAGCTAAGAAATATAAATGTCTTGGGCTGGGATGGTGGCATTGGTGAGGGAGGGAAGTGGAGAGAGTGGAAACATCTTTTCAAAGTCTAACCAACAGGATTTTCTAATGGATGGTACGTGGGATATGAGGGTAAAGGAAGCATCAAGGCATTATTTATCAAGAATTTTGTTTTGAGGAACCAAGTGGATGGAGATGCCATTTGCTGAAGGGGGGAAGACTTGGTGAGGAATCTGCTTCAGGGGAGGAGGGAGATGAGAAGTTGAATTTTCGTGCCTGTGGTGTGGTTCAGAAAAGCCTTTGTTTTTCCTACAGTGGGAATAGAGCAGCCTTATTTAGGAGAAAAGACCAGTGATGGGAAGAAGGGAAAACCTGAACTGATGTTCCCATGGCTACCTGAGCAGTCTCATTTCATTTTGCTGCTCACATATCTCAGCTGACTTATTGTAGAGGAAACCTTATCAATTACCTCTCTCAATTAATACTTGCAAATGTGAGATGGCATAGATCTTCTGAGGAGGGAGAGTATCATTTTGTTTCTATTATGTTTATATTGAATGGAAGTTTTCCATGGGGAGACTTGGTAAACTGGTAGATCATTGGTAGATAGTTAGAAAGTGGCATTAAGTAGCATGCCCTAAGAAGACATCAGGTCAGCTTTGTCAAGAGCTGAGAGATTGATTGATTAGTCAAAAGATAAATAGATAATAAAGAAAGAGTGATGATAGAGATGGATGGATGGATGGATGATAGCTATAGATAGATAGATAGATGATAGATAAATAGCTACATAGATGGAGTTTTCTTAGCCCAAGGAAATGAGGAAGGTAAATGTAGATGAGAGAAACATGATTTCTAGACAGTCTTAGACACCTCTGAGAAATCTGTTTCTTTGAGAAAAATGAAAGACTGAGAAATCTGTTTCTTTGAAAAAAATGAAAGACTGTTGGCCTAACTTACAATCTTTGAGAGTTACATCAGAGTTAATCAATGGATCCACATTCAGTGAATGGTGTGTCCCAGCCTCGTGTGCAAAAGGAATTATTTAAGGGAGTTAATAAGAATACATAAAAGAAACAATGGTTTCAAAACGACCCTGTCTCTACTACCAGTAAAAGGTAGGGGCATAAGCAGGATGTAAGATGGAGGACAGAGGGAAGAAGAAGGGTCATAAATTCATAACTTAATTATTCACTTAATATGGCTACGTATAGATTTCTTTCACAAACTCTAGATTTCTGTGAAAAACTAGCAAGAGAAAATTAAATATGTCCAGATAACCCTGAAGCTTTATTTGCAGCCACTTTGCTCTATTTTCTCTTTGATTCCAAATGACTTAAAATGTGGACATGTCCTCAGAAATTGAGTATTTTCTTTTTTAGGAAGCAGTGAATTTCAGTTGGTCAAATTGAAGTCATTTTCCATATTTATAAAGCACATATTCTGAAATGATTGGGGTAATTTTTATTTTTATACCACTATAGGAATTTCTATAAGATAAGATGTGTTTAATATAGGAGAGGAAGGTGACAATATGGAGTTTCAGAAGCCCCTGGGACAATACGTCTCAGAATTTCATGTCTCATTCTCTGGGTCTAAAATTGCAGCCAGGAGTTTCCCATTAATATGCCTCCAAGTAATCCAAGGATAACCCTTTGGAAAACCCTATCCTAAGATCACCCTGGGTGCTGTAAACCAGCTAGTTTATTCAAATTGGAACGGAAAGTTTCTAGAAACAAAACATTCTTGGAAAGTTCTAGGAAGTTCTTAGGTCCATCCAGGGGCCAATCTATTGCAATATAGTGCCTCTGTCTTCCTTAGTGGATCAGTAGATTGTGGTCACCTCTCAGCTGTTCTTCCAGGCTCATCACTTAGACCAGGCAATAGGATGGCACACCCTCTCCCTCTGGGAAGAGCTCAGAGAGTACTTGTCACCAATACCTTCTCTCACATCACAACTCTCACCATTGCCTTTTCTCAGGAGCATTTAGTAGAGGACCTCTGATGTTTGACCTTCACCTCAAAGACACAAGGTTTCCCATACCTGTCTAGTGTCTTGGCAAGACTGTAATGGATGCTTTTATAAAGACTTACCAGCAGGAGCAGGAAATGATCACCAAACCCTAAAACATGATCATTTTTTGAGGTTGTTCCCTAAATAGTGCCCAGTGGGTGTGTAATGAAAGTAGCTTGATTTGCAGATATTCTTGTTTGCTCTTTTCTTGAGTAAAAGTTTCTAAAGGGCCAGGATTCATTTTACAGAAAATGCACCATGTGGAACGTTTGGAACATTACAGGATTCTGTTAATCCTATATACAGGTTATTTGAAAGTTACCTTAGATATCACATGCTTATTAAGAATTTTTATGGTTCTTGAATTCTTTGAAATGTATTCCACACAATCTCTAGTGGATAAATGTCATTTTCTTTGGGATTTAAAAAGCACTTTGGAGTTCTGTAGAGTCTCTGGGTCACAATTAGGAATGACGATTTTCAGAATATGTTTCTGCAAAGAATTCTGTTCATCTTCCAAAACTTTGCAAACTTAATACAAAGGGATGTATTACAAAGGGATGAACTTAATACAAAGGAGTATCTAGCAGTGATCCATGAAAGAAGACCAAAAAATTTAAATTATTATAGGGGCTCTAGAAAATATTGATATGGGATGAAATGAATTATCACATCCTTTTCAAAAGGTTCACCTGTAGCTGGTCAGTAGTTTCCATGCTATTAACTTGTATTGGCAGAAAATCAAAAAAGGGCCTAAGTCTATTTTTCCTATGTATAGTTTTCAAGTATTCTTTATGCCTGCCCAAACTATACATTCTCTTAATTTTAAAATTAAAAAAAATACACCATTTTGGTGTATTTGACTTTTGACTTGTAGTCAACCCATTTGACTTGTAGTTAATTTGCAGTGATAGGAGTTGTTGAATCAAATGTGATGATAACATTTTTGTGCATTTGTTTTAAGGCTGGAAATTGAATCCAGTTGTGGGTGCAGTGTACAGTCCCGAATTCTATGCAGGTAAAGAGTTTTCTCTTTGCATGATGTCTTCTTGGTCTTTTCTAAATGTGCTTTGCCTGCCCATAAAGAATGGGTTTATAAAATAATCTGAACTGATAAATTCCTATCCTGGCAAGTTTTGAATGATTTTTTTTTAAGGCAAAACCAAAAGTGTTTAAAAGCTTTTAAAAAATAAAGGGGAATCATGTAAGTTACATTGTGGCATAAGCATGGAGCCACGGCTCCTTGTGACATTTCACACTGATTTTGCCTCAAAAAAAGCACTGAGATTTTGTTCAAGAGATTTGAACAAATGGACAGCTGCTCATGCCTGTTTTCTTTCGATGTGCCTGAACGTGTTTTTCAGCCATACGTTTCCATTTGGAATTGCATTTTTTATTCCCTTGGCAAAGCAGAGAGTTGGCTTAATTATCCCAATAATGTGCCAGTGTTTTGGAATTGCAAAGAGAAGGATAATTTAGAAAACTAGGAAAGCTAAGTTGTCCTTCTTTTTCCATTAATCAGTTTCCCTTAGCAATTCCCTTTCTCTCTGCTTTGCCTTCAAGGGTATATAGCTTTCTCCTCATCCCTTCCCAGCCACCCAACTGCCACTCAAATCCACTGTCCCAGAAAACTTGGTCATCAGATTTGGGGAGAGAGTAACTCAGAAGCAACAGCAACTGAGATTTTTTTGCTCAGCATAACCTGTTACTTCTACCTGTTACTTCCCTGCTCACGAACAAGGCTGCGTTGAACACCTGAGAACCTTAGTAGATTTGTCACATTGATGTTGAAAAGAAGTCTTGCTTTGATGTGGCCCTTGCTTTTTAATAAGGAGAAATCAATGACCCGTTGGTTTAGATCCACTCATTTTGTAATCTCTTGATGGTAAGTCACACCCCTTGCTTTGTCTCTTCTGAGATGCCCTACGTCAGTCATCTTCCCGAAACTAAACATTGACCCTAGTGGATGACAAAGGAACATAGGAAACTTAGACAGCTACTCTAGCACAAAAACCAACTTGATTTTAATAGATGGTAAACCTTGGAAGGCCCAATGTGATAGCTGAGTTCCGGATTTTAGGCAGGCAATATTTGTAGTTGTTCTTCATGTGTGAATTTTATTACAAGCCTGGGTTACGACCAGGGATTCTAATAGTGAAGTAGTTGTGTTGACTCTTACTGGGGAGGCAAGACCTAGCTATAAGGCTTTCCATGGCTATGTGGTGGGGTCCACTTCCTGAGGGGACACATAGAGTGAGGAACGTGGGCATTACTATCAGGCAGCCCAGGATGGAATCCTGGTTTCTCTACTTGCCAGCTGTGTGATTCTAGGCGAGTTACTTAACCTCTCTGTGCCTCAGCATCTTCATCTGTTACATGGGAGATGATAGTAGTAACAAACGCACAGGTATTTATAAGAATTACATGGGTTAATATCTGAAGAGTGTTTGGTGCATAGCAGCACCATATAAATGTCGAGGAAATAGAAATAAATAAGTTAATGTTCCACCTCTCTGCCATAAGGGGAAAGTTAACTGAGAGCTGATTCTGCTGAATTCTGAGTGTACCACTAGACTAAAAGATTCTCTTTTAATCCATGAGAGGACTAGTCCTTCGGTGCTCAGCTTATCAATTCAGGGGGCACAGATATTGCTGGGATACATCTTTGTCCAAAGCTTCAGAGAAATGAAATCCCCCAAAAGGGCAAAGAGGAAATTGGAAAGCAGCTTCTGTGTATCTGCTGGCAGTGCTGGGTGAAATGGAGTCTCTGGAATAAAGAGGTGGCAGATTCTGCGTGTGTGTGTGTGTGTGTGTGTGTGTGTGTGTGTGTCCGTGTCTGTGCACGTGCCTATGTGCATGTTTTTTCTCCCCCAAAATAATGAGATCAAGAGCAAGAAGCAAGAAACCATTCAATGAGGAGGTAGGGTATGAATGTACGAATTGTGACAGAGAGAGGAAAGTACATTTTTCCAGCCCTACGCAATGTAGTTGCTGGTCGCCTTTGGCTCAAGCAACCAGGAAAACACCAAATATCTACTTTCCAATGATTTCAAACCTCTGTGCATATCTGTGGGTGTTTAAGAGGCCATTAAGACAGAAGAAACAATTCAGAATGACTTAAACGTACGAGAATACATCAATCTGCATAACTTTTAGAACATTAGAGCAGCCATTCAGATGAGCCCTGGGCCCAGCCTCAAAAGTTAGATCATTGGGGCTTCCCTGGTAGCGCAGTGGTTGAGAGTCCGCCTGCCGATGCAGGCAACGCGGGTTCATGCCCCGGTCCGGGAAGATCCCACATGCCGCGGAGCGGCTGGGCCCGTGAGCCATGGCCGCTGAGCCTGCGCGTCCGGAGCCTGTGCTCCGCAACGGGAGAGGCCACAGCAGTGAGAGGCCCGCCTACCGCAAAAAAAAAAAAAAAAAAGATCTTTGGACTATGGGGAAAAAATAAGTTGTAATAAGGGTTACTCTTGATTGAGTACTTTTATGGTCAGGCACTGTTCTAAGCACTTTACCTAAATTAATGTGTTTGAATCCTCATGGCAGTTTTCCAAATGTGGAAACTAAGGTACAAAGGGTTTGCATCACAGGGCTAAGATTTCACAGCTGGTAAAAAGCCAGCTAAAATCAAGAGCCTGTGTTCTTTGCAACCAGGTTACTTTGCTTTATTTTTTATGAATGTTAAAAGTCATCATTCTTATTGACTGTGCCCTCTGATAGTAGATCACGCTACTGCTCTCTCCAAATCAGTCAAATTAAAGAAGAAAAGTAAGATAATAATTTTGGATTATTCCAAATACCACAGTATTCAGACATATTAACTGCTTATGCCAGGGGAAGCTTTCAGGAGCCCGGACAACCAAATAATTATTTCTATGAGCAGCTTCAGTAAACTTAAATCTAAAAAAAAGGGGGGGGGGGTGGTGAGGGGGCACGGAGAAGTAAATGTTACTTGAGAAATGTGAATATTTGTGTTTGGTGTTGCCAATATCTGGGCTATCGTTGATAATCAGAGGCTTTCTCTTTTAGCCTGTATGTTTGTCTATGTAGGTAGACAGAGCTCATGGTATTCAGAAATGTGGGGAAATGTTGCTACAGATCCAACACTCCAGAACAATTCCTTTTAAATACTTGAAGACCCATAAACACTGAGAATCCTGCTAGCTTAAATCTAACATTTCAGGCACCTGTATCTGTGGAATGCATATATGCAAAACAGAGCTGTAGAATGTATTCATTTCCATAACCAGGTATAATGCCTCATGTTATCCATTTAAATACCCATGACTAAGAATCTAGGGGGCATTTTAAATTTCCCCAACTACAAACATAGTCTGGATTTATCTTGGAATTTTGAATGTGCCCCAGAGCTGAAATGAAGACCTTGTCATTGATTTGCTGTGGGTATTTCACAGGTCAGCCCTGTATCTGCCTGACACAGAGAGCCAGCCTTATTTTATTAGTCATTTCTATATATAAGACTTCGTGTTAATGACAAAGATCACAATATTCCCATAGTATAATTATTGATTTTATGAAGCTTATGCAGAATTAACAACCCAGCCTCCAATTGTCTCTCAGAATGGGGCATGAAAAGTGCACATATTTTGTAAATTAAAATCAATATTTTCAATTTCTCCTAAAGGTAATTTTCCTAATTTAGTGGACTTTTCCCCTAACATTTATTTTCCCTTTAATTATAAAATGGCAGGTTATCGATTTTCGTCTGTAACCTCTTGACGCCCGGAGTGTGTTTTTATTGCTCACGCAGGGTGGGGGTGGGGAGAGCAGTTATACCTCTTAATGAGGATCTTTAATTACTAGCTGAACAGTATTAATTTGCTTTGATAAATTATGACATGCACTCTCCCTCACACACGTTCTAAGAGAAGCATTTAGAAAGCTGTTAGGAAAGGTCTTTCATTGGGGGTGGTTTTTCTGAACTCTCATCAAGTTTTATACCTGCAAGAACTCTTTTAAATGCTTATCCAATACCAGTTTCCAGAAGCAGATACACCTAAATCAGCATATTCCATGAACATACATAAATCTCCTCCAAAGACAAGTGGGTGTTTTCCTATAAAACTAAGCAGCAGCATTGATTATTTTTCCTAAGCCTAATCATCTTCAGACTCCTTGAGGCTTATTCTCATGACAAATGATTGATAAGTCAATACAAAAAAATGCCCCGGTGAGTTTCAAAGACTAGCCAGCATGTACAGGCATTCCATTTTAGAGTCAAAATAAAACTGAAGGCACTAAGTAGAAGTAAAACGTCTGCAAATATCTGTTCCCAGTAGCATTTCTCAGGTTATTTCGTGTAATTAAAAATAGGGTTTTTAGGAATCCCGCTGCGGAGGCCTCAACAGGGATTCTTAGAGTTTCCTGTCATTCTGAGAAGTCCCCTTTGCCATCTAATAAAAAGGTTTTTTTTTTTAAAAAAAAGTGATATTCTTAAGGGATAATCATGATAGCTAGCCAACAAAACTGCTGATTGAAAGCACCTTTAATCTTCATACATGAGTAAAACAAAATAAAAATAAATAACAGAAGGCTATACACAATTGTCAACATGGTCCTGACAAATGGCAAAGTCATCCGTTTCTCACTTGCTGTGGTAAGATGGCTGCAAAGCTCACGCACACTGTATATCATATCTGCCAACTCATTCCTGTGATTAAATATTCCATCAGTGGGGCTATAAGGCAGCAAAGCTTCACAAGATTCGTAAGATGCACCACTTGAACGCACATAACTCACTTCCGTGGATAGGGAGCTCCCCGCCTGCAAAGGAAAATTGGAATTGAGTTAAATTACTCCACGAGCTGTGATCAATAGGGAGAGGAAAAGATCTTCCAATGCAATGCAGATCTAAAATAGAGTAAGGTCCTGATGACTAGAAATACACAAACTCAAAAGGAGAGAGATGCAGAGTCAATCGACTTGGAAACCTTGAAGATGACAGCGAACAATAGTCTTGGTGACACTATTATTATTAGTGGGCTTTTGCAGGGGAGGAAAGAAGGGGGTCCTGAGTGGATCCTCCTTCTGAAAATAAATATTTCTGCTTTGTGGGGAGTGAAACAAAATGACGGGTGCTAAAAGAAGGGCATACCTATCTGCAAAGTCACACTTGAAAAGTGGCCAGGTCTTGAAACTAGGTTATCCTGGGGTTATAGGGAGGATCAGATAAAATAATGAGTGTAAAAGATCTTCATAGACTGTAAAGTAAGATAAAAATATAAGAGATTAGTGTGATCGCTGAAGTCACCTGGATTGATTGTGTCCACGTTGGCACAAGCCTGGCCACGGATCACATGACTTGATGCCAGGCTAGGGGATGAGAAAGTGGATTGGGATCTCAATATAAAGGTTAAAAATGAAGAGGATGGATGTAGTGCTCTGTGATTGCGTAGCTCGAAAGGGCAGGTGTATTTGACCTTGGATTACCGGGACAAAGGTATTGGTTTTCTATGGGCTCTTGGCCACTGTGAACCATGATTCATCTAAGAATTGGGTCAGAAGTAGGTAAATGTAGGTCTCCTCCCCCCACTTCACTTGGTTGAGTCCATCACAGTTCAGAGAATGACCTTTAGCCACACTTTTGGATGGACTTCTTTCCATTTCCTTTCCTGCAATCTGGATACAAGAGCATCTGAAAAAATGTAAAATTTGTCCAGAACCTGGTATAACCTGACCTAAGTTGCTTTTCTTTTATTGGTCACAGTCCTAGACTTTGGATTGGGCTTGGGGTGATCTGCCAAAAGACTGGGTACAAAGCACGCCCCGTTTTGGGTGACTGCCTTAGCATCCTGAAAGAGTATAAGGTGGGTTGGAAAGGCACCTGCCACCACCCAGAGCCCCTCCAAGCAGCAATATTCAGGTGTTCCTCATGGCTCTAAAGTTGCGCATATCCACCCAGAGGACCACCCTCGCCTGGACTCAGAGCCAGGGCAGTGAGGAGCTGCTTCTTGTGAACAAATGACCTTTGGCTCGGTGATGTTGTGTATAATTTACACATCTGCCAGATTCCAGTGCAGTGCACTTCAGTGAACTGGAACGGAAGAGTCCAGATTTAAGTCCCCGAGCAAAGGATTTTCAGCCTGGAAATGTTCCACTTCAAAGAGTTTATCTCGTACATCTGTTTACTTTTGCCTCCCCTTTTGGTGGCAATTCACTTTGCTTCTTCTCTCTCCTCCCTGCATCTGTCTTAATGGATTTCACTCCATCCCTGCCCACATTTGGCCTTAATTTTTATCTGCGTCCTTCCCTGTCCTACAGAGGGAATGCAGCTCGGCTTTGATGGAGCCTGTGGGGATCTTCAAACAGGATCGGCACTCGCTTATGTGCTGAAAACTGCATTTCCTAAATAAATGAGTCCCCATTCTATTGCATGGAAAGGCTATAGCAAGGTGAGCTTGCCCCAAAGCAGGGAGTGACAGGATGGTCCTTGTAGGAGAAGCCCCACCACTAGGCTGTGGAGGAAGATGAGGTTCGGGTATCTGGCTCTGGATAAATTTCATAGGGAAACTTCTAGCTTGCCCTCATCAATATACTCAGCAACTCAAAACATCAGCAACATAAGCCGATTCTGGGCGCTTAATCTGTGCCAGGCACTGTGCTAAACTCTGCATCTCCTCCAATTCTAATAAAAATGTTACAGCATTATCTTCTTTGTAGAAATTATGAAACCAAGGTTTTTGTGGAGAGTTTATCTCATTTCCTAAATCACAGAACTAGTTTGTGAAGCATCTGTATATTATATAAAGGTCTTTTTTCTAACCACAAAGCCCATATTTTTCACCACCTTCCGATGCAGCTTCCTCAGTAGTAGATGAGGGCACACCCTCTATGCCTTCCATTCATTAGGTCATAGAATATAATGACAATTAGTAAGAGTATCTTTGCATTTAATATTATTGGCTGCATGCCCAACCCCCATGATGGGATGTTTACATATGTTTACAGAGATTGCAGCTTTGCGGGATGAGTGTCATTTTCTTCCTTTTGCAGATAAAGTAGAAATCCAGTGAAGTGGAGTTGCCCAAGGTTGCTTACTTCAAAGGTTAAAGAGCTGATTCAAACCCCTATCTTTGTATATCTTATTACAAAGCCAATTCCTTTCCCTGCAAGTTACCTCCCATATGTTACTAAATGCAAGCTCCTGTGCCTGAGGCACGGTGAGGCCAAACAATACTGAAACGGCAGAGTTTGGAACAGAGACGGGCTTATTATATAAAGAACCATGCGAGGAGACAGGTGGCTCTTGCCCCCAAACCCGCAAACTCCTTGAAGGGTTTCAGCAAAGTATTTTTAAAGGCAAGGCGAAGGAGGGGCCAGGTTGGTTGTTGCACACTTCTTGGTGTCGGAATCCTTTGTGCACATAGCCCAGGTCACGATGTTCCTATAAACCTCCAACAAAACAAATGTTATTCTCTGTTCTGCAACTTTATCTCTATAAGAATGGAAAAGTGTTGTACTCTTAAAGGTCAGAGCCTTGAGAATAGCTATGCTGTATATTTCAGGCTATAGGCAACATTCTTAACTCTAAGCAAAAGCAAAAGAATGCAAAGGTTAAAGTAAAAGAAACAGATCTAATGTGGAGTCAGATTTGTTCTTCCCTATTACACAGACATGCTTTAGTTAATCCAGTATTTTGGATTGATGGTTCTTAACTGGGAGTGATTTTGCCTCCCAAAGGAATCAGGCAATTTCTGGAGACAATTTTCACTGTTACATCTCGGGGGAGGGGTGTTCACTACTGGCCTCTAGAGGGTGGGGCTGAGGATGCTGCAAAATATCCTGCAGTGCCGCGGACGGGCCCCACACAAAGAATGATCTGGCCAAAAATTCTGACAGTGCTGAGATTGAAAAACCCGGTCCTAATAGAAGCACATGGTTAAAGATGTGACCTATGCACCAGATATCTTAAAAATTCTCATGCCCTGCTGATGGCTACTGTTAAAGATGTCCAAGCAGCTGTAGTTATTGATGGCAATCAAAGAATGAAAGAGAGACATTTGCCCAAATGTTTCCTCTTCTGGGCATTCCTTTATGATTTTTGACTCCAGAGGGAAAAGCATAGTCTGATTTATGCTGCAGAGCTGGCTGGCTTGGTTAGACGTACTCACAGGATGCAGAAAGGCTGATACACTCACAGTTCCAATTTATTGCAACAAAAGGCTACAGATTGAAAATTGGCAAAGGGAAGGAGCACCTGGGAGGAAGCCCAAAGGAAACCAGGCGCAAGCTCCTGGGTGTGCTCTCCCTGTAGAGTCACAGGAAGTGCTTCGTTTTCCCAGCAAAGATGTGTGACACCACATGCAAAGTGTCGCCAGTCAGGGAAGCTCACCTGAGCCTTGGCGTCAAGTTTTTTGGGGGGAGTTGGTCACGTAGACCTGGAGCACCCATGACTGACCTCAACTACTCAAACCTTAGCCCAAAGAGCAAAAATAAGTATTCACCATAAATCACATTGCTTCCATAAACAATCTTATCAAACTGGTACTGTGTAGCCCAAGGCCACAGGCATCCAAAAACAATCTCATCAGCTAGAATATTCCAAGGGCTCAGAACTCATCTCCCAGGAGCTGACCAGTCCTAAAGACAAGCCTTTGGGGGGAGATGCACAAGGTTTGAGCGGGCCGGGCTTGCTGAGTTAACCCTTTCCTGCACAACAAAAGAAAATGGAGTTGGCAAGCTCAGAACATATCACAACAGTGATCATGATGGAAGTGGTGAGGATGAGGCTGGTGATATCAGACAATACGTACTACTGTGTTTGCTGATTCTAGGAGAAAAGATGAAGCTGAATTTAGTTATGAAAGAGGAAGGAATGAGTGGCTTTTTCACTTAGAGCAGGGGTTTGCAAACTTTTTCAGTAAAGGGCCAGTTAGTCAATACTTTCAGCTTTATGAGCCATATAGTCTCTGCCACAGCTACTCAGCTCTGCCCTTCTAGTGCAAAAGTAACCATAGATAATACATAAAGGAATAGGCATAGCTGTGTTCCAATAAAACTTTATTTAAAAACACAGACATTTACATTTCATGTAATTTTCATGTGTCATGAAATAGTCATCTTCCTCTCCCCACCAACCAGCTACGTAAAACTGTGAAAGCCTTGGCCCCTACTTTGCTGACCCTGGCTGTAGATTCCAGATTTAATAAACACAAACCTTATGCCCTGGGGAGGTGTTTTGGTTTTGGTTTGGGTTTTTTAGCATTGCATTTTGGTAGCAGTTACACGATACTGCACGAACCCATGGTTAGCTGGCTGTCACTCAGTTATATGATGTCCATCAAGGAAGGGCCAAAGAGAGAGGCTGTGTATGAATTCACGCATACCACTGGCTTCCATTAATTCACCCTTTAGCTCAGAGTTACAGCACTGAGGACCTGGGAAGTGCCAGGCACTGTGGTAGGCTCTGAGGTAGCAGCCCTTCCCTCCAGAATTTGGCAGGGCAGTAAAGGATGCACACAAATAAACTCAGGGTATAATAAATGATGATACCTCCTGGACCCCTGGAAAATAACCACTCTCTCTGCATTAAAAGGGGTGCCATAAATTGGGTCTGGAAGGCTAAGTTAGAGTTTGCCAGCCAAGAAGGCAGAGAGAAGATCATTGTAGGGGTAAATAAGGAGAAGTTTGGTAGCGTCCAAAGGAGTTTCTCAACCTTATCTTCAGAATCCATTGAGAAAAATTAAAACAGAATTAAAAATAAATACAAGTACTTGATGTTCATCTGAGATGGGAATTTCTGAGGCAAAATCAGTTTTCTCCAAAGACTGAGAAATATTGACTGAGATCAGAAAGAACCTTCTAGTAGAGAAAAGTTGCTAAAGACCTGATAATACCATAAAAAGGAATCTGGATTCTGGAATTTATCCGTTGAGTGGTTGACAACCATTGAAAGCTCTGATTAAATAAATGAAATAATAATTAAAAAAAATAAGAACACAGTGATGAATTAGGACCCAGACCTACATTCGCAACAAATCGGAGTCTTATCATGAACAATATATGTGGGTTAAGCCCTGAAAGATGTAAGACCACATCGGTGACTGGTCACCAATCCCAGAGACTGGGTTCTTGACAGACCCCAGGATTACCAAATGGTGCCCAACAACGAAAGCTATTATACGATGTGTCTCCTACTTTTGTCCAAAACTTTTCTGAGGAAAGCAGATTACCAGAGATTTTTTAAATGAGGTGGGTTCATTTTTCTCTTTATGTTTTAACTTGAGTTACCATTTTATCATAAACCATTTCGTTTTGAAGATTTTTTGCTTTCCACTTTCAGCGTTCTTTTCAAAATTTATGGTTCACTGTTATTAGCCCAGCCAATTAAGTTGTTGTGTAAATAGAGACAAATTGGCTAAATAGTGTTTAATATACTTTATGTTAATAATACGTAGATATTCATTCTCCAAGTATAAAACGAAGCTGTTCCCTTTTCTTTTAAAAAATTTAGTGTTGAAGAACCAACACACAAATCTCAAAATCCTAGTTAGATTAACTACACTGATGACAGTTAATGCATTTCTAGAACTTCTATGGAACTGTTACAACCCATTACAGTCAAAATATTGGTTTATGAAAAATTAATAAAGCCAATGGAATAATGGAATCCAGCATTAGCTATTAACACCAAAAGAATCAGCCAGAATTAATTATGCTGCATGCTACATTCTAATGAGTTTTTCATTAAACTGTATACCATTATGGAAACTAAACAAGGATTACTCAAAGAATAATGCCAACTGCTGTTATTTTTTTAGGGGATTAAATTAGTTACTGGGTTATACATTTAAAACTGACACAGAGGTTAATCTCTGTACACTCATCATTGTGTTAAAGTCAGTATCATTTTAAAAACATGAACACCCCAATATCATTGATATTTCCTCTGGAAAAAATATAAAGCCGTTTGTATGTTTCTAGTGTGTTTGATATACATGTGGTATTGTAAACACTGAAACCCTCTATATTAGTTCTCTGTCGTTTTCGAAAACAATTTTCACCAGGTGAAATAGTCTATACTTGCTTTCAGCCCATTGCTCTGTGTGTGTGTGTGTGTGTGTGTGTGTGTGTGTGTGTGTGTGTGTGTGAAAGAGAGAGATTTAGGAGTATCTTTAAATAAATGTACCTGATTATTTTTTGAGAGATTCAGAGTTGAAATATAGTATTTTCTACTCTCACCAAAAGAATAAGTTCAGGATTTTAAACCTAATCTAGGATAAGAAGGAAACTCAAGATGAATCTCTACAGCCATCCCACAAATATACCCAGATCCTCCTAAAATCCAGTTCTGTAATAGTAAGTGAAATATAAGAGGGGGCCACTAGGGAGGGCTTTCTGGAAGGCTTTTTGGTCTCTCGTAGCATCATAGAAGCTCTTGTACCTGGAGGATGAGAGGCAGAGAGGGAGGAAGTCCATCTGAGTTCTTTGCAGAGACTTGTAAACTCCACTGTTTTCAGCGGAAGCACAATTTGTAATTTTTTTTTCTCCCGAGCAGAGATTGCACACTAGGAGGAGGTTGTGAGATCAGGAAGTGAAATGTGCAAATTGGAAGGGACATATCTCAGTTATAGCAGGAGTAGCTTCTCCCCATCACTTTGAGTGGCTCTGCCAGGCAGGAATACTAGCCCAAACCCATGTGGCCCCATCTCCTGATTCCTCAAGAGAAGCCAGACATATGTCTTGTAACATTAAAACTCCCAAATTTAAATGTTTGCAATTATTTCCCAATCTTAAGGTGTTTTCCATTAATTCTATTATGTTTAGCATTATGTACAGTACATTAATTAGCAATGGGCTACTCCTTTCTTAAAAAAAAGAGACAAAAACAAAAACAAGAGAACAAAAAAAGTCCCCAACGGGCCATATTTTGAGATTCCAAATAATAATAATAATTACTATTTCCATTATTACTATCACTGAGATCACTTATTGATTAGCTACTATTTACCAAACGCTTTCATGTAATAGTTTTAATCCTTACAACAATACTTAATGAAACTGATAGTTTTGCCCCTATTTTACAGATGTGAAAACCGAGGCTCAAGGATATTAAATGAGGAGGTCAAGAACACTTAGCGAGGCTAGCAAAAACTAAGTTTAAAAGTTTCCAAAGCCCATGCTTTTCCAACTACATTATCCGAGCTTAAGGGTTCACTATTTCTCCTCCATGTTTCCTTCCCCCACGTCTTATTTCTACCTTGCAAGTGGGATTTTTCTTATCTACGGAAGATACATCCTGCCCAGAGGCTTCCTTGGTTGGATTTAAAACCCTATTGCAGATTCTTAAAGGTGATCAGCAGCTTGTAGCTAACATCTTTAGCCTGACAGAGTCAGGTGTTTTCAGCCAGAAGATGACTGCAGAATCTTTAGACACGGTTTTGTTGGAAAGGTGTTGGTGGATAGTTATCATTCCAAGGTTGGAGGAGATGTTTCATCAACTCAGGACCAAGTATCACCATTGATAGGCTTCATGAGAGAATCTGAGCTTTGGAGTCATGCGAAGCTGTCTCAGATTTCAGTTTTGTCTCATAGTTTTGTCTCTCTCAGCTTTAGTTTCCTTGTGGATTTAATAAGAATAAAAGTTATAGTGCTTGTAGAACATACTCGGTCCAGAACCAGAAACTTAATGGCATCTTAATTGTCAGTCTTATTAATATCACCTGTACTGAAGATTGTTTATATAGTCCCTACATAGGTATTTTACTGTTGTTGGTGGCCCTGGAATCCCCTGGGAGCTTATTAGAAATGTAGACTTTCAGGCCCCACCCCAAACCTGCTAGATCATAATCTACATGTTAAAAGGGTCCCCACCCATTGATTCAGTTCATATTAGCATTTGAGAAGCAAAGCTCTAGGATGGCCCTTATCTATATATTGACACCCATGACCCAGAAGGCCAAATGCCTTAGGAAATAAAATTTATTTGCATTGTTTTTGTTGTAACTGAATTGCTATCCTTCCACAAATACCTTATGGGACCATATTTCTCCTTGTTCCATTGTCTTAAACCACAATGAATTAAAAAGAAATTTGGGACAAGTATTGAAAAAACATGTCTTCAAATTGTTTTGGGATGTTTGTTTTTTAAACAAAACTGAAATAAAATTAAAATTTTGACAAAGTATTGATAAAATGATACCCTCTGAAATTTTTAGTGACAGTTTCCTGGGGAGTGGCTAATGCTCTCCTGAGAGACAATTAGTAGTAGTATTGTTCCAAACAGAAAGTAGACGTTAGAACAAGGGTCCCCAAATGTATTCTGTAAGGTTCCAGGTAGCAAATATTTTAGTCTTTGAGGGCCATGCATTCTCTGTTGCAATTACCGAGCTCTGTTGTTGTAGCATAAAGCAGCCATAAGTAATATGCAAGTGAATGAGTGTGGCTGTGTTCCAATAAAACTTTATTGACAGATAACTGAAATTTGAATTTTATATAATTTTCACTTGTCACCAATATTATTCTTCTATTGATCTTTTTTTTCCTCAACCACATAAAAATGTAATCATTCTTAACTCATGGCCATACAAAAATGGTGGTAGGCCGGATTTCACCAGAAGACTGTAGTTTGCCTGCACCTGATTTAGAAGATTAGCCTTAAGTCCATGGGTCCAGGAATCTAGTTGGTTTATTTTGCATTCAGCACCACAATAGTTCTGTCTGTGTGATCTTGGGCAAGATCCTTAAACTCTCTCTGTCTCAGTATCCTCATCCATTAAGTAGATATAATAGTAGTACCTCTCTTACAGGGTTAAGAGTAGGGGATGATCCAAATTAAACATTGAGAGGGTTTGCGGGGCACTTAGCAGGTCTTCAGTAAGCAATTTTTGGAATTGTCACTGTAACATTTGAGGATCTGATATATTTATTACCATATTGAGTCAATCAGCAATTTTCTTCAAAAGCCTCTATTAGCCTAAATTTGGAGGCAGGAGCTTAAGGTAACAGTCGAGTCATTACATTTTTCAAACAATAAAGAATCAAGGAGAAAGTTCTACAGAGATCTGACGTACTGTCCTTGCAACTTTTTTCTGCAATTACGTCAAAATAAAACGTGGAAAGAAAAAAATGTGACGTGTTTCTTTCTAAATAGGAATATCAAAACTCACCAAATAAACTGGAAAGAGGGATTATGAACACCAGAGACAGATTCACTCCAGGGCTCCTTTAAATATGGAAATCCCCTGGCGCAATTAAAACATGATTTGATTTATAAGAATTAAATATACATGCAATATTTTCTGCGGCCTCTGTGCCTAGATGGAAATACCTCTGTACTTCAAACGCTCCCATAACCCTTCAGAGGAGCTCATCTTTCAGGCATGTAGAAAAGCTTTCGGTATTAGCTGTGAAAATATTCTTACGTGGATTAGCTCAATGCTAGTCTGTTAAAAAATGCGTAACTGTAAAAGCCAAAATCATCAGGCTTCGGATGAATTTGTCAACTGGAAGCAGTAACTTCCATTGGCAGGGACCACATGGCAACCTCCCAGGTCTCTAAGTAGAACAGAAGTTTGATGCTTATATGATGCTTCATAGGGGACCCTCGCGGTGGCTCCTCATTGATCCTCAAGGCAGAGTTCATGATAAGGTAGGACTACCACAACAAAGTACCACAGACTGTGTGTCTTCAACAACAGACATTTATTTTCTCACAGTTATGGAGGCTAGAAGTGTGAGATTAAGGAGTTGGCAGGGTTGATTTCTTCTGAGACCTTTCTCCTTGACTTGTAGATAGCCATCTTCTCCTTTTGTCTTCACATGGTCCTCCCTCAGTGTCTGTGTCCTAATTTCCTTTTCTTATGAGGACATCAGTTATAGGAATTAGTTTCTACCCTAATTTTACCTTAATTACCTCTTTAAAGATGCTATCTCCAAACACAGTCACGTCCTAAGGTACTGGGTGTAGGACTTCAATGTATGAATTTTGAGGGAACACCACTCAGCCCATACAGTAGAGCAGGAGTGCCGTATGTCTTCTTCTGGATGGAAAACCAAGGCTGAGCTGTCTAGGATTATGTGATTAGTGTTTTGTGTGCCTTCTTCCCCAGCCTGCCTCCAGAGACGTTGACAGAATAGCTTGGACTAGAAGAGAGGTACGCTTTTTCGTTTGAAATGCTCCAAAGCAAAATTGGTCAAAGGACAAAAGGGGAAAGATCAAAAGTAAATAAATTCTACCTCTTTGCCTACAGAAGTAAACAGACCAGATATATTTAGCCATTTTCATTTTTCTTCTAAATCTGTGATGACCTAAGGCCTGGTTTACTCTGAGTGCATCTGCGGAGCAGCAGAATCACCCTGGGTTGCTGATGAAATGCAGATTTCCCACCCGCTGAGTCACACTTTTCAGGGCTGGGGCCTGGGAGGGTATAGCACTTCAGATTCTCCCAGGTGGTTCTTAAACTCTGGAGGCTTTGAAAACCTCTGATTTAAAGGTGGAAAGAACTCAGGGCATTGAGGTTTGGGGGACTGGCTCTTCTCCAGCGTTTCGCAAAGTATGGTCCCCAGACAGCATGAGAACTTGTGAAAGATACAAGTTCCCAGGCTCCAGCCCAGACCTATGGAATCAGAAACACTGGCAATGGGGCCCAGCGTTCCGTGTTTAACCAACCCTCCAGGGGATTCTGGGGATGCAAGTGGTTGTGAGAACCCTGGGTGATAACACCCCTTTTCTTAAAGTACTGCTCCCGCAAGAAAGAAGTCAGCGGGTTTCTGTTTCAGTGAAGTCTCCTTTTCTCCCCAGCTCACAGTTTTTTTTTTCAACCATAACCAGTATTTTCCTACTTTTATTCTAATCAAAAATAAAAAGCTTTAAAAATCATTCAGCAACCATAGAAGCAGGAAGGAGTCACTGAGAAAGTGAGCAAAGGTCGAGGAACACAGATAGCTGGTTTCTCACCTGGAATTTGCCTCTGATTGATGATAAGCCTTTTCGTAAATGACATCGTTGTTCTGTGCCTCCTTTTTTTCCATCTATAAAAAAGGCCTAGGGCTTCCCTGGTGACGCAGCGGTTGAGAGTCCGCCTGCCGATGCAGGGGACGTGGGTTCGTGCCCCGGTCCGGGAAGATCCCACATGCCGCGGAGCGGCTGGGCCCGTGAGCCATGGCCGCTGGGCCTGCATGTCTGGAGCCTGTGCTCCGCAATGGGAGAGGCCACAGTGGTGAGAGGCCCGCGTACCGCAAAAAAAAAAAAAAAAAAAAAAGAGCATATGGGGTTCAGCAGGTGTACCCCAGATCCACACAGTGGGCACACAGTAGGTCCCAATAGACGGCTGCTGAATGAATGAACTCATAGCCCCATCTTTCCCGAGCCGAGCACTGGAGACAGGAAGGCAGCTCTGTAATGGTCCCCTCTGGGACTTTTTCCCCTCAGCTCTCTTTCTAGAGTTACTAGGTATCGGGGCTGGGGGGTGGGAAATTTCCCCCTTCAACCCTCTTGAGTTCTTGTGGTTGGTCTAAAAATAAAATTGTCACAAGACAGATGAACAGGAGAAAAAAAGAAACAAATTTTAATACGTGTGCTCATAGAAGGTCTCATAGAAATGGGACCTAAGAAGTGGCCAAAGCAGGCAGCTTTTATACTTTTTAGACAGACAATAAATGTGTGAGGAACTGACAGCACAAAGAAGCTTAGGCTTTGGAAAATGAATTAGTAAAGAGTCTAAATAGAGTTTGGTTTGAGCTTGGGGTAGTAAATTAAAGGAGTCACAAGATTTGTTGGTGCAGCTTCTCGGCCCAGAATTCCCCATCTCTGATGATAAGGGTGTCTTTCTACTTCCAGATGCTGGGAGGGCACCTTTCACCTGGGAGATTTATTTCCTGCTTTCAGGGAGGCGGAGAGAAGTTTCAGTATTCTTAAGTAACTTTAATTCAAACTAACCAATATGCCACTGAGGCACATTTTGGGGCAGCACGCCCTGGATCCCATCGTAGGACAAGTGACATCCGGAAAGCGGGACTCCAGCAATCATCTCTGTTTTCAAGTGACCCTGGACTAGCACATCTTAGATGTCTGTGGAGACACAGGGACCATGGGACACACAGAGACCTCACAGGGCAGGTGCTCCTGAATTCCCACTGGCCCTTAGATGTTTTACAAAGTCTTGTTGTTGCTATGCTTTGGGTCTTTGTCTTTTGCATTTCAACAGAGATAAGAGCCTCCTTCTCTAAATCTCCCAGCCCACCTTCATCTTGGAGCTAATGGAGCGAATCAGTCATTCCCAGTTGCTAGGCAATTGGAATGTTTCTTTGACTTTTTTTTTTTTAATTCAGAAATTATAGGGAGGGCCTAGGCATTTCACTGGACTAGCTTGTAGCTCTGCCTATTTGGTATTAAAATGGAAGGGCAACTGTTGCAAAACAGCTTTTCTTTTCTTCCTTTAACGTTCTAATTTTGTTTCTTGAAAGTGTGACAGGGCTGCCTACCAGAATCCCTTCCCGTAGTTTCTCTCCTCAGTTGCTTCCTGACTCTGAGCCTAGGTCCCTGGACCCATGAGGACAGGACGATGAGTAAGACATGATTCTTTTTTTTTTTTTGCGGTACGAGGGCCTCTCACTGTTGTGGCCTCTCTCGTTGCGGAGCACAGGCTCCAGACGCGCAGGCTCAGCGGCCATGGCTCACAGGCCCAGCCGCTCCGTGGCATGTGGGATCCTCCCGGACCGGGGCACGAACCCGTGTACCCTGCATCGGCAGGCAGACTCTCAACCACTGCGCCACCAGGGAAGCCCAAGACATGATTCTTGACCTCTTGGAGTTCAGTGCATCCATGGGGAAGATACTCGTTAAATAGACCATTGCAACACAATCTAGAAAAGCAGAGGAGGGAAGCTGAACCTAGCCAGGTAGAGGCAAATAGACCCGGTCTCTAGGAGGAGGAGAAGCCAGAGCCCAGTGGAAAGGGAGGGGAATTATCTCAGGGGGAGAGGAAGGGATTCCTGGGAGAAGAACCACCCTGTGCAAAGGCCTGGAGGGGTGAAACTGCACCCTTGTTCCAGTTGGTTTGATTCCAAGTTCTTCACAGAAGCGTTGGCAGCACAGTAAAACAAAATGTCGTTAGTTTCCCCTTCCTGTCTGTGGTAGGAAACACCCCTGCTGGGCTTCTCCTTGCCCCTCCATGGGCCAGGAATGGTCCTCTACACAGTGGGGAGTCTCCAGGTGAGAAGGAAGAGTTGGGTTGCCCCATCTGAGGTATGGATCCTGGCTCACCCTCCCCCCGCTGGAGATGCCAAATCCAGCCCGAGGGCGGCCACGGGGACCCACATCTTGCCAGAATTTAGGATGCTGACAGTCATGGCACTCTGATTCGCAAGTGAGCGTGACAGGCTTTGGGAAAGTCTCTGATGATCCCAAGATCGTGGTCTGTCACATGGATCCCAGTGCCTGCAGCTGCAGATAAGAGTCATCAACCTTCCAGGAAATGGACGACCAGGCTACTCAGGTTTCACTTAAACTGGATGAGTCAACCTTTAAAGAACCAGAAAAGAGGAGGAAACAAGTGTGAACTGTAGGCATGCAAATTCCCAGCTATAAACAAGGGACAGAAAGGTTGGTTGGGAAAAGCAGTGTTTTTAGCAAAGAAAATAGAAATGAAGAGGTCTTTAAAAACATAATAATTCAATCATATTCATTAATCCCTCTGAGGGCCAGGTGTTTTGCTAGGAGCTGGGGATAAAGGGATGAGTATGATTTGGCTGTGATCCAGGGGGATTCTCAGTAGCTAAGACTGATATGTAAATAAAAAGTTGTAATACTGCGTATCAAAGGATCTACTAGGGAGATTTTTTAAGTGTGATAGGAGCATAGAAGATGGAGTAATTAACTCCTGCGGACTGGGAAGAGAGGAGGTGACACTTAATGCAGAGGGGTTGGGGGTAGGGGAGAACCACTTCTTTTTTTTTTCAATTGAACCACATATAATTGCCAATGTCAACCCTATTTGACATAAGAAAGGTCAATTTCATATGCTTTAACCTAACAGTAAGAGCAGGAATAGGATAGAGGTTTTATCCCGTCCACCGACAATGATCTAATGATAGTAACTGCCTAGAAACTGTGTTAAGAATGATCCTGAGGATTCCAGGCTAATGGGAAAGGACACTATTGAAATTGATGAATGGTTTCTCCTGGTTAAGGAATGGATGGATAGTGGTATAATTTGAACATAGTTGCCATCCTTAAATTCTAAGGAGGTTTATAAAGCAAAGGCACGGAAGTCTGAGAAATACAGGACGTCGCGATGGTTATAGACAGTTCATGGTTGTTGGAGTGTCTTATGTTGGGGGGCAGATCAAAGACTCAGTTTGGGAGACTCATTAGAAAGCTCAGTCCATGCTGTATCACAAAGTACCTCTTTAAAAAAATATATTGGAGTATAGTTGATTTACAATGTTGTATTACTTTCTGCTGTATAGCAAAGTGATTCAGTTGTACATACACATATATCCACTCTTTTTTAGATTCTTTTCCCATATAGGTTATCACAAAGTGCCTTGAATGACCTTGTAAACACTCCTCATACTGCTGCTTGTACCCTATTATCTAATTGACTGACTTTTTTAAACAAACACACATTACTGACCCCCACCCAAAAAACACAGGGAGGTTGCAGTGTTCTTCTCTGCCGCTTTGGTTTTGTTTAATTCAAAGCTTTCTTGTAAGAAAAGGTCACAAAGTACTAACAGAACATACAATAAGTACTTTGCAAATTAAATTGAAGGATGTTTTCAGGTAAAATAAAAACCAAGTCCTGTGACAGTATGGATTTTATTTTACAAAGGTCAAAATCATTGCATAAAGACTTTTTTTTTTTTGCTACAAAGAGGACATCCAAAGTTATTTCAGTCTATTTTCTCAGAATCCACAGCATAAGAAAATTAGGAAAGCATCATTATGCACTTCCAGGATTTAGTTTTCTAGAGAGAATCTGTGTTGTGTCCCAGTGGGATTCACTAAATTACAGGGCATAGTATTGAACATTGACCCTAAGGTTTTTAACTGCACAATACTGAAATGCCTTTCTGGATATGTTTTTGCTACAATTATATTTTTCTTTGGAAACCTAGGCGCCCCAAGAAACTTCAGATCTCGTTTTTAAAGTGGTTTTTAACCAGGGAGCTTTCTCACGATCCGCCTCCCTGGGTCCCCTTTTCCCCAGAAGATTCTGATTTGGTAGCTTTCTGTATATCCTATAGAAATATTAGTTTCTTCTAAGATTTCTAGCACTGAGCACAAGCTTACAGGCAGCCCCTGCAAAATCAGGAGCTTCCCTGATAAAGCAGAATAGAGGCTAGGACAAGTCTTTTCTCGGAGGTATCCTGCCTCCTGTGGGTTGATTTTGGACCCTGTGCCCCATGATCTGGGTGTGTTTAGTTTGTTCTTAATCCCTATACTATGCCAGTTTCCTGCCAGAACTGGAAAAACCTACTGAATAGAAATTAGAACGTGTGAAGTCTCATCTTACATGTTGCAATAAATTATATTTAAATCAAGTAGAAAGAAGAAAGAGCTATCGGTTTAGCAAAGGTTGATCGTGACTCAAGCCCATCCAGACTCTCAATATATTGACTATCAGAGAGGGTTAGTTAATTTCACTCTTCTATCCAGGCTTTTGTGGGAGGAGGAGAAAGAGGGGGGCTCTTCTCCAGCTATAAGCATGGCATAGCAGGTTAAATGTGAGAACGATTAGGGGGGGATCCCTTCAGATAGAACTTCAGTCCATGGGCTACTTCTCCTTGTCAAAGATGGGATGGAATTGGCCGACCTCGTGTTGTGGGAAGGGTGAGGTGCCTTAGGGATTTTAACAGTCTTTGTTTTGCCTGGACGTAATGTACAGAATCTAGAGAAACACAGGGAACACAGGGTGGAATCTGAGGAGACCTCTTTCAGTCCTCCTCATGTGACTCCTCTATTTTGGCTCAATACCTGAAGGATGATGGTCCTGGAGACCCCCTTTGGAACTGCATCTGGTTTTGAAGTTCAGAAAAGATTCCTGTCTCTTAATGCTGTTGTATGGCAGCCCCTCTCTATTTGGCAAACCTCCCTCTCACTCTAGAGGTTCTAACTCCCTTTTGTTGACATTGGGAAAGATACCAAAGGATTGCAGAACCCCTCCCAAGGGCAAGTCTCCAAGGATATAGGTGAGTTGACTGGAACTCAGGGCTATTTCTCCCAGGAGATTGCTTCACAGCGGCTGTGATGACAGGAGAAAGCAGAAACAAATGGAGGTGGCTGACCTTGCCCAGCCAGGGAAGGGAACAGAAACCACAGGAGCCCATTTCCATCATCAGTAACACACTTACAAGTCCTCAAAGGTCTCTCTCATTCTTCTCAAACTCTTTGAGTTTGAGCTTCGCGGCAGCAAGAGAACAGAGCTGATACCCTGAAGATTCCCTAACCTGGTCATCTTTGGAGTGGGTATTGTTCACAAGATGTCATAGACTGAGGAGCTATCTCAGGATTCCACCACTCTTCCCTGCTATGAAACTCCGTTTTGCAAGGATAAGCCCGAGACCCTTTGCTTTAAATCAGGGAGAGGAGTGTCATCACTACAGTGCAGCCGTGGTCCGCAGGCTTAGGAAGTAGCCTCTCCTGCTGGAAGGCAGAGAGCTTTAGGGAAGAAACTGGAAACGCAGAAGCCAAAAGTGGTCTCACCCGAGTCCAGTATGGGTCCAGGGTGGGTCCCAGGGATGGCTAAGTTGCTTTTATTTTTTCCCTGCCTTACTTCTGTTCTTCCTCTGAAGAACTGATTCAGGAAAACTAAAATGGGGGAGAGGAAAAGTTTTCTTTAAACATATCGATGCATGCGCTTACCATTTATTCAGTGATTATTACATGCCAGCCCCTGTGTTGGGCACCTCTCCAGTAATACGATTCATAACCCTTCCTGGTGATAGGTATATTCACCCCCATTTTCCAGATGGGAATCCCGAGGCACAGAGAGGTTCAGTGACTTATCAAGATCACACAGCTAAGTAATATCTGAGTCAAGCTTGTTGTCCAGTTCTCTGTGATATTTCTAAAGCTCCCTTTTGATTATGCCATGCTGCCTGCATTCCTGATCTGAACTCAGACCCCACCACCCAAACCCCATGTGAAAATGAATGACATGTGCGTGGTGGGCTGGGCGGGTGGGCTCCTACCAATCCCCTTTGGCCAAGGCAGGGGGCCTCCCCGGGTGTCCCCATCCTGCGCTCGGGCGTGTGGCTGTGTTTTCATTTCTCTGCCTTTCTCGTTTGCATTGCCATATGATCTCCCAGGTGTAGTGTGCCTGTCCCCCAACCAGATACCATCTCTCTCTCTCTCTTCCGTAGGCACCGTGCTGTTGTGCCAGGCAAACCAGGAGGGATCTTCCATGTACAGTGCCCCCAGTTCACTTGTATATACCTCCGCAAGTAAGCCCGCTCTCGTGGCTCTTTTTGTTTTGTGACATAAGTCTGAGTCCAATCACCTTCCCTGCCATGTAAGTTCTCTCCCATTCCCTCTGCACCACCCTCCCTTGTTGCTCTCTGTGAGGTGAAGCTGACTCTCATAAGCATGTCTCTGGTTTTCCCTGTTGCCTTAGCATTTAACCCCTCTGCTCATGTCTGAATCCTCACTTCCCAGCTGTCCCAGCCATTCGTCGTTAGATCTTTGTCAGGATTGGGGCCAAAGGATGGGACATGGGGCTTTGGGTTGGGGGCAGGGGGATGGGAGGGGAGGGATATAGTTCATTGCCTTCCTTCTATCACAGCTTTGCAAATCAATACGAAAATAATTGAAATAAAATATGCAGGCCATCCAAGTGACACCCTACCCTAGCAAAAGGTGCTTGGTTGGTGATCTTGGGCACAGTTTTCTCATTGTGGGAAATATTACTAGCCCGTGGCCAGTGACTTGTTTGCAAGGCTGTATTATCCTTTGTGATTCATCGAAGGAGGAAGAAATAAAAGAAAAATGTGGTTCTCCCCCATTTAACTGGGGGGGGAATAATATTTTAAAAAGCACTTTAATAGATATAGCCATGAATTGCTGGGGGAAGAGACCAAAAATAAATATGGAACAGAGATCACAGTGTTGGCACGGAAAAAAATCAAGGATTTCTCTGCCTGGGATGGATCCTCTGGAGTGGAGAATGCCCCACCCACACCCCAATTCCCAGAGCAGGTTGCAGAATTACAAGTTCTAGCTGAGTCCGCCGTGGTTCTCCAGCTGGTTTGCCCCGCCTCGAAGTCCCCTGGCACAGCCGAGACTTTACCCTCTATTTCACGCAGTGCGCCTGCACCCTGGAGAATCCCCATAACTGCCAAATGGGTCCTCATTGGGGTTGGTGATCAAAAGTGAGCCCGGGGGCCAGAGGGAAGGTGGGCTGCTTCTGAGATCAGCTAGAGGAAGGGGCAGGTGGAGAGCAGAGGCAACAGCCTCAGGGCAATTAAGAGGATGAGAGACTAGAGGGGACTCTTCACCATGTACCAAGATCTAGCATCTCAATTCCCAAAGACTGAGACAAATCAAACTCTTCGCTGCGGGGGCAAAAGTTAGAAGCAGTCACAGGGAAGCCAAAAACATCATGGTTATGAGAAACCCGAGGGTCTCTGAAGTCATCGGGTCATGGGCATAGCCAGTTGTTTCTCCCAAGGAAAGTATAATCTTCAGCAGAAGCTTTGACATTCCTTAAATGCAAGGTATTTTTCCGTGTCCCCAAGACGCCAAAATCTAACCATACTGGCGAGAAATGGTTCTTTCTGAATTTATGAATGTTGTCCCATTTGGGCCAGTATAAATTATCTGCATGTGTCTCCTAGAACTAGAAAGCTACCGCACATTTTCACAGGCTTAACCTTGTTCAATCCTCAAAATCTGCACCAGGTAGGTATTATAATATTTGCTTTACAGCTGAGGAAATGGAGGGCAATGAGAAGTGGAATGATTCACCCAGGATCACACAGCCAGGATATGGTAGATTTGTTTTTTGAACTTGGTGAGATTAATCAACTTTTGTCTGCTTTTCTGGCTCTATTTGACTCTAAATCTCATCATCTTTCCATTGTAAATACCTGTCCCTCCTTCTCCATAAATGTTATTTTCCGTAGGAGAGAGGGTGACCCAAACTCACCATAGTCCCAGAGTATTATTTGGGGTTTTCTCTGACATTGTTGTCCTACAGAACTGTATAGAATGAAGTGTTTTATGTCTGCACAGTTCAGTACACATGCTCGTGGGACCCAGGCACAGAATTTTTAATTTCATGTAATTTTACTTAATGTTACTCTAATTAGCCACCTGGGGCTGATGGCTACCATCTTGGACAGCGTGGCTCTCTACGATTATATGCTGTATGTATATTTCACTTTTCTTTATAGAAGTGAACAAAACAAATTAACTCCAAAAAAGGGCTAGTTTGGATTGGTATAGCTATTCTAAAGTGACTTGGGGAAAATGTGTCATAAATGTCAAGCATGGAAATATGTCACAAATTCTCCAAGTTAAAATAGGTAGAGCATACAGAGAAAATAAAATCACCTAAAGCAGGGATCAGCAAACCACAGCCCAAAGGCCAAATCCAGCCCCCAGCCTGTTTTTGTAACACTGGTGAGCTAAGAATGGCTTCGTAGATTTTTCAAAGGATTAAAAAACCAAACAAAGATAAAAAATAATATGTGACAGACGTAGGTGGCCCACAAGAGCCTAAAATACTGACATTCTGGCTCTTTACAGAAAAAGTGTGCTGATCTCTGATTTAAAAGGTCCATTTTATTATTACAAACCCAAAAGGGCAATATCATATCACTCCTTATAATTAGACTTCTCTTCTTGAGTTGCAAAGCTAAAATTTATAATAATTATAGGAACTGTGTCGTGTGTCCAACACCCTTCATTTTAAAATTGCACAATCCATCATATTACCTATACAGTTTTCATCCTATTATTTTCACTTATTATCATGTCATATGTACTTTATGAAAATATGTTAATGGCCTCATAATAACCTATTGTTTAATGATATTATATTTTAATCTATCCACCCACTGCGTTGTTGGGTACTTAGGTTGATAGCAATTTTTCAAAAATATTCAGGAAAATAAATGTCCTTGTATACACTTTGTATATAATAGTTTTAAGGAAAACGAATAAATAGCTAATCGTACTACCCCATAACAAAGCAAAACAAAAGCTAGTTTCTTGCAATAAGGATCTTCGCTTGTCAATTCCTTAAGCAACAGTATTCAGATTGACAAGCTCAATTGGTATTTTGTAAGGACGGCTGACCCTGAGACCCCTCCGGCTCCACTTGGGTTCCCAGGGGTGTGAGTTCGGTTCCATCTTGAGGCAATGGTGCTGAGTGTAAAGATGATCCATCCCTACCTAAGACACATCGCTAAGGTTTCCTTTCTGCTCTAGTTCTCAGGGTCAGCAATGCCTTTTGGAACTAGACCTGTCTGCAGTTAGCTGGCTTCTTTGGAACACTCATATTTTCTCTTCCAGATTAAGGTGTATATCTTAGTACAAAGTCACACCGTATTGTCTATAAATAATTCAGCCAGAAAGTAAAGGTTCATTTTTACACGCACACACACACACACACAATCTGGGGACCAACATACGGTCACCTAAGATTCTTTTCCTTTCTCCAGGTCTGATATACACAGGGCTGAGAGCCACGTGCCTTGTTTTGGAAGTCTGAATGGCATGGCCTCTTTTTCTCTAAGAATCCAGCCTTCTTCCCCAAAGCTGAGGCTCCCTTACGTCTCAGCAATTTTTTAAGGCTACCCCAGTGTTTCAGCTTGAAAATGCATGTGTTTCTCATTTTTATCTAACAGTGGCGCTCCAGAAGCCAGGTGTGTGTAAATTACACATTTGTCAATGGGATCCTATGTGTTTACGGACTTTCAGGATTAATCCTGAGTTTGTGCTTTTTTCCATGGATCTTTAACTGGCCTTGGATGTTTTTGACTTAAATTGCCCCTCTGCCCAGCAGAATAGCTAATCATCTGTAAATAACACCCTTAAGTGCAGTAGGAGAGATGGTTTTTAAAGGAACCCTGCTGAATTAGTCTGTAATGAAAATAATTCCTACTGAAGTTAACTGTTTTTTAAGATGCATTTTTGCATAATGGGTTTTTCCCCCTTTAAGTGAATCATCCTCATAACATGATCCAGAACATGAAAGTATTAAGAGAAAGATTTTCACTCAGAGCTCAATAGCAATACAACCGAATCCCATAGATTTTTCCCATCACATTCCCACTGAGTCCAGTATTTCCTCCTTTTCCCCAAACTTTACCCTCATGTGAAACCCCAGTTCAAGTTGTATCCCAGAATATCCTCTTACGTGTCCTAATAAACCACTTCCATCCATAGTGTATCAGATTTAAATGAAGTCTGATCAAAACTCTGAAGAATTAGGCAAGATCACCTTGGACCAAAAAATTTAATATTAACATTTTGTCTAAAAAATATTAACCTTTAATCAACTAAGTTAAACTAATTAAATTATTTTATCAATTTTCAAATAACTAATTAATTAATTAACATTGTGCTTTGTTTTGAGTAGCAAACAATGTAGCCCCTCAACAGAGATGTTTGGTGAAAGTGGGGTCAGGGCTGGAGACCTGCTCAGTGCCCACTCCTTCCTAGGGCCAGGGGTCTGGAGGCTCCTTCTGTCAGGGCAAGGGCACCAGCTATATTATTGTCTGCACTGTTTGCATATATCAAGTGGTTGCTTATATCAAAAAGGCTTCAGGCTGAGAGTTCATTAGTCTTTTCCAGATAATCCAAAGCAATGGCAAATTTAGATAAATGTAAATTTGAGTAGATGTATTAAATATTAACAAAATCAAATATACTGACAGCAAATTATTTCTCTGTTAAACAATTATACACTTGAGAAAAATCTGAGATAGTTCATATATAACAAATCTGATCCAAGAAAATGCCTGAATCTGAAATCATGGTAGTGTTCAACTAATTGAAAACCCTCCCTGCAAATCAAGCACTAACATTTGTGAGTAGTGAATTCCTCCCTCTTCTAAAGTTCCTCAGGTTATTATTCGATAGATCTTGGGAGCTCTTAAATTTATTTTCTTTTGGTTTAGTGCATCTTCAGGCATCCTTAAACCTGACCTTAAAAAAAAAAAAAAAACAGCTTAAGGCAGAAATAGGAAGGTAAAGAGCATATCACCTTTCTTCACCTTTCTTCCAAATTAAGAGATTACCTCCATTTTACTTAGTTAAAATATCAAGAGGTAAATCATTGGTTCCATGAATGGGAACACCCACTTCCAATTTGGATTAGCAAAGCCAGCTCTCACCGATACTTATTTCCACATGGAGTAGTGTCCAGAAATAGGTAAATGCTACCAGCTTTATTTTGTTGTCTTTACAGTTTAATGAATAGATTTTTAAATTACAAAAATAGCACGTACTCACTGTAATGAGGGAAGCAGACAAATACACACACATACACACACACACATCTGTATGGAATAATGTAGTAATATCCCCCAACTCATCCGCAGACACACGCCTTTCAAGTAATCCATATTGACTCCCTGGTAAGTATCTTTTCACATTTTGTCCATAACAATGCAGGGAAGGACATGCACACATGAAATGCGGGGTGTGAGCAGTTTGTTTTTATACAGAGGGGAGCAGTAGCTTCCATATTATATGCACATTACACATGTTGATCACATTTTGTTTCACTTAATAACACATTTTCACTATCTCCTATTAAGCCTTTTTGATAATTTCATGCTCTTCCATGGTGTGGATGGTCCAGAGTTCATGCAACCATCTCTGTCCACAGACATTCAAACTCCATCTTTTTCAGCCTCTCCCTAAAGGCTGCAACAAACATCATTACATACACTCTGACATACCCGTGTTCCAAATGCCACATCGAGGTTCCCAAACACAGGATTGTCAGCCCCTCCCACATTCCTGCCAGCACCTGCATAGTTTGCTCTTTTTTAATTTTGCAAACCAGGTGGGTGAAAAATAGCATCTCTAGTTGCGTTTGCCTTTCATTTAATGAGGAATATCATCTTTCACATAGTTACTTGTCACTTGGACATTACCTCTTGTGGATTTCCAATGCACATCTGCCTGTTTCTCTTCCAAATTTTTCTCATTTTATTTTTTAATTCACATCGAGAGGAAATTATTCATGAGGGACATTATCTATGAATACCATAGATGTTACAAACATAATTCCTGTGTTGGCCATTTAATTCTGCTTCCATTCCACTCTACATTTTTAATAGTATAGGTAAATGTATCTGTCCTTCCTTTTGTTACCAGCTTTAGACATAATTTTAAATGACAGAATCCCTGCCAGGAGAAGTTTTATTTAGCACCGTATAGTTTTCTCGGCCGCCGTAACAAAATACCATAGGTTGGGCAGCTGAAACAACAGAAATTTATTTCTCGTGGTTCTGGAGACTGGAAGTCTGAGATCAGGGTGCCAGCATGGTCAGTTCTGATGAGAACTTTCTTCCTGGCTCATAGATGGTTGCCTCACATGGCAGAGACAGCAAGCTTTCAGGTATCTCTTCTTATAAGAACACTAATCCCTTCATGAGGGCCCCATCCTCAAGACCTCATCTAAACTTAATCACTTCCCAAAGGCCCCCATCTTCAAATACCATCACAGTGAGAGTTAGGGCATCATCTTGTGAATTTGGGGGAGACACAATCCAGTCCATAGCAAGTCCCTTGACACACAGGTGCCACTTTTATTTGTCAAGGGCCAGAAAAACATTTTCCAACAGAAATTTCTATATAGTCCCATATGCTTATCCATGCAAACAGGTGTATTTTCACACACTTCCACGGAAGCCATGGCTGAATTTTTAGATCCATGTAAGGACAAATCGTAAATTAAAAGGAAGATGACTGTTAATTCCCCCTGGATATTTTCACCCCTGACTACAGGAAAAAAAAAAAAAAAAATCTGATATCCCAGGCAAATGCTCAAGAACCTAAATGTTATCAAAATGCAAAAGCATCTTCTCCTTGATTAACTTTTATGAAACTCAAGGGTAAGTGTAGTGGCAAAGTTTTAATTGATGTATTGATTGCAGATTTTATGGAAGTAATTGTGTGGAATTCATAAAACAATGATTTAAGTGGCAGAAACATACATAAATCAGGCCTGCCCTGTTCTACTTTTAGGTAATTGATAGAATTTCCATTGCTTTCTGTAATTAAAGTAACAGCCTAAATTAATTGATGGCTTCCTCTTTCTTCTGCCCAACACAGAAAATGTCAGTAGGTAGAATTCAGTTAATAGAAGGTGCACGAACAGGTCATTGTGTTACTGATACATTGATTTAAACAACTGTGCCCTTTTTTGTCTTTCTTCTGGTAACTCAAACTTCATGGTGGCCTCCAAGAGGCTTTTTCTAATATTTTCTGGAGGAATCGCTTAAAAGAATAATAATCAGTGCTGGGGCAAGGCAAGTGAGGCGCTCACTTCAGACAAAATTTAAAGAGGCACCAACAAATTCAGTCATCAAGATAAATAACATTTTGACGCAATACAGTAATTCCCCTACACACGAACCTTCAAGTTTCGAACTTTCAAAGATGCAAACGTGCGTTCGCGTGTCCAATTACGTAACTTAGTTCATGTGTCTGGCGTACATTGTCACGTGCGTGCATCCTCTACAAGTGGTTGTGCTTTTGTGTACTTTACAGTACTGTGTAGTGTACAGTAGTACAGTATCTTTATTTCAAGCCCAGGATGTCTGGAAGCAAGAGTAAAAGCAGTGGTATATAGCCAATTGTGTGAGTGGGTATCTAGGTTAATTTTGTTGGACTTATGAACAAATTGGACTCACCAACTCGCCCTCAGAACAGAACCCATTTGTATGTAGGGGACTTACTGTATTTTTTTTAAAAATGGAAATGAATGGAAAAAGATCCATGATTAACAAAATATCAAAATTTTCCATCAAGATGAATATTATTCATTTTTCTTTTGCTGTAGGATCCAATATGGCTCAGCCCAGCACTTCTTTATTTAAATTTTGAGAGTCTGTTCATCATGGATTTTTTAATAATCATCTTAACTTAAAAAAAAATTGCATTAAAATATGATTTATCCTAATCCTGGGGGTTTTGGTGCCCTCTTCCCCTTACATTTTATGCCCAAGGTGAGGCCTAGTTCCAGCCCTGAAATAATAAAAAAATTAATCATAATGATAACAATAAGCAATGGTTGTTGAGCACTTAAACTCTACGTTAAGCATTCTGCTAAGCCCTTCACATGAATGTTCTCACTTAATCCTCACAAGAAAACTATGAAATAGGCATTATTATTATCATGCCCCCTTTTCACATGAGGAAATTGAGTCTTCAAGGGACTGAAGAACTGGCCACGGTCACTCCGATGGATCAACTTTGAACCAGCCTAACTGAATCCCGAGCCTTCCATCTTTACTAGTCTCTAAACGTACACACCAGAAGCTCCTTGCTCTGCTCCTGGAAAAGTCTGAGGTCAGGTGGAACCTCTAGGCAGCTGTCCAGTCTCTGCATTCAAGTCCCAACGTTGTGCTCACTCCTTTCCATCCCAGGATCTCTGGAGAGTCCTTTTTCCCCCTGTCTGATCTGTCTGGCCAGGGGGTTGGCACAGCTGTTCTTTGAAAAGCCAGATAGTCAATATTTCCAGTCCTATGTCCCACCTGGTCTCCACTGCAACTACTCAACTTTGTCCTTATAGCTTGAAAGTAGCCACAGACAATACATAAATGAATAGGTGTGGCTGGACTTCCCCTAACAGTTTATTTACACATACAGTCTTTGTGCCAGATTTGTTTACCAACCCCTTTGTCAGGCCATTATTCTCCTTTAAAGGGCAAGACACAGGTCAGCTGGCTACCTGGGGTTGGAGGTAAAAGGAGACTTCTTTTTATGTGCTGTGTGGTGTACCTTTTGCATTTTGTGCCATTTTATCATATTTTAAAACAAATAATGTCAGGTAGGGCACATAAAGAGGATACCCTTTTCCTGGTCCATAGTAGAGTAAGATACGTGCATAAATTCAGTCTAGATACAATGGATTGACTTAGCTTTGCTCTCAAAATAAACAACAAAGAAACACAGCTGGATTTGGAGCCATGATTTTGGAGCTGCTGGACTTCTCTATGACCTGCCCTAGTTTCCCTGGGATGAATGGTGCAACTCTGTCCAGGTACCCAGGATCCCTCCACTTCTGCCTGGGCTCCTACTGTTTCCTCCCACACACTTCCAACAAGGCTGGTCCGAGAGGTCCTCCGGAGTGCATCCTTCTAATCAGAAATCAGTGGCCGGCTTTTCCCACGTCTATGGCTCAGCATTATGGTGTCAACATACCTAAGTCCCCTTATCATCATCTCTGAAATAATTCCTTCCAGTCTTTAGTCATTCTGTCAGTCCTTTGATGGGGGGAGGGGGGTGAAAATGTATGACTTCATTCAACCAATCTTTGTCAAGTTCTTTCTATGCCAGGCACCATTCTACACACTGCAATACCCCGTGAACCACACATCCACAAGTCAGCATCTGCAGCACCCACATTCTTGTGGGCAAGACAGAAATAGACAGATACGTAACGCTGAGACTTCAGAACTGCAAACACAGTACTCAGGGGTAGTTGGGAGGCTGCACCCAACAGGAGACTTACCCACTGTCAACACTGCCTTCTGAATACCTCTTGGAAGGTGAACTAAGTATCACTGCTTTCACCACCATTTGGCTGTAGAAACACACTTGGCTACTGAAATCCTATTTCCCTCATTGAGCCCACGGATGGAGAGATTGTGAGGCACCTACTGTGTGCCAGGCTCTGCCTGTTGCCTCGATCCTAGCACATGCCTGGCTTAACGATCAGTGATTGTCCACAGTTGGACACAGCCGTCGAGCTACCCCTACTGATGGATGGACTCCAGGAACCATTCTTTCTGCAGTCCTGAAGCACCATCTCTTTGCTTTGCTTCCTCTGCCCTGTTTTCTGATGGCCCAGCACATCTCTGACTTATTAAGAGGTGGTTTTAAGAGTTTTTTTTACTAGCTCTTATGTTAACTTAGTTATTCCATATGGACACCAGTTTTCAGAACAGGTTCAGTTGTATTTTCAGTCCTTGCCTCTACCTCCCCCACCCACCCCCAAGCTGATTAGCTCCTTTACCAACATCTGTGGTTACTCTGCCTGACTCACAGTCACAGGCCCCTTCGTTTACTGTTGTGTTCTTCCTTCCCTCCTTCCTTCCTTCCTCCCTCCCTCCCTCCCTGCTTGCTTGCTTCCTTCCTTCCTATCTTTCTTTCTCTTTCTTTCTACCAACTTCAGGAAAATTCTTAAAAAGCAGTAGTTGAACACCCTCAGTTGTTCACAGGGAAGACTCCGCAGAGAAGAAGCCACAATTCAGGCAGCTGCTCTCCCAGCACTTTGGTTATTAATAATCTCCATGCAGAAGGGGGACTTTTGTCTTTTTCAGATGGGGGTCTTGCGGCTGCAAAAGGCTGCCAATTGCAAAAACTACCATCCCGTGGTGTGCCCCCAAACATCTTATTCGTCTTGATATTTCTTGCACAGAAATACATGTGACAGATAAGGAGTCACTGGAGAATGGTTTGCTTTGTGTCAAACAGATATTAAAACAATAAACTACGTTGCCCTGGGATCCTGGCGCGTGCACAGCCAGAGAACGAGGCCGAGATGAGATGTTTTTGAAAGGCAGTGAGGCAGTTGTTCTGGGGGAATTCCCTGGAAACCCCAAGTCCTGTGACAGCATTGACAGAAAGTACTTTTTCTTAAGAGGATCCACACAAGGCCTGGTGCAGCGCCCACGTTCAACTCCTCGACCATGACACGCTCACCTTCCCCCAGCCCTCGGCAGAGGCCAGAGGGAAATTCTTCAATGGGTGAAAAGCTCATCTGAAGAATTTCTTGTTGAAGCACTCATCTGCAGTGTATTTGCTTTCTCAAACTAATGTGGCTTTTGTTTGGTTTTTACTAATATTTGTTTTTCACTCTTTTTTAAAAACTTTTATTTTTTTTATTAAAGTATAGTTGATTTACAATATTTTAGGTGTACAGCAAAGTGACTTAGTGATATACATATAAACATATAATTATGTATATATTCTTTTTAAGATTCAGTTATATATAGAATATATAGAATATATGTATTCTTTTCAGATTCACTTATATATTATATATAATATATATAAAATATGTATTATTTTTCAGATTCAGTTATATATATATATATATATCCCTTTTCAGATTCTTTTCCCTTACAGGTTATTACAGGATATTGACTATAGTTCCCTGTGCTGTGCAGTCGGTCCTTGTTGGTTATCTGTTTTATACGTAGTACTGTGTATCTGTTACTCTCAAGCTCCTAATTTATCCCTCCCCTACCCCCTTTCCCCTTTGGTAACCATAGGTTTGTTTTCTATGTCTGTGAGTCTGTTTCTGCTTTGTAAATAAGTTCATTTGCATCATTTTTTTAGATTCCCCATAGAAGTGATATCATATGATATTTGTCTTTCTCTAATGTGGATTTAAAATGGAAAAAAAAAATCCTCTTCTGAGTTCAGAGCTCTGAACATGAAATTTGCAGGGGCCAAAGATAAGATCCTGTTTGATTCCTGGAAGATAAGGGGGTGCAGGTGTATGTGTTTAGGGAACCTGGCTTTGTAAATGGAGCCAAGCCCTGTCAAAGTCTGCACAGCTGGGATCGAGCAGCTTAGTACAGGGGTCCTCAACCCCTGGGCCGCGGATCAGTACCGGTCCTCGGCCTGCTAGGAAACTGGGCCACACAGCAGACGGTAGGCAGCAAGCAAGCGAAGCTTCATCTGCCGTTCCCCATCGCTTGCGCTACCCCCCGAACCATCTCCACCCCTGCCCCCGCCACTGATCCGTGGAACAATTGTCTTCCACCAAACTGGTCCCTTGTGCCAAAAAGGCTGGGGACCACTGGCTTAGCAGGGAAGTAAGAACCACCAATGACACTCATATAATTCAAACCCTGGAGCGGGGACGCTTGGTGTTTCTTGCATAGAAACGTGTCCAACCACAGAGGTGGCCCCTCCTTCCCTTGCCTTATTTCTCTTCAAAAGCAAATCTCCCCGTGCAGTGCAAAGATGCATGAAAGGAGGCTGAGCTTACCTCCCACCGGAGGGGAAGGAGCCTGGTATAGTTCATGTAAACACAATCATTTAAACACTTAACTTCACTAAGAACTCCAAAAACACCACTGTCTTAAATCATGTGTTCATTCACGTCAAAGTACTGACATTCCAAGAGCTATTTTATTGCTACTGGGGAACTCGGTGGTGGGGGGAGTGTTAACAGAAGGCCATTTTCAGGACTAAATAACACACCACCTAATTTTAGATCCATCTCCTTGGGTTTGGTTTGCATGCCCTGTAGGCTCTTGACACCTGATTGCCTTCTGTGTAACAAACAAACATACAAGAGCCCCCTCTGTGGGCACACCTGCCCAAGGATATATATCATCCCCACCCTTGGTCATTGCTATAGGGATCTAAGAAACATTTCCCAAAGATCTTTTTTTTGTCAGCAAATCTTAGTCCTCAGTATTAGTTTTGCAAAATTGTCCTGAAGCAATAAAAAATTTGTAGGAGAAGAGCTGGATTCAGGCAGAGCTGGGTCCTGATCGTCATGGTACACTAGCAGTGTGACATTGGCCAAGTCTTTTTGCCATGAACGTCTTCATGAATACCTGCTTACCTGTGAGCATTAAATGAAATCCTTGTGTGAAAAGACTTTCAGGCTGCTTGAGGCATTGCAGCTCCTCAAACGAATGGCTCTTCTTTCCTTTTCTTTCTTAGGAGCCATCTTCTCCAGGCACTTTTGAAAGTTCACCAAAAAAGCTGGTTTGGAAGGTTTATGTTAGTCTAGTGCCTGGACAACTGGACCACTTCTGAATGGTCTTCCTTCAGTCTGTTCTGTGTGGGTGTTTGGGGAGGGCTCCAGCTGGGATATCAGGGAGGTGATCCCAGGGTCCAGATAGCACCTGTCCTCCAGGTTTGCTCGGGGTGTTGCTCAAAAGATCAGGACTGTTTTCAACTCTGGAAGCTGGCTCTCAAGATCAGATGGGCCTCAACACAAACCGACCGGCTCTACCCACAATAATGCCTGGAAGTGAAATGAACGATGCTTTTGCATTGCATCCCTATCCCATGAGCCACGGCCAACCCCCTCCGGGGGTCTCATGTTCCTGGAGCCCCAGCAGCCCTAGAGAACCATGGGAAATCCAGCCCAGCATAGGGAAGCTCATTTATCTCACTTGCCCTCCTTCCTACCTGGAGAGGCAATTCACAGAGCTTGCTGTTTCAGCCAGCTGTTAGATAGATTGTGAATCATTTAACATTTGAAACTTTACTGTGTGTATGCACTCGATAAAGTAATTATTTATATAAATTATTAGCCTTTTTTTTTTTCTCCAAGGCTGCCCGAAAAAAGCTACATTGACACCGGTACAGGTTTTTGTCAAACGAATAGATGATGGTAAATTGCTTTGTCCAAATTACAACAGATCTCAGCATCTCACAGCTTTGTTTTTCTCCTATGTTCCTTCAAAGGACAGAAAGCACTTTTGCAAATGCCCTCTGAGGTCCTGCTGAGTTAAACACTCTGAGATGGAGATTCATTCTCCTTTTGCTGAATGAACTGTTACAAAGATCCTGCCCGCAGGGGTAATGTCAATACCTGTGAGTAGACAGATCACAAATAGGTCTTTTGCACAGAAAAAGCCTATCACTGCGCATTTCAGCAGCCCTGGCACTTCCCACATGTCTGTTGGATTAAATGGACCATTTGTAACCTGGGAGAAAAGAGACAACCGCTAAGTTCAGGAGCTAAGCAGGAATCACGTGGCAATCAGATAAAAACCGAGGCCGCTGTCCTCATTCAAAATCCCAAAGACTTAAGCGATCAAAGAATAGTCATGTGTGTGAGCATTGTGTGGGGGGTTTGTTGTGGCTTTTTGAATTTGTTAAGTTCAGAAACATGTCTGCTTTGGGAAAACCAATCTCACTGCTCAGGGTACATCCCTGTGCCTGCATTGCATTTTTAATTTTTTTTTACCTAGATGACTCATTTCTTTCCAAGGAAGAGTCTGTTTCCAACCAAGTTGTGAGTCAAGTGATATTTGATAACGGTATTAACCAATAGATTGTATACAGAAGAAAGTGCAACATTCCCAAATATCCTGAAAGTTTCTATTCGCATCTGCCAAATCTTGGAGAAAATTTCTAGTTGAGTTTAGTCATAAGGGGCTCATTATTTTGACGGTAATTCGGTTTGTGTATATAACACCATACTATTATAACCCAGATCCCCACCGCTGGGAGAGTCCATCTTCCCCCACATTAGGGGATTGTATACAACCCCCCTGATGCCAGCTCACATCCAGATGTGGAGATCAACCCCAGTAGAGAAGGAAAACAGCTTGCCTTGGACTCTCATCAGGAACATGAATCAGGAGTGATCCCCATGGCTTGTATCCAATTAGCAGAGAAGGAGCAAAGCCCTTCCAGGTGTCTTGAAATCTCAAAACATAAATATAGAATGGAGGAAACGGCACCCGCTCCCCTCCCCTACCCCTTGGCCCCCAACAAGGTCTCAGGGAGGCATGTCAACAGATTGCCCTGCAAATTAACTCTGCCCATGATGAATCAGGGCTGGTTCTCTTGGATGTGATATGGATAGAGGGAGGTGATGGAGCAGCTTGTCCAGACACTAGTAGGGAAGTACAAATTGAGAGCCTCTAAGCAGCGTGAGGACAGTGGAAGTAGAAAGATTTTGCTCAAAGATGACATGGTATGCTTTCGTTCTAGCTGTCTTGTGTAATAGATAAGATGACAGGTCTAGTGTCAGGCTGCCTGGGTTCAGATCATTGGAGAGCTTCTGAGCTGCTCTCTATCTTCATTTCCCCACCAGGAAAGTGAAGATCAAAATAAGAACTGGTTCGTGTGGTTTTGTGAAGAGATTGTGAGTTAATCTGTGGGTTAGTGACTAGCAGCTGCTTCATCAATACAGTAGCATCTCCTCCATCTGATAATGGAGTATGAGAAGATGGAATTACGCCACCTGTAATCATGACTTTGCTTGGATTATTTCAGTTATCACAGCCTGAACTTTTAGACAAGTGAGGTCCAGAGTCACTCACCACTAACGTCTTCATTAAAGTTTCTCTTAAAATAGGCATCCTTTATAAGCAGCACCTTAGCAACTCTCACAGGTTCAAGAACTGTCAATCATCTTTCCTCTGTAACGGACCTACTATATGGCGTCCTCAGTTTATCTGACGATATAATGAATAAACATTTCAGCAGTGACCTGGGACCAGGTAATCCTCTGGGTATTGGAGACACAGTATGGACCAAAATGAAGTCCTCAGGACACCCCAAAAGAGAGATAGATAACGAAGTTGCGATCAGATGAGGTGGTAGAAATAAGATGGTAAGTGAAGGGGAAAAAAAGGAGTGGTATTATGGTGACAGTGGCCGTGTTGGGAAGTGTGGGGTAAAACTGAGAGGAAAAGCCTTTGAAGGAAGAGGTGATGCTGGAACCAAGAATTGAATTAGAGAATCGATGTTTAGAGACTGGACAAAGGCGAGAATCTTTATCACTGAGAAGCAGCAGTCAGAGGAGGCTAGAAGAAAACGAGGCCTTTTAGCCTCATACAGTAAAGAGTTAGGCCAATAAATTCATCTTGGGCAATCAAGCCAGCACAATGTCCCCATCTTTTTTCCTTTCAAAAATGTGCCTCACCAAGTTCAAGTTCTTGCCAATTCCTTGGATGCGTCCTCATCAGACCTATAACAGCCTAGAAACTTCTGGCTAATTTGGATTTGACTAAAACTTTTGTACCATGACGTTATGTAAAGAGATTCAATTATGGTGCACAACTGTTTTGTGAGTAACTACCTCCCATAAAAAGTTAATTAATCAGGGCTGTGTCAATTTCCTCCTGCCATGTCAATTTGCTGCCAGGTAATTAATCACTAATCACCCACCAAGCAGCAGGCGGGGTGGGGGGTGGGGAGACAATCCACCAGCCATTTATTGTCTTTCCCCAAATAAATGGCACATGCAGCCAGGAAGAAACACATCTTGCCTTTCATAATGTTTTTATCGACACTTTCGCAAGTTGTAATAGGCTGCAGCAACAAGCAGCTGCAGTTCAATGGAATATGAATATTAAAGAAACAAATGAGTGGAGATTTATAGGACATTGCGTTTCTGTTATGTCAGTTTTGAGATTAAACCGAGCAAATGAACAGTGAAAAATTACTCTTCCATGTGGAGAATGGTGATTAGACTTGTACATTAATTAGAAATTTTTGTTTTCCTATTCAATGCATTTCAAATGAGGATGTCCTATAAGGAACTGTTTGTCCAAAATGTAGATTTATTCACTTCTAAACAGCAGTATTTAATATCAACATGCATTTTAAAATGAAACAAAAGCCGATCCCAAATGTGCATTTCAGGGACAAATGCATGTGCATATGAGAACCAGAGAGTCCAACAAATTGGCCATTCTGGTCTTTTTGTAGATGACTGCATGGATGGAACACTCCCTTTTTACCCCCAAACCTTTAAATGACTAAATTTCAACCAAATTGGAAGCCTTTCCATTTTGAGTTTGACCTAAAACTAAATAAATATGGTCCATCATATTACATTTTCCATTTAATGCCATTTAAAGACAGTGACCTAGTTGTGTATAAATTCTGTGCTACAAACCAATTTTATGTACCTTTCTTTGAGATTTGTCTTGCAAAAATGTGCAAACATTTTTGCCATTTGGAAAAAAATCATCAGGTGTTTTGGGGTTTCTTTTTTGGACAGTGCATTGTGAGGTTTATCATAGAGTGCTGTGCCTGTGAAATGGAGCTATAGCTGGCTGTTTATTTCACCTCAGTATGTTACCTATTATGCCACGTCCTAATTTATGGTGCAGCTCATGGAACGGGACTTCCCTCAAGGGGAATCCTGCAGAACCCTGAACCTGCTGTTGAAACCGCGTCTGCACCCCCCGAATTGTGTAAGTGAATATTTCCTACTGTAAATTACCCACGGAACAATTCAACCCCAAATGAGTACGAACATCTCTGTCTTAAAACATTTCAAGGGTCGGGGGAGGGTGGCATTTATGAAGCAATAGGAGAGGAAGAGCAGACAAAGAGAGAGCTCCCCCACCCCCGCCTACCATCCTAACGGCACACCTTTTCAGGGCATCTGGCAACCTCATGCAAATTCAAACCCGTGCACAAATGCAAAGAATAATTGCCCGTTAAAGCAGTTGTATATTTTTATGGCTTTGATGCAGAATCTGCCCCCCTGTCGGGTTTTGCATCTGCTACTCTTCCATCTCTCCCGGAGCTCTAAAACTTTAATATGCAGTTTATAACCCTCAAGTATTTTCCACTGGTTTTGTGTATCTTCTCTTGGGATTTCCGGTGATCTCATTTGTGTTTATTTTCGAAGGTAAGCACCACATTCGTAAAAGAGACGCGGGGGGGGGCGGGGCGTGGCGTGGGGGCGATCACGTGTTCCTCACCGTAAATACATTGAACGCCGAGCTCGTCAGAGGTGGGAGGTGGAGGCTTTGTCTTGGCGGGGAGAAAGGCAATAAGCAGTTGACACTTTGGTAAGTGGCCCATTTGGCGGGGTTGATACACCCACACATCTTCTGTTTAAAAATGTTGATTTGCCTTGATAGTTGAGCACCTCACAGCACGCCTCTGGTTACATTCCTAAAGTTTCCGTTTCATTGAGTTCATTGGCGGAGGAGCACTCCTTATTGCCGAGAACTGAGATGGCTACTCTGCTAACCTCCTCCCAATATGCTCTGGATATAAATCTAGCCGAAGGTTGGGAGTGGGTGGGCTAAGGATGTTGATGTGTCAACAAGATGTGCAGTTGGTATTTGCTCCAGAAGCTCTTGCCGTGTTTTCTTTGAGAGAAACTCATTTTTAGCTTATGAGTTAAATCCAATTTTCGTTGCAGTGATACCAGATTTTTCACTTTGATTCATGCTGGATCAGGTTTAAGAGGTAAACCTTTCCAGTATAATGAACCTATGTTGTTTTTTTCTTTTCCGGTCTCTTGTCTCCCTCATGCCAGGAACTAAGGATTTATTTGGTGTCCACAAAGCAGTCTTAATGCTTTCCATTGTTCCCCATTGACGGTCTGTTTACATGCTTATTAACTTGAAGTTCAACTAGAAAAAAAAAAATCGAACTCCAGCGTCGGCCTTCAGAAATAACTCTAATTTGGTGTCTTTTCTTTCTAACATTGTTCTTTAATTAACAAAGAGGCATTTACAAATATTGGACAGGGTGACAGGTAGATGACTTTTATTAGCATTGATTTACTCCATCTCAGAAGTGGAGAGGACATTGTGAGTTTCCACTTGGCATTTTGCATTGGATTTATTAAACATTTATTGCCCACCTCCTGGATCCAAACTCCTGAACTGGGGTATTGATAGAGGACATGATAACTCAGCAAAAGAGAGGTGTCACACTGAAGTATAAGCACATGATTAAGATGTCTTCTTGTTACTGAGCCCAAGTTCGTGTGCTCAGTGCACAGTGAGGCCAAACAGTACTTACATGTCGGAGTTTGGAGCACAGGAAGGTTTATCGCAGGGACGTGCAAGGAGAGGGAGGGGTGGCTCAAAAAACCCCAAACTCCCCAAATGGTTTCGACAAAGCCAAGGTGAGGGGGGGCGTGGCTGGTTGTTGCAGACTTCTTGGTGTCAGAATCCTTTGCTCTTGTAGCTGTCTGGTAGGTCAGGTCGGGATGTTCTTGTAACCTTCCAGCAAGACAAATGTTATTCTCTGTTTTGAACTTTTTATCTCTATATGAATGGAAAAGTGTTATACCCTGAAAAGTCAGAGCCTTGAGAATGGGCTGTCCTGTCTATTTCCGGCTCTAGACAACATTCTTAAATCGAAGCAAAAGTAATAGAATACGAAGGTTTAAGTGAAAGAAACAGATTTAACATGGAGTCAGACTTATTCTTCCCTATTACATTCTTTCTGCATGGTTCAAGGATAACGCCATTTTGGTTTTGTTTTCATCTATATCTGAATCATCTAAGTATTCGCTTCACATATGCAGTTACCCATGATCAATAAGACAACACACCTGGTAGGCAAGTAAAAATAAATATATCAGTTCCTGCCATCCCATGTGAGTCTAAAGGAAGCTTGACAAACAGTTGGGTTTTTTTTTTTGCTGTTGAAATTGACCATTTGGCAAGAGAAGAGAGCCACACTGTCCTAAACCAGCCATAGGGGAAAAGGCCTCTAATGGAGATGGGGAGAAACACAGAAGGCACGGCTATAAATCAGGCGAGTTAGGGATTATAACGATTGCTCTTTTCCACTGTTCCTTGTTGCACACGTGTGTTGCATGCAGAGACTGAGACTTGCTGGGTTTCTAGGGAACGCTGTGTGGGGTTCCATGAAGGGAGGAACGTGACAGAGTTCCTTTTATAGACCAGATAGTCATCACCTGTCTGGGGAAAAAGTTTGAGCTCTGCTTTTCCCCCAGAAGTAGAAACCAATCTCCATGCCCCTACTGGGTGCAGCAGTAAACGTGAATTTCAGTGAATTGAGGGGGGGGGCAGTAATTGCCAGTGCAGTATGTTCATCCACGTTGTCTCCCTTTTCATCAGAATCGCACATATTCCAAGTCTGGTTGCTGTGTTTGGGCCAGTACAGCACTTTCTAAGTATGGGCGCAGTGATTGTTTTTATAAAGACGAGTGAGATCCGGTGTGTTATTTGCACACCGTTTATCTGCAAATCTCGGGCAGGGTGCTTTGTATAAAGGACTGGATTGTGGAAGGTGGAACAGGAAGAGGAAGGGCCTCTACTGTCCCAGAAAGGAGACTAACATGGGTTCACCATCAAAGGGTGTCCACGCATGGTGTTAGGTAGCTGACACCTGCGCTGCTGTGTCAGGCAGTTTTCTAAATCAAATAGCAAAAGAGATGTAGAGCACTGCCCTCATGGAGCTTGCATTTTAGCAATGGTGAGAGTCTTTTTCCTTCTGTTACTTGATCAATGAAGTTACTTGATTGCTAGTATACCCGGGAAGGTTCATGGCAGCATTCTTCAGAAGGAAATTAGAAAATAAATGGAAGGGAGGAAGAGAAGGAGGGAGGAAGGGTGGGAGGGAGGAAGGGTGGGAGGGAGGGATGGACACCTAATCTGGCCTCTGTATCTGAACACCGAGTTAAATCTTGGCAACAGAGTTTTGGGTGAAGTAGAAAAGAAGAGCTTTATTGCTTTGCCAGGCAAAGGGGCCACAGCGGGATAATGCCCTCAAAATTGTGTGTCCTGACCTGGAGGGGCTAGTGAGGAGTTCTATAGTAATGGTTCAAAGAGGAGGGCATGATCAGCTCGTGGACTTTCTTCTGATTGGTTGGTGGTGAGGTAAGTGGGAGCATCATCAACCTTCTGGTTCCAACCGGTCTGGGGTCTACGTGATTGTGGGCAGCATACTGTTAACTTCTCCCACCTGGCAGGGGTTTCAGTACCTGCAAAACATCTCAAAGATATTATGTGTATTCCTTAAGGGGGAACCAGGACTCTGCCCCAAGGCTGCGCTATTGTCTCTTGATTGCCCCTCCTGTGTCTTCCCAACCCCTCCCTTCCCTGATTAGCAACTGTTTGAACCTGCCTGTTGAAACTCATGGAAGGGGACACAGAGAGGCTCTTGTGCCCAGGAGCCCCACAGGGTCCTGCTTATTTTCTGGAGGAAGGGAGGGGGGAAGAAAAGAGGGGAAGAGAAGGGAACATTCATCCATCACGGTGACTAGCTAGAGACTTCATAAAGAGACCCCTTGGCCAGCTCTAGACGGCAACAAGAAAGGGATAGCTGAGAAAGCCATCCATCTGGGAGACTCACGTGCCTTCTCCATGAAGCCCCTGTTACAATGGAACCTCCTTATTTTACCTAAGGGTACTTGGTCTCCCAGGAAGTTAATGTGCAGTCCTTCCCTTGTTCCTTTAACAAAATAAGAATCCCTCTAATGTGCCCTGCTTGGAGCAGCCCAAAGAGCCTGGTATTAAGACCCGTAAATCCCTTATCCTGCATCGAGAAGGATATTTTCTCCCTGCAGCAAAGGGGGTACAAAGTGGCATCCTGGCTCTACCCTTCTAGCAGCTTGTGTTCCCCTCGCTCTACTGCTGAGCTTCTGTTTCATGTTCTATCTCAACATCTAAATCCTCCAAGAATTATTGTAAAACCTGCTTGTCGCTGAGAGGGATCTTGTCTGGCTCACTGCATGCCGTAGCCAGCGATAATGAATGGGTCAGCGTAATTACTGTGTTTCCTCACACAGGCAGCCAGCTGCTCTGCCAGATTGTGAACTTTTCATTTGCTTTATTTCAAAATCCAAGGTGTTCCTCTGAAAACTTAATATTTGAACTGTGGCAAGATAGCGCTGGAGTCAAAGGCAGGCTTGCTTATTTTCTCCCCCGTCCTAAAGCCAACATCTCCTATCTCATGACTCCTGGGCTTTTACGATATTAGGTTTCCCTGCTTTTCCCATTGAGGTTGACACCTCTTTGCAATTTCAAGAACAGTAGTTGAAACACCAGCCAGGAAACATGGGTGGTGAGGGCTGGAAAGCTGAGAAGTAAGTACTGCTGTATGATTTGTCTTGAACGACAATTTAAAAAAAAGAAATAACCTGGGTGGTCTTCTAAGACATAAATAGAAAGATAAAAATCATTCTGACTTGATTCTACCACCCTAGCATTTACCAGCATCAGTACAGAAGGATATGGTAGAATCCACGAAACAGGATAGCTGTTGGCCATTCAAGAACACACAGAGAATTCCAGATGACAGCTAGTCTGCCTTCACTTCTGGGTCAAGGGTTATATTCCACTCCATGCAATTCCATGAATATAGAATTGGGAATGGCTCCCCTGGGAAATCCCACTTCCTTCTTCTCCCTGCCCCTTGCCACCCACATGCAGCTGCAAACCTACTCTATCCAAGGACTCTGGGAGTAATGGGAATTAATGGAGTGAAGGGCTTCTTCCCTTTCTTTTCTTTTAATTGAAGTATAGCTGATTTACAATGTTGCATTAATTTCTGCTGTACAACAAAGTTATTCAGTTATATATATTTTATATATATATATCAATACATTCTTTTTTTAGTATTCTTTTCCATTATGGTTTATCATAAGATAGTGCTGTGCTATACAGTAGGACCTTGTTGTTTATCCATTCTATATATAGAAGCTCGCATCTGCTAACCCCTAGCTTCCACTCCATCCCTCCCCCAGCCCCCTCCCCCTTGGCAACCACCAGTGTGTTCTCTGGGTGGAGGGCTTCTACTCTTGAACGTGATAGCGGGGAGGAGAAAAGCCCTTCCCTGCCGTTTGGATGTAGGGTGGAGGCAAGTTTAACATAATATGAAATACAGCACCCTGTGAGAGGCTAGGTATTCAGCAAAATAGAGATCCTGGCAGAGGGAAGCTTGGATGTGCTGAGTTAACTTGGGGAAAGAGCTTCTTGGCTGTGAGGCCTCTCTGAGCCTTTACAGTCCTGTGATGCCAAGAGAAGCTGTGTCCTTCCCAGCGTTGCCTGTTGTTACCAACACTGTCTGAAATCCCAGGGGAGTTGGAGCAGGGGAGGCAGGGCTGTAGATGGGGAGGAAAGCTATCCCACCCTGGTTCATGTCATCTGTCTCCCTCTCTCTTGAAATCCTCAAAGCTCCTGTTAGGTAAGCAGGATGAGGGGAGAGAATGGAACAGGGAGAGGAAGTCCTCTGGATAGTCTGTCAATCATTTGGCTGGACCACAGCCCACGGTTCATTCACTTGTTCATGCATGTAAGTCATCTAGAATCTACTGTGTCCAGTATCTAGAACCTACTGTGGACAAAATCAGGGGGCTTCTGCTGACGTGGGGGAGGCGCAGGGAGATGCAAAGATGAATGGGATACGGTGGGAGGCCTCAAGGAGCTGGCAGATGAATAGAAGAGGTAAAGGTAACAACTGACTGACTGCTCTCAATACCCGTGAGAGGTTGGGTATTCTGCAAACTAGAGTTCCTGGAAAAATGAAGTTTGGGGGTTCTGGGTTAATGGTGTTAATGCACTTCCCTTACCTTAGGACTTTCTGAGCCTTTAATATAGAGCTCCTGGGACAGCAGTTTCCTAAAAAAGCATCCCCTCCACGGGATTCAGTGTGGGCAACAGTGCCTGCTGCTAAGTAGGATGGGACAGGCATGGCCAGCATGGTGAGAGCGGTGAGATTCAGTGACAGAGCAGGAAGGCAGAGGTGGTGTTGTGAAGGCTTCAAGGGCCCTGATGCCTGAGGATTTGCAGCCATCCTAGGAGGAATGACACCCCTGCCAGCGGAAGCCATATTAATTATCAGGGATCTCAAGCATCAGGCTTACTTTCCCTGCTGACTCCTCACCGAGTCACTCTGCTCAGAGAATTTTCCCCCAGGGAAGAAAACCCTGCCCAAACCCTTTCCTTCAGAGTCGAATTCCCACACTTCTCTGCAATTATGTTTGTGGTAGAAATGGTTTTATAAGCTGTATAAATGGTTTGGGGGCTGATGGGACCTTAGTAATAATTTGTTTCTTGGAGCCTGAGAGGTCCGTACATCAACGATGTGTACACTTGTCTCTAGGAACATAGTATTTCAATTTAAAATTTTTAACAAGCAATATAGGTACATAAAGGAAAATAAGGAAAAAAAAATTAAAATGGGTTGGGGAAAAGCTATGAATAGACAACTAACATTTACTTATGAAGTTCAGCCCCAGAGATAACTACAAACACATTGAAATATGTATGTATATGAATTTGTATATATAACTATATAAATACGCACACATATAAATATGCACATATACACATTCACATACCCACATGCATGCGTACATGTATATACACACAAACATCCAGGTATATTGTATATACACATATATACATATATTCACTTCCACATGCACACATGCTTATACAGATGTATGTGTACATATACACATGCATAGTGTGTGCTCATCACACTATGCATAGATGGGTGATAGGTAGACAGATTTGAGAGCACACTGCACATACATCTTGCAATCTGTTGCAATACCTTTTTAGAAATTTAAGTTTGTGCAGTGAGCTTTTCTCTGGTTATTAAGAATGCTTTGTGAAGGTCTGTCCTTGACCTTGGGCACAGGGACCAGGGGCTGAACTAGCCCATCCTTTCTGGAATCAGACCTTGGTCTCCTCCCTCCTACCCGCCTTTGGAAGCCTGACTCTGGGAAGGAAGGGGGGCAGGTGTCCAGCCTTGGCCTGCGGGGAGAAGGGTCCTGAGTGGGGGTGGGGAGGGGCGGGTGGTTCCCTCAAAGGCAGGAGTGCCTCTGAAAGCTCTGCTCTCTCCTGTCGCCCGCAGTGCCCGGCTTCCCGTATCCAGCCGCCACCGCCGCGGCCGCCTACCGAGGGGCGCACCTGCGAGGCCGCGGCCGCACCGTGTACAACACCTTCCGGGCCGCGGCGCCCCCGCCCCCGATCCCGGCCTACGGCGGGTAAGTGGGGCAGCCCCCCGACCCCGGGCGGGCCTCCCGCACCAGCACCCCTTGCGTGCGGTCTAGCGCATGCCGGCCTTGACCGCCCCCGCCCCGCCTCCCGGAACCGCCCGGCATGCAGCCCACGCGCTTGCTGTGCAGCACCTTGCAAAGAGTCTTGAAAAATGAGTGTAATTCGTCTTGTCATGGTTGGTGCCTTTAAGCATTCTACATGTCCCATTTTGTTATGTAAATTCTCTTTGAGACTGAATGCTGGAGAACAGAGAAATGGTTACAGCCCAAGACGTCTTTCTGATGATTGCAAACATCTGGTGATTAAGGAGGTTGGATCACATTTGCCCTTTGAATCCCTCGGTGGAGGGACAGGAGGGTTTCAAACGTACAATCCACTGGGGCGGTCTTGCCCCCCTCCCCAAAGACATCTTGTGCTTCAAGGTGAATGAACCTTTGGCCCAGAAGAGAAAATGAGGTGTCGAGTCTAACGCAAACTCTTGAAGTTCAAAGAAATTGGAAGTGACTCATTTAGTTGGATTTTCCAAAATTGCCTTTGCCTTCCTTTTTCCCTCTCTGAGGACAATGCAGATTGATTTGTTCCCCAAGGCCCGTTTGGTCTTTCTGTACATGGACTTTGCTATTGCCGAGTGAATATCAAGGAATGGTGGTGAATGCTGAGGAAAAAAAAATTGGTACTTGTGTAATGGGTTGCTTTCTTGAAGTGCTCCCCTTTCTGCCTCGCTGTTAGGAATCCTCCTAGAACATTCTGGTCCCCTGGAGTCAGAGAGAGGGAAGTCTCTAAGGCAGTGGTCCTCATGGGACATTGGGAATGTTTGGAGACATTTTTATTTTTGTTTGTTGTGATAGCATCTACTGGGTAGAGGCCAGGGATACTGCTAAAAATCCTACAATGCACAGGACAGGACAGCCTCCCAACACACCCCCCAACACAAAGAGTTACAGGGCCCAAATGCCAATAGCACCACTCAAAGGAAAACTCAGCTATACCCAGCACAGTCTGGCCAGGAGACTGGCTTTCTGGTCTCTAGAAAGAATCTGGCTGTATTCAGGACTGTGTGAAAGGGTTATTAAATGCATTTTCTATAGCTCTTTGGCTTATCCATCTTTTAGAAAACCTGAATAAGCCTAGATCATCTCTATTCTGATGACAAAGGGAAACACTCTTTGTTCATTATTTATTCATATCTCACGCATTCCCAAGTAGAGCATTTGAAGTGTTTTAAAAACGAATGCAATGAAACAAAGTTAAGAATGTTAAGAAGTGAAATTTGATGAAATCATCAGGAAGGGAAAATAAAAGCAGAGAAATAAGATAATGTCCATCATTTCTGTATTGTCATTAGAGTTTTTTTACCGAAAAGGTGGAGGATAATAACGAACCAAGGATGAATCGGCCTTAAATTCTCCCAACCCTCCAAAACAATGCGTCTCCACGTCCTAAGCCTTATGTATCTGACTGTGTACCATAAGGAATCATTGCTAGTATGATCATTATTTCCAGCCCACAGTGTCGAGCCCATTTTTAGATTCAAAAAGGCAGAAACAAAGATTTGTTATTCCCAAGGTCACATCATGAGTTATGAAGAAAAAATAAGTTACCCTTTAGGCTCATGAAAGCAAGATTCATAAGCCGTAAACGCAGAATTGCATGTTCATATCACATTAGTTTGTCTGAAAATCATTATCTTACCTTAGTAGATGGTAATTGTCGCTTTTTGGTCTGTGTACCCTCAGTCTATCGCTACTATATTGAACAGAAAAAAATAAAATTGTATGGCTTATCCTCATGTGAACAATTTATAAAAATCTCAGAGTAACACACCTGCTGTAAAATTGAAATTTGCTGGCAATAACCAGGTATATAATGCCAGCTCTTTGCTGGCAATAACCAGGTATAACTAATGCCATATTCGCCAGGGAGAGAACCAGGCATCTCCAAACGGTGAAGCACGTTGTTGGTGACTGCTTTGGACATGATTTCATTTTAATATTCCAGTGATCTTCCTAATCATTTTGGTTATAATGGTGAATTGTGCCTCTTCACTGGCAATATTATGGTTGGAATTCTGAAACCACACCTAGTAGGAAGAGAAAATTCTCAAGACGGGCAGAGTAGGAAATTCCGAAGGGCTAAGGGTGTGTGTGTCCATGTGTGCATGTTCTATAAGAGCAGATTGAAAAGGAGGAAACTCAGCTAGTTGCCTGGGTGTTTTGCTGGATTACAGACTGCCTGGAGTGCTTTGAAACCAAATGAAAAAGTGTGAACTCAGCATCTTCAATGGAGGTTCCTTTCCCTTCATTGGCTTAGGCTGAAGGAGTCCACGGCGGGAGGGCCTGGGAGGGGCAGCCCATCTTGGAGAGGAAAAGAGCTGAGCAGGACACAGAGCAGACGTTGGCTGGAGTCGAGAGCGCCCTGATCTATGTTGAGTGGAAGCAAGTAGCAGAGAGGTTGGAAACCCATTTCTGTTTCCAGGGTGACATTATCAGGATTCAGGTGGTCCCGGGAATAGTGTGGATTTCCTGTAGCTGTTTGTCTTCAAAGTCCTTTAGTTTCCTGGTTTCTAGATTTGACTGTCTTTTCTCCAGTCCAGTTAATTGCTTCTCTCAGCTCGATGCACTGTCTTACGCTAAGGATGCTGAGGCAAATGGCACCTTTGGAGGAGTTTCTTACAGTCAAGCACAGGGAACACCACAGATGCTAACAATTTCAACAGATGTGATGTGATAAGATAGGGTGTTGCATGGGCACCAGCTTGGGTTCCAGAAAGCTTCCAGAGAGAGAAGAAATCCAGTCATTTCCATTGTAAATCAATTATACTTCAGTTAAAAAATTTATTTTAGTTGAAAAGTTTAAAACCAAAAAAGAAAACGAAAGAAAGAAAATCCAATCGGGAAAAATCCAATCATTTCCTAAATTGCCACATTAAGCTCTCATTCTGTGATGCTCCCTCATACTCAGAGGCCCCCATCTTTTCATAAGCCATCACCTAAAAAACACTGCATTTATTAAGGAAGAATCTATTTTTCCCATTGTCACCAATTGAAGACATATCTGTCATCCTAAACCTCTGTTTTCCATGAAGTATCCAATATGAATACTCTGTTACTAAAATTGCAGCGAAGAATGTGTCATTTATCCTATGTCCCTGTATAGCTTCCTTTTTTTTTTTTTTCCTGAGAGATTGAAAAAAATCCACAGAACCTCCAAGGCCACCTTTGTGAAGCCCTGAGTGACCCTTGGAAGTATCCAACGTCAAGATAGTCACCCAGGAGGATTCACTAAGGATGCTCTTACATTACCTTTTACTGATTTGGTTTTTCCCTCCACGTCCTGATATTTTCTGAAATTTCTCCCAGCAAGTAAAGAATGTAGGTTATGAAGAGCCCTGTCTCCTCTTTCTCACATAGCTAAATAGAAAGTTATTGGGACATTAATTCATGATCACTCCTGGTGGCGGGGGGAAGGCTCTACTTGGACCAGGGATCGCAGGAATGAGAGGAAAGCCCTAGACTGGCCCAACCAACCCCTTAGTGATTGCCAGCATTAACTGAGTGAGAATGGGTGATGAGTTAGAAAGCTAATGTCTACACAGTCTATAAGATTGTTACAGTCCTCTAAAGACACAGACTATGGGGCAGATGAGATTGGCTCCTGCTTTTCTATCTCATACTGCCCTGGGTAGCTGACTTAATAACCTCTGCAGGCACAGTTGCGTTAGCAGGTGAGTGAAGACTACACCTGCCTCCGTAGGGTTGATAGAGGATGAAATAGGGAGATGCAGGTAAGGTTACAACTTATTTCCATCAAATGGCACGTGTTAAGTGAACTGTAGCTACTGTTGTTGCTGTTAACGTGGTAATTGACTTTTATTAGCTGCTCATACCCTCCTCTTTCTCAAGGGTCCCCTTTGGCTTATGTTGAGTACCCATATCTTTCCTTCCATGAGTCACGTACCCGTTGGCTGGGGGACTCCTACAGTTCACAGACCTCCATTCCCCATACGCCACAGAGATGGCTTTGGACAGAGGCACTTCAGTGGTTTATGGAATCTGTAGATTGGAAATAAAATATTAACTAGTGAACAGTCTCAGGGAGAGCTAAATGGACCAAGTCGTCCATATTTCTCCTTGCATTTGCTCCTGGAGTCTGTTTAGATAAATGGCTACCATGTCCAGTCTGTCTTCCTAGGACTCATATTTGGGAGAAATTACCCATTGGGTAGTTGTCATTCAAGGGAGCTGGCAGGCTGATGATGTGTGGATGAAGACGGAAGGTAGAAGCGTCAGAGACACATACACCAGACTCAGTACAACATCGGATGTTACAGGACAGCAATTAAGCCTCAATCCTCTCCCCACAAAACCCTATGAGATCGGCCTCACCAAGTTCTTGTTCTTAATTAGTTGATTAATTAACAGCACCTTATCAAGTGCCTCCTATGTACCAATCACATTGTATGGGGCTAGGGATATAGAGGACCATGGGAGATTTTTAAAATTCTTCTTCTTCTTCTAAGTTAAGCACCCAGCATTTGCTATAGGGTTTTTATCTTGGCTCTCTGGATATTTTTGAGCAAGACATTTTGTACTTTCTCAAGTCATTAATTATGTCACGTGTATGTACAACTTCTCAGAGTTTCCATGAGAAGTATTTTGAGCTGACTATGCTACTCTAAGTGCGAGAAAGATACGGTGGGATCCCAGGAAAAAACTTGTACAGTTGGTCAGTGCAAGAATGAAGCCCATACACGGAGCCTTTGGGAGTGCTTTCAGGTTAGGTCCTGAAGAAGCCTTTAGAACAGTGTGTGCAAACCTTTCTTTCTGTAAATCAACCATGTTTTTTGGTTTTAATTTATAAATGTCTTATCCTCAGATTGTGTTATCTGATGCTTGGGACGTTTCTCGATGAACATAAACATTAGGTCATCATCACCTAGCCCCAGAATACTTTCCAGAATTCTCTTTAGCTTTTTTGGTTTTTTGGTTTTGCCGTGAATTCTTGTTTAAATTCTCAGCCAGTTTTAAAATGTAACCTCTTACATTAAAAAAAAAAAAAGCCTCTTAATTGAGTGCATTTAAAGACAAACCCTCTAAGTCAGTGGTTCTTAAATTTGGGGGGAGAAAGTGGGATGTCACAGATGCCTTTGATAATCTAATTAAAATATGTATTTTCCCCAGGAGAATGTCAGTGTACATACACTGCCCAATTCTATACAGATGCTAGTGAGTTTATGGACCCACCTGATATCCATTCAGAAACAACTAGCATTCATAAATATTATTTTCCACTTGGAATGGGCAGTAAGATAAAGCAGCTTTAAATAACCTTTCCTTCAAGAATGTATTTGTGGTTGGGATATATTATGTTACCCAAACAGATTGTATAGTTTGGGCATCGCATGATTTCTTTCTTTCCTTTTTTTATAAAGTAAACTAATTTGCTATAGTGCAATCATTCCCTGCTTGCATTCATTCAAATATTTAACTCCTGTTATCACCTTTCTAAGAAAATGAGATGTGCGTTTGCATCACGCTCTTGTGAAAGCATGTTGCAGTTCCGAAGAGATTACAGTTACCTTTGCGTGGCTAGACAGACCGCCTCTGCATTAAAACAAGGCTGCACCTGTACAATGCAGGATGGCAACTCTCTTCTCTTGTACTGGGATGTGGCTAATTTATCAATAGCTATGCATTAGACATCATCCCCTGCCCTCATTTCCCTTCACATATGCACCTGTTTAGTGGGGTTTTAAAAAAATGTTTGGATCCATTCTCGAAAACCAACGTGGGACTTTCTAAGAACTTGCCTATAACCAGCTCCTATATAGAATAGGACCTAGGAAGCTGACCTTCAGGGTTGTCTCAGATGTAAAGTAAAATGGCACGTGGAGGTTGGTGCTCCATAGGGCAATAAGCCTATTAGTCCTAGGACCGGCAGCGTCAGCATCCCGTTACTTGTTAAAAATGCAAATTCTTAGACCCAACCTCCCCACCCTGCCATCCAGATCTATTGATTCAGAACCTCTGGGCTGGGCATGGGGCCCAGCCATCTGTGTTTTAACAGGCCCTCGAGGTGGTCCTGATGCCTGCTGAAGTTCGACCACTGCTGCCTGCCATGGCAATTAAAAATGTGGGCTGTGAAGCCAGTACAACCTGGGCTAGAATCCCAGCTTCTTCGTCAGTACCTGGCTCTCTCCATTTCACTCTCTTGATGTCCAAAGAGGCTATAATAACATTATCCGTCCCATAGGGGTATTTTGAGGATTAGGTGGGATAATGATAATTAGGTCAGACTAGGGACGGACACAGAGGAATCGCTCTCCAGGTGTGAGGGCTCGTGGCGGTCACATTCGTGCTATGACTTAGGAAAAAAACACAGTATCGTGATGAAACTCGCAGCCCATCAAGTGGCTTTGTTTCATGCGGCCAGTGGGGATGGCCGTATCGGTTCCTAGTTTTTTGGAGTCATTGTGAAGGTAGATCACTCACCCTCTGGTTCGTTTCTCTCCAAACTGTGCAGGTGTTGCCCATAGTGAAAACCAGCAGTCCCTACCCTGGGCGGTTTGTAAGAGCAGCTAGAATTCTCCACTTCCTTTCTTAGGGAAGCCACCACAGTTGGCTGAGCCTCTGAACACCCCCAAACTAGAAATTATGCCCTGGACCCTGTAGACGTCGGACCTTGCATTGGCTGTTCCCTTTGCCTGGCTTGCTTTTCCTCCCTAGTTCCTCTTGAACTAGCTCAGGTGCTGGGGTTTCTGGGCCATTCGCTGGGGTTCCCTCACCTCTGATGCCAGCCCTCCTCCTTCCATTACCAGCTCAGAGCGCCATCGTTCCCCTCCTCTGCAGCAGCTCTCGCGGCTGCCACCTTACACCAGGGTACCTGGCTTTGTGCCTCCCTGTAAGCTCCCTGAGGGCAGCCTTAGCTGGTGGACTTGCCCTGAGCCACAGCATCCTGGTTGGAGTGTAGTAAGCATTCCAACAGCAGAGGAATAGGGCTCATCAGTCTGTTTGTTTGAGTCTGTTCAAATGAGACACCAGATCACATGTTCCCTTTGGTTCTCTGTCTTGTAAACGTGGGATGTCAGAGTCCCTGAGTAATCTTCTGTGGTCCACGGTGGAGGGCAGAGCGTGGCAGCCAGGTCACCTGGCTGAACAGGCCTAAGGCAAACATCGGGACCTGTTCCTGACTCACTTCTGGGAGCTGTTGGTACCAAGAGGCTTGCCATGGAGGCACGCAGCTGGCCACAGTGCACAAGAGCTTGTTCTGATGAAAGAAGGGGCCCTTTTCTCAGCCAGAGCTCTGCCTCAGCCACTCCTGGTCCTGTGCCCCCTGGAACAGCCCCCAATGTCTGCAAGAGCAGACACAGATGGAGTCCCCCTCTACAAATATTTAGAGAAAGGCATCCCTTCCCATATTTGAATGTATATTAATGTTTGGTTAAATATTAATATATTGTTCACATGTGCATCACATTGTCTAGCCTCTTGCACTGGTATCCGAAGTCCGGGTCCAGGTTTTTGGGGTTTTATTGTTTGTTTGTTTGTTTTTGGCCTCACCGCGTGGCTTGTGGGATCTTAGTTCCCTGACCAGGGATCGAACCCATGCCCCCTGCAATGGAAGCTCAGAGTCCTAACCACTGGACCGCCAGGGAAGTCCCAGGGTCCAGTTTTCGAATCTTACCCCGCCCCCCATTGACAGCAGCCATTGATGCTGAATAACCAGATGAAGATTCTACCTAGAATTGCTCTGTGTCACCTTCTGTCACCTACTAATGGCCAACCCCCCCTTTAAACTATGGGCAGTGTTCACTCAATAGATATTTACTTACATCTTCAGTGTGAAAAGCAATGTGTTGGCCATCAAGTGGGATAGAATGTCGAGTAAGCTATTGGGTGCAACTTTCAGGGCGAAATGAGCTGCCTACACAAATGCCTTTAATATTTGACCAATATTTAAAACTGTTGGACCAAGTGAGGATTTGAGGATCGGAAAACGTGGTGCTGGTGTTCACAGGAAGGAGGAAGAACTCCGCTTGGGGTGGGCACTGGATAAAGCTCATAGCGATGTGATATTTAATTAGAACTTTGTTGGCAACTACCTCGCTCATCGCTTTGCACACATCACCTAACTCAATCCTCCCTTGACGTGGGCACTTAACCTCCTTCCCCATTTCACAGATGAAGAAGTGAAGCTCAGGTAGCTTAGGTCATTAGTCCCAGGGCGCATAGCTGCTGACTGCTGAGGCTGTGACCCAGATGCCCGTGTGTTTCCTCTCTAACTTGGCTCTTGAATGGTGTTCTGCTTTTGGATGAGGTTATCAGGAGATAAGGCTTCCCTGGCACAAGGACCAGCACTTGCAAGGGCGTGATGTCATGGAGGAATGGACACTGTGACTGACGTCTTGGGGGAATGGACAGCGCTGTTCTGATCTGGCTGAATGATCAGCTCTGGGCCCAGTCTTGCTGACAGAGGCCAGCCCTGGCTTCTGACCCCCAACAGGCAGTATCTTTTTATGTTGGAAACGTTGAAAGAGAAATCAAAGCCTAGCTCAGGTTGCCACTTACCTCTGGATCTCGGATTAGGGTTTGACGCTGCTTGACAAGTGCTCTTGTGAACCGGAGCCCCTTTTTTCGATCCAAACAAAAACAGCTGAAAGCGATTCCTACTGACCTCCTTAGCATGTGAACTCCCTGCCCCGTTTTTAAAGATGATGGTACTTGGGGTTTAACCAATCAACTCTGAAAAGCTCTGAGAAGCACACTGCAGTGTTCTCCAGCAAACCAGTGTCACTGCCGTGTGCGTGTGTGCGTGTGCGTGTTGTCGAGTGTCTCCCCTTGGCTCTCGATATGCTTGGCTTACCTGCGGGTCCACTCTGCTCCTGAAACCTGCTGGAATCCTTCGGTAATCAAAGTCCTGCTTCTGTTAGGACTGCAGCTCCATTCGACGGTGGGGCGCATTGGAGAATTTGCGGTGGGGCGCATTTGACAGAATCATAAATCATCTGTAAATTCCAGGGGAAGAGGTCAGGGAAGGTTATTAATAACAACTGCTATCCTTTGGAAACATGCCTTAGAAACCCGCATTTTTGTACTTGAGGTGTTCTGGGATCTTCACAAAGGCCTGTGAGGTGCGCAGGCTACATGGGATCCTCATTGAACCCGTTTTAATGCTTAGGAATTTTAAGTCAGTTTCCTAGGAGCCCAGAGCTTTGAGCTTCTTTTCCTGGATATTTCACTCGAGGTAAACCAAAAAACTTCTGGAAAAGTCCAGGATCTTTTATTTACCCCGTCCTGTGAAGTCCCTTCTCTCTGAGATGACTAAATGGACAGGAATCAGAGAGCTGCTGTGAGGCCAGGCTTGTTCAGTCATTATGTGGGAGTCTGCTTAGTCTGGTTATAATTTATGCGAATATACACACAGACATAGGCGTGTACACACACATGGCTCACGAGCCCACGTACACACAGATGTGCACACACATACTACCACACACATCATATGCATAATATCTACATTCATATACACATGCACTTATACGCATGTACACGGTATACACATGCACACGCATGCGTTTACATGTTCAAAGTAACACACACATTCATATGCATATATATGCACAAGGCACACCCATATGCAAAAGCACACATATTTTTGCACACACACCTGTTCACACACCCGTATAATTAGAGATATTCTACATGTCCCATAAAAGAGGGGCACGTGGAATTACCAAATAGAATGCTAGAGTGTAAAGAATATACAAGAAGGTTTCTGAAATCGTTTGGATTGTGCAATGCCCCTGAGGTCCTTCAGCTCTAACCCGTATTGAAAATGTGACATCCATACGCCTGCTCTTATCAATCATATTTTAAGCAGATGATTTTTTTTCCGGGGGGACCTAGATGGTTTGGCTGAATGCAAACCCTGATCCTCATATCTGCGTGGGTCACTTAAAATAAACGTGAATCCTCTTTGCATTTCTACACCCCTCCGGAAAGATTGGAAAGTCTGGTACCCAGCACGCCACCATGTCCTGATTCTGGGCCGACACCGAACCCCAGCCTAATTTTCTCAGTCTGATGGACTGCCGTCGTCTCCAACCTCCTTAACCAATCTGAAAACGATCCTCGGTTCCTGTGTTTCGGATCTTGTGACCAGACTAACTTCGCCAGTGCAGGGGTTGGTGTGTCTGCATGGGGAAATGCACTAATATGAATGTTTTTCTTTGTGTGTGCACCCTTGCAGTGTTGTTTACCAGGATGGATTTTATGGTGCAGACATTTATGTAAGTATTCATTAACGTGCATGCCATCCTTGTTTCCTCCCGAGTCATTCTTTTTACAAGTTTGCTGCAAATTTCTCTACTGGGTGCTGCCCGTTTCCTCTTCCTGTGAGAAAGAGCCCAAAGGCTTGGAGGACTGAAGGCCTTCTGCTCATGATAGCCGTCGTGCTGTTGAGTGAGGGGCATTAACTCCCTGATTAACTTCAGAATAAATGCAAAACACCTTCCCCCAAAAGATGACATTTTTCCCATGTCACATTAAAGACCCTCCTTCAAAAAGAAATCCTCTCTGAAGTTCTCAGTATGGTCTGTGTGTTTTCAATATAATATGTAGGATGACAGCTGTAGTTACCAGCTGTAGAGGGTGAAAATATATTTTCATGGCTGATGTTTTGGATGTTTTCTTGTAAATATATTTAATTGTTGATCACTACAGCCCCAGAAAGATATTTCTTCCCCCAAACCCCGTTTCTCTCTCTCTCTCCCCCACTGATGATTTTAGCAAGAAATATCTCCTAACAAAATACAGACCAACTTAAGCATTCAACTCTTATTTTTTTCAACTCTTTATTCCCTCCATCTCCCCAAAACAGTTACCTGATTCAGAATTATTTGTCCAATTTAGAATTGTTTGTTAAATGGTACCACTTTATTAAGCTTTTCACTTTTAGAGAAGAGGAGGATGTTTCTCATTATGGGGCCATAATTAAATTTACCTAACTTGATCTAGAGGTAGTTATTCACCCATGGTATGATATCAGCCTCAATGTTTTGAAAATGACTGGGAATAAACACAATTGAAAAGAAATGGTTGGGGTTGGGAGGTATTTTCTAAATCATACCATTTTTATTACGAGGGACCTCAAATTCAGTGGAATCATATTTGTTGTTTTATAGATTAGATAACAAAGAAAAATGTAACCATATTTCTGATCAAATTGAGGCAATTTACTAGAAAATAGGAAAGACACTAGTTATTTAATTTCCTTCCCTTCGAATTTCAAATAATTACAATTTTGAGGCAGAGTATTAATCTCCATCAATGATGAACTTGGGTTTTATTATAATTGCATCAAGTACATTTATTATAATCTGTGGGTTAGGTTGTTGGTTTTTTTTTTCCCCTTAATGAAATGAAAGAGCAACTTACATGTTCTTTATTCACCCAGGGAACAACCTATTTCCTTCTTGTGGTGTAGCTCCATCCTCTCCTTCTCAAGTCCTCTTTTTCCAAACTTTGAGTTTATACCATTTTAAATAGAGAAGCAGGCAGGGGCTAAACAGGCTGGACCTCCTCCAAATCCTCAGATAACCCATGAACCCAAACATCAGTCTATACCCTTCCCCTAGGGTAGCCTCTGGATAGAGGATGCAAATGGAGGGAGTTAGGACTTAGTTTCGGACATTTTTTTTTTTTTAATTTCAGAAATGGAAGAGAGTAGAGAAGGGATGGAGAAATTAGAAAAAAAGAAAATACACAGAAAGGAAAACTATCTTCATCAACACTCACCCAAGGGGAAAAAAAATGTGGACATTACTAAGTCTAGCTAAAATCAAACACATTACAATTATTAGCTGCCATTTATTGAGTGTTCCCTTCTCTGTAAAATGACAATAATTTATTGAATTATTTGTAAGATGACAATGACTTATTGAATTATTAATTTGTGCTGTCCTATGGGTAGGTCAAATTGGTGTCTCTTCCTTGCCTCATAGCTTTTTAGTTTAGTTTTTTTTTTTTTTTTTCGGTACGCGGGCCTCTCACTGTTGTGGCCTCTCCCGTTGCGGAGCACAGGCTCCGGAAGCGCAGGCTCAGCGGCCATGGCTCAAGGGCCCAGCCACTCCGCGGCATGTGGGATCTTCCCGGACCGGGGCACGAACCCGTGTCCCGTGCATCGGCAGGCAGACTCTCAACCACTGCGCCACCAGGGAAGCCCTGCCTCATAGCTTTTTGTATAACAGGAAGTAGAAGCTTCCTGAAGGTACAGGCAGTAGGAGCCCACAAATAAGGAAAAAGAATGGGCGAGAGTAACAGATAGAGAACGTCTGCATTGGTTGAGACCAATGAAAAGCCGCGAGAACAAGGCAAGTAGAGAGAGCAAAGGGACTCAGAGGAGAGCATCCAGACTAAGGTGGAAAGAGAAACTCCATTCAGGGAGAAAAGCTCCAGAAAAGTCCCTTTGTGCTTTCGGTTCCTTTTGGGGTTTTTGCTTCCCACTGGGTGAGGTTTGGATGAACAGAGTTACGTCAATAACTTCAAGTCCTGAGTTTCCTGGTGCCAAGGCTTAGAAATCTGTCCCTTTTGCCCTTATCAAGCCACCCTACTAGCCAAAAACATTTATATATTTTTCCCACTGTTCATATTATGATGATAAGATTTTAAGGAGGCAGCTCCAAACAGGCAATTCGGTGACGGAAAAGCGAACTGAAATATGAAGTTTTAGCTTTGTTTACGCAGCACATTTCTGTCCTCTTTCCAGGAAGGTAGCTTCTGGAATACTTTACTCTGTATCCGAAGGCGGCTTTGGAATCTTGCTGCATGGGTGGTGTATGCATGTGGGGGACAGTGATGAACTAGACTCTGCCCCATCAGGGCAGCAAACCAAGGGCTCATAGATGGCCTTAAGTTGATTTAAGGCAAAAAAGAATATGAATATTTCCAGCACTCTAAAGCTTATGGTGCAGGATTCATCCTGGCCAGAAGTATATTATAATCTTGAATGTGCTATTTCAAGCTGCTACCCCTACCTCCTTTTAGATACTGGTATGTTCTGATGATTAGAAATGTCCCCCGTGCTCCATTTTTTTTTAAAGAAATGATGATTAAAGAGGTTCATAAAAAGGCACGCAAGGTTCTATTTTATTTAAAGGAAGTGTGTGGCTTGCTCGTTTGATCTCATTAAAAATAGTGCCCTAGCACAGGGAGGTCAGCTCGGTGCTTTGTGACCACCTAGAGGGGTGGGATAGGGAGGGTGGAAGAGAGACGCAAGGGCGGGGTATGGGGATATATGTATACGTATAGCTGATTCACTTTGTTGTACTGCAGAAACTAACACAACATTTTAAAGCAATTATACTCCAATAAAGGTGTTAAAAAAATAGTGCACAATAAATAGGTCTAGGGCCATCCTGAGAAGACCTGGGACATGTCTTAGACACATCGGTCCCCTCTAATAGGTCTAAACCAGTTATTTCTTTTTCATTTTATTGGGCAGAGTAATAAGCTTCTGGCTTTGCTTACTTTTGAGGAAAGTAAGGGGAGGCTGCTCTCCAAATCTTCCTGCCCCGATTATCCTCAGCCTTGACAGTGGATCAGAGCAACCCAGCAACTGTAACAGCATGGGTACCAGAACGCCTGACCTTTTGTACATACCCTGCTTTCTCCACTCCTTCTCCTCTTTGTCATCCAAGGTCCCCATCCCTCCCACCTGATGGTGGAGCCCTCTGGCATCTCCCCTTCCTGCCAAAGCACAGAGGATTTGAAAGACCCGCAGGATCCCTGTAACTAGCAATCCCCCTTACCTAGAATTAGCTCCTCTTAAACTTTTCAGGGAAGAGAAGATTGAAGTGAGAGAGAGAGTGATAATCATGGACACCCCGAAAGTGCTGGAGGCAGTGGATTTGTAAGAAGATGCTGTGAGCTAGAAGCTAAGGTTCAAAACCAGGGCCGCTCCTTTGGGCTGAGTGCAAAGAAGAATCATCTTAACTCGGGAGCCCAGCCCTGCAGGGGAAATGCTGCCTGTTATGCTCAGGCCCAGTGCAGATGGCCAAGGGGTTTCTGAGTCAGCAAGGAGGGTCACAAAAGTCATCACCTGGGTCCCTTCTACCTGAGGACACACTATACACACACACACAAACTTAGTATTTTGAAAGGTAGGAATTGAGCTTCCATCACTAGCCTGTCAGACCTACAAGTTCACTCATTGTTTAGTGGTGCCCATTTCCATAAATTCTTCTGAATTAAAAAGTGGGCCATGGCACAACATTGTAAATCAACTATACGTCAATTAAAAAAAAAAGTGGGCCAAGGTAATGAAAAAATATATAAATAATAGGAGAAGCGATACATGGGTATGATCAACCATTTGAAAGTTGAAGGACCACGTCCCCAGGACCTGCAAAGCAATCCATTAGATTTAGGGGTGAAGCTAGAGATCTCATAAGGCTGGCATCAATCAAGGAGCTGAAAATAAGGGTTGCTGAACTGAACCAAGACAAGTGTTTTCACCTGCTCAGGGAGATAGCAAAGAATATGGCATTTGATCAAAAGATAACTATTGAAAATGCAGAGAAGGAAATGATAATAGAGCTGTTAAAAAAGATCTGAGAAACTCTCAGTAGAAACAAAAGAGAGTAGAGTTCTGGGCACTGGAAAGAAGGGAAGAGAAGACGGGGGAGCAGGAGGGCACCAGAGAGTGAGAGGAAGAGTGAGAGAGAGAGAGAGATGATATAGAGTAATGGTATCTTTTCTTTCTTTCTTGTTTTTTTTTTAGGGCTGTGTTGGGTCTTCATTGCAGGCTTTCTCTAGTTGCGGCGAGTGGGGATTCTCTTCGCTGTGGTGGGCGGGCTTCTCATTGCAGTGGCTTCTCGTTGCAGAGCACGGGCTCTAGGCACGTGGGCTTCATTAGTTGTGACATGCGGGCTCAGTAGTTGTGGCTCACAGGCTCTAGAGTGCAGGTTCAGTAGTTGTGGCACACGGGCTTAGTTGCTCCACGGCACGTGGGATCTTCCTGGACCAGGGCTCAAACCCGTGTCCCCTGCATTGGCAGGCAGATTCTTAACCACCGTGCCACCAGGGAAGTCCTGATGATATAGACTATAAATGTTAACCTCGCTCCCTTTTATTAGAAAAGCCCTAAGCTTTCTAACACTCAGTGCAGCCGAGAGGCTCCCTAGTGAATATGTCTGGATGAGATTCCAGTGCATTTCTGCATCATGCCTAAATCCCGTTATAACAAGGTTCTGGGTGACACCATGACTTAAATACAATTATTTCTGCATTCATGTCACTCTGCTGTCCATGGATCTTAAAAAGGTGTCCTCATTTCACTGATGTTTGCGCTCAGGACAGAAGTGTCAGTAACATTGAAAGGTGGGAAGAGAAAATTCTCCAGATAAAAACCCCAAGTGTTTATTCCTGAGATCCTGTTTTCAGGATCTGATCCAGCTGGGGGTCCTCATTAGGCTGGTCAGTAATGATGGGGGAGGAGGCAACAGCCCATCCAGAAGTTAAGCCCCTCCTGTGTAAGAGACAAGACACTGAACTGTTACATCACCTCATTCCCTCTGCACATGGTCCTATCAAGGAGCAATCTCATTACCCATCACCTCCATTTTTTTTTTTTTCCCAGAGGAGGAAACTTTTTTCAGGAAAGAGATGAAATTATTTGTTCAGAAATCTTCACTGTCACTGGGGTTTGAGCCCATGTGATCTAATTGCCGAGTTCAACCCTTAAGCCCTGGGCCAACAGAATAACACTGTTGTCCCTATTGAGCAAACTTGAGAAATGCAGTGAAAAAAAGGAAAGGGGGAGGGTGAGAAGTGAGAGGATAATGGAGAGTGTATGGGGTGGACAAGCCACAGGGAATAATATCTGTACTTGAAACATTCAAATAAGCGAGAGAGAGAGAGAGAGAGAAAGAACTTTTACAGTTGTAGTTCCATAAACGTAGATTTTAACTTTAAAAGGAAGGCTAAGTAGAACTAAATTGGAAAGAAAAGCCAGACTATATAAAAAATATATATTACACACACACACACACACACACACACACACACACAATGTTTCTAGTCATGTATGTTAAAAGCAGCTTCGATAGCTTCATTGTGATTCATTGTTTCATGAAATGCAATTGTGTTGTGTTATTACATGAAATGAAATTTAAAAAAATATAAAGGCGTTGATACAGTTCTGGTTGCCACTGTGCTGTCATCCTAATTGCCTCAATCATTAGGCAGCAAAGTTAAATCCTCAGGTGTTCCAGAGAATTCCAATCATGAGATAAAGAGAGAAATGTGAGCGAGTTAACTTGAGCTATTGAAATATGCTGGTAGGGGAAGAAGCCATGAAAATATCCTTTTTTCTTCTTTAAAAATAAACACAGGTTATAACACAAATACGGTGAGTGCGGTTTGATCCCCAGCCCCACTGTCTTGATACTCTCAGTTACAGAGATTTTGTAGCTAAAAAAGGCTCGGCATTGCTTAGTCTTTCTTTTGGTTTGATGGGTCACTCTTAGGTCTTAGTGAAATAAGAGAAGCAAACTTGTAAATGAATTGCTCTGGAATTTCTGTCTGACGTATGCATTTTCTTTTATTTCATTTTTGCATTGAAAAACATTACATTTCTGTTTCCTTATAGAGTAGTGTATCAAGAGCCTGTGTATGGCAATAAATTGCTGCAGGTATGAAATCCCGGCTGGTGGAAAAACTCATCACTATTGATTGTGGGTTTGCTGTGAAATCCTACTAACAAGACAATTGCGGGGAGGGGAGGTGGTCTCTAACATAGAAGGAGGAAAGACTTAACTGAATTTTCCAGTTTTGATGTGAATTCTTCTAGAAGAGAGATGCTCATCATGAAATGTTTCCCTCTTTGCTAGATTGTGTGTCAAAAGGTCTGGCTTGGCTCTTCATTTCTTGGCTTAAAATGTGTCTGGCTTCAATGACTATAAACTCAGTGAAAATAATTCAAGGGTTTCATTGAACCAATTGTCTGAAAAAATTTTTTTAGTAGGTTCCTGGAGTCAACTGGGATGGTTAAACCAAGAAGCCTTTTATACATCCAGCATTGAGGGTCAGCATAGCTAACATAACTTCCCCTGGTTTCATTATAGCTTCTTATAAATTTATTTCACAACTTTTGCCGTAGCTCTGAAACCTATTTCCCACTGCTGAAGCAACACCCAAATGAGCGAACTTGTAGGAAGGAAACAGAAAAAAATCAACACATCCATCGAAGTATAGCTGGCTAGGTCTAAAACCAACATTAAAACTGTCAAATAAAAGGAAAGAGGAATGAAAACTAATGATCAGTGGGAGTTTCCCTGTGACCTGCATCCTCGTTTTGGTTCAGTATTAAGTCAATTAAGAAGGTACTTTTTTTTTTTTACTGTGAGATTAATCAAGTTTTAATAAGAAATCTAATATAAAAAATGGGTACTTGGACCTAGGAGCGGACCAAACAGTTAAAATTCCTGACATCAACTTTTATTTTCACTTTCTAAGAAAACAGGACTTCCATTGCCATATTTCAGAAATAGCTGAACATACGCAGATAAAAGAGTAACGATTTATATTTATGTTTTACATTTTGCAAATGTTCTTTAAATGTCATTATAGTGAATCAATTTTATGTATATTAATCCACCTGTTTTAGACAAAGTGAGATCCTTGGATGTTCTCAGAAAGGAAAAGCCCTACCCAATCCCTGTGTCCCCACCAATGACAAAAATTTTACCTCGCTTCCTAAGCAATTCGCCGTTTGGATATTTGAACATCTTTTTCCAAAAGTATGCTCTCAAGTTTAAACGTGTGATTTCCGTTGTCAAACCACTCTGTGATGCAGTGGAGAGCCACAGGGCTCATTAATAATGCTTTACAAAGTTCCACAAATGAGTATCCAGTTTCATTTCACTCAGCATCTCCCAAACCTGTTTGGTCATGAAACCTTGCCCTTCCCTGCCACTATGAATATGCCACCAAGCACAGTTTTGAAAATGGTTCATTGGTGTATCATTAAAGGTCCTTAGTCGATAACTTCCCCCAGTGGACCTCCAGAAGTCTTGCTAACAAAGGAAGTGTTTCTGACCATGTGAGTCAGTATCTCCCATGGCCGCATCTGGTGGTGGTGGCCAGGTTGAGAGCGGAAGTCCATAATGACATTTAAAATGCGTATGTTCTATAAGTTCACACTTGTATTTTGCTGCCTAGCATGTGAAAGTGAGTACGTTTTGTGAGTAGGGAGTGTAGACCATTTTGTGTTTGTCATCCCTTTTTTACCTTTGGTTTGGTGGTGGGAAAAATCTGCTTGTCAAGGATGCATTTTTTTGTCCTAACGTCTGGGAGGACCAGTTTCAATGTGAACATGGTTTGGTGATCTCGAATAGGAGTGAGTGCTTCTTTTTTCAGACATTACTCCAGAACCTTGCAGAAGCTTTGGCTGTGCTCAACAAGCTGCAAAATATAGGGCAATAAAACTGATTAGAGTCACCTGTTAGAACGGCTAATTAAAGCAATTTGTATTTTTTTTTATTACTTTACAGTGTATGAACACATATACGGAGTTAATACACAACTCTGGTTTTCCCCTTAAACGGATTTCATACAGAAGAAAAATAGCGAACGAAGACAATGCACTATATAGATGTGGTGACACCCAGCCATCCAGTCCTTTTCTTTTTCCAATTATTACATATTTCAGGGATCACTTAGGCCTGGACTGTCCAATACTGTAGCCACCAGCCCCATGTGGTTGTGTACATTTAAATTCAAATGAACTCAAATCAAAAACTCCATTTGGTGTACCAGCCACATTTCAAGGGTTCAGTGGACATTTAGGACAAGCAGCTACCATACTGGACAGCAAAGATATAGAACATTTCTGATATCATCAGGTCTGCTGGACAGCAAGAAGATCACTGACCAAGGTCAAAATCTCTCCACTGGTTCCACAGACTTTAGCAAACTATGACCTTGACTCATGAATCAGGAATACTTGTAAACACATTTTTAAATAACAAAGATAAGTGTCAGGACATTGACCACTTGTGCCTGTCTTGCATGGAAACACATTTATTTTCTCTAAATGGCCAAGTCATTATGCAGACATACAGAGGATGGATCTTTCCTGAAGCGTCATAGATAAGTCCCTCTGAAGGATCCCAGGTGTACACACATCCATTTTATATTCATGCAATAAGTATCAACCTAATAGTCAGTGAGGTTTGTTTTAGGTGTATTCTATTTGCACTGCCACAGTTTTTCCCACTTATCAAACTTGCTACCTACTTCCATTGACGGAAAACATTGCAGAAGTTGGGGGAGTCCTACAGAGTTCAAAGAAGGTTTGCAAGCAGGACGTGGCCAGAAATCTTTACTGGGACCAAATTCACAGTCACCAAGGCATGATTGATTGACACGGAACTTGATGCAAAGAACTTTGCAATAACTTTTCTTTTCCGTTCTGGAAGTGAAAGAAAAACACACACTCAAACTTTCTCCATTCAGAGCTTTCAGCTGGTTGCAGCTAAGGCCTCCTAGCAATCAGGAAACCAATGCCAGCCCCTCCCTTCCTCATTAAGTTCAGGAACATACATACCTGCAGACCTGTGTCTTTTATGGCTGCGTGATGAAAGCTGAAGAGATGGGCAAGCAGATGAAAAGAATGGCTCCAGAAATCTGATGACCCCGATTTTCCCTCAGCCCATCGGTCTGTATCCCTCAGCGCATCACTCTGTATCTGGAGCTTGGTGCTGGGTGTGACAATTGCTTTGGTTTTCCATCTCCTCAGCACATTTAATGAGTTTCTCCGTTCCTAATTAGAGAACATGGTGTTTGGAACACCAGGTGGTATCTGGCTAAGACCTCCTTTTTTAACTTTCACATTGTTTTTCAAGGGAGACTTTTTTTTTTTTTTTAATACTGGCTCCAAATTATTGGTGATTATCTGTCAGCATGTCTTGGAGGTATCGTCTCTAGCATGATCCAAAGAAGGAACTTGATTAAGGAGAAACTAGCTTTTTGGAATTGCTGTGTAAGTGATAGCGACGCTTCTTGCAATTTTCTCGTTCATCTGTTTTCTGTCCTATACCTGGAGCCAAATATAATGAACTCCTTCACCCAAAACCCTACCATTAAATCCCCCCATTACACCAGTTATTTATGCTGTTAGATGCCCTCTGACATCGCAGTCTGTCCTGAATTGCCCCTCTACAGTGAGGGTGAGAACCCTTCTCCCAGAGGATTATGGGACTATGTATTCTAATTAGAACCTGAATGGTCCCTGTGTTATCGGTGGAGACTGGATCCTGCTTGTTAACTGTGCTGAAATCATTCGACAGTGGTTGATGTATCGCTGTGGTCTGCTGAGCAAGGAGCTCTGTTATTTTCACAGTTTGATAATCAATGCTCCACTGAACACAGTTCCTTTAGAATATGCCCGTTTGTTTGTCCTCTGCTTAATTGAACAATTGCAATTACTGGTACATACAACTAAATGTTAATTATTTTTCTCAGATTTTTTTTCTCTCCTAATGATTGTATTTACAAATTGGAAGACTTTATATTTTCCACACCAAACAAATTCTCCATCTGAACCAGTGTGATATCTTTAGCTGAAAAGACAGAATTTTTAAGTGCTCACCATTCCTTTTTTTAATCATTACGTGATATATAGAAAGCTGGAGACAGTCTTCTTTAACTGCTTTAGTGGTTGAACAACTACACATGCAACAGATGGCTAATACACTTTCAATCAAGGGGTTATCTTATTTTTTTTTAATAAATATCAAAGTAAGCAGGGCATTAGCTTGACCAATATTGGATTTTTAAGGAAGTAATCAAAGATTGAATAAAATGTAAGTTAATAGCTGATAAGTAAAGGTAAAGCATACTCATTTTTGAAAATCTGGAAAGTTCAGCAAAGCATAAAGAGCATTTAAATAATTCCCCATAATCCTCCCCACCCCAAAACAATTACCATTAATTAACACGTAGGTACATCTCTTTCAGAGGGTCTCTGGGTTGTCCCTTTGGGATATGCTTACAACTGCTAACTTTTAACATCCAGCTGGGGTTGGTGGTCCACCCCCCATCTCTCTGGCGTGTTTCCATACTAAGCTTTCATTAACCTCCACTTTAGTTTGTTAGAGGTGGGTAACCACTGTTCTGATGTGGTCTCACAATCGGGCGCCCTGAGTTGGCTTCCTCTGCGTTCCTAAGTCCACTTTCTCCTTGTGTTTTAGGGTGGTTACGCTGCATATCGCTACGCCCAGCCCACCCCTGCCACTGCTGCTGCCTACAGTGACAGGTAAGGGCCTTCCTTCTCATGCTTGACATTTACCTGGAAATTAACTTAACACGTGGGAGATGAGATTCTCGTCTGGTCTTGGTGCAAATGCATGACTGCTGGGGAGGCAGCACCCCAAAAGTTAGGTCTCATGGTGAAGGTCAACAGGGGGCCACATAGAGAGAGGATGCACAATGACGCCTAGCTCATTCTAAGCACTCGCCCTCTCTGCTGAGACACAAAGATAGTGATATATTTTGTCCGTGCATAGTTGTTTTCCTGATCTCAATTCCTGTGACAGCACGCCTTGCATGCACAAAGTATACTCCCTGTACCAACCTTCTCATGGTCTTCTCTGTAACACCCTGGTTTCATCTAATGCATAGGACAAAAACCAGGAGATGATCCTGCAGGTTTACCTCGATTTTCAGCACCCCGTTTCCCTTTTTTTTTTTTTTTTTGTTTTTACATCTTTGTACATCCAGGAAGGCATTCCCCTTATTGCATTTTTTGATCCAAACCAAAGGAATGGGGGAGGTGTATCTGGCATTCATAAGGAGAGTCGTTCTTTTTGGCAACGCCCAATGACCGTATGAACAGAAGCCAACATTTATTTGTAATGCACACCACATGTTAAGACTGGCAGCGGAAGGGTTTAAGAAATGCAGAAGTCAGAATTGGATGTCGGGGGTGAAGGCTGGGGGATGGAGGAGCTCTATTACGCGTTACCCAGGCTTAACAGATGACTCGGTTTCTGAAATGGCAAGCCACAGCTATTTTTGTATAAGTGCTTTGGAAAAAAAAGTGTGCGTTTCCGTATCGAATGCAAATCGTTGGCTCTGTTTTCTGAGGACATAAATGTGAATGTTCAGATGCTCTGCATGCACAAGTGTCAGGGAGGGTGCTTATTTTGGGTAATGACTCCTTTAATTTAAAAATATGTTTCATGAATAAAACAGTAATGGTACCAATTTGCATGTGTGGCTGAGGCATGCTGGGTCCGACAGGTAAGCAGGCGATGTCTTGGACTCGAGAATGGGGAGTGTCGGCAGACACTGGTTCTCCTCCCTGGCCTCTTGTGACTCAGTCCTTATCTTGGTTTGCTGTGGTATGCTTTCTCTGCAGTTCCATTCCATTTCTCACAAGGTGTGTCGTTAGCTCATTGTAACTACAGACTTCTTCTCAGGTATACTAAAGCAAAAGAAATTCCTGAACCCAAAAAGCCTCACTTTGAAAACCCCCTGCCTAAACTTGTAATAAAATGGCTCTTTGGCAAGATAGAGTTGAGATCTGTTGTCTGAATGTATGCAGGTATTATTCCTGTTTTCTTATGAACAGCCATCACGAGCTCTCAAGGCTGGAGGGAGCTTCCAGAGGAACCCAAACTATTGTCAATGTGCAGTTCTAATTGCCTAAATTATCCAGTTACCCAATCATCAGTTGCCAGGATGCAAAATATGTCTTATAGAAGTTGCTGTCTTCAATACACTTTGACACTAGATTAGGGAAATTGAGAGGGTCAGAAAAGCTAATAAAAATGATGACAATCTTGAAATCCTCAAGATCATTCTACAAATGAAAAGACTTAATGCTATTAAATTCTGCACACTGAAGATTCACAAAATATCAATTGTAATGTGGTTCATCTACAACCCTTAATTATTTTTATGAAAATATCTCTAGATGCTAAATTCTCCAACACCCACTCTCTATATAATTATAATCATAGTAACTTTAGCCTGCTGCATAATTATAAGAATCTTAAACAGATTTATGTCTTTGGATTTTTTATCTTGCTTCTCAGTATAAGTGCATCTATCCCCAAGCTGAAAAAAAGGTTAATTACAAAGATATAATTTAAATTGCTTTCTTTAATAAAACCAATCTAGACATTTGGAAAATAAAAAACAATGTTTAATACTATTCTTAGATAGAATTACTTGAGAATCTGGCCATCTCTATTTGCATTCATCTTAAAAATTAACATTTTGCTGCATTTGGGGGCACCATATATGCAAATGTATTTATGAAATCTGTTGTTTTAATATTATTAAGATTTCTCACCAGCAACATGTCCTACTGAAAAATTGCCCTCATTCTTGGTTTGGTAAATCTTGACTAACTCTGCAATTCCCACTTCGGTGTAATAGTTTCAGTTGAAGAAACCAACTAAATATACTCTTGTCCATATAATTGGCCTCTTGCTGTTCATTAAAGAAATTTGCACATTAGGTCTTTTTGGTTGCTGAGGCAATTGATTGCTAGCCCTGTTTCACTTTATTATAAGCAAGACACTTGCCACGTATGGAAATATTGCATTGAGGGAAATGCAGTAATAGGTAAATTACCAGAAAACAATCTTTAAAGTGATGTTTCTGGTTTGATTTGTAAAGTGTATTTATGAAATGGTGGTACTTCCTTTTATTTTTAGTAAGCAGGTAAAGAGAAGGAAGACCCTTTTAGAGAAGACACACATTTGGGGGAAAATGTGAAATGATCAGAATAGCTTTCGAATCTAGATTAAGATGCCAATTATCTAGAATTATCTCAGGGCAGCTGTGTAATCATTTCTTTTTACTCAATTACAGTGTCATATCAGTAGGGAGAGACTCTTAGTTCCTACTTTCTAGAAGAAAGGCAGGATGACAAAGAGAAAAGCTTCTTAACCCAAAGAAACTCCTTCAAAATAGGAAGTAAAATCAGCAGGAATAGAGAATGTTTGGGTCACGCTCACTGGCTGTCAACTTGATCAAAAGAGAAGCTGCAACAAACTTTCTCTCTAATCGTGAGATTCACTCTTCAGACATCTTGAAAGGGAAAGAAGTTTGATGTCCCCAGTCGGTAGAATTTTACCTTTTATCAGCACAAATTAAGCCCTCATCAAATTAAAGATTCAGGGGCCTTTGGAAAATCTTGAACTCCAGTAGCCTCAGGACTGGCCAGAACGTCCTTGACGGCCACCTTGCAACTCCCCACCCGACATCTTCTTGGTTAAATGATCACATGCTGATTATCTCGGAGTACCCTGAGAGTTTCTGAATGCTGACCTCCAGAATGAAGACCGTCTGGTGTGGGCAGAGATTTCCCCCAAAGAAAAAGACCTGACTGGACTAGGTAATTTTATAGTCTTATTGATGAATTGAATGACAATAGGCAAACATCTTTCCTTGGCATTTAGGAAACATTTGGTAAGCCTTTGACCTCACCTCAAATCTTTACTTCAAATCTCACTTTGATTTGTGGAAAGCCAACTGTCCGAACTCTCAAGGGAGATGGTTTTCTGAGCTTGAACCAATCAAAGCATGGCAGTGGGGCCAATGGTCATCTGGTCATTGCATGCCACTTGGTGTTGCTGATGTGTTCGTGGTATGTTCTGGATTTGACAGGTCCATCATCACAGTAACTCAGTGAATGGCTTGCTTGAATTAAGCCTGGGGACAGGCTTCTCTTTATTGATTGGCTTTCGGTTTCTTTGTGTCCACGACTTGGTCCTTGTTGCATCTTTGAGCAGCCAGACTGGGAGGTGGAGGGGTGGTGGTGGGGGGAGATTTCCTTTTCCAATGAATTATGCTACAGATATTTGGGTAAATATGTCTGATGTGTACACTGCTTTGATGAAAATGTTACTGCGCCAAAAGGGCAGACATTTGTCATGCTTGTCCTGCTTGCTAAACATTCTAACATCCCCTAACAACCAGTGCATGGAAACGGCCCTCCACGTTAGGGCAGAAGGGAACTCAATTCAGACCAGCTAGAGGAGAAGGTAATAAAATGGTTCACTCCAAGATTTCACGACGATCCAGTTGCCCTGATAGTTACCCTGGGCCACTGTTTTCATATAAGACATGCATTTCCGTAAAGACCCCTGAAAGTTAGCAGCTTCTGACATACAGTAGTAGTCCTGGCCATACAGACTGAGCATAGAGACAGCAAGCAACAGGCTTCTGTTTGTTTTATTTTCTACCCTTTTTTTTTTGTTTTTTGAGACCTTTAACTTTCATCAGCAATGTTAGACTGTACCGTGTGAAATTTCTACCTTTGTGTGCCCCACATGGTGCACCACTGGCAATTTCGTATAGCTCAGCTTAATGGAAACCCAATTAAAATGCCATAATATCAGTCATCGTGCTCGCTGCACTTGAAATACATATATGTATGGTCATACACATATATGTGTGTTGTGTATATATATTATTCATATGTGAAAAATATATGTATACACAACACATACACACACACACACACTTCTGCCTTAAGACCTCATGGAGGACTCATAACAGTATCTAGGTAAATCTTAATACAAGGAGGTCAGGACTTGTCAAGTTCAGCCAGTCGCAAGCCCCATGCTAGAACATCTATTAAATGCGATACTACAACCTATGAATAAAAGGTTCTATCTCAGAGAGAAATAGATTAGTAGTTCTTTCTTAAAACTCAATAGGAATAAGTAGTCATGTCTTTGGAGTCATGGAGAGGTTGATCTGTAGATCAACTATTTAAAATTATATGGGTGGTAGGGATGGATGGATACATACATGCATAGATGGGTGGATGGATAGATGGATGGATGGATGGTTAGAAAAGTAGATAGATGATAGATACATAGGTGGTGAGGTGGATGAATGGAAAGAAAGGGAGAAGAGAGAAAAAGGAAGGAAGCGAGGGAAGGAGGGCAGAAGGGACAGAGGGAGGGAGGAAGAATGGAAGAAAAGGAAAAGAGGGAAAGTGAGCGAGAGAGAGAGAGAGGAAAGAAGGAAGGAAAGAAAGAAAGAAGGAAGGAAGGATGGACAGATAGGAAAAAACTATCATTTCTATGCTCTTATAATATTTCATCATAAGCTAAACTACAGGACATAGAACTAAATCCTTACGTACAACCTTAGTTTGATCTAAACTGAAAAACTAAAGGGGTTTGAGTTGATTTCCATTTATGTGGGTACCCTCTCTACTTTAGGACTTCTGACGTCCTGGATTTAGATTAAATAATAGAGAAATGCCGTCATTAAAATAAGGCTAATAATTGCATTTAAAACGATACACCATTTTATGTGGAGTCCTTACCAAATCATATAGACGAAAAATGAAGGGGTTGTCAGCCTATAAAGCATATGAGCCTCCTGAATGGAAAATTTAATTTACCATTTAAGGGTTTTTTGGTAGAAAGGTTAATTTTCAAAATACTGTTATACTTTAGGGACTTAACAATTTTACTTTCTCTTGCTGTGGAGTAGAATATAGAAAGCTTCGTCTATGGGTAATGTGGATCCCTTAATGAGGGTAGACCATGCAAAGCAGAGAAAGGCGGGAAGTTGCATTGTTTTCCCCATTCCTCTTATGTGAACCAAGTTAGATAAGGGTGGAAACTGTTTCTGATTAAAAAGCAGTCACAAGCCCCTGCACCCATCCTTTGTAGATGTGTGTAAGGAGGGATTTCAAGGTCTTATCCTGGTGCTTTGTGTGAAGCACTAGCTCCCTTGGCCAGCTCAAGACCTGATGACACTTACTGGTTTACCAGGACAGGAGAAGAACACGGACAATGTAATATGGCCGTCAACTCCCTTGTCTGGGGAATGGCCAGGCTTTACCCGTGCTTCTTTCGCATATGCTGTGAAAAATAGCTTTTCTTGTATGAAATGATGACAACAGCTTTGCTTTCTTCTTTTTTTATCCAGTTTTGTTTTTAATGTTCTTCCTTGGCAAAGTAAGAGTTGGCAACTCTACGATAGACTCCTTATTATATTTTATTTACATTTTCAATCTTTTTTTGAGAAATCCACGGGTGGATTTAAATTAAAAATAGAGTGAGAGCATTCTAAAACTTGGTGATGCCAAGAATAGTATTCTCAGATGAACGAGAAACTGAGGGCTTAGTTCATGAGGGGATAGATCTGCAGTTAAGACAAGGATTCAGGGTCAGAAGGAAGCTATTTTGGACTCACATTCTAATCTGTTGAGTTAAAACATGGCAGCAATAGTTACTCCACTCTCTTTTATTGATAGTGCCCTGTTGAAGTTGTTCTTGATTTTAGCTTTTAATCTTTTCCACTGTTTTCACTCATCCTGATGAGCTCTTCTGGGCTCTGCAATTAAGAAAAGAAAATGATGCTCTGTGAACTTGTAATAGAAATGAGACACTAATGCCTTTATTTATATCCTTCTGTACCCCAGTGCCCAGAAAAGCACATCCAGTCTTTAAAATTAGAACACCAGGTTGAAATATATATTCATACATAGTATTGTATATAACATTTCCTTGTTTTTATTTATATTCTTATTCTTCTTTTTGGTTTAAAGTTTACTTTCTTAACTGATGCTTTTTTTTTTTTTTTGGTGATTCAGCATCCCCTCAGGAAGAGAAAGGGAAGCTAATTATTCTAGACAGCTTCAGGGTAACAAGAAAGAAACAGGGATTGCCTGTGAGTTTCCTGTTACAAGGCACACATACTACATGAAAATAAATTGCTTCAATAAAACTTGCCATATATATGAGAATGCTCCCGTGAAAATGTTCATGAGGTGGAAATAGAGGACTTCGGTACTTGCACTATTTCTTAAGACTTCTTGAAGTTTAATACAGTAACTGAGCAAACTTTGATTCAAATCATCTCTCTGTGATAACGATAACAATAATTATGATAATAGCAATAATAACATTGGCTGTGTATGGAGTCCTTACTGTGTGATAGCACTAAGTGTTCTAAGTGCTTTACAAAGACAGTCACTGAACTGTCTCACTAAGTATTCAATTGACCGCCATGGTACAGATGGGGAAGACGAGCTTGGGGAAGGGTGAAGTAGATGTTCAGCTCAACTTGAGAGCTAATGTCTATGCCCTTAATCCCCAGGCTCTATTGCATCTTAGTGGAGCAACCTTGAGAAGTCGTTTCTTTGCCCTCCCGTCACCTCATCTGTGGTGGGTATATTGATTCCACCTCACAGAGTGGTTTGGAAGTTTTGAGACACTGCCTGTGAAATATTCAGTGCATCAAGGGCAGTACATAAGATACTCTTGTTTTCATTTTCATGTTTATATTTTCATAGTCATAAATTCCAGTTTTTCATATTTTATTTCATATTCCCACAACATAGTCCATTAAGAGCTTTAAATCTGGGTAGCAACAGTGAGCTTAGAGGAAACCAAAAATATCTAGGTTATTTCAGTTACACCTGAATCTCTATAATCCAGGGGTTTGAATCTGTTGTTTCTTTAACCGATTCCAGAGTCAAGCAAAGTTTAGGAAGGATAATGACCAAATATACTCAACTGATTATATGATGTGGACAAGACTTTTAAAATATAGTAGGTAGGATTATATGCAACTCTAATCCTTTTTAATCCGCTGAGTTCCAAGAATAATTTATGTTTGCTTTGTTTTGCATTTTTTTTAACGGAAAAACATGCTGCTTTTTTTTTGGCTACTTAAGCCTCCCAAATTGATCAGTCCTCCAAAGTTTAGATTTTGATATGTCAGGTTTTCTTAAAGTGAGCAGTCTTAGATGATGTTTCCTGTCACTTTTAAAACTCTTTTCACCACGTAGATTTCTGTTTTGAAGTTAATTTTTTCCGTAGTGTCTCTAGTGTGCCAGGTACTATATAAAACATTGGAACAAATGACCTGATCAGGTAAGCAGTATAGTTAGGGCACCCATATAATGATCATTTAAAATGGATCATTTAAAATGGAACATTGAAATGATCGTTTAAAATGGGATGACGTAACAGAGAAGGGATGCACTGGTAGTAATGACTCCAGGACAGCAGGCTTCAACTAGGACTGTCGTAAAACCAGAAGAACATGTGTGGTCATCCTAAGTAGAACCACCAGTGTGTGGATAGGAGAAGCAGGTCCAGGCAGGGTGATGTACACTCTGGGAAATCCCACTATTGGGCTTCAAGTCCAATGTCTGTCGGTCCAGGTCTTGGACTGTTTCTACCTCCTTATGCTATTGTTACAAAGTCAGGGCAAAGGCACGTTTGCAGCTTCAAATAGTCATACCTGAGACACAACTTGATAACTTAATGATTAAGAAGAGAATGGAATTTCATGCTCTCATTTATTTATTTTTCCCTATGGATCAACAGTTCTGATTGAACGTTCACCAAACAAATTACGATAACTAAGATAATTATATTTTCTGCTAGCCTGCTCTGCAGGTTGGAGCTGATTCCACTCTCAGAGATAGTGAAGGAGGGAATGTAGAGCTCTTGCTGGTAGCATCAGTGTGATTTTGGGAACTTGTGTTTATGGACACTAAGCTCTCAGTGATGAAAAGTAATATGGCTGTTACTGATCAGTGTGTTTCCTGAGTTCCTCTTCTTTTTAATTTACAGACAGGTACACACACACGCGCGCACACGTTAAATGAAAAAGTGCTCAAGTTTTTGTTTCAAGAAGTATTTGCCTTTGGTCCATAATCTTAACGGCTTCTTAACAAGCGTTAGGCACTGCCAGATGAATATATAATTTAATTGAAGCAGTTAAAAAAAGAAGCAAGCCTGTAATAGTCAACAGACTGGACCAAGAAGGAGTTGGGGAGATATTAAAGGACATTCCAAACCCAATAGACCATAGCTGTCACAGCCATTTGGGTAGACACGTTTGCCAGTGACAAGACAAGATATAACAACTCCTTTGGTCATATCATGGCCTAATTACATACTTTTTGGGTTGCAGATCATTGACTTGATAGGCCACAAAAAAGCAAATAAAACCTATCTCTTCAGTAGCGCCATCAGGGTCCTTCAGCTGTGAAAGGTTTAGAAGCAGGTGAGAAAGCCCAGAGCTTTCTAGAGGCTGGTCAGGAACCTCTGATGAGGACCTGTACACAGAAGCCTCTGGATGAGCCATTTCTGTTGCAAATAAAGAACTTTCCTCGTAGAAGACAGTATTCCAGTCAAGTAGAAGGGAATATACACACAGTAGATAGACTCTGAACTGATGAAGCATTAGTGAATGTGACAAAAATTAAACCTGCTCCACTTCGCCTTTTATTTTTTTGATCACTATCAGATATGCTAGAAAATCTTTGGGGGTAAGAGGGAACTTTTCACTTAAAAATTTCTAGTATTTCTTTTAACGTTATCAAAGCAAGTTCTGACTTTTGTACCTATGAAGAGAACTTTTAATTCTTTTCCAGAAGAACTGACTTCTACTTAAATGTGGCCTCTCTTATTTTCATATTTGTGTGTAATACATGCCTGTGAACAGTCATTGGACAGAAATAAATGACTTCTCATGGTTTTCTCCCTGATGTGAATCACAGTGATTTATTCTTCTGGAATGAGATTCTCCTCCAAATCATAGTGCCTTTCATCTTGAATTACCATACAAAGCATTTAGAGTAGGACCGCTATCAGAATTTAGGGTAGTCGGGTAGGTAAGAGCTTGAGGAGGAACTAACTTGTCCATGTTGTCATTGTTTCCAGGCTTATTCTTACTACATTATGATGTGTTAATGTTCAGATAGATCACTAGATTCTGGGGAGATGAGACAGAATCAAAGCCAAACACCCTTTTCCCTTAATTATCTTAATCACTTAGATTGAAATGTGTTGGCCTGAGAGTCTAGACATACATCACACATCTGATAACCTGGAACAGTGGTTCCCACTGTTTTTGCAGCCGTGGAATCTCTTTAAAAAGAAAACTAGTATTGCTGGATGCTTCTAGCATCCTTTTAATCCCTATCTCCTTTCATGGTCCAATTTTGTAATTTGAAATTTGATTGCATTAAAAGATTGAGGGACTTTCCCCCCCCTGCCATTTCTATATTGTTAGAGGGTTTGTGGACCACTTCTAGTAACTAGAATAGGAGCCCAGCTTGTGGGGGTGGGGACACTTGAAAAATGTCTCCTGGAAAATACTAGCTCCACAGCTTTCCCAGAAAGACAGTTTCTCTGCTGTTCTTTTCATTGTTTATTCAATATCTGTCTCGAACTAAAACAAACAACAGGAAAAGAAGCGCTTACCTTATTCTGTTCTAAAATTTCAAGATTGAAGTGGTTCATCTTGAGGGTCCTTAGAGCCTTACTCTGAGAAGCATTGTTCCCAGACCAACCAAATTGGCCTCACCAGGAACTTGTGAGAAATGCAGAATCTCAAGCCCCACCTGAACCACAATCTGTGCTTTCAAGATCCCGGGGTGATTTGTGAGAAGCACAGGGTGCTTCAATTCTACCCCGATAGGCAGTAAATAATATTCACTCTGAGTTCTCCTTCCGCAAATCTTCCACATGTAAGAGAGTTTGTCATTGTAACTTGTTGCTTTGTAAACATCTCTCTGCTCTCTCCCTTCCTAAAGGAGAAAGTAAGAGCTGTCCACGGTTGGGCATCCCTCACAATCCGTTCTGTTCTGACTTCCTTCCTCAACTAGTTTAGGGCCACAAATAATCATTTTTTGATTCCAAAGATCCAAGAATAATGAAAGTGATTCCATGCTAATATCTCCTCATTGGTTGTGTAATACTGTAAACTCACACTGTTGTAAAACGTACCCTGGAAAAGTCACATCTGATTTCTCTTACCTTTATGGAGCCTCCATTTTGTCATCTGCTAAAGGGAGAGCATAACACCAGTTAGAATCAGAAAGAGATGAAGGTGAACATTGCTTTATAAACTGAAAGAGGTGGCAAAACAGCATGGTGTTATCAATAACTCAATTGACTATTGACAGATTTTTTTAGGGTGTATATGGTTATTTGAAAGCATTGGATGTATACAGGCAAAAGCAAGCAAATTAAATTAAATGTATCTAAAAGTGCTAATCATTTTTAGATGAGGCAATCTTCAGGACCCACCATAACACTAACATTCTGGGAACCTGTGCCTTCCCCAACTTGTCATTGGCCTGACCAAGGTGTAAAGCAGGGTCTTTCATACTCACTGTATCTATTCTTTGACTGGCACATGCGTTGGCAAATCTTTGCTTATACGCCAACAGACTGTGATCAGAGATTTACATATAGAGACTGAATCTCAGTAAGTTACTTACTACACGCGGTAGTACAGGGAGGCTAATTGACTCTCAACTGCCTCATCTTTAAAGTGGGGCTGATGAATCATGCCTGCCTCCATGGGTTGTTGTGAGAATTAATTGAGATCATGAAGAAAAAGCTCCTTGAATAGCACTGATACTGAGTAGCCCTCAGGATACCATCATCATCACCATCATCCTCAACATCATATCCTCCTTATTTTTATTATCAGCAGCATCACTAAACTATAGGCATATTTTGTTTTGTTCTTGGCCCCAAAATGAGTCCTTTCTTGTGGCAGCAGGTTTTCAGAGTCAGGAGAATTTTTTTTGACTCTAGAAGTTTTTTTGTTGGTGGTGTTTCGTTTTTCAATCTTGACTTCCATCCTAGAAATAGGAAAATACATAGACCCGAAATTTGCTAAGAGAGTAGAACTGAGGTGTCCTCACCACACACAAAGAAAGGTAACTATGTGAAGTGATGGATGTGTTAATTATTAGCTTGATTGTCATAGTCATTTCACAATGTACATGGATATTAAATCATCACTTTGCACACCTTTAAAAAAGCATGTACAACCTGATTATAAAAATTTTAATTTGTCAATCATATCTCAAAACTGGGGAAAAATACATTGGGCCAAAAAATATTGAAGGAAGAAGCAACTGGGAACCATGAGATCAAACAGCCTGTCCTTCTGTTCATCTTTCTCCTGGATTATTGCTTCTCATTTCTGTCCAAGGAGGAAGGAGCTCAGGCTGTCAGGGATGCATCAGCTTCTTAGGAAAAACAACCAGTTCTCCCAGTGTAAACCCAGCCCCCAAATCACGTGGCTTTAGATTTAAAGAGTTAAAAAAAGTCAAACTAAATCTGCCGATGCTGCCCTTTTCCCATTGTGCTTGGTGAGAAGTCCAATACTGTGGTGGAGGTGGGTTATTGGAACTCCAGGGAACTTTCTGCCATCGGCTCACTTCATTTTGCACATAACTCCTAAGTGGACCCAGACCTTCTCAGCATGGCCTCTCCACCCTCCAGAGCCTCAGCCTGGATACCCGCTGCTCTTCCCAAGCCTCCAGGAACTCGGGGACCCCCTCAGCCATATGAGGGCTGCTTCCCCTAGAGAACACGTATGCTGTTCAGAGAACTTGCCAGACCCGTTTCCACCCTGTGATAGGCACTCATTCACATGAGAAGCTCCTTCTGCCCAACCAAAGCTGAGGTGGGGTTTTGCCTTCCTTGGAGGCTCCAGCCCACCTGTAAAATGACCTATAACCTCGAAAGGCTCTTAACTATCTCCCACTTGCCCTAAAACCCCAGAAGCCCAGGACTTAACAACACAAACACCAGGCCTCTTTGTGGGGAGAGAGAAGCCTGTATTTTGCATGAGTCCACGCAGCCAGAAAAATACATGATGTTTTCCCCCCAAATAAAGTGCTTTCCCATTCATGTTCTCATTGATCTGCACAAAACAAACAAAAATCTAAGAGGGGTAGGTGCTATTTTCATTCCCATTTTCCAGATGAGGACGCTGAGGCCCAGAAAGGTGAAATGATTTTTCTATTGGAACACAGCTTGTATGTGACCAGGCCCAGCTTCCAGACTCACAGTTCTCTTTCACTTTAGCCGAGAAAGTGGTACAGTGGGAACCGGGGAGATTATTAAATGTTGGAGATACTAAAATTACAGAAGTGGACTCTCCCCAGGTCTCCAGGAAATGGAGATGCTCTTGCATTTGAATCTCTAAAACTCAGAGATTTTGGATGGAATATTCACACTGGGGACAGATTCACAGTACTTAACTCCTTTTGCACTTAAACATTTTTATGTGTGCGGTGTTAGCAGTAGGAACTGGGGCTCAATAAAATAGCTTTGAATGGGTGTTAATGCAGTCCCCTTTTAAAATAAAAAAATACCAGGACAGACCCTTTCAGAGGAGTCTATAGTCAATCTTTTTATTCGCTTGCTTGTTTGTTTCTTTATACCTCACCTCAATTCTACAATTGGCCATGGCCTCTTGAAGTACATATGATAGAATACTAAATATATATATAATATATATATATACACACACACACACACACAGAAACATACATACACACACACACACACACACATATATATATAAATTACAACAGGGCAGGGAAAAATATGAATCTGAATGGGATTTGTACAATTCTAGAGTTTTAGAACTGAGTCAGGGTGACAGAGGTAAAATACTGATCACAAGCAAATCGGTCTCCCTTTCAAGGTGATAAAACTGAAATATAATCAGACTATGAGCTTCGAGATAGCCAAGCCCAGTATAGATATTCCTCAGTGATTTACATGCCATGAGCATGGCATCAAATCCCTTAAGCTTAGCTGGGTGCCCGGCACGTTGTAAGCCCTCATTAACCATCTGAGAAGTGAATGAACAACACCAGTAAACAATTTAGCAGAGGCACCAAATGGAATTTTAATAGGAGCACCTTTTTTCTGCATGTTACATTTAACTCTTCAGGAAATACTCAAGGCTGGATTCCCCCTGATGGAGATCAACACTAGTGCAATTTAATTAAAGAACAAACAAACAAAAAAAAACACAGAAGACACAACTCTTATTGCCTGCGAAGTCAGGGCACATATGTTCAGAGAATATTTGCACAGTGAGAAATTAGTTCTCAATGCTGGCAGACATGTTAGAATCACCTGAGCGGCTTTTCAGGCATACCTGTGCCTGGGTACCACTCTCAAAGATTCTGTCCTTTAATGATCGGGCCTGGTAATTGGTATGTTATATTTTTAAAAATGGCCTGGTGATTGGTATTTTATATTTTAAAAAATCTTAGCCGATTGTAATGGGCAGTCAGGTTTGAGAACCTCTGTCTTACATCTAATAGATGCCCCGGAGACTACAGATAGAATTAAATTGACTTTGTCCCACTGCCATCTTGGGGCTGCCGTCTGCCCGACCAGAAGACCCACTTCTCAGGCTGTAGGGGTTTTTTAGTAGATGGCCTTGGAGGGTTTTATTCACATATCAGTGTGTGTGTGTGTGTGTGTGTGTGTGTGTGTGTGTGTGTGTGTTCGATTGAATATTCCTAGCATTGGATACAAAAGGAAACTTGCTATGAATGGCACCAACCCTGAGTTTTGTGTAACAATAGTGACAAAAAAGAATTGAGGCCAAAGAATGATAAATGACCAGAATCTTTAACAGTAGAACTTAAAGCCAGTATTATTTGATGGGAGAACCTCCTGTCTGGCCTTTCCCTCCACCCCAACCTATGCCAGAATTTTCTCTGTATCTTGTCGATACCTAGCTTCCCACACCCCTTCCAGCAACACTGGCTGGCTGTTATTTTCATTTGACTCTTAGGATTCAGCTGTGGGTGATTTTTAGAAGAAAATTAAACTGCCAAGAGATGAGATTTCACGGAAGGTGAAAAGTAGGATAATAAGGATAACATGGCAAGTCACAGGACTCATGTAAATGTACCACCAACTGAGTCAGATCCACAGTCTGGGTGGTCAGTCTATGGAAATCATCGTAAAACATCATGAAGTCTGGTAATATATTAAAAAGAGAGAAAGACCATGTTAGAAAATTCCTCCGCAGAGAAGCCACACCCATTACTGACTCAATACCCTCTGTTGTGAGCTTCCCTGAGCAGAATCTTAGAGGGTGAATGAGAGTTGGGGTCTTGGAATCTAAAAAAACAAAACAAATGAATATATATAAGAAAACAGAAACAGACTCACAGATATAGAGAATAAGTGAGGAAAAGAAAGGGAGAGGGGGGAGATAAGGGTATGGGATGAAGAAATACAAACTACTATGTGTAAAATAAATGAGCAACAAGGATATAAAGTACAGGGGAATGTAGTCATTATTTTATAATAACTTTAAATGGAGTCTACTCTATAAAAATATTGAATCACTATGTTGTACACCTGAAACTAATAAATATTATAAATCAATATTGTAAATACTTTAATTAAAAAATATTGTAAATTTTTATTTACAATATTTATTTAGTGTAAACAAACTTATTTAAAAATAAATATTGTAAATACTTTAGTTAAAAATAATAAAAATAAAATATTTTTATTATGCTTTTTATATTTAAGCAAAAAAAAAAAATTAGTCAGAGTCTTGAGCCAATCCAACAATGTCCAGATTTCACTTAGCATCTTGTTCACATTACATAACCTTCTGTGTCTCCATTTCCTGGTTTATGAACGTGGGGATAATAAGAGAGATTGTAAGGAAAATTGAATGATATATATGCACAGCACTTGGCAACCGCCTGTCATGGATAAGCGCCCCATCAACTTTAGGTGTGGCTCTTTGGTGTCAACACTCCAAAGAGTCAAGATGAACGTAGCCTTCTCTCTTGTGCTCGGTAATTTACTATTTCCTTATTTTTCTTAAATTAGCAATCCTCTCTTCTCCCACAAAGCCTCCCTATATCTAAGAGTCTTCCTGGGAAAGGTGGGCTTTGAAATGAAAACGAGAATGAACTTGCAGGAGATCTCTCAGCATGATTTCTCTAATTTCTCCATGGTAAAAAAAAAATACCTAAAACCACAATTCCCTCCCTGGAGGTATGAGTGGGGTCCAGATGATCAGACCTCTCTCCTGGAAATTCTGATGCAGGTGGTCAGGGTTGAAACCCAGGCATCTGTATTTTTAACAAACATTGTAGATAATTGTCTTCAGGGAAGTTTGAGAAGTTCTGGAGTAGAGGGAGAGGTCAAAAATAGAGGAATTCTGGGTGAAAAAAATGGTAGAGAATTAGATGCAGACTCACTAGTTAAAAATGGGAAGACCCTGCCTAGATGAACTTGAGTATATCCATTGGAGACAGTGAAAGAAGATGAACAGAGGAGGAAGCAAAAACAGAGAGGGTGATATTATGGCCACTTTCACCAGCTTCTGCAGAAATGAGGTTTAAAGCCCATTCTTTTAGAAGGTCTTCAGAAACTAGAAGTAACCATTCCTGGGCATCCTCAGCAACCACACAGCTAGGTTGTCTTAGAGGCCAACATGGTGGGTGGCAAAATGGAAGCTGCAAAAGAAGCAAAACCTGCAAGAGATTTGGTGATCCAGCCCCCTTTCCACTCTGCATTTGTACCATCCCCAAGTGCTTCCCGGCTGTGGCTGATATAAGATGCACCTGCCGAGCATTTTCTAAGCTACCTCTTTCCGGATCCAGTCCCGGAACAATTATGCCAGGACCCACAGGAGTAGGGCTCGGCTTTATTGCTTTTAACCTCTCCCTATGAATCTAGGGGCAGCCAAGGGGAGAACCATTCAGCTAGACAAGCGCTTCTCAGCCTTGGCTGCATAATACAATCACCTGGAGGTCTTTAGAAACTACAGATGCCTGAGACCCACTTACAGAGCTGCCCATTTAACTGGTCACTAGGAATTTTAGAAGCACACCAGCTGTTTACCCTGTCCAGCCAAGGTTGAGAATGACTCAGCCAGACCTAATCATCAACAGCCACTGCACAAACCAGTTTGCTGAAAATAAGGTCCAACTGCATTTGAAGTTTAAGTCCTCAGGCCTGGGTTGACAGTGAAGAGCAGACTAGGATTAGCAAAAGGGGACAGGCCCCGTGCCAGGCTCCTTTGCCCTCTTGAGAGGTGACCCCCCCCCCCCGTCCAGAGCACACCTGGGTTGCTCTGATCATTAAGTTTTCCTGACAGTTTGGGAACAGCAGACTTCTCTGCTAGGTCTTTAATCTCTTTGATCATACCTCTCTCTGGTCATTTGGGGTAAATAATTTCACCGAGAGGGTCATATCATTTTATGGGCAGACTAAAAGACATGGTTTATCTTCAATTTCAAGTGGAGAGAAACAGAATTGTATATAAAAGTGTCCTAACAGAGGAGACATAGACACCACAATGAAACCTGCCCCTTATTCTACCCAAATTCTTCTGTTGGCCTGACATGTGGGATGTCTCTTACCAGGCTATATTTGCCAGGCATTTCCTATTAATTATACTTATAATCAATTGATGAAAGAGTAGTTCAGAGGGAGGGGTGATCACACAGGCTTACTCCATGGAATTAATGAGCTTCATAGGAATGCACTTTTCTAAGACGTTAGGGTAACCTTCCTTGGATGTGGTGGGACTGCTTGTGTGGATTTAAAAAAAGTACAGAATTGATACGTCCAGTGGATTACTACTTTTTTACAAATACGTTTATACTCCTTTTTTGGCACTGCTGCAGAGCCCATGGCATATTCTTTAAAATGTTAGTGATAACTCTCTAAACTTTGATGTAGACGATTTGATAGTTGGAGGCAGTCTCAGCCAACTCTTTTGAAGACAGTAAGTCATCAACGGGAGTGACCCCCTTTGTTTAGAAATTTGCCCAGGAATCAAAGACACTGAAAAAAGTCCAAATATATAGATTACAAAAACAAAAAAGAAGAAGGAAATGGAGAAAGTGTAGCATTTTTTTAAAGAGTAAGTATATCATGTCAAAAATAAGAGTGCTATGAAGAACAGCCATCATAGTTTCTAAAAATCTGGTACAATTAAAGAAAAGGGCCTCATTGCTTTATAATCGTACTTGCAGGCTGCATTTTTACAAGTTTTCCCTCTTCATCCAATCACCGTTTTTTGTTTGTTTGTTTTGTTTTGTTTTTTTCGGTACGCGGGCCTCTCACTGTTGTGGCCTCTCCCGTTGCGGAGCACAGGCTCCGGACGCGCAGGCTCAGCGGCCATGGCTCACGGGCCCAGCCGCTTCGCGGCATGTGGTATCTTCCCGGACCGGGGCACGAACCCGTGTCCCCTGCATCGGCAGGCGGACTCTCAACCACTGCGCCACCAGGGAAGCCCAAGCACTGTTTTTTAATCTGTGTTGGTTGCCTTCCATGGCTTTCCCAGAGTCTAGCACGCTGGACAGTTTCTTAGGGAAAATGCAGAAGAGAGACTCAAGGGAGAAGTGCGTTTAGGGTTAGCGAGTATGGATGGGATAGGGCCACCTCATGAATGAGGCCCCCCTCGTAGATAAGAGAATGGCTCTTCCAAAGAGCTTGCCCCTTAGATAAACCAGATCACTGTTCTTGGTTACGGTAGGTTCTTCTTTTGATCGTGCTAGAAACAGAGGTCCTTCCAAAGTACTTGTTTGGTCCACCGGACAATATCATACATGTAATTTGAGCTGTCTGTGTCTTAGAGTCAGCCCTAGGTGAGCAGGTCAAAACAGATACTCAACCCAAACAGCTTCATTTTCAGGGATACTAATTTTACTTCTCAAACCTTGAAAAGTTGATGCCAGATAACGATGGGGCCCAAAAAGTTTGTAAAAGAGCAAAAAGATGGCCAACATCCAACAACACTAACTTTCATTGTTTTAAGAGAGGTGATAAATGAACTTAGTTATGACTTTCGTTATGTGGACGAGAAACATAAAAAATGCTATCCTCAGACCATGCATAATTTTGTTGAGATTTCATTGGTGTGGCAATGATGAGAGTCTTCAGCTGAATGTTAAATTCTAGTGAATTTTCAAATGGTAGCTCTATTTGTATTCCAGGGCGTACCTCTTACAATAGTAAAACTTTCTTAAGATGTTTTAAGGGATGCTCAATCACTAGATACTTTTAGAAACGTTGGAACGAGACCAATCAAACCAAAAGGCAAAAATGCATTTATCTGGGTTCCAGATGATTCCTATGCACAGTAAAATCTAACAAATGAGAATTAGAAGCCTCAATACTCCTGCTTCTGCGGCATTTAAGAGCCTAGCCAATCTCATTGGGACATTTTTGTAATCTGCCTGACGCAGACGTTCTTATATCTAGAGAAACAGACAGTACCCCTGAATTAGAACATTACATTGTGGAAATGGCACAGTTGGAAACATCTTAAGAGAGTTTGATCATCTTTCTGGATTTACTAAATCAAAGTGAAACAGCATTTTCCATTTCTATTTTCTTTTTAATACCACATCGTTAAAAATAATTTGGCAAGACAGGGTTTATTTCAATTGATGAGTTCTCTTACCTTCTTTATGTAGCAAGCCTCATTTGGTGAGGAAATTATTATCCATAACATGACACCACTTAACATACTCTTCAGAAATGACAGCATTGCTTTTTCTTTCATTTGAAAAATTTTTTTGGATATTATACTATAATAATAGAGTTTGGGATTTTATGATTTTCCTAGCTAGTTGCAGTATACTCTTTTTCTAATAGTCAGTCTAATTTTGTTTCTTTTTTTTTTTCTTTAGTGTAGTCTCCTTTGAGCATTAGAAATCCATAGCAGCTCAGTTTGAAATGCCCTAGCCTGAGAAACGTACCCTGGCATGATGACATTTTAGTAACACATAATTAATATTTCAGTGCAACAGCTTATACATGGTCCATGTTCTGACATCATCATGATTTTGTTGAAGGGTTCCCCGCATGCCTGTTTCATGATCTTCCTAAACTCTCCAGGTCCAAGAGAGAGCAGCACATTTCCTTGCAACGTCCAAACGCAGCACCCTTCCCTCCCCCTCATCTGAATACATCGAACCAATTGGCAGAGAGAGCATTTCCCCCTGAGCGAGCAGTATTGTGAATTTTATCTTCTCTTCCAGAAATCAGTTCGTCTTCGTTGCAGCAGATGAAATTTCTTGTAACACCTCTGCAGGTAACAAACATTGCTACTTCTTGATGCATCCATCCAAGTCCCAGTATCCTTTTTTTTTTTTTTTCCCCCTTCACATGCTGCAGTCGGTCACACTAGAAAGTTTAGTTTAAAAAAAAAAAAGAAAGAAAGTCATATCTTTGGAGTATAGCTGGAGCTTTTCGGCTCTGCTGTCTAAAAAGACAGTAGGCATTTTGCTAACTTGGATATTTTAATTCCAGTTTTAATAATACATGATCCAGAAAAGTAACACTATATTGAATGAAGCCGCAATAAAATCTTATGGTATAATCTTATGGTGAAATACTAAATGGGAGATTTAGGGACACAGTCATGGGACTTCTGTGTTTTTGGACGTATTATGTCTGGGTTCACACAGATTTCTATGTGATTATTTGGGATCTTTATGGAATGACTGGTATATATTATAGGCCCTCAAAGAACGAATCTGTAAAGCTGGAGGCATTGGGGAATATAGTTATCTCTGTCTTATAAGAAGGGGATCTCTATTCCATTAGTTAAAGATCCTCTAGTTCTTTCTTTTAAAACATACTACAAGTAGCAGGACATGAGAGAGACAGAGTCTTCTGATTTTGAAATCAGGGCATTGGCCAATGGAAATTGCACCGTTGCATGATGTGTCCATCAAAATAACGCCTGTCTTTTTGCTTTGATGTGGTTCAGAACAGTTATGTTTGGACTTCCATTAGCATGGAATTACTTGATTAAATGTCAAGATAGGTGAGTGCCTTAACTAACAACACATTTTTTTTTTTTTGCCTTGAAGCCTAGACTCTGACCAAAACAATGACTAGGAGATCTTACCAGTGTGTTGCTTTTAGTCTACAAGGGAGGATATGACAGCTCATTCTCATGTCATTGAGTGTGCCATGACCTTCAAAAACATACATTAAACGGAGCCTGACACATAGACATTCATCTGTTAACCAAGCACATGTGATCAATGGCGCGCAGTGAACAAAGGCGTGTTTGCTAACGCTTCACCCCCTGCTTACAGTCTTTGGAGAAAAAGAGAAAGATCAGGGAAGCCTGGAGAGCTAGGAACACATCCCTAGCCCTCTCTGTTCTGTTTCACTGATGGTCGGACTCAATATTTTTAATGGGTTACAGTCTTCCCCTGGGAGTGCCTGAGGTTATGCGTGTTCATATTTTAAAGCACCAGCTTACTCCTTTCTTGAAAACTCGGCTGTTTTCCCTCCAGCCTTTAGCCTCACATATCTCTGTTTCTCCTTGTGAGAGGTGGTGCATTCACTAATGCCTAACAGTAGAAGATGGGGGGTTGCTTTGCTGGGGGTGGCAGGGGAACCTTCCTGGGATACGCGACATTTAACGTTTGAAGAACCTATAGAGAACGAAGCATGCAACGAAAGGGGAAATCAGGGTGGGGAAGAAGGTTGGTTGAAAATGTTAATGAACATCCTGTGTGGCTATACTGGTGGTCCAGAGCCTCTGTCTTCCCTGTTAATCTGTATGCATGTTCCAGTGTGTCTTAGGTCCTATTTTGACATCATAGATCAAACATTGCGAAGTTACCACCTAAGAGGTAGATATTGATTTTGCCCCGTGACTTAACAAACCCTGCCTTGTAATAAGCAAGTGGTCCACACACAGTATTTCGAAAAGAGGCTGCAGACAATGAAAGTTTGCCTGAGTCGAGAGAGTGTTTTCATCTACCTTGTCTAATTTAGGATGGCTGCTCCGTAAATTCTTAATGAATTGCTATTGATCAAATTTCAAATTGAGAGAGATATCCCTGTTGCTTTGATGGCCATATTAATAATATGTTGTATGCTTCATAAGGTTCAATTTGAACTCTGAATTTCGAATCAAGCATGAAAAAGGAGACACCCATATCAATCAAATGTGAATTATCTCCCAGCCAGACCACCCTCCTCATAGAATGAAAATGAAAAGTCAGAACTGCGCAGTCAACAAAGGTTGTGACTCATGGTTTCAATGAAGTCTTTCTTATTTCCCACATACTGGAAAAAACCCAGGGAACCCACACCCTAAACAGCCCAGCTGTCTGGAGCTCTCCCCTCCGTATACACAACACTCCTTAGGGTGGGTCTAATTGAACCCTGGTATCTCCTGGATTTCAGTATTTGACCCAGGAAGGCAACTTATCTCTATCGAAATGAGAAAAAGAGATCAACAAGATGCTTAAAGTCTATTTGGAGGGCTTGATGGATTTGATACCTGAAATTCTTATAAAGAAGCGTTATTCTTATACAGCTGTCTATGAGGGCAGAGATGGCCGGACAGTTTTGTCTGTGGCTTGGGGCAGAGGAGGTGAGATGCAAATCATAAGATAGGAGCAGTGGAAGCCCTGAAGAATTTTTCTTTCAGTTCCCAAAGGAAAAGTGATTATTTTTACTTGGGTCTTTTGTAGATGCCAACACGTCGATTCTGCTTTGCTGGTCACATAGAGGAAACATGTCTCACTAGCATGTGTGGTTTATGAGACTGTATCTACAAGGGAATGTGTTTTCGTTGTCAGTGGCTCCAACTGCAGTATTGGTTGTTTCATTCTGATTTTCGTTCCTGAAAGACATGTGTTTATGTGGCTGTCTCATTCACCTTGAACACACCAAAGGCTTCTCATTCTGTAACATCAAGAAACTTTGATGAGTTGGATTCTGCAGGAGATGGTGAAAAGGGCAAGATGATTTTCCCTTCTCTTCGACCTGAGGTCCCCCTGCTGCTGTGATTCACTGGAGCTTTTCCAGGACTGGCTAGGGTTTGTAGTTGGAGTAGAATGTGGGTCTTGTACAAGAATGGAGGTTGAAAAGCACATGACTTATTTTGATAGAACAGCTGGAAATTCATTTCAGTTAATTCATATGTTTTGGGTCATCACCGTGCATCAGCAACTATTCTAGGCTTTCGAGACATAGCATTAAATAAGAGAAGCCCTTCCTTCAGAGAACCTCCATCCTTCAAAAAGCCTCCATCCTAGTGCAGACCAGACCCCAAACATACATGAGCATATAATATAATTGCATGTAAAGTTATACAATAGCTATAATGAATCAAAAAGCAAGGGTGGGGGTAGAAAGTAAGTTGCGACGCTACTTTTATATTCATTGATCAGAGGTGGCCTCTCTGAGAGGGTGACACTTGAGCCGGGACACGAATCAAGCCAGGGTGTGAGCCAGGTAATTGTGGAATTGAAAGCATTTCAGGCTGAAGCAGCAGCAAGTGCAAATGCCCTGTGGTTGAGGTATGCTTAAGTGTGCCCAGAGCATGTGAGTAAAAGGGAGGATTTTAGAGATAATACCAGGAAGATAGCCAGGGGTCCAAACAAATTAGAACTTGGAGGCTACAGAAACCATTTGAGATTTTAAGTGTGGTAGGAAGGCGTTGGAGAGTCGGCTGTGGTTTGACTTACTTTTTTTAATGATGAGTTGGACTGCTTTGTGGATTTCAATATGGCAAGAGCAGAAGAAAGGGAGTCCCTTGGGGCAGCCCAGGGAGGTGTTACAATGGCCTGGGTTAGGACAATGGCGGTAGAAGAGCTGAGAAGTGGTTCCTTGGCTGTATTTTGACAAGAGAACAAACAGGATATGCTGGCAGATTAGAAACTCGCAAGGACCAGTTTGTGTTAAATGCCCACACGTCTCTCCTGCCCCCAGGGTGTATTGGTCATTTCCCTGGAGAGCTAAGGCTTTTTTGTTAGCAGGGAAAGCAAGCCTTTCATCCCTGCAGTAACTGTCCCTCATATGGGCTTTACTGAATTCCCCAGGGCGTAGTCATAACTTGCCGTCATTTATTGAGCAAATTCTGTGTACTTACAAGTATGATAAATTATATACAGTATATACATATATACACATGCATTTATGTATATATGTATGTATGTATATATACATGCATATATAATTTATTACAGTAGCTCAGTGAGGTAGAGGTTACTACCATCCTTGCTTTGCAAATTAAAAAAGAACAAAACGCTCAGGCCCAGAGGGGTTTGGTAACTTGGCCATGGTCACACAGGAGTCTATCTGGTCCCACTGCTTTTTCCCTGAGACCACACTGCCCCCAATTACTCCTTTCATCTTGACCTTGGAACATTGACCTTTGCCTCCAGATGGAATTCGCCTGCATTCTTCGGCTGTGCTATCTTGCTCCTAGAACACTAGTATTTGTGAGTTGGGGATGGGCATCGTTGTTAAAATCTGGAGGGACCCCCAGGGAACTAAACGATTCTCTATAGAGTTGTTCCAGTAGGAGTTTGTTTGACTTGGCCCATCTCCTTCATGCAGCTCGTGTGTGCTGAGCACCTGACACGCTGGGTGTGGGTCTGGGGGCAGAACAGAGTAGTGAAGGGAGAATTCTGCATATCCAGGGAGACAGAGGGTCACACAAGCCAAGGGTGTTCTAGTGCTATTCTCCAAAATTACCTCCTTTGCTGAAAATCAGTGGTGAAAAATCAACAGATAACCCATGCCCTGAAAACTACCAGACACTTTGACTTCATTGTTCTGGCTGCCGGCTGCCCCTGGCCCAAGGGAGCGTGTGCGCATTTGTGTGTCTCTGGGGGGCAGGTGAGGCTGGGTCTCCGTCCAGCAGCCAGTCTCGCCCCTCCACCATGGCAGGTACCATCGTGGCGATGGGAAGCCAGCCTGCGGAGAGACTCCCAGTCCCTTATGAGTACTGGATACAGAAGCCTGGGCCATAAAAACACATCTGCAAATGCTGTTGAAACCAGTCCCGGTGACATGGGTTGCTATACGCTTTTATTAGAGGCATTGTTTGGCAAGTTCAGGGGCACGGTGGGGGGGGGGGGGTGTCACCAGCCCCCTCCATCTCTTTATCCCCCCCAACCTGCACACGCACACACTTGCACACCCATGCAGTCGTACTGAGACTTCAGATAATATTTAGAAGAAATTTCCAAATTGGCCATTCCTCTAATTGATCCTTCAGCAAATTTCATCTAATGGTCTCCCTTCCATTTCAGTGATTTGACTGTTCAGCACAGTTGTCACGCAGCAAATGGACTGGTAGTTAACTGGTCTGTTTCCAGTAAAATGTGATGTGTGTTCTAATAGGGGAAGCTCAGAGTGATAAGGGAACATATAGGCAAAGGAACTTAGTAAAAATAATCATAGCATTTATTGAGCTCTTACTGTGTACCAGGCATAGTTCAAAGCTTGTTGCATGCAGTAATTATACCTTCTGAAAATGAACTGTCTTTATCAGTTTACTTATGAACATTAAAGATATCCAGAGAGCTCTGAATTAGCCTGAGTCAGGGAGGGCTAATCAGGGCAGAATTTTAAAAAAATATAGAATAGTGGTTATCCCACGTCAGAGTGGGTGGCGACCACCTGCAGAATTTATTACAAATGCATAAGCGACAAGGTCCCACTGTGTAGCACAGAGAACAATATTCAATATCCTATGATAAACCATAATGTGAAAGAATATTAAAAAAGAATGTATATATATATGTATTTATATAGGTAACTGAGTCACTTTGCTGTACAGCAGAAAGTAATACAACATTGTAAATCAACTATACTTCAATAAAAAATATTGAAACTGAAAAAAAGAAACCAAATGCAGAATCCACTCCATCCTCCCCTCTGCCTGCCCCAGAGATTCTGATTCCTAGGTCTGGAGAGGGAGCCTGACGATCTGCATTCTTACGAGTTACCCCCCCAGGCCGTTCTAATAGAGAAGGCTTCAGCTCACACTCTAGGAAATATTGAGCTGATCAATCAGGAATCTTCTGTCTTTCAGTGGGTGGAGAACATTCAGTAGGCTTTTCTGGAGTCCTCCTCTGCAGCATGGTGGCTGATTACCATGTGGCCATGGAGCCCTTGGAATGTGGCTGGTCCAGATACACACTAGATTTCCAAAACCTAGTACGAGCACGATGTAAGGTATTTCACTCATCATCTTTATGTTGATGACACGTTAAATGTGTTTTAAAAACATTAAAATGTTTTTAACCTGTCGGGTCAAATTAAAATACAAAAAATTAATGGCACCTGTTTTCTTTTTACTTTTTTTTAATGTGGCTACTATGAAACTTACAATGTCCTCTGTGGCTCGCATTTGTGGCTCTTTTTTTTTTTAACATCTTTATTGGAGTATAATTGCTTTACAATGGTGTGTTAGTTTCTGCTGTATAACAAAGTGAATCAGTTATACATATACATATGTTCCCATATCTCTTCCGTCTTGTGCCTCCCTCCCTCCCACCCTCCCTATCGCACCCCTCCAGGTGGTCACAGCATTTGTGGCTCTTGTTATATTTCTATGGAGAGTAACGTTCGAGAGCCGTGTTTTCATTCATTTTGCTCAAATGAATATTGAAAGAGTGTGTGTGCCCCAAGAACTGGTCTCTTAGAGACCACCTGGAATTAAAATATTGTGAGGGGTAGCCTGGACATTGGTAGTGTGTCTTGACTTTATGTTCTAATTTTGCCTCTGACTGTGTGTGTGTGTGTGTGTGTGTGTGTGTGTGTGTGTGTGTGCGTGCTCTAGAAGGACATCCCTGGGGTACAGGGCCCAGAGTCTATCTCCTTCTCATCCTGTTCGTTAACCTCTTAAAATCTTTGATCTGCTTACATGGGACGTGGAGGGTGCAGGTACACAGGGCTTCAGAAGGACCACTCAGTTCAGGGGTAGCTCTGACACATGTATCCCAGGGGCTTTACTGGAGGGACCTCACATAGAATAGAGAGAGGGCAGGAGCTGCAATCCTCTCAATAATCTTAACAACATCAATAACTGATGCTTGTTTGGGTTCTCAGTAACCGGTGACCCTCAACCCTCATTTCAACCTCACTACAGCCTTATACAGCCAGTCTGCACCATCATTATCTCCATTCATGGACGGAGAAACTGGCTCAGAGAGGAGAGAAACATTCTGAGGTTACAGCAGGGGAAGTGCACAAGCAGAATTTGATTCTAGGAATTCTGACCCTGAGGAATTCTTACCTGCTGTGCAGCCTTGCTTCTCTGCAAGTGTACTGAAGATCTCACGGGGGGGGGGGGGGGGGGGGGGTGTGTGTGTGGATACAAACACAGAATGTTCATTGTGGTCCCCCGGGGATTAAACTGCATCTGGGGTGTCATGTTGATTTCAAGACATGATGGGAGATTTTGGTAGAGCTTGTAGTCGGGACACATAGAAGGTGAAACAGACTTTCTAAAAGGAGGGTGGCCTTGGCCTTGGCATTAAAGAGAGTGTGGCCATGCGTCTTTTGTTGGAGGAGACATTCTGGAGTGGAGGGACTGTGTAACCGAAAGCAGGACTTACTGTGTCTTCTCGACTCCCAGACAGAGGCTGGTACTCAGCTCCGATGAATTCAGAATAAGGGTTCTTACCTCAAACCTGTGCTGTTTGCGTTCGTAAAAGGAAGAGGTTGTGAATTGTATTGAGAAGGCATAGCAAGGATGGTGCCACCTGAGTTTTCATGGATATGATCTGCTTCTCATAGCTTCTGCAGCTTTTGGATGTATATGCCTACTTACATCCACACAGTTCAGATGTGGGACAGGCACCCGTGTACAGCAGCAAACTCTGCGGCTTCCCATCTAGAAGCCAAAGAGCCCAGAAGAGGCTTTCCCTCCTGCTTCTGAGGAAAAGAATCAGGAGACTGAAAAAGGTGATTTACGAAGATAATCATTTCGAATCCAAGCTGAGGAGGCAAGCAGCAGGAGAGTCGGGGTGGGATAACTCCCTGTGCTTCCTCTTGGAGCATTTCTTCTATTTCTACCCTGTCTTCCTTAGAGGTTTTGAGTTACGGGACTGTTACCATCCCTCTGACCGATATATCTTGGGAAGCTTTTAGACTAAAGCCTGGTCACCCCCATGGTCTACAGTTATAGAAGCCATTGCCTAGATTAGACTCAGAGAAAGCTACTGTAGTGATAGAGGAATATTCCTTACTGAGTGCCTTCACTAAGAGTAAATGAGCCGCTGAGGTCATGACCACAGGAGAAGAAAGGGGAGCATTTCCTAGCTAAACCATCACTCTCCAAATAGCAGACTGTGAGAACCATAGGGCCATGGTGTGGGACCCTGTTTGTACACTGTGTGGGAGGCGTGTGACTTGAACGAGTGAAATGCCCAAACACCTTCCAGACTCTATCTTAGATATTATTAGGAGGGTAGTGTGGCCCCAGTGGCATTGCAGAGACCGGGGGCGTGCGTCCTGATCCCCAGTGAGGTATCCTGTTTTGAATGCGTACTCTGTAGCATTTCCCCTGTGGTGGGGACTCAAACCTCTGCACCTCCGTGCTGCATTGAGGCTGTCTAGGAGACCTACACCACACTGGGAACCTCATCTGAGGACTGAGCCCATTTCATTCATCTTTCTGCCTCACAGGGATTCCCTCCAGCTATCTGTGGGACAGGAGGCATGGGGAGGTGATGCTAAAGTAAGAATAAAAGGTCCCAGGAGCATAAAGACTCTGAACTAAAATATATAGAGTGAACTCTATGGAGTGAAGCTGATTACAGTGTTCTTCCCATGTCCCTATAAGAAAATCACTTGATTGTTAAAACCCTGGGGTAGGGTACCAACATGGCCCTATCATATTTCTTTCACATCCAGCTAGTTGCAGCCGGATTTAGAAGATGTTAATAATAAGTAGTATTTACATTTCTCAGTAGAGTTGACAAAGCACTTTAACAACCACGGGCTCATGTTTCCCATTCAACAGGCAGCTTACTTATTCATTTGACTCCAGCATAACCTCAAGTTCAAATATAGCGATTGCAACTACATCTGTAACTCATAAATGAGATAGATCTTGACTCCAAAAGCATCTGTGACTTGATTGCTAGAGCTACCCGTGATTCTGTTGGAACAGGATCTTTCGGTTGCCTCTGCAGACCAGAAGTCTGGGCAGGAGTGAAAGGTTAGCTTGTGAAATTCTACGTAAGAACCCTTGTATCATAATCTCCACTATCTGTAGATGGCCTTAAAATGTATCTGGTTTCCTTTCATGCACTTTATCTGTGAATGAGGCAGAGCTCAGACAGAACAAAACCATTTTACGTAAAAACAAGGAAAATGAGGCTCAGAGAGATTTCCCTGCGTCATTGAGCAAGGACATTGCAAAGGCAGAACTTGAACCTGGATCTTGTGGCCCCAAGCCTTTGTCCTCCGCAGGGCAGGCTGGCCTCCTGGTTTTAACTTGTCGCTAAGGTCAAAAAAACATGAGTGTTCACGATGGCCGCAAGCTGCGGTGAACGAGCCAGCAGAGCAGTTCTCTTTTATTCCTTTGTTCTTTCCCTTTGACGAACTTTATGGCAACTTGGCCTCTGTTTTGTGAACTCTCAGGGGTGATGTGAAATGACACACTGTGTATTTTGAGTCTTAAGAAACTTTTCTTCTGAGCGTCTTGAAAGGTTTTGAGTGTCTCTGGGAACAGCTGACCTAGAATCTTCAGAAAGCATAGCTGCAAGAATCTTTGCTACTGACAGAATCACTAGGATGGATACAGGGCTCTTCCCGGGCCTCTCTTCTTTCTTTACTCCTCCCTCTTGCTGCCGTCACTCAACATGTGGCATTGGCTTGGTCCCTTGTTCACCTGCCCCGTGGCCAATGCTGTGCTGGACACTGGGGAGAAAAGGGGGAACAAAGTAGACTCGGCTTCAGCCCCCGAGGGACTGGCATTCCAGAGGGGGACAGGTACATCATCAGGTAGAGAAGGAAACAAAATGAATGGAGATTTGCTCCATCAGGTGAAGGATGGGGATGGGGTTGGAAAGCATGTTTGTTTCAGAAAGAGCGATCAGGGAGGCAGGCAGCGCTGGGGAGCTGACATTTGAGCTGAGACATAAAGGAAGAAAGGACGCAGTTCAGATAGAAGATGAGCGCGGGCCAAGGTCCTAAGGAGAGAGTGAATTTGCACGCGTCCCAGGAGTACTGATGAGGCCAGAGTGTCTGGAGCACAGTGAGTGAGCGGTAGAGGGGAGTAAGATGGGATTGAGAGCGGGCCAGGAGCAGCTCAGGAAAGTTTGGATTTTATTCTAGGATCGATGGACAGCCATTGAAGGATTTTAAGCAAGGGAATTAGATATGATTAGATTCATATAGATTTATATTAGATAGATGGAAAGATAGATAGATATAGATGATAGACAGACAGATAGATAGATAGGGACAGACAGATAGATAGATAGATTTAGATATAAATGGCTGGTGGATTGAAGAAGCAAGAGTAGGACCAAGGAGACAAGATTCAAGCCTGTTTTTGATTTGGTTCTGACGAAATACCCGTGGCTTATGTCAGGGTGATGGTAGCGTGAGTGGAGTGAAGTGGACATGTTTCATCTGTAATTTCTGATGGATGGGATGTGAGGCCACGGAGAGCATCATTGACCCGATTGCACTGTTGTCCCCTTTGGCCAGGGATGGGTGGTGTGGAGGGTGACCACCGGCGCGGGTTAGTCATAACATGGCGGTCTTACGACATTACCCATCTTCCCCATTGAGGTCCCTGGGAATTGCCACTCTTCCTTTGGGCTGTGCTGAGCCAGCTCTGAGGATAGGAGGTCGCTGACGTGCCTGGCATACCTGCTGTAAGAGTAGAGCTCAAGTCCACAATCTTCCCTAATAACCTTGTGTCTAAATGGTAGTGTCACACAAGGGCGTGTTTAGAGATTAGCATTTGAAAAGAAGCCTCCTTGCTTTCAGTTTGAGCTGACACGGTCCCTTTTCCTCTGTGGAAATGAAATTTATGAATCATAATAAAACCATCGGATTCTGAAGGTAGAGGTCACCCTGAGAAGAAAAAAGAGCTCGCTCATTTGCAAGGACTCGTTCGGTGCTGCTGTATTTTTCTTCTGCCTGGGAAGGGAACACTGCCAAACTGTTACCTTGGGTTTTCCACAGGGGTTGAAACTTGGCCCAGGGTTATAGATAGATAAGGACTGACCATTAAAGTATGCGAGAGGAGAAGTGGGGCTGCGTGAAAAGGGAATACGTTCAGACTGCCAATCTGTTGTCTCCCCAAAAGAGGACGTTTTGCCACAGTAAAAGCGGTCCCCAAATTAAAAAACTCATCATCATTGCTGAGTTTGCATTTTCACACTTGTTTTGAAGGAACACCATGCTGTGGCTTCACGTAGTAAATGTCCAAGCATTTTTAGTTTGCCTTTGCTGTTTACGGCCTGTTCCTACAACCAGCTTTGCCAGAAAGTACATAAAAAATAATCCTATTAACAGTTTTTTTCTCCAGACCCATGACAGACTTTATTTTCTCATGAAATGAAAATCAACACCAAAGTTATCCATCGTGTTCTCTTCCCCCTATTAGTATCTACTGCTAATAATGGGTAGAGCGGCCCGGGTTTCATGAGTGACCTCCACGAATAAAAAAGAGTTTTTTCAAAGACGTCATCATTCTTCTTGTTTTAACACACCCTGTCTTGGACGAACGTCTGTTTTCTTTTTCTCCCAGACAGGGAGGATCTTTGATGAAAGGCCATTTTCGATGAGTCAGAGGCATGAGGGGTGTCCCGAGGAATGAGAAAGCAAGAGGGGGTTGACTATTTGTTAGTTTCGCTGAGAGAGTCATTTCAGAAAAGAAACATCTATTCATGTCACTACTTTTTTGTTTTGTTTTTGCAGTACGCGGGCCTCTCACTGTGGTGGCCTCTCCCGCGGCGGAGCACAGGCTCCGGACGCGCAGGCTCAGCGGCCATGGCTCACGGGCCCAGCCGCGCCGTGGCACGTGGGATCCTCCCGGACCGGGGCACGAACCCCTGTCCCCTGCATCGGCAGGCGGACTCTCAACCACTGCGCCACCAGGAAAGCCCCATGTCACTATTTTTGAGGATCAGGACAAAGACTCATGTAGATTATCTGAGCTCAGGGACCTTTGAAACAAGCAAAAGGAGGGCTTGGGAGTAAGACATGTCCAATGAGAACTTGGTATAATCATATATTTTTTTCCATCTGGAGTCTAACTCAGCCTGAGAGTTAGAAGATTCTTCCCCCAGCTTCTTCCCACCTTCCCAGGCTCCATGGTGTGAGATCCATCCGGTACATTCTTATCCATCTACTGTGAGAAAGAAGATGGGAAGACAGGTGGGTGAAGATAGGGAAGGAAAAGAATAAGGTCCATGCAGATTAGACTCCAGGGTTGATAGCACAGGCAAGCGATTTCTTCCTGCCTTGTTCCTTCATTCTTTAAAGGAAAGTTCAAGACTTGACAGCTGTGAATAATCCACATCTACCCCGTTTAGTGGCTGGTGTACCCCTCCCCGCTGTGAATGTTGGTCACTAATGGCACCCAGTTGCCTCTTTGGCAGAGGAAGAGTCACTTCAACTAGGAAGTTATTCTCTGCCCTTCTGGGAAGCCCACAGCTAATGCTTAATGTACATGAACATTAAAAAACCAACCCACTTGCCTCCAGATGGGATCAGCTCTGGGGTGCAACTCTCAGGATCAGGTAGAAGCTAAACTCCGGCTCAGACCACATACGTCCTTGCTTCTCTGTTTTCCCTTTCTCCGACCTGCTCACCACTCTCTCCTCTTGAAAGCACCCCCTCAACAAACCAGGTACGGAAGAATCTCCATTTCGGGCTCTGCTTCCAGGGACCCTCACCTAACCTAGCCTGCATCTCAGCTTTGATCGTTAGCAAAACAGCAATGTTCAAACTCTCTCCAAGAAGATATCTGGCAGGCCATTCAACGAAGGGTACCTGGAACCATGGAAAAGGTGTGATAGTTGCCCTGAGAGATTCAAGGATCAGCTCTGACTCTGTCTAGCTCTGTGACCTTGAGCAAGTGACTCAACTTCTCTGAATCCTAATTTCTGATTTGTTGCACTGTTCAGTTCCAGACACTTTGTAGCTATCCAATGCATTAGGCTTCCATCCCTTCTACATTTTTATTCTAAAAACCTGTGCTGGGAGTCAGGGAAGTGGAGGGAGGAGGATGGGGGAGAGAGGGAGAGAGAGAGAGAGAGAGAGAGAGAGAGAGAGAGAGAGAGAGAGAGGAAAATAAAAAACTCAGTTAAGGAAATGGCATCAAGAAATATATTGTTTGAAACATGTCCCTTGCCAGGACCTGGCTGTAGATGATGAGATAGAAGTTCTGGGGTGAGAGAACCAAAATCAAATCAGGCTGTAATTCTTGAGTGGTGGGGCGGCGGTCCCACGGATCCTTTAAGGATGCATCTATTTGAATCCATTTGTTCTTTCCCATTCTAAGATGTTGGACCCTAAGTGTACAGACTGGGTTGCTTCACTCTTTTTGATCCACCCTGTCTCGCTTGATTGGTGACAGCTGTATTAGGAGAAGAGGACAATTTCTCTTGATTATAGCTTGTCCTTTGTGGTTACTGGCTTTCTTAAAACCACTCTTTCAAATTGTTTCCTCTGCCTCCCTCCGTCTTCGAGGTACCTACCTGAGCAGTGTAGCGGGGGGTGTGCGAGAGAGAGGAAACGCACACACACGCACCCCTTTATCACCAGCGGTGTTAAATGGACAAAGGAATGTGTTGTATAAGATGGACTTTTCTCATGTTACAGGGCTGATTGGAATATGTTTCTTACTTCTCAAGATGAATAGGGCCCCTCTACACTGTCTTGGTATTTTGTGTTTTATGGTTGTTATTATTACTTCATAATTGCATATTATGGATTAATCTTCACCTCTGCCTTCCTTTCAGTTACGGACGAGTTTATGCTACCGACCCCTACCACCACACACTTGCTCCAGCCCCCACCTACGGCGTTGGTGCCATGGTGAGTACCGATTCCTCCTCTTCCTCACTTCTTCCTGCCTCCCATCCCTCCCCACAGCTGGGACCTTAGGATGGGTTGACGGTTGACGTCCTCTCACTTTCCCTTAATTGAATTTGTCTCCTGCTAACAGCAGCTAAAATGCCACATTAATCCTCCCGGTAAACTTGATAAATGTCTTAATTTCTTGGCAATGTAGTGCATGTAAGTTATTATATTTCTCATTTCGCAAGTCTCACCTAGCCGAGCGCTTACCTTAATGGAATAATTAGTCATTTTGATAATTAAATCCATCACTAACAGAATGCAGTGTCAATGCAGAACTTTTTTTTTCTTTTTTTTTCTCCCTCCCTTGCTGCTCATTCACATAGCCCCAAGGTTCCAGCCCCAGCACAGACTTCAGAGGAGCTAAGCTGCACACTTCCAGGCCTCTGCTGTCAGGGAGCTGAGAATCTGACTGCCTCTCCTCCCCTATTACAATTCATGTTTAAAGTCATAGTCGCCCAGGAAAGAAAATAGAGAGAAGGGCACACTTTGTGTGTGTGCCTAGTACATAAGGAATTAGAAGGAATCAGTTTGGGGGTTGTCTTTTGTTTTTTTTGGGGGGGGGGGGTCTGGGTTTTTGTTCTGGGAGGGGCGGGGGGAGGGCAACACTGGGAGGTGGGGGGGTGAATTTGCCTGTACTTGTTCAAACTTCTATGCACTAAAACGTATAGTAAGACGTGCCCATCACGTGAGAGCGTATGCAATCATTACAAAGCTTTTGGCATGCAGTTTTCTGCTTGGGATCGAGAATATCAGTCCTTCTCCTAAAACTAAATCCCCATAGGCATTCATTTGAATCGCCAAAACTTTTCGCAAAAGGAAATAGTTAAGTGCCACCTCCAAGCCATCTAACGCCATGGCCAGACAGTTGCCTGGAGCTTGGTCGTAGAAATTCCGCCATGATTTGGAAACCTATTATTTTGCACAAGTTTAGTGACATCAAGTAACTCATCTGCACAACTCCTCTCTCAAGAGCAACTTCCATACAGATGGTTCAGCCAAGTCAAGTGAGAAGCTGATTTACATTTTCATCCTGATTTTGCATTCAATCAGCTCCGCTTCAACACGCAGTCCACTTGGGGAATGTGTTGGAAAGGAGCGTTGAATGACTACATTCAGTAAGTCATCTGCATTCGACCTCTCGAGTGTAGACAGAGCTTTTCCCGACGGAACATAGTATTGTTAATGAATCAAACAAGCCCACAAGATGAGAGTCCCAATCCTTCAGTGGTCCATTTGTACCCGAGTCCTTTTAGCTCACAGGGCTGGCCGACGGAATTTGGTTTTACAGGGATTTTTCGTCATAAGGAGCTATTGGGGGAGGTCAGGATTGGCCCTATCTTCAGTTCTCTAAGAGTGACCTGGGATGGGTAGGGGGTGCCTCCATCTTGGTTGTTTCTGAGTGTCTATTTTTCACATTAGTCTTTTTTTGATGATCCATGTGTTACAAAAGGAAAATGTAAAAAACACACCCCTTAAATTGCTTTGTTTCAGAATGCTTTTGCACCCTTGACTGATGCCAAGACTAGGAGCCATGCTGATGATGTGGGTCTCGTTCTTTCTTCATTGCAGGCTAGTATATACCGAGGGGGATACAACCGTTTTGCTCCATACTAAATGACAAAACCATAAAAACCTTCCAATGTGGGGAGAAAGGAAGCTTTCCGAGGCCTGGGTATTGCAATACATGCAGCAGTGCATCATTTTAGCATCTAAAAAAAAATAAAAAGAGGAAAAAAAAAAGTACATTTTTTATCTTATACCTCAGATATTTTGTTCTGTGTATTTTAATATTGTGGGTCTTTCATTTCCTGAAGGTTCCGTAGTTTGGTTGCTGGCTGTAGGAGTTTTTGTGGTTGATCTAGGGAGATGCTAGCTATGACAAAAAACTGGTGTAGGGCCGTATCCAGAGTGCTGTCTCATGTAAATGAATTATAGATGCTGAATATTAAGCTACTGGGGCTATCAGCTGCTTGGGAAGCGTGTAAGTGACTACAGGAGTCATGTTCGTCTGCATCTGCGTTAGTTTATTTTATGAAAGGGGAAGGGTGGGCGGCACCGAGGGGGTTGGGACTGGGGTTTGGCTGAAAGAAAAAAAAATAGTAACTGATGAATCTAAACGACCCACACTGCACCAACAACCATATATCGACGGTTCTAAGTCACTCGTTGTCAGTTCAAGCCAAAGGTTATGTTGTTAAGGGGATGCTTCTAATAAAACACTTGTGCATCCGAGCTGAATGCAGCTGTGCAAACCCATCCTTTAAACCATTCCACCCGGGTATTCAGCTTCTTAACCAGCCGCTAGTTATTTAGGCAAAAGACTGGTAGTTAGGCCATCCACAAGCATTCTTTTTATATTTCTTCCAGTATAATAAATTATTGATATCATTGCTGACTTTTATATTATGGGAGGGAAAAAAATAACATTAATAAAAAGGTGATAAAAAGCACTGTTTCTATTTTTTTCTTTTTTTCCAAAAAAAAGAAAGTAATAAAAACTTAAATTCTTTGTACCAGTGAAGAAAAATGTATAAAATTTACATCTGTGCAGTGGCATCGTTAAGTTCTAGAAACAGTCATATGAAGCTTTTAGTTTTAGCCTCGTAGAACAACTGTTACAGACAGACGTATAATTTTTATGGAATTACATGATAATCATATTCGGATTTATAGAAGCATTTTACAAGTATTGCAGTCATTGGGTAGAGATAATCATGGTACTTTCATCCGCTTGGTACTTTTTGAAACATGACCGTGTCGTGTAAGCAACCTGCAATTTTTCAGTCCGTGAGAGCCCGCCCTCCCATCTCTCCTGGTCCCCGAGGATTCTCTCAAATCAGTATCTTTAGTTTGTTTTTTTTTTTTTGTCTCCAAGGCCCAGGACACTTGTCAGAAGGAAGCAAAAAAGTAGGTCCACCCTCAACATCCCCCAAAGAACAAAGTCCCCCCACCTCTGAAGCAGGGCCCGAATGACACAGCCGAAAAATTGCAGTTTGTCTGTATACTTCTTCTGTTTGAAGTCTTTCCATGTTGTCCTGTTTACAAAGTTAATCTAAGTTGGGTGTCACAGACCTTCCTGTTTTTGTATTTAAATAAAAAAAAAATATCCTGCAGCAAGTCGTCCCCAGTAGTTTTGCTGCCATAGGTAAAATTTCCATGTGTGCGGTGCAGGCCATATGGCATGCACTTTAGTAAAGCTATCAATTCACCGCTGTGAACCTGCCAAACTGCTGTAACAACTCTGCTTTAAGACAAAAACCAAACAAAACTTAAAAAAAAAAAAAAGTGTTTGTGATCCAGCTTTTCTCTTGTCATCCTATGTGCATGCAGTAAGATCGGTTGGATATTAAATAAAGTTTCACGAGATTTGAAAACCGAGTTTCTGTAGCTTCGCTATCTAAGACAGATCACCGTGATCTTGCAAAAAGAGAGAAACGGGGGAAAAAAACTGCTTAGCGGCCAAAAGTAGAAAAATAATATTCTTTTCACCAGATTGATTTGGTGGGGGCGGGGGCGCGTGAGGGTGTTTTAGAGCATCCCTGAGGCATTCTCGTCCCCCTACCTGGAAGACGGTGTCATGACAATGGGTGCCTGGTTGATGTTTTTAAGGGAAACGATGTACTAAAATGCTAACGCATCCGACCCCAAAGGGGAACAAGGTAGAAGGAACAGAGGGCTCGGGAGAATCGAGTGATGTCTCCCATTTGCCTCAGATTTCAAAATCCAGAATTTGCATTGTATTTGGAATCACAAACATAGAATTCTTACTGTGTTGGTTCAAGTAAAATTAATTTGCAGTTTTGATTTTCATCGATGAGCTGTACTTTCCCCCATGATTGTATGTAGTTTTAATAAAATCATCTAGAGCCGCCTGGGTGCCAACTGATGTTACAGAATCTTTTGTCAGGCACTCCTCCAAGAGGCCAATAAGTCATTTTAAACTGTATGTCAGAGGTGTAAACAGACATTTTGGATTTTTTTAAACAGTATTTATTTGGAATGTTTTCATTTATCTAAATAACTATTGCTATTATGAATTATGGAAAAAAGATTACTATCATGTGTGGCATATAGTGACTTAACACACACCTCACGCAATCTGCAAACCCAGAAAATGTGTATATCTGTCTTTAGAAATTAGTGTTTATATCACTTACAGTGGTTTGTGAATAAAGAAAACTGGTTTGTAATATCAAAAAATAAAAGCTTAGTCTGAAAAGGTCCACATGAGTTGTGTTCTGAGTCCTTTGGCTTCTGTGTGTTTCCTGGGGGGGTGGAGTCATCACGCCCACACAGGGCTGCCCTTGTGCCCACCAGGGGCCATGGGTTGGGGCCGCCCAGGTGAGCAGTGGGCTGTCCTGGTTGCCACAGGCTGCCTGGCTCAGAGGGCTCCCCTTCCTCGTGTATCTTTCCAAAGAAGTTGGTGGAACCAACCACAGACGTTTAAGAAAGAAACAGAACTAAGCTTAGCTCTTTCCTGGCATGGCAACATCAGCCTTTGGTTTAAAACAAAACAACAGCAACAACAGCTGTACATTTCAAATGAAACATCTACTAACATCTGTTAAGTTATTAGTACAACTTTCAGTTACTAGTACAACAGTTAGGGAGACTTGTAGGAAGAAGATGAAAAAATAGTAAGTGGTAGAGTTTACATTTACTGAGGGCTTACTAAGACCAAGAATCTTGTGTTCCTCATTTCATTTAATTATTTAATGCTCCCACCAGGGTTGGATTATCTACCCCATTTAGTTACCTTAATAATACCTTAATCCTATCTTATTTACTTAATGCTGCTATCAAGTTGGTAAGACACAAAGATTTTGAAAATACCGGCTCTGGAAGCAGGTGTTCTGAGTTTGAATCCTGATTCGGTCCCTTGCCAGCTGCAAGTCAGTCAAGGGCAGGTTAAACCAAAGCTCTGTGCCTCGGTCTCCTCATCCATAATTCAGGATGAGAAGACCACCTACCCTTTAATACTGAGATGTGGAATAAAAGCATATATGGGAAGGGCTTACAGTGGGACTTCATAAATTGTAAGCTCATTGTTTACAGGTGAGGACACTGAGACCCAAGAGGTTAATTTATCTGAACCACACAGCAAGCCAGTGGCAGGTCCAGCATTCCACAATGGGTCCCTGTTCTCCCGGCCCAATGGGAAACTTCAGCAATTTTAGAAGTCTTGCTCTACGAGCCAAAGGCTGATTTTCCCCCCCCCCCCCCCACAACGCAGTTGTCTTCAGAGCATTCATTATACCATTTCAAGTATATTCAGTGGTCCCTTCTCTGTAAACTCCTTATACATAGGACTGTACAAGTTAAGTCAACTTCCATTGCTCTATGTCCATTGATCTTTGAAGACAGTGTTACCCTGATTGTATAGATGAAGACGATAAGGAAAGGCCCTACGATCCGCCTAAAGTCACGTCTAGTGACTGTTGGCCGGGAAGCTTGCGTCTTCTTCCCAAAATTCTCTCTCATTATTGATGGTGGTGGTGGTGATGGTGAACTTGGGCATCTAATACTCTCCTTACGAAATATGTGAGGCTGTATTAATTTCAAAAAAAAAAATAAGTCCCTAGCTTTATCCTGGCACATGGTGAGGAGATGATGGCCATCTCCTAAAACGCTGGCTTACAGCTGAGTCCCTGCCCCATCCAAATAGGAGGATATAAATAGAGGTGAATCTCCCAAATCAGGTTCTTCTCTAAAACGGAGATAAGCACGTATATTTCACGTCAAGTTGTAAAGAAAATAAAAAATGGATGGCAGAAGTGAAACGGTTTCTTATAAGACTCGATCAGTGGACGCCAGTGCTTGACGCCCACCCATCTCCTCCACCTGGATTGTGGGCAGAGGTGAGCTAACGGGCCAGGGGAAGGTCATGAGGTGATGCCCACTAGGTGCGATGCACAGGCTTTGTGTATAAACAGAGGCTGGTACTTATTTGTTTTGTGGACAATGCCTGGGAGGTAGTCGGAGCCTCATCTCATCTGTAACTTTTTTTCTTAGAACTGTATTTTAATTAAATAGGAAGACCTTCTCCATGTTAAAAAATATTTTAAAGGGCTTCCCTGGTGGCACAGTGGTTAAGAATCCTCCTGCCAGTGCAGGGGACACGGGTTCGAGCCCTGGTCCGGGAAGATCCCACATGCCGCGGAGCAGCTAAGCCCGTGCGCCACAACCACTGAGCCTGCGCTCTAGAGCCCGTGAGCCACCACTACTTAAGCCCACGCGCCTAGAGCCCGTGCTCTGCAACAGTAGAGGCCACCGCAATGAGAAGCCCGCACACCACAACAAAGAATAGCCCCCACCCACCGCAACTAGAGAAAGCCCGTGCACAGCAACGAAGAGCCAACACAGCCAAAAATAAAAAATAAATTTAAAAAATATTTTAAAAACATGCATCACAAATCTGACTCCATTAGCTTAGACCATTCTAAGTCCCATTTTCCCACTCAACATCCCGACAACGTGGATTCTTTAGGCTGGTACCCAAAGAGTGTTGCTACTTCCTGGCACGTAGCTACTCTTCCTGCAAACAGAGCTCCAGTAAGCACATTGCTGTCCCATGCACACGTGCTAAGCAAAAGCCCTTTCCTGCTGTGATCACGTCCCTCCAATGTACCATCCAGAGACGTTCTCTCTCAGAAACACTTGATGAGCTGGTTGAAAAAGCAGATTCCTGGGCCCCATCTGCTTCCAGGACTCCCAGGGTTGAGTATTGGAGGTCCCGTCTTTCAGTGAACTTCCGAATTGTGCTCGTGGCTTGTTCTCCCTCCAGATCTGACCCTTGTAACATCGGCGGAGCCAATCGTGTGTGCACGAGTGTACGTATGCACAAGCACAGACCTACACGTGCATATATCCACGCATATTCTTACCCTTGCTCATGACAGCCTGTGATTACTTTTTCACACCTAAAGTCAAGAATTAGGACTAAAAAAATAATCTCTCTAGGGAAGCGATAAAACAATCATTTTTGTTGGAAAACGAAGGTGTTTTTTCTGTTTTTTATTCATTGCTGGATGATACATGTGTGTGCATGTATGGTGTTATGTGTTATACACTATATATTACATATTTAGGAAATTTGTATTTAAATTCACAAGGCGCAGTATTCTCTGAGGGATATGAAATTCTCACTGTACAATCGCTTAACGTGATGCTTGATATTGGACCAAAGGCCAGGGTTTCTCATTGCTTTTTTGCAGTCCTAAAGAATAGATATTTGGGGGGTGACCAGGAGCAGTGGCCCCGGGGCACCTTTGAGGAGTCTCCTAGGAGAGCCCAGTCTTACCTTATATGCTGTGTCCTAATCACCCTCCTGGAAGGTTGGGGTGGGGGAACCAGAGGTGTGTCTCTGACTCTTACGGCCTAGGAAATCCAGGCTGCTTTGATCACAGGTATCTGGCCTGGAGAAGGGAATTTACCGACCCTCTCAAAGGGGAAATATCTTCTGGACAGCAAAGTGGTATTGTGATGAAAACACCCAGGGTTCTTTTAAAACGAATGGTGTCATTCCCTAAAGGTAACAAATGTTATAGCTTGTATTGAGGATAAAACAAATAACAAGACCAGCTAACATTGTCTGAATACCATCTCAGCCCGTCTACAAAACAGACATATTTAATCTATATACTATAAACACATAACTGTCTATACATGGACATGTATATGAGAGGCATTCAGAAAGTCTCTTAGCCTCTCTGTGCTTCAGTTACATTCCCTATAAAATGCAGATAATAAATAATACCCACCTCATAGGGTTCTTATGAGAATGATATGCATTCAAAAGTGTGAAGCACTTAGCCTGGCATATAGCATTTTTTCTTTTTAGTAATAAATCATTTCTATATCTATCTGTATAATTTATCTGTGTCCATATATATTGCATAGATTCAAATAATACATATTCCATATCTATATGATATGTAACACAATTACACATACAGATGTATGTATAATCTATACAGTTTATACATCCAAAATAAATCTCTTTGTATACACACGTGGATACCAAAAGCTTTATAATATGTGATATGTTTATTTTTATGCATTAGCATAGCTACAATATACCCATTAGTGGACCATAAATATATATGCTAGTTCTTGTAAAGCACATAGATACTGGCAGAGGAAGCAATCAGCAAATGGAACTTATCAACATCATAGTTACTATGATCTCATTTAATCCTCAAGAGCTGGCAAGGTAGGTACTGTTATTACCCGCTCTACCCACCGGGGAGCAGAAGCTTAAGCAAACCTGCTGATGCCCAAGGGATACGGCTCTACATGGTGCAGCCAAGCCTTGGGCATCGGCTATCTGGCTCCAAAGTTCTCGCTGCTCCATGCTGAACAATACTTTACAGACACTTGGCACTTAATCCTTGCGGCATCCCAGGTAAGTAACTTGGCCATGACTTCCTACACTTGTTCAAAAGGTGGAAATCAGGATGGTCCCAGAGTCCGCCTCTGAGAGTGCAGACCACCCTCCCACGATTATCCTCAGGGTCCCCAGCCCGTGCCTGTGACTTTGACATCCCAGCTCTCTGACTGAGGCAGGCAGATGGTGCGTTGCCTGCGTGAGGCAAAAAGCCAGGGAGAGCAAGAGAATTCCCCAGCCTCTAAGAAAGAAGAAACAACAGGACCGCGGGTAGAAAACAGAAGAGCGGAGACCCAAGAAGTAGGGTCACGGTGGTGCTGCAGGCAGGTGACGGTTGAAAAGCACGCAGACTCCAGTAACCCTTAAAGGAGAATTAAAAAAAAAAAAAAAAAAAGCAGATAGCAATTTCAGATCAGCGCACGGAACCCTCATGCTCACATCCGGAAAGGCAAACTCTCTGCAGCCACACCAGGAAGTTGTCCGGAACTGAAAAACAGGTCAGAGGCACTGCGTACAGCTTGACTTTTATCTCCCCCAAACACTCCTAGGCTGCCGAGCGGCAGGGAAATTCATTACTGTAAGTAGGATTTCAGCACCAGGGGACACTGCCGCTCAGCGGGACAGGCCTGTCAGCTAACTGGCTTGCTGCTGCTCTTCCCTGTTTTATTTTCCTCAACTGCATGACTAGATGACGCATTGTTCTTTGGACTATTTCCTTTTTTTCCCAAGCCCTGTTCTTCCCCTCTCCCCCTAAAGACCGAGAGACATCGAGAGACAGAGCACAAGCTTTTGCTTCGTGAGAAAAGGAGGTAAGAAGGAAAAATGAAAAACCCACAAAACTTTCAATGTCAGTTGCAGTCTTCTGAGATTGAAATTCAAAATTGTTTGTGCCCTACCTGGTAGAAGAAAAAAATCCTCCTTTCTTTTTATCATTTTTTCCATCACTTAGAAAAAGAATGACTCATGAAAGCTGATATAAGGAAACAATAGTGATTTCCATTTGCTCTGAGAGACTTAGACATGCAGTAGCCCGAATGGAAACACGGACAGCAGAATTCAGTGGGTAGAGAGGTCTTTTGCCTCTTTTTAAAAATTTCTCTCCATCGACATTTCAACTCTGTTATCATCTATCTTCTTCCCAACTGTGCAAACTTAGGCAACTTAATCAGCCCCTCTGGGGCTCAATTTTCATGTGGGTGAAACGAAAGGGTTTTGGTGAGAATTAAACGCGGTGTGTAGCACTGAGAGGTTTGGTTCTGGAAAAGTCACTCACCTCCCACTTGGCAACAAAAATCGAACCCCATGTTAAAAAGTGAGACATTGGATTTTTTAATGGCAGGAGGGAGTTCCAAGCTAGGTTGAATTTGGAGAACCAGGGAGAATGCTCACCTATTGAAACTGTTCTTGGAAACCGTCACAGCGCTCTGGAGTCTGCATGCACGCCACCCAGAAAACAACCCGGAAGACTCTGCTTTGGGTTTGCAGATCCGCAAATGCACACACCCCCCCCCCCCCCCAATGCCAGGCAACACAGCATTAGAGCCACTCTACCCCAAGTGTGAATCTCAGCGCCTACACTTGGTTGTGGGCCAACGCACTTAACCAAATGAAGCCCCCCTTCCTTGTTAGTAAAATAGAGAAAAATAGAATTACCTTGAAGGGCAGTTGTGAGAAAAGGGTAAGAAAATGCACATAAACTGCTCTGAACATAGAAGATGTGCACTAAATATTCACCCCTCCTTTTCTCCTTCATTAGCCTCAATATATTACCATCTAGGAAGTTCTGTTCCTTCCTGGTTTAGAGGATTTAAAGTAAAGCAGAATGGGGACTTCTCTGGCGGTCCAGTGGTTAAGACTTTGCCTTCCAGTGCAGGGGGTGCAGGTTCAATCCCTGGTCGGGGAGCTAAGATCCCACGTGCCTTGCGACCAAAAACCCAAATCATAAAACAGAAGCAATATTGTAACAAATTCAATAAAGACTTTAAAAATGGTCCACATCAAAAAGAATATGTTTTAAAAAAATAAATTAAATAAAGCCAAAAAAAACCCCACAAAGTCTGATAGGTACCAAAACCCACCCTCCACAGAGCTTTGGAACTTCGGTGGCTAGTGTTGAGTCAGCCTAGACTTTGAGAGCTCCTGCCTTAGATCTCATCAACTCTAGAGGTTCTTATAGCCAGCTGCACAGTAGAATCAGGTGGGATGCTTTTGCCAAAAATCCATGCCTAAACTTCATCCCCAGGGGTTCTGATTTAATTATCTAGGTGGGCCGGGTTGCCATACTCTGCGAACTATTACTAACCCATCCTCATTTTACATACGAGGAGCCTGGGGCTCAAAAAGAGGAAGCGACCCACCCAAGCAGTTAGCTGAAAAATCCAGGATTCCAACCCAGGTCTAAAGGATTCCAACGTCTGTACTCTTTTAGCTGCCCTGTCAACCCAAAATGATGCTGAAAGGTACTTTCTAATCTCCAAGAGAACTCAAAAGTTGGGAAAGTTAAAGTATCAATACTAAAATGGAGAGCATGATTTCCCTTGGGAGGTCAGTCTTTTATCCCAAACTCAGACTACCTGGGGGAAAGACTTTCCGTATAATGTGAGATTAGCGTAGATCCTTTCAGTTGCAGGGGCAGAAACCCAACTCAGATTGGCTCAACAACAGCAAGAAATATCAAGCCCTGACTTTAGGCATGCCTGACTCCACCAGTATGCGATGCTGTCAGAGCTCTATCTTTCTCCATCCCTCCGCTCTGTTTCACATTGTTTAGCCCTCATATATTTTTTTCATACTTCCAATTGCTCCCTCCGTTTGGTGGGGTAGTTGCCATCTGGCAGCCTTGAACCTATGTTGCTTCATCTTAGAAAAACCAGCTAAACTTATGGCTTCTTGCTCACACAGTGAAACCATGTAGTGAAGACATAGCAAAAGCCAGGCAAGGATTCTGATTGGTCCTCCTTGGACCAATCACTGTGCCTGGGAGGGTTGGGGTGCTCCGATTGGCCAAGTTTGGATTAGCATCCTCATAGAGGTTTCCATTCTTATCGTATAAGACAAGGAACAACCCATCAGGGCGTAGGAGTGTGGCATTGCCAAAAAAGGAGAATGTCCCTATATGTAGATGAAAACGACAAGTGCATGCATGCTATAATCCATGACCTTGAATTCCAGCCTTGGGGCTTAATGGCATGATTAAAATGAAAACTTCATCCCAGACATGAACTGAGTAATACTAGAATACTTCATTTCTTCTCCAAACTTTTCTCTTCACGTCGTGTGCTAGTAAAATTGGGGAAGAAACACTGCCTGTAAGACTCCAAAGCATCACTGAAATTTAATTTACTCAACATAACCATGACCGTAGCCATTAAGAATACGTATTCTCTCCATCTGGGAAAGTGCTCAGCTAATTTTTGAAACCTTGAAAAAATGAAGACCACAGACATTGCCCATCCCGAAATCGCTCTTATTTAGTTTGACTGCCTGCTGAGCTAATGACCCACTGACTGGGTTTTAGGCTTTTGAAAGCCGAGCTCTAACATCATACTATCATCTCAGAGATGGCAGCCTGTCTCTAATCAAGTTTTTATTTGTTAACTCATTGCTTCTCCTGGATATAAAAGTAACACTCCTCTTTTTAATATTAAAAATAAAACTTTAAATCAGGACCTAATCCAATGCCAAACTGTTTAAATTCACTACCTCCAAGACCGCTTCACTTCTGGAGAAATCATGCTCTGAAATAAAGGAGGATGGTACTATGGGGAAAGAGTGACATGCCATATGTATGTTCTTTTTTTTAAAGCCTTTTGCGAGCATAGCGGTAAATGATTCATGTGAAACTGTGTACCATACATCATGTGAGTTCCAGGAACACATCCACCGAACAGCTGTGCTCCTTACCTCGGGAGGGGCTGCTCTCAAAGGCTCTCTCTCTCCATCACTCTCCTCTCTGTCCTGTAAGCCTGGTGTGTTGACTCTTGGGGATTTGGAAACCATCAATAAGAGACAGTGCCATGCAAAGACGTTGGGAGTAGGGGTGGTGTCCAGATGCCACTCAAGGGAAGCCTTGCACCCAGGGGCTGCTCAGAAGGCCAGGAGTGCATCCAGCCAAACTTCTGGGTGTTGTTTACTTGTCTTCCACACACAGAGTGGGAAAAACAAAATATAATAAGTAAAATACAGTTGAATGCAAGAATACCCACCAGGATATGGGATTGACTGTAAGAATAGGAAGCAGATCGGTGATGACCTAGGGCCAGGGTGGGGATGGGGGTAGAACAGGGGAGGACTACAGAAGGCCACCAGGAAACCCTTGGGGGTTCACTATTTTGATCTGGGTGATGGTTTCGGTGGTATATACATATGTCCGAACTCATTAAATTGTATACTTTGTGTGTAGTATGTAATTAAATTTGTTTTTCTCCTTTTAATCTGCCTTATTTCATTTGTATTGTTAGACCAGCCACAGGACCTAGAAGGGTAGAAAGAAAATGTTCCCTTCCCAACACAGGAAAGGCAACACTTAGAGTCACTGTGTTTATTTGTTCACAGAAGTGGTGATCCCACACTGAAAAACCATGACCCTCCACTGTCCCATCCTGTGTGTAAGCCAGAATGACCACTGATAGGTGAAAAGGAAGACTCTTCAAATAATTATTTATTGGGTTACAGGAAAGCCCAAACAAACTTTTGGCCAACCCATGCTCTGCAGATGCCCTACTATGAACTTTTCACCTATTTTCTACAAGTATGGATTTCATAACACCTGAGGGATGATAACTGGATTTGTAATCTTATCAGGGTCCATGGCATTTGCTCAGAGTCTGACTGATCTGGTATCAAAGCCTGGGTCTCCCATTATATCTCTGGGTGACCCTAGAGATGTCACCTGACATTCAGGAACCAAAGTTTCCTCATATGATAAAAATAGGATAAATGAAACCACCACCACCACCCCCCCCCACAGGCTATGAAGAGAAGTAAATGATACAATAAGTAAAATCCATGGCGCTATGCTTCTCACGCATCTGGGGTACAAGAGAGCTTATCGTTATTGCCATTGTGATTATTCTTGTTCCAGGTACTTTCTACAGCCTGATAAATTTGGTGGGTTTGGGGGGAAAGGGCTCCTGCAGGAAGAAGATGGTCTTGACATTCCTGCCTTCAGAGGGGGAAAGGGCAGGTTCAGGACTTTTGAGTGATCTAACTCAACAGATATGTACATTTTTCTGACTCCCTGGCATGGCTCTCCACTGGGACAATGTTTCTCTACTGACAGATTTCCAAATGTAACGGGGGAAAAAGAAAAAAAATGTATATATTGTTGCTGAAAAAAAAAAAGAAAAAGAAAGACTTCATTGAAAGCCTGGGGGCATTTCAGAACCAATGTAATCAAATCCATGTCTCTGCTTGAGAATGAGAGTATTTGAGATGTAGTGTGGGTTGGGTAGGTGGGAGTGTGGACAGAGGAAAACACCGTAAACTTGAAGAGCTACGTGTGTCTCTTGTACCACTTTCATGTCTCACCTTGAGGCACTCTCCTTAAATCCCAGGGCCATACATTTTTCTGAACCTCTCTCCTTGACTGATGCCCCAGATGACACTGACTGCTTAATGCCCAGCTGACCAATGAGGATAAAAATCATTTACATAAACTCAACACATCTGATCTGCCACTTGCCTCTATGAAACTCAGTTTCCTTACCTGAAAAATGGGCAGAGCAATGAAACATATCTCATAAGGTTGTTTAGAGAAAGAAATGAGACCCCGCCTAGGGAAAGGTAGGTTGTGCTTGACACAAAACTGTATCCTTTAGCCATTATTATTATCAGGGGAGAGAAAAAATCTCAGGAGAACTCACATGATATAAGAATCCACTTCTCAGAAAGAGAACGCTCCCATACTGTTGGTGGGAATGTACATTGGTGCAGCCACTATAGAGAACAGTATGGAGGTCCCTCAAAAAACTAAAACTAGAGTTGCCATATGATCCAGCAATCCCACTCATGGGCATATATCCAGACAAAACTATAATTCAAAAAGATACATGCACCCCTATGTTCATAGCAGCACTATTTACAATAGCCAAGACATGGAAGCAACCTAAGTGTCCACTGACAGAAGAATGGATAAAGATGTGGTATGTATATACAATGGAATACTACTCAGCCATAAAAAAGGATGAAATAATGCCATTTGCAGCTACATGGATGGACATGGAGATGATCATACTAAGCAAAGTAAGTCAGAAAGAGAAAAACAAATACCATATGATGTCACTCATATACGGAATCTAAATATGACACAAATGAACCTATGTTTGAAATAAAAACAGACTCACAGACATAGAGAACAGACGGGTGGTTGCCAAGGGGAAGGGGGTGGAGGAGGATTGGATGGGGAGTTTGGGGCTAGCGGCTGTAAACTGGTATACATATAATAAATGAACAACAAGGTCCTGCTGTATAGCACAGGGAACTATATTCAGTATCCTGTAATAAACCATCATGGAAAAGAATTTTTTTAAAAGTGGGGAAAAAAAGAATCTACTTCTCAGAACCCATTTTGATGAGACTTTGATAGAGACCTGAGTCAAAATTAAGAATAAGAAGCACACATTTTCCAAATTACTTCGAATTGCCCAAAGATATCTTCTATTTTACTGATGGATAAATATGACCAAAAATGTGTGTGTGTGTGTGTGTGTGTGTGTGTGTGTGTGTTGAGTGAGATTGAGAGATTTCTCACACAGAGTAGATACGACTGAACTGGAACTCAATCTCAAGAATTTCCCAAACTCCTACAGTCCAATCAGTTGCCATATTCTACAAACCAAATTCAAACTGGACACTGTGTCCGGCTTCTAACGTCTTGAGCATTTTCTCAAATCTAAATTAGCTATTAAGAATAAAATAAAGAAATATGCAAGTAAATTAATTAAATAAGCAAAGCTCTTGGTGACTAAGATTTCTTCCAAAGGAACATTATAAGTTATTCCAGGTGACACTCTCCAGCCTTTGTCTTATAAATATTCATTCATTCAATAATTTTTAATGAAGCACCTACAATTAAAGTCCGATATGGTACTCATGCCTCTTAATAACCTGGCCCCATTTAACCCCTTCTTCCCCTCTCACGAGTTCCAGGATTCAGTTGTACCAAATAACTTAATTCACCAAATACTCCAAGGCTTACTTTCACCCATATGCCCGATTTCTTTTGCCTACAGGGTAAATTCTTACACACTGTTAAATTCTCAACTTTGAACTATTAAAAAGAAAATAGCTTAAGCGACTCAAATAGAGCAAAAGACTTGACTCGGCTAATATGCTTCAGGGACCATCTGAACTTGGTAACTCAAGGCGAGGTTGGAATTCTATAGGGTGAGGACAAGGGAGGGGTACATGACTTCAGGAACAGATTGGACATGTAACAGTTTTCACCTTTAACTTCTGTAAAGGTATGGTTGGAAAAGTTAGAGATTTTTCTATTTTATCGTGCCTCTTGTGCAGGAGTGTTAGTGATCCCATTCTGATAACTATCCAGCAGTGCATTAAAGAGATTGCAAGCCTTGAGATCTGTCAGTCAAGTTCAGGAAGAGGAGAGGTGGAAAAAATAGGGAGGAGAAAAGATTCAAGGGTCAAAGTCAAGGGGAATGCTCTATTGTGCCTATTTTGTTTTACAGTTCTCCTCTTGGTTAAGTTTAACACCTTTCATTGTTGACTAAATGGGTTAGGAGAGAAAACAAGGTTACAGGGATGTATAGGACTCAGGAACAGACCAGAGTTGGGTGAAGGGGCTGTTTGTTCTTTGATCTTTAACTCCTTAATCATAGCTTGCATCATCTGTTTGGACAGGGCAATACTGTTGATCTTAATTAATCATGATGGAATACACTTGATGAGGGCTATTTCTAGCAGGAGGAAAAGAAAAAAAAAAAAGATCCCTAGCCCTTGGGGGAAAAAATGCACATCCAGGACTGTAGCCCTCTTGGGACTAACCAGGAAAAAATACCCCATCCTCGGCCACCTAAAGCTGATCCATGAGTCCAAGAAGCCAAGACCATGTTGTTCATTTGACAAATGTTCTGGTTGGCTTCACAGATGGTTTGATTCAACAAAAAGATACCAGAAAGTTTTCTGGGAATGTGCGCAAAGCAATCATCACTGATGACGTTGCATGTGTCTCCCGTAGATGCCAGGAGGTTGTCCACTGTCGGCTGATGATGGGAAACTGCCTTCTGGAGTCCCTGCATTTCTCAAGCAACTATGTCAACATTTGTACTGGCAATCTTGGTAGCTTGTGTGACTTGATAAATGATAACAAATACCTCACCAAAAAAATCTGCAACTAATATCGAAGTTACAGTGAAAATTCAATGCTTCCTTCCAAAGATTAGGCCAAAAAAAAAAGGATGTCTGCTTTCATCACTTCTATTCAATATTGCATTAGCGGTCCTAACAAGCGTAATAAAATAAAATAAAAGTTATAAAGTTTGAAAGGAAGAAATAAAACTCTACTCACAGATGACAGGATTTTGCATGTAAAAAACCTAAAGGATTCTACAAAAAAAAATAATAAATTCTAGAATAAACAAGTAAATTTAGCAAGTTGTAAAAGATAAAATTAATATACAAAAATCAATTGTATCTCTGAAAACTAGCAAAGAACAATTGGGAAAAATATCATTTACAAAATCATGCAAAACATAAAATACTTATAAACTTAACAAAAGACATGCACCAAAAACTGTAAGATATTGCTAAGAAGAATTATAGAAGACTTAAAATATGGAAACTACGCAATGCTCATGTATTAAAAGACTCAACTGACATGATGATTCTAAATGTATATTGAAATGCAAAAGACTAAGAAGAGCTTGAACAATTTTGAATAAGAACAATTTAGAGGAAAAAAAAGTTAAAAGATAGACTCTAATTGGATTCAAGATCTACCATAAATTGACAGTAAGAGGATAGACATACAGACCAGTAGAATAGAATAGAAAGTCTAAAAATACATATGTGAACAAATGGCTTTTGACACAGGTGACAAAGCAATTCAATAAGAGTGTTTTCAACAACCCCTGATATTAAACAAAACAAAAATCTTCACCACTCCCCAGCTCTTATTGGTTGAGCTAGATCACAGACTCATCCCAAAAGCTAAAACAATATTCTAGAAGAAAACATAAAAGAACGTCTTCATGACCTTGCAGTAAGCAATGATTTCTTAGAACACAGAAATACTAACTATAAAAGAAAAAAAACAGAACCTGATCAAAATTTTAAATGTCTGTTTATCAAAGGGTGCTAAACATATCATAAATAGGCAAAATGTTGACTGGGATAAAATATTCATAATAAATATATGTGACAGGGCTTCCCTGGTGGCGCAGTGGTTGAGAGTCCGCCTGCTAATGCAGGGGACACGGGTTCGAGCTCTGGTCTGGGAAGATCCCACATGCAGCGGAGCAACTGGGCCCGTGAGCCACAACTACTGAGCCTGCGCGTCTGGAGCCTGTGCTCCGCAACGGGAGAGGCCGCGACGGTGAGAGGCCTGCGCGCCGCGATGAAGAGTGGCCCCCGCTTGCCACAACTAGAGAAAGCCGTTGTGCAGAAACGAAGACCCAACACAGACAAAAATAAATTAATTTTTAAAAATTTAAAATATATATATATATGTGACAAAGAACTTACATGCTGAATATATTAGAAAGAAAAAGCTCATACAACCCAATTTTTAAAAATGGGCAATAGATTTAATCATATACGTCACAAAAGAAGGTATACCAAAGTTCAATCAACTCAAGAGAGAGTGTTGAACATCATTAGTTACGAGAGAAATGCAAATTAAAACAAATATGAGAGCTTCTGGAAGGATGGGCATATTTATATCTTTACGGGCATATGGGTTATACAGGTATGTGAACTTGTCAAATGTGGTTGATCTGTATCATCACACACTGTGCATCTCATTGTGTATAAATTATACTTCAAAAAAAAGACCTTGGCATATTTTTAAGAGGCATTTCAATGTTCTACAGGTCATCAACCCTCAGAAGAGTCAACATGGAATTTCTGAGCATTGGTTCACATTCTCATCTCTTATTCTAGCTGAAGGTCTGAACAATGCGGTTGGTGCTTAGAATAATGAAATACAGTCCCCAACTTACAATGGTTAGACCCAGCATTTTTCGACTTTATGATGGTGCAAAAGCAATGTGCATTCAGTAGAAATCATATTTCAAACTTTGATCTATTCCCCAGCTAGCAACATGTAGTCCGATTTTCTCGTGTGATGCTGGGCAGTGGCAGTGAGCCCCAGCTTCCAGTCAGCCACGAGATCTCAAGGGTAAACAACCACTACCCTTACAACCATGCTGTACCCATACAACCATTCTGGTTTCCACTTTCAGTACAGCATTCAGTAAGTTCCATGAGATAGTCAACACTTTATTACAAAGTAGGTTTTGTGTTAGATGACTTTGCCCAACTGTAGTCTAATGTAAGTGTTCTGAGCATGGCTATGGTAGGCTAGGCTAAGCTATGGTGTTCAGTAGGTTAGGTGTATTAAATGTATTTTTAAAAATTCTCTATACTAACCACTTTTATGCATACATTCTTTTCTTTAAAATAATTTCTATAGATTTATTTATTTATTTTTGGCTGCACTGGGTCTCCGTTGCTGCACGCGGGCTTTCTCTAGCTGTGGCGAGCAGGGGCTACGCTTTGTTGCGGTGCGCGGGCTTCTCATTGCGTTGGCTTCTCTTGTTGCAGAGCACGGGCTCTAGGCGCGCGGGCTTCAGTAGTTGTGGTGCACGGGCTCAGTAGTTGTGACGTACAGGCTTAGTGGCATGTGGGATCCCAGGGAAGTCCCTTAAATGCATTTTTGACTTCTGAGATTTTCAACTTACAGGATGTAACCACAACATAAGTCAAGGAAGACTAAAGTCACAAGGTCAGAATGTCATTTCTGTGATGGGACTGTAGTGAAAGAGATTCCCTTTTGAAGCTGGCAGAGTCATCCTTTACTAGTCTGGGAAGAGGGCTAGAAGTTGTACCCATCAGTGGGTACTCTTGCTGGAATATAAGTGAACTCTTCCCCAAATTTACAAAGGGGTTGAAGACAATTCACATAACTTGTCTGTCGTAAATATTCCTTCTGCCTTCAGATGACCTATAAAAAACCTTTACTGAAAGTTGATGAGTCTGTTCTGGCTCTACGTCTTTGCCAAGAAATCATATAGAAGAGAAATCAACCCATAAAAGTTAAAAAACAAAATAGACTGGGGGGGCGGGTACAGACTGCAGAAGACTTAGAACTCTATTCATACCCAGGATGACTTATTTGGCTCTGAGCATGCACCATAAAAATACACTGTTATTTTCATACGTTAGTTATAAGACAAACTTTCCCAAAATGATGCAGCTCATTAGCTAAGGCTATTTCTCAGTAGATTTGTTATATTAAAAAGGCACTGTGTCTACTATGCTAATCAACTATGTTGTACTAAAACTCCACGTAGATTAATTAAATGCATTACTTGCCAAAAGGAATGTGATGTATATACAGCACACACACACACACACACACACACGAGCCTTATAATAATGGAAGGGTGTAAATTACTAAAAGTCCTCTCTCCCTGAGCCAAATGCTTTTTTAGTTCCTGCCTACATGATTTTAAACAGAACTGAATGAAACAACCCCTTCACAGCTGAGCTGAACACTTCTGCAAATAACAGCACAATGATACGCTTGTGTCTCTGGGTCTGAAAGCACTTTAGGTGTCTGGCACTAGGGTGAACATTTGCTTCAGATTTTAGCTTTAACCTGGGATTGTAGAAATGAGTCTGTCACCTGCCCTCACAATCTCTCCAAGAAAAATAAATGTCCTAAATGAAATCTTTGTGCCCACCAAACCCCCAGCCCATCCAGGGCAAATACTCGCGACTTGAGTGTAAGAATCTGCAAGAGAAAGAACTAAGGTCACTAATCATTCCCTACTCCTCCCTTCCCCGAAAAATAAGTTGATCAGGCAGCTGGATTGTCAAGAATCACCCTTTGCAGAACTCCACCCCGCACTCAAGGCACACAGAGGGAAGAAGACCCCAGAGATGGGGCTGGACAGGGCAGAGACACTAGTTCCCGCATTTCTTCGTCACATCCTTGTTGAATGACTTTGGACAAGCTAGTTAATCTCCCTGTGCCTAGTTTTCTCATTTGTAACTGAGACTGTTGTGAGGGTTACATGAGTAAATTTCTGGGAAGTGCTCAGAGCCGCCTAGCACAGAGGGCTAAAACATTCTTAGCTTCTGCAATCCTGAATGCCTTAGCCTCCCGCTCTGTTCCGTAACCTACATGGTCTCTAGAAGACCTCCCAGCTCCAGCATCCCAGGACCATTTGGCCATTCACTGCATTCACTCCCCCAGGCCACCATCCCCACCCCAAATCCCACACCTGGAAGCTTACAGAAGTCCCCTTCTCTGAGTCAAATGTCACTCCACCTACTTCCAGGATACAGCTGGTATCATTTCCTGATTGCAGGAAGTGATGTGTTGTTGTGTTTAAGAACGTAAGATTTGGGGGTTTCCCTGGTGGTGCAGTGGTTAAGAATCCGCCTGCCAATGCAGCGGACACGGGTTCGAGCCCTGGTCCAGGAAGATCCCACATGCCACGGAGCAACTAAGCCTGTGCGCCACAACTACTGAGCCTGTGCTCTACAGCCCAGGAACCACAACTACTGAAGCTCACGTGCTTAGAGTCCATGCTCTGCAACGAGAGAAGCCACTGCAATGAGAAGCCTGAGTACTGCAACCAAGAGTAGCCCCTGCTCACCGCAAGTAGAGAAAGCCCGCGAGCAGCAACGAAGACCCAACGCAGCCAAAATAAATAAATTTATATATTTAAAAAAAAGAACATAAGATTTGGAATGAGACAGAACTGCTTTCGTTAATCAGCTTTGTAACTTATCAAGAGACTTTGGGAAGGCATCTCAGAGCCTCAGTTTCCTCTTCGGTTAAATGGAGATAATAAGAGTTCTGGCATCAGACTGCTCTTGGAAGGATTACATTTTCTACATGTGAATGTAGAAAATATTTGGCACCGTGCATTTTAAGCATTCCCTAAAAATACATAATAATAGCAGTGGTAGCACTGCCAAAAGAAATAAGTATTCATGCACTCCAGACAGAAATAAAAACATAGAAATTTAAGGAGGGCTTCCCTGGTGGCGCAGTGGTTGAGAGTCCGCCTGCAGATGTAGGGGACACGGGTTCGTGCTCCGGTCCGGGAAGATCCCACATGCCGCGGAGCGGCTGGGCCCGTGAGCCACGGCCGCTGGGCCTGCGCGTCCGGAGCCTGTGCCCCGCAACGGGAGACGCCACAACAGTGCGAGGCCCGCGTACTGTAAAAAAAAAAAAAAAAAAAGAAAAAAAAAAAAAAAAGAAATTTAAGGAAATACAAATACCGATGCTTGAAGGGATGACAGGTAGTGTAATAAAGTACTGAACCCAATTCTGTCATTCTATAGCTTTGTGACCTTGGGCAAGTTTCCTGTGAGCCTCAATTTCCCTATTTGCAAAATTTATACAATGTCACCTACCATAAGCTTTGGGCGCTTATCACGTAGGAGGCATGAGCTATATGGAATCTGATGTAGTTAGTCTCAAGGACGTACTTCGGTCCACTGCTGTCAGTCCCGTGCCATGCACGGCTTAGGGTTTCCATGTGGGAATAACTTCCTGGCATAGAGACATTACTGAAGGATCCACTGACATTGGTGAACAGCAAGAGCAGGAAACACTGACATGTAAAATCAAAGAGTAAACTTTCTGGAACGTGGACAGGAGCGCATAGGAGAAAAGGGGTTATGAACAAGTCAGTCAGTCTTGCTGGCTGTTCTTGCCCCGTTACAAGGGTGTGTTCATGGCCCTTTCTGCTGCTCGTGGTAAGTCATTCTTGAAAGTAAAATAAGCACTAATGAGTTTACATGCATAGCATATGCAAATACTATGAGTGGTGTTCCAAGAAATAGCAAATTTTGGAACCAAAAGAAATCGTTAAATAGTCCATTTCAATGTGTAATTCTTCGTAGGGCTGTGAATCTTGCTAGGAGCTATAATCACTGCATTATTCAAATACTATCCAATAATGTGCGCTTGTGTATTCCAGGGTTTGAATATTCACTGTAGGCTACAGAGGTTTGTAAGACAAAACATACTTGGATAGATATATAGAGATAGAAAGACAGAAAAATAGATATAGATAGATGATAGATAGATAGATAGATAGATGATAGATAGATAGGATGATTCATCTCTAAGAAGGGAAGGGGCGGGCTTCCCTGGTGGCGCATTTGTTAAGAATCCGCCTGCCAGTGCAGGGGACACAGGTTGGAGCCCTGGTCTGGGAAGATCCCCACATGCCGCAGAACCACTAAGCCCGTGCACCACAACTACTGAGCCTGCGCTCTAGAGCCCGTGAGCCACAACCACTGAGCCCATGTACCACAACTACTGAAGCCCACGCACCTAGAGCCCGTGCTCCACAACAAGAGAAGCCACTGCAGTGAAAAGCCTGCACACCGCAATGAAGAGTAGCCCCCGCTCGCCACAACTAGAGAAGGCCCACACGCAGTAACAAAGACCCAATGCACCCAAGAATAAAACTAAAATAAAATAAATGATTTTTTTTTTTTAAAAAGGGAAGGGTCACATATATGAAACAACATGAGCCCTAACACCCAACTCTGGGTGTTAAAACCAACCCAAGATGTGTTTGGTCTCTTCCTTAACAATTCGTCCAATGACAATGCAAAAGGAAAGGCATTTTTCCATGTCTGGACCATTTTGTCACAAAAGAAAGATCAGGGTATTGGATTGGGCACTGAATGTCTTGTGCTTTAAAGTTTCAACTTAAGAATGATAATTTTAAAATATTAAACATCTGAGGAATTCTCTCTCCATTTTAAAAGTGATTTTTTTTTTAAACTGGCTTCATTCACTTTATTTTTCTCATAGAAAACTATGCTGTGACTACAGCTGGAGCCTGGGTCCTCTGCATGGAAACTCTGATGTGGGTCTTTACAAGATGGTCAGTGAATTCCTGATACGGAGACTTGGTGAACACCGTCTCTTTCCAGAGGTCAGGAGGGAGATAACTGTAGGTCTTGGAAGTGGCATCGAAAGTGGTCTTGGCGAAGTTGCCCAGCATGGCGGTGCAGCCCCTGGCAGAGGTGTAGCGGTCATCAATTCCAGCCACCATCAGTAGCTTCTCGGGCACAGGGGCTGAGGTGATGCCAGTGCCCCTGGGGGCAGGCATGAGGCGCACCAGCGCAGAGCCACAGCGGCCAGTCACCTTGCAAGGGACGGTACGGGGCTTGCCAAGCTTGTTCCCCCAGGAGCCTTGCCGCACGGGGACAATGGAGAGCTTGGCCAAAAATGATGGCCCCACGGATGGCAGTGGCTACCTCCTTAGAGCACTCGACACCCAAACCAACATGTCCGTCGTAATCCCCAACGGCGACAAATGCCTTGAACCCGGTCCGCTGGCCAGCACGGGCCTGCTTTTGCACACGCGTGATCTTCAAAACCTCATCCTTGAGGGATGCCCCCAAGAAAACGTCAATGATCTCAGGTTCTTTGATGTGCAGAGACAAGAGACAGATCTCCTCCAGGGACTTGATCTTCATGTCCTTGACCAGGCGGCCCAGCTTAGTGATGGGGAGCCACTCCTTGCCCTCGGCCTCGCCTCCGCGAGCTCCGTGGCTTTCAGCCCTGACCCCGGACGCCGCTGACAAAGCCTCCATGGAAGCCACCGCTGCCTCCCATTCCAGGGCCCCCGGGGCCTCCGGGCCCATCGGCAGCACTGACATCATCCGCCATTTGGTGTCTTTACGGAGAAGAAGAGCTAAAAGTGATTCTTATTTGAAATTTATTTTTGCTGATGATTTCTATGATGAAATGTCTGTATCAGGAACTCTTACATATTATTGAAATATCTAATCTTGTCACAATATATCGGTTCCTAAAAATGCATGATAATGCATTTTTGTTACAGAAAACCTCTAAGCCATCTCCCATAACCCTATCGGTGAAAAAAAATTATCCACTTCTTATCATGATGGTCATCTGTTATTGTTTTTAAAAAACACATAATAGCGTTATAAAAAGTATAGAATGACTTATGGGAAATTCCTGAGGATTTCTAGGAATTTCATCTTCTTTTTCCCCAAGTCCCTAAGATGAAGCTATTGAGATTAAGTCGTATGTTCACCTAATAAGTGTTCATTTTGCACAAGCTGGGTTGTCTATGGTGAGAACCAGCTTTCTGTCTGATGGTAGAGACAGGCATTAAATAAATGTAAAAATAAGAATTAGAAATTGTGCTGGACATGTGTAGTAGAAACTGTGATGGGGACGACAGCTCGGCTCACAAATGTTCCCCAGCGACTGCGTTTGTGCTGCCTCCTCCCCTTCTCCGCGGGGAGGGCTCTGTCACAGGGTCAAATGGAGCAGCAGGCCCCCACCTCCTCACCCAAGTGCAGACACCTGATGCAAACTGGCCAATCAGAATGCTCCATATGCTGGACCCCAGTGATTGGTCCAGAGGTGGTCATGTGACTGAAATGTGGGCCTCACGGTCCTTTCCTGGGGTTTGGGGAGCTGGAGCTTAGAAAGAGGGTCCTTCCCTTTTCTTCTGAAAACTACACAGCTGAGAGCCCAGAGCTATAGCAGCCATCGTTCCAGCCCAAGGATAAAGCTATTATTATTTGAGAGGGCAAGTGCTCATACACAGAAAGGTGAAGGATGAAAAAAGAAGAGAGAATATTGATCCCATTCTTTCTGTTTCCTATCATGGTTCCCATTATTACATGAACCACTCAGCCTTTCTTTTAACTGAATGCAGATAAAATTAGGCTTCTGCCAACCCAGATATTTTTTACCAATAAAGAATCAGGGAAGTATCACATGCCATGAAAGAGAACCAGAGGGCTCAGGTACACTCTTTGGGACTTCTACATCCAGTGGGGGAGAAGGCAAGCAGACCGTGATGAGATGATGTGCTCTTACTGACAGAAGCGCAGGTTACTGAGATTAAACGAAGGGGCGTCCCTGTTGGGTATAAACTCCCACTCCGGGCTTCATTTCTGGGCCCTCACTGAGAACTGGCCTCGTGCCAGTGCTAGGAAGATACACCCACAATTCCATTCAGCTCTTGCCTCTGTAGAGGCTTGGGGGCCTTCAGTGAAGAGTTTCTGAGGCTCGAAGTTTGAAGAAATGCACCCGTATATGGCGGTCGGAGCCACCCCGGGGCATAAAGGGGGAGGCCCTGGAGGTAGGAACTGAGCCCCAGAGGCCTGCATTTGACCAATTAGAAGACATTCCACTTTGCTCCCCTTTGTTATTCACTCACTCGGGATGACTTGGTTTCAAGGTGGCCCTTTAGAGAGCTGGGCAAGCTTTCAGGCCGGCTTCTTTGTGCCCAAACCAAACGTGAAACAAAGCCGATCTTGGTGCTCCGGCTTAATGGGAAACCTGAGCCATCTGTGGGTGATCCTTCTAGTTGATTTGCTTCTTTGGCAAGTATTAAACAGCCTCTTAAAGATCCAGAGGAATTATGAAAATGGGTATTAACATTAAAATCAGAGTACAGTTAGAACATTTCACTGCATAATTGTTTGGCAGGACCTGCGAGGAAACAGAGGATTTCCAGCTCTGTGACTTACTGCTCACAGGTCTGACTTTTCAGAATCTCCAGGGCCAGAAACACAGTCTGGGAGTGGGGCCCCTGACATGACAATACAATTGGACCATGGTTAGAAACTTATACCGTCTTTGATTCCTGGCAAACCTTCTTTTGAGCAGTTGCATCGGCTTTATGGAAGCCAACCAGAGCTCGATCCAGATGAAGGGAACATGCAGAGATGTTGGAGAAACCTTTGTGCCACGCTCCCGTGTCTTTGTCAGAAAAAGTATTCTGCGTCCGCTTGTAATTAGCACTACGACAGGCGTCAGAGAAAATGGCTAATTGCTGACATGGCCCACAGTGCTTTGTAAGTAAACACCATATTGGAATAGACATGCAAGTAATTGCACAACACTCCAAGTAAACATGTTCAAAATGAAAATGGGGATGGGGTTAAGGTATCAGAGCTGCACTGCCAAAATCCTATTTTTTTTTTCTCTAAGAAATAATAAATGACTCACCTCTTGAATGTCACCAAGCTGTTTCCAAGCATCGCTTGGCTCCAGGCCTGAGGCTGCACTGTTTCTGGGAAGTTTTGAGTTGCTGGACCAAAAGCCTCTTATATATATTCCAGACCCAACGTCTTCCTTGGCTCTGGTAGCATATATTATGGACGAGGCTTACATTCCTTCTTACCAGGTCACAGCCCCACACCCCAGCTTCTGCAGGTTTTTGCTGCTCGTCACTCGTCACTCAGAGCTGTACCCTTCCCTGCAAGATGAACTTCACTGGCAGGAGCCACCACCTTGAGGATGCTTAGAGGACTGACTGTGCACACTTTCCCACCGGAGTGATGCTCACGCAATGTCTAAGTGATGTGTGTGTCTGTCAGCCCAGTCCCCTTTCCTGGTGGTGGGAAAACTTGCTGGTACAACTAACAGTCCAGAGATCCTTGTGGGATCAGTTGTGGCTAGGCTTCTCCAGAAACCCCATCTCTGTCTAGCCTTCTGCCTTCCCCTATTCTCCTTCCCTCATCCTTTTGTAAGTTTCTCTGCGTTCCTTCACTCAATAAGTCACTTGCCCAGGGAGAGAAGGGAAGCCAATGTAAGACGACTATCATTTATCTTAACATTGAGGTTTGAACTAAGTATGGTAGACTTTCATTTTGTTTGGTTTTTTTCATCAGGGTGGACATCACAAAAATGCAACAGAAAGTGATTCTAGAAGTTTCAGAGGCAAAGAAAAACAATAAAGTAGGCTGAGGATTGGAACTCCACATTTGGGGACACAGCAGTCAGCTCAACTAAGCAAGTATTTATTCAGTGCTTTGAGCAAGTCAAGACAGGCACATAAGAATGAGGCATCCCATGGGCTTCCCTGGTGGCGCAGTGGTTGAGAGTCCGCCTGCTGATACAGGGGACACGGGTTCGTGCCCCGGTCCGGGAGGGTCCCACATGCCACGGAGCGGCTGGGCCCGTGAGCCATGGCCGCTGAGCCTGCACGTCCGGAGCCTGTGCTCCGCAACGGGAGAGGCCACAACAGTGAGAGGCCCGCGTACCGCAAAAAAAAAAAAAAAAAAAAAAAAAGAATCAGGCATCCCAAATGTAGTTTCTGCCCCTGAAGGAGTGAATTATGTCCTGAGGTAGATGGACACACAAAGAAATAAGATGACACCAACATTTATTGAGCACGTACTACATACCAAATATTACACCTTTGTAAGACACTATTGAATTGAATTCTTATGAGAAGGCTCTGGAGTGATTTATATTGTCACCACTTTGCAAATGAAAAATAAATAAATAAATTAGGTTTACAGAGGTTAAGCCACTCTGCCAATGTCACTCAGCTAGCAACTGTTGGAAATGTGGCCATCAGGAGCCCTGGCAGGTTTATTAACAAGGGAATGATGAGATTAGATGAGGCACACAGAGGTTACAGAAGAGAAAAGATGGCCTCACAGCTCTAAGTCCCATGAGCAAGACAGCAGACCCAGAAGAGGACAGAAGCATTTCACTGTGTAATATCCAAACTGGCTCACATCCCTGATAAGCCAAAGACACTGGGCAAAGCTTGTCTGCTTCGCTTTCAACGTTAGAGTCTCGTCGCTTCTACTGGGAAAACTAATAACATAACAAATGAAACTATTGTTCGGTTTCATTAAAAATAAATCTGATAAGATGGGCAGAATTGAATTAACCAATCTCAACTGAGTTCTCATTATTGGAGCAAATGGAATATTCTCTCTAATAGAATAAGTCCTGGTTCATTTTGGCTGGTCTTGCTATTGCTTTGGTTTCCAGCCTTTTGCTCTAGGCATCCTCACGCTCATGTTAGTATTATCAGGTCAGCGTAATTGATCAGCATACTAGATCTGGCAAGGGTTCTGGATGGATCAGCATAACAGATGCAAGGGCTTCGGTTACCCTTGGCAGATGAAAACTGTACTCCCTTCCAAGGAAGTCAGATTTAGGACCCTAAAGCTCACAAAAGAGAAAAGGCCCTTATTCCACACAGGGTGAGGTTGGGCTTGAATCCTGTGACGAACTGCCCTTGGAGTCAGAGATGGGGAGAACAGACATTCACTGTGCCCGCTTGTCTTGGCTGGCTCTAATTGAAGTAAGCGCCAGCAATGCTTCTATTCCTTTGCGCTGGCTGAAGTTCAAAGGCTCAAGACTGAAGAGCAAAGAGGCGCGTGCAGGTATTTTTGTGGATCCACACAGATCCACACAAAGGCACATACACATTTGCATCATTTTCCCAACAAAAGGGATTTGACACAGCTTATACATAAACACAGAAACACAAGATGGAAAAATTGAAGAAATCGAGATCAAATATAGAACAGAATAGAGAAATAATATCGACTGATTAATAAAATATAGCTCAGACTGGGTGGCTGAATCACTTTTTGGAGGGGAACTTTAACTTTTGCTCTAAACCCACCAGTGAACATGGAAATACACACACACACACACACACACACACACACACACGCTTATATATAATCAGTTCATGATTTGTGCCGACCACTGGATGAAACCAAACAGGTGCTCGGAGAAACACAGTTTCTTCCGGTCCTAACGACTGAAAGCATTTTTAAAAATTGTTCAAGTGCTTATCAGGAGGAAACTGAATTAAAGTGTGAATGAATGAATGAGCAACTGATGTGTCATAGATGGCCACGCCATGAAAAGTCATCCTTGTAATGACATTTCATGGAGTATAATCTGTAAAAATACTGAATCACTATACTGTACACCGGAAACTAATATAATATTGTGAATAAACTATACTTCAATAAAAAAGTCATCCGGTGCAACCTCTCCAGCCCCCGACAATTCCAGTGCTCGGAAGCCTCCTCTTAGGGAGCCAATGATACAGCCCACACTGCTTTCTGAGACAGACTCTGCTCTGAAGTTCTGTCTATTGAGGTGCATTTCTGTCATTACAGCAACACAGTTTAGGGTGGGTCTGTGTGTAAAGGAAGAAATACAGGCTTTGTCCTCAGATCTGAGTTCAAATTGTGCATTTGCTACTTACTTTCCAGCTGAGTGACCATGGGGATGTGACATCACCTCTCTGAGTCTCTGTTTCCGCATCTATGACACAAAGGTTCCTAGCAGCCACTGGACCACAAGGATTAGATACAAACGTGTGAGTTTAGTGTCTGGTTGCATGTAGGTGAGCAATGTGGGTTTATTCTTTCAGTTCACTCACAACATGTTGATTAAACATACGTGAGCCACATCTAGGGACTAAGAATGCCTTTCTATTTGTATAAACGAGGCAGGTCAAGCTTCTAACCTACCAGAGCTGATGAGACCCTGTATGGGCCGGTTTCATTCATGTTGTCTACATACAGAAACCTCACACACGTTTACTAACAAGCTTGCCTCTGCAATGAGAGCGGTTGGGTGGCATCTTTTTATTCTCATTGTCTGGTGTGAGTCTGACAGACCTTCTGTTTCTAACTGTTTAGTCGGGAAGCTAAACACAAGACAGTGGATTGAACACTGGCTGGGTTGGCTGGGAGTCTAGCCCTATGAAGACTTGACCTCAATTGAGCTCTTCATCACTTTGCTGTGGTTTAGATAAACCCCAGTGGGATTGCTCTGCTCAGTTGCACTGCTGGCAATTTCAGTAAAATAAATGTTTCAGTTTTTACAATTTAGTCCCAGACAGCCAAGAAGGTAGTTTTCCCTTGAAGTTTCTCCTAATAATTACAAAAGGAAAGAAATGAGACAAAACAATCTGGGTCAATAGGATCAAAAGGTACCTCTCCCCTAGTTTTGTTTTTTTTTTTTAAACACGAAAAAAGCCTCTGTTTGGTTATTGAAGGATTTAACTTAAGTCCTCCATGGATGATACCTAAATAAAGAAATAAATTTTGGCTACATTGTGAGGTAGTGTAGACAAGTTATGGAGACAGCTGAAGAGACTTCGGTTTTCAGTCTATTTCCCTATTAGGACTCTTCTGTGTTTCAGACTTTGGAATTGATATGTTTGCAGCCAGGTGAAGACCCGTACATGGAACCAGGAATAAGTATAATCATGATGCCGGTGGTAATGATAAAGATAACAGCTCTGAAGATGATAAAAGCTGCTACTTATCAAGCATGTCATGTTGGAGAAAGCGCACATGAGACGCTTTACAGTGTGCAGACCCCCTCACCAACCCTGGGATTGGCACCATGATGAGAAAACCGATTCACAAAGACGTCAAGTAAGTGGTTCAAGAGAGGGCTGCTAATAAGGCTAAAAGGGAAGAATAACTAAACCTCTACACCAACTTCCGTTGTCAGACTTGCCATTGGCTCATTTCAGGACCTTGGGCAGGTCAACTCTCCTCTTTGGACGTTGGTTCCCCATAGGTAAAAAGAAGAGTTTGGGCTACCAGATGGTTAATTCCCTTCCACCTGCGATAAATAATGATTTAGAGTTTCTTTCAGTTTCTGCGATGCAATTAAAGTGGGCTGTCACCAAGCTTAAACGTTTTCAGTCATCCAGATTCAGAGTAACCATTAGATGTTAGGAAGCGATCCATCATTTAAAAAATTTGGATTCCCTCACCATATGGAAAAGCATATGGGGCGCGGTGCTATTTTCCAGTACGGTAAGTTTTCCTTCTGAGGCAAGAAAGAAGCCCAGGACTTTCCTGGTGGCACAGTGGTTAAGAATCCGCCTGCCGATGCAGGGGACATGGGTTTGAGCCCTAGTCTGGGAAGATTCCACATGTCGCGAAGCAACTGGGCCCATGCACCACAACTACTGAGCCTGCGCTCTAGAGCCTATGCTCTGCAACAAGAGAAGCCACTGCAATGAGAAGCCTGCGAACCGCAGCGAGGAGTTGCCCCCGCTCGCCACAACTAGAGCAAAAGCCCGCGCACAGCAACGAAGACCCAATGCAGCCAAATAAATAAATTTGTAAAAAAGAAAGAAAGAAAGAAGCCCAGATCTTTGCAAGACTTGATGAATATAATGAGATCAGGGAGAAACCAGAACCCAAGCTTAAGCTACACTTGGAATATTTCCTTTACTAATGCACATCCACACTGGTTTTGGGGTGAATTTCCAGGCCTTATTTGTGAGCTTGAAGTAAATTGTGTATTTACTTCAATTGTAAATTTACTTCACCGGCTTCCAGAAACAAATCGCTGGCTCTTGCTCTTGTTCTTTCTTCAATGCACCTCTGTTGCGTTCTCACTTGTGTTTCTCTGGTTTTGAGCATATGACTTTCAAAGTTGCTGGAAGTAATCACTGCATTCCTCTCACACAGAGAAATCAAAAGCAAATATAAACTGCTCTCTCAGCTTACTTCTAAATCCAAGCAGACCCAACTGCTGTTAGATAGTGCTTTGTATGCTAAGATGCAATATCTCTTTGAATGGAATCAACAAGGAAAACCTCCAAGTGGTTTGCTGACACTAAAGCATTACTGAGCTGGCAAAATTCATAAACTAATATTGCAAAGTAGCTCTCCGGCACATGCTATTTTCGGCAATTTGTACTCTCTGTCACTATTTCCTTTTTCATGCCATCTGTAAAGCATACTCTGGCTTTTTTCTCAACAAAAAATTTGTCTTTCTGGAAGGTTGATCAGACAAAAATAGAAAGTACTTGCTGGGTTGGTTAATGACTATAGAGGATGTGCTACCTTAGCATCCTGGAGGGGGCTGTTTTGGGGTTATACAGGACAGACATGGGAGATTGATATAAAAAGTAAGAAAAGAGAAAAAAAGGAAGCTATCACATGCCAGCTAGAATATACTAAATATTTCTCATCATCATTAGAAATGATCATATTTAAATTCCCACTGCCTGATTACTTAGGATAAAGGGAAGAAGTATCAGTGTCATTAAACAAAAATCTCTCTAGTTATTGAAGGATAAACTTAAGCCATACATGCGTGATGCCTGGATGCAAGGGCATGGATTGAGAGACCTGGGGCCATCCACTTACTAGCTCTGTAAACATGGGCAAATCAATTCCACCATCGTTTGGTCTTAGTGTCATCAAATCAGATAATCAGGAAGGCCCTTCCCAACTCTGAAATGCTTTGGTTTGTCAAAGGAACATTGATTTGTTCATTTGTTCAGCAGCTATATATTGAGCTTCTACTATGGGCTGGGCACTGAAAAAGACAGAGAAGATTCCCAATATCATGAAGCTGATGTTCAAGCAGAGGAGAGAGCCAATTAATGGCTCAGCCATTAATAACGGAACAAGATGGCTTCAGGTAGGAGTAAGTGCCATGAAAGGTCATAACTGTGTGATCTGATAGAAATCTGATAGAAATTAATTGGCATGGGAAAGGGTGGAGGTTAGTCATACATTAAATTTGCAATACCTATCTACCAAGAGAGGTGTTTTTAACAGGGCTGGTAGTGCCTCCTAATGGGATTTTGGAATTTTGTGACTTAGTTATTTTATAGTGTAGCCGTTCTAGACAATTGACATATTGAAATACAAATTATTTTATTATGAATTATATCTTTATTCTCTTTTATATTACATCTTGAGAATTTATTGTATCCAAAATTGTGCAGGTGTATATATTACTTAAGAATTGCACTTCAGGGGCTTCCCTGGTGGAGCAGTGGTTGGGAGTCCGCCTGCCGATGCAGGGGACGCGGGTTCGTGCCCCGGTCCAGGAAGATCCCATATGCCGCGGAGCGGCTGGGTCCGTGAGCCATGGCCGCTGAGCCTGCGCGTCCGGAGCCTGTGCTCCGCAACGGGAGAGGCCACAACAGTGAGAGGCCCGTGTACCGAAAAAAAAAAAAAAGAATTGCACTTCAGGATGATAAAACGGAAGTTAGACATTAATATATATTTTTTAGAAATTTATTTATTTTTGGTTGCATTGGGTCTTTGTTGCTGTGCGCAGGCTCTCTCCAGGTGCGGCGAGCGGAGTTTACTCTTCATTGCGGTGCACAGGCTTCTCATTGTGGTAGCTTCTCTTGTTGTAGAGCACAGACTCTAGGCATGCAGGCTTCAGTAGTTGTGGCACACAGCCTCAGTAGTTGCAGCACACGGGCTTAGTTGCTCCGCGGCATGTGGGATCTTCCTGGACCAAGGCTCGAACCTATGTCCCCTGTATTGGCAGGCAGATTTAACCACTGTGCCACCAGGGAAGTTCCCAGACATTATTTTTAATAAGAGGGGGCATTGAGTTTGATAGGATTAGAAACCACTGATCTAGAACTCTCATAACGAAAACCCTAATAGAGCTGCCATTGCTGTGCAGTGATCTAGTTTTAGGCAAAAGTGATCAATCATTACGAAATAAGTTCCTACAGGGAATAATGGGCGCAGAGTTGTTTTAAGTAGCAATTTTCAGATTTTTTGTTTTTGTTTTTGCGGTACGTGGGCCTCTCACTGTTGTGGCCTCTCCCGTTGCGGAGCACAGGCTCCGGACGCGCAGGCTCCGGACGTGCAGGCTCAGTGGCCATGGCTCACGGGCCCAGCCGCTCTGCGGCATGTGGGATCTTCCCGGACCGGGTTGCGAACCCGTGTCCCCTGCATCAGCAGGTGGACTCTCAACCACTGCACCACCAGGGAAGCCCTCAATTTTCAGATTTTTTAAATCAATTAATTCATTGGGTCACATCCAAACTTTATTTAGTTGTTAGCCTAAGTTATACACTAAGTTAATCTTACGGAAAATAAAAAGGAGAACATTTGGAACTAGCTGTGAAAGTCAGAACATATTAATTGGAAGAGAAATAAAAACAAGTTCCAGGTAGGAACAGCCCTCTCACCAGTTCTTACATCATCTGCTTTGTGGATATGGACTAACTGCCTGTCTAAAAATAACCTCATATATGCTAAGGAAGAATATCCCCTGTATCTGTGGGACTACTTCTGTTCTTACTCTTACGGGGTTAGAGAAGCACCATGGATAACCACTCTTTCCTGCACAGTTGGCCCGCGCATGGGCCTGAATCAACTAGAGCTGATCAGATCATTCCCCAGGAGTTTTCAAAGGGGACTGAAAAATGAATTAAGCATTTTTCCAAGAGTCGCGGTGGAGGGAGGTTCCCAAGGCTCAGGAACAATCGACAGCCTCGTCTTCCCCCATAGAGAGGAAGCGTGTTTGAAGGGAAAGATTGAACGTGATAAACAGAGAGGTGCTTTCACTCTTTCATTAATTCACTCAGTCGATGATACTTTTCACACTACTGTATACTAGACATTGTGGTGACCCTGGAGAAAATAATGCCTGCAGTAGGCTAAATAATGCCTCCCTTTTCCCCTCCACCCCCTAAAAAAAGATATCCACACCTGAATCCCTGGAACCCTGTGACTGTTACTGTATATGGCAAAAAAAAAGACTTTGCAGATGTGATTATATTAAAGGTCTTGCGATGAGGACATTAACCTGGATTACCCAAACGGACCCAATGTCATCAGAGACGTTCTTAGAAGAAAGAGACAGGAGATTCAGAGTCAGAGAGAGAGATCTGAAGATGCTGACTTCAAAGCTGCCGGATTTGAAGACGGTGGAAGGACCACAAGCCAAGAAATGTGGGTGGCCTCCAGAAGCTGGAAAAGGCAAGGAAACAGATTCACTCTCAGGACTTCCAGAAGGAAATCAGCCCTGCCAACACCTTCATTGTAGCCCTGTGGCCACGATGGGCTCATTTCAGGCTTGAGCTCCAGAATTGTAAGAATACATCTGTATTGTTCTAAACCACTATGTCGTCGTTTGATATACTAGCAACAGGAAACTGATACAGCGTCCCTACCCTGGCATCTCTTATGTTCTTGTAGTGGGGACAATCTAGAAATGTGTCAATAAAAAGTAAAACAAGATAATAGAAATCCAGAGATTGGCAAACTGAAATAAGAGATGGAGAAAGTAAAAACCCCTGGTTCCTGCTGACCCCCAGGCCCAGCTATTTCCCTGTAGCTATTCAATCATATCCCAGTACCTTCCATAAATCATATTTTCTTCTAATGTTTTTTCCAGTTGAGTTTCTATCTCTATCAAACAAAAGAGCCCTACTTCATATAATCTGCATTGATGGTCCTATAGGGGCTCTGATGTCTACTGTGTCAACCTGGAAGCAGTTTCTCAAGAAAGTCTTAATGATGTTTAGCAGAACTGCATTTTCTTACAGGAAAATGTGCTTCTCCAATGTAGAAACATTTTCAGCAACATCGAAAAATTTCCATGAATTTCCTATTAGACAGGCAGTTCCACTAAGGAAACCTTAGCTGGGTGAGCTTCTTAATCAAAACTTTAATTTATTCATTCCTTCTGGTTCATTTTTGGTGTTCATTGAACACCTACCGTGTACCAAGTCCTCGGAAGACAACACTGAACAACTTAAAATCTCTGCCAGGACTTAATAGGAGAGATTTTATTTAAAGAAACAATTACAATACAGTGTGATAATAACACTAACCACCAATGCTTATGGTCACGTTCTATATGCCAGCCGATGTTCTAAGCTATGAAAATGGCTTACGTGTTGTAATAGTCACAAATACACTATTTAGCAAGATGCACTATTATAGCTATTTTACAAATAAGGAAACTGAGGCAGATTTAGGAAACATGCCCAGATGGCAAGTGATGGTGTCAGGCTTTGCCTCCAGACTCCAGAACCTGGATGAATTCCTGCAGTCGGTTGTCTTTGGGGGAAAAGAATAGGGAACCACAGATGTATAAGATAAAGAGCAGCTTGGGAAGCAAAATTACTGGAAAAAGAGACAACTGGTTTGAGTGTCTCTGGATGATTAAGAATTTATCGGGTGGGACTTCCCTCGTGGCGCAGTGGTTAAGAATCCACCTGCCAATGCAGGGGACATGAGTTTGAGCCCTGGTCTGGGAAGATCCCACGTGCCGCAGAGCAACTAAGCCCGTGCGCCACAACTACTGAGCCCATGTGCCACAACTACTGAAGCCTGTGCATCTAGAGCCTGTGCTCCACAACAAGAGAAGCCACCGCAATGAGAAGCCCGTGCACCACAATGAAGAGCAGCCCCCACTCGCCGCGACTAGAGAAAACCCGTGGGCAGCAACGAAGACCCAATGCAACCAAAAATAAATAAATAAATAAAATTGATTCTTTAAAAAGAAAAAGAATTAATCGGGTGGGTAGAGGCTGGAGTTTCAGGCAGAGGAAAGCTACAGGGAGTGACTCATGGACTGAGCTGGATGCGATTTGACTGCTGAGCAATGGAGTTGGAGGAATAAGCAAGACCCTGGCTACAAAGAGTTTTGTATTCCAGGCTCCGGGGCGCCACTTCTGCCCTTTATTCTAATGCCTCTGTCCATGGTCCTGGTAATGAGCTTCACTGTTACTAATCACTTTCTCAGCACCTTGGACCTAGAGGATATCTGACTATCCTCCCACCCACAATGGATCTCTTTGCGCATCTCTGCCTTCTCTGCTTGGCTGATGGCTCGCTGCAGAAGCACAATTCCTTTTTCTTCAAATTACAAAAACCCTACTGGGAAGAACAAGGGCAGATCCAAGATATTGAATAGTGTCGTCCTGAGTCTCTCTTGCCATCTTTCATCTTGGCTTCATTCCAGTGGTTCCTTTTCAGGTTCTGCTAAGGGCCATTCTCTGGGGCTCACTTGTTGTCTTCTTGCTTGGCCCATCCATTCATCCACGCATCATTCAACAAACATTTAGTGAACATCTACTATGATGTGGAAGCCAGAAAATTTGAGGACACAGAGATAAATAAAATACAACCTTTGCTCTCAAAGTAGTTCATTGTTTAAAGGGAAAGAGAGAACCAGAAAGGTTATTCATGAACAGCAGGATGCGAGGGGCTGCAGGATAAAGGAAGAGACTCGTTGATTTCAGCAAGGAAAAGGCACTGAGGGGGCTTTGCTACCAGTTAATATGCTACCACCTCTTAGCTTCAAACCCACCTTAAAAAAAAAATTAATCTTTTCTCCTTTAAGTGTGGAGGAAATACATGAGTGTTGTAAACATTTCAGAGGATTCACAAAAGTTTAAGGCTAGAAATAAAAATCCAGAGATAATAAAAATAAAAATCTATAATGCCAGAGAAAATCACTATTAACAACTGGAGGTATTTTCTTCCAGTATTTATGTGTATATAATCTATATATCTGTTCTTAATCAAATAGCAAACCTACTTTTTTATACTCTGTGTTGTGATGCTGAGGTTGGCAAATCACATTTATGCTCTGCCAAGTGGTTCCTGCTTTGGTTCTGAAAACGGGGGGTCCCCGGGGAGCCTGCAAATCTGGAGAAGGGATTTGCACCTGCCTGGCTTCCTCTTTCCTTTCTGTTTCTAACGGCGTCATCCCAGCCTGGCTCCCACATTCTGGCTGGGTGCTCCAGGACCAGAGATTGATTCCACTTTTCAGTTTCTCCAAGACTCACAGAACCAGCCTGATTATACCCACTCAGAGACACAAGCCCTGGTCGGCCAGCCCACCCCCTACTCTGATAAGAGTGACCCCCCCTACTCTGAGCTCAGAGACTTGAGTCCTGACCGAGCAACACCCTCAGACAGAGGTGTGCATCCCAGCTTGGCAGGACGCCTCCTCCAAGCCTTTAAATTTTAATAATTCCAACCTCTTCCCTTTGTTCCCTCAGCCCGAGGGGTGGTAGCTGCTTTCCACCTGCAGTATCTCAGTGTTCTTTTTGCTTGTTTAGTTCAATACCTAGTTAATAATTCTTTATGTTAAGTCTTTCCTGTTAAGGTAACTAGTGTGAGTTCTGTCTCCTGGCCAAACCCTACTTCCAAAGGAAGTCTTGCTTACCAGAGTTCTAAAGGATATGTAGATACTCCAAACAAGGGGAAGGGCACAAACCAACAATTTAAAGGAGAGAGGGAAGATAATATATACAACCAGGATGTTGTTTGAGTCCAGAAGCATTGTTTCTCAAAGTGACCATATTGCCTTCTAATAGCAAGGGCTTCCCAGACTTCTTACATATGGCACATGAGAAAAATGATCTATGTATACAGTACACTGGGATAAATGGATGAAGTTGCTTTTATCCAGAGGTGACTGGCCTGAGGGCTCTAGTATCCCTAGGTCCCAGCCCTCTGCCCCAAGGGGATTACTATCCCAGCACCCTGGATGGGAAATCTTGCAATAGACAGTTTCATCTCAGAGTGGAAAACCTATCATAAGCAGTGTGTGTGTGTGTCCCTGCATCACTTCAAGGGGACAACTTTGTGGCCTTAGAAGCACAGACTGTGAATCCTCAAAAAGACCTTAGGGATGACTCTATTCATGGTACGCCTTTAACCCAAGAAGAAATGTAGGTTTGTAAAAAGAAAGTGATCTACCCAGAGTCATAAGTCACTAAGTATGTGATCCTTTGTTATGGCAACCCCAGAAAACTAATATAGCTATAATTTAAGAAGCAAAGCAAACAAACAAAAAGGGAAAATAACAACTGTTGCTGAGGGTGTAGAAAAATCGGAACACTTGAACATTGCTAGGGGGAATGTAGAATGATACAACTGCTGTGGAAAACGGTTTAGCTGTTACTCAATAGGTGAAACATAGAATTACCAGCTGATCCAGCAATTCCATCTCTAGGTTTATACGCAAAAGAAATGAAAATAAGTATTCAAACGAAATATGCCCGTGAATGTTCACAGCTGCCTGTTCACAATCACCAAAAGGTGGAAACAGCCCAAATGCCCATCAATGATGACTGAATAATCAAAATGGGATATATACCTACAACGGGATGTTATTTGGCCATAAAAATGAATAAAGTACTAATTCATGTTACAGCATGGATGAACCTTGAAAATACTAAAGAAGTCAGACACAAAAGATCACATATTATAGGGTCGCACTATATGAAAGATTCAAAATAAGTAAATCCATTGAGACAGAAAGCAGATTGCTGATGGGAGGGGCTGAGGGAAAAAGGAATAGGAGAGAAACAGCCTATGGATATGGAGTTTCCTTTTGGGGTAATAAGCATGTTTTGGATCAAGATAGACGTGATAGCTGTACAACACAGTAAGTGTACTAAAGGCAACTGGATTGTACACTAAAATGATTAATTTTACATTATATAAGTTTTACTGCAATACCAAAAGGGGAAAAGAAAATAATGGCATGGGTTTGGTAAAGCACTCCAGCCAAAGGGAAGCAGTATGATTGGTCTTGGTTTTAGAAAGATAACAGGAAGAGAGAATGGAGAAAGGTGGTGTGATTAGAGAAGTGAGAACAAAAACGTTACCCTTATAATGTAGGTAAGAAATAGAGGTCGTAGAATAAAGCTGTGGCAGTGGCAATGAGAGAAATAAATAGATTTAAAAGACACTTATAAGGGAAAATCATTAGGAGAGGGGGTAACTAACAACTGGGGTTCAGATCAATGTGTATGAACACTTTCTCTACACGTAACAGTTCCATAGACCTAAGCCTCCATCTCCTTATGTGAAAGACAAGTGGGATAATTGTTATGGGTCTGTTTCCCTGTAGATTCCGAAGTGTCCCAGAAAAGAAGTCAAGAGACTCCATAGGAGAGTTTGATGCTATGTCTTAAAGGAGAACGTTCACAAATTCAGGTTCTCAAAAATGACCCCTATCACTGGCATCACTTTTTCTGGCATTCAGCACGAAAAGCACCTCCAGAAATGTTTGCAGTGAGTCAGACTTTCAGCATTTCATGCTTGAAGGTACCAAGCTGTGTACTGTTTGTAAACTAGAGGGTAAATAAGTCTGCAACTGATTCAGAGTCCATAGGAAAGATGGAAATTAGCAGGGATGACCCGAAGCAATTAACTGCATTCAGAGAAGGAACCATGTAAAGCTCCATGCAGCTGTTTGGGGATTCAAGCCACCTCACCCCAAAACATTGTCAAGTCCACTAGCAGTGAAGGTGGTAAAACACTGCTTCTCGTCTTTATACTACATCACCAAATTTTGTTGTCTGTTTGCACTTTACTGATTAGGTGAAAGGTTGGAACTTCAGCTGGGGATGGATTGAATTTGTAGAGTCCATGGCATAGGTGGAAATGTCCAGCTAAAAACTGAGTATTGTCAGCGAGGGGCAATTTCCCCCTCTACCTTTCTTGAGTGCTTGAGGCTGGACTACAATAAAATTGACACAAGACAGATTAACAGGAGAAAAACAAACAAATTTTAATATGTGTGCATGGAGGTCTCATAGAAATGGGATGGAAGAAGTGAATTCAAGTACATGAGAGTTTATGAGAAAACCCAGGACAGAACCTACAACAACATGCAAGATGCAGGTAGAAGGGAAGCAGTGTCGGCAATCAGAAGGGAGTTGGGAAGTCCGGCTGGATGATTAAAGAGTAACCAAGGGAACATGGCACCATGGAAACCAGGAGAGAAGAAGTCAAAAAAGCAAGACTGCACAGCCTAGCATGTCTGCATCCCCCATATCTCGTGCCTTGCATCCTGTACATTATTCATGAAAGTGGTGGAAACAAGTCAAAGAAATAAGAGGAAGAAATAGAATCAGAATTGCGTGGAAAGTGTGCTACTGTGGGAAGCAGGATATGAAGCTAATCTAGAGGGAAACAATTCCCTAACTGGTCCCTCCAGCTGAACCAGTAACCGCATTCCTTGCAGCTCTTCAGTAGCTGAACCAAGTGCAAACTCATAAAGAGGCATTTGCTTTGTTAAAGGGAAGAGACAGTGAAAGAAAAGGAAGGAAAACATCCTCTTCATCTCACCACATGCAGCCCTTTGCTTCTGGTCCTGTTTTTTTTTTGTTGTTTTTTTTTTTCAGGGAGGAAGGCTGGGAAATTGGATTTTGAGTGTTGAGGACACAGTTCAAAAATTTCAAAACCCGGCATGGCCACTTGGCTGGGAAAAAATAATGGGGTTGGATGGCCCAGGCTTCTGGACAAGTCTCAGTCTGTTGAATTGCATCACCTTGAGACAACGAGATTTGAACTGTGATCTGAGAATAGAATGTTTTGAATCGTGTGGCTGTGTGAACTTTTTAGCCTCTCTTTTCCTGACACATTTCCATAGAACCCCCTTCAAGCTGAAGGGTTCAGACCTCAGCTGCCTTCTTCCCAAGGCGAAAGCATTTTAATCATGGTGCAGGTCCCTGGGTTTGCACCTCCAATGGCAGCACTGAGTCGGCTTTGAGGCCACCCTCGCTGACATTCTTTTTTTAAAAATTATAGTTGATTTACAGAGTTGTGTTCATTTCAGGTATACAGCAAAGTGATTCATTTATATATATACATACATACATATATATATTCTTTTTCAGATTCTTTTCCATTGTAGGTTATTATAAGATGTTGAATATGGTTCCCTGTGCTATACAGTAGGTCCTTGTTATTTATCTATTGTATATATAGTAGCGTGTATCTGTTAATTCCAAACTACTAATTTATCCCTCCCCCCTTCCCCTTTGGTAACCATAAGTTTGTTTTCTATGTCTGTGGTTCTATTTCTGTTGTATAAATAAGTACATTTAAATCATTTTTTTTTGGATTCCACATACAAGTGATACTGAAACCATGCACCTCAGATTGGGACTCTAACCCATGTGGCTGGGACTCAAAGCCAGCCAAAACCCACATTGGGACTCGAACCCACTCAGCTGGGACTCGAACCTGGCCAAAACCCACAGTCTTCCAACTGAGATCACATACCTGGTTGCAGGACATAATAAAGCTCAGGTTCTTGATGTCTCACTGCAGAAGGAATTCAGTGAGAGACAAAGTGATAGGTAAGAAGTGGATTTATTACCCTGATACCAAAACCAGACAAAGATACTACAAAAAGAGAAAATTACAGACCAATATCACTGATGAATACAGATGCCAAAATCCTCAACAAAATACCAGCAAACAGAATCCAGCAACACATTAAAAGGATCATACATCATGATCAAGTGGGATTTATCCCAGTAATGCAAGGATTCTTCAACACACGAAAATCAATCAATGTGATACACCATTCTTCACCAAATGAAGAATAAACACCATATCATCATCTCAATAGATGCAGAGAAAGCTTCTGACAAAATTCAACACCCATTGCTGATAAAAACTCTCCAGAAAGTGGGCATAGAGGGAACCTACCTCAAGAAAATAAAGGCCACATAAGACAAACCCACAGCAAACATTCTCAATGGTGAAAAACTGAAAGCATTTCCTCTAAGATCAGGAACAAGACAAGGATGTTCACTCTTGCCACTATTATTCAACATAGTTTTGGAAGTCCTAGCCACGGCAATCAGAGAAGAAAAAGAAATAAAAGGAACAGAAATTGGAAAAGAAGTAAAACTGCACTGTTTGCAGATGACATGATACTATACATAGAGAATCCTAAAAATGCCATCAGAAAACTACTAGAGCTAATCAATGAATTTGGCAAAGTAGCAGGATATAAAACTAATGCACAGAGATCTCTTGCATTCCTATACACTAATGATGAAAAATCTGAAAGAGAAATTAAGGAAACACTCCCATTTACCATTGCAACAAAAAGAATAAAATACCTAGGAATAAACCTACCTAAGGAGACAAAAGACCTGTATGCAGAAAACTATAAGACACTGATGAAAGAAATTAAAGACGATACAAACAGATGGAGAGATATACCATGTTCTTGGATTGGAAGAATCAATATTGTGAAAATGACTATACTACCCAAAGCAATCTATAGATTCAATGCAATCCCTATCAAACAACCAATGGCATTTTTCACAGAACTAGAACAAAAAATCTTAAAATTTGTATGGAGACACTAAAGACCCCAAATAGCCAAAGCAATCTTGAGAAAGAAAAATGGAGCTGGAGGAATCAGGCTCCCTGACTTCAGACTATACTACAAAGCTACAGTAATCAAGACAAAATGGTACTGACACAAAAACAGAAATACAGATCAATGGAACATGTTAGAAAGCCCAGATATAAACCCACGCACCTATGGTCAACTAATCTATGACAAAGGAGGCAAGGAGATACAATGGAGAAAAGACAGTCTCTTCAATAAGTGGTGCTGGGAAAACTGGACAGCTACATGTAAAAGAATGAAATCAGAACACTCCCTAATACCATACACAAAAGTAAACTCAAAATGGATTAGAGACCTAAATGTAAGACTGGACACTCTAAAACTCTTAGAGGAAAACATAGGAAGAGCACTCTTTGACATTAATCACAGCAAGATCTTTTTGATCCACCTACTACAGTAATGGAAATAAAACCAGAAATAAACAAATGGGACCTAATGAAACTTAAAAGCTTTTGCAAAACAAAGGAAACTACAAACAAGACGAAAAGACAACCCTCAGAATGGGAGAAAATATTTGCAAACAAATCAACGGACAAAGGATTAATCTCCAAAATATATGAACAGCTCATGCAGCTCAATATTAAAAAAAACCCAACAACCCAATCAAAAAATGGGCAGAAGACCTAAATAGACACTTCTCCAAAGAAGACATACAGATGGCCAAGAAGCACATGAAAAGCTGCTCAACATCACTAATTATGAGAGAAATGCAAATCAAAACTGCAATGAGGTATCACCTCACACCAGTTAGAATGGGCATCATCAGAAAATCTACAAACAACAAGTGCTGCAGAGGGTGTGGAGAAAAGGGAACCCTCTTACACTGTTGGTGGGAATGTAAATTGTTACAGCCACTATGGAGAACAGTATGGAGGTTCCTTAAAAAACTAAAAATAGAACTACCATACGATCCAGCAATCCCACTACTGGGCATATACCCTGAGAAAACCATAATTCAAAAAGACACATGCACCCCTATGTTCACTGCAGCACTATTTACAATAGCCAGGACATGGAAGTAACCTAAATGCCCATCGACAGATGAATGGATAAAGAAGATGTGGTACATATATACAACGGAATATTACTCAGCCATGAAAAGGAATGAAACTGGGTCATTTGTAGAGACGTGGATGGATCTAGGGACTGTCATACAGAGTGAAGTAAGTCAGAAAGAGAAAAACAAATATCGTATATTAACGCATATATGTGGAACCTAGAAAAATGGTACAGATGAACCAGTTTGCAGGGCAGAAATAGAGACACAGATGTAGAAAACAAACGTATGGACACCAAGGGGGGAAAGTGGTGGTGGTGGGGGGGTGGGGGGATGAATTGGGAGATTGGGATTGACATATATACACTAATATGTATAAAATAGATAACTAATAAGAACCTGCTGTATAAAAAGTAAATAAAATTAAATTAAAAAAAATTTTTAAAAGATTACCTAAAAAATAAATAAATAAAGGACAAAATTATAAAATAAATGGTAAGAAATTTGGGGAAATAAATTTGCAACAATATGACACCTTAAAAAGAAAAAAGAAGTGGATTTATTTAGAGAGAAACCCACTCCACAGATAGAGTGTGGGCCATCTCAGAAGGCGAGAGTGGCCCCAGGGTATGGGATTGTCAGTTTTTATAGGGGTGGGTAATTTCATAGGCTAATGAGTGGGAGGAGTATTCTAGTTATTTTGGGAAGGGGCAGGGAATTCCAGGAATTGGGCCACCATTCACTTTTTGATCCTTATGGTTGGTCTTGGAACTGTCATTCTCTGTCTGACTTACTTCACTTAGTATGATCATCTCTAGGTCCATCCATGTTGCTGCAAATGGCATTATTTTATTCTTTATTTCCTTTTTGGCCGAGGACATTCATTTTTAAAAATAAAAAATAGAGATAAAAAATGCTTAAAAAGAACCCAATAACCAGCATGTGAGTGTGTTCTACTGGAATTGGGTGTAAGCAATTCTATGAATTTGGGAGTGGGAAGAGCTTCGGGCCACCTGCTTGGGGCATCTGAAGGCTGATAGAAATGGGGAGACTGGTTCTGAGAAAATGAAAGGAGACAGTCCATGAAGCATATCGGAGCACATTGGGGTTTTGTTGTTATCTTTCATTTGTTTTGTCTTTTTTTAATAATAAAGTGAAAAGAGTTTATTTGGATTTTCCCCACTCATCTAATTTCCAGGAACCACCTGCAGGAAATTGATTTATAGGCTCCTTAGGGTGGAAAACAAAACAAACCCCAAATCGTAGAGATCATATTGGCTCAGGCCCCTTTGGAGGTTATTTATTGAGGCATGAGAACCAGGAGTGGGGACAAAGTACAGCTGAACACAGTGGAACAAACACAACTGAACTGGGAGTTAGAAAATGGTCCTTCTTATGACCTTACCAGTGAACTTGTTCTCTCTCTACTTCTCTCTCTTATTCATTCTTAGTCATACAGGATGAGTCCAAGGCTAAACACCACTTTTTCACAAAGTTTTCTTAGACTCTCCAATCTTGTTTCCTGGCATTTTCTCCTTAAGGCACTGACTGCTGTCTACAAACACATATTTGTGATACTTTGTTCACGTCTGTTTTAAAAGCGTCTGGAAGCCAGTGACTACACTTGTTTTGAACATCCTATGCCCCATACCTAGGGTAGGTCTGAGGTATACTAGGTGTCTGGTATGTATACATTCATTATCTGTGGCCTTGGGCAAGTCAGGTGTCCGGGAGGAGCACATTTTCCTCTGCCCTTCTAGGTTCTTCTGGCTGGTCTAAGAATTAAATTGACATGAGACAGATTAACAGGAGAAAACCAAACAAAGGTTTAAAAACGTGTACATGGGAGAGACCCAGGAAAATGGAGTAATTGACCAAAATGGTGGAATCTCTCACCTTAAATACCATCTTCAGCTAAAAACAAAAGAGGATATTGTGGGGGGCAGTGATTTGGGACTTCAGAGGGGAGGAAGGCAATTGACATGAAGATGGAAAAGCAAATGTTTGGCAAACAAACGTTGGCTGGGCCAGCAGAGACAGTGGGACACAGAGAGGAATTTTAACAAAGAGACTTTGCTAAGTTCCTCTCTGTCTACACACTTACTTCCTACAACAGTGATCTACAGTGATGCTCCCTTCCTGCAACAGGTCCTCTACATTCTTTCGGGCAGTTAGGAGAAGGTTGAAGGTTCTTCCTGAGTCTTTTGGGCTTTAAAAATAATCAGCCAGGGTGGGGGGAGATAAATTAGGAATTTGGGATTAACATATACACACTACTATATATAAAACAGATAAACAACAAGGACCTACTGTATAGCACAGGGAACTATAGTCAATATCTTGTAATAACCTATAATGGAAAAGAATCTGAAAAAGAGTATCTATCTATCTATCTATCTATCTATCTATCTATCTATCTATCTATATATATCTGAATCACTTTGCTGTACACCTGAGGCTAACACAATATTGTAAATTAACTATACTTCAATTTAAAAAATGGTTTAGAAAAAGACAGAAAAAGTCAGCCTAAATTAATCCTTCTGCCAAAGAGACACGTTTTAGGGTGGCAAATTTTGCTCCCCTATACAAGCCACCTCTCAGATCTGTAATGTGGGTGTAATGCTCTCCAACCTGCAGGTGGATCTCTTGTGGATGCCATTTGAAAGAATCACACACATGTACGTTGCTTTTATTAAAACAGATTTTATCATGTCCCTTTACATTATTTATTTTATTTCCTTCCTTTCCTTTTGTTTTGGACTGACTAAAGGAATACCTGCTTATTATGTGGAAAACATACAAAACAGCAAAGAGGAAAATGAGACTCAGGATCACTTTTCCCGATTCAGAGACAATCATTGATTTTTTTTAAGCCACTAAGTTTGTGACAACAAACTTAGCAACAATGAAAAACGAATACAGGCCTCTTTAACTGATCACCGTTTTCTCTTTTTAGTAATAAAAATTATGGAAAAGATGGTATTGGGCTTCAGGGCAGGCCACCCCCAAATATGACCCAATGGCATATTGATGATTTTGAACTGAAGTCACTTGAAAAGCAGCCAATCTAACAAGGAAACTCTGATCCTCGTCTGTCCCCCTGAAGGGGGGAAATAAATCTCCCATGTGATGCCCTCTCTCTATCTGGAGCTAGAAGGACATCCTTATCATGAAAAATGGGGAGCTCAAGGCTGAGAAGTGTGTATAGACAAACCTTTTTACCCCTTTACTAATTAAGCACCCAATCCAAAGCTTCTTTGTCCTGTCAATGATTCACAAACTTATTATTTCTTAGTCTAAAAAATACAGAAGCTGCCTACTTTGACCACTTCTTTTGGGTCCCATTTTATGAGACCTCCATGGTCATGAATTAATTTTTTTCCTCCTATTAATCTGTTATGTATCAATTTAATTATTAGACCAGCCAAAAGAACTCAAGCAGGGGAAGGGGGGAAATTGCCCTCTCCCCTGCCATGGCTAATAAATGATGAACATGTCTTTACATAATTTCTTAGAGGATTAGTGAAATGATTCAAATTCAAATTTGACAAACCTCCTTCCCTCGTTATTGCATTGGTGTAAATGGGAAAGGTGAAGTTGTTATTTCTTCACATCAAAGTATTCCATTTCATATTACTCAGACATAAAAAGGAACAAAATTGGGTCATTTGTAGAGATGTGGATGGATCTAGAGACTGTCATACAGAGTGAAGTAAGTCAGAAAGAGAAAAACAAATATCGTATATTAACGCATATATATGGAACCTAGAAAAATGGTACAGACGAACCGGTTTGCAGGGCAGAAATACAGACACAGATGTAGAGAACAAACGTATGGACACCAAGGGGGGAAAGTGGTGGTGGGGGGTGGAGGTGTGATGAATTGGGAGATTGGGATTGACAAATACACACTCATATGTATAAAATGGATAACTAATAAGAACCTGCTGTATAAAAAAATAAAATAAAATTCAAAAAAAAAAGTATTCCATTTCTGGGGTAGCATTCAGCAAGAGTCATGGAATGTAATTAGAGGTGACAGGTGTTTTTGTTCTTTTTTTTTTTTCCCTCCTAAAAGAACTACTATCTTATCTGATGTCAGCTGCTCCCAGGCACTGTTTCCTAGTCCAGCCTTCCCCACCCCACCCTCACCTTGCCATTATCAGAGTTCTGGGCTCCATAGACATATAAAAGAGTTAACAACCCTTTTGCTCTTTCCCTCTCTCTTTTAAAAGTTTTCTTTGTTCCTAGAACAGAAAAAGACTGAGATGGTGAGAGAGAGAGAAAGAGACAGGCAATAGACTTTTCAGCAATATTTTGCAGTTCATGGTGTCAGGGACCATTACGGGGAAATGCAAAGATTCTGTCCTTCCTAAGATGTGTCACTTCTTTTTGAAAGACTATGTTCTGAGATAAGTGGCCTCTTGCCTCTTATTTCCTTCATAGCTGGAGCCTCTCACATAGCCTAAGCAAGTGAAACTGAAGAGGACCCTGCAGGGAACTGCCAGGTACCAGGGTCTTTCTGTGCCCCCCGTTTCTTGTTTGTAGGAAAAAGGCTTCCCTGAGTTCCAAAGGGCAGATACAAATAGTTACTGATTAGGGAGGTGAGGGAATGCAGAAACAAAGGAAAGACAGTCAATGGACAACAGTGCAGCGATAAAGCAGAGCCTTAGTTCCTTCTCACAGGATGTATATAACAATGTATCTTTGAGTTCTTCTGCAGGAACTAAGGCTCCCACCCAGGTAGAGGAGGGTTAACTTCAGGCTGAGCACAAGATTCCTGGAGCACCAGCCTGTAACCTCACCACCAACCAGTCAGAAGAAAGTCACACACCCTGCAACCCTCACCCAACATTTTGCCTTTAAAAACTCTTCCCTGAAAACCATCAAGGAGTTGTTTGAGCACAAGCCACCCATTCCCCTTGCTTGGCCCTGCAATAAACCTTCCTCTGCTCCAAACTCTGACCTGACTGTGTCAGGCATATGAACTTGGGTTCAACAACACAAGGAACATGGGCTGCAAGCTCTTTGCAGGAAGAGGCAGACATGGCTCAAGTCTGGCAAAGGGGAGAAAGAGGAGCCTTGGGAAGAAGAGATGGAAAGAAACTTTGGTGAGCATCTTGTCCAGCTTCAGAGACAAGACACAAGCAGGCTGAATGCACAAATATAAAGGGAAAAACTCAGTTTGCTTCTGATTTTTCTTTTTCCTGATTGTTTCCATCCTTGCTTTTTGTCTTATAGTAGAGCACTGGGAAAGAGCAAGGAATGACACCCCCGTCTTGGAGAAAGGAGCAGAGTTTAGGGTAAGGATGTAGCCAGGGTCAATGTTTGCCTGGGCTTTCATGAGTTTGGAACTCTGGCATGATATCGAACATGAGCAAAGTTAAAGAAGTATAACCCTGTGTGCTGAAGAAATAACTAAACTTCCTGCACAGGAAGAATACCCTTGTTCTATAAAAAGGCAAATAAATTTTAAAGTGCCCAAATACTTTCCAAGCATCCTTTGATGGGTCCAGAGGCAAGAGTTACAACTGGAGGGGGAGTTTGATCATTGTACCCACTGCATTGTCAATGTTCACCATTTCTTCCTTGCTTCCAGGTCAAGCAAAAGCTCTCAAACCTCAATGTGTCTCCAAACTATGCTACTGGGATCCTGGGGGCAACACAATTAAGAAGGAATCAATCCGCTGGCAGAAAACCCTACTCCATGTCCTCTCAGTGAGAAGTCTTTGTAAAGATCGTAGAATATCCAAGTTTGCAAAATTTTCTGAGTCTCCTCCACCCATTCTACACCACGACTGACAGGACCCTAAGCCCATAGAGTTGAGAGAGATGGATAGAGTCTCTCCAGGAAAAGCAGGTTTAAGCTGAACTTTGACTCCATTCTCTGAAAAGACTCACCTACTGACATTCTATCACTGAGTCACTTAATGTCCAAATACTAAATATAAGAAGCAAAATCAAACACAAAACAAAAACAAAACACGCTTCCCTTGGGTTCACCTATACCCTTATTTACAGGCTTCTGAAACTGGGCCGGAGCCTGAAGGTTTTTTTTTTTTTTTCCCTGCCATCCTAATTCAATTAGTTGGCAAGAAAAAGAACAAAAGAAAACCATTATGCAAATACTTGCCATCCGAAGTCAGAAATTGAGGTCAGGAGGTGAAGGGTGGGGAAGAATAAAGGTTTGGAGAATTTTTTTCTTGTCAGAGTTCACCTCCTGTTTTACTGTAATATTCATTTTCTGAATCATTATTGATATTCAAACTCAACATCCTGGATTGCCCTGCTTATCACCCATATCCCAGCAGTACTGAGGAATAAATTTCCTTAAAGGACATCTCTGCTTTTTTGCTTCCAGATCTAGACCGGGGACTGGCAAACATTTTCTGTAAAGGGCCAGAGAGTAAATATTTTAGGCTTTTGGAGCCATATGATCTCAATCACAGCTACTCAACTCTGCCGCCATAGTCAATCTGTCAGAATGCGTGTGGCTGGGTCCCCAGGGAAAGAGAACCAGGAATGGCTTTTTCCATATAAGAGAACCCACTTTGGCCTAAGCCCTTTTGTAATCTGAGCCTGGCTGCAATGCTTGCCCTTGAACAGGTCTCAGTAATTAATGATCCTAAGGGAGGGGATGCAGAAACAAGGGAGGAACAGTCAAGAAACAATAGTGCAGCCTTGGGGCAGGGTCCTGCTTCCTCAAGGGATATATATATATATAACAATATATCTTTGAGTTCTGCAGGTACCAAGGCCCCCACCCAGGTGGGGATGGAATGATGATGTTGATCCTTCTTGACTTCAACCAACTAAACTCCTCTGCTGAAGCCCCTTCATGAATATGCATGTACCCTTAGCTTAAAACTTCCCCAATTTTGCTATTCAAAGAGACACTGCTTTGCGAAAGATCCCGGTACTCTTCTTACTTGCTGCCAGTAATAATAAATCCTTCCTTCTCCAGATTTTTGGCTTGGTTTTGTCTATTGGCTTGATACCCACCAAGAGGCAAACCCAGTTTTCAGGTAACGGCTATGTTCCAATAAAAATTCATGCATGAACATTGACACTTAAATTTCATAAAATGTTCATGTATAATGAAATAATATTCTTTTTATTTTTTTAATAGTTCTTAGGTCATGGGAAGTACAAAAACTGGCAGCGGGTGCTAGCTAACCCCTGTTATGTATCCTGTGGTCCACGGATCAGTGGCACCAGTACCTGAAAAAAAACAGAGTCTCGGCCCCCTCCCCTTCTGCCACCTAGATTTACAGGATCAGAAGCTGCATTTAATCAAGGCCCCTCAGGTGATCAAGATTGAGCTGTAATCACTCCCATCAACATTTCCCAGTTTGACCTTACCGGGACCATCAGGAGACTTATGAAAAATGCAGATGTCCAGCCCCTTCCCCTGAAAATTCTGATTCAGTGTATTTGGAGCTGGGGACAGGACTGTGCCTTTACAAGCTCCTCAGATGGTTCCTATAAATATCTAAAATGCCAGATTGCATTTTGACCCAGTGCCCTGAAGAAGCCAGCCCATGCAGTCCTTTCCTTCCTTTTGTAACCTGCAGAGACCCAAGAAAGCAAAGGTTTTAAACATACATGTCATTCTGTAAAACAACAAAAGCAGAAGTAGTTTCCCAGATTTGAACTTTCTGACCACACAACGGCTTAGCACCTGCTCTCGCCACACGAGAAAGAGGTATCTGAACCACTGTGGGTGCCAGAGCGAATGTGTCATCCTTCCTGATTCTTCTGGACTCCCGTGCCCCTCCCCAGCATACCCCCTTCCCATCACTACCTGCAGGGGATTCAGAATAGACCATTCAGAGACTTGGTGAAAATGGGCCAGCATCCCTGGACTCCAAATAAGTGTAACTAGAACCCCAGAGAGGACAAAAAAATTATAGGAAAAATGGAGAAAGAATGAGAAAGGGCAGGAGCTGTTTAGAAGGAGCTGGCTCACCCTTACTTTCAAATAGCATCTAACAACGCACCACATCTGGTTTCTAGAAGCACTGATTCCAGGTGTGAGGCATTCTGTGAACAATCACCTCTGGCTGATGGAGTGGACTATGGCACATTATCAAGAATAAATGAGACCAAATATTCCAATTACAGACTCATCCTACTTCTCTCCGTCTCACGCCAAGTGTTTGTCTCAATCGTTCAAGCTACAAATTACCCCCATGCTCCAGAAAGACTGCCGAGTGAGCAAACACCGTGGCTTCTGCTTAGGAAAAAAATGGCTCATTTTATTTTCGTTGGAGGGTTTGTGTCTAGGGCTGAAGCAGCTTGTCTTTCCCCACCAGGATGGACCACGTTGAGTGGGGATATCCCAGATGTGGCCAGTGATGGGAATCAGAGGACTCTGGCATTGACAGAAAGCTGTCTTAAGAGTAAGATGGAAAGACTATAAAAAAGAATATATATAAAACCGAATCACTTCGCAATATGGCGGAAATTAACACAACACTGTAAATCAACTATACTTCAATTAAAAAAAGAGTAAGATGGAACTGAAGCATTATTTAATTCATTGGAGATCAAAAGTACCCTTGACCTAATTAGGAAACTGGCTAAATAAATCACAGTATATCAATAAGAGACAAAGCAACCAAAATAAAGTCATTAAAAAAAAACGATTGAATCATCTGGGGGAGAGGGTCACAGTAAAGTAAAAATAAGAGCACTGTCATTAAACACAACTACCACCAGTGACCAAGTCCTTGCCACATGCTAGACACTCTGTTAAATGCTGTCTATGTGTCATGGCGTTTAATTCACAAACAGGTAAGTAGGTGCGATTTCCAGAGGGTTAAGTAACTGGCCCAAGGTCAAACAGCCAGCAGGTGGCGGTGCTGAGCATCAAGTTCAGGCCTGTGGGATTTGAGATTTTGGAACTTTAATCCTTATCCTGTAGTCCCAATTTCACTTTCAATGAATTTAAAACAAATAGGAAGAGATGGGAACAGTGGTTGTTTCTGTATGGTAAGGTTAATTTTTTGGTTTTATTTCCGTGTTTTTTCCAAATTCCTCACATTCTTCTCGACATCCTTATTCTACAATGAACACGTACATTTTTCATAATCTGAAGGCTATTACAGAGAATCAGAAAAAATAAGCTTGGTTTAAAATGTGGTTTAGTTTCTGTTATTTTACGTTTCCAAGTTTCGATCGCAAAGCAACGATTTGCGATTTCGGTCACATCCTTTTGATAAATTCAAAAATAATTGATGTACTTTAACATATGTAGAAACAATTCTCTTAGCTGTAACTTTTGTCACCTTCATAGACTTAACAAATGAGCCATATTTAGGGTGATGCTTCAGTAGCAGGGAGAGATGTGGGGACCCACCTAACTCTGGGATGTACATGGAACACTGATTCTGTTCACAGTTGTATTTGGAGTTTCCACTTGCCTATTTTAGGAGAACACGGCAAGGTGTAACCTTACCCTAAAACCAGGCGACTTTTGTTCACACACCAGTTGGGAGACTCTGACCACGTTCTCTTAAGTTGCTGAGCTTCGTCATATGTAAAAAGGAAAATTAATATTCATCCAATAAGATCATTTGGAAGGTTGAATGGGTTAATACCGTGCAGGCTAGTTACATAGAAGGTGTTTATGTAAGTGATGCTGATGAAGCCAGTTGTCTTCACGATCATCCTTATTACCATTCTGCTGCAGAGTGAAGGGGCTTGTTCCACGTGGACCCTGAATGTGAATATAGACCTCACAAGTGGCAGACACTCACCCCCCCCCCCATCAAGGATGGGTGCCCACTTGCTCCGCGAAGGCCCTGTGAAGGCACAAGGGGCATCAGAGGAAGACGGCAAGAGACCACACCTCCAGTGGGTTTGCCATTTCTATCCTGGAATTCCCGAGCGCCCTCGGGCTGCTGGGATAAAAGTATCTCCTCTCTAAACTGCCATCAGCAAGCACAGTATTTGTGCCCACTGCACCAGCGACCCTTCCCATTCCTTCCCACGTGTCACAGGAAGTGAGAATACACTGTGCTTTAACAACAGTAACAACCAAAAAAAAATCAGCAACAGCAGAGTCCCCTACACCCCAGCAATTCCATGCCTAGGTATGTGCCCAAGAGAAATGAAAGTGTACATCTATGAAAAAACATATACACAAATGTACACATCAGCGTTATTCAAAAGAGTAAAAAAAAAAAAGGAAACAAACTCATATGCCCATCAACTGATGAATGGATAAGTAAAATACAACTGATGTAATGTATTTATGCAATGGAATATTATTTGGCCTTAAACAAGAATTCATTACTGATACATGTTACAATACAGACGATCCTTGGAAACATTAGGCTAAATGCTATAAACCATTCACAAAAAAACACATATTGTAACTCCATTTATATGAAATGTCCAGAATAGGCAAATTTATATAGAGAGAAAGTAGATTAGTGGTTTCTAGGGGTTGGGGGTAGAGGAAAAAATGGAGTGACTGCTAATAGGTATGGATATTTTTAGGAAAGGGGGAGGTGATGAAAATGTTCTAAAATTGATTGTGGTATTGATATTTGCACAATTCTCTACCTATATTAAAACATTTAAATTTATAATTTAAATAAATTGTTTAGCATGTCAATTCTACCTCAGTATAGCTGCTATTAAAAAAAAAAGGCAAAGACAAAGTCTGTGGAATCTTTGGTACGATTTTAAAAAAAAACAGTTAAGTCTTGGTTTCAACACTTGGGTTCCTTCCTTCAAGGAAAAGAGACAGAAAGTATTTGTTTAAATTTTTTTTTTTTTTTTTTTTAAAAGTTAAAAGCAAAGATGTTGACACTCAGAGTAACTGAATCCTACAGAGATGGGAAAGTAATGTCAATAGCGGCCTGATTGTAGCAGAGGGTTTAGAGAGGGATGAGAATGAAGCAGCCAGGTCTCAGAGAGCCTTGATTGTCAGGTGAAAAGATTGTATTTTATCTTCATAGAAATGGGAACAATGGGAGTTTGGGGGGCAGGATGGTGTTCTAGAAATACAAAAACAGCAGTCAGAAGAATGTATTGGGAGGAAACATATACATTCCTTCCTAATTTCAGAAATTGTTTAAGGTTGCTCACAAGGATTGGTAAAACCCATAAACCAGCAAGAATTAAGAGTTGGGTAGGGCTTCCTGGTGGTGCAGTGGTTAAGAATCCGCCTGCCAATGCAGGGGACACAGGTTCAAGCCCTGGTCCGGGAAGATCCCACATGCCACGGAGCAACTAAACCCACGCGCTACAACTACTGAGCCTGCGCTCTAGAGCCCATGAGCCACAGCTACTAAGCCCGTGCTCCTAGAGCCTGTGCTCCACGACAGAAGGCGCTGCAATAAGAAACCTGCTCGCCGCAACTAGAGAAAGCCTGCTCACAGCAACGAAGACCCAACACAGCTAAAAATAAAATAAATAAATTTATTAAAAAAAAGAGTTGGGTAAAAGTATAGATAATATCTATAGACTATATAGATATTATGTAGATATATAGCATATATATGGAAGATATATACATACACACACATATATATATGACAGAAGATATCAGTTGATAAAAATGTGTCTCTATGAAAACTGGCTTCAGAATGCCTTCCCCCTCCAACCCCCTGAGGGTTTCTGGTCCCCTTGAACTTGCTTTGATCAAGAAATAATAAGAAAAATAATAATAAATCATATTAAGCACCAGGCTATCTGCTGCAGTAACAAACTAACCCAGAATCCCAGTAGCCTAACAGCAAAGACTTCCTACTCATGCTCTGTGTCCCACATGGTCAGTGGGGGAACACCTCTCTATAGAATCCCTCAGAAACCAGACTCGTGGAGACTCTACTATCTTGTGATGCCACCATAGCAACATGGCTCTCACACCAGGAGAGGAGAGGGCTTTAGAAACCCACACACACTCCTACCTGGCTCTGCCTGGACTCACATCATTTCTGTTGGCAGCCCATTGTCCAGAATGGGTCACATGGCCCAGACCTATCTGCAAAGGACACTGGGAAACACAGAGGAGCACCTGGGATGTTCGATGATCATTGCTGTCTCTGCCAATATTACACGGCTGCTACGACTACTACTAATGGAATAGTTCATCTTTATGGAGTGGATACCATGCCCAAGGCACTGTGCTTTACACATGCTGTTTAATTTAATCTTCCCCAAAGACTCTGAGAGCTAAGCAGCTATTCCTACTTGGCTAGCAACTAGAGTTAAAGAATGTGCCTGCAAGGAAATGAGTGAGCAGGGAGTGAATCCCAGTGTCTGGCTCCCAAGCCAACACTCTCCCTGTTAGGAGATAGCCAACCCTATCCCTACCTCCCTGCAGCCCAATTTCCTGACAAGACAAAAAATAGCTACAGATCTTGTACAAGACCCCAAGGCCCCTGTTCTGCCCCTCACCACCCTCTCTTGGGAAGGAAGGGATCAGACTGCTCCAGTGGGTCCAGTCTTCTCTTTCCCCTGGACATCCAGACGTTCTTCAAGAAGACAGTACTTAGCTGCTTCATTTTCTCGCTTGAAAAGCATGCATTATTTAATAGCAGAGTTTCAGAAACATGGAAATGACCCTTGTAAACACGGTTAAAACGTTTTCCTTTCAAAACACCCTGCTTCTTTTTGTAGTGGTGGGATTTCAGCCTGTAGAAGTAGCTTTCTCCTTTTTTCCTTTGGTGCCAGATAAATCTTAATTTTGTTTGGCATGTAGTAAATATTTAGTTTTACTCTCCCAGTGCTGAAAGACATTTATACAAGCTTTGGGGTTATTTGGAAATTGCCTTGATAATTGGCTATGTTTTCACAGAGATCAAGAGGGCTTTACATTTCTTCTTCAATTAAGTTTTTTTCTTTTTAGTGAGTATTTAAAAATGATCAAAGGTGGGATGCTTTCCTTACTCGAATGTTTTAGGTGTCTAGACTAAAGCAAAATTTCATCTAAAGGAGAGAGAGGCTGGCTAGATGGTAACTTCAAATGCTGTGGCTTTTCTCCTTAGGTGTTCATCCTAAAGATATGAACGTGCTGTTGGTAAACAAACAGAGGAAGCAGTGTTCGTGTGCAGAGGGAGAACCTAAGGTATCCATCCTTTCTTTCAAAGATGGCTTTGGGTGTGGGATAGAGGATGGATTGGAATGAGAGACATCTCTCTTGAATAAGTTTCAAAGATTTGTAGAAAAAGCCAAGGGCAACAAAGCTCAAGTTGATATAACAAAGAAAATATCTAGCAGAAGGTAGAAGCCAGAGGAATGGTTGGCTTACTTTCAGTGCAGAAAGTAGAAATATTATTTCAGGAAACCTTCATCCATGTAAGCATGATAACCAACAAGGCAGTGAGTGATCAAAAGGTGGAGGCTGCAGAGTCAAACAGACATGAGTTAAATCTTGGCTCTCCTTCACTTGCTGTGTGCCTTTGGGCATGCCAGTTAACCTCTCTGTGCCTCAGCTGCTTCCTCCAAACAAAGAAGAGTTGGTGATCACTAAAGTTCCTCTTCTTCCCTCCCTCCCTCCCTTCCTTTCTTTTCTCAGCATATGTCAAGTATTGTTCTAGGTACCAGCAGTGACCATGAAAACAATTACAGAGGTTACAAGGAGAGGAGTAAGCCAGGGAACAAATTGACAACAGAATAAAGGATGTAATTTCAGATAATGATCAGTGCTATGACAAAACATAAAATAGGTTAATGGGCTACTGAGTAACGGAGAGGGGGAGTTACTGTTGATCAGAGGTCTCGGGAAGACCTCTAGGAAGATGTGATATTTCAACCAAGAGCTGGGGGATGAGAGGAACCAGCGATGCAAAGATCTGAAGGAAGAGCATGGCGAGAACAGCGACAAGGGTCCTTGAGGTTGCCACTGGCTGGTGACGCTGCTCGGCTGTGACCGTCTCTGATCCAGGCACAGAACTGGGCTTGGAATGCAGCTTTCCTGCCCTGTGTTCTTTCTGTTCTCCCAGCAGCGTCTCACTCAAAGGTCTCTGCGGCCAATGGAATTGTCCACTTTCCCGGGATGGCCGCCCCTTGGGCACTCCCCAGCGCTTAGCTGTGCTCTTGTCTCTGTTCACTATTGGAGCCTCCAGAGCAATCCATGAAGGATGGGCATCTTGTTTTGCTCCTCACTCACTGGGATGGATGGGAAATCTTTCTGCCAGCTGACTGCAGCAGGGCAGCTTCTACCCTCCTTGGGTGCTGCTGGCAGTGTGTACCAAGGACACCAGGAACAATAAATATCTCTTTCTACAAAGTGTTAGACTCTAAGGCATGTGAACGTAGGAGCAAGAACCCATGATACCCTGGACTGTACTCTACCTTGGAGTCACCTATAGCCTAGTTCCTAGGGACATAGTCACTGGATGTGGAATCCCTGAGTTCAAATCCTGGTTCTGTTCATTGCCACCTGGGTGGCCCTGAGCCAGTTAATCAAGGTTCTGTGTTTCAGTTTCCTCTTACTCAAAATAGGAATGAGAATAGTTAAATAGTGCCTACAGCCAATAGGAGATCTTTAGAGTCAATGAGACAATGAGAGTTAAGTGCTTTGCACAGAATATAGTAAGGACTCAATAAGTATTAGCTATTGGTATCATTTTATTCATCTTCAGAAACAATATTGGGTCCCAACTTTAATCTTTTTTTTTTTTGGTTTCTTGCTTCCCACCCTCCTTCCCTCATTACCATCAAGTGTTCATTATTAAATAACTTTTGACATCTCCCATTCCTTGGGCCCTCTGTTTGATGCAGAGATGGCAGAGGCCATGGAGAAATAGTCCAGGAGCGTGAAAGAGTGAAGTAAGATGGATTGAATGTACAACTTTTTGGTTCTGGTCTGAGTGTCTTTGAATCGCTTATTTTTTTCTTTTTAACATCTTTATTGGGGTATAATTGCTTTACAATGGTGTGTTAGTTTCTGCTTTATAACAAAGTGAATCAGCTATACATATACATATATCCCCATATCTCCTCCCTCTTGCGTCTCCCTCCTACCCTCCCTATCCCACCCCCTAGGTGGTCACAAAGCACACACAAAGCTGGAGATCACAAAGCTGATCTCCCTGTGCTATGTGGCTGCTTCCCACTAGCTATCTCTTTTACATTTGGTAGTGTATATATGTCAATGCTACTCTCTCACTTCATCCCAGCTTACCCTTCCCCTTCCCCGTGTCCTCAAGTCCATTCTTGACGTCTGTGTCTTTATTCTTGTCCTGCCCCTAGGTTCTTCAGAATCACTTTTTTTTTTTCTTTTTAGATTCCATATATATGTGTTAGCCTACAGTATTTGTTTTTCTCTTTCTGTCTTGCTTCACTCTATGTGACAGACTCTATGTCCGTCCACCTCACTACAAATAACTCAATTTCGTTTCTTTTTATGGCTGAGTAATATTCCATTGTATATATGTGCCACATCTTCTTTATCCATTCATCTGTCGATGGACACTTAGATTGCTTCCATGTCCTGGCTATTGTAAATAGAGCTGCAATGCACACTGTGGTCCATGACACTTTTTCAATTATGATTTTCTCAGGGTATATGTCCAGTAGTGGGATTGCTGGGTCATATGGTAATTCTATTTCTAGTTTTTTAAGGAACCTCCATACTGTTCACCATAGTGGCGGTATCAATTCACATTCCCACCAGCAGTACAAGAGTGTTCCCTTTTCTCCACACCCTCTCCAGCATTTATTGTTTGTAGATTTTTTGATGATGGCCATTCTGACTGATGTGAGGTGATATCTCATTGTAGTTGTGATTCGCATTTCTCTAATGATCAAGGATGCTGAGCATCCTTTCATGTGTTTGTTGGCAATCTGTATATCTTCTTTGGAGAAATGTCTATTTAGGTCTTCTGCCCATTTTTGGATTGGGTTGTTTGATTTTTTTGATATTGAGCTGCATGAGCTGCTTGTAAATTTTGGAGGTTAATCCTTTGTCAGTTGCTTCATTTGCAAATATTTTCTCCCATTCTGAGGGTTGTCTTTTCATCTTGTTTATGTTTTCCTTTGCTGTGCAAAATCTTTTAAGTTTCTTTAGGTCCCATTTGTTTATTCTTGCTTTTATTTCCATTTCTCTAGGAGATGGGTCAAAAAGGATCTTGCTGTGATTTATGTCATTGAGTGTGCTCCCTATGTTTTTCTCTAAGAGTTTGATAGTGTCTCGCCTTACATTTAGGTCGTTAATCCATTTTAAGTTTATTTTTGTGTACGGTGTTAGGAAGTGTTCTAATTTCATCCTTCTACATGAGCTATCCAGTTTTCTGAGCACCATTTGTTGAAGAGACTGTCTTTTCTCCATTGCAGCTCCTTGCCTCCTTTATCAAAAATAAGGTGACCATATGTGCATGGGTTTATATCTGGGCTTTCTATCCTGTTCCATTGATCTATATTTCTGTTTTTGTGCCAGTACCATACTGTCTTGATTACTGTAGCTTTGTAGTATAGTCTGAAGTCTGGGAGCCTGTTTCCTCCAGCTCCATTTTTCTTTCTCAAAATTGCTTTGGCTATTTGGGGTCTTTTGTGTTTCCATACAAATTGTGAAATTTTTTGTTCTGTTTCTGTGAAAAATGCCATTGGTAGTTTGATAGGGATTGCATTGAATCTGTAGATTGCTTTGGGTAGTAGAGTCATTTTCACAATGTTGATTCTTCCAATCCAAGAACATGGTATATCTCTCCATTTGTTGGTATCCACTTTAATTTCTTTCATCAGTATCTTATAGTTTTCTGCATAGAGGTCTTTTGTCTCCTTAGGTAGGTTTATTCCTAGCTATTTTATTCTTTTTATTGCAATGGTAGATAGGAGTATTTCCTTAATTTCTCTTTCATATTTTTCATCATTAGTGTGTAGGACTGCCAGAGATTTCTGTGCATTAATTTTGTATCCTGATACTTTACCAAATTCATTGATTAGCTCTAGTAGTTTTCTGGTAGCATCTTTAGGATTCTCTATGTATAGTATCATGTCATCTGCAAACACTGAAAGCTTTACTTCTTCTTTTTCAACTTGGATTCTTTATATATTTTTTCTTCTCTGATTGCTGTGGCTAAAACTTTAAAGCTATGTTGAATAATAGTGGTGTGAGTGGACAACTTTGTCTTGCTCCTAATCTTAGAGGAAATGGTTTCAGTTTTTCACCTTGAGAACGATGTTGGCTGGGGGTTTGTCATATATGGCCTGTATTATGTTGAGGTAGGTTCCCTCTCTGCCTACTTTCTGGAGGGTTTTTATCATAAATGGGTGTTGAATTTTGTTGAAAGCTTTTTCTGCATATATTGAGATGATCATATGGTTTTTCTCCTTCAATTTGTTAATATGGTGTATCACATTGATTGATTTGTGTGTATTGAAGAATCCTTGCATTTCTGGGATAAACCCCACTTGATCATGGTGTATAATCCTTTTAATGTGCTGTTGGATTCAGTTTGCTAGTATTTTGTTGAGGATTTTTGCATCTATGTTCATCAGTGATATTGGCCTGTAGTTTTCTTTCTTTGTGACAACTTTGGTTTTGGTATTAGGGTGATGGTGGCCTCATAGAATGAGTTTGGGAGTGTTCCTCCCTCTGCTATATTTTGGAAAAGTTTGAGAAGGATGGGTGTTAGCTCTTCTCTAAATGTTCGATAGAATTCACCTGTGAAGCCATCTGGTCCTGGGCTTTTGTTTGTTGGAAGAGTTTTCATCACAGTCTCAATTTCAGTGCTTGTGATTGGTCTGTTTATATTTTCTATTTCTTACTGTTTCAGTCTTAGAAGGTTGTGCTTTTCTAAGAATTTGTCCATTTCTTCCAGGTGGTCCATTTTATTGGCATATATTGTTTGTAGTAATCTCTCATGATCCTTTGTATTTCTGCAGTGTCAGTTGTTACTTCTCCTTTTTCATTTCTAATTCTATTGATTTGAGTCTTATCCCTTTTTTTCTTGATGAGTCTGGCTAATGGTTTATCAATTTTGTTTTTCTTCACAAAGAACCATCTTTTAGCTTTACTGATCTTTGCTATTGTTTCCTTCATTTCTTTTTCATTTATTTCTGATCTGATCTTTATGATTTCTTTCCTTCTGCTAACTTTGGGGTTTTTTTGTTCTTCTTTCTCTAATTGCTTTAGGTGTAAGGTTAGGTTGTTTATCTGAGATGTTTCTTGTTTCTTGAGGTAGGATTGTATTGCTATAAACTTCCCTCTTAGAGCTGCTTTTGCTGCATTCCATAGGTTTTGGGTCGTCATGTTTTCATTATCATTTGTTTGTAGGTATATTTTGATTTCTTTAGTGATCAATCTCTTGGTTATTTAGTAGTGTATTGTTTAGCCTCCATGTGTTTGAATTTTTTACAGAGTTTTTCCTGTAATTGATATCTAGTCTCATAGCATTGTTGTCGGAATAGATACTTGATATGGTTTCAATTTTCTTAAATTTACCAAGGTTTGATTTGTGTCCCAAGATATGATCTATCCTGGGGAACGTTCCATGTGCACTTGAGAAGAAAGTGTATTCTGTTGTTTTTCGATGGAATGTCCTATAAATATCAATTAAAACCATCTGGTCTAATGTGTCATTTAAAGCGTGTGTTTCCTTATTTATTTTCATTTTGGATGATCTGTCCATTGGTGAAAGTGGGGTGTTAAAGTCCCCTACTATGACTGTGTTACTGTCGATTTCCCCTGTTAGCATTTGCCTTATGTACTGAGGTGCTCCTATGTTGGGTGCACAAATATTTACAATTGTTATATCTTCTTCTTGGATTGATCCCTTGATCATTATGTAATGTCCTTTGTCTCTTGTAATAGTCTTTATTTTACAGTCAATTTTGTCTGATATGAAAATTGCTACACCAGCTTTCTTTTGATTTCCATTTGCATGGAATATCTTTTTTCAGCCCCTCACTTTCAGTCTGTATGTGTCCCCAGCTCTGAAATAGGTCTCTTGTAGACAGCATATATACAGGTCTTGTTTCTGTATCCATTCAGCCAGTCTATGTCTTTTGGTTGGAGCATTTAATCCATTTACATTTAAGGTAGTTATTGATATGTATGTTCCTATTATCATTTTCTTAATTGCTTTGGGTTTGTTATTGTAGCTTTTTCCTTCTCTTGTGTTTCCTGCCTAGGGAAGTTCCTTTGGCACTTGTTGTAAAGCTGGTTTGGTGGTGCTGGATTCTCTTAGCTTTTGCTTGTCTGTAAAGGTTTTAATTTCTCTGTCGAATCTGAATGAAATCCTTGCTGGGTAGAGTAATCTTGGTTGTAGGTTTTTCCGTTTCATCACTTTAAATATGTCCTGCCACGCCCTTCTGGCTTGTGGAGTTTCTGATGAAAGATCAGCTGTAAACCTTATGGGGATCCCCTTGTGTGTTATTTGTTGTTCTTCCCTTGCTGCTTTTAATATTTTTTTCTTTGTATTTAATTTTTGATAGTTTGATTAATTTGTGTCTTGCCATGTTTCTCCTTGGATTTATCCTGTATGGGACTCTCTGTGCTTCCTGGACTTGATTGACTATTTCTTTCCCCATATTAGGGAAGTTTTCAACTATAATCTCTTCAAATATTTTCTCAGTCCTTTTCTTTTTCTCTTCTTCTTCTGGGACCCGTGTAATTTGAATGTTGGTGTGTTTAATGTTGTCCCAGAGGTCTCTGAGACTGTCCTCAATTCTTTTCATTCTTTTTTCTTTATTCTGCTCTGCGGTAGTTAATTCCAATATTTTATCTTCCAGGTCACTCATCCGTTATTCTGCCTCAGTTATTCTGCTATTGATTCCTTGTACAGAATTTTAAATTTCAGTCATTGTGTTGTTCATCATTGTTTGTTTGCTCTTTAGTTCTTCTAGGTCCTTGTTAAATGTTTCTTTTATTTTGTCTATTCTATTTCCAAGATTTTGGATCATCTTTACTATCATTACTCTGAATTCTTTTTCAGAGTAATGATAGGTAGACTGCCTATTTCCTCTTCATTTGTTTGGTCTGGTGGGTTTTTACCTTGCTCCTTCATTTGCTGTGTGTTTCTCTGTCTTCTCATTTTGCTTAACTTATGGTGTTTGGGGTCTCTTTTTCACAGGCTGCAGGTTCGTAGTTCCCTTTGTTTTTGGTGTCTGCCTCCAGTGACTAAGGTTGGTTCAGTGGGTTGTGTAGGCTTCCTAGTAGAGGGGACTGGTGCCTGTGTTCTGGTGGATGAGGCTGGATCTTGTCTTTCTGGTGGGCAGGACCACATCCAGTGGTGTGTTTTGGGGTGTCTGTGACCTTATTATGATTTTAGGCAGCCTCTCTGCTAACGGGTGGGGTTGTGTTCCTGTCTTTCTAGTTGTTTGGCATGGGGTGTCCAGCACTGTAGCTTGCTGGTCGTTGAGTGGAGCTGGGTCTTAGTGTTGAGATGGAGATCTCTGGAAGAGCTTTCGCCATTTGATATTACATGGAGCCGGGAGGTCTCTAATGGACCAATGTCCTAACTCGGCTCTCCCACCTCAGAGGCACAGGCCTGACACCCGGCTGGAGCACCAAGACCCTGTCAGCCACGTGGCTTGACTGACACCTTGTATTGTGATGATTTCCTTATGTGCCTCCCAGTCAGACACAGGAGGGCTTCTGAATTTCTGGAACCACAGAATGCATCTGCAGTCTTGTTTCCTTGTCTTTGCTCATGGCATATTTTATGCACAGTCTTCCTTCTCTTCATGAGGAATCTTGTCATCAGACTGTCTTTCTGTTTACGTTTTGGAAAATCCCCAAAGGACTGTAATAGGAATTATCTCCTCCAGGTCTTCACCTTACAGAGAAGGGCAGGGAGAAGATGGAGCCAACTCAAGTAACTGCAGGGAAAGATGCTCAGGTAGTGATCTGGAGGGGGCAGGCCCAGCCTGGCGAGGGCATCCCACAGACCCTGTGTCTGAATCACTTATTTAAAGGATTTTCTGAGCCTAGTTCCTTCACAGGCAAACCAAGAGTGAGATCTGTGGGAAAGAGTTTATGTAAAGCTTAAGCCACGACTTTTTTTTTTTTAACTTTTGGCTGCACTGGGTCTTCGTTGCTGTGAGCAGGCTTTCTCTAGCTGCGGCGAGCGGGGGCTACTCTTTGTTGTGGTGCGCAGGCTTCTCATTGTGGTGGCTTCTCTTTGTTGTGGAGCATGGGCTCTAGGCATGTGGGCTTCAGTAGTTGTGGCATGCGGGCTCAGTAGTTGTGGATCACAGGCTCTACAGCACAGGCTCAGTAGTTGTGGCACATGGGCTTAGCTGCTCTGCGGCATGTGGGACCTTCCCGGACCAGGGCTCAAATCCGTGTCCCCTGCACTGGCAGGCAGACTCCCAACCACTGAGCCACCAGGCAAGTCCCAAGCCACGTCTTTATTAATTGATCATCATATCCTCGGCTTCTAGTGCAATGCCTTACAGTAATCAATAAACACAGGGTAGCTCAACACTGCTATCAACGACAATGAAAACGACAATATCACGAGTTCTCACGGTCTGGAGATTTAGGAGAGGAGGTCAGAGGACAACTGCTGTTTCCCTTGTACAGAAATGTGACATCTATAAACTATCTGTAGTATTTCCCTAATTTGAAAGAGTTGACATTGTTCTCTTTTTTGATCTCCAAAAGTTCTTTGTTTCTGCTTGTCCAACCCTTTGTTTACTCAACAAATATTTATTGAAGGCTTATCATGTGTCACTGTGCTAGGATTGCAATAATAAATAGATATATAGTTCCAGTCCTTTTGGAACCCTCAGTCCAGTGGAGGACACAGGTATTAATTAAAGAATGACATATCAATAAATACAAGGTGTGAGGAATTACTAAAAGAAAGGCTTGATCTGCGTTTCCCTGATGTTGGCCATTTGTATGTCTTCTTTGGGGAGATATCTATCTAAGTCTTTTGCCCATTTTTTTTTAATTGGCTTGTTTGTCTTTTTGTTGTTGAGTCGTAAGAGTTCTTTATATATTTTGGATACTAGATCCTTATCAGTTATATGATTTGCAAATATTTTCTCCAATCCTATGGATTGTCTTCTTACTCTCTTGATAGTGTTCTTTGAAAAGAATGAAGTACTTATCCCAGCTATAACATGGAAGAACCTTGGGCAAAATTTTTAAGTGAAAGGAGCCAGACGTAAAATTATATAATTCCACTTACATGGAAATATCCAGAATAGGCAAATTTGTAGAGACAAAAAGCATTAGCGGTTACTAGGGAGTGAGGAGGGGGGAATGGGAAGTGACTGCTTAATGGGCATGAGGTTTCCTTTTGGGGTCATAACATCCTGGAACTAAACAGTGATGATGATTGTACAACATTACAGATGTACTAAATGCCAGTGAATTGTTTGCTTTAAAATGGTTAGAATGGTCAATGTTATATGTATTGTACCACAATAAAAATAGAAAGGTCTAAGGCATACCGAGAGCATTAAAAGGAGACCCAACCTGATCTGGTGTACAGAGGAAGGATTCTGTGAGTAATAGTGCCTGAGCTGCTAATAGCTGATTGTGAACTTGCTCTACAGTCTTGGAGAAAGAACAAGGGCATTTGGTGGAAATGGATGATGGTAGAGAAAGAGGCTTGTGCATAGGAGACACAGCTTGTGCAAAGACCCCACTCTCTCTTCTATTTTGCATTACAACTGTGAGCACGCTGCTTTAATACTACCTAAGAGGCTCTAGTCTTTGTGATGGCTCTACACCTTAGCTGTAAAGGTGAAACCGAGCAGGACCCTGTGGGGCTCCTGGACACAAAAGCCTGTCTGTGTCCCCCGATTTCTTGATTACAGGAAATAGGCTTCATTCAGCTTCCACCCCCTTCCCTGAGTTCCAACGGGCAGGTTCAAGCAGTTGATAATCAGGGGAGACAAGGGAGGAGCAGTTAAGAAACAATAGTGCAGCCTCAGGGCAGAGTCCTGGTTCCCCCTCAAGGGACACACATAATATCCTTGAGCTGTTTTGCAGGTACTGAAACCCCCACCAGGTGGGAGAAGTTAACTATATACTGCCCACAAGCACGTAGACCCCAGACCTATTGGAACCAGAAGGTTGATGATGCTGACTCCCACTTACCTCACCACCAACCAATCAGAAGAAAGTCCACGAGCTGATCACATCCTCCTCTTTGAACCATTACTATAAAACTCCTCAGTATCCCCTCCAGGTTGGGACACACAATTTTGAGGGCATTGCCTACTGTGGCTCCCTTTGCCTGGTAAAGCAATAAAACAATTCTTTCCTACTTCACCCAAAACTCTGTCTACTAGATTTAATTCAGTGTAGGGGTACAGAGGCTGGATTTGGCTTGAAAGGCAGGCTGTGAAGACACTATGACCACTTCCTTACTACCACTCCTCCAAAGATTATAATACCAGCAATAGGGACTTCCCTGGTGGCGCAGTGGTTAAGAATCCATCTGCCAATGCAGGGGACACGGGTTCAAGCCCTGGTCTGGGAAGATCCCGCATGCCGCAGAGAAACTAAGCCCGTGCACCACAACTACTGAGACTGCGCTCTAGAGCCCGTGAGCCACAACCACTGAGCCCATGTACCACAACTACTGAAGCCCACGCACCTAAAGCCCATACTCCGCAACAGGAGAAGCCACCACAATGAGAAGCCCGTGCACCACAACGAAGAGTAACGCCCGCTCGCAGCAACTAGAGAAAGCCCACACGCAGCCACAAAGACCCGATGCAGCCGAAGATAAATAAATAAATAAATAAATAAATAAATAAATAAATAAATAAATAAATGTATTAAAAAAAAAGGAATACCAGCAATAATAACAAAAATGGGAACACAGAAATGAGCATTTCCTAAATGCCATAATATATAGTATTCACGTTCTAAAGTCAATACCCCCAAAAGATACTCTGAGGTGGTTACCCCCACTTTAGGCAATCAACTTATTTTATTTTGGTCATTGATCATCACTCAATATTTTCAAACATAGTAAAGAGAACGGAACAATGTATAGGGATCACCCACTTACTAACATCCAGCTTTAGCAAATGTTTGTACAGCCAGTTGAAATATGAAAAAGAAAGAACAGATTCACTGATGCCAGGTTGCTCAGGCTGGAGAGAAGACCTGACAGTCCAGATCTTCCAACCTCAGATGTCCCCACTTCAGCAGTGCACAGTTCTATGGACTTAAGCTGAACTGGGACCGGTCATTAGAAATCAGCATCCTCATCTATGAAATGGGGATAATGTCTTCTTATTTATTAATCTTACATGGTAGTTGGTAGGTATGTTGCAGGGGAGGGGGTTGGGAGGGATGGACAAGGAGATCCCAAGAAACCTCCCTGTATGGAAAACCATAAAATATTCTGCAAACAAAGAAATCGTCGATGCTTATAAGATATTAAATGCCCTCCTCTAAACAGCCCTTCAGCCATCGGAAAAGCATATCCAATAATCCACTTTGTCTTAGCATCTGTGCAGATAAATATTTGTTAAATGCTTTAATGGTGATGATGGTCACTTACTAGGTAGAGAGTCTATTGGGCCCTTCCCAGTACAATCCCAGTGTGAATAGTGGAGCCCAGTGATATTATAAGCCCACCTCCAAATTTTCTGAAAAAATAAAATGGATGGTGGCTCGTGTCCCCAGTGCCTGAGCCAGACCCCAACCAATCCTGTGACAACATTTCCATTTTACTAATGGTTTGTGCCCCGGTGGATGCCCTCCATTGCCCAAAAATATGCAATCACTTAATTGCCATAGCAATCCTATTATATTACCATTACACAGCATCTAGTGGGGAAAGCTCAGAACACATTATTAGTGCTGAAAGGGACAATTTACTGGATTTCACTAAATGCCATCGCTTCCCAAAAAATGAATCAAAATCACTTGAAGATGCACGTCTCACTTTAATGTCCCACTCAGAGAATGATAGGGAAGCTGCCACCATGGTCTGAGCTGCTTTCAGCAAAACCGGCTTTGTGGCAACAGCAGGGATGCAGAGACTTGTCTGTCTCCATCGTAACCGAGGTTCCCCAATGTGACGCTAAGGAATACATGTCATATCACCGTGTTGGGGTCTTTGGACATACTCCCTGGTCATCAAACAATCTTGCATGGAGCTTTCATCACGAAACTTTAGTTCAAAGGAGTGTTGAATTCTAAAATGGTTTCTGAATTTTAGAGGCCATGTCAGGAAAACACAGACACATCCCAAATTCTGAAAATTAAACTTCCAAAGCAATGGAAGGTAACAGGGGCTATTGGTCTGGAAAGAGTGGAGATCAGTAAAAATGGATCAGACCAAATCCAGGTACAATCCTGGAAAAGCAGTGCTAAACTCTATGGGTCAGAATATAATCTTTTTACATGAAGAACCGCATGTAGATATATATTCTTCATGTAGAAAGATTATGTTCTGGGACTTCCCTGGTGGTGCAGTGGTTAAGAATCCACCTTCCAATGCAGGGGACACAGTTCAATCTCTGGTCAGGGAACTAGATCCCACATGCATGACACAACTAAGAGTTCGCATGGCACAACTATGGAGCCCACTGGCTGCAACTAAGACCCAGTGAATCCAAAATAAATAAATTTAAGAAATAAAATTTTTAAAATAAAATAAAATTTGTAAAAAAAAAAAAAAAGATTATGTTCTGACCAGTGAGTCTTTAACACCACTTGGCAATGACTCCACTTGTCTCCCTGTTTTCTCACCACTGTAAGTCAGAGCAGTCATAACAATGAACTGCCTTTGGACAGCTACGTTGGGTTAAAAAAAAAAAAAAAAAGATGTGATCTTGCCTGCAATCACTCTTCTCCCAATACATGCCATGCTTTTTACATTTTGGTGGACAGGTCTTTCTTATAAAGCCATGAAGCAGAATTAAAAGTCATGTGTGATCGTGATTAACCCTTTGCATGCAGAAACCTGCAAAGCATCAAAAAGGAACGAAAGTCACATCAGGACCCAGGATGTAAAGGCTTACGAGAGTAACGATGTGTACCGGCAGAGTGAGAAGAATTTGTACAAGCCTTTGATTCTCTCTGATTTTTTTGAAAGCGCAAAGAGGCTTCATATTTAATTTATAGGGTTATATAAGCTGCTCTTCGTGTGTGTGTGTGTGTGTGTGTGTGTGTGTGTGTGTGTGAGTGTGTGAGTGTGTGTGTGTGAATTCCCCGGCATAACCCTGACTCTGGTAGTTTGGATTTTGCATTACGGAGGCAACAACTATTCCAGGATCTGAATACTCATCCTACAGAGCTAAATCCAGGAGAGCGAAAGGGTAGCAACATTTTTGCTGACCTGGTGGCATTTCCCTTGCCTATAAAACCAGTTTTAACTGTGCAAACCCCTCACCACGTTGCATTTGGGAAATGCAGCGCTGCACATTAAGCTGTTATGAATAACGGCTGTTGGAATGGAATAAAATGGAAACAAGTCTGCGTGTTATTTACACTCTTTCTGCAATCCCACGCCATCAAAGACTGCAGTTACAGTTCGTCCGACACCGCTGAAAGGGCAGAGTTCTGCTGAGTGGCATGACGGTCCTCTGATTATTAGCCAGGCGATCATTTGAAACCGCGACCATTCCTCCCTGACACTGGCCACTGAACATTCTAATAGAGATGGCTTGCCTCTATGGAAGAAAATATAATCCAAGTCAAGTCTAATTTGACTCAGACACTATCTAACTCTCCCCTTCTAATTCAGAGGCAATGAACCCAGGGTAAGAACTGTCAGGCCGGCCTCTGGGACTCTGAATATTCCTTTGCTTAAGGAGGCATGAGAGTTACATTGGATGATTTGGGCATCCGGCTGGTAACCGCATAGCAATGCACCTACAGTGGTGGCAGGCACTTTGCCATTATCCATGTTGACAGGATGACGCTGTAACATTCGGCGCAAGAGGATTAGAACGATCCTACATATTTGCCCGATGATAGGGGAATGATTAAGAAAATTATAACACAGCCTAGACTATCTATGCAGCCTTTAAAATGATAGTCATAGGATCATATAATAAGAACCAAGAAATGGTCAGTGTGGCTGTCTGCTGTGGTAATATTAAGGTAATAGTTATTTGTATTTCTCCGGAACTTCTACCTGCCCAGTTTTCTGTAATGTAGAGGCCAGAGACATTATCATTTTCATTTTCCTCCTCAGCACACCCCAAACTCTGTTTCTCAGCCATTTTACATCTAGGTAAAACCACGTGACTAGTTTTGGCCAAAGGAATACGAGCAGAGAGCGTGTAAGTTACTTTGAAGCTTGGATCCTAAAACATCTGGCGTGATCTGCTGACCCCTCTTAATCCCATCCATGTGGCTAGAAGCAAAGAGCCCCAGAGTGATGTAGCCACAGAATAGAAGGATACTGGCTCCCCACAAGGCTGCATGGAGGAGGGCAGCCCAGGAAGGTCCCCGACTCACTTCTGATTTACAGGAAAGAGAAAAAAAAAGTTTATGAAGCTACTGAGATGGGGGGGTGAGGGTTTAGTTCGTGTTAACCTACTTTGAATAAGAGACTCAAATGTTATGCCATTTCAGTGTTGTGCACAAACGCTCTGCCTTTTAAAATGGAGAACAGTCACATTTTGAAAATCATACCGCGTTCGCAAACAAACTTATGGTTACCAAAGGGGAAAAGGAGGGGAGGGATAAATTAGGAGTTTGGGATTAAAATATATACACTACTACATATAAAATAGATAAGCAGCAAGGACCTACTATATAGCACAGGGAACTATACTCAGTATCTCGTAATAACCTATAATGGAAAAGAATCTAAAAAATAATATATATATATATATAATATATAAAACTGAATCACTTTGCTGTACATCTGAAACCAACACAACATCGTAAATTAACTATACTTCAATAAACATTTTTTAAAAGAAGAAAATCATACTGAGAAAGTAGGATTGTAAAGTAGAAGTAAAGTCCCCTGTTTAAAACCTGGATAACGGCTGTAAGAATAAAACCAGCTCCCTTTTATGCAGCACCTGGCACAATTTGACGGCATCCTTGCGACAACCCCGCAAGAAGACACTATCATTCCATTCTAATGCTGGGAAACTCAGGATCTGATAAGGAAGCTCAAGTCACACAAACTAAGTAGGAATTCCAGAATTTGAATTCAGGTGTGTCAGGTGCCAAAGGCGAGGCTTACTTACCAGGACTGGCCCGATGAGATGTGCCATGCCTAAGCTTCAGGCCAATGTGGGTGAAAAGTCGTAACCACTGAACTGTTACGTAACGAGCTTTCTGTGTCCAAGGCACTGTGCGAGGTGTCCCCCTATGTGAGAAAAGGAAACACTGTGTGTTCTTTAAATATTTAAAGGACTGTAGGAAATGATGACAGCTTGGAGGCACAAATGGTATCTCCCCTTCCCCAGTTGCTTCTGCCTCTGCCCCCAGCCACTTTTTACCACATTTTACTTCTCAGCTAATTTTTATGAATCAGAGTCCAGCACTTTAAGCAGACACTGGCTTGAGTTACTGGGCTTTAGGGCAATTTTATACCAGAGCAGTCAGGAGAGGGCTTCGGTTTATATCCCAGGCCAACTACTTTATTAGCTGTGTGTACTTGGACCACGAGACTTATTGTCCCTGGGGCTCAGTTTCCTTATTCATAGGATAGGGATGATTATAATAATAGTAGTGACTTCATAGAATTTTAGCAAAGCACATAGAACAAGAGTCTGGCACATAGCGTGTGTGTGTGTGTGTGTGTGTGTGTGTGTGTGTGTGTGTGTGTGCGCATTCTGGCATTCTGTGAACACTGAGAAATCTGAGCCATGATCAGCTCTTCACAATTTTTCCACACTTTCCTGAACATACAGCTGGTGGGTTGACTTGTCAAAGTCATTCTCCATGACCTAGCTCCCTTTCTGTCCTCTTTCTCTTCAGTTCTTCTGAGCATGTTGGCCTCCAGACTCCAAGTCACAGGGCAGAATGTAGGAGTCACCATTTATACCTCCAGATCTCATCCAGATTTTCCTGGGCTTCCAAAAGTAGGACTTTTCGGGCAATGATGAGACATATCTGAGTCTCCGGCATCATCCCATCACAATAGCACCCAAACCTCATTGCAAGTAATTGAAACTGCTCTTGATGTAATTAAATTCCTAAAAACACAGAAGATCCCCTTTGTCCTCAGAAGACAAAACCAGATGTATGTGAAAGTCAGTTAAAGGCGATCTAAATCAAATGCAGTGCATGTTAATATATTTACGTCGCATTTTGTTGTATTTTATTATATATTTTTTCTTTCACAAGGATGGTTACAATTTATCTGAGTGCTTACTATGTGCCAGCTTATTTTTATAGTATCTGGTTTAATTTTTTACAAAACCCAATGGAGTATTATTATTTTTCTAACTTTAGAGATGAGGATATGGGAACTGGGGGATGGTAAGTCACTTGCTGCTGAGCCAGTGACTGATGGAGCTTGGCTTGGACCTGAGGAATGCCGAATTTCAAAGCCAGTTCCCTTTTCTCTCTACTCCAAGCCACCCAGAGGGCAGGAAACATGTCTTCATCTATCTTTGCCTTCTTAACAGCATATGGTCCATTCCCTGACACACAGTGGGTGCGAACAGTAACAAAATATTTAACAAAGATTAGCAAAAAAAAGAAAGAAAGAAATCCTTACATCTAATGTCACATCACCGTAACTAGGTCAATTTACTTCTGTGTGAACAGAAAGACGCTGCCATCTCTTAAGTGAGGCACTGTGGCTAAGTCCACATCTACTGATTCTGTCCCCAAATTCTGTCCATTTTGGAGAAGAGCATAATTGGATCATATTGACCATCCCTCCTTTAATATATTTCAGTACAACAAAGAGATTTAGATTCTGAAGGGAGGTCTTCACAGGAAAAGCAAAAGGCAAAACCATAATTTCTGGCCACCTTCCTGTTAGCTACATAATGAACCCCAACTCTATTCATTAATTCATATATTCATTGACTCATTTATTTATTCATTTACCCCCCAGGGGGTGTTACCTGCCTGAAATCTTAGTGTTTAGATCCGACAAAGAAATACAACACAATCTTTGATTATGGCAAGCTCATCACATTGAATAATTTTTTTTCTTTTTTGATTTTCCCCTAATACAAAATAATATTTGCTGATTATAAAACACAGAATCAAAACATTTAAAAAAGAAGCCCCTGTAATCCCCCACTTAAAGATTAATAATAACTGAGTAACATTTGGTTATATTTCCTCCCAGACCTTTTTATGCATATTTTATAAATATGGTATACTATACATATTAATTTATGACTTTTTCTTTACTTAATATGAATTGTTTGCATTTCATCATTTTGTAAATATTCTTCTACAATGCCTTTCTTTGTCTGCAAAGTGTTCCACTCAATTGCTCCGCAGTACTTTGCTTAACCACGTCTTGGATGTATTATTCTTTTTTTTGTTTTTTCTTTTATTCATTTATTTATTTACAGGCATGCCTCAGAGGTACTGTGGGTTCAGTTCCAGATCACTACAATAAAGCAAGTCACATGCATTTTTTGGTTTCCCAATGCATATAAAAGTTATGTTTAGGGTTTCCCTGGTGGTGCAGTGGTTGGGAGTCCACCTGCCGATGCAGGGGACACGGGTTCGTGCCCCAGTCCGGGAGGATCCCACATGCCGCGGAGAGGCTGGGCCCGTGAGCCATGGCCGCTGAGCCTGCGTGTCCGGAGTCTGTGCCCCGCAATGGGAGAAGCCACAACAGTGAGAGGCTGGCAAAAAACAACAACAACAACAACAAAAAGTTATGTTTACACTATACTATAGTCTATTAAGTATGCAATAACATTGTGTCTAAAAAACAATGTACATGAGGATACTCAAACAGCCCTATGGAGAGAACCATGCAGTGGGAAACTGAGCTCTCCAGGCAACAGCCTGTGAGGAACGACATCCTTGTGAGTGAGCTTGGAAGCACATTTCCCAGTGTTGCTCAAGCCTTGAGATGACTGCAACCCCAGCCAACATGTTCACTGCAAAGTCATGAGACATCCTGAAACAGAACCAGGCAGCTAAGCTGCTCCTGCTTTTTAAACCATGGACATAATAAGAAAATAAATGTTTACTGTTTTAAGCCATTAAAAAATTTTTTTAAAATAAAAAACAATGTACATACCTTAAGAAAAAAATACCTTATTGCTAAAAATGCTAAACATCATCTGAGCCTTCAGTGAGTTGTAATCCTTTTTGCTAGTGGAGGGTCTTCCTTTGATGTTGATGGCTGCTGATTGATGCAAGTATTATTCTTTTTTTTTGCGGTACGCGGGCCTGTCACTGCCATGGCCTCTCCTGTTGCGGAGCACAGGCTCCGGACGCGCAGGCTCAGCAGCCATGGCTCACGGGCCCAGCCGCTCCGCGGCATGTGGGCTCTTCCCGCACCAGGGCACGAACCCGTGTCCCCTGCATCGGCAGGCGGACTCCCAACCACCGCACCACCAGGGAAGCCCCGGATGTATTATTCTTAATGGCATCATTGTTGTTCTTTACAAAATACACAATAATGAGAAATTGATGTTGGCAAAAGTGTAGAGAATTAAACTGCCCCCACATTTTCACCTGTTATTTCTTTTGCAATCATTTTCCAAATTACCTTAGGGTAGCCTGACACATCTTTAATTGAAGTCCTAATTATTGTACATAATGCAGCTCACACCTGTTGTGATAATGCTTTTATTAGCATTAAAACTAAAGACATCAAAGAATCATATCAGGATAAAATGTCTATTTCTAATTTAATAGAATTGCAATTAAAGCAAATTTGATCTGAATGAAATCCCATCATAACTGTTTTTTTCTTTTCTGCACAGTGAGTGAAAATTATTCTCCCCTAAATTGAAGATTAATAACATGCTTTTAATGTTAAATGTAGCAATTCAAGCGTTAGGTTGCAATTCAAGTTCAACATCACTGAACATTTTATAAACTTCACACTTTACCATCTCTGGGAAGCGCTCTGAGGTAAATGCATTAGCGTTAAACGCATTAATGTTATTTTTCTTTATAGATGAGGTTATAACAGTGTTGTTACCTTCATTTGAATATTTTAATGAAGGGATAATATAGGGAGAGTGCTGCATTTTCACAAGGTAATTGTTTCTTCCCTGACTGGCTAAACTTGGGCAGAAAGTGGAATTTATCTCATTGAAATTCTATTATGGCTGCATGGCTGTTGTTACTTGTCAGGAATCTCTCATTACCTGGAAACTGGGGCTTTTTGTTAAAACTCTTCTTTCCCATGGCATCCAGTCTCTTGCCTTCCTAAGGTGTAATCCTATCCTCCGGCAAGTCACAGCATCAAACCTTTGGTATCTTGCTCCAAGTATGCACTGGCTCAGCACTTAGAACGGAGCCGGATGGAGAATTCTGATTTAGATAAGTTCAGACTGGCTTGGTCACAAGTAATCGAAATTTGCAGTAGAACCTAAAATGAGGGAAAGGTATGCAATTGCTTTCAAGTTACTAAGAGTTGGGTCTGTGCCTATGATAGATTAATTGCAAAAACAGCCCCAATTTTCTGTCCTTCACTGAATCTGCTCCATTCACAATGTAACTTTCCAGATTGTCCCATCAACAGATGGAGTCTGTTTTTCCACTCCTCGAATCTGGGCTGGGCTTGCCATTGGCCTTGACCAGTAGAATTTGGCAGAAGTGACGTCTTGCTCTTGGACCCATGGCTCCACGATAAGAACAAGCCCAAGTTAGCCGACTGGAGGACGAGACCCTTTGGGGGAAAACCAAGGTGCTTCTCTCAACAGCCAGCCAAATCTCACAAGCAGAGCCGCCAGCCAAAACACAGATGATAACAGATCCACGAGGGATCCCAGGCAAGGTTAGAAGAACCACCCAACTGAGCCCAGCCTAACTTGGCCACCTGCAGTTAGGAGCCAAACATCCATAATATGTTACGGAAAAACCCGAACGAACTTTTTGGCCAACCCAATATTTGAATCCCATACTTTTTGAGTAGTTTGTGACTCAGCATCAGATAACATATATCACACCCTACCTCTGCCAGAGTCTATCTGAACGATCATGGGTGCGTGAGCTACTAATCTCTTTGAGTTTTCTTTCCCTCCACTGTAAAGTGAAAACAATAAGACCCCTCTATAGGATTGTCTTGAATTGAAGATAGTAGATATAAAATATTTAATACGGTGCATGCTACAGAAGAGTGCTCGGAATAAATGTCAGCTATTATAGTTGCTGAAGCTATTACTGTTCATTTTCGTGACTCAGATCCAAGCATTTCAATTAGTGGTTGACAGCATGTGTCTGGAGGTAGGCTGCCACCATTGGGTGCCTGACTCAGTCATCACTAGCAGTGTGACCTTGAACAGCTTACTTAACTTCTATGCCTCTGTGACCTCGTCTCTAAAATTGGAATAATAATAGTACCTACTTCACAGAACGGTTGGGATGATTAAATCACTTCAAAATAGATGAAGTGCTTAAAAACTGATTGCATATTTTAGACATGAAATAAACAGAATTATTATTTATAATAATAGAGAGATATGTAGTTTACAGATCTCTCTGTACATCTAAGTGGAAAAAATCCCTACCTATAATATTTATCTCTGAGATCTCCATTTGGTCTTTGGGACTAAGAATATGAGTATTTTTCTAAAATGTGCGTGATGGAAATTTGCAAATACGTGCACAAGGAAAATATTCAATAGTATCATAAAACGGACCAATCTATCACTGAAACTCAATAGTCATCAAAACACAGCCCGTCTTGTTTTTCTCTACCCTCATCCACTCCTCATTCTCCAGATTATTTTGTTGAAAATGCCAATTATCACATCATTTCCTCTGCAAATATTTTAGCATCTATCACAAAAATACAATCTCCTTAAAATAAATAACCACATTCCATGTTCACACCTAAAAATTAACAAAAGTTCCTAATATCATCAAACATCCCCTTTTGATCCAAAAGTTTCCCCTCCGTATTCTTTATCTTTGTTTTTAATAACCTAGATTATTTGTCACACACAATTTCCCACAGGGTGGATTTTACTGATTACATCTCTCTAGTGCATTTTGACCTGTGCCTCTGTCTCCTGTGTGTCCTATAAATTTATATTTGAATTTAGAAGTTTGATCATACTGGGTTCAATTATTTATTTATTTATTTTTTGGTCAAGAATACTTCGTAGAAGGCACAGTTTACCTATACATATGTTGTCTGGTTCTCGCTATTTTTTGTCATATCATCATAAGCCACTTATGATTACTGACTAGATCCAGGAATTGATTTTTTTAAATGGTGATAGTTTAGTTCTATTATGTCTTCTCTGTTCACTAGAATACAGCTAAATGAAACTTCCCTTCACAACTATTTGCTTATACTGTGATAAAGCACCGTGCGACATAAACATTTACCTCCACCTTGTCTTAATTTAGTTAACAATATATTCCAGAGATAATTACATGGCAACATAATGAAATATTTTCTCATTCCTTTTTATAGCTGTGTAGAACTCCATTGTGTAGATATACATAGATAATTCAATGAACTGCTCATTGAGAACTTTGGGATTGTTTGCTGCCAGTCTTTTGACACTGCAAATAATGCTATAAATGAATAGTTTGGGCATAGAGGGATATTGTTTGTTTGTTTTCGGTCTTGGTCAATTTTTATAGCCTGAGGCTTTCTGAATCTTGTTGGAGAGTGAGAATTTTGTAGGAGATAAAATCCGGTTATGTGTATCTTCACGGTAAGGGCAAGGGTATTCCGACATTCATAGATCTTACAGTTCCAGCTTCAACTGTTTTCTGAGATTGCCAAACCCCCCTGACATGTCTATGTAGTCATCTGCCCTTCTGCTGAGATTTAAAGAATCTGGATTGTGGGAGGGAAAAGTGACTCATGTACCCAGCGAGTAAACCCCTTTCCCTTAGCTTCCTGTCTGGTTTTGCTTATCTCTATTGATCACAGATTATGGGCTTGCCTTCTTCATTAGGAAGAGTCTACAAAAGAAAGCCAATAGCCAGTGTTGTTCCGGAAACTGTATAGAAGACAAAAATGTCAGAGCGAGTGATGGATGATGGGGATGGTTCATTACATCTTTTTGTTACATCCCTCACAAATGTCAGGGACCTCCTCTCCAGGATTTCTCAGTGGTCAGAAACCAAGGGATCTTCAGAATGGAGGAAATTTAGAGATTTCTCAGTTCTGTTCAGCCTCTCACCTAGTATATTTATTCTCAAACACATGGATCTGCTGTATAAATACATGGGGCAAAAGTGCACTTCCTGGGAGAAGTCAAAATAAAAACCCCGCTTTCAAGATCGAGTCCCTGAGCCCAAGCCTGTCACTCAAGGGTGTTTCTGTCCTCATCAGGAACAATCTCAACTTCAAGCTTTATCTTAGTCTTTCCCAAGGGTCCAGCTACTTAATAGCCCAAATGTGTTTATTGAAAGAAACACCTAACATGGCCTCCAAGGCCATCAGCACAGCAGGCTCTGTTGTATCCACCTGAGGTTAGACTCCAAGGAGAATGAGGAACACATCTCCTTGTCAACACAGATGACTCCTCCTAAGGAGGGGCCAACAGAGATTCAAGGGGTCCAACATTGGTGAAGGAGTTTGATACGTGTGAGTTCACACCTGATAAATTGTATCACAAAATAGATTACAAAATAAGCAGTATAAGACTCTTGACAGAAAATACTGGGGGGTTTTTTTTGTTTTTATTTTACATCTTTATTGGAGTATAATTGCTTTACAATGGTGTGTTAGTTTCTGCTGTATAACAAAGTGAATCAGCTATACATATACATATATCCCCATATCCCCTCCCTCTTGCGTCTCCCTCCCACCCTCCCTATCCCACCCCTCTAGGTGGTCACAAAGCACAGAGCTGATCTCTCTGTGCTATGCAGCTGCTTCCCACTAGCTCTTTTACATTTGGTAGTGTATATATGTCCATGCCACTCTCTCACTTCGTCCCAGCTTACCCTCCCCCCCCCCGCCCCGTGTCCTCAAGTCCATTCTCTACATCTGCATCTTTATTCCTGTCCTGCCCCTAGGTTCATCGGAACCATTTTTTTTTTTTTTAGATTCCATATCTATGTGTTTTAAATGTTGTTTACTATCACTACTACTACTGACAATACTAATAGTCACCGGTGGCTGAGTCTACTGTTGACAAGAGTTTAAAATGACATTCACTCAAGCAATTCTGCCAGGAAGCTAATATTGGTTCTATCTTACAGACGAGGGGGATTCGGAACTTGCCTGGCTTTAGAGTCAGAAATTAAGCCAGTTCTCTGTGACTCCAGACTTCCTTTTATCCATTGTTCTGTGATCCTCTAGTAACTTCCACTATGGATTCAATTTGTACTTGGACACCACCCCCCAACACAGCTGACATTTAAGCAATTAGACTTGTAACCTTAAACTAGGCAAGAGGCTTCCATCAAGCGTGGCTGTGTCTCAGCAGTAGGTATCAAGGGGTAACTGAGAAAACAGGTACCATGGCCTGCAATCCACTCACTGCAGCATTTTAATGCAAAAGATTGCTCTTAGTTAAATAGCTTGCCCATGTTTTGATTTTTAATTTTCTCCTCTAACACTATAATGTGCCATTTAGAGCAAGGTTCAAATCAATATGACATTTCAGTACCCGTTAAATGTCTTGGCAACTAAACTTCCTTGTTATCCAATTACTTGTCATTTAATAAACATGTTCCCACCTTGAATCGGGAACAGGAGGGGGTGAGTTGCCCACATCCTTTCTCTCTTTCGTGATGACGCCTAGCTGGGTGTGGGTGCTGATTTCCCTATTTCCGTATTTCTCCTTCCAACCCAACACGGCTCTGTTCTGTTTGCCACTTTCTCGTCTCATTTTGCACAATGAGAAGTCAACCCAGAACTGTGCTTCACCTGGCCACACAGCTTCGTAGTGTGAAAATAATCTCAGTCCCTAGATTGGCCTGAGCGCTTTCCCTAACTCCTCCTTCTCACCTGATAGTCAAGGTTCTTTTAGAAAGCCTCTTATCCAGACCAAACTTGCTCCTTTTATCCCCCCACTTCTAAATGCTGAAAAACAAACCTACACATCACAAAGATAAATTCAGAAGCAAAGTTAGCAGCAACTACTTTTACTGTGGCTTTTATCTTTAGAAATTTTGAAATTCATTTATTATTGGAATGCACCATTGACATGGGATGTTGAACTGAGAATGTATACTTGAAGCATAAATTCAACATTTGGGTGTCAGTCCTGATTCTGGTATTAGCTAGCAGATAGTAAATGACCTCGAGAGAAGAACTACCCACTCTCTGGACCTCCATGAATACATATTTAAAATGGGATTTGTGGGACTTCCCTGGTGGCACAGCGGTTAAGAATCTGCCTGCCAATGCAGGGGACACGGGTTCGAGCCCTGGTCTGGGAGGATCCCACACGTCGCGGAGCAACTAGGCCCGTGAGCCACAACTACTGAGCCTGCGCGTCTGGAGCCTGTGTTCCGCAACAAGAGAGGCCGCAACAGTGAGAGGCCCGCGTACCGCGATGAAGAGTGGCCCCCGCTTGCTGCAACTAGAAAAGCCCTCGCACAGAAACGAAGACCCAACACACCCAAAAGTAAATAAATAAATACATTTAAAAAATATAATAAATAAATAAATTTATTAAAAAGAAAAAACGGATTTGTGTGGAATAGATCCATGGTTCTCCCCTGGAGTGATCGGTATGTTCTCCGACAAGGGACAGACTCTGATTCTGCATTTATGAGTAAAGCAGGGGGCAGCTACGATTTAAGACCCGTGTGCTTGATGATCCCCAAGTGTCCTTTCAGTCTACAAGTCTGTGGGTACATTGTTTTGTAAGGAGAGAGGATACATACAAGATCCCAGCACAGCATCCAAAACAACTTATGAAATGAAGAGAAGTAGCTCAGTCCAACATAAAACGTGCTGTGTTCTAAGTGGAGCAAAACCAGATATTTCATGGGGAGAAGAAACACATTAGCCCTGCTACTGAGGACAGCATCTTCAGCTACAGAAGCTACCTGAGTTCCATGGACAGGATAAGCCCTCCTCCACTCAAGAGCTGAGAGATACTTCTCCAGCCGGGATGCGGCATCAGAGTTACTAAAACTGTAGTGATAATAGGTACAGTTTATTAGCTACTACAACCACTGAAATCACTTGGCATCTGGATTCAATTGTTTTCATTTACCAACTAGGGCTAGTGACAATACCTACCACAAGAAGCTATTAAGGTTTAATAAATTGATTTATGTAAAGCTATATATATATATTTATTTAGCTTTTATCATCATTATTTTTAAAAATTCAGATGAGAGTAGAGATGTGGATGGACCTAGAGTCTGTCATACAGAGTGAAGTAAATCAGAAAGAGAAAAACAAATATCGTATATTAACGCATATACGTGGAATCTAGAAAAAGAGTACAGATGAATCTATTTTCAGGGCAGGAAGAGAGACACAGACGTAGAGAACGGACGTGTGGACACAGGGGTGGGTAAGGGGAGGGTGGGATGAATTGGGAGATTAGGTTTGACATAAATACACTACCATGTGTAAAACAGATAGCTAGTGGGAACCTGTGGTATAGCACAGGGAGCTCAGCTCAGTGCTCTGTGATGAGCTAGATGGGTGGGATGGGGGTGATGGGAAGAAGGTCCAAGAGGGAGGGGATATATGTATACATATAGCTGATTCACTTCTTTGTACACCAGAAATTAACACAACATTGTAAAGCAATTATACTCCCATAAAAATAAAATAAAATAAAAATTCAGGTGAGAAACATGTCAAATTCAGGGTGATCTCACCCCAAATCCTCTATTCACTTCACCTCATTGAAGTGCAGATACATGCAGGACACACGGGTTTCCTTCTGCCCTTCATCATTCCCTTTAGGATAGCTCTGAATTGTGAAAGGACGAAGTTTAATGCTGGATTAATCCTTCAATGTGACAACCACTAGATGGACAGAGAGCTGCATGCAAGCCATGGGATTTTCAGCACCCGGAGACCCCTAATCTTGTTTAATCAGATTTATTGATCATTAGTTTAAGATGTTTAAGTATCGCTAGGTGGTAAAATGTTTTATTCTATTTTGTTGAAGACTAAAATGTCTCCTTGCCCTGTCACCAGTAAAAGTACTGGCCTATCTGAGAGACACGTCCAGAGGGTATGTGATCTTCCCAGCAGCTCCCTCCTCACCCCCTTACCACCTGGCAGTTCTCACATAAATCAAACCTGAGAATGGGTCATTGATTTCTTTATGTAAAGAAATTCAGTAAAAGGGGATTTTAGAAGCATTCTAATATAACGTGTTTTACTATCTACAAAGTCAACTGAAGTTTCCATCTCTCTCTTTTTCTCATAAATCAATTTTTTTTTTCTTATCAGGAAAAAAAAAAAAGAAAGCATCTGTCACCATCCTTTACTTCCACCAACATCGACTAAGCATCTGTTGTGCCTATGATGACACAGAGGTACTGGCACTCCTGACCTCAAAACACTCACCTTCTAATAGAGAAGACTAAAAGTAATCAATCCATCAAAATAACATATGAAGAAGGATCATAGCAAATATTTGTTGAGCTCCTGCTTTTCACCCCTAACTGTGTTAAGAGCTATTGCACACAAAACAAGGTGGTAAGTGTAGCTTTGTCTTATTCTAAGATGAAGGTCTAAGACAATGAGTGCCGGGAGTCTTATATTCCTAATTGAGACTTTTGATATAAAGTACCTGGAGAGTAAAGACTCTTTCCTGGCACATGAAACATTTATAACAAATGTAACTATGCATTCGTGCTGTATTCCAAGTGGAGTAAAGCCGGATATTTCATAGGGAGAAGGAACACATTAGCCCTGCTACTGAGGACAGCATCTTCAGCTACAGAAGCTACCTGAGTTCCAAAAGCAAGTATCACCAAGTTCCAAATAATTGGTATTATATGGACCACAGTTTTTGGACTATAATGTAATTAAGTTAGAAAAGTGTTACCAAAATTAACTAAAATAAATATAGATTAAGAAATTTTAGGGACTTCCCTGGTGGTCCAGTGGTTAAGAATCCACCTTCCAATGCAGGGGATGCGGGTTTGATCCCTGGTTAGGGAACTAGGATCCCACGTGCTGCGGGGCAACTAAGCCCACGTGCCACAACTACTGAGCCTGCACGCCACAACTAGAAGCCCGCGCATCGCAGTGAAAGATCCCACGTGCCTCAGATCCCGTGTGTCACAACTAAGACCCAACACAGCCAAAAATAAATAAATATTAAAAAAGAAAATAGAATCCTTACCTTATTAAAAGAAAAAAATTTAAAAAATTACTTCTAAACCACCTATGGTTCAGAGAAGCATACTGGATATTTTCAAAATATTTGGAACTGGATTATAATTAAAATACCAGATATCAAATGATGAAGGATGAAGTGTTAAGCATATATACATATTATATATATACACATAGATATACATATACATATTTTTATATACATATATATGATATTCATTTTATATAGCTATATTATAAATGTATAACTATATATAATATATACTTTATTTATATATTATATATATGTAATAAATGAGCTTGGCATCTAACTTAAGAAGTTTGGAACAGAACCAACAGAATGAACCCACAGGAGTTAGAAAAAGCAGAGACAATAAAGTTGAAAGCAGAAATTAAAGAAATAGAAGACGAAAGTTATCACAGGGAGAATCAGAAAGGCAGAAGTTGATCCTTTTAGAAAGACTAATAAAGTTGACAGAAGTCCTTCAGAATTGATCAAAGACAAAGGGGAAGAAAGGTACCACAAACTGATAATGTTAGAAACCAAAAGAGATATCACTACAGATGCTAGGGATGTTTATTTGCTGTGTTACTACTATTGGTGAAGAATATGGTCACCACTAGGAAGGGAAGTGATGGGAGTCAGGAGGGAACAGAATGTCTCTTCACTGTAAACTCTTTTGTACTGTTTAAGTGATTGCAACCTGTGTGCATTGCCCATTACAAAGTAGAATTAATAAAAGATTTGCCTAAATGTAGATTTTATAAAAAGCATTTGCATAGTTATTTTCCCTTTACAAGGATTTGAATGTGGAGTGTTACTAACTATCCTCACAATGACCATGTGACATATATTTCATGATTTTCATTTTGTGGTTGACAAAATTAAGGTTTAGAGAAAGCAATGCACATGGCTAGAAGTAGAGAATAAGGATTGCTTTTTACTACTTTTCTTAACATTTAGTTGTAAAAATTTTAAACTTCTGAAAAAATTGAAAATAGGGAATTCAATGTGCATACCACCTAGAGTCTAAAATTAATGTTTGATCATATTTTCTTTATCACATAACTAGAGGATAAAAATTTGAATTTATATTGTATGAGCTATAAATTCCATGTTCTTTCTACCACATCCAGAGAAAAAGATTTACTGTTACTAAAGCATTTGTGTGTGGCACAAAGTCAAATAGCCGTTTCCAGATAGTGCTTTCAGATGTACACAAAGCATTGTTGGCATCTTTGCAATAAGCATATAGCTTCCTAAAGTGACTATCTATAAACCATAGTCCTTTCATTATTTTTGTTCTGCATGTTGATCATACATAATGTTTATGTTTCTCCTTCCTTTCCTTGGCCAAACCTTGACCCTTCTGGCCAGCTTCATCCTCTTCTCTGACTCCCACCTATTCTGCATCTTTCTGCAAGAATTAAGAAAATCCCCTCTGCTCACAGCATTCTGCAAACCCAAGTTGGGCCAACGAGAAAGAATGGCAATATTAAAATGCCTTTGCAGGTTATGATTTAATCTCCCTCAGGATTCAGCCATCATTACATTCTTATGACATCATTTCTACATATTCTTGAAGCAAATATAGACTACTTTTGCCCTGGGAGCCAGTGGATGCCCAGCTGACTGGCAAAACATTATTTCTAGACGTGTCTGTGAGGTGTTTCAGGAAGAGATCTGAACTGATAGACTGAGTAAAGAAGATCACCATCATCAGTGTGGGTGGGTATCATCCAATCCATCAAAGGCTGGAATTGACAAAAAGGCGGAGTAAGGGTTAATTTGCCCTCTCCTTGAGCCTGGACGTCCATCTTCTCCTGCCCTGGAGCATCAGCACTGGTTCTTAGGCCTTCAGTCTTGGACCGGGACTTACATCATCGGCCCTTCTGTTCTCAGGCCCCTGGCTTGGACTGGAACTACACCATTGGCTTTCCCGGGTCTCTGGTTTGCAGATGGCAGACTGTGGGACTTCTCAGCCTCCATAACTGCACGAGCCAATCCCTCCTAATAAATCTCTATCTATACATCTTTCTTTAGCCTATTGGTTCTGGAAACCTGACTAATACAAATAACTGTGCTTCTTGGCCACTTTATTCCCCCCGCACCGCGTGGCTTGCGAGATCTTAGTTCCCGGACCAGGAATTGAACCCAGTCCCATGGTAGTGAAAGCATGGAGTCCTAACCACTGGACCACCAGGGAATTCCCTTCGTTGGCCATATTTCCCAAACCTGTAAGTAGCGTGTTCTTTTTTAAGGTTCTCACATAGATAATGTTTCATTAACATTGATCTCGTCATTCATAGAGCATGTATTGAACGTCTGCTATGAGCTAGCCATTCCTGCAAGCATTAGGATCAATTTTGAACTAAAAGTAAAAAACAGGGTTATTGCCCTCAGAACTGACTGTCATCTGCTTTTATAAGGTAGGTATTATTTCCCTTTGTCAGAAGAGAAAAATGTGGCTCAGAGAAATCAAGAACTAGTCCAAGAGGACCCAACTCCGCAGTCACAGCGGAGAGGAAACGCGGAGCTGCCCATCTCTGAACCCAGAGATTTCTCAACGACACACAAATGCTTTTTATACCATCCTGAACATTAATTTGGTGGCTCACGTTTAAAACAAACGTCATGTGTAGTAGCACAAACTGGGGCTGCAGCCCTTCTTCACAAAGCCCTTGAGCTAAGTGAGAATGTTTTCTCCCCATGTTTAAAAGACTGTAAAAAAAAAAAAGCACCAACAATAAGAGCAAAGAAGAGTATGCAGTAGAGATCTATGTGGCCCCAAAGAACACGAAATATTTACTATCTGGACTTTTACAGGAAAAGTGGGCCCATATCTGACTTGGAGTATATGAAGCAATCCATTCGTCTACAGTATTTTGTTTCTGCTTTTTTTTTTTTTTAATAGCTTGGCTTGTGTACTTCAGAAATAGCCACTTTCATCAATTATTTCACCCACTGTTTCATGAGTAAATAAATGCCCTCTCACAGCATTCCTTGGGAAGACGGCTTCACACATGGTTATAATTCCTGATGAGAAGACAAGCCAATCGGAGGTAAAGTGGGAAAAGAGGGAAACCATGCTGTTTGTTTAAAGCAGCTCCATGGCCCGCTAATGGAATTTCTCTTTCCCAAGTTACTGAAATCTGTGTAGGAGAGGGGCAGTTTGATGGCATCAGCACTTCCAGAGTCATCGACAGCAACGAAATTGGAAAAATGCACCAAACCCTGGGTTTCAGCGGGCTGTGGACTTAACATAGATTGAGTCAGGAAGAAAAATATTGCAGTGTGCAGTTTGCACGTCTCATCATCTCATTAAAGACTTGGTTATGGATAACACAATGGGCCTTTTTCCTCCCCAGCTCCCAGTCGAGGGAATCAGGCATGCAAGGAGTAATAATACATCATTTCACGGCACTTTGAAGGAACTGCCGTAATTCAGTGTGAAAACCCGCTTTGATCCTTATTTACAAAAATAAAGCCTACCCGTGCCTACAAGCACATGGCTTTCCTATTGCTTGCCACTCCCATCTCTGCCTTCTCAGGGATGACCCACAAATAGCAGCTTCATAGCCTCTCCCGGCTGGCCAGCCGCCCGATTATTTAATTACAGTTTTCTAGCTTCAGCACTTTGCCCTTACCAGGGAATGTAAGTGAAATGTGTCAGAAATAAAGAAATAAATTACAAGCTAAATCAATAGGAAAGAACCATGCAAACTGGCATCACAGTGGATATCTGTTTGTCCAGAGGTTTTCAAAGGCATTTAGACCTTCAAGGAAAAAAAAAAAAAAAAAAAAAAAAGACAAAAACAGGGTTAAGTTGGAGAGGGGCTGGAAATACGAGGGAAATGTCTGTCTGCAGACAGCCCCAGACTGTATCTGTCTGGGCTTCCTGCAGAGCCCCTGAGGTTAGCCTTCATGTTACTCACCAACGCAGGTGCCAACACGCAGTTTCCTAAGTGGAAAATTTAAAAGTAATTTTTCACCTTGAGAGAGAGGTTTCCTTCTGTTTAATGCTTACTCAGGCAAGACAGCAAATCTCAAAAACAAATTGGAGGCATTTCTGCCAAAACTCCACTCGGACAGAAAAAAAGATGGAGAGATCACCTCTCCCTCTTGGCTGGAGCTGGAGAGACGGCCAGGGTGAAGTTTTGAAAGCCAAGCCTCTTTTTCTTATTCTTTTTTTTTATTAAGTTTTTTTGGCTGCGTTGGGTCTTCGTTGCTGCGCCCAGGCTTTCTCTAGTTGCGGCAAGCAGGGGCTACTCTTCATTGTGGCATGCGAGGGCTTCTCATTGTGGTGGCTTCTCTTGTTGCAGAGCACGGGCTCTAGGTACGCGGGCTCAGTAGTTGTGGCACACGGGCTCTAGAGTGCAGGCTCAGTAGTTGTGGTGCTCGGGCTTAGTTGCTCTGTGGCATGTGGGATCTTCCCGGACCAGGGCTCGAACCCGTGTCCCCTGCATTGGCAGGTGGATTCTTAACCACTGTGCCACCAGGGAAGTCCCCAACCCTCTTTTTCTATGCTTATCTCAGACAGTAACAGCAGCCTCTCCTAATGTCCTTAAGGCATTTTGAATATCATTTTTATAGACTAAGCAGAATTCAAATGTGGAGGGTGTGTCCTCGTAAGGATTCTGTACTCGCTCCCCATGTGTGGGCTTTTTGCCCCCCACAGCACCAAGCAATCCTTCAACACCAGCTGGGTGTCCTACAGTTAACTCAATGTTGTTGCTATCTACCCAGAGACAGCATCAGATTCCACAAGTTGAGGGATACCATCGGATTACACAGTCCGAAAAGACTACCCGCCCCCCTCAGATACCAATCACAAGTCCAGTTTGTCACCTATACATCTGACCCACTGGCTGTAGATGGGAGGTTCCAACTATCCCCTCCTTGGGTTTGACTAATTTGCGAGAGCAGCTCATAGAATGCAGAAAAACATTTTACTTACTGGCTACAAAAGTGTATAACTCAGGGAACAGCCAGATGGAAGAGAGGCCTAGCGCAAGGTATAAAGAAAAAGAGGGTACCGTTCCCCCCAAACATCCACGTGTTCACCAATCTGGAAGCTCTCCAAACCCCATCCTTTTGAATTTTTTGTGGAGGCTTTATTATATCAGCACAACTGATTGAATCATTGACCACTGGTGATCAATTCAACCTCTAGCCCCTCTCTCCTCTCTGGAGGTCAGGGCAGGTGGGACTGAAATTTCCAACCCTCTAATCACATGGTTGGCTCCCCTGGCAACCAGCCCCCACCCTTTGGTACATTCCAAATATCACCTCATTAACATAAACTCAGGTGTGGTTGAAAGGGGTTTGTTATGAACTCTTATCACTCAGGAAATTCCAAGGGTTTTAGGAGCTCTGTGCCAGAAACAGGACAAAGACCAAATATATATTTCTATTATAAATCCCAATATCACAGCTTGCATGTGTGAGCATGTTTCCCACACATTTAAGTTCTACTTAGGAGAAATGAGAGATTGGGGGTGCCAACACTGGATCTCCCCAATAAAGACAGCGTATTGGTGAAGATATGGTTATCTCTAAGAGTTAAAAAAAAAAAGCACCTCAATTTAGCTAGGAGCAGTAAACAGCATCTGGGGAGCTTGGTTGGAATTCCAGGGGTGTGGTTAACATTATGGAGTTTAGGGATTGAATTTCATCAATTTCCTTCTCCGCTTCTCTCTCTTCCCCCATATTCTCTAGTACTTACCCTCCTCTTCCCAGTTTGGTATCTCTCTCTGTCTTGATATTCCTCTTTTGTCTTTTAAGAGGGCTTCTACCAAGAGCTGAAGTCAGAGGCACAGAGCCCCAAGCTTACATTATCAGGACATAGGAGTCCCAAAGAAGAGAAAGAACTTTTTTCTCCTAATAGCAGAAGATAAACTCCCAGGGATGCTTGGTGATTCACCCTGCTTGGTTTAATAGCCTCCCCTTTGAACATCCATTGTGGTGCAGGGGATGAATACTCACCTATATGGTAGAATCACAATGTCCACATCATAAGGCAGTTGTGGCAGTTGTGATGATTGAATGAGATCAAAGCTATAAAAAACAAAGTATAACCTACAGTGAGCCAATCCAAGTCTTAGAGACATTACATTAATTTGGGGCCCTCTTTTTTCCCCTCGAATTAGAGCGACCATCTGTCCTGGCTTGCCTGTGACTCAGTGATTTCCTGGGACATGGACATTTAATGATAAATTTGCCCAATTTGGCCAGGACTAAAGGTTATCCCCGAATGTGGGACTCAACAGTACTAAAACTGGGACAGTCCTTCCATTAGTGGCAACCCTTCTACTAATTTCTATCTCCTGGAATTTTCCCCTTTGCTCTGGGTCATTTAATGGTATCATAAAGGAAAAAAATAAACAAACATAAAAAAAATCCCACTTTATCCTTTTTTCTTGGTATGAGAACAATGGTAAAATTTCTACTTCTAAGAGCCAAACTTCAAAAAAAACCCCATTTATAAAATTATTAAACCCCTAGGGGATCTTTTCTATACACACCTTTAAAGAACACATAGGAATTGTGTACACACATGCCTTTTTCCTAAAGTGATATATCAATAATCCATTACATAGATCAATACCATGGTGATCATAACAGCTGCATTTTTAGGAGTTTTAAAAAATAAAATATAAACATTTACCAAAATTTTTAGAATGTAAGTTTTGGGATATAATTTAGAATGGAAATTTTAAAATACATTTTAGGCTTCCTATGTTCAAGGACCTTAATATTTTCATGGAACTCGAATTCAAAATTAAAATGTAAACAACATTTAATGTTGTTGTATCTATTGTTTAAAAAATATCACCTGCTAGGAATGGCATATAAAACTGTTAATGACGCTAAAGAAAAAGGGATGGGGTAAGAGAGGAAGAAGGAAGACAGTGAGAGGAAAAAGAGAAGAGAGCAGAAGAGATGGGAGAGAGAGAAATAAAACCCCTTGGCTTCTCTTTTTAAACAAAATTCCAGGGAACACCTTCTTGCATTAAGATTTTTTTTTAAATTAGATTAGATTCTTCTTACAGAAGTTGTAATTTAAATTTCTTGATGAGATCTGGGGGATGCCTTTATCCTTTCAATGGAAACATCATTTATTTGGAGGAGGAGTGTAGTGAAAATTCTATTTAGAAAAAGATATTTTAAGAAGTCAAATTTCTCAGATGTTCATTTTATCTAAATATTGGAAACTGCCTAAATGTATAAAAGAAGGTAAAATTATATTCAATATTCCCAATTCATAACTCTTAAGAGCTTTTAATAATACTTATGAAAAAATTGAGGAACCATATCCCTGACTTTATTTCTGGAATGCTGCTGCAATGCTCTGAGGGAGAGCAACCATATTGTGACCATGAGGATGATAGCCACATTTTAAGGCTGCATAAAAAATAAAGTAACCTTGTTCTGGATGACACTGGGGAACTAATATATACATATATACATGTATATATATATATATATATGATATGTATATTATATACACATAATATAATATGTATATTATATATATCACAACTATGAAAAAAATATATCACTATATATCTATATCTGTATCACAACTATGGCAAACAATGGATTACACAGGTCCGGGGATGTAGACAGAAGAATAATATGAGTTGGGCCCTAGTTTTCTCCATTCTCCATAGAAGGAATATATAGGGTATGGCGTGTCTGTGTGGGAGACAGAACCCAGAAAGACTCCAGTGGCCTCAATGATTTAAGAAGATGGAGATAACAAATATTTAAGGAAGCTGATGAGCCTAAATATGTGAGAAAACAGTTTTGGAAAGAAGGGAGTTACGTTGTCGGTCAAAGGTTGCAAAGTTTTAGTTCTGTAGAATGAGTAAATTCTAGAGATGTAATGCACAGCATAGTGACTATAGTTAATAATATTGTATTGGACACACAAAACTTGCTAAGAGAGTAGATATTAAGTGTTCTCACTACACCACCACACACACACAGAAAGGTAACCACGTGAGGCTATGGACATGTTAATGAGCTTGACTGATAATAAAGCTAATAATCATTGCACAATGTACGTGTTATCAAAACATCATATTCTGTACCTTAAATATATAATGTTTCTAAAAGTAATAAAACATAAGTATATTTCGATATGAGAAGTAGAAGTCTATTCTAAAACTGATTTTTTTTCCCAAATTAAGTTGCTAGAAGTATGTAGCAAAATCTTTTCATCCTCTTAAAAAATAAGAAGAAGAAGAAGGGAAAGAGGAAGTGATTTATGCTGAAAAAGAATGCCTCATATCTACACAGGGGTCTCTTTGAGTCTTCGCTTAGCATGAGGCCACATATGCACAAAGGGACATCACAAAAGACTGGTCAAAGAACAAGGAAATTGTAAGCAGAAAAAATACCAGAGATCATAGAGTGTGGGTAGATGTTCAAGTTTTAATCAGAAAAAATGGAAGGTCCTTGGTGATTATTTGGGGCATTCAGTGAAGACCCAGAAAGATCATGACAGGAATAAAGCTGAGTTAACTTATGGTTTTCCAACACTTGCCCCAGAAAAGTTGGACCATAAAACAGGTCTCAACAAATTTAAAGGGATTTGAATCTATAGGTTCAACAATTTCATAACTCCAGCCCTGGTGGGATTTTTTCATAGAAATTGACAGGTTGATTCTAAAATGTATGTGGAAATTCAAAGAAACTAGAATAACCTAAATTAGAAAATGAAGACCAGAGCTGGACGACTTATACTATTTAGAGTTATTAAGCTACAATAATCAAGGCATTGAATAGAAGTAAAAATAGAATAGAAATTGGCATAAAGGTGAGTATATAGGTCAATGGAACCAAATAGAGCATCCATAAATATACTGCATATCAATTGATTTTCAACAACTGTGCTGAGGTAATTTAGTGTGGGAAAGGACAATAGTTTCAATAAATGTTACTGGAACAACTGGATGTATATATGAAACGAGATCAACTTCACACTATATAAAAATTAACTAAAAGTGGATCATACATTAGAACCTAAAAGCTAACATTATAAAGTTTCTAAAAGAATAATAGGATCATTTTTCATGGTCTTGGGTTGACAAGATTTCTTAGGAAACAAAAAGCATGAACCATAAATGAAAAACAATGATATATTGGACTTCAGAAAAATTAAATTCTTCTGCTCTTTAATAGATACTTCTAAGAGAATGCAAGGCAAGTTACAAACTAAGGGAATAAATGTGAAGTATATATGAATATATACACTTGTCATATTGACAAATATTGAAAATATTTGAATATATATATGTATCTTTGTTACATATATATGAATATAGATAGATATGTCTTACTTACCAATAAAAAGATTAGTAACCCAATAAAACAGAGGTAAAATTTTTGAACAGACACTTCATGAAAGAAGATCTAAAAACGACCAATAAGCACAAGAAAAATGGTCATCATTATTATTAGCTGCCAGGAAAATGAAAAATTAAACCACAATAACATGTCATTCCATATCAATAAGAATAGCTAAAATTAAAAAAAAAAACAAAAAACTGACACCACCAATTGTTGGCAAGGATATGGAGCAACTGGGAGTCCCAGGGAATATAAAATAGTATAACACTTGGAAAAGGTTGTTGAGGTTTCTTATGAAATGAAATGTAAACTTACTATATGACCTAATAATTCCCTCTTAGAAATTCATCCAAAGAAATGAAAATATATGTCCATACAAAGACTTGGGTGTGAACATTCATGGCACCTTTATTCATAATACCCTAATACCGGAAATAGCCTGATGGTCCATCAATAGATGAATGGATAAACAAATAGTGGTATGTCCACACAATGGAATACTATACAGTATAAAAATGGAATGAACTACAGACAAACGCAGAAATAGTAAAACATTATGCTGACACAGAAGATTAAAAACTAAATTAATGTGTTTATATGAAACTCTAAAAAAGACAAACATAATCCCTACTGACAAAAAGTAGACAGCTAATAGCCAGGGTGGGGCTGCAGGAATTACTGACAAGAGTCACAACTGGAATTTTTGTGATGAAGAAAATGTCTAGATATTGATTGTGGTGGTGGTTAGATGCGTGAACATATTTGTCAACGTATGCTTAAGATGGGCGCATTTTATGTATATAAACCCCACCTCAAAGTTGACTTAAAATGATATGGAGAAACGATCCAGCTGCAAGCAAGTAAATCGGAATGTGAAACAATATAAAATTTGATCTCACCATTTAGAGTAAACACACCTACACCTATACACACAGAGGTAATACTGAAAGGAGGAAAAAAGAAAGGGACTTCCCTGGTGGTCCAGTGGTTAAGACTCTGTACTTCCACTGTAGAGGGCACAGGTTTGATCCCTGGTCAGGGAACTAAGATCCCACATGCCTCACAGTACAGTCAAAAAAAAAAAAAAGCGAAGAGACTGAAAGGAAAGAATCTAGAACAAAATATTTAAAATTATTTTGCACCAGTGGCAGGATTTAGACAATTTAAAAATGTCCTCATTTTTATATTTTTTCCAATAACTGGTGTTGGTTTCATAATTTGGAATAATAATAAAATTATTTTCCTAAACATTTGCATGTCATAGCATCTCATGGTTGGTACCTTCTTTTATAACCTTCCTGGTTATACCCAGTTCAGGACTTGGATGACTGTAGTCACTGAGTAGACTTACCAATGTTAAAAGCCCCTCCTATTTCTGTTGTTTCTGGTGATGTTTTCTCCTCTGGCTCAGGAATTGATAGTTTCCAGTATTACCATCCCAGAATACAGGATTTCACTGGAGAGTGCATCAGTGTCACCAGGAGGACTTGTGAAAACACAGATTGTTGGGACGTTCCCCAGAGTTTTTGAATCAGTAGGTGCACTGCAAGGAAAGTCAAGGCGTAGAAGATTCACAGATGAAGCACATGAAAAGAAGAGACAGTATTGAGTTCCTTCTGTGTCTCAAGTCATGAGCTAGGGCTGTGCATAGGTTTTCTCCACTTCATCCAGAAATACAGTTTTAATTCAAGAAGTATCACATCCCGGGCTTCCCTGGGCGTGCAGTGGTTGAGAGTCCGCCTGCCAATGCAGGGGACACGGGTTCGTGCCCCGGTCCGGGAAGATCCCACATGCCGCGGAGCGGCTGGGCCCGTGAGCCATGGCCGCTGCGCCTGCGCGTCCGGAGCCTGTGCTCCGCAACGGGAGAGGCCACAGCAGTGAGAGGCCCGTGTACCGCAAAAAAAAAAAAAAGGAAAAGTATTACATCCCTATCATTATCTTCAACAATAGAAAGAAAAACAACACAAAATACAAGTACACATACCTATGTAGCACTATGCTTGAAAAAGCAGAATTAATTCATAATCTGTCGGAACTACATAAGCAATTTACCATAACTGAGTAAACAATTGGTTTTTTTTTTGAGGAATGTTCTGAGTTCATTATCTTTTTAGTATTTACTATTCTCATTATACAGGAATCACTTCATCAGTAGCATTTTAGGCTAAGCTTTAAATACTGGAATAGTGAGTATAACTCCATTATCTCCTATTTCCTCATAACGTGTTTCCATCTTGAGTTCTCCCATCCCCAACACACACATGGCACTGACTTAGAGTAACAGTAGATAATATGCATTAAGTGCTCGCTATGCCCAGACAACTGTTCTAAACATTTCACATATATTGATCCATTTAATCTTGATAAGCACATTATAGGGGACGTACAATTAGACCATCATTATCTCCATTTTCCATTTTGTTTTTTGACTTCTAGCTCAGTTTGCTGAGCCAACAGCTTACCTAAATGCCTGGCCTTGGATTCAATATGTTGACCTCAAAGCTCATTCTCTTTCCATTTTACCATTTCACCCCCTGAAAACAGCCATGGTAGGATAATTTACAGTTGCGGGAATTCATATTTACTGGGAAATTTGGGGCTTAGATGAGGACCTTTCAAGAGTAATTTTAAAAAGCGTAATACTCCATCTCTGACTCCCTTGAAATATTCAGAGAACATTGAAGACTGAGTTTCCTAACTTATATTGGATAGGGATATGGACATGATTTTATTTAAACATTAAAGGACAGAAAGATGAGATCCCCACATAAATGGGAGAGTTGGGGGCCTGTCACTCCTATCACCAGGATTAAGTGAAGGCATCTGGCACCTACATTTCTAACATGGTCACCTAATTTCAGAAATGCTGCCCTAGGTTTCAGAATTCAACACTTTGGTTTGGAATCAACTTGAATTAAAATTTTTACATAATTTTTGCAGCTTTATTGAGGTATGATTGACAAATTAAAATTATATTTATTTAAGGTATACAACACGACAATGTGACATAAGTATGCACCATAAAACGATGGCCACAGTCAAGCTAACTAACCTGTCCATCACAAAGTTATCATTTTGTGTGTGTTTGTCGGGGGGTGGGGGTGAGAACTCTTGAGATCTACTCGCAGCAAATTTCAAGTCTATAATACATTATTATTAACTATGATTACCACGCTGTACATTAGGCCCCCAGGACTTATTCATCTTATAAATGTATCCTTTGACCAACATCTCCCCATTTTCCCCAACCCCCCAGTGCCTGGCAACCACCATTCTACTATTAATCAATTTCTCTCTCTCTCTCTCTTTTTTTTTTGCAATCTCCTTGGCTTGGGTGATTTTTTTGCTTGGGTTAAATATAAGGTATAATTTTCGGTAAAACTTCCCCACCTTTTGTTATTTATATGGATTGCTCTGGTCCCCACTTAAGGAGAGGGAGAGAAGTGTAAGGATTAGATACAGATACAGATACATTGACATATTGTTATATATTGATGTAAAACACTCGTCAGAAGAAAGTGCAAGGTGATTATGGGTACATATAAAGAGGACAACACCCTGTGACTGAGTCCTTAGAGAATGATTTCTCCAGGGCAGAAAATGTGAAATGAGTCACAAAGCATGAGAATGAATCAGAAGAAGAGGAAAAAGGAGCACGACGCATGGAGACCCCCAGAGACACAAGGCACAGAAACAGGAAGCCACAGAGCATTTGGGGACTAGAAATTCCATCATCCTGTCTAGGGGGTAAAATTTGGGGAAAGAGATGAGGCTGGAGAGGGGGTGAGAGCCAGCTCTTGAAAAGCCTTGTGCCCCTTCATCTTGAATCCTCAGCTACAGGACAGGAATGAGGGCAGTGTTCTCTAAGCCGGCCCCTTCCTGACCATCTCTGGGGAGGTGTCTCTAACATAGCAGGTTTGTGTATGCCGTCAGTATTTGAAAAGCTTTTCCTTCGTGTTTCTTGATAGAGAAGGTTTTGCAAGATCACTCACTACATTAAAATGCTTCCCTAGCTTCAGGGGACTGAAAGCATTTTTATTATGTCTCAACATTATTTATCCTTCCTGTACACAAGAGTGAAAAGCAGAAATCCAAAGAGAAAAATCCTTCTAATGTCTTAACACTGCACCATGGTCCATTTATCTGCTATTGCAGAGGTAGAGAGAAGACAAAAAATGTGGGCGAGGGCAGGTGCTTGCCCCCTACCTTCCCAGGATATATGGACAGGTGGGGACGAACTCTCAGGACATTCACAACTCAAAATTGAGCCTTCATTCTCACCCATGTCCTGACACCTCATTTCAACAGGACACTTTTCAGTCCTGTTTTCCTCTAAGAAGCCCCATCCATTCCAGTTACACCGTCTGCAAGCTCATCCAAGGACAGTCTTTTATCAGAAAGAAAATCGTCTCGCAGGGTTAGCAATTAAATTGTGTCAGTGGACACGAATTCATTTGTAGGACACGTACTAATTCTTGTTATCGAATAACAGAAACGAATTTTTATCAAAAGTCTCCCAATGGCCTGATGACAGAAACTGAAGACGAATCAATTTAAGGTAATGCAAGTTAAATCAGTGTTTTTCAGACAGCTCAGTGGTTGCTCCTGTGTATTTTCAGAAGGGCTACATGTATATTGCAGAGGAGATTTTTAACATCACTCGGGTGGAGGAGACTGGTTGCTTCTTCATCATTGTCTACGGGCACTAGAACCTACTGCAGTGGACTTTACCATGACCAGGGCCAGCTGTATGCATCTATCTCAGTTGCAAATGGCTAAGCGGTTTATATTTTCCATCTGGTCCCCTGGTTCCAGGTCACTTTGTGTCTTGTCTGTCCCAAAGTCAAAATAAGACAGAACTGAGTCCTAAATTTGACTCCGCACCTCACTAACTGACTCATTTCTTCTCTTTGACCCATTTCCTCGAAAGTGAATTATTGATAATAATAACAGTGCTTTAGTAAAATAATGTATACAAAATGAAATTTTATATTCATTGTATATACAATGAAAAATACTGTATATAAAATGTTTCACATAGTACCTGGCACATAGTAAGAGCTCAGTGATAATACCTGTTATTATTTGCTACATTACAATGGCCTATGTCTGACCCACTTCACTGAGGTGTAACGCCTCTCTGTAGTGACCTGGAAATGTAATAGGGTGAGAATCTAGTGTATTGTGTGACATTTTCCCAACACAAGTAGAAAAACGGCCTGCTTCTAAGGAAGGGCCTTTACTTACAGGACCGCTTTAAAATATTGTGCCAGACACTGCAAGCAATTCTAACACATGAAATCTGCGACGTCGAGAAAAACTTGGCAGGGCTATTTCTCTGGGGGCTCTAGAGGATTCAAACATGAGTCTTGACCTTACACAGCAATGGCATGATTTTTCTCAAGCATGAAGCATGACTGCACACTTCATATAAGAGCTGGAGGCCATGGCCCCGGGAAATTGGAAGCTGGAAAATAAGCATTCGAAAGGTGAAAATGTTTCATCTAGTTATTAGAGGAGGAGAATCATATGTTTGCCAAGAGTAGGGCCTTCAACATCCATGTGGATACGCTTAGCGCATCCACCAAGGTGCCCTTGGCGCATTGGTCCAATTGTATCACCCAGCAGGAATGGAGATGAGGATAGGAGGTCTCCATCATAAAGATCTGTTGATTCCGAAAGGGGTTTGAGTGGGGTTTAGGGATGGTAGTTTTCCCCCTGATCATTAAGAAAAAAGGTATACTCAGATGAAAACAAGGAAAACGTAGAGAGATGTAAATAAGAAAATAATTTTCCACCATCCTACCAAGAAAGTCACTGATAGCATCCTGTCAGGAGCACGCCCTCTCTCTCCTTCCATTTATACATTTTAAACAACATTATTGAGGTATACTTATACATCATACATATCCCCTTTGTAGTTGTGCAGTTCAGTGATTGTCAGTAAATTTATTGAGTTGTGGGACCATCACCATAAACCAGTTTCAGAGCATTTTCATCACCCGATAAGATCCTTCATGCTCTTTTATAATTAATCTCCATCTCCTTCCCAACCTCAGGTAACAGCTGATTTCTTTTCTCTATATATAGATATGTCTTTTATGAAGAATTTCATATACTTGGAATCATACAATATGTGGACTTTTGTGTCTGGCTTCTCTCGTTTTGCAAAATGTTACTAAGGGCCATCCACGTTGAGGCAGGTATCAGTACCTCATCCCTTTTCAAGGCTGAATAATAGTCCATTGTATGGAGAGACCACATTTTGTCTCTCAGTTCACCCAATGATGGACATTCAAACTGTTTCCAGTTTGGTGTTATTATACACTATGATCCTAAGAACATTTGTGTGTTAGTTGCATGCTTTCATTTCTCTGGGCATGGAATTTCTGAGTCATCTGATAAATTTACCCTTAACTTTTCAAGAAACGGCCAAACTGTTTTGCAAAGGAGCTGTATCCCTTTGCATCCCCACCAGCAACATATAAGGGTCCCCATGTCTCCACCTCCACAAACTCATCATCGCCTGCTTTTGAATGGTCACCTTTCTAGTGGACATGAAATCTGTTTGTATTTCTATGTGACTTTATTTAATCCAAGGAATCATTAAGATGGAAGCTCCAGAAATCCTTACCCACCTTATCACATAAGTAAACAAAGTCATGCTTTTCTGCTGATCAAGAGTTTACTTTCTTTTTGCTCAATTATTTTTCCCCTTGTCTGCATGAACATACTCATGTGTGTGAATGCATATTGCATGTGTCATAGTTTAAATTATTCTGAATAAACCTGGCATAGCAAATTGCTGGCAAAGGTGAGATAGTCTCCCTTCTTCTGCCCACACAGACCTTGCTAATCATTTCTGCTGAGTGCACGTAGGACCTCAGAATCTTTTCCAATGCAGAATTCCAAACAGCTATTAGCAACCAGTTGGTGATGACACGAAGAATGAAACTGATTTACCACGCTTAATATGTAAACGTCTGTATATTGCTTTTTCATCAATTAAATGTATATCGTAAGTATGTACTAAGCATATTTCCTAAAATAATTTTCACCGTTTGTAATAGTCTACCGTATGAACACTTGATAATTTATTTAACCTTTCGCCTATTTTGAATACATACTTTTCCCCTGGTTTATTTCTATCATAAATGATACTACAGTGAATATTCTGTACATTTGTATATCCTAAAAGCAGAATTATTGGATCAAAGAGTAAAAGGTTTTGGGGTCTCACAATGCATCACTAGTATTTTCAGAGGATACATTTCATTTGCCCCCCATTTTTCTGATGGATGGAGGTTCAGGCTGGTAGCGGCTCAGATTTTTCCCGAGATGCCAAACAGGCTGTAGCATCTTAAGTTTCTATTTAACCCTTGGAATTTATGTGACCACCCCCCCGCCCCAGAAGTTCTTGCTTGGTTTATCACGTATATAAAATTTTTGTTTGTTTTCCTCTTCAAAATGGTAAGAATATTACTCCTTCTTTGTTTCCTTTTCCCTTGTTAAGTTCCTAGCTCTAGAAATAGCCTTCAAAACCTGGTCCAAGAGCTCAAAACCCAGGATTTGTTGAGAGTACTCTTAGGAAAATGTAGCCAGGGAACTAGGTACAGTGGATAAGCCAGCTTCTTACATGGGAAAGAGGGACCGGGCTTGGTCCAGCATCCTGCCTCCGCCACAGGATTCCAGCTTGGAAGCAAGTTGAAAAGCTGTTAAGAGAAGCTGACGCACCCGATTGAGGGCATGACCATCATGGGAGGGCCAGATGGCCCTCTCACACCATACACTACGCTCTGGTTTCACTTCCGGTTTCCAGGAATTATGGCCAATTCTGAGTCACATCCCAATAGCTCTGAGTCCATCCCATCAGGGACTGTGTACGTCACACTCTCTCTGGGAGGTGAACAAGGTGGTCACACACCATAGCCGGAGGCAATGTGGTGGGCAATGTGCTTCCATCAGATTTTTTCCCCTAAAATCCTTCTCTCTTATTGTTGAGTAATAATAGATTACTAGTTCTCCACACCTTAGCTTTTCTTAAAGAGTTCAGGCAGACTGATAGGGCAAATGTCAATTATAAGTATTTCCATCATTATTCTCGACTCTTGGAGGCATTATGATGGCAAACTTTCTTCAGCCATGATTTGGGGCTTATATAGTCCATTGAGGTTATAGCAGCAAGCGTCAAGAGGGTAGGGTGCTGTGTTGTTGACTGCTGTACACCCAGCACAGAGTAGGTATTCTAGAAATGTTCTTGAGTGAATGGGACAATGTATGCGAAGGTTCTTAGTAGCCTTAACCCACACCCTGACATACCCCTGACACGATTTCACTCCTGGGTATACACCCAACAGAAATGAACACTAGTGTCCTCCAAAGAACATGTGTGAGAATGTTTATCACAGCATTATTTAGAATATGTGACCCCGTTAGTAACCCTAATGCACACCCACAGTAGAAAGGGATGGATACATTGTGACGCATTCAAAAACTGGGATGATGCACAGCAACAAAGATAGAACTAGGGCTTCCCCGGTGGTGCGGTGGTTGGGAGTCCGCCTGCCGATGCAGGGGACGTGGGTTCGTGACCCGGTCTGGGAAGATCCCACATGCCGCGGAGCGGCTCGGCCTGTGAGCCATGGCCGCTGAGCCTGCGCGTCCGGAGCCTGTGCTCCGCAACGGGAGAGGCCACAACGGTGAGAGGCCCGCGTACCTCAAAAAAAAAAAGATAGAACTAAACACAACAAGAAAACCTCGTTACTGGGAGAATATTGAATAAAAGAGGTCAGACCTAAAACGTGTATGTCTCATTATCCCACATATATGAAGTTCAAAGACGGGCAAACATAATATTCAGTGATAGAGAGCAGAGGTGTAACCCTGGGGGATATTGACCACCATAAGGCTAGAATCAAGAGCTGAAACTGTTCTGTATGTTGACTGGAGTGTTATTTCCATGGATGCACATGTACATCCAAACTCGTCAAGCGATATGCCTAGATTTATATGCTTTGCCCTATGTAGGTGGCAACTCAATTTTTTAAAAGTGTGTTTCTTGATATGGCATCATAGCTTTTCATGACCTGACTCTCACCTCCCTGGACGCTCTTATCTCCCTATGCATATTTTGCTACTTATCACTAACCAAGGAGTGCCGGAACATACCAGGTATTGCTTCATTATCAGTATTTTGCAAGTTCTGTTTCCTCCTCACTCCTTTAAGCCTGGAAAACTGCTCTATAACCTTCAGATACCATTTTAGTTGTCATTCCTTTCCAGGATAATCTCTTGGTCACCTTTCCCCCAAGCCTGCATTAACTAGGTGGGCTTTTTTTAGCCTTCACAGCACCGAGTATTTACTCTTAACCCAAACTGAATCAAAACTGCCTCACTCCTTGCCTGTCTTTCCTACTGGATTCTGAAGTCACTAAGGGCAGGGGTCCCACTCTGGTTCCCAGCTGAGTACCACGGTGCATTGCCAGGCAGTTCACAGGACCATAATAGATGCTCCTTGAATTGAATTCTGAATTTCTCCTCTCAAAAGCCAAGATGTAGCATCAGCAGCCCAGGTTTTTCTCCTCCCCAGAGTGTTGGTGTTTACAGGGCTTCTGCTAATGCCACACCAACACGTTCTTTGCACAGGCCCTGTTAGAAAATTAGATCAGATGGCTTCCCCACTGTAACATATGACACTTTTCTAATTAGGGCAATGTTTAATTTACTGTCTCATGGCTTTTTGAATAAATATAAATTGTCATACTAAAGTGACAGGTGTAAAACCCAGGACGGCTGTGTTAGAGAGGTTAATCTACTGTTAATCAAATCAGTTCTGCCTGACTTTCTCCTGGGGAGGGAGAGATAATGGGCCTGTTTGACTGGAGATTAGCCAGGTTTTGGCTGGAAATCCCTCCGGGCTCACCTGAGCCTCTTCCTGTCTTGTTCAGAATGAAGATATTCAAATGTGCCCCTAATTAAAGTTGGGACCTTCTCTCTCCTTTGGCATCCCATGAAGTGAGGACACTTTCCATTGGGCCTTTCTATTTACCACAAGGGTTTTTCTCTCAATCCAGTTACTTCTGGAATATTCTGGAATATTACTAAAAGTGCCCCCCGCATTGTAAATTCTTGCCAGTGATAAATTTGGGTGTCTCTACTCCCATTGCCGCTCCCTACAGCAAAGATGGGGCACTCGGGGTATGATGGGGAGGTGGCCTTGGCCTTGATGTGGTCCCATGAATGTGTCTCTGGCCTAAGAAGAGAAGGGCTCTAGCCAGAAGTCATTGAAACTGCTGGCACAAGGAGCTGGACATTGGGACACACAAGCAGAATTGATTTGGGGTCTAGGAGACCAAGTAGGGATTCCCCTTAACCATTGTCAGGAGCACACCATGGCTTTGGTCCTCTGAGGAGAACAGCCACGCTTTGTAACGTCAGGGATTTGCAGCCTCAGACCACTGAGGTCCTTCGAGGCGTCAGAGGACACAGCAACATCATGGTGGGCACCAGCTCGAGGCATGAGGGACTATGATCAGTGGCTTTGCAGACAGGAAGGCGGATACAGATAAGAAGAAACGCTGTACTCTGGGACTCCTGGAATTATCTTAAGATTTGATACGGGGGGAGGGATAAATTAGGAGTTTGAGATTAGCAGGTACACACTACTATATATATAATAGATAACCAACAAGGACCTACTGTATAGCACAGGGAACTCTACTCAATATCTTGTAATAACCTGTAATGGAAGAGACTCTGAAAAAGAATATATAGATATATATGTATAACTGAATCACTTTGCTGTACACCTGAAACTAATACAACACTGTAAATCAACTATACTTCAATTTTAAAAAAAGAGAAAAAAATAGATTTTGGAGAGATTGATAGTTTCATCGTGCAGATCGTGGAAGAGTAAACGAAATATGAATCATTGCCATGAATTTGAAACACCCATTAAAGGAAGGTGATATGACGGTGTGATTAAGGATGAGGGATAAAGAATCAGAGTGCTGGGTTCAAAATCTGCCTTATTACACAAGTTATGCGATGATGAGCAACCCCTGTGAGCCTCGTTATTCTCATATGTAAAATGAGGTGGTTGTGATTAAGTGAGATAATATGCATAATGCACTTAAAACTGCACCTGGCCAGAAAGAAACTAAATAATCATTAGTTATCATCATTATGATCCCCATCATCATTATGACCTCAGTGTTGTTACCATCATAACCGTCAGCAGCAGCATTACCATCAACACCATCACCATCAGAATCATCCCTATCATCTTTATCACAATCATCACCATCATCACATCACCATCACCATCAGAATTGGTGCCTGCAGAATAATGAGGACGGAGGAAATTAAAATTATACTGGCATTATTATCACCTCCACTTTATAGAGGAGGAGAGCATTGATCCGAATTAGAGGCCTGCCTGAGACCACAGTTATTCAGGACTGGGGCTAGCATTTGAACCCAGTTCTTACATGTACTAAAATCCAGCACTCTTTCAAAAAGTGTGTTGATACAGAGCAAAGAGCCTAAGAAACAGGTGAACAACAGGAAATACAGTCAGATTATATACCTCTATTAATTTAAGATGTGACATTATTATATGGTTGGTTGGTTTCCAAAGAGCATGTTCCTAAGTAGTTGAATTTTGAGATTAAAAAAAATTTTTTTTCCATGTACACACTGCTATATGTAAAATAGATAACCAACAAGGACCTACTGTATAGCACAGGGAACTCTGCTCAATACTCTGTAATAACCTAAATGGGAAAAGAATTTGAAAAATAATAGATACATGTATATGTATAACTGAGTCACTTTGCTGTACACCTGAAATTAACACAACATTGTTAATAAACTATACTCCAATGTAAAATAAAAATTTTTTTAAATTTCCCACTTACAGATTAATGATGTGATAAGGCCAGACCTATCCTTTTGCATCTTTCCAGCCAAGATCCCATTGTTCATTTCCCCTGTGACCCTGAATTGTCTCTGGATTTTGGAGAGACAAAACAATGTATCCACTTATTTTCCTGTAACTCACCCAGCATGTAAAACAAATAACAGAGCTGACATATCTGAAGGGCTGTGTTGTGGGCAAAATAAGGAGGCAAGGTAGTCTTACGCTTCTATTTATGGACTATAAACCCTTTACAGTGGCATTGATGAAGGGTTTATAGTCAGTACCCAAGCTGGTTACACCATAAATTGTAATGTTATATGATAAACTGGGACTTTATAGCAGTAGTAGGTATCAAAGAAAAAAATGAGTTGGATTCTGAAAGGATCTATCATGGAAGACACTTGCTGTAAGTTTAAATATTCAAGCTTGTTTTTGTCTTCATTTCATTCAAGCATCGGATAATTCATGTTCTTCTGAGTGGGGATTTATAGATTTACCTAGCGATCGACTGTGTAAAAAACAAAACAAAACAAAACGAAAACAACAGAAAACAGAAAAACAGAAGGCATCCTGAGTGGTAAATGGCACAGTCATGACGTGGATAAGAAACAGAAGAGAAACACTGAATTATTCAAGGATTTAGGCTTTCTGTTTTTACACTGGCAATGACAGGTAAGGCTTCCCACCTAGTCTGGGGCTTGCTAATATGGCAGTGTTGTAAGACATCTTGGTTACTATATGGAGAAACAGAAAATATTTACAAGGGAAATGTGTTGAACATAACTTAATTGCCTCCAGTTTACATTAAAACTAAAAGCAGGAAAATGTCAACAAATGTTAATTTCCTGCTCTCTCTAATGGGAACACACTCTTTCAGCTCCCAATTCTGTCCTTATTCATTATGGAACCCAAATTGCTGATATTTACTTATTACTTATTTATATTTTCATTTGAAAGTAAAAATAAGCTCATTTGCCATAATAACAGCTTAATATTTCCCGTGCTAAGAAACTGTCTTTTTAAAGATTTCTATTAATGGCCTCTCAGAAGAAGAAATTAGAGAGTTTTCACTTTTTGCATATGCGCTATGCGGGAAGTATGGTTAACTTAGATCAGTATCATCATTCACTGTGGTGCTTACTTAGTGCTCTAGAAAACAGGTGCTCTGAATTCACAGAGAGAAGAAATGGCTTGGTATTGGCTGAGAGCTAAAATCAACCTGCAAAGATTGAGCACTAAGAGAATCCATTCCAGAGGCTAGGAGTTCAGCTTTGCATCACATTCACAAGCCGAGACCATCTGGAGTAGACCTGCTACAATGTCCCAAGGAAACTGGCCAGGGGCTGGAGGAATTGTCTGCTCTGAGTTAGATGTGTCAAGTTCCTCCAGTTAAATCACTAGATATTTTGGAAGATATCAGAGCCACAGGTTGCTTGGTCACAGATTGCTTGTACCTGGATTCCTAGAAGCTCCGGGGTTGCTGCTTACACTCTCCCTATTTTCTTAAAGAACTTCCATAGACTCTAAGCTGGAGATCATCCCCCTTGGCCTTGGCTCAGTTATCTGACTTTTCTATTAACAAGTAGCTTTGTCAGGTCACTCATGCTCTTGTTCACAGTGATCCCTACTAACTCAAACTGCTGCTAGAACAACCAAACCTCCCAGTTTTCCTGGGACTGAGGGATTTCCTAGGACATGGGACTTTCAATTTTAAATCCAGGAAATTTCCAACAAACTCAGATGTGTTGATCACAATAATAGTGACCCTGAATTACCAGGAGTGACTGAGCCAGAGAAATTCAGTGAGCAGCTGTACAAATCTGAGTGAGACTCAGAGGAGAGAATGAGGATGTAAGAAAGATACAGAGCTCTCTGTGCAGAGGTGAGCTGTGGGCGATGGGGAACTCTCTCACTGATGGGGTGTGGAGCAGGGAAGAAAAATCAACACCACCTTGCATGACAATGCGGATGAATCGGAAATGGCTGCCTGGGGTTACGGTTGAGAAGTATTCTGAGGTTGTTTAACAAAAGAAACATGAATAATAAACTTCACAAAGTGAAAGAAAATGATAGCAGCAAGTGTATTACTTAATACCCAGACATGAGAGAATTGACTAAGAATTGGACGTGATGACCATTCAAACATTAATTTAAAAATGAACTTCTAAAACATCTTAACTAAACAAACTAGAAGCAATCACAGCCAGTGAAGTAAATGAGAAACAGAAAACCTACAAGACTTTGATATAAACTATGTTTTGTCTTTTTTCCTATGCATAGATACACTCTAAACAAATAACACTGTTTATACTGCTTGCCAACCTATTTCTTTTGTTTGTCTTGTTTTGTTCAAAAAGACTATATTTTGAATAACATCTCTGTCATTAAATGGTATTCCGTAGCTTTATTGCAGATGGCTGTGGAGCGTATTGTTACATAGAATTTGCCCAAATTTGCTCTTATTAGATATCTGATTGCTAATATTTACCCATTTTTGACCCACAAACATGGTAGTTTCATGATACAACCTAATAACACACTTGCTCCTACCCCAAGCTAATAAAAGCTCCTGTAAGAACAATGGCAACGTGCATTCTTGCAGCTGGGTGTGCACACTTCCATGGTTATTTCCTTGGGGGGGATTCCTGAACTTGAACTTGCTAATTCTAAGGATAAACTCTAATCCTAAGGATGAAAAGGAGCGGCTTGGTAACTTGTTCAAAGCTAGGTCCCAAAGTCACCTCTTATAGTTGAACTGCAGTCCCTCCAGCCACCCCCCCCCCACCCCTTGGCAGCCAGTCCTAAGATAGTAAAAGCACCTGATCTTGCCTGAGATGCAAATCTGAAAGGACAAGTAGGGGCATTTGTGTTCAACATCAGTAGGGTGCAGCTGAGAAGAAAGGGCGTGGTTGGATCCTTCTGTGATGCTGGATCAGAAGGAGGTTCTTCCAAGTTCAAGAGCTAATCACTTTCCTTCCTCAGCAATGTATCACTTCACTTGTATTCATTACTGTTACAGTACAGAGAAATGTGCAACAAGGTCTTACAGCTGGTTTCACTCTTTTCATTTCAATAAATGCATTCAAAAATATCATTTTGTATCACCACCAAAAAATCCACCATTTTTCTCACATGTACTTAGGCCACCCCAAATCGTCCTATATACCAATGGTACAGGGGACATTCTGGTAAACAGTACATTCAAAGATACTCTGAGGTCTCTTTTTATTCTCCTAGTGTTTAAGAAAAACAAAATCTGATGAACATGGTTTTCGCTTTCAACAAAATTGCATACTACAGGTATTTAGAACTGAATTACAATTACAGTAATTGCCTCGGAATCTTCTCCAGCTTGGAAAAGCCTGTGCTGCCCCAAGGGTAGAGGATTATTAACAACTGTGCCTTGCTTTGTTACAGCTCCCTATAGCCTTTGCAGATAACCCACACATGGGCCACTTCCCTTCATCCTTAGGAAGGTGTTGGTTTGCAAACTGGCCCTGTACAAGGAGGACAAGGCGAGACCCCAGAAAGAGGCAGCCACTTCAGATTGGTAGGTGGCAGGTCTCATAAGCAAGGGAACTTACAAGGCTTAACTTTTTTTTTTTTTTTTTTGCGGTACGCGGGCCTCTCACTGCTGCGGCCTCTCACATTGCGGAGCATAGGTTCCGGACGCACAGGCCCAGCGGCCACGGCCCACGGGCCCAGCCGCTCCGCTGCACGCGGGACCCTCCCGGCCCGGGCCACGAACCCGCGTCCCCTGCATCGGCAGGCGGACCCCCAACCACTGCTCCACCAGGGAAGCCCATCTTTCCTTTTTTTTTTTAAAGTCTCGGCATTTTTTTACTCGTAAAAAAGGGGGAACTTACCTACAAGGCTTGTCTTGGGTGGGTGCAAGACGAGCAGATCTCGGCATCTGTCCGCCAGAATCTTAACAGTTTCAACAAATATCCTTTCCAGATGGTCTCAACACCTTACTCTCTCAAGGTTGCATCTTTGGAAAGCTCCCGTTGTGGAAACAGTGGGCGGAGTGTACATTTCAAGAACAGAGAAGCCTCCGAATGACCGAGTCCTGCCCGGGTTCAGCTCGCGAGTCAACCAGAGGTCTCAACCTCTCCGTGACCTCCTCCATCCCTTTCCCAGTGGTACCGCCCCTTAGCGTCCTAATCAGGCTTCCTCACAAACACTTGGGCTGTAATCCTTCGTGGCTCGCACCCTCGTCGCTTTGTAAAACGGCTCACTGAGTCTCCAGCTGACCATCCTACTCCCCCCAATTTTCTGCCAGCCCCGGAGCGAGCAGAGCAGGGGACACCGCAGCCCTTCTCTAACCCCAGTTCTTCTTCCCACTTTGTAACTTGAGTTTCAGCCACGAGTTGGGCATCTGTTGCCGGCAGACCCACCCACAGAGTAGGCCAGCCCAGTGCGCACCGGAGCCCGGCGTCTGCCTTCTCCGCCTGCAGCGCCCTCTGCGCCGTTCTGCAAACAAGGGCGTTGGATCAGACAGCATGCTGCGGGCATCCCCGCACTCAAGCGGCGATCAGCAAGCATCTGACGTTCAGGACACCTCTCCCCACATAGAGGTCTATGGTCAACCCGGGATCTCCTGGCAACGAATGCCTCTTTCCCAAGACCCATTTCTTCCGTCTTCTGGGTGGCTTGTCAAGCATTGGTTTGCCAACTGCCCCATATGCAGAGGACAAGGAGAGACCCAAGAAAGCTGTAGGCTCCTCCAGACTGGTAGGTGGCGATTTTAATAAGCGAGGGAACTTACTTACCAGGCTTGTCTTGAGCAGCCACAAGACGAAGAGATCTCGGCACCTGCCCGCCCGAATCTTAAGTTTATATACGGAAGCCTTCACTTGGGTTAGGCTTATATTCAGTCTAGATGGTCTGAACATCTCGCTCTCTCAAGGTTGCATCTTTGGAACGGCTCCCGCTGGGGGAACAGTGGACAGAACGTATATTCCAAGGACAGGGGAGAGGGTGAGGACCCTTCGATTGCCCGGGTTCAGTTTGTGGGTCAACCAGCAAGTCATGTCCCCTTGATGACCTCGTTCATCAGCAAGTAACGTGTTAGCTACGTTTTACATAGGAGAACACTGAGACCGTGGACGTTTAACAGCTTGTCCGTTTTGCCCAGAAAACTTGGGATGGAGCTAAGTGGGTAAGTCATGTTTTCCTACAACAGCTGTGTACCTCACTGAGGAGCAGTGGGAGAATCAGATAGTGTATAATCTAGGGAGGTCTTCATTCTTGTCCTGTCAATGAGAATGTCTTTTATCTGCCTGCGTCTGCTCTCCTGGTTTGTGTCCATCATACAACACTCGGCTGACTTGTCCTGCTGAGATTTTTCTTTTTAAGCCAGTGGTTCTGAATGTGTGGTAGAATCACTTGGGATGCTTTTAAAATATACTGAATCCTGAGCACCCCCCTCCAGAGATGCTAGTTTCATTGATCAAGGTGGTGCCTAGAAATTGGTGTTTAGAAACACAAACACTCCAGGTGACTCTAAGGTGCTTCCTGGTTTGAGAACCACTGCTTTTCCAGCCTTGACACTACCCACGATCTTGTTAGAAATTCAGAGTCCCAGGTTCCTCTTACCCTTTTCAATAATATGGATAACAAGCTCTCCGTATTATTTGTGTGTATGTTAAAATTTGAGAAGCACTGCACCATAAGGGCAGGTGTCTACCTTGTGCATGTAGTTTATGTCTCATAGCATTCTACCTGAGGTTGAGAACTGAACTGACCCTGAAAAAAAAAGCAATTAATAGGTGAATGCATATATGGGTCTTACCATTTAGGCCTGAAGAGGCACGTACGACCTTCTTGGTCTCATCCAAAGGACTTGAATATCATGATAGAGCAATCCAAAATTTTAGCACATGAGTTTGAGTAGGATGGAGTCCTTATAGACTATACCTTCAACCTGAACGTTAATTGGGACCCTAGATGGTATTAGTCTTTATAGCAGTGGAAAGAGGTTTGGGAATTAAACAGCCTCTGTACTTGCTGCATGGTCCTCGGTAAGTACTTAACCTCAATGAGCTTTTCACTGTTCTTGGGAGAATGAAATGAATTTATGCATGCAGAGTGACTGATGCTGGCTAAAAGCTCAATGAATGGTAGTTAAGATGCTACAAGTTGTGTCATCTGGGGAAAACGTTTAAAATCGGTGGAAACTATGTTTCTCATCCTTAAAATGGGGAGAAAGATGGTAGAGATGCCTCAGTATTACATAAGAAAACGCTCTTGCAGAAACATATTTAACAGGTTGCCTGGCATTTGAAAAATGCTCCATAAAGGTTTGTTATATTCATAGGTATTATCATCATCATTACTTCCTTCTATTTATGGCATATGTACTTAGAAGGGTCTTGACGTAGTAATTCTGGCCTAAAAGAAAAGACAGACAAAAACTGGAAACACTTATTTCTTCTGGTCGCTTCTGCTTTTTCCTTCCCTTTTCCCCCAATTGGTCGAGCTATATTTTCTTTGTTTCCTGCTTTTCTCTGATATACCTAGAAACCACCACCCCCATTTCCTTCAGATTTCACATCATTATTGTGTTCTTAATGTTCATCTCCCCCAATGTCTGGCATCAGGAACGAAATGGGATATGACAAGGGAAATAATCCTGGTGATAGGCCAGGATTTTAATCACTGGGAAGAAACCAGCAGTGATCAGGGTCATCAGGGAAGCACACCTGAAACGCACATGAAAATGACACCATTTCACTTAGTAACAAACATGCACGTGGGAACGGGGCCAAAGTGTGGAAGTCAGGTTTAGGGATGAAAGATGGCAGAGACAAATCTCCCTGCAAGTTCCCAGCTCTAAGAAGCAAGATCTCACTCCAGGCAGCTGCCTAACACATTAGATTGCATTTCTCAGCCTGTATTCCTCCTGAATGAATATTCCTCACCCTTGAATCTATGGCTTTTATAAAAATAGACATTTCCAAAGGAACAAATTATCTAGCCTTTTCCCTCCCAGCCCCTCAACCTACTCAATGTTGGAGAATCACTCTGCAGCCCCTCTCTCTTGTACAGGATTACCCAATTATCTTCTAAATTATAAAAGGGAACTCTTCCCCACCAACTGTTGGTGGCAGGGCCAGGATGCGCTGTGTTGCAAAACTGTAGCAAAAAAAAAATGTAAACAAAAGAATGCCATGGAACAGGGGGCAAGCTGTCCACATATGCTGATCCCAGCGGCTTCAATGGAAGGCGAATTGCTTCCCCAGTAAATGAAGCCAGTGCAACTAATAAACTCAGGCACTAATTACTGGCTGCAGATGTATGAACTGAAGCGAATGCAATGCCGGCAACCATTAATTGTCTAATGAGGCCAGTAGTCTTCCGATGAGGTGGGGACTGATTACATATTAAAGGATGGCATATGGAAAGTGCCAGGAACAAAAGATTTCAAGCTGGAAAAAAAAAAAAAAAGAATGAACCAAGGGGAAAAAAAAAAGAGTTCTTTCTTTCTGTTTTTAAAGACAAGAGCCATCTCTGAGTCTGAGAAAGGTAATTAAAGTCCCATCCCTAGCACAGGTCTCAAAGTGAGTTCAGTGAAATCTGACTTCTGAAGCTTTAGCGCAGATGAAAAGGTTTCACATTAAAAGAGGGTGACAAAAACATTCCGATGTAAAAGCACTTGCCTCTTTGTTTAACCCTTAGAGCTGGGGTGAGTGCCTGCTGTTTAGCTGTTGTTTCTTCTGCTTTTCATTCAGTGGAAGTGAACTTCCTGACTGCATCAAACCACGAGGCAGGTTCATGGATAAGGTCCCTGTGGAAGCTGTTCCCAGCTTGGTCTTTAAGCTTTCTTGTAGGGCTTGCATATTAAATCATAAAAGAAATTACTCTTTGCAGGGCACTAGCAATATGCCTGGCACCCTGCCAAGCCGTTGACACGCGTGATCTCATTTTATCCACACAGTACCTTGCAAGATAGGTAGTTATTCACCACCATTTTAAAGGCAAGGCATTTGAAGCTTAAAGGAGTAAAGTGACCTGCTCAAGGTCACATAGCTGGTAAGGAGAGATCCAAGTATTAAATCCAGGACTTTTGCTCTAATGTTGAGCTCATAATCATTGTACCATATGCCCCCTCTCCCCCAAGTAAGGGCAGTTTAATTGTCAAATGATACACAAAGTATTTGACACCTGCTTCCAGTAAAAAGTAGGGAACAGATTTAAGTGGTTTTCTGATTGTCCCTTGCGAGGGTCCAACTTTTAAGAGTGATTGAAATGTAAATATAGTGAGGTCTTCTATGAACCTCTGACTCCTGAGAAGATTGGTGGGACCAGCTGTACAATTTTCTAGGTCTGAAGTGTTTCCTGGGGTAGATAGCACTTTTAGTGCTTAAACCAGGCAAACTGGGATGGCTGTTCACCCAAATAGATACAGATAAGAGTTTTCCCAGGTCCTCTTAATTAAAAACCAAAGTTATGTTTAAGTGACATTTTTTAAACAGGTTTAAATCAAACTAGCATTCAAGAAGGATGTAATTGACTGGCAGGGATGTAGAAAAAGATGACATTCGGAGGGACTTGAGTTATGACCCCAGATTTGCCTCTATCAGCTGGTTAGTCATTTTTTCCTCTATGTCTGCGCTCCTCATGCAGAGATGGAAGTGACTGATGAACTGATCCATCTTTACATTTTCTTGCAACTTTAAATTCCTAGGAGTCCAAAAGGGGAAACAAAGAGTATTTAAATCATTGTCATTCATGATAGTAACCAACATGTAGGGTACTTCTGTTTGTAGAGTATTTTATCTTGCATTATTTATTTGTATTCTCAGACAACCTTGAGGTGTAGGCAAGCTTTTGGGTATTTTGTTGAGAAAAGTAACACTCATTAATTTGGAGTTATTATAGAAAGGTTATTGAAGTGACTTGCATTAAAACTAAATCAGGGTCATAAGTTAAAACCATAGACATTTCTTTCATGCCTGCCCCAGTTATCAAGCATTGCATATCTTAGACATTTTAATGGAGGCAAGATATATTTTTAAAAATCCAAACTTAAAAGTGTCTTATTGCTTCTTTGTACTGGAGACAAGACCACTTGTTCTTGTCAAATCAATTCTCTGCTCTTCCCCAAATTCTGTAGCCCAGTGTCCCCTAAAATGTATTTCATACCGCACTCCTTCAAGCAGGATGCTACAGAAAAAAAGAAAAAAGGTTTTATACAAGTATAGGTGCATGCAACAACATGGATGACTCTCAAAACAGCAAAATGGGTGAAAGAGCAGATTTGTTTTCCAACAGGCAAAACTAATGTGTGGTGAGAAAATAATCAAACAGTGATCGTTGTTAGGATGGAAAAACATCAGAAAAATGACTTCCTCTGGGTGAGTGGGTGGGAGTAGAGATTGACAGGAAGGGGAATTCAGAAACTTTCTGGGGTGATGACCTTGAGTCATTCAGATCTTTGCATTTGTCAAAATTCTTTAAAAATTCAAAATAAAAAATTTAATTTAAATTCTAAATTCAATCTAAGTTTAGCAAATCTTTAAAAATCTTTAAAATGTGTACCTTATGTAATTTCTACTACAATAAAAAGCAGTCATAAAATATGTTGAAGTCTAGTTAATAATATACATGCTGAAGTATTTGGAGAGTACTGGTGTGCTGCAATTTACTTTGAAATTCTTCCAAATATAAGATGGGTTGATGAATGGATAAAAGGATAAATAGATGGATAGATAGATACATAGATGGATGAATGGATAAAGGGACAAATAGGTGGATAGATGGATGAATAGATAGATAGATATTGTAGATGATAGATAGATATTGTAGGGGATGGATAGATAGATAATTAAACAAATACATCAAAATCTTAATTGTAGAAGCTGAGTGGTGAGTACATGGGTATTCACTGTACAATTGTTTCGGCTTTTCCATTTGTTTGCAAATTTTCATGATAAAATGTAAAAATAAGCTGATAGTAATCTTAAAAAGTGTTCTCTATTTAGGAAATGCCGAATTCTAATTATCTCATCTTCCCCTGGGAGTGTTTAGAGCTCAGAAACATATTAAAGACTTTAAGTTTTGTAGTTAAAACAAAATAAGTAAACTTTATTTAGCCTAATATTTCTTAAAATATTTTGTTAGGAAATTCTTGGTTTTATTTATATTTTTTGTTTGTATTGGTGTTGCATCTTTAGCTCTTTACTACTCTTTGTGGTGCTCTAGACATAATCAGAATGAAATATTAACATGTAGAATTAGGTATCCCGTAAGAATGTATGTTGTCTAGAATGCATTAAATCATGGTTAGGGTATGGTAGTTATCAGAGTTGGGGTTCTTCCCAAGTTGCGCAGAGGAGTTTCATATTTTGAGCCAGAGTTTGCTCACCTGTAAGTTGGGTAACATGGTCCTTTCTTTGCAGGAATGTTGTGAGCGGTAAATGAGTTAATTATGAGATGTGGCTACCTGTAAGGAAGAGTAAATGATGTCAAGAACATCCATAGTTGTTGATGAAAGTGTCTGAGTGAGTAGGATAAACACAGATAAATCCATACCAAGACACACTATAGTGAAAAATCAAAACAGCAGGTATTCAGAGAACAATTGTAAATCCCTATAAAGGAAAGGTAGTTATGTGCAAGTAACAATGTTCAAACCTTAGTACATACCAGAAGAAAATGAAGTAGCATCGTCCAAATTCTGAGATAGAATTAGAAACTACCCACGTGCCTGTCCACAGTGGATAGGTAAATAAATTACAGCACATTCATACAATGGAATAATACACAACTGTGAGGAAAAATGATCAGCAGCTATATACAACAATGTGAATGGAGGAAGCCAGACACAAAATAGTAACCACCTTGTTATTTTATTTACATAAAGCACAAACACAGCCAAAACTAACCTATGCTGTTAGAAATCAAAATATTGGCTGTCATTATGCTAGTGGTAGGAAAAGGAATGGGAGCCAGGGATGGAGAGAGATAATGAAGATGGCTTTTGCGTACTGGATATATTCTGTTCCTTGATCTTAACTTTACACTCATAATAGTTGCACTTATCGGGCTAGCTAGCTTTATATCTCCAGTATAAAAGTTAAGAGACTTGGAGACAGATCCAAAAGTCTTAACGTGCTAACATTTGAAATTCTTAAAGGATAAAAAGACTCAGACCAAGGAGACATGAAACACAGAAATAAAAGAAGAAAACTAACTGAACCAAAGAAAACCATGAAGTGTCAGATCACATCTTCTCAGATAGGACACACAGATTCACAGACTTCTAGTCAATCTTAGTGAAATATCCAAATCTCAAAGATAAAAAGAACTTTTTTTTACACACTTCTGATGAAAAGAACAGACTCCAAACAGGACAGAGAGTTAGGCAGTTTTCTGATATCTCTCCACCACACTTAATATCCTTTGAGAAAAAAAAAGGACAATGATTAAAGTATTTTAGAATCTAGTCAAATATAATTCTAGTTCAAGAGTAGAGGAAAACCTTTTTAAAAAAGTTGGTTGAGGAAGTACCTTAACCAGAAGAAAATGAGATTAAAAACAAATCTCTCCAGATAGGAAAAGACAAAGTATTCAACAAATCGAGGTGGGCAATGGATCTTGTAATATGGTAATTGCACCTAATGGGTTAATGATACTGTGACTGGTAGTTATGGTTTGTGCTTTTATGCTTCTGTTTTGAGAATCTGGAAAAATTTAATAATACTCTGGAATTGAATTTCTAGATGACCTAAATGAAACGTAGGATTTGAGAGTATCAGGGGGACAGGATGAAGGACTTTCAAGGCCTTGGAAGGAAATAGTTAATAGACAAGGAGAACAAGTAGCAGCATGGTGGAGACATGGCTAATTATGGATACTTGGTATGATGTATAAAATATACGTTTCAACATGGCTGTTTAGTAAAGAAAAGCTTGGAGGACAGAGCTTCAAAGCAGCAATTCCAAATTTTTAAGAAGGATAGAAAGGCAATATTCTGAATTGCAATATTTTGAATCAAGGTTGGTTGTTGCCCAAACTTTAGAGTGTTGAGGTCGGCCAAAATGCACGTGTATCTCAGGTGTGTGACAACACATGGGGATGGTACCATTGCTTTCTGCAGGGAGTGGGTACAGAAGGAAAACAGACACAGGGAGAAAGGAGAGAATCTGTTGTGTCGAGGGCTATGGTGAGTGGACCTTGGAACACGAATCACATTTTCAGAGAAGGAAGTCACAAACAGACCCCCCAGGTAGTCGGAGAGAAATGGCTGTGAAATAAAACCCAACAACCCATGGCTGCAAATCCCCTCAGTGTGACCAAGGTGCTGAGAAGTTTTACTGCCAAAGAGGAAAGTGTCACATTCTGGAAAGCACATGGCTCCCCAAACTGATTAGCCTTCAGCGTGAGGACGATCCTTCCCCAACCCCCATTTTCTTTTTTGATAATCCCCCTCTTTATTATAATCTTCTTAATATCCATCTGTTACCCTTTAGGCAGAGACTTCTTAAATTCAAATATCAGGCTATTTTTATCATAGAAGAATATGTAAAGCAATAGAAAACAGTTTAATGGATTATGGAGCCCGTGGCCCTCTTTAGCATCATTTCCATAATGAAATCCACTAACAGCCTCCATGTTGCCACAGTTGACTGTTCACACAAATGAAGAGTGAACATTTCCTTCACGTAAGATATCCCAGCAAAGCAGAGTCTGAGACACCCACCTGTGACAGTCACGGGACCTTCCCCCTCCAGCCTTGCAATGGAAGATTATGTTACCCCCTGTTCGATTCAGCGAAATTCAGTGGCGTGTGGGATATTGTTGTGTGCCTGGGTTTTGTGAAATGGAGAATGGAAGGCAGTTTTTATGGAACAAGGCCTAGGGAGGAGAATTCTTTTCCCTGGGGATTTAACATGACCAAAACCCTTAAAGATTTAATGAGATAATATTAGGGAAAGATACAATGTAAAGGAATTGGAGGCCATGATGCTTCACTGCCATACTTCAGGTCACATTAGATAAGTTGTTTGTTTGTTTTAATTAACAGATTATGACCTCAAACTTTGATATAATAACATAAAGCTACAGAGGAAAATCCATCTTGTGCACCACCACGTAAATGTTGCTTTGTAATGAGGTGGATAATGAAAATGTTCTCCTACATTTTTGAAATCTGTTATCCCTAAATTATAGACAAGATGATGCAAACTTGAAAGAGTGCAGGGATTTAGGCACGTGCAGCCTGGCCCCTGAGTGTCTGCCCGTCCTAAGAGCCGTGATGGCACCCAATTGGTCCCATAAACGAAGGAGCCCTCTGGCCCTCTTTCAGAAGAGCCTGACCCTACAAAACAATTATTCATGTCTTGGGGGATTACTATTGAATCTCCAGGAAACTATTGGTAGAATTGCTTTCCTTCTCCTGAACGAGATGGTTAGACCAGGGTGGAATGATTAAAACAGAGGCTAAAATAGAGTCCTTACTGTGTGTCATGGTAAGACTTTTCAACTATTACCTCTCTGGTTTTTAACTTGTGTCTATGGTAACTTTTCTTACTACCCCCATTTTAAAAAAGAAAGAATCAAGGCTCAGAGGAACTAATTGATATAGCCAGGTTTCACTGTTTATCAAGTATTGGCACTTGTACTAGAGCTGGTGCTGCCTGACTCAAAGTCCAAGCTCTTAAAAATTCTGATCTTAATGCTTTCGTAGAGATGATAAAAATCTGACTCCTCGTCTTCAGATTGTGAAACTGATATTCATTGAGAGATGCCAGGACTTGTCTGAGATCATACTGACTTTGGCAGTTGAGGTTGAAACCTAGACCATTTGGTGAAAATTATTCTCTGTAAATGTAAAAGAGTATACAGATGGGGCTAACTGTTCCCCGGGAAAGTGTATCTAACAGGAAGTGCTCTCTACTGCATTAGTAAATGTGACTGCATTTCTCTCCAAACCTGCAATATTGGTTGAGCCAATCTATATCACTTGGCTTTCAAAAAGAGAACGTGAACAAAAAGAGCCGGGCTTATACTGACCTCTTGGATCAGCTTAAGTCATCTCTGCTCTTATTAAAACAGGCACGAGGTGGATGCCAAAGAAGCAGCTGTCTGAATGGTACGGTTTGAGGAGTCCCAGAAACAGTTTTGCCCTCATCGGGATATCCCTTCTGCCTCTCAGCCAAAATATCTGTAAGATTATTGGGAATTAATCCTCTTAGTTAAAATATATTCATTCATTCACTCATTCAGCAATAATTCTTTTATTATATTACAAGTTTTTAATTTTTTAAATTAAATTAAAATTTTAATGTTATGTAAATTTAAAAATTTACATGAGATAAAATTTATCACCTTAACCATTTTTAAATGAACTGTTCAGTGGTATATTTGTATTTTTGTACAACTATCACCACCACCCATCTCCAGAATTCTTTTCATCTTACAAAACTGAAACTCTACGCCCATTAAACACTAACTCTCCATTCCCCACTCCTCCAAGCCCTTGGTAACCTCCATTCTCCGTTCTGTCTCTATGAATTTAACTCCGCTAGTGGAATAGAAGTGGTATCAGGCAGTATTTGTCTTTTTGTGACTGGTTTATTTCCCTTAGCATAAGGTTTATCCACGTTGTAGCATGGGACAGGATTTCCTTCCTTTTTAAGGATGAATAATATTTCATTGTATGTATACACGACATTTTGTTTATCCATCCATGTGCTAATGGACAAAAGGTGGGTTTCTTCCCACCTTTTATATGCTGGTATGAATACGGGTGCACAAATATCTCTTTCGAGACCTTGCTTTCAATTCTTATAGGTATACACTTATAAGTGGGTCATATGGCAATTCTGTTTTTAATTTTTTGAGGAACTTCCATGTTGTTTTTTTAATTGAAGTATAGTTGATTTATAATGTTGTTAATTTCTGCTGGACAGCAAAGTGACTCAGTTATACATATATATATTCTTTTTCATATTCTTTTCCACTATGGTTTATCACAGGATATTGAATATAGTTCTCTGTGCTATACAGTAGGACCTTGCTGTTTATCCATTCTATATATATTTGTTGGCGTCTACTGACCTCAAACTCCCAGTCGTTCCGTCCCTGACCTCCCTTCCCCTTTGGCAATCACAAATCTGTTCTCTATGCCGTGATTCTGTTTCTGTTTCGTAGACAGGTTCACTTGTGCCATAGTTTGGATTCCACATATAAGTGACATCATATGGTATTTGTCTTTCTCTTTCTGACTTATTTCACTTAGTATGATAATCTCTAGTTGCGTCTGCCATATTGTTTTTCAGGTGTAATTATGCACCACCAGGATACAGAGATGAAGCCAGATAGCAGTTTAGTTTCAGAGGAAAATGAATACAAACATGTAATGACAGTACATTGGGATAAAAGAATCAATGGAGGGCTGGCTAAGAGAGTGTGGGAGCTTTGAAGAGGGTGCACTTAGCTCTTCTCAGAGAGAACAAGGGATGCTTTCAAGAGGTGGTGGCATTTGAAGTGACTCGAGTGTGTGTTCGCTAAAGATGGAGGCTTTTTATCCAAGAGAAGAGACGCCTCAGGATTCATGACTGTTGCCTTCAAGTCTCTCAAGAGCTATTATGTAAAGACTGAGCAGATGTCTTCTGTGTAACCCCGATATGGAAGGGAGACAGCCTTCAGATCAGTAGAAGAATAAGATTGCCAAAAATCAGAGCTGTCCAGCAGTAGGACAGGCTGTCAGAAGGTAGAGAGTTCCACATCACATTTCCAGTGACAACCTGTCAGTGGATGGCGGGGAAGATTCATTCAGCATTTAGGTTAGAACTGATGATTTCTAAGACCTCTTCCAACTTGTGGATTCGATTATTCTAGCACTGGCTCCATCAAAGCATCTCTTGAGATTCAAATTTATCCTCATATTTTCCCTTTAAATTAGCTCTTACAGATACCTATACCTATTTATCTATCATCTAGCTAGCTAGCTAGCTATCATCTATCTATCTATTTATAGTTCATATATATATATATATGTATTACATAATATTATAAGAAATAATACTGTATCTGGGGACGGATAAATAGATAGACAGATATAGATCAGAATGCATTTTCTGTGTGACTTACCAATAATAACAACTATCATTTATTAGGCAAACTATTTTATTGTGCCAAGTATTGTCTATTTTGTTTTTTTCATTGAATCGTCGTATTAACCCTCTGCCTTGCGTACTGTCATGAAACCCACTTCACTGACCTGAAACCTGTGTCAGAGAAGCTGACTAACTCGTCCAAGTTCACACTGTTGGTTGAGTTGACATTTGAACTTTGGCCCCAGTGAAACCCTATACTATATAATCTGTCTTGATAGCGCTGTTCTTTTTTTTAAATAATGGGTTACTATATTGCCATTATTACATTGATCCTCTTCACAATCCTTTGACGCCTATACTATCATATCCTCTTTGGACCAGTGAGAAAGTGGAAACTCAGGGTCGTCTAGCAGCATGTAGGTAAAGCCAGGAATGAGGGCAGATCTGTCTGCCTTCTAAAACCACTGACTGATTTTATCCATCCATTCCAAAGTCCTATCAAGGTAGTCTAGCATCCTAAGAATGGACAGGGCATCTGGTTTTCTATTATCTCACAAGATCAGGTTATAAATTAGAAAATGGCACACAGTGACTCTGGACAGATGTTTAATTTTATCTCCCCCCAACTCCCCACCAAGAGAAACATGTTCTTTGGAAGCTTTGTGTGTAGATGAATTGCCATTTAACTGCCTTTCTCCCCCTCCTCATGCATCACACAAAAGGCATTGTAGAGGGCGTGATCATAAAACGGAATTGTTTTATTTTTAATGTTTATTGTGGGAGAGGACCAAGTTGAAAATCAAACACATGGGTCTCATGACTTTAATCAGGAGGAAACTTGCTAATAGATTTTTTTTTAACTTTAACAACTTAACAACTTGGCAACTTAATTAACTTTTTAAACACAACATAAACCAGCCTGTGGGGCTTTCTGCTGCCATACTTAATTGTGGCAAATAGCCTAAGAAGTGGCAAGAAAAACAGATGAGACACCTTTATGGTGAAAGAGGCACCATCTGTAGTTACCAGCGATGATGTTTTGTCACAATCCATACCCGGGAAATGTAATTCAAGACTTTTAAATAGCCCTCTGTTGGCTTTTCCTTGAGAGTTTAACAATGGCATCATGCAGCCATTAGGGAAAAATAATACTACAGCTCCCCAGTAGAAGAATTTATTCCTGGTGAGTGCTAGGGAGGACCTGCATATTCTTCTAATTAATTAATTAATTTGACAAATAGATCTTAGGTACTTTTGGAATTATTTGAAGGAAGCAACAAATAAGCAAAGCCATGCTTCCAAAGTACTTAATGTCAAGAGGGAGAATATAGGCATTGATCTAGTAAACAAAAACACAACATTGCTCCCATTTACAGAAGATCATTGTCACCATGCTGTCTGCCAGGAGATTTACACGTGGTTTTATCACCCTGAAGCCAGGTAGATTTTATTATTCACCCATCTAGGAGAAAAGGAGTCAGACACAGAGGGGTTTATTGAAATTGCTGGAGGTCCCAGAACTAAGTTACCTGATAGTCAAACCTAGGTTCCCTCATCGAAAGCCAGGAAGCTGATGTTTGCCAACTTTGAGTTATTTGTGTCCCACGGTTACCTCTTATGCTATTTCATGTATTATCCAAACCAGTATTTATCTTTTTATTTTTCTTAATGAGAGGTAGCCCTACTTTCAGTAGCAAGATATTTTAGATTCGTGGTTTGATTTATCCAAGGTCACGTGGCTAGTGGGGGACTGGTCCAGGGCTCAAACGGCTACCTCAAAATTTCATGTTCTTTACTACTTTTTTCCCTTTGCCAACTCAAAGGGGGTCAGAAATTTTAAAACAAGAACTTCTACTTTAAGAACCTTATAAAAATTTCAGTTGGTTTTATGATTTCCCGTGTCAATAGATATCATAAGAAAAGCAAAATAAAGTGAGAGTGATTACTTTGGGGAACTAATAAGAAAGGTACAGCTAGAGGGTCCTAATTATTAGAGTCGTATAAAATTAGGACTAGAGGAGTTAAACAAGATTTTCCAGGATCCTTCAGATAAAACAGTTTTGTCCCACTCCTGAGCCCTTGGTCTAAGGCTGTGTGTTTGTTATACATCTTGTTATAACCTCACCGTCTCTGACGTCTCTTATTGCATCTCAACTTTCTTCCATCAGATCAAACCTAGGTGCATTATCCTTCTCTGATTGTCATCTCCCTGGGCAACCCTGACCAGTTTTACTGGAAATATAAGTAGGTTTTACTCCCCCAAAAGTTGCTTGGAGAGACATTTTATCAGTGAAGGGTCTTCCCTACCGTATCACAAAACTTGTAGTAGATCAAGAGTCTACAACTTGGGACTTCCCTGGTGGTGCAGTGGTTAAGAATCTGCCTGCCAACGCAGGGGACACGGGTTCAATCCCTGGTCCGGGAAGATCCCACGTGCTGTGGAGCAACTAAGCCCGTGCGCCACAACTACTGAGCCAGAGCTCTAGAGCCTGCGAACCACAACTACTGAGCCCACAACTATTGAAGCCCGCACACCTAGAGCCCATGCTCCGCAACAGGAGAAGCTGCGGCAATGAGAAGCCTGCTCACCGCAATGAAGAATAGCCCCCAGTCACCGCAACTAGAGAAAAGCCCGTGCGCAACAATGAAGACCCAACACAGCCAAAAATTAATTAATTAAAAAAAAAAGAGTCTATGACTTATTCTTTCAAATAGAAATGGCATGGTTCAATCATGGCTCTGTGGTTCTTGTTACTTTTGTTACAATAATTAGGTACTTAATTTTTTTTTGAAGTATAGTTGATTTACAATGTTGTGTTAGTTTCAGGTATACAGCAAAGTGATTCAGTTTTACATATATATATTCTTTTTCTGGCTCTTCTTTATTATACATTATTATATATTATATATATATTATACATTATTATCAGATATTGAATATAGTTCCCTGTGCTATACAGTAGGTCCTTGTTGTTTATCTGTTTTATATGTCGTAGTATGTATCTGCTAATCCCACACTCCTAATTTATCCCTCCCTCGCCCCTTTCCCCTTTGATAACCATAATTTGTTTTCTATGTCTGTGAATAATTAAGTACTTAAAAAAAATGGTTGTCCCTAGAAGTCATTCTGAATGTCAACACTGTAAGGGATGTTGGTTGAAATGACAAGGCCAAGTGGTCAGGGATCAGAGTCCCTGCCCTGGATCCAACCCAGATACCTCAGCCTTCCTTTGTTTCATGTGTTCAGTTTCCAAGAAAATTAATTATGTTGTTGTTGTTAAATCAGTATTCCAGGTCTTAAATAATACAGTTTGATGAGTACCTACCTAACATGATCCTTTAATTTTCTGTTTTTTTGTTTTCTGTCTTAGAATCTCTTTTAATTTAATTACTTTAATGGTTTTTAATCTTAATGTGATCCTTTAATTTTCAAAAGCGTGGAAACTGATGACCCAAAAAGAGAAACGGACTTGCCCATGTTGACCCATGATATTGTCAGGCAAAGCTGGAACTTAAACCGGGCGATGCTGCAGCTCTGATCCACATTCTTCCATGACACTAAAACACTATTGTGGAGTCTCCTTCAGAACAGGGAGGAAATGGCACTCTTCTGCATGGCCTATTTTTCTTTGACAGGGAGTCGATTTCATGGGTAAAATGAGAGGTGTTCCTGGTGGTCTCTGAGGTCCCACTCAGCTCTCATGTTCAGTGGTTCTCCCTTTGTCTCTCTCTCTCTGAACTTTTCCCTTATCCCCCGGAGGTATGGGGATGTAATGCAATGTGCTACAGTACGAGAAAAACTTTCAAAGTCTTAGTGGATCCTAAATAGACTCGTTTAATCTACACGGGGATTTGAATCCTCACATAAGACATTTTGCTTAATTAAGCCACATTCAAACACGAAAAAGTCATGTTCATACAAACCTGAGGATCAGATTTACAGCTGCTGAGCACCTCGATGGTATGGATTAGTCTCAATTAGCCACATCCTGATTCTTGCTGAGAAAAGGTCACCAGATTTTTTAGTCATTTAGTTCCTTAAAATTCAAGGCAGCCGGCTCAACCGTGGTCAAATGTTTAAAAGGAGACCTGGTTTATCATGAAGCCTTTGTGGAGCAAATAGGATTTACTCAGTCATTTAACAAATATGTATTGAGCAACTGTGCCATCTTGTATATTAAACACAAGGGATATACATCGATAATGAAGACCAGTCTGCTTCCTGACTCTTTGGTGTTGCAGTTTAATGAGGTTTCAGGAGGCTGGAGACAGATAGAAGGGACTAAGCATGATTGTCTGGAAGCCTTAGAGAAGAGAACTTTGAACCAAAGACTGAGCTTACTGTAGTAGAAACAGGACGTGTGACCTTAAGATGACTTACAGCTTTATTGCTTTTATAGAATAAATGCATACTCATTTAAAAAATCCTAAGTAAAATAGACAGAGAGAAGACATTTGCAAACCACCCCATATATTACCATCCTAGAGAGCCATCATTAATATTAGGTGAGTATCATACTCAGTATCATTTTGTTCATTGACACAGATTTAAGAATAGAGAAACACATTAACCTGACAGGCTATTTTGTTTTTTACATCTTTATTGGAGTATAATTGCTTTACAATGTTGTGTTACTTTCTGCTGTATAACAAAGTGAATCAGCTATACGTAACATATATCTCCATATCTCCTCCCTCTTGCGTCTCCCTCCCACCCTCCCTATCCCACCCCTCTAGGTGGTCACAAAGCACAGAGCTGATCTCCCTGTGCTATGCAGCTGCTTCCCACTAGCTATCTATTTTACATTTGGTAGTGTATGTATGTCAGTTACTCTCTCACTTCATCCCAGCTTACCCTACCCCCTCACCCACCGTGTCCTCAAGTCCATTTTCTATGTTTGCGTCTTTATTCCTGTCCTGCCCTAGGTTCATCTGAAAGAATCACATTTCATAGTTCTTGGAGTTAAAAATGGAAAAATACACTAACGTGAATTTAATGATATAGGTGAGATTGAAATAAATGTTTTTTCATTGCAGGAAATATAATTTCCTAAAAGGCTCCTCTAATGTAAAGAAAACATGTTACAAAAACATTAAGAAATTGGAGTTGTTACTGCGTTTTAAACTACTTTTGCTTTTTAGATGATGTCATTTGGTTCTCTGCCGTAAAAGAGGAAGCTCTTAACACAAATTTCTCCTGACCTCACTTCTCCACCACTTCCAAATTTTTTAGTTCTATTATTATTAATTTTGACATTGCCAAGGATGATGACAGTTACATTTTGTTCTGTAACCATGATTTTCATAATTGCCAATTGTTAGTATTGTATTGAAAGAGAGACAACGTTAATAGTCTTTTGACCACAATTTCTTCATTCCTGAATTCTTTGTTTCAACTGCTCTCACAAGTGCTGTCAAACATTGATACACAAGTGAACCATCTGGGGAGCTTGTTAAAAATGAAGATTATGGGGCTTCCCTGGTGGCGCAGTGGTTGAGAGTCCGCCTGCCAATGCAGGGGACGCGGGTTCGTGCCCTGGTCCGGGAAGATCCCACATGCCGCGGAGCCACTGAGCTTACGCGTCTGGAGCCTGTGCTCCGCAACGGGAGAGGCCACAACAGTGAGAGGCCCGCGTACCACAAAAAAAAAAAAAAGAGGATTATGACTCAGTACGTTTGTGGTGGGGCCTGATAGTCTGCCTTTATTTCTAGGTGTTGCCGATACACCATGACATGGTGAGGGCTAATTTTCTTTGAAAAGCTCTGTTCCCTAAGTATATTTTTTATGAATACTTACTATGTGTTACTTTTAGAACAAAATCCTTGGCAGGGATTATTCCTGAATCACATTTGTATACATATTACTCCATTTTTTTCTAGCATTAAATTTTATTTTGGAGAAAGTTGAGACCAGTCAGAGTTTCACTCTTTGTAGATGATTTTCTCTGACTCCTTAAAGACTTGGAAAAAAAGTCCTTTTAAAAATCTTTATGATACCCCAATAAAGATGTTAAAAAAAAAAAAAAAAAAACTTTATGTTCAATAATATAAACAAAATATGCCTCATACTGACCATTTGGTATCATATTTTCTTCTAAAATGTTCTTTCCCTGAATTGTATGGACTTAGTTTTAGTTCAGAAATTTTTTCTTGTATTATATCTTTGAAAACTTTTCTTTTTCTGGTTCCATTTTTTGAGTTCTTTCCTAGAAGGAAAGTCATTCTCTCTATTTCAAATTTTTTTTTTTTTTTGGTCTCCCGCTAATATCTTCTCTCTGACAGCTTGAATCTTTTGGAATTTTCCCACCCAGATCTAAAGGATATTATCTTTCAGGATATTATCATTTCAGTTGCTTACTGTTCCTCATTTTTGTCCTTGCATGTGATATCTCTCATTTATATTTTTATTTGTCCTTTCATATTGTCTTTGAATTATTATTATTTAAAAATGTGTTCTAGTTAAGTGGATCTAGTGCTTGAACATTTCTGCAAATCCTTTTTTTTTTCCTGTTGTATTAGATAACTTTCCAGGTTGAGCTCTTTTCTTTTTTTTTTTCAATTTTTTACATTTATTTATTTAACCATTTTCTTATTCCTCTCCTCCTGGATTTACCTTGAAAATTTTTCCTTTATTTCCCTCCTGTTTGGATAGATCTATCCAGGTCTAGTGCTTTCATAGCATGTAATTGATTTCTTGACTCCTTTCCAGCCATGGAGGAGACTGTACGCAGGGCCACAGGTTGAGGGCTGAGTATTTAGTATTATGTCTGCTTTTTTCCCCTATAGACTGAGGTTGTAGATTGGAAGAAAATGTTCATCCAGTGGAGAGTGCTTTCTTTGTTAGAAATAGTGCTCTATATAGACTTAGAGTTTTGTTATATAGCCCAAGATCATTCCTTTATGGTCTAGGATGGATATATATACTGTGTATCACTGTGGAGATACACTCAGATTTATTCTCATCTTTCAATTCATTTCCCTCATAGATTGCTTAGACTCTTTTTTTTTTTTTTTTTTGCTTCTTTTGTTTCACTCCTTTCCTCCCAAATGCTCCTACTACATTTCCCCATCAAAGGAGGGAAAAGTGAAGGATGCCCTCTTGCTTTACTCTTTCCCGGATATTGAGGAATTCGTGAGAACTGAATACCAGACAGCTTCTAGGGGGTCTTGGGTGGGGGGAGCAAGAGATTGGCTACATCAAGATTTCTCGTTAAGGAAATCACTTTCAGATATTTATAGCACTGGCTTGTGGTTTTACCTTGCTTGGATACTTAAAGGTGAACTCTTCATTTAATTTTCACAAGAACCAATGATAAGTAGGTGTGCCTTTTCCTGCCTTTCAGAGGAGGGTGTTGGCATATATAAAGAGTTTGTGATTGGTCAATGTAATCAGTAATGGCAGAGCTGGGCCTCAAGTGCAGGTCATTATGAAGCCATCTCCTGTGCCCTTGCATTGGGACACATTTCCTAGCTCCATAGGTATTATGTAAACAGCCAAAAAGACCACCTAGTTCATATGGTATGCTGAGTGACCCGAGTACTGGGTACAGCCCACAGAGGTTTTGTATGTCCTGTACTTAAAAAAAAAATTGAATTGTCAATTATAAAATGTGTACATGCGAGTCTGGGTTGCAGCATGTCTTAAGAAATCAGAAGCTCTCATAACATTGGGACTTCAACCTTCGCAGGGACAGTTGACAATGAATGGGTAGCAGTCATGTCTCCTGGATGACACATGCACCCTGCAAGTCCTCACAGCCGTCTCCTTCTGCTACTCTCCTTTACCTGCCTAGCCCCTGTAGGCATTTGAATTTGTAACCCTGACTCAGATGAAACTTGACCCAAGCCCTGTGCCCTTCTAGACTGCACACAGTGTAGGGGCACGATGGCTAGAGAAGTCTCCAGGTCCTCAGGGGGTCCCAGTCCTGATTGGAGCCTGGTCACAGAGGCCTCCCTGACACAGAGTGTTGTCCCCCTGGGATTCCTTAAAATTGTCACTTTATTCAGCTAAGACTTACTGCATCCTTAGCAGGCTCTGTAAAGACAGTGATCTAAGAAGGTGGTTTGCAAATCCTGCAAGAACAGCTCTGACTGGAAGCTCTGGTCTCCCGGGATGGCTCAAGGAGAAATCAGCCTTTTATGTGGCAGGGTTGTCTTTCCTCCAGGGAGAAAGACGTAATGGGAGGCAGGGAAGGTCTGTCCTCAGGGTCCCGTGGGAGCGCCTCCGAGGAAGGGGCTGCCAGGTTGCCTCCTCCGAGGGAGGGACGTGTTCCAGAAGAACAATGATGGGAATCATCACCCAGATAAGCCCTCCAGGGAAAACGAGCCTTCCCCTCCATCTCTCTGTTCAGCCTCATGGGCTTTGTTAGCCAGGATCTGACTCAGTCCTGCCAGGGGCAACCTGGTACCCTTGGAATTTACAGATGAGGCATCTCCCATTTTATAGTATCGGGAAGCCCCCTGTGTTGCTGATTAATTATGGAGATTTCCTGGTCCTACTTGTAGCCCATTGAGTAAGCCTCTGGGGGAGCCTGGGAATTTGCCTGTTTAACAAATGATAAGGTGTTTAATACGGATGGACCAGAGCTTGAGGAAAAAAAAAAATCAATGTAAAAATCTAGGAAAGATGAAACTCTAAAGACAGACAGCAGGTCAGTGGTTGCCTGGGGGCTAGAAGCAGGTTCAGGGGTTGACTGCAAATGGGCATGAGGGAGCTTCTTTGATTGATGGAAATTTTCCAGCAATGAACAGTAGTGACTGTCTCACAACTATGTACATTTACTAAAACTCATCAGACTGCACACTTAGAATGGGTGAATTTTATGGTAAGTAAATTAAACCTCAATAAAGCTGTGAAACACACACACATGATAAGATAATGATGGAATGAGGGAGCAACACAGAAAAATAATGAGCAATGGTGATAATGGCAGTGAAGACGAGGATGCTAGCAGACGATTACTGAGCAGTGTCTATGGACCAGATGCCGAGCCAAGTTCTTGCATGCTTGTCATTATTCCTCACTCTTACCCCCGTGAGATACATCCTGTTACCACCCTCGCTTTGCAGAGGCTTGAGAGGTTAGTGATTTTTTTCACGGTTCACAGCCACATACAGAACTGAGCTTTGGGTGCAAGTGATCTGATACCAGGGCAGTAGTCCCTTACTGATGGATTAATTAGTTCAGTTAGTCCACACTATGAGGCTTAGAGTCAGACATAAGTGGGTCTGACGTCTGACTTTATGACTTCTTTTTTTTTTTAATATTTATTTATTTAGGCTGCACTGGGTCTTAGTTGTGGCAGGCAGGATCTTTAGTTGTGGCATGCAGACTTCTTAGTTGCAGCACGCATGCGGGATCTAGTTCCCTGGCCAGGGATTGAACCTGGGCCCCCTGCATTGGAAGCATGGGGTCTTACCCAGTGGATCACCAGGGAAGTCCCTGACGTTATGACTTCTAACTACTTTCACTCAAATACCCGCCTTCATCTCTGTAAGCCTCAGTTTTCACATCTGCAGACTAAAGATGAGAGTGCCTATCTCACAGGTACTTTCCTTGGAAGAAAGAAAAGAAACGAAATAAGATATGTAAAGCCTGGTCCATATCAAAGCTCTCCAATAAATGCAAATGGCATGAAGTTAGAATATGTCGATCCTTTAGCGTAGGTGTCAGTGCATCATATGAGCTTAATAAATAGGAGATAATGTATAATTCTAAATATTGATATCAGTTGTCACTCTAGCAGTCACCTGGGCTTTCACGTCCGCCAAGCACAAGGAGAGTCAACAAATCAGATTGTATGTAAACAATTGGACACATCTTGCTCTCTGGGAACAAAAGACATGTACACTGATAATTGCAATAAATGTTTAAGTGTTTCACAAGGTAGAGCTGGTGACTCCACTGGCTCCTTCAGTGGTGGCACAAAAATAGAGGTCACTGTTACATGGAGACAGGGTGAGTCCTCACAAAGGAGCAGACAGTGGAGCTCAGCTTTAAAGAAGGAGTCTCTTTAGATGTAAGCTTATTAAGTATAGAATGGATAAAAAACAAGGTCCTACTGTATAGCACAGATATTCAATATCCCATGATAAACCATAATGGAAAATAATCTTTAAAAAAGAATGCATATATATGCATAACTGAATCTGTTTCCCATGTAGCAGAAATTAACAAAATATTGTAAATCAACCATACTTCAATGTAAAAAAAAAAAAAAAGAATGAGTCTCTTTGTAGCAGAATGTCCATTTCTTTTATGTTTCCAGCATCTGTTCAAACCACAGCCAATACCAAAGAGAAATGTTTCCATATTTGTAGATGTGTTGAAATCCTGGTTTTCCTTATTCTGTGAGGCTGCCTTATTGTTTTGGGACCTTGGGATCCCCTTACCTCCTCTCTTTCTTCCTCCGAATCCCAATGGCTCCATTTTCAGGGTGGAATTCTCCAACTGGAAATGTAGCCCTGATGTCTTGGAGGTGGTTGATACCATTTACCCGCTCCAGGCTAACTCCCTGAAGCTGCTGTGCAAAATATGGCTTCTTGGGGACCCTGGGATCTAGCACTGTGACTCCGCATGTGACATCTTCTGCATATCCCCTGTTGTGATCAAGCAAACCATTTGTGAAAAGCTCTTCTGCCTGGAGAGTGATTTCACTCTTAGTACTACTCACAAGTTAGATGTTTTTAAATGACTCTAATTTTGGTGTTTGGGGGCAGTTTCTTTCCCTTCCCCCTTTATTTATCTTTTAAACTCCCCCAAACACATGGCTGCTGGCTACACCAGAGTCACATGTCCTCTGTCCATGGATTTTACAATTCAGGGGAAAATCAGCCCAAGGTGAAGTCGACACTGCAAGTTTCATTTGGGGATAGCAGGAGATTTAGGAGTTACCTTACTTTAGGTTTAAATTGCAAAAGTTAAGGCAGCAACTTAGAAAATGGTTCTTCTAATTCTTAATAATGGCTCTCTGCCTTCCTCAGTCTGATTGCAAACAGATCAGAGGGAAAAAACACTGAAGGCCAGGACCCAGAATATTTTAATTCAACAAAGCATCGATTTAGGAAAGGGAGAGAAGAAAATTCTGTTCATGGTCATGAGGAGAAGTCCTCTGTGTCTGATGCAGACGGACGTCTTTCCGGTGTCTCTGTCAGATTTTATTAGATGAGAAGGGGACTTGACTTTTTACCCAGGCACGCGGTGATTTCTAAAACACGTACATAAATTACCTGATTCCTCATTCTGCTGATATTCTTCCCATTGCCTGAATAGACTATAAAAATGGTAATGCCATGGTGAACCATTAAATGCTCAGCTATTTAGCCCAGAAAGTCCTTCTTGTTTAATGGTTATGCTCATTTAACATGTACAACTCGTAACCGAATAAATCTAATTTTGAAGTAGGTTGGGCAAATTAAGCTGCCTCTGGGAGTCCTCCGCACTCACATTTCTGGAGGGAGCACGGCTCACAGCATGTTATCTGGATGTTCTGAGTACCTGCTAATGAAGCCAGATTTTCAGCACAGCTCATGAGTTTGGGTCTTTTTCTATAACTTAAAATGTGAGTTTTTTTTTTTTCCTTTCTGATATGTTATTATCTGGAGCATCCAGGTGAGTCGGGTAAGCCAACATGTTTGACAATTCATGCAAATAGGTAACCTGCCCAATGACTTAAGTATTGTTTGAATTGATTCTGGCAAACCCTCTCTCTTGGACATCAGCTACACCTTGAATTAAGTACAAAATCTGAACAGACATTAAGAAGGTGAAGTGTGGATAAGTGAAAACAAACAAACAAACCCAAACTATAGAAACTGTAAAGAAACGTCTTGGAACACCTACCATGAAGCACTTGCAGAAATGTGAGGGTGAGGTGATAAGGGTTTCAGCTGGAATAGTGTCAGGTGGAATAAAGGGAAAGAAGCAGGTACAAGCAGTATTAACTTGTAATAGGCAGAATTCTAAGGGGACCTCCCTTCCCAAATTCCAACGTGCAATGTCCCACAACCTCGTATAATCCTCTCACCTTGAGTGTGGGCAATATCTGTGACTATAATAAAATATCGATCCCGTAACTAGGTTACTAATCCATTGATTCTGAGGGAATTACGAGGGAAATGATACTGGGCTGGCCTGGTCTAATCCGTTGAGTCCTTCAAAGAAAATGTAGCATCAGAGATATTCCCTCTGAAGCTGTCAAGGAAGTTAACAAACAGCCGTGTTGTGGGAGGAGTAGCCTATGGAGAGGGGTAGCCTCCAGGAGCTGAGGACCACAGTCTTACAACCATAAGGAACTGAATGAAGATGACCTCCTGAAGATGATCAGTGAGAGCTGTTTTGAGCTGCTAAGTTTATGGTCATTTGTTATGCAACAATAGAAAACTAATAAAAGTTTAGTTTAACTAAAGGATGATCAGCATACAACACTAAATCTAAATCATAAAATCTTACTATAAAAGATGCAATGATGCAGTTTTCTTTCAAATATGTACAGTGAATCAACTGAGCAGCTGACAAAGTATTCCCAAGCAGGGAGTCTTCCAAGCTTACTTTGCTGAATGTGTATGTTGTTTTTATAATCACTCACTCTAGTCAGTCCAGTTAAGGGGATCACCCTTCTCTCTCCCCACCTGTACTTTTCCACCGACCCTCAAGTATATTATTTTGGTATTAAAATAATGAATAAGACTGGTTGAACCAGACTATTCACAATTGTGTATCACTGAAATCTAATAAGGTTTATTTCACATATGAATCTTAGATAAAGGTACGACTTAATACAGAAGAGGAGGTATTTACTGGGGAAAGCTGACTGGCCAGGTCTCTGGTTCTGAAATTTGCTGTGGTGAAATTTTCTCTAGCCACTGCCCAGAGATGGTGTTTTCATCCAGAAAGTTCAAAACTTCTTTGTTGTTAGTATTCTAGGCAGGTTTCATCTGACTCACGGTAAGACCTGGCCATCTAGATTCAGGTCTGAATTCAGATCCTGATTCTAACTCTCTGAACCTCAATTTCCAGATTTTTAAAATCCTGAAAAGCTATCTGTCTTAGAATGTTTGGGGGGATGGGGTGATTAATGAGGTAAAGCCACGTGAGCCCCTTAGAATAATGCTGAACATTGGAAAATACTCATTTTACAGATCAGTTAGGGAGATGGTGATGATGGTGATTCATCAAAATAGCACACACATAGTAGGGACTTAGAGAACTCACTAAATGACTGAATGAATAATATCAGAGACCAATTTATGAATTAAACGTGAGGACTGGAACTGCCAAGTACTTGGGATAATGATCTTGGCCTGACCAAGGAAGCTATAGGGGATGCCCAGTTACCTCCAAAGGTTACTTGGTAAGCATGAGTTTCTGAACAAGGGCAAGGGGAGTTTGGTTTGGTTTGGTTTTAATACGGGAATTGGTTACTTCATGCCACCTATCTGTGATCTCCAGATACATCTACGTCACACGCAGGTTAAATGAGCTCAGATACCCAGTTTCTTAGGGTGACTTGCTGGCATCCCATCTCCTTGGCACAGGGCCTGGCTGGACACTAACCCTAGAGTCTGTAACCCTTTCTTAACCATTGCCAGCCCCTTTGGAAGAACTTACACTTTATCCTAACATATCTATTCAAACAAGCCCAGGCTTGCAGGCCTCATCATCATTCAGTGTCATTAGACCAATATTATACTCCATACTCAAATTTTTCATGTATTGATGCCATATTTTAAACCCCACAGGATGACCTTATTTCCTGTCCCTTCAGGGAGGGGGCCACTCAGACCTGCTATTCTGTCCCATCTATAAATAAATCACACACACTGAATAGACCCAGCGAGATTACAAAGCCAAAGCCAAAATGTATTTTGCCCAGAGTCATTCTAGACCAAAGACAATTCACAGACGGCAAAATGAATATTTTTCTTTTAGTTTTATGATCTGAAAGATTTATGGACTGTGACTTTAAAAGCCTATTTAAGTTATGTAGGAGAAGGTCCTGCTTTTTAGATGTATGCTGGAGACTTTAGAAATGAAGTGTCATGATGTCTGCAACTTACTTTCAACTGGGTCAGCAAAAAACACATATGCATATACATATATGGAGAGAGAAAGCAAATTGGGCCAAATTTTAACAATTGTCACCTCGGAGTGGTATGTGTATGCACTGTGCTAGTCTTTCAATATTTCACTATGTTTGAATATGTTCATAATATAATATGAGAAGGAAATTTCAGCTATATTTTAATTCATATATATATATAAATATATATATATATATATATATATATATATATATATATATATCTCCAAAGGAGTATTTGTTTCTTTCTTCTATGATACTAGTCTAACCATTTCAGTGTATGGAGCACTTTGACCAGAGCCTTCTTTCACCATCCAGTTACATTTTGTATTTTATTCTTTTATCTTTATAACTGTTTGGTCCAACTCTCTTCTCCTTAGAACATGAATTTGCTTTCTGCTTGTAACATAATTTTACATTTAACAAGAATAGGCTTCCTTTGGCTGTTTCTTTTTACCAATGTCTTATGTCATAAGTCAAAAACATCTATAGCCTCTGAGACTAAGCCCCTTCAACACTCGATTTCTCATTAAGATGGGAATGGCTGTAACTTTTCCCTTGCTAGGCTGCCACAAAACGACTCTGCATTTAGTGATGGTGACCTAGAAGTTACATGGAATTAGATCCAATTCTGTTTGACTCACTTTGTTCGGAGCCTCTTAACATAATTTTCAAGTGTTTGACCCAATCAAGATCATGAAGTAGAAAATCTGAGAAAACCTGATTACTGAAGGTGTTTTTTTTCCTTCTAAAAAAAAAAAAAATCAAAAGAACTATGGGAACATGTTTAAAGAAATAACACTGCATGGGGGACACTGCTGTGAAAGAAACAAGATGCATCAGAGTCAACGGACCAGAAAGGCACCTTGGTGTCACTCTATGGAGAGGACACAGTTGAACAGGCAGAAGGACACGGATCCCATAGAGAGAAGTGGAAAGGGGCTCATTGTCATGGTAACAACTTAACTTCTCAGGAGGGTACCTCTCTGAGCATGTCTGCATTAATTCATGATGGTGGCTTGGGTCGCATGGGATTGGTGAAGTCTCATCTTTGGGAAAGGCCTTGACCAGATGAAGTTCCACTGTAGATCCACTGACTCACTTAATCTCCATAATGATATTTTAAGATTAATGGAATTATCCCCAAGGGGAAGGTGCAGAATCTGAGGCTCAGAGGTTTGAGTAATTTGGTCAGTGACACACAGCTAGTTAGTGAATCTTCACGTGGGTCTTTCAGACTTCAGAGCCTGAAGTCTTAGGCAAACAAACGGAACTTAGAAATCACTTACTGCAAGTGACCTTTCCTTTCCTGCCTACCATCCCCTTCCTAAACATTCTGCGTATGCATTTATCAGTTGATGGACTTTTGGGTTGTTTCTACATTTTGGCTATTATGAATATGCTGCTATGAACTTTCATGGGTGATTTTTTATGTGAACATATGCTTTCAATTCTCTTGGACGTATCCATAGGAGTAGAATTGCTGGGTCAATTGGTAACTTTGTGTTTAATTTTTGAGAAACTGACAAACTGATTTCCATAGGTGCTTTACTATCTTACATTCCCACCAGCAGTGCATGAGAGCTCCAATTTCTCCACATACTTTTTTTTCACTTCACTTTTTTTTAACTTTTTCTTTCATATTGCAGTATAGCCGATTAACAGTTTGTGATAATTTCAGGTGCACAGCAAAGGGACTCAGCCATACCTATGCATGTATCCATTCTCCCCCAAAGTCCCCTTCCGTCCAGGCTGCCACATAACGTTGAACAGTTCCCTGTGCTATACAGTAGGTCCTTGTTAGTTATCCATTTTAAATATAGCAGTGTGTACATGTTGATCCTAAACTCCCTAACTATCACTTCTCCCCATGCTTCCCCCGCCACCGCCCCGTAACCATAAATTCATTCTCTAAGTTAATGAATCTGATTCTGTTTTGTAAATAAGTTCATTTGTATCATTTCTTTTTAGATTCTGCATATAAGGGATATCATATGATACTTCTCTTTCTCTGACTTCCTTCACTCAGTATGACAATCTCTAGGTCCATCCATGTTGCTGCAAGTGGCATTATTTCATTCTTTTTAATGGCTGAGTAATATTCCATTGTATATATGTACCACATCTTCTGACATGCGTAATTGTGTCTTGTGATGGTAGTCATCTTAGTGGGTGTAAAGTAGTATCTTACTGTGATCTTAATTTGCATTTCCTTGGTGACTAATGATGTTGAGCATCTCTGCATATGCTCTTCAGTCATTTGCATATCTTCTTTTGAGACATGTCTATTCAAGTCCTTTGCTGATTTTAATTAGATTACTTAACTTTTTTAGGTTGAGTTTTAAGAGTTCTTTATATATTCTGAGTACTAGACCCTTATCAGATATATGGTTTGCATATTTTCTCCTATTCTGTGGCTTTTCTTTTCACTTTCTTTTTTTAAAATCTAATTTAATTAATTAATTTATTTTATACAGCAGGTTCTTACTATCTATTTTATACATATTAGTGTATATATGTCAATACCAATCTCCCAATTCATCCACCCCAATCCCCCACCGCCCCATTCCCCCTTGGTGTCCATACATTTGTTCTCTACGTCTGTGTCTCTATTTCTGTCTTGCAAACTAGTTCATCTGTACCATTTTTCTAGATTCCACATATATGCGTTAATATACTTTCTGACTTACTTCACTCTGTATGACAGTCTCTAGGTCCATCGACACCTCTACAAATGGCCCAATTTCGTTCCTTTTTATGGCTGAGTAATATTCCATTTTATATATGTACCACATCTTCTTTATCCATTCATCTGTTGATGGGCATCTAGGTTGCTTCCATGACCTGTCTATTGTAAATAGTGCTGCAATGAACATTGGGGTGCATGGGTCTTTTTGAATTATGTTTTTTTCTGGGTATATGTCTAGTAGTGGGATTGCTGGGTCATATGGTAATTCTATTTTTAGGTTTATAAGGAACCTCCATACTGTTCTCCACAGTGGCTGTATCAATTTACATTCCCACTAACAGTGCAAGAGGGCTCCCTTTTCTCCACATCCTCTCCAGCATTTGTTGTTTGTAGATTTTCTGATGATGCCCATTCTAACCAGTGTGAGATGATAACTCATTGTAGTATTGATTTGCATTTCTCTAATGATTAGTGATGTTGAGCAGCTTTTCAGGTGCCTCTTGACCATCTGTATGTCTTCTTTGGAGAAATGTCTATTTAGGTCTTCTGCCTATTTTTGGATTGGGTTGTTTGTTTTTTTATAATATTGAGCTGCATGAGCTGTTTATATATTTTGGAGATTAATCCTTTGTCCGTTGATTCGTTCCCAAATGTTTTGTCCCATTCTGAGGGTTCTCTTTTCGTCTTGTTTGTAGTTCCCTTTGCTATGCAAAAGGTTTTAAATTTCATTAGGTCTCATTTGTTTATTTTTGTTTTTATTTCCATTACTCTGGGAGGTGGGTCAAAAAAGATCTTGCTGTGATTTATGTCAAAGAGTGTACTTCCTATGTTTTCCACTAAGAGTTTTATAGTGTCTGGAATTATATTTAGGTCTTTAATCTGTTTTGAGTTTATTTTTTTTTTTTTGAGTTTATTTTTGTGTATGGTGTTAGGGAGTGTTCTAATTTCATTCTGTTATGAAAGAATGAAAACGGTCCAGTTTTCCCAGCACCACTTATTGAAGAGGCTGTCTTTTCTCCATTGTATATCCATGTCTCCTTTGTCATAGATTAGTTGACCATAGGTGCGTGGGTTTATCTCTGGACTTTCTATCCTGTTCCATTGATCTATATTTCTGTTTTTGTGCCAGTACCATATTGTCTTTATTACTGTAGCTTTGTAGTATAGTCTGAAGTCAGGGAGCCTGATTCCTCCAGCTCCATTTTTTTCCTGCAAGATTGCTTTGGCTATTCAGGGTCTTTTGTGTCTCCATACAAACACTAAGACTTTTTGTTCTAGTTCTGTAAAAAATGCCATTGGTAACATGATAGGGATTGCGTTGAATCAGTAGATTGCTTTAAATAGTATAGTCATTTTCACAGTATTGATTCTTCCAATCCAAGAATATGGTATATCTCTTCATCTGTTTGTGTCATCTTTGATTTCTCTCATCAGTGTCTTATAGTTTTCTGAGTACAAGTCTTTTACCTCCTTAGGTAGGTTTATTCCTAGGTATTTTATTCTTTTTGTTGCAATGGTGAATGGGATTGTTTCCTTAATTTCTCTTTCTGATCTTTTGTTGTTAGTGTATAGGAATGCAAGAGATTTCTGTGTATTAATTTTGTATCCTGCAACTTTACCAAATTCATTGATTAGCTCTAGTAGTTTTCTGGTGGCATCTTTAGGATTATCTATGTATAGTATCATGTCATATGCAAACAGTGACAGTTTTACTTCTTTTCCAATTTGGATTCCTTTTCTTCTCTGATTGCCATGGCTAAAGCATCCAAAATTATGTTGAATAATAGTGATGAGAGTGGACATCCTTCTGTTGTTCCTGATCTTAGAGGAGATGCTTTCAGTTTTTCACCACTGAGAATGATGTTTGCTGTGGGTTTGTCATATATGGCCTTTATTATATTGAGATAAGTTCCCTCTATGCCCACTTTCTGGAGAGTTTTTACCATAAATGGTGTTGAATTTTGTCAAAAGCTTTTTCTGTATCTGTTGAGATGATCATATGGTTTTTATTCTTCAGTTTGTTAATATGGTGTATCACACTGATTGATTTGTATACATTGAAGAATCCTTGCATCCCTGGGATAAATCCCACTTCATCATGGTTTATGATCCTTTAATGTGTTGTTGGATCCTGTTTGCTAGTATTTTGTTGAGGATTTTTGAATCTATATTTATCAGAGATATTGGTCTGTAATTTTCTTTTTCTGTAGTATCTTTGTCTGGTTTTGGTATCAGGGAGATGGTGGCCTCATAGAATGAGTTTGGGAGTGTCCCTTCCTCTGCAATTTTTTGGAAGAATTTGAGAAGGATGGGTGTTAGCTCTTCTCTAAATGTTTGATAGAATTCACCTGTGAAACCATCTGGTCCTGGACTCTTGTTTGTTGGAAGGTTTTTAATCACAGTTTCAATGTCATTACTTGTGATTGGTCTGTTCATATTTTCTGTTTCTTCCTGGTTCAGTCTTGGAAGGTTATACCTTTCTAAGAATTTGTCCATTTCTTCCAGGTGTCCATTTTATTGGCATAGAGTTGCTTGTAGTAGTCTCTTATGATGTTTTGTATTTCTGCGGTGTCCGTTGTAACTTCCTTTTTTTTTTTTTTTTTTTTTTTTGCGGTACACGGGCATCTCCCTGTTGTGGCCTCTCCCGTTGTGAAGCACAGGCTCCGGACGCGCAGGCTCAGCGGCCATGGCTCACAGGCCCAGCCGCTCCGCGGCATGTGGGATCTTCCCAGACCAAGGCATGAACTTGTGTCCCCTGCATCAGCAGGTGGACTCTCAACCACTGCGCCACCAGGGAAGCCCACTTCCCCTTTTTCATTTCTGATTTTACTGATTTGAGTCCTCTCCCTCTTTTTCTTGATGAGTGTGGCTAAAGGCTTATCAATTTTGTTTATCTTCTCAAAGAACCAGCTTTTAGTTTTATTGATCTTTGCTATTGTTTTCTTTGTTTCTATTTCATTTATTTCTACTCTGATCTTTATGATTTCTTTCCTTCTACTAACTTTGGGTTTTGTTTGTTCTTCTTTCTCTAGTTCCTTTAGGTGTAAGGTTAGATTGTTTATTTGAGATTCTTCTTGTTTCTTGAGGTAGGATTGTATTGCTATAAACTTCCCTTTTAGAATTGCTTTTGCTGCATCCCATAGGTTTTGGATCATTGTGTTTTTGTTGGCATTTTTCTCTAGGTATTTTTTGATTTCCTCTTTGATTTCTTCAGTGATTTCTTGGTTATTTAGTAATGTATTGTTTAGCCTCCATGTGTTTGTGTTTTTTACATTTTTTTCCCTGTAATTTATTTCTAATCTCATAGCGTTGTGGTTGGAAATGATGCTTGATATGATTTCAATTTTCTTAAATTTACTGAGGCTTGATTTGTGACCCAAGATGTGATCTCTCCTGGAAAATGTGCCATTACACTTTTTCTTGAGAAGAAAGTGTAATCTGCTGTTTTTGGATGGAATGTCTTATAAATATCAATCTGTATGGTCTTTTGTGCCAGTTAAAGCTTGTGTTTCATTATTAATTTTCTGTCTGGATGATCTGTCCATTGGTGTAAGTGAGGCATTAAAGTCCCCCACTATTATTGTGTTACTGTCAATTTCCTCTTTTATAGCTGTTAGCATTTGCCTTATGTATTGAGTTGCTCCTATGTTGGGTGCATATATATTTATAATTGTTATATCTTCTTCTTGGATTGATCCCTTAATCATTATGTAGTGTGCTTCCTTGTCTCTTGTAACATTCTTTATTTTAAAGTCTATTTTATCAGGTATGAGTGTTGCCACTGCAGCTTTCTTTTGATTTCCATTTGCATGGAATATCTTTTTCCATCCCCTCACTTTCAGTCCGTATGTGTCCCTAGGTCTGAAGTGGGTCTCTTATAGACAGCATATATATGGGTCTTGTTTTTCTATCCATTCAGCAAACCTGTGTCTTTTGGTTGGAGCACTTAATCCATTCACATTTAAGGTAATTATCAATATGTATGTTCGTATTACCATTTTCTTAATTGTTTTTGGTTTGTTTCTGTAGGTCCTTTACTTCTCTTGTGTTTCCCACTTAGAGAAGTTCCTTTAATATTTGCTGTAGAGATGGTTTGGTGGTGCTGAATTCTCTTAGCTTTTGGTTGTCTGTAAAGCTTTTGATTTCTCCATTGAATCTGAAAGAGATCCTTGCCAGGTAGAGTAATCTTGGTTGTAGGTTCTTCCCTTTCATAACTTTAAATATATCATGCCACTCCCTTCTGGCTTGTAGAGTTTCTGCTGAGAAAATCAGTTGTTAACCTTATGGGAGTTACCTTGTATTCTATTTGTTGTTTTTCCCTTGTTGCTTTTAATAATTTTTCTTTGTCTTTAATTTTTGTCAGTTTGATTATTATGTGTCTTGGCATGTTTCTCCTTGGGTTTATCCTGCCTGGGACTCTCTGGGCTTCCTGGACTTGGGTGGCTATTTCCTTTCCCATGTTAGGGAAGTTTTCGATTCTAATCCCTTCAAATATTTTCTCAGGTCCTTTCTCTCTCTTCTCCTTCTGGGACCTCTATAGTGTGAATGTTGGTATGTTTAATGTTGTCCCAGAGGTCTCTTAGGCTGTCTTCATTTCTTTTCATTCTTTATTCTTTATTTTGTTCTGTGGCAGTGAATTCCACCATTCTGTCTTCCAGGTCACTTATCTGTTCTTCTGCCTCAGTTATTCTGCTATTGATTCCTTCTGGTGTAGTTTTCATTTCAGTTATTGTATTGTTCATCTCTGTTTGTTTATTCTTTAATTCTTCTAAGTCTTTGTTAAACATTTCTTGCATCTTCTCGATCTTTGCCTCCATTCTTTTTCCGAGGTCCTCGATCATCTTCATTATCATTATTCTGAATTCTTTTTCTGAAGGTTGCCTATCTCCACTTCATTTAGTTGTTTTTCTGGGGTTTTATCTTATTCCTTCATGTAGTACAAAGTCCTCTGTCTTTTCATCTTGTCTATCTTTCTGTGAATGTGGTTTTCGTTCCATGGGCTGCAGGTTTACAGTTCTTCTTGCTTCTGCTGTCTGCCCTCTCTTCACTTTCTTAATAGATGCACAAAAGTGTTTAATTTTGATGAAGTCTAATTTATTTATTTTATCTTTTTGTCAGGTAGATATACACCTTTGCTTCTTTTTAAGGTTTTTATTGTTTTAACTCTTACGTTTTCTCCTTTGATTTATTTAGGGTTAATTTTTTATATGGTGTGAGGTAGTGATTCAGCTTCATTCTCTTGCATGTGGTTATCCATGTGCAAGAGATCCCAGTGATACCAGCACCATTTGTTGAAGAGACTTTTCTTTCCCCAATAAATGGTCTTGTCACCCTTTTCAAAAATACCCTGAATCTACTTTTATAAATTCTTCCTAATTCCCTTATTTAGTGGGAGAAGTATATACAGCAGATAATGTTTTTAATGTGAACACAAGTAAGCAAATACACGTACACCTATAAGTATATATAGACAGATAGATATAGATGTCTTAAATACATATGTATACATTCATATATGTGTGTATGTGTGTGTGCATGTGTGTATACATATAAATTTTAAAAGATCAGAATCTTTGGGATTTATACCTTAAAAAAACTACAGTTCCAACCTGATAACTAACTAAGGTTTTCAGATAGAGCTAAAGATGGGCACAATGGTACAGATTGGAGTACATTCAATATGGTAGTTAGTAAATTAATTCTACACTATAATTGTTCATTTCCTGATGGAACTCATTCATACCTGCCCTTTGATAGCAATCTCTGCCTGAGTTTATTGTAAAAACGTGTTGAAGAAGAAAACCGCTGGGCTCAGCAGAAATATCAACTGCAGAAGAGATGCATCTAGCATTGAAAAGCAGGCTGGGAGAAGCTACAGGAAAGGGGTAGCTTGGCTCTTCTTAGTCTGTTCAACCAGTAATGAGGCTTACCTGTATTTTAGTATTTTAGTATGTCAGAGATGGGAAAACTATAAGATGATCTCTTCTCCCCTAGTATTCATCTGAGGGTTTGGAGTCTGAGAAGGGAGATAGAGCAGCACAGCAGAATGAAAGAAGAAGGAAGTTGAAGTCATACAGACTTGACTTTGAATCCTGGTCTCACCATGTTATTTATCTCTGTGACCTTGGGCAAGTGGCTTTCCTGATCTGAACTGTTTTTTGTCCATGAGCAAAATGACATCATGATACTTCCATTGAAGACCTGTAAGGAGCTCGAAAAAAATACGTTAAACATCAACACCTACACCGAGCAAGCATTGAATATAAAGGTGTTATTATCCTGATTATTATCTGGTTCCCACTAGACCTTTTGGATTGAGCACTTCTCTTCAGCTTACAGATATTGGCTCAAAGATCACTTACCCAAAGAAAGCTTATACGGCATCCTTCACCCTCACATCCACACGAGATTCAGCCCTATATCTGTGCATCTCCCATCCCATATTCTCAGAAAACCGGGCACTTTTATTCTTTTTTTTCTTTTTTCAGTGAATAGTTCGGTACTGGATTTTTAAAAATTGTTTTTTAGATTTTTTTTGTACACTTTTTAAATAGTTCTTTCCATTTGCAGTCATTACAAAATATTGACTATGTACCCCATGTTGTACAATACATCCTTGAACCTATCTTACACCCGATTGAGCAGTGTTTTCTTAAATTTTTATTGGAGCATAGTTGATTTACAATGTTGTATTAGTTCCATTCGAGCACTTTTATTCTTGTTACTTGTCCATAATGTATAATTACACACATGCACACCCCACTTCAACACATTTTTAATTTACTATATTCTTTTTTTTATTGAAGTATAAATTTCATGCAGTGAATCACTCTTTATGGTATATGAGTTTTCTGTCAAACAAAATGAAGTGACCACCACCAAAATCAAGCTAGAGAACAGGTTCATTACCCCTCCCCCCAAATTCCTTCATGTCACTTTGTCGTCAGCACTTCTCCCCACCCCCAACCTCTGCCAACCACTAATTTGTTCTCTTGTCTATATAGTTAACTATTCCAAAATGTTATTAAAAACGTGGAATCAAACAGTACATGGACTTTTGAGTATGGCTTCTCTCGCCAAACAGTGCACTTGGGATTTATCTGCGTTGTTGCTTTATCAGTAGTTTATTGATTTTTGTTGCTGAGTAATCGCCCATTGAACAGACATACCACACTCTTATCCATTCACCCACTGAGAAACATTTGGATTCTTTCAAGATCTGGGTGATTTTAAGTAAAACCACTGTAAACATATATGTATAGATATTTGTGACACCATAACTTTTCATTTAAATTGGGGAAATAACTAGGAGTGGAATTTTGGGACCTATCTCCAGTGTTTTATTTATTAAAACAATAGAAGGAATATCTAAGGCAAATACAACAAAATGTCGGTTTGAAAATGGTGATTTGTGAGAACATAGGTGCTCTTCATAATATTCTATATACTTGTTTATGCTTGAAACACTTTATTAAAAATAAAACTCACAAAGTTAGGCTACATAAGTCAACTCAGCAATTCGTATGGTATGGATGGACCTAGAGATGATCACACTAAGTGAAGTAAGTCAGAAAGAGAAAGACAAATACCGCATGATATCACTTATATGTGGAATTTAAAATATGACACAAATGAACTTATATACGACCTAGAAACAGACCCACAGACATAGAAAACAAACTTCTGGTTACCAAAGGGGGAAGAGGGTGGAGGAGGGCTAGATTAGGAGTTTGGGATTAACAGATACACACTACTATATACAAAATAGATAATCAACAAGAACTTCCTATATAGCACAGGGAACCTATATTCAATATCCTGCAATAAACCATAATGGCAAAGAATATAGAAAAGAATGTATGTATATGTATAACTGAATCACTGTGCTGTACACCAGAAACTAACACAACATTGTAAATCAACTCTACTTCAATTTTAAAAAATGAACCCTCAGATGGTACATGTACAGCTGATTATGTCAAGGTGTACACATGGGCTTTGCCACAGTAATGAAGTCCTTTTCTACCTAAAGATACTAATAATTTTAGCCATATTACTGAAACCTCTTAATGATTCTATAAGTAGAAGAGAAAAGTGGATCAACCATATCTAAAGCTGACAAGGTGGTCCCTGGGGATGGTGCGAATCTCTCTTTATGGTTCCACCTCCCAGATGCCCACAAGTCCCCTTTTTCTCCACCTTCTTTCCATCTTCCTTTTCCATCTTGCCTCTGCCTCCACCTGAATAAGGTGCCATCCTCACTCACTTACTGCCCTTCCCTTACACGTTTTCTTCTAAAAGGAGCATTCCAGGGAGGGCGGAGAATTTCCAAGGCACTTAACTCTTTTGTGCGTATAGATCATGACGGTATCCCATGATACCACTCCCCCCTGGGGTGCGGAGGAGTTCAAGAAAGGAGGAGGGAGACAGGGAACCCATGATGCTAATTCATCCAAAACAAAGAGGTAAAGGAGCACATCCTGCCACATTATCATCAGGCAGCAAGAAGTTAGGCAGTCCCCACCAGCCATCCAGAAAGTCATGGTGGGGACTCTTCCAGACAGAAAGCTCTTTTGAGAAAGTGCCTTGAGATTATGTTTCAGAAAATGGCATTTGCTGTGGTGGTGATAAATGGTTTCTTAAGCCTACAAAACATTCATCAGCGTAGCACTCAGGCCCTTCAGGTGATGCAAAGAGCGAACGTCGTCTGCAAACGTGAAATATGGGCCGGTTCACCATCCACTCACTAAAATGTTTCATCTGGTGATCACTCTGGAGCAAGATTTATTTTGTGTTTCCCAAACATCTTTTTAAATTTAAATTAGATTTCCTGGATCCTCTCCCTCCATCCTCTGACTTCTTGGAGTTTAGCATTTGCTGGCTTATTTTTTTACATGAACCCACTCATAATCATTCCAAGTCAAGGGTTGCCAGAGACAAAATTATAGGTGGAGCTGAAGAAGTATTATTAACTCCACTGGAAGCTTGGAGTGATTATATGTTTTGTGGGAAGTGGGCTGAGAGTTCTTTAACTAAGGGAATTATGAGGAAGCCTGATGTCGAATTGGAATCCCATCCTTCCCAACATGGTTCCAGGAATCCTTGGCTGGTATTGAGAAGCTCAGCTTGGGCATGACTTCTCTGGAGTCATTTTTTGTTTCTGCCCACTCCACTGAGACAGAATCGTATATTCCCCACTTTTTTATTATTATTATTAATTTTATTGGAGTATGTTGCTTTGCAATGTTGTGTTAGTTTCTTGCTGTACAGCAAAGTGAATCAGTCATACGTATACATATATCCCCTCTCTTTTGGATTTCCTTCCCATTTAGGTCACCTCAGAGCACTGAGTAGAGTTCCCTGTGCTGTACAGTAGTTTCTCATTAGTTATCTATTTTATACATAGTAGAGGATATATGTGAGTCCCAATCTCCCAATTCATCCCAACCCCATTCCCCCCTTGGTAACCATAAGTTTGTTCTCTACGTCTGTGTTTCTATTTCTGCTTTGCAAATAAGTTCATCTGTACCATTTTTCTAGATTCCACATATAAGCAATATTATATGATATTTTTCTCTTTCTGACTTACTTCACTCTGTATGACAGTCTCTAGGTCCATCCACATCTCTGCAAATGGCACATTTTCATTCCTTTTTATGGCTGAGTAATGTTCCAAACATTCCCCATTCTTTACCCACACAGCACCCTCTTGCTACTTCCATGAAGGCGTCCATCACGTTATTTCACAACCCTCTTCTCATACCCGTCACCAGCCTTACCTCCCTGTCCCTTGATACCAGAGGTTCGTCTCACTTATGTCTGAATCCTGCCCGCTCCTCGTCTTTTCTAGGGTCTAGCACACAGCCGACACTCACTGGACACTTGGTGAGTGAATGAAGCCGTCTTTCTGGGTGCAGTGTGTTTGTTTGCACCCTCAACACATGAGAAAGGAAGGCAACCAGGAGGCAAGAAGGAAGGAAAGTGGAAAAGAAAGAAAAAGGAAAGTGCATCCCATGAGATGTCTCATTGAACACCATTTTCAAGAGAATGAAAAATGGCTCAAAGAGAAAATTTGGGAAAGGATAGAGAATCTTTAAGATAGCAGACAAAAATTACATCACAAGGCATGCTGACAAGTCCTAGAAAAAGATTCATTTCTTTGTTCATCTCTGTAAGGTTTACTTAATATATTAATATATCCCCCCTGCCACACGCAAATCTTTTGATTCTGAAGGTAGTCTTTTCATCCTTTTCAATTTCCTTAAAACAACTTCAATATATTAATAACTCCAAGTTAAATTTAAGGGAGTCTCAATCTCCCTCTCTCTCTCTCTCCCCCTCTCTCTCTTTCTGACACACAGACACACACACACACACACAGACAGACACACACACACACACACACACACACACCTCCCACTATTCCCTGTCTTCTTAAACATTAAAAAAATGTCTTTGTTCTTCATCAGATTTTTCTCAAGTCTTGGAGGGCTCAGTTTGGGACACCACATAGATGGTATTTGTTTGTGCATACTTGATAAAACTTATCTACTGTAGAGATGGAATTCCTCAGAGGAAATTTCCACTGCTTCTCTTACTCTGTCTAGGGTTTTACTTGGGTAGAGTGTATTCAGATACATCACAACATCCACTCCGATTGCCGTCAAAATCTATGGGCCCTTTTTTAATTTACTTGTGGATTAAGTCTGCATGTCTGTAGCTTCAGGATCAGATGCTGAAGTATGCAGTATCAAAAAGCATTTCGATTTGGCACGATTCAGGAGAGAAGTCATTCACATAAGTAAATTAGATGTATTTGTTCATCTTTCTGTTTAGGTTAACCCACATGTACTGAAATTCTGTCACATCCCAGGCACTATGCTAGACTATGCACAAAGTACCAAGTATTCACAGTTGTAATGCCAAAGAGTGTCTTGGGAGGGGCAAGGGATTAGCTGTCCTTACCCCATCAAAATCTGGATTAGCTCCCCTTGCAAAAACATTGCCAATGAACATACAACCTAATATTTTAAAAGAAAATAAAATACTATGAAAACACAGCTTTAAGATAATTCCCCAGCTGCTCTTCCTTTAAGGAGGGCATTTGTGCAGAAATTCGGGAGCCACCTCTGAGCACAGATATTAATCAGCTATGATACATGGCCTCAAAGGGTAAAGCAGAGAGCGTTAATGGCTCTGCAGCTCTGTCAGCACAAGCTCTGTAAGCACAGAGAAGGGTATTCAGTCCAATCTGAAAGCTAAGAGAAGGCTTCTTGGAGAAGCTTACTGATTTAAATGCCAACCCCGTGCATGCATATTTAAATAAAATTATATACTTCCATCACTCACTATACAATGGAGGACACTTGTCTTAGTTCATTGGTGCTGCGATAACCAAATACCATAGATGTGGGTGGCTTATCAACAACAGAATTTTATTTCTCAAAGTTCTAGAGGCTGGAAATCTGAGATTAAGGTCCCAACCTGATCCAGTTCTGGTACTCAGTGAATATGGTAAAACTTTTTATTCCTGTAGATGAAGGTCAGTGAATTGGATTCCTTGGAACAGTTACTTTGTTTTGGGAATTCAAAAGAATATGCCATGTTCTCTTCTGATCTTGTCTTGGACCGGAAACAGACAAATTTAAGTCTAGCTTAAATACAGAAAGAAAGTTTCCAGGAAGGGAAGCGTGTTAGCCTAAACTTTAACCACATGAAGGTCATGGCTTCAAATCTCAGCCCGTCTCTTACCAGCTCATTAAACACGGATGAGTGATTATACTTTCTAGAGCAGCACAGTATAATGGAACTTTCTGTGATGGTGGACATGTCCACATTCTGCCCTGTGCAATCTGCAGCCACTGCCCTCATGTGGCTTTTGAGCAATTGAAATATAGGCAGCGAGTCTGAGGAACTGAATTGTCCATTTTATTTAGTTTTGATGATATAAATTCACATTTAAGTAGCCACCTGTGACTAGTGGCTACCATATTGGATAGCATAGCTCAAGACATTGTTTTTTCCTTCTGCAAAATATAGAGTTAATTATGTCCATCTTTAAGGGTCGTTGTGAAGATGTGATGAGTTATGTGAAGTGCTCAGCTCAGCACCTGACTTGTAGGAAGTGTTCAGCGAAGGTCCCACCTATTATAACCATTGTCATTATTGCTATTGTTATTTTCTTCTTATTGTTATTGAAGACCATTATTTTATTAAATACCACTCTTTCTAGGAATCATCGTCTTTATTGATACTCCTTGTATTAACGAGTTCCTGTTAATCAATGCTTTCATGTGTTCATAGCGGAGAAAGTGGTCTGGATTACAGAAGGCAGCGTGGAGTTAGAATGGCAGCTGGGGTGTCCTATGAGGAACAGGCTGTAAACAGATGAGACGCTCTTCCCTGGATCCCACCACGGGGATCATGAAACTCAGAAACTGAAGAGCCCCACTTGATGTCGTGAAGTGTTGGCCTGAGTCAGAGCCATCCAATTTTGTAGAAAAAGGTCCCTTCAGATCCAGGATAATATAGATTGATTCTGAATCAAGAGCCCTGAATTTGATTTCCAAGGTGTCCATTTGGGGCAGCTCCTAGTCAGCTTCTCCGTAGAAGGCTGTAGACAGAGCATGAGCCTCTCAGAAGCTGATGTGTGTGTATCTATCTGACCACGGTCCCAGGCATGTTGGAGTCGGAGAGAATAGAAATTGAATGCTCAGCCTGCTCTTAGCTTGTGACTGAGCCAAAGAACGTACTCTCGTTGAACCTGCTTCCTCGTCGATAATCCTTGCAGGGGATTCAGTGACCCAAGGTGTTTCCATTCCATCGCACAGCACCTGGTCCATAGTAAGTGCTCCAGTGTACCTGGCACACTGGAGATGCTTCATGCATTTTTATCTAATGGGTGAATAGATCTAGGAACCCAAACATGACTTTGTCTTACCCACTCTGAGTAATAGGTATATAGTAATGGTGCAAGAGATCTTGACAGGGAGCACGGAGGCCTCCAGCTGGCACATGGGTCTTGCTGGTGGGGTTCTCCAGAAGCAGATACTGAGATGAGTTTATTAGAAATCAATATCTGTGAAAGGAAGAGGAGGAAGCTGGATTGGACACAGAGAAATGTTGAACTGCAATGCAGACCCCCTGGAGAGCCTTGGCCAGCGTGACAAGGAGGCTGAAGTGGACGCTGCCCATGAGCTGTCCATGTTGGGTTGAAGTGGCTAGGACTTTATACCTCTCATGACATACCCTGAGGTCAGGCTGCCCTGGGAAGGCTGTGACCTCATGCTAGGGGGACAGGCAGACCCTAAAAGAGGTGACAGCTGGAGCTGGCTGATGACCACACTTCCTGAGCAGCAAGCCCTGCCATGAAGCAGGATCTGGGAAGTACATCCCTGTGTCCATCTCAGTGGGGTACTTAGATTAGGGAGAGCAGACAAAGGGCATAGGAAATAGAAGGAAGTTTCCCAGGGTTATCATCAACCCAGTGACAAATATTCTTTAGGGATGCAGGAGCAGTAGAGAGGATGCCATAAATTAAACATGTCATATGTACATTTAATAAATTTCTATTCATTGTAATAAGAACATTTATATTTTAAAAATACGATTCCCGAGCAAACCAGCATGAGATAAGAAACATGGGGGTCCAGTGAAGAACACAATAAAGATTTAGATCAAACAAAGAAAGCTCTTTAATTGCATTGATTAAAAACTTGGGCAATGGCGTCATACAAATTTGGGATCAAGTCCTAGATCTACAACTAACACATGACTAGGAAGTCACCTCACTTCCCTAAGCTTCAGTTTCTTGATATGTAAAATGGGATAAAAATGGAACCACTGCATGCTGTGAAGATAAAATGGATGAATGCGTCTAAAGGACTGAGCATTGTGTTTGGCTATATAATATTTACTTAATAAATTTTAATTATTAGTAGTATCATTCACACCAGATTATGGGTTTTCTGCAAATTCTTAACGAGGAGAGATTGGAAACTACTACAAGGCTATCCTTCCCAAGAAACACACATACTAAATGTCATTTAAAATTGATGCATAGGGCTTCCCTGGTGGCGCAGTGGTTGAGAGTCCGCCTGCCCATGCAGGGACACGGGTTCATGCCCCGGTCTGGGAAGATCCCACATGCCACGGAGCGGCTGGGCCCGTGAGCCATGGCCGCTGAGCCTGCGCGTCCGGAGCCTGTGCTCCACAGTGGGAGAGGCCACAACAGTGAGAGGCCCGCATACCGCAAAAAAAAAAAAAAAAAAAAATTGATGCATAAAAGTTTAAGTTAATCATATATTTATTTCATACATTTATAAATATATAAATATATGTTTTACTATATATATGTTTATTTCTAGTTTCAGACATAAAATTTAACATTACCAATGACTCTTCTTTCTGATAATATACATATTTTCATTGAGTCATAAAGAATCTCCCAAAGCCTTGCTGTATACAAGCTTTAGCTAATTTTTGGTGTTCTGCTAAAAAAGAAAATAAAAATAAATAAGTGAGACCATGCAGTAGAGTTCTAGGCAATGCTTCTGTCTATATCCTGTCTTAGAACATCACGGAAAGTGTTAGCATAATCAATTATCTGAAAAATCCTATTCTAGTGAGAAAAATATTCCAATGTTTAACTGTGTTGCAACCAGGTTACCCAATTACTTTTGGCCCCATAACCCTTGTCTTCCATATGCATATTTATTAATCAGGGTGCTTGAAATGGCAAGCAATAGAAACCCAACTCTAACATGCTTAATCAAATAAACAGATTTATTGTACCAAGTAATTGCACTGAACAAGGGTGAAGTTCAGGCTTGGTTGACTCCAGTGACCAAATAATGTTTGTCATTCTCTGGACTGTGCTTTTCTCTGTGTACGTTTCATTTCCAGGAAGGTGCTCCCTAAATGGCCAAAACACAGACCACACCAGCTCTAAGACTTCTATGAGAACAGAAATTCCCAGAGGAGAGGAAGAAGAGTTTCTTTTTAATCAATTTTAGGAAAAGGGTCAGGATGTTCTTTCATTATCCGGGGTTGGACATTATCGCTGTGGCCAGATTGATGTAACAATGTAGCATTTTCAGTGGTCCAACTCAGGTCACATGTTCACCTCTGGAATTGAAGTAGGGTCATGTTCATTGGAAGCACAAAGTCTTCCATAGGAGAAGATGTGCTGAAAAAGATCATTTCCTTCTCTCCTCCTTCTTTCTTCTCTTCCTCCCTCTCTTCTTTTTTTCTCTTTCCCTCTCTCTCAGTGATACATTTCATAACCCTCAGGGACAAACAAAGGGTTAATTTCCAAATAGCCCTGGTGCCAGAAAGGCCATCTGAGATCTTGTCTTGCTAAAATCGGCTCCATGCTGAATTTGCAGAAAGATTTAATTTCTCCCCTGGAGCTCTGAACAAGGTTATTAAGAGGCCCTTTCAAGTTGTCCCTCTGGGAAACTCTACAAACAGCTGCACGAAAAGGAAAAGGGAAGAAGCAGTACAGTACTTGGAACTCAGACAGTGCACCTTCCAGCAGCCCCGGGCTTGATCTGGGCAACCTTGAGGTGCAAGCAGCAGGCAGGGGAAGTTGGAGGCCTGGAGATTTTCAGCAAAGCTCATTTCTGATGGGATACCTGCCAGGGAGTGCCCTGTACCACCGCCATATCAGAAATTGAGAAGCAAGCTGATGATAGCCAAGAAAAAAGACTGATTTAGTGGAGGATGTGTACTGGGTGGTCAGAAAACAGTTTATGATGACTGGGAGAGGGATGCTGTTTTCTCAACTCAGGGGAGCATATATACCATGAGATTTCTTGCTGAGTTTGACATTAGATGTGCTACCATAAAGCTCTCTGAGTTTTTGGCATGCATGCTCTGTTTGGAATGCATATATCACTGTAGGAGCCATGACCAAGAAAGGAACAAGTAAGTGGGTGGCATGGTGTACAGAAAGTTAACTAAACTAGGATGTAGATCTAAATTTGCACCCTTTTGCTGAGTCACTGGGAGAATTCCCTTCCCCTCTCTGGGTTGCACTTTCATCTCACAAGTGAGAAAAGTTGGACTAAATGAGGATGAAAAATAATCTCATCTCACGGGTCAGCTCTTATGGTGTTGGCACTGTGTTGAGAAGGATTCTGAGGTCGTATCCTCACTCTCTAAGAAGTAATTAGGCAACCGAGTTGAAATTATTTGCCATCACCTTGGGGAAGGGAGGGTTAGCAGCACATCTCTTTTATTTGCTATCCCTGAAAAAGATGATTTCTGTGATCCCTTCTAGATGGAAAATTCTGTTATTCTAAACACTTTAATATTTTCCTTGATGCTTGAGATGAGATGATTATTTTTAACCTCTCCCAATCATTTTAAATGTTACTCCACGTCAGTCTTCTACAAAAAGACAGCATGACAGGCTGTTTTTAGGTATCAAAACTCAAAATATGTATAAAGCAAAGGACACAGGCTTTCCATTTGCCGAGGATTTCAGCCTTCCTCTACTGTGCTGTATATTAATACACTACAGCATGTGGAACCACTGCGTATGCTTTACTGGTATTTTTCTTTCCTCTCCCTGAGTCCTGAACACACTGTTCCTTTCTGAGAGTCCATCACTGCCACAGATGCTAGGAAACCACATGTGAGCAGCTGGAGAGTTCCTGGGGCCAGGTTTTGATCAAAGCTGGTGGCTTTTCAGTCCACTGTGCTCTCTTCAGCTAAGCTGTCACTGTTCTTTTTCTTTTATGTCTTTTAAAGGAAGTACTTCTTTGCACAGCGATGCCACTCAACAAACACTTTCTAGTGTGAATTGTGGGCAACTCCCTGTGCTAAAAGTGCAAGAGGAAAGGAAAGATGAATAAGACAGAATCTGTGTCCTTGGAAGGGTCACAAGTGAGTGGGGGAGAGAGACTTGGACACAATTAAAGGTAATAAAAATCAGGCTGTGAAAAGTACTTTAAAAGAGGTATTCAAAAACAGAATACTATGAGAGAATGGAGCAGAGAAAAACGTGTTCTGGGTGAGTAGGCTTTGGGTTTGTTTCCAGAGAAGCTATTTGAGCTTGGCAGTGAAGGATGAATGCTAGGGGGAAAAGGAGAGCGTCTTCCAGTGAAAGTAACAGCGTACGCAAAAATATGGAGAATGGGGTGTATGGTAAGTCCAGAGAACAATGAACAAAATGAGCAGTGGTTGTTTATTTAAATGGTCTGAGTGGCTTGGATGTAGAGTCTGTAGGTAACAGCAATGGAGGTGGGGTGGGGTGGAGATTTACATCGGGGTCAGAATTTGGAGGGCCTTCCATATCATTCTAATGTACTTCAATTGGTAAAAACAGATATTGAAAACCTAGGATGTAAGAGGCAGAGTTCTATAGGCTGAACTGGGAGGATAATACACACAGGGTTCTTGCCCTCAAGAGAATGTAATCAAGTAGGATCATATACAAAGCGCTAACTGCAATAAAATGTGTAATTAATTCCCTCATGCAGATATGTAAAGGATTATTGGAGCAAATATCTAATATCCAGTGGGGAGCATAGAAAAAATTATTGACAGGCAAGAGGAGACAGACTAGAAGATTTTTCCAGGCACCAAGAATGGCATAAGCAAAGACTTAGAATAACGATAGATTCTAGCCTGTTTGGGGAATTGGGATAAATTCGGTACGGCCAAAAGGTAGACTGAATGGGGCTAAGTGACAGAAGTGAAGCCTAAAAAAAGATCGTGGCTTAGTCTGAATGAAAAAAGGATTAGGGGCTTCCCTGGTGGCACAGTGGTTGAGAGTCCGCCTGCCGATGCAGGGGACACGGGTTCGTGCCCCGGTCCGGGAGTATCCCACGTGCCACGGAGTGGCTGGGCCCATGAGCCATGGCCACTGGGCCTGCGCGTCTGGAGCCTGTGCTCCGCAACGGAAGAGGCCACAACAGTGAGAGACCCGCGTACCGCAAAAAAAGAAAAAAAATAAAATAAAGGATTAGAAGGAATGCTTAACTTATTGGGAGGGGAATTATACGTTTTTGAAAAATTGCAATGTACATGCTAATATTCAGTGCCCATTTTAAATGGTCCCTGATGTGTAGGGTGTAATCAGCACTCTACATATATCACTCCTTATAATTTTAAGGTCAGTTAAGTTTCTACTTTGTATCAAAGGGCCATATGTATGGAATGTATGTGTAACAAAATACAATTTTGTCTTTAATATAGAAGCCTTTTGTAATCTATACCAGTCCTTTCCAACAGAATTTACTGTGGTGATGTGGTTCTATACCATGTTATCCAATATAGCATCCACTAGGCACAGATGGTTATAAAGTACTTGAAATGTGGCTAGACAAATTGAAGAACTGAGTGTTTTATTTTGCTTAATTTTACTGTTTAAATTTAGACTTAAATAGCCAGAAGTGGCTAGTGGCCACCATCTTGAATAGCATTGGTCTAGACAAAGCAAATATATGGATATGAGATATGAAATTTGACAGAAATAGATTATTTAAGGCACCCATCGTAAGAATGAACAAGTGAGACAGCTTATTGGAAGCAGCTGTATCAAGTGGGAATGCCATTAACTCCTTCTTTCTGGAAGAGAGATGGAGAGAAAGAAAGAGAGCCTGGGAATTGTCTCCTCCTAGAATTAATTACCTTCTGCTTAGAGTCATTGAAGGAGCCAAGCTGACCATAGATGGGCTTTGAAAGCAACAGAAATGAAAAAGCAAACGTTAAGACAAAGTTTGAACATCAGCCTTCCTGTAAGTGTATTGATCTCTGACAGAATAATCTTATGGAAAGATGTACACAGTCCAGGATACTTAAGGAATAAAATACCTGTGTCTGAGATGAACATATCTTGATATTGACTGTCCGGCATCCCTCTGCTATTCTTGTAAGACCACCAAATTTTTTCCTGTGGGGACCTGTTATTTCCATATTCCACGTGGGCCTAAGAGAGCTTTAAATCTCAAACTCCAATCTTGATACATGGCCCAGGACTGGTCAGTAAGAACACTTCACCACCCTGGACCCGGTGATTGGATCAGGGAAGGGGATGATGAAACAGCCAAACCAACCAGAAGCTTCCCTTTCCAGCCTTTCTAGATGCTAGAATTTTCTCTGAAACCCAAAGCTAAAAATACTGTAGATGTGCCATTGCAAGTGATCATCTACTTTTTAGTCTAAGAGAGGAGCCAGTCAGAGGCAGAAATAAGAGACACAGAAAGCCCTGAGGATACAGTTCAAATCCCTGTATCCCCCCAACCCCAGTGCCTGAAGTGTCTGATCCAGCCCCTGGGAATTCCTATTTGTGTGAGCTAATCATTCCCTCTTTTTACAGATCTTGGACTGAGTTGGGTTTCTGCCATTTGCAAAGGAAAGACTTTACTAACACATTGGCCCACAGAAGGAACAGATCTTGAGATTTGATAGATATTTTTCCATTAACTAAATCTAAATATTTGCCTCTGACAGGCAGGTGAAATGATGGTTTTCAGTTAGTAACAGAGGGTTTTGAAGCAGAGTAATTTTTCCTGATTATTATTTTAGCAATTAGAGAGTAAAAAAAAAAAAAATGGAAGGGAACTTGGACCCTTCCAATATTTTGGCAACTGTCATATCAATGATTTAAAAATAAGGTAGCCCAGAAATAATGCCAGCTACTTTAAAATTCCTGAAGGTCAAGTGCAAAGTCCCCACTACGTTTGACCACACTAACATCATCACTCCTGCCACTGACACGTGGAAGAATTAAGTTTTGAAACAGGAATTACGGTCAGAGTTGGCCTGTCTGCTAGAGCAGTCAGCTGTCTTGTCAGTCTTTTCTCCATTCTCTCATATGCCGTGTTGGGGAGAAGCTGAGGAGTCATCAGAACTCTAAGAAGGTGTTTCCAAGGGATTTGCATTTACCTTGGGAATAGACATAAAGCTCACCTTACTTTGACGATCTCTGCCCTGGCCTGTGGCTTGTCAAACATAGTGTAATAGGGAAGAACCTTTGTATTTTGTTACAGGTTAATCACTAAAGGGATGTCGCCTTTATGCTTAAATTATCCATAATGGCCCGTCTCTGGGAACCCTGCCTCCCAGGTAACGAGTGTTAAGCTAAAATACCTTTGTTTAGCTCGCAGGACATATCCTGATCAGCTCACCTGTGAATGACTGCAGGAAGGACAAAATTAACACACCTCCTCCGGAGTCTGGCCAGAACCAGGACTTTCCCCCCCTCCCCTTTTATTATAAAAGAAGCCTGGATTCTAACTCAGGGAAGATGGTTCTTTGAGACACGATTCCATCCTCTTCTCGGTCTGCTGGTTTTCCAAATACATTCGCTATTCCTTGTAACTCATCTATCAATGTATTGGCCTGTCATGTGGCAAGCAGTATGAGGATGGAATTGGTAACAGTGGCACAAGTTCCCAAAAGTAAACAAACAACCCCAAGTGAAAATTAACTTTATCCAAATTACGATAGATCAATTAATTCTCTATGAAGATAAACCATCTAAGGATTCAGAGCATTTATACAATGTGAGGAAGGGAGAAAGTGTAGAGCTATGAGGACCCACTCATAGAATTTGGAGTTAAGAGAGTGGGGATAATTAGGATGACTAGCAGGTTTCTGGCCTAAGAAACGGGGTACAGTGTTGATCATCAGAGCAATGAAATGGGCATGGCTTCAGAGAGAGAAGATGGAGGGAACGAATGGGAGGGGAGGGGGCCAAGGTTAGAACCTTAAGCAGAGGAGAAACCGGAGCCAAAGAAAAGGAGATTGAGGTGACAGAGGACCACCTGGAGGATATGGTCTCCTGGAAGTCAAGAGAGGGCAGATGAGAATGATGACGGAGATTTTTGTAACAGAGAAAACTGAAGCTCAGGGAAGCAAAGCCACCACCCACGGCAAGTCAGCAGCAAAGTCTGGGACTCCCCAGCTCCAAAGACCACACTATTTCCATGATATCATCCATCTCTTAGAAGAGACACTGAGGAATGTAGGGTCTCTTTGAATACATTGGTCTGTCAGCCTTCAGAATACCAAGTTATGTGGTGGGGCAGAGGGATGGCATTTAATGAGAGGAGAGAAACCGGATTATAAAGGCTACAAATGACAGTGAAGGAAAAGAAAAGAAAGCTCGGGAAGGTGGCTCTATGGAAAGACAGGGGACAGTACTTTTACTGGACAGCAGGTTGAAGAGAGATGTATTTTAGCTACTTGATGATCCAGAATCAGTAATTGATACCGTGGTGATAGAGAATTGGGGCTCTAGAATTAAGTGAGCTCAAATCTAGACCTCACTACTTACCAATGCCATAAAGCAGATCTCAACTGGGGTGACTGTGTCTGGAGACATTTTTCTCTGGGGAAGGGATGCTACTGGCTGTAGTAGGTAGAGGCCAGGGATCCTGCAATGTTCCGGGAAACATCCCTACAACATAATTCAACCCAAGATGTCAATAGTGCTGGGACTGAGAAATGTAGTGACAACAGGAACATTTCTTAAGCTCTTTAGAAGTAGGTTTCCTCAACTGTAAAGCAGGAGTGACAATGATACTTGCTTCCTGGCCATTCGGGGATTTAATGAGCTAATATGTGCAAAGTGTGTGGAAAGTCCTAGGACCATCATTATCACCATTTTTACCGTTTTGTGTGATGGGCCAAGACATTGACTTAAACCAGCGTGCAAAGGCGAGTCAGAAAGAGGGTGGCAATTGTGGTTGTGTGTCAGAGTCCTTGACTCCTGAGTACTCCTCTGTGGAGGGTGGTCAGGGCTGGAGGGATGCGGGGCATGCCTTTAGAGATGGGTCCATTTTTTCTTTCACTCCAGAAATCCCAGGATGTCCTGGTTTCAGATATAGAAACACTCCCTGCAGTAGGGTTTTTCCGAGTAAGAAGTGACCATCACATGGGTTGGAACTAAAACACTCTGACAGAATGGTTTCCAGGCAATTGAGCGGATTCCGTTCCATTGCTGCTGAGAAAGTGTTGTTCTGTGGCAGAACGGATGGCTAGATGTTCCTTTGGGGTACTTTCGATCAAAGGAGAAAAGCAGATTATTAATGAACAGAAATATGTGTATTTGGATAATTACATGTTATACCTGTATATTTTTCTATTTTCCAAGATGCAAAAGAGCTGGGCGAGAGAAGCACATTTGAAAGATTCCTACTCTAGTCAGGCTCACTTAGCCCCTTCATTACATTGGCAGTTGAATCCCAAGGACAGATTCTGGTACAGAAAGGAGCAATAAACAAATACAGGCCAGGGCTCCTGGCATCATGGAAAAAAAACCCCACCCATTTCTTTTAAATAGATTGCAATAAAACAATAGAGGGAATTTAGTAGAGGGAATCAGCCAAGAGGAACTCTGACTTGTTGCCCTTTACGCTACAGAAACAGACAAAGAACACCGAAAAGGATTCAGATGAATCCTTTAAAGACAACCAGCTTTTGAAGGTTTCTTAATCAACCTCTCGGGCAGAATACCCAACTATTTTAACTGGAGTGCAGGTAAGAGCAAATAATAAAGAAAATAGTCAATCAATAACCCAGAAGATGGGTATTCCAATGTCAGCAACCTTTTTTTTTTTTCTTTTCTTGCCTTGTTTTCATGTGTCCGCACCGGTCAGATTTAATGCCTGTCTTTCACAGACTGGGTAAAAGAAAATGAAACGATACACTGTGTCTGTGGCAGTCTTCTGAGAATTCGCTTTTCTTCCTTCCTGTCCAGCAACACCTGGTTTCCATTTGGGGACCTATGTGATGCTGACTTAGCTCTCAGTTGGAAGGGAGTGGGGTGTAGCACGTGACTTTGGCCAAGCCAGTTGGGTCCTTCCAGCCTCTCTGGCTGCACTGATTGGTTCATTCATGGCGTGGAATCGAATCTCCTCTTTTTTGTTATGCCCGCCAATGCATTCCTCTCATTATTAGGCCAGTTCTACTGGGTTTTCTATTATTTATAACCCAAAGAATCTTAACTAATGTAGTGGACCCATGTCTCAGGGTCTCTATTACTTAAATGTTTAGTGTATTAGTTTCCCATGGCTGCTGAAACAAATTACTGCAAACTTAGTGGCTTAAAACAACACAAATTTATTATCTTATGGTTCTGTAGGTCAGAAATCTGACACCTGTCTCACTGGGCTAAAATTCTGGTGTTGGCAGGGCTGCGTTCCTTTCTGGAAGTTCTTGGGGAGAATCCATCTCCTTGACGTTTCCTGCTTCTTGAGGCCACCTGCATTCCTGGGCTTGTGACCCCTTACTCCATCTTCAGAGTCACTATACAGCATCTTTGTGACCCTGCTTCTGTGGTCATATCTCTTTCTTTGACTCATCTCTGCTTTCCTCTTCTATGTTTAAGGACTCCTGTGATTTTATTGAGCCAACCTAGACAATCCAGGCTGATCTCCCCAGCTCAAGGTCAGCTGGTTAGCAACCTCAATTCCATCTGCAACTTTACTTCCCCTTTGCCACGGAAGGTGACATATCCATAGGTTCTGGGCATCCTGATGTGGGCATTTGGGGGTGGTCCTTCTGCCTACCACATCTAAATTATTTGGTAATTTCCTCCATGACACACAGGCTGCTTCCGTGCTCATGGAAAGGGCAGCTTGGTAGTACAGATTGGGCGTCAGATGGAGCTGGTGCTAGGTGGGTTTCGTGTGAAGTTTCGTATTTTGACGTTGCCATTTTTACATGTCTACATTGCAGCAGCTGTATAAACATGATTTTTAAAAAGTTTTAAAAATTATCAAGAGTTGTGTAATATGAAATTTCTGACCCCCACCCCATCTCCCACTCTTGGGGTGAGGGATGGGATAGAGGTGAGGGAATCAGTGATGGAGTGAGGATAAGGAATGGGGTGGGCAAAGGAATGACCCCCCGCCTCCACACACACACACCAAGAGCAGGGGCAGGTCTAGGCTGTATGGGACCTGACAGTTATGCTTCATCCAGGGCCCTCTTTAAGGAAAAGAATATAAAATTATGAGCAAAAAGCTGTTGTGAAAGTGGATATTTATTTAGAATGAGAACATAAATCACAGCAAATTATAAATTTTTACAAGCCAACAGAAAGCACGAACATCACAAAATCCAGAAAAATGATGTCCTATTTTCTCTTTATTATCTCTCTGACATACCTACGGGATACTTTTTTCTTACACCTTGTAGCTGCATATTCTTTGATTGCTTTTTCATAGGACAACAATTTTGTGATTTTTTTCATAGGAAAGATAGATAATTGTTTTGTTGATTGGGAGGTTTCTCTATTATCAATGTTATTGATGACCGTGCTTGATAAAACGTGTGATGCCGTACACGGTTTGTAGTCATGCTGTAGGTTTGTGCCCTAAAAACACATGAATTTTGATGAAGTCTACTGACTTTTTTTTAAAAAAAGTATGTAGCATTTAAAATTGTATAAGCTGTACTTTTTCTGGTGTATTCCTGTTGGTAGGCAATTCCATTTTGAGTAATTATCAATGAAAACCAAATCAGTGACATAACAATTTTACACATCTAATGATTACAGGAATTTCTCACAGACTAGCATCTACCTCCTTACACCTCAAATCATGTTTTGCCCTCACTGTTTATGTATTTCCGGATCTGGGAACTATAGGACTCAGGTATATCATGATATAACTTCTTCCCAGCATTTTTGTATCATGACTCCTGGTGGTATACAAAGTGGAATGAGTATATCCATATTCCTTGAAGCCATTCATTCCTACACTGGGATGTAATGATAATTTAATTCTATATGGCAATGACTGAAAACGACATCAGTCTGAACCAAATGTATCCCCAAATCAAATTTTCTTCGAAGGATCCCCCCAAATGCTTGTGCCACTGGAATGCCACCCAGCACAAGGGGAAATGTGATGGAGGGGGTAATGAAATATAATCAATAATCTTAACTAATACCAGGTAGAATATTTTGCCTTTGACATTTTTAGAAAAAAGTGTAACCACGTAAACACATTGCCAAGCTTCCTCCCAGGGTCTTGGAGAGAACCAGTGTGACTGAGGGACTTCGAAGCAAAAGATGAGATTCAGGGGCTTCCCTGGTGGCGCAGTGGTTGAGAGTCTGCCTGCCGATGCAGGGGACACGGGTTCGTGCCCCGGTCCGGGATAGATCCCACATGCCACGAAGCGGCTGGGCTCAGGAGCTGTTGAAATGTTCATAGGCGCGATAAAAGGGAGGGAAGGGGACAAGATTTTTGTTTCATAAATTGTGTGCTAAACTGAAAGTTTGGGGGGGCTACAATTTATTTTATTGGCTGAGTCAACCTCTTCCTGCATCTAAATCTATATGACACAAATTTGGAATGGATATGTTATACATCTCATCCCCCAATACTCTGGCATTTTACCATTTCCAAAACCTTTTTGCATTTCTGATCTCCTTAGAAAGCTGTTTTCTTTTTTTTTTTTAATTTTTAAAAATTTGCATTGGAGTATAGTTGTTTTCTTAAGTGTGCCTATAGCATGTAGCCTCTTTTAAGGCCCTCATACAACGAAATTGGTGCGTGTGTGGGCGTGTACATGCTGTCCTCTGACCAATGAGAATTTACCATTGAGTCACGTGTGTTATTGACGATGTTTCCTCCCAAGATCCTGCTGGAACTTCTTCACCTGTTCATTAGACAGGAGCAGACGTGGTTTCTGAGGAAACGTACGTAGGTTCAAACTGAGAACCACCCCAGTAGATACAAAATATATTATCATTCAGTAAATACATTCAGAACACTGCCCTTCATTTAATAAATATTCACTGAGGATCTGCTATGTTGTGAGCACTCGGCAAAGCAGTGGGAAGCAAATAAGACGAGCAAAATTGAGAAAAACTGTGAAACTTTGATGAGAACCAGAAAGATGAGTGGGCGTCCTATCTGGCCTTCTCCTCTGCACTATCTCACTCTTTCCCTGTCTTTGAGCTATTTCACAGCTCGGTAAATTGTAGAAAGCTGATAGCAATGCAAATGATTCTTGTTCATAGAAATGCAAATTGTGTCCCTGGGAATGCAGTGGATTCTTGCCCCTCGGATATTGACCACTGTTGCCAGTTTTGCTACTGTTTGTGCATTTTCCCCCAACATTTCTGATGCCCATATATTCCTCTGTCCTTCGCGTTCTCCTTTGAGTATTAACATCTTCCTGGTTCCTTTCTGAATGAAAGAGTTAAGTAGAAATTTTTGAGATGTGTTCATGTTATATTTGTAAGAGATTCATGATTTTACCGTTTTTAAACCTTTACCTTTTAGCCACACAACCTGGGCTTTGTGGAGGTTACAGCCTGAACAGACATTCAGCACATGATCTCATGCATCCAGGCACTGGGAGGCTCTTAAAGAAGCCCCGAGAGTCTATGACAGGGAGACCTGATATTGTCTGTTTGATCAGGGCAGAATCCCCCATGGAAGTGACATTTCAGTCAACAGCTAGGAGTTCACAAGGTGTGCAGGGAAGGAGAGAGGGATTCTGAACAAGTCAGCCCGTCATGAAAGCCACTCAAGATCATTTCTCCCAGGAGGAGATTTGTGGTCCTGGGAGAGAGTGGGCTTCAGACAATCATTCGGAGAGGCCGGAAGATTTGGCAGTCATCATTGTCTGTGCTTCATGATAAGAGCCTCTGCCAGCGTGCAGTCTTCAAATGGGATGGGGCCAGGGGTTTGGAGAGGTGGGAGCCCAGAACCTGGGGGGTGCTGGCTGTCTCTCACCTCCCTTTCCTGGGATGAGTGTTCCAACCACTTGCTTTGATGATGTGTCAAAGCGTCTCCTTTGAAACGCGTTCACTCCAGGCTCTGCCTAAGAGGCTTCATTTCAAAAAATGGTATCATCATTAAAGAGAGAAGGAGTCTGGCTTTTCTCTGTGACCAGCACAGGCCTTTAAGCCTATTTTCATCAACCCCGCCATGGGCATTTAATTAGCATCATGTCATAGTTTCCTGACCACTTTTATAACGGCACCTGGCTTTAGGTGATTTCCTGTGCAGACACTTTTACCAGCAGCGCCCTTCCTCCAGGCATCTGTTGATTCCTGCATTTTATTTACTTCTCTACCCCAGGGTCATCTCCTCAGAGCTTCCAGATTGCCCCGTCTGAAACATCAGCCCTCCCTAATCTCTTCCGTTTTACCCCAAAGTAGCAGTGGCTGCCATCTTTCCTCCTGTAGCCATTCTCCCCTCTTCGAAGAAAATTTTACCTGAGATCAAGGGGAGGGCAGGAATGATGGTGAAACACCAATTTCAACATCTCTTCATGTTCCTTAAAAACAAAAACCTTTCAGTTGGTCCCTGTCTATGTCTGGTAGAAAGCACTTCTTATCTAAGGGCCCCACTCAGCTGATTGGATTTACTGAAAAAGAACACAACCCCAGTGAGGAAATTCAAGGGAAAGATTTTGACGCCTCCAACTGTTGCGTATATATTTGTAAGAAGTTGTCTTTGTGGGTCTGGGGAGGGCTCTCCCAGCCCCTAAGCAATCAGCGATCAGCCAGATTGCTGTTTGGTTTTACTGGTCCTTGTCAAATGGAATTGCCTCTGAGAAACATGGTCATATATGCGTTCAAATGTTTACCTGTACAGCTCAACACCTGCCTTCAGAAAGTTCACTGTTTGGCCTCACCAGATACTAACACCCAGGTGTGAATGAGATCATCAGATCATTTCCAACTTGAAAGTCCCCTGACAGTAAGAGAGCATATGGGTTGTATAGTTGGTAGTCACGATAATATCCTATGCTTATGAAGTCCACGTGGCAACCACCATACCAAACACTCGCATGGATTTTCCCCTTTATTCTGCTGAAATACCCTATGAAATAGGTTTTATTGTCTCTGCTAACAGGAGGAGGTTGGCTCAGAGAAGTGAAATGGCTTGTGCCCAGTGACACCAAGATTTGGAGCTAGGGTTCCAACCAAAGCCATCTGATTCCAGCATCCACTATCTTCAAACTCATGAAGTGTTTTTCCTGTTTCTACTCTTGGTTAAGTCACACGGTAAATGCTGTAAGGGGGTGATATCTCTCCCATCGTTTTAAGCTGTGAAAACTGATGCTCAACCAGTGAAATGATTCACCGAAGGCTTTGGTTTCAACCCAGTCTGCATAGTAGAATCAGTCAGAGCTTTAAAAAACAAACAAACAAACAAACAATGCCTGGGCCTAGACCCCGTGAAGAGATTCTGATTTGCTTACTTGAGGCAGGGCTTATGCGGCCAGGGTTGAGGACCACCGTGCTTGAGCTCATTTAGGCAGACATGGAAGTTTTGACATGAATTCTTGAGTCAAAATCCTTAAGCATCATCTAGGGGACAAGAATCCACATTCCAGCTGAAGTTGAGTGAGTTGGGTTGGGGTAGCTTCACACACTTGGCAAGGGGTGTCTTGATAGTCTGGCCTGAGGCCTCCCTTTAGTGTCACCATTGGCTCCTTGGCCTTCAGTCTTCTGTCCACAGGGAGATGCTTGTGTGGCCTCCCAAGAGGGCATCAGCTCTCTGGTCTCCATGCTGATAGCCCATTCTCTGTACGTAACACACAGCCTCCTTCCAAGCTGGTTCCTGTTCATCCATTAGGTTTCTCCTATAGAAAGCTCCTAGAGAAAGGCCTCCTTGACCTTCCAGCCTGAGTTTGCCCCCCTCTTCCTAACTCTAGGCTTATACAACATCGTATACTTCTTTCTGTCATAGTACTTATACTACATAGAAGTGATACTCAGAGCTATCTGTACTTGTTTATGCTTCACTGAAAAGTAGATTTGTTAGGTTCAGCAAATAAAAATACAGCATGCTCAGTTACATTTGAACTGCAGGTAAACAATTATTTTTAGTATAAGTGTGTCCCAAATAGTGCATGGGTGATGCTTATACTAAGAAAAAATTGTTTATATCAAATTCAAATTTAACTGCATTTTATCTGGAAACCCTACTAGGAAGTCTTCAGGATATGAGGAAGGTCATGTTGACTGAAAAAGAAAAAAGCACAACCTAAAAGTTGGGAATTATATTTTATTTGGCAGACAAAACAGAGGACTTAAGCTGGGACACAGAATCTCAGATAATTCAAGGGCCAGCTCCGAAGAGGCAAGGGGGGAGCCAGGATACATAGGAGTTTTTGCAACAAAAGATCAGGTAGTTGGAACATCAAAAGATTACTGTTCATCAGAGAAAACCAGACATCTCAAGTTAATGAACTTCACGCTTTTCTGTGTATGGGAAGATGCAAAAGTTTGGGCTCATCGAAATCATTCCTTTGATTTGCACCTCATTTATCTGGGGTGGGTATCCTATGTCTTCACACCCTGAGTCTCTTCAGGTTGCTCTGTCGGGAGTGGCTGCAGCAGGTGACTGCTAGGTGGTGGACATGCTTTGTTTCTATCCTAATTTCCCTCAGTGCTTACTGTCGGGGTGGCTGTAACGTGGTGGCCTGATGGCTGCAACATCCTTTGTTTACAGATGTGGCAGGTAATACTTTTGTTCACAGTCTTTTAAAAGCGCTTTCTGTCCTCCCAACCCCAAGATTCCACAAAGCTTATCCTAAGAGAATGAGACCTCATAGGATCATGTCACTCAAAGGATGGATCGTAGGCCACCTGATTCCAACTACCAGAAGGATTACAAAAGATGATAACTCTTTTTTTTTTTTTTTTTTTTTTTGCGGTACGCGGGCCTCTCACTGCTGTGGCCTCTCGCGTTGCAGAGCACAGGCTCCGGACGCGCAGGCTCAGCGGCCATGGCTCACGGGCCCAGCCGCTCCGCGGCATGTGGGATCCTCCCGGACCGGGGCGCGAACCCGCGTCCCCTGCATCTGCAGGCGGACTTGCAACCACTGCGCCACCAGGGAAGCCCAATGATAACTCTTTAACTGATTGAAACAAAGATTCCCAGGACCTGTCTAGATTTAATGAATCAGAACCTCAAAACTTGGGGCAGGGAATTTAATTTAGACAACAGTCATCAGCACTTGTAATCAGCAACTCAGGCGATTCTAATGCATACTAAAGCTTGAGAATCTATGCCAAAGGAGGTCACTTTACTTTGGTATGGAACCTTCGGGCTTAATTCAAATGTGGAGAGGTAGGAAAGAGTCAAGACCTATAACAATATGTCTCTGTTTGCTTCATCCCCCTTTAGATTAAGAACTCCTACAGGTCACATGTATCCTGTTCACTGTGCTATTCCCACTTACTGTCACAGTGCCCAGACTATCATAGTGCTCAGAAGACGTTTGTTGGCCAGACTTCCCTAGCGGCCCAGTGATTAAGACTTCGCCTTCCAATGCAGGGGGTGCGGGTTCGATCCCTGGTTGGTGAGCTAAGATTCCCACATGCCTCACAGCCAAAAAACCAAAACACAGAACAGAAGCAATATTGTAACAAATTCAATAAAGACTTTAAAAATGGTCCACATCAAAAAAAGAACTTAAAAAAATAAAAAGAAGACATTTGTTGGATAGTCACAAAGAAAAATATGAAAGAATGGAAGTCCATTTGGGACGAGTCCTTCTGCAAACAAGATTCGTTCAACAAATAAGATTTATCTTGCATTTATTATGTGCCAGAGACTGTGCTAGGGAATGAGGATACTGTTGTGAGCAAGACAGGAAGAGGACTCTTATTAAATCTATATTTTATTAGGAAAATATAGGCAATAAGCGAGGTAAGTTTATTTCTAAAAGTGTTAGGCTCAGTAAAGAAAATAAAATAGAGGATCAGAGTAGAAGGCAAGGTGGGTTTCTCTCTAACATTTATTTCCAAGTTTTGATTTTGCTCAGATATCCACCTGTGGAGTAGATAGACTCTGGTAACTATCTAAGGTAATCTCATGTTCCTTGGCAGTGGTTGGTTTAGAGGTGAGCAGGTAAGCCAGTTCTGGCTAATGAGAGGTGAGGCAAAGTCTGCTGCCACGTCGGAGTCTATCTGAAAAGATTCTTTGCTCTTAAAATAAAATACACCTAGGAGCAGTGGTCTTCTCATGGGCGTTGTTGTGTTTGCATATGATGCCTGGGTTCTGCAGCCATTTTATGGCTACAAGGAGAAGCAGAAGGACAGTGGGACATACCTGGGTACCTGATGACATCACTGAACAGCTGAATTTACCAACTGTAGAGCCATTTCCTTCTATTATGTGACATACTACATCTTTATTTTCGGAACTGGTTTGAATGGACTTATCTCCATTTGCCCCCAAAGCACCCTGATGAATGCAGAGTGGGCAGAGGATGAGGGTGCGGAAGGGCCCTCTGAGGTGGTGACATTTCAGCAGGAGATTTACGTGATGAGAAAGAGCCAGTCCTCTGAATACCTGGGAGCAATGAGGTCAGGCAAAGAAAACATCAAGCATGAAAGTCTTAAATGGAACATGAGATTGGTATATTCAAAGGCTTCAGAGAAGGACAGCGTGGGGGAGAGAGGATCATGCTGTATGGATCCATTTAAGATTCCCAACGATAAAGGCAGAGGCCAAATTAAACAGGGGTAGTAGGCTGACTAATGCCCCTCTTCCAAAGATGGCCACACCCTCATTCCCAGAACCTATAAATACGTTACCGTACATGGCACGAGGGACTTTGCAGATGTGATTAAATTAAGGATCTTAAGACGGGGACATGATCCTAGATTACCTGGTGGATCCTATGTCATCACAAGGGTCCCTATGAAAGTCTGTGTATGAAACGGGAGGATCAGATGAGAAAAAGAAGGCAATGCAATGACAGAAGCAGAGGGGGGAATAGCTATGTGATGCAGGGTATGAGGCAAGGAATAAGGATGACTAGAAAAGGCAAGAAAACAGATCTCCCATAGAGCCTCCAGGAAGGAAGTAGCCCTGTCAACACCTTGACTTTTCGTTCAGTGAAACGGATTTCAGACTCCTGATTTCTAGAACTGTAAGGGAATAAATTTGTGTTGTTGTAAGCCACTGAGTTTGTGGCAACAATGTTATATGTTATGTTATAGCAGCAATAGGAAACTAATACCACAGGGCATTGGATGCCATGATGAGTTTAATCTGAGTATAATGGAAATCGTTGGAGGGTTGTAAGCAAGGCGGTAACATAGCAGGTATGGAAACTTGACTGTACCAGTGGAAGAGTAGAATCAGACACTGTTACAGAAGTTGATTGTGATTTTGATTGTGGATGTGGATGGAGAGGTGAAGCTGGTAACAAGTAGGGTGACCAATCCGTTTGCCAAGGATTGAGGAGATCCCAGGGTACAGGAATTTCTATTTTACAATGAGACAGTCCTGGCTTACCATCCATTTTTGCCTGGGACTCAGGGAACTCCTGGGATGTGGGTCTTTCATTGCTAAACTTGGGAAGGTCCCGGACAAGCCTGGATGAGTTGATCACCCTAGTGAATAGTGACGGAATTGCGGTTACATGTAAGAGATGGAACCAATAGTACTTACTGGTTTATTTAAGGTGAGAGATGGAGGGTCTGGGTGATCCCTAGCTTTGGGCATGAACTTGGATCTATGGTGGTTCCATTTAAGGACTGAGGGAGTGTGGGTGAAGAACATGTTGAGGAGATGTTAGAGAGGCCACTTGGACACCAGGATTGGGAGTTGGATTCCTGTGGGAGGGGAGAAGGCTGCTAACAACAACAAAAGAACTGATGCCACAAAAATCAACTTACCACAAAAATCAACTTACCCTACTCCGCCGTTTTGCTAAGCACCAGCCCTGAAGTTATTCGGTCCAGAGGCTATTTTTTCTTCATTTGAAAGCATCATGACAACAGCTACCTCCTTACAAATTGAGTTCGTCTTCTAAGGTGTTTGCTGGAGCTTTACAAGAGGCTTCATCAATTTCACATGAATTAATGATGGCTATCAAACGAGGGGAAAAGAATGAATTCCAAATAAATACTTATTGCATAATTGAAGTTGCAAGAATCCTCTATGAATAAAATATATTTGTATTTACAATGCATAAATTTGATGGCGACACTGTGGGGAGACACATGGCTTTTTGATAAGAACCCCGAACGCTGTTAAATTAGTAATAGGCTGAATACATTTCTTAACTATATCACTGGCGTTGTGCTCGGGAATACCATTTACAATAAATTGAGTCCCATTTGTATGCAGGCGGAGCAAAGAGAAAGTGCTGTATTTTGAAAATCCTAATGTACTCCTGGGAACACAGGTTAATGTCATTTACTGCCTAAAATTAGTCCTTGGTTTCAGAGCTTGCAATTGTATTAAGACTTATCATGTACTCTTTTCATCAAGGTAATAATTGCTATAGATTTACATATCCTGCCACAAGCAGAAACATGGATCCTTTAGGGCTTTTTGATATAAGAAATAGTTATATGAGAGGTGTGGGCAAGATATATATATATATATATATATATATATATATATATATATTTCTGTTTATAAAAGTGATTTAGTAATTTTTGCAATTGAAGGTTAAATCACAAAAAGGAAAGCCATCCATGTAGTGGGTTGAACAGGGATGCCAAAAAAAAAAAAAAAAAAGCCCAAATCCTAATCCTCAGAACCTTTGAATTTGACCCTATTTGGAGAAAGAGTCGTCGCAGATGTCATTAAGTTATGGATTTTGAAAAGTGGGCTTTAAATCTTGGCATGTGTCCTTGTAAGAGAAAGATTTGAGACACGGAGTATAGACTAGTAGTTAGACGCAAAGATTCCATGGAAACATTGATCAATAGAACACAAATTTAAGACAGAGATACAGAAAAGGAGGTGCTGGGAAGACAGAGGCAGAGACTGAAGTGATGGGTCTACAAGTCAAGGAGCACCAAGGATGACCAGTAGCTACTAGAAGCGAGGAGAAAGGTATGGAACACATTCTCCCCAGGGCGTCCAAAAGCAGCCGACCCTGCTGACACCTGGATTTCCAACTTCTGGCCTCCAGACCTGTGAGAGAATAAATTTCTGTTGTTTTAAGCTACCAAGTTTGTGGTTATTTGTTATGGCAGCCCTAGGAAATTAATATAATCCATATTTACATCAATTGGAGAAAAATACAGTTGACCTCTGTATAAGCTGGACATGTGGTGTGTGAGTTAGGAACCGTTAAGAGCCTTATTTCATGGATAAAGAAACTGAAGCACAGAGACATGAAGCCACTTGTCAAGGTGGAATAGCTAATAAGTGGTGGTGTTGAGATTTGAACCCAGGTATACGGGCAGTTCTGTTTCCTGTTTTTCCCCCATGAATTAAACGTCACCAGACTTTTCGGTGGTATTTTAATTCTTTGAAAGAGTCCCTACAACTTGTCCCTGGACACTTCACTCTTCTGTAGGCACTGTGGAATCTTTCTTAGAGAGAGAAAGGGGATGCCTCTTAGAAATGACTAGAATCCAGAAATAGAGTAATAGGACATGGTGGTTAAACAAACAGGGTTCTCCGATGTATTGTGACCATGTGTGATAATGGATAATTGTGTCTCTGTGTAATAATTGACTCCCTGTGCACTGATGGAATCTATGTAATAATTTTCTGGATAAGAGTGGGCGGCCTGTGTAATAATCAACTCTCTGCTTAACAAAGGACCCTGTGTAATAAACTCCCTCTGTAATGATTGACTCTGTGTAGTAGTGGTCTCTTTGTGTAATTATTTCTTTGTGCCATCACTGACTTTGTGTAAAAATGGACTCTCGGTGTAGTAATTGATTTCTGTGTAATAATTGACCCTCTGTGTAATAACTGATTTTCTGTGTAACAGTGAGCTCTTTGTATAATGGACTCTCTGACTATAGGCACAATCCTGCAAATGCTTGGACCAGCAGAAATTATAGTACTAGCCAAGCTACTTCCAGTGGCCAGTCATAGAAAACCAACTCACAGTAGTTTAAGATGGTGGGAGAAGGTAAAGGAAATTATTAGCTCACATGCATGGCTAGGGTAACTGGCCTCAATCTCGACTGAATCCATGGGTTCATTTTATGTCTCCAGGCTTTATTCCCGGATGAGTCCAACCTCTACATGATAGGAGGGTGACCCCTGGCTTCCATGGCACTTAGAGTGCCTGGTCTCAGGAAATAAAAGAAAGCAACCCTTTACTCCCAGCGTCCATGTCACTTTCCCAAAGAACGTGTCCAGCCCACACCTGAGATGGTAGAAGGGGGAACTCCGATTGACAGGTACCTCATTATCACAGGGGGTGGGGAAGAATTCACAAAGCCAACAGATGGGAAGCAGCACAAACAAGTATCAGATGTCTCCTCCTATTCACAGCCTGTGAGCTCCAGCTTGCCAAGGGTGGGTGAGAGCTGCGTGAATTTGTCCCAGTAAGTTCGTCAATCCTTAGGTGAACCCACCATCCACTCACTTTAGAGTAGGTGACTAATATCTGTGTATATATCTGGCTAATTTTCAAGTAAGCATAAGTGCTCTTATGAAGAATATAAGGCAAAGTCATTTAAGACATCAAAATGATAGCAGTGTTTTCATCTTTATGAATTTTCTCAATCAATGGCCACTAAATATGTAATTACTACCTATAGTGTCTACAATATATACATTTTTTTCTTATAAAAGATTTATATAGACTACCTATGAAGTGTGAACATACAGAATTTTTAACTATACATTTAGGCTTTTCATGGGATGAAATTTTTCAGTGAAAATTTTACAGTGTTGTTGCAAATTTAGAATTATTGACAAAAACTCAGTTGCCCAGATTGGGACTAGGAAAATGAGTCAAGAAGGATTCCTTGGCTGTCTTTATGTCCCTTCATCCTTCTTTTTTTTTCTCTGATTAATCACTACTTAATCCTTCAGACCACAGGACAAGCATTGCTTCTTTGGGAAAGAATTCTTCTGACTTCTCTGCCTACAAATATGTCCCTTTTATAGTATAGTATGTTCCTTCTATTACCACCACCACCATCATCACCATCATCACCATCATCACCATCACCACTCTCATCACCATCATCACCATCAACACCATCACCATCATCATCACCACCACCATCACCACCACCCACAGTACATGTGCTAGCATATATCCCAGTTATCCAGTTTTCTGTAAGACTATTTGAACAGTTTTTCTTCTCTACAAGATTCTCAGTGTTAGGAGAATAGGACTGAACCTGGTTTTATCCTTGGTCCCCAGCATGGTACCTGGGACGTAATAGGAGCTCACTAAATATTTGCTAAATGGAAGAATGAGTCCATAAGTGCATAAACACCAAAGGGTAATCTCAGGGCCAAATCTAACTTTCTTTTCACAACATATGAAATGAGAAGACCAAGGGCCCAAATCCTGGTGACCTCTAGGAAGAAGGCGCTAAAATGTTTGCACTGGGTGACAACATCTTTCCATAGGCTCATAGGCAACTTTTGTCTGTTTTAAAAATTCATTCAGAAGAAAGAATTGAAAACAATCTGAGGTGAAGTCTCTCTCCTGGAGAAGACTCCAGGAGAAGGTAGAAAAAGGATAGTTTGAAGAGGCTTGATAGATGGAGAACTTCAACACCATTGTCTAATTCAGAAGAACGAAAGCTAGAAAGCTTTCGAAACAAAAGCTGCTATGGGCAGGTACAGAAAACTTAAGTCAGATCACTGTAAAATTCATGCAAGAAACAACTGTTTCTAGCATTTTCAGTGGAAACCAGAACCCAGTAGGTTAGTAAGTGACACATGGAAATAACATTTCCCAAACCCAGCACCACTGGTAGTGGTTATCTCCGTAATCACCTGCCCAGAGCACCTTTCCTTCTGCTGGAACAGTGGCTCTTCCCATTGGGGAACTCATCCCGTAGGATTGGCCCTGCCTTCCCACCTACCACAGGAGGTGTGACCCAGGTGAGAGGGCTCCTCTCATTGGTCACAGTCATTGGTTCTCAGATGGACATGTGACCTGAGCTGAGCCAATCAGAGTTTTCTTAGGGACTTCTCTGCCCACTCTCATTGTGATGGGTGGGCTAAGCTCTAATATATGGGTTTGGGGAGGCTAGTGTGTGTCAGGCCTGCTACATAGGAGGACACACCTGGAAAAATGAAGAGAAATGTATGCCTGATTGAATTCTCTGGGCCTTTGGTCCAAAGCCAGTAACACCATAAAGACTTCTTAATTATTTGAGCCCATCAGTGCCTTTTTTCTTTTGCTTTGCTTGAGTTGGGTTTCTGTCACTTGCAACTGTTCAAACATCTGCAGTTTATTTCACGTTAATGTGGATTTAAAACATTCCTTGGACTGGATAAATAGTGTTTTACAATTGCTTCAGCCAACAGAACAGCTTTGTAGGGCTATCCATGACTGATCTAAAACAGGCTATTACATAGATTCTCCCACGTTTTTAGATTTTCATCGGCTTCTGCTACTGTTGTTGAGTTGCCCATAAAACAGTATAAACAGACAATGCCTTCAAAAAGCATCCTGAAAGCATGTTTTTTTAAAAGCTTAGGAAGAAAGTGGGACATTTTTCACATCTCTGGCAGCTCCATTATGATGCATTTGGACATTTTTGATAAAATTATGAGGCATAAAAAGTTTGAAGCATTGAAGATTAATTTTCTTCCATAAATATATAGATCATAGTCAAATTCTATATGACTAGTTTTGCTCAGAGCAAAAAATATTTCCAGTGTAATTTCATAGCAACATGGAAGCAGATAATGGGACAAAGGCATTGAAAAAGGCTTTGGTAGATTATAAATGTCAGGTTAACATTCACAACCTGATGAATCGAGCAGAAACTGCTGTTAAAATATAGGGCTTTGTTGTTTTAAAGTTAAAAAAAAAAAGAAAGTTGGGAGCTGGTACAGAAGTAAAATTAAAGTAAAAGAAAAAAAATAATCCATATCTCTTCTGCTCTGTTTAAAGTGTCAGCTGTAATTTTGAAATGACACAAAGAGGCTTGCTGGGTTGAAAAACTGCTTCATTTGTTGGGTTTCCTTGCTGTCTGAACCGTAATTTCATCTAAAGATGATTTTTGTGGTACAGGGTGCCTGAGCTGTATGTTCTCTTGCACGTGGAGAGGCAGGCACGGGATGTTTTTAATTTTTCTCCCAATTCCTCTGTGACTTTATAACCTCTTTCTGGAGCCTATGCTTAGGTGTCCAGTGGAGTGGAGTCACTCATTCTAGGTGGAATTGCAATTCTTTCCTGGCGCTCCCAACTGCACTGTTTTGGCTAATTGGCCATCTCATTCTTCATGGAATTCCCAAGGGCCAAGAAAAGAATGGCTTAAGTACTTCCTGTCACCTGGGGTTATCAAGATTCCCAGTAGAAAATATTCAGTCTCTTGAGACTTGCACACAAAAATGGCTATTTTTCTCTGGATAGCGGTGTCTTTGTTGGAATTGACTCAGGTGCTCTGAGAGATGGAAGTGACGTATCAGGCCTCCTGGAGTGGTTTTTCTGGCCATGTTCTCTCACTGTGGAATTGGCAGCCTTGTTGAAAAAGCCACGAAGTGAAGGTAAAGGGATATTGGAACTTGGCTCTTCTTGGAAGATGGTCCACGGGTAGGATTTCAAGAGCTGTAAGGCTTTGGTTGAGAAGTAGGAAGATGGAGATGGCATGATCAAACTAAAGTATGTAGGAAGAGTCAAGAAACCAAACTACTAGGTCTGAAGACAGATGTACAGGGCAGACTCAAGGTGAAGTGTGTGGAGAAGGGCTAAGATGGGATTAGAGCAAGTAGATATCAGAAACAAATAAAGAGGATTCCAGGAAACCACCAAAAATAGCTTTGAGGTATCAATTTATAATGGGACTTATTTTTATCATCAGAACTCCCTTATAAGTTTTGGGGGGAAGAAGAAGTCACCTCTCTTGATAGGACATAAAAATCTCAATGTACTCATTTTTCCAACCTTCTCTTCAGCTAGGAGAGAATTTCTCGGTGTCAGCATTGTTGACATTTTTGACCAGTGTGCATCCTGTCTTGTGTATCATAGGATGTTTAGCAGTCTCCCTGGCTCCTATGATTGAGATGCCAGTAGAATCCCTCTCCCTGCTTGTGACAACCCAGACTGCCTCCAGACATTGCCAAATGTCTCCTGCAGGCAACCTCACCCTGGCTGACAACCACCTGTCTAAGATCTAGACTCAGCCAATCAGATGCATATTCTCCAGAACTGGGACCTAGAGAGTCTATGAAACAGACACTGGGAAACTGACCACCCCAGCCCACAGGGACAGCACTACCACCCTCAGTTTCCAGTTCTCAAAGTATAACAAGCTACAGGGGACTTTGCCAGGAGATCCTGGAGTGTCCAGGATGAACAGAGCTGGTTAGAATTTAATGTCAGTGATGTCACCAAACTAGTTCTGGACCACGATTTTGGCTGGAACACAGGCTGCCTAACTTCCCCTTCTCCTGAATATCTTTCAAGTCTAGTTCTCCATCTTTTCTGGTGAATCTGTGAACAAACCAAGTAGTCTTTCAATAAATCCCTGTGTGCTTGAATGAGCCATGGCTCATTTCTGTTGTTTCAACTAAGAATCATATCAGCCCTTACACTTTCATCAGAAATATCAAGGTCCAAGGATGATAACGGAGGTTGATTCAGAGGTCATGATAGAACAAGATTCACCTTACTGGATTCAGATCTAAGGTCCAAAAGACTTAGAATGAACAACATCCCCAAGAATTTTTCCCATGCTCCCCTCCACCCCATCCTATCTCTGACCCTTCAGAAAATACACAAGAAAAATGGTACCTAGGTGCTCTTTGTAGAAAGCTTGTGTGTTTAAGAGTTTAGAGGCTGACTTCCTGGGTTTCCAGCCAGGCATGCGTTTGGATACTTAACCAACTTGGGCTTCAGTCTTCTCATGTACAAGATGCAGGCCAGGCTTCTGGTATTAAAATGATGTATAGGAGAGTTTTGCAAAAACTCTTTTTTTTTTTTTTTTTTTTTACCAGCTCAGCATCCACTTCTCCTTTGTTTGTTTTTTGTGACATCATGCCAGTTTTTTTTCCCCCTTAAGGAAATCACTTGAATGTGTGTAGTTTCAGTGGGGAGATTCAACCTTCTGTATTCAAGACTAGGAAATTGGCCCAAGCCTATCAGTCAGAATTTTCTGTATCCTGGACCAAAGTGATGGGTTGAGGGGCAGTCTCACAGCTGAAGTCAATTTGTGGACATTTGCTGAAGCAAGCAGGAAGAGGGGTTTACTATTTCCATGACAGTTCCTGAGAGCTGTAAATGTAAGCTTGGAGCTGCTGGTGTTCATCTTGCCCCTGGGAGGAGGGATCAACCTGAGGCTGGAGAGGTAAAGAGGAAAGTGCAGTAGAGAGAAGAAGAGAGTGAAACACAGCCTTGATATCAGCATTTTAGGTTCTGGTTCCGGCTATGCCTGAAGCAGACCCAAGTTTTGAAGTTCCCAATACCATCCGCTTCTTGCTTAGGTCAGTTTGAGCTGAGTTGCTGTCTCTTACAACAAATAGAGGCTGAATTACTTACCACCTAGCACACAGTGAACACTCACCACGTGGGCACCGGCAATAAAACCATGACAAATGTTTGAAGAGCTGACCATGACGATTGTTCTTTTACTTTCATACCCAGCATCTGGTATAGGAGGCATCGATAGGCACGTGTTGTATGGGAGTTAGATTGCACAAATGCAAGGAGGAGCCTCAGGATATGAGAGGATGCATTTTCATTTGTCACGGCTACAGATTTGGGACATTTAGCATCTTTGGGGAAAGTGAGCCTCTTACACTTTCACGGATGACACTTGCACTTCTCTTTAACACTTTATAGCTCTTCAACTCTGTGGGGATTAAGCTTTGGATGTCTAGGAAGTTCTCAATACTTTCAGGGTCATAAAACGACAACAAAGGCACCAAGGAGGGAGTGTTGCCCGGGGCTCAGTCACAACTCCCTTCTCCTCAAACTCAGCTGCAAAGAGCTCTAACATGATCGGTGGCACAGACACCCATATTTAAAAGTCACCGCCAAAGGGCCCTCCAATCAATAGTATCCCCCTGTAGCATTTCCTCACATACTACATTAAAAAGACAAATACCCTGGAGAGTTGTAAAGATGTTTTAGTGCAGAGCATATATTATGAATGTTTCATCGTCGTTCCTCAGGATTTATTTAACATTTTACTTGACAGTCCCTTTGGATTTTTGATTGATTACTAGGGAAATTAGATAAGCAAACTCTTTCCATAAGAGAATCCCATGTAGCCTCCTAGCAATGGTGGTGATAACGGCGAAAGCCAGCATTTATCTCACACTTCCTGTGTCAATAACCATGCTAACTAGTTCCCATGGACTATTTCCACTCCTTGAATGAGATATTGTTATATCTTATAGATGAGGAACTGAGTTTCAGAAAGCATGAGTCGAGATCAACCAGGGTCTGTTTCTCCTCAAAGCCTGTGTTCTCAACAAGTGCTGTCCTCACCTCCACTTAATCCTCATAACACCATCCTCACGTTTCAGGATCAAATAAATTGGGGAAGCATTGTTTATACCAGGGGTCCCAACCCCTTGGCCTCGGACTGGTACCTGTCCGCGGCCTGTTAGGAACCGGGCCTCACAGCAGGAGGTGGGCAACAGGCGAACAAGCGGAACTTCATCTGCTGCTCCCCATTGTTCCCATCGCTTGCATCACCACTTGAACCATCACTCACATTACTGCCTGAGCCACCCCCACCTCCCCGGTTTGTGGAAAAATTGTCTTACGTGATGCCGGTCCCTGGTGCCAGAAATGTTGGGGACCACTGCTCTATACCTTTGCTTTGGGATTCACAAGCATATGACCCGATTGAAGGTTCTGAGACAGCCTACAAGGAAGAACCCAGTTTGAGTTTATTTTACAAATGCTTTCAAGGTGATTTGGTTCTGGAGCCAACCTTTGGGTTTGTGGGTTGTGTCTGCTGGTTTCTTCCTATGACCACAGTTAACATACTGAGTGTGACTGAGTGCGCTAAACGAACAATCTGGCCTTTGGCATCTCCCCCCGCCCCCTCCCCTCCACCCCCAAACCCCGCCCACCCCCTCCTGCCACCTCTCAGAGAGTAATACAGTGGGAGACTTGGCCAGATGTAGACAGTGAGGCCCCAGATGTTGCAGGAGATGTTAATTTTCCTTGCAAATCAAATCACGATGATAAGATTGACTGGACTCATTTTCCTCCTTTCCATGGATGTTTCATCCTGAAGACTCAGTCTTCAGGACTCTTATTGGAAGAAGTGGAATCTAGAGGGCTGCTCAGGTAGTTGCATCTACATCTGGTTTTGAAACAGTTTTATGAAATCTGTTGTCTGAGTGTGCAGTGTTTCCACAAGCTTGTAAGCCATTGGGAGTGTCGGTGTGTAGCGTTCAGGTTGGGTCAGGCTAGGCCAGGGGTCTTCAAGGAGAGCAGTTTAGCCCCGCAAGGGACATTTAGTAATGTTTGGAGCCAGTTGTACTTGTCACAATTGGGAGGTTTGCTATGGGCATCTGGTGGGTATAGCTCAGCATCCAATGGTGCACAGGACAGCCTCCCCACCCCCTCCAGCAAGCGATTATCCAGCCACAAATGTCGATAATGCCAAGGTTGAGAAACCTTGGGTTAGACTATGCTGAGATAACACATAAACCCTACAATCTCAAGGCCTGAACTGATACACGTTTTTGTGTGTGTGTGTGATTTTGCCCATTTGCACAAGCTCTAAAGCTAATGTTTGTAGTTTGTCGTCCTTGCTAAGAAATACTCCTCCAAGTGGTACCCAAAGGATGCAGGCTTCCAAGCTTCTTCCATCCTGTAGAGGATGGACAATTACACAGATCTTTTAGGGTCCAGACCCAGAAGTGCTGTACATCCTTTCCACCTACATTCTGATGGCCAGGACTCAATACTGTGGGCCTACCCAACTTCAAAGGGGCACTGGGAAATAGCCCTCCGGCATTCTCAGAAGGAAAGCGAAATGTTTTGATGGACACATTGTATTGTCTCTGACACACATGGAAAGTTCATTTTGAATAAATGCTGAATAAATAAGGCACAAGAGCCAACATGTTTATACAGCAATTAAACAGTGGCAAAACATAATTTTAATTGGAGAGTGTTGCATTGTAGTTGGGAAAATAGTTCTCAGGCAGTAGTCCTTAGGCAATAGTTCCATTGCCTAAATCCCAATCCATGCATTGGGATTTAGGCAGTGGCATTCGTATTTATCAACTACCACCATTATCAGTCACTTGGACTGTGTTTGTTCATTACACTTGTGAGGTAGTTATTACACCTGTTTCATAGATGAGGTAGACCTCAAGGTACTAGAAAGTGCACACACACAGCTCCTGAGTTACAGTGCCAGGATGCAAATCAAAGACAGATTAAAAAACCCATGTTCTTTCCTTTTCATCAGCATTTCTCAAAGCAGGCTTTGTCACACGCTATTTCTGTGACCTTGATCCTAGTCCAAATAGCCCCACGAGCTAAAGCACTCGAGGAATTCTGAATCATGTATTTTTCTCTTGAAAAGTCACGATGCCTATTAGAACAGTTAAAGCCTATGAGAAGTCTCGTCTTAAAGAGACCAATTAGACCAATTAGATGAAAGAATCCTGTACTTTCATTATACATATTAATATTCCACACAACAAACTAAAGCCAATCTTTGAAAATGTTGCTTTCTCACAACTTTTCTATTTTTAATTTGGAATTTAATTTTACACCTACACCCATAATATGTCCTATTCTGTCTAAAGCGCTGTTTGGGGAAGCAGCATGGTATACCCACGTGGTACAAGCTGGGGAGTTTAAAGATGGAAGACTGGTTCTTAGACATAGAACACTTTATTTTTTACCTGGACTAAATTGGTTCAGAGGTGGCACATCAAATCAAATATGGTGATTGTGACTGCCTGGAACACAGTGTTGATAAGGATTCTGATATCAGGTTCTGCAGAAGTAAAGAGTGCTCTGAATGATTCATGGTGTCTGCCGGGAGCTCAGATGAAAGAAGCAGTATTCATGGGCTGTAAATTTGCCATCTCTGAACTAAAGGAAGCCTAAGGTCATTTTCACCTCTGACATCCTCTGATTCAATTTGATGTGAGAAATAAGATGAATTACATTCTCCTACTCCTACCTAATAAACTGTGGTGGGGGGACAGAGTGGGACTCTGACCTATGCATAAATGACTGGGTCCATTGAAGCGTTCTAAAATCCAAGTCCAAGGAAAGGGTGACTCTAGACAGGTCAGAGATAGAAGCTGTAAGGCATTTTGGAAGAAGTGATCTTTGAGGTGGGTTTTGAAGGATGTATAGGATCCTGACAGGCAGAGATGGAGGAAAGGCGGTTCAGGCAGAAGAAATAAGTTTTCTAGAGACTGACGAAACGGAGAGCTGTTTGATGATGGTGAGTGCCCAGACTGATGGGAGCACATGTGGACTTTGTGCATGAAACAGGGACAAATAGATATAGAGGGAAGAAGAGACCAAAAAAAAAAAAAAAAAAAACAGGTAGGTGGGGATCAGATGGCCATGTGCCCTAAATGCCTAAATCTGGAAGCTGCTGACTTCCTGTTGTTCCTGCAGCAAAGGGGCCTCATGGTGCCTGGAGTGCTGGTAACCCCAGCAGGGTAAGAGTAGAAGAGGTCTTCTTGCACAGGACGCCTCCGCTTCCCCATCGCTGCCATGACTGGCTTGTGGCATCTGTTACCCTCCGTGCTTTCCCTCCCTGCCCAGGACTCCCTTCCTGGGACTGGACCTAATGAAATGTTTCCTGTTTTAATTTCCGCTCTGCTGGGAGGAGCTCTTTTATCTCGGCTGCTTCTGCGCCATCAAAGCCTGCTCAATGCTGAGTAGCTGCCCACCCTCTCACTGGTCCTATCCTCCCCAGAATCCTGCCTGGAAGTTTTAATTCAGAGTCTCAGAAGACAAGCAAGGGGGCTGCTTTTGACTGATCAGTCAAACACAATCTCTTCGCAGTTGTCTTTGGAGACTCAGGCTCCAGACTTGAAAGACAAAAACGAGATGCCAGCTTGGTTTAAGACAGAAGTGTGTGCTAGATCTTTCTGTTCTTCCTTCAACTCAGAAAAAATAAAATAAAATAAAAGCTTTCTCTCTCAGCTCAATCAGTGCATTGTTTTCTTGTCTACCATCTTGTCCTATTTCCTGAGTGAATTTTTACTTATTTCAGAAGTAATAAAAACCATCTAACATTTATTGAGATTCCTCTGATCACTTTAGGTGTATTCTAGGCACTTTGTGTATATTAACCCATTTAATCTTAACTATCATATGAAGTGGGTACCATTATTAACCCCATTTTACAGATGAGGAAAGTGAGTACCAAGTGCTAAGTAATCTGTCCCACACAGCTGGTTAAGTAATAGCGTTTGGATTTAACATCAGGAAATCTGGTTCCAGAGTCCCTGCTTTTTTGCCCCCATGCTATTCTGTGTCACTAAGGTCCCATTTTTGAGGTGACATTCTATATGTTGATTCATGGCGAGGAAATTTACACCTTCATCACTGAAGTATTTTCTACGAGAAGGAGTGATGAAAGACTCATTGATTAAGTAAAACCAAAAGATGTGGCTTCAAGGATTGAGAGCAACTTTGAGGGAGGTCTCTAAGGCTTGCCTGACCTACTATTTCAGTCTAGAAGATGGACACGTGGCAGGCAGAATTTTGGATGGAAGTGATGGAGCCTATTCATCCAAAGAAAGTTCCAACCCCTTCATATTTTCTCAGACCCAAATCTTGGCTAGAGTTAGAAAAAGTGAATTAACTTAGCCCAGCCTCCCTTTCTGCATAACAGTGTTTCCCAGAATGGGATTCTTAGCTCTCTACTGTGCTGCTATACTTCTCCCATGCCCCCAAGGTTAGAAAATCTTGCATATTTTCTTTGTCCATAGACACTAATTACAGGTGTAGATTGTTTATCCCCCCTTTTAAAACTCAATACGAGTTTCGGGTAGTCTCTGGAAATAGTTGACCTCTACTCTCAAGTTTTCCCAAAGTCTTGAGTATATATGTCTATTTCTTCTACGCTCTGTCAATCATAAAATAACCAAATATACAGGGCCGCATCTTTAATATTATTGGACTGTTAGTGTAGACTCGTAAGAAGACCACAGCATGAATTCCTAGCTCGCACTAATCTTCACTGTAACCCTATGAGGCTGACTCCTATTAAACCACTTTTCAGATGACAAGACTGAGGCTCAGAGACACTTTGTTGCCAAAGTTACAACCAGTAAGTGAGGGGAGCCAGAATTTGGTCCCAGTTCTGCCTGAGTCGATAGTCCATGCTCTTAACCGCTGTGCCAGATCACCTTCCTGCTAAAACTGTTCCTGGTTATTTGCCAAGCCCTGGGATAAGTCTTTGACATGCATTATCCAATCTGACGTTCACCACTCTGAAGTCATTGAACAGACAAGGATACTATGGCATTGGAAGTAAGGGCCAAGTTTCACATCCCTATTTATTGATGGGGAAAGATGGTCATACAATGAAACTTGCCACATACTTGAGATGATTAAGACACATGACCTTTTTCTTGGTCATTCTCAGTGATTGGAAACATGCTACATGCATAAAAGTGTTCAGGGATTACGGAAGGAAGGAAAGATGAAGGAAGGAAGGAAGGGAAGGAGGGAAGGAGGAAAATTTAGGGAGAATTCCCCTTGAGATCCTCCTAAGATTTCCCTTAAGAAGGAACCTGGAGTAGGGCTAACGAAGACATCATTTGCTCTAAAGTTAGGGTGGAAGTGAAGATCACAGGTTTAAAAAAGGATCCAAACAGGTAAACCTGCGATGTGAACCTGGCGAAGCATTTGAAGAGAGGCAGTGATCCCTGCAACACTAAACAGGCTTGTCCCACTTAGAGAAGACGGCTCCCGTTCTTCTCAGCCCGCTCAGCAGGCAACAGGTATGCAGGCTCAGTGTTGCAGCTAGCCTTTTCTTTCTTTCTCTTTTATTAAGAAGCTGACAATCTGGATTTTTATGTGCAACTTTCCGATTTTTAAAAGTTGACAGCCAATTCCTCTTATTTTTGAAACACGATGCGCGCTGGGCTAAACTTGTTTGCGCGCCTGGCGTGTCCTGCGGGCTGCAGAGGTTTGTGGCCTCCGTTGTAGAGAAACAAAAGGGCAGGAGGTGGCCACACTGCAAAGGACCATCTGCTGAGACAGAGAAGAACAAGGTGAAGGAGGAATCAAGAAGACGGTTGCTTGATTTTTCTCCCAACTTACAGCTTACGACCAAAAGGCTTGCTGGTTTTGCTGTTGGATGATGGGCTGGGGTCCGGCCAGAGACATCTTTACAAGCTTGTGAACAAAGAAAAATCAGTGACCTATCCTGGCAACTTTGGACCTTGTAGATTCTGTTCTTGGGGAGAAAAAAAGGTCGTCAAAACAAAGAAATTGCAGACCAACCCCCTGGCAGGACATGAGATTTATTCTTTGTTAAACTAGGTGTCTGATGGCTGACAGTTTTTCTTCTTCTTCTCTTTCCTTTCCCTTTTCACGCTAGGACACAAGGGATTGAACGCAAACTGGCAGTGAAGGATATTCCTCCCGACTTTGGGTGATTATGTTCGTTAATAATGATTATCACTTCTATGTAATATTTGCATGATAAACTGTAGACATCTGGTGGAGTGCGCCTGTACGTGCGGGGTTTGTTAGGAAACAGAAGCAAGCTAAACGCTGAGGAAATGTGAAATCTAACCACTCAGACTAAAAATAAAGTCGGCAGGCTTTAGGATTTCTGCATGCCAGCAGTTCTGAACTGCTCACATACACTGCCTTCGTTAGTTACCGTGGAGACACGTGGCCGGGCCGACGCAGAACAGAGTCCACGCCTTGTGGGCCTGGCCCCTAGGGGTCCCATTACAGAATTTCGTATGTTTAGAAATATTTTGTAATAAGGCCCCTGGTGTCACTGATTAGTAATAAAATGTGCAACTGCCTTCATCAGCATCAACCTCAAATTTGTTTTTTATGGAAATGAACCAGCATGCTTTCAGGTAAAAGACTGTGTGTGTGTGTAGTGTACATACACACACATACATAGATAGATTTAATTTAAATATATATTTAAATATGTGCAGAGAATTTTATCTTCCTCAAGCTGTTCTGTTACAGTTGGATTTTTTTTCCCCAGAAAATTCTGTACTTTTTTTTTTTTAACCTGCAGAGTCTACTGGAATTTCTCCACGATGCACAAAGCAATGTGAATTTCTTGAGGCCAAACCCAACATGAATTTCTAGAAGCAGAGATACTTTGAAGGGTGCACGAAGCACAGGGTTCGCAGCGTGTTTTCTCATAATGTACAGATTTTAGACAATGGGTGATCCTCAGCATCACTAGAATCATGGATTCCAGGAGTCCTGGGAGGGAAAACCTTTATCCAGTAGTAAATATTGTATTGTTTCAGGGCCGTTTGGGTAACATTCCTATAAAGGGTCTAAAGGCGAAGAGATGACTATGATTTTTGTTGCGGTGGTTTTGCTTTTACCTGCTCTGAGTTGCCAGGAGAGAATGACTCCCCAGTATGGACCTTCTTGTTTCCTTTCCGGAGTGTTCCTCTAAATGTCTCTGGTAACAGAGAATGGAATGCTCTTTTCTGCTAATGGTTTTCAGCCCATTTCAGGAAGACCTGCCGTTTAACAACTCCCTGGTGGATTCTCCAAAGTTAGCAGAAGGACGTGCATCACAGAAGCTCCGGAGAGCCTGGCGTTTTCTCTGCAAGCAAGCCACTATCTGCAGACGCCCTGAGCCACAGTGGCTGTTCTGAGTTTCGAGCTGGTCTTGTAAATGGGAACAGTGAGTGGTGGTGCTGAGTGATCTTTGGTTCTGCAGTTCATCAGACCTGGGGTGCAATTCTCTTCATTGCTCTGAACCTCTTCCTCATCTGAAAAGCCGAGGGACTAATACCAACTTCATCAGGACTTTGAAAAGGTTAAAAAGGGTGGCACTACATGTAAAGTTTCCAAAACATTGCCCATGGCAAAATAAAAATATATATATATTAAAATAAATAAAAATAAAAATAAATATATTTGTACCATTCCACAAAAATTAATTCCCAAGTAACTTAAGTTTGCCCCCCTAAACGCCCAAGCTCTTTGCTTTTAGTTTAGTTTTCTTTTTTTTTTTTTTTTACAGAAGCATTTAAAATAGACATTTCATTTTCCCCTCTGCTTCCTTAAGCAAAGTTGACCCAACACAATATAACTTTTCTGTAATGATTCAAGGCCAAATGTCTGGCACATTCTTCATTTAAGTGTGATATAACAAAAGATGCTCTGGGGTTGATGCTCAAATGGAGAAGCAGTTTTGTCCTTGCAGTAAATGCCCCCTGATGCTCTCAGCTTTTTGACCTATGGTGTCTGCTTTTCATGTGAGTTTTAAGACTTTTTGCTTTCCTCCCTCCCTTAAAGCTGGCATCTGATTTCCCTTCTTGTTATCAAGTTCCAAGGAATTCTTTTTCTTCTTCCAATTTGTGGCTTTTCATCTGCTTCCCAGTGTAAAACCAGATTGTGAAGGCTTATTATAATTGTGACAAATGCAAAAGTGATTAAACTCTGAGCAGAAGTATCAGGGCAATCTTCTAGGTCAAAGTGTTTGAATTCCAGAGGACCATTTTTTGTGAAATCATCTCTGGCCGTGCAGAAGCCTGACTATATGTTTTCTAGGACTGAGGACTGGAGATTCACTGTGCAGAGTGGACCAAAATGGGTAGAAAAATAGGCATTGCCAGAATTTTAATATGTGCTTCATCTGTTTGTCATTCATTTTGTTTTGTTTATTTATGTTCATGGGAGTATCCGGACTCTGACTCCAAAATGGTAGGAAGGCAGGAGAGGAAACTTTAGTGTTGGAGAAAGAAGGCATGCGATAGAGAGACCATGTTATCTACCAGAAGACCAAAATTAATGACTGCAGAATATTTGTAGAGAGGGCAAAAGCCATCTGCAGACTGTTCTGAAAGGCATTGGCATGGCCTTCTTGCAGAGACTCCCCCTGACACCCAAATAGAGATGGGTCTGAAATCCCATTAAGGATGCATCTTCTTCCCAGATGCCTGTCTTGCAAATCCTTTTGGGAGGATAAGTTCCTGAAGCACATGTTGGCACTTGGCTTCACCTCTTCTTCCCAGAGGCATCACAGGCCCTTCCATGAATCTTTATTGAAGTGGGTGCTACTGATTCATATGGAGATGAGGATGGCCACCTCTACCTTTTATTAATATGAAAAATGTTTAATTTTTTAAAATTGCAGTACAGTTAATTTACAAAGCTGTGTTAGTTTCAAGTGTACAGAAAGTGATTCAGTTATACAAATATATGTGTGTGTGTATATATATGTATATATATATATATATATATGTATATTCTTTTTCAGATTCTTTTCCATTATAGGTTATTATGGGATATTGAGTAGAGTTCCCTGTGCTATACAGTAGGTCCTTGTTGATTACCTATTTTATATATAGTAGTATGTACCTGTTAACACCAAACTCCTAGTTTATCCCCCCACCCCCATTATCCCCTTTGGTAACCATTAGTTTGTTTTCCAGGTCTGTGAGTCTATTTCTGTTTTGTAGTTAAGTTCATTTGTATCATTTGTTTAAAGATTCCACCTATAAGTGATATCATATGGTATTTGTTTTTCTCTCTCTGGCTTACTTCACTTAATATGATCATCTCTAGGTCCATCCATGTTGCTGCAAATGGCATTATTTCATTCTTTTTTGTGACTGAGTAAATTCCATTGTGTGTGTGTGTGTGTGTGTGTGTGTGTGTGTGTGTGTATACCACTTCTCCTTTATTCATTCCTCTGTTGATGGACATTTAGGTTACTTCCATGTCTTGACTGTTGTAAATAGTGCTGTTATAAACATTGGGGTGCATATATCTTTACGAATTAGGCCACATCTACCTTTTAACAGCAGGAAGAAAGGATTATGTAGTTGAGCAAATATCAGGGGAAATGGAAAATGCATAGAAAAAAGAAGCCAGAGAATAAAAGTCAACTTTGCCATGTTTTGCAGTTTTGCAAAAGTGGCCTTGGTTTTGTAGGAGTCTCCTTTGCCACTTACTAGAAGGCTGTCTTGCTGGCCTAGGACTCTATGGAGTTAAAGTTACTATGTTAACTCCTGCTTGGGTCAAGAAGAGATCATCTAGCTGTGGCTGTCTGAGCTGCCACAGTGAACGAAACCTTTGGAACTCTCACAGAGAAGAGACAGCCTCCCATGATTACTAGCCTCTCCTGGCTAATAAGTCAGTATTACCCCCATGATTTATATTACTAGATCCTCCTCCAGTAGAGAAACATTATGTTTGCCTTTTTCTGAATACTTTGTTGGAGGTCTGCCACTAACATGACAGCTAAACGCAGTGTGTGACCCTGGGTTGTATCCTGGATGAAAAATGCTGTAAGGTACGTTTTGAGGATAATTTTCTAAATTTAAATATGGACTCTATCTTAGCTAATTATATTGTATCAACATGTAAAGTCCTTGAACTTGATAATCCTACTATGGTTCCATAGCAGATGGTCCTCATTCTTAGAAGATACATGAGGAAAATTGGTAACAAAGGATCATGACAGCTATGACTTACTCTCAAATGATGCAGAAAAAATGTATGTATACAGACACACCCATGCATACACACATACGTGTGTGTGTACACACATGCACTGAGAAAGTAAGAGTGAGAGAAAGACAATACTGAAATGTTAAAATATTAACAGTTGTAAATGTAGGTGAAGGGTATCCAGATAATCATTACATTCTTGCAACGAAGAAGGGGGATGCTTCTAAAAGAAAATTGAGGTCCCACCAGAAGAATAAGAGGAAGAGGATGCCGATAGGCAAAATAGCTGTTGTCTAGGTTACACTTATCTTCCTTTCTTTGTAGAACAAAAATTCTGAAGCATTACCTTCAGTGTTTGCTTAAACTAGTATTAAAGTTTGAGCAGCGCTTTGTGAGCTCAGCTCAACCTTCACGTGTGAGATTTTGTAAAGCCATTGCAACTTCTTTTTCCTGTTTAGATGAAAGACATTGAATGCATTGGCTGCTCTTAACACACACATCAATTAATTTAATTGACTTAAGTGTTGTTCTTGCATAAAATGCTACTCTTTGGATTGTTTTAAAAGACATCAATTTGTCATGAAAAGAAAAAAACGTATGGTAGCTTTAATTTTTTTTCCCTCCAATTCCTTTAATGTCTATTTTGTTAAATGCGTAGCAACAAGAGGCTGGCTTGGGTAAGAGCTTCTTTGCCAAGATAAAAATAATCTAAAATTTAGATGTGTCTGCAGTGATCATGGCAGTGTAAATTAATTAGCCACGCTGAGCCTGAATCAGCATCTCGAAATTGATCTTGCTTTTATGCAGCGCTGTTTTCTAAAATGTATTCACCCTTGAAAGTAGCCATTCTTGTTATTACTTCCTTTTCCCAATCAGAAATCACAGTTGGCAAGAAATTCATTTTTTTTTCAGGTTGAAGTTAATAATCCGTTAATAAAATAGTGGAATTTGGATTTTGTGCCAGGGGCCAAGCTGAGGGCCAGCTGCCGATGAGGAGGATATGAAAATACGTAAGAGATTATCCGTATCCCTGAGGAAGTTTATAGTCTTTTTATGGGGTATTAAAAGATGTATACCCAAAATTAAATTATATAATATAAAACAGCAAGCAATGCCATGAGGCAAGTTGGTTTTCATTGCCAGGAAAGAATGACTACAGAGCTCTGTAGAAGTAACCGTTTATGTAGGATGAAAGGAATGGTCTGAGAAGACTTTTGGAAAGAAAGGAGTTGGAATAACAATTTTGTATGTATTCTGTAGGCCCAAGTTCCGTGCAAAAACTTGACATATCTTTTTTAATAGCTTCATTGAGATATTAGTTATCTAATTAAAAATTCACTTATTTTAAGTGTCCAGTGATTTTTAATGAATTTACAGAGCTGTGAAACCATAATCACAATACTTTTTTAAAAAGTATAGTTGATTTACAATGTTCCAGGTATACAGCAAAGTGATTCAGTTAGATAGATAGATAGATATACTTTTTCAGATTCTTTTCCATTATGCTATTACAAGATATTGAATATAGTTCCCTGTGCTATACATTAGGTCCTTGTTGTTTATCCATTTTGTATATAGTACTGTGTATCTGTTAATACAATGCTTATCTATCCTTCCCCCTGCTTTCCCCTTTGGTAACCATATGTTTGTTTTCTATGTCTGTGAATCTATTTCTGTTTTGTAAAAAAGTTCATTTGTGTCTTTTTTTAGATTCCACATATAAGTGATATCATATATTTGTCTTTCTCTGTCTGACTTACTTCACTTCATATGGTAATCTCTGGGTCTACCCATGTTGCTGCAAATGGCATTAGTTCATTCTTTTTTATGGCTGAGTAATATTCCACTGTGTGTATAGGCACCACATCTTCTTCACCCATTCATCTGTTGATGGACATTTAGGTTGTTTCCATGTTACAATTGTATAACCTCTCCAACACCCTAAAATACTGCCTGAACCTCTTTTTCAGTTAATCATTGTTCCCACCCCCAGCCCCAGGCAACCAGGAATCAATTTTCTGTCTATAATTTGCCTTTTCTTGCCTTGTATATAGATGGGATCATACAATAGTGCTTTGGATCTAGCTTTTTTTAGTGAACATAATGATTTTGAGTTTCATCTATGTTGTGTTATGTCTCTGTGTTTTGTTCTTTTTTATTTTTAAATAATATTCCATTATATGGATAGACCACATCCTCTTTATCAAGCCATCAGTTGACGGACAAGTTCTGGCCATTATGAATAATGCTGCTAGGAACATTCACATGTGAGTTTTAATATGGATATATGTTCTCATTTCTCTTGAGTACATATTAGGAGTAGACTTGCTAGGACAGATGATAAACTTCGGTTTAGCTTTTAAAGAACTTTCCTATCTTCCAAAGTGGTTGTGTCACTTTACATTCCCATCAGCATTGTCTGAGGTAGAAGTTTACCTATCTTAATTTTACTTAATTGTCATGTGAGCTCTGTCCGGGAGGGATTAGATGAGGAAAGAGATGTGGATTGTCTTGCCCAAGGTTATGCATCCCATAATTGCAGAGGTTGAGTTTCAACCCAGATTTTACTGATTCTAAAGCATTCTCTCCCCCATGCTGTGGCTCCAGGATTTTGAGGTACACTTTTAAGGAGGGTTTTGTAATCTGAGTTCAGAGGGAAATAAGGATTGATTAATAATGTCTGCCAAGGACACAGGCAAGATGTCCTTGGCAGGTAACCATGCTGCCATTTGTCATCACCAGACTGGAGCCCTTGGTCCCACTGTCTGCAATTCTATGGGATTCCTCCTTTGATTCTTCACCATCGTTGTTTAGACTAAATATAATATTATTTGAGTATAATTCTCCTCTCAACTCCTCTACCACGGGGAACATTCTCTTACTATGAAACTCACTGCATTATACTATAATTTGTGGTTTAAGTCTTTTATCTCCCAATGGGCTGAGAACAGCTGATGGAAAGATACTTTATTCTGCTTAGTGTCCCTGCCCCATAACAGAAATGTCTAGCTTAGGAAAGGTACTCACTGAATGTTGCTTGGTCAAAAGATTGCAAGAATAAATGTAAGCATAAAATTAGATTTCTCCTTTCCATTTTAAACATGGTAAAGCAAAGAGATGGAGACTTTGAATAATGGACCAAATCCACAGAGCCAAAGAAAGATGGAGAAGAGCCCTGAGCCCCCAAATTTCTTAATCATTGGGCTCTAGGTCACTTCTTGAGAAAAACTGGCCTCTTCCTGTTACTATTAAGCAATTGACATGGCCCGTTAGATTCTGCAGATCCTGGGCTGCGCTGAGACTAAGGCATCCAAGATACACAGCTCCCTCTTAGTTTATAATGAACAGACTGTGGTTTGCCTGGCGTGCAGAGAGGAAAACACTATGTGGAGGTTATTCCAGCAACACTTAAACGAAAAAGAAAAGATAATATTTTGACCAGATGCAGTTGGTTAGTGGGGTGGCCTGTGAATATTGTATAATTATATAATCAACAAAGAAAGATGCAACGTGACATAATTCACACAGCATGATGACTAAGCCCACTCATCCTTTCTCACCTTCTTTCTCTCTCTCTCCCATACCAAAGAAAACATGTTAATAATAGTCATTACTAAATGATGGAACTGTGGTGTGTCTTCTTTTTTCCCTGTCTTTTCAAATTTTTCATATTTTTCACTTTGCAATTAATAAGCAATTGTTGGGAAGTTCCTTGAGAATATGTAAATATCTTGTTCTCCATCAATCTTTCATCCACTACTTCTAGCATCCACTGGTGATTTTCTAAGTCTGTTACTCTTTTAGTATTTATTATTTGTCAATTTTGGGTAAGGAAGAGCTTCCCCATCTCTTCTACCAATGAATTCATAGTATCATTATGGACTCATGGGTTTTAATTTTATGAGTTATAAACCATTGCTATTATTATATATTTCAATGCTCAAATTGTCCCAGATTTGACCAGTAGGGACCAGTTTAAAGGGCTTCGACCTTTATCCCACAGGCAGTGGGAAATATAGGGCAGGGTTTTAGGCAGATGAGTGAAATGATCAGATTTGCTTTTTGACAAATTACTTCGTCGAAGGCACAGAGAATGGGTTGGAGGAGATGATGTTATGGAGGAATGACAGAATAAGTGTTATCAAGAGTGTTTGTTGGAGGGTCGTGCTGGAAGTTCTTTATCTATTTATCCTTCTTATTCATGTGTGTGTCTCTATCTTTATTTTGTGCGTCTCTGTCTTTTGTGTGTATGTGTGTGTGTGTTTCTCTGTGCGGGTCTCAGTGTCTCTCTTTTATCTGGATACATAGTTCCCTTAAGAGTGTGTACTTTTTCCCCCAACAATTGTACCCTGATGCCTTAGGAAATTTTCTGAAATACTTTCCTTTTACTATGGTAATAAGCCTTCAAAAACATAATTGAATTTATATATTAAATACCATAAGCGCTATCATTTAGCTTCTGATGAAAATGTGCATTATTGTGTTTGAAACGCCAAAAAAAAAAAAAAAAAAAAGCAGTGAATCAAAACAACGTGTTTTTTTTCCCCTTCCTCCTGTGAAGTCTTTGTGTGGAATAACTCAATCTCTTTTAGGCTTCATTCTCTGTGATGTGGGAATAGAACCAGGGCCATTATGCAGTGATAAGATGTGGTCTCCAATTCTGCAGCACCGTGGGAATCTGCTCCATTGTAGGTTTTATCACCTTCTGATGTGCCAAGTATTTCTAGCAGGGAAAGCACAAGCACGACTCTAATCGTAGCGGGAGACCCATACAGGGACAGGACGTTAAATTTGGAGTGATCCATTCACTTGTGTGTTCAATCAAACAATTCTTATTGATCCCATACGCTGGATACTCAGCTCGGTGCTAGGGACACAGCGCCAGATAAGAACGACAGGGTCCAACTTCACAGAGTGCTAACACCGTCTCTGCTCCTGGTAGGGGTTTCCGTTTTAACAAAGCTACTTAACTTCCCTGACCCTAGTTTCTGATCTATGCAGCTCAGTCAAGCCTGTTAGGGCGATTTTAAACAAAATCGGGGGCATGGTATGAGCTCCCTGCGAGGTGAGTCAGGCGGGTCATCATTTTTCAATCTCTTCTCCCAGTGGTATTTTTGTCACTTTGTCTTGGGATGCTCCTCCCTTTGCTTCTTGGTTGATGCATGAGCTCTGTGCCATGTGGGCAGTCCATTGGACCTTGTAGATTACGCTCTCAGGTGGCTTAGAAATCCTGAATTTCTCAGTATTTTATGCACAGAACGTTGGTCTTACTACGCCAGAAACTATTTTTCAAAAATAAAGTAGGCGATGTTAGAGGAAAAGAGAGACATTTCCTCTTTCTTTTGATGTCTCCATCCTGCTCTCTTTCCATAGGTTGTGAGTGGTTATGTAGAGAGTTGGGAGGGGGAAAGAATTGGGAAAACTTGTGAAAGTTCTGATGGGTGGGAGCCTTCTTGGGAACTCTCTGAGCCTTGTTCAAAATACATATTCAGAAACAGACTTTAGGAGCTGTCCTAACTGTCTCTCTTGTAGTTTTTTATGAAATGAAAATAATAAAATAGTCCACATTAATCTCGGTGATTCAGTAGTTTACCTTCTCTAATTTCCATTGTGGCTAGCTGTGGCCTGGGACTAAATTCTAGCTGAAGGTGGAAGTATCCTGAGGGTCTTCTGGAAAGCTTCCTTAAAAGGATGGGGCATGTCATTTCTCTGCCTTTCCTCCCTCTTGTTGGCTGGGACCTGCTCCTGAAGGCAGGAGCTGAGCAAGCTCTATGCCACCATGAGGCCTATACACCAAGGATGGTAGACGAATAACATAGGAAGAGCAGGAAGAGCCTGGGTGTCTGAAACCATACAGCTGCTGTCCCAGTCTTAACTTACCAACCTCTGTGCTGTATCTCTATGAGACAGAAATAAATTAATTTCCTTTTTTTCTTCTGTTTCATTATATACAGCTGAACGTCTCAATGCAATCTTATTTTAAACAAGAAGAAACAGTCCCAGAGAAGGTATGCAACTTACCAAAGTTCCCAGTGACAGGGCCTTGAGTAGAACTCAGCTTTCCTGACTTGAAGTATGGATTTTTCCCAATAATCTCAAACTGCCTCTTGTTAATTCTGGGTCAGGTGTAAAATAGGAAACATTGGACAAGTAAGATATCTATCACTGAGATGGGTAGAGGGTCACCAGCAAATGGCAACAGGAAGGAAATCTCAAAGAAATGTGTCTAATGAACTATGCATATTCTGGAGCTAGTGGATATCCAAAAATTAGTAGATTTCCTTCTCCTTTTCTTTTTGAATGAAGTAAGCCAAATTGAGAGATCAATCCATCAGCAGATATTGATTTCCTTAAAAATCGCTGGCCGCAAACAATTACACCTACCGACTGGTTGATACAAGAAGTTGTGAGTGGAAAAGAGGTGGAATAACTTGGTTTCGTTAAGAGTCCCAGAGGTGCATATGTTTGTAAAGTTGAGTTGAGTTCGGAATAATGCTTTTAGAGAAAATGCCTTTAGAAGCTTGATCTAGAGAAGGCAGGATCATAATAGCCCTTTCGGATATGTACGCACAACTAAGGGACTTTTTCTGCCTAGTTGGTCTTCTTTTTGTGCTGTGGTGATGTTTCCTTCATGTTGAAACATTTTGTTTTCAGAGCATGAAGCGGTTTATAAAATGGGACAGGTATGCTGTGGTCAAGGTCAACAGGTGAAACTGTTGAACTTGGTGTTGATTGGCTTGCTGTGAAACAGCCAAAGGAATTGTTTTCTGATTGTTGGTAACTTTTTAGAGTCAGGGCAGTGTGTGAAACATCCTCCTGGGGAAACAACTTTCTGACTGACTTAGGATGTGGGCTGGAGGACTACAACTTGAGTCTCCAAAGTTCCATGAAAAATGGAGAGTGTTGAGTGAATTGGAACCCTTTCTGCTAAGATGTTACCACTTGAGAAAGTCTGCTTTGGTATGTGCAAATCTTGTTTATCTGACCTTCCCTGGTGCTCTCAGGTATTACTGTTAAAACACGTATTGCATTGTGTTATAGGAACTTGTTATAAGTAGACCTATAGTAATACTTACCGAGCCCTTTCCATGTATCAGAATACTGTGTTATCTATTCAACCTTCATGAGGACTGTATTAGGCATTATTATTATTGCTGTTGTTGTTATCTTTTTATTATCTCTCTTTTGCAAATGTTTGGAGTCTTTCAGTGACGTGCCCAAGGTCACATACCAAGTAAATATAAAAGGCAGAATTCAAATCTAGACCTTTTTTTCCTATTCAACTAATGACAATGAAAAATTACAGAAATAAGGGGAAATTCAGAGGGCGGAAGATGGGTACCCAGTTGACAATTTAGCAATATGGGTCAAAAGCTTTGAAATATGCGTGACTGTAAGAGAATAGATCTTAAATGTTCTCTCACCAAAAAAAAAAAAAAAAAAAAGTAACTGTGTGAGGTGATGGATATGTTAATTAACTTGATTGTGGTAATTATCTTACAAAGTATACATATATCAAAATGTCACATTGTACACCTTAAATATATGTAGTATTACCCATCAGTAAAACTGGGGGATAAAAATGTGACTCAGAGTAAGTATTGGGAAATCTACTTTGGAAACATTTGAGAGGAAAGTTTATCCTATGTCATACTGCTCACTAGAAAAAACATTTGCTTTGATGCTTGGGATCATCTTCCAAGGTGTTGCTTGACACCCGCCATCACATGGCATTGCTGAGAACAATCTTTTAATGACACAAATATAAAAAATAATTGAATAGCCCTTTGTACTGGCCTTAAAAAAATACTCAATACTTTAAAATATACATAACCTGTGAATTATTATTCCTATTTCTGGAGATGTATCCTAAGGAAATCATTGCAAATGTTGCATTAGTTTTGAAGGTAGAGAAGAGAGCATAGAAGAGATTTTACAGGAAAAAATCAAGATTCCATTTAAAAAATATAGACAGTGTTAATTGTGCATTTGTTCACTGTTGTTGTTTTTCAGTCCTAAAGAACAGCTAAGGTTCACACTCATCCAGGGAAAGGTGACCTCGAGAAGAAATGAAGTAATTTAAGTATTAGCAGTGCAACTGAATTCTGAGGTTTTCCTTGCTATGGAGGTTCTTTAAATGCTTGTAATACAAGTTGGATATTAACTTCTCTCGGCTGTTTTGCCTCTGTGCCAACAGAAATGAAGGTGGCCGACGGTACACTAACGTGCTCTTCTAGATTTCCAATACCCCCATGACCTTGGACAACTGCTGTCAGTTTCACAGGGAGGTCTTAGGCTACACTGGCATTCCCCTGACATGCATTTCTTCTCTCTTCACATTCTCCCTCCCCTCAAAACCCAGTAACGAGGAATCCAGTATAAAGTAATCAGACTGTATGCAGTTGAGGTGGCTGCCAATTATGCTGATGGAACAGAAGTCTTATTAGACTAATAAGGTTTCTAAATTGGACTTGGGGCTCTCAGTTCTTGGTGGTGTGAACATTCCTAGGAGAAGTTGCCCAAGTATTTAAAATAAGTTTACCTAAGGATAAATGTTCACCTTGACTGACTGAACTGGAGTGAGCTTTGGGGCCAGAGATAAGTGGGTTCACACTCAAAGTCTGCCACTTATCAGCTCTTTGACCTCAGGCAAGCCACTTAACTTCTCAGAGTGTCCTGCCCTGCCTGGAAGATGGCAATATGAATCTCTGCCCAGTTGAAAAGAATATGACGGCAATTAAATAGATTGAAAACTGCACAAGACTTGATATTTTATATAAATTATCTTAGTATTCTTAACTTTAGATGTGGTTACTTAATAAAAAAATTCTTAAGTTGCAATATTATTATTGTTAGATGTATCTCATAATCTTGGAGAGTTTTAGAGACAGGAAGAGTTATATTTGAATCTTAGTTCCAATATTGACAAATGCGAGCTATTTTACTACTTTTTTAAAAAATTGAAGTATAGTTGATTTATAATGTTGTGTTAGTTTCAGGTATACTGCAAAGTGATTCAGATATATATATATATATATATATATATATATATGTTCTTTTTCAGATTATATATATATATATATATGTTCTTTTTCAGATTCTTTTCCATTATAGATTATTTATTTTACTACTTTTAACCTTGGTCTCTTTCTCTCTTTAAATAAGAATAAAAATAATAAGTAGTTGTGTCTTGTGACATTGTTGTGAAGATTCAATAAACTAATATGGGAAAAGTGTTTACCAAACTGCTTGCCTCAGGAAAATAACTTCATGGTACTTACGGGACCAAAGTACTTTGAGGTAATTATTTTCCGTTGAATTTGAAATGTATTGATGTTGCAAATTTTCCAATTCAAAATTGTCTGAAAATACAAAACATGTCTACATTGAGACTGTGGAATGATTCGTGTTTTGTATAATTCTGTGAATTAAGATTAACTTAAAAACAATCAAATTAGCTTAAGAATTATTTTTTCTCATATAACAGGTAAGTCTAGAGTTAAAGTTGGGTTCTTATATATCTGGATCCAGGAGCTCAAACCTCATCAGCAAAAATCTCTTTCTTCAACTCTTTTCTCTCTTTATCTTCGATTTTGTATCTCTAAGTGTACTTTAGAACTCTGAATGGAAAGCAAAATTTCCTCTTCCAATGCTCAGATATTAATTCCAGGAGAGATTCTGATTAGCTCTGCTTTTCTTAAAAAAAAATTATTTATTTATTTACTTACTTACTTATTTATGTATTATTTTTGGCTGCGTTGGATCTTAGATGAGGCACGCAGGATCTTCGATATAGCGCAGGCTCTTTGGTGTGGTGCCGGGCTTCTCTCTAGTTGTGGCGTGCGGGTTTTCTCTCTCTAGTTGAGGCATGCAGGCTTCGGGGTGCGTGGGCTCTGTAGTTGTGGCGCGCAGGTTCCAGAGAGTGTGATCTCTATAGTTTGTGGCACGCAGGCTCTCTAGTTGAGGCAGGCGAGCTCAGTAGTTGTGGCGCACGGGCTCAGTTGCCCCGCGGCGTGTGGGATCTTAGTTCTCCGACCAGGGATTGAACCCATGTCCCCTACATTGGAAAGCGGATTCTTACCACTGGACCACCAGGGAAGTCCCCTGATTAGCTCTGCTTAAATCCATTTTTTAAAACGGCTGTTGTGTCAACTGGAGTTGCTGTCCACATCTATGGTGCTGAAAGTTCTCACAGCCGTCCTGGTCAGAGATCTCTAAGTTGTCACGTAGCTCGTGACCTTTGCCTATGCTAACCAGCAACAGGGTCCCCTACCTTTATGATCAGAAAACTCCTATTTTAGAAAAATTCTCTAATTCCATATTTTCTGACAATAGGAGTTAGGAAGGGAATAGAACTCTGGTATGTAGTGTTGAATTTTTCCTCCCTTAGGAAAAACAGCAATTTTAATAAAACCTAAGAATGTCCATTTATTCTGAAAACACATTTTAACCATCTAAGATGGACTGAGAAGTGTTCTGAACTAGGTACCGAGGGAAAGAGATATAACATTTGGCTGTGTGTGTCTCCCATACCCAGAGTGACAAAAGTTACACAAATGATCAAAGTTAATTGCGATCCATGTTATGATGGCAGTCAGTGGAGGGATAGATAAGCTGGATGCAGCTGTGTTTGTAAAGTCTGAGAAGTTTTTGTGGAGAAGCTGCTCCATGATCTGGGTCCTACAAGATGAATAGAAGTCAACCCATGTTTAAATGAAGAGCAGAAACATCCCATCTGGTTAGTTGCTCTCCCACCTGTGGCTTTTGGGGCTTCTTCAGAGTCCACTGATCCCTGGTCCTGTCATCTCATGCTTGATCAACATGGGCCCATCTGGGTAAGCAAAGGAGAAACAAAAAAAAAAAGGAAAAAAGAGATTAGAATGAAAGAAAAGAACAAGCAGAAACTTGTTTACTCAGTGTCTGTATCCCAATGAGAAGAGATTGAGGTGCCAATAATTGAGCAAGGCTCTCTGATGATATAGATTAAACCAGAAAGGCCAACAGTAAACAAGATGAACTTCAAAAGAGCAGCGTCTCTGCTCTCTGGGGACCTCCATTAGCAAGTCACCAGATAGGCAATTACTATACAGTTCTTGTAATGACGGGGATCAAATGCAAGCATTCTGCACAGTAGGCAGTCAGAAAGCAGGCAGACAAAAAACTGTGAAAATATGCCATTAAATCTTAATTATTCTTCAAAGGAAAACAAGCATGACTAGGGGGCATAGAAGGAAGGAATATTCTGAGTCTTACTAATGCCTGGGGCTCAGGGCAATAGTACAGCTACTGTTTCAGCTCTCATATTTACTCAAAACTGAGCATCTCATTCTGACTTGATCTGGGCTAGGGAATTCAGTTTATATAAGCATCCTAGTTTCTGTGACCTCCTATATCTTCTTCTGAGTATAAGGAGGCTGTTATATTACACCCAAGTTTTTGGACCCAAAGTTTGAATAAAAAGGACTGATTTTGTTGTTGTTGTTATTAAAAGGAAGTATCTCACCATCCAGAGTTGACCACTGTTGACACTTGGATTCAAAGCAGTCTCTTAACACCTTCAGAAAGAGTATCCTCTGTTCTGTAATCCACAAACATCAAGTGTCATGCTAGTCATATGTCATTTCCCTGAAGCATGCATCTGAGATGTCCTTGATTAGTGCATGGACGTTGTTGACATCAAAATGTGGTACTGGTTAAATGGAAGATTTAAAGAACTCAATAGCTATTGATTTTGAATAAAGTGTACATGGGGGGGGATATCTGTGTGTGTGTGTGTGTGTGTGTGCATGCATGCGTGTATGAAAGAGAAATTGAGATTGTACAGCATATATAAACTTAAATTCTATTTTGATTGCTTAGCACTAAGGCTTTTAAATATTCTGTAGCTACAGAAGAGGCTAGCTCAGTGCCCTCCAATGGAAATACAGTGTGAAACATATGCATAATTTTTAATTCCCTGGTAGCCACATTGAAAAAGAAACAAGAAACAGGTGAAATTAATTTGTAATAATGTTTTATTATTAACATATACAAAATGTGATCATTTCAATATAAAAGTGATCATGACACATTTTACTTCTTTTCTTGTACTGTCTGAAATCCAGTCTGCATTATACACTCCCAGCACAGCTCAATTTAATCTAGCTACATCTCAGATACACATGAGGCCAGTGGTTATCAAATGGGACCACTCACAGCTAGACTGCATCCCCAGTTCCATTCTGGACCATTTCCACTTATAAACATTCATTTAAGAAAACTGACACATACTGCATTGGTCCTAGGGCAGGTGCTATGTGACTCTCACCAGCCTAGTGAAGTGGACTTGACTTTTAATGACCTAAAATATACAAAACTGTAAACAAAGAGCCCTGTGATATGGTTAACTTCAAAAACTCCACCCAACAATGACTGTGGTCTACTGAGTCAATGGGATCTCTCCACTGGGGAATTAAAACTTGAGATAAAGGGAGATTCAAGCCTGTTTCAGCTCCTCTCACCCTCCACCTTCCAATGAGAATCACTCTGTGGGGAGAAAGGGAAAAAGGTAGAGCGGTGCTCCTAGGACATGTATATGCATAAGAATCCCCAAGATGCTTGTGAACATGTGGGTTCCCAAGCCCTATTCCCAGAGATTCTGATTCAGTTTGGGGCTATCTATTTTTGTAACAAGTCACCATTCCAATTTTTTTAAAAGTCGTTATAGAAGCAGCCAGTCGAGCTTTGAGATGTTGATGAGGGAAACACACAACCCCATCACCTTATTCTTTGATACCCGCCATGTTTTCCCTGTGATCTTTCACGTTTGGGGTGGGAGGGTGAGAAGAGGGAAAATGAGCAATTTCTCATCTGCATCTCTGATTGGAACATTTAATTCTCCACAATCATTCTACCTTCGCTGAACTGTGTGGTTTTATTTATAATGTGGAACATATTTAGGAACCTTGGATTATCCAGATTTAATCCCAACCCACGTTTCCTACATTCCTTCTATGTCCACAGCCCCTTAGGGAATTGTAGAATCAAGGGGCAGGATCCCTGCTTCAAAGGCATTTGTAGAATACAAATAGAAGATGATGGTCCATGGGAAATGGTACAGATAAGAGCCACTGAAGATCAAGGGATGGTTTGGAAGCATTGTTTACATCCTCAGTAGTCATAACATGACCATGAACGTGAAAGGCTCATTCTCCCACCTGTTCATATTATCTGCCCATGATTCCTTAACCCGACCAAAGAGTTCTTCAGTTAAGAAAATTAAATGCTCAAACCTTGCTATTAATATGGTTGTTGCAATCAGTAGTAGAACCTCGAATTTCATAACACAACCTGACTTACAAATAGTTTGTGATCTCATGCATTTGCGTATATAACGTAGATTTGAAGAACTATGATGTTTGATGTCCTTAGTGTTGGAAAGTAGTGCACTATTTAGAAAATATTTCCACGTACATTCTCTCTTCTGATGCTTGAAACATTCCTGAGGTTGAAAAGAACAAGCAGCAGTAGAACCATTTTGTAGATGAGGATGTGGAGCTCTGGTATGTTAAATATGAAATCACACATCTATTGGGTGTCGCAGGCAAGGCGAGGATGATGGTGTGTTACCCTATACTTTGGATCTTTTTCTACTACCTCTTGTTACCACTTTCTCAGAGAAGATTAGGTTCTCCCATATTCCTGGCACCTATGTTTTCTTAGATTTCTAAGCTTCATCTAAAATGATGTTTTTGAGAAGAGATTCTGGCCTGACCACAGGACTCCTAGAAATGGCTACAGTGAGCGACAGTGAGAACAGCGCTTGCGGTACTTGTATTTCAAATCTGTCTACAGAAATGGGTGAGAACCAGTAGCTGCTCTCCTTTTTCAAGTGCTAGATGGCCCGCTAGACAGGAAAAGAGAACACTTTCAATTATGCTGTTTGACTGCAGTGACCAGGGCTCCAAAGATTGACGGCCCCCTTCTTTCCCTTTCCTTCCAACCTCAGTGACATCAAATTCTGGTGAGTCTGAGTGTTGGCTTGTGAAGGAGTCTGGAGGAAATGCTTGCCTAAACCATGGCCCGATGAGAAGGGTGTATCCAGTGGTGGTGATTTTCTTTGTCCTCTCATATGGAAGTTGTCAGAGGAACAGGAGGAATATAGAAAGTAGCAAGCTAATAGGTTACAGAGATGCTCTCTTACCTTGCCTCATGGCACCTGTGCTGTAGACCTTAGATCATGCTCATGGGACCAAGCCTAGGGAGGAGGGCTTCAACTTAAGCATTCTTTTCTTGTGTTTCATGGCAAGTCCAAAGTTTCTGCTCTCCAGTAGAGATGGTAAAGCTGTGCTAGTTCCATATTTGGGTAAATAAAGCAAAGCTTAAGTGCCTGGAGTCTACGTTAAAATGAATCACCCGTTGTGGCATTGTCTCCAGGAAACAGGTGTGACCCATCAATATGAAATGCTCCTCTGGGTCCTGCCATCTCACTTGGCAAATGTGAACACCGAGAACTTGAGAGGGAAAGTGATTTTATCTAAAATCACATGGGGAAGAGAGAGAAGATGACTCCCCCCGCCTTCTGGTCTTGAGTGATTCCTTCCTTCTACACCAATTATGCACCTGCCATCTCAATGTCCGTGAGCCTTTCCGGAAAATTGAATAAAATTCCAACTCTCCTCCTAGATTGACACGGCTCTGAATAACCTCTGGTCCACATCCATGCCCAGCCTCATCTTCTAAACTTTTTTCTCTTTGTTCACTTCCCCAAGCCACAGCAGCCTTGTTTTGTTTGTTCAACACAATACTTCATCCTCAGAGTATTTCCCTACTGCTCTTTCTGTCTGCAGTGCCCTCCTTTTGGGTCACGTATAACTGATTCCTCCTCCAGAGTTTGGCTCAGAAGTCATCTTCTCAGAGAGGCTTTCCCTGGTCACTAAATCCAAAGCTGTCCACACTGTCTATCACTTTACCGTGTTTTGCTGTTCCCTTCACACTGATCAACATCTGAAATAATGTTTTGACCTGTGTGTTCAATCAATTTCCATTTTTGTTCCTCTCCCCACAGACTGAAATCTCCAGGAGTATTTTATTCACCACTCTATCCCCAGTACCTAGAACAGGGCCTTTCAGATAGGACATGCTCAATTAATGTATGTTGAGTGAATTAATAAATAAGATGACCTTTTATTTGCATGTGAATATTTTTTAAAATCATAAACATCTTAAACTTAATATCTGTCTTAATTCAGTCTGCCATAAAAAGATATCATAGACTGGGTGGCTTAAACAACACAGTTTTATTTCTCAGAGTACTGGAGGCTGGGAAGCCTGAAATCAGGGTGCCAGCATGGTCAGGCTTTGGGGAGGGCTCTCTTTCTGGCTTGCAGACAGCTGCCTTCTTGCTGTGTCAACCCACGATGGACCGAGAGTGATCTCTGTCTCTCTTCCTCTTCTTATAAAGCTGCAAACCCCATCCTGAGAGTGCCACTTTCATGACCTCATCTAAATCTAATCACCTCCCACTGTAATGGCCGCATTTCCAAATACCATCACATTACAGTCCTGAGAGAAGTTGCCCAAGTATTTATTTTATTAATTTTAATTAATTAATTAATTAATTAATTTATGGCTGTGTTGGGTCTTCATTGCTGTGCGTGGGCTTTCTCTAGTTGCAGTGAGCGGGGGTTACTCTTTGTTGCTGTGCGCGGGCTTCTCATTGTCGTGGCTTGTCTTGTTGCGGAGCACGGGATCTAGGCGTGCAGGCTTCAGTAGTTGTAGCTCGTGGGCTCAGTAGTTGTGGCGCATGGGCTTAGTTGTCCCGCGGCATGTGGGATCTTCTCGGACCAGGGCTCGAACCCATGTCCCCTGCGTTGGCAGGTGGATTCTTAACCACTGCGTCACCAGGGAAGCCCAAGTTGCCCAAGTATTTAAAAAAAGTTTACCTAAGGATAAATGTTCACCTTGACTGAACTGGAGTGAGCTTTGGGGCCAGAGATAAATAGATTCACACTCAAAGTCTGCCACTTATCAGCTATTTGACCTCAGGCAAGCCATTTAACTTCTCAGAATCTCCTGCCCTGTCTGGAAGATGACAATATGAATCTCCACCCACCTGAAAAGAACAGGATGGCAATTAAGTAGGTTGAAAACTGCACAATGCTTGGTATTTTATGTTATCTTAGTATTCTTAACTTTAGATGTGGTTACTTAATCATGCTACATAAAAAAAATTTAAAAAGATGCACTTATTATTCTAAGTATTTTATAATCTTGGAGAGTTTTGGAGATAGACAGATCCACCTTTGAATCTCAACCCCAATATTGACAACAGGTGAATTTTAGGAGAACATAAACATACAGTCTGTAACAATATCTCTCTTTTAACTGGTAGTGTTGCTTTTCACTATACTTCTAGATATCCAAATAACTCTATATCTGTAACTATACCTATAAATATATCAACATCTACCTCCTTCTCTATCTTTCCCTCTTGAGAAACATCTTATGAACTATTCAGAAATCCTCATCTTTTTAGGAGTTGACACCCCACTCTTGAGTGATGCCACTGCTTCCTCAAATCCAGCACATAAGCTGCTGCATTGATTTACAAACAAAACTAAACTCAAATTTTTAAAGATTTCCGTTTTGGAAATTTCTGAGAATTTAATGACAGTTATGGAATAACTAGAATCTTCTTTTAATATTATTAAGTCAAACTTAGGATCACCAGCATAAGAAAAGTTTTTATTTTCTGGATCATGAAATTAAAATAAAAGCAGATGACTTGGTCTCTATTATTTTTGTAGGGGAAGCGATTTTTATGGGATGAAAGAAACCTGTTTCTCCATCGGTTCCTTCTCCCTCTCCTTTCTTCCCTCTGCACTTCTTTCTGTTCCTTCATTTTCTTCTCCTTTATTTTCTCCTTTTCTTCACCTTCTTTTTTCTCTCTGTCTCTCCATCCCCTGTCTTTCTTACTAAGCAGGCTTTCTGAAACGCTAAATCTACAGCCTAAAATGAATGCACGCTCACATCCCTTGGTGGGTAAATAATTTTCAGAAAGCTCACTCTTCAAGGCAGTTTTTAAAAGGAAATCCTCACTTTCTCAAAACAAAAATCACTCTTGCCAGGCAGCCTTCAGAGATAAAGAAGTGATTGCTATGCTCCCAATTATATAAGACGCTGTACTTTTGCAAAGGAGCTTACCTTGGAGAATGGAACTAGTTGTTTTTATCCCCTCAATTAAATATTGTTCTCACGAAATGGTTGTATATTTTACACCGGGAACATATAGTTTCCCATGATAACCCCAGTAAATAAATAGTACTCCATCAGGATGGGAGGCAAAAGCCTGTGTAGTTTAATACTGTCCGAATGACAGTGCACCTCAGATTATAAGACACAAGGAGAATTAGACAAATGGCACATAAATGAGGGCACACACAGGATAGCGGTTGGTTCCTGCTGTATCTGGAGGGACACGTACACTCAGGGAGAAAATTCAAGAGTGTGTTATGATTAGAAACCAGTAGCAAATACAGTTTTATGGGTATTCTTGGGGAAGGCAAAGAAAAACTCATTCCAGACCTGCCTCCATGTGGACGCATTTTCCTTTTGCCTCCCAAACCTCAAATATCTCCCTTCTGCCATTTGGTAATGAATGTTCGGCTCCGTGAAAAGGAGTCTAAAGAGCTTTGTTTTGTATCCTCGGAGTCTGCAAAGAGATTAACAGGGTCTAAAGGAATAAAGAACATCTGGAAACACGGGCTTTGCATTCTCCTTTCACCCTCTTGCCTTGAGTGTGTTTTGAATGCTGAGCGTTGGGGAGAGGACAACTGAATTTACTTTCATGTCGGAAAGCCCAGGACCCCTGTGATTCAAACAGATGAATAGGTTAAGATTGGTCACGTCTCTGCTGGAAGCACTTGGAGCCCAAATGGTGACTGCTAGTGTGGTTTCGTTTCAGATTTTTCCCAATCTGAGTAGTATGTGGAAGGGGAAGCAGGAAGATGAAATTGGTGAGGCTTTGTTTCAATCTAGCCAAAATAGACTGAGAATGTGATGTACACTAATCACTGTTCTAGGGGCTCTGGAGAACAAAATTAAGTCTCTTCTTGCCCTGATGTACATTAAGGATGTAGAGGGAGAGAGACAGATCTTCGCACAAGTGCTTATAAAGAAATACCAACCTTTATATGACACTTACTTAATTTATTTGACTCTGTCTCCCACCAGAATGTAAACTGTTCAAAGGCAGGTATTCTGGGGAAAAAGGTTAGTTTGTTCACTGTTGTGTCCCATCCTCTAGAACATAATAAGCACTTAATAAATAATTGTTATATCCAAAATATATAAAGAACTCTTCAAAATCAACAATAAGAAAACAACTCAATTTTAAAATGGGCCAAAGACCTTAACAGACTCCTCACCAAAGAAGATATACAGGTGACAAATAAGCATATGAAAAGATGTTTGACATCATATACCGTCAGGGAAATGCAAAGTGAAACAACAATGGGATATCACTACACACCTGTTAGAAGGGGCAAAATCCAGATACTGATAACACCAAATGCTGGTGAGGATGTGGAGCAACAGGAACTCTCATTCACTGCTGATGGGAATGCAGAATGGTACAGACACTTTGGAAGACAGTTTGACAGTTTCTTACAAAAGGAAACATGCTCTCGCCATATGTTCCAGCAATCATGCTCTTTGGTATTTACCCAAAGGAGCTGAAAACTTATGTCCACACAAAAACCTCCACATGGAGGTTTGTAGCTGCCTGGGAAAAGTTTCCAGCCAAAGTTTTCATATATCCTATGGTCTTTTATACCTGGGGTGGACTAGAGGCTGGCCACCTCCTTGTGTTAAAAGAAAAAGAAAGTGTTATTTGATCACAGCCATGCCTGTTGGTTTATGTATTGTCTGTGGATACTTCGATGTGACAAAGGCAGAGCTGAGTAGTTGCAGAACAGCCCATAGGGATTAATAAGCCTAAAACATTTACTCTCTGATCTTTTAGGAAAAAAGTTTGCCAACCCTTGTTCTATTATTGCTGTTATTGTAAAAGTTCTGGACTCATCAACCCATATATTTTATCAAGACATGAACAAAGATTACTGGGTATCCGATGTAGTGTACTCTCCAGAATTATGTCTGGTTTCAGGTATTTGATCTCTTTTACAATTCTGTAAGTTGCAGAAAACTGTTACTCATGCAAAATTGTTCTTATCCATAGAAAAGCAAGTGAATTGTGCTGGGTGGAATGCAGTTGATTTTTGCTCTGTGGATATTGGCCAGTTTTGCTTCCAGGTTTGAGTCTATTGGTAAATTCATTTCAACATTCTTTTTTCTTTTTTAATATTTTTTAACATCTTTATTGGAGTATAATTGCTTTACATTGTTGTGTTAGTTTCTGCTTTATAAAAAAGTGCATCAGCTATACATATACATATATGTCCATATCCCCTCCCTCTTGTGTCTCCCTCCCGCCCCCTTATCCCACCCCACTAGGTGGTCACAAAGCACCGAGCTGATCTCCCTGTACTCCCTGATCTCCCAGCAGCTATGCGGCTGCTTCCCACTAGCTGTCTATTTTACATTTGGTAGTGTATATGTCAATGCCACTCTCTCACTTTGTCCCAGCTTACCCTTCTCCCTCCCTGAGTCCCCAAGTCCAATCTCTACATCTGTGTCTTTATACCTGTCCTGCCCCTAGGTTCTTCAGAACCTTTTTCTTTTTTCTTAGATTCCATATATATGTGTTAGCATATGGTACTTGTTTTTCTCCTTCTGACTTACTTCACTCTGTATGACAGACTCTGGCTCCATCCACCTCACTACAAATAACTCAATTTCATTTCTTTTTATGGCTGAGTAATATTCCATTGTATATGTGTGCCACATCTTCCTTATGCATTCATCTGTTGATGGACACTTAGGTTGCTTCCGTGTCCTGGCTATTGTAAATAGTGCTGCAATGAACATTGTGGTAAATGAATCTTTTTGAATTATGGTTTTCTCAGGGTATATGCCCAGTAGTGGGATTGCTGGGTCATATGGTAGTTCTATTTTTAGTTTTTTAAGGAACCTCCATACTGTTCTCCACAGTGGCTGTATCAATTTACATTCCCACCAACAGTGCAGGAGGGTTCCCTTTTCTCCACACCCTCTCCAGAATTTATTGTTTGTAGATTTTTTGATGATGGCCATTGTGACCTGTGTGAGGTGATACCTCATAGTAGTTTCATTTCAACATTCTTGATTGCCTATAAAATTATAGTATTTTGAGTTTTCCTTTGAACCGGTTGTAACGTCTTACTGGTTCCCTCATTAATGAATAAGATAAATATAAGATCCTTAGCATGTATTCACTTTACATTTGTTTGTGAGTCATGATTTTACCTTTATAAAAAGTGTGTTCTTAAGAACTTGTATATTAAACATATACGCAACTAAAACCCTATGCTGAGTCAGGAAGTGGAGAACCAGGGTTAAGAGGTACGTCTTGACTTAGATTGTCTCCTGACAGCTCTATTAATTAGGTGTTTGAAGTCAGGCAAATCACTTGACATCTCTGAACCTCCACTGACTTCTCTATAACATGGTTATAATTCCTACCTCATATGGTTGTATGAGGATTAAATGACATAATCCGCGTACAACATCTAGCATTCAGTAAACAACCTGGCCGATGTTAGCGATTGTTGTAATTGTCATTGTAAATTGCATTTTCATTCATTAACTGAATGAAATTTTCAGCTTCTGCAAGATGTTACCTGCTGCCATCTGCTTGGATGCATCCCCACTGGCCTGGCTGGAGTTTTTCTAAAGGCAGAATCTGAGGCAAGACTGGTAGCAGGTAGTTTTTGTAGAAGTGATACCTGGAAGCAGGAATGACAAAGCAGAGAGAGGATGAGACGTGAAAGTAGGAAAAGAAAAGGATGCCTTTTTCTTCCATGTGGCTGTGTAGGGGAGGAAAGCTTTTTCTTTCTTCCCTTCTAGGCTCTTTGGCTGGTTTAATAATTGACTTAAGACAGATTAACAGGAGAAAAACAAATTTAATTTCAAATGTACGGGAGTCCCAAAGATATGAGGCTCAAAGAAGTGGCCGAGGCAGGCAATTTTTAATACCTTTTAGACAAAGAAACAATAAATTTGTGAGGAACTGACAAGACAAAGAAATTTGGGCTTGGGGTATTAAATTAGTGAGGACGTAACAAATGTCTGGGAGGAAGAAAGTTTCCTCTGTCCTTCTAGGTTGTATATTAAACATATACACAAATTCTGGATGGTCTAAGAATTAAATTGAACAAGACAGATTAAGTTTAATAACATGTGTACGTGGGAGAGACCCAGGAAAACAGAATAATTCACCAAAATGGTGGAAACTCTCACCTTAAATACCATCTTCAGCTAAAAACAAAAGAGGATGTTATATAACTAATGAGAACCTGCTGTATGGTACAGGGAACTCTACTCAGTGCTCTGTGGTGGCCTAAATGGGAAGGAAATCCAAAAAAGAGGGGATATGTGTATACATATAGCTGATTCACTTCGCTGAATAGCAGAAACCGATACAGCATTGTAAAGCAACTATACCCCAATTGGAAAAAAAAAAAAAAAAGAGGATGTTGCAGGGGGGATGTGGTTTGGGACTTCAAAGGGGAGGAAGGCAATTGACATGGAGCTGGAAAAGCAAATATTTGGTGAAAAAATGTTTGCTAAGCCATGCAGAGATGGTGGGACACAGAGTCTGTCTGTAACAAACAGACTTAATCTAGGTTCCTCCCCGTCTGCACACCTAGTTCACACTATAGCGATCTCCAGTGATGCTCCCTTCTTGGATCAGGTCCTCTAGCTACATTCTTTTAGGCAGTTAGGGGAAGGTCAGAGTTTCTTCCTAAGTCTTTGGGTCTTGATTGTTTTCAGCTCAAAATAATCCACATGCCAAAAAAGCACATTTGCGGATGGCAAATTTTGCTCCCCTACACAAGGTTTGTTAAAACAGGCTTCTCAGCCTTCCATTTCCTACCTCTGGTGGTAAGATTGTCTCTCTACCTTCTGGTACTGGGAGGGCACCTTTTCCATGGAAGATTTATTTCCTGCTCTCCGGGGGACAAAGGAGGGACGGAGTGCCTCCTTGCACTAGCAGTTCCTTAGGTAACTTTAATTCAAGATAATCAATATGCCAAAGTGGCATATTTGGGGATGGCATATTTTGCTCCCCTTTAGGTGCCACTGTGGGAGGCTGGAGTTCAGTCCCGCTGGGGACCCGCTCAACAACACAGCTCAGAATTGTCTCTTCTAAAGACATCAGGCTGAGACGTTAGCCACCAACACCCATTGCTCATTGGTTACTGGTTTATCCAGGCATATTACTTCTCCACAATTCAGGGCTATCCAGACTGAGGGCTGAAGAAGCATGTGTGTCATTGGAGTAAACCTTGAGACACAGTCAGGGGCTTGGGGATGGATGCCATTGGTGTGCCTGGGAATTTTCCATCATGTTGGACACACCAGATACTCAGACAGGCCAAGGGGATATGACAGGAGCACAAGTGTCTCCTATACCCACCACTGAAAGCAGATGACAAAGTTCCCTGACCAATGACCTCTCACATCCCAGCAGTATCCTCTGGGTCCCCTCACCCTTCAAGGGGGCAGAAAAGATAAAGGGTATATGAGCTTAAGCAGCTGTGCCAGGAAACAGCAGATGCTATAGGGTGAAAACTCAGTTTTTGCCTTGAAGAGCCTTTCTCCAATCCCTGCTCCAGAGACCGATCTGGCCCCGGGTTAGAAGTTTGCAGAAAATGCAGTTGAACTTTCTGATTTCACCCCAGTGGAAGCCTTCAAGGAGGGCCTTAGGGAAAAAGGAGACCCCAGATCAACATTCCTAGTAGCCAAAGCTGCAGGATTGGAGCTGGTGGGATGCACCATTCCTTTCGGTTGCTTGCATCTGGGGAAGACACAGTCAGAGACCTTATAATGTAGCTACCTCTCCTCTTATAACTTTTGAGTTTATTGGTCTGAAATCTGACTTTTAAACGTGTGACTTTTGAAATTCACATGTAAATACAGTGGCCTGCTGCCACTGTAGCAGCTGCCGTAGTTCGGCCATTTCCAGAACATTCTTCTGGACCCTTCACATGTGTTATCTCAAAACATTCCAACTAAGGCAAAACTAGAGAGACAGCAGAAAGATCCGTGGTTGCCATGGATCCAGGGTGGGAAGGAGGAAGGGACGAACAGGTGGGCCACAGGGATTTTTTTAGAGATGTGAAACTATTCTGTATGATACTCTAACGATGGATGCATGTTAGAGATTTGTCAAAATTCACAGAACAGTACAACACCCAGTATTGTGAAGCAATTATACTCCAATAAAGATCTATTAAAAGAAATAATCATATATCGATAGCGGCTCATGGATCCTAACACATGTACTACACTAATGCAAGATGAGAATTATAGGGGAAACTGTCAAGGGAGGGAGAGGAACATAAGGGAACATTGTATTTTCTGCTCAATTTTTCTGTATACCTAAAACTGCTCTAAAAAATTAAAGCCCATTTATTACAAGGAAGACTTTAGAACAAATCCTTGCAGGTGGTCATTGTTACCCCTTTGTTACGGAGGAGGCAAGTAAGGCTCTCGGGAACACATGGCTTTTGATGGCATCACGGGGACAGGGCTCCTGGTCCATGTGGTTCTGAAACTCATGTTCCTGTCACCACACCTTCTCACTTCCTTCTTTCCTGGCCTCCTGTCTCCCTGTTGAGTGTGCTCTCTCCTCCGTGGCAATTTGCCTTCACTCTTCAACTTCTGTACCATCTTGACACGGCCTGGGCCCCAGGGTCACCCTACCAGCATTTCTGCAGTCAAGCTTTCCGGGAGAACCTGCTCATCAACTTGAAGCTTTCTAATGAGCCTGTGGAATGTCATCCATCCTTGGTTCCCATTTCACTCAGCTCTCTCAGTGCTGTGATGTATGGATCAATCTAAGTGCTTCTGGTCTTTGAAAGGCCCAGTCCAGTGGTAGCCCTGGGAACCCAGCTCATTCAGTGACCCTTTTGCTAATTTATAATATAGCTGATGCACTCCACCACTCCACTGCTGTTTCACTTGTCTCAAATGAATGTCAGTTGGTACAGAGGACCAGGTATTCAGGAGCTAAATTAGCTAAATCATTGCATGAATTAGTTAGATCTCACTGAAATACAACACCCATTCTTTTTCCCACTTATGACACAAAGAGCATCCCTCTGACCCCTGACACTTCAACACCCTATATCCTACACCTCAAAATAATTTATCTGGATGAAGTAGCCCAGCTAGGAGTATCACGCTCCACATATATAAATAATAATGAGAACCTTTAATAAAATCAGACATAAGTTATGCAGCAGGCATCAATTACAAAGGATTTTAAAGGTTTTGCTCTAGAACCCGAGCGGTGTTACATTTAGACTAATAACTGTACCCGTGATTTATGTGTTTGCAACCAGAATGGTTTCAGTGCCGCGATATATGTCCAAAGTAAAATTTATAGTCTGCTACAGAATGTATAAATAATGAACAGCCGTATGTCATCACGCATTTAAAATCGTGACTCCTTCCACAGCGGCAATGGGGTTAAATGAATTAAAATCTTAAGTTCAATGGGAATCTTAACTTATTTGGGAGCACTTTAAGGAGCGTGTACAAATGCAAACACTAATTTAATATATTTCTCTCCCCCCGAGTCAAAGAAAAATGGCTGTTATTAAAATGACAAACACTCTTGGGAAACCTCAGGAGTCATCAAATTAAATAATGGCAGGGGAAAGAAAAGAGGAACTGGCTTGGGAAGATGATGGGAAGGAATTTTTCTGACACTGCTGTGACCTCAAATTATTACGAAGGCCTTTAAAATGGTCAAAATAAGTAAAATAAGTCGATGATGGCATTCTACCTTGCAGTTTCCCATAAGGTTCGTATAAGGTTTGTGGAAGTTGGAGAGCTCCCATTGATGAAAGCCAAGAGCCTGTCACTTATTAAGTCCTCGTGAAGGTTGTACAGGCACCCTGAGGCTGAGCCCTTTCATCTGAAAATGGGACAAATCAGGTTCATTGGACAGAGTTGCTGGGAGGGTCTAAAAGTAATAATAAACATTGTGAAAGCAACTAGTATCCTCCCTGGTACAGGGAGTTGGTCCTCAGTAGATGTTACTCTGGCCTCTTCTTTATAGCTCCCTCAGTGGACAATAAGGTGTGGAGGCATGGACCATATCTTATTCGTCTTTCTATGAATAATGCCTGGACACAGATGAGTGGTTAACCAATATGAATGCATCCTTGCTCAATGAATCACTTAATGCGTTTCCATGGCTCTAAGAGCCACTGTGGAAGTCCAAATGTCAGAAAGAGTTAGGAGGCAAGAATACGTTGCATATTTGAGATTGTTGGGGGGAACTTAAGTGGCCCTAGTTAATGAATTTGCAGAAAATCAAGGCTTGCCTCCTTAAATTCTTGGACAATTGTCACCCTTTAATCTTTGACAGTCACAACCTTTTAAAAAACCCATTCCTGTGAATTCCCTGGTGGTCCAGTGGTTAGGACTCCACACTTCCACTGCAGGGAGCATGGCTTCGATCCCTGGTTGGGGAACTAAGGTCCCACATAGCCATGTAGAGTGACCAAAAAATAAAAATAAATAAATTTTAAAAACGTAAACCTTTAAAAATTTGAGAACTTCTGTGGGTTCTCAAATATGCTGACAAGAATGTCATCTTTCTTCTTAACTCCAAGTTCTCATGAATTCATGAGCCTACAGTGATATGATATAGAAATAATTATTGTGAAGGACCTGGTGCTGGGTTTACGGTGTTCTCCCTCCACTTCTGCCCGCTAAATGGTCTCCAGCTACTGTTTTGATGTCTTCTCTTGATTTTAATGGTTTCTGTTACTTCCCTCAAAGTTAACTTTCAATTCCTACTACTGCCGGGTCTTACAGACACTATTCCAAACACGATGGTTTGAAACAGTTCATAAGTGTCTCTTGTGGTTCTGTGTGTGGACTGGGGTGGGTGTGTTTCACTTGGGGTTGTGTCTCCTGTGGTTCGAATCAGATGGCAGCAGGGACAGGGGTTTCCTGAAGATTCACCTTTGGACTCGATGTCCAAAATAGCTCACCACAAGGATGACCATTGAGGCTGGCTGTCAGCTGATGCCCAGCTGGGGCTACGGAAGGGAGCACGGACCCGTGGCTTCTCCCTGTAGCTTGAGCTTCTCACAGCTGGGTTCTCAGAAAGAGTAGCCCAATAGCACACATCTCAAAAGATGCAGGTGGGAGCTGTAAGGCTTCTTATGGACTACGCTGCCTCACTTCTGCCTTATTCTGCTGGTCAAATTTCACAAGAATGCAATATAAGGAGCCATGATTCACATGGTTCACTCCATCTTTGGAGACTGGCTCCCATCTCAGTTATGAAAATTGCATCTCGAACATTGAAAGGGAGTTTATCAAGATCTTCTGGATCATGGATTTCCTTTTGACTTCACAAAGACCTTTTAGTTCTACCACTTACATTCTGATTGTTTGCCTTCTAAGACTGTCATTTATCAATACATGATATCTGGGAAAGCAAGGGTTGGCAGTGTTTTGAAGTGAATTGACTGTTAGATGAATGTTATTAACGTATCTTATGAATTCCCTGTTGCAAGGAACTTTTGACTCCATCGCTTAGCTATGTCAGCTTGTTGTTTATTTCTTTCCGGTGGTTTCCATGATGGGAATTAAGTTTTGCTGACTCAGATCACTTTTTTCTATAGGTTAGAGTTTGGAATTGAGAATGTGTTTGTTTTGTGCGTGAGGATTGGGGATAGATAAAAAAGTACTTCACTTAGGTATTTTTCTAAGACTTTATTCCCATAGGACCAAATAACTCCTCAGTGCAGTAAAAAAAGAAAAAAAAATTATCCCTCATGCAGGGATAATTACGTTCTGTGGATCACAGCTGAATGGAAAGAACCCTGGAGTCAGGGTATTGTGTTCCATCAAATGGATGTGCCATAGTTCATTTAAATAACTCCCTATTTTTTGAATCATTTGGTTATTTCCTTCTCTTCTATAGCTAAATCTCTGTGTCCATCCGCAAGCATTTCCTCGGGATAGATTTCCCTTGTTCATGTCTATCTTTGTTTCACCCACATGACAGTCAACACCCATCTAGTTTGAAGCTTCTCTCTCCTTCACCAAATTATATGGTTTTCATCTTGCTTTTTGGAATCATGTAACATAGCACAAGCATTCTGAACCATCCTGTTGGCTGAAATGATTCCTATGGAGCTCCCTACATTGGTCTAAAATTAAAATCAGGTTAAAATCACACCAACTCCTCTATAAAATTCCGCAAGCAGTTTGGGCGAATGAGGACTGCAGTAAAGAAAACATCCTCTGAGTCTTGAGAGGCTGTATTTTGCATCCCAGCAGAGTCCCTCTCCAGCTTTGTTGCATTGGGCTGGATACTTCCATTCTCTGAGACTTGATTTCTTCATCTGTGAAATGGGATGAATAAATCCTCTCTCAAAATGTGATCAAGGGGCTTCCCTAGTAGCGCAGTGGTTGAGAGTCCGCCTGCCGATGCAGGGGGAGCGGGTTCGTGCCCCGGTCCGGGAAGATCCCACATGCCGCGGAGCGGCTGGGCCCGTGAGCCATGGCTGCTGAGCCTGCGCGTCCGGAGCCTGTGCTCCGCAACGGGAGAGGCCACAACAGTGAGAGGCCCGCGTACCGCAAAAAAAAAACAAACCAAAAAAAACAAAAACAAAAAAATGTGATCAAGAAGCATTTTTAAAAAATGTACATCAGGTGCCTAGTTCCATGCCTAGCACATCATAAATTAGTGACAAAGGAGAATTCTCTTCCCATACCCTCCCCTGAGAAATGTATGTGGGGTGTGTGTGTGTGTGTTCCACTAACCTTGTTCTATTATCTTGGAGGTTGTAGGTGCCTCTGATTCTATTGACTGGGTAGGCACTTGTATTAATCAAAATCTTGGCAGGCAAAAGATGCGTAGTCAAATTGAGTGATTCAAGGAGAGTTTATAAAAGGGGATGGTTACAAAAATCAAGGTAGGGTTAGGGAACTACAAGGCATAGGACAGAGCTCCTGGACTTGGGGACTAGTAACAGTGTGAAGGAGAGGGGATGCCTGAACAGGATCTGTGGCCTTCAGGAAAGGGTTGCAGTGAGCTTTGGAGATCTGGAAGGCAGGGATCCAGCTGCATTTTCTCCTTTCCTCCAGTTCTGTTAGTGCCTCTCACCCAATGAACCAACTCTGAAGCTCAAAGGCAATCTGTGGTCCATCCAGGTCAGCCTTCTGGCAAACAGAGCAGGAGGAAGAAAGGGAGTGAATCTGGAGGTGTGAATAGAAGATACTGAGCATAGACCCCCCCACCACCACCACCGCCAAAGCCAGGGTCTTTGATCGCCTTGAACTTATCCATCCCCAAACAGGTTATACTAGAGTCTGAGGCTTGGGACTCAAAAAGGGCTGTCCTTACCATCTCTTCTCCATCTGAGGTCTGCCACACATAGAAGGGCTTAGGATATATTGCTGTGTTCTGGGAATTCTTAAGGAAAAGTTTTATAATCTGAATAAGATAAAAAGCCTATTATAATTTACCTATTTACCAAGTACTGCCACATCATTCCAGTAAGTCAACTCTGAAGATTTCCCTTACCTTTCATCTTCAAGTCCTCTGAACAATACTAAAGTTTGAGAGACCACTCAAAGAAAGGTAATTCTTTCTCTTTGGGGCTAGTTTTGGCAATGATCTTCAAAAGTAATATTTTATTATCAGGTTCCTTCCACCGAAAAGGCAGAATCAGTCACTGACAGAGCCCCTAGTTACCAAAAAAAAAAACCCAAAAAACAAAAAAAAATCCCCTATCTGTGCTACCCCCTGCTCCCAGCTCCAAAGTCCCCTTCATGGTGAAGAAGGCTCACTTTCATCCTTTTGGAAGGTGACAGCCTGCACTTCTTCCCACCTGGGGAAATGTAAAAGTAAAGAAACTCGACTTGTTCTGGAGAAAAGCTGTCAGCCATAGGAGCCCCTCTCCTGTAGCATGCTGCCCAACATTATTGGGAAGTTATCTAAAGTGTCAGAGAAAACATTATTGATTTTTTAGTCTGTTTTGTCAACTAGTCAATAAACCTTGCTTTTTCCTAGATTTTCTTTCTTATAGCTCCCTGCCTCTCAGCTCTTTGGAGCTTCTGTCTTCTTCCCCTTCTCCTGTTTCTCTCTGTGCATCTCCCTCTCTTTCTCTCTCTCTCTCTCCCCTCACCCCCCAGTCTTCCTGTCTTCTCTCTCTTTCCCTTTATTTCTTCACTGTTTTCCTCGCAGTGTCAACAAGCAGTTGAAAAACTTCTCATTAATTCAAACTTAGCTAATATCAGATCCTTGATAATGTATCCATGGGGATTTTTTATTGAGATACATTAAGATTGATTTTTTTATTGGAGTGTAGTTAATTCAAGTGTACGGCAAAGTGATTCAGTTATACATATATATATATTCTTTTTCAGGTATTTTCCATTATATGTTATTACAAGATATTTGATATAGTTCCCTATGCTATATAGTAGGTCCTTGATGTTTATCTCTTTTAAATATAGTAGTGGGTATCTGTTAATCCCAAACTCCTGATTTATCTCTCCTCCACCCCCTGCTAACCTCTTTGGTCATCATGTTTATTTTCTATGTCTGTGAGTCTGTTTCTGTTTTGTAAATAAGTTCATGTGAGAGATACATTAAGATTGATTTTTACTGAACAAACTAGCTTTAAGGCTGGTAGAGATGTTACGTAGAGTCATCGCTCACCATGCTTGTGTGTTTCCCAAAGCAGTGGAACTTTGCTGTTCCTTACAAATCTTCCTTGTTTAAATGGTTGTAAAAAAGAAGCCATTAGAAGATTTCATCACTATGTTTAAAGCTTCTTCCTAAAACCAGAAAGCGTTCTGAGATCACACTTACATAGCACTCACTTTGTGCCAGACACCATTCTAGATGTTTTTGTTTGTTTTTAATTGATTAATTAATGTATTTATTTTTGGCTGTGTTGGGTCTTTGTTTCTGTGCGAGGGCTTTCTCTAGTTGCGGTGAGCGGGGACCACTCTTCATCGCGGTGCGCAGGCCTCTCACTGTCATGGCCTCTCTTGTTGCAGAGCACGTGCTCCAGATGCGCAGGCTCAGTAGTTGTGGCTCATGGGCCTAGTTGCTCCATGGCATATGGTATCTTCTCAGACCAGGGCTCGAACCCGTGTCCCCTGCATTGGCAGGCAGACTCTCAACCACTGCGCCACCAGGGGAGCCCTGTTCTAGATGTTTTACATATAAAATTCTTACAACATCTCTATGTAGTAGATTCCATTATTATCACCATTTTATAAATGAGGAAACTGAAGCACTGAGATTTTCTTCAGTTCCCCTGTTTGTTAAGGAAGGCCTGACCATAAATTGTCTCAGATAAATACTTGATCATCAGCTATTTAGTTTCTTCAGAAGAGAGTCCACTGACAGAATGCCTGTAACAATAACAGTGCCTGTCATGAGTGTCTCGTAGGTGTGTTGGCCACACCCCCAATGTGCCTGATCTGTGGCATGCCAACTGGCACAGGGGTAACACAGCCCTTGGTTCTCCCAAGACCAGGCAACTCAATACACCATCTCTTACATCTTCAATTTATCTCTTTCCTAGCTTTTCCTCCTTAGTCCTACAAACGTGCTCGTCTCTAATTACACTTTCTCTTTTTTTTCTCCCTACTCTCTCATCCCAATGTGATCACCGTGTATGGGTGAGAGTGAGCTTTGCTTTGCTGCAGAAACAAAATAAAATAACCTGTGGCTTTATAAAAGCAAAGGTTACTTCTCGCTCAGGCTACACGCCCATCAGGGTCATCTGGGGCTCTGCTCAGCCTAGTCGTTCAGGGACTGAGCCTGATGGAGGCTCCATCTTAATAAACGCTTTAGCCATTACTGTGGCCTGGGGAGGGGGATGGGAAGAACCAGACTCTCCCTTTTTCCCTGCCTCTAAGCCATTTTTAAGTATACAGTTCAATAGTTAATTCACGTGTTATGTATATATCCATATGATTCTTAAAGAGTAAAATGTTGGTAGTGATTTCTCTTTCTCTCATGTTTCAAGTTCAAAGGACAATCCAGGTTGACAATTTGTAACGTTTTTAAGCCAAGGATTCAGAAAAGTGTCAAGGTCCTAGTATTTCTGTGCATTTTCTCTTTAGTCATGTAATGGAGTTTACCATCAGTGATGTGTGAACCAAGGAAAACTAAGTGTGAATCATTTATTCACATTGTAGTTTTTACTACATATTTATATAAAAATATATACATATTTTATAAATACATTTTTATATATAAATATATATAATAGGAAATTTGCTATTTAGAATTTCAACTGTCTTCTAAAGAAGATGGTGGGAAACGGAAGAACTTTTATTTTCCAGGGTGTCTTCATCAGTTTTGGAATTAAGATCTGCAGCTGACAGATGATGTGTTCAATTTCTCTCCTCTCTCCCTTTCACTTTCTCTTCTTTATCCTTTCTTCTCTCCCATTCACAAATATGTATTGAGACGTTAGCATGTAAAAACTGAGTTCTTATGTGTGTTGGGAATAAAACAATGAACCAAGCAAACAGGGATCTTAGAAAACCTGCATTCCTAATGGGGGAAGGAAAGGACATGTATAAGTTTAAAAAGCAAGAGAATACCTGATAGAAAGGAGAAAATAAAATAGGATAATGGGACAGAGAGTGACCAACTGGCTATGTTAAACTGAGTGACAAAGTAGGATTTCTCCAAGGAGCTACCACTTGAGCCAAGATCTAACGAAAAAAGGATCCAGGAAGAACAGCATTTTAAGAGATGGATGGAAGAGAGGAGATGGTGGGGATGACTTTGATGCAGTTGGAGAAGAGAGAGAAGACCAGAATATCTGGAGTGAGGGGAGTAAGGCCGGATGGTAGCAACCCAAGGAGACCCTTGCTCCCGTGTTTTGGAAATGTTGTTTGTGCAAAGGGTTGAAACTAAGAACACTGATATTCCTCCCTGAAATCCTCTGAAACCAACAAATCCACCCTGAAAAGGAGAAAGCAGTTAAGGGACCGGCTGTTTCCTTTGGTGGCCTCTTCTCAAACACTTTTCTTAGACTGTATGCTGAAGTTGAAGATGTATGCATTTGATTCATCCTTATGGAACTCGGAAATGAGAGTTTATAATATTGCAGGGGAGGCCTGAGGGGGGGTTACCTCTCCTCTGATAATGGTCTTGAGCATCATTTTTTGAGTCCAAACTGGGAATCTTCATTCAATAAATACAAATGTATTCACAGGAATAAGAGAACACTGGAATCTAGACCATCTTGGGGGCTCCAGTACAAGTGGTCACTGTATTTAAAAATGAGAACTTGTTCAAATGCTCTTAAAATGGTATTTTATTGAAGTGTTTCCCTCTTCTTTCAAAAGAAACATGTTTATGTGTAGCCTAAAGCAAAAAATGATAAGAAATACCCAGCCCATTCCATCTAAAGATAACCAGTATTAACTTCTTTGTATACTGCCTCTCCAACACGTTCTGTATTTTCTTTTGTTATTATTAATTAATTAATTTATTTATTTTTGGCTGTTTTGGGTCTTTGCTGATGTGCACAGGCTCTCTCAAGTTGCGGCGAGCGGGGACTACTCTTCGTTGCAGTCCAGGGGCTTCTCATTGCAGTGGCTTCTCTTTGTTGTGGAGCACGGGCTCTAGAAGCGTGGGCTTTAGTAGTTGTGGCACTCAGGCTCAGTAGTTGTGGCTCATGGGCTGTAGAGTGCAGGCTCAGTAGTTGTGGCCCACGGGCTTAGTTGCTCCACAGCATGTGGGATCTTCCTGGACCAGGGCTTGAACCCGTGTCTGCCTGCATTGGCAGGTAGATTCTTGACCACTGCACCATCAGGGAAGTCCTGTATTTTCTTTTTTCCTCAAAATGAGATTGTATTTTATTTATTAACTTATGTTTGCGTTCATTCAGTAAATATTTATTCAGCCCCTATTGTGAGTCAGATGCTCAGGATACAGGCTTGAACAAAACAGATATTTTCAGTGAGCTCGTGGGGAAATTTAGCAGAGAAGACATATCTTTTAAAAATCCAGAAGACTTCTGGTTTTGCAATGGCCAAGTAAAAATATTCCACCTCATTCTCCTCTCAAGCATCACCTAAAAACAACAAGAAGAGAAACTGTAATGCATACTCCATTTTTGAAGAAACTAGGGAAAATCTTTAGTTCATAATACAGAGAGAGACAGAGACAGAAGATTGAGCAGGACGAGGTCAGAGATTCTTGATGCAGAAGAAAGTGCTCCAAAATCAGAGTTGAACGCTGAGGGGTACAACCATCCATTTATTTTTTTAACACCAGGAATGGTGCGTAAAGAAACAGCAACTAGTGTCTCTTCTTTCCATTTAGTCCAATAGATAAATGATGGATGAAACCAAATGAAACACACATGCACACACATATACACATACACACACACATGCCATTTTTGTAGAAAGCTATATATAAATGAGGCAAGGTGAGGAGAGAAGCTCCATAACAGAAGTCTAATAATTCTGCAGTTACTGATCTGGGTTATCTGGTTAACAAAAAAAAAGAATAAATTCCCCAAACTGATGCTGGAAGTGAAAGAAAATTTAAGGAAACAAACTATCAGTGAATGTTGTCACAGAGTCAAAAAAAAATCCACAGAAACACTAGAGGCAGATGATTTTAAAAAGAAATTTTACCCAAAGTTAAAGGATTAGATAACTCTCACACTATTTAACGTTTTCTAGAGCTTAGGGGAAAAAGTGAAACCTCCCAAATTCCTGTTATGAACCTACCATAACATTGATGGCGAACCCCTCCAAAGGTAGCAAAGACCTATTTCATTTTGATCAAGTATAGTCCAGAAACAGATACTAAGTCTCTGTGAAAAAGGGATGTGACCACCTTGCTATGTGGGATTTTGATACCGACCAGGGTTCTTGGCCTTCCCCAACCAATAGAAATTGATGAGAGGCCAGACGAGGAATTCAGGCAAGGCTTTATTGGAGCTCCTGCGGCCGCAGGAGGGAGCAGAAACAGGTAACAGGTTCCCTTGCTCGCTCCCCAAAGAGGGACGAGCTGGATCCTTATATGGGGTGAGGGTAGGGGCGGGTCCAGGGGTTGGGCCAGAGGGGTGGCTTAGGTGATTTGCCCACCCATTTGGTGATGTTGTGTACCTGGGGCATGTGCAGGACCTTGCTTTTGCTCCCAACACCCTGTTTTGCTCCCAGCTCCTTAGAAGTGGCAGTTGGATTTTTTGTTTGTTTGTTTGGTCTTTTTGTATCTTGTTGTCCAGAATTTGCCCCAACTGTGTGTGCACACAGTTATTTTCAGTCCCTATGGTTTCTTTGTATTTTGTTGCTCAAAGAGACGTTTGTCCAGGTGCAAGCACTGCAGTGAAGGGTCCCAGGTCTCTGGTCCCAGCCTGTCTCATTTTGACTACTCTTGTCAAAATGTATAACTAATCCCCATTTTCAGTGGATTTTCACACCCTCTCCCTTCTGTTCCCGGTGCCTCCAGTTTTCCAGACTCCGTGGGTCTGGTGATGTGTATCACTATACTTCTCGTTAAGACATCTCTCCGTGGGCAGTATTAATAGTATCTTTCTCCCCTCTGCTTGGCCAGACCACTGTTCCATCCATTTTCCGTCTTCTACAAAATGTTAAAAGTCTTTCATTCACTAAGCCTCTTCCAAAGTGTTTATTCCTGTGAGCCTTTAACTTATTTTATTCCTTCCATACCATTTGAATGGCCTTTCCAGAGGAAAACCTAATGCACATGGTGCGTATCCATCTGTTTAATCAGTAGCTCTTAACATAGTGTGGTAAATAAAATCGATACAGTATCATATCTGCACCTAAAAGTAACAATAATTCCTTAGTATCGTCAGATACCTAGTCAAATTTCCCCAATTGTACCATAATTGTGTTTTATAGCTTTTTTTCCTAGCCATAGTGCTTTTAAATCTGCTTTTTAAATTCAATAATATATTATGAATATGTTACCATGTCAATAATTATTAGTCAGGGCTTCCCTGGTGGCGCAGTGTTTGAGAGTCCGCCTGCCAATGCAGGGGACACGGGTTCGTGCCCCGGTCTGGGAAGATCCCACATGCCACGGAGCGGCTAGGCCCGTGAGCCATGGCCGCTGAGCCTGCGCGTCCAGAGCCTGTGCTCCTCAACGGGAGAGGCCACAACAGTGAGAGGCCCACGTACCGGGAAAAAAAAAAAAAATTATTAGTTAATCACCATCCTGTTGAAGGAATAGTAGTCAGTGTATGGATAAACCATAAGGGATGTCAATATTTGCCGTTTTGTTACTTCAAATAAAACTAGAAATGAACTGTTGGGTAGCTGAATGTTTTTACACATGTCTGTCCTTAAGTCCTGTTTCTGCGAGCATAAATGATACACCATAGAATGTACACATGGTAAAGGTGTTAGATTTTGGCAAACTTCCCTCCTGAGATTAAAATCAATTTTCAGAGAAGCCAGCTGTGTATACAAGAGCCCATTTCCCTGATCTAACCAGCATTTTTGTCAGCATTTTGTTTTTTCTTCACCTACTTGAACAGAAGAAAATGGCATCTCATTTTTGTTTAATTTGTATATCTTTCCTAATGAGGGTGACTTCTCTGACATATGTTTATGGGCCATTTGAATTTCTTCTTTTTCTTGGCCCATTTTTTTCTTATCATTTTTTTCCCTTATTCTTTCCTTCCTTTCCTTTCTCTTATCCTTAGACTTAGGAGTTTGAGTGCTACTTTAATTCTACCCACTCCATTTGGGGCATGAAGCCAACATACTCAAGCCAGAAAAGACCATGTTAAGCACTAGAGCCCTCTGTGGATAGATGGGTGAGGTTTTTACAGAAGTGAGTTCCCTGTCACTATAGGCATTCAAGGAGAGGTCTTAATCATTTGGCGGAGAATCACAGGACATATTCAAGACTAAAATGTGAGAATGAACCAGTCAATTCTAAGGCTTCTTACAACCTTTCTGTTAAATTGAGGATGTGGGGATAAAAGACTAGGTATACAATCCTTCAAAACTCTGAAAATTATAGCAGAACTTTTATCATACAAAGGATAGCTTCTTCTAGGTCACAATCTTGCCTGGGTTTCAAACAAACATGATAAGAAGAAACAAGCTTTTTCACATGAAAACTTGCTGCAGCGTATTTCACTCGTAGTGAAGATTGTTCTATTTGAGAGAGAGAGAGATATACAGATAGATGAGAAGGGTGGCGGGGAATGCTTCTTTAACTCATTAACTGTTGGCTTGAGTCACTGGATATAAAGTTGAATTTAGTGTTTTTGTTTAAATCCCCCTGTATCCTCCTAATATTTTTCCAGTGGCAAATTTCTTTAACCTCTACAAATATCTACATGGAATAGGTATCAGGTTTTTCTTGTTAGCTGAGTGCCATTCTCCAATTCCAAGGTATGGAACCAAACAAGGATAGCATCATAGCCTTGAATGAAAACACTCTCAAGGGTGGCTTTCCAGATCATTTCTCGGAATATCAGCAAGAAAACTGAAAATGTGTAGCCTCTTGTTCACCAATGGCACTACCTGGTTTTCAGAATGTATTAACCTTCCTGTTAGCAGCTCCTGGAGGCAGGGTGCAGGTCAGCGTTTATTGTTGCTATCACTGAATTTGGTGATACTGTGTCTTTTCCGTACTTGGGTGAAAACAAGGAAAATCGTCCACAAGTCTTGAGCAGGTAACATGAGTCTGGCCCTGCACTAAATTGTTTCTATACGTGAATTAGAGTGATTTTCATCTTGCAATCTGGAACTTCCAGGGATTGGAAACCCCAGATTCACAAAGAGGGACATGTCACATTCCTGGCTCAATTTCTGACTCCTGTTTTAGGACACAGTAGATTAAAAATACTTTTATTATTAGTCTGTTGTACATATAGCTTCTAAAGAAAATCATGGAAGGCTTTTATTCTCTGGGCACTTCAAAAATGCTACTATTTTGAAAATAAAATCTCCAGTGGGATTTTTTAAAATTAGGTGACCTTGGTCTCTTACAGTCTTCATCTAGTAAATGGTTGACATCATCTGTGATGGGCCATCGACTGAGTTGCTTTCTAAATTCTCATGTAGGATTTACTTATAAGAAACGAGGAGACAGATGCCCAAGCCCACTCATCTTCCTGCCAGTCCTGCCCACACCTCAAATAGGTGATGAGACGAAGGATTTTATCCTTGTCCAGACCTTTGCCCATCTGCTCAGAGGAAACCATGGCTAAGTCTTTCCGTGGTTTCCAATCCATCTGAGAATCCAAAATTTTTTTAAAGTATTTAATTAATTAATTTGTTTGTTTATGTATTTATTTTGGCTGTGCCGGGTCTTAGCTGCAGCACGCGGGATCTTCATTGCAGCATGCAAGATCTTTAGTTGTGGCATGAGAACTCTTAGTTGTGGCAGGTGGACTTCTTAGTTGTGGTATGCATGCGGGATCTAGTTCCCGGACCAGGGATCGAACCCGGGCCCCCTGCATTGGGAGCATGGAGTCTTACCTGCTGGACCACCAGGGAAGTCCCAAGAATCGAATTCTTGGTGATGGAGCAGTGGGAAGAAAAATGAAATGGAAATTGTGACTATTTTGAGAGAGCATGGGCAGCAGCTGGGTCCTTAGAGTCTAAGCAGATAGGTCTGTCTCACTTTGGAAACTCCCAAAAGCATACCCTAAGAAAAAAACTGGAGTTCAAGTTAGTTTAGTTGGAAGATGAAGAAAATACCAGGTGTCAGACAGCAAGTTATGAATTATTATAGACAAAGGAAGTCAGACAGTAAAGGTTGGATTACCAAGTCAGTTACCCCTGTGGGTGACTGAAGATTAATCCCCCTGGAGACTCTGGTAGCCAGTGTACCATACAAATGTTTTCCCATCTGAAAGGTGAGGGTGCTGGGGTTATTCTTACACCAACTCCCTTCTACCATGGGTTGAGGCATACTTGGGCATGATGTTAATACCCCAGGTCTTCCAGCTTGCCATCCCATGGGCAAAGTGGATGCCAGTGGCTGAAGGAAGCCCTCAGGCAATTAAGTGCGTGTATAGTTGGAAGTCTGGCCAACTTTCACTGAAGCATTAAAGGTGAGGGGATATATTCAGGGTGTCAACAATTGCTCAGAGGATGAGCTTTTGCCTTGCCCCTGAAAAAGATCTTAATTGGCCTTTAGATCTTAAGCATATCACTTCTCCTCTTGGGATCTCAGTTTCCTCATCCTAAATGGGAATGACGGCACTGGATGGGGAGACATTGGATTCCATTCAATGGAATCTTAGGTTCATACATACCTACTGTCCCATTTCTCTGAAGCTTGGGTGTGCTTGTGTATAACACACACAGCAATTACTTTAATAACTCCCATCTCCAGCTAATGGATAACTTTGAAGATCCTTCTTCAAATTCTTGATTGGGATCTGAGACTCATCGATATCTCTTCCTGGATTAAAGCTTCTGGTGCATTCTGCAGCCCCGTGAAAATGCTACTAAAAGCAGCAAGATGAACATCAAGCCACTTTGCCACGTAGCACGAATTTTTCATTTTCAGTTGCAGTCACCAGTTTAATCATGTTCGCATTTGTGGAGGGAAAGCTTTTGGTGGGCAATGCACTTTAAGAAATTTGGACAAAGATAAACTCAAATGGAAATATATGATCTCAGCCCTCAGCCATGCTGTACTTCATTATTATTGAATGGTTATCTGCCTTTTAACTCATCCGTAAAAGTGGAGACAACAGTTGAAAATCAGAATAAGTGGAGCGTGAGGCCGACAAGGCTTCTGTGAACTTACGATGCTCCCCAGTCATGGGTGGCAACTGAATCTTCAGGGACGCTAGGAGTCTTGCCTCACCAGTTTCACTATACTTTGCAAGTGTCCCGGCTACTGTTTGCATCAGGTGAGAAGAATCTGACCTGCATTCATAGCCTGGCTGTTATCAGACTAAGTTCAAATCTTATTATTTGACTGACTACTTATTCTTTGGTTTCTCCTTCCCTCGTAGATGTTTGCTGAAGAACAAAGATAAATAAATAAATAATTGCAGCTTGTCTTAAAAACAAGGATATGATTACTATATGAATTACTCTCAACCAAATGGATATCTCTTATATATATTAATTTTTTATGAAAGTGTAATTAATTTACAATGTTATGTTATTTTCAGGTGTACAGGAAAGTGATTCAATTGCATATATATGTATATAGAGAGAGATATATACACACGTATATAAGTATACATCTATCTATCTATATATATATACACACATATGTTCTTTTTCAGATTCTTTTCCATTATAGGCTATTACAAGATATTGAATATAGTTCCCTGTGCTATACAGTAGGTCCTTGTTGTTTATCTCTTTTATATATAGTAGTGTGTATATGTTAATCCCAAATTCCTAATTTATCCCACCCCTCTTCCCCTTCAGTAACCATAAAATTGTTTTCTATGTCTGTGGGTCCATTTCTGTTTTGTAAATCAGTTCATTTGTATCATTTTTTAAGATTCCACATACACGTGCTATCATATGATATTTGTCTTTCTCTGTCTTCACTTAATATGATAATCTCTAGGTCAATCCAAGTTGCCGTAAATGGCATTATTTCATTCTTTTTTTATGGCTAATACTCCAATATATATATACCACATCTTCTTTACAAATTGATAGCTCTTATGGAAGATATAATACATTCATCAACAGAGATGGACTTCATCTTGAATGTGATTGAGACTGTCACTCACTGCACTGTCTTCTTTGGCATTTGCTCCATGGCTGAGTCCGTGTATTGTTGAGTTCACGATGTAGCCCCCTGGCATCTGGCTGAGAAAGGGCATTTAGAGGCTGATGCTTTTGTATCCATAATCTTGGCAACTCAGATATTCACTTGGGTTGAGCAATTTGTCACTTTTCCTGAACTGGAAGGACTATCACTTAAAATGGTTCCTAGAGATTGGCCAGTCCAAGTGCATGGTAGAACTGTTGACAAAATGAAGCAGGGCTGGTTTCTAGACTGAAAGAGAAAGGAGAAGTTTGGGGCTGGCCACTGCCATTTTAACATCACTTGAAGACACAAAAGAGCCAGAGAAGCAAGAGGTTAATATGACCCAGGAGAATGTATGTTTGGGGAAACATGCTTCCCTTTATCTTTCTAACCCATCCCTCAATCCTTCTTTATCTGAGAATCAGGTCTATTTCCTTGATTACAAAGGCAGGGTGAAAGTGCCCTCCTAGTCGCCAAGAATGGCTAATGAAAGCTTTTGTGGGTAGGCTGTGAATTCTGTTTTGCACCCTGTCTTGTGAATGGAGGTTACATGGGAACCAATAAAGCATGACAAGTAGGAAGGGAAAATCCCCTGGAGGTGGTGGGGAGCCAGCCCTGGGCAGAAGGGACTTTCCCCTTCAATTGTTACAGAAGGAAAGATGAAAGGGGAGAGAAAGGCTTCGAGGAAATCTAGATACTTTCTCTGTGAAATAGGACAGGAAGAGAAACTCTGTTTTCCTTATGGTGTTTCCATCATAAGTAAGTTCCTCACTCCATCTCACAGGAGGAGAGGTCTATTTGATCAATGAGGGTAAAATGCCCATGACGACAGGTACCTGTTTCCTGACTGAGCGGAGCAAATACTTTAACACCTGCACGTAAGAGGTCTTCTCCTGCCTATCCACCTCTCACTTCCTAGTACAGTTTCCCAGGAATACACCTAAAGATTTCTTCCACGTCTGTTTCATTTTGCGATCTCTCTCAATTGAAACTGAACGAGGAGTGAACACATTTTCACCATTTTCACCTTCAAATGCACCAAAGGAGCCAAAGACCTCTGCTGAGAGTCAAGGGGAGGGTCACAGGGCAATCGAAGGAGGGAGAGGATCCTTCTAATTACACTGCAGAGAATGGGACAGATTGCTGACAAAGGCACCAGGGATGTTGCCACAGCCTGGTTAATGTTGACACCTGAATTTGAACACGTGCCTACGCCAGTCCTGTGTTTAGTTACCAACCTCCCCAAACACAGTGATGCACAAACATGGTCCCTGGTTTCAAGGAACTCAATGCTTATTATGTGTGAAGGAAAGTGGAGATCTATGCGTACTTTAACTTCTGTTGATGACAAAGAGACAACCCCAGCATTTTGTGATGAGTCCTAGGACAGGTAGGAGCAGAAGGGGAGACATTCAATACAAGTTAAACAGGACTTTATACTGGAGATGTTACTTGAGCTGAAAATAAGTTAAGGGATAGTGGGGAAAGTGTGCAGACAGAAGAAGCAAAGCAGTAAAATCCCAGAGGCAAACAATGTATAATTTTTAGAGGAGAAGGTAATGTTTCACTGTGGCTAAAGCAGCATCCTTTCTCTATTTCTTAGATGGGGCAACCAGAGCTAGGAAGTTGAAGTGATTGCCCAAGGTCACAGGGCTAACCTTGGCCTTAGAACACATCACCCAATGCTCTCTCCACTACCCCACCCATCTCCCCAGTCTGGCTGAGTCACCACGACATAAGGACCCACCTCGCTGATTCTTGTACAGCTATTATTCCTGCCTCCTTCCTAAGTGACATAGGATGAGTCTAAAGTTGGAAGCGAAGAGAAATGAAACCTCCCAACTCGGGGCAAAGGCACCATATGTCTTCTAACCCCTGGGCACAATGTGGAGCCTCTTTAATGACTATCTTAATTCTACCCCACCTTGCCTTTGCCTGTCAGTGTTGGCTGCACATATGGTGCCTCTCTCTTCCCAAGGAATTGCTTTTACTGATATCATTTCCTGTCACAACCTTAATATTCTTTTAATGGACTGCTGTTGCTTGCTGCAGAGTTTATCTGTTATCCCTTGTTACAGAGACCTCATTCCAAATGCCAGAGCAGAGTATTGTCTCTCTGAGCTAAAAGCAACACTTTCTTTGTGCGTTTGTTAGTTTCAAACTTTGACGTTTAAATGATGGGTCTATTTTCCTGGATTGTGAAATTTTGAGTTTGTGTTAAGACATGACTATTAGCTTGGGATGCTTTCCACTGTTAGTTATAACAACAACAACAAGAAATATATACTGTTTAAAAAAATATTTTATTTAACTGAGAAGTCCAGCTGTAGACTGAACTTCAGGAAAAGCTGGATCAAGCAAACCACCAGTATCACCAAGGACCGAGGTTTTTTTCTGCCTCTCCACTCTGCCTTTCAGAGTGTTTGTTCCACCCTTAACTTAAGTACAATGTTGGTTACAAAATACTTGTCAGCAGTCGCCAGAATTAAAAATTTGCCAAATTATAACAAGCAAGAGAGGAAACTTCTCCACCCAAAGGCCCCAGTAAATGTCCTAGTCCCATTGACCTGAAGTGCATCTGTACTTCAGGTCATAGATGGCTATGTCATGTGACCAGGAGTAGGAGATGTGCTGATTGGATAAGAATTTAGAACCCAAATGCCTACATTTAAATATCAGCCCCATCACTCACTATCTGAGTGATGCTGAGAAATGACTTCATCTCTTTATGCATCATTTTACACATTTGTAAAATGGGATTAGTGTAAGAACAAGCTACTTAATTTTTAAGAGTTAAATTCTTAGAATGGCATTCAAAGTCCTTCCAAAGGCTAAAATACTAAATGAAGGAAATCTACTTCATATACTGTCCTCTCTAAACTTGGCTGTTATACGAAACACTAAATTTAGACATTTTGATGCTCCCTGGCTGTTTTGAGCCACACATAACAGCATGAGGCAGGCAGAGCAGGGCCTCTTGCACCTCTCTTATGGATGAGAAAACCAAGGTTCAGAGTCATTCAGTAACTTGCCTGAATTGAAGATGCAAATCAATTGACCAATTGGGTTGGGCTCAGAGCCCTTTCCAATACAGAGTGAGGGTACTTGAGTTTTTTTTTTGTTTTTTTTGCGCTACGCGGACCTCTCACTGCCGTGGCCTCTTCCGCTGCGAAGCACAGGCTCCAGACGCGCAGGCTCAGCGGCCATGGCTCACGGGCCCAGCCGCTCCGCGGCATGTGGGATCCTCCCGGACCGGGGCACGAACCCGTGTCCCCTGCATCGGCAGGCGGACTCTCAACCACTGCGCCACCAGGGAAGCCCCATGTACTTGAGTTTTCTACCTATTTTTTTCACCGTTCTAGATTTGCTCTATCTAATACCATACCCACAAGCCACATGGGGCTAGTTTAACTTGCATTAATTAAAATTAAAACTTCAGTGCCTAGTCATACCAGCCACATTTCAAGGACTCAAAAGCCACATAGGGCTAGGAGATACCATACTGGTCAGTAACAGATATAAAAACATTTCCACCATCACTGAAAGTTCCACTGGTTTAAACCAATATACACGTTAAATGCTTTATATCATGCTCTCTTTTCACAGGCAGTGATGGGGAATAATAGGGTTAGGGTTAAAGTTCTTAACCGACATCCTTTCATTGCCCTGGTTAAAATGCAGGTAGATTAAAACAGAAGTAGGATTTAATATGTTTGAGAGAATCAATAAAGCAGAGAGGACACTGCTGACCACACAAAATCCTTTGTGTCCACATCATATAGATGTCACTTTATTGAAGATAAAATAAAATAATATAAAGAAATAAGGAAACCTGTTTGATTCAATGAAAAACAAATTCCACTTTAGGCAAGTTTCAAACTCTACCCTCACTCCCATCTTTTCTTTGTATTCTCCAAAAATCACGGTTCTTGGCAGCAAGGAAGGTCCAGAGTATAAAAGTGGTAAGCAGAAGGGTCTTGGCAATTTTAATAGACACATTGAAAGCTACAAGGAACCTGGCATCCTACTTTGGAATGACTTGGAACCATTTCACCGTTTCCGAGCCAGACCATGTTTTTATAATTAGCTTCTCTTAAAAGGACTCTGTCCTCAAAGCATGTGATTTGGGAACACGCCACACACAAAGAGGGTCTGTGGCAAAGGAAAGAGCGAGGGGTTCTGGTATGTTTACTTCGCCTTTCTTTTCACCTTGGCTGCTCTTTCTTGCAAAGCTTTATATGTGTCTTTTGTGTGTGTGTGTGGGGGGGGGTCGGAAGTGGTAAATTGGGTGGGTAAGTGGAAGAGTCGTCAAGCAAAAGAAATATTTCCTCTTGTTAATCAATTATCTGGACAGCCAAGGCCATCCCTGGATGATGAGCAGTCAGCCTCTATTTCCCCGACGCAGCATCTGGCTTTCTGGCTGATCCTCCTCTGCACATGCACCGAAAGGCAGCTGGGTTTCTCTGGTGAGTGACGAGCTCTGAGTGGCTTCCTCTTTCCAGGACCCATTTTCATTGCTCACCTTTGACCTCGTCATTGGAAGGTTTTCTCTCCATTTGGGCGCTTTTTCCAACATCCATTTTTCATGAAGGCTTTATGTGTCTCTGATCACCCCTTAACAAAACAAAAACAGAGGATAAGGCAAATGAATTCTTCATGTGCATCTCCTATGACTCAGTGCCATAGATTTTAGAGCTTCTGATGGACAAAGCAGGACTTTAATGCCCTCTGCCTCAGGGGAGAAAAATGTCTTGATCAGAAAGACATGTCATTGCAAGAGTTTGTTTTCTCCTGAGCATTTACGAAGAGTATTGCTCTTTAGAGAACCCTGGATAAAAATGTGTACTCTTTAGGGATAAACAAATAAAAACAAAACCAAAAACAAACAAAAATAGGTCTTAAGAACTATATGCATGGAATGATTTTGCCTACATCTTCAGTTAGAACTAGGAAAACTAGGGTCCCAAGCGTAAATGAGAGCTTACCTATTGCCACCCCAGAACTTTAATATAGCCAGGCAGAAAGAACTAGAACCCTCATAACAGATGGCTGGAAGTATAGTTGCAGGATTCTGTTTGGACAAAGTAGGCATTCTGGTCAGACTTTAATTACGGAATTTCAGACAAACCAATGTCTCTGGCTTCTGCCATCGGAGTGGCCACCCAGCACTTTTTAAAAAGAAGTGGTGGCACAGTTTCAATGAACAAATCCATTTATTTATAGCTGAGTGACCTTCTGTTCACCAGTATTAGGGACCTCTGGTGCCTAATAGGAATTCAGATTTTTCTGAATATCTGGTTCACACTTAGAATGGAATTTAGAACCCCAGGGCTTTGGGCTATATAGAGGAGGGGTCATATTTGAACATAATTTACGCTGGGACCGAATTGTGACCTGATACAGGTGATATGCAGACACCAGTCTCTCTCTATATCTGATCCTCACTCCTCCCTGCTATATTCCACTGTGTCCCCTTCTGTCAGATCATCTATATCACAGTGTTGCCTCAGCATGGATGTAATAGCTTGAAAGAAGGCTGCTGTGGGTGCAATGGAAGAGCTCCAGATGGGGGAAAGAGAATCTTACTCTGTGCCTTGGATCAGTTCCTTACTTTCTGCATCACAGCAGACAATCTTCTCCACCCTTGAAAATCTCAGTATCCTCAGCTTTTATGTACAGAGATTAATTATCTATCTTCTGGGTACGGCTGCTGTGGGAAATCAAATATACAATGAAAATAATTGAAATGCAATTGGTGCTTCTGATATGCCAGGGACTGTTGGAAAAACCTCACCTGCTTTATTTTTACTTCATCCTCACAACAATTCGAGGAGATGCCTGTTATTATTATTTCCGTCGAAAAGATGAGGAAACGTCTTTTATTTTTTTAATTTAATTTTTATTTTATATTGGAGAATAGCTGATTTACAATGTCGTACTAGTTTAAGGTATACAGCAAAGTGATTCAGTTATACATATATCCATTCTTTTTCAGATTTTTTTTCCCATATAGGTTATTACAGAATATTGAGTAGAGTTACCTGTGCTATACAGTAGGTCCTTGTTGATGATCTATTTTATAGTGGTGTGTATATGTTAATCCCAAACTCCTAATTTATCTCTCCTCCTGCCGTGTTTCCCCTTTGGTAACCATACATTTGTTTTTGAAGTCTCTTTCTGTTTTGTAAATAAGTTCATTTGTATCATTTTTTTTAGGTTCCACATATAAGTGATATCATATGATAGTTGTCTTTCTCTGTCTGACTTACTTCACTCAGTATGAAGTAAGTATGAAGTAGGTCCATCCGTGTTGCTGCAAATGACATTATTTCATTCTTTTTTATGGCTGAGTAGTATTCCATTGTATGTATGTACTACATCTTCTTTATCCATTCCTCTGTCAAGAAGAAACATCTTTTAAAAAGAGGTTGAGTGTCTTCCTTGGCTTGTATGTGGATTCAAGTCCAAATAATCTGACTCTGGACCATGTGCTCTGAAATACTGATACAATGGACAGGACAGGAAACGTTAATACATAAAATGCTCTAAAAATGTAAACTCTTTACCTCTAATACTGTCATTAGTTGCACTCCTAGTACTCCAGTAGAATTTCCACCTAGAAGAGGACTATACTTCTAAAAAGCACAGGTCACAAAGAAATGACTTTTAAAGAAGTAATAACCCCAGAAGACAACATCTCAACTCTTAACCTGACATCAAAAGACATCGACCACTTAACATAATATCTACCGGAGCAGAAGGAAACCTTTAGAAATTGTGGATATATTCATAGCATAGATTGTGGTGATGGTCTCATGGGTGTATCCTTATCTCCAAACTCACCAAGTTGTATACATTAAATATGTACAGCTTTCTGTATGTCAATTATACCTTAGTAAAGTGCTTTAAAAAAAAAAAAGGCATTGTCCAGCTCTGAAATAGCACTCTACAAATTGTAAAGGGATATTGTTTAAAATCTGAGTAATGGTTTTCCAAATATTGAATCTAGGCTTGATCAGAGAATGATGTGACATTTTGAGAAGTTACACCAAAGGAAGGCAATGATCCCAAAAACACACTCCTGAAATGGAATGAATTAAGCACATGGGAAGAAGAGAATGAAACTGTGATCCTCCCCTTCCCTTTCCTTCACACCTCCCTTTCCCTGCTTCACATCTGTTGTTGGAGGCTTGAGGGAGGAGGATGTGAAGTCTTGGACACCTTGAAGGTTCAGCTTCTCAATCTGTCTTTGAAATCACAGGAGAGGATACAATAAGAAGTTCCTGCTAGAATGTTCTTCCTTGTCCCTCTCTAAGCCTAAGCACCCATATGATATAACGATGATGAATGTGTTTATGTAAATGAAAGATAAACGACAAAACTGTACTGCTGTAAGAGTGCTATTCTTTCTTTTATCAGAAACAGAATTTAGCAAATAGAACATTTAGTAGTGGTAGAAAGGATCTTGGAAGTCGTGTGATTCAGCCTTTATTTATTCTACGATACAAAACAACTTAGAGACCAAATTCCTGCCCCATGGATGCTCAAGCTACAGAGAGGTGGAACTCTTGGAATTCACTGATTCATTCATGGATTGATCCAAACATCTAACAAATACTTCCTATGGCTCAGACCCTGCTTTGGTCATTGGGATTCCCAAGAGGGATAGTACATATGTTCTATCCTCAAGAAACTCACTGTATGGAAGATGAAAAGAAGACACAAAAATACATAACTGTTTCATGATGAATAAAGATTGTAATAGAAATATAACCAAAGTGTTGTGATCACCTGAGGTGCTAGCACTGACGGGAAGGCAGAGAAAACTTAAGACACACTTACGACCATAGCGTTCTTCTCCGAGCCCTGTACAGAGATGAAACTGTCATTTTCCCTGTCCTTGAGGAGCTCATAGGTTAGCAGGGAAGTTAAGACACCGATAGAGGCAAAACTATATCAAGGGAGAAAATGCCAAGTGCCACAAGAAGGGTCCAAGCAGGAAGCTGAGGATTCTGGGGAGGCAGAAGTGCACCCAGCTTGGGGGATCAGAAGGCCTTCCTGGAAAAAGGACTCCCTGATCTGGTTCTAAAAGGATCTCCAGAACTTCAGAGCAGACACAGAGCCCCGGGGTGCCAGCCATGGGAAGAGCTCACAGCAAATAAACAGTAACACGTTCAGTTTGATTTTGTCCCTGGCTTTTTGGTGCACATGGCATTATTAAGTTTCTAAACATAAACATATTCCTTTTAAAATCCGTCTTCAAAGGAGACTGGAGTTCCACGCCTATGGAGACTTGACATATCAAAAGAAACTTGCTGACACAAACTGGAATACAGTGCTTGATCTATTCTAATCTACGATTTTCATGTTTCTCATTTTGCAGCCTTGCAAGCTACCATCTATCATCCACTGTCACATTTAAGTTTCCTGAATGACTGCTTTTTAACTTTTGTCACTTATTCAGCCAAGAGTTATATTCTAAATCCTGGCCTCCCCACCCCCAGCCCACCCCTGTGATTGTATCTTAATATGAATAGTGAAGGAAGGAGAAATAGAAATCTTGGCTCCATTCAGAATAAGGCAGAGTTCCCCCCACCCTCCACCCCAGTGTCAAATCCAAGCATTGATTTAATTATGTCACTTCTCAATGGTTTAGGGTGAAAACACATAAAAGTGGTGAGAATTGGAGGAATGGGATGTGTTGAGAGTTGTTATTATGGAAATTGAGAGAGTAAACTCTTTGGGACATATCTGGATAAGGGATCAAAGGAATAACTCCCTCTTCTTCAAGACATGGGTAAGGAAGAGCCCCCAGTTTCCAGCCTTGACTCTGAGAAGGAAATAGGGTTGCTGTTTGCTCTGCTGTCTTTGGTTTCTTGTTTGACCTCCAGCTCATCAGCTCGAAAGCTATCACGGTATTAGGAGTGACTTTCTGGCCTGATGTGGCCTTTTTCATTGAGTGGAAATCTCTGCTGGTGGGTAAAGTCTTGAGATAACCACAGGATGGTGTGGTATAACCACACGTGTCGTAGGATGACCATATGCTCTGCTTTCCCCAAACTAGTTCCAGTTTACAGCTGTTTTTGCAATATGCCACACAATTAGCATTCTCTTTTACTCTCCAAAGTGCCCCGGCTGGAACAATAAAGTTATGGTCACCCTACTCATAGGTGAAATACACTCAGGCAACAAAGCCAATTGCATAGGAGAGGAACACCAAGGATCACAGAGAGATGCTCCCGTGTTCGTGGAGCCAGATGGGTAAAGCCACTCTCTCTACTTAACTAAGTACAAGAGGGCGATTTCTGTTCAAGTTGCTCTATGAGACTCTCCCTGGAAACCAATGTAGCAACACTAAACCTGAGAAGGTGCTCGGTCAAGGGCTCAGCACTTTTCAGAGAGTGGTCCTTCAGCAACATCGGTGAAAGTGACTCACCTGTTGCTGTAGCATACAGTCAGTAAGTAATCCTGTCCAATGAGAAAAATAAGCTAAACTACCAACTCTTAATCTCTGCTCCTTTAATCTCCATTAGAGGTGCCATGGGCCATCAGTCCATGTTTTCAAAAAGAACTGAGGACTTCTGGTTCCAGGAAAGATGGGGTAGAACACTCCACTCTAGTTCCCCTGCTGAGGACAACTAAAAACTCCAAATAAAATACATAAAGAAACTATCTGGTGATTCTGGAAAGTAAATGATTACAGGAAAATTATTTTTCTTTATTGAAATAAAAAAGGTTCTTCTATACCCCCCACACACAAACATACTTTTGCTTTATTTATTAATATACTTTAAAAATTGTATCAAACTAGATCTTGTTTCATGGACTTTTCCCCCAAAATTAGGCTCCTAAGTCAAATCTATGGTGATTTAGTCAACATTCATTTTCATTACAGCATGATATTCTGTTGTATGAATATGCCACAAATTATTTCTCTATTCCTCTTTGTATAATTTAGGTTGTTTCCAGGTTTGGTTGCTTATGTGATTGTTTTCACAATGGGTAAAACATTCCTGTATATGTTTCCAGGGGGTAAATGATAACATTTTCTTAGAGTAAAATTGTTTGGTGTAAAATTGCTAAATTGTGGAGTATATACAGACGTTACAATATGATGCCAACTTGTTTTCCAAAGTGTTTGGATGAAATGGTACTCGTATTAGAAGAGTATGAAATAATCTGTTTATCTATATCCTTTCCTACCCTTAAAACTGTTGGGCTTTTTAATTTTTGCCAAAATCTTTGGTGTAAATATTATTCTAATTGAGATTTGATTTGCATTTACTTGCTTTCTACATTTTTTTGTATCATGGAACACCTTAAAATTATAATATCTTAACCATGTCCTCTAGTAAGTTACAGTAAGGCTTCTCTAGTCTGAAAGTGATTGACACAAGAGATATGAACGTTGAAAACCCCACGTGGACATACCAAGGGCTGAGGGGATCAATATTTCACTCCCGTAATAACCAAATCTGTTTGAGGAGCCCTGGATAAAGAATAGATTGGAGAGTTTTGTATTAGGGAACTATGTAAAGGACCAATTAATTACCTGCCTGAAAGTGATCACCTCCTCACGCACAGATTATTTCAGATCTTGGTGGGAATTCAGAGGACTAAAAACTCCTTCTAAGGAGGCCATCTACTTGACTTCTTTCCTGCTAAGATGGCGGATGTACAACTGTAAAAGTTATGAGTCCTTAGCATCATAGAGGCAGTGTGTCAGCCCTGAATTTCCCAGTCCTGGAATTCTTGTTTCATGAGACAAATAATTCTATATTTCTCAAAGCTGTTGTTAGTGGAGTCTTTTGTTTCAGATAGCCCAACAGTTTGCTAATTGATATACAGCTCAATATTTGTTGGACACTTACTATTGTCTTGGCACTAGATATCATAATTTATATCAATAAATAGGGAAAACAAATGTACCTCTAATCACTGTCACTAAGATGTGATATGCAGGAAGGAAAGAATGGTAATAATAATATCCATCACTATTGAGAACCTTCTAAGTGTCATTCTAAGTGTCAGATGGAATATTATGATCTTTAATATTCCAGTCAGGCAATAGGGGTCATTAAGTATAGCTTAAACAAATCACTTGACACTGAGCTGAGCTCTGTCTTACTTAGATCACCCAACAAATTCGCGGTTGACCTGTTGTTTTGAGACGGCTTTGTCAGGCTTCAAACCTTATATTCTTCTTCCTAAGACTTTTCCATCCACCTCTACCACTCACCTGTCTCCTGTCTCACCCTTGCAATGACACATGCCTAACGTAAAGAAAATTATGCTCAGATGATGAGATGAAGCATTTGAGATATGTCTAGGAGATGTCAAGCATAAAAGAAAGATTCTGATACCAATAATTCAAGACATAAGCTCCTGGCAAGAACTGTGCACTAACCACAAAGGTAACTATGCCCATATGTGGTTGTCCATGCATTCTGGTTTCTCTAGAATAGCCCTGGTTTATATCTGTTTTTTTTGTTTCTTTGTTTTTTGTGGTCGCGGGCCTCTCACTGTTGTGGCCTCTCCCGTTGTGGAGCACAGGCTCCGGACGCGCAGGCTCAGCGGCCATGACTCACGGGCCCAGCCGCTCCGTGGCATGTGGGATCTTCCCGGACCGGGACACGAACCCGTGTCCCCTGCATCGGCAGGCGGACTCTCAACCACTGTGCCACCAGGGAAGCCCTGTATCTGTTTTCTGTGGCTCTGTTAACTCAAAAGAGTCCCAGTTTGGCCATGCAAAGTTTTCCTTTATCTAGGAAACATCAAGATGATATTTTCTCTACACTTCAGAGTACATGAAAGTCATGCTCTGCACTGAGAATGAATCTGTTATGGACTAATGTTTCCACTCAGTTTTCATCATTGTCATCACACATTTCTTTGGTGTCTGTTGTGAAGATCAAGTGTCACCATTGACATTTGCACATTTCCTCTGCTTTTCTGCAGCTGGATTTGTCAAGGAGAAAACAGGGAGTTTGGGATTTTTCTGCAGCTGAAAATTATTTGCAGTTGCAAGAAACTCCTCTAAGAATTAATTTAGGGACTTCACTCGTGGTCCAGTGGTTAAGACTCCGCGCTTCCACTGCAGGGGTCGCAGGTTCAATTCTTGCCGGGGAACTAAGATCCCGCATGCCATGCAGTGGGGGAAAAAAGGAATTAACACTCTAATCACAAACAAAGGTTTCTCACTTCACAATCAGCTTCCCAGAGTCTTGAAGAGATGACATTTAAGGAGTTGGAGACTTCTCAGCACTGCAGCGTTTAGAAGTGCAGCCAACATATTACCCTCTTTGATTCTGAAAGACAGGGAATACACGGATGCTGGAAAAGTATAGAAAACTTCCAGCCCATATTTTAGTCTTACCTGAAGCAGTAGAATATAATAGTTAAGTTTTTAACTGGATGTGAAATTAGAGATGGGAGATATATGACTATTGGGGGTTAAAGGGTGGTTTCTGAAGTCAAATTTCCTGGGTTTGAATGTTGAGTGTCCCACTAATCCATCATGTGACCTCATCCAAGTTATCTATGAAATGGAAAATTATAATAAGACCCAGAGACTTGTAGTGAAAATTACATGATAGAATGCATATAGTAAACAGTCTTATCATTGTTCACTTAAAGACAGATGGAGCCAGAATAATACAAGTCTGGATTCTAAGGAGAAAAGTCAAACCCTGGGGAAAGTGAGGATAAATATCTCCCTGTCAGTCTTCATATGCAATTAATTGGAAATTTATGTCGATGAAACATTAAAATGCAGCTTTCAATCTCATCCAATTTTCTCCATCCCCTCTGTTGCCAGTCTAGTCTGAGTCCCCATCCCTTCCTCCTAAGTAATTGTATCCACTCTTGCCCTTTTCCAATTCATCATGAACAGGGTAGCCAAAGCGGCCTTTGGAAAATAAATATGATCCTGATACCCTACTGTCCAAAGCCCTTCCTTAGCTTCCCACTGATCTTATCATGTGGTCAACAAGGCCATGGGGGACCTGCCCCTCATCACGTGTCAACTTGCCATTTACTTCCTGTACATGTTCACTATACTCCCGATTCCTTGGTCAAGCCAAGCCTCTTCCACTGAAGGAACAACCATGTGCTCCCTTCACTAGCTCTCTGCACTTCTCCTGTTTACATCTTACTCATTATTCAAGTTTCCCATTTAAATGGTACTTTTTCCAGGGACCGTCCCATGATCACTCAGATTCAGACAGTTATTCTGTCATGTGGTATCAAAAGCTGCATTTTCTATACACCTAATTCCCTACTTAATAACTCTAGTTTCTGAGGCCATGTCACTAAGAGAAAAGTCAAATAAAAATAAAATATCTCCATTAATTTTAATGGGAAAAGAGTATTTTGACTTCTTCATCAAATCAATATATACAAAGAATTTTTATACCTAGCTTTAAAAAACATATATAGATTTATATATGTATGCATATATGTACATATGGAAATTGAATAATATAAAAAGTAAGAAATAAGCAACAGTTTGAAAGTAAATACTCTGCATGTGAAATGTATAATCTAATGGATGGAGATTTCACTGGTCAAAGGAGAAAAAAATATTTACTAGTGGGTGGTTAGAGAGAAGAATCATTCTTTGGAAGAAGAATTCTTTTTTTCCATATCAGGGTTCTAACATTTTGGGGGGACTCACAGTTATCTTTCACTCAAACTGCACTTTATGTATTTGTTTATTTTTATTGACTTGATTTATGATATTATATTAGTTTCAGGTGTACAACATAGTGATTCAATATTTTTACAGATTATACTCCATTTAAAGTTATTACAAGATAATGGCTATATTTCTCTGTGCTGTACAATGTATCCTTGCTGCTCATCTATGTTACACGTAGTAGTTTTTACCTCTTATTCTCCTACCCCAATCTCAACCCTCCCCCAACTCCCCACTGGTAACACTAGCTTGTTCTCTATATCTGTGATTCTGTTTCTGTTTTGTCAACGTGCACTTTAAAATTACAGCACAGAAAATGCATGTAAAGCAAATTAAACACTGAACACAAGAGTGCTTTATAATGCATAGAAATAGCCCTCGTGGACAAAAGATGGATTAATCTCAGATATTACCTCTTTATCCCTCTCACTTGCTATATGCAAAAGGCTTGTGCTTTATCTCAACACAGAGCACGATTCAAATTTGGTACACATGACATTCTCTGACTAGAAACTCTTATGGAGAGAAAAAAATGACTTTACTACCAAAATATAACTTCTTATGGCAGACTTGTTTATGTGCTTTGTGTGTGAAAAAATTATTAGATTGGAGGACAGCTGTCATTAAGCTAAAGATGGTATGGATTCTCACAATAACATAAGTTTATAAGTAAATAAGCAATATACGTATACAATTTTGTAAGTTATAACCTGCAACTTTAACAAGATTGACAGAGCAGTCGTTCCATAGGTAGGTCTATAATTACACACTTACTTGTGGAAGTGTTAATATGCTGTTTCCACCGCTAGAGAATAAACCCCATAAAGGGCATTTACTATTGTATTCCTAGCACTGGGCGCAGTGCAGTGAACAATGTCTTGAGATGATGTCTCATGGTAAGAGATAAGAGCCAGGAAGAAACAAGGTTGAATCGAGAGCAAGAAGTCAGTTGGGGGACGGATGGAGAAAGGAAATATCCCACACCATTACTATGAAAGGAAGGGACATGAGATATGTGCCAGACACGTGCATCACATGCGTTATTTTGCATCTCAGCTGGAATGTATACAGTTAGCTGCTTTTGTACCTAGACTCGAAAATAGGGAAGATGTCACCAGATCTAAGTATAGCAGCCTTTTTCTTCTTTGCCTCCTATACTCCTGTAACATTTGATTATTATGGTCATCATAGGAAGTGAAATGACTCAAGAAATGACCTGAGTATTTCACAGGCTAATTTATTATATAAATAAACAATATAAGCTGTTGTGTGTGCGGCTAGCCCAGAGGGTAATGCCACAGCTACAAACAGGCTGAATAATTTGTGAGCTTCTTAATGTCTTCGCTCCTGGTTCCAGCACCTGGGCCTTGGACAGCTCTTTTCGGATGTGCTGGTTTGGCCTTTCTCAACAACACATTCAATTAGATTCAACAAATACCCTCTGTGTATGCCAGGGTAATTTTAACATGAGACAAGGCTAGAGAGAAACCACAGCCTGGTGTCTCTTCATACTGGCTGAAACAAAATGTGCAGAAACTTTGAAAATGACCTTTTTAATGAGGACGTAGGTTGGACTGGTAGCAAAGTTTTATTCAAATATGCTTCAGATTCATAGCTGTTTTCAGTCTAGTTAAATCTCCTTCTGCCCTGCCCCACCCCCATCAAAAGGGGAAAAAAAAAAAAAACCCACAAGTTTGACCTATCTTGAGCCAAAGTCACACTGTTCCGGCAGTTAAGAATATGATTAGCTTCTGAAAGTGACTGATGCCCTGGGTTTTCAATCATGTTAGAATTCTGGAATAATGGAATTTCTTATGAGGTCTACAGAAAGGTCTGATAGACTTTCAGCAGCAACTTCCTCCTCCTTCCTGGGAACTGAATTTCCTTCTGCCAATCAACTTCTGTTTACTGCTGTGCAGATGTACAGGCTTATGGTTTGGTCCCTGTCAAAAGATCTGAAAATTAGTGGTACATTCAGTAACTCTCCTGAGTTCAAATGTCAATTGATCTTTCTTTGATAGAAGTTCATTAGTTCATCCAGCAGTAAAAATGTAGACAAATATAAATTTTAAATGAGTATCGGTATGTCTGGAACATCCTAAAAGCCTACAAGTTAAGATTCCGTTATCCATATCGGAACGGAGATTTGAATCCGGCCTCCAACACTGACAAGCTGGGTGAATTTGGGCATTGCTTCACCTCCATGCGCTTTAATCTCCTTATCTGTAAGATAAGGATTGTTGTAATATCTACTATGGCAGGGGTCCTAGAAAGCTAATAGTAGTAGTAGTACAATGTTATGCTTGCTATTACTGTAATAATTGTTGAGGTTTTCAAATAAAACGTAAAGCTCTGAAACCATCTTCCAGTGAAGAAACTCCTTTGGATGAGTATTCCAGTCTCATTTGAAAGGGCTGGAGATGTTGTAGATAAATTGAGAGGCATAATGTCGATAGAGATTGAGAAAGAGCTGTCATTAGGTTTCCAAATTACATGTGCAGTAACATTAAATGCTACATTTTTATCTTAAGCACTCTTTCTGGGATAGGTCAGATGCCTTTATCAAGTAAAGTTGTAATTTTTGGTTTTCATTTTGGTTGAATCCATAACCCTGTTAGCACCTCTAAACACAGCGTCATATTAAATTTTAAAGAAGATATACTTCAGTTTGGTTTCCAATATGATTTCGAAAGCTTCTACTATACAGACCTTTCCACAAATAATAACCGTAAACTTTGAACAATATAAAAACACAACTACATTAAAGCAGTTGGGAGCATAAAAGCAAGCAGATTCTTGAAAGGAGGCATCACTTGAAAAAAGAATCACACTGTGTGAGTTTCCCATCTTCACAGCTTCTAGCTGATGGCAGGCACCCTTCTGTGCCATTTTGGGTAGCTAACCCCACAGTACATCTTGCTTAACAAATTGGAGGATAGAGTTTGAGGCAATTGCAGCTACTAAAAAGTGAGGAGGGGGTTCCTGAAAAAGAGAGAATATGAGAGGGGAGGTGTTAGGTCCTGTGTATAAACTTTGCCTGACTGATCACTGAACCACCCATGCATAGGGGAGGCTACAAACAACCAAGCTAAAGATGAAAGAAGTGAACCAGCATTTGAATTGCCTCTCAAGAGGTAGAGTTTGTAGTTTGAGCCCAACCAAGTTAATTTTCTGCTAAAACAAAAAATAAATCAACATGCTTTGGAGGAATATAATGGAATTTAGAGTCTCAGTAACACAACATTCACACTACCCATACCAAAGAGGAAAATGCGATTGATAAAGACCAACCTGAAATGATCAACACATTGGCTATAGCAGAAAAATATTTTAAAGTACCTATTATATTTATACTCAGTGATATAGTTATGTTAATAATAAATGAAAAGACAAGAAATGCCAACAAAGATATATAAAGTCTTAAAAAGAAGCATATTGATATTGTTGAACTAAACACAACATTTGAAAAAAATTCACTGGATGGTCTTAACAGTTATATTGGAGATGACAGGGGAAAGAGTAAACTTGAATATAGATCAGTGTAAAGTATCCAATCTGAAGAACAGAAAAATGAAAGATTGAAAAAATGAACAGGACCGCAGGCATCTGTGGGACAATATTAAAAGATCTAATATATGTTTAACCGGAGCTCAAGAAGGTGAGGCAAGAAGGAATGGGATGGGGCATGATTTTTTTGAAAAAATAATGTCTATAAACTTTCTAAATTTGGAGGAAGATGTATATATTTACAGATTAAAGAAGTTTAGTGAAACTCATCCAAAGTAAATATAAAGAACACCACATCCAGACATCCAGACACACAATAATCAAACGGAAAAGATAAAGAAGGAATCTTGAAAGCTGCCAGAAGAAGCAACACACTACATGTAGGGAAATTAGTGTTGATTTATCAGAAACAGTGGATTTCAGAAGATAGTGGAGCAACATTTTTAAGTTTTGAAAGAAAGAAAAAAAACCTATCAATCCAGAATTCCTTAAAAATATCCTTCAGAAGTTAAGGTGAATTAAATATATTTTTAGGTAAATTAAAACAAAGAGAAATCATTGAGCACGTGTGCCCTATAAGAAATGCTAAAGGAAGTACCTCAGGTTGGAGGAAAATGATACCAGTTGGTAACAATTCTTAAGGAAAGAAGGACATTGGCAATGGTAAAGATTGGGGTGAATATAAAATATAATTTTTATCTAATTTTTTAAACACATCACTTCAGCCCTTTATGTAATTCTTGACCCTTATTAGATTCTTAATAATTGGGAGTTGAATGAAAAAAATGGGGGTGGGTGAAGGGAGAGTTGCACCGAAGGGAAAAATAATGCATGATCTTGGCTACATCGATTCTGACGAAGGGTAGATTATTCGAACTCAGACATGGTGATTTCATGATAAGTCAAAGGGTCATTTTAAAAGCCGGCCTGGGGTTTGCGTCAAGATGGCGGAAGAGTAAGACGCGGAGGTCACCTTCCTCCTCACAAATACATCAGAAATACATCTATACGTGGAACAACTCCTACAGAAAACCTACTGAACGCTGGCAGAAGACCTCAGACCTCCCAAAAGGCAAGAAACTCCCCACGTACCTGGGTAGGGCAAAAGAAAAGAGAATAAACAGAGACCAAAGGATAGGGACGGGACCTGCACCAGTGGGAGGGAGCTGTGAAGGAGGAAAGTTTTCCACACACTACGAAGGCCCTTCGCGGGCCAAGACTGCGGGTGGCAAAGTGGGGGGACGCTTCGGAGCCGCGGAGGAGAGCACAGCAACGGGGGGCGGAAGGCAAAGCGGAGAGATTCCCGCACAGAGGAATGGCGCCGACCGGCACTCACCAGCCTGAGAGGCTTTTCTGCTCACCCGCCGGGGCGGGTGGGGGCTGGGAGCTGAGGCTCGGGCTTCTGTCGGACCGGAGTGCAGGGAGAGGGCTGGGGTTGGCGGCGTGAACACAGCCTGAAGGGGTTAGTGAGCCACGGCTAGCCTGGAGGGAGTCTGGGAAAAGGTCTAGAGCTGCTGAAGAGTCAAGAGACTTTTTCTTCCCTCTTTGTTTCCTGGTGCGCGAGGAGAGGGGGTGGGAGCGCCGCTTAAATGAGCTCCAGAGACGCGTGCGAGCCGCGGCTAACAACGCGGACCCCAGAGATGGGCATGAGATACTAAGGCCGCTGCTGCCGCCACCAAGAAGCCTGTGTATAAGCACAGGTCACTATCCACACCTCCCCTCCCGGGAGCCTGTGCAGCCCGCCACTGCCAGGGTCCCGGGATCCAGGGGCAACTCCTCCGGGAGAACGCACGGCGCGCCTCAGGCTGCTGCAACGTCATGCCGGCCTTTGCAGCCGCAGGCCCGCCCCGCACTCCATGCCCCTCCCTCCCCGCCCCCCCCCCCCCCCCCCCCCCCCCCCCCCCCCGCCTGAGTGAGCCTGAGCCCCCGAATCAGCGGCTCCTTTAACCCCGCCCTGTCTGAGCGAAGAACAGACACCCTCCGGCAACCTACACGCAGAGGCGGGGCCAAATCCAAAGCTGAGCCCCGGGAGCTGTGCGAACAAAGAAGAGAAAGGGAAATCTCTCCCAGCAGCCTCAGGAGTAGAGGATTAAAGCTCCACAATCAACTGGATGTACCCTGCATCTGTGGAATACCTGAATAGACAACGAATCATCCCAAATTGAGGAGGTGGACTTTGAGAGCAAAGATATATATATTCCCCCCCCTTTTTCTCTTTTTGTGAGTGTGTACGTGTATGCTTCTGTGTGTGATTTTGCCTGTATAGCTTTTGCTTTTACCATTTGTCCTAGGGTTCTCTCTGTCCGTTTTTTTTTTCGTTTCTAACTTAAAAATTTTTTTCTTAATAATTAGTTTTTATTTAAATAACTATTTTATTTTACCCTCTTTCTTTCTTTCTTCCTTTCTTTCTACTTTTTCTCCCTTTTATTCTGAGCCGTGTGGATGAAAGGCTCTTGGTGCTCCAACCAGGCATCAGTGCTGTGCCTCTGAGGTGGGAGAGCCAACTTCAGGACACTGGTCCACAAGAGACCTCCCAGCTCCACATAATACCAAACGGCAAAAATCTCCCACAGATCTCCATCTCAACACCAGCACCCAGCTTCACTCAACGACCAGCAGGCTACAGTGCTGGATACCCTATGCCAAACAACTAGCAAGACAGGAACACAGCCCCATCCATTAGCAGAGGCTGCCTAAAATCATAATAAGGCCACAGACACCCCAAAACACACCACCAGACATGGACCTGTCTGCCAGAAAGACAAGATCCAGCCTCATCCACCAGAACACAGGCACTAGTCCCCTACACCAGGAAGCCTACACAACCCACTGAACCAACCTTAGCCACAGGGGACAGACACCAAAAACAACAGGAACTAAAAACCTGCAGCCTGCAAAAAGGTGACCCCAAACACAGTAAGTTAAGCAAAATGAGAAGACAGAAAAACACACAGCAGATGAAGGAGCAAGGTGAAAACCCACCAGACCTAACAAATGAAGAGGAAATAGGCCGTCTACCTGAAAATTCAGAATAATGATAGTAAAGATGATCCAAAATCTTGGAAATAGAGAAAATACAAGAAACATTTAACAAGGACCTAGAAGAACTAAAGAGCAAACAAACAATGATGAACAACACAATAAATGAAATTAAAAATTCTCTAGAAGGAATCAATAGCAGAATAACTGAGGCAGAAGAACGGTAAGTGACCTGGTAGATAAAATAGTGGAAATAACAACTGCAGAACAGAATAAAGAAAAAAGAATGAAAAGAACTGAGGACAGTCTCAGAGACTTCTGGGACAACATTAAATGCACCAACATTCGAATTATAGGGGTCCCAGAAGAAGAAGAGAAAAAAAAAGGAACTGAGAAGAAATTTGAAGAGATTATAGTTGAAAATTCCCTAATATGGGAAAGGAAATAGTTAATCAAGTCCAGGAAGCACAGAGAGTCCCATACAGGATAAATCCAAGGAGAAACATGCCAAGACACATATTAATCAAACTATCAAAAATTAAATACAAAGAAAACATATTAAAAGCAGCAAGGGAAAAACAACAAATAACACACAAGGGAATCCCCATAAGGTTAACAGCTGATCTTCCAGCAGAAACTCTGCAAGCCAGAAGGGAGTGGCAGGACATATTTAAAGTGATGAAGGAGAAAAACCTACAACCAAGATTACCCAGCAAGGATTTCATTTAGATATGATGGAGAAATTAAAACCTTTACAGACAAGCAAAAGCTAAGAGAATTCAGCACCACCAAACCAGCTTTACAACAAATGCTAAAGGAACTTCTCTAGGCAGGAAACCCATGAGGAGGAAAAGACCTACAATAACAAACCCAAAACAATTAAGAAAATGGGAATAGGAACATACATATCGATAATTACCTTAAATGTAAATGGATTAAATGCTCCAACCAAAAGACATAGACTGGCTGAATGGATACAAAAACGAGACCCGTATATATGCTGTCTACAAGAGACCCACTTCAGACCTAGCGACACATACAGACTGAAACTCAGGGGTTGGAAAGATATTCCATGCAAATGGAAATCAAAAGAAAGCTGGAGTAGCAATTCTGGTATCAGACAAAATAGACTTTAAAATAAAAACTATTACAAGAAACAAAGAAGGACACTACATAATGATCAAGGGATTGATCCAAGAAAGATATAACAATTGTAAATATTTATGCACCCAACATAGGAGCACCTCAATACATAAGGCAAATACTAACAGCCATAAAAGGGGAAATCGACAGTAACACAATCATAGTAGGGGACTTTAACACCCCACTTTCACCAATGGACAGATCATCCAAAATGAAAATAAATAAGGAAACACAAGCTTTAAATGATACATTAAACAAGATGGAGTTAATTGATATTTATAGGACATTCCATCCAAGAACAACAGAATACACATTCTTCTCAAGTGCTCATGGAACATTCTCCAGGATAGATCATATCTTGGGTACAAATCAAGCCTTGGTAAGTTAAAAAAAATTGAAATCGTATCAAGTATCTTTTCTGACCACAACGCTATGAGACTAGATATCAATTATAGGAAAAAGTCTGTAAAAAATACAAACACATGGAGGCTAAACAATACACTACTTAATAATCAAGAGACCACTGAAGAAATTGAAGAGGAAATAAAAAAATACCTAGAAACAAATGACAATGAAAGCACGACGACCCAAAACCTATGGGATGCAGCAAAAGCAGTTCTAAGAGGGAAGTTTATAGCTATACAAGCCTACCTTAAGAAACAAGAAACATCTCAAATAAACAACCTAACATTACACCTAAAGCAATTAGAGAAATAAGAACAAAAAAACCCAAAGTTAGCAGAAGGAAAGAAATCATAAAGACCAGATCAGAAATAAATGAAAAGGAAATGAAGGAAACGATAGCAAAGATCAATAAAACTAAAAGCTGGTTCTTTGAGAAAAGATAAACAAAATTGATAAACCATTAGCCAGACTCATCAAGAAAAAAAGGGAGAAGACTCAAATCAATAGAATTAGAAATGAAAAAGGAGAAGTAACAACTGACACTGCAGAAATACAAAGGATCATGAGAGATTACTACAAGAAACTATATGCCAATAAAATGGACAACCTGGAAGAAATGGACAAATTCTTAGAAATGCACAACCTTCCGAGACTGAACCAGGAAGAAATAGAAAATATGAACAGACCAATCACAAGCACTGAAATTGAAACTGTGATTAAAAATCTTCCAACAAACAAAAGCCCAGGACCAGATGGCTTCCCAGGCGAATTCTATCAAATATTTAGAGGAGAGCTAACACCTATCCTTCTCAAACTCTTGCAAAATATAGCAGAGGGAGGAACACTCCCAAACTCATTCTACGAGGCCACCATCACCCTGATACCAAAACCAGACAAGGATGTCACAAAGAAAGAAAACTACAGGCCAATATCACTGATAAACATGGATGCAAAAATCCTCAACAAAATACTAGCAAACAGAATCCAACAGCACATTAAACGGTTCATACACCATGATCAAGTGGGGTTTATTCCAGGAATGCAAGGATTCTTCAATATAGGCAAGTCAATCAACGTGATTCACCATATAAACAAATTGAAGGAGAAAAACCATATGATCATCTCAATAGATGCAAAGAAAGCTTTCGACAAAATTCAACACCCATTTATGATAAAAATCCTGCAGAAGGTATGCATAGAGGGAACTTTCCTCAACATAATAAAGGCCACATATGACAAACCCACAGCCAACATCGTCCTCAATGGTGAAAAACTGAAAGCATTTCCACTAAGATCAGGAACAAGACAAGGTTGCCCACTCTCACCACCCTTATTCAACATAGTTTTGGAAGTTTTAGCTTATAAGGTGTGGGAAATCAACAAGGGATGGAGAAATACCCCGAAGCTAGCAAAAAGGGGAATGCCATCAGCACACCTAGACCACTCCCCCAGGGACAAGTGAAAAAAGCAGTTGGCAAGCCTGGTGAGAGCTGTAGCTATGTAATAGGATTGCCTGATGGAAGACATGACCTTGGACAGAGGAGCACTGCCATATCACTGAGCACTAGACTCTATGACGCCATAGTCCAGCAGGAAGGAGACCTGTGAGTAAATACTGCAATCTCTCTCTCTCCTCTTCCCATATGATCTACCAGTTCCTGCCATTGGCTTAACTGAACTAGGGTCTAGAAAGCAAGGAAGCCCAGTTGCAGCAACCTCTTTGTATTTTAGTGCACAAAGCAAGATGGAGATGGATAGAGGCTAGTTCTTGGCAACAAAAGGAGGTTAACAAGAATAGAGCAGACAGATTCCCTATCCTTTGGTTTTGCAGTCTAACAGTTAAATAACAGGGTGATGGGCTTGGTCTTTATCAGCAACCACTCCAGTAACCCCACGTAGAAAGGATCTGTCTTGAGCTATTCTATAAAGCCAACAGTGATTCCCTAAATATGAACATTTTCAAAGCATAGTTGAGCAGGGTTTGACCTTACATCTACTCTAGCCTAGATATACTTCATCACCAAGGAAACAGGCTGAGAAAAATGAAAATTATTTTTCTAAGTTTATGTAGGTAGTTATTGTGAGCACTAGGATTGGAACTGGCTTTACAGAATCTCACTTAGCCATCATCCCATCCACCATGACTTTAAACATATAAATGTGGGCATTTTATTCTTATTGCCAGAAAAAAAAAATGTTCCTTGCATCCTGGGTTCAGGTTGATTCGCCATTTATAGTATGTTTCTTCAAGTGACAAAGGAGGTTGCAATGCACGTCTGTTGCCAGGCATGGAGCATACACACAACTTTAAATCTGAGTCGTTTTCTTAAGATCACTAACACTGTCCTAACAGCAACAATGCACCGAGTCCATGTTAAATACCAAACACTGTGGAAAAACAGTGTTTAAAAAGCACAGCTTGAAAAAGCATTGGTTCATTGAATTCTTACAAAGACCACGTGTGGTGGGTAACATTACCCCCATTTTACAGACGAGAAAATTGATACACCAGGAGATGAAGTAACTTGCCATCTCTCACGTTATTAAGACAGGGGCACAGCAGAAGTTGAACTTCTGTAATCAAAATCCTGTGCTGTTAACCATTCCGTCACTGTGGGGGTTTGTGAACTGAAACTACACCTGACCTTCTGGCTGCTGACATATTAGCAGTGGGCTGATGGAGTGGGAGCCAATTCATAATTTATCTCAGAAAAAGAAATATTTCCTCCATCTTAACCCCTGACAACTGAACCCTTTAGCAGCACCAGTGGGAATGATGTGGGAAGAAAAATGGCATGTCTGTGAATACTACATTATCTTTGGGTCCATTAAATGAATTTTTATTCTCAAAGATAAAGTAGTTGCAGGAATTCTGTCTGGATTGGCAGGATGCCAGGGTCAGTTGAACTTTTCCACCAAACCTTTTGGGTTCATCCAAGCCTTCTAGTTTCTCAGGAAAGCCTGTTGACGTGGAAAGAACATGACTGTTAGAACTCAGGTACGGATTGGAAAACTATAATTTTTCCACACTTCTTATGAAAGAGGACCCAGAAAAGTAGAAATAAAACAACAGAAGGAGTGCACTTTGCTCTCATCAAAAAGGACTAGGAACTCAAATCTCCTCTGGATCCTGGCTGATTCTAGTGTTTTCTTTTTTGCTCTGCACCTCTGCAGCAAAGATTCATAAAACAAATAAACATGACTACAATAGCATCATTTATGGAATATTTTTTAGGTGCCAAGCACAGTAGTCACTTTTTCCAGATAAGGAAACTAGTAATTAGAGAGGCTTAAACCAAGCAGCTAATTGAGAATCAAAGTTGAGAATCAAATTCAGATCTGATTTGATGTCAAATGTTGGTTTCAACCCTGGCTGCATATTTGACTCACTTACAGATAATGTAAAATGCACCAATATGTAAACGTCACACTCACAGATCCAGTGCAGTTGATCTGGGCTGAGCACTGGGCATCATTTTTTTTTTAAGTCCCCAAGGGACTCTCGTGCGCACCCGGAGAAACCACACGCTAAGCTTTCTGAATACCTCATATTAGCTTGCTTAAACATTAAAATCGCCTAATGATGGAGTTTACCTTCACAATACTTTACAGACCACAAAACCCTCTTACATGAACAGTTCTAAATCCCCCACAAAATGAAGACTTGGTGAATTGTACCTGGGAACTAAGATCTAAGAGTTCCTTCTGGTCTTCCACTTAGGCAGGAATGAGTAATATTTAATCTTGCCTGCTCCATCAAATTTCAGAGCCATCCAAAAGTCCTCCAGGCAACATTCAGAAAGATCAACCCAAGTAGCCAAGAGGGAGGTTTCTTGTCACTGATAAAATCCAATGTACCAACTCCATCGCAAGCCTGAGAACATCTTCACTATTAGAACAAGCAGAGACCACCAGAAACCTAACAATTAGCTCCATAAAATAACTAAGCTGACATTCAAAAGGACTCATCAGAGGAACAGAACAATTTTAGCATTAACCATTCTGGTTAGAAAAGGTGTCCATCTCTATAGGGCAGCAGACACTGTGTCTACAAGATTATTCAATCACCCATTTTAATCAGTTGAGGGAGAAAGGTCTAATTCATTATCAAAGGACAGTTGAGGAAAAGTGACAGTTCTACAGATCATTATGAATGATACTTTGTTCAAAGCGACTATTCATTTCCTGTTTTTATAGCCAGCATGGCATTCAAGAGATTTTAATTCATGGAGAGCATGTCTTGATTAAAGCAGATTTAAATCTAAATAAAAGGTATCTAAATGACAAGATAAGTGGTCTGGTTGTCCATTCATTAGGCATCCCATAGTCTCAGAAAGCCAGAATAGAAAAATTAACTTGGTTTCAAAGCTCTGATATTTACCGATGATGTAATTGATTAGAAAAGGAATACTATGAGAAGGCAACAGAATTACCTAGTCCTCCTCCACTTAAAAAAATTATGTAATATTTCATGAATAAATAAAGTACATTATGACTCTACTATATGTAAAATAGATAATCAACAAGGACCTATTGTATAGCACAGGGGACTCTACTCAATATTCTGTAATAACCTGTATGGGAAAAGAATCTGAAAAAGAATGGATATAAGTATGTGTATAACTTAACCACTTTGCTGTACACCTGAAACTAACACAACATTGTAAATCAGCTGTACTCCAATATTAAATTAAATTAAATTAAAAACAAAGTATTTTATGGATTTATAAATTATTGAAATAATATAATGCATAACAGTGCGCCAATCAATTAACAAAGGAAAAAGGATATTACCAATATTTCTGAAGTCTTCCTTGTATTCACCTATATTGAGCCTAAAGATAACCAGCTCCTGAATTTTATGGATATCATGTTTTAGCTTTTCTATAAAGTTTTACTGGGTACTGCTTATTCAATGTATCATTTACTTTTCAAGTTTGGGAGCCTTTATATAAATAAAATCATACTGTGCATATTCTTTTCATATTTGTTCTTGTTTTATGTTGTGCTCAGAGTATTTTGTGAGATTTGTCTATGTTGTATATAAATATTGTTTATACATTTTGCCTCTACATGATATTCCAGTGTATAAATATGCCAAATTTATTTACCTGTTCACCTATTGTTGGATGTTTCCAGGTTTTTGTTTTTTTTTTTAATGTACTTCTGGAAACAAAGATGTTAACTATGTTTAAGAGGTTCTCTGGGCTATTAATTTTTTAAACTACAGTTGATCCTTGAACAACTCAGGGGCTGGGGGTACCGACGCTCTGTGCAGTTGAAACTCTGTGTATAACTTATAGTCAGCCCTCTGTATCTGTGGTTCCGTGGCATCCAAGGTTCCTCCATATCCACAGATTCAACCAACCTCAGATCATGTAATACTGTAGTATTGACTATTGAAAAGAATCCACGTATAAGTGGACCTGCGCAGTTCAAACCCATGTTGTTCATGGGTCAACGGTATATAAAATAATGACTATTGTATTCTAAGGAAGTTGCAAATATTTATGCTCCCAACCACCTCCCAGTTGTATGTGAGAGCACATTCTCTATATCTATATTTCCATACTTATAAATTTTGTCCAACTGGCCACTATAAACCTTTTATTGTGACTTTAATTCGCATTTTTCTGATTACCAATGAGGATGAGCATCTTATTTTATTAACCACTGTCCTTTCTCTTTTGGGAATGCTGGTTCAAGGATTTCGTCCATTTTATTATTGGTTGTTTGGAATTCTTTACTGAGTCTTGGGGAATTTTTAATGTATACTAGCATTTTCTTGGTTTCGTGTGGTGCTGACAACCTCTCCCAGTTTGTGGTTTGTTTTGAGTTTTGTGTGTTGGCTTTGTGTTTTGAGGATCAAAAGTTCTAAATTTGGGTGTAGTCAAACTTATGAATCTTCTTCTCTGTAGCTATGGTTCTGTGTCTTGGTTAAGAAGTTCTACTTTATTCAGATGTTATAAAGACCTTCTTTATTTTTTACTCTTAACATTTAAAAATTGTCTCACATTTAAATATTTAATTCTCCTGAAAAAAAAAGAAAGGTGAGACTCTCTCTCTTCCTCTCTCTTTCTCTTCTCTGTCTCTCTCCCCATCCCTTTCTCTCATTCCCTGAGTGTATAACCTGTTGTGCTGACATGGTTTATTAAGATCCTCCCTTTTTCTCACTGATACACAGTTGCTATTCTATTTTAGTTCTCATATCTATGAGATATGAGATATCTATATCTCATATATCTATATGTATAGATATATGTATAGATATCTCTACATATCTCATATCTATGTATCTATCTCCTGTCTATCTATTTCTACAGACACTTTTCTCTCACTTCTTTCTTCTGATCCACTGCTCTGTGCATCTCTGTATCATACCCACACTGTCTTAATTATTATACTTTTTAAAAATTCTAATTGGGTTTGACAATGATTCCATGATTTCATTTTTCCAGGTACATCTTGGCTATTTTTGGTGACTCATTCTTCCGTATAAATTTTAGGATCATGTGTGAAGTTCTACAAAGGACACTGTAGGGACTTCACTGGCTACTGAATTGGATCTTTTGACCAATTTGGGGGGCAACTGGCATTTTTGGCATTATTAAGTCTCCCTGGAACATGGGATATCTACACATTTAAGTTCTCTTTAAAGGCTTCATAATGTTCAGTTTTCCCCCAAAAGGTCTTGTCCATATTTAGTTAGACTTCTTCTTTGGAGTTTTGCCTATTTCTTCTGTTTTTCTTTTCCTTTCCTTTTCTTCTCTGTGACTGATTGAGCTTCCCATCCATCCTACTTCCATTTTCTTTTTTGTTCTTTAGCAGTTTTTAAGTTACATTCTCTATTTCAAATGTCTTTGTGGTTACTCTAAAATTATAGCAGACGTAATAAAGTCTAAAGTGTACCTCTCTTTAACTTTCTACTAAATATTATACAAAATTTAGAATGCTTTAACTTGAGTCATCCTCCTCCCAATTTAGAGTATATTAGTACATCTTTGTCTAGTACTCTAGTTCGATTGTGTTCATATTTTAAGCCTACAAAAGGATATTATTTGTTTTGGTTTATAGTGACAATACCATTCATATGTTTATTCTTTTCTTTGATCATCATTCCTTCCTGCATCTCAGACCTTGCCTCCAGGGTCAAGGGAGTTATGAAGACAGAAAATGTTACTTTTACTTCCTTTATTTGTTCATTTAGTTTACAAATACATATTCAGGACCTACTGGATCAGGCCCTGTACTAGATATTAGGAAGTGAATTATGAGCAAACGGCCTAATTCCTCTTCAAAGTTGCGTTCTGATGGAAGGAAAGACTCTAGTCAAATGATCACATAAACAAAGCGTTATCAACTGTGCTAAGTTCTCTGATGGAAGATATGAAGGCTAGAGGGACTCATCTAAGTGAAAGGGGGAGGAGGGAGTGTGCAAAACTTGAGGGAGCAGAGGAAAAGTTGGGGTCATTTCCAACAGAGCAAACAACTTTTCAAAACCCCATAGGAGAAAAGAAGAGCCTGGCATATTTGGGGAACATAAGACAGCTCTGTGGGTGGTATGTGTGTGTGGGAAGGGCCAGGGGCCACACAGAAAGGAAGTGGCTATCCTACAGCCTAAACTCTGTCGGTGTCTGTAATCCCCAAACGTTCCTTCTGCTTCACACTATTCTCATTTTACAAACTAGGCCTTTGACATTGGGAAATGTTAAGCATCTTGTCTGCGTTAACAATTGACCAACTTGGGCTCTGAACCTATTCATCCCATTCCTAAAGCCCATTTCCCTTTCATCTGTCTGTACCATGCCGCTCCCCAGGCCGAGGAATTCGGACTTTATAGGGAACCTATTAATTGTTGTTGAGCTAAGAAGGAACCAGATAGAAAGGTTTTATATTCTTTTGTTTGTTTGATTTTTATTTTTGTCTTTAAGCAAAATTCACCTGGCAAAGGTGGGCAGGAATCTCCCCACTTCATTTGCCCTTCTGCTAAATGGTTTCTCACGCCTGAAATCACCTTCTCCCAGGTAGCCATTCCACCGTGTCCCTCAACTCATTTACCTTCTCCAGTAAGTCAACCCTGATTATTTGAGATGGCATAATAACACTCTCCTCTCCAATCAGAACAAATAGGCAAATAGCCCCAATCCCTCAGCAGTTGGTGTTTCCGGCAGAGAGAAACAAAATTAATACATTGGTAAAGCAGCCTATGAAATCCACAAAATTATGCAGCTTACAAAGCTGTGAGCCATCTTAGAAAGAAAAGGGGGATTCCCAAAGGCCTGCCACTTATATTTTTCAGTCATTATTATAGAAGCTGTCTTGGAATCAGGTAACCGTTCTAGTTTCATTTCTAAATTTGCAGGTGAACATTTTAAAATGTATCAGCGACCATCATTATTATAAAATTAGTATCATCACATAAAATGTAAAAATATAAAAACTTGAAAAGAAAAAAATGTTCTTATCAAGTACAAGTTCTGTTCACAGTTCAATGAAATTCCTTTTTGTTAGTTTTCTGAGTATTATAATCACCCTTTGTATAAAACTGTGAACTGCAGTTTTTGTTTCACCCCACATTATGTAGCAAATACAATATATAAGTGTATATGATTACATGATATCACATACTTTTAAAAAGCATTTCAAATCACTGTATAATGTGCCATCAGGTTGGCAAACAAGATACAGAACCCTCTTCCTAAAACTGAGAATCTAGGTATTTTCCAATGTTTTGTTCTAATAAGGCTGATATTGAACACTGTTGCACATTAATTTCATTTTATTTCTTTGATCTTCGTAATTCATAAAGTTCCTGTCTGAACAAAGTTAAGAGTTAAGAAACCGAATCCCGGCCCAGTCATTTAGTAGCCATTGACATAGCTATACAGGGCATTAATATCCCTGTCTTTGAAATGGGAATGAGACTGTCCATGATTGCAGGATTGCTGGGTAAATCATTTCATGCCTAAGGAAGCACTGTGTATAGGTGAACGTTAATGTAACTGAAAAGCGTTATAAAGACTTTATCCTGGGCTTCCCTGGTGGCGCAGTGGTTAAGAATCCACCTGCCAATGCAGGGGACACGGGTTCAAGCCCTGGTCCAGGAAGATCCCACATGCCGCAGAGCAGCTAAGGCCGTGCGCTACAACTACTGAAGCCCGTGCACCTAGAACCCGTGCTCCGCAGCAAGAGAAGCCACCGCAATAAGCCCGTGCATCGCAACGGAGAGTAGCCCCCTCATCGCAACTAGAGAAAGCCCACGCACAGCAACGAAGCCAAAAATAAATAAATACATTTATTTAAAAAAAAAAAGACTTTATCCCAAAGACAGAAATCCTCATGCTGATGAAACTGTACTAAACATTACAGAAGAAATTTGAAGTAAAAAAAAATGAATTCTGTCTGAATAGGTGCTATATTAATAATAATAAATGATAATTCTAGATTGCCAGATTTAGGGTAATTATTTTAATTATATGTTTCACCATCTGGATGACTGTCCTGGGTGTTTAAACAAGTTTTCAATTAGTATTTTGAGGAAGTGCCAAGAACATTTTTCTCTCAGCATTCAATTCCTTTCTCTTCTTTCATAATAATTTCCATTTGTTTTCCCTTCTAATTTTAGGGTTTAAAAGACCCGTGCCTCTGGCAGAGTGAACACAGTGACAGTGGCAGAAAAGACAACAACTTCGGTGTGAATCTGTTTCTGCTACTTACATAGGTAGGAGTTTGACTCTCTCCGTTTCTTTGTGTGTCAAATAAGCAAAGGATGCACACTGAGTAGGACTGTAGGACAAAAGCATATCGAATTCTGGCTCAGTGCCTGGCACATAGGAGAAGCTCTATACATATTATCTCTTATTAACAATGGCAAGAACAACATCTTGAAGGTTGCAGGGCTGTTCTGGGTGGCACATCTATGTGCATCTTCACTCCAAACCTACAAGTCACCCTTCTTTGACAGAGGTGAAAACCAAAGCGCTAAGAGGTTAAGTAATGCAGTCTGTGTCACTCAGGGTTCAAATTCTAAGTCTCCCTTGTTTTTCCTTACTGAACACTGGGAGTTTCCCAGTGTAGATGGCTCCTATTAGAGATCTTCCTGAGAACAGGTCTGGAGACAGACAACACGAAACAAATCACAAAGAACTCCCAGTAGCTTACATTCATGCACGGCACCATAAGAGGTGTTACTTAATTGAATTGTCTCAAATGCCATATGCTTTAGTCCTTACTCTTCACATTTGTCACTTACAAAAAGGGTTTCACATCCAGAACCATCTGACTCCAAGCCTGGATTTTTTGTTACAAGTGCTTAAAGAAAATCAAAATAGGGATCATGGATAAAGGATGGATCCCCGAAATCCAAGTACAAATATGTCTCTTTACCTAACTTTCTTTGGGGCATGATAGGAGACATCACTTGCAGTATTTTGCAAAAAGCCATGATCAACTTGTGAGATACAGGCGATAAAGATATTTGAAGGTGCTTGTAAAAGATTTTCTGTAAGTCTAGACCTGAGCTGGAAATGCAGAGCTGAACCTCTCCACACACCAGGGAGGGAAATATGGCAACAGTGGATCATTGCCTCTCTCTTGATAGTGAGTGATTTGCAATCTGAAAGTGAAGTTGGACTGGAAAGGGAGAGAGAGAGATAGCAAGGAAGAAAAATATTCAATTTGAAGTTGCCTTCCAGGAAAAATGTCACCCGGAAAATGATTTTATCAGGTTTGAAATGCAAATGCAATAAAATCCCTGACATATTTAGATTGGTAAAATAATATATTTCGGGACTGGGTGAAGAGAGAGATTTTAGTGCTGGGGAAGTTGTGTGCAGATGTGACTGGCTAGAGTTAGAATATAAAAATCACCATCTCAGAAGACAAATAAAATTTCTAACCCTGGGTAGAGATTGTATAAAAACAAGATATTCAGCCTTAGCTAAACCTTTTTCTGTGGCCATATCCCCACTTTTCTATCATGAAGAGACATATATAAAGGAAGATCTCAGAGCACCATGGTCTATATTTCTATATATGCCTCTGTAGTAGACAATTTTGGGGTGTCTGTTCATCCTACAGTCCCCCTTTTCTAATGATTTTCTGCCACCCTCAGGGTGGGCTTCTGTTGTCACATGTATGTGAAAAGATATATATGTCACATGTATATTGCCATTCCTTTCCCCCATAGAGTTGGCTGCATTAGGAGTAAAACCTCACCCAATAGGACCAGACAGATTGTCAGTCCTTCATATTTCAAACAGGGGGTCACTTGGGGCCAAGGAGATGTGAAGATAAATATGGTTTCTGAGAGAACAAAATAAAACATATGTAGAAACAGACCATGAGAAACAGAGCAGACATCTCATGGAACCCTACAGAATGGAGAGGCATCCTTAGCTAACGATGCCTTTCCAGTTCCAGGCTGGCCTCCCTTGGCACCTGGCTCTATCCACATCAAGCGTTTCCATGGTTTCCTCATCTTTGCCTAATTCAGGTTGGATGGGAAAGGTCTTGACTGATGCAGTGCTACCCCATCTTTTGCAGAATGTGCCTTCATGCATTTGGGTGGATAAGTGGAATAATAGCATTGTAGTATTTATTGCTAATCTTGAATATAGACTTTACTTTTTGGTATTAGTTTTCCTGGGTCTCTAACAGATCCAAATAGCTACTGCTCTCTGCCTTCCTTCTACTTAACAGTAGTACAGATGGATTTTTTAAATAGAGCTCCCCATGTAAATCCTGCACAGATCCAAGGACAAGTAAATACTTCGGTGTCACTGTACCTAAACACCAGGTAGAGTAACTCTTTGTTTGGAGATCATTAGCCAGCAATTGAGCCCCATGGGTGACAACTTCATGAACCAAGGTCTATGGCTGGCAAGTGCCAGAGTCGGAAGTCAAGTGTTTTTTTGAATCTGACTTTGAAGCTTGAATGATGGTGCTATTCTGTGTTAAACATAATGGCCAAGAAACTCCTAGATAGATAGATAGATAGATAGATGAATGGGTAAAGGGACAAATGGATGGATGAATAAATGGATCAATAAGACATAGATAGATAGATAGATAATGGGTGGATAGATGGACGTAGATATGGATAGATATGATAGAGATAGAGATGCAGATACCAATACGCAGGTAGAAGGGGGAGCACGTAGGAATTTTCGTAGACACTGACTTGTGTGGCAGTATCAATAGAGAATGTTATGACAACAAACAAAGCAAAACAGAAGACCTCAATGTAATAGTGAGCTGTATTAAGTGGGAAAATGAATAGAATGAGAGAAATGAGGTACTTTGTGTTCAGTGACCCACAAAGCCTGGTATTATATGTTTAGTTCCACACAGTGCTCTTTAAGAGAGAAAGTGGAAGATGGGAATTGTCCAGCAGAAGGTAAGCAGGGTGGAAAGATACTGGAAGTTCATCATAAAAAAAAGAAAATAGTCAAGGGAATGAGTTTTTTTGTTGAGAGGAAAGGCACTTAGGAAAATTAATTCCTTCTTACTATGAGGAGCTCAGTTTACAGGAAGAGGAGATAAACAGTGAAACCCTGGGGACTTGCTGTTAGGACCATGGATAGAAGCTTAAGGGAGACAAAGTTAGGGACCATATCAGAGTGATGCTCAGAGAGTCAAAAACTAGGTTTCCAAATCTCGGTCACTTTTGTACCACCTTCACTGTATCTTCAGAAAACCTGCCCTATGTTTTGGTCCATTTTTCTTTAAACTGACTTTCTTATTAAGTGTAAGTAAATGTATTTTAAAAGAATACCTTCTGGCATCACTATACATGGAAAATAAGTACCATTCATTGTAAACAAGAGTAAAGAATAAAAATAAATAAGGTGAAAAAACAGTGATATGGAATTCCATCTGGTCTGAAGGCTGCTACCTCTCTGTTAAAAAAAAAAAGAATGATAAGAATTAATGTCATACGTAGAAAACAAACTTATGGTTACCAAAGGGGAAAGGCAGGGGAGGGATAAATTAGGAGTTTGGGATTAACAGATACACACTATAGTATATAAAATAGATAACCAGCAAGAACATACCGTATAGTACAGGGAACTATACTCAATATTTTGTAATAATCTATAAGGGAAAAGAATCAGAAAAAGAACATATATATATATATATATATATATATATATACACATATAATTATATATGTATATAATATGTATACAATATGTATGTCATATATATGTATATTATATGTATATAATATGTATATATACATATATATGTATGTATATATATATAACTGAATTACTTTGCTGTACACCTGAAACTAGTACAACATTGTAAATCAACTGTACCTCAATAAAAAATAATTAATGTCATAAAATACACACTTAATTACTAACTTACACCAAATAAACTAAATTACTTACATCATCTTCATATTTAAAAATATGAAAGTGCATCATGTACATCTCATAGGGGGGTAAAATTCACAAAGAGTGAAATAAATTTACAAAAATGGTAATCTGATATAAGAAAAGAAAGATTGGAAAGTGTTGGCGAGGTGTTAGAGGATATTGAGATCACCTCCTTGATGTCAGAAGAAACGTAAGAGGGCTAAGAAGGACATCACTTTCACTCTGGGAGAATTAATGTCCATAAGCATTTATCATCTCTATCTAAACAGCCCTTCAGAGGTGCATCCCATCCTTTGGGAAACACTGACCAGGATGTCCGGTGATGGGTCATTTAGCAAATAGGGAGCTTGAAGTCAAAGAAGTATTTCTAAGAGACCATAGTCAGCAGGGATGTCGGTTAGAAGGTTACCCAGCTACCAAGCAGCCAGAACCCTTCTGGCTCAAGGCGTTCATGATTTCATGGTTTACTGAGTGGGACTTTCTATAGAGAAAGGGACCTTGCTTCCACCCCGTCCCGTGGTTGGAGCTCCTGGTTGGCCCCACAGGGCTGCTCTTTGACGTCTGTGTGTTTATCCCACACCACAATTAAAGCTCCCCGTTTTCCAGGACAAATGTGAGAGGGGTTGTTTGTGACTCGGCCGGCAGGCATGCAAATCGGGCCGCGCGGCACTCAAGGCAGCTCCTCATTTCTCAGTGTCACTGTGGATCTTGTATAACTTGCATTGTTTCATTCTTCAGGTAATGCAGTCATGATTTCTTCCTGATTGAGTGGGAAGTAGCTCAAGCAGTGCCACCAAACAGCGCCGGCGGGGAGGAGGAGGGGCAAGTGGCACCCAGGAGAGTATCATTTCCTTTTCACTTTTCCCGCACAAATCCAAAGGCGCCTCTCTTGGAGATGGAGAAAATGATGAAGGCCACATATAACATAGCGCAAAGCGGTACGGTCTTTGCAGCCAGACGCAACTGAGCTCTGATGTCAGCCCTGCCATCTACGGTTATGTAAACTTGGGTGAATAAGTGATTTAATCTCTTTAGGCCCCAATTTCTTCATAAATACAATGAGGTTAATAACAACTCACAAGGTCCTTAAGAGAAATGGCTGAGATAAAGCAAATTCACGTAAAACATCTGTTAAGTTCCTCTTTTATGTTCGGAATACACTGGTGCTGCAAGGCAGAAGGAGGGGCAGGAGTGAGCCGTAAGCTTGCCTTGTCATCAGCTCACCTGCATATTGTCATTCCCAAGGGAGATGGGACTGGGAATTAGGAAAGGGTGTTTGGAGTAGATTTGGAGGTAACTGAGATAAACAAAGAAACCAGCCCTTTCCCCTAAATTTGCTGTGGCGTATGTTCACTCATTTCTTTTTTTGTTTTTTGGGGTTTTTTTTTGCGGTACGCGGGCCTCTCGCTGCTGTGGCCTCTCCCGTTGCGGAGCACAGGCTCCGGACGCGCAGGCTCAGCAGCCATGGCTCACGGGCCCAGCCGCTCCGCGGCATGTGGGATCTCCCCGGACCGGGGCACGAACCCGTGTCCCGTGCATCGGCAGGTGGACTCTCAACCGCTGAGCCACCAGGGAAGCCCCACTAATTTCTTAAATTTATTTATTTTTAATTTTTAAAATTTTTTAAACTTTTTAAAAAATGTTTTATTTTGTATTGGAGTATAGTTGATTAACAATGTTGTGATAGTTTCAGGTGTACAGCAGAGTGATTCAGTTATACATATACAGGTATCTGTTCTTCTTCAAATTCTTTTCCCATTTAGGTTGTTACAGAATATTAAGCAGCTTTCCCTGTGCTATGCAGGAGGTCCTTGTTGGTTATCCATTTTATATATAACAGAGTGTACATGTCAATGTTCACTCATTTATTTAGCAAATATTTCTACTGAGTAGCTGCCATATTCTACACATGGCATTAGGTCCAGTGGATTCACTGGTGGAAAAGATAAGCGCCCTTCTTGTGCTCATGAAGCTTATAATCTACTGGGATGGAGAAGACTCACCCTGACTTACTAAATACACATGTGACGAATGTTCTGAAAAGTGACAGACACAATGAGCATCTATTCCAGGGAGATCCAAAAAGTCGGCAGAGTCAGGAAGTATTTCTAGGAGTGGGCAGTTTTTTAATCCAGGCCCTGAATAATGAATTCCTTCAGCTCATTGGTGAGGCGTGGGGAGAGAGGAAAAGGCCGGCTCATTGGAGGAATAAAAATCTGCTCAGCATGTCTAGGGGGCCCTCGAAGAGTAGGCAAATTTTCATTTTGCTGATTAAGTACATCTTTTAAAGCAGCTATTGACTATCATAATTTCATGGAAGAAAGAACTTTTGAACACCAGGAAAATAAGGAGACACTGTTAGATTAATGTCAGCCCTTTGAACTGAATAAATTCAGAGTTATAAAATATCCACTTCGTTTTGCTTACTTTTACTTAAAAACGTGTCTGTCACCATTGTGGGTTTCCAAGACAGGTAGAGAAAGAGCCAAATCACTCTTACTAAAGAGAGCTTTTGGCTCCAAATTGATAACTTATTTTCTCCCAGTGAGCTGACCCAGAAGATAAACATCAAAGACTTGCATTCACTCACTCATTCATTCATTCAACAGTATCCCTTGAGCTCCGTGTATATACACAAGACACTGTGGAAAGAGCAGCAGAGACTGAGGAAGATACTATTTGTCCCAGGAAAGTGCACATCTCTTCCTTTCTCTGTCGAGTTTCTAGAATTGGGGCTGAGTCCACAGAATCTGAGTTGAACCAGTCAAGCTTCCATCACATATAAACAATATCATGTGATATTTGTCTTTCTCTGTCTGGCTTACTTCACTTAGCAGGATCATCTTTAGGTCCCCCCCTGTTGCTGCAAATGGCATTATTTCATTCTTTTTATGGCTGAGTAATATTCCACTGTGTATATAGAGAGACCACAGTTGTAATTATCGGGCTGGCCAAAAAGTTCGTTCGCGTTTTCACTTGATGTTACAGAAAACCTGAACGAACTTTTTGGCAACCCAATATATTTGGTTCACTACTGGCTTCAGATGTTTTCAGAGTCAGATCAGGACTTTCCCTCAGCAGGGTTTGGTATCCGAGCACTGGCCAGACCCCAGAGATCTCACTACACTTCACAGAGCCACCAGCTTTCGGGGTCACTGAGGAATTCTCTCTGTCGTCAGCCCCACCCTGATTTTCTGTGCCTCTGGCGATTTTTCCCCACCTAGCTGGCCTCCCCCCGCACTGTGGAGTTGCTGCCTGAGCCTGGTGAAGGCCTGTGTATCCAGGGATACGTCTCAGCTCTCCCCGCTGCCCGCACCTTTCTGCAGCCACTCCTAACACTAGGCTGTGCCTCCGGGCTTTCCCTCAGCTCATCAGACCTTCGTGGGTCCCTGCCAGGCACTCTGAAAAGGATCCTCCTCTAAGCCCTCCTGTCCTGCCCTCGCCATGTGGCCTTTGTGTGGGAGCTCCAACAGATTCTAGTCCATCATGGTAGCCCACAGGGTCTGGTAAAAGTTTGGCTGATTTCTCCTTTCAGTTTAAGGTAGGTTTGCTCCTCCCACCTTGCCCAGGGGTAAAAGAAGCCACGGGTTTCTTCTCTCCTATAAATAGCTTAGCTCTTTCTGGATTTTAGTTTAGGTTTCTTTGCATCTCTAGATTTCTCCTCTCGCCCCCACTTCTCCCCCTCCTTCTCCTTCCTCTTCTTCTTCTTGTTCTTTTCCCTCCCTCACTCTCTCTCTGTCATCTCTTTCTCTTTCTCCCTATGTATATATACGAAGTATAGTAAATAAAGCCAAATTCTACATACTGCCTTCTCTCAGTAACACTTTTCTACCTCTCCTCCAGAGGTAATAATAAAAAATGTTTGTATATATGATTTGTATTTTATATACTTTGACTAACCATCAAAATATAAAGAGTTGTAGTGTTATGAACTTAGACAAATTGCATATACTATGCATATCATTCTGAAGTTGCCTTGGTTTTCTCAAGATTCTGTTTGGGGATCCATCCAGGCTAACACAAGGAGATCGAGTTCTTTGATTTCATCTTCTGTTCACAATTCCATTCCATGAGTACCACACTGTATATTTATCTGTTACCCTCCTGGTTGACAGATAGATTGTTCTTTTCTAAGGGTTGGGGTATAAACATAGGCGATAAAAGGGGGAAAGTGAAGTTCAGTAATTTGAGCACCTGTTTTGTATTATTTTCGGGCTGCGGGCAGAAGGAAAGATATAATACGTGTCCAGTTTAGTGGGATAGACGGGGAGGTACGCAATCATTGCATTTGCCTTTTAGGAAGATTGATCTTGAGTACATAGGACATACGGGAAGGAGTCGTTGGACACAAGGAAACTCAGTAGGAATAGTCTGTGATGAACTCCAGGGGTCCAGTGAGGCACTGGAGAAGTTCAAATGAAAGCAGTGATTGTGGACAGTGGGAAATAATATGGACATGGGACCAACATGGCTGATACAGTGAGGGTGGGAGGGAAGCCCACACTTGTCTTTCCCCAAAATCTCTGCTTGCCCACCAAGCCACACCTGTGCTGTCCAGAGAGACAAGGGTCAGTCTGTGGAGAGACCCGATGATGGGGATAAAGTAGTGTATAGTTCTCAGTGTCTGCTCCTCAGAAACTCAGAGGACTTAAGAAGTCCAGTGGGAGAAATAAACAAACTGACTTTATAATGTAGAGCAATGTACTGTCTACTGGTGTGTCTGATCCCAGCACAAAATGGGCACAAAGGATGAACAGCTGTGCCAGACGGTGAACAAGAAGGCGTATTTCCAAGAGATAATGTCTTTTCAGCTGAGATGGAAGGACAAGTAGAATGTAGCCAGGAAAAGAAAAAAAGAAAAAGTGTGTAATCACAGTCTAGGTAGAACAAACAATTTTCAGGATTATACGACCAGGACAGCTACATAATGATTGCTAGGTGTCCGGCACAGTTCTACGTTTGTTTCCTCCTCACAGCAACCCCCTAAGACAGGTGGTGTGATTGCTATCATTCTCATTTTCTGGAGGAGTAGCGTGAGGCAGAGAGAGGCTAAAGTCACACACCCAGTAAGCAGCAGAGCAAGCGATGAATTAAGCCCCAACAGCATGGCTCAGGGACCACGCTCTCAATCCCTGTTGTACATCAGCTCTCACTGTGATTGCATATGGTGCAGCACAGAAGCCGTCAGTGGCTGTATTCCAATTCAGGATTCAGTAAGGTTTTCTGGGTGGAAGTGTCCAGTAGAAAGAGCCCAAGAGTGAGAAGATGGGGCTGGGGGTGAGGAGGGAGGGAGGTCTTAGTGCCTGTGCCATGGATGCCTGGGGGAGCGGAGGCTAGGCAGGAAGGGAATGGTAAAAATGGGAGGCGACACCAAGAAATGACATCCAGATGTTACCACAGGCTGATGCAGCTGGGCTGGGCTGCACGTGATGCTCCTCTGGTCCCCGTTCTCAAATTCCACCTTGATGCAGTGACTCTCAGTCCTAGTCATTTCTCTCACTTCCTGGTCTGCATATTCAACTGGTTTTTATACTTTTTCCATCTGGAAAATTTCCAGGCAACCCTGTTTAGAGCAGGCAATGTATAAATGTCAAGTTCCTTCCTTCCTTCTTCCTTCCTCTCCTCCCTTCCTTTTTCACACACTGGATGAGCAACTACTATTCACAAGACCATGTGTTTTTTAGGCTAGAGCAGGCATGAAGGGGCAGCCTTGCTAGTTACAAACATGAATCACCTATGGCTTCCCTCCTCAAAGAGCTTGCAGTCCAGTAGAAAAAAACCCAACATTTATCCTGAAACTTTTTTTTTTTCCATCAGAGAAGTCTTGAAAAATTGCTCTATGATGTCAAGAAGTTGGGGACAAGGGAAATCTTTCCTTTTCACACCATGCTCAAATTGGAAGAAAGCTCAGAAAAGTGTGGCTTTGGGCTATCTTTGTGTTCAGAATTCTGTGGAATATATCCCAGAGTTTCTGAATATATCCCTAGTCTTGTCTGAAAAACTAGTAGATCTGTGATAATATTAAACATAATTAAATATAATTACTATCGCTAAGATTAATGATATATAAGTTAATAATAATAGCTAAATCGTATGTAACGTTTACTATGCCCCAGAGATTTTTCTCAGTGCTTTCCAAATAGAAAGTTGCTTGGTCTTTGCAAACATCTTATGAGAGAGGTACTATTATCATCTTACTTTATAGATGAGGGGATTGAGATATAGGTTACGGAGTTGGTCCAAAGCCACATAGCTCAAAAATGGCAGACATGAGATTTGCACCCAAATGGTATGGCTCTGGAGACTCAACTTTGAACCACTGTGAAATTTTTCCTCTTACTTATAAGTAAATAAAACTACCTAGAACATAGAAGTTATACTTTATTTTCTCGATGACTATTTTTTTTAATTATCTGAGCATATGAAAAATGTTTTGGCCTTTAAAAAAAAAATACTCTCACATTCCAAAACTTGATTTCTACAGATTTAAATCAATCTCATTTTACGGGCAAAGAGACTTAGGAAATGACTTTCCCACGGTCGTGAAGACAGTAACAGGATGGCTTAGGACCCAAGCAGTGTAGAAAAATGTTGCCAAGTATAGGCTTTGAGACAGAAACAGCTAGAATGAAGTCCCAGCTCATTCATGAACTAGCCCCGTAGGCTGGAGCACGTTGCTTATTTGCCCTCAGTCTCCATTCCTCCATCTTTACAATGGGAAAGACATTCTATGAACCTCACAGTATTGTTATAAGGATCAATTGAGACGACATATACAATGTGACAAGCATCATGCCTACACATTGTAGCACCTCTGTTGTTACAGGTATTCTTCTGGTCGTAACTATACCATTTTAGCTCACCCAAATCTCCCCAACTTAAATCCAGTGGTCTCTCTGGGGTATCAGGCAGAATCACCTGCTTGTGTGGGAGTATGCCCTCACCCCCTCCAGGCTTTACTAATAGCAGCAGCTACTATAGCCAAATAAAATGGGCTCCATGACCTCTTATCACCATGTCTGAAGAGACCCAGCTCAGTGAAAGAAGACACAATTTCTCGCTCTGTTGACAGGCAAGGACTCGTGTTTCCAATCGTCAAGTCCTTCAGAAGATTCTGCCGTTCCAGCTGATCTATCATGTTTCCTTCTTTATTTTTCTGATAGCCAGTAGCAGTCATCTGAAATAAAATGCCAATGTGCAGGTTCTAGGACGAGAATTTAGATGTCAGCCAAAGACCTTCATGGTCACGTGCCCAGATGCAAAATTTTACAAAGGTGGAGGGGAGGTGGCAGGGGCCATGAAAGAATGCAAGTAACAGGAAACATGTTGTGGCTGAGAGAGGCTTGATCTCAGAGCTTTGTATCCTAGTGTGAAGAAAACTCAGTTTGGGATTCTAATGACATCCTCCTGGTCCAAAGATGCCCATCATTCTTCAGACAATGGTGAAAGCATATCCGAGCTCAATTGGAGCCTCAGAACCTGCGGTGGAATTGCACTCGTCTGCTCATCTTTGTGCAAAGGTAGTTCAGTATTCTCCATGGATTTCTGATTCTTTAAAACAATTTCCTACCCACTTCAGAATTTGTCACATTTTCTCCTCGGCTTCTTTCTGTCATTTTTGCTGCTTTCTTTCCTTCTCGGGCTTATGAAGACATCCATCCTGCTGGAGGAGACCATCAATAAAAATCACCGTGCTCAATGCTGTGATCAGCCAAGAACAATGCTCTTCCTTACTTGAGTTTTCGCCAAATCAACATCACATGCTTTTTCACCTTCCCTTACGACTAGCATTTCAGATGTCGGGAAGTGATCTTCAAATGATAGATGATTAAATCTTCCTATAAAGAGAGGAGTCTGGGAGAAACATTCAGCAGGCAGTAGAGACTTTTTTTCAGCAAATACCCCTGTCACACTGAGTGGGTCAAACCAGGGTTCTTCACAGGCCACGTGGGCAGGACTTTAGGATTTTATTGAGACTTTCATGGGCATGAAACGGCATGAATGTAGGTCTGTAATGGGCAGCTAGGTTTGTCTTGCCCAATAGCTCTTCTCTTTCTTCTGGTTACATAAGGTTTTTTTCCTTTGCAAAATTTCCTACCCCAACTCACCTGTCTTCTTAATGAATGGAATGAGCACATGACTGCAGCAAATTGGTCAGAGCAGCCTATCCTCTTGGACACAACCATTGGTGCAGGAACCTGTGTGGGATCCAAGAAGGGCCAATCGGGGATTGATACGGCCACTAGGAAGGAGATGCTTTCGCCTCAAATGCTGTGAGGTCTATACAAGTCTGGCATTTTGCAGTCACTTGGAGAGAGTCTGGTTGAGAAATAAACCAACAAAGAGGAAAATAGAATTGAGAGATGGCAGAGAGAGAGAAGAGAAACAGAGAGAGATGACATCATTTGGGGCCTTGCAATAAGTTACAGCTGAATCTGTAACAATCTGAATCACACAAAAATATTTCAGTTGCCTGAATCAATAAAAAACCCTTATTCCCGCTCCCTCCTCCCATTTGCTGTTGTTGCTTAATCTACTCTTAGCTGCTTGCTGTCACCTGCAACTAAGCCATTTAATGTAATCCCTTTCAAAAGATTTTTTTTTTTTTTTTTTTTGCGGTATGCGGGCCTCTCACTGTTGTGGCCTCTCCCATTGCGGAGCACAGGCTCCGGACGCGCAGGCTCAGCGGCCATGGCGCATGGGCCCAGCAGCTCCGCGGCATGTGGCATCTTCCCGGACCGGGACACGACCCAGTGCCCCCTGCATCGGCAGGCGGACTCTCAACCACTGCGCCACCAGGGAAGCCCAGGAGCAGGCTTTTATAATTAAAACATGTGAGGTCCACAGATATAAGAGACCAGACTCGTGGTTGCCAAGGGAGAATGGGGTGGGGGAGGGAAGTATTGGGAGTTTGGGATTAGCAGATGCAAACTATTATATATAGAATGGATAAACAACAAGGTCTTATTGTATAGCACAGGGAACTATATTCAGTATCCTGTGATAAACCATAGTGGAAAAGATATGAAAAAGAATATATATATATATACACACACACACACACACATATATAAAACTGAGTCACTTTGCTGTATAGCAGAAATTAATCCATTGCAAATCAACTATATTTCAATAATATTTTTTAAAAATTAAAAAAAGCATGTGAGGTCCAGCTTTAAGTAACACATACAGATATTCGTTCCTTCCCATATGAAAACATCACAGTGGCTACCCTAGTTCCAAGCACTTTCCAAGAGTGCATGCAGTTAATGCTCACAACATTCTATGAGGGAGGTGCTATTTTTATCCCCGGACATAGTTGGGGAAACTGAGGCACAGATAAAGAAATTTGCATAAAGAATATTTGGAAATATTTGGCAAGAGTAGAGCCAGGATTCAAGTGGGCAATCTCCAGGCCTGCACTCTACCTACTGTGCTACATGACCTCTTGCTGATAATCACGATGAAGGTGAAGAAGTTACTGCTGATGGTGACTCCCTGAGCTGATGTCTGCCACATTTCATTCATTCCAACATCACAAGCTCATGGTTTTATCCCCATGTCACAGTAGAGCACAGTGAGGGTAAGAAAAGTGAAATGATTTGCATGAGGTCACAGTAAGAAAAAAACAACCACAAAAATCCGAACCAGGACTCAATCCTAAATCTGTCTGACTCCAAAGTCTATGCTTTCTGAAATGCAGTGAGCACTCTGTGACTTTGACCTAGAAAGGACCAAGACCCGTCACAAATCCTCAAGTTCCCAAGTGCCACCAGCGCAGGCATTCAAGATTCCTCATGAGTGCAATAAAGCATGGCTGAAGGAAAGCCAATTGCTCCTGCAGAGAAGGACTGGGTCTGTAACTACAAAACTGAATTTCCACATGAAGCTCGTTCCTGTCTAAGAATCACCACTTTCCTAAATCCCTGTAATTTCTCATCCTTTCCATCCCCAGCACGAGAAGTGGACTTTCCTGAGGGGACCATTCCTTTCACAAACTATCAAGTTGCGGTCATTTCCTAAGAGCTCCGAGTATGTGATGACAGGATGTGAATAGCAGTGATGTGTGTAGGGGATGCTTAGCCTGGCTCGCTAAGCCAGGCACTAGCCCTGCAATCCGTGTTCGTAAAGGATAGATTATGACACAGCGTGTGCCTTCGAGGTTGCCTGTATATAAATAGAGAAATCATCAGTTTGGATCTGTTCCCAGGGATGACATTAACTCTTTTTTAAAAAAAAATTTTATTTGGCTGCGTTGGGTCTTAGTTGTGGCACGTGGGATCTTTCATTGCAGCGTGTGGTCTTCTCTCTGTTGTGCGCAGGCTCAGTAGTTGCGGCACTCAGGCTCTAGAGTGCATGGGCTTAGTTGCCCCGCAGCATGTGGGATCTTAATTTCCTGACCAGGGATCGAACCCATGTCCCCTGCACTGGAAGGTGGATTCTTAACCACTGGACCACCAGGAAAGTCCCGACATTAACTCTTTTTTTTTCTTAAATTAATTAATTAACTTTATTTTCGGCTGCATTGGGTCTTTATTGCGGTGCGCTGGCTTCTCATTGCAGTAGCTTCTCTTGTCGCGGAGCACAGGCTCTAGGCACGCGGGCTTCAGTAGTTGTGGCTTGTGAGCTCTAGAGTTCAGGCTCAGTTGTGGTCCATGGGCTTAGCTGCTCTGCAGCATGTGGGATCTTCCCACGGACCAGGGCTCGAACCTGTGTCCCCTGCATTGGCAGGCAGATTCTTAACCACTGCGCCACCAGGGAAGCCCCTGACATTAACTCTTATTTAATGCAAAACTAGAGCCAGTTCCCCACTCTAATGCCTAATATCTACCTATAAAAGGCTGGTGGAATAAATTACAGAACATCCACACAGTGAAATATTATACAGCACTTAAAAGGAATCTGCAATATCTCCATGGATTGCTATGGAGCCTTTACCAGGATATAGTCCAAAATTAAAAATCTAAAATGTACAAAAGTGTTTCTAACATGCTGCTATCATTAAGAGAAGGCAAGTAGGAGTATGTAGTAGCTTGTGGGATCTTAGTTCCCTGACCAGGGATCGAACCCAGGCCCTGGCAGTGAAAGCACTGAGTCCTAACCACTGGACCACCAGGAAATTCCCGAGTATGTAGTAGCTCATATTAAAAACAATGAGAGTGTTCTTAGGGGATATTGGGAGTTGTGAGTACTATTTCTAGCAGCTCTTCTCTAAGTTTGAAATTATTTCCAAATAAAAAGTTTAAAAATGTAAAAAAAAAACCACAAAAAACCTTCCAAAAACAAACAAACAAAATGAAAGTGTTTTTAAAAATCTAAAATAAAGAAAGAGGAAAAGAGGGAGAAAACAATGTGGATGGGACAGAATCTTGACTTCTTTGATAATAAATTGTATAGATTGGGCTTCCCTGGTGGCACAGTGGTTGAGAGTCTGCCTGCCGATGCAGGAGACACGGGTTCGTGCCCCGGTCCGGGAAGATCCCACATGCCGCGGAGTGGCTGGGCCCGTGAGCCATGGCCGCTGAGCCTGCGCGTCCGGAGCCTGTGCTCTGCAACGGGAGAGGCCACAACAGTGAGAGGCCTGCATAGTGCAAAAAAAAAAAAAAATCATAGATCATAAATTGTATAGATCTTGCTCTGAAACCATGTAAATATTTTCCACAATCACAAAGCCGATTTATAGTTTTAAAAGCAATTCCTAAAACATAACAAATGAGCCTGATTGTTCATCAAGCTGATGGCATACACATAGCGAGGGAAACTATATCGTGATTTTAAAATAAGTAATTTCACTCTATATCACTAATGAGATATACTCTGTCACCTAAAATAACTGGGGGGAAACTGTTTCAAGAAAGTGTATCAGTAGTGGTAGTGTTGCTATTGTTACTATGGGTCTACTGTATGTGTGGTATGAGACAAAACAAATGAGAAATCATGTTGGCGTCATTGGGGACCAGGATTTCTAGCACAGAAGAAAGGAAAGGAAGATTACTGAAGTTAGTCCTGGATTCAATTTGTAGGTACACTTTTCTGCAGGAGAATCAGGCTCTAAATATTTCACCACAAGCTTGTTTCCATCAGTGGCCCAAGACTTCTGACCCTGGGCAGAGGGCTTGTTCTGATACAGATTGCTCTTTAAGGTATAATCTGAAATTCTTAAATGAAAATATGTCTCTGGAAAGGGAAATAGTTGGTTTTGTGGCTCATGGCCCAATTAGCATCCATCACTGTGACTACATACACATGGAGGGGGTGGGAGGCTGGTTTCTAAGCTCTTTTTTGCAAGCACGTCAAGTAACAACTATGGGGTTTTTTTGCGGGGGGCGGGGCGCACACTTGATGGCTAATTCTCATCCTTTGAACTCTCTCTTCCAGTTAAAAATCATTATTAAATTTAAAAGTATAAAACATAGTTGAATTTAAAAAGTGATGACATGTCCAAAGGCAAAAAGCCATGAAAGAAGATCAGCTAATCCTGAATAATTAAGTCAGATCTTGGTTATTTTTCTAAATTGATTGAACCTTAAACATCAGGGTGAAAAATACTTTAGAGCTTTGGCATCAGGTAGACATAACCTAATACCCAACATGTAAGTATGATTTCAAGCCAGCTGCCCAATAGACCAGAGCATGAACTTCTATGGTGGTAAAATGTAGACAATTGTACCTCCTTCTTAGAGTTTTTGTGAAGAGTAAGCAAAATAATGAGGTAACATCAAGAGACTGACACAGATACAGTAGGCATTCAACAAGTTATCACTAGGCTATGCTTCAGAATTAGGGCCAACTGGTATAGTGTATGTGCCCTGGAGTTTTGCCACTCAGCTAGTCACCTTCAATACTTTCCCAAATAGAGTAGGTTTGCTAGGCAAATCACAAGTCCTTGAGGAAAAAGAACATAAATGCTGAAAAATAACTTCACTTTGAGTTGTGATTGTCCTTAGGGATATTTTACAAATATTCCCTTCCTTTGAACACAAGGTAGAATGTCATTTCTTGAGTATGACGCCATTGACTAGAACTAAGTGATTAGTTCTGTCCATTGAATTGTCAGCAAAAGTGACATTCGTGAGCGTCAAATGCCAGTACAAGACTCTCCCCAGCTCTCTCATAGCACAACAACTGCCAGAGATGTTTCAGTTGACAACTGTTAGCCTAAATTCCCAGCTAACTAGAATAAGCAAAGTTCCTATGCTGACTTGTGTTGGATATATAGTGACAGCAAGAAATCAAGCTTTTTTTTTTTTTTTCTTAAGCTACTGAGAGTTGGGAGATTCTTGTTGCTACAGCATAATCCAATCCATCCTGACTGATACGTAAAATCAGTCGGATTTTAGCAAATTGATTTTCTATAATTCAGTTAAATTAAACTGATTTTTTTTGCCTTAGGGGGGGCTTTTTCATAGTTACCCTCAAAAATTTTTCAGATCCAATAGTCAGCATTTTATGTACAAATTTGATTGCCTTATTCAGATTGTTTTCTATCACAGCATAGATTAGTAGATAACAGAAATGCAGTCAAGTACCTCTCTCCTCAAGGGGATACCCTCATCACCTACTATTCTTCTTAAACATTACAGTCACTCTGGTCTTCTTCCTGCTCCTCTGACAAACCAAGCTCATCCTCTGAGCCTTCGTACTTGCTGTTCCCTCTAGACACCCTGAAGCATGTTGTCTTCAAATCTTGAACTAGGTGGCTTCTTCTGTTATCCAACCTCTGCTCATGTTTCACCTCCTCAGATAGAGAGGACCTGTCTGTCATTTCACCCTGTTTTATGCCCTTTGTAGAACTTAGCACTAACTGCATCTGTATTTTTTTTATGTATATGTTTGTTCGCTAATTATCTGTATTCCCTCTGAACAAGACAACTCTTTTGCCTATCTCATTCACTGCTAGAATAAGACAGTGCCTAGAACAGGGGTGACAGACAGAAGATGCTCCATAAATGTTTATTTAAGAAAGATGAGGGCTTCCCTGGTGGCGCAGTGGTTGAGAATCTGCCTGCTAATGCAGGGGACACGGGTTCGAGCCCTGGTCTGGGAAGATCCCACATGCCGCGGAGCAACTAGGCCGGTGAGCCACAACTACTGAGCCTGCGCGTCTGGAGCTTGTGCTCTGCAACAAGAGAGGCCGCGATAGTGAGAGGCCCACGCATCACGATGAAGGGTGGCCCCCGCTCGCCGCAACTAGAGAAAGCCCATGCACAGAAACGAAGACCCAACACAGCCAAAATTAATTAATTAATTAATTTTTTAAAAAAAGAAAGAAAGAAAGATGAGTGTATGAGACATATTTTCTTCCCTATTATTGCTGAAGGGTGTGTCAGTGTCCCCTCAACCTTTGATAGAGGACCTTGGATGTGTTCTAGTGAAAACATCAAACCCTTTGTGAGATTATTGTTTTACTTAAACATTCAACTTCCTACATCTGTGCATCGCCTGAGACAGTAGTAGTGGCTATATTTTCTGACAAAGATATCCTTTCCCTCCTTTCTCTCCAGATGGTTCTGAAGTTTCCTCTTCATCAGGAAACATACTCTCCTCTCTGCTGGTTTCATCGTTTTTGTTTTGTTTTGTTTTAATTAATTATTTATTTATTTTTGGCTGCATTGGGTCTTCATTGCGTGGGCTTTCTCGAGTTGTGGCGAGTGGAGGCTACTCTTCCTTGAGGTGTGCCGGCTTCTCCTTGCGGTGGCTTCTCTTGTTGCAGAGCACGGGCTCTAGGCTCGCAGGCTTCAGTAGTTGCAGCACGTGGGCTCAGTAGTTGTGGTTTGTGGGCTCTAGAGCACAGGCTCAGTAGTTGTGGCACATGGGCTTAGTTGCTCCGCGGCATGTGGGATCTTCCCAGAACAGGGATTGAACCGGTGTCCCCTGCGTTGGCAGGCAGATTCTTAACCACTGGACCACCAGGGAAGTCCCTTGCTGGTTTCCTCTTGACCTCATCAGTCACAAAAATTCTGGCAGGAGATCTGTTTGGATCATTTAAACTTTGTGAATTTTGAAACTTTGTTTCATTTAATACTCAATGTGTACTTCTCTGAATAATTTCTACTTGGTTCCTAGAATATTGGGCTTCCTCTCATTCTCTTTTGAACGGCAGCTTGCCAGGGCTTGCTAACTGCCCCCGGCCACGTCTCTGTGGAGGAAAGTAACGGAAATACTTCATGCTGAAATATTATTTTTTGAATGATGAAGCCGACTTTGCAGTGGAAAACTTAGCAGTCAAAGAAGATATTTAACAGCCCCTGCTTTTAAGCCCATTGCTTAACTAAATGACAACAGGATAATTCCATTTGGAGGACTTGAACCCCTCGGAGTAGATGGAGCCAATCACTTCAGGGTGTCAGTGGTACAGGTGAAGGCGTGCGAGGTAGTAGATTGGTCCTCAGGCGTCTGTCTTCTGGGGAGGCTTTTGCAACATTCAATGGAAATTTGCCTGTTTTCTCTCTTTCCTTAGAGAAGTCAAGGTAGGCATTGGGATTCAATCTAGACACTCTATCCTGAAAAGGCAATAATTTCCTTATGCAGAAAATATTCCATGCTCTGGACAAAGTATGCACAGGATAGAGTGGCTCACGTTTGCAATAATACTATACATTTGAGGAATGGTCTCTGTTTTACAGCAATGTACACGTGTGTTCTTATTGAAAAAAAATATTGCAGTCCCTGTTTATCGAGGCATCGTCATTTTCCAAAATCAACTCTGTTCCCTTCACAGAGGTCAATTTTATAAATGATTGTGTGTGTGTGATACATAAAAGGATGAGACTAAATTACAGAGTAATTTTTGAATAATTATGATGATGATGTTTATGGATGGTTTGTCCCAATGCCAAACACTGTGCTAAGTACCTTATCTATAGTATATTTTATCACTTAATTCTCACAATAACCCTATGCAGAAAGTACCATTTTAGAGATGAGGAAACTGAGGCACCAAGAGATTCATAAGCTTATCCAAGGCCACACCGCTGATGAGGAACTAGGAATGGACCTGGTAGTCTTGCCAGGACCAAAACTCTTAACCAGGAGTTTATACCTAGAAGAGATCATACGGTATATAAAATTGTTGCCTCGTGGTTTTATTTCCTTTACCTCTGTAACCAAGTGGTTTTCCCTAATGTTATGTTTCTAGGGAAACCTGGACCCACAGAAATTGCATGTGCATTTTTTCCCAGGAGCAAGAACATAGCTTTTATAAATTTCTCTAAGGAGTCCATGACCCAGAAAAAAATCATAATAGGTAATATCTGTGTTTGTTTACTCTTTAAGGTTAATTTTTATTTACACATTCAACAGTTATTTCCTGACAGTGATCAAAGCATTGGGCAGAGGGACATGGTCTTCTGCGTCCAGGGGTCCCAAAAGTATGTTCACACATCATTATGATGGTCCCCTCTGATTCTGAGATTTTATGAATCTCCAGGCTGCTGTGTCTACATCAGTCTGTGGTTATCTGTCCTTTTCCAGTTTACTCAGTGTCATGGCCACCCAGTTCAGTACAGCACTGTTTTAAAATTAGTCCCTATGTATTAATTCCTACCTTCTCATTTGTATCAAGCATTCCTTAAGGGCAAGGATTGATGCTGTCCACATTTCTGGCATCTCTACCCAGCCTTTCATCCAGGGATGGGCAAAGAGCAATTACTTAGTGGATGTTCTTTGAACATTCCTCAATAAGCCTGGTGCAGAGAAACGAATCAGCAAGATAGAGATTCACCTCCCCCCACCTCTGTCTCTGACAATTGTTTGATAATTAGAGATCACTTAAGTTAAGTGTCTGTCACATAGGAGGCTCTTGGTAGATATTTGTGCCTTTTGTTTCTGAGTGGTCTCACCCCACCCCCACCCCGTTGGTTGGACCAAGTCAAGAGGGACGAGAAAGTGTTTCCCTGCCTGCAACCCCCAAATGGCCCCTTCCCGGCGCTGAGCTGGAGTCAGAGAGTGGCTTCTCCCCAAGCCTTTCCATCTCTACCATCTGCGCAGCCAACTGTTCTCTCGCTGCAAGCTTCCCGCTTGCAACCCCGCTAAGCAGGTGTGGCTGACGCCTGCCTCTTCTCTGCTTTGCATGCGGAATCTGATTGCGTTTGACAGGCTGCTCACGATGGAGAGAAAAAACCCCATGAATTGGATTAAATGCTCTTTGTTTAGACTTTATTAGCCAAAGAGGCTGCTGCATCATTAATTGCAGAATAAGCTATAATCTCGATGGAGGCAGACTCAGCCTTGTGAAACACAGCCTTGCTTCCACGCAGGATGGTTTGGCAGGGAGGTGGGGGCAGGAGTGTTTCCTAATTGCCTTGCGGTTTTGAGGAATCAATGGACACAGACAACGAGAGATGTCCTTTCCACCTTTATCCATCCACAGGACACTAGGAAACCAGATCACTTTGGTGGGTTGCTTACTCTAAGATTCAGTTTCCCCATTTGGGAAAGTATAGGGTTGTGATAAGGATTAAATAAAAAAAAAAAAAAATTAAAGAGTAGCACAGTGCTTTGCATGGGATTGAGCACTCAATATATTTTAGCTAATATAAATTAATAATAATAGTTATTATTATTTTATTATCATTGTAATGATTACTCTTCTTAAAATTTAGCCCATACAGAGAAGTCCCCAGAGGCCAACCCTTCTTAAGTTGGGCTTCCGAGATAGAAATTTTAAAATAATAGAATCCTGGAAACTTCTATTTCACTTCAGTTAGACCAAAGAGAAGTGCCTTCTCCAGAGAGAAACAGAAATTCAGTCACAGTAGAGGAAGATTTAAGTGGACTGGTCTATGTTTATTCATGATAATGTAGATGAAGTGTCCTGAAAAAACAAATAACTCTTCTTTTTTAGATTATGCTGTTAAAAATACAAGTACAAACAAAGACACTTTTAAGATTCATCTCTTTGTCCCAGTTTATTAATCTGAAACTTTCTTAGTTAACAAAAAAAAAAAAGAAAAGAAAAAAGAACTTCTGCACTGAAAAGAAGTCCAGTCTGTCTAATGTGGCTGAGATGAGTAGACACAATCTCCTCCCTATTTAAAAATATCTTCCCCTGCTCATTACCCTGATGCTGAAATCCCTGCTTCTGACAGCTGTCCTTCTTCTTTGCCCCACGGTAGACATGCAGCAACCACGTGTTGAATAAATCCCAGATTTTCCTTGGGCTGACACCACCCATTGTGTCCAGCTACAGTCTTCCTTGAGTCCTCATTTATATTAGCATAGCTGTATCTGCTTTCTTTTGGAGAGTGTTTGCCTGGTATATCCTTACCATGTTTTTACTTTCAATATCAATTTATTCTCATATCTAAGGAGTAATTTTGTAAACAATATATCTATATATCTATAGCTGTATCTATCTATTTCCAATTCTGACAATCCCTGTCTTTTAATTGTATTCATTCATCTATTTACATTTAATATAATTTATGATATATTTAGGTGTAACTCTACCACTTTACTATTTTCTGTATTTGTCTCATTTACTCTGTTTCCCTCTCTCTTCCTTGCTTGATTTCTATTGGGATATTTTGTTATGCCATGTCCCCTTCTACTGAAATAATAATTATGCATACTTTTACTATTCTTTTAATAGTTAGAGATTAGAGCATGTGTCCTTGACTGTAGTAAAATATGAATTACTGTTCTCACTCATTTCCTGATATTTAGAACCTCAGTATACTTCTGCTCCATTTACTCCCTCTTGCCTTCTGTTGTATAATTGTCATATATTTTAATTCTGCATATACTTTAAATGACATAGGACAATGTTATCTTTCTGTGCCTTCAATAGACACACATTTTACACATACATCTAATCAAATTTTTCTGTTGCTGTTCATTCCCTTCTTCATTTCCATGCTTCCATCTAGAATAACTTTTCCTGAGCCTGAAGAACTTTAATTTTTAAGTATTTCTTTTAGTGTAGATCTGCTCTAAATTATGTCAGGTTTTATTTTTCTGGAAATGTCCTTATTTTGCCCTCACTTCTTAAATATATTTTTGCTGTAAAGAATTCTAGGTTGGCAGTTACTTTTATTTAATGTTTGTATTTTGGTTTTCGTCTTTTTCTAAGAATTAGCATCATACATATTGTTATTTCTCTGAGGATAATGTTTTGTTTTGTTTTCTCTTCTCTGTCTGCTTTTAAGATTTTCTCTCTTCCGTTTTTAATAGTTTTATTGTAATGTGACCCAGTGTGGTTTTCTTTGTATGTATCTTACTTAAGTTTGTAGTGCTTCTTGAATCTGTGGGTTGATATCTTTCAACAGTTTTAGAAAATTCTCAGGCATTGTTTCTTCAAATATTGCTTCTGTCCCTTTCTGTCTGACATCCAATTCTGGTATCCCAGATACATGCATGTTAGATCAAAACACTGTGTCCCATATGTCACTTTTCTGTTTTTTACTCATACTTTTTCTCTCTGATCATCTGTCTAAATGCTTTCTACTGATTTATCTTCTAATTCATTAATACTTTGTTTGTATATGACTGCTGTGTCAGTTAAACAATATTGCAATGTTAATTTCTTTTTTCTAGTCTAATATTTTCCTTAAATTAGCTTCTCTGCATTTCAGTTATCTTTCTAAATTGTTTATCTTGTCTTTCATAGTTTGAAGATACTAATCACAGTTGTTTTTCAGCCCATGTTTAATGTACTATCCAATACATGGATCACTCCTGGTTCCATTTCTATGGTCTATCTCTTCTATTGGTTTCACATCTTTGTGTACATAGGAAGTTTTGCATGAACGCCATACCACATATACTTGAAAAAATTGTAGAGGCTCTAGATGTTGTTGTCCTTCTCCTGGAAGAATTTATTTAGCTTCTAACCAGAAGTTCAGGTAGGAGCAGATTATCTAAGTACAATCAAGAATCAAGATGGTTCAAAGAATGTTTTAGGATTATAAGAACATTTCCATTTCATTTCAGCTCTCCTCCTGGGGTGTAATCCTTCCACTGTCCCAGTAAAATGCCTGTCTTGTTTACTAGAGCTTCTCCACTCTGTCAAATCCTGAACCCCAATCCTTATCTCCTCTAAACTTTTGGCATCTTCTCAGGCTCCCAACAGTGACTTTCTGCCTGGTGTTTCTGCCTCTCATTCTGTCCTCCATGTATAAATAAACAAATAACTCAAGGGGAAAACCACCTTAGACTCTCAAGACTCTATTCTTCTATTTACGTTCTTTCTGGTATCTTGCCCACTTGGGTCCTGGCTGTCTGGATAATTCTAAACTTCCTATTTGCTTTACTTTTTGGCCTCCACAACCCTATGAGGCTGATGATGGGGCTCTTTGTTGATGCTCTCTACTCAGATTCTCAAGCTTACGGGGCTCACCTCAGTGGTCTCCCTTCTCTCCAGAACCTTGCCACCATCACGCCCAAGTCATAGCTGCTGTGATAACTATCAAATACTTTCTATTATAACACAGTATTTTTAGTTGATTCTGATGGGAGTGTTGATCTGATACAAATGTGTTTGTCAGAACTGGAAATGGATATTTGGATCTACATTTCAAGCTGCAGAATTTGTTAGAACTCAAGTTTCTAGTGAGGACACGATTTTCTGTATCTCCAAACTGAGTCCCAGAAACCCGAAGGAAATGTCCCTCGAAGTCTTGAAGTTTCACTCAGAAAGCCCTCGGATGAAGTCCCGCTTGGTGGCAGCGATGGAAATACAGACAGATGAAGCCTCTGATTTTCAAGAATGCCGTCTGGTCCCCTGGCAGCTTCACACCACAGTCTTTCCTCTTCGGAGAGAATGCCTCGTTCCATATGTTCCCCCAAACGGGAAGCTCGATTTAGGGCCTCTTTCCAAACGCAACTGCGGTTTCCCGTATGGATGGTTGGGAGTTTTGTTTCTTGCGGCTTTGCTGGGAGTCATTCAAGGTGAACTCTCCTAGGTGTTTGGAAGGCTGTGCCTTTGGAAGGCACGGTGCTGGCCTCCAGGAGTCAACTGTGGATTCCTCTCTCAAGGTCTCAGTTCCTCATCTTTCAGACCCAGGCACTGTTCCAGACCCTTTCACCTCAACATAATATATTTGAAACCTTGCATTCCCTCACTTCCATGGCCAACGTGGCTGACCTCTCCTCCCTGCATTCTGCCCAGCTCCTTGCCTCTGACCCAGCATCTCTCACCCTGAGTAACCACAAACTGGCATTTCTTTCATTTAGTTTCTCCCACTGCAAACCCACCCCTACAAGGCAAACCAGCTTCTACAAGATATTTCTAAACACACACTTGGTCATGCCGGTATCCGTATTTAAAATGTTTTAACCTTATAGGCAGCACGTTTATACTTCCTTTGCGGAAGGAGAAACACACTGCAGCCCCTCTGCAGAACAATTTGTGAATATATACCATGAAAAAATGCACATCCTCTTACCCTGAAATTCCAATTCTACTAATTTACCTTCAGAAATCCTAGTCAAGTATATCCGTTGCAACACGGTTCACAGTAAATATTGGAAAAAGCCTAAATGATCATTAACTGATGCTATTTAAATAAATTATGCTGACTCTAGCAGGACTGCCATGTGGCTTTTTTTTTTTTTTTTTAAAGCAGAAGGTGGACATTTCAGTGCTTTTATGGATCAATTTGCCAAGATACCTTTTTTTTTTTTTTTTTTTTTTTTTTTTTTGCGGTACGCGGGCCTCTCACTGTTGTGGCCTCTCCCGTCGCAGAGCACAGGCTCCGGATGCGCAGGCCAGCGGCCATGGCTCACGGGCCCAGCCGCTCCACGGCATGTGGGATCTTCCCAGACCGGAGCACGAACCCGTGTCCCCTGCATCAGCAGGCGGACTCTCAACCACTGCGCCACCAGGGAAGCCCCAAGATACCTTTTTAAGTGAAAAAATAAAAACCAACTTGTCAAACTGGGTAAACAGGATAATCCTTTATATGTTTCCAAAAAAGTGACAGAAAAATAGACATTTCTTCACTTATGCATCATCTGTCTTTCCACACTAAAGCCTCTGTTGAAAGACTTTGTCATTTATTCTATCTTCTGCATAATAATAAGGGCTCAGTAAATATTTGTTGTTTAATATATCAGAGAACACAGCCTGGGTACTTATCTGTTGTGTCGTGGTTTGATTATGATTTTGAATCCACTTGTTTATGACAAAAATGAAGTTGTTTTTGAGAGTGAGGTGGTTTTCGAAAATGAAGTTATTGTTTTGATATAAAAGGGAAATAGTGTGCCAGGATGTGATCATCCACACCTGTGTTTGCCAGTAAGCCCTCAGTAGCTCAGCTGCTGATGGATCCCGTGGGGGCTTATCTGTAAGAACATGAGGACTTCCCTGGTGGCGCAGTGGTTAAGAATCCGCCTGACAATGCAGGGGACATGGGTTAGATCCCTGGTCCAGGAAGATCCCACATGCTGCTGAGCAGCTAAGCCCGTATGCCACAATTACTGAGCCTGCGCTCTAGAGCCTGCAAGCCACAACTACCGAGCCTGCATGCCACAACTACTGAAGCCCACACGCCCTAGAGCCTGTGCTCCACAAGAGAAGCCACCGCAATGAGAAGCCGTGCACCACAATGAAGAGCAGCCCCCGCTTGCTGCAACTAGAGAAAGCCTGCGTGCAGCAATGAAGACCCAACACGGCCAAAAATAAATTAATTAATTTAAAAACTTTTTAAATCTTAAAAAAAAATAAGAACATGGGAAGAAGCAGCTATGGGGAGGGGACATTTAGATGATAAATGCTCAGAGTTTGTGAGGACCATTTAAGAGTGTTTGGTCTGGGCACGACTCCCCTTTGCTGATCTCCGTAGCTCTCCGAAGACCTTGGGGCATTAGCTCCTGCCGTGGTAAAGGCGACTCTGTTACCAGCAGTGGCAAAAGCCATGCTGCGGCTCTTAGAAGAAGAGCATCTTGCCCACCAACAGCGGCGCCATCATTCCCTAGCAACAGGGATGCTTCACTTTCCTTTCCCCAGCAGTTGGGTATCAGCTAGTGGTTGGTTAAGCTGACTCTCCCCAGAGCTAAGTCGTAGAAAGGTACACCTCAACTAAATATGGACTTTATTTCTTTCATCTCCACTTGCCTGGAACAATAGTGTAATTAATCTCTTATTGGTTTGGAGTATGTTATTTCTTTGTTGGTTTATTAAGAGACATTATCCTGTATGCAGTTGGCTTGTGAAATCATTATAATTCCCACTGTGAACCTGTGTTAAAGAAACTATTCACACAGATAATCTCAGTCTCTCAGCATAGTTTGTCCTGAAACAAAACACTGGGAGTCTGAGGTGAGAGAGTCTTGCTTTTCGTTGTTTACCCCCACCAAAAAATATCCTTGAGTGTAAGCTCCAATCAGCCTCATTTCCCATCTCCCCACCATGTACTCTGACCACTGCCCACCCCAACATACTCACCCTGTCCTGAACACACAGGGTGTGTCCACAGCAGAACACATCTGATCAGTTTCCTTGGCCTTGCACAGCCTTCTCAGATCTTCCATTAAACTCCTGCCCATCCAGCCTTAATCAGACTCCATTCCTTTGGTTGCAAACATGCTTGTTCCTTCCTCTGGATATTTTTATCCCTTCTCTTTAGCACCTCTCAAGTTATCTATGTCTTAACTATGACCCTCTCCCTAAAGGCTGCAATGTTCTACCCAGACAAAGACCAACTCCTACTTATCTTCACATAAGGAGCCCAGAACAGTGCTCAGCAAACCGTAGGTGCCAATCAGTATTTAAGAATGAATGAGTTTCATGAAACCCCCAAAATGGAAGCAGCCCAAATGTCCATCAACTGATGAATGGTTAAATAAAATGTGGTATATCCATACAATGGAATGCTATAAAAATAAATGAAGTATCTATATCTGTTGCAGTGTGGATGAACCTTAAAATCATTATGCTTCAGTGAAAAGCCAGTCATGAGGGACCACTTATTATATGATTTTATTTACATGAAATGATTAGAATGGGAAAACCCATAGATATCGAAAGTAGGTTGGTGGGTTTCTGGGGCTGGAGAGGATGAAGGGTATGGAATTGCTTTTTAAGGAAATAAAAACATTCTAAAAAATTGATGGTTGGTGATGGTTGCACCACTCTGTAAATATACTAAAAGCCATTGAATCGTACATTTTGAATGGGTGAATTGTTTGGTATGTGAGTTATATCTCAGTAAAGCTGTTTGAAGAATTGAAAATGAAGAGAATGAGTGAGAGAAGGGTGAATCATGAACCAGGTTAATACAGGTTAATCGGGCATCTCAGTAAGTAAAAAGCCTCTCTCACCTGACTCCCTATACCTGCCAAGAGGGTTCCTCCTAAAATTATTGAGTTATTTATACAACAAATAGCATCAAGGCTATTGTGTGCCTTAAAGAAGTTAAACTAACAGAAATATTCTCTGCCATTGGAGAGCTAGTCACTTAGGCTAATAGCCTGGTATTTAACAAAGTATTATCCAAAGAGCTTTATTATTGTTATTACTACAGTTGTGTTAAAAGCTAGAAAGGAAAACAGCCAAAGCACCAGTAGAGTAGAAGAATATTCCTTGTCTGGTGTGGTGAGGCCCCAGTTGTCAGGTAATTTTCATTGGACGTTTGGACGTTTTCTGTTAACACTGCTTGACCTTGTCTCCTCACAAACTAACTGAGCTTTTAGTAAAAGAAGGCAGAGCCAGCCAGTGTGTGCTTGGAGTCTCTTACCCTGTCACTGCTGGGATGGACGGCCCTACCTGGGGCACTGAGGAGTACCTGGAACTTGGCCCTGACACCATTCTTTGATACTAGTGTCCACATCCTCCTTCCAATGCCCGGCATCAGGGATAGATAGCTTTAATTACACCAGTCCTTAAGGACACTTCCAGACCTTCACTGAGGCATTTCATTTCCTTCTGCTAGGGGCCCCCAATGCCGGGTGATATAATTCAGCAGAAAACTTCCCCGGGAGGAATTTTGAAAACTAAACCTCCAACTTCGCTGACACTGCAGGTGTTCACTGAGCTGGGCCCACTTCGCTTCTTTTCTTAGGGCCAGTGATTCATAGCTTCTGGAGCTCATGAAAATCTGATTAGGCTAGTCTTGGACTGAAACTCCTATATTCCCCATTGTCTCTAGTATAGATTTCAAATTCCTACAGATGACAACACAGTCCTTTGCATTAACCCTATTTGCCCCCTCCCCTCCAGCCATGCCCCCACCATCCTCATCTTCACCACTAGCATTAGTACATCCTTCTGAGATACTACACGTTGTGCTTATCCTTGGCATGAATTTCCCACCTCATCCCCCCAACAACCCTCCGAGGCTGGGAGTGTTCTTATCTCCATTCTACACATGAAAAAAGAAAAAAAAAATACAGGGAGGAAATAACTTCCCCAAGTCTTATAGCTAATAAGTAGTAAGATTCAGATTTCAGCCCAGGCAGTCTGACTGTGATTTTAATCACTTCACTATTTCGCATCAGCAATACCAAATTACTTGCAATTCACCCAATGTGCAATTTTCTCATGCCTCTGGGCAGGAATGGATCTGGTTTTCTGTAGGGCTGAAAGCATATACAGTTTTGCAGATCCTATTTAAGGAAAAGAAAAAAAATACTAATAAAAATTTAGGTATTTATAAGGGAAAAGAATCTGAAAAAGAATAGATACATATATATGTATAATTAAATCACTTTGCTATACACCTGAAACTAACACAACACTGTAAATCAACTATACTTCAATTTAAAAATCCAATTTAAAAAGTTCAGGTATTAATATGAATGATTATTTCAAATAATAAAAAGATGGCAAATCACAATTTTAAAATGCTGAAAAGCATCAGAAAGTTTTCTTAAAAATCCAGAAAACCAACACTATTTCTATCATTTTCTCTCTGACATATCTGTCCATCGTATGAGTTTCCTACTTTTTCTGAGTTCAGACTTATGGATCACTTCCTCATATGCCCCAAGTTTGGGGATGTCATTTTCTACAAGGAGAGTGGAAAGATAATTCAGCCTTTCTCCAAGGGCAGAGGTTGGTAAACTGAGGCCTGAGGTCAGCTGCTGTTTTTGTAAAGTCTTTTTCGGCACACAGTTGCACCTGTTTGTGAACCTCTATTATCTATGGCTGCTTTCTTGCTACAAGGAGTTAGAGTTGAGTGCTTGTGATAGAGAAGGTATGACTACAAAGTCTAAACTATCTACTCTCTGGCCCTTTTACATAAAAAGTTTGCCAGTTCTGCGCTAGGGCAGTGGTCTCTGAAGGGAAGAACTTAAGAAAGGTGCTATGAAACTTAGTTTCATTGACTTCTTTTTACCTATTTTGCTGCCTCTGGGCCAGAAATCCATCCACTCTGGGTTCCTCCTTTGAGATTTAGCTCAGACATGTTCTCCCTTAGAAGAGCATTCCCTGACCCCTCCCCACCAGCCCACACCAAGAGCCACTCCTCTGTGCTCCCACACTCGCATTCAATACCCCTTCATTTATTGTGGGGAAAAAAAATCGTTTCTCTAAGCTTCCCTCCAATTCAAGATTGGAAAGATGAGGATGTAGTCTGACCAGACAGGGGCCACACTGATTTGAAAAGAGTGACACATACTACTAGCTGCCTACCTTGTAACCATTCTCCTTTCTTACTTAGTCACAGAATATGATTTTATTCTGAGCGGTGTTGTGTCAAGATCGAAGATTACATTTTCTGCCTCATGGTTCTAGTCAATGAGATATAAGTGGAAGTGTTGTGTGGGATTTTGAAAAGGGTTCCTACTAAGAACTGCCTCGTGTTGGAGGTAACTCCTTCTTCTGTCATCACCACCCTGTCTCCTTTTGGCTTCTTTTAATATAGATGCAATGGCTGTAACTCCAGCAGCCATCTTGGATTATGAGGTGACTTTGCAGATGGAAATCAGTATTAAGGCTAGCAAAATAGAAACATAAAATGTACTCTATGTCCAAGCAGATCCAGTAGAGCCACCATAAAAATCCTGGGCTATCTACTTTCAAAATACTCTTATGTTAATAAATAAATTCTTGTGTGTTCAAACCACTGTAAATGAATCTCTGCTCCTAGCAGCCAAATGCAACCCCTAAGTGGTACAGGAGACAAAATTCTTAGGTTATTTAATCAAATAGGGTAGGAGGGTGAGAAACACTTTAGAACTATTGAACACAAAAAATATTAGATTTTTGTCATACGATTTTACAAATTAATGATAATTGACATTCTAATCAGGCACTAAACAAATTGTGCTATGAGAGTGGTTATCTTAGGATGTTTTCATTAGACAATGTTCATTGGTGCCAACTAAGAACTGTAACATATAGGTATTTAAGCAAAAAAATAAAAATAAAAAGAAGAAGTGGTGGGGTTATTTGGTTCCTGTCACTGGGAAGAATGGAAATGGATCCAAGGCATCCAATAATGTCATTATCTTTTATGTAAGTTTCTCACTCCCTGTTCCAATAGCTTTTTCCATGTGACTGGGCAGCAGGGAAGCATAGCCAAAAGAAGCCAAGGTGTGCAGTACTTTCATTTAGAGGAAATATACTGTTTTCTCTCCCAGAATCCATGTAGATAAATCCCAGGGAAGATCTCTGATTGGCCAGCTAGGATCACATGCCCACCCCTTGTACCATGTAGTATTGGCAGGGAGGAGTGTGGGGATTGGCCAGCCTGGGTCACATGCCTGCCCATGTGGTCAGGGGACAGAATACCATGATTGGCAGCCCCTCTGGAATCATACAGGATACAGAGTCCAATGGTTAATGAGAGATGAACCATGTCCCAAAAAGATGGAGAATAAGATAAAACCATAGTACTCACTACCTAGTACATGGCTGTTAGCTCTTTGAGAACAGAGGCCAGTTCTGTTTTTTATCTAATGTCTCTGGCGCATGGTGGACGTCTTATGGGTGTTTACATCTTCATCAATGAACACTTAATTTGGGTATTTTGTAATAATAGAAACAATAGCCATTTGTGAACCACCTCCTATGCCAACAATTTTTTTTTTTTCATTTAGTCCTTAAAACAATTCCAGTCGCTGTTGAGGAAAGTAAAGCTCAGAGTCATCTAATAATTTGTCTAAAACTGCACTGATTCAAACTCCATTTTTATCCAAATACAAAATCCATGTTTTTGCATGACAACACACTGCCTCTAAAAGTTTTCAGGGTGGTACACCTTATCATAGATCTGTGTTTGTTTTGTTTTGTTTTGTTTCAAATCATGTTGGAGAGGATCAACAGCAGGGAATTTCAAATCTAGTTGCCCATAATGATCACCTTGTATGCTTATACTGGATCCTGGGCCTTGTTCTTGTTAATTTTGATTTAGAAATTATGGAGTAGGACCTGGTAATCTGTATTCTAGCAACTATTGTGAATACTACAAGCAATCAAAACACACAGAAAGCAAAGCATTCATGCATTTACCACCAAGGTTAAAAATAAAACACATCATGTGTAATTAAAGTCCTCTGTAATCCTCTCTGATGTCATTGCCATCCCCCCTGCCACTCCCCTGCGATAGGCAATAGCCTTTATCCTGAAGCTTGGGTTTACTCTTTCATCTATGTTTGTACTGTTACTACATATGTATGTCCATATGTAATATATGGTATCTTTTTGCATATTTTATACAATATACATTAACTCCACATTCTCTTGCACAATTTCCTTTGATCTCTCAGTTGTATCTTTTGAGGTGTAATCACATTGATGAATGTAGTACTAGTTCATTTGTTTTCACTGTTGTATAATATTCCATTGTTTGCCTTTATTTACCACAATTTATGTATCCACTTTTTCTTTAATGTACATTTAAGACGTTTACAAATGGTCACTTTTACAATGTTGCAGTGAACATTTTTGAACATATCCCCTCATTCACACCCATGATACTCTCTAGATTATATTCCAAGGGGTGGAGTTGTTGGGTCACGGGGAATGGTGAGTCTGTTTTTTTTCAGAACTGCTCAGCTGATTCTCATGGGCAGGAAAATTAAAGAACTGCTAAGTCTGTGCCAACCTCAATCTGTTACACCTCAGTGCTTCTCAAATTCTAACGTGCAAATGAATTTCCTGGGGAATCTTGCTAAAATGCAAATTCTGATTCTATAAATCTGGAGTCGGGAGTGAGATTTGTAATTTCTAACAAGCTCCCAGGTAATGCTGATGCTGGTCTGCATGAACCACACTTTGGCTATCAAGTTCTGTCTGAATAAAAATGAAAGCTCATTCTTTCAACAGAGTAAACTAGGCACATACTATGGACTAAAGGCAGACGATGCAGGGGGGAATAAGAAGGGTGAACAGACAAGTCTTTTTGTTGGAGACAGTCCCAGTTTTGCCTAGCATCTCTATGCCTCTGTATGTGACAGATGTCATGGTTGTCCTTAAACAAGGCACTGTTTCTGTATCTTATGCTCTAAGTAAGGAAACTTAAAGGAATCGGCTCTCTGAAAGGGAAACTCTCTACCCTATGAAAAAAGCTTGGACCTCAGGACTAGATTCAACATCACATCTTTCTGAGGGCAAAATTAGAAGAAGCCCCAGATATTATTCTCACCAGCATCCTCCTGTCAGCTCCAAACAGTGAGGGAGCAAGAAGGAAACCTGGAATTATTAGCTGTTTCACAAATTTTTCTCCTTCAGAATTCTAAGATATAATTGAATTGCTGAATTTTATACTAAATGTTAGCACCACTTGGAGTTACAAACGCTAAGCCCAAACAGAGGCAATGATATCACTGAAGACATGGTGGTTTGAATTTTGATGCTAACGGTTGTGATTAGATAAAATGGTTTTGAAAAGACCACAGACTCATCTCTAATGCGCTTGGACCTGCTACGGTTGCTTGCTTTGCACACCTCAAAATACGGGGTGAGTTTTCACTCTAAACAACCCATTCTTTAACTTCAAGTAGTGTTTCTTTTAGACAAGATGGAAAGTGATTAGAGACGAATGTGCATGGAGGAATCTCGAAGACTTTGCTTCAAGCCCTTCACTTCAAGAAAGTGCCGATGTATGTTCTCACTCTTGCAAGATGATGCTCAGAGCCTTCCATGGAGTTGGAACAAGCATTTGCCTTGAAATCCAATATTTGGGCTCAGCTTCTATGAGCAGCGTGGCCTTGGGAAACCCAATTGCTTTATTGAGCTCCTCATTCAATGGTACAGAAAACATTTGTTTAGAACTGGAAATCGTTTTTCTGGAAAATATCTCAGAAAACAGTTACAGATGAAGATCCTTACAGCTAGAAACACACACGAATTTCTCAATGTCACCCAGCCAGTGTGGGTTTATAGGGCTTTGCCCAAAAGTAAGGCTGTGTATGAGCTGCCAAACACGTCTAGTTATAAAGGTTGAACTTGTCATAAAGGCACCTTAGCTTTTACAGTTCCATTTGGACTTTATTAACTTAGTAAAATGTAGTACATTAGAACTAGTAATAAGAGATTAGCCACATGCACTAAATATTTGATAAGCATTCATCATTTTATTTTTCAAATGGGCTGGATATAAATGCCCAATTTCTATAAGTGTGATAGCTCCCAAGCCCCTTTATGTAATAATTATTGACTTCTTGTTTATAAGCAGGCCTGAAAGTAGTGTCACTTTTTAATTAGTTTCCTGATGACTTTTTTTTTCTTTTTTTAATTAAACAATGCCACAGACAAACTTTTGAAGCTAAAGACACTTTAATGGATGTGATCTGTCTGCCTTTCTTTTCCTGGCTGTATTCATTATAAGCAAGTCAATGAAAATTGATATACTCATGATGGAAAAAAGGAATGTATTTGTATTCATTACAGGGGATTGGAGATAATAATAAAATGAAATGTTGTTATAGTGAGATATAAACGCAACCTACAGAACTGTTCAATATGAGAATAGCTAGATACATTTCATTACCATGATAGGAAGCAGCTCAGAAGCGGAAGCCAATAATTTTAAGTCTCGAGCACAGGGTTATGCTGACTATACAGTTCAATACGTTAATTGACAATAAATCCTGCTTGCCTCTAAAAGGCACTTGACTAGTCATTTTCAAGATGGTCCTGATTTTTTATGATGCAGAACTTTTAATTTACAGGGATGATAAAAATAGATTTGCTTTCAGCCACTTGTATTTGATTTAATTACCTAATCAACTATAAATCATCTACTATTGAAAAAGTAATTTAACAAAGATGATATTTGGCTGTCATATTTTTGGGTTACTGCTTGGGAGAGTTTGGTGACTGGAGAGGAAGGAGACTTTGGCAGGTGAATCTTCTACACTTTCCTCCAAAGTCCGAAAGAACTCTGCAAAGTTAGGCTCCTCCTCCAAAATCAGTCAATTGGCATTTTGACTTACTTACTTCTTAACCAGATATACCTTGAAGGGGTGTGAAGTTGTCATTACAATGGGAAAAATTGGGACTTGATTATATCTTAGCATTTTTTCAGCCCTTATATGCTGTCATATTGCCCCTAGTGACAAGTTGGATGTGAATCTAATATGGTAGTTAAGATTGACTATAGAAAATAGAGGCTCACCTCAGCAGAACCTGCTAGATTAAATGCTTGATTATAGATGATGGATATTTATGATTAAAGAAGAAAGGCGTAGTTTCCTGGAATAATTGGAGGTTCTGATGCCCCAGTGTCAGAAGACCTGCAACAACATCTCTCTCCAGGCTTGGTGAGACAACTCAGACACTCCCATTTTCTATTTGCCTCTCCAGAAATCAAAGTCTGCAGCTCTTTTGTGACCATATGCTAATTACTAGCCACTTGCTTCTAAAAGGTATATCTCGTCTTGTCCCTGGGCTGCTCAGAATTCTTTAGTGGTTTCCCATCATGCTCAGTCTAAACTTTTAGGCAAAGCATCTCCTTAACACTTCAGACTCTGTCAATATTCCTCCATCCTATGTGTTCTAAACATTCTGAAGGTCTTTTAATTCCTGCAAAATTATGGTTTATTGAGGGAATTCCCTGCTGGTCCAGTGGTTAGGACTAGGCACTTTTGCTGTCGTGACCCAGGTTCAATCCCTGGTCGGGGAACTAAGATCTCACAAGCTGCAAGGCATGGCCAAAAATGAATATGGTTTATTGGCTGAATGGATGGATGGATGAGTGGATGGATGGATGGATGGATGCAAGGATGAATAGATGCAAGGAAGAATGAGGGGATGGATAGGTGGAGGGATGGATAGGTAGATAGATGGATGGATGCAAGGACGAAGGGATGGAAGAGTGGGTGGATAGATGGATGAATAGCTCAAGTAACTGTCTTTCCCATTCCTGGAAGTATTTAGCCCTAGTCCCTAAAATATCTTCCTTTGCTCTAATTCATTCTTCTCCATTCTACATCTCAGAAATGTCAGCGTGTCTGAATCATATTTACTTGCTGAATACTGAGGTGATTATGCCTCTTGGTGAAGTTCAACCTTACTCATGGTTCTAACCTCTCATCTTGGCTTAAACTCTGGGGGACCCTGAGGTCCTGGTGATGGACACTATTTTCCTTGATTCATGTTACATTTAATTACCTCTGCCCGACAACCAGGCACAGGATCCTTAGCAGCTTTCTATTCCCCCACTCCTATTTTCTTTGGAGTCAACCCATACTGCCTGTCTTTTAACTAGAGGGGGCTGCAGTTCTTGGTCACATGTAGGACCAAGATGAGAGTAGTAGATTCAGAGCTGAGTCAGTCAGTAGATTTTTAATTTCTAGAGGGAGACTTTTCTCCAAGTTTGGTGATGATCTCTGGTTGTCAATTTCTCCCAAACCTCATCTTAGTTTTGCAATAATACAAATGCCTTATACCAAAAAATGTTAATAATTTTCAAAGCTGTATAATGGATGCAATGGGTTTCTTTTTCTGTCCCACTTGCATGGATGCATGGAATTTATTCTTTTATCTTTTTGAGCTCCATATATTAAAATGAACAAAGATGTGAAACTCATGACACCTAAAATACATGTGTGTGTTTATACCTATTATTGAAAAGAAGGCGTAACAGCCCAATTATACTTCAATACAAAATTATTATCCTACACACAGTTATTTTCATTTATATATCCCCTGCCCCAGTCCAAGAGCATAGACCCATATTTTTACAGACTGGCATTAATGGTGCCCAGGTCATTTTGTGTTCTGTTTTGTTCACTTCATAATTGATCAAAAATATTTTCCATATTTCCACCCAGTTTTCACAATTATAACTTCTACAATCTGCAAAATATCCTATCATGTCGATGGAACATCATTTAGTCCATCATTACTCAATGGATGGACATTTTAAATTATTTCTATGTTTTTGTTGACATTGTTGTCGTTGGAGATAATGCTGCAAAGACTAATAAAAGATGTGAATATAAAAAGTCTGATTAAAATTTATCATCAATTTTTCCCTTCCCCAAAGAGTATTTGATTACCTTAGAGCTCATTATGTCCTTAATCTCTATTTTCATTTTCTTTTTTCAATTTTCATACCTATTCATTACCTCTCTTAATATTTGGTAATCCTCCCCTTCTCTAGGTTTAAGCTTAAAAAGCGTACGAAATTCTGTTTGTGCAATAACACAGATAGGAAGTCAAACGAACCTGAATTCAAATGCTCTGTCTACCACTTTGCAGCCCTAAGAACTCAGAGAGGTGATTGAATATTTCTAGCTTTCAATGCTTTCATTGGCAAAATGAGAACAATACCTTCCTTATAAGTTTATTTTAGAACAAACTCTAAGAAAACTTTTGTTGTTACTCTTAACATTTTTATTATTATTTTCTTTGAAGAGCTTTAAAAGTTTGGACTCGGAGAGGGTAGGATCAGGCCTAAAAATTGTAATAGAAAAAAAATTATTTTTGGTGTGGTTTATTCATCTGCTTGTTTTCTTCCCACTTCCATTTAAATAATTGTAGAGAGCACTGTTATGGTAATAGACCAATTGTAGGGGGTCTATGCGTAACTCACTGTAAAAATCTTTCTCTGAGATTTCTTTCCATGTTATTATATAATATTCCTAAAAAATAAAGTTTAAAATAAAGGGCAACAGTTTGCCCCAAAGAATGGGTATTTCACATTTTTTCACACACAAAAAAAATGGTGATTCATTAAGAAGGTTTTGAAGTTTTAACTATCGTAAATAACATTGTGGTCAGTAATTGAGTATAAAGCATTTCCTTCAAATAAGTATTATTTCCTTAGGATGAATTCCTGCATTTGGACTTACTGTGTCAGACAATATACACATTTTAAACTTGATTCATTTTGAAATTATGTTTTTCTAAAGTATTGTACAAATTTTTTATACCTGCTAAACCCTCTTAGGTTCTGTAATACTAGCAAAAAGAGGATAGAAAGCTTCAAAGAAATGAACCCAGCTAGTTTAATAATACAAGATTCACATTCTGGGAAATATCATACATATTTCCTTTTACATTTTGTTGTTTCAGACTATGTTTGCATATGAAATAACCAAATAAATACTGTTTTCATAGTAAAAATGCTATCGCTCAGACAACATATAAGGAAAGATAAATTCACCTGGTAAGTGATATTGTAACAGGGAAAAAAAGGAAAAGGACATTTATTTTGCTAAGAGCTCCACGGATGGGACTAAAATACAATACAGCTTGATCAGGTTCAGTATAATTTTGTGTGTCTCACAAATGTCAGCCAAAGTGTTGATTGCTTAAAATAATACTCTGTGTTTAGACGTTTTGGATCAGCAAAATGTTTGCTTGTAGTTGCCATTATTAAGAAACAGTGGCTTTGCTTTTCTCTTAGTGATGGAGTTTTTCTAGACTAGCATGTAAAGGGTGGGATTGTCTAAGCTTAGCACTCCCCCCAGTTTTCTCTTTCTCTCTCTCTCTCTTTCACCCAGGCAGCAGATCACTCCTTTTCCATCAAATGTTCACCTTTGCTAATGAGTAGTTACTGGGTTTTGGCATCATTGAAGGCACAAGCACAGACAAGGTTGTAGGATCCCGGGATGGCCTGGTGTACTGTGATCGTGCATAGGGGATCCTCAGATCCAGCCCCTGAGCCTTCTCCTACATCCCTCGATGCTTCCCTGGAGCATCGAGTGTTTGGAAATACAGCTCTATTTTAAAACCTCCAAGTCACCACTTTATGTGACTACATCCTCTCCTCTTGGAATTGATAACATGTTGACTCAGAGTCATAATGGTAACTTCCTCATGAACAGCTGATGTTGTGAAATTAACAAAGACGAGAACTCCCTGACAGTTGAAGCCAAGAAATGAATTATAAAAATGTACTTCAGGGCTTCCCTGGTGGCGCAGTGGTTGAGAGTCCGCCTGCCGATGCAGGGGACACGGGTTCGTGCCCCGGTCTGGGAGGATCCCACATGCCGCGGAGCGGCTGGGCCCGTGAGCCATGGCCGCTGAGCCTGCGCGTCCGGAGCCTGTCCTCCGCAACGGGAGAGGCCACAACAGTGAGAGGCCCGCGTAACGCATAAAAAAAAAAAAAAAAAAAAAAAAAAAAAAAAAATGTACTTCAGTCACAATACCAGAGGGACTCCGCTTATGAATTAGTAACAGATGGGAAAATACTATTCACTTCCAGTGTTACATAAACGTCTATAATGCTTGTTCTGATTATAAGTTTTTATTTCTTCCAGAGCTTCATTATGGTTCTAGCAAGATTTGCCATTAAAAATAATAATAATAAAAAGCTTGCTGTGGGTAGATGCTATTTTTCTCTCTTCCTTCTCTCTCTGTTAAATAAAAAAAAGTAAACAATAATTCAGGTGAAACGTATACATGTCATTTCATTGCTTACTTTTTGTATTGCAAAACAAAGTATATATTCCCCTAAATCACATGGTCGAGGGTAATTTATTATTATTTTTTTTAGATTAACATCTATGCTCTGAAAGGGAATTGTTAGTTAATAAATTCTCTGTTCCGCTTTTCCATAGTACTACTGCTCTTCCCACAATTAGAAAGTAAACATCTTTGATGTTTGGAGCAAACGCTTGATATAAGAACTGTCTCCATCAACACTGTGTCTTGATACTAGTATTTGGCACAAATATAAGCCCTCTTAGATTTCCCTCGACAGCTTCCTTCTTTGAGAATATACCACCCCCACCTTCTGGAGCACTCTGCTGCATCTCTGGCAGTGCCCTTGCCAGCCTAGCTGGGTTGGCTGGGATCAGGTTGAAGCCGTGGACCTGGATCACCCTCATTCCCAATAGGCTGAGCCCTGCCCACCCCAAGTCATCCCTCCACTTCTGCTCTTGGATGCAATGCCACACCATGGGGGAGGGGATCCAACCTCCTTGAGGGATATTCAAGGGCAAATGATATAACCTTGAAATGTGGAGAATCAGTTTTCCATAAGGGGGAATCTTGACCAAAGGAAACAGGTGTAGAAGGGCCTGGGCAAATAAATTCCTCCTTCTTTCTCCATTACAGAGTCTCCTCCTAGTCGTAGTTCCTTTTTGCAACTTTTCTTAAGAAATTCCCTTTTGCTAAGCCACCCTGCTCACTGAGCAGAAGTGATGTGTCTCTTCGTAGCTTGTCATGAAGTGGTAGCCGTCCCTGAAATCCAGGGTGTAGCATCGCTTCACATCTTTCCTGGCCTCACTCCCATCTTTCCTTTACCCTCCCTGTCCTGGACTCTCAACTCTCAAATAAAGTGAGAGCACTTTCATCCTTGCCTCAAGCTCACTTTCTTTTTTTTTTAATTTTTAATTTTTTATTGGAGTATAGTTGCTTTACAATGTTGTGTTACTTTCTGTTGTACAGCAAAATGAATCAGTTATACATATACATATATGCACTCTTTTTTAGATTCTTTTCCCATATAGGTCATTACAGAGTATTGAGTAGTTTCCTGTGCTGTACAGTAGGTCCTTATTAGTTATCTATTTTTATATGTAGCAGTGTGTATACGTCGATCCCCATCTCCCATTTATCCCTCCTCCACTTTCACCCTGGTAGCCATAAGGTTGTTTTCTACGTCTGTAACTCTATTTCCATTTTGTAAATAAGTTCATTTGTACCATTTTTTTAGATTCCACATATAAGCAATATCATACAATATTTCACTTTCTCTGTCTGACTTACTTCACTCAGTATGACAATCTCTAGGTCCATCCTTGTTGCTGCAAAAGGCATTATTTCATTTTTTATGGCTGAGTAATATTCCATTGTATATATGTACCACATCTTCTAGATGGGCCACCATCTGCCTTGAACTGCATAATTATTAGTAATTTCCATTTTCACTCTTTACAGTTATAGGGTCACCTTCTCTCTAGAAGAGAAAACTTTGGAAGAAATGGAATGGAGTGTAGTAGGTTGCATAGTGGCCCCCAAAAGTTATGTCCAAGTCCTAACCTCTGGTAGCTGTGAATGCAACCTTATTTGGAAATAAGATCTTTGCTGATAGAATTTGGTTGAAGATCTCAAGATAAGATAGTCCTAGATTTAGGGTGGACCCTCCATCCAGTGATGAGTCTTCTTACAGGAAACAGAAGGAGACAGAGACACACAGAGGGAAGGGCCATGTGACAATGAAGGTGGAAGTTGGAGTGATGGGTCTACAAGCCAAGGAGCTCAAAGAATTACTGGCAGTCCCAGAAGCTGTGAAAAATCCATGGAACAGAGTCTCCTTTGGAGATCTCAGAAGGAACTGATCTTGCTGACATGTGGATTTCAGATTTCTGGCTTCCAGAACTATGGGAGAATAAACTTCCATAGTTTTAAGTCACCCAGTTTGTGATACTTTGTTATAGTAACCATGGAAAACTAACACAGGGAGGACAGAAAATCTTAGTTGGCTTTTTTTTTTTTTCTGAAGGGAGAGGGATTGGGCTTGACCTGACTCATGCTTTCCCCTAGGTTTGAGAAAATACCCACCATTAAGCATCCCTCAGATGCCTTTTCAGATATGTATTCACATAAACAACATTGGTTAATTCACAGATCAAAATATAAGATAAAGACTCTTTGGTCTGCAATTTGATAAATCCCTGGTGTTTTGCCCAGCCACATGTACTCTCCTTTAGCCAATAAACCCACTTCAGTGAGGCTTTCTAACTGTTCTCTGCAGTGGGACAGACCTATATTTTCCAAGTAGAAGGCATTCTGCAATCTGGTGAACTCCTATTGATCCTTCAAGAACCAGCTCAGATGTCACCTCCACTATGATGTCCTCCTGATTTTCCCAACCACTGAGCATTCCCTTATTTGTGCATTTAAAGTACCAAATGTTTTCTTTTGTAGAGTACCGTTCACCGTTTACTGAAATTGTCAATTTGATTTCCCATCTCTTTCACTAAAAGGACCTGCATTTTTGTGTTCAGATTGTGTGTATGTGATCAAAAGCCCATACATACCTATATCAAATGAAGGGTGGATCTTGTTTGCAAGGAAGGCTTCTTGAAACAGTGTCTAAGGACAATTCTAAGTACAGAAATTATGTTCCTCTCCTATCTTTTCCCTTCAAACTAAGCTGCTTATTCCCCATAGCCAATCTTCCTTCCTAAAGGCAACATTTTATTCGTCAAAGTGCTTTTAAAAGACGGGGGGATTTCGGCATTATTTTAGAGAGACTTTCTAAAGAACAATAACAAGTCTATTTGAATCTTTTATTTGGTATTAACTAGATATTTTATCATAAGTGAGCAGGGAGTTTCTGGGTCACTAGTCTTTATTGCTTTCTTGAATGCATCTCAGCCTTTTCCATAGTTCAAGTCCATATAATCCCCAATCCTTTTTTCCTTCAAATTTTAACTCCTTCACTGTGTTCCTCATCACTCCTCTTGTTAATATCTCTGAGATTTCACTGTTGAATTGTCATCTTCAATGTGAAAATGTTTTGAACTCATGGTGAATTGTGCCATTTAAACAGGACTGTAAGAACTTGAGTAATTCAGCTTGTTTTACCCTGAGCCAAAAATACTTGTTCCAAGATTTTCTTTTCCTCCTCGTTTTTGAGTGACTGAGGGAGCCCTGTCCTGTAGCAGTGGCATCTGTTTTAGGTTTATGTTTAAAGGAGTCCTTATCTCTGACCCTGGCATAATTAAATAAATGTTCTCGCGGTCCCTTTTGAATTCCCGCAAAAGGACACAGTAAATGTTCACTGTAATTTCTGGACCTGTCTTCTTGCCTCTTTCTCTGCCCCCTTTCTTCCACCTGTTCCCATCAGGCACCCCATTTCTTCCCCAGTTTCATCTCCTATTACACATTCTCTGCTTCAACCACAAAGAACATTTTTGAACCTGTCTCTGTGTGTTTGTATATCCTATCCTTTCTGAATGGAATGACCTTTCTCCTTGTCCAGACTCACCCATCAATGTTCAGAGGGAAACCTCACTCCACCAGAAAGTCTGACTGCTCAGAGCACTTTTTTCCTGTCCTGAGTTAATCTATTGAGATGTGAGTTGTTCTCTCTGCTCTGGAAAGTGCCAATAAACGAGATAAACCTTTTTCTTCTTCATCGCAAGATGGCAGCTGGGACTCTCTATTCTGAATTCTGGCTCCCAGCCTGCATGGAGGTCAGGTCACAAAGGACAGACAGAGCAGAGCAACAGCTTGTAAAGTTAGCCAAGGACACCTGATGCAAAGAAAGGAGTGCAGAGCTGGGGAGGGATTGTCCTAAGCACGAGAATACCTGGGTGCATGTTATGAACAGAAATAGTAACAGAAGATGGACCAGCTCTACTTTGGAACAGAAGAGGCAGGAAGGCAGGTGGGAAGATGGCAAACTGAATTGAAGATGAAAGAGGTGAGCAGACCCCAATCCATCTAAGTTTCTAAGATCTGAGTCAAAATCTACATTTGTTCAGTGACACAATTTCTCCAGGTCTGCAAAGCACTGGGTCAGAAAATTGTCATTTTCTGAGCACTTAATCTGTGCCCAGCAGTGTTCGATAATTTGATCACATTATTTCATTGAATCACCAAGTGACCCTGGAAAGAATGTATTACTGCCCACGTTCCTCAGAAAGGAACACCAGATGCAAATATGGCATTAGAGAATCAAGGTTGGAGTTCAATGTCAATGTGTCTGATGGTAAAAACATTTTCTGGTCTACCAGGTCCTCTCTCTTTTTGAAGCCAGGGCCTGAGGCCACTTGTTTGGCCATACCTGGTCTCACATATGCATGGCCCCAGTGGAACCAGCCTCTACCTATGGGAGAAAGAACTCAGGACAAGCTAAGCCCATCTCACTTTGGTGCCTCCAAATGAAGTTGGATAAGACCTAGTCCAGTCCCAGCCCCTAACGAGATTCTCTGATTACCAAAGAAGGCAGTGGAGGAGTTAGAAATTTAACTGTCAACCTGGGAGTTTTCTAAGTCCTTCTGCTTCTCTCAGCCTTTCACTCCTCCCTACAATGGGCAATAAAGGCCCATTGGCACTCATAGGCAGAAGACTTCCGCCTCCCCTGTGGGGTTCAATCTTTGGCTAACCTTGTTGAGCCTCTTCTGTCATCATTATTGGTCTCTTTTATGGCCCCCACTGGAACTTGACACTCATTGTAAGAATCAGCCTGGTCAGAGGGTTCCAGAGGGGACCATTGGAGTTTCATGGAAACTTTTCCAGCTGCTAAATAACCTTGAGAAAAGAGTTTAGTTATTGACTTCTTGACTCATGGCTCTACCTCCCCAGCCACCTGGGGTGAGAGTTTATATTCTCTGACATCCAGTATCTCCTGAGGATGTAGCACCATTGTTGACCTGAAGCTGTCATTTAATGATGAAAGAAACTGACTCAGAGTTTCTGATTGGCTGTTATTTCATTGCCATTTAAATAAGTCCAAGTTTGGAGTGTATGCCCCTAACTCTCCCTGCTGTGTTCCTGCCCCTGTCCTGTCTTAAAGGCACACACATAGATGACATCCACGTCCGCCCTCTTTTAGGGTTTGAGTAATAGATGCATGATTCCAAGGTCAAGCTCTTAAATCCCTCGTCACCCATTAAGCTCCTCCTGGTTACTCTGTGAATCACTATGGTTTAGAGACACTGTGCCTTAAAAATAGATTGATAAAAGTGTGGTTGTAAAGACTTCTCCAGGATTTGTGTTGTTCTGTAGGTGATACTGGAGGGAAAATTATAAGTTATAAATCATCTTCCTAGGGATCGCTCTAGAACCTGTCAGGGTAAGAACACTTGGCCATAAACCCACCATTTCCAGCCAGAAGTGTCAGAGTTGCTAGAGAATTGGGTTTATGAGGAATGGTTGCAAGCAACCGAAGGAGTAATTAATTGAAGAAGGACAAGGGGTGTGTGGCATTCAGCAAGAGTGTGCTGGCATAGAACAGCCATGAGAATGGAAGTAAATACCCAAAATACGGCACAATTTCTGTAACACTAGACAGCATCGTGATGCTTTACATAAGTTATACCATTTATTTCTTGCAACATCTCCATGAACGGGTATCTTATACCCATTTTACAGATGCCAAAACTGAATCTCTTACGTGTCTTTCTTTTTTAATGAAATGTAGTTGATTTACAATATTGGGTTACTTTCAGGTGTACAGCAAAGAGATTCAGTTATATATGTATATTTTTCAGATTATTTTCCATTATAGGTTATTACAAGATATTGACTGTAGTTCCCTGTGCTATACAGTAAATCCTTGTTGCTTACCTACTTTATATATAGTAGGCTGTGTCTGTTAATCCCATACTCCTAATTTATCTTCCCCCCTTTTCCCCTTTGGTAGCCATGTTTGTTTTCTATGTCTGTGAGTCTGTTTCTATTGTATTTTGTACATAGACTCATTTGTATTATTTTTTAGATTCCACATATAAGTGATATAATATTTGTCTTTCTCTGTCTGACTTACTTCACTTAGTGTGATATTCTCTGGGTCCATCCATGTTGCTGCGAATGGCATTATTTCATTCTTTTTGATGACTGAGTGATATTCCATTGTGCGCGTGTGTGTGTGTGTGTGTGTGTGTGTGTGTGCGTGTGCGTGTGTGTATACCACATCTCCTTAAACCAATCATCTGTTGACTTTGATTCTTTAGATCCTGAGTGTGAAGCTTGACTTTTTACTTTCTAGATACCAGGAGGTTGGCTTGTGTTCAACCCTTAGTTGACTAGGGTTCAAGCTCGTTGAGACTAATTTCAGTGGTGATTCTGCTGTCTAGACTGTCTGCTGATCTTGACTTTAGCCCATGGAGTATTAAGAGCCCCAAATAAATAGGCCCTGGAACCAACAGACCTGGATTTGAATTCTGGCCATTCCTTTTTCAATACGACTTCCCTAGTCTAGAAAGTGAGATGTATAGTGTTCAGCTCCTGGAGTTTTATGGGGAATCAAGTGCACTAATATTGTAAAAATAGATGCTCAGTAGAGTTTGGACTCTCTTTCTCACGGTTTAGTGTCAAAGGTCCATTGCCCCTTATATAGCAAACTGTCTCATCCATCACCCTCTGAACTCCCACATTTATCCATCCCTATCTTTTAGAACCTGGAAACTTCTACCTTGCATTATGCATAGAACTATGTCCAGTGCACATATATTGTTGGAACTCATCACTGCATGTATCATCAGGGTTCTCCAGAGAAACAGAATAAATATGTATATTATATTATTTTTAACATGCAGCTTAACAGACCACCTCTCCAACAAAGTATCTTTATAAGAATTCCCAGTGTTCATAAAGCTGAAAGGCGATATGAATCTGGTGACGGAAAAAAGTAAAACAAATAGCCTGTTGTAGGTCAGGGCGTCTCAGCCTCAGCACTGACATTCTCTGTTGTAAGGGGCTGTCCTGTGCACTGTAGATGTTTAGGAGCATCCCTCGTCTCTACTCACTAGATGCCACTAACACCCCCTCCCCAGTTGTGATGATCAAAAACATCTCAGACACTGTCAATGTCCCCTGGAAGATATAATCACTCCAGTTATGATTCTCTGCTTTATAGCATAGATAAACAGCAGAGTCCAGATTTGAGCTCATTTATTTCATTCTAGAGCCCAAATTGTATGTCACCATGGTAATGATTACTAATTCTGGATCCTTACCTCTTTAAAGTTCCTCTCCTTTCAACTTTCAATTCACTAATAGGACTGCCCCCCTAGCCCACTCACAACAACCAAAAATGTCCCCAAACATTGTTCTAGGGGCAGGTGGCAGGCAACATCACCTCTGGCTGAGAGCCACTTCTATAAAAGATATGGAGGGCTTCCCTGGTGGCACAGTGGTTGAGAGTCCGCCTGCCGATGCAGGGAACACGGGTTCGTGCCCCGGTCCGGGAAGATCCCACATGCCGCGGAGAGGCTGGGCCCGTGAGCCATGGCTGCTGAGCCTGCGCGTCCGGAGCCTGTGCTCTGCAACGGGAGAGGCCACAACAGTGAGAGGCCCGCGTACCGCAAAAAAAAAAAAAAGATACGGAAACCTCTGCTTCAGGTCACAGGGATAACTGCAGGAGTGAGCATTATGCAGGTGGGGTCACGTGCTCCGTATGAGGCCCCGTGATGTCACCTGACATGTGACACCCAGTTTAATCCTCACAAGATTCAGAAAGCAGATTGAGACTCAGGCGTGGCCAGCAGCATCCTCTAGGCCACCCAGCTAAGAAGCAGGGCAGCCAGAATTTGGATACCCTGCGTTTTCCTTCAGTCTGTTGGGACTTCTCCGGATCCTGGAAACGCCAGTATTGGAAGATGAAGTGAAATACCAAAGAAAGAAAGGAAAACCATCAGTGGAGGCAAATCAAAACTACAATGAGATATCACTTCACACCAGTCAGAATGGCCATCATCAAAAAGTCCACAAACACTAAATGCTGGAGAGAATGTAGAGAGAAGGGAACCCTCCTACACTGTTGGTGGGAATGTAAATTGGTAGAGCCTCTATGGAGAACAGTATGGAGGTTCCTTAAAAAACTAAAAATAGAGCTACCATATGATCCTGCAATCCCACTACTGGGCATATGTCTGGGGAAAAACATGGTCCAAAAGGATACATGCACTCCAATGTTCGTTGCAGCTCTATTTACAATAGCCAGGACATGGATAGAAATAAAGGCTTTCTTCTTCCTTCCGGAACTCTCTTTGGTTAAGACAGCAAGCGGGGAGAGGTACATTCTTTGTCATATTTAGTTGTAGTGCAGTAGTGATAGTGGTGGTCCTGGTATGTATTTGAAGCCATCACCAGGTCACTTAGGTGTGGCTAAGTCAAGAAAAACAATTCCCTGTGGGTTTGGAATCTCTACAAGCCAGATGTGCACTGGGTTCTCCGAGGATTTGCCAAGCCACAGAGAGCTGAGGCTGCATCCCCCATCCGCCCTCTCGTTGCTGATTTTATGGAATCGACCACAGTAACAAATGGCCTTGCATTTGGATGGTGGTCCCAGTTCTGGTTACAGCTGAAACTCCCTGTCACTGTTGACATATGTGCACTCTGAGAGCTCTAATGCCACTGGCCATCTGTCCAGAAGTCCAGAGCCATCCTCGGCATTGAAATTCGCAGTCAGAAGAGGCAGCTCTTCCCCAGCAGACACCTGCAGCCCCGGGCTCACAGACATGGCCTCGCCAGCAACCCATCGGTGCTGGGAAGTCCCCGGATCAACAGAAGGTGGAGGGAGGGGATCACACAAGATGGATGGGGGCTCTAGGACATCATCCCTGAAAAAGTCCAGGAGACGTGATTCCCCTGAGTGTGAGCGTAGTGAAGGGGAAAGGGCAAGTTTGATCGTTGCAGTCAAATTTGGGTTTGAATCTCTGTTCCAGCCCGTATGGGAAGCATGATCTTGAACAAGTCACTCCTAGAGATTCAGTTTCTGCACCTGGAAAATCACAACAGACTCTTTCCTTCTTCCTTCAAAAGGGAATAATCGGTGTGAAAATTAGCTTTGTCACTTAGTGAGTGATCTGTTGTGGTGAGAACTGTCAGCTATGGCCCCCTGCACAACATGGACTTTATTATTCATGGAGGGGAAAAGGGGGGAAGAACCAGATGGTGTGGCCCAAGCTCATTTGGGGAAAGAAGATAAAGCATTAATTAGGAGACTCAGAAATGTTCATAGAGACAAATGTGAGAGTCGCATGATGAGCCTCAACTTTTATTTGAAAATGTAACACATTATCGGGGAAAGCGTAAACAGGATGCAAGAATGCCTAATAATAAATATATCTTCCTCCCGCCCCCATCAGATGACCAGGTCTCCCTCTCATGAGAAATCACTGTGGCTAGTGTCTTGTGCATCCTTCAAGCAACAATCACTGTATAGACAAGAAGAGAATTCTACAAAAGTGACTTCGACTTTGCTTTTTCTCACTGATTAGATCTTGTTCTTGAATCAGAACATCTGTATCTGTCTCTTCCTTTGCCAGACCAGGCAATACTCCACCATATGGATGTACCATCATTCCTTTCACCAATTTTCTGCTTCTGTGACGACAGATATTTTGCTATCATAAACGATGCTGCAAAACACATTTCAAAAAACATTCTTCGCGCACATGTAAGTAAAATATTAGAGACAGGGTTTGTGAGTCATAGGGAGTAGACATTTCTTCTCAATTTGCAAAACTAATGGGCCGCTCCACCAATAATAGGCATGCGTTATCTGTTTTCACACCCAGAAGCACCCACTCGATGCTCTGACACCCCACTTTCCCCTTGGAGCACATATGTGTGTTTTAATTTATTTACTTTATTTTTTTTTTTGGAGGGGGGTGATGTTGAGATAAATGAACCATGAAACCCAGTTTTTATAAAAGAGATGCTCTGAATTGAGACAAATGAAGGACGACAGAGAAGCTGCCCCCCTTCTGGAATACGCCCTTACAACAATGTCCATCATAAGCCTTTGAAGGCAGCAGCCTCACGCAGGAAGCTTCCTGCGTTTTCATTTTTGCCGATAATCAGTAGGGCAGGCGGGAGGGGCGGTCTCTGCTCGCTCTGCTCTCTTCCGGGAGAGAGGAGGACTGAACGGGAGCAGGCAGAGGGGGCAGCAAGGGCCACTTCGGCTCATGGACCTAAAGGATCCGTGCCCCGAGGCTGCCGCAGTATAAGGCAAAGGTCCATCACCCACTGCAGACGCAGACCCTCCCAGAAAGCCCGCTTGAGCTGAGAGGTGAAGTTGTTCCCTGCGGATGCTCGAATGAAAACGAGATAAATCGTGAACTCTTTGAAGGTAATTTATCCATCCCTCGCTACCTGCCTGTCCCATACACAGGCCATCCTGTGTTTGCCACACGCAGAAAAGAAACGCGAGATAGGTAGCAATCCCTTCGGGGCTGCCCTGGGTCAACTTTATCAAAAAGATAAAACGTTTTGGGTCTCTGCAGCCCCCTCTGGGCTGGCTCCGGGTTGGGCTTCCCGAGGCATTAAGGGGTGAAGGAGGTGAACGCACCGCTCTTCCTGGTACATCCCAGTGGCCTTGCCTGTGTCGCCGCTGATAGCATTTTTATCAAGATAAATCTAGTGCTCCTCGGAAAGGATATTAATAAATTATCTAGTAATGAAAAATGTGAGAGGAACCATACTCTTACATCAGGCTTGTGATGATAACTTTGATAGATGCACTGGGGATATTTCCTCGACAAGGCAGAAACGAGAAACATGACACATAGACCTTTAAGGGTGACCTCAGAGGAAAACAGAAGTTGCTGAATGATACAGAAGCAGAATAGGGAAAACCAGAGCTGCGAGACTCCGCAGGTCCACTGCCAGATGGATGGGCTCTGCTGATCAACCGATCATTGGGTTTAGAGTCAGATGCAGAGAGGGAAGGAGGATAAAGGGAAGGAGGGGAGGGGAGCAGAGGGCAAAGACTGGAGTCTGGTTGTGAAAGCATGTGGTCGAGATTGGCATAGATGCCGGGATGGAGTCTTAGCTTTCTCGCAAGACACTGAAACATCCTAAGCCTCCTTATCTGTGAATGAAGAGAACGTCAATGGCACTTAAATTGCAGGGTTGTGGGGGATTGTGTGCAAAAATCATTGGAAAGTTCTTGGAACCAGTAAGTACTCAATAATGGTATCATGGTCCCTGAGAGAAGTGGGGTCCACTTGAGAGCTGATAAATGTGGTATGAACACTGGGAAGGAAGCAGGTGCTCAGATGAGGCTGTTAAAGAGAGGAACCCCAGTGCTTTTTTGTCAACAGTCCTTGACACAAGTTTCTTGTGCTCTGTTAGGTTCTGAGGATGCTAGCTGAAATGGGGTGAAGCTTCCCCTCACAGGCAACACAAAGTCTAGTGTGGAAGATGGGTTTGTACAGTAATCAAAATAAAGTACGATGAAGGGCTATGAGAAAGGTATCAGACCTTTTGTATCAGACCGAGGGAAGGCGTGCTTGAGGCGACCTTGGAATGGAATTTTGAAGGATAAAGAGGAATCCATGGAGCGATGGACGAGAAATGTTAAAGGTAGTTCTTTCAGAAAAAAATGTCTTGGGAATTGCATGTGATTCAGCACAATTGGAAGGGAAAATGGAAACTAAAGAGAAGCAAAAGAAGAAGCTGGAGACGTAAGCCTGGGCCATATTAGTCCAAGTTACTTTTTTAACATGCACGGGGTACCATCATAATGCAGTGAGGAATCACTGCCTTTTTAGCATCTGTTTCTCCCCTATTTTAGCTACTGCTTCTTGATTCACTGTTGGAGACTTGCCTCTCCAGCATTCCCATTGATGTGTGAGCTGCAGAGCTGCACGCAGGAGGCTGGGGGCAGGCGGGGAGGGCAGACAGTCACCTGAGGCATACCCACCTGCTAATTCTACCTGTGCCTCCCATGAATCCATGGTGTGGCTCACTGAAGGCTGGGGAGCACAAGGATGGAGCTGCATCTTCAAAAACTTGAAAATACACAGGTGAGCTGGAGAGCAGAAAAAGCTCCCCAAAGGTCCACAGAGCTGGAGCCTTGCTAGTGAAGCAAAGAGAGTTCTAAGAAGTCTTGCTGGGACTCGGGTCCCAAGCCCTGCTGAAGGGAGAATCTTCATCTTACCTCTAAACATTTACAACCACGGTGACCTGAAGCTACAACCCAACTTTACCCCAGTAATGCTGGGATGAGATGAAAGAGGATAAACCCTCCCACTCTACTGAGTAAGAGGAAGAGGCAAACTCTTGTCCAGGGTAGATAGGATTTAATCCACAACTACTCTTCTTCCTTTTTTTTTTTAAGAATTTTTTTTGATGTGGACCATTGTTTTAAAGTCTTTATTGATTTTGTTACAATATTACTTCTGCTTTATGGTTTTTGTTTTGGTTTTTTGGCCACGAGGCATGTGGGATCTCAGCTCCCTGACCAGGGATTGAACCCATACCCTTTGCAATAGAAGGCAAAGTCTTAACCACTGAACCACCAGGGAAATCTCCTATTCTTCTTTTATATACAATATCTTTTAGACATAATTACAAGATATTTTTTTTAAAAAAAGACAATGTGACCCACAAGTTAGAGAAAAAATGTGGTCAGTGAACTCACAGATGACCCAAATGTGAGAATTAGCATAAAAGCACTGTAAAATAGCTACTCTCCACCTGCTAAAACATCTAGTGGAAAAAGTGGACAATACACATGAAATAGTAAACATTTCAACAGAGAGAGAAAACACGAACAAAGAAACAAATGGAAGTGTTAGAACTGAAAAGTATAATATCTTTAAGGAAGAATTCAGCAAATGGGCTTACTTGTAGGCTGGACATAGCAGAAAATATATTATGGATAAATAAAATTCAGTAAAATTATCTATTCTGACTCTTCAGAAAAGAAGAGCAGCAGCAGAGTCCTATGGGACACTGTCAAATAGTATAACATACGTGAAATTGGAGTCAGGGGTCAGAGACAGGGTCTGGCTTTTTCTCCACTGTATCCCCAGATCCTGGCACAGTGCCTGAGTCTACACAGTAGAGGCCTGGGGGAAAGTTGTCACCTGTTTTCTTCCTTTGATATCTTAGGACATTTACTTGTGTTGGCTGGAAGAATAACTCCAGTGCCGAAACTTGCATAGAAAGAGCTTTGTTTACAAGATCTCATCTTCTTCTCTCCACCCCTCTTCCCTAAGTGGGAAGGATTTTGAAGTCAGAGTGAATCAAGTTCAAATCCTGTTTCCATACATCTGCTACTAGAGTAGCCTTGCACAAACGACTTCACCTATCTGAGCCCATTTGCTCATCGTAGAAACTGAAATGGTAAAGACTGCTTATCAGGTGTTGGAATTGATGAACAGATAAGTCAGATGATGTGGAAGGAACTGGCTTGGTGCTCCTCCTTCCCTGCTCTCCCATCTCACCGAGCTCTCCTTCCTCTCTCCCTTCCTGGCCCCATCCAGCATCTCTCATCCGCCTCCTCTACCCCACTTGCACCGCCCCTCCCCCTTGCTGCTCCCTGTGTCTGTGCTGTATGAATACACCCTGTACCACTGTGTGCACTGAGGTCAGGGTTAAGGTGACACCAGGGTGGTGGTGGCGGGGGTGGGTGAGAGGAATTGGTGGGCACTCTGCTCCATTTCATGCCAGGTCCCCACTTCCTACTTAGAAGCATGATATCAAACCAGGTGGCCCCATTAGAGTCCATCTAGATTAGTGGTCCTCAGCTGGAGATCAAACTGCTGAGCTCCAGGGGGCCCTTGAGTTGAGACACAGTATGCATTCTCACACAGATCCTGTTACACACGATGGACAAGAACTCGGAGGGCATCTACTTCAGAATCCCCCCAACCCCAATTCCTTATACCTGTTCTTGTACTTAATCTGATCATTGACCACATCGCATGGAGTCAGGAAATACCAAATCTATATTAGTTCTTCAGAGAAACAGAACCAAGTGGAGATATTGAGAGAGATTTACTTTAAGGAATTGACTCACCCTTATGCGGGCCAGCAAGTCGGAAATCCACAGGGCAAGGTTGGGGATTGGGGTGAGAGCTGATGTTGCAGTGTTGAGTCTGAAAGCTGGAAACTCAGGCGGCATTTCTACATTGCAGTCTGGAAGCAGAGCTCCTTTCTCTTCTGGAAACCTCAGTCTTTGCTCCTAAGGCCTTCCACCAATTCAGTACCCATACACATCTCCTGAAACCATACTTCACCTCAAAATAAAGACAATAGCAAAGTCATACTTCTCCCTCACAAAATACAGCTATACAGCAGAAAACTGAAAATGCACTAACCCTTTCTCCAGAAGAGGATGCAATGTCCTTAGATAATGTTCACTCTTCTCCTTGATAGGCTGAAACTTTAATGCTCTACTAAAAAGTTAACAATTCTCAAACACTATGGTGTAAATTTAATATGTCTTTATGTTTTATGACAAGGGAAACAAAGATATTTGCTTAAAATATATACAAATATAAACATATGCATAAAAATGTGAGAAAAGTACTCAAAACAATGACAGTGTATTACAGTTGTTATCTTTTTGTTGTTGTTGTTTGTTTGTTTGTTAGAAAACAGGTTCAGAAGAGGAGTTCTGTCTCCCCAGGCACTGCCAGGGCTTTTCTTTGGGACATGGCAGGTCAGCATCTGTGCTGGAAGGAGCTCAGTCTTCTTTGGACTCACTGGGATTTGGGCTTCAGGACTACACAGGGCTCTGTCCATGCTGTCAGGAGCCTGGTTCTTCAGGCTCTGCCTGGGGAGCCTGCCTGGGGAGGCGCCGCCTGGAGGACAAGGCCCAAGACATCCCCAACACCCAAGACAGAGTGGCTCCTAATATAATCTCAGTGCCGCTAAAATACATGTGGACTCTTCCAAGGGCGATTAGCCTCACGTCTTTGTGAGAACTGGATCTGTTTCTTCAAAGCCATTGTCTAAATATTGAAGACGCTATGTGGCATCCTCAGTTGGTGGCTTGTTTTGGACTCGGGGCTCCATTTCAGTTTGAATTTCCAAATTGAGTGGATTCAGCAGGCCTGCCAGCTGGGAGCAGGGCCTCTACTGAACTGAGTGGTTGGGGCCTGCACTTCCCAACTGGCCAGCAGGTGGCGCCAAGCCCAACTCTGACTTTTGGGGCTCCTGAGTGTTCAGCTGGAGGACTGAATTCCGTGCTTGAGCTTGGCTCCTGGTGCAGTGGACAGGAGCTTGGCCTCCTCAGGATCTTCCAGGACTTTGACTTCTGGACAACACCGGGACATGTCAACATTGACAGGAGATCAGTTTCCTCAGGACAAACTGGAGCTTCGGCTTGACGATGCTGGACCGCATCCATGCAGGCAGGAGCCCAGTGTCTTCAGGACCCACTAGGAGGCATCTACGCAGGAGTAAAAGGTAAGGAAAAGGTCGGAAGAAGCGTCTTGTGCATGGATTGCTGCTGAGGGGGTTCATTTTCAGTGGAGTCAGCAAAGGAAGGGCTTGACGTGGACCGTTGGGAATTTTAGTTAGTTTTGTGTGTGGTGTAGACTGGACCCAGTATCTTTTGGTGTGTGGTGTCTAGTTTTCCCGGCAGCATTTACTGGGGGGGATGGTCCTTCCCTGGTGGTGTGTGTCCTTGGCATCTTTGTCACAAATTAACTGACCACACACACGTGTATTTGTTTCTAGGCTCTCTATTCTGTTCCTGTGGTCCATGTGCCTATTTTTGTGCCAATACCACACTTTTTTTGGTTGCTATAGCTTCATGGTGTAGTTTGAAATCAGTGATGAAGATGCCTCCAGCTGTGTTCTCCTTTCTTAGGATCGCTTTGGCTACTCGGGGTCCTTTGTTGTTCCGGACGAATGGTGGGATCGTTTTTTGTTTCCGCGTAAAATGCCATTTGAATTTTGTTAGGGATTGAATTGAATGTGTGCACAGCTTTGGCCAAATGAACATTTTAACAATATTCTTCCAGTGTGTGAGCACGGATTGTTTTTCTATTGATTTGTGACTTTAGTTTCTTTGTCAGTGTCTTACGGTTTTCAGTGTGCACGTCGTTCATGTCTTTGGTTAGATTTGTACCTGGATGTTTTGTTCTTTTTGATGCCTTTGTGGATGGAATTGTTCTCTTAATTTTTCTTGCTGGTGCTTCATGGTTGGTGTACAGAAATTCAACTGATTTTTATGTATGGCTTTTGTATTATTCAACTCTACTAAATTCATTTATTATAACAGGTTTGGTTTTTTTTTGGTGATTTGATGTGCAAAACTGGAACTCAAAAGTCCCACTGTTTCTATCATAACCCAGGTCATATGCAACACCCAAGACATAGTGGCTTCTCATATAACCTTCCCACGGCACCTCTCAATAACATGTCATTGCTTCCTAATTGTTCATTTGGCAATGTTCTGTTCGTAGCTTGAAGTCACCCATAATGGGAATATTTACACTACAGAAATAGACAAATATTACCAATAAGGTCTTTTGGTGTGTGTGTGATTCATTTGTTAAACATTACCTGTGCATCACTGAATATGAGCTCCATGATAATGGAGAATTTTTTTTCATCCTAACACCTAAAACAATACCTTGCACGTAGCAAGTGTTTAATAAATGTTGACTTAATCCATTTAGCTAAGCTCAATATCCACCACTGTACAACTGGGAAAGCTGAGGCTCAGAGAAGTCGTCACTTTCTCAAAGTTGTCCAGCTCATAAGCAAGTAAGCCAGGATTTAAATCCAATTCACTCTGACTTCAGACCTAAGCTCTGTATTTCCACAGAGAAGGGGGACCCAGGTGTAGAGATTCCCTCAGACATTTTGACCATCTTTCCTAAAGGACACTGAGTAGGTGCCACCACAAGGAAGACCCAGGGTGGCCTGAGGGACCATGGGTACCAAAGAGGCCAGCTTTCTCCATCACCATCATTGACACATTTTCCTCTATGCCATGGGATTGACAAAAATAAATTCTCTCTCAGCCCACAACTTCTTAATTAGGCTGTAGTCACATATCTTCAGACTTCAGAAAAGGCAGTGGAAGCAGCTTACAGCCATTGGCAGCTAACAAGAAGAAGTAGGGTAGCCACTGGCAGTATTTTCTCCTTGCTCAGTAACTCGAGTCTGGCCCTAAATCTCTATTATTCTTCCAGGAGGATGGTCATGATTAAAGGATTCCTTCTGCAGCTGAGGCCCAATGATAAGGACTTTCTGTTTAGACCCTCCTAAACTACAAAAAGAACATAAATCATCATTTTGCATCAACTTAGTTTCCATATTTTATTTTTACTGGAAGTTGTGAGGAGGGGGCACAGTAAGTTAGGAAACGTGGGTTTGATAAAAGAAGCATGCCCATAGTATGGTTGATGTGTTTCCGATGGGGAGGGTCAATTCTACAGCATGATTAATTAATCTCTCTTATTTTATGAGACCCAGCAACCAACTTGCAGGGAAGGGACCAGATATTTATGAAGTCCTAAGGTGTGCCAAGCATAGTGCAGCATGGCCTAGATATTACCTCTTAGTCATAGAAAAATTTATAAAAGTTGATGTTATTAACCCTATTTTATAGCGAAGAAACTGTGCATGGGAGGAGTTGAACACCTTGTTCAAGGCTCCATGGCTAGTGAGTGATAGGACATGGCTAGTGGCCTCTGCGGGCTCCTCCGAAACTTCTCTCCATCAACCCCCTTTCCTTCCTGCACGTCTAGTCTCCTCCCTTCAGCATCTCAGCTTCCTCCTCCCCCACGTCCAGGAGGCTGCAAGCCCCGTCCCATTTGTCTACACCACCATCCACGTCCTCTCCGCAGGTGTCTCTGGATCTTAACAATCTTTGAAGAGTGGCTCTTAGAAGCTAACTCAGATTCCTCCTGCTGATGTGGGTGACTTCTCATCATGGAACTAAAGGCTCTTTTGCTTTCAGGGGTGAAGGTAGGGAACGATGAACAAAACGTGCAAAGGGGAGCAGAGGAATCTGGCAAATGGAAAAAAAAACTTTTTTTCCTGCTGATTAACTCAATTAACTGAGGGAGAATTTCTTGAAGCAGCTCAGCATCACTTTGAGGGATCCCGCTAGCCCTGCTTTCCCTTTAACATCACTGGAGAGGGAGAAGCGCTTCCTGGGGAGGAGAGAAATTATGCAGTGAAAACGGAGCTCCTTAAAAAAATTTCTCCTCCCCAGGGCTTCCTAATCTCTCTTTCCTCTAACCTCAGAGAGGGCCAGACAAGGAATTTCCTGCTTTTGTTTTTAATTTAATTTTTATTTTATATTAGAGTATAGTTGATTTGCAATGTCGTGTTAGTTTTTGGTGTACAGCAAAGTGATTCAGTTGTACATATACACATATTCTTTCTTTTCAGATCATTTTCCATTAACAGTTATTACAGAATGTTGAGTGGAGTTCCCTGTGCTATACAGTAGGTCCTTGTTGATTATCTATTATATATATAGCAGTGCGTATATGTTAATCCCAACCTCCTAATTTATCCCTCCCCCCCACCTTTCGCCTTTGGTAACCATACATTTATTTTCGAAGTCTGTGTCTTTTTCTGTTTTGTAAATAAATTCATCTGTATCACATTTTTAGATTCCACATATAAGTAATATCATATGGTATTTGACCTTCTCTGTCTGACTCACTTTACTTACTATGATAATCTCTAGGTCTATCCATGTAGCTGCAGATGGCATTATTTCATTCTTTTTAATGGCCAAATAATATTCGTGTGTGTGTGTGTGTGTGTGTGTGTGTGTGTGTGTATACCACATCTTCTTTATCCATTTATCTGTCGATGGACATTTAGGTTGCTTCCGTGTCTTGGCTATTGTAAATAGTGCTGCAATGAACATTGGGGTGTATCTATCTTTTCAAATTATGGTTTTCTCCAGATATATGCCCAGGGGTGGGATTGCAGGATCAGATGGTGGAATTTCCTGCTTTTTAAAGTCACTGTCTTGAGTCTTTTAATTCAGGGAATCAAAAGCAGGACCATAAGCCAGCCCTTCATGGGATGACATAGCCACTCTGGTGTGGGGGGTGTCTGGGCATCTTCAAAGACATGGCAGAGCAGGTAATTAAATAACAAAACAGATGCTATTGAGAAAATAGTGTGGGTGGCACAGTGGGCCAGAAGTTGAGACGGGAGCAAATGGAGACATAATTTTGCTTCCTGTGACACGCACTCCTGAGTTCCACTTTATTGTAAAATGGGCCCCGTCTCCAATCTCCATCAAGTATTTTATACGTACACATATGTCTTTGTGCTTTGAAAATGAGAACAGATTCATATTCTTAACTGGTATTAAGTTTACAGTGTTGGAGGTTTCATTTGCATAATAAAATGCTATGCAAGAGGAGATGAGGGTTAATCAAAGGGTTTTATCACGCTTTTTAATTATCTTCATTATGCCAGAACAAGATGTAAATTTTAATTCTACCTTGTTAGCTAGCGGATTCCACCAAACTTTGGAATATCCTCATCATCTGTCATTTTTAATAGGCACAGATGCCAGTGATTTTAGCAAACGAAATGCCCTAAATATTGTAAGCTTTGTTAATCTGATGGATATATCATTTAATATCATTTAACAATTATTAATGTTAAACATAAGATCACCCCAGATGGAGGCCCCTGTGAGCCACAAATGGGTCCTCCGAGTTTTTCTTTCCCCATCCCGCTCTTCGTCAACTTACATTTGAAATTCTTCCCCATTCACACAGCACTTCTCTGTTTTTCCCCTGCTCCGTCAAATCTGTAACCAGAGTGTGCTATTCACGTGCAGTTCTTTTTCAGTGATCCACAAACTCTTCAGGTTTCTCAAAAGATATAGTACATACTGTGGTCTTAGCCCACGGACATGAAAAGGATTTTCAAGGGATGAGCAGTGGGGGATGTCTACGTAGGTGTTGGGTTTATCTGCTAAACTTATCGTACAGAAGCCAAACAAAGTCTTCATCCCAGCCTGGGTGATCAGAGGCAGAGCCTGCAGATCCCATTTAAATGAGGGCACTGCTGAAGAGTAAACACCAGAGCAGGCTTTCCCTGGGCTCCAGGAGATAAGCAGTGATGCAGAAAGAGGTGGCTGCCCTTGTCTACTGCTGCTGAGCTTGGAGCTGGGGGGAGGTGGGACATGGGACATGACAGCAGAATCAGCAAGGCTAAGCATCCCCAGTGGGTCAAATGGATGTTTCTTATGGCCCTCTGGTCGTGTTTTAGGTGTGAAAGGTGGTGCTGTGGAATGAAGGTTGGGGTCTTTGGGAGGTATTTAAGACTAGATGAGATCCTGAGGATGAAGCCCTCACGAATGGGATTAGTGCCAGTTTAAGAGTCATGAAACAGCTTGCTTCCTCTCTCTGCTCTTTGCCATGATAAGATACAGCAAGAAGTCGCCCGTCTGTAACCCAGAGGGGTCACCAGAACCTGACCACACTGGCACCATAATCTCAGACTTCCAGCCTCCAGAACTGTGAGAAATAAATTTCTGTTGTTTATGAGCCACCTAGTCTAAGGCATTTTAGTTATAGCAGCACAAGGTAACTAAGCAGCTGGTATGCTGTAAATTAATTGTGGAATTAGACATCTGAGCCAGAGGATCCCACCTTTGATCTCTTACTAGCTGTGCCACCGTGGACAAATCACTTAACCTCTCTGGGCCTCAGTTTCCTCAAATGTAATGAGATGGATCATGAAATCTGATCATGAGTTTTAAATGGCATCAAGCATGGATTTTGGCATAGAGTAGGTACTCAGTTATGATGGTGTGATACTGTGATTTATAATAAGAAATATGTATTCAGACTTTCTCCCATTTCTGGCTCAGAGCTCATAAAACCCTTGGAATTTCCAGTGATAAGAGTGATCAATTTCATTCCTTTTTATGGCTGAGTAATATTCCATTGTATATATGTGTGAAATTGAGTTATTTGTAGTGAAGTGGATGGACCTAGAGTCTGTCATACAGAGTGAAGTAAGTCAGAAAGAGAAAAACAAATACCATATGCTAACACATATATATGGAATCTAAAAAAATGATATTGATGATAGTGGCAGGGCAGGAATAAAGACACAGACTTAGAGAACTGACTTGAAGACACAGAGGGGGAAGGGGAAGCTGGGACGAAGTGAGAGAGTAGCATTGACATATATACACTACCAAATGTAAAGTGGATGGCTAGTGGGAAGCAGCCGCATAGCACAGGGAGATCAGCTCGGTGCTTTGTGACCACCTAGAGGGGTGGGAAAAGGAGGGTGGGAGGGAGGCGCAAGAGGGAGGAGTTACGGGGATATGTAGGTGATTCACTTTGTTATACAGCAGCAACTAACACAACAATGTAAAGCAATTATACTCCAATAAAGCTGTTTAAAAAAAAATTTAACCAAGGTATCTCTTGTTATGTTAATGACCTCACCGAAGGGGGTTGCTGGTTGCCAGGAGAACCAGCCCTGTGATTACAGGGTTGAACTTTCAGTCCCATCCACCTGACCTCCTGGGAGGTGAGAGGGGCTGAATGTTGAATCAATTGCCAATGGCCAATGATTTATCACCTGTGCTGATATAATGAAGCCTCTATAAAAACCCAAAAGGATGAGGTTTGGAGAGCTTCTGGGAGTAGCTCTCTGTCTCTGTCTCAGACTCTCTCTCTCCCTTTCTCTCTTGATAACCTCAGGCTTCTCTTTCTGTATAGAGCCCAATCAATAGTTACCTCCAGGACCCACTCCTGGCTTGAAAACAATTGGAGGAGCTATCATATCACTTGCCTGATCCAACCGGTGAATACCATGTCAGATGCATTTTGAGTGGCGGCCTTCCAGTTCTGCAGAAACTATAAAATTGACCCACCCTAAGAAATTATCACAGTTGCTGGGATCAGAGACTCTCAAGCCACCTGTCACCTCACCTTCAGAGCATCTACCTCTGAGCTGTCTTTGTAGACGATGCAGCAGGGAACAGATGCGAAATGCTTGGTATTCTATGGCAATGGCGCAAAGATAGTGGCCCAATTAAAATTCAGACGTTCTCTTAAAGTTACCCTGAAAGGGGACTTTTTTATTGCAGTATGTGGAATTCCTCTTGCGACAAGTGTCTTTTTAGTAAAAATCAATACTCCTTTTAAAAAATAAAAATGATTGGTAGTTTGATAGTTAAGTGTGTGTGTGTGTGTGAGAGAGAGAGAGAGAGAGAGAGATTTTATAAGAGTTAAAAATAAATATGGAGGAAAAAATGGACCAGTTACTAAGATTAGAATGTAATCTCTTTGCAGGGACAGAGGAACCCTATGTCAGCACTGTCCAGTAGAACTTTCTGTGCTGTCCAATATGGTAGCTACTAGTCACATGGACCTATTAAGTACTGGAAATGTGACTAGTGCAACAGAGGAAATGTGTTTGTAATTTTAAATGATTTAAATTTAATTTTAAATGGCCATATGTGGAGAGTGTCCAGCGTATTGGACAGTGTCACCCTATGTTCACCCCAGCCTGAAGCTGAGGCCCTCTGTGAGCCCTTATTCTACAGAGGAAGTTGACTTTTTCACTCTATGGTACAATGATTTGCTGAGTTGTTGTCAAGGTCCAGGAGGCTGTGGCATCTATCTCACTGTTTTTTATATCATTCCTTTCGTTTGTCCGTCAAGGAGTTGAGTATCTACTATGCACCTAGCCTTGTGCTAGACCTTGAAAAATCAAATAAAGTGATGGCCCCAGAAGCTCACAAATCAGTAGGGATGACAGGCTAGGAAAGAGTCAGTTACAACCGAGGAGTTCCATGATAGCAATGCAGAACCAGGTCCTGAGAGAGAAGTGATGAAGTTCTCTTAACTCAGTCCAGGAAGGGGAAGTGAGAGAAGGCTGCCAGAATAAGGAAGATGGAATGAAATGGCCAGGATAGGAGGAGGTGCTTCTAGGAAAAAGAATGGGACTATTCAAAAGAATGACCACATAAGAAAATGTGGAGCCGGACAGAGTTTACATTTCTAAGTACCACATGTGAGTGCAAGGAAAAAACATGACTTGAAAAGAATATATTTTCTTCTAGCTAAATCTAGATATATCTGCATATAACTCTCCACCCTTCCAGGCTGGCAGGAAATTTAATCTCTGTTACTACCATGCCTGTTCTTCCAGTGTCACCCAAGGTCAAGCAAAGTTCTGGGGTTTGTACAAGGTCTAGTCTAGAACCTTTGAAAAAGGCCCTCCAGTCTATGTTATACGGGTTACCATTCACATGCGTATTTACCCTGCAACATCCCCTGTTCCTCAAGACCTAAAGCCCCAAGGACCAGGGTCTAAAGTCCCTCATTGCCCTTTGCAGACACTCCCCTCTGGGGGCCACCTGCCCCTGCTGCTACAAGGGCAATAATTCTTCATATCCTCACACTTTCTGTGCCTCCCTAAATCCCCATCACCTTGCAAGTCTTGGGGAAGCTCCTTCCCATCTTCCTCAGGTGTCAGTGCTTTCTCCCACCATCTTTTGGGCAGGGATGATATACATTATCTCTTTTTTTTTTTTTTTTTTTTTTTTTTTTGCGGTATGCGGGCCTCTCACTGTTGTGGCCTCTCCCGTTGCAGAGCACAGGCTCTGGACGCGCAGGCTGAGCGGCCATGGCTCACGGGCCCAGCCGCTCCGCGGCATGTGGGACCCTCCCGGACCGGGGCACGAACCCGTGTCCCCTGCATCGGCAGGCAGACTCTCAACCACTGCGCCACCAGGGAAGCCCCCTATACATTATCTCTTATCAGCAGGTCTTGAAATAGCCTGTGTTTGTCCTAGCGATGGGGGACGGACTGCTCAAACCATTAGATCTTTTAAAATGATTCATCAATTCTGTTACAAAATATTCAGGAAATTAGTAAGTCCTAGAGATCAACTCTATAGCATAGTGCCTGTAGTTAACTATACTATATACGGAAACATTTGCTAAGAAGGTAGATCTTATGTTAAATGTTCTTATCACAAAATAATAATAATAATAAATAAGAGTGAAAGGAAAATTTGGAGGTGATGAGCGGGTTTGTGACAAATTATGTCAGTAATTTCACAGATGTATACTTACCTCTAAACTTCTCTACTTGTATATGTTAATCATGTACAGCTTTTTTAATGTCAACATTTGTTTTTAATTCTCAAGAAATGGTAGGCAATTCCCTATAAAATGACAGGGAATATTTTAGGGAATGTTCAGAAGGTAAGGAGAAGAAAGAGAGGGCCAGGTCAAGGAGGAAAACTTTAAATGTATAAGAAGCTTGGAGTACTGGATTCTTTGGATGTTGGCATAATGGGCATCCTCAGGCTTTTTGTTACTATGTTTTGGCTGCCTGCACCTGAACCTCTTTGTATGCATAAAAGATTCACCACTGAGTGCAACGTTTAAGTCTTGGTATCCACCACAGTCTGCCTCCTACCAGATAAATGGAGAGCGTTATGGTGAATTCTGTCCTCCAGAAAGATGTGTTTAAACCCTAACTCTAGACCTCGGAATGTGACCTTACTGGGAAATAGGGTCTTTGCAGATAGACTCAAGATGAGGCGACTTCCCTGGTGGCGCAGTGGTTAAGAATCTACCGGCCAATGCAGGGGACATGGGTTCGAGCCCTGGCCCGGGAAGATCCCACATGCCGAGGAGCAACTAAGCCCGTGCGCCACAACTACTGAGCCTGCACTCTAGAGCCTGCGAGCCACAACTACTGAGCTTGCGTGCCACAACTACTGAAGCCCACGCACCTAGAGCCTGTGCTCTGCAACAAGAGAAGCCACCGCAATGAGAAGCCCGCGCACCGCAATGCAGAGTAGCCCTGCTCGCTGCAGCTAGAGAAAGGCCACGTGCAGCAACAAAGACCCAAGGCAGCCAAAAAAATTAATTAAATTGAAAAAAAAGATGAAATCATTAGGGTGGTTCTTAATCCAATATGACTGATGTCCTTATAAGGGGAAATTTGGACACAGAGACAGACTTGAAGGAGAGGGAAGACAACAGGACAAGACACAGGGAGAAGACAGCCATCTACTAGCCAAAGACCACCTGAGGCTACTGGAAGCTAGGAGAGAGACCTGGAACAGATCCTTCTCTAGCACCTTCAGAGGTACCATGGCCATGTTGACACCTTGACTTTGGACTTGTGGGCTCCAGAACTGTGAGACAATACATTTCTGTTATTCTAAGCCACCCAGTTGTGGTACTTCGTTGTAGCAGCAGTAGGACATGAATATAGCTATTACTCACTTTCTCAGCCTACCTTGCAACCAATCAGGTGCATCCACTCAGGATGCACCTGGGCAAAGGGGCACATGGTAACATGGTAACATCCATCTTCAGTGTGAGAATGGTCCCCACCCTGGACCACCACTGTAGCATGAATTAAGCCGTGGTCCCAACTGTATTGCCTTCCTTTGCTCCTGCTTGTTTCCTGAGGCTGGTGATTCTGTGCGCTGAAAGCCTTCCAGTAACTTCCATCACTGCTTAAATCAGCACACAGCAGTTTCTTTTGCTTGCAACTGATAACCTGGTTGATACAGATGAAGAACCATGAAGGATGTAATACCTCCCTGAAGTGGTAAGTGGTGGACAGGGGGCGAAGAATAGTCTGTAAGCAGCTGTCAGGTGCTCCTGGGGAGAGGGGAGAGCATTAGGCTCAGCTGGCAACTGAGGATATGGGAGAGCCTGAAAGAGACAGGGGCTGCATAGTGTAAAGTGTGTGTGTATGAGTGTGGGCACACATGCATGTACATTTGCACGTCCTCAGCTACAGATCTTCTGGAGGCAGAGCAGTCACTCGTGCCCACGGGGGTGAACTTCAGTCGTCTGATGTCTCTCACCAAACAGTGTGTTCAGGCTTCAGCAGCGCCGAGCAGGGCAGACGACAGTCTCCAAGTTTGAAAAATGAGCTGCTTCACTCTCCTGGTGCTAATGTCTTTTTCGAAGAAACTTACATCTTGGAAATGTCATGACACGTTGCAATCACGGAGAACACAGCCACAGTAATTGGGAGTGTTTCTTCAAGAGCAGAGCGTGTCCGAGAAGATACATGGCTCCCAGCATCATTTCTGGCAACCGTGGTCGGGTGGGGGAGTCCGATGCGGGAAAGCTGCCTGGGAAATAAATCCTGGTGGGAGCTCCAGCTGCCGGGCCTGCTTTGGGAGTCAAAAGGATGCGGAGCTAGTACTGGCTGGCTGCATATTAGTTGTGTGACTTTGGCCATGCCTACAAATTGGTCTGTGACTCGGTTTCTCCACCTTTCAACGAGAATAACATCACATGCATTGTTGGTTGCTCATAGTAGTGTTACTGAGTCCAAGCTCGTACTGCTCACCACACGACAGGCCAATCAACCCAGAGACGAGGTGTTGGGGCAAGGAGTAGTGACTTTATCTGGAAAGCCAGCAAACCTAGAAGATGGTGGACTAGTGTCCCAAAGGACCATCTTGCCCAGGTTTGGATGCTAGTTTCTTTTATAGAGCAAAGATGGGGAAGTGAGGAGGTAAAGTAAAAAAGCGATGTTATTGCAAATATTTCCCCTTTCAGGCCAGACTCTGGAGGGGATTTGTTAATTTCTTCCTTCTTGCAGCCATTCACAGGTGGGCCTGGTCAGGATGTTTCCTGGGAGCTTAAACAAAGGTATTTAGCTTAACTTTAGGTCTGGGAGGCAGAGTCCCTGGACGTGAGCCATTATGTATCCTTTAAATTATAGGCAACATCCCTTTAGTGTTTAACTTGTAGCCAAATCAATAGAATACAAAGGTTAAAGTAAAAGAACCAGATCTAATATGGAGTCAGATTTGTTCTTCCCTATTAAAGTAGTGCCTCGTATACAATCAAATTCCAGTGAACTAGAAATCATTATGATGTTTTGCACATCTGATACTTGCCAGGCATGTCCTGAGCGCTATCACATATTAGCTAACTTAAAGCACACAAGAACCCCACGAGATGGTGCCATAATCATCACTATGAAGAGGAGGAAGAATGGAGGCATAGAGAGGCTAAGTATCCTTCTCAATGTCCTAAAGCTAGAGTGTGGCATTGACAAGATCTGAACTCAGACCAGATCTGGTGTTTGAGTTCATAGCCACAAAATGATTGGTCTCTCATGACAGATGCCATGGTTTTGTGAAAAGTCCTAAGTGCTAGTAAATTTCTCATGGGTTAACATTTACAATATTGGAACTCCTTTAAAAGACAGAGTGAACAAAACCGGAGTAGATTTGCTTCTATTCGTGACGATTTTGAATGAGCTCGTAGTAACAACAAAAATAACTATAATATTTCCACACTGTTGGCTACCAGTGGGTACTCAATGTGCCAGGCGGTAGATAGTTTCAATAAATGATCCCAGTTGAATCCTTCCAGGGGACATGTTCCCATTTTACAGATGGGAGACTGAAGGCCCAGAGTACCTCCTATTCCAAAGATTATCCAGCAAAACACATAGCCGTGATGGGATTCAAATTCAGATGGACAGGTTACAGAGGCTCTGCTCTTTCCTCTCTGAAAAGCTGTCATAGACCAGTTTTCCTCAAAGAAATATCCGTTTAAAATATTTGAACCTTTGGGCTCCTATCTCAGAGAAAAAAAGCACAAAGATGTTAACAAGATAATGTAAATATTAACATTCACTTTAAGAGGTTAAATTACCTAGAAGCCCTCATTTCTAAAGGCCAACCTTCTCTGGTCTGCTTTCTCCAAAGCACTCTAACCTTTTCCTTGAGGAAATTAGGCCCCCGATACCTGCTTTGCATAGACCTCAGGATTTCCAGGCTGTCATCTGGGGAAGGAGGAGAAAGGAGAAAACTGGCTGTTCATTGCCTGCCCTTGGACATCTGGATCTTTCAAGGCAGGCCCTGGGATGCCTGCATGGCCCAGCTTGTCTGCTCCCATTAGCACACCGCTCATGTGTGACAAAGGTATTCGGAAAAGATGAGGACTTGGAATTCCAGCTCTTCAGTAAAAACAGAGCTGTATCAAGATGACATAACATGTGACTGAATATGAGTTCTTTAGAAGTCCTGCTTTAAATAATTGCCAAGACTGATTTGTAATATGATCAGTGTTTGTTCAGAAACATTAAAAATTGCAAGCAGGCCTGGAAGCATCTTTCTCATTTTTCTGTAATATTGGCAGCATTCCTCTCTCAGAGACAGAGAGGAGGGTTGATAGACACAAGACAGAAGGTTGAAAGAGGAGTGTCTCTGAAGTCACCTGTCTATGACTGTGCTATCTAATTATGAGATCTCCCAGCTGTATGACAATTTAATAAGTCACTTCACTTTGCCTACACTGACTCACCCCTCCTGTCAAGTGGTCACAGTAATTCCTGCATTGAGATCCTTTTAAGGCACCAACTGTGTCTTATTTATCCCTCTAAATGCAGTGACTGACCATAGTAGGTGGTCAATTAATGAGTGGTAAATAATCCAAGTTGTTGTGAGTACTACATGAAATAACTTATTTTGGAAAAGCCCTCCCTAAATTCCTGGTACATACTAGGTGCTTAAAAATAGCTGTTTTCGGGCTTCCCTGGTGGCGCAGTGGTTGGGAGTCTGCCTAACGATGCGCGGGACGCGGGTTCATGCCCCGGTCCGGGAGGGTCCCGCGTGCCACGGAGCGGCTGGGCCCATGAGCCGTGGCCGCTGGGCCTGCGCGTCCAGAGCCTGTGCTCCGCAACGGGAGGGGCCGCGACGGTGAGAGGCCCGCGTACCGCAAAAAAAAAAAAAAAAAAAAAAAAAAAAGCTCTTTTCTCTTCTCCCATCTTTAGCCTCTCATTTGTGCCTTTAAAAACGCTGCTATACACTTTGTCTTTCATACTCTCTGAATTCACTGGACACATTTTTTGGAAGTTTAACAGAGATCTCAAATTCAATATATCCCATACTGGACTTCTGATTCTCCTTCCAAAACTCTCTCTTCCCACAGTTTTCCCCATCTCAAGTGTTGGCAATGCCATCCTTCCATTTGCTAAAAATAAAAAGCAAAACACAAAGCAAACAAATTTTTTAATCCATTGATTATTTTATATATTAAACTATGTTATTTGATAGCTAAATAGTTATGGCCCTTATATTTTTATTGCAGATTGCATGTTATGTCACAATGTCAGACAATCCTTTGGATTTCATGAATTTTGCCTTTATCTGACCTTATGTAAAATAGAACTACCATACAACCCAGCAATCCCACTACTGGGCATATACCCTGAGAAAACCATAATTCAAAAAGAGTCATGTACCAAAATGTTCATTGCAGCTCTATTTGCAATAGCCCAGAGATGGAAACAACCTAAGTGTCCATCATCGGATGAATGGATAAAGAAGATGTGGCACATATATATAATGGAATATTACTCAGCCATAAAAAGAAACGAAATTGAGCTATTTGTAATGAGGTGGATAGACCTAGAGTCTGTCATACAGAGTGAAGTAAGTCAGAAAGAGAAAGACAAATACCATATGCTAACACATATATATGGAATTTAAGAAAAAAAAATGACATTTAGAACCTAGGGGTAAGACAGGAAAAAAGACACAGACCTACTAGAGAATGGACTTGAGGATATGGGGAGGGGGAAGGGTGAGCTGTGACAAAGCGAGAGAGAGGCATGGACATATATACACTACCAAACGTAAGGTAGATAGCTAGTGGGAAGCAGCCGCATAGCACAGGGAGATCAGCTTGGTGCTTTGTGACCACCTGGAGGGGTGGGATAGGGAGGATGGGAGGGAGGGAGACGCAAGAGGGAAAAGATATGGGAACATATGTATATCTATAATTGATTCACTTTGTTATAAAGCAGAAACTAACACACCATCGTAAAGCAATTATACTCCAATAAAGATGTAAAAAAAAAAAAAATTTCTTCATCCTCTCTTCCTTTCTTCTTAGGCTTTGTAAGCATGACCTGACAGTCAAACCCAGCTGGTTTTTATGTTATTATTTTCATACTATATAGCTTTTTAAAGAATTATTTTTGGCCTTTATGTACAATTTTGAGACCATATGTACAATTATCCTCCTCCCACTTACCAGACACCACCCAGAATTTTACTATCTCTAAGTCTACTTTTAGACAAGAACAGGTGTTCTCCTTTCTGCAGGAAAAAAAAAAGCCTAGCCTTAAGAAAAGAGACACAGCTCTGCCTCCATAAGATCTATAAGAAAAGAGGTATAAGGTGAATTTTTTTGAGATGATTCTGTGCTGCAGGGGTTTCTTATCTACTTATACCCTGAGTAACCCAATGCAAGAGGTATTAATTTCACACCTATTCTGTGCTGGATATCATATCAAGTGCCAGTTTTAGACAAATAAAACATTCATTCAACAAATGTGAATTGGGTTCCTACTATGTGACATGCACTCCACTGAGCTCTAGGGACAGAACAACAAACTGCATAGATGCACTTCATGCCATAAGATGTGTGTAGAATAATTGTCCCTCACATCCAACTGCCATGTAGCAAAATATGAAATCATTTTTTTAAGCAGCTTTGGGGTAGATGAAACAAAAAATCATTGCCCCACCCCCCAAAATTTCAGAAATTGCAGAAAGGATCAAATACCTTTCACTGAAAACTAGTAGAAGGATATTCTGAGACAAGTGATCAGGTACATCATTTTGAAAGACAAATTACCGGCAATCCAGTTAAATTTTAAATAGCATTATGTAAATGAAAAATATCAAAGTGTGAGATATCCTAGCAAGAATAGCTCCAATTTCCTGCCTGGATGCTAAGTAAGGAATAGCTTGTTTAATATCATCTTGATAACATTTTTACAGGTTCATGTTGGCCCATCAGATTGCAGTTTGTCATCTGCTATCTAACAGTGTCCTAATTCCTCATCACTTCACAGTGTAAAATAATAGGCACAGAATTTCAAGGCATTTTTTTAATAATAGAAAAGTAGAGTGGGAATTAGGGGCTTTATTTCCACCAAGTGAAGTTTTTCCTTGGCTACAGTAGGAATGGTTGTCAATGATTCAAACACAATATGGTTTGGGGCTCACTTTTTCCACTGAATTAATTTATGAAAGGTAACATAAAATGAATAAGAAAATCCCTAAAGCTCATTTTCCTTGCCTCCCACCCTTCCCAAAAGTTGAGGGAGGGGTTGTGATGAGATGATGCATAAATGGGTGTGTGGTAGAAGGAATTTGGGCATCAAAGTTAGAGGGTCTTGGGTTTGAATCCAAGCTCAGGCCCTTAAAGCAGCTCCCCAGTCCCACTGAGCTCTTCAGCGGTCAAGTCCGGACCATGCTTCTTAATCTTAAGATTCCTGGGGTCCTTGGGGTTAAGCTGTGAGTTTCCTGCAGAATGGGAATCATTGTAGGCATCCACTTAACTACAGACTTTAACGTTGTAATGTTTGGCATAGTTCCCTTCCCTCCCCCTCGATACTCTTTCTAATTTGCCTTCCAGGACATCTAACTCCTAGTTTTCCTCCCACCTTACTATCCATTTCCACACAGTTTCCCCCACTGTCTCCTCTCCTCTTCCCTCTCTTTTCCTCTTAGTATTTGAGTGACTCAGGACCCCTTCCCTGACCCTCCTCTCTCCTCGAACTACACTCAGTCTCCATAGATATGCTCCATATGTACCACCATCTATATGCTGATAACTCAGATTTAGATCTCCAGTCTCCCAAATGCCAGAATCATAGCTATACCGCTCTTCCCCACATCTCCACCTGTAGGTCTAATCAATATCGTGAACTCAGCACATCCAAAAGTAAATTCTGCATCTTTCCCGCAAATCCTCCCCCATCCACAGCTTTCCCCAACTCAGCTGAAGGCAGCCTGATCCTTTTAACAGCTCAGAACAAAAGCCTCAAAGATACCCTTACTCCCTTTCTTATTCAAGTACCCCACATCCAGTCCACCAGGAAATCCTATGGGCTCCACTATCTTGTCAAACAAGAACTTGATGGAAATAAGGGTTAGTTAGCTCTCTGAAGAAACTTTACTCAATGTATTTGGTTGTTTGGTTAATTCTGTTGACAGTTAATCATGGACCGTGGGCCCTCTCCCCACATCCACGGGTTCTGCCTCAGTGGGTTCCACCGACCACAGGTGGAAAATATTCAAAAAAAAAAAAAAAAAAAAAAAACTCCTCCAGAAAGTTTCAGAAAGCACAGCTTGAAGTTGCCACATTGGCAGCCATTTACATAGCATTTACATTGTATTAGAGACGGTTTAAAGTATTCAGGAGGATGTGCATAGCTTACATGCAAATACTACACCATCTTATATAAAGGACTGGAGCATCCATGGGAGGTTCTGGAACCAGTCTCCCGTGGATACCAAGAGACAACTGCAACTTGTCTTTTGCTTGCTGGTTTCAGTTGTGATGAACACTCCCTTAACCAGTTTGAGTGCTTAACCATCATGTGCCTGATAGAGGAAAGGCGTGGGGTGTCTGTTTCCCCTCCAGCCATCAGCAGGCGAAGGAAGGAGAAGTTAGCTACTGATGGGGGGTGCCACAGAGAGGCTGTAATTGGTTTACTGGCCATTGTGGCCCTAGTCGTGTCACCAGTGGATGGGCAATTAGAGAGGTGCCAGGCAAGGCATGGGGTCATATGTCGCCTTCTTTTCATCTTCTGAAATGTCATCTCCTAATTGCTATTGGCTAATGACCAAGGATATTTCTCTAATAACAGATGATTTTTTACTAGGACAAAGAGCAGGGTAGATGTGTCCTTTGGAGTATTCTAACAGCTAGACATATGTGTGTGTGTGTGTGTGTGAAGCTTTTGAAAACAACTTTCCAATGATTATATCTATGGACTTTTACAACATAACTTATGGAACTATTTCATCTACGTGATTTCATTTGATTATCAGAGCAATCTTGTGATAAATCAGAGCAGTTATTACTGTTTTCACCTCATGCCGGATCCCCTGTACTCTCCTTTGCATTTTCTTTTTTTTTTTCTATAGCATGTATCACTTTTCACATAGCACTTAATGTGCTTGTTTATTACATGGTTTGCATCTTTTCTGCTAGAACAACAGTAGAAATGTTTATTTACTTGACTCATTAACCTTAAATATCTAGAACAGTCCCTAGCACATAGCAGGCACTCAAGAAGTATTTGGTGAGTGAATGAAATATGAGCATGTCTATCGAGTACATTTCAACATGAATGTCATCACCAGCCCAGGACGTAACCTCCTCTGGATTTTTCTTGATTCCCTCTGCATGATATTCTTTTTCAGAACAGACTTGTTTCCATCTTAATATCTAAACTTCAGTTAAAACGTTTGATGTTCCTAAAGACCTGATAAGAGCAATTACTAATCAGACAAAGAAAGTTTTGAATGCATCATTTCCCTACTTTGTCTTGGCTATCAGGAAGCTCGGAGCCAGACGTATTACTCAGTCTGATCACCAGCTCATCCTCTTCCTTGCTCTCTTATTCTATGTGCCTGTGTGCTTTCACAATAAACTCATTTCTTTTTTTAAAGTAGATGTGAATATTAATGAGATTTAAATTGAGATTGAACACAAAGTAAGAGGTTTCCAAAGCAGTCCTCTTTATCCTAATGGGCTATCCAAATTATAATTCTAAAAAAAAAATTGTTAAAATTTACAGAATGCTTAATATGTACCAGACTTACCACTCAGACCTGACCCACTCCTCCAATTTATGGGACCTCTCTGACTGTTGAGGGTATTGGAATTTTAAGCTCCTAGCTTAGATGTCAGATTACGTTTGAGATTTGATTGCCTGGGCTGGAAGAAGTGTGGTGAATACATCTTTTTAGTCTAAAGGGGCAAGAGTGGGACAGAGAGCTAACTCTATGATAAATATAGGGGCTCACTAAGACCTTAAAAAACTATCTAGTTCACTCTTTTTTTAAACAGATTTATTTACTCGTTTGTTTATTTTTGGCTGTGTTGGGTCTTCGTTGCTGTGCGAGGGGTTTTTCTAGTCGCGGCTAGCGGGGGCTACTCTTTGTTGTGGTGCGGGGGCTTCTCACTGCAATGGCTTCTCTTGTTGCGGAGCACGGGCTCTAGGCGCACAGGCTTCAGTAGTTGTGGCTCACGGGCTCTAGAGCGCAGGTTGAGTAGTTGTGGTGCACAGGCTTAGTTGCTCCTCGGCATGTGGGAACTTCCCGGACCAGGACTCGAACCTGTGTCCCCTGCGTTGGCAGGCGGATTCTTAACCAGTACACCACCAGGGAAGCCCTATCTAGTTCACTCTCTTCCATCCCCGCATACACGCATATACTCACTCACTACTAGAATGTATGCATCTTACGTGCATCACTTTATCCTGGTTGCCCAAAGCACACATTTTTCTTCAAATGACGCAGCTTATGGTGGTGTGTTCATTATGAAAGACTCAAAGCTTGTCGAAAAAGCTGAGATCTGGCAGTGGCTGATGCAGGGGCTGCATCCAGGCTTTGTTATGCAGATGAGTTTCCATTTTATTTTTGGTGTATCTGTTGAATCCTGAGTATTTTAATAGCTGTGAAGCTTCGCTGAACTCAAGAAGAGCTTAAGACCTGAGATGTTAAATCAGCTCAGCAATAATATCTAGCAGAAAATGAGGATCTCATTCTTAGTTCTCCTTTTCCTCCCTAATAATGAGGAGCTGATTTTTACTATTAATGTAATTCTTACATAAGGAACTCTGCAGTGATCCAGGGTAATTCATCCTTAATTAATGTGCCATCTTTCCAACCTGTCCCCATTTAACTATAAAAGCTGGTGAATATTGGGCCTCAGAAGTGGCCAGTGATTGAAATAATATAAGGAAAATATTAACTCTGGGCACTTTTCAGGGTGGGAATTATTTTTTCCTTGGAAAAGCATACGAATGCAAAAAGTTGTTTGCAAGTAGTATGAGTCCCGTGGGATATCTTTTACCTGTACTCTGCTCCTCTGGTCTTTGGGTCAGAGATTTTTTTTTATCAAACACCCTCAGGCTTTTTATTTTTTTGTGTGTGGGACCCTCTGTGAATCACTTTTGAAACTTACATGCTAATCTTTCTCATTTTAGGGGATTTTAAAAATTGTAGTCAAATATACATAACACAGAACTCACCATGAGTACAGTTCAGGAATCTTAAGTCCATTCACGTCGTTGTGCAACCGTCACCACCATCCATCTCCAGAAGATCTTCATCTTCCCAAAACGAAACTGTGTGTCTGTTCAACAATAGGGTCCCATTCCTCCTTGCCTCTGCCCCTGGGAACAACTATCCTACTTTCTATCTCTATGAATTTGACTACTCCAGGTATCTCATAAAAGTAGAATCATATAATATTTATATTATATAAGAAATTGTATAATATTTTATAGTTGGTTTATTTCACATAGCACAATGTCTTCACGGTATATCCATGTTGTAGCATGCATTAGCATTTCATTCCTTTTCCATTTTGTGTGTGTGTGTTTCACATTTTGTTTATCTACTCATGTATCAATGGACATTTGGGTTATTTCCACCTCTTTTGTAAATAATATTGTAAATAATGCTGCTATGAATTTGGTGTCCAAATACCTCTTTGAGTCCTGCATTTCAGTTGTTTTGTTTATATACCTAGAAGTGGAATTAGTGGATCATACGGTAACTCAGTGTTTAATTTTTTGAGGAACCGCCATACTGTTTTCCACAGTGGTTGTACCATTTTACATTCCCACCAGCATGCACAAAGGTTCTAATTTCTCCACATCCTCGAAACTTCATGTCTATTTTTTTGATAGTAGCCATCCTAATGAGTGTGAAGTGTTATCTCATTGTGCTTTTGATTTGCATTTACCTAATAATTGGTGATAAACATCTATTCGTGTGTATATCTTCGTGGAGAAATGTCTATTCAAGTCCTTTGCCCATATTTTAGTTGGGTTTTTGTTGTGGTTCTTTTTAGTTGTATGAAGTTCTTTATATATTCTGGATATTAATACCTTATCAGATAGATAATCTGCAAATATTTTTTCCCATTCTGTGGGTTGTCTTTTCACAGTTGTAGCATCCTTTGAAGCATAAAAGTTTGTAGTCTTGATGAACTCCAATTGATCTATTTTTTCTTTTGTTGCCTGTGATTTTAGTGTCATACCTGAGAAATTATTGCCAAATCCAATGTCATGAAGTTTTTCCTGTATCTTTTCTTCTAAGAGTTTTATAGTTTTAGCTCTTATATTTATGCCTTTAATCCGTTTTGAGTTCATTTTTGTATATGATGTAAGGTAAGGGTTCAGCTTCATTCTTTTGAATGTTGATATCCAGTTTTCCCAGCATCATTTGTTGAAAAAACTGTCCCTCATTGAATGGCCTTGGCATCCTTATTGAAAATTAGTTGACCATATGTACAAGGGTCATTTTAGTGTTTTAATGTACTTTGGTAGCATACTGCCTTGGAAAAATGCGTGGGCTTTATGTTCAGACAAACCTGGGTTTGAATCTTTACTTTGCTGCTAATTAGCTGGGCAAGCTTGGGTAAGTTATTTAACCTCCCTGAGATTACTTTTTCTGATCTGTAAAATGGGTATGGTAATGCCTGCCTCTTAGGGTTGCTGTAAAGATTGTATGAATTAAAGTGTTCAGCACAAAGTAAATGTTCATTAAGTGATTGCTGCTACATTTAAAACCTCTCTAAGCTCTTTTGTTTAAATTATAAACTCTTTCTTTAAAAAGATTTTTTTTAATTGAAGTATAGTTGATTTACAATGTTGTGTTAGTTTCAGGTATACAGCATGGTGATTTAGTTTTATATATATATATATATATATATATACATATACACATACACACACATACATGTATATATTCTTTTTCAGATTCTTTTCCCTTATAGGTTATTACAAAATATTGAGTAGAGTTCTGTGTGCTATACGGTAGGTCCTTGCTGGTTATCTACTTTATATGTAGTAGTGGGTATATGTTAATCCCAAACTCCTAACTTACTCCCCGCATTTCCCCTTTGGTACCATAAGTTTGTTTTCTATGTCTGTGAGTCTATTTCTGTTTTGTAGATAAATTCATTTGTATCTTTTTTTTAGATTCAGTATATAAGTGATATTATATGATACCTGTCTGTCTGACTTACTTCACTTAGTATGATAATCTCTAGGTCCATCCATGTTGCTGAAAATGGCATTATTTCATTCTTTTTATGGCAGAGTAATATTCCATTGTGTGTGTGTATATATATATACACACACACATATATATGTACACATACACACCACATCTTCTCTAAGCTCTTGTCTAATGTATGCATAATAAGGAAATAAACACTTTCCATATAAAACCTAGTTCACTGGTTAGTAAGGATAAGAGAAAAGAAAACATCAGTCAAAGTGCCAATTGTAAGGATATTGGCCATAATTTGACCTGGAATATTTTTCACACAGCTTAAAAGGCAAGCTTTAAGATGATTTGCTCTTGTATTTTATTAACAGGCATTGTGCAAAGATAGCTGACAATTGCATTTCATCCCTGAGATTTACCCTATCCTTTGTCTCACCTGACAATTTCCATGCCCAACTGACAAGGATTAAAACTTGGGGATACTTTTGGTTCATGATAACAAAATGTTTCTTTTTTCCATTTTAATGTGGCGACATAAAAAAATGTTTGCATTGATTGGTATAACCACAGTTGTCTTGTTAATTAAAAAACAAATGACAATACCATGTGCCAGTGATGGTGCAGGGCAACTGGTACTCATATGTTGCTGATGGCAACCAAAATGGTGTGGCCACTTTGGAAATCAGTTTGGCATTTTCTTATAGAAATGAACACATATTTACCATATGGCCCAGCCTGCCCACTGCTAGGTATCTACCTTATAAAAATGAAGATGTAAATTCACACAAAAACCTGGAACCAAATGTTAATAGATTTTTCATAATTGCCAAAAACTGACAAAGAACCCAAATATCCTTCAATTGGTGAATGAATAAACAGACTATGGTATCTCCATACAATGGAATACTACTCAGTAATAAAAAGGAATGAACTACTGACATATACAGTGGATAAATTTCAAATGCATTACTCTGAAAGAATCCAGATTCAAAAGGTTTTAAAATTATGAGTCCATTTGTAATGATAGTCTGGAAAAGGCAAACCTATGGGGATGGAGAATAGATCATTGGTTTGCAGGAGCTGGAATGGGGAAGGGGTTATCCACAAGGGACATGGAAAAAATTGGGGAAGCGGGTGCTTGAATTTGGTAGTGGTTACGTGCCTGTGGGCATTTATCATAACCCATGGAACTGTACACAAAGGGTGAATTTTACTGTATGTAAATGATGCCTCAGTTAAAAAAAAAGGATAAAGAAAAATTTCTGGTTGATATTCAATAATTAAGTGCTCAGAATATGGAACTCCTCTGAGATGTTCACCCCTGGCTATCCTGTGCACATTTTTCCCATCCGTGAGGTGCCCTTTATGAGTCAAATGCAAGGTCATCTGTTGAACTTTTGCTCCATGCCTCGTTGAACCTGTGAAAATTTGGGGAAGACTCCATGCTTCCGCGTTACCATTCACAGAGAACAATCTATAAAGAGTCCACAATATTTTACAAGACACCAGGATCCAGTTTTTCGTGAGGCGTAGATTATTAAACAGTTGCCAATCTTTCATGTCTGTGAACTGCTAAGTATGACGGGTGACTCTGACAGTTACAGTTTGTCAACAACTGTTTCTAGTGTCTTTACTTCATTTTGTGTTGCACATTTCATTATGAATGGCATGCTAAACATATCTATAACTTTGATAACTCAATTCGCTTTGTTAGTAATGGCTTCCTATTATAACATAACAATAACCATGCTGAGGATAAATATTTCATCAGGAATGCATTGTTATTTATTTATCATTTATAACATGTATTCCAGAAACATTACAGAATATTTATTAAACATTTATAAATAATTTTATGCCACTACTAGCCTGTGCTGTACATTAATACATCATTAATTCTCTTGAACTGCTGATGGATGGAGGTCAAAATAACGCCTTGCCAACTGGGGTTCTTGCCAATAAAGTGCAAGAAGGAAGCAGTCTACACTTCCTGAGGCGGCCACTGCTTAGAAGCTGCTGCCTTGGAAACTGCCTGCAGATGTACATTAAGCCCATGAGCTCAAATTCACATCAGATGGTCGAGCAGTTCAGGGAGTGGATTTCCTCAAAGCAGGAGTTAGGCATCAGGGCTGTCCTGCATTTCCTCTCTGTGACCTTGATTGCACCTCTGCTGCAGTTCCTGGAAACCCTACCTCATTTCCTTTATTGAGTACAACTCTTTGAAGTGCCAAAGTCTCTTTGCTCACGAGCAGCCATTTCCCTGGAGTGAGGATGTTCTTTCTTTCCTTCCCAGCCGCCTTGAGATATAACTGACATATAACATTGGGTAAGTTTAAGGTATACAGTGTGATGATTTGATTCATGAATACATGGCAAAATGATTAGCACAGTAGGGTTCATTAAAAGATGCATCACCTTGCATAGTTACCATTTTTATGTGTGTGGGGAGAACTTTTAAGATCTACCCTCTCAGCAAATTTCAAGTATACAATGCAGTGTTGTTAACTGTAGTCACTGTGAGGTACATTATATCCTCAAAGCTTATTCATCTTATAACTGAAAGTTTGTATCCCTGACCACCTTCACCCATTTCCCCTCCCGCCCCCCACTACTGGCAACCAGCAATCTACTGTTTCTATGACCTCAGATTTTTTAGATTCTACACATAAAGGAGATCATAGAGTATTTGTCTTTCTCTGTCTGCCTTACTTCACTTAGCATAACTCCCTCAAGTTTCATCCGTATTGCCACAAATGGCAGGATTTCCATCTTTTTTATGGCTGAATAATATTCCATTGTATATATATAAATATAAACATGTACGTATCTCATTTCTTTATTGATTTATCAGTCAGCAGACACTTAGGTTGTGTTTCCATGTCTTGGTTATTGTGAATAATTCTGTGTTGAACATAGGGGTGCAGATATCTCTTTGAGATCTCAATTTCATCTTAAGATAAATGCCCAGAAGTGGGACTGCTGGCTCCTATGGTAGTTGTATTTCCAGTTTTGGGGGAAACCTCCATACTGTCTTCCACAGTGGCTGAACCAATTTGCATTCCCACCAACAGTGCACAAGGGTTCCATTTTCTCCACATCCTCGCCAACATTTGTTAGCTCTTGTCATCTTGATGACAGCCATTCTAACGGGTGTGAGGTGCTAGCTCATTGTGGTTTTGATCTGCAACTCCCTGTTGAGTACGGATGCTAAGCACCTTTTCATGTACCTGTTGGCCATCTGTATGTCTTCTTTAAAGATGTTATTTTAAATTGATCCTGCATTTCAACTTCCCCTTATTGGATTGGAGAACTCATACCTGAGTTTGGTGCTCTATATACTGGAGATAAAACTGTTATTCACTTTTTCTGATGCCTTCCTGTCTGCTGTTATATTGGGAGGTTTTCTCCTCCTCCTCTTTCCTGCAACTCTTTCCTGCAACTGCTCATTTTTTAAAGATTTTTTTGTTATGGACCATTTTTAAAGTCTTTACTGAATTTTTTACGATATTACTTCTGTTTTATGTTTTGGTTTTTTGGCCGCGAGGCATGTGGGATCTTAGCTCCCCAACTAGGGATCAAACCCACACCCCCTGCATTGGAAGGCGAATTCTTAACCACTGGACCGCCAGGGAAGTCCCTGCTCTTTTTTTCACACTGGGGAGAGTTATGTCTAGAAAAAAGAGGAGGGAGCCTTGGTAAGGTTTCCAAGGTCTTCTTCTACCCCCAAACAACCATGTTTATAACAAACACAAATGAACACAGAAGAAAAGAGGAACTACTCTTCACTAACTGAATGGAAAATGCCTCGAGCTTTGCTCTACAAGAGGTAAGTAAGTTGGCTACACCTGCTTCGTGGGTTTATTCTGGTTAATTTCTGACACTGGTGAATGTTGACATTAGCTAGGCAATTTTGAAAACTAAAAGTCAATAAGCCCAGCAAAGGCTTACATGGACAGACACATCTTGATAATGTTCACAGCTAAATAGCTGGCAGTGGTCATATGCCTGCCAGATGGGAATCCTACTATTGGTGCTCAAGATTACTTGGCCACTTTAAAGACTTTAAATGCTACGGAGGAAAGAGTAATGTCAATGTGATTTTTCAGAGCAGTGTATGAAGATCAAATCAGGTAGAAAGAGTTTCTAACAATTCCAAGAAGGTAACATTTTCTCGCTGCAGCCATCTCCAAACCAACAGGTTTTCCAGCTTCATATACATCACCTGGATTGGGCACCATATAATAAGCAGACCTTTGTCAAGATTCCTCAGGCAGTATGGAACACTGGTGCTAATGTCAAGAGTACAAGGAGTTAGGAGTTTTGGATTAACATATACTACTGTATATAATATAATCAACAAGAGCCTACTATATGGCACAGGGAACTCTACTCAGTGTTCTGTAATGACCTATATGGGAAAAGAATCTAAAAAAAAGTAGATATATGTATATGTAAAACTGAACCAGTTTGCTGTATACCTGAAACTAACACAACATTGTACTATACTCCAATATAAAATAAAAATTACATTAAAAAAGTATCAATAACAAATAAATTATTCTTAAATATTTTTTTAAAAGTGTACGAGGAGTTGATTAATTGCATTCGTGTTAGCCAGAACTTGTTGAATACCAACTAGGTGCTAAATGTTGAAAAGAAAAAGGCAAATAAGAAAGCCCTTATCCCCGAGGAATTGCTATCTCACGGGTTTGTTTAGTCTCAGATATTTTATGGTGGATTCTGGGAACTCACAAGGGAATTTCAAACTTGAACAGCCATGTTCTATGCTGGGAAGCCCAGACTAAGAAGAGAGATTTGTCACCAAGCAGGCATCATTGATCTCTCCAAAGCTAATCTTTGTATTATTGTCCCCTTCATGGCTTAGTGATTTTTTTTTTTAATGTGTATTGCTTCTATGGCATTTTATTTCAGGGCCTTGGTCACAGAACCTCGAATTAATTAAGATTTGGTCCAGGAGCCGCTTAATTGCTTGTACTTAGAATGTGGGAATTCAAGGGAGAGATGGAAATGACACAGCAAGTCATGCATAATACATGCCCTCCCACCCCTCGCTGAGTGACCATTACCCTGATGGGTGTTATTTAGTTTTTTTGTTTTCTTTTAAAAATCAGCCCACGGTGCCAAGAACCTGGCATTTTCAAATACTCATTAGTGCTATCCTCTGGGGCTTAAGATAGCAGTTATTAAGGAATGAAGTCTCGGGAGACAGAGAGAAACCACAATGGCTAACAATGACAGAAGTTCAGGTGTACCAACCCCCATCACTTACGGAGGCATCACATGGCTAAATTAGCTTTCAAAGTCTTAAACCGAACATGCAAGGCCCACAAATGTCATGTGGTATATTCTCTGGAGGTTAAATTTAGGTTTTCCCTGGCTCCTGCTGCCAATTTGAAAGAAGGGAAAATGTCAGTGGGTGTGGAGTTGAAGTCAAGGGTAGGACGCTGCCAACGTGGAATCCACCGATGCTGACATTCAACCGTCTCTGGAAATCCAAGCTGTGCAGCAGCCATAGCCATCCCCAGACTTACCCAGATTGCTCGTTAGGTCCCCAGTTTGTTCCAACGCAACGTCAATTTACTCCAGTTGACTTGCCCGGCCAGGGGGTTCCAGCCACCCATTTGCCTTGATGATAATGGAGCGTGTTTAGATGCAGTTAACTGGGCTGGTGTCAAAAGGGTGGGGTAAGGGCTTCCCTGGTGGCGCAGTGGTTGAGAGTCCGCCTGCCGAGGCAGGGGACACGGGTTCGTGCCCCGGTCCGGGAAAATCCCTCATGCCGCGGAGCGTCTAGCCCCGTGAGCCATGGCCGCTGAGCCTGCGCATCCGGAGCCTGTGCTCCGCAATGGGAGAGACCACAACAGTGAGAGGCCCGCGTACCGCAAATTTAAAAAAAAAAAAAAAAAAGGGTGGGGTAAGAAAGAGATTCTACTCATCGGACCACAGGCATGGCAATAGAGGAAACGTGCACAGTGATTCCATGGCCAAAGAATATTAGAAGGGAGGACCACAGACTGAGATGTTTACCTTCCAATGCTGCCATCCAGTGAAATTAACTCTAATGCAAACTGACTTCACACTGGGATCTGAATGTCAATAACTGGTGGGAAAGAACCCCATCTCCCTCACATCTAGGAGCTGGGGAGTCTTGTCTGTGGACCTGACGTTAAAAAAATGTTATTTTCTTGGATCAGTTATTAGCTGTATTAAACAGAAAAACCAAGAGGATGGGGGTTTAAATGGGATAGAATCTTTTTTCTCCATCCTGTTAAAAATAAAGTTTATCTCATACAAGCAGAGAATAGAGTTGTGGTTCCAAAGGATTGGGGCCGGGGGGAAATGGGGAGATATTGGTCAAAAGGTACAAAGTTTCAGTTATAAGATGATTAAGTTCTGGAGATGTTATGTACAGCAATATAACTATAGTTAATAATACTGATTTTTATACGTGAAATTTGCTAAGAGGGTAGATCTTAAAAGTTCTCACCACAAAAAAAAAGAGAGAAAGGAAAACAGTAACTTCACAAGATGATAAATATGGTAATTAGATTGATTGTGGTGATCATTTCACAATGTATAAGTATATCAAAACATTAAGTTATATACCTTAGAAATATAAAATTTACATTTGTCATTTATACCTCAGTAAAGCTGAAAACAAAGTTTAGAGGTAGGCAGTTCCAGGCTGATAAGGTGTCTTAGGAATTCAGGCTTTCATCTTCAAGGTCACTTTGTGGTCCAATATAGCTGCTGGAACTCCAGCCATCACATCCCCCTTCCAGACAGCAGGAAGAGGGAAAGTCAGAAAGGATCCACTTTTCAATGTGGTTGGTTCCTCTTAAAAAACTTTTTCATAATCCCATTCATTTCCACTTATATATACTTTGCCACAAGGAAGGCCGGATACGTACTTCGATAGCTGAGCACTTTGACCCACCAGATATAATCAGAGTTTGCTGCTAAGTAACAAGGGGAGAATGGATGTTAGGTAGGCAATAGCAGTCTCTGCCATTGCCGTAAACATAATACCTGTTATCTGAAATCTAGAGAACCAGATCTTCAAGTGACTTTTTAACAGAATATACAGTGTGGAGGGCAACATCTTGAATTAGGAGTCAGATCATTTCTGATACTTAGGCGACCTTGGGAAATATATTTAAGTGCTCAACATCTCATTTCCTCATCTACCAAATGAGGGTCTCAGCCTTGTCTCCACCAGAAAGTATCTGCTCAGAAGATAGATGTGGATGCAGTGTGTCAGTGAAGTGTCAAATAGATGCTAGATGTTAATTAACATTATTATGTTTGATCCAGGCATTTATAGTCTTTAAGATAACTGGTTCCAAAACCCTTCATTTTTCATAGAATTAATGTTTACATTATTATATGTTATAATGGTCGTACATTCTGCATTTACAACACTTTACAACATGGATTTCATTTCATCCCCACGAACTCTCCCTCTGAATGACGTGGGGGAGGATCACCATTTACCGAGATTCACTGGTAATAAAATCCGAGTTCAGAGAACCAGCTGACCAAGCTCACACAAAGGTGCCTGCAAGCGACGGCAGCTTCAAGGATGAGAACTCAGGAGATGCTAGCTTTTTAGAAGTGATGAATGCCTGAATTTAAGGATGGAGCTGTTGACCGTGGCCTTGCAGATCTGACCCCAGCACCTGGAGGACCACACACACCTGAATGTCTCCTGCCCAAACTCAACTTCATTTTGTCTCTTCCTCGTAGACTCTATATCTCAGCAGAAGTTACCACCTTCCCCTCCCAGCCAGACCAAGGACCCAAAACCCATCCTAGTCAGATCCGTGCCTTTCATCCTCATTCCCTGCCCAGCTCTCGTGGGTTACCCATGTGGGTTATTGTTAGTTTCCATCTGCTTGCTGTCTCTGTATCCTCAGAGCCTGGAAAGGCAAGCTAGCCTCCCAACTGATCTTTCTTCTTCTTTTTTTTTTTGCCCATTCCTAAAATATTCTCTACCCTTCAGCCATAGGGATCTTTATAAAATGCAAGTCTAATTCCATCATTTCTTACTTAAAACCCCTCAAAGGTGCCCTGTTGTCCCCAAGATAAAACCTAACTCTTTTAAAAAAAATTTCATGGTGCTTCTTGTGCTTTGGTCCCTGCTTGCCGCCCCAGCCCTGCATCCATCCTGCCTCATCTCCTAGTCTCTCGTCCTGGAAGACACTACGCTCTTTCTCTTAAATCGGAGACTTGGATGGCTGCTTTATCTGAAATTACTAAAGTCTGCTTTGCCTGCTTGATGACTTTAAGCTTATCCAAGGTGTCATCTCCTTCAGGAAGACTTCCCTGCTGGGTGAGACAGCCTGCACAACTCTCCCCCAAATACCTGCTGTTTCTCCCCATCACAGCCCTTGACATGCTGCATTATCGTTTTCTGTTTATTGGTAATTTTCAACCCTCTGTCTAGATTATAACTCCTCCAGGTCAGGGACAGCAATTTATAGTTTATTGAGCTCTTCTTTGCATGCCAGGGACTGTCCTTGGCACTTCACACGTATCCTACAACTTAGAGACACTGTTATCCCTTATTCAGATCAGGGCACCCATGCACTTAAAAGTCAGGCATCACGGACAGGTCATGTGACAGCCAGTGTCAGAGCTGAGATCTGAACATAGAGGCAGTCGGCTCCAGAGAAGTATGGGTCATCCTACACTAAAGTTTTTTGTTGTTGTTAAAGCATAGTTGATTACAATGTTGTGTTAGTTTCTGGTGTACAGCAAAGTGATTCAGTTATACATATACACATATTCTTTTCCATTATGGTTTAATACAGGATATTGATTATAGTTCCCTGTGCTATACAGTAGGACCTTGTTGTTTATCTACTTTCTATATAGTAGTTTGTTTCTTCTAATCCCAAACTCCTAATTTATCCCTCTCCCACCCCCTCTCCCCTTTGGTAACCATAAGTTTGTTTTCTATGTCTGTGAGTCTGTTTCTCTTTCATAAATAAATACACTTCTGTCGTATTTTAGATTCCACATATGAGTGACATCATATGGTATTTGTCTTTCTCTGACTTACTTCACTTAGTATGATAATCTTTAGGGCCATCCATGTTGCTGCCAATGGCATTATTTCATTCTTTTTATGGCTGAGTAATATTCCATTGTATGCATATACCACATCTTCTTTATCCATTCATCTGTCGATAGACATTTAGGTTGCTCATCCTACACTGAATTTTCTTCTTTTTGATGAGATATAATTCATATAACATAAAATTCGCCCTTTTAAAGTGTGTATTTCAGTGGTTTTCAGCATAGTCACAAGGTTGTACAATCGTCGCCACTCTCCAATTCCAGAATATTTTCAACACCCCCCCCAGTCCAAAAGAAACTCCATACCAATTAGTGGTCACTTCTCATTCCTCACTCCGCCTAGCCCCTGGCAAAAATTAATCTACTTTCTGCCTCTGTGGATGTGCCTTTCTGTACATATCAAGTGGAATCATAAAATATGTGGACTTTTTTACCTGGCTTTTTTTCTGTAGCATGTTTTCAGGGTTCATCTATGTTATAGCAAGTATCAATACTCCATTACTTTTTATGGCTGAATAATATTCTATTGCGTGGATAAACTACATTTTGTTTATCCATTCACCTGTTGATAGATAATTGGACTATTTCCAACAGGAAATGTGAGTCTGCCATCTTTGTACTTTTTCCAGATGCTTTTGATTTCTCTGGGTCACTTGCATTTCCATATTAATTTAGGATCAGCTTGCCAATTTCTGCAAAAAAGTACACCTGGAATTTTGATTAAGTCTTCCAATCCATGAACACGAATGTCCTTCTATTTCTTTGTTGTCTTTAAGTTCTTTCCGAAAGGATTTGCAGTTTGGGGTGTATGAGCTTTCCACTTCTTTTGTTCCTTTATTCCTAAGTATTTTATTCTTTTTGATGCTATTGTAAACAAAATCACTTTTTCAATTTTGTTTTCAGATTGTGCATTGCTAGTGTATGGGAATACAGCTGATTTTTATAGACGGATATTGTATCCTGCAAACGTGCTGAATTCGTTCATAAGCTCTAATAAGTGTGTGTGTATGTGTCTGTGGATTCCTTTGTATTTTGTCCAGACAAGATTGTGTCATCTGAAAATAGAGATAGTTTTACATCTTTCTTTCCAATCTGGATGCCTTTTATTTCTTTTTTCATGACTAATTGCCTATACTATATTTTCTTAACAATAATTGCCCTATTTTTAGTACTTGCTATGTGTCCCGTATTTTTGAAAAATCAATTTATGTCCTTAGTGAAAGTCTGCTGCATTTTTTGTGTATTAAATATTCACAGACATTCTAAAAAGTGGGATTGCTTTCACAGATGAAAAACACTAAAGTTAAAATATATTAAGGATAATTCTACTTCGGGAGGCCTTGTGTAAGGACAGAATGTGGTTTCTGCAAACTAACAGGTTACGCCAAATCCTTGGGGCCTATAGTGACTGTTGGGAAAAGGACGGAAACTGCCAAAGACCGATGTTTAAATAAATCCCCAACGGCGAGTTATTTTGTCATTTGCCCCTTGTCCTTAGAAAGCTCAGGAAAAAACTGACATGATTTTCCTGACATTATGGTTTACTCCCTGTGAGCTTTAGCAAAAGTTATTTCAACTCTTTGGCCTCAGTGCGTGCATCTGTACAATGGGATGATCTGTGGGAATTGCATTGGATGATGCTTGAAATCCCTCCCAAGTGTTCAGAACATTGTACATACTTCGCAAATAGTATTGATGCTTATGTGGTCTAGCACGTAGTGATTATCACTGCTCAGGCATCATGGCAAATGCTTTACATGCTTTTTATTCAGGTTTCACACCCACCAGGGGGTAAGTGTTAAGGATCACAGAGTATCAATGTAATTTATTCAAAGTCTTATAACTAGTGAGCTCCGCTATGGGGACCCAGCCTGAGGTGTTGTGACACCAACGCCCATGGGTTGAAGCGTTATTTACCTTTCTTTTCATCCCCCTCGCTAGGTATCTCACCCATTTGACCCCAGGTTTAGAAATATAAACAAGTATAATTCACAGAATAAAATACATGGTTTATTTATTTATTCACTCAATCAACCAACAAGGAATCATGTGCTCCTATTATGTAACAGGCTCTAGGGAAGTATCAGAATATGAAGTTATGAAGAAGGCACACTTCCTGCTCTACAGAATTTTGTGGTTCGTGACGGAGAGAGAAAAGCCCAGTGCAAAAGTAACAGCCCACCGTGATGCATCCTTTATGAGTTTGGACTTTATCCCATAGCACTGGTATCTCTCCTTTGTAGAATTTATTGCGATTGCCATTTTACACATTCCTGCATCATTGGCTAAATTTGGTCTCCCCCTCCAGGCTATAAACCCCGTAAGATGTAGTGAGATTGATTACCATGCTCCAAAAGCCTACTAAGTGCTTGCACATAGTAGGTGTTTCGTTAATCACTTCTGAGTGGGATAATCGAAGGGGAGAAAAAATTAAAAGTTTGAATACAAGAAGCAGGGCTGGATTTGCACTTTGGAAAGGTTATCATTCTGACCAGAGGCAGGGATACCTGTGAGGAGGCTGTTATGAAGATCAAACATGCTTGCCCTCTTGAGCTCAGGCTTGGTCATGTGACTTGCTCTGGTCAATTAAATGTGAACAGAGGCATGTCGATTCCAGGTAGAAGCTTTCATAGTCCCTGTGTGGCTCACCAGGTAGAGTTTTCCTTTAGCCACAAGGACCAGCAATGCTCCAGGTAGATTCTGCTCCAACTCTCTGGGTCCCAGAGTGAAGCTGTCATGGAGTAGAGAGACATGTGACCCACAGCGAGTATGTAGCATGTTTGAGAGATAAGCCTCTGTTATTAGTAGCCACAGAGACTATGGGGTCACTTGTTACAGCAGCAGTACTTAGTGTATCCTGACTGATTAATGGCATTATGGGTTGGGTTTGAGGAGTCACGGAAATGAAACAATGTATATAGAACTGTCTAGCACATAGTAGTTTTCCATAAATGATAATTGTCCCCTTTAAGTCAATGTCCTGAGTGTTTCTGTTATTATGTGGAAAAAAAATTATATATATTTTTTTCTTAGTCCATTTGGGATGCTATAAAAGAATACAGTATATTGGGTGGCTTATAAACAACAGAAATTTATTTCTCACATTTCTGGAGGCTGGAAATGCAAGATCAAGGCTCCAGCAGATTTAGTGTCTAGTGGGGACCCACATCCTGGTTCATAGGAAGTCATCCTCTTTCTGTGTCCTCACATGGTGGAAAGGATGAGGAAGCTCTCTTTTATAAGGGCACTGATCTCATTCATGAGGGCTCCATCCTCATCATCTAATTACATCCCAAAGGCTCCATCTCCAGTTACCTTCACACTGGAGATTAAGTTTCAACATATGAATTTGGGGGAGATGCAAACATTCAGTTTATAACACACACACACACAGACCACACGCATGCACACACTTATATCCTAGCATATTCTCCAACTCATAGTAGGTGCACATCACGCATCAGATGCCTTTTCTCCTGCATTCTCCTGCCTCACTGAACTCTTCTCATGTAAAGAATGCCTTCCAAGAAAGCTTATTCATCTCCTCATTCATATGATTTCCCAGCTACTTTTTCCTCTTTTCAGTGGTGAATCATAGCATGTTTCTAGGCATGCTTTATCTCCTATTTCCTGCATAAATAATCGGCCCAGATCCAAGGGGTAATGTGTATGCAGTGGTCCCCGGGCTGGAATAGCACTTAGCTCAGCTCTTAATATGCAGTGTGGTGAAAAGGAGTGTCGAGTTGGGAGAGAAACCTCATCTAACATAGTTGGGGCCACTTACATTCATCTGAGGAGAGAGAAAGGATGCATTTGGACTGCAATTCTGCACCTTATAAATAGACATATATAGCTCCACATGCATTATTAATATGGGCTTTATTGCTAGCTTTATTGAATCCACAATGGTGCTTCTCTCGGGAAACCACAGAACACAGGAAGATTGCACAGACGCCTGCATTAACCAGGACCACAGTATACCAAGCAAATAAGGCTGTGCAAACAGCAGTATTTATGCTCACTGCATCCTACAATTCAAATAACATAATAACAAATAATGTGCTCAAGCAAGCCCCACAACTGCTGTTTGAAGGATTTTGTGCATTTCTTATCCATGTCGTTTATGCCAACACAAGAGTAGGCAGGGAAAATGTATTTTTACAAAGTTCCTTAGCGTGACCTCCAAAGTCCCGACTTCCTCCATAATGTCACCTTGTCCCTGGACTGTCTCCTTGACTCACTCCCATCAGTTCCCCCTGGACATGCCTTGAACAGGCAAAATTATTCCCTCCTTCTAGTCCTTTACCCTCTACTCTGAGTGCACAAACACACACACCTTCATGTTACTGGATATTCTCACATTCATTTTCCATCCCTTACCCTGTTTATTAGCAGCAATTATTCCTAGATGTCCTCTTCTTCTTTTTATCTTTCCATCTTTATCATCTGTCTCCCCGTGTAGAATATAAACGTCAAGGAAGCAGAGATCCTTTCTGTCTTATTCAAATTGCTGGATCTCCAACCAACATGGGTAATAGTGGTTGGCACATAGTAGGTTTGCAATAAATATTTGATGAATGAATGAATGAACCACAGAACACAAACCTCAACAGCTAGTAAGTTCCTTCATCTTCTTTGTCCACTGTCCACTTTGACCTCCCCTTGATATAAGCTTCATGAAGGGCAGCCCTCTGTCCTGTTGTCACCTCTAACCCCCAGTGTCTGAAGCTGGAATGGCACTTAGTAGCTTCTCAATAATTGGTCATTGAACCTAGGAGAACTAAAATCTGTTCTGGAAGCATCAGGGTGCCAGTGTGGTCAGTGGTGGCCTCAGTAGTGTGTGTGGTTCCAGTACGTTCTCTTATACTCTCGCTGGTGTGGTGGGCGAGGGTGGGGTATTGAATAATGTAGCTTTTCCCACCTCCCTTCAACCAGGAAGTTACCCCCTTGTGAAAGTGGGCCAGGAAGCCCCCATCTTTTATTAATGACAATGGTTCTTTGAATATAAATTGCCCCCTACATACAGAATTTATGGAGTAAATCGACATTTGGGATTACCATCAATAAGCTATCACTCTTGTAAGCCAGTCACCATCGAAAGATTCCCCTTTTCCAGAGATTGGTTTCGCAGAGGGCACATAACCTTGTTCTGGCCTATATGATATAAAGAAAACTTACCTGGCGATGGCTTCTAGGAAGTAACCCCCAGCAAGGTAAGAAGAGCCACACGTGTAGGAGCCTTTTGTGGCACCTCTTTATCCTTCTTCTACTCTTCGGAAGTCACCATATGAGGATATGATGTCCAGAGCTGAGACATCCACCTCGTGGCCATGAAGAGAGACCTCCCCAGTATAGAAGGTGACAAAATGGAAGGACTGCAGAAGACTGCATCTTAGATGACATTGCTGAGAGCCTGAACCAATGCTGGGACCATCTAGCACTGGACTTCCATTTATGTAAACATGGGATGCTGTTTGCTCTCAGCCATCATTGATCAGGAGTTGTTACCAACAGCCAAATGCACTCTCAGTGTTACAGACAGCCTGGGCCAGATGTTGGGCTAATTTGGAGAAATAGGACATGAAGGAGTAAGACAATATCTGTCCTCAAAGAATTCTCAGTCTAGTGGGAGCTCAGAGAAGTAAATCCACAGTTGCAAGATGGTGTAATCAGGGCCAGAACTGGAGCAGGTACAGAAAGCTGTTGTAGCCTGAGGGACAGACACACAAGACCAACTGGGAGAATCATAGAACCGCAACACCCACCCCCAAATCCTGCATTGCACTTTTTTTTCCCCACCCCCTGCCGGTTTCCCCGCTTGGTGTCCATATGTTTTTTCTCTACTTCTGTGTCTCAATTTCTGCTTGGCAAACCTGTTCATCTGTACCATTTTCCAGGTTCCACATATATGCGTTAATATACGATATTTGTTTTTCTCTTTCTGACTTACCTCATTCTGTATGACAGTCTCTAGATCCATCCACGTCTCTACAAATGACCCAGTTTCGTTCCTTTTTATGGCTGAGTAATATGCCATTGTATATATGTGCCACATCTTCTTTATCCATTCGTCTGTCAATGGGCATTTAGGTTGCTTCCATGACCTGGCTATTGTAAATAGTGCTGCAATGAACATTGGGGTGCATGTGTCTTTTTGAATTATGGTTTTCTCTGGGTATATGCCCAGTAGTGGGATTGCTGGGTCATATGGTAATCCTATTTTTAGTTCTTTAAGGAACCTCCATACTGTTCTCCATAGTGGCTGTATCAATTTACATTCCCACCAACAGTGCGAGAGGGTTTCCTTTTCTCCACTCCCTCTCCAGCATTTGTTGTGTGTAGATTTTCTGATGATGTCCATTCTAACTGGTGTGAGGTGATACCTCATTGTAGTTTTGATTTGCATTTCTCTAATAATTAGTGATGTTGAGCAGCTTTTCATGTGCTTCTTGGCCATCTGTATATCTTCTTTGGAGAAATGTCTATTTAGGTTTTCTGCCCATTTTTGGATTGGGTTGTTTGAAAGAAACTAAAGGTGATACAAACAGATGGAGAGATATACCATACTTCAAAACGAGACATGCACCACAATGTTCATTACAGCACTATTTACAATAGCCAGGACATGGAACCAACCTAAATGTCCATCGACAGATGAACGGATAAAGAAGATGTGGTACATATATACAATGGAATATTACTCAGCCATAAAAAGAAACGAAACTGAGTTATTTGTAGTGAGGTGGATGGACCTAGAGTCTGTCATACAGAATGAAGTAAGTCAGAAAGAGAAAAACAAATACCATATGCTAACGCATATATATGGAATCTAAAAAAATAATAATAATGGTACTGATGAACATAGTTGCAAGGCAGGAATAAAGAGGTAGACATAGAGAATGGACTTGATGACTTGGGGTGGGAGGGCAAAGCTAGCTGGGGTGAAGTGAGAGTAGCATCGACATATATACACTACCGAATGTAAAATAGTTGGCTTGTGGGAAGCAGCAGCATAGCACAGGGAGATCTGCTTGGTGCTTTGTGATGACCTAGAGGGGTGGGATAGGGAGGATGGGAGGGAGGGGATATGGGGACATGTGTACGCACATGGCTGATTTCCTTTGTTGTGCAATAGAAACTAACACAGTATTGTGAAGCAATTATACTCCAATAAAGAGCTATTAAAAAATAAAATAAAAAATAAAATAAAAACAAAAAATGATACAAATGAACTTATTTACAAAACAGCAATAGGCTCACAGGCATAGAAAACAAACTTACGGTTACTGAAAGGGAAAGGTAGGGGGAAGTATAAATTAGGAGTTTCAGATTAACATATACACACTACTATATATAAAATAGATAACCAGCAAGGACCTACTGTATAGCACAGAGAACTATACTCAATATCTTGTAATGATCTATAAGGGAAAAGTATCTGAAAAAGAATATATAAAATCAGGATGGTGATGAATAATGAGAAGGGGGTCTGGCAACTTTTCCTGTAAGGAGTCAGAGGGTAAATATTTGTACTTTGTGCACCATACAATCTCCATTGCAACAAATCATTGCTGCCATTGTGGACTGAAAGTTGCCATGGGCAGTATGTAAATGAACAGGCATGGCTGTGTTCCAATAAAACTTTATTTAAAAAACCGGGTGGTGGGCCAGATTTGGCCCACAGGATGTAGTTTGCAGTCTGCAGACCTCTACTTTAGACCTGCCCTTCAACCCTGCTCCCTTTTCCCCCTCACTGTGTGCCCTTGGAAGAACAACTAACCTCCCTTCTGCAAATGGCATCTGATACCCACCATGGGACTTTCGTGCAGAAGAATGAGGTCAGGCTTGAAAAACATTGAGCAGCACGTTACACACATAGTAAGTGCAGTTGTGCTGGTGGTTGTTTTTGCTCTGGCTGCTGTCCTGTGTGTGTTTGGGTTTTGTTTGTTTCCAGCCCCATCAGGTGCTATGGAAAATGAACCCCAATGTGAGAGCCAGCAGCGCTGGAGAAAAACAAAATGTTCAGCGGGGCTGAGTCAGGAATGGAGATGTTCTTTCCATTCGCTGTGGCTGAGGCTGCCTCTAACTCCTAAGGGATTTGGCCATTTAAGCGGATTTGATTGGCATTAATTATTCAAAACAATCATTTATTAATAAATAAGAACTCTAAGGATGCCCTGCACTTGTTCAGTGCTTTATAGTTTTCTTTTATTTCTGCTTTATTCTTTTCAAAGGGCTTTTTAAAACTGGGGCACACATGTACCAGGAGGCATGTGAAGATCTGGGAGGGAAGACGTTTTCCTGGAGTATCCACTGTACTCAATTTGGGGGAGAAACAACATGATTTTTTTATTAAAACAAACTTGAATATATTATGGAGCAGAATACAGAATTGTGTGATTTTTTAATTTATTTTATTTTTTTACAACATATGATATCTTTAATTAAATTGATATTGGTGAGTTTAAAAACATTGAGAAGATGACAGCTAGGGAAATAAGGTATTCTTATGACTATTTATAATAAAACGTTCAAAATAAAAATGTAAGAAACATCAACTGGCTTTGTAATTGAAGAGAGAAGACTAAGTATTGTTTTCACAGTTCTTGTACAAGCAGAGCCCACAGGAGAATAATTCTTACATAGAAAGCACAGGGAAAAGAATTGTCAATTTTTTAAATATATTTTTGTTTCCCAAAATTATTTGGGAAAACTTTGCCCAGTCAGGGATGAGCAAAAACAAGATGTACGAAATGAAACATCAAAGCTGGGGGCATCTCGTGTTAAGAGTGTCTTGGAGAATATAGCAAAAGAGCAATTACTCCATTAGATATTATAATTTTGTATGTAACGTGTACATTTAAAATTCTGATTAAAGTGACTAAAAATGACCTATTTTTTTAAAAAGTCAAATAAGAACTTGGGGGTAAAACTCAAGATATATTCACTCTCGGTTGTGAGAATATAAATTCTCTCACTTTGATAAACATGGATATAAAATCTTGCTGTGTGTATTCTAGGTTTTCCTAAGTTTTCTGGAAAGAGTGATTCATGTCAGGTCACATCTAAATGACTCAACATTTTGAGCTAAAAGGCTGTTTATACAATATATACATTTTTTACTTACAGAGCAAAATAAGCTTAACACTTCTTTTATGTTAAAAAACTGGGATAGATTGGGATTGACATATATACACTAATATGTATAAACTGGATAAGTAATAAGAACCTGCTGTATAAAAAAATAAATTAAATTAAATTCCAAAAAAAACCCTGGGATACAGTAGCATCAGTAGCACCATGCTTGGAAGAGTTTCATTCAGCTCCCTTCATTGAGTGTCATGGGCAGGGGACCTGAAACTCTTATGCCAACCTCCTACAGCTTTTGGCTGGCATCTGTAGATGTGTCAGACATGCTCAGCAAACCTCAGTCCGAAACGCTGAAAACAGGAGACTTGAGGACACTTATTAGCCAACGTCAAGTGTGCATGAAGAGGACATAACATTTTGAAGGACTGAAGAATCCCTTGTGTGTTTTTAAATGTGATATATATATATATATATATATATAAAATTCCCAGGATGCAATGTCTCACTCTCCCCAGCTTTACCACTGCTGCCACCAGTGGTGCTACTATATATGACCAGGAGAACATGCTGACTAGTAATCATGAAGATTCAAATGTACCTCAGCAACGTGCCAGAGTAAGGTCTCTACTATTTTTCTAAAAACGAAATAAGGAAATGAATTTACTTTTTGGGTCCAGAATGACTTTCTCCAAGGATTATAAGATGAAGGTTATATATTTTGCCCAGTAACTAAAATGGCACGTTAAAAATTCAATTAAGAGAAGAATCACACTGAGTAAAATAAAAGACTGCAGTTTGGGGAAAGGATTATTCTTCAGAATTGTGTGATTTTTTAAAAAAAATTAAGTACAAGACTTCAAAGACGTTTCAATATTGAGACCCGCCTCCCGCCACGCTGGCCTTGACCGAGATGGCTGCCGTGTAAGGAGCACGGTTCTGTCTTTCTGCACAGCCCCCATGCCAAGGGCACAAGGAGGAAAGTTTCACAAATTCTGCGAATGAAGAAACTCAGCCGAGAAGCTGATGGTCATGCTCAGAAGTCCGCTGCAGAATGAGTTCGTTTTTGGTTTTGTTTCGTTTTGTTTTTTGGGGCCGTGCTGGGCATCATGTGAGATCTTAGTTCCCCGACAAGGGATTGAATCCGCGCCCCTGCTGTGGAAGAGCAGAGTCTTAACCACTGGACTGCCAGGGAAATCCCATGAGTTCATTTCAAGTCTAGGATTTCCAGCTCCCTCTGCGCATGTGTGAATGAAGCTCCCAGTCAGGCAGGAGCAGGGATGAAGCCTGAGTGATATTGTTGGCCAGGCGCTATGCTGAGTGTTGGGGGGACACCATGGAGATGAAGACAGGGTCCAGAAAGATATAAGAACCCGCAGTCAGCATCTGTTCTGGCTGGAAAAATACCTGGCATTAAGTCGACTCCGTACCCTGACTCAGTAGCCTTAAGTCACACTGATCATTCACACTCCCTTTCCCAATCCCATAACCATCCAGTCCATTCATTTTAGTCCCTGCCTCAGTTTCCCGCCCCACCCCCCATGGCAACAGAATTTCCTGTTAGACTTTAAGCTCTGTCACTCACTTGCTTTGCTCACGCACGACTCCTTGGCTAGAATCGATTCTACTGCCGTAAGCAGCTATGCAGTAATCTCTCCTTCCTGCACGCCCGCCCCCAGTACCCGCCCCCCACCCCGCTCCCTGGATCTCCATTTGCAATACACAGGGTGGCTGTTTGTATCCGTCTCTCTCCCCACCCCATCAGCAAGTCTCTGACCCCTGTTGGAATCCCAGCTTTGCCTTTGCATCCTTTTGGAGGTCGCGGCATCCTGCTTTTTTTTCCCAGAAGGGCTCTCACTATAGCCCATCTAAGTCTCCTCGTTCACACCTGGAGTCCTAATAAGTACAGGGTGGCCTGAGTCCAAAGTCTGTCTACCACTTAGTATCTGTGTGAATCTGGAACATTTCTCGGCCTCTCCTAGACAACCGCTGCACCATCGCCTATAAAATAGGAACGAGATGCCTTCTCCTCCCTGTCAGCGGGAGGATGGGATCAGTTCATATGAACTGTCAAGCATAGGAGTTGGCACTTCAGGAGGTGCTCAGGAAGCCTCATTTCCCCATCAAACCCACCCACTCTCTGAGCGGAGGTCCCAACAGATCTTCACTTGTGACAGATTTAAATCCTTGAAAGAGCCAGCAGTGGGGTGAACCGGGGGAGGTTGAGGGGCTCAAGGGCTGGGGAGCTCCCATCCAGCCTTGCGCTTTGGTGGCCCTAGACATGGCTGTCTTTAACTTTCGCCTCCAAAGAAAACGTCGTCGTAGGGACCCTTGACCCGATTTCTGGCTCAAAGCCCTCCATTCCCTACTCTTAGCAGAGCCCAGGCGAGACTCTGCCCACACCTTCAGAATGAATCTATTTATAGCAGCCATCATTAACTCTCCATGGCCAGTCCCCAGAGCCTCACCTGTTCCCCCCACTCCTCCTGCAGAAGTTGACTTCAGAGGGTTTTCTGAGAGTTCTTTGTAATATTAGTTAAAATGTACAGGAAAGCCCCAAGGTCATGTTCCACTCCTGGCACCCTTCACTTTAGATCTGAGAAATCCCCTAAAACTCTCATTAGCGGAGACTGCCTCACACCTATGAAATTTTAAAAATATCTGGCTAATCAGCCACTTTGCACACCTCCATGCAGCCAGAGAGAGCCTTTTGCCCTCTTCCTCATCCCTTCTCCCAGCATCACCTTCGTGCAGACGGGAGCTGTCAAAATCTGCCTTGCTGTTGTATTTAAAATAAAATGAGGGAACTTCTTGTCTGAAACCAGTATTACCACTTAAAGAGAAACTGGGAGAGGGAAGCAGAAAGTAGAGGGGAAATGGCCTTCTGGAAGACCCTTTTTGTTCTGATTCAATTTTGACTAGGCTCTGATCATTGGAATTGAAAGGGATATTAACCATAACAATATGAAAATAAAATTGCCACTTATTGAGAGCCTACCGTATGCTAGGCACCGCGGAAAGTACTCAGGTACATTATCTCTGAGTCCCTCCAAAACTCTGAAAAGTAAACCCCAGTTTGTCTATCAGGAAGCATCCTTTTTGATGCTGAAAAGGATTAAGTGGTATTCTCCAACTAACATAGCCAGTATGTGGTCCAGCCAGGATCCTCACCAATGTCTGTCCATCTCTAAAACCCATGCTCATGTCAGTATGCCATGTGGTCTCTCACGTGAAATGTCAATTTCCAAGATGGACCATTCTTTTTTTTTTGCGGTATGCTGGCCTCTCACTGTTGTGGCCTCTCCAGTTGCGGAGCACAGGCTCCGGACGCGCAGGCTCAGCGGCCATGGCTCACGGGCCCAGCCGCTCCGTGGCATGTGGGATCCTCCCGGGCTGGGGCACGAACCCGCGTCCCCTGCATCAGCAGGCGGACTCTCAACCGCTGTGCCACCAGGGAAGCCCCTGGACCGTTCTTTAGTCCACTTAGTTGGAGCGACTCCGGGGACTTGTGCTGTGGCCCATCTTCACCCAGATAGAAAGCCTATAATATCACTATTCTACAGCGATATTTTAAACTTGGGAGCCACACTATACCACCATCAGAATTATCTGGGGGTATCTATCAAACATACAGATTCCTGAACCCCACCTAAGATGCACTGAATTTGAATCTCTGAGGGGGGCCATGGGAATCCGGTCTCTCTGAGTACTTCCAGGTGATTCTTGTTCACTCTGATGTTTGAGAATTAATGTTCTATGTCTAAGCTGGTTTGCAGGATGCTTCAGAGTCAGGTGTTTATGAACCCTGCATATCCCCCTGCAGGAAATGGAATGGTCCCTTCTCAACAGACTGCCCAGAAGTAGATGGAATTGGGGTGAAAGAGAGAAACTTCCCAGTCAGTGAGATGAATCCATCTATGCTCAGTACTGAGTCATGGAAACAAAGATGTGTGGTCCAAGAGGATGTCAATTTCTGAGACTCACAAGAATCAGTGTCTTGGAGTCATTGGCAAGACTGGTGTCATTGGCAATGTGATAAACTAGGATCCCAGGTACTGAACTGGTAGAGTGGAGAAAGGGAGGTGATGGAATTAGGAGGAAGCCTGCCTATTTGAGCAAAGGAAGGGACTTAGGAAATTAACTCAGTTATGGAAATGACCCAGGAGAAAGAAGTCTGTTCAGTCAACCGAGGCAGTTAAGTAACTAGAAGGAGGCAGGCAAACCAGGGGAGAATGTGTCCCAGAAAGAAGGTCATGTGATGAGGGAAGCAGGTATGATTGACATCGTAGTGCAGAGAAAACTAAGGTTTAGGACTCAGTGGGAAGCCTTCATCCATGAATTCCATTATCACTACAAAGCAGCTGTTATGTGCTTGGCATTGTGCAATGTGCTAGGGTTTCAGAGAAGATAAGATACCATCTCTCTCCCCACAGAACTCACAGTTTGGTTGCGGTATAGACATATAGACAGTCAGACATGGCATGGTACCGTAGCACTATGCTACAAGTAGATGCAAGATGGGGAGGAGCATGCAGAGGAAGCACATCTAACCCAGCAAATGTAAATCAAGAAAGCCTTCCTGGAGGAGGTGATGTCTATGCTGCTGCTTTTTCATTAGAGTTAGGCTGGGAGAAAAAAAGAGGGATAGATTCAAAGCCTTCACAAGATGGTAGAAACAAAGCTCGTATAAATTTTTAGCCCCATCCAGCAGCTGTACAGCACAGGGAACTCTACTCAGTGCTCTGTGGTGACCTAAATGGAAAGGAAATCCAAAAAAGAGGGGATATGTGTATACTTATAGCTGATTCACTTTGCTGTACAGTAGAAACTAACACAACATTGTAAAACAACAATACCCCAGTAAAAAAAAAAAAAAATTAGCCCCATCCAAGATTGGCTTGAATACTGGAGTAGGACTCACTCTGGGTATTTTGGGGGTAGAAATCAGGGAGAGGGATGACCCAGTGGACCCATATGAGAGGAAACTGGGAAAGCAGAAGCATCCTGCAAACCAGCTTAGACATAGAAAATTAGTTCTCAGGTACTGCAGTTGTAATAATCACCTAGTGACACGGACAAAACTTTCTGCAGGACTCAGAAGAGAGTAATGGCAGGCAAAAATGGTCAGCAGAGGTGAGTCAGGTGGAACTGAGGTGAGAAGCTAGTTTTTATATTAGACAGGTTTTATGCAGACCAGAAGACGGTGTGGACTGGGACATGCTGGTCGGTGTATCCAATCCCACTGTCCTTGGATGTCCAGCCCCTGGAGGGGTTGGCTCGAAGACGGGTTCAGATTATTAGGCATGTAGAACCAGCATGTCCCAAAGAGTCCTTCCTTGAGCAATGATCTCCTAAGGGGTCAAGTTTCTCTGAGCACCTGAGATGCCACAAATTGGCTACATAGTGACTCAGCACAGTGGGTCAAAATAATCTTTCTGTTTCAATTTGACTGTTTAACACTTTCAATGTATCTGTCCATTCCATCAGTACCTTTAGAGGAGGTCCATTAACAATATTTACTCTAAATTCCAGAAGTGTGGTTAATGAAATGCAGTCCACCACATTGAGTGAGAATGGAAGATGAGCATTCAGATGGCTTTAATTCTAATAGATTTTTCAATGTAATCTAAGCATATGTAGAAAATATAGAGCAGGGTTCTTAATCCATAGATTTCTAGAAGGTCCATGAGCCCCCTAAAATGTTTACATGGAGTGCATGTACATATATACATTCCCCCCACCCCCCCACCCCGGGGAGTGAATCTCTTGCTGTAAATACATTCTCTAAGATGTTTAGTCTTCACACACACACACACACACACATACACACACGTGCAAAGTGAGAAGCCATGGATTTAGGAGGATGGGATTAAGTCATGCGTTTGATGTTGGCAGCCTGACAGTGCCTGTACTTTGGTTTCTGTCCAAAATGAATTCTTTTCTCCAGAATCATGTCTTGAAGGCATCTTATCTAAACCAGAGTTATTTTTCCAGTTCCTTTTGGGTAAGTGGGCTTTGATGACTTATGATCAAGGTGAGTCAGGGTCAGCACTGTGTCACATCCAAACGTTATAGAGACAGATCAGTTTGATAATCGCCCCAGAGGGAAGAGGTCTCCAGAGACACCTCTGTCACCAGAGTTTGTCAGGGTGACCTCATGGAGCTGCTTCTGTGTAGGAAATAGAATTAAGTAGACAGGAATTGAAATGCACAATGTTTGATTTGTATTGGGTTGAATAGAAAGGGTCTTTTATGTGCGTTTGGTACCCGTGTACGCGGGGATGTTGTTGGCAAAATCAATTGGCATTTGCCCACTCAGTGTTTGCAAAAATGGAGGCATTCCCATTTTGCAAACAGCCCACAGATACATTAAATAACCCATTTCATGATGGACATCTGGACTCCTCAAACCTGCCAAGAGTGGATGGGCTCACTGCTGCCTTCCAGCTTTATGGTGGGGAACGGCTGCCTTCGAACTTAAAAGGCGTCACTCTGCAGGTTAGAGTCTCATCTGTCCAAACGCTGCACACACATTCGTTCTGATTTTAGCTGCGTCCGAACCACTGGCTGCATGTGCAATACTTCACACACCGGGGCAGAAACGATCCTTGTTCATTAAAGCAGACTTCTGCAAGGTAGCCTGACACCTGATTCCTCACTGTCGTCACCTGAGTTGTGGCTAATCTCCCAACATGAGATACATAGGTAGGTAGGAATATCTGGAGGGATGCTTCAATTTAGTATTTTGTGGGGGAAAAGAAAGGGAAAACAACAAACTTGGCTGAACATACCATAACCCACACTGTGGGATGGAAAGCAGAAATCATTTACTATGGCATTAGCTCAAGCATCCTTTCCAAGCCTCCCCACGAAGGAAATGATCAAGTTCTTGGTCGGGTGTGCTCAGGATAATTCACTCCAACTTGCTCCATTTATACTTCCATTCTTGTCCATCATCTTTTGTGTGTGCTGTCCTGATCCTGGCCAGCCATCAGGGTCAAAGCTGTGAGAGTTTGAGTTCGCCACCTAGTGGCCAGTGAGAAGGCTATTCGTGGTCCCATCTTGTCCTCCCAGACTGGGGTCAGAAAGACAGGCTATTGGTGAGTCATTATAGTGCCAGAGCTCAAATACCACGGTTTGCTTCCAGAATTTCAGTTCAAGTAGAAAGGTTTAAAAAGAAAAAAGAAAACCTGGGATATCTATAAGTGATGATTGCTTACCATTATCCCACTTACTGCTATACAAATGAAAAGCAAAACCCATGGCAGAAAAGGAAAGGAAGGGGTTATTTTTAGAGGCTCACAATGCAAAGAAAGTGTAAGGATGCATGTATATGTGTGTGTGTTTGCAAGCGTGCATCAAAAGTCACAGAGGCAAACTTTATAGTTGCGATGACATTCCAACGTTCCTCCTATGTAAACATAAAATTTTATTTCTGTGCACAAATGAGTGAGTGGCCTCCCAATGTATATGCTATAATAATCATGACTAGGATAAGAAAGACTGTGATGAGTACCTATCATAGGCTTGGAACTGTGCTAGGTAATTTGTATATGTCATTAGTTAGAATGTGTATGACTCAGCTGACTTTAATGTCTGTACAGGCCAAGCTGTACCCAATACCAGAAAAACCTCTACACCCGTGCTTCTCAAACTGTCTATGGAGAAGCACTTGCTTTTTTAAATTGTTTTGTGCATCCACAGACCAATGCTTTTATTTAAAAAAAAAAGTTACTAGAAAAATAAAATAAAATATACAATATACAAGCCCAAATTTATTTTTATTATTATTAGATTCAACAGATATAAAAGTTTTTATGTCAAATTCCTATAAATTTTCTAAATGCTTATTCTCAATTTCCATATTTACTTAGCTGCAGAGCAGTAACAGTGAATAGGCTGGAAGTGGTCCTCAGATCACACTGAGTGGAGCTGATCTACACGATCTTAACCAACCATCATGCAGTTTCTGAACATCCTCCATGACACGGACTACCCACCTCCCAAGGCAGCCCATCCATTGCTGAACTGCTCTGATGACCAGAAACCAAAGTCTGCTTCTCTGAATTCACTGGCCAGGGTTCTACCTCTGACCCCAAACAACTCTTTCCAGTCACAGTTTTTGGATATATGAGGATAACCAAATTCTGACTTCCCTTCCCCTGGTCCCACACACTTGAGTTTGCAATAGCCCACTTTGAGTCCAGCCTTCGGGATTGCTTGCAGCAGAGGGCAATCATGGAAGCTTCCAGCCCAGTGGCTTGTTTCTCTTCCTCCAGAAGAGCAGGGAAGAGTGATCTGATGGTTCTGGATGCAGCCCCTGCTTGACCAGGTCTACCATGGGCAAGGGCATTTTGGAGTTCAAAGGCATGCACCCAGGAGTCAGTCTCTCATTTGCTTTGCTCACATCATATTTATGGAAGTGGAAGGGTCAGAGGCTGCCTGATTTCACGGAGGCATTCAGAATGGTACTCTGTTTCCTTGCATCAACTTCACGGTCGCTGCTCTAAATTCCTGTACCATGTGACTGATCAGATGCAGAAAGGTCCATTGAGTCATATCCATGTTTGAAGGAGGCAGTAGAGAACTTGCCCAGGGTTCAATTTGAAGCCAGAAACTCCTAGACAGCTCTCCCTACATGGAGGTTCCTTGGCCTGGACCTAGCTTGTGGCAAAATTGTATTGGATTTTTGTTTGCTCTACCTTACCATATGATGTTGAGCCAATTACTCAACATCCCTCTGTCTTAATGTCCTCCTCTGGGGAAAGAAAGGAAGTAAAAGAATTTACAGAGTGGCTATGAGAAATTTAAATGAGATACAATAAGATAATACATACGAAGCTCTTTGAACCTCTCTTAACCTTGTAGATAAGTGCTTATGACGATTTTGATTTTGATATAGTTCCATTGGCTTGTAACTTACCGGGGAACATTGGAAAGGGTTGTTTGGGAAGGATAGGGATAAACCTGGAACTTCTAATCAAAACCATGAAATATCATTGTAATGACAATAATACCCCTAAAAAATTAGAATACAGAGAGTATGGTATGACCAGCAAGAAGTAGAAAGGGAAATTCACCCTTCTGGTTCGGGAGATGTCCTTTCTGTTAATTTAGCGTTAGCCCACATTAGTTTACCAGGGAAGTGGTGGTCACTGTGGTGGGTAGTAGTTGCTTGGGCTGTTGTCTTACAATAACACAACAGTCTTAATCCACACTGAGATTTCCACCAGCCAGAACACCCAAGTCTCTTTCGTTTGTGTTTTCCTAAGCATAACCCCTCATTCTGTAGTCGGATGCCGTTCTTCGGGGGATTCAGTGTGGAATCCTATGTGTATTCCTATCTAATTTTATCTCAGATTTGGCCCACTGCTTCCAAATATCATAATTAGTGCTGAATAGAGATGTCATCTAGTACAGTGTTTTATACACCTTAATTTTTTCAGCCATAAAACTCTTATGAGGAAATCCAAGAAGTTACAGAGGTGACAATGGAGATTTTTGGAAGACAGGGAGGAAGGCAGAGTATTGCCCACTGGACTTTCCCAGTATACTGGACATACTTCATGAAAGATAACATTGTTCAAAGCTAACATTGAACAAGGACTTACTCTATTCCGTGCAACTGCCTTAAGAGTTTTAAATTAGTGAGTTCATACAACCACCCTTTGAGGTAGATGGTTGTGTACTAGTATTTTTATATTTATTTATTTTTATATTTCTATATATGAAAAGTACACATATAAAAAAACTAAGTAGCTTGTTCAAGCTCATTTAGCTTGTAAGCAATAGAGGCAGGCAGAATTTAAACGCAGGGATTTCAGTTCTTGGGCCATGAGTTTAACTCCCTTGTTATGCTGTTACTAATGTCGACTGAAAAACAAGCACGACGTGAGAGTTGTGAGTTAGGTTTTATTGGGGGCAAAATGAGGACTAGAGCCCAGGAACAGTTTCCGAAATGCTGTCTCCTGGGCTGTAGTCCTCATTTTGCCCCAAATAAAACTTATCTCACAGCTTTCACGTCATGTCTGTTTTTCCTTTAAGTCAACACTAACAATAATGTCAGGTACCTCCATCTGGTGGTATGTTATTTTAAACACACACACGTGGGATCAACTTATTCATTAGACACAGGGGACACAGTGCCCAGGGCCCACAATGATTTCCAGGGTCCATGAGAAGATGTTAATTTCTTTTGAAAAGAATAAACATTTAGGTTAAAGAAAATGTCTGAATATATAATATTCGTATCTTTCTCTTTATACCAACACAGTCCCCAAATACACGGTTGAACATTTTCTATGAAGAGAGGAGGCCTATGAAAGTCACAATATGGCCTTGCAGGCACAAACAAGGCAGAACTGATCGCAGAATGGAAAGCTGAGGTTTGGAGATCCTTCCCATGTCCCAGTTTCCTCACACACAGCAGACACAGCCTGTACCCTTGTTGAGGGCTGTGAGCTCTGAAATCAACGGCCGTGGCTGCTGCTACTGCTGTTTCTTTGAATGAGCCAGAAAGGTTCTGTTTTGGAGACACAGATAAGCGTGCCAACTCCAGCTCAAAGCCAAAGAATTCCAGGTGCCCCCCAGGTCATGGGATTTTGGGGTAGGGGACAAGCATCCATGGCAGCAACTCCCCTTCTGCAATGTGGAAAAGCAAGAAAAAAGGAGTGAGCTACAGGGACTGTAGTTAGCAAGACGCTTGGAGCTGAGCGAGCATTACCCATCTTCATGGTCTTTGTTTTTCTCAAGAAAAAAAAAGTATTCTCTGCCCACACTTCAGCCCAGCTGTCTACAATGATAAATGATGGGCCTTTCTTTAAATTTCCTTTATGCTCAGCGTGAGGACTGGCCAGTGTGGATATGCACTGGACACGGATAAATGGCTTTGGCAAGCCCACCAGATTGTCCACGTGGCAACAGATGGTCCAGCTCAAAGCTTTTGTTGTGCTAACATTGGAACTTGCTGCTACCTGAAGCAGTTATCATTTCATAAACAATGATGCTGCCACTGCTGTGTGGATAAATTGTCCTTTATACTTTGCAGGGCCCACCATGGGTGCTGACAGCTTCATGATGGTGAGACGAGACCCCCAGTCACTCAGCTACAGTGGCAGCCAGAGGGGAAAATGTCACGGGATGGAGAGAGTGAGGATGGAGACCATATCTGGTGTCCAGTCATAGGCTCTATGATTGTCTAAGTGTCTACCTAGAACTCTGGACAATGAGAAGGAAAGAGGTTTCCACTCTGTTGAAGGGTCAAAAGTGACCCTTGGAGACAAATTGTCTTGACTTCTGCATAGATTCACTTTTATTCCCTTTGTGGAAACTCTAATAATGAGCAGACAGGGAAGAGATTACAATTTTTCAAGTACTTACTATGTCCAATGCGCTAGAATAACATTATTATAACGTATTGTCGATAATAGGAGGAGTAGACATAGCAGTAGTGGTAAATAACTTTTAACGAGGAACTTCTTAAACTCCAGGCAGTGTGCTGAGCCCTTTCCATAAATTCTTATTATAATTGTTTCAAGAGACTTATGAAGGAACTGAGCAGGGAGTGCTGGCAAACCAGGTCTCAGAAGAGGGAGGGGAGGGGAGGAGCCCGGCATTGCAGTGTTTGCTGACTTCCGTGGTTCAAATCCCCCCATCATGGCCAATTTCAAGCTACCAATAATTTAACAACATGCTCACAAAATTCCTATTTAATAATCAGCCCTCGCAAGCCATTGCAGGCTGGTTCCTGCACATCACTGGAACTGAGGTACAGAAATGTTTATTTGCCCAAGGTGGTCCGGCTAGTAAGGGACAGCGCTGAGGTGTCCACCCAAGGACATGGACTGTCACCTCTCTTCCAGGCTCTAAGCCCATGAGTCCATTAGCTACTTCAGTCCACAGGACAACTCTAGGAAGTAGGCATCACAGGGCACCCCTGATCTCAGTAGTTGAGGAAGCTACCTGGAATCACACACCTACTAAGTGATGGGACCAGAATTCAGATCCTGCCTGTCTGAGCCCACAGCAAAGGCTCTGGTCCAGTTTACTCGGCTTCCAGGGCCAGCCAATAGCAAAGTGAAAAAGCTAGAATGAATATTTTTCACATCTTCGTTTTCCCTTGGGTGGAGAACCTCAGAAACAAAGATCAAAAAATATCCCAAAGATAGCCATTTCTATTGGTGGAGTTTCAGGCACAGGTCATCATGGGTGATATTGGGGGACCTTAATGGGTTCCAGTCACACCACAAAAGTAATTATTGAGGGACTTCGCCAGACCATTAGGTTAGAAGAGAGGCTACTCTATTTTAGGCTGCTGAAGTTATTCCGAATCTTCAAAAGCGCTTTGGGTGAAGGCAAAGAGCATTTCCAGCAGACATCCTCAGTAAAAATAATTTGTCTTCTCCCTAAAAAATTCCAGAAACTCCACCACTGCCTATAATAGCCACTGTTGCTAGAAGGTTGAGATTCTAGGATATCCCCACAACCCACTCCAAACTATGACCTCCTCTGTGATCAGGGGGCAGAACCTGCTAGAGAAAACTGCAGAATCCAAGTAGGTGAGCCCAGCATGTATTCAAACTTGTTTTCAGTACATATCTGTCTCCCTCATTAAATCAAAATCTCCTATAGCCTAGTTAATACATTGTAAATACTGAATGAATGAGTGAATGAATGAATGCAGAGAAAGTTATTAAGAAGAGTCAAAGAAAGAAAAACAGATCAGAAATTGAACTGCCAGACTGGCTGATTTATAAGAATTAGAGGTACAGAAAAATTCTAATTTTATAACGACTTTTTGGGAAAAGGGAGGAACGGAGGGCAGAATACATTTCATCATCCATGGGTTTAGAGTGATTCAGTTGAGTTTCCAATGAAAATATTATTTTGTTTATGCTAATACAATTATGTTTACAGTGAAATGATACACATTTCTTCCCACCACTGAAAACCAAAGTTTTTTTTTTTTTTTTGCGGTACGCGGGCCTCTCACTGTTGTGGCCTCTCCCGTCGCGGAACACAGGCTCCGGACGTGCAGGCTCAGCGGCCATGGCTCACGGGCCCAGCCGCTCTGCGGCATGTGGGGTCCTCCCGGACCGGGGCACGAACCCGTGTCCCCTGCATCGGCAGGCGGGCTCCCAACCACTGCGCCACCAGGGAAGCCCAAAGTATTATTTTATATAAGTTTGATTCTCTGTAATCCATTCATACTATGGGCACCTTGGACAAAGAGTAAGTTTTAGATACTTGTTTAAATGCCTCAAAAATGCCTGCAAATACAATACCAAATCTTTACGGGATACTCCAGCCCAAAACCCCTCTGTTATTTGAGCTTTTGTCTTTCCCAGAGGAGAGTGAAATATTTCCCCAAGTAGGAGGTTCACAGTTTGGGTTCGTTTTGTTAACTTTGCTTCGTCTCCCCCACTCAAATCACTCTTGTGAAAGAGGATGCATTTTTCTAACCATCAAATCTGCAGCTGAAATACTGATTCTCCCCAGTTCCCAATGTGCTGAGCGACTGTTACAGACAGTGAGTCTGCAGTGAAGGGGGCTGGTGGGGGGGGGGGGGCGGGATTGGTGTTAGAAATGAAGCCCCGCCCCCATGTACAGTTCCAGATGATAGTGGGGGCGGGCCACATGTCGCAGGTACTATCAGCAAATAGCAGGCTGCATGTCTGCCTTGTGAGTTATTGCCGTGGTCCCCAGATCTCCTTTCTGTAGCATCCTGCATGTACAGGTGATAAATCTTAGGGACTCGAGGGAATGCAATGGGCTTCTGCCCTCTGGCGCATTATTTTTCTCATATCATTTAGAAGAGTGCAGGTCTGGACCTTTTTTTTTTTCTTTTTCTTCTTCTTTTTTGGTTCATGGATGTTTTCTTCAGCTCATTGCCATATTTTGTTCTGCATATTCAGTTTTTATGACTGAGCTTGTTTTAAGAGTTCACCTCAACAGAAGATGAAAACAATGAACAAAGACATGCATTTAGAACTCATTTACAAAACAGAAACAGACTCACAGACTTAGAAAAGAAACTCCTGGTTACCAAAGGGGAAGGGTGCAGGGGAGGGATAAATTAGGAGTTTAGGATTAACATATACATACTACTATATATAAAATAATCAACAAGGACCTATTGTATAGCACAGGGAATGCTACTCAATGTTCTGTAATTACCTAAATGGGAAAAGAATCTGAAAGAGAATGGATATATGTATACGTATTACTGAATCATTTTGCTGTACACCTAAAACTAACACAATATTGTAAATCAACTATACTCCAATATAAAAAAAAACTTAAAAAAAAAGACATGTATTTATTTCCCTCTACAAATGGCAGTGTGGAAGTCCAATGGAGCCATATACAATTCCTCCTTGCAGAGGAAGAAGGGAATGGAACCAACATTTATTAAGAACCTACTATGTACCCAAATCTATACTTTGTTCTACAACAGCTCATGACATGGGGGTCAAGTGCATCTCCACTGGGTTCATATCCCAGCTCCTCCTCTGACAATTAGGTGCCTTGAGCCAATGATTTGATTTCTTCACCTATAAAATCGGCATAATAATAATTCCTACCTCATCGGGTTTGTTTGTTTTTTTTTCAGTAAGGTGAAGTTCACACAACATGCAGTTAACCATCTTTAAAAGTACAATTAAGTGGCATTGAGTACATTCAGAATGGGGTGCAATCATCACCTCTACCTAGTTCCAGAACTTTTTATTCATCCCCAAAGGAAATTCTGTACCCATTCAACAGTCATTCCTCATTTCCTCCTGCCCCAGCCCCTGACAACCACCAATCAGCTTTCTTCCTCCATGGATTTACCTACACTGGATATTTCATATAAATAGAATTGTATGATATGTAACCTTTTGTGTCTAGTACATCATAGCATGTATCAGTACTTCATTCCTTTTATGGCTAAGTAATATTCCGTTTTATGGATAAACAACATTTTGTTTAACCATCCATTCATCATGGATATTTGAGTTTTTTCATCTTTTAGCTTTGTTATTATAACATACTCTTATTATATCATATTTGCTATTTTTTATTATATAAGTTTCAGGCGTACAACATTATATAGTTCAGCATCTGGATACACTACCAAGTGTTCATCACAACAAGTGTAGTTACTATCTATCCCCATATGGTTGGCCCCCCTTTACCCACTTTGCCCACCCCCAACTCCGTTTCCGGCTGGACGCTTAGATTGTTTCCATTTCTTGGCTATTGTAAATAATGCTGTGAATACCTCTTTTCCATTCTTTTGGGGGATATGCAGTCAGTTCTCATTATTTGCTATAGTTATGTTCTATAAAGCCACATCAAACACTGAATTAGCAAATACTAAGTCCTTGCTCCTAGGGGAAATATATAGATGTATATCACACAGATGTTAACCTTAAATCCTAAAAGCAACATATCCTGGTAGATTCTGTGTTCTTTATTTTACAAAAGGACAAAATGAGGTTCAGAGATGCTGAGTGACTTGCCTGATGCCACCCCCACTAACCACATCCAACTGGCCCCAGAGATGGAGTTGCTTGCTCTACCCAGCATCTCCTACCACTGTTTTCATCCTTGGTCATCTCTGCAAGAGAACTAGAACAAGAAACCAGAGCATCACCTTGTTTGACCTCAGCTGAGAATATGCCAGACTGGCAACTCAAATTTTTTGCCACTACATGCATGTCTATATAAATGACCCCTAAACTGCCACGAGCATTGATGTGAGGGTTACAAATAAATTTTAGCTAATAGGTGACTTTGCAAGTACAGAATCCATGCATAATCGGATCAGCTGTACCAAGGAGCGGAATTGCTGGGTCATAGGGTCATTCCATGGGTAGCTTTCTGAAGAACCGCCAAACTGCTTTCCACTGTGATTGCACCATTTTACCAATGCATAGGATTTTTATGACAGGTAAATAAGTTATCATTTGTAGGGCACTAAGAACAGTGCCCGGCGATTAGTGTTATGGATTGTGACTTAAATTCATTAAGTAGGTCACGCCGCCAGGGTTAGCTGCGAAGCTCAATTCCTTCCCATTCTCTGGAGAGAAGCTCACAGGATAAGTATGTTAGGGGCATGGTCCATCCTCTTCCAAAGCTCAAACTGTACTCAACCAGAGGGGGACACTTCATTTGCTTTCAGATTTACACATATGCATCTGGAGCACATCCACTCAACAACTACTCAAGAATTGAATCTCTCCTCTGTTGAAAAAATCAATCATTTTCTTTATAAGGTGTGCTAATACAGGTTCATTACATATATCTGGGAAAACACAGATTAAGTAGAACAAAGATAATATGACTCACCTTAATCTTATACTGTTGCACTTCCTTTCTCTGTTTTATGCAATTAAAGTCATAATATGTGTGCAGTTTTGTAGCCTGTATTTTCCACTTAGCATTATATTAGCATGAAATTTCATATCACTTGAAGTCTTCAAAATTTTGATTTCTAAATACCACCTGGGATCTCATTGTGTGCTCACACCAAATCTTAAGTATTCTCCCAATGATGAATATTGTTCCCAAATTTCTACTACTATAAACAACACAATAATGAAAATCTCTGTGCATGGAGATTTCTGTAAATCAATGATTATTTCCAAAATCTTGATCAAGCTAGAACTGCTGAATGAAAAGTACATTTTAAAATACTTTTTTATATAGCACTACTTCCTCAGGGAAGTTTTATCTTTTTTTTAATTTATTTTTTTAAGTTTTATCTTTTTAATGTTTCTAATTTTTAAGAAAATTTTACCTAGTCCATACCAGGTTTCTTTGTTATATATTTGGTACATGCTTTTTTTTCTATAACTCTTATTCTCATTTATCATTCTACATTCACTAATAAAATTATTTGATAAATGCCTCTCACCCTTGTGGCATTTATATTCTAGTGGGAAGGTCAGCCTTTAGACACAAGTCCACCCTCCCCTCTCCCCCAACCCAGGTTGCCAGCTGCCAAAATAAAGCAAACTTTCCTTTCCACCAACCTTGCCTCTCTAGTATTGGCTTTAGAGCAGTGAGCATCTGAACCCCACTTTCAGTAACAGACCCATTCATTTTTATGGATTTGAGCATCCAGTAAAGTCTGGCACACCGTAAGTGCTCAGGAAACACTAGAAGCATGTATGGGTAAATCTCCCCATTGAGTTTTTATCAATTTTCATTCCCACTCTCAGTGTATGAAAATATATGTGTATCAGTCACAGCATCTTCACCTTGCCTTTCCATACAGCAGGAATTACGATTAGAAAACTAAAAGTGTCATTGTAAATGATGAAAATTGAGCTCCTCTTATTTTATTTTGCTTTTCCTTAATTACTAGGAACATTAAAAAATTTCCTATTCTCGTTTATTATTTATCTCTTCTTTGGTAAATACTCATTCATGTTCTTGCTCATTTTATTTTGGTGCCTTGCCCGATTTATTTAACATACATTCAGTCTGCATTCACTAAGTATCTCTTTACTGAGCCCCAACCTCTCCCTTTTGCTTTATTCTGCCTTTAATAAATTTCTCTTTTTAGACTCCCATGTAGAAGATGCAGGCATAAATCCTCACACTACTGGCATAGGAAAAGTATATCAATCCTCTTTTTGTTTCTCAAATATCCATTTCATCGTGTTCAAGCATCTCAAGGAACACAAACCGGTGGCCAGGTGGTGTTCTATAATCCTGTGAGTGTCAAACTCTTGGGATGAACATGGAAAAAGAAACTTGGGAGTAGCAGGCAACTGGCTGCATCCCGTGGTTGTGCAGCAGACTCCAGTTTGACCTGGGTTCAGATCTCAGCTGCCTTTCACAAGCTGTACAATGCCAGCAAGAAACTCAGAAATTTTCCTCGTTGGTAAAATGCAGAATATTGGCAATTCATAGGTTGTTATAAGGACTGAATGTGATACGATACAGAAAGGGAGAAAGAAGGAAAAGGAGGGACTTCCCTGGTGGTCCAGTGGTTAAGACTTCGCCTTCCAATGCAGGGGGTGCGGGTTTCAGCCCTGGTCAGGGAGCTAAGATCCCACATGCCTCGCGGCCAAAAAAACCAAAAAACATAAAACAGAAGCAATGTTGTCACAATTCAATAAAGACTTTAACAATGGTCCACATCAAAAAAATCTTTTAAAAAAAGAGGGGGAAAGAAAAGGAGAGAGAGAAAAAGAGAAGGCAGGGAGAGAGAGAGAGAAAGAACGTATATTTACTTTCCCTTCCCATTAGCATGGCTTGTATTTGAACACTTGGCTCAATGAGCGTGTTTCCTCACTTCCAGGGCAGTCTATAATCCATCACTGGTGTCTTCCTTTGGAAGCCGTTATGAGGAGTTTTAACAGTCCCCATTCTCTGTTTGCTGGAAGCTGATGGAAGAACTCTCCTTATCTCCAATATTAGAACTTGTAGCAAATCGATACCAGGGTATAACATCCTTCACCATCATACTTGGTAATAAAGCCTAACTAGGAAATGTGCAGAAACTCCATGTGTCTGGTTCGTTTTTGCCAGCATGAAAATCAACCCGGTTTATCCAAGACTGATTCCCTCTCATTGATCGAAGCATAAAGAGGCAGTCACTGTGTTTCAGCCCGCATTAAAAATGGAAACCTCGTCTGCAACTTCTACGTTGAAAAACTGACCATGCAGGGGCAGAAAGTCCACAACATGCCTGACTTTTGTTTTTCCTTTCCTCTCCTGTCTTTAAGAAACATGCTAGAAAGACAGTCGTCTTAACGCCAGCAGAAGGCCTTGCCCTTCTGAGCCTTTTATAAATGACATTTGCCCAATAGTCTGATTTACTAAGTGTGATTGAAGACAACAATCAGGCCACAAGTGATACCCAGGAAAACGCACACACACACACACACACAAAACAACAACAACAATAACAAAAGCATTAAGAAATGAGACAGCTTTCCAAGGCTATGAAAACTTATCCAAAAGGAAATATATCACTTAAATATTTACAAAATTGCTGGTGCAATTCAGCCTTCTCAGTAGCAACGATTTTTATGTCCTAAAGAGAGTTTGTATCAAGAGGTAATTGTGTTCTGTAGCAGTTCGTAAGCCTGGGCATTTATGCTGGCAATTCCAGATTTATAGGAATAGAAAAAATTTCCATGCATGATATACTGTACAAATTGTATGTAATAACCACAATAAAAAATTTCATTAGTCCTGCTATCACCAACCACCAATTCCCTCGGGAGAATTTATGTGCAAACTTCAGCTCCGTTTACCATCTGGGATATTCTTTGGAGGATGGGTAGCCCCAGGTTCCTCGGAAAGGATAAGCGGGACATATATATCCTCCCCTTCTCCTGCCTTCGCGACAAGCCTTTTAGAAAAAAAAGGCCTTTGTATCTGGGGGAACAGAAATCTGCAGATGCCCCTCGAGGCCTTAGCTCACACACCACCCCCTCCACCTAGATCCCATGATCGCTTGAGCAGCTGTCCTTCAATTTTGCAGCTCTCAAATCTGAGCACTGAGTCCTGTTGCATATTTTATGCAGCCCATCACTGAGCCTCGGATGCAGATTTCCATAGTTATGGAAGGCAGAAATGGAGAAGACAAATTGCGTCCTCTTCGAGTTTGCAGCTGTGAAATCCATTTCAAAATTGCAGCCTCGCAGGCCTGAGAGACTTCCCTGGACTCGATGGAATATAATCATGGTGTTGCCAAGGAATAGCATTCAGGCCTGGCAATGAATGCTGCTGGGCACGTAGCACATGTCCTCATAAAAAGTCCTCTGTATGACCAGAGCCTCTGTGCCCGTGCTGCAAACAGTGACAACCTGGAGCTTGCCTTTGTTAAGGGACTAGGAAATTGCACATGTCGCCACCGCTTTGCAGAATGGGAGTCGACATTTAATAAGAAAGGCCTCCTCTGCACTGTGTCCCTCCCCAGACCCCTCTCCTGCTTCTGCCTGTGCCCTGCTGATGGGCACATGCCTGTCTGGCATTGCTGTGTCTGCATGATAGGGCAGGCACGGCTCCAAAAGCTTCCTAGAAATCTACCACCTTGATGGTTCCCAGATCGAGGAGGACACAAGAAGGTGCTCTAAATGTGAGCACCGGTGCATTTAGAAAGCACCGGGGGAATCTTCTCTAACGGGCTCCGTATTCATAGTCACCTCAATCCAATTTGTTTACGTTTATTCTCTAGGTGCCCGTCCCTGCACTTAAGACTTTGCACATAGGACCTCATTTCATCCTAACAACCCCACTTGGTAGATAGGATTGCCTCGCTTTAAAAATCAGGAAAAGGAGGTTTAGGAGGCTAACAGACTTTCCTAAAGATGGCAGAACATTGCCTTATGCCAGGTGCCATGTATCTAGATATAGACAAGACCCAGTCTCCAAGCCCTAAGAGTGTGATGATGTAGGACATATGCATTACTAAAAATAGAAATCCATGCATTATTATTTATAGTCTCTGTTTGCACAGCACTCCTTTGTGCCAGGTCCTATATTGGGAATATTTCATCTGTTTTCACTCTTAATCCTCACAACTCCATGTGGAGGTTCTTATCTTTATTTTGCAAATGACTAAACTAAGACTGGGGATGCTTCAGTGGCTGTCAAAGGTCACAGAGCTAGAAAGGGGCAAAGTCATGATCTGAGGATCCCCAAATCAGCCTGGACTCTCCTTCTTGTGCTGCATTGCACTGCCTTTTTCTCTGGGGAGTGTGAAGTTCCAGTTTTGATTGGGATGGATTGAGAAGATTTCAAAACAGTGTAAAAACAGTATCCCTTTTTAAGAAGAGCTAAGATGGGTGACCATTAATTCCTGTGTTGAATTGAGGGATGCACACGAAGAAGAGATAGCAAAGGTTCTGGCATCAAATGGTCTAGGTTCCAATCTGAGCCCCGCTGTGTGACACTATGCAAGTGACTTAACGTCTCTGGATTTTATTTCCTGTCTATAAAATGGAGTTAACAAAAGAATCCCTCCAGGACTGTTATGTGTGTTAAATGTACATTTTATTTTATTTTATTTTTTTTAAACATCTTTATTGGGGTATAATTGCTTTACAATGGTGTGTTAGTTTCTGCTTTACAACAAAGTGAATCAGCTATACATATACATATGTTCCCATATGTCCTCCCTCTTGCGTCTCCCTCCCTCCCACTCTCCCCATCCCACCCTTCCAGGCTGTCACAAAGCACCGAGCTAATATCCCTGTGCCTTGCGGCTGCTTCCCCCCAGCTATCTACCTTACTACGTTTGTTAGTGTGTATATGTCCATGACTCTCTCTCGCCCTGTCAAAACTCACCCTTCCCCCTCCCCATATCCTTAAGTCCGTTCTCCAGTAGGTCTGCGTCTTTATTCCTATCTTACCCCTAGGTTCTTCATGACATTTTTTCCCCTTAAATTCCATATATATGTGTTAGCATACGGTATTTGTCTTTTTCTTTCTGACTTACTTCACTCTGTATGACAGACTCTAGGTCTATCCATCTCATTACAAATAGCTCAATTTCATTTCTTTTTAAGGCTGAGTAATATTCCATTGTGTATATGTGCCACATCTTCTTTATCCATTCATCCGATGATGGGCGCTTAGGTTGTTTCCATGTCCTGGCTATTGTAAATAGAGCTGCAATGAACATTTTGGTACATGACTCTCTTTGAATTTTGGTTTTCTCAGGGTATATGCCAAGTAGTGGGATTGCTGGGTCATATGGTAATTCTATTTGTAGTTTTTTAAGGAACCTCCATACTGTTCTCCACAGTGGCTGAACCAATTCACATTCCCACCAGCAGTGCAAGAGTGTCCCCTTTTCTCCACACCCTCTCCAGCATTTATTGTTTCTAGATTTTTTGATGATGGCCATTCTGACTGGTGTGAGATGATATCTCATTGTAGTTTTGATTTGCATTTCTCTAATGATTAATGATGTTGAGCATTCTTTCATGTGTTTGTTGGCATTCTGTATATCTTCTTTGGAGAAATGTCTATTTAGGTCTTCTGCCCATTTTTGGATGGGGTTGTTTGTTTTTTTGTTATTGAGCTGCATGAGCTGCTTGTAAATTTTGGAGATTAATCCTTTGTCAGTTGCTTCATTTGCAAATGTTTTCTCCCATTCTGAGGGTTGTCTTTTGGTCTTGGTTATGGTTTCCTTTGCTGTGCAAAAGCTTTGAAGTTTCATTAGGTCCCATTTGTTTATTTTTGTTTTTATTTCCATTACTCTAGGAGGTGGGTCAGAAAGGATCTTGCTGTGATTTATGTCATAGAGTGTTCTTCCTATGTTTTCTTCTAAGAGTTTGATAGTTTCTGGCCTTACATTTAGGTCTTTAATCCATTTTGAGCTTATTTTTGTGTATGGTGTTAGGGAGTGATCTAATCTCATACTTTTACATGTACCTGTCCAGTTTTCCCAGCACCATTTATTGAAGAGGCTGTCCTTTCTCCACTGTACATTCCTGCCTCCTTTATCAAAGATAAGGTGTCCATATGTGCGTGGGTTTATCTCTGGGCTTTCTATCCTGTTCCACTGATCTATCTTTCTGTTTTTGTGCCAGTACCATACTGTCTTGATGACTGTTGCTTTGTAATATAGTCTGAAGTCAGGGAGCCTTATTCCTCCAGCTCCTTTTTTCGTTCTCAAGATTGCTTTGGCTATTCGGGGTCTTTTGTGTTTCCATACAAATTGCGAAATTTTTTGTTCTAGTTCTGTGAAAAATGCCAGTGGTAGTTTGATAGGGATTGCATTGAATCTGTAGATTGCTTTGGGTAGTAGAGTCATTTTCACAATGTTGATTCTTCCCATCCAAGAACATGGTATATCTCTCCATCTATTTGTATCATCTTTAATTTCTTTCATCAGTGTCTTATAATTTTCTGCATACAGGTCTTTCGTATCCTTAGGTAGGTTTATTCCTAGATATTTTATTCTTTTTGTTGCAATGGTAAATGGGAGTGTTTTCTTGATTTCACTTTCAGATTTTTCATCATTAGTATATAGGAATGCCAGAGATTTCTGTGCATTAATTTTGTATCCTGCTACTTTACCAAATTCATTGATTAGCTCTAGTAGTTTTCTGGTAGCATCTTTAGGATTCTCTATGTATAGTATCATGTCATCTGCAAACAGTGACAGCTTTACTTCTTCTTTTCCGATTTGGATTCCTTTTATTTCCTTTTCTTCTCTGATTGCTGTGGCTAAAACTTCCAAAACTATGTTGAATAAGAGTGGTGAGAGTGGGCAACCTTGTCTTGTTCCTGATCTTAGTGGAAATGCTTTCAGTTTTTCACCATTGAGGATGATGTTTGCTGTGGGCTTGTCATATATGGCTTTTATTATGTTTAGGAAAGTTCCCTCTATGCCTACTTTCTGGAGGGTTTTTATCATAAATGGGTGTTGAATTTTGTCGAAAGCTTTCTCTGCATCTATTGAGATGATCATATGGTTTTTCTCCTTCAATTTGTTAATATGGTTTATCACATTGATAGATTTGCGTATATTGAAGAATCCTTGCATTCCTGGAATAAACCCCACTTGATCATGGTGTATGATCCTTTTAATGTGCTGTTGGATTCTGTTTGCTAGTATTTTGTTGAGGATTTTTGCATCTATGTTCATCAGTGATATTGGCCTGTAGTTTTCTTTCTTTGTGACATCCTTGTCTGGTTTTGGTATCAAGGTGATGGTGGCTTCGTAGAAGGAATTTGGGAGTGTTCCTCCCTCTGCTATATTTTGGAAGAGTTTGAGAAGGATAGGTGTTAGCTCTTCTCTAAACGTTTGATAGAATTCACCTGTGAAGCCATCTGGTCCTGGGCTTTTGTTTGTTGGAAGGTTTTTAATCACAGTTTCAATTTCAGTGCTTGTGATTGGTCTGTTCATATTTTCTATTTCTTCCTGATTCAGTCTTGGCAGGTTGTGCATTTCTAAGAATTTGTCCATTTCTTCCAGATTGTCCATTTTATTGGCATAGAGTTGCTTGTAGTAATCTCTCATGATTTTTTTTATTTCTGCAGTGTCAGTTGTTACTTCTCCTTTTTCATTTCTAATTCTATTGATTTGAGTCTTCTCCCTTTTTTTCTTGATGAGTCTGGCTAGTGGTTTATCTATTTTGTTTATCCTCTCAAAGAACCAGCTTTTAGTTTTATTGATCTTTGCTATTGTTTCCTTCATTTCTTTTTCATTTATTTCTGATCTGATTTTTATGATTTCTTTCCTTCTGCTAGCTTTGGGGTTTTTTTGTTCTTCTTTCTCTAATTGCTTGAGGTGCAAGGTTAGGTTGTTTATTCGAGATGTTTCCTGCTTCTTAAGGTGGGCTTGTATTGCTATAAACTTCCCCCTTAGAACTGCTTTTGCTGCATCCCATAGGTTTTGGGTCGTTGTGTCTCCATTGTCATTTGTTTCTAGGTATTTTTTTATTTCCTCTTTGATTTCTTCAGTGATCACTTCATTATTAAGTAGTGTATTGTTTAGCCTCCATGTGTTTGTATTTTTTACAGATCTTTTCCTGTAATTGATATCTAGTCTCATGGCGTTGTGGTCAGAAAAGATACTTGATACAATTTCAGTTTTCTTAAATTTACCAAGGCTTGATTTGTGACCCAAGATATGATCTATCCTGGAGAATGTTCCATGAGCACTTGAGAAAAATGTGTATTCTGTTGTTTTTGGATGGAGTGTCCTATAAATATCAATTAAGTCCATCTTGTTTAATGTATCATTTAAAGCTTGTGTTGCCTTATTTATTTTCATTTTGGATGATCTGTCCATGGGTGAAAGTGGGGTGTTAAAGTCCCCTACTATGAATGTGTTACTGTTGATCTCCCCTTTTATGGTTGTTAGTATTTGCCTTATGTATTGAGGTGCTCCTATGTTGGGTGCATAAATATTTACAATTGTTATATCTTCTTCTTGGATCGATCCCTTGATCATTATGTAGTGTCCTTCTTTGTCCCTTTTAATAGTCCTTATTTTAAAGTCTATTTTGTCTGATATGAGAATTGCTACTCCAGCTTTCTTTTGGTTTCCATTTGCATGGAATATCTTTTTCCATCCCCTTACTTTCAGTCTGTATGTGTCTCTAGTTCTGAAGTGGGTCTCTTGTAGACAGCATATATAAGGGTCTTGTTTTTGTATCCATTCAGCCAATCTGTGTCTTTTGGTGGGAGCATTTAGTCCATTTACATTTAAGGTAATTATCGATATGTATGTTCCTATTTCCATTTTATATATTGTTTTGGGTTCACTACTATAGGTCATTTCCTTCTCTTGTGTTTCGTGTCTAGAGAAGTTCCTTTAGCATTTGTTGTAAAGCTGGTTTGGTGGTGCTGAACTCTCTCAGCTTTTGCTTGTCTGTAAAGGTTTTAATTTCTCCATCAAATGTGAATGAGATCCTTGCTGGGTAGAGTAGTCTTGGTTTCAGGCTATTCTCCTTCATCACTTTCAGTATGTCCTGCCACTCCCTTCTGGCTTGTAGGGTTTCTGCTGAGAGATCAGCTGTTAACCTTATGGGGATTCCCTTGTGTGTTATTTGTTGTTTTTCCCTTGCTGCTTTTAATATGCTTTCTTTGTATTTAATTTTTGACAGTTTGATTAATATGTGTCTTGGCGTGTTTCTCCTTGTATTTATCCTGTATGGGACCCTCTGTGCTTCCTGGACTTGATTAACTATTTCCTTTCCCATATTAGGGAAGTTTTCAACTATAATCTCTTCAAATATTTTCTCAGTCCCTTTCTTTTTTTCTTCTTCTTCTGGAACCCCTATAATTCGAATGTTGGTGCGTTTCATGTTGTCCCAGAGCTCTCTGAGACTGTTCTCAGTTCTTTTCATTCTTTTTTCTTTATTCTGCTCTGCAGTAGTTATTTCCACTACTTTATCTTCCAGGTCACTTATCCGTTCTTCTGCCTCAGTTATTCTGCTATTGATCCTATCTAGAGTGATTTTAATTTCATTTATTGCATTGTTCATCGTTGCTTGTTTCATCTTTAGTTCTTGTAGGTCCTTGTTAACTGTTTCTTGCATTTTGTCCATTCTACTTCCAAGATTTCGGATCATCCTTACTATCATTATTCTGAATTCTTTTTCAGGTAGATTGCCTATTTCCTCTTCATTTGTTAGGTCTGGTGGGTTTTTATCTTGCTCCTTCATCTGCTGTGTGTTTTTCTGTCTTCTCATTTTGCTTATCTTACTGTGTTTGGGGTCTCCTTTTTGCAGGCTGCAGGTTCGTAGTTCCCGTTGTTTTTGATGTCTGTCCCCAGTGGCTAAGGTTGTTTCAGTGGGTTGTGTAGGCTTCCTGGTGGAGGGGACTAGTGCCTGTGTTGTGCTGGATGAGGCTGGATCTTGTCTCTCTAGTGGGCAGGTTCACGTCTGGTGGTGTGTTTTGGGGTGTCTGTGGCCTTATTATGATTTTAGGCAGCCTCTCTGCTAATGGGTGGGGTTGTGTTCCTGTTTTGCTAGTTGTTTGGCATAGGTTGTCCAGCACTGTGGCTTGCTGGTCGTTGAGTGAAGCTGGGTGCTGGTGTTAAGATGGAGGTCTCTGGGATATTTCCACCGTTTAATATTATGTGGAGCTGGGAGGTCTCTTGTTGACCAGTGTCCTGAAGTTGGCTCTCCTACCTCAGAGGCAGAGCCCTGACTCCTGGCTGGAGCACCAAGAGCCTTTCATCCACACAGCTCAGAATAAAAGGGAGAAAAAGTAGGGAGAATTAGTAGAAGTATGAGTAAAGAAAGAGGGAAAGGAGGAAAGGAAGGAAGGAAGAAAGAAGCAAAGAAGGAAAGAAAGGAGGGAGGGAGGGAGGGAGGAAGGAAGGAAGGAGGGAAAGAAGGAAAAAAAGACAGAAAGAAAGATGATACAGTAAAAATAAAATAAAGTATAATATAGTTATTGAATTAAAAAATATTTAGAAAAAAAAAAAGGGACGGATAGAACCTTAGGATAAATGTTGGAAGCAAAGCTATACAGAGAAAATCTTACACAGAAGCATACACATACACCTTCACAAAAAGAGGTAAAGGGGGAAAAATCATAAATCCTGCTCCCTGAGACCACCTCCTCAATTTGGGGTGATTCGTTGTCTAAAGGAGGGAGGGAAGGAAGGAAAGAAAGAAAGAACGAAGGTAAAGTATAATAAAGTTATTACAATTAAACTTAATTATTAAGAAAAAGAATTTAAAAAAAAAAAGTCATGGACGGATAGAGCCCTAGGACAAATGGTGGAAGCTAGAGTATACAGACTAGATGTCACACAGAAGCATACACGTACACATTCACAAAAAGAGGAAAAGGGAAAAAAATCATAGATCTCGCTCCTAAATTCCACCTCTTCAATTTGGGATCATTCCTTGTCTATTCAGGTATTCCACAGATGCAGGGTATATCAAGTTGATTGTGGAGCTTTAATCCGCTGCTTCTGTGGCTGCTGGGAGAGATTTCCCTTTCTCTTCTTTGTTCTCACAGCTCACAGGAGCTCAGCTTTGGATTTGGCCCTGCCTCTGCGTGTAGGTCGCTGGAGGGCGTCTGTTTTTTCGCTCAGACAGGACGGGGTTAAAGGAGCCGCTGATTCGGGGCCTCCGGCTCACTCAGGCCGGGGGTTGGGGGATGGGGGAAGGAGGGGCACTGCGTGCGGGGCCGGCCTGCGGCGGCAGAGGCAGCGTGACGTTGCGGCAGAGGCCGGCGTGACGTTGCACCAGCCTGAGGCCCGCCGTGCGCTGTCCCGGGGAAGTTGTCCCTGGATCCCGGGAACCTGGCAGTGGCGGGCTGCACAGGCTCCGCGGAAGAGGGGTGTGGAGAGTGACCTGTGCTCGCACACAGGCCCCTTGGTGGCGGCAGCAGCAGCCTTAGCGTCTCCCGCCCGTCTCTGGGGTCCGCGGTTTTAGCCGCGGCTCGCGCCCGTCTCTGGGGTTCGCGCTTTTAGCCGCGGCTCGCGCCCGTCTCTGGGGTTCGCGCTTTTAGCCGCGGCTCGCGCCCGTCTCTGGAGTTCCTTTAAGCAGCGCTCTTAAACCCCTCTCCTCGCGCACCAGGAAACAAAGAGGGAAGAAAAAGTCTCTTGCCTCTTCGGCAGGTGCAGGCTTTTCCCCGAACTCCCTCCCGGCTAGTCGTGGTGCACTAACCCCTTCAGGCTATGTTCAAGCCGCCAACCCCAGTCCTCTCCCTGAGCTCCGTCCAAAACCAAAACCCGAGCCTCAGCTCGCAGCCCCGCCCGCCCCGGTGGGTGAGCAGCAAGCCTCTCGGGTTGGTGAGTGCCGGTCGGCACCGATCGTCTGTGCAGGAATCTCCCCGCTTTGCCCTCCGCACCCGTCGCTGTGCACTACTCCGCGGTCCCGAAACTCCCCCCTCTGCCTCCCGCAGTCTCCGCCCGCGGAGGGGCTTCCTCGTGTGTGGAAACTTTTCCTCCTTCACAGCTCCCTCCCACTGGTGCAGGTGCCGTCCTTATTCTTTTGTCTCTGTTTTTTCTTTTGCCCTACCCAGTTACGTGGGGAGTTTCTTGCCTTTTGGGAGGTCTGAGGTCTTCTGCCAGCCTTCAGTAGGAGTTCTGTAGGAGTTGTTCCACGTGTGGATGTATTTCAGGTGTATCCGTGGGGAGGAAGGCGATCTCCGCGTCTTACTCTTCCGCCATCTTCAAGGTCCCCCCCTTAAATGTACATTTTAAACAGCATATAGTACATTACCTTTCTTCAAAAAGCTACTAATTTTAATTAATCAAGAGCCTCTTGACTTCTGGAAAGGAGACAGATATTTAAAGATACAGCCTAAACAAAGAAATTGGGTTTCCACTGGAACCCTGAAATATGACATCTGGGTGAATAAAAACAGAATCAAACGTGGCTTTCTCAGAAGCTCAACCACACACAGGGTTTATGTACCAGGGGTCTGACCATGCTCAGCATGTGATGAGCAGACTTCTTGGAATGCAGAATTTGGTTCGGTTCTGCAGCTGTTTACTTAGCACCTACTACTGGGCAAGAATCTGCATTTGGCACTATGAAGAAAATAAAAGTGCAGTGAAATACTGCCCCCTCCCTGTTTAATGGAGCTGGCGTTCAAGTGGGGAGGGGGGAGACCCAAGCATGAATCACCGTAGCCCAAGGCTGCATGAGCACGACCCTGGGAAAGTCCAGGTTGTCCTTGGAGGATGGCCAGTGTGCAACCCGGGGTAACACTGGGGAACAGAGGAGGCAAAGTGGGGTAAAGGATGTGACCCAGATGTAAAGTTGGAAATGTGTGTCGGGCTTAAAACCTGAAAGGCACTGAAGGCCATGCTTGAGAGATTTCAACTTTATTCTGTAGATGAACGTGGTTGAAAACCCAAGATCCTTCATCTAGTGTGTTTAGGAAGAATATTAGTTAAGATTTTTACTACAAGTGAAAAAAAACTTAGCAAAAACCAAAATTTTTTTTAGGGAAGTTACTGATTAGTATCACCAGAGAGCAAGAATGTTCTGAATCTGAGCGCTTAGATAATATCATCGTGAATCTGTCCCTCTCCATATCTGAGCTCTCGCTTCTTTGGGAGCCTTTATTCTCAGAGGGAATCTTCCAAAGTAGCCATAAAAAGTGGTCACCAATACCTCTAGCCTTTGTTCCACCTGCTTAATGAACCCCCCTGTGTAGAGAGAGATCTTCTTTCTTAACTAGGGATTGATTCTCAATGCTCTGGCTTGGATAATTTGCTTGTTTTTGAACCAGTAATTGAGGACAGGATGCTTTGTTTGGCCAGAATGGGGCTAAGTAATCACCTCTGAAATGGAGGAGGAGAGGCTGTTAGTCCGTCTCTGTTCCCCCAACCACACAAAAAGGATTAGAGCAGAAATAAATGAAAGAAAATGTATTAGTCAGATAGGATGGGTTATGCTACTGTAACAAATAATCCCCAAACCTCAGTAGCTTAAAACAACACCTGTTTGTTCCTCTTCACACCACTGTCCATGGTGGTTGGGGGGAGGGGGCTCTGTTTTACGTCATCTCATCTTTGCTCAAAGTGAAGGAGAGTGCTGGGCTAGGAAAAAAATGGATGTGGTGAATTTCCCATTGGCTGTTAAAAGCCTCTTCTTGGGAGTCACCCCTATCATTTCTGCTTTATCTTTTTTCCAAAGCAAATCGCATGGCCACCTCCAACTTCATGGGGCAGGAAAGCATGTCCTACCATGCGCTTGGCATGAAAGAACAATGGAAATATTTTTGATAAAGAGCACCAAAATCTAACACAGGCAAATAAAGACAACACGAGTCCACTGCAAGAAGAAAACTGGTTACAGTGACACATCAATGCAAGCATCATACTTCCAGAAAGAATTATGGTGTGTCTCCTTATATAATTGGGAGAGAGAAAGAAAGAGACAGAGGCCTCGTGATGGGCCCATATATTTCAAGATAATGCTGATTTGAATCATTCTTCATCGAGCTAATGCCGCCTTTGACGGTGTAAGTTTATTGACAACACAGAAATCCATTGGCTTATTAGAACTTTTTGACAACCTTTATTTCAGAGACACAAAAATGTTGTGGCAATGATTCATTATGAAGAAGCGATTAACCAGGAGAAATTTTCCTCTCTAACATAACAACAGTAATAAGGACAACTTGTTTCTTTCTTTAAAAATAAAAACCGAACAATCATTTGACATTGGGTCTGTTTTGGAAAATTTCTATTCTCCCCTCCATTCAAAGCTCAAGTCAAGCGGTTCTCTCGCTTGTCAGCTCCCCACCCCCTGCCTCTGACTCACGTTCCAGTGCAGGACTCTGACTTCAAATCCAGTTGACCTGTGGTTCTTTTCCTGAGAGCCCAGCCCCTTGTCAGAGTCAAAGCCCCTAAAAGGCAGTTATTCTAGCCTTGTCAGTGAATGAATGAATGTATGCGTGATTTGAAAGAATGCCGGAATGAGCAAGTCCAGTGATTGAGCAAGTGTCCAGGTGAGGAGGGAGTAGGCAAAACCCACACACATTTCCGCTTCAACTCTTGCGGTGTTTGCTTCTGCCCTAGCTCCTCTGCTGTTTTCATCTCACCTTCCATTTTACCTGTGATGCCTTAACGATCTTTCTTGAGGCTCCAGCCTCCTGGCTGGACTTCTGAACTCAAGAGAGTTCTGGTTGCCGGACCCTAGGTGCTGGTGGCTCTACGCTGCCCCTCTCTGGCACCAGTCGGTACTGCAGGCTTTCTCCAAAATGCGATCCTACTTTGACCTTTCAAGTTATAACATCTCACTCCTCGGGAGGAAACAGCTCCCAAGTGAGTCTGGTGTTAGCAGACAATAAATTCAAGATGAAGACCTGAGGAACAGTAGAGGACCATGGTTGGGGGAAAGGCCCACCCCCTAGGCCCAGGGGCCTGGACTCCATCAATGAATAAAATCAGTAAATCTAACATCCACGGAGTACTTATTCTTTGTGAGACCCCGTGATAAAAATTTCACATACTTGGTCTTACATAGGCCTCCCAATAAGCCTATTAGGTACAATTATTTTTCCCATTGTACAGATGAGAAAAAGGGTAAAGGGGTTAAATGAGCTAGCTGAGTTCACACCTTTAAAAACTGGCAGTGCCCAAACTCAAATCTAAACCTTTCTGTCCCAAATCCTAGTCTCTTAACCTGTAGTTATAGGAGACTTGGGGACTAGTTTAAACAGGATGTGAAATCTTGGGGCTCCTCCAGCATACCAAATTTTCACCTTTTGTTGGAAACAGGATTGAGCTGTAAAAGATCTATTGTTCTAACACAGAGTAAGTTAAAGTGTTATATCCTTTCTGGAAAGATAAGCTGCATATTTGCACATAAAGAAGATATCATACAAAAAAATGGTTAAGGGGAAAACCTGTAAATTCTCTGATTAAGGATGCTGTTTAGAAATTCTGCTTCCTTCTTTTTTAAGGCTGAATAATATTCCATTGCGTGGATATACCACCTTTGCTTTATCCGTTTATCTGTTGATGGGCATCTAGGTTGTTTCCATATCTTAGCTACTGTGAAAAAGTGTTGCAGTGAACAGGGGAGTGCGGGTATCTCTTCAAGATCCTGATTTTGACTCCTTTGGATAAATATCCAAAGTAGGATTCCTGGATCTGGAGGGCATTATGCCAAGTGAAATAAGCCACACATGGAAAGACAAATACTGTATGATCTCACTTACATGAGGAGTCGAAAATAGTCAGACTCATAGAAGCAGAGACTAGAATGATGATTAGCAATGCTGGGGTTGGGGAAATGGGGAGATGTTGATGGACAAAGTTTCAGTTATACAAGATGAATAAGTTCTGGAGATCTAATGTAAAGCATGGTGACTATAGGTAAGAATAATATACTGTATGCTTGAAATTTACTAAAAGGGTAGATCCCAAGTGTCCTCACTACAAAAAAAAAAAGTAACTTTGTATGGTGAGGGATATGTTAATTAGCTTGATCATAGTGATTATTTCACAATGTATGCATATATCAAATCATCAAGTTGTACACCTTAAATATATAACAAAAAAATAAATCCTACTTCCTTGGCCTATTATACTTAAATCTCTCCCTTTTATCGGAAAAGGAAGAGACTCACCCTTTACTTCCCAAAAAAGGTGAAGAAGAATTGTGATTGTGTGAGCTTGCAATTTCTATCCCAAGAAAGATAATAAACAGGATAAAAAAAAATCCATGCTTTTACTGAAAAGTTGCTAGGTTGTTCCAGTAGTGGTTTAACTCCGGACTGTGGACCAAACTCTTTTGGTTTACTCCCAGCCCAAGTAAACCACACCAGATCCAGGGGTTAAAATTGCTTAGACTATTAGAGAATACTCCTGTCCACAGAGAGCAGAAGTGGAGCTGATAATTCAGGCTCGAGCTTGTTTCTGGGTGAGAATAAGTAGAGATTGGGACCCTTTGAGGTGTCTCTTTCTCGGTGTTCTGCAATGGTTGTCTCATTACAATCTGAAAAAATAGATATATAATCAATTCCCCAAATTGGGAAGCATCCCTAATTACAGCAGACCCTAAACACAGCTATACTTAGCTATACTAAAATTACTATTTATTGTCAAGGTATTTAGCAAATAACTTGTTCTATGAAACATCAAGCATTTGGCCAATTTCCTCTAAGTGCTTGGGAATTGGCTATGGAAAGAATAGGGGAAATGAAATAGAAAAATGTGCAAAACTCAGAATCTAAAGCCCTGAGTTTGAATCCTGTCCTTGGCATTTACCAAACGAATATCCTGGGGACAGTCACTAGGTCAATATTTGTGGCATTTGAGGGCATCTTATTGGGCACCTCAGGACACTGGAGGGGCCAGGCGATTTCTGGTTCCAGTATGAGACCGTCCAACTCCAGCCTTTAATATTCAGAAACTTTTCTTTGACCTTTCCTGTCTCTATCTTTTCGTAGGAGACGTGAGCAATGATGAATAGCTGATTTACAGCCTCCAGTTTATGCACCAGAGGTGTTTGGGATTCTCTTACATTGTCTCAAAACACCAAAGTTTTTTTTTTAATTTATTTTATTGAAGCATAGTTGATTTACAGTGTAGCGTTAATTTCTGTTGTACAGCAAAGTGATTCAGTTCTTTTTCATGTTCTTTTCCATTATGGTTTATCACAGGATATTCAATACAGTTCCCTGAGCTCTACAGTAGGACTTTGTTGTTTATCCATGCTATATATCGATAGTTTGCATCTGCTAATCCCAAACTCCCAATCCATCCCTTTTCCAACCCCTCACCCTCGGCAACCACAAGCCTGTTCTCTGTATATGTGAGTCTGTTTCTGTTTCATAGATACGTTCATTTGTGTCATATTTTAGATTCCACATTTAAGTGATATCATATGTTATTTGTCTTTCTCTTTCTGACTTACTTCACTTAGTATGATAATCTCTAGGTCCATCCATGTTGCTGCAAATGGCATTATTTCATTCATTTTTATGGTTGATTAGTATTACATTGTATAGATAGCCATACCATATCTTCTTTATCCATTCATCTATCAATGGACATTTAGGTTGTATCCATGCCCATAGCTTTATTTTTTTATAAATTTATTTTATTTTATTTATTTTTGGCTGCATTGGGTCATCGTTGCTGCCCACGGGCTTTTCTCTTGTTGCGGTGAGCGGGGCCTACTCTTAGTTGCAGCGCGTGGGCTTCACATTGTGGTGGCTTCTCTTGTTGCGGAGCACGGGCTCTAGGCATGCAGGCTTCAGTAGTTGCAACATGCGGGCTTAGTTGCTCTGTGGCATGTGGGATCTTCCTGGACCGGGTATCGAACCCGTGTCCCCTGCATTGGCAGGCGGATTCTTAACCAATGAGTCACCAAGGAAGCCTGCCCATAGCTTTTTTACAGGCTGTTCTGCTGGATGGTCCATTGACTCACTAGCATGGTACCCTTCCTGGACCATGTTCATTTGGGGTTTGTTTCTCACCACAAACATTCTGATATAGAAACCAAATAGAAATTAAAGAGAAAATCACAGGGCTTTTTGGTCTTTATTTTTAGTTGCTTTCAAATACGGTACCAGATTTTCAGGCATGAAAGAAGAGATAGGAATTCAAACAGACGCCTAACATTTCAAGAAAGTTATCAAAAGGGGTATTTCTGGGCTGATAAGACTGGTATTTATATTTGATTGTTTGCCTTTTTTTTTTCGGTTGTTTGTTTCAACAAAGAGACCCTTAGAACTGTCCTATCTCTGGGCTGTTTACATTTTACTTAGACCTTTCCTGTCTTTGTCAAGAGCAGCAGATACTTGATTCTCCTCTATAAGACTGATACCAAGAAGTTGGGGCTTCCTACCTAAGCCAACCATTTCATTTTCTATAAACAGATCTGCTCTAATCCTTAAAAAAAATGTTTTCCTTTTCCTGTTCTACTGAACAAAGAGAAGAAAAAGGAGAGAAAGATAAGAGGAAAGAGGAGAAATCTTCTCCCCAGAAAGTTTACTTCTTGTTTCCAAAATATATGCCATGGGGCCACTGAAAACCTTTTCACTCTATTTTAACACAATTCTCTTTCAAAGAGTTGGAGCTATCAATCACTCCCCATTCCTCAGACTTTGTTCTTTCCCACTCCAAAAATCTTTGGCCCCTTCAACTGAGAAAAAAATAGCTGCCCACTATAGAAATGGCTTGGATTGGGGGTTTGTTTGTTTTGTTTAGAAAATAATGGTGAAATCTCAGCTTTGTCACTTATAAGCTATGAGTCTTTGGTCAAGTTGAACAACATCTCTGAGTTTATCTCTAAAACTGGGATAAAGTGAAGTGTGGCGAGAATGAAGACCTAGATGTTATAAAGGGTCTGAACTTAGACTACATCAATAATTGGTACCTAAATTAGTCAGGGTAGTCTAACTGCTGTTACAAAGCAATTCCAAAATGTCGGTGACTGAACACAGTAAAAGCTTAATGCTTCTTCACATAACAGCCCAACAGTGTTTCTGATGGGTCCTCACTTTTGGGCAACTATCCTCCACATGGTAACTCAGGGACCCAGGATCCCTCCATCTCTTTGCTCCACTGCCCTCTAGGTCCTTGGCATTCTTTCCATTCAGCTTTCAGCTGGAGAAATAAGATAGAGGCACACATGGAAGTGTTTATAGGCGAGGCATGGAAGTAAATACATCACTTCTGCCCACATTTTATTGGCTGGAACCCAATCACATGGCCCCACCTAAGTGCAAGGGAGACTGGGAAATGTAGTCCAGCTGTGTGTCCAGGAAGAAACTTGATTTTATACTACTGAGCTTCCTCACTGGAAGTAATTCTTGTCAATGAATTCCAGTTTGTCTCTTACCACACAAAAATGAGGTAAACTCACTCTGCCATTTACAGAGTCAGGATGTTCTTATGTGTATTTTCCATCTTGTATTGCAGTAGCAAAGATCCTTGCCCCCACAGAGTTTACAGTCTGCTTGGGGAGTTTACAATTGTTGCCAACTACTGAAATCACTAGAGAGTGTTGAAATTGTGAGCCAGCAGATCCTGACTCCAAGTATAATAAAAGGCCAGGAAAAAGATAGATCCTTCTGCAGCCTGAGATGGCCAACACTTGAAAGATCTGTCCTTTAAAAGATACCATACAGAATCTAAAGGATTAGGTGGGTGGAGAGAAGTGGAAAGGCATTTCAAGCAGCCAAAGGGATTATCTTTTTTTTTTTTTAATATTTATTTATTTATTGGCTGCATCGGGTCTTAGTTGCGGCACGCAGGATCTTTCGTTGTGGCATGCGGGCTTCTCTCTAGTTGTGGCTTGTGAGCTCAGTAGTTACCTCAGACCAGGGATTGAACCGGCGTCCCCTGTCTTTGTATTGCAAGACAAATTCTTACCCACTGAACCACCAGGGAAGTCCCGGGATTATCTTAACACTTAAAACAAGTCAGTCCTCTACCTAAAACTTAGTGGCTACCCATGGGATTCAAATAAAATATGAATCCCTTACCATGAACTTTAAACCCAATTGACCTGGTCCCTTCCTATCTCTCTAAATTCAACTCCCATCACTCTCTGACTCTCTCACAATATTTCAATGCTTATTGTCTTGGTTGAGTTTGGGCTCCATAACAAAATACCACAGACTGGGTAGCTTAAACAACAGACTTTTTTTTTTTTTTAATTGGGGTATCGCTGTTTTACAATGTTGTGTTAGTTTCTACTGTACAGTGAAGTGGAGTTCCCTGTGCTACACAGCAGGTTCTCATTAGTTATCTATTTTATACATATTAGTGTATATATGTAATCCCAATCTCCCACAACAGACTTTTATTTTCTCACAGTTCTGGAGGCTTGGAAGTCTAAGATCAGGGGGCCGTCATGGTCTGGTTCTGGTGAGAGCTCTCTTCCTGGTTTGCAGATGGCCAACTTCTCGCTGTGTGTTCGCATGGCCTTTTCTCTGTGGGTGCATGGACAGAGAGAGAGAGAGAGAGAGAGAGAGAGAGAGGGCACTCTGCGGTGTCCCTTCTTTTAAGGGCCTTAATCACCTTTTAAGGGCCTCATCCTCATAATCTTATCTCATCCTAATGACCTCTCAAAGGTTCCATCTCCAAATACCATCACACTGGGAGTTAGCACTTTAACATATAAATGTGCAGAGGGACACAAATCCAATCCACAGCACCTGTCTTCTTTCATTTCCTCAAACCCACTGACTCTTTCTGGTGTCAGAGCTTTTGCATCTACCACTCCTGGAATAGTCTTTCCCTCCTGGCTCCCCATCCTTCAGGTCCCAGATACAATGTCACCTTCTCAGAGAGGCATTTCTTGGCCATGCAATCTATTGAGACCCTATTTGTCACCTACTTTACTTTGTGAAGCAAATCAGAAGATTTCTAAGCCTCTTTCATCAATCCAGCTCCAATTTTTGCTTTACACACTGATGTTCTATCTTAGATTTCATCAGGAAAAAAAACAAAAGTTTCTGTGGCTAGGTGCAGGAGGAGATGGAAAACACAGGCTTAGATCAATGATCCTTGGGTTATCACCAGAATCACCTAGGGAGCCTTTTAAAAATACAAACACCCAGGATGCACCCTGAAGCTCTGAAATTAGAATCTCTAGAGCACTGCATAGGGAATGTTTATTTTTTAAAATCCCTCCTGGTGATAGTGATGTCACCTACCCAAGGGTTTGAGTTCAGGAAGTACTCTGAAGTCCCTTCTCAGCCAGAGAGTCTATGATTCAAAACTCCCCAAGATCAAAGACCTTCGGACACTTTGAAGAGAACCTACATATTCAAAGAAAGTCACCTGTATTCTCTCAATCTGGAAAATGAGTTTATCTTGGGAAGTTGGTTCTCTGTGTGATTTCTGTGTTCTTGAGGCCCTTTAGGGTGCTTTCAGCTGCAAATATTAGGCACTCCCATGAAACTGACTTAACACAGGCATACGTTATCTCCCATAACGAGAAGTCCAGAGGTAGAACAGGGTCATGGATCCATAGCTCAGAGATGTCACCAGAGACCCAGGTGATTTCACATCTCTGCTCCACCATCCTCAGTGTTGGCTTCAGCACAGGCTGATGGAAAGATGTCTGAGCAGCTCCAGGCATCATGTCCTGATAGGACAGCACCCAGGGGAAAAAGGACATCTCTTCTTCCTGTGGTTCTCTCTTCGGAGAGAAGAAGATTTACCCAAAGGACCTCCAGCATACTTCCTGGCATCCAGTTAGAATTAGGCCAGCCAGTTGTCCCTAAACCTACCATTTGTAAAGAGAGAGAGATGTCTTTGGACCACTCAGGTTCATCTGAGATTTAGAGTGAGGTCGGCTCATCCGGAGGCACGTGACCATGGTGGGGAGGGTAGGTACCAGAACAAAACTGGGTTCCTGTCGAGAAAGAGGAAGAAAGCATGGATGCTGTCCTGAGGCTCTGACCTGAGAGAGAAAACGCAGCTCTAACCATTACCGCAATCATTCAAGGGAAGAAGGGGATGAGGAGAGAGTTATAGTTAAAACAAAATAAAAGCTTGCAGTAATTCCTCAGACTCCAGATGCTCTTTATTGTGCATAAAGAGCACAATAATGGTGATCATAAAAGGCCTTAATGGGTACGATTCTCATGAAATTTCCACTCCCTCTCAGGAACGGGGCTGGAGAGGTCCTTGCATGCCAATGAGCAGGTAATTAGAGCCACAAAGAAGAAAGATGGTGGGGTGACTTCCTGGTTCAGCTCCTGCAGGGGGAGAAAAACCCAAAGAATGCTCTAGAAATGCCCAGGTTTCTGTGGACTAATCGTGTAGGTCCACAGTGAGTGAGGAGGCACGTCTGCCAGGGTTTTGACCCCTATGGCTTATTTCTTTATCTTCATTCACTCATTTTCCTATATATTCATTCAGTCGTTAACTCACTGACCTTCAGGGATCTCCACTTAGCTAGTGGTTGTTCAAGCTCTTGGGAATACCAAGATAAATAACACAGTGTGGACCTCTCTGTCTCTCTCCCTCTTTCTCTCTCTCTCTTCCTCTCTCTCCTTGTCCTCCTTTTCACACCTGAAAATGGAACAAATACTGCCAATCCCACTGGGCTGCTGAGGGGATTAAATGAGAAAATGCAAGCACAGCACACATCTGAGTATTCCCTAGCACACAGTAAGTGCTCAACACATGCTTGCTATTGTTAAGATCATTATAATTACTATTGTTATTGTCATGATTATTATAACGATGGTGAAGTCACCACCGCCTCCCGCCCCACCCAGCTCTCATGGAACTCACAATCCAAATCTAATGTTACAGGAAAATAGCTGTGACTAGAATATTTGCAATGACAGTCAATAGCACTCTTTGGAAAGTGTAAGCGCTCCGTTATTTAAAATGTAAGTAGAAGCTGCCGTTTAGTGAGCAGCTACTGTCTGCTCTGTCTCTGTGAAAGGGGCTTTGCAATAATAGTTCATTTAATCCTCAGAGCAACCCAGTGGTAGAGTCTTATTATCCTCATTCACAGATGAGAAAGTGAGACACACAGCAGGTAAGCCGATAGCCTAAACTTTGTGTGCTCCTGCCTGCAACTTTGCATTTTTTTCATCTTTTATATTTGACAAGTAAAGTTCCCATCTGTGATATTGTGATTTATAATCAGAAATATATGTGTCTTTGTCCCCGTTTCTGGCACAGAGCTCCTAAAACCCTTGGAATTTCCTAAGGGAGGAGAGCTACCAAAGTGTCTTTTGTTAAGTTAATGAGGTAACTTTTAGACCTCACCTAAGGATGGGAGCTGGTTGCCTGGAGAACCAACTCTGTGATTACAGGGTTGGAAATTTCTGTCCTACTTCATGTCCCCCCAGAGCTCCAGGCAGGGGAGATGGGCTGGATGCTGAACCAATCACCAAAGGCCATGATTGAATGAACCATGCCTATGTAGTGAAGCCGCCATAAAACCCCAAAAGGGCAGGGTTCAGAGAGCTGCCAGGTTGGTGAACACACGTGAAGATTTGGGGAGAGTGGCGCACCCTTTCCCACACCTTGCGCTATGCGTCTCTTGCATCTGGCTGTTCCCGAGTTATATCCTTTTATAATAAACAGATCATCTAGTAAGTAAAATGTTTCTCAGGTTCTGTGAGCTACTCTAGCTAATTAATCAAACCCAAGGAGGGGGTCGTTGGAAGCTTCACTCTACAAGCAGGTTGGTCAGAAGCACAGGTGACAACCTACACTTGAGATTGGAGTCTGCAGTGTGTGTGTTGGAGATGGTGGGAGTCTTGTGGGACTGAGCCCTTATCCTGTGGAATCTGATGCTGTCTCCAGGTACAGAATTGAGTTGAATTGTAGGACACCCAGTTAGTGTCCGAGAATTACTTGGTATGGAAAACCCGCTCTGCACATTGGAATAGGTGATCAGAACCCTTTTCCCTTGCAAAATAATTCCTTTTATCTATGGATATGCTTATATATCCACTTTCTCTATTGTTCTTCTTTCCTGTGAACCAAAAAATGTTGTGAAAAATTATGTTGAATGGTAAAATTCTACAAATTCCTCACTAATTGTATGCTCACACTGGGAATGTCAAGATCTGTAAGCATTTCCTTGAAGGAGACATTTCTATCTTTAAAATAATAGCAACCCCCTATCACAAAATGCAAAGAGTACTGATATTCCAGAAAGGACTTTTAGACTCTTATCACCTGAAGAAGATAAATTGTATCTCTAAAGGAGTAAACTTTCCAACTTCCTGGGTGAATTATGTGAGTACAAATCATCAAATCCTATAGGTTCTTGGCTACATTCACTCTAACAAAATATCTACCAGGAGTCAGGTGGATGAACCCAGTGGCTTGTACGACCCCTACCTTTTCCACTTCCCTTGGAGCCTGTGGAGTATATAATATGGAGGCGTGAGCCCTACCATTTCATTGTCATAAATACAGTTGGACTTGGATAGCTTAGTCTGGGTTTGAAATAGAGGTGAGTCCCCTGAGATGACCACAAGAGAACCCCAAATGGGGCAGATGTTTCTTTTTACTGCAGCCTCATATGTCAACTGCTTATTGGCCATCAACAGCTGGACATTGCAGAGATAATCCAAATTCATCATTTTCTCCCTCACATAGTGGACCCTCAAGAAATACCTGTTGAATTAATAAATGAATGGATAAGTGAATGAATGAATAATTAATAACAGAAACACTCCATATGTAGCTCCTACTCTGAGCTAGGGGCTCCCAATCAGGGCCACAAAGCTTTTGCTACAGAATCAGGCTCCACACACAGTTCAGCTGGCTCTCTCTGGAACCGGCTGAGTTTGTTTAATCATATTATACAGTGTGCATGTTTTACATGATCAATATATGTCACCCTAAATGAACATGTCACCCAGCTTAATGGCTTCCGCAGGAACGGTTTATTGGGGTTGGCATTTTCCTTTTCAGATGCCTGTTCCAGTGAGGGCAGCGACAGTGGGCCCAGGATCCTTGGTGCTACGTGCCTCTCTAGTGCCATTCTGTGCTAAATAAAATATGACGAGAGAGTGGCTTCCAGTGATTGCGATAATTGACTGTGGAGCGTCCATGATTATGTCATTAGCTCCTCTCTGGGCAACCTGTCATGATTGTGGCCAGATCTCACTGCTTTGGAGACCATCAGATTGCAGGAAGGGACAACCAGGATGGTTTGTCCCTACCCTTGCTCTGCACCCTACCTGGGTTTTCTCATCCTAATGTCTGAAGAGTAAGGGCTGTAGTTATAAGACATGGGTCCTAGTTCCAGCCTGGCCATTCATTACTATGTGATCATTGGAAAGTCTCTTTCACTTAGGCATCACTGATCAATTCTCAGGATCAGGGTGTTTGAGGAGTTGAGAATAATTCCTTCCCTGCTGTGTTGGTTAATTTTGTGTCAATTTGACTGGGTTTCTGGGAGCCTAGAGGAAGCGTTGCTTCCCGGTGGGTCTGTGAGGGTGTTTCCAGATGAGATTAGAACTTGAATCAGTGCACTCAATAAAGCAGATCACCCTTACCAGCTCTAAGAGACTGGTGGCTAAGAGGGTAGACTCAAAAAGAGGCCATGTGGGCTTGAACCTGGCCAGCTCCTTCTCCGGTTGGTATGACCCTGGGCAAGTGACTCAACCACTGTGAGCTTCAGTGTCCTCATCTTAAAAACTGATCATATTCCCCACTTTACCATGGTTTTGAGAATAAAATGAATTCAGGTACACAAAAAGTGCTTAGCACAGTGATTGGCACACAGGAGGGGCGCAATGAAAAATCATTCTACTTCTTTGTGTTTGTGTTATTTTAACCATGAACACACTGAGGAAAAAAATGCCTCAAAGTCAGTGTTTCAAAATTTGTGACTTGTAGAATAATGATAGCTGGCAGTGAACAAGATAGGAAGGAAGGGAGGGAGGGAGGGAGGGACGGGGGTGGGTAAGGAGGGAGGAAGGAAATTGTTTCCTTAGTGAAATAAGTTTAGATAGAGATGAAAATTGAGATGAAAAATTTTTTTAATGTTTTGTTTTTCTTCACTGGACTTTTCAGAGCCTTTAATATGCAAATATGCATGTGAGTCTCCAGGAGAAGGATAAAGTATGCAGTGTTTTTATCACTTCTACACAAAACCCTTTCTTTCCTCCCTGGAATTCCTGTTAACATGTTAGGGGAAACTGCTTTTAGGAACATACTTTAGGAAAACGTTGCTGGAGAATTATAACAGCGCAGTCAGACATTCTCCACTAGAAGTTTCTGGTCATTTGAGGCAGTGTTCTACACAGCCAGAGCAGTGAATAGAATCTATTCTGTGATATGTTTTATTCTCTTTCTCTACTCCTTTCAGTTCCCTGAAAGCCATCTAAATTCGCAGATCACCAGGTAGTCTATTTTTGTTAGGTGTTCCCCCTCGTCCTACAACAGAAAGGCTGAATTTTCCCTTTGACTTTAACATTCTGTGTGTCTGATCTCCTCACCCCCCATTCCAGGGCTCTCAGTGCTAAGCGGCTGTTTGCTCCGGATCCGGACTTGACCACAGGAGGCATCCACCTTCCTGGTCTCTGTCCCTTTGCAGTGCAATGCAACTCAAAACAGCTGAGTCCCCAAGGCTTTGGTCTTCCTGGATGTCAGTCCAGAGTAGAGACTCTGGCCAAGCATCTGGGGCAGCAAGATCCAAAGTATGTCCAACTCTGGGTCCAGGAGTGTGGTGACTAGTGGCCCAGGAGGAAATGCAGTTCTGCAAGAAGATGGAAGTCACTCCTCCATCCAGGTGTCTGTCCTCCAAAATAAATGTGGAGACCTCAAAATGTCAGCCTGTTGCTACAACAAGAGCCAGAATTGACTCCCATATAGAACGAGGCCATGACCGAACCTAAAAAATGTTCCTCCACAGTCCCAGTTTCCCTTTCTTTTCTCCCGAAGCTTTCATCTCCTCATACTCTGATCTGCCCCCAGTTTTTTCCCCATGTCTTCTCTCAACTGTCAGCTAATCTGTCTCTAAACTGTCAGCTAAAGTGTTAAGTTGCTCAGTTGAGTGTAAACTGATAAAAGGTGCTAGCTAAACCTACTAAACATTATCAGGGAGGTGTGCATTTTAGTTTTAGATAGGGTTCTCCAAAAAAGATAAACCTCCACTAACGCCATGATTGTGGCATGGAAAGAAGAGAGGAAAGAGTGAAGAGTTGAAATCGTGGCTCTGCCAATTCATTCATTCTTGTATCCATTTATTCACTGATTATGTACTGAGAGTGTGCTCTGTACCAGGCACTGTGTAAGGTGCTGAGAATAAAGACATGAACAAAACATCTGGCCACCAGCCAGGCCATCACAGACCTCATGAAGCTAAAAAAATTATTGTATGATTATAAAGTGTAATAAAGGCTATGATGGAGAAGGGCGGCATAACAGAGAGTATGGACAGTGACCTCATTCAGACAGAACAGTCAGGTAAGTTCTCTCCACGCAAGCAACAGGCAGGCTGAGCATTGAAGGATGAGAAATGAGGAGGAGTTGGGCAGAAACAGTGAGAAGGGGAGCATTGCAGGCAAAGCAGCACATCTGCACAGGGACTGAAGGCAGGATGCGCATGTCTGAGGGATAAAGGAAAAGCCAGTGTGGATGTGGTGCAGTGAGTGAGGGAGAGAGCACCCCAAGATGAGGTTAGTGTATCAGCTATCTTTGGCACAATAATGCTGTGTAACAAGCAAGCACAGACTTCCCTGGTATGCAGCAATGTGTCTATTGCTCATGTATCAGGGGAGCTCAGCATCAGCTCTAAGTTCTGCTCTATGTGTCTCTCATCCACCAGCATCCCAGCCCAGACAGGTTCTCATGGCAAATGGCAAAGGCACAGATATGCGTGGAGGCATGTGACATCCATTGACATGTGGGCTCAAAACTGTCATCCCATCATTTTATTAGCCAAAGCAAGTCATGTGGCTGAGTTCAGAGTCAGAGAGGGAAGGTACTACAAAATTACATGGTAAAGGGCCTGAGTACCTTGTGGGATGGAGAATTGGGACCATTTTTTTTCAAGCTTCCACAGTTAGAGAGACAGATGGATAAAAGCTAGTTCAATTAGGTCCTTGAAGGCCAATATATGTAGTTTAGATTGTATTCTAAGTATTCTAGGAAGCTAGTTAGCTGACCATTTATTGGTCACATATCCTTAAGCAAATCATGTGCCCTCTTGGATATTTGTTTCCTCATCTATAAAATGTGTGTGTCATGGGGTAATGGAGAGCAAGTAAGATACTCAAACCCTCTAAACCTTATAATATATATGTAAAAAAATGAGCTAACGATACACACCTCAGAGGATTACTGTGAAAATTAAATGAGATAGTGAGTGTGAAAATGCTTTGTAAACTGTGAAATGTTCTCCATTCATCTTTTCACGTGCTATTATGGCAGTGCTGCAAAGGTAACAGGATTATTTCATAGACGACGAGGCTGCAACTCAGGTCGGTTCAATAGCTTACAGCTGGTTACATAGCTGGGATGGAAAAGAGGAGGCAGGAGCAAAACCCTCACCTGTCTGATTCCAAAGCCCCAAGCCTTCAATTAACTATAAATTAAATAAGTTGCTTCCCCTGTATGAGGAACTGGCTGTTGTACCACCTTTAACAGAGATTACCGGCATTGCAGGAAGTGATGGACGTGATTTAGACCTTTCCCAGCTTCTGCTGAATTCAGCAATAGTTCTTTATCCCAGGCAGGTCAGTGGCCAACAGTTAATTCACCAGGGGCCATCCCAGCTGATTGGTTCATCAATAACCCATTATCTCTGCCATTGGAAATATCTCAGAAGGAATGTGACTTCTGGGGAGGCATACTCAAGCACACCCGGACTGCAGCCTCTCCATAGCCTGGATCCCTGGGAAAGTAAGAAACATACCCTCTTCTGGCTCCCGTGGGAAAATGTTACAGAATCCCCCTGCAGCCCCTGACAAGGAGGAGCTGGCTAGAACAGTCAAATTTGCCACTCACAGGACACTGCTGGGGATGAGAACCATACTGTATATAAAGCGATGTCTTTTGTACCTGGGACCACAGAGCGGTAGAGGGCTGGATGCATAAAAACCAACCTTCATCTTGTCCAAACGGCAGATTCTCAGGACTCGTCCCTGAGATTCTGATTTAGATCTGGAGTAAAGCCCAGAGCTGTGGGGTTTTGTTTTAACCCAGAGATCCTGAGGCTCTGATGCAGAGCACCAGGGAAACGCACAGCTTTCCGTTAACACAATGCAGCTTCAGCGCCTACTGTGAGCCGGACCCTCCCGCTGGGGCTAAGCTAGAGCATAAAAGCAGCCCCTGACCTTGGGGATCTCACAGATCAGTAGTAAAGACAAACACATTGACATACAGCTATGGTGATACGCAAGGAGGAATAATCTGAGCTTACCCAGCTTTCTGACGCCAACCAGACATCCCTGGCTGTACAAAAAGATGGCCCATTGGGGCTCTGCATCCCCCACTTACTCCCCAAACTACTCAGCTTCGATTTTCATTATTTCCTTGCCTCTTTACAGCTTTGCCTCACCCCTCACCCCTAGTTCCATGGTGGTCTCCATGGGCTGTCACTTGGGTAACAATTTGGAAATTTCCACTCTGACCTCTCACTCTGGCTAACAATGGGGTAGACATTCAGCCCACTCACAATCAATACACCACACTCCTTGTGTCCTTCTGCTGTGGGTGGAGAAAGTCTTTAGATACCCTTGGCCTCTCAAGCAGCTAGGAATAAACACAGTGGGAGCAAAAAAAAGATATTTGGTTCATTCTTCTTTACCTGGATGTAGAGAGAGCCATTCTCCCTCACTCAACTAGAAGAGGATTATGGACCTGAACAGAATCATTCCCAGGAGGCAGAAAGGGGGTGGTGATAATGATCCATTTTATTAATTAAACGGAGGCATTGCTGTCTCCAAAGTGGAAGAAAATTTGGGACATGGGGTTGAACATTTTCTTTGGGAGTAAATGTATTTCCATCCCAGGCATTCAGACTTCTCTGAAAGCTAAGCTCTTTGCAAATTTTTCACTCTTGCCATATGCTTAGATACTCAGGAGCAAGGTAGAGGAGGACACTGTCTGGGTACCAAATCTCAACCCAGACTGGAGAGGCCATTGGAGTCATTTTCTCAACCCTTCTTGAGTTTCCACCCAATGCAAAGCATAAGTACAAGGATGCTTATTGCAATGACTTTTTTTTTTTTAAAGAAGATATTGGGGGTAGGAGTTTATTAATTAATTAATTTATTTTTGCTGTGTTGGGTCTTCATTTCTTTGTGAGGGCTTTCTCTAGTTGTGGCAAGCAGGGGCCACTCTTCATCGTGATGTGCGGGCCTCTCACTATCGCGGCCTCTTGTGGCGGAGCACAGGCTCCAGACGCGCAGGCTCAGTAGTTGTGGCTCATGGGCCTAGTTGCTCCATGTCATGTGGGATCCTCTCAGACCAGGGCTCGAACCCGTGTCCCATGCATTAGTAGGCAGATTCTCAACCACTGCGCCACCAGGGAAGCCCTGCAATGACGTTTTAATAGTAGAATTTTGGAAGGAACCTATCTGAAGCAGATTGATTAAAAGATACTGCATATATAGAGTGAAATTGTATGCAGCTATTCAAAAAGAATGAGATCTCTAAGATTTATTAAGTGGAAAAGAGATTCAAAACACTGTATCAGGTGTTTCTATTTTATATGTAAGAAGATACACATACACACACACATACACACACACAGTCGTATTGACAGTAACTGTTTTACTAAGAAGGACCCTGGAAAGGGGTTGAAGGGATTCTTTATTTTTCACTTTAAATCTTCCACATTCATTTCTTACTTTTCTTTAAAAATAATGGTAGTGGGTCTTACTTAAGTGATGGAATTTTTGTTTTTAACTTTATATGTATATATTTCTGTATTTTTAATCATATATGTGTTATTATATAAATGTATACAAAAGGAAAATACCTGCCTATATATATGTATACTCATGCATTACAACCAAACTGTATTGAAATTATCAGCTTATTTATCGTATGCAGTGATGACTGGATCACCTAGCACAGCCCTGGAATTTATCAGATTACCCAGTAAATATGTACTGTTGTTGAACTGAGGAGACAAGAGTCCCATTATTTTTTACAGGTCAACTCTCAATATCATTTTTACCAAGCAAGATTCTTATTTCTTTATATTCTTCATCTACCATTTCAAACAAGAAGACCTTTATTCAATGATTCATTCATCCATCCTACAAACATTTATCATGCTCTTCAAGAAGGAGAGAAGAGACCAATAAGTTATTCTAAGTCAGTTGCCTTGTCCTACACTTGATCTTCTGGGTTGTGTCCTTCTTTGGGAGAAAGGATTTTATGGGAAAAGATTTTGTGTTGCCGTAAAAGTGATCCAGCACCCAGAGAAGAGAGCACATTGACCTAAGCCTGGCACTGCAAACACTGACTCATGTTTCATCTGGGGGCATCAAAGAGAGGTCTCTCAAGATGAAAGGTGAATACACCCCTTTTTCCACTCAATAAAAGTGATAAAAGGACAGTAAAAGATGTCAAGGTATTAACAAAATGGACAAAGAATATGGGACGGAAGACAATAGAAGATGGGAAATAAAAATGGAGGAAGTTACAAAATAAGTGTTTGGAGAGAGATAAGGATGATAGGTCAGAAGCTAATTCCTCCTACAGAACCCCTAAGAGTTTCCCACAGGGAAGAATTAGCTACCTACGATGGAAAGAGTAAGGACCCAGGCTAAAAGGAGATGGATTTTATAGAAAATAGTTAGCCCCTTCCCTCTATAGACCCTCATGGCCACTGCAAGAGTATTGAAGGTTTGTTTGCTGAAGAAATTTTAACAGAGAGCCTACAGGTTCAGGGACATCAGGCAAAGTCGAGGGCTGAGGTTCTCTACTCCCAGAATATTAGCAACCGGGCACTTATCTTCCCAGAAGGAAGAGGAAGCTTTATTTCTGGAGAATCCCAGGGGAGCAAATTCCAGATCTCCATAACTAACATTTTGGGTCCTTTGATGAAAAGGATGCAACCTTGGATGATTATCTTAAAGTGAAACACACCAGATAACAGCCACAATTATGCACACAGAGGTTTTTAAATGCATTTCTAAACATATGAACTGCCCATCAAGGACCACCAGGCATTAGAGGGAAACCTTCAGAACGAAGAGTGAGACTCAAAGATGGAACCCAGAAATAAAAAAGAGGAAATAATCCATGGAGAAAAAGACACTTATAAAAAAAGCCTAAAATAAATCATCTCCCAAAGGTAAGCAAGAAGCCATCACATCTTGTAAAGCAAGAAAAAAGAAGAGGGTGAGGGATAATCAAATAACACAAATAAGCTGAAATTTTTAAAAATATTATAGCAAAAATTTTTTAAATCAAGATTATTTCAAGAATACAGTCAAATAAATCTCCAGAATGCAAGACAAAAAGACAAAGAACTAGACAATTTGAGTTAAACATATTTTTTAAAAATCATAAAGAAGTCTGATATTCAAATAACAAATGTTCCAGAAATAAAGAATAGAAATAATAAAGAACAGAAAATTAAAATGGAAGGGAACTGTGCTGAGATAATAATAAACACACTTTCTAGAACTGAAGGATGTGGGCTTTCATATCAAGTGTGTCCATCTTAAGCTCAGGAAGAAAGAAGAAAAGAAAGAAAGAAAGAGAGAAAAAGAGAAAGGAAGGAAAAAAGGAAGGAAGGGAGTCAGGGAGCAATTGAGAGAGAGGGAAAGGAAGAATCCATCCCAGGATACATCCTTGTGGAATTTCAGAACATCTGAGACACGGGGTAGTCACCAAAAGATTTTAGGAATGGGATAAAAGTGGGGAAAGGAGCAAAAGAGCACACAAAGGAATAAAAAATCGGAATGGCATTAGACATCTCAACAGAAACATTAAATGCTAGAAGACAGTGCATCCATGTCACCAAAATTTTGAACAAAAATGATTTTCAACTTAACCTTCTATACCTAGCCAAACTGTCAATCAAGGGAAAAGGGAATATTAAATTTTTCAGAGATGCAAGTATGAAAAAAAAAACCAACCTGTTCATGCACAATTATTCAGAAAACTACCAGAAGAGGAGCTTTAATAAAATGGAATAGTAAATCAAGAAAGAGAAATATACAGAGCCCAGTAAACAAGAGACTCAGCACAAGGTTGAGGAAGAGAAAAGACAGATGATGATAGCTGGCCTAGAGACCAAAAAGAGGGAGAGGGTGTTGATAGACTTTTTTGGGGGGATTTTATGTTTTAGCACTTGAAATTGTATATAGTTGGCATATCGGTGGGAAGCATGTATCAGGGATTATTTTCATCCCTGAAATTAAACTATACTGTTACATTATTAAATTATATGTAATTATGCTATTGTGAAATTATTATTATTATTATTATTCATTTATTATTCCCTTACCAAATGAAAATACCTGAATGGATTTCCACCAAATTTTAAAGAGATTGAGTAAAACTACAAGCTATTAAGTCCACATGAATTTTCCTTTGAAGTCCAAGAGGAGGGCATCTGACGAAACTGCTGTACAAGAAGAGATGTATGTGACTGTCAGTCAAGAGAAATACACCATCAAGGGAAAGACAGAGAAAACAAATGTGGGCTTCAAATATGAGTCCCAAATCAAAAGTGGCAGGAAAGATGACTCAGACCATGGGAATGGATTTATGACCGTGCTGCTTCACACAAAGGCAACTCTAGCCACCCCTCTGCGAGTCACAGCAGGGATTCATCTATGGAGTGAAGGCTGATATCTCTCCCCAGCAATGCCAGAATTACCGGTCCATAAAGAGCTCTCACGGTGGGGACAGACCCATAAACAGAAATATGAGACAAGTACAGAAGTAGATACAACTAGAATCATCCAGAAAGTGGGCCAGTTCACTCTGCCCACAGAACCTGAATCTTCCCACTACAGGAATCTCATGGGAAAAGTAAGAATTAGCCAGATAGGAGGAGCTGAAAGGGCTTTTTAAAAAATTGAAGTATAGTTGATTTACAACGTTTCAGGTGTACAGCAAAGTGATTCAGTTATACATACATTCTTTTTCAGATTCTTTTCCATTATAGATAATTACGAGATACTGAGTATAGTTCCCTGTGCTATATAGTAGGTCCTTGTTGTTTATCTATTTTATATATAGTTGTTTGTATCTGTTAATCCCAAACCCCTAATTTATCCCTCCCCCTTCCCTTTCCCCTTTGGTAACCGTAAGTCTGTTTTCTATGTCTGTGAGTCTATGAAATGGCAATTTTTAACAGATGGAAGTACAAATTCAAATAAGTATGCTCATAGAGCAATAGAGTCTGGGAACAGAGGGCAAAGCGTCTGATGATATAACCCATCCTGTTGCCCTGTCTTCCTCATCTTCTTTTCCTAAATGCTGAGAAGCTACATGGAGCCAGGTCCACCTGAGGCTCTACCTCTGAGAAAGGAGAGGTGTCAGGACCCCATATTATAGTTTGATAATCAAACTATAGACAGATTTAAAAGGATCTTGGTTTTCCACATTTCCTAAGGGTAACTGCTAACATTTATTCCAATCTTACTGTATGTCAGGGACCATGCTAACCATGTACATTATTTTAGCTAACCACGTACATTATTTTATTTAATACTCACCTCTGAGTTAAGTACTTATGATCACTTTACAAATTAAGACAATGCGATGCAGAGGCAACAAATATATATTCTATAGGAGGGAAGGGAACTCGAACACCCTGAAAGCAGGATGAGTTATTCTGTAGAGCAGGGATTTGAAAATAGATTTTCAGGAAGGACAATGATACCCCTGGTGCCACTCTCAGAAGTGGAGTCGGCATTTCACCATCCTGATATTTATTAATTAGCACGTAAGTTAATGTCATCTTCTCTCCTGACACAGGGAAAAGGCAGGGAAAATGCACACAGTGCTCGGTTTCACAGATACACAGATATGGCCTGGTTTTGAGTTTCCCAACAAAGAGTTGCCCTGCAAAGAGGCAAAGCGGATAGATTGACTTTCTTAGCTGTGGAAGCTGGCAAGTGTTCAGTAAGTCAGCTGTCAGCGTAGGGTCCCTTGCAGGTTCTGGAATTTCAGTTTCAAAGTACAAGAGATTGTACTTTGAAACACAAGATCATCAAACACTAATGATTCCTGAATTCTGCTGGGGGCGTGGAAGCAGGTGAGAAACAGTGGCTTTTGAAAGGGTACACAGGGGTGGAGAGCACTTTTCGCCCTGGATTAATTCTGTAAGCGTAGAGAGGAGAGGAAGGAGCTTGAATGTGAGGGGTGGGCCACCTGAGACAAGGGGGGAGATGCTTCAAAGGCATGAGGAGGGCTAGGATGCGTTTACTCCCGTTCTCATCCCCACAGCTTCCTGGCCAAATAGGTGACTCTCCAAAGAGAAGGCAGAATCACTGAAAAGGCAGGCAATCCACAGTGGGAATGGAACTCAAGCTGCCTGTTGGAAAAACAAAGGTTTATTTCATAAGATGTGTTTCCCAGACACTAGGGCTGTACTCTACAGAGCACAGGCTTGAGGTTTCAATTTTCTAATGATCACGTAAACATTCATTCTGATTCCCCAGAACGGTCCCCTTTTATGTCTACTGTCCCCACGTATGATCATTGTAAGTCTTTCTCTCTCAAACAGAATCCAGTTTATTTCACTCAACACACTCTTTGTGAGATCCATCCTTGTGGCAAGTTATTCATTCTTTGCTGTTGTTGAGTAGACGTAAAAGAGTCCATTCGACATGATTTCATTTAGATGAAGGTCATGAGTAGGCAAAAAGTTACGGTGACAGAAATCAGAAAAGCAGTGACTCGTGAGGGGCTAGGCAAGAGGGCTGGTGCCTGGAAAGGGTCATGAAGGAGCTTTCTGGGGTGATGAACGTGTTTTTTGTATTCATCCGGGTGGTGGTTACGTGGGCGAATACATATGTAGAAATTTATCAAGATGTACAATTAAGATTTATGCCTTTACTCTGTAGAAATTTTACCTTCATGCAGGGTGTCCTGGCTTGAAAATAAATTGTGTGGTCACCATTCAAAGGAGACTCTTTTCAGCCAGAAACCTGAGCAGACATCACGCTTCCTAGCTGTGTGTTCAGCCCAGAGGGTAAACTTTTTCCCATTCTCTATTTTATGGGCTGTACCGTGCTTCCAGGGTCTATATACAGGATTGTCGGTTCCAACTCACAGTCCCTGATTTTACATTCAAGTTATTTCAACAAGCAGGTATATACTACTGTTTGCGAAGCCTTTTGCTTGATCAAACACTTGTAGAAAGGACTTTTTGTTTTCTCCCTTAGGGCAAAGCATCTGATGGTATAACCCATCCTCTTTCCCTGTCTTCCTCATCTTCTTTTCCTAAATGCTGAGAAGCTACATGGAGCCAGGTCCACCTGAGGCTCTACCTCTGAGAATGGAGAGATGTCAGGACCACATATTTGGACTTTACGTGTGTCTGATGTCATCCAGTCTTCATTCCTAGGATAAGCTGACATCTCCCCAGATCAGAATCAGAAGCAGCTATTGAAACAGGCGTACTAAGAAGTTTCAGTGGAAGTTTAGGTCACTTGAGGGTTAAGAAAAAATGCCAGCCCTTCCATTTCTACATCCCTCGCCCCTACTCTCTCACCTGTATGGAAGGCAGGTGCTGTCCTCCCCAAAAGTTCAGGGAAGTCCAGGCATCGGAATGAAACAGAGATTCTCACTGTCAATAAGAGAAAAAGAACTGCCAATTTCCCAGACTTTGAAATCCCTGCACCAAAGCGGGCGCAAGAGGAAAAAGATTAGGGACTTTTCAATTCAAGAAGGAGAGAGATGAACCCAGTAGAAAGGCAGGATGGGCAAAGCGTACAGGCAGCAAAGGAGGAGAGGGTAGAGGCGAGAGGCATCAAAGAAGTTGAAACAGGAAGAGAATAGCAGATTCAAAGCAGACCAGAAGGTCTGCCTCCATTTCAGGCTGGGAGTCTGCTAAGTTAGTTAAAGAAAGTCATCCTTAGGCATCAGGGAAAAAATTCAATTTTCATCACAGGTCCTGATGACATTTCCTTTAAACGCCAGATTCAATAGCGAGATACACCTTCAGGGGGAAAATATTCTCTACAGTAAGAAGGTGAGATAAGGAAACGAGTTAAAAGCTCTTTTTCCTGCTATGCAAATATTCTCCAGGAACACTAACAAGATAAATATATTTCTGTGCGATACCAAGTTTTCTCAGTCACGGGTTTATTTGTGAAGGTTCCTATTCACTCTTTGCCTCTAAATTGAACACTTTGTGGCTGAAATTTTAAAGCCATTTTCCTCCAGTGGAAAAGCCTACGTTCAATGTTCAAACTCCAAGGGAGGGATTGAGGTGGTGACTCCATCCCCTGTTTGTGTCCACAAATCTGGATGAACTGGAAATATCATTCCGAAGTCTCATAGAGATGAATGAACTAGTAAATTGTCACTTTATCTGCACCCTTCTACCCGGGTAGGTAAAGAAACTACAGCCAAGAGACAGAGGGATGGGGAAAGGTCACCCAGTTGAGGACGATACCTGATTATCTATCATCCACCCCTGCAATCTTCCCACCAGGCTGAGAGTCAACAGCAAAAGAAATATCTGAGGGACCACCCCCCTGGTAAATATCAGGTTCTGAGCAAACCACTCAGGAATGAGATGTCCTGTGTAGCCCCTTAGGAAGAACAGAAGTTTTACAGAGAGATAGACCCGGGGAGAATCATAGCTCTGTAACTTCTCTCTTGGCATCTCAGCCTCCTCATCCAAAAGCAGAAATAATCATTCCTCCTTGTCAGGCAGTTGTGAATGTAAATCAGGTGCCACACTTATCACAGTGCTAGGAAGATAGGTAATGCCTGTTATCTTCGTATTAGTTTCCTATAGCTGCAGTGATGAGTAACCACAAATGTCATGGCTGAACGCTGCACAGACTTATCATCTCACGGCTCTGGAGGTCAGAAGTCTGCAGTGAGGTTCGCCTGGCTGAAATCAAGGTGTCAGCAGGGCTCTTTTCCTCCTGGAGGCTCCAGGGGGAAATCCATTTCTTTGTCTTTTCTAGTTTGTAGAGGCTGCCTGTATTCTTTGGCTCCTAGCCCCTTAAGTCTTCAAAGGCAAAGCTAGGAGTGTAAAATCGTCAATCTCACAATCAATCTCTCTCTCTCCCTCTCCCTCTCCCCTCTCTGGTTCTCTCACCTCTGGTTCCATGATCACATTTTCTTCCCTCGAACTCTGACCCTCTTGCCTCCCTCTCGTAAGAAACTTTGTGATATCTTGGGCCCACCAGGATAATCTCCCCATCTCAAGATCTTGACTTTAGGGACTTCCCTGGTGGTCCAGTGGTTAAGACTTCACCTTCCAATGCGGGTTCGATCCCTGGTCAGGGAGCTAAGATCCCACATGCCTCTCGGCCAAAAATCCAAAACAGAAGCCATATTGTAACAAATTCAATAAAGACTTTTCAAAAAAAAAAAGTCTTGACTTTAATCACAGCTGCAAAGCCCCTTTTGCCACATAAGCTAACATATCTACAGGTTCCAGGGATTAGGATATGGACATATTTGGGGGTGGAGGCGTTATTCATCCTACCGCAACTGTTATTATTTTTATTGAATTGTTCATTTTACTCAAGCAGAACTACTCAAGAAATCTGGGTTTGATATGCTAGAATGATTTTTCAAATTCCTATTATTCTAAAGTTTTATCCCTACCACTTCTTTATTTATTATTTTTTAAGTCTATTGGCATGGCCCCTAAAATAGACCTGTGTCCTGCTAGTGGTACACGTGCAGCATCTTGGGGATATCCACATAGGCTGTTGCTATTCACAATGGAAGGAAACATTCATAGTTCACAACCCTTGGCTCTCAGATACTTCATGCTAGGGAATAGAGGGTGGATGATATATAAAAGCATAGTGTGAAGATGTGAAGATGAAACAGGAGGGCAGGGGGCAGGGCACAACCTTTAAAAGAATGACACAGCCATAGGACGTGACAAAAACTGGTTAGAGCCAACTAGGTCCAAGATGGTGGAAGATTCGACTTCCAGTGGACCTTGAACCTCATTATACCCTCATTGTAATACATTAGCTAAATGACACACCCACCAGTGCCATGACAGTTCTGAGGCCAACCATTAAAAGCCAAAAAGTGGGTGGTGGCCCAATTCCTGGAAATCCCCCCCTGCCCTGAAATAGTTAGAATAATCTTCCCACTCATTAGCCTATGAAATTACCCAGCCCGTAAAAACTAACCACACCATATATCAGGGCTCTCTTGCCTTCTGAGATGGCCCACACTCTGTCTGTGGATTGTGTTTCTCTCTAAATAAATCTGCTTACCTATCACTTTGTCTCTCACTGAATTCTTTCTGCGACCAGACATCAAGAACCTGAGCTTCATTAAGTCCTGAGACCAGGTGTGTGATCTCAATGAAAAGATGGTGGGTTCAACTCCCAATCTGGGTTTAGGTGGGGTAGGAGTCCCAATCTGAGTTACATTGTTTCGATTTCAAAGAGATGGAAATAAAGTGGACAGAGGCAGGAAGAGCAGCAGAGAAAGGCAGCCAGAAATTTCAGATCCAACAGAGAGTTCTTGTCAAAAACCAATAATTTGGTCACAAACAACTTGAAGTGCCACATTTCACCGGATCACTTAGTTGGCCTAAGGAGTTTCTAAGAAAGGACTGTAATAACCCTTCGCTGCCGTCCTCTCCCCATTGAGCTTGGGGAAGAGAAAATTAGCTCTGCCAGAAAGTTTCCTGAAATTCTCTCTCCTGATTCTACTTTCAGCTTCTGCATCCATTGCTGCTTCCAAAGATAATTTCCCAAGGACCACCTTAAACCAGAAAAAAGCAATTGCATTTTGCCGGGGTCAATTTTACCCATACTTTCATACTTCTATTTGGAGCTATAAGGGGACAGCTAACTTTTTCCAAAGAAAAGGAAAAATCTATACCACGAACAGAATCAAATCCTAAAGGCAATCTAAGTTTTGGAATCCGAAGAAAATACAGGCTTTGTGTCAACCGTCTCTTCCTTTAAACAAGGGTTTGGCAGCATTTTTTTTTTTCCACAAAAGGTCAGATAGTAAATACTTTAGATGTTACAGGTCACATGTCTCTGTTGAAACTACTCAACCCAGAGGCCATAGCCAGAAATGTGCCTTGGACGATATGTAAATTAGTGGGCGGGGCTGTGTTCCGATAGCATTTCATTTATGAAAGCATGCAGCCTATGGATTTGACCTGAGGCTCTTGATTGCCAACTTTCACTTTAAACTTTTTCTGATACTTGGGGTGAGAAAAAAAGATGGAGAGAAGAGAAATCCAAGGCTAAGGGGAACTGGGACATTCACTGGCCTCCCCAGGAGCCACAAGAAGCGAGTGGAAAAGTGGGCAGATTTCATTTTGTTCCTCGTGGCTCAGGGCTGACCCCAGGCAAAATTACAAAGCAGGAGCATCTCGCCACTGCCTAATGTTTCTGTGTTCTAGATCACACTGTTGTTCATGGAGTTTTTACATTCAGAAGAGCCTAAGAGTTCATCTCCACCTGCGTGAAGAATTGTCTCTCTATCAGGTGGCCACTTAATGGCAGTGTGGAAACACCCAGGGACGGGGGTCTTATTGCTCCAGGAGGTGGCTTATTGCAGCAAGTGAGATATGCCATCATAGAAAGAATTGGGACTTTGGGGAAGGGGAGTGTGGCCCAGAATCTTGGGTCTGCAGCTGCTCACCTTGTCACTTGGTCCAGCTACTTAACCTGGGAGATCAGCCTTTTCACCAACTCAGGCCCCTGACAATGTCTTCACCATGACCTTCACCCCCAAAGAAACTAGTCTATAGAGTCAATGCAGTTCCAATTTTAAAAAGAAAAACAAACTATGAGTTCTTCTCAGAATTTGACAAAGTGATTCCAATATTCCTATGAAGTATTATCAGACCAATAAGTGCCCAGATAAGGGAAACAGAAGGTTCATCTTACTAGGTATGAAGAATTAGGATAAACTTAGACTATTTCCATCTTTCGCTGAATCTAAGTTGCCACTGATTGTAAGACAGGTACTATTTCACATACCATAAGGAGAGGGAAAAAAAGCTTTGCTATTACACTGTTAGTAATACACATCACAGTCTCAGAGACGGCAAAATGTGGAGGCAGAAAGCACATCTTGGAATCAATGACATATAATAAAAACACTGTGGAAGACAAAATTAGATCCCTAAGTCCCACCGTAGAAAAAGTTTTATGCTGAATGGATTAAAGGCCTATGAGCCAAAAGAAAATCTTTAAAATATTTCGTATGACAAAAAAATAAAATACCAAAAGTTAAAAGACCAGCCACAGCTGGGGAAGATATTCACAACACATAAGACTAAGGGTAGATTTGTTTTCAGAGTATAAAGAAGTCCGACTGATCAATAAGAAAAGATGAACAGCCCAACACGAGAAGAGACAATTCACAGAGGAGGAATCCTGAGTGGCCAGTAAATTTGTGGAAAGGAGCTCATCCTGCTAGGTAAGCAGAAAAATGCAGATTAATACAAAGATACCCACCCATCAGAGTGGCAAGATAATATCAAGGGTCAGCAAGGATGTGTAGAAACTCAGGCTCTGCAACTAGTTTGAATATAAACTACACGCTACTTTGGAGACAAATTTGGCAATGCCTGGAATACATGAAGATGTCGTTTTCTGTATCCCAGCATCTAGTGCTTCTAGAAATATACTTTAGAGAAGCTCTTAACCATACACATTTGGATTCAGGTAAAAAGATGTTTGTTGTTAGCATTGTCTGAAGCAGTGAACGTTGGAATCAACCTAACTGTCCACCAAGGGGAGAATGGATAAATGTGTTATATTACGTTCTAACAAGGGCATACTATACAGCTATCAAAAGGAATGAAATCTGTCTAGTGGTGGTGCCTGTAAATGATTGTGAATGTACTTCCTGGCACTGAACTGTACACTTACAAATGGTTAAAATGGCATATTTTATATTATGTATATCTTACCACAGTAAAGAAAAATCTTAAAAAAAATACTTAGAGAAATGGCTGAAAGGAAAGTAAAAGATAAGATGGAGCATCTTATTTGTAATACCAGAAAATAAGGAAGTGCTCGAAAAATAAAAGGACGGGGCTACGTCAATGGGACATGGGAGTCAAATTCCAGTCAAATTCCGGAGTTCCCAGTGGCCAAAGCTGGGACAAGTTGGGCAATAAAACAAATAATGTAGTATTAGATTATAACCCAAAGTATAAAATAAATATCCATGAGTCCATACTGATATAGACAAATGACTAAGTAAATAAATAAATGAGGGAGAAGAGACAAACTTGCCTTATAAAAGAATTCCATTTATTGTGCATTGATAACCTCTCTCCAGGAGGTGAGTTTGAAGCCCCACCCCTTGAGTGTGGGCTAGACTTGGTGACTTGCTTCCAAAGAATTAGAGTATGGAAGAGAAAAAGCAGTAACTGTACAGTAGAAAAACCTAGCAGACACCACCCTAACCAAGTTAATTAAGTTAACATCACCAGGGACATCTTGTGGATATCATGAATGCCCTGATATGATGGGATGAGAAGGACACCACACCTCTTTGGTTTCCCCCACAAAGCCCATAACCCCAGTGTAATCATGAGAAAACATCAGACAAACCCAGAAAGGGGGACGTTGTACAGGACACCCGGTTGGACCTCCTCAAGGCTGTCAAGGTCAAGAAGAACAAGGGAAGATTAAGAAACGGTCATAATCAGAAGGAGACTGGGGAGACATGACAGCTAAATGCAATGAGATATCCTGGATTGGATCCTGGAACACAGAGAGGACATTATTAGAGAAACTAAGGAAATTCAAATAAAGCCTGGAGTTTAATTAATAATAATATGCCAAGTTTTTTTGTTTTTTGTTTTTAGTTTGACCGTGCATGGTGGTGATGTAAGATGTAAACAATGGAAAAACCTGGGTGAAGGGTGTATGGGAACTTTCTGTACTATCGTCCCAATTTTTCTGTAAATCTAACATTATTCTGAAATTAAAAGTTTATTTAGGGCTTCCCTGGTGGCGCAGTGGTTGAGAGTCCGCCTGCCGATGCAGGGGACACGGGTTTGTGCCCCGGTGCAGGAAGATCCCACATGCTGCGGAGCGGCTGGGCCCATGAGCCGTGGCCGCTGAGCCTGCGCGTCCGGAGCCTGTGCTCCGCAACGGGAGAGGCCACAACAGTGAGATGCCCACGTACCGCAAAAAAAAAAAAAAGTTTATTTAATTCAAAGCAATAATGTAAATAAGCTGAAAAGAATGCATACAGTATAATTCCATCTATATAACTATCTAAAACACTCAAAAGTACCATTTATGGTTAATGGGTATATACTCAAGTAGTGAAAGTATAAAAATGAAAAACATGAATGGGGAGTAACACAAAACAACCTCAGCATACTGTCTTTGATGGAGAAGGAGGGAATTGAAATGGGTGTGATGAATACGGACGATAATATTGTGCTATACTGATGGAATGTGATAAATATTGCCTCAGTGGCAATCGTATTACAATGTATAAATGTATCAGGGTAACACTCTGTACATCTTAAATTTACAAAATGCAACATGTCAAATTTATCAAATAAAAAAAAGTGCTCAACTATCTAACTTTTCCAAATGTAAAATAAAGAAGATTCCATTTTCACTCATCTGATCTACAAATATTAAAACACTGACAAAATCAAGCTTGGGTGATAACTTGTAGAGAAAGAATATTCTCATACACTTTTGGAAGAAATATGAAAGAAGACAATTGCTTTGGAGGTTTCTTTGGCAGAGGCTATTAAAACTGTAACTGTGCTTCTCCTATGATCCGGCATTTCCTCTTCCAGTCTCCACCCAAGGGAACCACTTCCACGTACGCGTAAGAAGACTGGATCCGTCAGTAATGGAATGAACCTAAAGGTCCGTCAGTAATGGAATGGACAAATATAATGCAATACAGTCATGTGACGAATACAATTCAGCAGTTGAAAGGAATAAACCAAATCTATGTTCATAAATGTAGATGGATCTCAGAAATACAATGCCAAGCTTCAAAACAATCCTAACCGTCTGACATAATTTATGTAAGAACACAGACACAAATGGCAAACACAATATATTTACTTCAGGTACGTGTACAAAGGTCCCTAAAGAAAGGCCTCAAACAGTAGTGATCTCAAGGCATAAGGGAGAGAACCGGGATCAGAAATGGGGGTCAAAGGAGACTTCAACTTTACCTAAAACCTTCTAACTTAAAAAAGAAAATTATTTATAAAATAAACTTAATTTTAAAGTATACTCATAATATATTAAAAGAACAACCAAGTTACAAAGCCACAAAAGAAATGAGCTGTAAAGCCAACTTTTTAAAAAAATAACGTCAGTAGTTGTCAAAGTCTACTTGGTAGGTGTATGAGTGTTTATGGTTTTATTCTCTGTACTTTTCTGAGTATATAAAATATTCCAGGTTAAAAATATATATATTTAAAAAGCCAAAAGGAAAACCAAGTACAAACTCCAAAATCTAGAGGTTTGGATCTTAGGCCTGCTGTGCAGTCACCATGTAACGTTTCTAAGCCTCAGTTTCCTCATCAGTTAAGTAGGGAAAACAATAGTTGCCACACTGCAGGGTCACTATAAGTATTCAGTGAGACGATGCAGCATTGTGACAGGCAATATATACTATGCCTAATATATACACAGTTTAGACCAGCCAGCATACTTATTTTTGATCCTCTTCAACCCAGAAGTATTTCGATTCCTGGAGTGAGATTTTACTTCTTTTCCTTCCTAATGGCCACACCTTTCTTGCCTCCCGCTATGCATTAATCACAACTCTTAGAGAACATTTCTTTATGCCTTCATTTAACAAATATATAAGGAGCATCTCCTATCGTGCAAGGCAACCTCCTGGGTTTGGAGGATACACAGATAACAGAGCAAAGCTGCAGTCGATATGAACATGCCTGTCATGAAAGAAGGCATGGGGGCAATGGAATCACAGAGGAAGAAATTTCACCCAACCCTCAGGAGAAGGGAATGCTTTCCTAGGACCGGGGATAGCTGAACCAAGCTTTGAGCAATGAGTAGAGATTATCTAGATGGAAAATGTTGAGATATTTTGTGTGCACATAAAAGACCAAGAACTTTGGAATCACTGAAATGGAATATGATGTCTGGGGAGGAGAATGGTGGTGCAGGGTTCATAGGGAATAAACATGGGTTATAAACCAGAGCCAGATCACAAAAAAATCTCAAATGCCAGGATAAAATATTTTAAACTTGATCCTAAGGGCCAAAGGAAGGCTCTGAAGGATCCAAGCAAAGGAGTGACCTGGTTAGGTTAAGAATGAGATTTGGAATACATTCAGGCTGCAGGTTGAGAAGTGGGTGGTTATTTTAATAGTTTCATAGCCAGAGACAAAACCTTATTCTTTAGTGAATACCTGCCCTCACCCCACCATTCCCATGAAGCTCCTGCTGGACACAGAGGAACAGACAATGGGACTCAGCTTTTTCAACACTTTATATCAGCTGCACAAATCTCAATGGTTAAAGACTGGGCTGCAGCATTAAACATGTCTCCAGGCACAAGTAGGTCCTCAGCTCTCCCTGGCTCTGCGGATTCAGGAGGAAGGAAGCATAGAAAGATGGACAATCTGGGACTTCCCTGGCGGTCCAGTGGTTAAGACGCCACACTTCCATGGCAGGGGGCGTGGGTCCAATCCCTGGTCAGGGAACTAAGATCCCACACGCCTCGTGGCGTGGCCATAAAATAGAAAGATGGACAATCTATTCCAAGGGACCAGACCCTGGCAGGATGCAAGTAAAAGAGGATGCAGCCTGGATGCACAGACATGAACATCACTCCCCAGTGAAACGAGGTCCATCGTCTGTCCTGGACTCTACCCAAGCATTCTTCCATTTTTAAAAGGCATGGGGTTGAGGTAGGCAGAGGCAGGCTTGGTGTCTAGAGAAGGGGTCTTCTTCTTTCCCTATAAAATGAAGCCGACTATAAAAGTGTCAGGTTTTTGGAAAGGTTGGAGTTGCTCCTCTCTGAAGCCACAGGCTTACCCTGCTGGATGCCCATCCTCAAGTGCCCCGCAGATCTCTCCTGTACAATCCTGGGACTCCAGGAATGAGAAACATCCCAGCTTCCATGAGCAATGACAAAATAATCTGTTGCTTTTCAGTCAAAGACAAATGAACCTCCAAACAGAAAGCCCTGGAGTCGGGGAGGGATTTCTGAATCAAAGATGCCAGCCCCCTGTCTTTGTCAAAGAGCCTTCTGCCGTTTGCACTAACTAAACGGTATCCACCTGCCTTGGAGTCCTTGTCACCTGCTTGTCTTTCCCATCGGCACTGGAGCCAAGTCTTTCTCCAAAGCCCTCTCCCACCTTTGTTTTTATATCTGTTTTTTTTTTAAAAAAACTGCTCTTTGATTATGGTTATTTTATCTGAGGTCACTGCTCAGTCAACTGTTAAATAAACTGCAAATTCTACAAAACACAGCCAGCAGAGCCATTTCTAACTGTAATGCCACAACTTCGAGCAAAATTACATCTGGCTACAATACTCTTCATATGCATAAATTACACCGCCTCTGATTATCTTAAAGAAAATTCAGCCATGAAACTTATTTTATAGGCACAGAACCGGGGGGGGGGGGGGGGGGGGGGGGGGGGGGCGGGTCCCAAAAAGAATCTGTGTATCCTGAAAGTCACAGGGAAAACAGAAAGAAAGAAAACGTAATTGGCAAACCTTCTCCGCCTGCAGTTCTGTCTAACGGGCTCTGTCTCTGCTGATTTTCCATCACCACCCACCACTGACACCACAGCAGGGGAAGGAAAGGGGGACTGGAGGGCAGTGGTGGCATCAGGTGGCACGTGGGTAGGACAGATTGAAGATGTTTCCTGGCTCCACACATGCCCCCAGAAGGGAAAAGCACTCTGGGTGCACATCCACAGGAAACTCAGATTTAGCACAGAGAGAAATCCAAACCCTGCCCGGGAGGATGGACAAAGACGGCTTCTGAAACTGATGTAGAGTCTCTTTGCGATGAGTCCAAATGTTGTATTGAAGCTTTTCCTACAGAGTTGCCCTTTCCCAGCCACATTGTTTACATAGTAACAAGAAATATAAGAGTAATAATAAAGGGCTTACTACTATTGTGTACTTATTATGTGCCACTTATGTCCCATTTAACCAGAAGAATAACCCAGTGGGCTAGGAACTTTTTTATCAAGTGCCTTTTATACGTGAAGAAACTGCGGCACAGAGAAATTAAGTTACCTTCCAAAGGATATGCATTTAGGAAATGGCAGAACTGGGACTTGAACCCAGGGAGTCTGACTCTGGAGCTTGTGATCTCAACTACCATGTTGTTCTGCTTCCGACAGGATGATTCGGGTGTTAAGGATTCTGATCCACCACCCGAGCTCTGAGTATAACCTTATCTTTTAACCATAACCCTCCACTCTCCATACTTTTTCTGATATTGGAGATTAGATCAGGGATGGACAGCTCACTTCAGCTGAGCTCATCAGCTTATCACTCCTGGAAATTTGGGCTCGGACACTTGCCCTCGCACCTTGGCAGTGGCAGCCATGTTGAGACCATCACGATGAGTCATTTAATGGTGCAGGAAGGGAAACAGCCCATTTTCTAGGAAAAGAGAATTAAGCAGATGAAACAGATATGCAAGTGATAATGATGAAGAGAGAGAGCGAGCCCAAGTGAGCTTGGTTCCACAGCATAGCTTTTCAGTTCCCAGAGTCAGTAGTTCTCAGTAAAACATGGTGCCACTGCCTGCCCTTGAATTTTGCCAACGGAAGCCCCTGAATCCTAATCCTTTATGACAATGCTGTGTTTACTGACGTTCACTCAGTGGGTTTTGTACACCCAAGCCAGTCCTGACTAAGTGCTTGCTATGTGCCAGGCACTGTGCTACATACTTAATGATATTAATTCATGTAAGTCTCAGAAAACTCAACAAAGGCATGTCTATCTTATCATCATCCCCATCTCCAAGATAAGGAAGTTCAGAGAGGTGAAGTAACTCACCTAAATTCACACACAGCCTGAATCCGAACCCACACAGTCAGGCACCAAAGCCTGGGCTCTTCAGCTCCCTGCTTCCCTCCCCCTGCTCTACCCCCGCTCCCAGCTCTCTGCTTTGTGAAGGACTGGCTGTCCTTATTTTATACCTGTCGGTTGTCCTTGCGCACTGCACCCCTTTCTCCCCGGCCACCCCCACCTGTCTCTGTCTCTGTCTCTCTCCCACTCTTCAAGAATATTAAAGATGATAAATCTAAGTTGAAAACATGCATTTTTTGGTGAGACGGTAGACTTTCTCCCTTTTGGTAAAGACAGACACGACAATTTATAAACTCTGACACCCCTCTGATGGAATGGAATCAGGCCTTTTCAACCCACCTCATGGCGGACAGCTTATCACCCCTGTTCTCTGACCTCTAGTATGTGATTTAGGAGGAAATTGGGTCGGGAGGGGGAACTCTCCAGTGGGTGATTAGAAAAGCTCTCTCTCCAATTCTGTAAGCAGTGGATTCGATTTTATCAGCTCTCATCCACTGCCTCCCTGTGCTGCACCCCAGGGAGTGCATCCTGGGTGAGAGAAGGCTAAGACTGTCAATTTGTTAGTTGAAAACAGTTTTAAAGTCCATTTCTCCCTGTGAAATGTGTCAGCCACTGAGAAGTATCTCTCGGCTTTGACGTTGCTGTATGTATGTCATTTAAAATAACAGTGAGAGATGCTCCAGGCGGGAGACTTGGGTGCTCATCCAAGGGGGTAATGTGAAGTGGGGAAAGTCTGATTCTTATTTTTTTTCTCTGTGGGACCACTCTCCCACCTTCCCTGACCCCATCCCAATTTTGCGATGGAATTCACTTTGCAAAACGTGATGGTTAATTTTCTGTGTCAACTTGACTTGACAGGTTAAGGGATGCCCGAAGAGCTGGTCCAGTGTTATTTCTGGGTGTGTCTGTGAGGGTATTTACCAAAGAGATTAGGATTTTAGTCACTAGACTCGTGAATGCAGGTGGGCATCCCAGCCAATCCATTGAGGATCTGAATACAGTAAGTCCCCCACATATGAACGAGTTCCATTCCGAGAGCACGTTCATAAGTCCAATTTGTCCATAAGTCCAACAGAGTTAGCCTAGGTACCCAACTAACACAATTGGCTGTATAGTACTGTACTGTAATAAGTTTATAATACTTTTCACACAAATAATACATGAAGAACAAACACAAATCTTACAGTACAGTACCTTGAAAAGTACAGTAGGATACTGTAGGAGAAAAAGACAGAGGAAGGGCAAATTTGCTTTCTCTGCTTAAGATGAGATATCTTCTCCTGCCCGTGGACACTGGTACTCCCGTTCTTGCATTCCTTAAGAAGGGCTTAAGTATCTGAAGTCACCCCACAATGGGGGTGTCTTTGAAGATCTTTGCATGTGTTTGCACTAAGGGGACCCATTTAAAATATTCACCATGGCTTGATAACAGTGTAATCCTCTACGTGGCCAGACACAGTCTGAGATGTTTTACATGGACAGCCCCTCAATGAGCAACGTCTAAAACAGGGTGTATCATCTCTTTCCAAGAAGAAACAGTCAAAGCAACAACTGATCATGTATGCTCACTAGATCAGTGGCTGTGTCCACCATGTTTACACTTTTCTCATAAAGCTCCTTTGAGTCCACAGAGAATTAGCCCCTGAGGGGTGTCCATTTGCCTCTTTCTCTTTGCTTTTTTTATTATCCATGAACCACATATTAAAGCCACGAATTCTCCACTCCTGGAAGAAGGTCCTTGCTAAGAATGAGCTTCTCACAATCCTCAATGAGAATATGGTCTGGTCTTCTGGATTCTTCCCAGAGGAGATTCTACTAGCACACAAGGTTTTATCTCTTCAAACTTGACCACCTCTCAAAGCACGACCTCATGCATTTTAATGCTAAAATATCCTTCCTCCACTCCATCCACGTGTCAGAAATTCAGTTGTTTTGCATGGACACATGCGTGGTTACCATTTGCATCCCTGTTTTTTACAGATGAAGAAACTGAGGCTCAGGGAGGTTAGGGGGCTTATTCAAGTTCCCAGAGCTAAGTAGCAGTCTCTGAATCCAGGCTGCTGGGCCCCAAAGTACAGAATCTAGCAACATGTTCATTTCCTTACTATCCACTAAGTACTTATTAGCCTTAGTGTCAGGAAGACAGTGATTGAATAACTTAAAATTAAAAGTGACCCAGCCCCTCAGAGTCCTTATAGACTAAGAGAAGAGTCAGGGAACCACAGGACAACTGATCTCAAGTGTCTGTTGAATGATGAGTGAATGAATGAATGAACTCTATAACAGGAATGTGTTTAAGATGCAAGGAAAGCACAGAGGAAGAAACATAGCATGGGCCACATACTGGGGCTCAGGTGCACTGCCACCCCAGGGCTCTTTTCTGTGTGTACCACTCTGTCTTCTCCATACTGAAAAAGCTTTGGGGCCTTTTGCTTCCAAACTGATGAAGAAATAGATCCAAAGCTAATCCCTGGGAACAATCTCTATTGACAGAGAGTTTGCCTTAGAACTGGAGGGGTCAAGGAAATAAAGTAAACAGCAGAGATGCCACTTAAGGAGATGGTGAGATCAGCCACGCTGATCAGAGTGGCCATGATATCACGAGGAGTGTCATTCCAACATTGTGAGGGCAAGAGGGGCCACGGAACCTGCAGATAACAGCACAGGACACGCCTTCGATGGCAGCAGGCAGGACCATGCCAGCCAAAGCCCAGCACAGGAGGAGTGGGAGAGAAGAGGGGCCTCAGGCTATGCAGTCTGCCTGTCTCTCCCAGGTGCTGTTTCCCTGCGGTAGGTAGGAATCCAGTAACCAGGAATTCAGAGCATCACCTCTGCTCCCGCCCTCAAATCAGTCCTCTCTGCTCTTCTCCCTGGGGTCTTGTAAACTTGGAATTTAACAAGGGAGCTCAAAAGGCCCACTCTATTACTTTATTTCGTTCACTCCTCTTATCGTTATGCTCATCGCTCCTGCTAATATCCGTAGACACAAATATCCTCCTGTTCCCAGGGAATCTGAGGTTCTTGATGTCTGGTCGCAGAAAGAATGCAGTGAGTGACAAAGTGACAGGTAAGAAGTGGATTTATTTAGAGAGAAACACATTCCACAGACAGAGTGTGGGCCATCTCAGAAGGCAAGGGAGCCCAGAAGTATGGTGTGGTTAGTTTTTATGGACTGGGTAATTTCATAGGCTAATGAGTGGGAAGATTATTCCAGTTATTTCAGGGAAGGGGTGGAAATTTCCAGGAATTGGGCCACCGCCCACTTTTTGGCCTTTTATGGTTGGCCTCAGAACTGTCATGGCACTGGTGGGTTCTATCATTTAGCTAATGTATTACAATGAGTGTACAATGAGGCTCAAGGTCCACTGGAAGTTGAATCTTTCACCATCCTGGACCTAGTTCGTTCTAACCAGTCTTTGTCATGTCCTATGGCTATGTCATTCTTTTAAAGGTTGTGCCCTGCCCCCTTCCCTCCTGCTTCATTCCTAGACCATATCAACAGCATCCAAACTGGTCTTCTTGCTTCTACAACTTGTTCCCTAAAGAATTTTATGCATGGTAACCAGAATGGTCATTTATTTATTTATTTATTTGCGGTATGCGGGCCTCTCACTGCTGTGGCCTCTCCCATTGCGGAGCACAGGCTCCGGACGCACAGGCTCAGCGGCCATGGCTCACGGGCCCAGCCACTCCGCGGCATGTGGGATCTTCCCGGACCGGGGCACGAACCCATATCCCCTGCATCAGCAGGCGGAATCTCAACCACTGCGCCACCAGGGAAGCCCCAGAGTGGTCATTTTTAAACCCTCCCTATTTAGAATCCTTGTGTTATTGAACAAAGTTCTGGGTGCCCGATGCACAGTGAGGCCAAACAAACTGAAACGTCAGAGTTTGGAACAAAAAAAGCTTTACTGCAGGGCCAAACAAGGAGAATGGGTGGATTGTGCTCAAAAACCCCAAACTCCCCTATGGTTTGGGGGGAGTTTTTATAGGCAAAATGTGGGGTAAAGGGTGCCGAGTGTGTGACTTTCTTCCGATTGGTTGGTGGTGAGGTAACAAGGAGGTGATCCAGGAATCTTGTGCTCAGCTGAAGTTACCATCCTCCACCTGTATGGGGGCCGTAGTCCCAGCAGAAGAACTCAAAGACATTGTTACATATATTCCTTGAGGAAAAACCAGGACCCTGCTTTAATGGCTTCACTAAAGTTTCTTAATTGCTCCTCCTTTGTTTCTGCATTCCCTCCCTTCCCTCATTAGCAACTATTTGAATCTGCCCTTTCGTATTTAGAAAGGTCTAGGAGGCTGAAGTCTATATCCTGCAAATAAGAAATGGGGGACTGAGAGACCTTCAAGATGGTGGAAGAGTGAGAGGTGGAGATCACCTTCCTCCCCACAGATACATCAAAAATACATCTACATGTGGAACAACTCCTACAGAACACCTACTGAATGCTGGCAGAAGACCTCAGACTTCCCAAAGGGCAAGAAACTCCCCACGTACCTTGGTAGGGCAAAAGACAAAAGGAGAAACAGAGACAAAAGAATAGGGATGGGACCTGCACCTCTGGGATGGAGCTGTGAAGGAGGAAAAGTTTCCACACACTAGGAAGACCCTTCACTGGCAGAGACAGGGGCGTGGACGGCGGAAGCTTTGGGGCCACGGAGGAGAGCGCAGCAACAGGGGTGCAGAGGGCAAAGTGGAGAGATTCCCACACAGAGGATTGGTGCCGACCGGCACTCACCAGCCCGAGAGGCTTGTCTGCTCACCCGCTGGGAAGGGTGGGGGCTGGGAGCTGAGGCTCGGGTTTCGGGGGACAGATCTCAGGGAGAGGACAGGGGTTGGCTTTGTGAACACAGCCTGAAGGGGGCTAGTGCACCACAGATAGCTGGGAGAGAGTCCATGAAAAAGTCTGGACCTGCCAGAGAGGCAAGACACTTTTGTTTCGGGGTGCACGAGGAGAGGGGATTCCCTCTCCCTGTGCTCACGAAAGGCAGAGCACCGCCTAAATGAGCTCCAGAGATGGGTGCGAGCCACGGCCATCAGCTCAGACCCCAGAGACGGGCATGAACCTCTAACACTAATGCCGCTGTCACCAAAAATCCTATGTGCAAGCACAGGTCACTATCCACACACACACTTCCACCCCGGGAGCCTGTGTAGCACACCACTGCCAGGGTCCTGAGATCCAGGGACAACTTCCCTGGGAGAACACATGGCATGACTCGGGCTGTTGCAATGTCACACCAGCCTCTGCCACCTCAGGCTCACCCCACATTCCAATTATGACTACTGTACCCCTCCCTCCCCCAAGCCTGAGTGAGCAAGAGGGCCCTAATCAGCCGCTGCTTTAACCCCGTCCCGTCTGAGTGGGGAAAAGACTACTGAGGTAGACCTACATGCAGAGCCGGGGCCAAAACCAAAGCTGAACCACAGGAGCTGTGCAAACAAAGAAGAGAAAGAGAAATTTCTCTATGCAGCCTAAGGAGCAGCAGACTAAGTCCCCACAATCAATGTGATAAACCCTGCATCTGAAGAATACCTGAATAGACAATGAATGTTCCCAGAATTGAGGCAGTGGACTTTGGGAACAACTGTAGACTTGGGGTTTGCTTTCTGAGTCTAATTTGTTTCTGGTTTTATGTTTATCTTAATATAGTATTTAGTACCTATTATCATTGGTGGATTTGTTTATTGATTTAGTTGCTCTCTTCCTTTTTTTATATGTATATATATATTTTTCCTTTTTCTCTTTTTGTGGAAGTGTATGTGTATGCTTCTTTGTGTGATTTTGTCTGTATAGGTTTGCTTTTACCATTTGTCCTAAGGTTCTGTCTGTTTGTTTTGTCTTGGCTTTTGTTTTTGATTTTTTCTCTCTTACTTTTCTTCTGAGCCGTGTGGTTGGCAGGGTCTTGGTGCACCAGCCGGGGGTCAAGCCTGAGCCTCTGAGGTGGGGGGGCCAAATCCAGGACATTGGACCACCAGAGACCTCCCAGCCCCACGTAATGTCAATCAGCAAGAGCTGTCCCAGAGATCTTCCTCTCAACACTAAGACCCAGCTCCACCCAACGGCCAGCAAGCTCCAGTGCTGGACACCCCATGCCAAACAACTAGCAAGACAGGAACACAACCCCACCCATTAGCAGAGTGGCTGCCTAGATTCATACTAAGTCCACAGACACTCCAAAACACCACCTGAAGTGGCCCTGCCCACCAGAAGGATAAGATACAGTCCCACCCACCAGAACACAGGCACCAGTTCCCTCCACCAGGAACCCTACACAACCCACTGAACCAACCTTAGCCACTGGGGGCAGACACCAAAAATAACGGGAACTACAAACCTTCAGCCTGTGAAAAGGAGACCCCAAACACAGTAAGTTAAACAAAATGAGAAGACAGAAATGTGCAACAGATGAAGGAGCAAGGTAAAACCCCACCAGACCAAACAAATGAAGAGGAAATAGGCAGTCTACCTGAAAAAGAATTCAAAGTAATTACAGTAAAGATGATCCAAAATCTCGGAAATAGAATGGAGAAAATACAAGAAACGTTTAACAACGACCTAGAAGAGCTAAAGAGCAAACAAACAATGATGAACAACACAATAAATGAAATTAAAAATACTCTAGAAGAAATCAATAGCAAAATAACTGAGGCAGAAGAACAGATAAGTGACCTGGAAGATAAAATAGTGGAAATAACTACTGCAGAGGAGAAAGAAGAAAAAAGAATTGAAGACAGTCTCAGAGACCTCTGGAACAACATTAAATGCACCAACATTCGAATTAGAGGGGTCCCAGAAGAAGAAGAGAAAAAGAAAGGGTCTGAGCAAATATTTGAAGAGATTATAGTTGAAAACTCCCCTAACATGGGAAAGGAAATAGTCAAGTCTTGAAGTGCAGAGAGCCCCATACAGGATAAATTCAAGGATAAACACACCAAGACACATATTAATCAAACTATCAAAAATTAAATTCAAAGAAAAAAATATTAAAAGCAGCAAGGGAAGAACAACAAATAACATACAAGGGAAACCCCATAAGGTTAACAGCTGATCTTTCAGCAAAAACTCTGCAATCCAGAAGGGAGTGGCAGGACATAATTAAAGTGATGAAAGGGAGAAACCTAAAACCAAGATTACTCTACCCAGCAAGGATCTCATTCAGATTCAACGGAGAAATTAAAACCTTTACAGACAAGCAAAAGTTAAGAGAATTCAGCACTACCAAACCAGCTTTACAACAAGTGCTAAAGGAACTTCTCTAGGCAGGAAACAACAGAAGGAAAAGACCTACAATAACAAACCCAAAACAATTAAGAAAATGGTAATAGGAACATACATATTGATAATTACCTTAAATGTAAATGGATTAAATGCTCCAACCAAAAGACATAGACTGGCTGAATGGATACAAAAACAAGACACACATATATGCTGTCTACAAGAGACCCACTTCAGACCTAGGGACACATACAGACTGAAAGTGAGGCGATGGAAAAAGATATTCCATGCAAATGGAAATCAAAAGAAAGCTGGAGTAGCAATTCTCATATCAGACAAAATAGACTTTAAAATGAAGACTATTACAAGAGACAAAGAAGACACTACATAATGGTCAAGGGATCAATCCAAGAAGAAAATATAACAATTGTAAATATTTATGCACCCAAAATAGGAGCACCTCAATACATAAGGCAAATGCTAACAGACAGTGACACAATAATAGTAGGGGACTTTAACACCCCATTTTCATCAATGGACAGATCATCCAAAATGAAAATAAATAAGAAAACACAAGTTTTGAAAGACACATTAGACCAGATAGACTTAATTGATATTTATAGGACATTCCACCCAAAAACACCAGAATACACTTTCTTCTCAAGAGCTCATGGAACATTCTCCAGGATAGATCATATCTTGGGTCACAAATCAAGCCTTGGTAAATTTAAGAAAATTGAAATCGTATCAAGTATCTTTTCTGACCGCAATTCTATGAGACTAGATATGAATTACAGGAAAAAAAAACTGTGAAAAATACAAGCACATGGAGGCTAAACAATACGCTACTAAATAACCAAGAGATCACTGAGGAAATCAAAAAATACCTAGGAACAAATGACAATGAAAACACAACAGCCCCAAACCTATGAGATGCAGAAAAAGCAGTTCTAAGAGGGAAGTTTATAGCAATACAATCCTACTTCAAGAAACAAGAAAAATCTCAAATACAAAACCCAACTTTACACCTAAAGCAATTAGGGAAAGAAGAACAACAGCAACAAAACCCAAAGTTAGCAGAAGGAAAGAAACCATAAACATCACATCAGAAATAAATGAAAAAGAAATGAAGGAAACAATAGCAAAGATCAATAAAACTAAAAGCTGGTTCTTTGAGAACATAAACAAAATTGATAAACCACTAGCCAGACTTATCAATAAAAAAAGGGAGATGAATCAAATCAACAGAATTAGAAATGAAAAAGAAGAAGTAACAACTGACACTGCAGAAATACAAAAAATCATGAGGGACTACTACAAGCAACCATATGCCAATAAAATGGACAACCTGGAAGAAATGGACAAATTCTTAGAAAAGCACAACCTTCCAAGTCTGAACCAGGAAGAGAGAGAAAATATAAACAGACCAATCAAGCACTGAAATTGAAACTTTGATTAAAAATCTTCCAACAAACAAAAGCCCAGGACCAGATTGCTTCACAGGTGTATTCTACCAAACATTTAGAGAAGTACTAACACCTATCCTTCTCAAACTCTTCCAAAATACGGCAGAGGGAGGAGCACTCCCAAACTCATTTTACAAGGCCACCATCACCCTGACACCAAAACCAGACAAAGATGTCACAAAGAAAGAAAACTACAGGCCAATATCACTGATGAACATAGATGCAAAAATCCTCAACAAAATACTAGCAAACAGAATCCAACAGCACATTAAAAGGATGATACACCATGATCAAGTGGGGTTTATTCCAGGGATGCAAGGATTCTTCAATATATGCAAATCAATCAATGTGATACACCATATTAACAAACTGAAGGAGAAAAACCATATGATCATCTCAATAGATGCAGTAAAAGCTTTTGACAAAACTCAACACCTGTTTATGATTAAAAACTCCCCAGAACGTGGACATAGAGGGAACCTACCTCAACATAATAAAGGCCATATATGACAAACCCACAGCCAACATCGTTCTCAATGGTGAAAAACTGAAGCCATTTCCTCTAAGATCAGGAACAAGACAAGGTTGCCCACTCTCACCACTCTTATTCAACATAATTTTGGATGCTTTAGCCACATCAATCAGAGAAGAAAAAGAAATAAAAGGAATCCAAATCGGAAAAGAAGAGGTAAAGCAGTCACTGTTTGCAGATGACATGATACTATACATAGAGAATCCTAAAGACACTACCAGGAAACTACTAGAGCTAATCAATGAATTTGATAAAGTAGCAGTATACAAAATTAATGCACAGAAATCTCTTGCATTCCTATACACTAATGATGAAAAAGCTGAAAGAGAAATTAAGGAAACACTCCCATTTACCACTGCAACAAAAAGAACAAAATACCTAGGAATAATCCTACCTATGGAGACAAAAGACCTGTATGCAAAAAATTATAAGACACTGATGAAAGAAATTAAAGATGATACAAACGGATGGAGAGGTATACCATGTTCTTGGATTGGAAGAATCAACATTGTGAAAATGGCTATACTACCCAAAGCAATCTACAGATTCAATGCAATCCCTATCAAACTACCACTGGCATTTTTCACAGAACTAGAACAAAAAATTTCACAATTTGTATGGAAACATAAAAGCCCTGAATAGCCAAAGCAATCTTGAGAAGGAAAAATGGAGCTGGAGGAATCAGGCTCCCGGATTTCAGACTATACTACAAAGCTACAGTAATCAAGACAGTATAGTACTGGCACAAAAACAGAAGTATAGATCAATGGAACAGGATAGAAAGCCCAGAGATAAACCCACGCACATATGGCCGCCTTATTTTTGATAAAGGAGGCATGAATATACAGTGGAGAAAAGACAGCCTCCTCAATAAGTGGTGCTGGGAAAACTGGACAGCTACATGTAAAAGAATGAAATTAGAACACTCCCTAACACCATACACAAAAATAAACTCAAAATGGATTAGAGACCTAAATGTAGGGCCAGACACTAAAAAACTCTTAGAGGAAAACATAGGGAGAACACTCTATGACATAAATCACAGCAAGATCCTTCTGCCCCACCTCCTAGAGAAATGGAAATAAAAACAAAAATAAACAAATGGGACCTAATGAAACTTAAAAGCTTTTGCACAGCAAAGGAAACCATAAACAAGTTGAAAAGACAACCCACAAAATGGGAGAAAATATTTGCAAATGAAGCAACTGACAAAGGATTAATCTCCAAAATGTACAAGCAGCTCATGCAGCTCAATATCAAAAAACAAACAACCCAATGCAAAAATGGGTAGAAGACCTAAATAGACGTTTCTCCAAAGAAGATATACAGATTGCCAGCAAACACACGAAAAGATGCTCAACATCACTAATCGTTAGAGAAATGCAAATCAAAACTACAGTGAGGTATCACCTCACACCAGTCAAAATGGCCATCATCAAGAAATCTAGAAACAATAAATGCTGGAGAGGGTGTGGAGAAAAGGGAACCCTCTTGCACTGTTGGTGGGAATGTAAATTGATACAGCTCAACAGTATGAAGAACAGTATGGAGGTTCCTTAAAAAACTAAAAATAGAACTACCATACGACCCAGCAATCCCACTACTGGGCATATACCCTGAGAAAACCATAATTCAAAAAGAGTCATGTACCACAGTGTTCATTGCAGCTCTATTTACAATAGCCAGGACGTGGAAGCAACCTAAGTGTCCATCGACAGATGAATGGATAAAGAAGATATGGCACATATATACAATGGAATATTACTCAGCCATAAAAAGAAATGAAATTGAGTTATTTGTAGTGAGGTAGATGGACCTAGAGTCTGTCATACAGAGTGAAGTAAGTCAGAAAGAGGAAAACAAATACCGTATGCTAACACATATATATGGAATCTAAAAAAAAAATGGTTCTGATGAACCTAGGGGCAGGACAGGAATAAAGACACAGAGGTAGAGAATGGATTTGAGGACACGGGGAGGGGGAAGGGTAAGCTGGGACGAAGTGAAAGAGTGGTATTGACATATATACACTACCACATGTAAAATAGATAGCTAGTGGGAAGCAGCCGCATAGCACAGGGAGATCAGCTTGGTGCTTTGTGACCACCTAGAGGGGTGGGAAAAGGAGGGTGGGAGGGAGGCGCAAGAGGGAGGAGATACGGGGATATATGTATACATATAGCTGATTCACTTTGTTATACAGCAGAAACTAACACAACATTATAAAGCAGTTATACTCCAATAAAGATGTTAAAAAAAGGAAATGGGGGACCTGGAAAGGCATTGTGCCCAGGAGGGCCCCACGGGGTCCTGCTTGGTTTCAGCCCTTTAAGGTGGTTTACTCTTTATCTTTCCTCTACCAAACTGTCCAGACTCACCTCTCCCCTCTGCCCCACCTGAACTTTAAACCGCAGGTCAACTGAATGCGCTACACTGAGTTCCCCAAACTTTCCCTTCTGTCTGGGATGATCAACCAACCTTTCTGATTTCCTCTGCATGTCTCAGCTTTGCCCATGTACTTACGTATCTCCTTTCCTTGCTTGCCTGTTACGCGTCCTTATGGTAATTAGAGGTCACCTCCTTCAAGAAGGCCTCCCTAAATTTCTGTCCACCCCCAAACTGGATTAATTGGACCACCTCAGAGCAACCTAAGCATTTATTTCAATTGAAGTACTCAGTAGAGTGCAAAACCATTAGCAGTTGGCTTACTATCTCTGCCAACCAAGGGGCAGGGACTGACTAGGCGTTACTGGCTGTTTCATCTTATCATATTCATTCACAATCCCTCGTTCACTCGATAATTGTTTAGCATTTACCATGTATCAGAATCTGTACTAGAAACAAGGAATATAAAGGTGAGGAAGACAGACATGGTCCTAGTAGGCACTCAATAAATATCTGTTGGCTGAATACATCTCACTGAAGCTTTTAGAAAACATCCAACCTAAGCTTCTCTTGTTCAGATGGAAATGCAGAACTGCGCCAGTGGGGCCAGAAGCTCAGTTCCAGGTGACGTGGCTGCCTCCAGAATCCAGCCCCCTGACTCCGAGTCTGTGACATTTTTCCACAGCACCAGGCTCCTCCTTGGCTATCTCTGAGGGGACCGGTATCTTACTCTCCCCCGCCAAAACTGTGGGAGGTGGGAGAGGAGGCCTGATGACTGCAGTGACCTGGTGTGATTACTCCACTGATTGTTCCAGGCGTCTCTGGCTCTGTTTCCACACCAGTGACTGGATGAGTGATCTTCAGCAAATCGCCTACTCCCACTGAGCCCCGTTTTTCATCAACAGAGCAAAGTCTCATGTGAAGATCAAATGACGTCATGGCTAGAAACGCTGCTGAAAAGAAAAGGAATTCATATTTTCTGACTCCTGTTTAGTTGACTCACTCTGATTTAAAGCAGGATTACCCGATACTCAAATTACCCATGGATCCATCACCCTCCGTCTTTGCAAAGAAGGTATCATGATAACGGTTAGGAGCTTGGGCTTGGAGTCAGATGACAAAAATTCAAATCCTGACTCTGCTTCTTCCTAGAGGTGTGATTTCCTCATGCTGCTTTACCCCCTATGCCCCAGGTCCTTATTTAGGAAATAGGAATGATAATTATAAACCTGGGGTATTAAAGTGCTGTGAGATTATGTATGTAAAGAAATTAGCACCCTGCCTGGTACTATGAAGTACTCAATTCATCTTAACTGTCCATTCGATCATTCGTTCATGCAATATTTAGTTAACACCTATTATGTGCCAGAAACTTTCTAACTATGAGGAATATAGAGGTGCAGTCTACATCTGCTCTTAGGCAACGTGTAATCTACCCAGGGGAACAAATACTACACAATTATTTCCACAAATTAGTATAAATTAAAATTGTGGTAAGTGCTAAAGGAAAAGTACAGTGAGCTAAGAGGATATAGAATAGGATGTATTATAGACTTTGAAGGATTGACAGGGGAAATAAAGTGCACCTTCCTTCAAATAAAGCAGAAATAGAAACATACAAGAGAAGTCAATACAGGCAGGTAAGAATGTAAAGGAAAAATAATAACTTTATTAAACACCTTCTTCCCAGCAGACACTGATCAAATCATATTAAATAATTATCTTACTTAACACTCACATCTATGCCACAAGGTAATATTATCATCATTTTCTGGACAAGTAAAGCTGAATTTCACTACATATGTAATTTTCCAGGGTCATATGGCCTGTACATGGTAGAGTAATAATTTAGACCCAAGTCTGTTGCTTATTTTTTTTATGATTGAAGTATAGTTGATTTACAGTGTTGTGTTAGTTTCTGGTATACAGCAAAGTGATTCAGTTATATATACTTTTTAAGATTCTTTTCCATTATGGTTTATTACAGGATATTGAATACAGTTCCCGGTGGTATACAATAAGACCTTGTTGTTTAGTACCTATTTTACATACACTAGTTTGTATCTGTGAACCCCAGACTCCTAATTTATCCCTCCCCTACCCCCTTTCCCCTTTGGTAACCATAAGTTTGCTTTCTATGTCTGTTTCTGTTTTGTAAATAAGTTCATTTGTATCATATTTTAGATTCCACATATAGGTGATATCATATGATATTTGCCTTTCTCTCTCTGACTTCACTTAGTATGATACTCTCTAGGTCCATCCATGTTGCCGCAAATGCCGCATTCTTTTTTATGACTGAGTCGTATTCCATTGTATGCATACCACGTCTTCTGTATCCATTCAGCTGTCGATGGGCACTTAGGTTGCTTCCATGTCTTGGCTATTGCAAACAGTGCTGCAGTGAACATTAGGGTGCATGTATCTTTTCAAATTAGAATTTTCTCTGGATATATGCCCAGGAGTGGGATTGCTGGATCATATGGCATATTGCTTTTTCATGCCTGGTATATTCCAGGTTCTAGAATTCAGAAACACAGAAAACTTATTTGAAATATAACTAAGAGATCAGTCTGAAAGGCATACATGATACTTGTAGGAGGCAAACAGTAGTCAGTGAGATAATGCTGAAAGAAGTGTTTGGGGGGCAGACTGTGAACGTCAGGCTAAGGGTTCTGAGTTTGTCCTACATGTAATTGGAAACATTTGAAGGCTTTTTTTAAAAATAAATTTATTTATTTTTGGCTGCATTGGGTCTTCGTTGCTGCGCTCAGGCTTTCTCTAGTTGCGGTGAGCGGGGGCTACTCTTCATTGCAGTGCGCAGGCTTCTTATTGTGGTGGCTTCTCTTGTTGTGGAGCACAGGCTCTAGGCGCACGGGCTTCAGTAGTTGTGACACATGGGCTCAGTAGTTGCGGCTCGTAGGCTCTAGAGTGCAGGCTCAGTAGTTGTGGCACACAGGCTTAGTTGCTCCACAGCATGTGGGATCTTCCTGGACCAGGGCTCGAACCCATGCCCCCTGCATTGGCAGGTGGATTCTTAACCACTGTGCCACCAGGGAAGTCCTCCTTTGAAGGCTTTTGCAGATGAGTATCCAATAGTCCGATTCCATGTCACAGAGATGACCTACAGACTAACCCTCAGAACTTTGCAGTATCCCCAAATCAAATGTGAAAACAGTTAAATAGGAAAGTGAGAGTATCTGCTTGATCATGAAGATGCTACAATACAAATCATTATTCACCTTTAATGCAGAGTGCTGGATCTCAGCCATATGTCGCTCGATAAGGTACCTCCTGCTGATAAGATTGTTTAGACAAGGGAGAGCAAGCTTTGCCCGCAATATCTCAAGCCCTGTTGACTAGTTGTTGAATTCTGGGTTTTGCAACCTCCCTGGCCAGTTATACATCACATGGTAGACACAGAGCTTGCCTGAGGCTCCGGGTGCTGAAGCGGCATGTCAGAAATTCTTTGGCAAGATATATATGACTTTTAATTTGCAAGAGGGATAGTATGTGTACGTGTGCATGTGTAATGTGTGGGGGGAGAATTTATGGTTCAGAATTCCAGACTGGGGAACAGTGTGAATTTCTGTGCGTAAATCTGCTCAGATATTTCACAGGAACCGTTTCCAGTGGGAACAAGTGATTTCATTATGTTTTTGTTCTTGCAGAAGCCCTAGTCATTGGCCAAAAGTTAGTGCCCAAGGAAGGATAGAGGTGGAGAAACCATAGGCTATATATAAGGCTCTGTCCATGGTAGTTTGTATATATTCTTCAGTTAAGGAAGTCAGAGTACCATGTCGGCGTTTATTCACCCACAAAGGGTTGTTCTGGAATTCTGGGAAAGAAAAGGCAGCTTTCTTGCCTTTGAATATGAACAGAGGAGATGGCCCCAATTGCTGGTGACAGCCGTGAATCAGCCTTAGCATAAGCTGAGGCTGAAAAAAAATGTAGAAAAGGAGAGAATCAGGATCCTCAAAGCCATGAGTCAGCATCTTAATCACCCAGCCCTGCAGCCTGACTTTCCTCTTGATTTCCAGTTAGGGGAGATAATACACGGATGTAATGTTTAAGCCAGCTTGAGGCTGTTTTCCTGTTACTCGCAACTGAAAGCATCCTTTTATTTATTTAGGCCACGCCATGTGGCTTGCAGGGTTTTAGTTCCCCAACCAGGGATCGAACCCATGCTCCCTGCAGTGGATGCACAAAGTCTTAACCACTGGACCATCAGGAAAGTCCCACAAAGCATTCTTCTAATGCAAGAGATAAGTAGTATGAAATTGTCAGATGGTCTGACCTTTATCAAGACCAGGGCTTCTGAACCCTGGCATTATTGACATTATGGGATGGATAGTTCTTTGTCATGGGAGTTGTGATGTGCGTTGTGGGATGTTTAACAACATCCCTGGCCTCTACCCACTAGATGCCAGTAGGATCCCTTCCCCGCGTTGTGACAACCAAGTATGTCTCCATATATTGCCAAAGGTCTCTGGTGGGTAAAATCACCCCTACAGAGAACCAATGATCAAGACCAAACTTGTTGGCCTTCATCAGTTATATCAGTTTAGAGCAATGATATTCTTAACCAATCAAGCAATAACAAGCATCTGTGGGACACTCGGTCTGTGTTCAGTAAAGGCAAGTTCATAATTATGACTCTCACGCCCAGAATGATCCTTATAATCATCAAAGAAAGATGCAATTATGTCACTCGCATCTGCTATAACTAAATGTGGTTATGGGCTTGGAATCATTTTACAAATTGCAAGGCATTTGGTAAGCTACAAAGCACTTTGTAATTATAAGAGGGCTTTATAAGGTGCCAGATACTTTGGAAATGATAAAGTGGCTTATACACAAACCATAAAAGGCTGTAAAGGCAGAAATGCTTGTAAGTGTAAACTGTAAAGCACCTTGGAAAGGATATTGCACCTTATAAACTATAAAGTCTACTGTAAACTATGCTTATAAACTAAAAAGTGCTTTGTGAAATGTGTAGTACTCTGTAAACTACAAGAAAAGATTTAGGAAGGGAACACTTTAAATTGGTGTTACTCGGATAGAAAATTGATCCAGACATCTTAGAAAGATTTGCAACTTAAAAATAAAGATGCACTTTTTTTTAGCACCAAGAAAGTCAAAAAAAAAAAAAAAAAAAAAAAACAAGGAACTATCCAGCATCTCTTTTTCCCAAAGTATGTATTAAGTTTCTTTCATTTATTTATTTTTATAGCAGATGAGTCATCATCTAGCTATTGGAAGATTCCAATGTGTTTGCATTGTTTCATTTGGAAAAGAAAGTGCTCCAGAATTTACTGGAATATGGAATTGATAAATACTAATCAATCGGCCTTTGGCAAGCGCTAAAGCGTCCACATTTCTGAAGATAAATATTTGGATGATAATTCTTATTTGGATTTTTGACATAGCTCCCCCCCAAGACTGTACTGTATGTTTTTGCCTCAGCCTGGGAGCGGGGAAATTACCTTGCAGTGAGCCATGGCAATGAAACCTTGGGAACCTGACCTTTGTCAAGAAGAATCCCCCCCCACCCCCCACCCCCGACACACACTACAACCGTGGAGGAAAAGAATGCCAGGCAGAGCCATCTGAGCATTCCACAGCCTAAGTTAATTGTTTCAGGAGCAGATCAGCCCCAGAATCATGGTGTATTCATACAGGATGGATCCCTAGAAAGAACCCAGATTAGTGATTCTCAAAGTATATTCTCTGAAGCCCTAGAGTTCTATAGATCGACTTAGGGGTCCCCAGGAGGTGGGGAAAGATAAGAAATGAAGAAGCACTCTGCTTTGGCTGGAGCAGTTCCTCTTTAATCTGCGCTATAGAGCGCCATTTTGTATAAAAATGCATCACGAATGAAGTATTTTGCAGAAATGCTTGTAAGGAAAAAGTTGTTTGTCCAAACCCACCATTTTACAGACGGGGAAACTGAGACCCGGAGTTGTTACCTGTTTTGCCAAAGTTTTACACAGGTTGTAAAAGAAGTGAAGCTGGAGTCTGGGGTCCCTATGTCAATGGTGATGTGCTCTCTAATCCTGTTATCAAGACTGATGGAGGTGATGAAGAGACAGGCTTTCACGGTCCTCACCAGACCCTTGTAATTGACAACCCAGTGGCATTGTGGTTGCCAAAGTTTTTCTTTCCTTTTCCTGTTCCCCTTCAGCATTGGAAGGCAGATTTGTTTAGGACAGGTACAGGAACCCACAGAAATGTTCAGAATCTTTAAAAGACACATGTCCATATTTGGGGGTTCTTCTTGAAGTATGAAATCCAGAGGGGATAGGGTGCTTGTGTTCTGGGGAGGAAAATAAGCAAAGCAGTGCACTACCAGGTCTGTGCAGCCTCTTGGGGGTCTGCGCCTGCCCCTGTGACCAGAGGTTTCCATCTCGCCTCTGTGGCATACTGTCAGCAAGCCGGGAGACGTTTTAAATGGGACTGCTGTCTCCCCACCAATCCAGTGACAGATATGAACGAATAACATAAATTCTCTAGCCATTCCTTGGCATTTATTTCAATGTAAGTGTATTTTTTCCCAAGTATAAAGCCCAATAGTAATTTATCAAGAGACAAATCATTTTTTCTTGGCAGTGAAGTCTGCAAAATTCCCATTTTTAAGGCCTTAAATCTCCCTATTTTGACAGGAGCAAGAAAGCATTAGAAGCTTTGATTTAGCTGGATCATACAAAATAGTTTCCCATAATTATCCTTTGGGATGATGTATGCGTGTCTTTCTCCCCTTCTTATTAAACCCAAGGTCCCCATTTTTCATCCAGCTGTATTACTAAATTAAATTGCCTTTTGTTGTATTCAAGTTAAACACTTTGCCAAAAGCTTTTCTTGTTCAGGAAAATAACATTTACCCAATATGTGCCCGTGTTTTACTGTTTGAATTTACTGTTCACGATTGTTTGGTTTGCCGGTAATTTGAGGATATTGTTTAATAGGAACAATGAATCACTGTAATTTAGTATAGTATCTTGGAGTACAGTATCTAGGAGGTAGGAAAGGGAATATTGAAGACCCATCACATGGAGAAAATGATTTTTCCTACTGCAAAAGCAGATGGGGAAAAGGTTAGAAAAAGTTACTGGAAGACATAAACAGCTGTGAAGATGTTCTGCAGTCTCGCCTGCTTTTTCTCAAGTGGAAAACAAGCCTCCAACAGGGTGGGTTGGATGGAACTCGCCTAATTTGCTCCTGATCAAGTTTTCAGAGAACATTCTTTTGTTTTAATTTTATTGAAGTGTAGTTGATTTACAATGTTGTGTTAATTTGTGCTGTAGAGAAAACTGATTCAGATATACATATATATACACATTCTTTTTCATCTTCTTTTCCATTATGGTTTATTATAGGATATTGAATATAGTTGCCTGTGCTATACAATAGGACCTTGTTGTTCATGATTCTGTATATAATAGTTTGCATCTGCTATTCCCTAACTCACAATCCAACCTTCCCCCACCCCCCCTGCCTTGGCAACCACAAGTCTGTTCTCTATGTCTGTGACTTGTTTCTGTTTCATAGGTAAGTTCATGTGTGTCATATTTTAGATTCCACATATCAGTGATATTATACAGTATTTGTCTTTCTCTGTCTAACTTACTTCACTTAGTATGATAATCTCCAGGTCCAACCATGTTGTTGCAAGTGGCATTATTTTGTTGCAAGTGGCATTATTTCATTCTTTTTGATGGCTGAGTAATATTCCATTGTGTATCTATACCACATCTTCTTTATCCATTTATCTGTCGATGGACATTTAGGTTGTTTCCATGTCTTGGCTATTGGAAATAGTGCTGCTATGAACACAGTGGGGCATGTATCTTTTCAAATTATAGTTTTGTCTGGGTATATGCCCAGGAGTGGGATTGCTTGTTCATATAGCAACTTTTCTGAGGCACATCCGTACTGTTTTCCATAGTGGCTGTACCAATTTACATTCCCACCAACAGAGTAAGAGTGTTCCCTTTTTGGAGAACATTCTTAATGAGATCTTCTTCTTCTCTGGGCTCCACTCAACCAGTCGTGTTCTGTTCTAAAGTCTTTGGGATGTGAATTAAGAAGCACTGAGTTCAAATGCAGACACTGATATTCGATCAGGACTGGAGCTAGTCATCTCTCAAGGTCAGGGTCTCAATCAGTCCCTCCCCAGCGTAAACTAGGAGCAAACAAGCCTGCCCTACTCACCTCCCCTGGTTCTTGCGGGAATGGAAATGAAACAGCACATACGCCCCTAAGAGAGTCCATTTAAGTTTAAGGGATCATCGTGGTTACTATTAGCCACCACATCAAATACCCACAGGGGAAGAGAAGACCCTCCTTGAAGCCGCAGCTTCCTCATCTGTAAAAAGAAGAGGCTGAACTGGATGGCTTCACTTTTCTTCCAGATCTGCTCTGTTCTGACAGAATGATGGCACAGATTCCTTTAGGAATCCATTCGGGTGGTCCACCATCCCCCTCGTTCCTCCTATTTCCATTCAGTGCTGAGAATGTATGTTCAGTGCTTTTAGAATATTGGAAACTGATCACCGAGTCTCAAAGATGTACCCTCTCCTGCACGAGTTCCTTGGTATTCTTTGAACGTTTAACTTTCTTTCTTTTTTTGTATTGAAGTCAGATCAACCTAGGTTCAAATCCCAGCTCTGCCACTTACTAGCTGGTAAAATTGAGTGTGTTATGTAAGCCCTCTGAGGTTGAACGTATTCTATTTTAAAAGAGAAATGAACTTTGTAAGACACCCACTGCCAGACGTAGGGGGTCAAGTTTAAATTAAACAACTTGAATGCATGTAACGTACAAACTCTCCACCCTGTGAGATGTGAAATTCCATCTCTTTCTGCCTGTCTGTAAAGGGGATGGGTCACTTAATGGATTCACGAGGCCTTAACATCAAAAATGTCTGCTTGGTGTGTAGAACATAAAATCTTAGGTCAAGAGAATGGGATTTGGAATGTTAAAAAGAATACCTAATATTGAATCCTAGGTTTATTACATTTGGTGTGGGCAAGGCATCTCAAGTCCCTGACTCCATCGTCTTAATTTTAAATGGGTATAAACAGTGCCTACATCATAGACCACTGTGTGAACTAAATGATGCAAGCTCTATACTTCACCTAACACAGTGTAAAATCTAGTAAAGTCTCAATGAGTGATCACTTTAACATGAGAAGAGAGGCATGTGCAACTTACACTGGACTTTAGAGTCAAGCAAGGACTGCATCTGAATCTCAGTGATGTCATAAATCAGGCACATAAGTCAATATCACCATTATTTTTTAAAACCTTAAAAAAATGAGGCTAGTATGCTCGTCGTGTGGATTTGTAAAGACTAAATATGGGGACTTTCCTGATGGCACAGTGGTTAAGTATCCGCCTGTCAATGCAGGGGACACAGGTTCGATCCCTGGTCCGGGAAGATCCCACATGCTGCGGAGCAACTAAGCCCGTGTGCGTCAACTACTGAACCTGCACTCTAGAGCCCGTGAGCCACAACTGCTGAGCCCGCGTGCCACAACTACTGAAGCCCACACACCTAGAGCCCATGCTCAGCAACAAGAGAAGCCACTGCAATGAGAAACCCGCCCATCACAACAAAGAGTAGCCCCCACTTGCAGCAACTAGAGAAAGCCCATGCGCAGCAACAAAGACCCAATGCAGCCAAAAGTAAAATAAAAAAATTTTTTTAAAAAAAGACTAAATACGGTAACTGAAAACAAATGATTACAATGGGGCCATCTGGAGCCTCTCTGATACCCACTCCCTAGCCAGGAGGCAAAATAGGTTAAGGCTGCCAAGACAGGGCCAGAAGGACAGAGACTGACTCTTACCTACCTTGGCAGAGAATGAGGCCTGAGGGCAAAAATTGGGATCACACCTTGAGTCAATGTCAGGTCAAGCCACAGCAGAGTTTCTTTCAGCATGTTAGAAGAAAGGCAGGAAATCAGTGACCTGTCCTTCACATAGAGAAGCTAGAAAAAGAAGAGGAAATTAAATGCAAAAGAAGCAAAAGAAATGAGGGGGGGAGGAAAAATAAACATTATGCATAAAATAGAAAACATTTAAAAATGAAGAAAATTAATACAAATTGATACTCCCCTAGCAAGACTGATCTAGAATAAAGAGAGAAAACACAAATGATCAGGTCAGGAATGAAAGAGGAGACATGAGTACAATCCTGCAGATATTAAAAGCACAATCAGGCAATATTATAAATATTTTTCTGTCCGTAAGTTCGGCATTTTAGATGAAGCTCCAAAAAACCAAAACTGACTTAAGAAAGTTTAAAACTTGAATAATACTTTATCTCTTACAGAAATTGAATTTGTAACTTAAGCAGCCTTCCCACAAATAAAACTCTAGGCCCAGATGACTTCACTAGTGAATCATAGTGAATATTTAAGGAAGAAATAATACCAGTACTACCAATGCTTTTCTCAGAATGTAGAGGAGGATGGAACAGGCCTTGCCTTCTTTTATGAGGTCAACATAATTTTAATACCAAAATTTCATAAAGACAAAACAGAAAAAAATGACACACCCGTATTCCTCATAAACATAAAGGTAGAAATTCCTGATGAAATATTAGCAATGTAAATCCAACAATAATTTTTAAAAGTGTAACATATCTTGATCAGGTAAGGTTTATCACGGGAATTCAAGGTTGATCTAATGTGAAAAACAATTAGTGTAACTTATCATATTAGCAAAATTATGGAGAAAATGTATATGAACCTCCCAACAAATGTAGGAAAGCATTTAACAAAATTCATCATCCATTTTATGATAAAAATTCTCAGCAAACTGGGACTAGAAGAGAATTTCTTCTGTCTGATAAAAGGCATCTACAAAAAACAAATAACAACCACGTACACACACACACAATCCTGAGTATTAACATCATTCTCAGTGGTGAAATACTGAAACCCTTCCTCCTATTTCAGTATGTGAGAGATCCTCTCCAATGCAATAATACATGGAAGAAATAAAAAGCATAAAGATTGTAAAGGACAGAATAAAATTGGTTTTATTCACCAATGATATTATTATTTACAAGATAATCCTAAGGAATCTACCAAAAATAAAAAGAAATAATAAGTAAAAGAAATAATAACCCCACAGATTTCAAGGTCAATATTCAAGAAGTTATATTTCACAGACTGCCAATAAAAATTTGGAAATTTTTTTTTGGTATGCGAGCCCCTCACTGTTGTGGCCTCTCCTGTTGCGGAGCACAGGCTCCGGACGTGCAGGCTCAGCGGCCATGGCTCACGGGCCCAGCCACTCCACGGCATGTGGGATCTTCCCGGACCGGGGCACGAACCCGTGTCCCCTGCATCGGCAGGCGGACTCTCAACCACTGCGCCACCAGGGAAGCCCGGAAAATATTTTTAAATTCTATTAATTAATAACATCAAAAACTGAACCTCAACTCCTATCTTACTTCATACATAAAAATTAATTTGAAATTAATCATAAATCCAAGCATATAAGTTAAAAATTTGCAACTTCTAGAAGAAAACAATGGAGAATATCTTTAGAACCTAAGGATAAAGACTTCTTAGAGAAAACATAAAAAGCACTAATCATAAGAGGAAAAAAATCTCAGTTGGGCTTCATCAGCATTCTCATCAAAGAACACTTTTAAAATTATAAAAGCAGCAAGCCAACAACTTTGAGAAAATATCTGCAATAGCTACATGAAAGAGGGCTTGCATCCATAATACATAAAGAAGTCCTATAACTTCATGACAAAAAGACAATACTTTTTTTTACTGGACAAAAGACTTGAATGGACACTTGACAAAGCAAAATATATGAAGTACATGGAAAGTTCAACACTTTAATCATCAAGCAAATGCAAATCAGTACCTCAATGAGAGATCATTGCATATTCACTATACTGGAAAGGCTGACCATACTAACTGCTGGCAAGGACGAGGATTCGTCATAGAATTCTCATACATTACTGGTTAGGATGCAATATCTTACGACCACTTTGTGAAACTGCTTTTTGGCAATTTTTTACAAAGCTAAACATAAATAGGACTCAACAATTATAGTCCTGGGTATTTATCCAAGAAAAATGAACACATACATCTTCAAAAATGACTTGTACTGGGGTTTTTCATAGCAGCTTTATTCATAATAGTCAAAAATTGAACATAACCCCAAATGCCCATCCAGCAGTGAATGGATAAACATATCGTGGGATATATATCTTTGAAATTAAACTGTGTGTATATATATATATATATATATATATATATATATACACACACACACACACACATATATAAAACAAAATATATGAAAATGTTTCAATCAAAAACATTATCTTGATTGAAAAATACAGATACTATAGTTTTATTATATAAATTTCAGAACAGGCAAAGTAAACTATGCTGATTGAAATCAGATCAGTGGTTTGGGGGAAAAAGAGGTGGAAAGACTGCAAAGAGGCATAAGAGAAACTTACTGAGTGATGGAAATGTTCTGTATCTTGACTGGGGTGGTGGTTTCATAGGTGTATGTATACATTGACCAGAAATTATTGAAGAGTAAACATATATGCATTTTATTGCTTGTGTGAGGGCAGGGTGTATATGGAAAAGCTCTGTACTTTCCTCTCCATTTTGTTGTAAACCTAAAACTACTCTAAAACAATAAAGTCTTTTAAAAAATACTATGAGTAAACATATATAAACAAATCTGAAAAATAGAAATGGCAAAAAATTCTTTCTAGAAGTAGGAAAACTCATAGCATGAAAGTTAAATGATAGTCAAAAACCCCCTCCATTAGAAAATATACCAGGCCCTGTCAATTTTCCCCTTAAAAATGCATGTAAATTTTACATTCTGCTCCCTAATATAAACAGTTGATTAAACTGTTTGACAAGCGATAAGATGATGTTTTAAATTGTTTGATTCTACATATAATTACTCATGCTTTAGGAAGATGTGTTGTACTTATTCTGGAGTCTTGCATAATCTCAGATAAACCACCATATAGCCTCCGTGGACACACAGCTCCAGCATGGTCAGGATGAAGTATAGATGATATTGGGGAATTTCATCCAGTTCAGCCTTGCAAGGTCCTTGCCAAGTTCCCCGGACAGGCCTCCTGGTCCACAAAATACTTAATGCTGGGCATGTGAATCCACCAACGCAGGACATGACTGACAGATGGAATTAGGCCCTTATTTGTGCTGAAAGGTGGGTCCAAGAAATGAATGGAAGTCTGTGCTAGCAGAGCAATTTTTTAATGGAATAACTCCCCAGCATTCCAGAGGAAAATGTGCCTATCGGCTCTGGTTAGGCATTCCAGGTTTTCATCTCACCAGCAGGCTGGACTAGGGGTCGGGAAAGGTGTTTGATCCACGCAGTTTATGGCATTGCCCTTGAACGTGGCTGTGTACAAACGTGTGATTTTGTTTGCCGTCTGTAGTGGAGGAATGTGTGTACGTCCACGTATAGTTGTGTATGTGGACATGAACGTTTCACGTATGTGTGTCCGTGTGTGAGTGTGATGCAGGAGTGTACGTTTGTGTGTGTGTGTGTGTGTGTGTGTGTGTGTGTGTGTGTGTGTGTAATGGATACTCAGGATTCACGGAAGCAATTACCTGCCTCCTCTAGAACGATGCTGAGTGATTCCACCCCTGACAGACAGCCTGCATTTTCTCCCATCCCCCTCTATCTCCCAAAGATCTCTCGGGTGCTGTGGCCTTCCCTTCATCCCGAGGCTGACAGATCAGTCCCCTGAGAGCATTTTTTACAGCCTCCAGAAAAGCAGTGGACGAATCTGCACGAAACTGCCAGAAAAATGGACTACCCTCAACATGTCGGTGGTTTCCACAAGCTGATAAGCTGACACTCGGGGGCGCTGACTTAAAAATCAGCAAATTTTTATATTTCACGATGTATTTGGGCTTTATCAATGTCTCCTCGCCCCTATGTTCTTGATGTTTCATTACGCTCGCGATCAGTTCTGACAGCCTAAACAGAACTTGATCCGGACAGTTTATTTTTTAAATGAATGAGTCTCACATCTTCTGACATCCCTTTCCATCCTCCCTGAAATGTGCTCTTCAGCGTCTGGCAGGCCCAGTTGTAGCTGCCAGAACTTTCTTAATTCAATAATCAAAACAGGTGCCAAAGAAGTAAATGGATGACTGTTAATTTTTCAAGTCCCACTCTTCCTTTCCACCTACCTAAATTGTTTGGAAGTGAATGTCAGCTCTCTGCTTGGCTGACTAAAAGTTATGGGCTCCCTGCATCAGAAAAAAGCAGTGAAGAAGGAAAAAAAATCCAGAACTTGATAGTCAGAAGTAATATTTTCAAACCTCTTCTTGAAATGAAGCTTGGCTTTATTTTATTCTTTGTTTAGAATGAGTGAAGGTTAGGCAGGCCTCAGAAGGAGCAAAAGAAACAAAATCAAACCGAGGTCACTTACAAAAGGCAATTCAATTTAGTCTCCCTTTCTCTCCCCCTTTGAGGAATGTAAAACAGCCAAGTGAGTTGCTTTAAAATTAGAATTGGGGGCTGTAAAACTTTATTCAGCAAAGACAATAAATCCTGAAAAATAAATTCGTTTTATTTTATGTCCAGTTAGGGAGTGAGTGAAAAGGAATGGAAGGGAAATAGTGAAGAAGGAAAGAAAAAAGAGAGAGAGAGAAAGAACAGAGAGGAATCAGCTTTTTTGAGTAATTTCTATATGACAGGCAATGTTCTAAACATTTCACATGAGTTATCATGTTTTATCCAAGGAAGAAAGAGAATGATAAGATAAGCAAAGGAGACAAAGAGAGAAGGGGAGAAATAGACATAGAAAGAGAGCTTGTGATAGATATAGAGAGAAACACAGAAAGACAGAGAAACAGAAATACAGATAGAGTCAGAGAATACTATACAGTGATACCCAGAGAGACACAGGGAGAAACCAAAAGTCACAGAGACCCAGAAGGAATGACAGTACAGAGAAATATTGTTGTTTTGCTCCAGCTGCCATAATAAAGTACCACAGGCTGGGCAGCTTAAACAACAAAAATGTGTTTCCTCATGGTCCTGGAGGCTGGGAGTCCAAGATTAAGATGTCAGCAGGGTTGGTTTCTTCCTCTCTCCTTGGCTTGTAAATGTCCATCTTCTCCCAATGTCTTCATGTTGTCTTCCCTCTGATGTCCAGATTTTCTCTACTTATAAGGACACCCATCATTTTGGATAAGACCCACCCTAAGGACCTCTTGTTGACTCAGTTACATCTATAGGACTCTATCTTCACAGTCACATTCTGAGGTACTGGGGCTGGGAACTTCAACATATGAATTCAGAGGGGACACAGTTCAGCCCATAACAAATACTAAGAGATGGAGGAGAGGACAGAGTAAACTAAGGCATACAGATAAGACGACCCAGAAAGAGAAAGATGGAAAGGGAGGCAGACTAAGAGGAGAATTCTTGAATAACTTTTGAAGCCACTTTTAGTTGGGGTCCCCCTCTTTTGTCTGCTTAGGCAACACAGTTCAGAGTTTTACTTAAGATTCATAAAATTGTGTTCTGCTCACTAATCATTTGTTGTTCACAGATTTCCATCAACTCTCATATTTGATTCCTTGGCCCCATCAAGCCCTAACCATTTGCAGTTCTATTATTGCAATTCATTATTCTATTATCCCAATTTATGCTTCTCAATTTAACTTATCAAAGGAAAAACTTTGTTTATCTGATCATCAAATTATATATAAAAAGGACATCCCTGACTCCTAGTGGCAACTCACTTGAATTACAAGTATAGCATTTTAAGTAAATCATCTAACCTTATAAACCCCCAAATTTAATATCCAATTGATTTAGCAATTTTGCTTCATGATAATCCTAAAGAACTCTCTACTCTTGTGTAGTTATTTCCAAGGTGTGATATTTTCAATGATTTATAGGAGATATCCTACAGCACGATATACTATAAATATTTAGAATATTCTTGACCCTACTGTGTAATAAAGCCATTGACATCATATGATTAATAATCCTCCAGAGTAGAGAAAAAGAAAAACTGTCCTGTTTCCCATTTCCTTGGCTGGAGGAAGATTAACAGTAACCGAGAACCTAAGGAACTTTGCCAGTTCCCATATGCCTAAGCACAGGGTTATGTGGATGATATCTTAAAAGATAAGAAATTGTAGTGCAGTAATTCTCAAACGTTTGTGTGTACAAGAATCTCCTGGGGAATTTACTAATGATGCAGATTCCTGGTAGAGATTCTTAATCAGTAAATGTAAGGTGGGGTGCGATAATCTTCATTTTTACTAGAAATCCAGGGGATTTGGCACAAATGGTCATCACGTGAATGTTAAGAAACTCAGAAATGCCGGGAAGGTTGCCAGCTTTGGGGTCAGTCAAATCTGGACTCTGACGTTTACGTCGTATGGCTCAATGCGTCCTGATCAATTCCTCATCTGAATAGTGGGGTACGGATACAGCTTGAAGGCTTGCTGCAAGGATTATATAAAATGATGTAAAATGAAGTGCTTAACACACAGACACACAATAAATACCAGGCACTCCAGAGTTCTAATATATAAATGCACGTGCCCACTCCAGCCCCCATTCAATTAGGCATTTTATTGATTTAAAATGTATAACAAAATCTTAGGGCCTTCAAGCTTGACAGAAACGAAAACTCATGGAGGAAAAAAAAAAATCTTATGGAGGAAATTTTCCAAGACTAGGATCCACTGTTCCAGTCTTTAAGTGAGAGGCTCCGAGCCACTCCCCTCGCCACACGCAGAACTGCTTGCTTCACTCAGACAGGCTGGATGCCCTCTGTGGCTCATTTATCAGCGTCCTCCATGATTTATTTTCTTTATATTCTCAGGAAGTCAACAGGCAGCCTTTGGGGTCTCCCACTGATCTCCGTGTTAGACTATAAAGTAATATATTCATTTTTGTTTGAAACTCACTGCAATTATGCTTTTCTTCTGTTAAAGCAGTGCTGCACAAGAGGAATGATATCCAACTGTCCTTTTCCAAATCACAGTTTTCAGAATGATGGGTAAAGATTTTCAAAGAAATCTCACGACCCTAGGGCTCTGAGTTCAGGTGTTTAAGAGAAAATGGGTCTTTAGAAAAACTACAGTAGATCAGTGGTATCTCAATTAAGTCACCAATTGTCCAGAACATTCACCTATGACATCCTGCTACTCTATTACCTTGAATAGCTCTTGATACTTCCAGTTTTATTACCACTCCTACTCCTATTGCTGTACTATAGTAATATATAACTATATTACTATAACTATAGTAATATATAACTATTAATATTAATAATAATCATATCAAAAATAATAGGTAACATTAATATGTGTTTCTAGGCACTATGTTAATTGCCTTGTCTATATTCTCTCATTTAATTCCAAAAATAAAACTAGGAACTACTTAACATTTATCCCCATTTCACTGATAAAAAAATGGAGGCTTAAAAGGGATGGACCACAGAGGCTTGACCCCAGACCACAGAGCCCATGCAGGGCAGAGCTGGATATCCAGTCCAGGTTTGCCTGACTTCAAGTGCAGTGCCCTGGCATTCCTGGCTTTGAGTAGAGCATTAAAACTTGAGCAGACCCTCATGTAGTAGGAGCTGCATTTTCAGTGTCTGTTGATTGAGAAAATGCATCGTCGCAGAAAGCTACAATGAATTCTGCAAATGTTTAAATGACTTTGCATTTTGCTAATCACAGCAGCATCTGCATACAGATACCCATGTGGCATATTTTGCTGGAGTTAAACCAACATTGAAATCGCAATGCGTGATGGCAGATAAATTCTGGGAAATGTTTCAGTTACCCCAATGCCTCTCTTAGGCCCACTGCCCTCAGTTTGAAATGGGCTAAAGGATATGGCAGCCAGAGATGGACTTTAGAATTCAGCTAATCCAATGCCCAAGTTGCCAGTGGAGATAACTGGACCCAGAGGGATTAAAAGACCTATTTAAGGTCACATAGTAAGTTAATGGCCAAGCAGTGGAAGCTAGTCTCCTAATTCCTAATTCAAACATTGTGGTTTATCACAGTTTATCATATCATTAGCTCATGTTTTAGACTCTTCACTATTTAGTTTCCTCATCCCTCCCTGTCCCATGGAGTTGTTATATTATTTAGGGCAAAGGTCAGCAAACTATAGCCCACAGTCCGAAGCCGGCCCACCACCTGTTTTGTAAATAAAGTTTTATTGGAACACAGCCACCCCCATTCATCTGCAAATTGACCATGGCTGCTTTTCCATGTCCATATGAGAGAGTTGAGTCTTTAGAACAGAGACTACAGGACCTGCAAAGCTGAAAATATTTATATCTGGCCCTTTACAGAAAGTTTGCTAACCAATGATTTAAATTGCTGTAGGAAATTTGCCTTTGCATCACCTGTTCTCCCAGCAAACTCAGGAACATCCTGGAGGTTTATTGCATTAGATACTTGGAACAGACATGTATCCAGACCTTCCAGAAAAGTTAGGTGGGAGGAGACAGAAAGAATGCACAAAGGGGATTTTCCCCTGCAGGGAAGACTGAGGGTCTTGGGAAGCCATCAGCCCCTCTGGAAGAAAGCTGTGATCTCCTCTACATCCCCATCTCCATGAGCTTCATAACTTGTACCAGTAAAGAAACAGAAACATTATATGTTCTAACTGTCAGCCTCACCACCTAAAATGACAAACACTGAAGTTTAAATAATGAAAGATGGAATAAATATTATAGCACCCTATAATCCTGCAATATGAAGATTAGGCCAGAGATCGTTGAAAAGATAACATAGGAGAATAGCCCTTGACTTAAAGACTCAGTGTAGAATCGTAAGCAAACCCATCGCTTATCTGTGTGACCCTGGGAGAGCCATTCAACCTCTCTGAGATTTCCCATTGATGCTGTCTCTGTCTGGAACACTCTTGCTGGAACAATCCAACTCTTCCTAGCTTCCCATGGCCAACTAATCCTCTTCGCCTTTCAAATATCAGTTCAAATGTCACCTCCCTGGCTTCACTCCCTCCCACCCCCAATCACCCACTCCTCCACTCACTGGCTATCATCTCATACCATCCATTTCATTTACTCATTTGCTTATGTTTTAATCATCTATCTTCCCTCCCCACTAGATTTCTAGCTCCACAAAGACCTGAACCTTTTCTGTTATATGCACCCCAATCCCAGAACTGAAAAACATGCCTGTCAGGTAGTAGGAGCTCAAAGAATATTCGTTGAATGAGTTAGTGAATGAATGCCTGTATTAATGAATTTCTACATCACGGGGAGGTCAAGAGCATCTTACAAGATAATGCTTTGTGAGCTGTTGTACGGATGTAACCAACAAATTATGATTTTATCCCATTGCCCATCTGAGAATTGAAAATGCCTACCCAAGCACAAAATAACAACTAGAAGCTTCTGAACCAAAGTATTCACTAGTTCTTAAATATGACAATACAGATACTGTTCATCTGCTATATTTGTCCCTTTCCAATGCTGCAGAGAGGTCTGAAAGTGCAAGTCAGGAATATATATTCATAGATTTGTTGTCTCTCACACACACACACACACACACACACACACACACACACACACACACACGTCCTTTGGCTTTAGCCAATGCAATTACTAAATTACCTGCCTGTTCTCCCTAAGCACAGAAGACGTAATTGATGGCAGAGGGTCTCCCCCAGCTTGAACACAGAGGTTTCTGTCCTTCCATCTAACCTGATTTGTAGAACGGGACGAGGTGCATGTAGGCAGAAAAGCAAGCTATACGTTTCTGTGTTTATGCTCCGAGTTCTTAGAATGGACCTTTCTCTTCCTCCCCCCACCCCACAGGGATCTGCATGTGCCCCCTCTGGTCTGATCACCTCCCCCCAGCCCTGCCCTGCTTCAGCTCTCACTCCTCATTGCATTTCAGCTAAAGCCTTTTCTGATCTCCACCCCTAGTCTGGGTCAGATCCCTTACTGTATATAATTCACCTGCCTACCATGCTTCAAAATAATCATGAATTTAATAATTGACATAATCCAAACTGGGGCTGGTGTCTCCCTGCTCCCCTTCCCAGGGATTTGTTTCAATGCAGATGGGTCCCCAGTACCATGAGCTATGATAACCCCAAGTGCTCCCCTTGATTTCTGAGAGTTCTAGAGACCACTTCCTCATGTTTCTCTCTGCTTCTGCACAGACCCACCACCTGTTCTGTTCTGCATCTGTCCTGCACAAATCACAGCCCCTCCTCTGGTGACACACTCCCAGCATCCCATGCTAGCTATTGGTGGCAGTTAAGGAAGACATGGAGATGCCCAAGGGAGGTCTGTGTACCACCACTTGTGCTACTGGTAATAAGCGAACCCATCTCACCATCCCCACTCTCTCCTCCCCCTCCTCTTTTTTTTTTTTTTTTTTTTTTTTGCGGTACGCGGGCCTCTCACTGCTGTGGCCTCTCCCATTGCGGAGCACAGGCTCGGGACGCGCAGGCTCAGCGGCCATGGCTCACGGGCCCAGCCGCTCCGCGGCATGTGGGATCTTCCCGGACCGGGGCATGAACCCGTGTCCCCTGCATCGGCAGGCGGACTCTCAACCACCGCGCCACCAGGGAAGCCCGTCCTCCCCCTCCTCTTGTCTTGGCACAAAGAGAAATTCTTCCCTTGACAGAAGGACAGGTCATCCCACTCTCAGGTCCTTTCTGCTCCAAAGAAGAGTCATCAAGGAAATTTTCTGAGTAAAAATAGAGCTCACTAATTTGTTTTAAGTCAAAAAAATCTCCTTTTTAGAGTTTGCTTTGCCCTGGGGTGATGGGTTGCCAAAAAGCGCTGGTTGAAGGTGTTGTTCCTATTCATGAAAGAAGCAGTGAGCTCTCTAGGGTGGATGGTAAGAGGCATACTAAAGGCCCTCTTTGCCTTCCTAAACCCAGTGTTAATACTAAGGTGCCTAAAGTTACCCTGGCTTTGTCAATGCCTCAGATGTACACGGGCTAGTTAACTAACCTCTCTTAGCCGTGAAGATTCTGACTCTGGTTTCACTTCTGATCACCAACTAAGATTCTGGAACCAACTACAATGTATATTGCGGGGCGGGTGGGTGGCGTTGGGGGGATTCCTCCACACCAGCAAGCAATTCTCCGGCACCAGCTGGGTATCCTACAATTCAACTCTGCTCTGAAACTGTCTACATGGAGATAGAATCACATCCCGCAGGTTAAGGGCTCAGTCCTGTAAGACTGCCGCCTACCACCTTCAGATGCCAATCACAAGTCCTGTGCTTCTGACCACCTGGCTATACATCCGAGGTTCCAATGACCCCCTCCTTGGGTTTGATTAATTTGCTTGCGTGACACACAGCACTCAGAGAAACATTTTACCAACTAGATTACCAGTTTATTACAAAAGGATATAATTCAGGAACAGCCTGATGGAAGGGACGTGTAGAGCAAGGTGTGGGGAAAAGGTGCCAAGCTTCCATGCCCTCTCTACCCAGGTCTCTGGGTTTTTCAACCCAGAAGCTCTCCAAACCCCATCCTTTTGGATTTTATGGAGGCTTTGTTACCTAGGCATAATTGATTAAAACACTGGCCGTTGGCAACTGATTCAACCTCCAGCCCAGAGGTCAGGGAGGGTGGGTCTGAAAGTTCCAGCCCTCTAATCACATGGTTGGTTCCCCGGGCAAGCAGCTCCCATCCTTGGGTGAGGTCCCAAAGTCACCGTATTAACATAACAAGAGTCACCTTTAATGCTCTCCATCACTAGGAAATTCCAAGGGTTTTAGGAGCTCGGTGCCAGAAATGGGAAGAAGAACAAATACACATTTCTTACTATAAATCACAAAATCACAGCCTCAGTTTCCTCATTTGTCAAATGGGGATGGTAATGCCGACCATTAGGATCCGTTTCCTTTTCCCAGAGAGCTCATTCTGTTCTTCTCCACAAAAGGACAGATGCTGAGTGCGTGAAGTTGGAATTGGTCCCCTAGTGCCCTGAAAGGCCCTGTGCCAATTTGGATTTGATGGGTTTTTTCTTGCAAACGCTCTGACTCCGTGGGATGGGGTGCACCAACCTAGAGCCCAGGAGGCTGGGCAGGATATATGAACAGACAACGATCCTAGGGGTGCTATCCCTTAGAAGAAAAAGAGATCACTGCACAGAACAAAATGCCCTGCCCCTCATTTCCCCCCTGGCATTTGATTTGAGCAGCCGTGCAGGCTGCTGTCTTCTCTATTAGAATCCATTCACCCATCGCTGTGTCTGTAAAGGATGTCTTTAACCTTCAGCCTTAGGTAGCAGCTTGGTCCTTTCTCCTTGCTCACAGAATACAACTTTCTTCTGCTTTTTAAGAACTGAATGGTGACCACGCTAACCATGGTTATTGCTCCTCCAACCCACCTAGAGACGGGAGAAAGACTGAGTTTTCTGCTCATGCCCCAGCCCCCTTCCAAACCACCAGCATCAATGGGATTTGAGCCCTGTTACTGTCCCTCTGGAAACAGTCTTTCAGCCTCAAGCATGATTTGTTCATTTCACTGCTTTGGCGGGGTCGTTTATCAAAATTCCCTCAACAGTTCAATTAGGAATAACCTGCCTCCCAAATTGGGGTTGGTTTTCTCATCTCCTCTAGCCAGCTTGCAGTCTGCATTGCTGCCCTGACCACCCCGGGTTTGGGGAGTACCAGATGAAATAAATCACATCTCCCTCTTATTGACTACATAATTTTCACAGCACAAAAGCACCGCCAAGGAGATGGGGCAGATAAATGTTTTCCCTTTTCCTCAGCACCTAATTGTCGCTCCTACAGAACCAGAACCGAAGGATGGGACTTCAATCTTCTGCCCACAGCCACCTAGCAGCCCTGTTTCTCAAATCCACATCCACCTTGGGAAACCAGAGGTGAGGGAAGAGCCTTCCTTCAAATCCTCATCGTCTCTCTTGCTGGTTTCTAGTGACTATGCCTCCCACCTTCATCTCTCCCCCACATACCCCATTTCCATACTGCAGCCAGAGGAATGATTCGAAAATGCAAATATGATGTCACTGCTCTCCTGCTTAAACCATCAGTGGCTCCCCTTTGCCCCATGAGAAAACCCAAACTCCTAAACATGACAGTCAACTCCCTTTGGATTCTAAGCTCCGCGACATCTCCGGTTCCTAGACCAGTTCACGCCCCGAAGGACCTGCAGACTGAATAAAACCAGCCTTGTGGGCTTCCCTGGTGGCGCAGTGGTTGAGAGTCCGCCTGCCGATGCAGGGGACACGGGTTCGTGCCCCAGTCCGGGAAGATCCCACATGCCACGGAGCGGCTGGGCCCGTGAGCCATGGCCGCTGAGCCTGCGCGTCCCAAGCCTGTGCTCCGCAACGGGAGAGGCTACAACAGTGAGAGTACCACAAAAGAAAAAAATAAAAAATAAACCAGCCTTGTTCTCTTCCCAGCCTCACCTCCTCCTCCTCTCTATCATTTTATTCTCAGCAACATCAGCTGTTTCGAATTCCTCCCACAAGTCATACTGATTCTCACCCACTCCCCCTTTTCATAAATGTAGTCCCCCTGCCTGACGTGTCCTTACCCTCCTCTACAGCTGGCACTTGCTCACCCCTGAATTCCCAGTCCTCACCTCCTTTTGGAAGCTTCCCTTAGTATCCCTCCCCAGGTGCCCACCGCCACATTGAACTAGAGACCCCCTCCTTCCACAACACTGAGAGCAGCCCGACAATGTGGGACCACAGTCAGCTGGAGAGCAGGAGCCATTCGTGCCTCATCCACTTCTGTTTCCCCAGCACCTGATATACAGTCCCTCTGTGTGTGCCATCTCTGTTCCCACCACTGGCCTCCAGACCCACCCGGTGCCCCTGCAATCCTGCTCCACGGTCCTTAGTTGCTGTTTCAATGCTCTGCTTCTGAAGAAATGGTCACAGAGAAGAGTTTCCTCTCAAATTATTTCTATTTATATTCTCCTCCAAAGGGCGCCCCCCCCGGGTCCTTCTATGTCATAGTTTTCTTTTTCAGAAGAGACAGGAAGTGCTTTCCCCAGAAAGCTAAAACTCTTAAAAATGTCCCGCTGCCTCTCCGCTGACCACAAACGATGCCAGACTGGTGTCACAATTCACCTACCTCACAGTGAAATGCTCATCCCTGGGAGTTCTGTGGTCTCTGGTTCTCTCTCTAAGAGTGTTATTAATTAGCTCTCTAGGAAAGCTGGATGTCAGCTCCAGAGTTCCCTGCACCCCTTTCCCAGGAAACTTAGTGAGAGACTTAACATAAACAGACCCCTGGATGATTTGTCCAGATATTCCTGCCTTGCAGACTAAGCCCCCATTGTGACCGTCATTATAATATTATAATAACAGTACTTAACACTCCATGCTATTGCATTTTTAGTTCATTCATTCTTTCAATAACTGCTTATCGAATGCTCCCTAAGCAAGGCATTGGCATTGACAATGGGGAATCAGCAATTAAAAAAACCAACCAAAAAAGCAGGTGTGGACTCATGGGCTGCCTAGCTATTATGAACTTGTTTAAGGTTCTTGGTCTGGAAGTATCTCTTAACTAGCCTCATCCTGACCCTTTCAATCTGTGGGCTAATTCAGATTCTTTGATCTGAACTGCAGCTGTGTAGACAACATTCCTGTTCTTGAACTCTAGTTGCATCCACTCTGGTTAATTTCCCCCTCTCCATCTAGACTGGTCCCTAGCCTTACTTTACCATTGGCAGTGCCATTGCCAGTGAGGGGACCAAATCTCCAAGGAATGACTACACAGATTTACCGTAATTAAGTAATGAGTCGTGCAATTCATTTTTGAATCCCTGTGTTCTCTGCTGGAGGGCAGAGGCCAGTCGGGTCTCTCTTCTCCACCCTCAGAGCCTAGCATTGCACAGTCCAGCCTTCAGTAAAGATGGACTGAATGAATAAATAAGCAAAGGAAGGAATCCCTATGTTCTGGGGCCCTCAGCCCCAGCCTGACTCTGACACATCTCATCTCAGTTGGAGTTTATTCCATTTTTATCCTGACAGCAAAAATCCCCAGAACTTTATTCATTGCAGAGCAAGCAGCAGCGCTGGTGCAAGCAGCAACGGCCCGTGTGTTGGCAATGCCACTGCACGTTGATGGACTTCCATAGTAATTCAACATTATTATGTGTCAAATATAATTTATGGTTTAATACAATGCCAGTTTTATAACTGCATTATTGCTATATATTTACATCTGGAAAAAAATAAATCACAGTGAAATTTTCCACTTTGACGGACTTCATCTGGGATTAAGAGCCAAGTCAACCAAGGCTGTGTTTTCTCAAGCTGAAATCGGGGGCAGCTCCAGGCCCGGAGAACAACCAAAACCATTTAATTGCTTTCCGATTATATCCATTTTTGCAAGCTATTTGCAAAAATAGATTTTTATCCTTTTATCTTAAATTTTCTGAATATGCCCTGGACACCCACCCTCTGTCTTTAGGAATTCAGGACCCCTTGGAAAGTCTAAAAACCTGCTCAGAAAGAGTTGGCCTCTCTCTTTTTTTTTTTTTTTTTTTTTTTTTGTGGTACGCGGGCCTCTCACTGTTGTGGCCTCTCCCGTTGCGGAGCACAGGCTCAGCGGCCATGGCTTACAGACCCAGCCGCTCCGCGGCACGTGGGATCCTCCCAGACCAGGGCACGAACCCGCATCCCCTGCATCGGCAGGCGGACTCTCAACCACTGCGCCACCAGGGAAGCCCGGCCTCTCTCTTAATATCATAAAACATCAAAGAAATGCCCAGAACATTATATAAATGGTCTCATATCACTCATACTGTTCTGTTAACTGGGTTTTTGTTGTTATTTCTTTGCTTGTTTTTCAGTCAAAAATTTATCAGGGATTTTTCTATTGCAGTAAATATAGATCTATATCATTTTAGCTTAGGTATTTGATTTACACACATACATTGATTTAGGTATATGATTTATACAATTCTCTGCCCCATTCATGAGCATTTTAGGTGGTGGTTTCTAGTTTCTCATTATAAACAACACTGCAAAGAACATCTTTGGACAACCGTTTGCACCTTGTAAATTTTTTATTTTATCGAGGAAAACCCCTAAATAAATTTCAGGGTCAAAAGGGAAAAAAATTGAATACTAAAAAAAAGAAAGAGTATACCTTTCAGAAGCCTTGATTGACATAAAAATTTCCATTCAACCTCTGACACCCACTTAGATGTCACCTCCTCTATAAAGCCTTCCTTGATTTCCCCCCTGCTACACCATTTGCAGACCTCTTCACTGTTACCACTCAGCTACCTCATTACCTTATAAGTCTTTTTGTGCAAGTATTAGACTACAGTGTCAAATAGTCATTTACACATCTGTTCACACTATCGGATTATAATCCTACATGGCAGATGTGTTGTGTCGTGTTCATCTAGGTAATTCCAATGTCTGACACATAAGAGGTGTTATATCCATATGCATTGCATCAAAATGCTCTTATAGGGAATTATTGGAAGAGCTAACAAATTTTAAGTTTTCAATTCATGGTCTTATGCGCTATAGGAAAACCCTATGAGAAGTCACTGCAAGGTTTTTTTGGGGGTTTTTTTGTGGTACGCGGGCCTCTCACTGCTGTGGCCTCTCCCGTTGCGGAGCACAGGCTCCGGACGCGCAGGCTCAGCGGTCATGGCTCACGGGCCCAGCCGCTCCGCGGCATGTGGGATCCTCCCAGACCGGGGCACGAACCCGTGTCCCCTGCATCGACAGGCGGACTCTCAACCACTGCGCCACCAGGGAAGCCCACTACAAGGTTTTAATCAGGTTTTTCTCTGGGACAATTTGTGTGTGCGTGTGTGATCCATAATCAATTGAATTATCACCTCCTGTCCTTCTTCCCCTTTTCCCTTGTTCTCTTCCTCTCACCAGAGGTGTCTTTGAGAACTAGTTGTCTGATGTCTTGAAATGAGGCAGCCACTCTCAAAAGAGGGGAGAACCAGAAGCTTCTCTGCCAAGGAAGGGCTCCCATGGAAGCCCTGGGCTACAGAGGGTCCCTCAGATTGTATTTCCTAGAGCTGTTCGTGTGGATGGGGGAGCCCTAGACTCCTCCCAGGTCTTGTGCGCATGGCAATGAGGGCAGCCTCCGGGGTGGGTAACAGCAGCTGGACTTCAACACATCTTTCCCCTCCTACCGCGCCCTCCCATGTCCAATCCATTACCAAGTGCCCTCCACGTAATCTTAAGATTGCTTAAATCCAACCTCATCACTTCAACTTCACGGCTACCTCCCCAGCCAAGCTGCCATCATCCCTCACCTGGATGTCTTTGATGGGCTCTTAATTGACCTCCCTGTTTCCCTGCTCCCAACTCCAATTAGTTTCTCAAAATAAAATCAGAATAAACTTGAGAATAGATGGGAAGAGAAGGGAAGGAAGAGTGAAGGGGGTAGAGGGGAGGGGAGGGGGTAGAGGGAAGGGAAGAGAAAAAACAACAGGATAGGCAAAAGAATTAAAAGGTAGCTTCTGGGCTTCCCTGGTGGCGCAGTGGTCGAGAGTCCGCCTGCCGATGCAGGGGACGTGGGTTCGTGCCCCGGTCCGGGAAGATCCCACGTGCTGCGGAGTGGCTAGGCCCATGAGCCATGGCCGCTGAGCCTGCATGTCCAGGGCCTGTGCTCCGCAATGGGAGAGGCCACAACAGTGAGAGGCCCGCGTACCGCAAAAAAAAAAAAAAAGGTAGCTTCTACCTGCATTTTTGTTCTTTCTCTCCATTTACCCTATTTAACCTAATGCATATTTTCCGTGAAGAGACATACCATAGTGTTGGGCAGTTCACTTTCCTGCTTGCCTTTCAATAAATCAGGAGTATAACCTAGTGTAACAATTTTAGATATTTTTACTTACTACAAATGTCCAACTTTAGAATTGCTTTGATCCTGCTTTTCAGAATAGAGGTGTTCCCAGGAAGTGATCTGCAGATGAATCCATTTTTCCATTGACTTCCATTATGAAATTGAACAGGAATTCAAATGTGGAGAGGGGTGAAGAAATCTTCAAAAGACTAAGTTGAAAACTTTTATAAAGAAAGAGTTTATAATAAGAGACAAACTTGTGGTACAGAGCTTCCTTTACTCCAGGATGGTCCCAAGCTGTACATGGGCTCTTTGCTTTCCTCTGTGACCTAATGTCAGGAGCGGTGGTTGGGTTCCAGGCAACCAGGGCTGGCCTAGTTATTCCAGGGATTCAAGACATGAAAAGAACTAGATTTCGTAAATAGTGGAAATGTAAGATCTGGATTCCAGGAGGGACAACTCTGGAGAAGATGGAAGCTGGGAATAGATACTAAAGTCACAGCATCAAGTTCTTGGAGAAAATAAAAGCAAGTAGGGATCCAGCAAGGTCTGGTTCTCAAATGCAGCTCATCTGATATTATGAGCTGGTTTAGTGGTCCTTGGGCTGGGCTGCATCACTGAAAAGTTTCCACATTCTATTCTGTGGTCAATCTTCTTCCTTCCATTTAGAAAGAAATGCACCTTGCTAATCAGTTCAGGCTGTTATAACAAAAATACCACCGCAGACTGGGTGACTTAACAGAGATTTATTTCTTCACAAGCTGCCTGAAGATTCCATGTCTGTAAGAACCCACTTCCTGGTTTGCAGATGGCTATCTTCTTGCTGTGACCTCACATGATGGAAAGCAGAGAGCAAGCAAACTCTCAGGTCTCTTCTGATAAGGGCACTAATCCCCTTCAGGAGAGCTCCACCCTCATGACCTAATCACCTCCCAAAGGCCCCACCTCCTAATACCACACACTGAGGGTTAGGATTTCCTCATATGAGTTCTAAGGGGATACAAACATGCAGTCCATAACATGCACTTAGCCAAATATTGATACATAATAAAAAAAATCTTCTAGCTTCCCTTTAATAATTTCAGCTAGCAAAACCCACACCACATCTTTGGGAAGGTATGCAATGGCTTATCCTCCTTACAATTAAGGAGGATAAGACGGCCTTTCTTCTCTATCCCAAATTTCCCAAGCTATGATTTAAACCTGTTTTACTATTTATTATATCCAGAAACTAGATGCGGCTTAACTATGTCACCTTATTTTGGAACAATATAGAAAATAATCTTCCATTGGGAGAAATGCAGGGTTTGACCATTTTCATAATGTCTTGTTTTCAATGTCACAAATGAATTTTACTTAGAATCCTGGAATTGGGGAGTTAGAAAAGACTTGAGAAATCATCTGATGCAGCATCATACTTTCTCCAACAAGGACCAGAGAGGGAGAAGGGCAGGTTTAGGGACACACAGCTCAGCACACCAGAGAGTCTAATCCAAGTCCCCCTAAGAGCACAGCCCTGATTCTCCTCCTTTGTCTCATCTCTGTGATAGACATAGAATTGCCATAACTAATTGGAAAAGGCATCAGCCTCATTTTATGATGAAAAAGGACAGAAAGGAAACTCATTGCCACTGAACAATTTATGAGGTCATTGTTAGATTCATTACTTGAAGATCAGTGGGTGTAATTAGAGACCCAAATCCAAGCAGATAAAACAGTTTGGCCCTTGTTTAAAATCTTGTCTTCAAATTGAGTAATATCCCCTCCTCTAGACATAGTGCCTTTGAGGGTCATATTTAATGATCATACATCCCAGTGTGAAGTGACCCAGGAAGACAAGAGAGGACTTTATAAATTGCACTCTAACTAATTTTCCCATCAGTTGGCATTTCCTCACACCTTGCACATTATTTTATAAGCTGTTAGTAATGATTCCTATATTTATCCAATATTCTACACTATCCAAAATTCTTTTCAATATACAATGTATGCCTGGGACTTAGCTCTCAATCAATAAATGTTTATTGAAACTATTTGAGTAAAATCTTGTTCAATCTTAACAGCAAGTCTGAATGGCAGTAAATAGAACAAATGTTAAATTCCCTGTTTTGCATGGAAACACGGACTGAAGAATCCTTGACTCTTCAAACCTTGATTCTCAGATTTTAGTTCCGGCTTCTAGTCTTTTTTCCTCATTTTCTCCTGGGTAGTGAGGTTGAGTTCAGGCTATTGAATTTCAGAAGAAACCATGTGAAACAATACTTTCTCCAAAGAAAGAACTTATCGCCCTTGCATTTAATGTCCTTCTGCATGATACACATATCTGGAAAACTTTTCAAAATAATTTTGAGGGTCAAGCCATCAGTAAGGGAAGTGCCTGACATGATCTCTCCTCAAAACAATCTATAAGCTAGACTGAAAGAAGATTTCTTAGACATAATGAGAAGACCCTGGGGGCAGTCACAGATTCATAACATTTCAGACCTGGGAGAGAATCGAGGATCTAGAAGGACCTCCAGTCTCCCCAGGCAATCGGTGAGAACCCTGAGGTCCAGAGAAGTTCAATGACTTAGAAAAGTCACACAGTGAGTTAGTATCAGAGTTGCACTAGAATCCAGTATTGGGACCTTCTTTCTTTAATGCAACATTTCCTCTTTCTCAGACGTATGTCTAGATCAGGGTTTCTCAATCTTGACATTATTGACATTTGAGGCCAGATAATTTCATCCTGAGAGAGGCTGTCCTTTACATTGCAGGATGTTTAGTAGCATCCCTGGCCTCTATCAACTGGAAGCCAGTGGCACTCCTCCCCACCAGCTGTGACAACAAAAAAAGGTCTCCAGACACTATCAAGTGTCTTTTGGTGGGAATAGGGGGAACAAAATTGCTCCTAGTTGGAAACCATTGTGACGGATCTAGATAGAGAACTCCCTAGTTTATGTCCCTTCACTCTGACCACTACCATTTCTTAAGTCCATTCTTCTAAGATGTTCCCAACAGTGGTCCTTCCTTGAGTGATATAATCATTGTTTCAGAGTTGCAAAGTAAAACTTACTGTCAGTTCCTTGGAATATCATAGAAATAATGGAGCTAGGTTACAATGGAGAAACAGCCTGACTAGTCACCTAAATAAGGGCCTGATATTCTTAAGTACAACAGTTCATCCGTGGGGGTACCCAAAGATGCCCAGTACCCCCATGACAGATCCTTAAGGGTTCCATGTAAAAACCAGATGTCAGTGGATTCTTGTATAAGAAATAAGAACTGTATAGCACAGGGGACTCTACTCAATAGTCTGTAATGACCTATATGGGAAAAGAATCTAAAAATGAGTGGATATATGTATAACTGATCACTTTGCTATACACATGAAACTAGTACAACATTGTAAATCAACTATACTCCAATAAAAATTAATTTAAAAAAAGAAGAAATAGGGCTTCCCTGGTGATGCAGTGGTTGAGAGTCCGCCTGCCGATGCAGGGGACACGGGTTCGTGCCCTGGTCCGGGAGGATCCCACATGCCGCGGAGCGGCTGAGCCCGTGAGCCATGGCCGCTGAGCCTGCGTGTCCGGAGCCTGTGCTCCACAACGGGAGAGGCCACAACAGTGAGAGGCCCGCATACCGCAAAAAAAAAAAAAAAGAAGAAATAAGACTTTCCACACCTCATCACTGAATGCTAATTAACAAGTAAAATTAGAAAAGTATTCAATAAACATGGCATCCAGGAGGGACTGATTTTTTTTTTGGGGGGGGGGGCGGAGAGGGACTAATTTTTTTAAGTCATCTTAATTGCTTGTGCTACTGAACTAGGACAGCTTGATATCACCATCTCCCATCTAAAGATCTACCAGTTCATGGCCCCAACATTCATTCTTTCATTTACTACAGATGTGTTGAACTCTTATGGGATGCTGTAAGGGAATATGGTAATCAACAAGACACCATGATGTCAATCAACTTCAGTGAATTTCGCCAGCAAAATCTCTCTATTCCTCCCTTCTTCCCCACCCCCACTATCTTTATCCTTTACCAGTATCACCTCTCACCTGTAATTGATGCCTCTCTGGTCTCCTCTCCTCTTCCTCTCCAGTCTCCCCGGCAGCCCATGCCAGTCCCTAAATAACCACCAACACAATGATGTTCCTGCCATGTGAAGTCTGATCATGGAACACTACTGTTTTAAACCATCCAATGGCTTTCCACTGCCTCTCTAAAGACCAGGCTGCCAAACTTTTGTACACACTGCTCCACCTTCCTCCAACACCCTTCGCTGATCTCCATGACTTACAGACTTCTAGTCTTCGAGACTGATTCAGTATCCTTTGTTCCTCCAGGGGTTTTCCTACCTCCTCAGGCTGGCTTATGTGTCCCTATTCTGCCTTTCTAAACACAGCACCTTGGGCTTATCTCTAGTATAACGTGTATCACACTGACATGTTTCCCCAAACCCAACCCAATGAGAGGCTCTTTCCAAGAAAGCAGATCTACACAGAATCTTTGGTAAAGAGCCATAAAACTTTCAGTTTTATTTCACTTAAAATAAAACCTGGGGGATATCTTAGAAATGTCCACACCCACCTACTTCTTCTTTATCGGGCCCAAGGTTTCTCTCTTTGTTAGAAGTCTCTACTACCAGTGAGGCTTTTTCCAGAAGTTGATGTGGCAGAACCAGTAAGAAGATTTAGTGCTTATGACCACCACTGCTTTCATCAGGACTTCACTATACCTTTGGTGCAGGTCATCACTTGCAAGCTCAGGGCCCATCCAGGGAAACCAGAGAGCCTAAAACTAGGAAAACAGAAACCAGCTCAAGTTCATGAGTGAGAACAAACACTTAAATGAGAATCTTCTGGGCTCCCATTTAGAGCAGCAGAGTCGAGAGTGTTCCAGTTACCTAGATGGGGAAAACAAGAAGCGGGGGTTTTGAGAGGAGGAATTAGTCTCCTTATACTTAACTTGGTAGCTCTAGCTTACATATTATTTTAAGTATGTTGTGCTAAATTGCTGATATATGCCTCTGCTGGATGCCCAGTACCCTCTGACCTCCCAGAGGGTGGAGCTCACCGTCCATTCCCTGCCCTGGTATCCATCCCAGTGATGTATACACAGTAGATACCCAGGGCCTGATGTGTATTGAGATTTGGAAATGTATTCATTAGGGATGCTGTGTTCACCCACGTCTAGTCAACTGGAATTGGGTCTGGGTTTGCCTGCAGGGACCTCGTATTTATCGTAGTTATTATTTCGTTTCTGTCTGAGAAGCATCCGCCTGGAATTCCTCTTGCGAGTCCTTCACAGAATGATCGTCTCCATAAGGGGTCACACTGTATCGGATTATTCTTCACAGGAACTCTCTTAAATGATCTGTGCCTCCTAGCCCTCCCCTGAACGCAGTTATCTGACAGGTAGTAAAGAATGAGGGTCCTCACAGGGTACCCTCCTTGAGAGTCACACCCATTTGGGGACACTGGGAACAGGCTGCTCGGGAGAGGGGAGGAGGAAGGAGGCTACATAGCACGGCAGTTCTTGAGTCTGGTTTGATTCCAAATCTGCCACTTGCTGGCTATAAGCTATGAAACAAATAAACTTCTGAGCCTCGGTTTCCTCATCTGTAATTTGAGAATAACCATAGTACTGAGCACACAGGAAGTGCCCAAATTCTAGTTTCATTTTTCATTAGAAGAGAGGATGCACACTGGGATTTAATACACTGTGTCTCCTCTTTTAGCATTTTCTGAAATGAAAGATTTTCATGTTTCCCAATTCTGACTTAGATCTAAGCATGAAGAGGAGGGAAGGAAAGCACCAGAAAGAAATGGCTAATGAGGCCACATCTCTGTATGGAAGAAGGATTAAAGTCAGCACAACACCCTACCCCCTCCAAAATAACTAAATGAAGATTGTGGATCCTAGCTACTCTATTTACGAATTACGTGGCCCTAGGAAGGATACTGAACCTCTCTTATCTCCAGTTTTTTCACTTTTAAATGGAGAATAAAAATATCTACCTCACAGGGATGAGAAGAGGATTCAACAAGGGCGCAGAATAAAGTGTCACGTAAAGAGTAGAATCTCAACTAATACTACCCCTCTCTTCTGTGTCATATGGTGCAAGTTACTCAGTTCCCTGAGCCTCAGTTCCTGTAAAAGAGAAGCATATCTACCTGACAAGTATATAGACTGAGAGAGAAAGAGAGATGATAGATAGATAGATAGATAGATAGAAGATAGATGAGAGATAGATAGATAGATGTTACATAGATGAGAGATGATAGATACATAGATGATAGATAGATAGGAGATAGATGAGAGATAGATGATACGTGGATGAGAGACGATATATAGATAGATGAAGATGACAGATAGATGATAGATAGATAGAAGATAGATGAGAGATAGATAGATGTTACATAGATGAGAGATGATAGATACATAGATGATAGATAGATAGGAGATAGATGAGAGATAGATGATACGTGGATGAGAGACGATATATAGATAGATGAAGATGACAGATAGATGATAGATAGATAGAAGATAGATGAGAGATAGATGTTACATAGATGAGAGATGATAGATACATAGATGATAGATAGATAGGAGATAGATAGGTGAGAGATAGATGATACATGGATGAGAGACGATATATAGATAGATGAAGATGACAGATAGATGATGATTGATAGATAGATAGATAGATTATCTGTATCTGCATAACAAAGAATCCCAAAACTTAGTGGCTTTAAACAATACTCATTTGTTTTCTTCATCTCTGTCGGTCAGGAATCTGAGTGCAGCTCAGCTGGACACCTCTGCCCCGAGACCCCTCACAAGGCTTTGATCAATGTCTTGGTCTAAGCTGCAATCTCGTCTTGAGGGAGGATTCACTTCCAAACTCTCTAACAGGGTTGTTGCCAGGACTCAGCCCCTGGACTGTTGGACTGAGGCCCTCAGCTCCTCCTTGGTTGTCAGCCAGAGCTCACCCCCAGTTCCTAGCCACATGGCCTCCCAGGGCAGCTCACATCCTGGCAGGTGGACATGTGAGCCTATAAAGTGTGCTTAAGACAGAAGCCACCATGTCTGTGTAACCTATTATCAGAAGTAACATCCCATCATTTCTGCCCTGTTCTACTGGCTAGAAGTGAGTCCCTAGGTCAAGTCTACACTTGAAGAGAGGAGATTACCCAGGGGCATGAATACCGGGAGGTGGAAATCACTGGGGGCAACTTAAAATCTGCTGACCACAATACCAGGGACTATGAAAAAGCTTTCATAACTCTATCAAATTCATTGGACTAACATGTTAACAGGTGGCGCTCATTCTTTTATATTTTCCCATTTCAATTGCATATTTGATTTTTTTTCCCCACCCATGCTTGTTTCCTGTGACTTTGGGGTGGGGTAGGTGAGATGGGATTGAGAGAGTGAGCACAGCGGGAAATGAAGGAGGGCAGTGAGTTTTGGATGATTAACAAGGCAAAGGTAAGCCCTGGGTTACCTTATAATGCTGAGGTATTATAAGCTGTCCTTATAATACCCCAGCATCTCCCACTGCATATTTCCTGCAAGCCTAGCTGCAAGATGGAGTCACCCCTTTGGAAAATTAAATTTCATAGAAAGTTGGTCATGGTTCCACTTCCCTCTCCCCATGGAAGCAAAAGATGGAAAGATCTCTGACTTGTCACAACTGTTGAATCATTTTCAGACAAGATTTTGTAGGAGCCTGCGTTATTTCTCTAGAGAGGTTCCCAAATGCGAAGCCTTAAAAGCAGCCCAAACGAAGTGAAAAGCTTTTAAGAGCAAAGTGATAAGATATCCATGTGATTTAGATAAAGCAGAAATAAAGGCACAGGCAAAGAGACACAAGCAAACAGGTAGAAATGAGATGCTTCCCAGAAATTAGGGTTGGGGTGGGGGGATAATTTGCAGAGGGAACTCTCTCCTGGTGAAGAGAGGATTTAGTACCCTGAGCCTGCCATGAGCCCTCTTCGATGGATTCTTCCATCCCTTTATTGAAATGCTCATAAAATAAAGGTTAGTCCCATCCTAAGGATATGTTCCACCTTTTCCAAACTGTACTATTAAGTTGTATTAGCTCCTTGGGGTTAGACCACCACAACACAGAGAATGTGTGCTAATGTGGTTCACCTGGAGTTATGCTCATTTAAAAACCTAGGATACCATGGAGAAATTTCCCCAGGGCTAAGATAAGTTTAACGAATCTAAATCTTGGCAATGAACTCATCTACAAAGTTTCCGAAAAAATTAGCCCTGGGGAGGGCATCCGTTTGTTCATTTGACACATTGAGTCCAATCCCCACCCTCATCTCAGTAATTTGTATGCTTAAGAATTGAAAGACAGGGACTTCCCTGGTGGCGCAGTGGTCGAGTCCGCCTGCCAATGCAGGGGACACGGGTTCGGGCCCTGGTCCGGGAAGATCCCACATACCATGGAGCGGCTGAGCCCGTGCACCACAACTACTGAGCCTGCGCTCTGGAGCCCGTGAGCCACAGCTCCTGAGCCCACGAGCCACGGCTACTGAGGCCCGCGCACCTGGAGCCCATGCTCTGCAGCGAGGGAGGCCACCGCAATGAGAAGCCCACACACAGCAACAAAGACCCAACACAGCCAACAATAAAATAATAATAAATAAATTAAAAAAAAAAAAAAAAAAGAATTGAAAGACAGAATGAAAACTGTGTACTTACTTTCTCAGTTTTGTATGGTTGAAACGTTAAGTCTCCATAGGCACTCAGAGGTGTCTGTGTAACCATTTTGCCCAATGAACAGGGTTGAAGAGCTTTATCTCTCAGCTTTGTGTGTAGCCAGTGTTCTTATCAGCCCAACATCGCTTCCCCCTTTTGGTAACAGCGCCTACCTCTTCTTTCAGGGGCCACATTTTGGATACTCCACGTTGTCCCTGGGAACCATTAATCGTGGTATCCTTCACTGCCCTTCCTTCCGCTAGACAGTGATCATGTGACTGAGGCTGACCAATCAGAGGACTTCTTCCTGCAGATAGTTTAGATCCAGAAAGGACATAACTCAGGCCAATCAGAGTCCTCTTTAAAAAAATTTTTTAATTATAGTTGGTTTACAATATTGTGTTAGTTTCAGGTGTACAAAAAAGTGATTTGGAGATATATATATATATATATATATATATATATAGTTTTTTCTGATTCTTTTCCAGTATAGTTTATTGCAAGATATTGAATATAGTTTCCTGTGCTATCCAGTAAATACTTGTTGTTCATCGATTTTATATATGGTAGTGTGCATCTGTTTATCACATACTCCCAACTTATCCCTCCCCGCAACGCTTCCCCTTTGGTAACCATCAGTTTGTTTTGTATGTCTGCGAGTCTATATTTCAGTTTTGTAAATAAGTTCATTAGTACTATTTTTTCAATTCCACATATAAGTGATATCATATAATATCTGTCTTTGTCTGACTTACCTCACTTAGTATGATCATCTCTAGGTCCATAAATTTTGATATATGGATACTGTGATGGAAACATTCTCCTTTTCTTTTGGTTCTTGAGCCATGAGTATATAAGATTATAAGCCGCCAGTGGCCCTTTTTATCACCACATGAGGAGAGGCTACCTCAGGATACAGCCGCAGAGCACAGAAATGAGAAAAACAGAGACCCAGGAATATTGCTCACACCCCTGTATCTAGCCCCAGACTTCCCAGTTAGTGGTCAAGTTCTCTTGGTTTCTTAAGCTACCTTGTCATCGATTTCTGTCACTGGCAATCGAAAGCATCCTGCCCAGGACTATGATAAATATTGGAGCCATTATTAAGTGCTAAGCGCTTGGTATACCAAGACAAAGGCCCCCATAGAACTCTCAGTCGAGAATTTATGGCTAGTGGTTTCAGACACGAACATTGGAGTTAAAAAGACCTGAATCTGAATTCCACGTTCACCATTTCCTACTTGTATGTCTGTGGTAGGCAGAATTCTAAGACGGCCTGAAGATTTACCCCATGCTCACGGGGTCCATGATCTGGATTATTCCCTCCTCTTGAGTGTGGACAGGACCTGTGAATATAATGGGGTGTCACTCCCACGATTAGGTTACATTATATGGCAAAGGTGAAGGGGTTTTTCAAGATATAATTAAGATCAAAGCTCAGTTGGTTTTGAGTTTATCAAAAGGGATATTATTGTGATGAGCCTGACCTAAGCAGGTGGAAGTCTTTCAAAGAAGGACTGAGTCCTTTCTGGAGAGAGAGGTGCTCTCTTGCTGGCCTGGAAAAATCAAAGAGCCATGTTACGAACTGCTTACAGGGAAGGGCTTCCTCTGAGAGCTGAGGGCTTCAGTCCTACAACTGCAGTGAACTAGGTTCCCCCAATCTCTTGGGAGAGCTTGGAAGAGGACCCTTATCACAGATGAAAATGCAGCCTGGAGGACTTCCCTGGTGGCGCAGTGGTTAAGAATCCACCTGCCAATGCAGGGGACACGGGTTCGATCCCTGGTCCGGGAAGATCGCACATGCCGCGGAGCATCTAAGCCCGTGCGCCACAACTACTGAACCTGCCCGCCACAAATACTGAAGCCCGTGGGCCTAGAGCCTGTGCTCTGCAACAAGGGAAGCCACTGCAATGAGAAGCCCGTGCACCGCAACGAAGAGTAGCCCCCACTCGCAGAAACTAGAGAAAGCCCGTGCGCAGCAACGAAGACCCAACGCAGCCAAAAATAAATAAATAAAATAAAATAAATTTTTAAAAAAATGCAGCCCTGAGTGACACCTTGATCACAGACTTCTAAAACCCTGAGCAGAGGACCCATGCCTAGACTCCTAACACACAGAAACTGTGAGATCACAAGTGGATGTTGTTTTAAGCCACTAAATTTATGGTAATGTGTTTTGCAGCAATAGAAAACGAAGTCCCTGATTAAAATTAAGCTTTCTGAGCCTGAATCTCCTGGTCTAGTAAATGGTGAGAGAACCACCTACTTTTGTGGGTTGTTGTGAAGATTCATTTTTAATGCCTGTGTGATAAATGCCTGACGTGGAGCTTGACACCTATTCATCGCTAGTTGAACTCTTCACATGTTGCGTGCGCACACATGCCTGTGTGCCCATGTGGGGTAACAGATATTTGTTACATCCACCAACCAAACACCCAAGCGTCAAAGAAGGGACTCTGCATCTCATCTTGTCCAACTTCTTTCTTTTCTAACAAGGGAAAACGAGGTCCAGAAAGGAAAGTGACTTGCCCCAGGCCACAGGACATGTTGGCAGCCACAGTAAGGACATCCAGCTCCCTGCCCCAGATTCTCCCTCAGTCTCCACCCTCCAGACAAGAGGGTCCTTCTTGCCAGACTTGTTGTGGACATCCATACAAGGATAAATTGTTGAAGGTGCCAGTACGTTTGGTCTCTTGTATTCCTTATCTGCTACTATGTAACAGGTTTTCCCAAAACTTAGAACTGAAGACAACAAACATTGATTATCTCATAGTTTCTGAGGGCCAAGAATCTGGATGAAGCTTATCTGGCTGCCTTTGGCTAGAAATCTCTCATGTGGTTACTCTTAAGCAGCTGACTGGAACTACTGTCATCTGAAGACCTGACTGAGGCTGGTGTCCAGGTCCAAGCTCCCTCACCCGCCTGTGGGCTACAGGCTCCCGTTTCTCTCTCCATAGAGCCACTCATGAGCCAGAAGCCAGTTCTTCCCCAAGTGAGTGATCCAAGAGAAAGAGCGTGACCAAAATAGTAGCTGTGATATCTTCTATAACCTAATCCCAGAAGTAACAGATCATCACCTCTGCCAAATGCGATTGGTCAGAGATCAGTCCCGGTATAGTGTGAGAGGACGCACCACAAGTGTGTAAATAGCAGGAGGTGTGATCCTTGGGGGCCATCTCAAAGGCTGGCTTCGCATCTCTCCTTATTGCCTAAATAGTCACAGTGCTGACAGTGTGAGATGCAGGCTTGCCTACAAGAAGCTAGGATGACTTTGTCCCAGCCCTTGGGCTTAATAGGAATAGGAAGACCGTGACTGTAGTATCCCTGCCAAATAGCAAATGAAAATGGCATTCAAACACTGCAATTAGTACTCCTTTCAGCGAGAAGGTCTGTTCTGCTTAATGGTCTACATATCAGCTCATTCCAAGCAGAGATATTAAACGCCTTAGAATATGCAGACACTCTGCAGCACGATAGCATCTTCGAAAGACATCAGCAAAATGATCATTACTTGAGTTGGCTGTAAGCAAAGCTTTAGAAGGTCTAGGTGGCCTTGAAATTGCAAGAGGGAAGGGCTATGTTCTCTACAAGTCTAGTCCCTCATAATTAACAAGCTCGGCCCTATCTGACTCCAGCCCAGCTCTCCAGCCTCAGCACCCACCCTTCCCCATCGGAACCCTGTGCCCAGCACAAAAGAAACACTGTTTCCCAAGACCAGAAGCAGCACCAGGGATGTGCATTCACAGTGAGTGGGCAGCCTTGCCTCATTGCAGTGACCTCAGACATAGACACTTTAATCCCAGATTTCAAGAGTGAGATTGGCAAAAAGGAGAAGTGAGAGTTTGTGTTATAACAAAATTGAACACATACTGCAGGAGCCTTCATCTTGGAGTTATTACTGTCCCCTGTCTGTTCTCCAAACTGTGGCCAGATAAATTGTTCTGAAACCTAATTCTACTCGTGCCATTCTCCCACTTTAAAACACTTTGGAGACTTCCCATTGCTACTAAGGGGAAGGTATAAAATATTTAGCTAGAAGTTCCAAACTCCAGATCTGACACTTCTCTTCCTCCTTCTCAGGGCAACAACTGTACTGAGTCTCTTGAAAAGCCGAATTCCTTCCCCCTCAGGACCTCCCTTATTCCTCCTCCTACGTCATGGCCCGTCCCCTGCTTGCCCTCCTTTTCGCCAGCACTTCTCTAAACCCGCATGTCTCCTGTTAGTCACTTTCAACCCGGCTTGCTCTTCTCCTTCAGAGCACCTGCACCAATAATGATTAAACATTTCACTGTATGATTATTGATTATCTGCTCCCCACTATCTAATGGTAGGCTCCAGGAGGGCAGGGACTGTCTTGCCCCACTGCTGTATCCCCAATGCCTAAGGTGGTGCCTGGGGGTGCTGGTGCACGTGGAGATGCTCAATAAATATTTGTTGAATGAATACAGATGGATAAAGATGGGACAGTCACAAACTATGGCCCATGAACCAAACCCAGTCTACCACCTGGAGTCTGATTGCAACACAGCCATACCCACTTCTGGTAGCCCCGTCGTCTGTGGCTACTTTCGTGCTACGATGGCAAAGTTGAGAAATTGCCACACAGACCATCTGGCTGATAAAGCCTCAAGTATTTAGCCCTTTGCAGAAGAAGTCTGCTGGCCCCTGGACTAGATTTCAGTGCTTCTCAATGGATAACCTGAAAACAAGAAAGTCTTATGAACAATAAATGCATTTTCTTCCCATCCTATGACCAGCAGGATGACGTGGATGGGAAAGGAGGCTGTGTTTCGGAAACTTCAGGAACTTGGCACCATTGACCAAGCTGCAGTGAGCATTGGATATAATGACCCAATACACTGGTTGAGGCGTTAGTGCCTAGGTATGCAAACATGTGACGACGAGCAGTGACAGCATTCAAGGTCAAAGTCAGAGGCTAGACTCCGGCCACGTCACAGGTGCCGTAGATGAGGCCAGGCCTTGGCTTCTTGTCATTCTTGGTCTTAATCAGCTGTAATGGATCTGTCACCTTCCAAGGCTAGGTAGACCCACGGCGTGCTGTGATTGATCATCTGTGTCATCTCAGGGTTCTTCAGAAACATCAGCTCATTTGTCTTGCCCTAAATGGACAAGGGCTCATTGACAACCAGGAATGAATTCATCAGCGTGCAAAGTGTCAACCCAACGGGGCCCAATAGACCGAGAGGCAGCCAGGTTGGAGAGCTCAGCAAAGAGGCTGGGGTCTGTGAGTGACACTGAGTGTCCAGCCTGGGCTAGAAAGAGCTGGCCGGGCACTGCAATGCACACAGGCAAACAGAACTCAGAACATCAAAGACGGAGAAAGCTGGGCTGGTGAACAGTTGGTCTCTGCACTTAGGGCCAAGCCTCTAAAACTAAGGTCTATGCATCTCCACCATTGGGTTCAGAGAGCTTATAAAAAACTTAGACTTCTGGGGCCAGCTCATATCCCCTGAACCAGAATCTCTTGGGGGAACCTGGAAATCTGTATTTTTAACAAAGACCCCAGGTGATCCTGGTGCCCCTGAGACTTCGAAATCTACTGAACCACGTCCACACTATTTTTCTCTGCTTCAGTTTCTACTACCTAGACCCACAGGTCATAGTTGAAGGGGAGAGAGATGTAGGTAAACACTTCTTTTCAGAACAAGGGGGGAAATGTTGGGATCAATGTCACACTAGAGAAGACAGGTTCTCCTGTGGACTCCACTTGAAAGACCATGGCGTGTTTGAATGAGCTGGTCTGGCTGTGTGCTGGGTCCACTCAAAAGCATTCCCTTACTTAATTATGGCACCAGACTTGAGTCAGTGAAGTCTTTACTGAGAGAAAATTGAGGCTCAGGTTAGGGAAGCTGCATGACCAAGGTTAAAGAGCTGCAAAGTGGCAGAACTGGAACTGGAAAGCAGGGCTGCTGGTGGCAAATCAAGGATTCTTCCCATTGCCCCACAGCTGTCTTCCTGTGAAGAAAGTATTTACCCCTTCTGTCCTGCCTTCTTTTCTCCCTTTCTCCCCCCCGCTCCTCTCCCTCCTTTTTTCCTTCCTTCAAAATGATGGGTCGATAGAGTGTCCTAGGTCAGATCACTCGAAGCAGACTCTAAACCAAAGATTCAAGTGCACGTGATTCATTAAGGAAAGGGTCCGATAAGGGAGTGGAGACATTACTACGGGGAAGGGGAAAAAGCTTTCAAGGAGTTGTGGGTGAAGTTCCAAATTCAGCCCTAACCCATATCCCTCTCTGGACCAAAAATCATCCCCAAGCCTTGAGGCAAAGGCACCAGACTTCGTATTTTCTCACTAGTCACTGGCAGCGGCCTTTGAGGTGAGGGGTGAAACTCCCAGACATTTCCAGCTTTCAGATTGGAATCTTGGGAAACTCTAGCATCCAAGGGCAGTGCTCCCAAAGTCAAAAACTTTGGAGATGTTCCACAGTTCCCAGTCTGATGCTCTCGTTGGTGTCCAGGGTCCCCAGAAGGTTGACATATATCCTAGGACTTATGATTATAATAAAATAGAGAAAAATGTATGTACCAACAAGGGCGTCTTTTATTACCCCACATCCTTTCTCTTCTCATTGCCAAGGATGTGACGCTTGCCTTAAAGCAGAAAGGTTCGAATGCTGATCCATTTGCATGCAAATTTTCCTTTTGTTCCTTCCTCTATCTAGCTGTAGCTCATTTTTTTAAGGACTTTCCTGCTGATTCCCCATAACCTTCTTGCTTCTAGTCTCTTATGGGCTTGATGGGGACCTGAATTTCCCTCTGGTTTGGAAAAAATTATTCAACTTGGGTTGTCAAAGACAAAATGTTCCAGACAATTAAGGAGACAGTTTCATTCAGGCTGTTGCAATAGGGAGAATGTTCATTAATGAGAATGTCTCCTTGGAAAGGAAGGGGGTCTTGGGTCTCAGAGGTAAGGAGGCAAAGAAGTAATTCACAAGTCTTACAGAATCATGAGAGGATGGGGAACAGTCATATCTGAGTCACTGAGGGAAGTCGGGGTGCGGCTTATCTTGGGATATGCAACAGCAAAGTAGTCCTTTGTGGTTATTCATTTCCCTGGGAAACTAAAGGCTGAGAGTATTTCTTAAGCATCACTGTTTTCTAGGGAGTACAGGGCTCACAGAAAGTTCAACACTGTCGGGATCTTCATAAATATGACACAGGAATTAGCCCCAGAACATTGAAAATGATTACCAAAAAACCTTGAGGGAATTTTGCCATGGATACTCAGTTAAGAAAATATTAACATCTAAACATCCAAAGCACTGCTGTTCATTGAAATGAACGGATTCCTGAGCCTCACCTCTCTGCTTGCGAGCTGGAATCATCACTTGACTTTTTTCCCTGGAGACTCTTGTCTTTGTAAGGATGACCTCCCCAAGTTTCAATGACTTTGGGTTTGGCTTCTTTTTTATTGGTCTGCCTGGGAGTTAGAGAAGGTCACGGCTAAAGGGAAAGAAGCCCAGGGCAGCAAGAGGGAGGCCATGTGTGGAAGGCCAAGAGTGGACATTATGCAAAGCAACCCCTGAAGTTAGGCTGCCACGAGCAGAGACCTTGACCTCTTATTTACGGCAGGTCAGTAACCTTTTATAACTATTCAGTAACCTTTTATAACTATTCAGACAAGGAAGGCAGTGTCTGAGCTTTCGCTAGAGTAAAATCCGAGGAAAGAAACTACACCTAAATCTAACTCGGTGTAACAAGTATAAGCCACCCCTCTACTCACCAGAAAGTAGGAGCAGTCAACCTGCATCCCAGGCTGGCCTTCATCTTCCTCTTGTTTGTCCCTCCATCTAATTGCAGGCTTTTTCTTGCCCCTTCAGCACCACAAACAGCGCCATTATCACAGCTGCATATATTTGCATTGTATTCTAGAGTTTCCCCAGCATTTCAACACACTTGATCCTCACAGCAAGGGGAAGAGTGTCTATTCCAGTATACCTGACTTTAACAAAGAAGCCAGGTATGGGAAGCGACCTGCCCAGTGTCTCACAGCTGGAAGGTACCACAGCTTGAGAAACCCAGGTCTCCTGGGTGACGTTCCTGACATCCTTTCTTACTGTTGCCACGTTTCTCGCTTGAGTTATTTGCATGAATAAGTGGGGCTTGGAGACAGAAACAATCTCCTCCCTGATCGTGGACCTCAGCTGCGCCACGAGGAGTGTATTCTATGCGCCCCCACCCCCCCCGCCCAATGACTTCACCTCTGGGGACAGAGAAGGCTCCATTGGGTTTTTCTAGGCTTGCCCTTATCTGCAAAGGATGCTGCCCATAGAGAAATCTTTCCATTTTCCCCAAAGGTAAAAGAGAAAGAAAAAACACTTTAATTCTGTTTTCATTTAAATAGCCGTGAGAATTGGGAACTCAAGATAACCAATCAGGGCTTCCATGGTGGCACAGTGATTAAGAATCCACCTGTCAATGCAGGGGACATGGGTTTGAGCCCTGGTCTTGGAAGAGCCAACATGCTGCGGAGCAACTAAGCCCGTGCACCACAACTACTGAGACTGCGCTCTAGAGCCCACGAGCCACAACTACTGAGCCCGCGCACCTAGAGCTCGTGCTCCGCAACAAGAGAAGCCACCACAATGAGAAGCCCGCGCACCGCAACGAAGACCTAATGCAGCCAAAAAATAAATTAATTAAATAAAATAAATATATATATTAAAAAAAAAAGATAACCAATCAGTTATTGCTAGTGGAATTTTCCTGGTAAGGAGAAAGCACTTAGACCCAAAATGTATACATTTCTTCCAAAATGTCATTCAACATTTATCTCTTTCCCAGATAGTGACAAACACTCCATGTTCCTGTCAAAATGCCAGCTTTCAGCACCAGCCTTAATAATAAAAGCCTGATCCAAAATCCAACAGAGAAATTGCAACTTTGCCAGTTTATCATCCCATTTTATCTTAGGGTCCCAGGCTTCCTTTTTAAAAAAATGTCTGTACTGTTTTCTCTTAATTAAAATAAAAATCATCAGTTTATCCTTTCAGCTGAATTCCATTCATGAGAACCTTTCACTAATACACATTTTTTTCTTTTCTAAAATATGATTGTTGGGATGTTTCAAAAATGATTTGATAAAAAGAATACAGCACACATCACTTGTGATTCCAGTTTGGCTAAAGCTGTTAGCACCTGTGTGGCACTAAATAATAAACAGTATATATAATAGAGAATTGCAATTATTTAGTTTTTACTTGAGATAGAGGATCCATTTTTCCCTGATTTTTCTTTCACCTCCTTCACCACCCCACAACTTCCACCGGCAGGGGGGCCGGTGAAGCGGCAGGGGAAACTTATAGCCCCAAAATATACTCAGGTTATGCTCTGAGCAGTTACCAATATTAGGAAGGTAAAGATTTATCCATCTTGTATTGGCACCTCTCTGAAGAAACTCTGAGGATCCCAGCAATGAGACTCATTGGCCTGAATCCAAGGTGGGTTATCGGCATAAAGGGAAGACCCTGGAGAGGTGGGGGTACAAAAGACCGAAGATGAGAGGTTATGGGGAAAGGGACTTCTGTAGAGGGTTTCTTGGGGGATTCCTATGTAGGATGCACTGTCGTAAGTGCTTTATACAAATTATCCCATTTTAACCTCACAAAAACACCACGAAGTGGGTATTACCTCCTTTCTTACAGATGGGAAATCTGAGGCTGATTGAGAGTAAGTGACTTGCCAAAGTCACCCAGTTATAAGTGACAGGGCCAGGAACCCAACCTGGATAATCTGCCTTCAGAGCACAGGCTCTGAAGACTCCAGAATGCTCTGGAACATTCTGCCATATTGCATTCTCACTCCAAGACTTTTGCTCTCCCTGCCATCCTGGGGCAACCCTCCTAGTCCCGTGGGATTCTGGAAATCTACATTCTTCTGGAGAGAGGACTGAGCTCTGGTAGGGGGTATCCCACCCTTCCTCCTTCCCCCATCAGAAGCCAGTGGACAACTGTCTCTGGGAATGTCCAGACAAGGGTTCTTCCTGTGGTTCTTCCTGGTTACAGGGGCCTGCTATCCTGTTTCTTGGCAATTCTGCATCTTCGTGGCATCCAAGTGTTAATTACTTAACACCAGAAATCCTGCAACTGTTTTCATGGCACCTTCTTGGCCTCTTCTCAAGACCCCACAGCAATCTCAGTCTATGGAAATCACCCACCTGGGTCAGTCTGTGGTTCCTCTGGCCCAGCCTCAAGCTCACTCTTCAGCCTCAATTCCTACCAAACACGATCCTACCTAGTGTCAAAACATGCCTCTCATGCTTGTGATGCCCGGGCCAGGAACCACGTTCTGCAGTTCAGAAGCACTCCATGCCCCAACCACACCTTGATGTGAGAACTATCATTATCTCCCTTTATAGATGGGGAAGCAAACCAGAGGGTAAATGACAGAGCCAGGATCTGACTCCAGGGGTGTCCGATGGCCGAGTCCATGCTCTTACCGTGCAAAATGGTCACAGGGGTGTTAGTAACAAGAACAGGAACAAAATAACCTTTTGGTACTCCTTTGGAAAAGAGAAAAAATATTTCACAAAGTAAATTCAACTCCCTGCAAGCAGGTGAGCTCCGAGAGGACAGGGAGGGGACTTGTCTCAGATGCCTAGAACAGGATTCAACACATAGTAGATGCTCAATAAAAACCATAAAGAATGAATGAATGAATGGTTTGTAGACTCACTAGGTTCATTTATTCTTTCAGCAAACATATCCTATGTGTCAGGCCTCGGGATAGGAGCTGTAGTTACAAAGATGATCCCACAAAGAGTTCAGGGTCCAATGAAGGAGACCTGCATATCCAATACAGGTTTCTAAGCTAGAAGGAATCCCAGAGAGGCATCCATATTAAATATGTATCACCACACCGGACAACTTGCATTCACAATAGGACAGGTCTCTAGTTCAAGCTTTGACTAGCAAAGGTTGTAATTCCCCTGAGGAAGTTTACCCTTCCTTTCATCGTGGACTGAGGGCCAAAGAGTGACTCCAGGAATACGGAATGTGTAGGGTCCCTCATCCCGGGCTGTTGTACCAGGTTCATCTGTACGGTGAACGGCTGTACACATCAGATTTAATGAATCTGGTAGATTGTTGTTTACAGACAGCCAAGAATTATTCAATGGCTGCAGCAGACAGCAGCTGATAAACAGCCCTGGCTCCCCAGACTGAGATAGTAAGGCAGGACTTTGCCACCTTACAAATTACCTAAGAATGGGCAAATTAGCATAGGTGAGGAATAGATACACACAGACCCTGGACCTTTCTTTTTGTTTAAGTACCAGCTCAGAAAGAATAGACAACAGGCCATGCACTCTTGGAATATGAAGAAAGATGGCTGGGGGAGGGAAACTTCAGTTTATAAATTACAGGAGTGAGGAGATGCTACCTGGTGGGGGGCCAGGGTGGGGGTGGGTGCAGGGAAGGGGGACGTACTCGATGGTGTGGTGGGTCCTGACATAGCCCTTCTGATTAGCCTCGGATTCAGACCTCCTTTTATTCAGCTGTCCATTCACTCACCTGTTCAACGCACACTTTTATTTTCTGAGCACCTCCCAGGTCCCATGCACTGTTCTCTCCGCCTGGGATGCAGCAGTAAATGCCCTTCGGGATTTATATTCTGTTGAGGGAGACAGATAATAAAAGGAAAAATAAGCGTACAGCAATAGCAACGCCAGCAGGAAGGGACCTGCACCAGTGGGCGATTAAATAGGGTGATGTGATGGAAGACACGGGAGAGCGGGGCAGCATTCTGCTCGGGGGGTTCAGGGCAGGCTCTCTGAGGGGTGACTTCTGAGCCTAGAGGCCCAGACCTGCACTGTCTGGCCACATGCGGCCACTGAGCGCTTGACCTACGGCCAGTCCTAATTGAGGTGGCCATCAGTGTAGAATCCACACCGGATCTTGAAGACCGAGTACGAAGGAAAGAATGTAAAATATCTCATTAATAATTTTTGATACTGATCAGATATTGAGACGATACTATTTTGGATAACTGGGGTGAAATAAAAGATAGGTCTAAAATGAATTTCCTGTTTCTTTTTCTTAACGTGGCGACTACAAAATGTAAAAATTGCCTCCATGGCACACATTTGTGGGACACATTCTATTTCCAAGGGGCGGTGCAGCTCCAGACAGAGAGAAAAACAAGCACAAAGGGTGAGGGCAACAGAAGGAGCCCTTGTCCTGGGTCTGCCGCTTTTTGGCTGTGTGAACTTGGGAGGTTCCGAGCATCCTTTGGGGCGAAAAGGATGTTAATTTCCCCGAGGGGGCGTTGAAAGAAATGCATGAGACCATGTATTTACTTTAAGTAGTCTGTCTCACCTGCCGTGTACTAATGAAATACAGTGGGTGTCCTGGTGGTCTTTGCGGTCATGGGTACCTTCCTCCCTCTTCCTCCCTTCTGGAGAGTCAGGGCGTGTCTTCCATAATCTGTTGATCTCTCTGGGCCGTCAGCCCATCACCTCTCAGCCCACGGGAGTGTGTGCACCCCCTCCATCCTCCACAGCACCCAGCCCAGGCTCCTGCCAGGAACAGACCTGTGCTAACCTGCTAACCGCAGGCCTTGCCTCTGACATCAGCACCCTTTTTCCTTTCTAGGCGTGAGCTCACTGAAAAAGACAAAAGCGAATTTTCCTCGCAGAAACTTGGGAGATTTTACTTTGTATTGATGTCTGGCTGGGAACAGAATGAGTTTGTCCAACCTCGCTTGAAATGGGCCGTTCTGAACCTGCTGATGGGAGGAAAAAAAGGACATTTTGATGGAGACTTTTAATCTCTCTCCACAGGGGCAGAGACGGGGGGTGGGACCATCAGCCTTCCGTAGACCCTTTTGGACTCAGAATCAACTCTACTAGTTCTCCCCTACTTTTCTTGCTTGAGAGCTTTTTGATGTTGGCGGTAGTTGGCAAAATGAGGGTAGTAATAACAACTGATGCGATCGTTGTGAGTTTGGAATGAGAAAATTGAAGGAGTTTAATGAACAATAGGTCCTTAACGCATTGTATTTTTATTTTATTTTATCATCGTCCTCTTCATTTGCTCTGGCTTGGGAGGAAGGAGATGCCCATCTCCAACAGCTCTGCCACTGTCCCGAGAGAATCAATGGAATTCTTCTCTGGTACATCCAGGGCTCTTGGGGCTGAAGACAACTCGAAGGGCTCTGCCCCAAGCTCCTCTCCTCACTTGGAAAATATCAATGACCACCAGTCTCTGAAGGCCTTCTCTAGGGAGAACACACCACCCTGTGCTTTATAGACATTATCTATGTACTTCTCCATTTGACAGAAGGGGCACTGAATCTCAGATATCATGAGACTTGACAAGCTCCCGTGAACAGCGATCTGGCAGAAACAGGACTCCAACACCAGCATCCTAAACCTTCTACCCCTACCTCCCAGGATTGTCCCAGGACGGCAGGTCGTCCTCTGCTTAAAACCTCCAGTAAAGGCAACCTCACCACCTCATGAGACGCGTATTAATTAGCATTTACTGAGTATGACGGGATGCCACACTCTCTTCCAAGGGCTCTGCACGTTAAATCAATCCTGACTCCACTCGTGCAAGGCAGGTACTACTATTATCCTACTTCCCAGATGAGCTATCAGATGCTTGGTCCACCAAAGTGTCCGCAAGCTGATAAATGACAGAGAAGAACCCAATATAACCGATGCCAAAGCCCAGACTCAGAACCACTGCACCCCCCTACCTCTTTTGGTCCAGGGGGTACACTTGTCCTTGTACCCAGTGGCCAGGGTGATTGAGCATCTCCATAAGTCTCCATCAGTAGAGGCCACTCCAGTGCCTGAAGTGGGCACTCTTCCTGTGACTCTCACCCCGAAGATGCCTCTGGCCCTCTGTAGATAAGAAACCCCAGCCTAGAACAAAAGCTGTGTGCGAACGATCCATCAGCATCCCTTAAGGAGACCATGCGGCTCCCTTCATGTTCACCTCCTACTGTACTTGATAAGCTGTGACGTATGGGGTTCGTTTACTTCTGCGTCTCCACAGAAATATGGTGGGCTCCATCAATTTCCCTGTTTGTTCTCTGACCCACTGTTCCTGGGTTAAGCAGCCTTCTTTGTCTACATTTGTCAGCTGATACGAGCTTCTCCCTGCCATCGGCACCACTATTGATGAACGTAGTCAGAATATGGAGGCTTGAATAATGTATAAAGGACTCAACATGCGAAGTCTCCCTCGGAAGGGGAACGGTGGGTGGGGGTGGGGAGAGGGAGTGTTATATGTTTTCTCTGTTATATGTTTTCTCTGTTGGAGCGCCTTAATTTACAAAGCATATTTGTCAAGTCTTTTGCTAAGAGTAATGCCGGCGAGCAGCCTCCCATCATTCTTGTTAATGGGACTGTCTGTGTGTTACAGTAAACAGCTATAACTCTTCTGTTGGAGCCATTGTGCGGCAGGGGGAGTTTTTTCAGCATCCAATTAAGGGTGTCTCCAATTTGCCAGCCAGGATCATGAGAGCTGTGACTCAGCATCAGGCAACCCCGGCATTGTAGAGGCTTCTCCGAGCTGAGCTGCCCTTCCTCCACTCGGACAAGGGGTCTGGAGCCTGACTCTCGTCCTGGGCATTCTCTGCTGCTCTTTAAAGGCCACCACATCCCTGCAGCTAAGTGTTCAGAGATGTTAGTCTTGTGTTCAAGGCTTTCCTCAGGCTCTCATAGAGGTGGGAGAACGTATGTACTCAACTACTGGTCCACGTGCATTGCAATCTCAGCACAGCCATGTACTCACTGTGTGACCTTGGGCTAGTTACTTAACTTCTCTGAGCCTTGGTCTCTAATATGGAAGGGGACAACCCCTAGCACTTGCTTCATAGGGTTGTTTTGAGAATCCGATGAGACTGTGTGATGCATAGCAAGCCACCACCACCATCATCACACCATCATCATCATCATTTCCTAGCCTTAGACGTGTCTCATTCCTCACCTCTCTGTGCTTAGTTGATCAGTATCCTTTTTTCATATTTCATGACTGTAGTCAACAGGGACTCTTCTCTCCATGAATAATCACAGTGGGGAGAGAGGCTACTATGTACCAGGTCCATGCATCATTCTCATACTACCCTATGGGGTGGATTCCATCCCCCCCCCCATTTTACAGATGAGAATGTTGAGGCTTGCAGACTTCCAGCAGCTTGGTGAAGGGTTCATGGTTCTCAGTTGACAAGGTGAGGACTAGATGCCAAGCCTGCCTAGATCCAGAACCCTCTGCTCCCCACTTTTCTCAGATCCAGGCAGCCACTGTCCCAGCATCAGGCCTGCCCCTCTGGCACTAATTACAACCTTTATGATTGTCCTCTCCCATCTCTTAGTCCCAAGGAAGATTATGAGTCCTTAGATCCACAGAATATCTTGTTTTCATTCTATCATGTACTTCTTTTTAAAAATATTGAGATGCTAAGAACCCAAGGTATCAGTCAACCCATCCTCCTGGGTTTTATGGACTGGGAAGCTAACGCCTTGTCTCAGGGGCTCACACAAGGCCATTCACATAGTCTAGGGCAAAAGCAGGATTAGAACCCGTATCCCCTGATTTTCAACCCACCCCAAACATGCAGAGAGGTAATCTTTACAAAGATGCTTACTTATTTGTCAGTGTTGGTTTCTGTGGATTTTGGGGAGAGAGAATTGGGAGGTCTCGAATAACTTCCTCTTTTCCAGTTTCCATTTCTTCCACTGCAGCCCCGCTTCCACTTCCTCACTGCTTTTTACAGAAAGATGGAGATTGGCTGGCACCTCCCCGGAAAAAGAAAACTTTCTTTTTCACTCCCTCCGTCCTTAGCAAACTGAACATCAAATTTGTGGCCTGTCTTATGCTGGGAGCTGGGGAGCAGGTGATGGACAAAATATGTGCGTTATTTGTAGGGTTCCCATAGAGCATCAAGGAAGAAAGAACAGTAACCAGATATGTGCAATTCCGAGGGATGCGGGCTGCAACCACTTCTGACATCATGCATCGAATGCTCCATTTCTAAGTGTTTTTCTAAGTGTTTTTCTAAGTGTTACAGATGCATTAACCCATTTACTCCTCAAAACCAGAGACAAGCAGTTTATCATTCCTTTCATCAGAGGAGAAAACTAATGCACAGAAAGGCTTTAAAAATGTCCTTTAGTTAATGGAAGTCTGTGCCAAGGGCAATAGGACCATAAAACAAAGAGTGTCCGAATTTGGGAGGGATTTCCAGGAAAAAAAAAAAGAGAGAGAGAGAAAAAACCTGCTCATGTTGGAGATGATTCGATGATTCTCTTTTAAAAAGGAAATGGTTTGCCAGGAAAATAGTTGAGCAGTGGGAGTGGAGGCCTAGATGAAGGTAGGCAGGTGGCAGATGAGAAAAAGCTGTAAAACACTGAGACACAAAAGAATGTGGCTTTTGGGGGGACTACAAGAATCTTTATGTTGCTGATGCTCTAGGGAGAGGGTGGCAAGGTAGGAACAAGCTGAGGGCATCTCTCAGACTCCCCTTCTTCAGGGCCTTTTGCGCCTTCAGCAATTTTTTTTGAAGTATGGTTGATTTACAATGTTGTATTAGTTTCAGGTGTACAGAAAAGTGATTCAGATATATATATATCCCTTTTCAGATTCTTTTCCATTATAGGTTATTACAAGATATTGAATATAGTTCCCTGTGCTATACAGTAGGTCCTTGTTGTTTATTTTATATATAGTAGTTTGTATCTGTTAATCCCAAACTCCTAATTTATCCCTCCCGCCCCCTTTCCCCTCTGGTAACCATAAGTCTGTTTTCTATATCTGTGAGTCTATTTCTGTTTCGTAAATAAGCTCATTTGTATCATTTTTTAAATTCCACATATAAGTGGTATCATATGATATTTGTCTTTCTCTGTCTAACTTACTTCCCTTAGTATAGTAATCTCTAGATCTATCCATGTTGCTGCAAATGGCATTATTTCATTCTTTTTTATGACTGAGTAATATTCCACTGTATATATGTATCACATCTTCTTTACCCATTCATCTGTCGATGGACATTTAGGTTGCTTCCGTGTCTTGGCTGTTGTAAGCGGTGCTGCTGTGAACATTGGGGTGCATGTATCTTCTCGAATTAGAGCTTTTGTCTTTTCCTGATATATGCCCAGGATTGGGATTGCTGGATCATACAGTAACTCTTTTTTTAGCTTTTTAAGAAACCTCCATACTGTTCACCATAGTGGCTGCACCAATGTGCATTTCTGCCAACAGCGTAGAGCCCCTTCAGCAATTTTACTGAGCACTTACTGTTTGCCAGGTTCTGAGGTGTCAGAGGTGAATAGGACCCAGCCTCTACTCACTTAGAGTTCCCAGTCTAGTTGGACAAGCAGGTTATCATAAGGATGACATTGCAAAGGCAGTGCTTGGCATATGCTTGGGGCGCTATGGGATTGCAGGTATAAAGCAACAAAACTAGGACGACCCAGAGAGTGTGGTACCTGGGCTGCATCTTAAACTCTGACCAGAAATGAGCCAGGTGTTACCTGTGTTTGAGGTCAAGGGGCAGCAGAAGAAGGTGCGAAAGAAAAGCAGAAGCAGGAGCAAAGGTGTGTAAGTGAAAAAAAGCTGCCTTGTGCAGCAGCCTGTGCTGGTCCGATAGCCATCCTCCCCTCAGCTCTTGTTCAGGTGTCAGCCAACAACATACTCAGGGAAGACAGTCCCAGCCCTAGGACATGAATTGTGATTTTTCTGGACCAATCAAGGTCATGGTCTGTCATGCAATGATGGGTTTAGGCATGCGGTCCAGTGGTAACTAATGGAGGAGCTTCGGGGGGGCGGGGAATATTCTGCCCATAAAAAGAAATAGACATGGAAAAAGATCCCCTTCCTTCCTGTGGATAGAGCTGTGGAAGACGGGATCCCTGAAGCTGTCCAGTTTCTTATAATGATAAGGAGACACGTTGGGAGGGAAAAGACCTAGACTCTAAGAAGGGCAGAACAGAGATGGGAAAAACCTGTATCCTTATTGAGGTCGTAGTGCCTCCAAATCAACCAGCCCTAGAACTGTGCACCTCTGGACATTTTTACTATGTGAGATATTAAAGACCTGTGTATTTTAAGCCTTTGTTCGTTTGAATCGTCTCTTCCTTGCAGCCCAAAGTGTCATCATGTCTATAAGAAACTACAAGCAGTCAGGTGTGGCTAAAGCATAAGACAATAGTGGCTGGTGGGAATGGGAAGGCAGGCCCGGTATAAGGAAAGTTTACGTGTTAAAGAGAAGTTTTATCACAAGGTCAGCAGAGAGAATGGGGGGTGGGTGGGAAGAGTGGGCGTACAGGAAATGGAGGTTTAATGTTTGTGTAAATTGAACGAAGGAATCTACTAGGAAATGAGAAAAAGCAAGATTAAAATGGAAAACACAGCCCCAGAGCTATTAATACCCAACAGATCCAAATTGAAAAATAAAAGCGATGGGTGAAGCATATAGTTCTCAAAATGAATTCGTGTCATAAACCATTAACATCAGCTCTACCTTATTACCTGTAATTCCAGAGAGAGGGTCTGCAGGCAGTGCGGGGCAGGCGTCTGAGTGGAGATAGGCTAGAGCTCTGCTCCCAGGGCAGCCCACTTCCCTCCTCCCATGACCACCCTGCTCTGAGCATACCCCTCTCATCCTTTTCTGAGAAACACCAAGAGAAAACCCAAGCCACCCCTGTCCTAGGGAAGATCTCAAGCACCAGCAAATTCTATTGCTGAGAGATTCTGAAATCAAGGAAAGCTCTTGGTCAAACCATCATTTCCTTCCTCCTTTAGGTATCCCTCCCAATAGAGACCCCCGGAATTGTCCTGTCCGTATTAATGCACATTGGTGTTGATGAGAAATGTGTCAGCTCTGACCCACCATGGGGTCTCAGTCAGTAAATGTTTCCTAAACCTGAGCCACATGCAAGGGAGACAGGGGACTGGTAAAGGCTGTGTAATGATTCCCAGGGCCTCCCAACCACCAGCACCCACTCACATCACCACTTCAGAACGCTTAACCTCTGGCATATCCCAGTACATTGTGGTAATAACTACCTGTGCTCTGAACACAGATGCAGAGTCAAATCTTAGCTCTGCCACTTACCTGCCCTCTGACCTTAGGCAAGGTCTTAGAATTACCAAGCTTCGGCTTCCTGGTCTGCAAAATCAGGGCAAGTATGCCAAAGTCTCCTGAGAGTGTGAAGATTGAATCAGGAATTGTATGTGAGTGTCTAGACCAGTGTGTAGCATGTAATAGGAGTTCAATAGATATTGGGTTTTCCCCTGCTGGTCTCCCAATCCATCGTGGCCTCTTCTGAGCTTGTTCTTCTTACTCTAGAAAAGGTTTGGGGTCTGCAAGGCACTAAAGAAGAGATAGGACATTTGCATGTGGCCAGTTTCCATCATTGAAAGTTTAGGTCCTTTGTAGGCTGGGAGGATCCCTTGTAGAGAAGCATCTCCTGGGATATGGGAGACCACGTGTTGTCTGCACAGGAGACTCAAGGTGGACCCACAATACATCCCATGACTCAGTCCATCCATCAAAGGATGACCCTTCTTCAGTGCTCATTTTCACTGCTTTATTCACCAGTGAATAACTCCAGAGTACTCTTCAGGTGGGAAGGATCTCTCATAAGTAGCGTGTCTTCAAAATTTATCTAAAACCCCTTCACTGCAACTACTCTAATCCAAGCCCCTCTTTCCCCATGTGGAATACTAAATAACTCTTTGGTCTCTCTGCTTCCACTCTTTCCCTGCTCTGTTTCATTACCATGCAACAGCCAGGACCATACTTGGTCAACCCACTGCTCAAGACTGGTCAACATTTTCCCATTGCATTTAACAGGAAGTCCAACATCCTTCATCAGCCCTAAAGCTCTTGTATCATCTCACCCATCTTATCTTTCACTACTCTCTTTGAGTGTATGTCTTAGCCTAAGTGACAGTTTCCTCACCTGTAAAATAAAGATGATATTGGGTAAGGATGACGGAAGATGAAACAGAATAAAAAAAACAGAGGGCATATGGCACCTGGCTAGATTTCTCCCATAGGCTATGGGATTTTTGAAAAGCAGCTCCTTACCCAACAGTTGGGCTTGGTTTTCTATAGCTAAGTACCCTCTGCTCTCCTCAAATGGGGCTCTCTTGCCACCCCATTTGTCTTTGTCTCTGCCAACCAGGCTACTCAGTACACACACACACACACACACACACACACACACACACCCCTAATAGACAGCCAGACATGCTAGATTAGCTCCAGGAGAATTAAGAGGCGCTTAAGCACATGCCATTAGCAGCAACTGAGTGTCCCTTGCGCAGAGCTGAAGAGCATATTAAGAGGCTGCCACAACCCCCAAAGTTTTCGTGTCTCTCCTAGAAGCGCTTCTACCCTGAGGACCACTGCCTTCCTCCACAAACCCATCCCCAGAAGCCAGCTTAAGGCCATGCTCCACTCACCAGCTGGCCCCGTCTTATCCTCCAGGATACAAAATCATGGTCATCTGGGCTCCCTGGGGTGACCACCAAGAAGGTCCATGCACCTCCCTGCCCTCATCCTGAGGTTTAGGGCCTGAGTTTTTGGTCCAAGAAGTGCCTCCGACGAGCCACAATTAATCAATCATCAATCTTCAGGTTGAAAGAGCTCTTCTATTCTTTCTACAACCTCCCCCAAACAAATGTGAATCCCATTTATTCTTGCAGGGGAACTCTTCACATTCCATGTATCCATCCCAGCTTTAGGGCCTGCTTTCCATTAGGCAAGAAGTCTTCATAATCACCTAAAATATATTTCTCACTGATAACAAGATTATTATTTCTCTTTTGATAACAAAACAAACCTAAGGCTGAGACAGACTGCCTCTCGATTCAGTGTCTCTATATCACTCGGTACATACCTCTTTCATTTGGGTCCTTCAAGTCATCTCATATTACACTACTTGGTTTATGTTATCGTGTTTATTTCTTCTAGCAGACTTTGAGCTCCTTGAGGGTAGAGGCCATGTCTTCTTAATCTATTGTTCCATTGAATAATTTTTTTAAAAAAGGAGCAAAACAAACCAACACAGACTGTAGAGCCTCAAAGATATGAGTTTGAATTCTAGATCTTCTACACATCAGCTATGCAACCCTGAGAAGAGACTTGATTTCTTTGTCTCCTTCTCTTGTCTATAAAATAGAGACGATAATCTCTACTATATAATGTTGCCGTGTTGAATAAAGTGATTAAAGATATCCATCAATTTCTGAGTATCTACTAATCTACTATTATTCCTGACACAGAGCAGATGCTCTGTCAAAGTTCATTCCTTCCCATCTTTGCTCCGACACTCACTCTGCCCTGCATGTGGGAGGGACTCAGTCCCCCATTCATTCAACTCCATTCATCGTGCTCTTATCAAATGTCATGCTTCACACTGGGTGCTGGGGATGTAAGGATGAAGAAGGGTCACTCCCCATCCTCCAGGGTTTTTCAGCGTAGAGTAGGATAAAGCAAAGGAAGTAGGTAAATTGTAATGAGGCATTAGAGATGAATATAGCATGCTGTGGAAGGACAGAGGTGGGACCCCATCACACTGGGCATTCAGAGAAAACTTCTCAGAGGAGATAACAGCAAAGTGATAACTGGAGCTTGAACTTGGCTTTGTCAGATCAAGAAAAAGACTGAGGCCTGTTCAGGGGACTGCACGTGGTAGAGGATATGAGAATGCAGAGATTAGCTGAAATCTAATCATGTCCAGCCTTATTAGCCAGGATTATTGGCCAGGAGTATTTAGGTTGCAAATGACAAAAACTTAAACTCAAACTAGGTTAATCAAAAAAAGGGGGAGAAATTTGTTTACCTAGCCTGAAAAAATACTAGGCTAACTGCAAAACTAGGAGAAACAGCTTCGGGAAGCAGGGCCTCAAAGACTGGAAGTGTGGCTCAAAGCACCAGCACGTTTTCCCCTCATCCATCTTTCATCTTTGCTTAACTTTGTTCTTCAGAAGAGCTGTGTCCAAATCCTAGGGGAGACTACTTCCAGATCCCCAAATTTTTATCCTCTCAGTTTATCAATTCCAGCAGAAAAAAAATAATTTTCAATGTCAATATATCTTGTCTGGGGCAGGATTCTACTGGCTCTGTTTGAGTGACACGCCCTCTCATTCGCTCGCTTCTTGTGGCCTGGGGATGGGGTACTCTGATCGGCCAATTCTGGGTTATAGCTCAGTGCAATGCAGATAAAATTGGAATAAATCATGGAGCTATCAAACCATGGTAAGGAGTTTGATAAGAACTTGGTGACAGAATAAAGACGTTTAAAATCTCTGACAGCTCAAGAAATCATGATTGAACAATACTCTCTTAAGAGGGAAGGAGAATTGGGCAGCTCAGGGTCCTTCTAGAGTCTAGAGTCTAAAATATGCCCAGAATGTAACTTTCATTTTCTCTTCTGAAGACCTTTTCCCTGGGGTATCCAGGGCTGGCTCTCTGACCTTGAAAAGTACACCTTTCTGGAGGTTTCTGCTGTTATGGGGGGATTGAGGGGAGAACACACTTCTCCAGACCCCAGAAATTAGGAAACTGAGTCTCGAATCAAATGACTATCAAAGTTGAGGTAGAGTTAGTCGGTCACCTTTCCCTGTGTCCTACCCTGAGTAGATCACAAGCTTTTCTTCTCTCTCTCTTTGTCAAGAGAAGAAAAGGCTTTTATGCTCTACCCTGCCACATGGCCAAATTCCAAGGGCTGCTTGTGACTTTCATAAATTTTCCTTTTTCTTTTTTCCTTCAGGCCATCTGGGGCTCTGAAAAGGAGTCTCACTTTGTTTCAAGTGTTTTTCCTTAAGCAGAGAATGAGTACCCTGGGAAAGAGACTTGCCTGACTTCTCAAGGTCATGGGCTATTGGGATTCTAGATTCCTGTGGCCTCATTAGTCGAGGTGTAGTGAATCGTGTCTGATGCCTGCTCTCGTGTTTGTGTGAATATGGGCAGAGAGCTGCATATACCCCAGAATCCCGTCCCCTAAGCCCTGGACAGCACTCCCAATGTCCTCCCCTTACTCTCTTCTGAGCCAGATCATTTTAGACTAAAAGTCCAGACATGTAAATTGCAGCTGTAGAGCTGAGCAGTATTAATCCCTTCTGTCACCTTAGATGAGTCACTTGACCTCTTTGAATCTATTCCAACATCTGTAAAATGAAGGAGGAATTACACCATGCGGATATGATCTTCCTACCTTTTTATCTTATTATTTTCTTAGCTCTATTAGCAAACACCGCACATAAGCTTCACTCATTTCACATTTACCGGACATCTATTTTGTGGCAGAAATGGTGGATGGCAATGACAGCCAACAAGTATTGAGTTTTATCACATTTGGGAAATATGGTTCTCAGTGATTTACACAGCTGCACGTGATGAACGCTCATCAACAACTGAGTGGTGATCATACCTGGTTGTCCTCATCATGCAGACAAGGAAACTGAAGCACAGAGTTACAAAGCAAGGAGCCCACAATGACACAACTCGTAAGTGGCAGAGTGAAGATTTGAACACAGATTGTCTGGTTCCAGAGCCCATAATGATCCACCATTATAAATACCAAAATGCCTCTCGACGGGGCTTAAGGAGGAATAAAACCCAGCTTCTGCCCCTGAGTTGCTCTCCATCTAGGAATCAGGAAGGCTTGCCAACCATCACTGTTATTTTTTTTCCATCTGTAAAGGCAGATTGCAAAGGACATTTTAGAGGTGAAGCTCCAAGCCTAGGGATCAACAAATATTCATTGTGAGAAAAAAATCAGAATAAATACTTTAATTTTTAATCATGAGAGAAAATCCAAAAGGCATATATTATTTTAAAGTTGTGAAATTTGCAAGTCTTTAAACAAAAAAAAAAGAAAGAAAAGAAATTCTACCTGTAATAGATGGTAAAAACAAAATAAAAGACAAACAACCCAAATGATAAAGGACTACTTCTGTTAGCATCAATATATAAACAGTACTTACAAATCAATAAGAAAAGGCTATGACTACGTGATTCACAGCAAAGGAAATGCAAATGGATTTTAATCCTAGAAAATTCTAAATCCAGGGAAATCCTCATTAAAACTAAGAGTAACTCAACTACCTATTCTTGGTCCTTGTGATAAACAGAATAACGTCCCCCAAACATTTCCAAATCCTAATCCCCAGAACCTGTGGATATGTTACCTTACATGGCAGAGGGGATTTTGCAGATGTGATTAAGTTAAGGGTCTTGAGATGGGGACATTATCCTGGATTATTCAGTGTAATCACAGGGGTCCTTATAAATCAAAGAGGGAGACAGGAGAATCAGAGAGATGTGAAGATGCTACCCTGCTGCAATTGTTTTATTAGCAGCTTTATTGTAGTATAATTGATATACAAAAATTGCACATATTTAATGCATACGCTTTGCTGAGTTTGAACATAGGCGTATACCATGAAAACATCACCACAATCAAAGAAGGAAGGGAGGGAGACATAAGAAAACTCGTGGAGGTGATGTCTATTACACTCCTGGCTTTGAAGATAAAGGGTCCATGAGCCAAAGGATGCAGGCAGCGTCTAGTACCTGGAAAAAGCAGAAAAATGGAAGGCAGCCCTGCCAACCTCTTTATTTTAGCCCAGGAAGGCCATTTTGGACTTCTGACCTCCACAACTGTAATATAATAAATTTATATTGTTTAAGCCACTGAGTTGGTGGTCAGTTGTTACAGCAGTGATAGGAAACTAGTACAGCCCTGTTTCCAAATTCCATCTAAATGTCATTCTAAACCTTTCCCCAAAACTCAGCCAGCCCATCTTATGTGTTGGTTTCCTTCTCTCTTTTGATTTATCCCCAGAGTTGTCAAAGCTCAATCCCAGTGTTGTCGTAATAATAATCACAACACATGTTATGCCCGATACTGCGTTGTATATGAATTATGTACTTTAATCTTGACAGCTACACCCCAGTGTGGTCATCATCACCCCATCTCACAGATGGGGAAATTGTGGCATCAAGTCCCAAAGTTGATAAGTTGATAGATCTTTGGTCTTTCGACTCCAAGTCTTGTCGATTAACCCCTAGGCTGGATACTCCGTGCTGTGTCCCCACCTCCCCTTGCTCCTCCCTGTCTCCCACGGCCGATCACCCTCTCAACTCAGCAGATCTGAATCTACATCTGTTACTTGGAGACCTGCGTGCTTTTTCATCCTGGTTCAGATTTCACAGATGGCGGGATGACAGGGGAGATTACTTACCAGTGCCTCAGCTCGGAATGGGGAAACCATAGAAACAGGCGAGAACTGCATGATTTGTTCTGTTTTGATTATTTGAGTTTGGATGACTGGATATAAATCAGTGCTTCACGTACGACATCAACCACAACTATTTGGAACAACCACTGGAGATTTAGAGGGACTTGTCTAAGGCCACCAACCTGGGTAGAGGCTGACCAGGGATTCGAACTCAGGTATTCCTGGCTGCAAGGGTTCCCTGCTTCATGCGTTTTATATAATAGGCTGTAACTGACATAGCACTTTCACTTATATCAGTAGCTCTCAAACTGGCAGTTCACAAACCAGCTGCACCAGAATCACACGAGAAGCTTTTAAAAGTACAGATTCTTTTAACCCATCTCTGAGACTTTGATTCTGTTTATCTGGATCAGTGCCTGGGAAGATGAAGGGGGTTATTGGTTTTTGTTTTAAGCTTCTCAGGTGATTACAAAGATCAGCCAGGTGCAGGAAACGGGCATAGGCTGCAACATGTATATTCTTACAAAGGTGGAACATAGGGATGGCTTCTCTCCACCTTCATGTCAAATAAGATTGGCAAGTCAGACTGGGCAGGGAGCTTACCTCTGACGCAGATGATGCTAGTAAGTCACGTGGAGGTGTGATGGAATCAGACATGGCCATGGTGGGGAGATGCTCTGGACACACTCTTCTTCCAGAAAGCTCTCTAGAAACAGGTGGAAAGACCTTACCCGGGGGCAGCCTTTGTAAAACCCTCAGTCATCCCTTAAAATCATAGATCTCAAAACTTAAAGGTTTGACAATATCAAGTGTCGGTGAGTTGGAGGAAATGGATATTCTCAGACACTACTGGGAGGAGATGGGTTAGGATTGGTAATGCCATTCGGGAGGAGATTTCAGATTATATAGAAAAAATTTAATACAAACATACCTGTAACCCAGCCAATTAGCTCCATTTTTTAATTAGTTTTTATCTTTTTAAAATTTTTTTAAATTAATTAATTTTATTTATTTATTTGTGGCTGCGTTGGGTCTTCCTTGCTGTGCACGGGCGTTCTCTAGTTGCGGCGAGCGGGAGCTACTCTTTATTTTCAGTGCACGGGCTTCTCACTACGGTGTCTTCTCTTGTTGCAGAGCACGGGTTATAGGCACGCAGGCTTCAATAGTTGTGGTGTGTGGGCTCAGTAGTTGTGGCTGCAGGCTCTAGAGCGCAGGCTCAGGAGTTGTGTCCCACGGGCTTAGTTGCTGCGCGGCGTGTGTGATCTTCCTAGACCAGGGCTCGAACCCATGTCCCTTGCATTGGCCGGTGGATTCTTAACCACTGCACCACCAGGGAAGCCCCCGTTAGCTTCTATAGTCCACCTTGGAGAGAAACTCACATAAATGCAAGAAAGGAGCGCATTCATTTCTAAAAATTGGAGACAACCTGGTTGTCCATCAAGAGAGGTTGCTTAAATAGAGTCAGTCTTTCCAATACTAGGCAGCCATGCAACAGAATGGGAAAGGTCTGGATGAATTGACATGAAAAGATGCCTCCAACATATCACTGGGGGGGAAAGTAAGTTCCAAACTAATATATGTAGTGTGCTTTTGACTATACATATACAGTAAGTCCCCTACATACGAACGAGTTCCGTTCCAAGAGCGCATTCGTAAGTCCAGTTTGTTCGTAAGTCCAACAAAGTTAGCCTAGGTACCCAACTAACACAATTGGCTATATAGCACTGCATTGTAATAGGTTTACAATACTTTTCACCCAAATAATACATCAAAAGCAAACAAATACAAAAAATGAAGAAAGCATTTTTAATCTTCCAGTACAGCACCTTGAAAAGTACAGTAGTACGGCTGGCACACAGGGGCTGGCATCGAGTGAACAGGCAAGAAGGGTTACTGACTGCAGGAGGGAGAGGAGGTGGGAGGTGGTAGAGCTGAAGGATCGTCGGCAATAGGAGACAGAGGGCAAGCTGCAGTTCCACTCCCACCTGACGTTGATGTAACGCATGTTCGCATCTTTGAAAGTTCGCACCTTGAAGGTTCTTATGTAGGGGACTTACATAGACGAAGCTGTATACACACAAAAATATATACTTCTATATGTGCATCTTCGTATTTAAAGGGAAAGACAAATTCTTTTTTTTTAGAGGGGGGACAAGGGCACGTGTGCTTTATTGCTTATGTTACGTATTCAAATGAAAACAATTAAACCCTTTTTAAAAAGCAAGGTGTGTGAGCAGCCTTCTGTGCAAGTTCCATATTAAAATTCCTATTGGCTAATAAAATATTTCCACTGTAGAACTGGAGCTATCTAGAAAAGCACGTGATGAGCTTTTTGCATGCAGAGTACCTGAAACATTATTGTATCTTACCTCACAGCACAATTAAATAGTGTCACATCAGATGTTTGTATCTGAGTAATGATATAACTATTGTTACAACTGCAAAACTTTAACCAGCTTATCCACATATGTTCAGTTGGGTCCCCAAATATTAAAACTTTAACCAGCTTATCCACATATGTACAGTTGGGTCCCCAAATATTAAAACTTTAACCAGCTTATCCACACACGTACAGTTGGGTCCCCAACATCTAAAGGAAGAACGGTATCTAATTACTTCAGTGTTCATTTCGCTAAAGGTAAGAGATTTAGCATTTTCAGTCTTTTTTTCCATAAGTCACGTTGGTACTTGCAAAAAGCCCGTGTTACACAATGCTGACGACCATGCAAAGATACTGTACATATGACACCTGAATCCAGCCATCCTGATCTGTATCATAGCGTCTGAATATATCTGGAAAGACAAATTCTTAAATGGTACTTTTGAAACTGATCATGATCTCCATCTCTGGGAGCAGGCTGGACCTGCAGACAAGGACGGTCAAGAGGAACTTTGTCTATAGGGCATGAATTTGTTAATACAACAACGTAGTCGTGTTCATAGTTGCAAGTTGTCGCCTGGCTTGATCATTGGAGTCATTCCTCTCTTGGAAGAATCAGAAGGCTTGAGTTTATTTTGTCAATAGTCACAGCCTGTGTTCACGGAAAAAAATTTTTTCATTGACTCAAGTCTACAAAGGTTGACTGAGGACATCTCAGATATCAGGTACCAAGAGAAATGAGGGCTAGACTTCTTGAGACGTGGGGGTCTTCAGTGGAGCTGAGAGAGTGAGGATTTACACCATAATTAGTGAGGAAGGATGTCACATCTCTTAACCCTTCTTTCTCCGCCTTCCCTACCTCTCCACCATCCTTATTTGGAACTTGATGCGAGAAGCGTGGTGTGACGAATTGGTTTCAATCATCTAGCCATGGACCAGTTGTCTTAGGATCCCCTGGAGGAGTGATTTCAAAATCCAGATATCCTGATTTAATAGGTCTGGTGTGGAGCCCTGGAGTTTGTCTTTTCGATAGCACCCTCTGTTTTCTATTGCAACAGAGCTTGGACGTTTGGTGGCTTCACTGTTTATCAGCATTATGATCTTACTTGAGTCTCATAAGCTCTCTAAAAACTCAGTCTTCTCAACATCAAAAATGAGAATTACTCTAAATCTCTGCCCTTGCTCACTCACCAGATTTTTGTGAAAACTAGGGTAATAATGGATGTGGAATAGGTGCCTAGGATTGTGTTTATAGCTTCCTTGTTCTCTATCCTAGGGGGCTCTGTATAGTCATCACTTTGTCCATAGGACAGGGTCGTGGTGTTTGTTGGCATCACGCTCTCCATCTCCATCTCCAACCCATCCAGTGAATGCCACCCACCCATCCAGCACCCTCAGGAGTCGATGATAGCCAGCATGACACATCTAGAGTTAGAAAGACCTGACTTAGACTTCCAGATGGGACATAAACTCTGAAACCTGTTCACATAATTCTCTGAGCCTCTTTGTGCTGCAAAGATAAAAGTAAACATGAAACCATTTATCTGTTGTCATCATTCTAGGGATTTGATGAGACGTGTGTGCAAGTAACATCATTTTGTCTTTTTTTAAATCTCAGACTTCGTCGTGACCGCTCATATGGTCGCGATAATTCAAGTATTTCAGGAACCTAAAAATTAAGCCCCCATCCATAATCTGACTTCCAGCGCATGGCACTGGTCCAGAGACTTTCCCAACGCCTGGCATTTTTCCTACATTCCCACTTCCCAGAAAGTCAAACTAGATGCATTTTAGAAGCAGGCATCCCTCAGCCAGCAGCACACAGACCAGCTCTTTCTGTGGGCCACTTGCCAGCCTGGCTCCCAGCAACCTCCCCCAGCTGTCAGAACAGCTCTCACTGTCAAAACTTTCCGAGAAGAGTCATTAATTTCCGAGAGACGGGAAGGCAGGATGTTTTGCCTGGGGCATCTCTTTGAAAAGGTCTAACTTTCTAAAATGGTAAATAAGGCAGACTTCTTTTCTGGGGATGCACGGAGGCAGAAGGAATCTCCGTCAGGGTATGACCTCTGGGAACCAGCTGGTGTTTGAGACATGATTCCTACCCAAAGTTTTATCCCTTCCTCCACTGAGCTTCTGCTGTTCAGCCTGGGAAGCGAGGTCCGAGAGCAGCCTGCACAGCTCTGATTACACAGGCCGGCACTGCACTGAGGATTTTATTAGGTGGAAAGAGAAGGAAAAAAAAAAAAGAAAAGAAAAAGCCAGAACACTAGCTGAGGGGAGAAAAGCCCTTCTGCCTTTAGATAAAGGTGAAAATTATTTTATAAGCGTCTGGAGCAGCAAAGCTTGTGAAAGGTGAATATGGCATTCATCTCCACGCCTAATCTTCAGCTTGCAGCACCTACGTTTCTGAGTCAGCTCCTGCAGCCTCCAGTGTGATCAGGGGAAGTAAGATTAGGCCTAACAAGATATGACTGAAAATCTTAGGTCGGCTGTGACAGCCTCGAAGTTCAGATTCCCTGCCTCTGCTCTGAGGTCTAAATTTTAGGGTCTAGTTACTTCTTATTTAATCCCACGAACTCCTGTTCCCTGGCATTCATCTTTTATCCTCCCGTTCTCCTAGAATAAAATGCTCTGGAGCCCAGCAACTTCACCCTTAGCGGCTTAAGATGAACTACCGGAAAGTAATAGTCTCTCATTTTAAGAAAGGGAAGCTGGGAGAGGGGAAAGAAAGGGATAAGTGAAGAGGGGCATGGGCCCTGCTGGAATTGTGAAAACTAGAAAAAGAGCATTGCCTGCCAATTCAGACCTAGCAGGCAGATAACGTATCTCAATCCCCCATTTACATCGGGGTGGGTGCAGGGAGCAGCCCCAAGCTGATTACACGTGATAACAATTAAATGGAATCAGTTCTGCACCCTCATTTCAACCACGCTCTGCACCCAATCACTGTGCTCAATTCACCTGCCCTTATCGTCTCTCTCAGATCCACTCTTTACTCTGCCCCCATTGCCAGTGTCCCAGTATACCCCCTTGTCACCTCTCATTGTGAAAGTTGTACCCATTTCCCACCGTTTTCCTGTACCTGTCCCCACCTCCTGCAACATACCTCAAGTCCATTTCCTCAGGGCTGCTGCGGTTGCACCTTCCGCCTTCCTCAAATATTTATTGAGCCCCTACTCTCTGCCAGGCATTACGCTTGGCACTGGGAAAAGAAATTGCCCAAAAAAGGGACAGACACCATCTGTTAAGGGCTGAATTGTGTCCCCCCCCCAAAAAAAATTAATACGTTGAACTCCTAAAGCCAGTACCTCAGAACATGACTGTATTTGGAGATGGTGTCTTTAAAGATGTAATTAAGTTAAAATAGGTCATTAGGGTTAGTCCTAACTCAATAAGAGTGGTGCCTTTATAAGAAGAGGAAATTTAGATACAGACGCACACAGAGGGAAGACATTGTGAAGACACAGGGAGAAGACGGCTGTCTACAAGCCAAGGAGAGAGGCCTCCAAAGAAACCAACCCTGCTGACACCTTGATCTATGACTTCCGGCCTCCCAAACCGTGAGAAAATAAATTTCTGTTCTTTAAGCCTCCCAGTCTGTGGTACTTTGTGGTGGCAGCCCTGGAAAACTAATACACAGTCTTACAGAGCTTATGATTTAGTGTGAGAGACAGTACAGTCAGTCCCCTGTATCCATGGATTCAACATCCACAATTCAACCAAATGCAGATTGAAAAATATTAGGGAAAAAAATTCCAGAAAGTTCCAAAAAGCAAAACTTGAATTTGCTGTACACCAGCAACAATTAACATAGCATTTACATTGTATGAGATATTATAAGTAATGTAGAGATTATTTAAAGGATACAGGAGGATGTGCATAGGTTATATGCAAATACTGTGCCACTTTATATAAGGGACTTGAGCATCCGTGGATTTTGGTATCCATGGGTGCTCCTGGAACCAGTCCTCCATGGAAACCAAGGGATGATTGTAATGGGTCCCTCATTAGTCCCACTATTAGTTATACATGATTATAAACCTAAATGTATAAGTACAAGTGATAAGTGTTATGGAGGACAGTATATGGTGTGTTATGGATATGGATATGAATACAGATATAGTGGTATAGACTTGGAGTTAGGAATACAGATATGATATGGATATGAATATAGATGTAATATGGGTATGACTATAGATAGCAATATAAATAAGTATCTCAGGAAGAACTGCTCTGGTCTGGGAGTGAGGTCAGGGATGGAGTCCCTGGAAAAGCAATGTTAGAGTCAAAAACTAAGAAAGGATATGGGTCAATTAAAAATGTATATATGTGGAGGAGGAAACTTCAGGTAGAGAAAAGCATGTGAAAAGTACCTAGGGCTGGAAGAAGCGTGATCATTCACAAGCCTATCTGAGGCTGGAGTGGAAAGAGCGGGGGATGGGACAGAGCAGTGCGAACAGGAGTCTTGAGGAGTAGGCAAGGGCCAAATTCTCTGGTGGTGCCCGTCGCCTCTAGGATAACGTTCAAGGTCTTTGACACAGCTTAGAAGGCCCTTTGGGATCTGGCTTCGGGCCATTTCATCTTTCATCTCTTCCCGTTGACATCCCGTGGAGACAAAGCAAGCTACAGGAAAGTCCTCAAATGCTTCGTGCTCTCTCTTGCAGCCCAACCTTTGAAAAGGATGTTCCCTGGGCGGAGCCCCTGCTCACTCTTGTCTTCTATTTTTTTCATCTTTTAAGGTTCAGTTCAGAACTCAACTCTTAGGGGGAAGACTCCTCTGAGTCCTGCAGGTAAAATGCATTCTTTGTTTATTCAGCAAAAGTTTATAGAGTTTCGATCATGTCCAGAGACCTGTGCTGTCTTGGGATGAGGGCTATAATGATATCAAAAATGCAGTCCCCTCCCTTGAAGCTCCCACTCTGGGGTCTCCGTCCTTCCTTGCCCTCATGATTTCCTGTGCCCATGTCAATAATGACATTGGCACATTGTTGCAGATTTGCTGACACATTGGTCTCTCCCACCGGACAGTCATCTTTGTTCCACCAGCTCCTCTGTGTGTCTCCTCTCTTCTGTCTGTGTCTTCACCTTTTCTTATAAGGACACACGTTATTGGATTTAGGACCCGCCCAGAGAAACTAGAATGATCTCACCTTGAGATCCTTGACTTAATTACGTCTGCAAAGATGCTTTTTCCGAATAAGGTCATATTCACAGGTACTGAGTGGATATATCTTTGGGGGGATCACCATTCGATGCACTACAATGTTTATATGTACCTTAAAAGGCAATGTAAGGATTTAATTGGTTAATTGGTTTTAGCACAGTATCTGGCACCTTGCAAGCAATTAATAGCACTAGGTACCATGAGTAAAGTCATACATTGAGCATCTACTATGCACCAGCCAGCTCTGGGCATTTTGTATGCATTCTCTTGTGAGTCCTCACAGTAAGCACATGGACAGGAGTACTGTAAGCTCCATCCCATAAATAGCAACTCTCCGAGCAGTTCTGCTGCACCATCCTTCGTCCAGGTGTCCTTGACCGTCTCTTCTTTCACTCAAGCATTGTTCTTCCTTGAAAGTAGTCACCAGGCTTCTGCGGTGGGAGTTCTTTTCAGCTCCAGGACATCTTGTTGACCAAGTGGGGGTGAGTTAAAACTCTACTCATCTCACTTTAAAACTCCCTCATTTGCATTGTTTCCTGCATGCGGCTAGCGAGGGGAAGAGAAGACTTTTAAACTTTTAAAAGGTTTAATTGCATGAATATGCCATTGCTGCAAGCACTCGAAAGCCAATTTCTGTCATGCATTTTTCATGCAGCCTCAGGAGAGGGAGCACAGAAAACTTTCCCCTCTATGTGAAAGTCAATGAGCCTCACGGAGCCCTGCCCACAGCAGCCCCTTCACAAAAGAATATTAATTTAATTAAGCTTATAATGGCAGATTTTACAACAGAGCTCTGTGGGACCTAGAGGTGTCTCTTCTGAATCTCAGCACCCAATATGGAAAAGGTAAAAAGATTCACCCCCTGTGAATTCTAGTGGATTATTAAAGACAGAGGATTGAGAGTGGAGGTCCCATTGGGGAAGGTGGGAGACTTATTCTAAAACCCTACATAGGAAAAAAATAAAGCACAGAAGACCCGGGTTTAAACTCTAACTATGCTTTTTGCTAGCTCTGTGTTTTTAGCCAGTTGCTTAGCTTCTCTGAGCCTCAGTTATCCCATCTGTGAAATGGGAATAACATCACCAACCTCGTTGACATGTTGTGAGGGTTAAATGGGATGGCGGATAAGAAAATAACCTGGAATACACATATGTAATAATTTGTGTGTGTCTCTCATATGTTTCATTTCCCTCAGTCTTTTCCTATTTTCTCATCTAAAGAACAAGGGAGTTGGACTCTGCACTACCTCTGAGTATCATTCCAGATTTTACTGGTCTGAAAAACATAAGAACAACCTTGTCTGTTAACTCACCTCGTCTGTTAACTCAACCTTGTCTGTTAACTCAACCTTGTCTGTTAACAACCTTGTCTGTTAACTCACTATTTGCCCAGGAATGGAAGCCCCAAGGAATGAATGCAGTAAAACTCACCCTGCCTTCTCTCGTCTCACTCTGTCTTCCAGAGGCTCCAGAGCTCTCTGTTTCCTACTCTCCACCCAAATCAAGCAAAGAGATTTCTCTTAGTCAAGCAGACATTTTCCAAGGAACTTCTCCATGTCCATCTAAAAAGAAAGATTATCTCAGACCATCATATATAAAGGAATTAGAAAGAAAAATGAATCAAATAATAAAGCACAGTTAACTCTAAATGCAGAAAATCTTGGAGTGGGGAAATCAACAAGTACTGAAACAATCCTGGAAGGCTTCCTAGAGGAAGAAAACCTGAGATTATGTAGAAAAGGCAACTAATTAATTAAGCAATCATTTGTTTATACGTACTGTGTACGAGGAACTGCTCTAGACATAAGGATGTGGTGATGAAGGCACCAAAGTCCCTGATCTCATGGAGCTTACATTCTGGTGGAAAAGAGAAAAAAAAAAAACCACGTACACAAAAATGGAATAAGAAATCATTTCACATAGAGGTGATAAGATCACAAAATAGGATGGTGCACCAACTGAGAGCAGCAGATTAGGGTGAGGGGAATGACATTAGATTGGGAAGGATGTTTTTCATGAGATTTAATGACCAGAAGGACCATCCATGCAAAAGCTTGAGGAAGTGTATCCCAGAAGAGAAAACAGCATGTTCAAAGGTCCTGAGGCAGGAAGTTAACAAGGCATGTTCAAAACACTGAAAGTGTGGCAGGGAGGAGGGGGTAAAAAAATAAGGGAGATGTACAAGGAAACACAGAAGTCTGGGATTCAGTGGAGAAAGAGACATTAGAAGATGCTTGACTTCTGTGCTCCCTGCTGCTGCTAACTCCCCAGTCCCTTTAGAAGTTTCTCTTAATGATCCTCACCAAAGGGTTAAATCAGTACACTGGACCAGGAGCACAAAGAAGGTCAAAAAGTGGTGCCTGCCTTACCTAATCTTACAACCTAGATGGGAAGCCAGCTTTTAAGAAAGAGGAGGAAATGTAGCAACAGAAGATAGCATATACTATAACCCCCTCTAGTGTGTAACATGTTTTTAAAGACTCAAAAATGCCTGCCCATCCATTAACTCATTAAAACCTAACAACCATCCTGGGAGGTGGGTAGTGACTGTTTCACCATTTTTGCAGTTAGAGAAAGAGAGGAGGTGATCTGATTGGTCCAAAGTCAGGTGTCAGGATGTGAACTGAGATCTCTTTACTGCCCCATGTTAAGCATTGAGCAAGTGAGACCAATGGCACATAGGTTTAGCGGACAAAGAAATCAACCTGAAACAGAACAGGTAGAAGGTGGCTTTTAACCTGAGATTCAGCTGGACATTTACTGAGCACCTGCTGTTTGCCAGGTACCCCACTGGGGGCTTTCAGCTCTAGGTCAATGAATTTAATCCTCCCAACAGTCCTGGTTGCAGGCATCAGTCTTCCCATCTTAGAGTGAGAAAATCCTCACCTAGGATGTGAGAAGTGGAGTCTAGACTTAACCCGTAAATCTAATGTCCTTCCCACTGTCTCTCTCTGCTTTTATGAGAATAAAAGATGGGCTTTCGCTCAGAACCCATGAATGGTTTCCCTGGGCTGATAAATGTGGGGAAATAATCACTTCCTTCTGGCTCTAGAAAAAGATACACAAGGAATGACTCCGATCATGACGTCTCAGGTCCCCTGAAAGGACAAGCCGCTCAAAGGCAGCCCCTGCCCCCTCCCTGCTTCCTCTGCCAAAGGGGAAAAACGGGAGCCTCTCTTCTTGCAAGCCTCAGCCAGAAGCACCTCTCCAAAAACACAATTCAGACTCATCAAAGGGAAAGACAGAAGACAGGCTGCATCCAGCACCTCCTTCCGTTTCTTGGTTTGCTGTAAAGTAAAACAGCTGCTAGAGAATAACAGGGCTTATTGAAATAAATTCCAACATTTATAATCAATTACATGGCCCTGTCTGAAACCACTGGTTGATTTAAGAACAATTTCAACAGCAGCTGAAGAGGCAGGTTTTCATCTTCCTTGAATTCCTTCCTACCAGAACTTTCTCCCATCTTTCCCCGTCTCACAGTAAAAACAAAAACGATCCCTCAGGAAGGGTATGATCTGTTTTTCCCTTCTTCTTCTTCTTTTTTAAACGTTTCCCCAAATCCAGCAGATCACGTTGCTGCTGTTTGACCTTCAGGAATGCGGTCGAGTGGTTACATTTGCTCCAAGGGTCTTTCCTGACAGAAGGTCTTATAATAAAGCCTTTAGGTTTTTCTTGGTACAAGCTTCTTGTCATCTCTGCCGAGAGGCTTAGCAGACGGTGTAAGGACAGGCGTCTGAACGAGAAGCAGCCCCTGGCCGGGCTCCGTGGCACTTGCCCTCCAGTCCTTGCACTGCAGACTTGAAATGCTCATTCCCTCTATTATTTTATTTTATTTTATTTTGGAAAGAACACTTCACATGAGATCTACCATCTTAAGACATTTTTTAAGTGCATACAGGACTGTTGACTGTACGTACAGTGCTGTACATCAGGTCTCCAGAGCTTACCCTCTTGCTTGATTGAAACTTTATGCCCGTTGACTAGTAAACCCCCCATTTCCTCCTCCCCCAGCCCCTGGCACCACCCTTCCGCTCTTCGATTCTCTGAATTTGACTATTTTAGATTCCTCACGTAAGTGGAATCATGCAGTATTTGTCTTTCTGTGACTGGCCTATTTCACCTAACATAACATCCTCAAAGGTTCATCCATGTTGTCACAGATGTCAAGATTTCCTTCCTTTTCCGAGGCTGGATAGTATTTCACTATGTGTACAGACCGCATTTCCCTTACCCATCCATCCATCGATGGACATTCAAGTGGTTTCCAGACACGCATCTCAGCACCATACCTGGCGGGCTCTGGGGGGTCACTACTCCCAGGATGGACCCAAGGTATTCCCAGTGAGAATTCTTCCAGGATCCTATAAGCATAAACTCTATGGATAGAGGGGGACATTTTTAAGAAAACTCTTAGTTGGTTTCCTTTAAATAATCTAAAAGAAATCAAAGTCAATGGGACAAGGTAGGGAATAACCATAATGATCATAAAAATGAACATTGATTGGGTGCCTGTTAAGTCCCACACACTGTAACATGCAGATTACATAGATTATCTCATGACACCATCTTGTCTCTGCCACCTTCCCCACCCCCGTCACCACTGTTACTCCCCTCAACTCGAGTCACTAAGTCCTACCCCTGTGGGATATTTTTCTTTCCATTCCCTGGACTCTCCAAGCTTATTCCCACCTCAGACTCCTTACCCACCGAGTTCCCTCTTTCTGGAACTTTCCATCCCACCACCACGGAAATCTTTACCAGTATCCCATCTCTTGCTCTTTCTCATCCCTTTGGTTTCAACATAAATTCTCCGAGTGGAGTTTCAGGAGTACTTTCTCTGGCAAATCCCCACCTACTAGTACTCCCTGCTTTCACTAGGGTTCATCTCTCTTTGTTTATTTACAATACACTACAATTTTGCAGCGTTTGTTGCTGTTGTGGCGTGTGGGTGTGTGTATTTTTTCGTTTGCCTGCTTTTTGGTCCACGTGTGTTTGTTGTCAGCCTCCCCCACTACATGGATAAGTAATTCCAGAGCAGGGATTTTATTTGCCTTCTTCAGACTTCCTGGGTTCAAATCCTGTCTCTTTCATATCTTAAATGGATGACGTTGGGCCCCAGTTTCCTCTTCTGGAAAAAAGGCAATAATAATAGAACCCACCTCATGGGACTTTGTAAACATTAAATGAATTCTCAGGCAAAAAATTGGTGCACAGGAAGTGCTTGTTTCTGCCTTTATGGCTTTTTCTCCTTAGCCCCAGCTCCTCGCCCAGTATCTGGGATGTAGTAGTCATTCAATAAATGTCCATTGGATGAATTCTGTTCTTTGTGCATTTTATCTGTACTGGAAATTGCAATACAGTGAAACTTTCTTAATTGGCATTAGTGGAGGTAGTAGAAAATGACCAATGCAAACTAATATAAACACAGAATAATTGCCTCTTAGGGAGTCAGCTTCAATGAATAGATAAGAATGACCCGTAATTCCCTGGCTTTTCTCCTTTAGTATGGGAAAGAATGAATCCCAGGTGCTTCAGAATAATTTGTTCTCTTAAATAGGGTAAACATCTCGGGGACCATCTGTGTGCATTATTGATTTTCCCATTTAGTCCATTCTTTTTAGGCCATGTGCAGGAGCCTTGAGCTGAAAAATCCCCAACTCCCAAAGTAAAGGCATCTAAGTGAACACTGCCTTGGGCCTGCCTTAACTAGCCACGCTGACCACCTTTACAAGCTGGCCTTGTGGTCCACTAAAAGAAAGGTGCTTTCTTACCTGGGCATCAAAACTGACAAGGAGGTGACTGTCCCTCACTAATGATGCTTCTGTCATCTCAAGCCTGGCCATAAATCTAGTATTCCCTATTCACTAGCTGTATAATCTTGGAAAAATTACTGAATCCCTGTGTGCCTCAGGCTTCTCATCTATAAAATGGAGAGAATCGTGGTTTCTACATTGTAGGATGGCTATAAGCTAATATGTGGGAAGTACCAAGCACAATGTCTTTCTTATACTAAGCATTCAATCTATGTCAGCAGTTATTATTTCTAAAACAAATAAGTATATTAGTAATACGTGACCCAGTGGATAAAAATAGAAGGCATTGAAAACTGTCCAACTTCAGCTCTGACACATACTTACCAGATATGTGTCTCTGAGCAAGTTATGTAACATTGATCATTCATTTGATTTGATCATTCATTCGATGATAGGAGTGATACCTACCGGGAAGGGTTGTCAGGAGAATTAAAAAAATGGCACAGTAGAAGCGCTGGCTAAGACACACGAAATGGGAGCTCTCCCTAGTAGCAACATGTGACGTTATGCGAAGTTCACGGACTGCTTTAAGGCAGATATTGTAGCCATTTTACAAAAGAACCCCCAAAATAAGTGGTACAAACATTCAAGGACAGAGTACACATGGGACAGGATTTGGTGAACATCCACAGATAGCAGAGCAGACGCCTAAATGCACGAGAAAGCTTTTATCCCTGCTTTTGCCCTGTAGGTGGGTTAGGAGGAAGCCGGCCTTTCGGAGATTGGTGGGGAATGGCGGGAATGGCACAGAGGTTGGGAAGCGTGAGGAATCCTTGGGGAAAAGCAAATAATACTGTTTAGCTGGAGCACCGTAGCCAGGATGGGTGGGAGAAAAAAGACTGCCAAGGAAGGTCAAGGGTAGTGTTTATGAGAACCTGCTGGGGAAGCCACCATGATGCTTATGAAAAACGACAAATTTTATCCTCATTTTTCAGATGAGGAGACTGAGGTACAGACAGGCTAAGGACCCCCCCATGGCCACCCACATAGCATGAGCCTGAATCCAAACCAATTTGCTTTGGCTCTGGAGCTGCAGCGGGACTGCCTTTCTTTCTGTCCCTAACTCCTACCACAGGGCCTTTGCATGTGCTGTCTCCACCCCTTAGAGACTCTCCCTCATCTCTCCCCACACCCTTCACTTAGCTAAACCCTTCCAATTCGGGCACCACCTCCTCAAGGATCTGAGCCCCCAGCCAAGCCAAATCCCCCTCTTACTCATCCTGAAAGCCACAGTCCCTGTGCTAGAGTTCTTCTCACCATTGCAATTTTATATTTATCTGTATGATTATCTGATGAATGTGTCTCCCCCACCAGGCAGTAAGCTCTTGAAGGCTGGGATACTGCTAGTTCCCAGCACAGTGCCTGGCCCATAAAATGCATTCAATAAATGTGTATGAAATGAGCAGACAAATGAACAGAGGAATACAAGAATGAAGGAAGGATTGCAATACCTGTGTACATGATTAAGAGAAAGATATCAGAAGTCAGGACACTGAACCCACCATCGAGATCTTTGCCAGCACACAACATATGTAATAGGGTGCTTGGGGCTATTTCCTGGCACTCTGGGGGTTCTTGCTGGGCCACGCTGGGGGCAGGAAGGAAATGTGTCTGACAGCTTCCTCCTCTGGGAACAGAGGGCCGGTGGGGCGGAGGGTAGGGGGAGAGGGGAGTCACAAACTATTTCTGCTTTAATTAGAGCTCCGTCGGCTTCAGTTAGCCTGGGTGTTTGTTCCCTTGTGTGTGTCAGGGAATTTGGAATGACCCCAAGCTTGTGAAATAATTAGTACAATAGTGCCGATCTAGCTATTTTTGAAAAGAGTAATTTACCCCCAGCGTAGCCTCCCGGCAGAGCTACTCATTAATCAAACCAGGCCGCGTACATCAAAGCGGGTCCCCCTTTACACCACGGCATTCATCATACAGCTGTTAGGAGGCACAGAAGCCTGAACCAATACACTGCCTTTGCTGTGCTAAGCCCACCTCCTGTTGTCACCGACTGCCCGGAGTGGGGAGAGCACAACAGCCAATACTGGGGTGGGAGGGCAGGGCCCCTGCCCCTCTGGGTTTATGGAAACCTCACCTGTTTGGGGTACAGCCCAAAGATGTTTTTCAGTATTTATCACCTCCTCAGTGAGAAGTCCTCCCTGACCATCAGAAACAAAGACCCCACCTAGCTCTACTGAAAACTCTTTATCACGTTCCCTCCTCTACCTGTGTCTACACAAGTGACCTTGTTCATTTGTTTATTTACTCTTTATTTTCGGTCTCTGTCCCTAGAGGGTATAAACATCAAGATAAAAAGAACTTTGCCATCATCATTTTAGCCCCTGAACCTTAACACGGTGCTTGGAGCACAGAAAACATTTAATAAACGGTTTCTGAATAAAAGAACGGGTGCCTTTGCAGATTTCTCAGCACTCTTAGCTAAAGGTGACTTTGCATCCCTACAGGGATTGCATTCCCTGAAATTCTGTTGGCCCTCCTAACATCCTCCCATGTAGTAGATATATTTGTTTGCATTTATCAGTTTATTGAATTGTTAGCTACTTGTATTAGTCATCAGCTGCTGTGTAACAAGTTAGTCCTAAACCAAGGGGCTTTAAACCATAGACATTTACTATCTCAATGTGAGTCAGGCATCTGAGTGTGGCTTAACTGGGTACTTTGACTGACAGTCTCTCATAAGGCTGCAATCAACGTGTTGCCCAGGGCTGGGGTCTCATCCGAAGGCTCTACTGGGAAAAGATCTGCTTCCAAATTCAGTCGGTGGTTACTGTTCCTCAAGAGCTACTGGTGTGAGGGCCTCAGTTCCTTGCTGTTGGACCATCCTCAGTGGCCATCATGCTTCAACAAAGCATGCAAACTGAGAAGGCAATAGAAAGGGTCTTCCAGCGAGAGAGAAGTCAAAATCCCCTGCAATCTAATAACAGAAATGACATCCCCTCCACATTGCCGCATTCTATTGGTTAAAAGCGAGTTTACTCAAGGGGAGGGCATTATACAAGGTCATGACTACCAGACTACCAGGAAGTGAGGATCATTGGGTGTCATCGTAGAGTTTGCCTCTCATAAAGTAAGAAAGATATAGCCATATGAATAGTCACTGCTTTCTGTTTATAATAGCCCCAGATTGGAAATTATCCAAATGCCTTTCAGTAAAGGAATAGTTGAAAGTCAATTATGGAACTTCCATTATAAGAGAATGTTGTTCACTGAAGTGAAAAGTAGGTAATAAGTGGAAAGTGCACGCTAATCCAAATTATGTCAGCATCTAAACATACAAAAAATAAAAAATAAATTAATGGTGAGGTGTTTCCAATCCAGGAAAAACATTACCAAAAAAACCCCCCAAAATCTCTTGGAACGTTTATCAAAATGCTAGAAAGGACCTTCACACTGGTGGGGTTTCAGCCAGAAGAGGTTCAAGCCCCTTGCCTGGTTTGGAAAGATTCAATACCTCACCATGAAGTTTATTTGATGTCTCCACTTTTGATCCTATTCTCAGCCCAGCTGGGATTTAAAACGCATTCAGCATCGTCTGTTTTTGTTGTTTAACCAGGAAAAATAAAAAGGGAGATTCATAAATTATATAGACTCACTTTCATGGTGAGATCATTCTATTTGGTTCCTGAATGGATGGATTTTTCCCCCCTTGTTGGATTCTAGCTTATCCCAAGAAGCAATTTAACTCTGTCCTCCTCTGTCCTCTCCTTTGGCTTCCACTGTCCTTTCGTAGCTGGGTGTCTGATGACCATCATCATGACTTATTTCTTCCTCTTATCTCCCTGCAGTCTAGTTCAGAATTTGGCACAGTGCGATGAGATAAATTGGAACCTGCCCGATTTCAGTCCTGTTGTAACTTCACCCTGTGAGTTTTTAACTCCGTTTTCCATAACCAAGTTAGAACTGATTCAAATACATAGTGCGGGGGGGCACCATGTATTTTTAAATTTTTTTTAATTAAATGAGGATATTATAGAATCTGTCTCAAAGGGGAAAGGGAGGAAGGTACCAAAATTATTAATCGCCTCTTATATATTGTGCCTTGTATGATGTATTTATACACTTTTTTCACTTAATCCTCACAGAGTCCCAGTGATAGAAGTATTAAAATACCCCACCTTACAGATAAGGTGAAATTCAGAGTGATTAAGCACCCTGCCCAAGGATACTCAGCTGGTCCAGGCAGATCAAGAGCTTTTATTCAGACTCCAAGGCCGAAGTCATTATGGTGGCACCGTTTTGTATTTTAGTGGTAAGAGAAATCATTCCAGTTTATGAAAATAAACCCCTCTGCTAGGCCTGAGATGCCTTGTTCAATATTAAGTTTACCTCCAATGAGTTTAAACCAGGGTTTCCCACCCTTGGCACTATTGACTTTTGGGGGCTGGATAACTCTTTGTTGTGTGGGGCTGTTCTGTGCATGGTAGGCCTGCAGCACCTCAGGCCTCCACCCACCACACGCCAGTAACATGTCCATCCCAAGTGGTGACAACAAAAATGTCTCCAGACATTGACAATTGACATGCAAAATCACCCCCAGTTGATAACCACTGGTTTAAGAAGAAAAAAAAAATGCTTTCTGTAAAACTGGGCATGAACTTAAAAAAAAAAAATAACTGAATACATCAGAATGTTTATATATAGTTACATTCATTGTTCTATGGAATATTAAGATAAAGCTCTTAACAATACTTAGTCTACTTTAGTTAATTCAAGGAGAATTCTAATTTTGACCAAAATTGTCTGGTGTTCAGGATTATTTATTCCTAATCACCCAAGACAGAAATGAAGACAAGACAACATAGGCATTAAAGGCAGGTTTGAACTTTAGCCCAGACACTCTGGTGTGATTTGACCTTGAACAAATCACATCAACTCTCTAAGCCTGAGCTTCCTCATCTAAAATGGAAATAATGGTGCCCGTCATAGACTGTGGTGTTGTGCAAATTCAAAAAGATCATGTGGGGAAAGTGATTCACTTAGTGAGCGCTCAATAACTGGGTTATCTTTCCCACCCTCCTTGGACTGCACAGTTGTTTCTTAACTGCCACTTGGTAGCAGCGTACTTATACTCAACGAACACTTACCAAACGGGATAAGCTAACTGCTGACGGCCACAGCATGGCAGCCGGTAACCCTCAGCGGGTTGACCAGTTTGCTAAGAGTTTCAAGCTTGTCTGTCAGTCGGTTTGATGGTACATTGTGGAGTCGGTTTGGTTTTAAAAGGATGAATCCCAATGTAGAAATAAAGACCATCCAAATGAGAACAAGCAAAGACTATTTATCCAGAGCTTGCTCTAGCAAAGGAGTCAGCCACCATCATTTATGTTTGGCAGAGACTCCAAGGCAGGCAAGGGAGTGGGAAAGATTTACGGTGGGAAAAAGAAAAAAAAAAGAAGGTTTTGGGTATGGACGCTGTTGGCATGGGGAAGCTGGAAGCAGGCTAACTAGGAGCGGGGCATCCTATTTGATCGCTTAGGGGCAAATATTTGGCTGCTCTCTCCAGTTTGTGCTAATTAGGAAGTGGGGACAAAAATTAGGGAAGCTGTCGGTTATTGGTTACGGTACTGGCCATGTGGGGCCAATTGCTGCTGTAACTGGCTTCCTAGGCTGGTCGCTGCACGTTGTGGGTGAGTTCTGTTTTTACATATGGCCTGGCCATTGTCTCTTTTTATATTCAACGTCTCATCCAAGAGATGTCTGCAGGCCTTGCAATTAGTTCTGTTCTTTTCCTCGTAAATTTCCCAAGCCCCGTGGGGTTACTTTCTATTGGAAGGAAGTTTGATATTCTGGACAAAAACCCTGGCTGAGAATCAGAAGACTCTGGTTAGTATTTGGAAATCTTCCATTGATTTGTGGGGTGACTTTGGGCAAGTTTCTTTACCTGGATGGGTTTCAGTTGTAATTTGGGGGTCCCATCTGTAAATCGGGGTATGTAGTCTGCCTCAGTTATCTCAAAGGGCCAATATTAGCAGACATTGCATACTCCAACTGGGGAAGGTTTAACAAATGGATAGTTACAAAAGAAGGGGCAGGATTTATGGAAACGAGTAAAGCACAGTCCAGTAGCTTGGGGATAGTTACAGAAGGAGATGTTACTAACCTTAAGCCCACAGTTGCAAGTGAGGGAGCATATGAAAGGATTGCCTGATAGGAGCTGTGCCTTCAGTAGGAGGACGGGTCCAACCTACCACGTCCTGGCAGGAAGAGAATTGGGGAATACATACCCAGAGCTTACTCTCCTCCAAACCTCAGCTCTCCTGCCATTTCCTCCCATCAGGCAAACCCAGTTAGAAGCTAGAGAGCAAGAGAGCCAGTTCATATAATCCCTAGAGGTCAGCCTCCCAGGTCCCAGAGTAGAATGGAGAGAAGAAATGCAAACACGGAGAGGGGGTATGGAATATAGCCATTCACCAGCTCAGGGGCCCATCCTGTATTAAAATTATTTGAAACGCTTTGTTCGGAAAGATGCGGCTTCCAAAGTGCTCTCACTATCACTTCCTCATTCTTAAAAGAGTATATCAGGAGACAATAAACATTATGCTCCATTTTACAGATAACAAAACAGAGGTCAGAGCCGTTAAACGCACTGCCCAGTGTTACAGGGAGGCAGTGGCAGAACCTGCGTTCGGTGCATTTTTAACTCTTTGTATACCAGTGACCTCAGCCAAGCAAAGGATCCATCCGGGTTTCCTACGCAAGAACTCTCCCCAGGAGAGGCCATGTGACGCAGGAGACCGAAAATACAGGGACTTGACGTGGATTCACCAACTCGCGCAATGACATGAGCAAGATCATTTAACTTTTTAAGACTTTTGAGTTTCCCCGATATTCAATGAGCTTATAATCGTGGGTACTTAAGGTCAAAAAGCTGTCATGAGGCCCAAACACAGGAAAGCGAGACATTACCTGGTTTTAGATGGTCGGAGAGTCTCTCTTACTCAGTGCAAACCTTCATTAGATGCTATGACACAGCCACCTCCTCCTACCGTGTGGATGAATTTTGGGGTCTACTGCATCCCGTGCTAATATTTTGTGTATAAGTGTGACCTCCCCACACAGAAGTGGTTCTCTCTTGTGTCAAGATCTGCACAAAGGGCTGTGAGACTTCAGAAATGAAACCACTCTCAGAAGGCAAGTCCTAGTTAGAGTGGTGGAGGCAATTCTCTAGCCTTCCCCTGGGATTGCTATCCTTCTAGATGTCCAGATAACCAGAATTTGAGCTCTTAGTGGTGGGGGGTAACTGCAACTAAGCCTCAGTCCCCTCACCTGTGAAACGAATATATAGCACTTAACTGATACTGTCAAGAAAGTTAAATGAGATAGAGTACAAAGTTGTCAACTAAGTGTGTAGTAAGCACTCAGTAAATGACTAAACCATCATTATCAACACCGTCATTATCCCGTCATCCCCATCATCATCATCGTCATCATCACCATCATTTCTGTCACATCTAGGAGCTGGGTCATCAAGGAGCTAAGATTTTTAAAAAGCAACCATAGTTTAAACCATAGCTGGAAAGCCAGATTTGCAGGAGTCATTATTATTATTAATTTCTGTCTTGGCATTGCTGAGTCTTAGTAAGACTTCACTGGACATTCTGACCTGGCCCCAGGCATACTAGGGGTCATAAAAGAAAAATGTCCTTTTTTCACTGCAGAGTCACTATTAAAAGAGGATAATTGAGTCACTACTGCTTTCCCAAACCCAACACTGATAGTAGCAGGAAGAAGCACAAAACTGAACATTTATTGTTGACATTGTAATAAACACTTTGCGTACATGCTTTCATTCAGCCATCACAGTAAGCCAGTGAGGGAGGTATGATTGCTATTCCCATTTTACAGATTAGGAAAGTGAGGCTTAGGGAGGTTGAAGAGCTCACTCGAGATCATAACATCCAGGCAAGGATGATGCCTGGCACTCAGAAATACTGACGGAGCAGGGCAGAAAATTGAACCCAGGTGTTTCAACTCCAGCATCCAAGCTCATGATCATGTTGCTATACTGCCCCCTGCTTAGTGAGAAGTCCCCCAAGGGAGATGTTCTATTGTCATCCTGTGAGCGTCTAGGTATTATTTTTATTAAAGCAACTATTTCTTTACGGCTCCAGGAGTCTTCTCTCGTGGTGCCCCTGGCCCTGTGTCTTCATCACCTTTGGACACTGATGGTCATTGCCTCCTCCATGACAAATCCTTCAAGTTTACCCAGGATGTATTGACAATACAGTCCAGGCCGCTCTCTGAGTTTTATTGTCTCGCCTCCTTCCTCCTCACCTCCCACACTGCACAATCTGTTTCCTAAAACAAGCTCATCTTTCTCAAGAGCACTATCAGAGACGCTGTCAATCAACAAGAAACACAATAGATTCTGAAAGATGGTAGAAAAGACTTCCGAGGATGCTTACAGTCAAGGACTGCATCATCCCAGGTCGAAGGGGGAAACGCACCTGTGCGGTCTCTCTGCTTCCTCTCCTTTGGAATTCCTTTCTATTTCTAAGCTGGCCAACTAACATCTGCATGTTACCAGGTAAATAAAACTCTGAGGAGAGCAGAGCTACCCAATTAAGTGCTCCAGGTGAAAAGAAGGTGATAAAACGCTTCATTTCAGTAGGAATGTCTTTACAGAAACGCCAGGATTTGTTCACCGGTTGCATGTAAATGAGATGTGCGGGCACCATAATTACATCACCTGGCCATCTTGCTGCAGCACAGAAGCTGGGTCTCTGGTCTGTGGAAACCTTGAGGAAGGGGCCCCCTTTAGTCCCCAAAACCAAGAGGGTGTGATCTCGACAGGGTAAACTTAGCTCAGCCTCTGAGCTTGCAAACCGTTCATTATAATCCCCAAACTGTCACATCGCTCCCCTAATGAGGGTGTACATCTTTGGCAGCCTCGGGACAGTAGTAACTTATTTCATGACAAATTCTGGGAGTTTTATGTGCCTGCTCCATAAAAAAAAAAAGAAATGCACCGTTTCCATAGCAATGGAATGCGGGGTCTTTCGGGCAGCCCCGTTGTGACAGCGAAAGCCCCCGCATTCTTCTGGGAACTGTTCTTTTTGTTTTTCCTGGAAGCTCTTAAATTGTCCCCCAAGCAGTCCCCTCTGTCCCCATTTCGGAGAGGACCAAATGGCACAATCCCAGGTTTGCCAACCTGATGGTTCAGCTTAGAAATTCTCAAAAGCACTCAGAGCATCCATTACAGACCCTGGCAAATCTGAAGATGAGGCTTATCTCTCCTCTTGGATTCGAATAGAGACAAAGCATTGCAGGGAATAGCACTTTTAAATGGCTGGCGATATCCGATCATGTTAATCTATGGTTTATGGAGCTGTGACGGAAATGGGCTGGGAGCCAGAAAAGCCCAGTTCTTGTGCCAGTTCTGCCACCAACTCTAGGCAAACAGTAAACGCTCCAGAGCCTTGCTTTGGTCATCACACTGACTTGGGTTTGACAGGACCAGCTCACCTCACTGGGTTATTGAAATGATTAGATGGGACAATATATGTAAAGAATGGTACCAGGCACTTTATAAGCAACCCATAAATGTTAGCTAGTATTTTCCCATCACCTTGACAGTCAGGTCCAACATGGCCATCCTCCTTCCAACCGTCGTTCAGTTCTAGTAACTTTCCACTTGATCAATGGGTTTGCATGTAGATAGAAATAAATGCTGGCCCAGCCATGAGCAGGTACAGGGTGGATCTGAAAACTGTCTGTAACCCGAGAGGCACATGGCTTTATTTACTTCACTCCATTAATCTGTGTGCTATGGCAGCCCCAGCCCAATCCTGGGCTACTGATGAATGTAACAGGGACCTGGTTATGTTCTATATGGCAGCCCAAGCAGTAATACTCCCGTCATTTCCTGGACGTGAAAAGTGCACCAAAATGTGAAACTGCCCACTGAGCACGCACTCAGACTGGAACTAGTGCACCAGACTCGAGGGGAAGAGACCTTCATCGAGTCCAATTCAGACTATGGGGTGAGAGCTGTTTAAATCCCCTCTGCCCTTGTTTGCCCATCGATAAAATGGGATGGTTGTTCCTTGCCTTCTATTTACTGCCTACCCTCCCTGCCTTAAGTCCAGACTCTGACCATCTTACCTGGAGCATTTTGACAATTATGGGGTCCCTTCCTCCTTCCTACCCACCCTTCCATCCTAGACAGTCCTCCAGAATGTTCTAACATGCAAATCTGGTTGTGTTGCTCCCCAGCTAAAACTCTCCCAATGTTTTTCCCCCATGAAATTCTGGAAAAGACTCCAGAGGCCTTACCCCCCAGCATCTGGCCCTGACCATCTCTCAACCTCACCTCTCGCTCTCCATCCTCCTCTCCCATGGCTTATCCTGCTGCAGCATCCTTGCAGCTCCCTGGGTTCCCCTTCACCCTGGACACTTAACACGGTGCTCCTCACTGCATCTGCACGTTAGAAGCACCTAGGAAGCTTCTAGAGGTCGCACAACCCAACCCCACTTCCTGGAGAGCCTGATGGCATTGGTCTGGGAATCTCAAGTGAAGGTAGTTAACAGCCAGGGTTGATGATTGACCCACCACCAGATTGTGATTGCCCTTAAATATGTTGGCGACCTAGACCAGTGGGTCTTTGTTTACTGTTTGCTGTGTTGTTTGACTTTGGGTGCAGAAGTTTGAGTTATTCTGACTCAGTTCACGACAAGAAGCCATCACCTTGCTCGGGCAGATCTCTCTTTTGCTTTCTCCATTTATTCCCTTTATTCCCGGTCCCAATGTCACTCCCCCTCCTTTGGTGATCATGCGCCTGTGTTCACTCTGTATCCTGTCCTTTTTCTGTGGCCCTGTCAGTTGCATTTTTAGGGTTTGCTCACCATTTCAATTGCATATGTGGTCAAGGGCTATGGATGTCATTCTGTGCCTTTCTTCTTTGCATCCAGTGCTGTGTTTTTGGGGGGAGGGTTGGGGGGATTTTGGTTTGGGGTTTTTGGTTTTTTTCAGTACTCTACAAATTACACTTTATTAAGACCAAGTACTAGGCTGAGTAAACTTGGGAAGATCTTGATTTCGTTTGACCATAAAAAAATTAAAATTCCTTTTAACTTTACTTCTTAATGAATTCCACCCTCCTCCCCCCCAGAAAAGCCCCATACGTGTGCATACACACGCACGTACACGTACACTTCAAAAACAACATCTAAGTGACCCCTTTGGAAAAGGTCATTGGGGCAGTTTTAGTGATTTTCCTTAAATCACTCACTCCCCTGGAGTATTGTAACTACATCAGTAGAGTCTGCTACGAAAGGTGTCCCAGAGCTATGTTTTTAAGAATACTATGCTGGTACCAAAATTCGTGATCATCATTCTAAAGATTCACAGAAGGGCTTCCCTGGTGGCGCAGTGGTTGAGAATCCGCCTGCCAATGCAGGGGACACGGGTTCGAGCCCTGGTGCGGGAAGATCCCATGTGCCAGGGAGTAACTAAGCCTGTGTACCACAACTACTGAGCCTGTGCTCTAGAGCCCGCGAGCCACAACTACGGAAGCCTGCACACCTAGAGCCCTCGCTCCGCAACAAGGGAAGCCACCGCGATGAGAAGCCCGCACGCCGCAACAAAGAGTAGCCCCCGCTCACTGCAACTAGAGAAAAGCCCACATGCATCAACGAAGACCCAACACAGCCAAAAAAAAAAGATTCACCAAATGCACAATGTGCATCCCCCAGGGACCAGATCCACTTGGCCTCCAACCCCCATCTCACAATGTCAGGGTAAATATCTCTGCACGTAACCCTTAGGAGCCCAGTTGAGAATCTCTTGAAGATACATACCCAGAAATGCATTTGTCAGGAAGTGGGGCATATATGTTTCCATGTTAACTGACCAAGTGTTCCCAAACAGTTCTTCAGAATGGCTGCACCAATCCACACTCCCAGGCCAGTGTTTCATTTGTCTATTTCAGTATTGGGGAGCTGAGGATCTGTCTGAGAATCTAATGAGACGCTTGGAAACTTTTCTCCAGAAAAAGTAAATATTATCATAATAATCATTAAAACAATATTTATGTATTAAAATAACAATATTTATTTATCCCTATACATGTATTAGTTTATTAAATTTTTTCAACAACTTTTAAAGGTTCGCATTACTATTTTTTAATTGTGATAACATATAACATGCAATTAACCATTTTAAAGTGTACAATTCAGTGGCACTGAATGCGTTCACAATGTTGTATAACCACCACCTCTCTCTAGTTTCAAAATTTTTTAAATTTAATTGAATTTTTTCAGATTTACTGAGATAAAATTGATACATAAAACTGTGTAAGTTGAAGGTGTACAATGTGTTGATTTGATACATTTGTAAATTGCAAAATGATTACTATGATACTACTAGCTACCAACTCCATCTCATCACCCCAGATGAACACTCCATCTTCTTTAAATAATCACTCCCGTTCCCCTTCCTTCACCCCCCAGGGACAACCAGGAATATGCTTTCTGTCTCTATGGATTTGACAATTCTGGACATTTTATACAAAAGCAATAGTACAATTTGTGACCTTTTGTGTCTGGCCTCTTTTACTTAGCATAACATTTTCAAGGTTCATCCATGTTGTAGCATGTAACAATATTTCATTTCTTTTTATGGCTGAATATTTCATTTTATGTATACACCATAAAATGAAATAAACATTTAGAGATTTCTATGTGGACATATGTTTTCATTTCCCTAGGAGTGAAATTGTTGCGTCATAGGGTAATTCTATGTTTAACTCTTTGAGGAACCCCCAAACACTTTTCCACAGTGGCTGTACCATTTTTACATCCCCATCAACAATGTCTAAGAGTTATTTCTTCATATTCTTACCAACACTTGTTATTTTCTGTTTTTATATTGTTGTTATAGCCATCCTAGTGAGTGTGAAGTAGTAGCTCATTGTGGTTTTGATTTGCATTTTCTTTTTGTTTTAATTGAAGTACAGTTGACTTACAATATTGTGTTAGTTTCAGGTGTACAGCAAAGTGATTCGATTTTATATATACACATATCCTTTCTTTTGATTCTTTTCCATTATTGTTTATTACAAGATATTGAATGTAGTTCCCTGTGCTACCCAGTAAATCCTTGTTGCTTATCTATTTTATATATGGTAATGTGTATCTGTTAATCCTATACTCTTTATTTATCCCTCCCCACCCAATCTGCATTTCTTTACATGACCAGTGACATGGAACATCTTTTCATATTCTTTTTGGCCATTTGTACATCTTCTTTGGAGAAGTACCTATTTCAGGTCCAGAGGTAGATATTACTATTAGCTTCATTTTCTAAATTAAGGAATTGAGGCCAAACTGGTTTGGTAACCGAGGTGACCAGATAGCAGAGCCAGTGAATAAGAATGCCCCACTTTGGGCTTCCTTGGTGGCTCAGTGGTTAAGAATCCGCCTGCCAATGCAGGGGACACAGGTTCGAGCCCTGGTCCAGGAAGATCCCACATGCCGCGGAGCAGCTAAGCCCGTGCGCCACAATTACTGAGCCTGCGCTCTAGAGCACGCAAGCCACAACTACTGAGCCCACGTGCCGCAACTACTGAAGCCCGCGCGCCTAGAGCCTGTGCTCTGCAACAAGAGAAGCCACCACAACGAGAAGCCTGTGCACTGCAACGAAGAGTAGCCTCTGCTCGCCACAACCAGAAAAAGCCCGTGCGCAGCAACAAAGACCCAACACAGCCAAAATAAATAAATAAATAAATTTATAAATAAAAAAAAAAAAAAAGAATGCCCCACTTTGCATTAGATTTGTGGAAAGGGAGTTATGAACACCCTCCACCAAGATTCTGTAGACTTCACATTCGGAATTCTGCCTGGGACGGTGAGTCTAGTACAAGATGAGGTGTGCGATTCTCAGTTTAAGCTCGGACAAATGAATGAAGCAACTACAAGTCCCTTCAGAGCTTCCTTCGCCTCAAAAGAAACAACTTTATCACACAAGAATTCATAATTCAGCCTCAGATTCTGTGTGCACCCCAGGACCGCTCCAGAGCATGCCCCACCCTCTGCAAGCTGAGGCCGCCTGCCTAGTGCCTTAAGGGCCGCCGGTGAAAGCCTGGATGTCTAGTCAGGGTTGTTATTACATCTGGATCAATTCTTAATCTTTCAGTTTAGCTTTGAGCTGCTTGGTGACCTCTGACAGATCAGGTATAAATCATTCCACCCTGCCCAGGTAAGAGGCATCACGCCAGCTGTGGCCCCATGATATCTGAGATTTTCTTGGAGGCCAGACCTCTTCTAAAGGTGGTGCGTGGTTCTCAGCCATGACCAGTTCAAAGGCAGGCAGATTCCTTGGCTTTAGTGAAAGATGAAATCAACAACAGCGTGTCAACTCCGTCTTTGCTCTAGGTAGAAAGAGGCCATGGATTGCATCCATTGACAAAGTATCTGAGTGCTGGGAGTCACTTTCTGGGACGCCATGAGGCTAATCTACATTATTGATCTAGTTCAGAATTTGTACTTTTAGAATTCAGGGAAGCAGGCAGTGAAAAGTGAAAAGAGGACGAAGCGACGCAGAGGAGACAGTAGCGACTTGAGAGCGCGGCCACCAGTGCCACCAGCATGAGCCTCCCCAACAAGCCCAAGGGTGAGATGACCCCGGCGGAGCCGTAGAAGCGGGAGGAGGAGAAGTTTAACGCATGGCCACTCTCCATGCTCACCCAGTGGGTCAAGAACAACACCCAAATGCTCAACTGCCGCAACAAGGAGCTCCTGGGCCACGTGAAGGCCTTCGACAGGCACTGCACATGGTGCTGGAGAATGTGAAAGAGTTGTGGACCGAAGTCCCCAAGAATGGTAAGGGCAAGAAGAAGTCCAAGCCAGTCGACGAGGACCACTACATCTCAAAGATGTGCCTGTGTGGGGCCTCGGTCATCGTGGCCCTGCGGAACCCGCTCATCACATGCAAGTAGGAGCCTCCTCCTGGCCGTCAGAACTTCCCCCCTCATTCTGCGAAGACCTGCCGTTTGTGCTGGGAATAATAAAGTCATGTGTTTTTTCTAAAAAAAAAAAAGAAAGAAAGAAAAAGAAATACTTAGTGATCGCCTCGTATGGGTTAAGAATGGAATCAACACCATCACATAATAAACCATTTAATCTCTCCAGCCATCCCATGAATTGATTATTATTGTCACCATTGTCTTACAGGGAGCAATTTTATTTTTTTAACTTTTTATTTTATATTGGTGTATGGCTGGTTAACAGTGTTGTGAGAGTTTCAGGTGCAACTCAGTTATACATGTATCCATTTTCCCCCCAAACTCCCCTCTGCAGGGAGGAATTTTAGTTCTGAGAGCTAAATGGCCTTACTGAGGTCATAGGGCTAGTAAGGGCTGAGGCTAAAATCCAAATCTATCAGACTTTTATTCCTATGCTCTTTCTCATCTCAAAACCTCAATAAGTCTTTATTTTCTGCCTCACTCTTCCCAGGAGTTCCTCTCTCCAAATCCACGTGGAAGAATAGAAAAGTCTTTGTAGCTGAAGAGACCCAAGTTCAAGTATGGACTGGGCTAATACCTAGGTGCGACCCGCTTCACTTCACTTCATCAGTTTTCTCATTTGCAAAATGGAATTGTTGTGAGGATAGACTGAGTCAAAAGAAATGAGTGCAGCTTGAGAATTGTGTCTTCTAGAAAATTTCTTTGTTGAGTTACACACATTTTCAAGAAGGTTCTTAAAGATGACACAACGTTAAGACCAAAAAGGATGCGTATTTAGTGGTGAAATTTTAGAAACCAGGGCAGTTCCTTAAGTAGGTCATAAGAAAGCACCTTAAATTACATCTCATGGGTAACCTCGCATAATACACGGGCAGACATGTGCTAAGGTTGGCAGGGTCCTAATTACTGAAGAGAAAAGATTCATACTTTGTCTCGTAGGTGATCTAGTTTCCCTGGAAAGAAAGCGATTGAAATCTCAGCATTCTGTCTGCCGGGACTTGTTACCAATGGAAAAGATAGTCTGATTTCTGATTTGTTTATTTTGAAAGCTATTTGATCATTCTGGCTCCCAGGCAAAGAGAAAGCTCTTTTGGCCAACTAGGCTAAAAGAACCTGATGAATGGTAAATCTATCTGCCTGCAAAGTCCCATCAGATCCACAGGTTCACATTAAGCAAGATGAGGAGAGGTCAACAGAGCTTTGTTTTTCCTGATGAGAAACCATGACCCAACCTTCATTATTCTCTTCTGTTCATAGACCCTTTCTTTCTCTTGTACCACTTTCTCTTGCTGTTTCATGTTGAGTCAATCAGTCAATCAGCAAACAATCAGCCTGCAGGGAAGTGGTGCTGTATACTAATAGCAGGAACGGTGGTATTAACAGCGGTGATGGTGGCAGGAATTGTAGTAGTAGTAGTAGCAAAATAATAACTTCACTTGAGTGCTTACTATGTGCCAGGCACCATTCTAATCCTCTAACATTTCAATCTATTATTATCCCAGAGGAGCTCATTACTTTTTGCACTGTCACACAGCTGGATAGTGGTGGAGTTGGTTTTGAAGCCAGGTCTGAGTCTAGACCCCTCACTCTTGCCCACCCACTGTGCCTTGCAATCTAAGATGAGTGGATTTGAAGTCAGACTAATGCAAGATCAAATTCTACCATTTCCCAGCAGTGTGACCCCTCTGAGTGTCCTCATCTGCAAAATGGCATTCATAAAACCTACCTTCGCAGGTTGCTGTTAGCATCAGAGTGTACATATATCGCACACCTAGTACCAAGCACTTACCTTATGTGAGGGCCTGCCCCTCCTGTTAGGCTTAATGGGTAAGGGAATAGATTCTGAGGTCAGTATTTGAGGTTCAAATGCCGGAACCACCACGTCTAGGTGCTTAGTGTCTCTGTGCCTCTATTTTCTCGTCTGAAAATGGAGCCGTTGTGTAAGTGGGATTACGGGGGGCACGCAACGCAATAACATCTATAAAGCATTTACCAGAGTGTCTGATGAATAAGAAGAGCTCAAGCAACATGGATTTTTATCAGTATTATCATCTGATCCTCCACCTCCTGAAGAGCACCTGGCTTGATGTATCTGGATGAATGCATTTGAATGAACGCTAGGCTCGACAAGGGTAGCCCGTAACGCACTCCTTTCCAATTCAGGATTAGTATATGCATTCTGCCCATCTCACTGGATGCCTCCCTGGTGTTACATTCACCTGGTTACTCTGTTCCTCACCTCCCTAGGAAGGTGTCTCTGTGTAGTGCCCCCATGAAGAGGACGCTGCTGTGATGGATGGTTCTGTTGGAACTGCAGGGCATTGACAAACGCCAGCTTCATACATCACAGAGCCATCAGGACTGGTACTCTGATAATGTATTATGTGAATACATCATCAGAACGCTGTCACCCTGGTGATGGATTCAGCAACAGATGGGGCTGTCATAAGAAGGAAGGAGAAGAGAGTGTAGGAGGAAGGGAAAACCTCTAGTTGATGAAGAGGAGGTCTTAACAATGAGCTACAAAGTGCCCCAACCTGTCTGGCTGATAAATGCTAAGAGGGTCCTGGGGATGGGAAAGGTGGCAGGGTACCACCGTGGATGCATGATTAGCCTGAACACCTGGGACCTTGGGGTCTAGTCATGACTCATCTCACGACTCCTACTAAGCCCTCGTGACCTTCTCTCATCCACAAAGTTGAGTATGCTATGGAGTACTGCTGAAAAGTGAGGTACAGTACTAAAGGGCTTTACATCAATGATCTTAATTTAATCCACAAAATTACCACATGCTATAGGCATTACTAAAATTATCCTCAATATTCATATAGGAAACTGAAGCTTAAAGAGTTTAAATAACCTACCCAAGAACAAGTATAGGGAACAGATTCAAACACCAGCTGTCAGACTTCCAAGCCTATAGGATAAACCACTATGTTATTATGACCCAGCCCTTATGTAAATTAAGGGACTCTACAAAGGCTTGATCTCATTATGACCAGTATACAAGTCCACCCTGAGTACTAACTATTGAACTGCAAAGTCCGTTGTCCATGCCTCAGCTTTTTAAAGATGGGCAGACTCTTGAAAACCCTGAACTCTTAAACATTTTTCTCTCCAAATATGAGGAATTCCTATGTCAACATGCTAGAATGGTATTATTACAATGTCTTAGAGTATCATCTTCAGAAGATTCTCCATAGCTTTCATGTCTGGCATTGAATAGCAGTGGCCATGAGGGCAGGACATATTATAGTATTTGAGGGAAATATGTTTACGGTGTTCAAACTCCTCACCTCCCCTGGGACTTACACAGCCAACCAGTTTGAGCCTACATGGAACAAGGTCTTGTTTGTCCAACTGCAATAGTGACCAGACAATAAATAAATCAGAGCAGCCCTCATGGTGCAGCTACTTACACACGAAGGACAGGAGTGTCAGAAGGCTGTGTGGCCTTCAGGAAAACCATGGAACTTGGAGTCAGAACACTTGGCTTATTGACTCACTAACCTCATAACTGTAGGCAAAACATTTTTGTTTCTCATCAGTCTCCTAACCTTTAAAAAGGAAATCTCTAAGCTGAACTGTCACTGAGGTTTCCTCCAATTCTGCATCCTATGATTCTCTGAGCGTTAAGCTCCGCACTCACCTCGTGTGCAAACTTCCAGACTAGAGCAAAGGCTACCAAAACACTAGTGGAACGAAGTGCCTAACCCATCAAGTTGCAGCTACTAGCATGCACGAAGTGAAAGTGCTAACTCGACAGATTTGGATATTCACCCTGTAATGGTGAGGTTTAATTTCAGCAGAGAGGTTCCATATCACATAACGGTGTATCATTGCACTATGTTTTACTTCCCTTAGCAAATAAAGTATACAGGAAAAAAATAAATGAAAGGAACATACATTGTTTTATTGTCTTGTGAAATTGCTGGGTTTCAAGCCAATAGAATGCCTTGATGCTCAAGTTTCTCCAGGGTGATACAAAGTGCAGTGCATCTCTGTTTGGGAAGCTAAATTAATAAACAGAGTAATCCCCTGGCAGGCCCTGGATTTTTCTAATATCCTGATGGTGTCAAGGAGAAGGGCTTGAGATGTGAAAAATAGCATAAGACCTTACAACCAAGACTTACTAGAAAGAGTCGCCCTTTAATTGAGGCATCTGCTTTTTGCATGTTGTGGTGCTGAACTGGAAATCACATTAATTGTGTGTGCATTGTCCATGAGCCTTGGGGTGGGTGCTGTGTACAAGTCGTCGTGCTGAACCAGAAGCCTCTAAATCCAGTGTTGCACAGGCAGTCTTAGGACACAAAGATCCCTGTCTTTTCTCAGCTATCAAGACGTCCTCATCCTATACCCTTCAGGGTAATTTTAAATACACACTGATAAAATTTCTGCCAAAACCTCTTATCAGATTACAACAGCAACAGTAATGATCATCATCGTCATCTTGCATTGTACTGTATACAAAACTTATACTTCTTATTATATGTTAGTCCTATAATAATGCCTCTGTAGAAAATGTCTCTGGAACTGTCTGTACTAAGTCAAGTTCCCTAGGAGCACAGCCGGAGTTGGAGGGTGATTCTTACACAAGTGATGTATTAATGCAGTACTCACAAGGGGAAGAGAGGTAGGGCAGGGAAAAAACCCAGACAAGGATGAGGAGACCACATTCAGTGTGATCCCACGGGAAGCCTTGAAGCACAGTGGTACCGCCGAGTTGGTTCCACCTTGAGACAAGGGACCATCCTTTTAGTACCACTATGTCAGTCAGCTGCTGGCTGTGGTCTTCCCAGAGGAAAGGATACCTCTGGGAAAGGAAAGGTGACTCCCTTCAGACCCCGGGGCAATTCTCCAAAAGAGGGCAGCCACTGCCACTCCCAGGATCTGGGAGATGGGCATACCAGCACGGTAAAGAGAAACCTAACCTGACCCCAAAAGCACCTATGACACTGTAAGTGCTTCACCCAGATTCTGGGATTCCTTCTACCATTTTCTTATACCCTGTTCCAGTTAACTGCTGCAAAAAAAAGTCACCCCCAAACCTTAGCGGCTTAAGAACCATCATTTATTTTGCTCCTGGTTCTGCAGCCCGGGCAGGGCACAGCATGGGAGGCCCATCCTGGCTCCGTGCAGCGTCAGGCGGGTGACTCAACCAGGAGATCCGCTTCCAGGAAGTCTCACTCACATGGTTGGCAAAGTAGGGCTGGCTGTTAGCAGGAGCTTCACCGGGGCTGAGGGCTGGAGTTCTTGATTCGCCTCTACATGTCTCCACGTGGCCTGAGCTGCTTTAAAGCATTGTGGCTGGTTCTGAGGGCAAGTGTTCCGAGAGAGAGCTCTATAACTTCGTATGTCCCAGCCTCATAAGTCACGTAGCATTGCTTCTGCTGTTGTCTGTTCATCATGGCAGTCACCATTGCCTCAAGTTAATAGACTATCTGTAGCTCTTCAAGGGGAGTAGTAAAATCCTTGAAGAGTTTAAGGGATGGGAAATACTGCTGTGGCCATTTTGGGGAAATACGATTTTGGAACATAATCCCCTCACCGACTTCTGTGTACTTTCTCTTTTTATGTATATTTATTTTTGGCTGTGTTGGGTCTTCGTTTCTGTGCGAGGGCTTTCTCTAGTTGCGGTGAGCGGGGGCTCCTCTTCATCGCGGTGCGCGGGCCTCTCACTATCGCGGCCTTTCTTGTTGCGGAGCACAGGCTCCGGACGCAAAGGCTCAGTAGTTGCAGCTCACGGGCCTAGTTGCTCCGCGGCATGTGGGATCCTCCCAGACCAGGGCTCGGACCTGTGTCCCCTGCATTGGCAGGCAGATTCTCAACCACTGCACCACCAGGGAAGTCCTGTGTGCTTTCTTTTTAATGGCTGACACTTGTGACTCTCTTTGGAGAACTGCAAAGAGATCCAGGAGTGTCCGGGAATGTAGCCCTCCTAGGTCTGGGCAGGAGTATGAAAGCTCCTTGTTGCAATGAGAGGCAAACTCAGAGATGCAAGATAATTCCGGAGCTTCTGTACAGGATTAGGCCCAGGCTGTGGCTTCACTGAAGTCACACCCTTAGTTGGTGTCCTCCCCGCCTTACCCTGCTGCCCCCACTCCTTCTGCCAGCACCATTTCTGTATCATCTGCAGATAAATCCTCATCTCAGAATCTGCTTCTGAGGACCCTCACCTAAGACAACCTCTCTCTTAGGAAGTCATTATACGTATTCACAAGGTCATTTATCTATTATTTAGACAAGTATCACTTTGTAATCTCCTGTTTCATCATCATTTATCTTGATGCTTGATTTCCCAAGCACTGGATGGTACTGTATGTATCTTATTTATCTCCATTTCCTCCCAGTTCTGAAAAATCAGGTGGGAATGAACCCTGTTCAACACTTAACACTGGTGCCAGCCACTCTTAACCTCTTTGCGGTCATTATCCCGCCTAATTCTGAAAACAACCCTTATGAAGAAGCTATTATTGGATCATCCTCATTTTATAAATAAGGACTGTGATGTTCAAAGAAGCTTCCCTGAGATTCCTCAGCTGGGGAGTAGCACAGAGTGTGGATCTGACTATCTGCTTCGTTCCAGAGTCCTCACCTTTATACTAAGCCAAGATGCCTTCTGGCAGTTAAGATCGGCAAGTCATTTTTATTCTCTTTCTTTTGCCCCAAGTCAATTTTTTAAGGTGGTGTGATGATGGAAATATTTTTAATAATAGTAAAATAAATTCTCGGTCACATGAAAATAGCCTGCTCTATTCTGTAGTCAAAGTCTATGGCAGGAGAAGCCACTGGGGGCGGGGAGGTGATTCCGCATACGATCCAGTGACCTAAGAAGAGGCTATCTTCCAATGAGAGTGGAGTGGAAAGTTACCAGGAAAGGGATCTGGCCCTGGTGAACCAAAGAAAATACAAATTGTCTGCCAAGTGAAGCCACGTTTTTCTTTTCTGATTTTCTAGCTGGCTACCTCACTCGCTGCTTTTTCTGCAACAAGCACCTCTACAACTGTGATGGTGACGGGGTGGCGGGGGGGGGGTGATATGCTCTAGCCTGATGCCTCATCTCAAGCGTCAGCCTCCCAATCCGAAAAACTGAGGTGTCAGTTCCAGAAATTGCTGTCTTCAGAATTGACATTGTTGGAGCACTGTGGCTCTTGACAGAGAAAAGAACCCCATATGAATCTCCCAGTGTAACTGACAGGCCATTCCAAATTATGAAGAACCTGGGTATTGGAGACAGACAGACCCGGGTTTGATTCCCGGTTCCTACAACCTACCCACCGTGTCACTTTAACCTTGGAAGCCTCAGCTTCCTCTTCTGGAAGATTGGGGTTTGTGATGTAAAGGTAAACGGGACAGTGGATACTCATCAATTGAGTATTTGGAGCATTTTGAGCTGTTGTTATTGTTTTTGCTAGTCATCATTGTTATTAGTCATAAGGCCATTCTAGATTCAAAATCATCAGCTGCACTTCTACTTAAATGAAAAGTCCAAATTAATTTGATTTTCCCTTAAACCCTTTTGGCTATAATTTTTCTTATCCCTAATAACCTCTCATCTTACAACTCTCCTTCCCCCCAGTAAACACACACACACACACACACACACACACACACACACACACACACACACACGCCAACTTGTGGGCGTCATTAAATGATATTATCCAAGCCAGTTGTTGGTGTCTACGGTTTCTTCCGGGTAAGTATTACAGCAGCCAGTCAGTGACAGGGCTGCAGTTAAAGCTGCAAGGAAACGATCACCTGAAAGGCAGCACGTGATTATTTTTTTTGAAATGATTGCAGTGCCTTACATCTCTGTGGTTCATTAGCATTTATCATATTCCTTTGGCATTCATCATATCACATGACCCTCTCAACATCCTACGTGGTAGGTACAACTACTAGGCAAAATGACTTGCCCAAGGTCACACAGCCAGCCACAAAGCGGGAGAGCTCAGGCTCAGACCTAATTGCATCTGCTTCCAAACCTGGTGCCCTTTCCACTCTACCTTTTTGCCTGCTAGCATTGTCTGAGCATTTAACAGGAGACACTCCTCCCATGGCTGGCTGATTCTAGGGCAGATCAATAATAACCCAGCAGATCCCATCAGGCATTGCTGAGTTTAAGATGTTGAAGCAGAAAGAGTTTGGGGGAGAGAAGCAAGTCCCCTCCCCACCGCCACTCCAGGAGCCTGACACACATCCCTGTGCTCAAAGATGTCACCATTAATGTCCTTTCCCCCAGAAGATTCAGGCAGGGGAGCTGGGTAAATCCATCATGGCCCTGAACATAATGTTGATGAATGATCTCATTAACCTGGCAGCGTGTCGCACGTCAACAGCAGCCCTGATCCTTTGCACGAAGCCTGGCTTAGCATCCTCATCTTCCTCCCCCATCTCTAATGATAGTCCCATCCCCACGGCTGAGTCCCCCAGCCCGGCCATGCACTGGGTTATGGTGCCTCACATAATCACTGCCCTCCCTACACACAAGCCTGGGAGCTGGTTAGTATCAACTTCTATCATATAGAGACACTGAGAAACAGAGGAATTAGATGATTTTTCCAAGTTCCAAGGGACTTCAGTTCACATCTGGCTGACCCCAAAGCCCTGTTCTTATCTCAACCCAGTACCAACTTTTCTAGACTCTTTAGCAGTTCGCAAAGCCCTTTTTATCCATTATCTCATTCAGTCACCCAACCAACCCTATGGGGCAGACTTTCTCACAACACGACTTGGTAAGAAACTTGACAAACTGGTTTAAAATGTGTATATAAGGATGAAACTTCAAAAATAGCTAAGGACATTTGGGAGGTTAAAAAAGAGAGGGGAGAGAGGGTGACTCACCCAACCTGTTATTATGACATCTTACAAAAACCATAGTAATATAAACAAGATGGTACTGACACAAAAACAAAGAGGCCACTGGGACAGGATATACAGTACATGACAGAGAGCTAGAGGAAGAGAGAGAGAGAGAGAGTCATTTGACATATGATAAAAGTAGAATCACAAGTCTGTGGAGGAAAATAACGGATTACTTTATAAACATTTAGGCTATTCGGCAATTATTACACATATAATAAATTTATTTATAGAGAAGGTTGAATCACGACCACATACCATGCACAAAAACAAGCTCCAAATACATTCAAGGTATGCCTTTCCTATTCAAACAAAAGTAAAATGTAAATAGTTTTGTGACCTCAGGAGATAGAGTGATTTCTTAGGTGGAGCCTCAAAAGCACAAATTTTGGGCGGGGGTATTACTGAATTTTTTAACTCCATGACAAATTTAAGACCTGTTTTCAAGGAAGGACATCAATGACAGCTGGCCACTGGGAGAAGATATTGTCAATATCAGAGAAGGAGAAAAGAAATTGACGAGAATGCGTGTGCTAGGAGGCCACAACTCCCAGTATTTAGGGAAATAAAAGTGAAAGCAACAATGAGATGGCATTTTATACCCTTCAGATGGGCAAAAATTCTCTCTGGGGAGGATATTCTGTATGGGGAAATGGCAACTCTCGCTGTATCACCAATGACAGTATAAATTCCTACAGTTCCCCAAACTGGCAGTATTAGAGTAACGAGGCTCTATTGCCTATGATCCAGCAAACCAACTCTTGTATACATATTCTGGAGAAATCCTTACAGAGGTCCATGAGGAAACACATAGGAGGACAATCAATTCAGCTTTGCTTGTGGTAGCGTGGTTGGAAGAAACCTAGATGTCCATCTCTAGGGAAACAGATAAATCTGGTATAAGGGATTGTGAAATACCATGAAGCATTCGGAAGTATGATGTAGATTTACACATGGGAACAAGGATGGATCTCACATACAACACTGAGCCAATCAGAAAAGGAGAATTAAAACACAATGCCATGTATGCAAATTTTCAAAAACACCCACCCAAAGCAAAATCCAATGATGCACACATATCCAACTAAATATCGGAACACTAGAGTGGCAAGTCATACAGTTAGACAATATAGAGAGTGCCTGTGAATTGGGAGAAAAAGAGGAGGGTGGGGATGATAAAGGGATAAATAATAAAATAAAATCGGATCAGTGCAAAATCTGATTCTAACAGTATGTCATAGATTGAAAGGGATCAAGTTTGTTGTGTGCACGTGAAGTACAGGAATCAGGTGTTGAAAAGAAGTGGAGGGTGGCAGGGGAGACAAAGAAACAGGAAATATTAGATCCTCACCACCCACCTAAAAAAGAAAAGAGAGTAAAAACTGGAGGCTCAAGGGTTTCAATAAAGGAAGAACTGAGGCAAAGAAGAACTATTTTCGGGGCAGTTTTAGAAGAGCGTCAGAGAGAATCATACCGGAGGCTTGGGAGTCTATCACTCAAGCTGTACATGACAGGAAAGAGAATGCAGTGACTGTGGGCCAGGTCAGCACACAGGGACCTGCCAGTCTCTGGCTAGAATTATCCCTAGCAAAGCCACTGAGAGAAAAACCAGTGTCCTGGGAAGATTAAAGAAAGCCTCTGGGGCCCATGGAGCCTTCTCCTTCAATTAAATCAGGTGCATCCATACCCTGAAGCTAAGTCACCTCAAGTTTTTCATATAAGATGGACTTGGAACGCAAATGACCTTGGTTTGCCTCCCTACTCCATCAATTCCTAGTCTTGTAGTCTTGGACCGATTCTTAGCCTCTCTGAGCAGAATGGAGATAATCACAGTTGCTACTCCTAAGAGCCACGATGCTTAATTGATATGATCCATGCAAACGTTAACATAGTGCTTGACATGTAGAAAACGTTTGTTCAGAAATTGAGGTTGGGGCGATGGGGTTGGGGGAAGGCTGCAATCTGCAACTGTTATATTTTTATTATAATCACAGCCCGGTCGTTCGATGTTCCTGGAAACCCCCAGCATTAGGTAGGAGGGGTCCTGGATCCGAACCCCCAGCTTTCCCACCAATTTTCTGGGAGGTCTTGAACAATCCCCCTTAAACTCATGGGCCTCAGCCTCCTCCGTGGCCAGTGGACTGGCTCATTCTCTCCTGCTGCCTTGCTGGGCAGCCCTCAGAGTCCTGGCCTGGCGGTCAGAAGGAAGACTATGGAGCAGCCATCCTTTCAGGGTCAAGAGCTTTACATTAATATTTCTGCCACTAAGTCGGGTGAAATCATGATACAAATGCCATTTGCAGGGCTTCCCTGGTGGCGCAGTGGTTGAGAGTCCGCCTGCCGATGCACGGGACACGGGTTCGTGCCCCGGTCCGCGAGGATCCCACATGCCGCGGAGCGGCTGGGCCCGTGAGCCATGGCCGCTGAGCCTGCGCGTCCGGAGCCTGTGCTCCGCAGCGGGAGAGGCCACAACAGTGAGAGGCCCGCGTACCACAAAAAAATTTTTTAAAAAGCCATTTGCAGGTGAAGATCATTTCACACTTTAGACAACCCGAGGACACATAGGCATTGTTATTATTTATTGTTTTTATTAGGATTATTCCATTCTACAGACGAAAAACTAAGGATCGAGATTGTTGATGGGGACTTGTCCAAAGTCACAGGGGGGCAATATAAGAGCTGAGATTGAAACGTTTGAAGCTCTGTTCCTGCCTGCTGGACGATGTTCCTGGTGAAAGATAGAAAGGAGCTGGAAGCTGAGTCTGGAGATGCAGGAGAGCAGAGGCAGGTGTGAAAGGCTGGGACTGGAAGGCACGCAGGGCAGGTGCTCTAAGCGCTGACCCCAGGCACTGACTGTAGTGTCTCTGCCTGTGTAAACGGGGTGGGTGAGGGCTGGGACTGACAGAGCTGGTGACACTCCGAGGTGTTCTGTATTGCTCTTAAAGAGGCAGAATGACAGCGCAGGAACAAGATCTGTAACAGAGCACACCTCCCAGAAACCCATCCGTGGGAGCAAGGGGAGGTCAGCCCGGTGCTAAGAGAGGGGTGTGAAGAGTCAGGAGAGATGACCCCATACGTCTAGCAACCAAGTCACCGACGACTGGAAAAAAATGCACAATGTGAGAGTTGTGAGTTAGGTTTTATTTGGGGCAAAATGAGGACTATAGCCCGGGAGGTGGCATCTCAGATAGCTCTGAGAAACTGCTCCAAAGAGGTGTGGGGGAGGAAGGTCAGTATATATGCGATTTTGGTGAAGGGAGAGTGCATGCAATCAAGCACATAGTTTTTGCAGAAGGTTTGCTGCTGGTCTCAGACAGTTACTGCTGGTCACGAGGAGCAGACATCACCGTGAAGGACTTTAGTGCATTTCTAGATGCAAGAATTGGGCTCATAAAATCTTCTCCTGAAAATATCTAACTATCTGAAGACCTGTTGTCCCAGTTTTTCCCAGAGCACAGAGTGCCTCATTCCTGATCTCCACCCTGAACTCCTTTCAGGGGGTGTTGAAGGTCAGCAGCTGCAGCAGCTCATGACTGAATCCTTGTAGAGGCAGGTGGCAAGTGACTTGACATCACCACTGTGTGTCCCCTTTGACCCTCTGCCTTGCCCATCAGTCCCTTCAGCTCCAGTCCCATCAGCATTTATGGCTCCAGGTAACCCACTTTGTCACATCCGAACGTCATACCAAGAAGAGGCAGTTTACCTCGTCTTTGAAGCATTGTCCTCCCAACAGTATTATGGGACACGTCCACCTCCCAGCATGGCTCTGAGGACTCACTGAGCATTCATTTAGCACGATCCCTAGAACACAGTCAGCACTTAATAAAGGGAGGCAGCTCTTACTATTACTGGTGAAGAAAAGCAAGTAGGTTGAATCATGAAAGACACCCCACCCCTCCACCCAGAGGCTCAGGTTGCCTTACAATGCGATGATCAGTGTTCCCTGTCCCAGAAGGAGGAGACCAGCTTCCCACAGGATTGATACACGACACTTGTTAAAGAACTGCGGGCAGAATTCATTCATGGGCTCTATCGTGATAGGTGAAGGGACCATGAGATGGGGTTTTGCAGAGATTGGGCTCAACTACAAATGCAACAAGGGAAAAATAGGAATTGATAGCCAAGGGGTAGTGTGGGGCTCACTGAATGGAAAATTACGAAGAGGAAATACCAGGGTGGGGAGAATTCTGGCGAAACCGACCTAACAGGGTTCTTGCTGAAAGCAGGCCAGAGTGATCAGACATCACCTGGGGGATGGGGGGGGGGGGGGGTGTGAGGAATTTGACTGGATATCGAGAGTGGTCAGTTATTGAGGATGGGGGATTCTGGCTAAGCTGATTCATCAGGATTCCTCTTAAAACTGGACAGTGCAGAGATGAACACAGAGGCCCCAAAGTCCGGACTAGTTGAGAAGAGAATTCAGAGGAGCCTGACTAGTTTGGTCAAGGAAAGAGTCTTTGTCACTGCTCCCCACTCCCCACACCCTCATACATCCAAAACGTTTCCCCCAGAATCCCAAAATCAGCTTCACCCAAGGCATTTGGGTGCAAATACATACTAAGTGCGCTTGCCAAAAATTCCTCGCAGGGCTGGCCTATATGTCCAGATCTTCTGGCACCAATTTGTGCTTTGTTTGACCCCAAGCCTTAAAAATGAGAGTTCCTCAAATTTCTCCAAGCTTAAATTTGTTGCCGCAGAGACTCACTTCAACCTCCCTGCTGGGACACCGCCATGTTTGGCTCCCAGGGACCCACTGCACAGAGACTGATCTAAATGGAAAACATAAGGCCTTCGCTTGTCAGATCCACAAACCCAAGCCTGTTGCAGGGCTTGGAGTTTTCATGGAAACCTGCTTTCAAGTGCTGGAATGCATGGCTCTGAGGACTCACTGAGCATTCATTTAGCACGATCCCTAGAACATAGTCAGCACTTAATAAAGGGAGCACTTAATAATATCATGGGCTGGTGGAGGGAGGGTTAAATTAGGAGTTTGGAATTAACAGATACACACTACTATATACAAAACAGATAACCAACAAGGACTTACTGTATAGCACAGAGAACTATGTTCAATATCTTGTCATGATCTATAATGGAAAAGAATCTGAAAATGAATATATATATGTATATATGTGTGTATATCTATGTATATATGTATACATAAATATAGTTAAATCACTTTGCTGTACACCTGAAACTAACACAACATTGCAAATCAACTGTACTTCAATAATAATAAATCAGGGGCTAACTTTCATCCACCTTTTATTACACACCTAGAGCTGATTTAAGGGCTTTATATTATCCTACTCACTTGATCTTCAATCCTAAGAGGGAGATACTTTTGGTGTCTCCATTTCACAGATCAGAAAACTGAGGTTTGGAAAGGGGTAGCTGATCCAACATGAGGCAGCCTTTAAAGGGTGGTGATCCCAGCTGGCTGAACCTGGTGCTTTTACACAATATGCCGTACTGAACAGTCGAGATAGCCAGTAAAGGATGTGCAGCATACTCAAAACGGCCATCAGGAATACCTCTGAGTTACAAAGAGTGTCCAGAAGAGAGAAGAAAATAATTTAGAGGAGCCAGGAGAGCAATTCTTTCACAGTGAAATTTTTACTGGGGTTAAGGTTCTGTGCAAGGGTCCTTCTGGAAAGAGGTGTGATGGTGTGTATTGGGTGTGGTGAGGGTGTGGAGAAAGTGTGTGAGGGGTCTGGAGGTGTGGGAAGAGTGGGTGGGAGAGTGAGGGGAGAGGGAAACATGAAGGAGAGACAAAGATGGGGTGAGAAATCATTGAGAGAAGTGAGTACGTAATGTGAGTGAATGTGAATGTGTGTTTGTGGTGGGTTGTGTGAGTCTATAAACAGAGCAGTGTTAAGCTTGTGACGAGTGTGTCGGGAGGTAGAAGAGGAGGCTGGGGAGTGTGTGAATGATGTAGGTGTGTGATGAGAAGGTGATGTTTGTGATGGAGTTGGGTGTGAGGATGTTGGCATAGGCAGAGCATGAGTGTCTACAGTTGTATGGTGTGTGTGTGTGTGTGTGTGTGTGTGTGTGTGTGTGGACTTGTGCAAAGCAACCCGCCTCCTAGCCTCCTTGGCCAACCTTGTGACACCACTGATCCTGAGAACAACTAAAGATTCACCAGGGACCTGCCCCAAGTTCACACTATGTTTCATGTCTCAGCTGGGTACCACTGAAGAATGGATGCTGCAGCTTTAAGTAGCTATGGTAGAAAAGCCCGGAACAAGGCTGTCAACAGTCCCTAGGTGTGGGGAAACATTCATGGTTTAAAAAGAAGCTTTGTTTGACCACCAATTACTCCTGCTTTTGAAAATGCTTTTGCTTGCATTTGATTAAGTTTTAAAAGGGCAGCTTAATACCTTCTGCCTTGCCTGGAACTGCGATTTCCCTCTCCCTCCAAAGGGTCTCTGTGAATTCAAGCATCATCCCTCTCTCTACACTCAGACCATGGGGATTGGGCTGGGATTCCAAGTGACAAAGCCCACCCTCTACAGGGTGGTTCTTATTAATGAGAACCCCCTTCCCTCAATCTTCCAGAAAGTTGGGCTCACTGAGGGTCAGTCACAGGCTAGAAGAAAAGTGTATATTATCACCTACTGCAGAGATTTCAGACCTTTTCTGGGTCATGAACTCCTTGGGGAATCTGATGAAAGCCACTGACTTTCTCCCAGACATAGACACACATGTGAGAATGCACGAGAGACTTTGCATGCAACTCCTAGGGTTGATGTCTGTGATTGGACTCCCTAAAAGCAGAATCTGAGGTGGGGAGTCCTTGTGTAAGTGACTTATATGGATGGAAAACCCTTGGGACAAACTTGAAAGGAAATGAAGGTAGCAGGATGGGGCAGGGAAAGAATCTAAGCAAAGAAATGGGTTCAACTGAAGTTCAGCCTGATCCCACAAGGGGCTCTGGAGTATGTTTATGACCAGTGAATGGTCCCACTGTGAAGCAAAGAGGGAGATCATCTGTATCCCCCTATATTCAGTCATTGGCTATATGTCTTTTTCTTTCACGGCATTTGTAGAAAAGGCAGCATCCATTGGCCAAGGGCAATTCTCCACGGAAGGATAAATTCTCCAGTGATGTGCTGGAACCAGCTCTCACTCACCCACAGAGCTCAGTGAGGTGCATCTCATTCCAGTGCTGCATTGGGTGGCATCATCTTAGCAGTTTGGAATCAGCTACCGTGGGAGTATTTACACCACAGAAATAGGCCAAAGCTACACATCAGGGATTTATTTCTTCTCTTGGAAACCTGGTTGTTACCAGTTACTGGCACAGCACTGTGTGTATCTTTTAATAGTTTCACCCAACACTCGTTTTGGGTGGATGCACTGCCCCAGTAAAGCACATCTGAGTGGGTCCCCAACACGTCAACTACGATATCATGGACCCCCTTGAAATCAGTTAGTGGGCTCCAGCTTAAAAGTCCCTCCTAGAGAGAAATAGATTCTGACATCCCTGCCCTGACATTCAAGGCCTTTCACAATCTAGTCTCAGCCCACTTCATCCTCGTGTAGCGTCTCCTAACTGATTTCCACACATTCAGACATTTCCCTTTCAACCCGCCTTAAGCAATAATGCCAGAGCAATCGCTCTCAAACACAGATCTAACTCTGTCGCTTCCCTGCTTAAAAACTTTGCATAATTCCCTGCTGCCCAAAGGCAATAACCATTGGCAAAGCATCAATGCCGTTCAAAATCCAACCTTAATAAGCATTTGAGGCACAACTCCTATTTCGAATTCTACTCCGCACATCCTTGCTCCAGATGCATCTTTTGACTGGTTGCTCCCTCACACATCTTTAAGGCCATCTCTCTGCCTCTGCCTGTGTCTACAACACTCCTTCTCCATCTCTGCCTCAGGAATCCCTCCCCCAAAGCTCAGTGTCACCTGAACCATGTAACTTCCCTGACCATCCAGGACAAAGGCAATCGCTCCGTCCTCCTCCACATTTCCAGAACACTGTATCACACCTCATCCCTAGCCTGTTCGTTTGTAATTGACGGAAGTCTCTCTCCATCATTAGCCCATGCTCTCTGCCAACGCACAGACAATGTCGTGTTCATTTCTGCATCTTCAAAACTTAGCCGAGGGCCTGGCACACAGGAGATCCTCCAAATGCTGATTTTAGATGCAAAACACTGTTACTGGTGCTTTGAAGTCTAGGCTCCTAATCCTGAAACAAAGAGTCAGGCCATTATCCTGGGATATGTCATATGAAAGGGTGGTAGAAAGAGGAGCAGCAATGTGGTAGGGGAGGACAGAGAAATTCTGAGGGTTTTTTCTCCCCAAATCCCCTGTACTAGTGGCAGAGAGCTCCCAAAGCCATCTGATCAGCAACACAGCTGACCTAATACTGCAAGATGACTCCCCTTTGAGGAGGAAGAATGACATTTATTTCCTCTTCTGAAGGCCTACTTGTAAGGTAGACAGTTTATAGAAACTCTCCCCTGCCTGCCCCGGGGTATTTGGAGATATATTAAATAATAGAGGAGGTGAGTTTTAACGACCCACGCAGCTGTCAGCCTGTGTGTTTCCTCCCCTCTACTGGGCGGATATCTTTATGAATATAACATGTTACTTGAGATGGACTCTTTATAGGTTCTAGGTCATGGCCAAAACCTAAGTAACGTGCTTTGAGATTATTTCAATTGCTTGTAAGGAGAAATGCTTTGATATTTCCAGCTTGCTTCAGAAGGGGGATTTTTGCTGGTACGGCTTGAAGGCTATTACCTTCTGGGGAAAAAAAAATATTCTGGGGGACCTGCTGGAGCAGAAGAGTAAGGCAATGTGCTGGACCCTTGTTCACCCTGTCCTCCGCACTGGGAGGCTGCCCAAAATGGACCACATCAGTGGGATCCCTGGCTTCTGGATGGGTCAACCAATGGCCTTCCACCCTGGCGCTCTCCATGGAAAATCACATTCGACTAACTCTGTCCTTGGACTGAAAATCACTATTCCTCTCAAAACAGCCTCCATTGCATGACGTTTTCTACCCCTTGCCCTCCAGATTTAGGAGTGGTAGCCGTTCTACTATTCCTAGCTCTGGGCTACAGCACCATCCCTATGGTTCCCTAAACTTCACTCTCACTTACGGAAGTGGTCCCTTAACTAAGTCTCCTAGGACGTCCCCAACTTTTGCGTGTCACCTGTTTTGTCTTAGGGCCCTGACAGATGCAGTGTGAATGCAAATGCCAGATGAACCTTTGAATCCTGGCTCTCCCACTGCCATACGATTGGGAGCAAGGCATTTCGTGCCTGACACCTCAACGTCCGCAACTGTAAAACAAGAAAAAAATGATACCACCATGAAGGACTATCTGCGTATCAGATGAGTCTGTTTAAGGAAAGTACCCAGACAAGTCCTGGTCCCATGAAAGGGACTCGAGAAATCCAAGTTGTCTCCCTTTCACCCCATTCTCCCTGCTCCGACATTTTCCCTTGTCTCGTAACAATGGGAGGCTTTGGATGAATTAAATGCTCTTGTCCATTGCATGAGTCAGAAACAAGTAACAAAACGGAGTGATAAATTTACCTGGACCACAGACAGCAGCCTTTTTGTGCTTGTCAATAAAATGTTTAAAATAGGACTTGATTTCCTTTCACTTTAAAGAAGGTTATTAACTGGCTTAGATCTACCCAAGCAATAGAGACGTGTGTTGTCCACATTACTCACCAGGTTTTTAATCAGCATGCAGGGCTCAGCCAGCCGCCGTGGTGGGGACCGAAGTGGCTCAGGGAGCTAGCTGTCTGGGTGACGAGGGGAGACAAGGGCTTCTTGCCGAAGACGTTGATAAATGGGAGAACTCAACTCCAGCCCCAGATCAACCACAGATGGTTTGCTCATTTTAATTGCTACCCGCCCCTAATCCTCCTTGCATTCCAACATTTCCAGCAGGCAAATGGAAAAGAACTCAGGACAACGAGCAGTGCCAGTGCAGCAACGGCTGCAAAGAACTATCCTTTGCCCTTAAAAGCACCAAAAATGCATTTGGTTATGCCAAGCTTGGAGAGCTAACCTCTTAGGTCCTTTCCTCTTATATGTATTTCCCAGCAACTTTTTTTTTTTACATCTTTATTGGAGTATAGTTGCTTTACAATGGTGTGTTAGTTTCTGCTGTATAGCAAAGTGAATCAGCTATACATATACACATATCCCCATATCTCCTCCCTCTTGCATCCGCCTCCCATCCTCCCTCTCCCACCCCTCTAGGTGGTCACAAAACACCGAGCTGATCTCCCTGTGCTTTGCAGCTGCTTCCCACTAGCTCTCTATTTTACATTTGGTCGTGTATATATGTCCATGCCACTCTCTCACTTCATCCCAGCTTACCCTTCCCCATCCCCGTGTACGCAAATCCATTCTCTACGTCTGCGTCTTTATTCCTGTCCTGCCCCTAGGTTCTTCGGAACCTTTTTTTTTTTTTTAGATTCCATATATATGTGTTAGCATACGGTACTTGTTTTTCTCTTTCTGACCTACTTCACTCTGTATGACAGACTCTAGGTCCATCCACCTCTCTACAAATAACTCAATTTCATTTCTTCTTATGGCTGAGTAATATTCCATTGTATATATGTGCCACATATATACAACGAGTTTATTTTTGTGTATGGTGTTAGGGAGTGTTCTAATTTCATTCTTTTACATGTAGCTGTACAGTTTTCCCAGCACCACTTATTGAAGAGGCTGTCTTTTCTCCATTGTATATTCTTGCCTCCTTTATCAAAAATAAGGTGACCATACGTTGCTAAAACAGGCTTTCTATCCTGTTCCATTGATCTATATTTCTGTTTTTGTGCAAGTACCATACTGTCTTGATTACTGTAGCTTTGTAGTATAGTCTGAAGTCCGGGAGCCTGATTCCTCCAGCTCCGTTTTTCTTTCTCAAGATTGCTTTGGCTATTCGGGGCTTTTGCGTTTCCATAAAAATTGTGAAATTCTTTGCTCTGGTTCTGTGTAAAATGCCATTGGTAGTTTGATAGGGATTTCATTGAATCTGTAGATTGCTTTGGGTAGTATAGTCATTTTCACAGTGTTAATTCTTCCAATCCAAGAACATGGTATATCTCTCCATCTGTTTGTATCATCTTTCATCAGTGTCTTATAGTTTTCTTCATACAGGTCTTTTGTCTCCTTAAGTAGGTTTATTGTTAGGTACTTTATTCTTTTTGTTGCAATGGTACATGGAAATGTTTCCTTAATTTCTCTTTCATATTTTTCATCATTAGTGTATAGGAATGCAAGAGATTTCTATGCATTAATTTTGTATCCTGCTACTTTACCAAATTCATTGTTTAGCTCCAGTAGTTTTCTGGTAGCATCTTTAGGATACTCTATGTATAGTATCATGTCATCTGCAAACAGTGACACTTTTACTTCTTCTTTTCCAATTTGTATTCCTTTTATTTCTTTTTCTTCTCTGATTGCTGTGGCTAAAACTTCCAAAACTATGTTGAGTAATAGTGGTGAGAGTGGACAACCTTGTCTTATTCCTGATCTTAGAGGAAATGGCTTCAGTTTTTCACCATTGAGAATGATATTGGCTGTGGGTTTGTCATATATGGCCTTTATTATGCTGAGGTAAATTCCCTCTATGCCTACTTTCTGGAGGGTTTTTATCATAAATGGGTATTGAATTTTGTCCACAGCTTTTTCTGTATCTACTGAGATGATCATATGGTTTTTCTCCTTCAATTTGTTAATATGGTGTATCACATTGATAGATTTGCATATATTGAAGAATCCTTGCATTCCCGGGATAAACCCCACTTGATCATGGTGTGTGATCCTTTTAACGTGCTGTTGGATTCTGTTTGCTAGTATTTTGTTGAGGATTTTTGCATCTATGTTCATCAGTGATATTGACCTGTAGTTTTCTTTCTTTGTGACATCCTTGTCTGGTTTTGGTATCAGGGTGATGGTGGCCTCGTAGAATGAGTTTGGGAGTGTTCCTCCCTCTGCTATATTTTGCAAGAGTTTGAAAAGGATAGGTGTTAGTGCTTCTCTAAATGTTTGATAGAATTCACCCGTGAAGCCATCTGGACCTGGGCTTTTGTTTGTCGGAAGGTTTTTTTTTGTTTGTTTGTTTGTTTTTTTTGTGATACGCGGGCCTCTCACTGTTGTGGCCTCTCCCGTTGCGGAGCACAGGCTCCGGACGCGCAGGCTCAGCGGCCATGGCTCACGGGCCCAGCCGCTCCGCGGCATGTGGGATCTTCCCAGACCAGGGCACGAACCTGTGTCCCCTGCATCGGCAAGCAGACTCGCAACCACTGCGCCACCAGGGAAGCCCTGTTGGAAGGTTTTTAATAACAGTTTCAATTTCAGTGCTTGTGATTGGTCTGTTTATATTTTCTGTTTCTTCCTGGTTCAGTCTTGGAAGGTTGTTCTTTTCTAAGAATTTGTCCATTTCTTCCAGGTTGTCCATTTTATTGGCATGTACTTGCTTGTAGTAATCTCTTATGATCCTTTATATTTCTGCAGTGTCAGTTGTTACTTCTCCTTTTTCATTTCTAATTCTATTGATTTGAGTCTTCTCCCTTTTTTTCTTGATGAGTCTGGCTAATGTTTTTTTGATTTTTTTTATCTTCTCAAAGAACCAGCTTTTAGTTTTACTGATCTTTGTTATTGTTTCCTTCATTTCTTTTTCATTTATTTCTGATCTGATCTTTATGATTTCTTTCCTTCTGCTAACTTTGGGGTTTTTCTGTTCTTCTTTCTCTAATTCCAGTAACTTTTTTGAAATGAAAACACAGACAGACCTTAGAGATATTGAGGTGGTTCAGTTCCAGACCACCCCAAAAAAGTAGATATTGCAAGAAAGTGAGTCATGTGAATTTTTGGTTTCCCAGTACATATAAAAGTTATGTTTACACTATACTGTAGTCCATTATGTGTGCCATAGCCTTATGTCTAAAAATAATGATGTACACACCTTAATTTAAAATACTTGATTGCTAAAAATGCTAACCATCATCTGAGACTTCGAGTCATAATCGTTTTGCAATAGTAACTTCAGAGATCCCCGATCACAGATCACCATAACAGATATACTAATAATGAGAAAGTTTGAAACGTTGCATGAATTGCCAAAATGTGGCAGAGAGACATGAAGTGAACAAATGTTGTTGGAAAAATTGTGCCAAAAGACTTGCTCAATGCAGGGTTACCACAAACCTTCAACTTGTAAGAAACACAGTATCAGCAAATCTCAATAAAGCTGAGCGCAGTAAAATGAGGTCTGCTTGTACCATGATCTTCTTCCCCCAAAGTTTATATAAACAATAAAAGGGGAAAGAAAGTATTAGAGTTAGTTCTTTTCAGAGCAAGAAGAGAGACAAAGCTGGGATGCCCTTGCAAAGATTGGTCGAGGACTCTGCAGTATCCTCTTAAACACATCCTTTGCCCAGCCCTACCCAACTCATCCTGAAAAACAGCCAGTTGTGCCCTAGCTCTTCAGAACCATTTTCATGGAGGTGTTCTTTGCACCCTCAGGAAGTTCCGAGTTTAAGACATATTTGGATTAAATAAGAGAATAATGACACTTTCATTTTTTCATCCATTCTATTAAGGGACATTCCCCCTATGCTGTGGATAACCACCACCCTGGTCTTCATGAAATTCATAGTGGGGAAGCTAACAGAGCAATGACATTTCTTTATAAATTGTCTTATTAAGGGAGGGTGTGATGAAAAGTCTCAAGCAAAATATCACAAGGCAACTTTTCACACACGTGCGTACAGCTCTTCCGCCAGCCCCTTATACCCGAATTCTCCATAATCAAGCCCCTTATACCTGAATTCTCCATAATCTTGATTATGTCCAGGTCGAGAAAAGGCCTGGACATATTCCCGAACATTCCAGGAGGCTCGTACAATGAACCTCGTGACAATAAGCAACTTATTTAGCCTCTTAAAATATCAGCTTCCTCATCTACCCAATGAAGGCAGTCTGACTGACCTCATGGACTTGCTGTGAATGTTCATGAGTTACACGCAAAGCCCTTCTCCTGGTGCCTGGAACACAGCAAGCAGACGACAAAAGCAAGTCCTTGCCATTTATCAATCGTCACCATCACTATTGTCGTAATCTTTACCATTTCTATTTTTGTGGCTTCTTCACAACTTATACAGAACCTACACATTAATATGAAAAAAAAAACTCCACAAATGCTCACAACACCTGATGAGAGAGACCAACCTGCATAAATGCTGAGAATACCACTGAACTCCCCCTAATGACACCCAAGAAAAGGCCAAGATATTAGAGAAATGAACTCAACATCTCACTGGGCAAATCAATGACCACAAGACGCTGAAGAAGAACAAAGGAAGAAGACAAACCCAAGCAGGTGTGAGGACCCACCTCCAGTCCTCAGCCCCTCTAGGGAATGGAGACATTCATCTTTCTCCCCACATCTCAGACCCTCTGCTGATACCCCCAGCCGGCCCCCCTGCGAGAGGATGAGTTGCTCATTTGATTACGCTGAGCCTGTACTTCCGCTGAGCCGCGTTCACTGCTGGATGCAGTTATTGTGCCTTAAAGGTCTGCATCCTTGAGTGGATCTCCCTCTGGTTTTCCACCCCCATTGTCAGCACATCCGGACAGGATATAGCAAGCAGGGGACTTCAACGAACCCTCCTCCGGGCTTAATCCACATTCCGCGCCTAACATTTTATTGCCATGCACTAGGGGGTTTGGGGTGCTTACCTAGCTATTTAAAAGGCAGTACTTTCTTTCCCATTTAGCTGTTGCTTTTTGCACGTACTGTACTTTCCTTACTCAAGAATCCTTGGGAGAGCAAGACTGAATGTTGGGGCAGAATTGGAGCATGCCTTTGTTTGGGTTCCCCCAGAAGCAGACCCCTGAGACAGTAATCTGAGTACAAGCTGTTTTACTGAAAGTTCATGGAACACTGGACTGAAAGTGGAGAAATAATACAGGGGAAGGAAAGCAACCAATAAAAGGTACATTAACAACCCCATTTCCACAGTGGGCGACTGAAGCTTAATCCCACAGCAAAACTTTGCAGAAAGGTGCAAAATGCATGCCTTAGTGTTGGGGAGCTGGGTTATATATACATACCCACTCCCATCAGACATTGGGTGAGGACTGCTCCTGGGGCTGTTAATTCCCTGGCACATCCAGCCTGCCTTGCCTTGCACATGAGCAGAATGTTTTTCCAGAAAGGCAGAGGACATGGAGGGAAGCAGAGGGTCCTGTTCTGGGAAGGCCCCATAGGGTCCTGCTCAGTTACACTTCCAAGGGTTGGTATGAGCTACGGTTAATATCTTGGTTAATACCAACCGCTTGGTAAAAGTGGGTTAATATCTGTAATGTGTCTGACACCTAGTAAACATTATGTAAGGGCTAAATAAAAGAAATGCATCTGGAGGGAAGCCCAGTAGGTTTGCAAACCATCATGAACCATTTATTGGGCTCGCTGATGACATCCATTACTCCGTAGAATCCTTTCGAGAATCCTTTGAGCTAAAGATGACTGTTACGATTTTTTATACATGGAGACTGACTTTCAAAAGCCACACACTCTACCTCATTCAAGCAACTGGATCCCCAGCATACCAAACATAGCACTTACGCAAACAACCAGTTTTATAAGAAACCGATCAAATAGTACTAACACTTCCATAATCATTCCTGTACCGTGTAACTTTAGCAAGAATTACTCAGCCAATCAGAATAATTGTACAAAGATGATTCCCTGGATGATGAATTGGTTTGATAATAACTTCTAAAAGAGTCGTTCTGAAGCCCATTGAGGAATTGGGTCCTTCTCCAAGAACTGGTCCAGGGCAAATCCACTCTTGTGTCTCTTAAGACGCTCTGACGAAATGGGGAAAGTTCCAAGAAAAGGAATATCAGAGCTGAATAGCAGCGCCAGCACCTTGGAAATGCTTTCAAAGACACGGGCTCATGGTTTTAATTCTCATCACATCTACTGCAGTTCAGCTTTCCTTGGAATCCAGGCATTGAATATGAGCACATCGTCTTCCCATCCAGTTTCTGGCATCCTTTCTTACCATCCTTCCTTCCTCGGATATAGTACTGATCGTTTGCAGATCAGCTTTCCCTGTCCTCTGGGTGTTTTACCTTCATCAGAATTAAACTTGCCTTTTTAGACTTCCTGCTGACAACCGAGCCAGCCCTGGCATCCACCCTGTTTACCCTGAGTTTTTAGATATGCATGGCTTTTCACTCCCAGAGCCAAAGCACCAGTGATTAGAGCTGAGCTTAATTAGACCAGATCTCTATCAGCGTCTCCTCCCATATGCTTGGTGCTCAGGTACCTGGAGGCCCCTCACCTCCTCCAGCAGCTCTCATGGAAGATAAATTACTTTCTTTTCTTTTTTTTTTCCCCTGCAAGACACTCGTTTCGAATGAAAGAGACTTTGTGAAGTAGTGAAAATGTTACTGAAACTGAAGTCTGGCTACTCGCCGCTCTAAAACCAATATTCGAGAGGCAAAGTTGGTGGAAAGGAAAGTTTGCTTTACTTTGGAGGCAGGAAACTGGGGGAGAGTGTGGACTCGTGTCCAAAGACCAACTCCCCCTTGACAATTAGTGGGCAAGAGCTTTTAAAGGGAAGTTTCAAGGGTGTATAGGCAGAGGGAGGGGGCTACATGCAGAAACAGCACAGTCAGCTCTGACAGTCATCTTGAAATTGGTCCTGCAGTGGTCTGATCAGCGTCATCTTGTTTGCTTTAAGTACAGTTGATCTTTGGTTCCAGGGTCGCTTCGTTCCCATTTCTTTGAGGCCAGTTCTCGGAATTGTGGCAGCTTATGTCATGGCTACAGTCTGGTCATCGTGTAATTAACTTCTTCGCCTGGTGGAGGTTTCAGTTAACTGTAAAACAGCTCAAAGGATATGGCTCGGAATATTATCTATAGCCCTTGAGGAGGAACTAAATGTCCTTGACTTTGTTTAATGCCTAAACCATTATTATTTTGTCCTGTTTGACTGCTTTCCTTTGCTTCTGCATTTCCTCACTCTCTGATTAAACTTTATTCTTTGGCTAAAGTTTTTCTACAGACAAAAGACAGGCGGAGGACATGAGGGTGAGGGGGAAAGACAATAGGGTCCTGCTGCATTTCAAAAAGAGGCTGGCATACATGTTTAGATAAACTGAGATTTAAACCCTATAACATACAGCATCTGATCTTGGTCAAGTTGCTTGACTTCTCTGAGCTTCCAATCCCTCATCAATAAAGTGGGAAGAAAATACTAACTAAGAAGCATAAGGCCGTCTGATGAAGGTTAAGTTAAAATATGCCTGGTATCGGAGCCTGAAATGCAGTCGGGCCTCACAAATAAATTCCTATTTGTCTAATATGCACACATACCTACTGTACTCCACGCATGCGGGTTGGCTGAGATTATGGTCCCTGCCATCAAAGACTTTATCTCCCGGAGGGTTCCCTAAGAGTAACTGTTGAAAACTGTTCACACATCACCATGTATCCCTGGGGGGAGAAACTAATTTTAAAGATGGTCTCCAAATCTCCCAGTTTCTCAGCTGATCTTGGCACGTTCTGAAGGACCTCCTCTCTTGGGTACCACATTTCCCAAGGTGTGTTGGTACATTTCTATTGCAAAGAAAGGCTAACTTGAGCAAAATACTTCCTTACTCTCCAACTCAGCCATCCTAAGTCACATACACTTTGAAATTGGTGCACAGCCTTGGGTCTTCATAGTTGGGCGCACCTTCCCCCTCCGAAATTATCCCCTCAGCCTCAGGAACAAGGTTTCTGGCAACCAAACTTGTACTAGACATCACACTCCTCACGCCCCAGATAATGTTAATCAGACCAGTGGTGAATATCTCAACAAATCTGGAGAAATTGGATTTTCTCTCCCAGGAATTTGGAATTTGGACTTGGACTAAGACAGGAGAACTCTGGAGGTCATCCTTTGCCCAGAGATGGGCAAAGAAGCAAAAAAATAAAGAAATAATTCCCCTGTGGAGAGAGAAAAATTGATCATATCTACAGAGAGAATCATAAAAAAGAGACCAGAGAGTTTTGCTACCTTTCCAGTCCTGGTTTCTGATTCTTGCTGAGAGACCTTGATATCTTTCAGTAATCCCCTACCCTCTCATCTTTTATTTTCATATTCCAGTTCCAATGGGATTGTACCAGCAACTAAGATGAGTCCTCAAAAGCCCTGGACCCTGTGAATAGCTCCTTTATTCAGCCAGAAATCCTTCTTCCACTCACATCATTTTGCGGTCCCTCCATAGTCACCCATTCATTCAACAAACACTTGTCCGATGCTTTCCGTCAGCCTGGCCTTGAATTAGGCTCAAGGAATGCAGAGATGAACGACAACCATTACAAGACCAGAAGTCACCTTCATGGTGGACGTGGGGTGAGAGCAGGTTTAAGTATCTGGGGTCATGAGGCTGTACTGTAAAGTAGAAAACAATTCTCATCTCTGCAGCTAGGTTATCTTTGTGCAATTCCTAACGCCACAACATCCGAGCTTCGGCAAGTTACTTTTCCTCTCTAAGCCTCAGCTTCCCCATCTTTAAGATAGGCATTGAAAGTACAGATTATTGAGAGGATTCAACAGGAGAACCCAAGGAACATGCCCAGAACAGTGTCTGACACATTTAGGAAGTGTTGGCTTGGAGAGAAATAATACTTTTAAGTTCTTTGCTTCTATCTCTTGAAAGAAAGGTGCCTTGGTACCCTTGTAACAGATAAATAGAATGATTGACTTTTTTCTGACCAACATTTATCACATCTTAGACTCTGTCACCACAGGAAGAAAAGTGAGAATGACTGCAAGTTGACCAAGCACAGCTGCATGGGAAACAGTGTTATGGATCCCAGGATTGAAAGCTGGTAACGGGAAGGTGGCCAAGGCTTAGGTCGAAGGATTTCATGCTGAATCTCATTCTCAAGCCTGCATTCGGTCTAGGAGGAGGAACATTGGTCCAGCCACAGCCTGGCCATAACCAAAGCATCCGTGTACCAAGGGAAAAGCAATGTAACCTAGTGAAATACCATGAGTTGCAAAGATGGCCAAAATCTCCACTGCAAAGAGATGCCAAGAAACACACCCTGAAACAAACATGGAAGGTTCTGGTCTTTATAATGAGACCTCACAGTACTGCTGGATACCCCAGGGGACAGCTGGCCCGGATGGGAAAAAAAAAAAAAAAAAATCCTAAATCCCACTGCTGAGGCTGAGAAGATCAGGAGAATCTGTCAGGAGGCTAAGTCTGCGGAGGGAGAGAGAATAGCTGGTGAAGATCCCCAGCTGAATTTCCTGCTGCCGGGAATACACAGACCAACCTGCCGGAGTTTGTTAGCGTGGTGTTTGGGGTGAAACTAAGAGAAATGAAATTCCCTCACTTGGTACCACGTTAGTGATCATTCAAGATGGTATGGTTTGTGAGTGAACCAGGTTGCCTCCTTGGGAAACTTTTGAAGTCATAGCGAGTACTCTGGTTCTGCTTGCCCTGGGCATTTGTGGAGGTCACGTTATTTCCTAGGAGGCAGAGGCAAGACAACAAAGGCCTCTGACAGCTGGTGTTGCTTCTTTGCCCACGACCTGCCTCCTTGTCCCAGTTGCAATACCCCAGCCAAGCGCATCCCAGGCTTCCTAACTCCCATCCTCAATGGCCTGAAAAATTATCTCCCCACAGCACAGATGATGATAACAATAGCGTTGGTAGTAACCCTGTTATTATGGAATATTACTCAGCCATAAAAAAGAATGAAATCATGCCATTTGCAGCAACAAGGATGGACCTAGAGATGATCAGACTAAGTGAAATAAGCCAGACAGAGAAAGACAAATATCATATGATATCACTTGTATGTGGAATCTTTTAAAAAATGATACAAATGAATTTATATACAAAATAGAAATAGGCCCACAGACACAGAAAACAAACTTATGGTTACCAAAGGTGGGAGGAGGGATAAATTAGGAGTTTGGGATTAACATATACACACTACTATATATAAAATGGACAACCGACAAGGACCTACTGCATAGCACAGGGAACTATAGTCAATATTTTGTAATAACACATAAGGGAAAAGAATCTGAAAAAGAATAAAGAGATATGTATAACTGAATCAGTTTGCTGTACACCTGTACACGATATTGTAAAGCAACTATACTTCATTTAAATAAATAAATTTTTTAAAATGCTCTCCTGAAACCCATTGGAGAGTTTGGGCTTTTTGAGCACTAGCTGTCCTGAACTCCTTGCTTGGTGCCCTGCAATAAACACTGCACTTTCCTTCACCACAAAAATAATTAAACAATTAATTAAATAAATAACATTGTTTTTAACATCTATTGAGCACTTACTATGTGTAAGTTATGATGTTAAGCTCTTTAACATCCAGTTCTCAACTATCATATAAGAAAGACATTATTATTACCTTTATTATACTCGTGAGGATATGGAGAGTCATACGGGGTTCTTGTTACTATTCCTGCCTAATAAACAACTCTAAATCTTAGGATGTGATACAACCACCATCTTGTAATCCTCATAGGTTCGATGAGACAGGAATTTAGATAGAGCACAACAGAGATGGTTTGTCTCTCTGCTCCGTCATGTTGGGGGATTCAGCCGGGAAGACTTGATGGGCTGGGAGGTGACTCACGTGTGGAAATAACTGGAGGTATCTTCACTCACATCTGACACAGGGACTGGATGAGTTGAAGGCTCAACTCCGAGGAGCTGTCAACTGCAGCAACCATACGTGGCCTCTCCATGCGGTCCAAGCACAATATGGTGGCCTCTGAGTGAGCAGGCAGCAGCTACTTGGCTTCTTATGACCTCACCTGGAAAGTCACATGAGTCATTCCTCTGTACTTTATTATTTGAACCTACAAGATTCAAGGGAAGAGAACACAGAGCCCATGTCTCAATGGAAAGGGTGGCAAAAAATTTGCAGACTTTACTTTCACCCTCCACAAACAGACAAAGAGAGCCAAGATTCAAATGCAGGCTTTGAAACTCCAGAGTTTGTCCTCTGAACTATTCCTACACCTGCCATGTAGGTAGGTTATTCTGTCGTGATGCCTCACCTTTCGGAGCTCTTGACAACAATTCCTTAAACACACAGAAGAATCACTTTATCTGAAGCATCAGAAGGGCTCCATATTATCAGTGCCAGGCAGGGCAACAGACAGAAATAGAAGATCTTAGGTGTGACCTTGAGCAAGACCGTTCAGCCCATCTCGGAATCACTTCACGTGTGTGAAATGAGAGTTTATATGAAGCACTCTTGTTAACTGTAATTCTACTTTGATTTACCCATGAAGATATCAAAGGAAAACTTCATTATTTTCCCCACACAGACTTTTTCTAATATGGAGCCTCAAGATCTCCACAAGGATGTATTTTACTTCAAAGCCGCCCACAAAGCAAGAAGGGGCCAAATGATCAAGAATCCTCTGAAATGAGGCAGACGACCAAGACAGGATCCTGGCTATAAGAAGCTAACATAGATCAGTTGCCAGGGGTTGGGGTGGGAGGGAGGGGGGGATAAATAGGTGGAGCACAGAGGATTTCCAGGGCAGTGAAAACGCTCTGTATGACGCTATAAGGATGGATCCATGTCATTATACACTTGTCCATACGTACAACACCAAGAGTGAATCCTCATGTAAAATACGGACTCTGGGTGATAACAGTGTGTCAGTGTAGGTTCTTCAGTTGTGCCAAATGTACCGTCTGACAGGGGGTTGGGGGGCGTTGGTTATGAGGGAGGCTGTGCATGTGTGGGAGCAGGGGGTAGATGGGAAATCTCTGTATCTTTCCCTCAATTTTGTTGTCAGCATAAAACTTCTCTTTTAAAAAAATACAGCATTATAAAATTAAAAATATATATTTTTAAAGAAGCTAACATAAGGTACATATTATTACTGACCCCGTCTGACAGATAAAGAATTTGGGTTCAGGGAGGTTAAGTGACTAATTCAAGGTCAAACAGCATGTATCTATATTTGGAAAACCCAGTCTCCTTGCTTTCAAAATTCCCCTTCCAGTTGGGGTATTGGTTGCGTATTGGTTGCTGTTGAGCAGTTTTCTTAAGACTTTTCAGTAATAACCTCCTTCTTCTTCTCTCTCTCTCTTTTTTTTTTTTTTTTGGTTTCTATTCTGGTTGAACAACCATATGACAAATTGCATATCTAATTAGGGCCGGTGAGATAAAGAGGTACATGGTGATCTTTGCAGGCAGCGTCTGAGGTTAGGCTTTGAGAATGTGATGAAACACCATCACTAATCAAGTTGACGAGGTCAGCCACACTCCTTCCTTTCATTCTTTTCATTCTTATTAGGATAATTTTACACTTCCTGTGCTCGGCAATTGAACAATGATTACTTTGCTAAATACTACATGAGTTTTGACAAAACAAACCCCCGAGGAATCAAAATAAGTAATTTCTATTCAGCAGAAATCACTCTCAGATTAGTCTGTGTGCCATATTATACAACCCAATTATCTCAATACACAGACACGTATAATAAGTAAAGAGCACACCACCTCCAGCATCTCACATGAGCTGGGGTTAGGCAAGCGGTGGGGTGGCAGCATTTGGAGTTAGGACCTGTTGATTTTTAGCCTGGGACCCCCAAGAAATGGGGTGCCAGGATCACTCAGATCTCCATCCTAGCAATGCTGAAATTCTTTTGTAGGTGACTTTTCAGCTCAATACGTGTCATAGAGATGTGTTTGCTTATTTATTTAATGTTTGGATTCAGAACACATTCGTTGGCCCTTATGTTTGTGTTCAGTGTCGTTCTGGGGATCTGACATGAACACAACACAATCCCCGCCTCATAGGGTTGTGTTGGATTTTACATGTGTTGGCCTGGGTGAGGCATGTAGTACTGTGCCTGGTTTGCAGTCGGTAGATGTCCTAATTAGCACCCTCTTCTCTCCCTCCTGCAGATCCTGATTGATGGTTCAACCCACCATCTTCATTCATTCATTCACTGCACAGTCTTTCTTTGTTTGCTTGCTTTTGGGCCGCACCGTGCAGCATGCGGGATCTTAGTTCCCCATCCAGGGATTGAACCCATGCCCACTGCAGTGGAAGTGCAGAGTCTTAACCACTGGACTGCCACGGAAGTCCCTGCACAGTCTTTACTGAGCCCTTCTTATGTGCCCATCCCAGAGGCAAGCGCTAGGGATACAGTGGGGAACAGAAGCCACTCCAGTGCCTGCCCTCATGGAGGCTCCAGGCTGCTGGGAAAGACAGGCATTAAATAATTGTATGAGCAAATGTCCAAGTGCCATTGTGACAGGTATCAAGAAGAAGGGTATTCAGTATGGTGGGAACTGGTAAGAAGCCGATATGCCCCAGCCAGAAAGATCAAGGAAGACTTCCCATGAAACAGCATCTCCTAAACCAAGAGTTCAAGAGAGCAGATAGAGGTTACCAGATCACTGAGGGCGAGAGGAGAAGGTGCACATCTCAGTTAACTTCACAACACTGTAAGGGAGGTCCTTTAGAGATGCAGAAATTGAAACTTAGAGACTTAAGATTGATTTGTCCAGGATCGCACAGCACATAACAGTGAGGCTAAGATCTGAACTCAGGGCTGGAGGCAGCAAGGGGGCCCGTTTCAGATTGTGGCCTCTTTCTGAGGGATATCGCTCACTCTTTCGGGTCCCTTTGACAGTTGTCATCTGACATGCAAAGTAGAAAAAACAGAAAAATGAAAGTAATCAAGACTTCACAGATGGTCCCTTAGACTTAACCCAACCCTGCACATTGCTGGCATTACCTTTTGAGTTCACACCCAGGAGTAGAAATAACGAGCCGCTGAGTAAACCCTACCTCGGGGGGATTTATCCACTGCTGTCTGTGCCTACATAGGAGCAAGCAGAGCACTCAGTGAAAAAATAAATTGTCCAATAACTGGGGGGGGGCCGGGGGGCAAGAGGGGGGGTGACGGAGCAGTATTCAACCTTTCCAAAGTGCCTGAGAGATGCCTGACCTTCCAAAGGCCTTGGCTTTGAATATGCTTCAGAGCTTCGCCAGTTCCATTTTCTAAATAAAGGCTAAGGCCAAGTTTGAGCCCCTGGGTTATTTATTAGGCAAAGCGAGGCATTCAAGGTTCCAGTCAGTGAACAAAAAGACTGCAGTGAGGAGCTGTTCCCGATTAGATGTGCTCAAAGGAAGCCTTGTAAAACAGGAGCTTGGCGCTGTAATTGAACAAGTGGCTCCAAGCAGAGCCAACACATTAGCAGTGAAGGAGAAAGGGCATTAGCATGGGCAACATTATCTTTGCAGAAAAAGGCCTCTGAGATCCCACCCGCATTTATTGCATTTATTTATTTATTTAGCCCCATCCCAACCCCGCAAAGATCTGAATCACTTAGAGAAATAAAATAAAATAAATACAATTTTTAAAAATTAGAGTAAACATAATAGAAGGAATAGGAAAGAAAGATACAGTCAGGGACAGAGTTATACACAAAATGCATGGCCGAAGTTCTGTGCACTTGCTCGAAGTGGGGCTTTCATTTGACTTTGAGCCTCCTGGCAGCCAAAGCAAAGAGGGAAACAGTTTCCAGAAAATTAAAATATAGCTGCTTGGGTAAGGTGCACATTTCCCTGATACTGAAGCCTGAGAGAAGTTTGTCTCTCAGTTTTGATGGGAACACTGTTTTATGACCTCAACCACATCCCACAATAAATACATTAACTGGTTTTAAGCCTAGGTTTCATATCTTACAGTGAAATGTCTGTCAAAGAGAAATTCAGTACAAATAATGAGGAGGGGGCCAAAGAAAGATGCCAAGTACAAAGCTCCCTGGTCTCCCTTTCGTTAGAATTTAGACTTTACAATATAGAAAACAAGCTTCTAAAACTGGGTCATGTAAAACACTATTATCCCAAGTGGATCCATCCAGGTAAAAATTGGTTTGGCAATTGTTTTTCGATATTCATGCTAAAGACTCTGAGTAGTCCTCAGGTAAAGAAACCTGCTTATTTTGCACACACATATATGAGCACTGGACCTTTCTTATTTACATCCCATGCTACATGCTCTAGGGATGACTAGCTCAAAAAGAAAACGCTTATTAAGTGTCTAGTGTCTACGTTAGTGACTCCCCTATAAGTGGCTATTATATGTATCATCATTTCATTTCATCCTTAATGGTCCCTGTAAGATGAATGGCATGCCACACCTTCCACATTTGGAGAAACTAAAAACCAGAAAAGTTAAGATCATTGCCCAGTCACGCCACCAGGAAGCAGCAGAGCCCTAATTTCTCCACTTCCTGTGGTCCTGGCACAACTGCCAATCACACTCCCTCCGTGTTTAACACAGGCCAGCCAAACCTTAATCCCTCCCACAGCTACTGTGATTGGCTCAGGTTTGGGCACATGATCCCAGGCAAAGCCAATCATTATCTTTGTCAGGGATTATGAGGGAAGGGCACTTTCTACTCCATGGCTGCCGGCAGCCATCTTGCCTACCATGGAGTGATTTCCCCTGTGAAGAATGATGTCAGGCTGACACAAGCAGATTTGTGAAATACAGCGTCAGAGAGAGAAAGTGCCAGTAACGTGTTTGAGTTTCAGGATCAGACAGTCTGATTCACCCGTGGACTTCTCACTTGCACAAATCCATACATTTCCTTTTAGCCAGTTTGATTTGGGCTTCTGTCACTTACAACTGAAACCATCTTCAGTGAATACAGCATCCGTGTTTGTTTGTTTTTTAATGAGTATGTGTGTGTGAAACAAATTTGCACCTGAGCCACACAAAAGAGTGGTGACAAAGTCCATTTTTCTAAATATCAGAACCTATAATGGAACTAGATTCAGAACCAAGGAGAATAGTAATAAGGGTGGAAAAAAAGATATTTAAAGCAGAGTCTGAAATCCCCCAAGAGCTCAGTTTAGCCTGGAAATGCTGACATAAGCTGAACCACAAAAGCACAAACAGCCCCACTATAATTAGTTTACCTTTCAGTTTTATCCGAATTCAACAACTGAGGACTTTGAGCCTTCCGAGAGGAGCAAAGTCTCAGCCACCGGTGTCACCACCAGAAGTCCCTGCAGACGTCCTATTGACTTTGCTCAGTTCATTCTGAATAACCTCAGAGCGGCCTAGAAGATTGCTAACCGCTGCCTGGAATTCCTTATGGGGCCCAGACTCTGGATCGCCGTCTTGGGGAGACCAGTCAGCAGGCTCTGAAACATTCCAGGCGCAAGGATGTTTAATGAATACAGAGCACAAAGCTAGAGGGGCATTTGTAAATGGAGCCAGGGAAAAGATCTGGGTACAAAGCAAGGCTGAACACAGTATACTGCTGCTGTTTAATTACATCCAGCTCCTGAGTCCTTTGCTGGTGCAAAGGCACCCGCACATACAAACACACAAGCACACACCCCACAAAGAAAAAAGAAAATCCATGCCAAGCATTCACAATGCAGCTCTGATTGATTAGCTAGCAACCTCCAAAGTCAGTGATGCCAGCAACCCTAGTTTCTGCAAGCTCTCAGCTTCTCTTTCAGGAAAAAGAAAAAAAGAAAAGACAGAGGAGTGCTAGCTCTCCTCTGTCTTTGAAATGGTTATGAAATAAAATTATAGGAAGATAAGAAAACATCCTAGTCACATATGACAGCATAGGAGAACTGAAGAAAAGACAGTATGTCACCAATCATCAATGCAAATGGCACCCAGTGGAGTTGTGCAGGGCACAACAGTTCACTATGTGTGGAGGGTCTGGATGAGAGAAGAGTCAAGGTATTCTCATACCCATTTCCCTATTGCTCCCAACGTTATTCCTGTAAAAAAAAAAATTGTGTTTGTAAAAAAAAATCCCTGTCTCGGGCTTCCCTGGTGGCGCAGAGGTTGAGAGTCCGCCTGCCGATGCAGGGGACACGGGTTCGTGCCCCGGTCCGGGAAGATCCCACATGCCGCGGAGCGGCTGGGCCCGTGAGCCACGGCCGCTGAGCCTGCGCATCCGGAGCCTGTGCTCCGCAACAGGAGAGGCCACAACAGTGAGAGGCCTGCGTACGGCAGGAAAAAAAAAAAAAAAAATCCCTGTCTCATGGCCCCACGTCTTTATCTGTAACATGGGGTGTTGGACCAGAAGCTCTCAAAGGAATTGTCTAACTCCAAGAGTTACCAATTATATCTTTGAGATAGGAAAGATCTATATCAAGGTTATCTGGTCCACTACCATGTATTTCAAACTCTTAAGATTAATGTAGTTTATTGGTTAAGGATGTAGACTTTGGTGTCAGACAGAACTGAGATAGAGTCCCATTTCTTCCAATTCCTAGATGTAAGTAATTAAATGAATCATCCCCACCTATTTCCTTGTCTGTCATATTGGGTGATAATAGAATCCCAGATCATAGAGCTATTTATTCCATAAAATACAGCACATAAAGCTATGAGCTCATGGTGGGCCCGTGGTTAGCAGTTTTTTTTGGTTTGGTTTGGTTTCTTTTTTTGCGGTACGCGGGCCTCTCACTGTTGTGGCCTCTCCCGTTGCGGAGCAACAGGCTCCGGACGCGCAGGCTCGGCGGCCATGGCTCACGGGCCCAGCCGCTCCACGGCATGTGGGATCTTCCTGGACCGGGGCACGAACCCGTGTCCCCTGCATCGGCAGGCGGACTCTCAACCTCTGCGCCACCAGGGAAGCCCGCTTAGCAGTTTTTAAATGTGGCTCTTGTGACCATCAATATTATGATTATGCTCATTTTTCATACGAAGTGATGTGGGTCCCCCAGCTGGTAAGGAAATAGAAAGGGGAGAACGTCTCCCGCTTTAGTATTTCTTACACTCATCATTGTCACAGTGCAACGGCAACAAGGAGGGGAAATAAAATTTCTTCAACGGAAGAGGTGCCTTCATCTCCATCCTCACCCCTGCAGCTCCACAGTGCTGTACATGGAATCTAAAAGAATAAATTCAGAATATATAGCTGAATTTTCAGGGCTCTGAGAAGTCCCTGAATCCTCAAAAACGTTTCCCATCGAAAGGAAAGCTCTGAAATGTCACCATGAAGCGTTTCACCATTTAGGTAAAGACTCTGATCTCCATTAAAAGTCAAATATCCATGGGAGAGAGTTGAGTTACTAGGAATGAAAACAACCAAAGGGCAGTTTTTGACTGAAGGAGGAAAACTGAAATTTTAGGGACAGGAAATAAGTAATGCATCACCAAAAGGTGAGAATAAGAGGTAGGAACTCCAACTTTACCCAGTTTCCCCCTTGCCAAGGGCTGGTATGAGGCTGTAGAGAATACATACTAACGTTCACGTCTTTGGGTCTTGGGTTGAAATTTAGTAAAATTTCCGAGAATTTAGAGAAACCTAATCCTATCCCCCCCGAGAAAACCAAATCATTGAAAGGGTAAAAGAACTGTCCGAGGTCACATAGCAAGTTGGGTAGAAGAGCTTACCCCTCCAAATGCCCGATGGTTCTTTGCATTAAATCATGCCACCGCCTCACACCATCCTTCTCATAAAGGAGAAGCAAAGGGACAAGCTAGATTAATTCAAGTCTTCTGGTGCCGCAGAGAGTTAGGACTTCAGAGCTATTCCCAAGAAACCCCAACCCTGAAAAGGCAGTTCCAAGGACAAAGGCAATGCTTCCATTGATTGATCCTACCATGTGGAGGTGGAGGTTGCAGATTCAAGTCCTGATGGATATGTGACCTTAGCCTGGTTATGAAACCTCAGTTCCCTCCACTGAGGAACAGCAGTAATGGTCCTCCTTATTTCATAGAATTGCTGGAAGATTCATGAGATGCAACAAGAGAAGTATTCTGTCAGCCTCTGATGCGTTGGATCAATGTCTCTCCTTCTTGTTTTTCCAAAATCCCTTTAGATCTGATTCTTGACCTTATACTTAGGGTAAGCCCACCTTCAACACCCCCCGCCATTACCTTTTCTCAATTTTCCCCGATATCCAGTGCTCCAAAGTTCTGATTAAATGCGGAGACCCACACCTAAGTGTATTTGACAAATGTGTCTATTTATTTTCATTTCTATTCTGCGCGATGCGTACCAGTCTGCAACTGTCTTCACAATCATATCTTGTGAAGAACACCTGAAGGTACCTTTCTGATTGACTTCGTCAATCTATATGCAGATTTGTGCTAAGCCAGTAAATAATTTGTAACGATTTGCATTGAGTGCATGGTTTCTCTAATCCAGCCCTGATCATTTGTAAATTGTTTCTATTCATGTGCAGATCAGCTGTAATAAGATTGCTAATAAGAGAGTGGTTAATAAAATTTATAATGGGAAGACAAAGAGTAATTTAGAGGCGGGTATTTTTGACATAAGGGCTTTTCCAGGCTGTAGGCGAAAATAGATTAATAAAATTCTATTTGTTTTTACTTTACATTCTAAAGAATACTTCATGGTGAAGTGTGGTCTTGAATCTTATTTCTTGAGGTTATGAAAGCCTTGACTGTTGGTCTTGAGTGATCGGGTTTTCTCATGTCTTGAAAAACTTTTCCGGGAAGGGCTCAGCCTCTCAGCAACTTCGTTTCAGTGGTTAGAGAGATGAGTGGTTTGCGCGCATTCACCTGTTCATCTATTCAGGAAACATTATTTGAGTATCCACCGTGTTGCTGATACCATGACAGGTCATGAAATACCAGCGTGAGTGAACCAGGGCTATCCCATCAACGAACTGACAAACTGCTGACAATCAAGACTTTATATGTATTGTTTACCCTTAGGTCCCTGGTGCCTAGGAAGATACCCAATACCAATAACTGTTTGTGGAATGAATAGATCTACTGGAAAAGTTAGGCAATGAACCAGGCTAAAGCTATCAAACCTCATCCCATTCACCCATTACTCTGGGATTTTAGGAAGGAAGGCAAAGTCCACTTGTCTGAAAGAATCATAAAATATTTTATAGTCACATGACATGTGTCAGAACACGGGAATCAGGTAAAACCCATAGCAAATCTGACTCCAAAAGAGAGGTTTTCTTCAGGATTTCTGAATTCTCCTAGCTACTACAGCATCCCTGCAAGATTGGTGCTATTGTTTTATTTTGCAAGTGAGAAAACCATGATTCATAGGCTTGAGCAACCATCTAAGGTCATAGCTAGAAAGTGGCACATCTGTCAAACCAGAGCTCATGTTTGTGAAGAGCCGTATTTCTTCAGGTGTGTTTAAGGGGATAGAGAGAGAGCGAGTAGAAAGTCCAGGCATGTTATACTAACAGAGATTCTTCCACGTGGATGGAAACATTATGAGGATGGAAGATGCCCCCCTTCCCCACAAAAGTCTCTTCTGCTGTACTTTGAACCTATTTCTTCTTATTTGATCTTTTGTTACCAGGCCCAAAACTTAATACCCCATCCTCCACCCCAGGAAAGACAGCCCTTCCTGTGTCTGTACCTGTCATCTTGGACTTCTTCTTTTACAAGACCAGCTTAGTTCTTCCTTTTAAATTATCCTCCATCAGTTGCCCAAAAGGAAGGGTGGAATCCCCATGGAGGAGAAGTCAAAGGGTATATTCTCAGAATAGAAAAGCCATTGCCATCGTGGGCCAGACACATCAAGTACTTCATGGGACTACAGCACGACCAAAGGCTGTGGCGTGGTCCCAAGTGGCAGCTGCCAAAGGCGTGTTGTAAGAAGATGACCTCAATTTCCCCTTCTGTCAGTCAGGCCATCTTCCCAGGCCCTGTGTCTAATTCTGTGCACTTCAACTTCACCCCGTTTTGACCCTGGAGCTCAGGGACTCGAGCCCATGGCTTCCGTAGCTGTCTTTCTCTTTCAATGCTTTTCTAGAATAAGGAGTGATTGAGAGTGGGAATTGCAGATCAAAAGGAGACAGTGAAATGTCATCAGCATTACATAATTTGTACTATCACTTGTCAACATTGATCCCCTTAATACTATCCCTTTGACAGATGAACGAGGCAGGATTGTAGAATACTAAGAAGTGAAAGAGGGGGATGAGAAGACAACCACGTTTGATTACCCTCTGCAGTCCAAAGGATTTGAAAGTCATGACACTGATTATTACTACGATCTTTGGAGAGATGAACAGAAACTTAATCTATCTAATAAAATTGCCTCGGGAGATAAATTTGATCTAAGCTTCCTTTCAGCTATCTCTCAGTATAATCTAATGGATTTTCCTTGGTCTCCATTGCAACACAAGACAGCTGGGTAGAAGATAGATCCACCACGTTAATTAATCCACTTCACTCTTGTCAAATGGACATGGTGTGTGGAACAGAGGTTGGTGCTTCTGAATGTATTGGGGTCTCATATTTAATAGAACTCAACTGATGGGACAATCACAGCCTTTCAGACCAAGGAGACTGCCAGGGTGCTGGTGAATGTAGCTTACAAAACTTTTGGAGGAGGATGATAGGGAAGTGCCGGGGGAGGGGAGATGGGGAGTCGGGGACAGCCAAATGCATCCTTTTAAGAATTTCTGAGCTGTCACTATAGAGAAGTGCTTGGGGGTTGGGAGAACTGGCTGGTCACCGTATGCCAGGGGTAGTACTGGACCCTGGGGAAACAATGGTGTATATAACAGACAGCCTGTCCTCACAGAGCTTATAGTCTGGCACAGAGACAGTTGATTTAAAAAGCACATTTCCTGGTACAGACTGTATGCTGGTTGACACCTGGCTGGAAGAACAGGTTGGGAAAAGATCTTGCATTGGGTCAGGCACCTGTGTCCCTGCTCAAGAGGAAAACAGACCTATCCCAGGAAAAGCTCGGTCATGCTAACTTCTCCAAGCCCTGTGAGATACTTTCTCCCCTTGCTTAGGTAATCAGGCCAGAAATCAAAATCAACCAGCATGTACTTGGACCAAGAGTGTGTAACTAGAGGACTAACCAGTCTCAAAACTTATGTAGCAGGGTCCAGTGTGGGCAATTTCCATCAGCCTTTCTTCCCCAGATCCATTTCCTCCCCTGAAGGCTGAAGAGAGGTGCTTGGAATGGAACCAAATCTTATTTTAAAGCCTGTAGCCTCCACTGATAGAAATCATGCAGGACTGAGTGACAACCGTTCATGTGCAAAGCAAGTAATTTCCTTCTCCATCCCTGGAGAAGGGGGTCCCCACTGTTTTCTGATGCCTTCTCTAATCTCTGTTTTTAATTTCTTTCCCTTCTACTGCATGCCTTCATATATGGGTTAAGGGAATTGATACTTATGCATACTTAATATGAGCCAGACCCTTGCTCAGTGATTTGGGTAATTATGAAGACATTGTCTTTTTTTCTTAGCAGAGGGGATGGAGAGTCACCGTTATTGACATAATTTGATAAGCCTGCTATACGTTAGATACAAGTGTCTACTGCCTGGCACCAGGTCTAATAAGAGAGAGAGAAGATGCCGTGTTTGATTGGTTTGGCGGGGTGGGGGTGGGGCGGGGGGATGGATTTGACGCTCCAGGAGCAGGTGGAAAGCAGAGCACAGAACTAATCACTCTGTAGGGAAGGACTGAAGAAGAACATCTCTCCTGATTACCTCACTGAAGAGGGACTTTGGGACGAAGGGAAATATCAAATAGGGAATAAATGGTGTTCTGTGATGTGTGCAATGTCAGCACCCCCTCTGGCTCCCGTATAAAACATTCAGAAGGGGCTTCCCTGGTGGCGCAGTGGTTGAGAGTCCGCCTGCCGATGCAGGGGACGCGGGTTCGTGCCCCGGTCCGGGAGGATCCCATATGCCGCGGAGCGGCTGGGCCCGTGAGCCATGGCCGCTGAGCCTGCGCGTCCGGAGCCTGTGCTCCACAACGGGAGAGGCCACAGCAGTGAGAGGCCCGCGTAACGCTAAAAAAAAAAGAAAAAAAAAAAAAAAAAAAAAAACATTCAGAAAAGGCAGCATTGCTCTCTAACACATCATAAAGTAGATTCATTGGGAGAAGTACAATGGGAAGTTGAGGAGTTCATCCAGCCCCATTTTACAGATAAGACTAAGTGAGGGGAAGCAATTTGCTCAAGATGCTGAGTTTTTCACCCAAGTCTGTCGAATTCCTTGTATCACACTACACCATCTTCTTGAAAATGCACGTTTGTTTGTTTGTTTATTAAGTTGTCTATTGCTGACTAATTAATGACCCCCAACACAGTGGCTCTAAACAACAACATTTATTATCGCACAGCTTCTGTGGGTCAGGAATCCCGGTGTGGATTTGCTGGGGCCTCTGCTTCAGGGTCCCTCACAGGCTGTAATCATGATGTGTCAGCTGGGGCTGCAGTCGTCTGAAGGCTCGACTGGAGAAAGGTCCACTTCCAAGCCCACTCCTGTGGTTGTTGGCATAGTTGAGCTCCTCACTGACTGGAGGCTGAAGGCCACCCTTAGTTCCCTGCCAAGTGGGTCTCTCCTACACGGCAGCTCACTGCATCAGCGTGCACGCTGAGAAGGCAATAGGAGAGAATAGGAGCAAGAAGGAAGTCTCAGTCTTTTGTTACCTAATCATAGAAATGACAGCCCATTACGTTTTCTGTGTTCTACTCATTAGAAGAAAGTAATCAGGTCCAGCCCACACACAAGGGGAGAGGACTACACAGTATGAATACCAGGTGGTGGGAATTATTGAGGCCACATTTGAAAGCTACCTGTCATGTACACATAAAGTGACTCATCCTGTTCTCTGTGTTGTTTTGTTGTACTATTGAAGTATAGTTGGTTGACAAGTGTTAGCTTCAGGTGTACAGCAAAGTGATTCAGTTATATACACACACACACATATATATATAAATATTCTTTTTCAGATTGTTTTCCATTATAGTTTATTACAAGATATTGAATATAGTTCCCTGTGCTACCCAGTAGGTCCTTGTTGTTTATCTATTTTATACATAGTAGTGTGTATCTGTTAATCCCAAACTCCTAATTTATCCTTCCCCATCCCCCGCTTTCCCCTTTGGTAACCATAAGTTTGTTTTCTATGTCTGTGGGTCTATTTATGTTTTGTAAATAAGTTCATTTGCATCACTTGTTTACATTCCACATGTGTGGCATATGATGTTTGTCTTTCTCTGTCTGACTTACTTCACTTAGTATAATAATCCTTAATCCCTAAGTCCATTCACGTTGCCGTAAATGGCATTATTTCATTCTTTTTTTTGGCTGAGTAATATTCCTTTGTGCATATATACCACATCGTCTTTATCCATTCGTCTGTTCGTGGACGTTCAGGTTGCTTCCGTGTCTTGGCTGTTGTAAATTGTGCTGCAGTGAACACTGGGGGGCAGGTACCTGCTCTCTGTTTTGATTGAAGTTATACACAGTCTTGAATCTGGATTATCCCTCTATAAACTGGAGATGAAATGGAATAATGTTCATCTTATTATGGACCAATAATATTCATCTTGGCCCATAATAAGAACTCAAGACGTAACAGCTACCTGCAAGTGGGTTGAACTCATCCCGTTTCACCTTTTTGACCCTGTGGCTTTTCCTTTCTGACAGATGCTTACCTTACAAACTCCTTTCTTAGACCACTGGCAAGTGATTTTTCCAGACCCCTTGGGTAGCACTTCCTCTGCCCCTTTCCAAAAGTTATGCCTTTCCTACTGAGATAAACTCATGAGGTGACAAAGGAATGTTTATCTTTAACGAAAACCTTCTAAGCGGATGAAGGCAAATCCATTAGACCCATGTTCCTGCTAATAGATCTCTTGAATCATCTCAACGTCCTGAGTCAACATATCATGATTGCCCTTTCCTAGTTTCACCCTGCAAATGGCAAGTTGGTTTTTTTTTAATTTATTTTATTGAAGTATACTTGATTTACAATGCTGTGTTAATATCTGCTGTACGGCAAAGTGATTGTCATATATATATTCTTTTTCACTTTCTTTTCCATTCTGGTTTATCACAGGGTATTGAGTATAGTTCCCTGTGCTATACAGTAGGACCGTGTTGTTGATCCATCCTATATATAATAGTTTGCATCCGCTAATCCCAAACTCCCAATCCATCCCTTCCCCACCCACCTCCCCCTTGGCAAGTTGGTTTTTATCGAACCCTTTCAAAATCTCCAATTTCACCCTCCAGTCTGTTAGCTCCCTTTCAAATACCCACTTCCTGATGTTTTTCTACCTCAACATCCATAAGTGAACATGCTCTGAATCTTTTGAAGATAAAAAAAAAAAAAAAAACAACGTTAAAGACAAATATCAAAGCTCACTTTTTCCTTGGAAAACAGGTAGCTGGCTGGGCAGCTGAATTCACTGGGCTCCCAAGACGTGGTTTTCTTGAAGGTTTGGCAGAGAAATCCACTTGGCAATAGGGAAGAAGTGGTTGCTAGGCATGAGGACAATTTGGGGTAAATGTGCAGAGGACCACAGGGCAGGAAACTCATGAAGGAGGGGAAGAGGGTCATGCCAATGGAAAATGACCGCTCAGAACAGCCATTCTAGACAAACAGACCCACGAGTACAGGGCTTGCTGATTCATTTATTTATTCAATTGTGCATTTTCCCCTTAAAAAATAGTTCTCATCAGTGTTATCAGCATGGCCTCAAAAGGACTTTCCTATTATCACTTATAAACAAAACCTTTATCACAGATAGCTCGCCTGCCGAATTAAGACAGTGCGTTAAACTGTATACTGCTTCTGTCTGGCAGATCAGCTGTTTGTAGGAAGATAATAATACCAAAAGCAGCCACAACCATCAGCTACTGTAAATTAACTTAACTGTATGAAATCATGCCTCCCCTTTCAGATTAGCTTTCTGAACGACTTTATCCTTAAATTAAAGCTTGCTAGGGGTGAAGAGTAAATCATTTAAATGGTGCCGGGTTTTTCAGGTAATGTCTTCATATATTACTGTAATTTCAATCCACCAAAGCATGCAGGTGGCTTTGGTCTCTAGCCGCTTGTCTCCAGGAACCCTCTCCTGCACCGCCATTTTGTAATTACAGTGTGGCTCGGCGCCTGCCGCTGCTAGATTTCCCAGGGTGCACCAGCAGCCAAGGCAACGTATCTTAAAATTATTATTCTTATGTGGCCCTCGTAACATAAATGTAAATCTTTTATGCTAACGCTGTCAGAGGGTTAGCTCTGGGGCTCCAAGGTGCGCTGATGTAGAAATCACCCGCCATCCATCATCAACTGTGGACCACTTGGGATCTGGCAAATAACCCACTTTTGGAGGAGGGGAGAGAATTGTAAACTGAATATTACTTTGGAGTCCGAGTGGTACCAAACAAGTCGCTGCCTTGTTTATTTATTTATTTTTTTTGGAAGGGGAGGGTGTCCTAAAAAGCCATCTGTATGGGGGAGTCTCATAGCTCACCAGTCCTCTCCTGGGAGGGTGGGAAAGTTTACCACCAATATAGGTTACTGTAATATTGCAGTGATGCCTTCTCCAGATTACATTTTGGAGAGAAGATGGTGAGGTAGCGTCTTCAGAAAGCTGCCTGGAAATTAACCTTCTTTTTGTGCTCCTGCCTTGGGGAAGACAGTGTTGGGGAGAAGCACTTCTCTCCTCCAAAGAAAGAGAGCTCATTGGTATTTGATCTTCTTGTCTGAGTGTGTCCTCCCTTCTTCTATCCCCTCTAGAAGAGTCCAGAGCTCGGTTCAAGAAACTCAGGTGAGGGAGGGATGGTTCTGCCAGTCGACATGGGAACAGGGAGAAATCAGGTGACAGGGAGACCACAGAGGCAACCAGGAGATCGGAGCTCAAATGCTCATGAGACAGAGTGAGCCCTAAATCCAGAGGATCTAAAGAAGCAATCAAGAACACGCACTTGGGAGATGAAATGTGTCAAATAGCAGGGGAAAAAGCAGGTCATAAGACCTCAGTAGATAATAATATTAATAATGTAATAGTAATAATAACAATAGAGTAATAACAATAGTAATGTAAAAATAGCAAAAATAATAATAGTAGCAGTAATAGTAATAACGATAGTAGTAATAAGAGCAATTGTAATAATAGCAATTATAGTAACAATAGCCATACTTACATAGCGATTATTACATGCAAGGCACTGTTCTAAGGGATTTATATACAATATACCCTATCTTTACCAACCAGTCTTTGAGGCTTTTCTTTACAAACTAATAGGAATGATAGGTAACTCAATCTGGATTAAAGACAGGGCTCATTGCTTGGTAGGCATTTAAATTGGACAGTGGGGGGCTTCCGTGGTGGCGCAGTGGTTGAGAGTCCGCCTGCCGATGCAGGGGACACGGGTTCGCGCCCCGGTCCGGGAAGATCCCACATGCCGCGGAGCGGCTGGGCCCGTGAGCCATGGCCGCTGAGCCTGCACGTCCGGAGCCTGTGCTCCACAACGGGAGAGGCCACAGCAGTGAAAGGCCCGCGTACCGCAAAAAAAAAAAAAAAAAAAAATAGTTGGAGGTTTATTGGCCGATGGCAGAGATGAATTTTCTGTTATGTGGACCAGAGAGGAGTTTAATAAAAGATTTTTAGAGCAGCGCCCATATTTCTTAAGAGAGGCAAAGAACGGAGCTCACCTAATTTTGCGAAACGGACTTCTAGCATCGTTCTTTTCTCTAGGCCGATCTGAAATTAGAAGGCTGGAACTAAAATCCTGCAGTCTCCCCCCAGGGACCATTTCAGTTTTCCTCTGAGTGACAGCCCCAGAAGGATCGTCTTCACAGCTTTAAGGTCAAGGTTGGAAGTGGCTGAGTGTGGAAAAGATTGAACACCGTGCCACAGGCTTTCAGAGATGTACAAGGCATGCTCTCTGCAGCCAGAGGAGGGAGGAGTAATTCCAGCAGCCTTCTGAATTTAAAAGCTCTGCTGCAAAGATGTGGAATGGAGCCGCAGGATGTACGGCAGAAAGTACTGACCACAGGTGGCTATCAATTTCCAAAGTGTACGCAGCTCAGGGTCAGAGTGTCTGAGTTTGAATACTGGCTCTGTGACCTTGAGCAAGTTACTTAACCTCTCTGGGCCTCTGGTTCCTTGTCTATAAAATATAGACACCTATAGTACCTACCCCACAGAGTAAACGTGTAGGTAAATAAGACAATATATGCCAAACTTAGAAACCATGCTGGCATAGAATAAGTACTCAAAATGCTATAGTAGTACTACGACTATATTTACCCATTGGAAAGCCCACTAAAACTTACTTGAGCCTGGCGGGCTCTGAACTGATATATCAGAAGTAGCCTCAGTGGAATTAGGAAGCAAGGGACTTGGTTCAACTGGGTAAATGGTTATGGAGCCCATGACGTACTGGGATCTGAGCTAGGCCCTGGGCATCCACATATGAAGAAAACATAACTCCAGTATTAGAAAAATCTATAGTCCCAAAGAGGAGACGGACACAAAAAGAGCAGTACACAGACCCAACTGCCCCACTTGAAATTATGTTCAAAGCACAGAGGTAGCCCAGGGAGTAATTAAGCCTGCTCAGGAGTGGTCTGCAAAGACATCCTAGAAGGGTGATACTGGAAAAGGGTTTTGAAAGATGAATAGGAGTTTGACAAGGTGAACAAGATGGGGAGAAATGGCAGGCAAGGTGATAGCAAGTGAAAAGGCATGTCTGGGGACTTCCCAGGCGGTCCAGTGGTTAGGACTCCATGCTTTCACCGCAGGGGGCCTGGGTTGGATCCTTGGTCAGGGAACTAAGATCCCACATGCCCTGTGGTGCAAGCAGAAAAAAAAAAACCATGGCTGTCTGAAAGAATATAACTCGTGCAGCTGCAAAGCTTCCAGCATGAGTGTGGAATCGTGGCAAGAAATTGTAGGCAGAGCGGTGATCAGGGGCAAGAACACGAAGGACCCTGAAGGTCATGATGAGGAGTTTGGACATCCTGCAAACCACAGGAAAATAAGGCTACATGTCACCTCCAGATTCCTCCACTTAGTTCTGTTCCTTGACTTGTCACATTTGCCAATTCTTCCTTGCTGCACCAGGTCACACTTCCATTCATCACACTTTAATTGAACATTTTCTGCATGTCAGGGGGAGTGCCATTCACTGGGAAGGCTTCAAAAATAAGTAAGCGGGCACCTCTGTCCTGGAAAAGCTCCAACTTGAGTAGGAAAGACACAATCACAGTGCAACCTGAGAGGTCTCATGATACAGATAAGTGTGGGATATTGCAAGAACAGAGAGGAGAAAGCCTGGGCATGTTAAAAAAAAAGAGAGGGGCTAGAGAGAAGTGACATTTTCATGGGATCTTGAAGTATGGGCTCTCCATAAGCTGGAGAACATCAGAGGCAACATTCAAGGTCTGGGGAAGAAAGTATTTAACTGTACAGAGACATGAAAATGTTCAGGATACCTGAAATTATTGAGTGTGAGTGTGGGTACTGCTCTCTGTTTATTGGAGTGGAACATCTCTCCCAGAATCCCCAGATTCCTTTAAGATCCCATTGGCCAGAATTGAGTCACATGTTCATCCCTAAACCAGTAATTGGAAGAGGATAATAAGGTTACCGTGATTGGCTTAGATTCCATCATGGACCATCCGCTAGGGATGGAAGCCCACTTTCTCTGAACCTATGCCTGCCCAGGCTTAAACCAAATGGAATTTTGCTAACAGAGAGGAAGGGGGGATGAGTATCAGGTAGGTGGCCAGTAGTCTCTACCACAGGGAATAGAAGACATCTCATCTAGGGGGAGCCCAGATAGAGCTGAGAAGAAGACCCAGGACTGCTGCCTGAAGGATCACCAATATTTTGAAGTTAGGGAGGGGAAACCTCAGCAAAGAAACCTGAGAATGAATGGCCAATGAGGTAGGGAAAAAAAATGAGCTGGTTGTGGCATCATGGAGATCCAAAGGAGAGGCAGTGTTTAGAAGAATGGATGTAAGAATGTAAATCACAACAAGGCATGAAGTTTTGGGCATTTCTGTGTTTCAAGAGGAGTAGGCAGAGGAAACTACAACAGTTGAAGACCTCAGGAGGCATTTTTGCCTGGTAGAATTCCAAGTACCGAGGCATCTGGCTGAGAACCCTTCCAGTCACAACGCGGCACAGCAGTGCCCTCCCTGTAAGCCTGGCTCCGGCTGGAGCTGAGTCCAAGGGATTTCTGTCCCAGAAGGGCTGGCAGTGATCAGCTTCAGGGAAAATGCTTCTCTGGGAGGGGGAGAGTTCTTTATCTTTCCAGAGCAGAAAGAAGACAATCTCTTCTGGCAGTGAGGTGACAGGGTTGTGATGGATTCCCCTCTCCCAGATCAGAATGAAACTAAAGGCTGTCAGCCAACCTGCTGAACACTCAATCTTCCATCTTTATGGGTCTTGCCGTGACATTACTGCAGGAGTCTTTCCGCAAGTGAAAGGGAGGTCAGCCTGGAAGAATATATGCACAGAGTCTTCTGAGTTCTGAGGGCTCAGAACATGCATCTGGGCTTGGGAGATACCATCTTGGACAGACAGACGAACAAAGGAATGGACAGAACTCACCATCAGTCCTAGCCAAGACGAGTGCCGACTACACCCTTAGATCCCTTCCTTGCAAGAGCCAATACATTTTCTTTTGTGGTTGTGTTAGCTGGAGTGGTTTTCTGTACCCCGGTTCAAAATGGTCTGGTCTACTACACTCGCTGGCTTACTCTTTCTGAGCCTTGGTTATTTTCATTCACAGAATGGAAACAAATAGCATCACTCGTGCCCAGCTTGTAAGGTGGACATGAAATTGTTTTTGCAAAATGTCAAGTGTTGTAAGGATATGAGTCATTCCTGGATACATGGCCCTCCTTACATGGAGGGCTGCAGAGCTTCTGACCCAGCAAAGTCTGCTCTTCCCTCAATGGTCCTTATTTCTGTAGATGACAGCACCTAGTTGCTCTGGCTAAAAATCATGTAGTCATTTTCGATGCCTCTTATTGTCCCAAACTCCACATACCATCCCTCAGCAAATTATTTTTATTCTAACTTCAGAATATGTCTCCAAATGTACTCACCTCCTCCACAATGATCCTCATCATTGGGCAATTACAGAAACAACACTGACCTTTCTGTTTCCACCTTTGCCTCCGAAAATCTCCTCCCCACAGAGGAGCCAAGGCAGGTGGTCCTTCTGAAATGAGAATCAGATCATGGCCCTTCCCTGCTCTCAATCCTCCAGTCACTTCCCACTGACCTTCGTCAAATGGGGCTCCTCCCCCTGACCTGCTCCCTGACACCGTTCACGAGCTCACCTCCCACATCTCCCTTTCAGCTCAGCCTGCCGCAGGGACACGGGTCACTCTGCTTTTCCCAGAACATGCCAAGTAACTTCCTACTCCAGGACCTTTGCACGTTTTCTTTTCTCTGATTAGAGCAATTCTCCCCCAAATAGCAGCATGGTTCAATCCTTCTGCATTCAGATTTCTGCCTAAGTGGTACCTCCTCAGCGAGAGCTTTCCTGCTCGTCCTGTTTAAAGTTACACAGAGACCCTTGGACACCACACACAGCTGCACACTGCTTCCCACATCATGTAAACACTTTGCCCTTCCTTTTTTATTCTTCTTCAAAGTTATCATAACCTAACATTATATGGCGTTTTTATTTGTTTACCTGTTAAGAGCTGTCTCCTTCTCCAGAAAGTAAGAGCAGGGAATTTGTCTCAATTACCACTTTTTCTCCAAATCTTGGATCAATGACCTGGGATATAGTGGGAACTCAAGTATTTGTTGAATGAATGAATGAAGTTAGCTTTAGACTAGCTTTAGAAAGCTAAAACCAATACTGAGGTGTGAGTGTGTGTATATATCTACAACTCTAATTTTTATTAATTTTGCTGTTTAACTAACATTCCACTAAGCCTGCTATTTCCAGCAGAGGTGAAACGCCACCCTTCCCAGGGTAACCAAACAGTGTTAAGATTTGGGCTGCTTTGTGTTTCTCTCCCTAAGCTGTTGGGGAACACAAGGTATAGATAGTTCCTGAACACTGAAGTATCCCCCAAGCTTTGGAGTTCTCAAGCACAGTGGTGGACCCACTATTTTCTGTACTGGGAAGATATAAATCCTAACAGAATTCACATGATTTAGAAATCTGCTCTAGGTTAATAGCACTGGGGTCCCACACAAACACGGGAGTGACTGTAAGTTGAGTATGAATATGTAGGAGAGCAAACGTGTGCTTAGTAACATCAGCTCCAGGTCAGGAGGAAACCAACAAAAATGTGTGTAGAGTCAGGTGGTTTTACTAGAATAACCAAAGTTAGTCAAGGTACAGGCAGACGTCAGAGATATTGTGGGTTCCGTTCTAGACCACTGAAATAAAGTGACTATTGCAAGAAACTGAGTCACATGAATATGTCGGTTTCCCAGTGCATATAAAAGATATATTTACACTATAGTGTAGTCCATTTAGTGTGCGATAGCATATGTACACACCTCAATTTTAAAACAGCTTATTGCTAAAAAATACCACCATATGAGCCTTCAGCAAGTCGTAGTCCTTTTCAGTAGTAACATCAAAGATCACTGATCACAGATCACAAATACAAATTTTTAAAAGCTGGAAATATTGCAAGAAATACCAGCTATGGCCCAGAGACATGAAATGAGCAAATGCCATTGGAAAAAAACGGTGCCAATAGACTTGGTCAAGGCAGGGTTGCCACAAACCTTCAATATGTAAAAAAAAAACGCAGTATCTGAGAAGTACGATAAAACAAGGTGTGCCTGTAAATCGTTAATGGCTGTTCCCATTGTTTCCATGGTTCCACTTATTTCATAAGAAAAAGAATTATTGCTAAAGTCTTTAACGACACCTTTTTCTATGTCAGGCACTGTGGTAAGCACACTCCTTCCTTGTCATCCAGTTGGGGAAGAGAATCCCTTTCTACAACCACAAAGCGGGAGTAGGATGGATGGCCATCTCCAGTTTCTTGCTGGGAAGCTACTTCCCCAGCTGCCTAACAAGGCACCCTCACCTCACATCCCACAGGCACCCCAGATTCACTTTGCCCTGAATGAACTCACCATCTTACTTCCCAGCCTCTCCTCTTGGGTTGTCCATCCTCAGTGAATGTCATCACCAGGCACCAAAGCATTAAAGGAAGAAAACTGGATGTCCCCTAGACTCTGCCCTCTCCCCCTCTTTCTAAGGCACTGTCTCTCTGGAATGGCTAGAGGCTAAGTCTCCACATCTCTGTTAATTCTACTACCTTTGGGGCCCATCCCTACTGGAGGATTGTATATTCTTGTCCTGTTGCACCCAAGAGTAACAAGACCTGCTTTGGCAAATGGATTATCAGTGGGAGCATTGTGTGTCCCTCAGGCAAAACCTTTAAGAGCCAGTAAGTGATTCACAATGTCCATTTTTCCGTCTGCCGCAACAGCTGGAATGTTCCAGGAAGCCTCTCTCTCAGCTTGGATCCTGGAATGAGGGTGGGATGGAGAAGAAACCCAGATAGCCTATGATGGGGGTGCATTTTTAATGAGAAACCAGTCTTGAAAGCGACGGAGACTTGAGGGCTTGCTTGTTACCACAGCACAACCTAGCTTATCCTGACTGATACATTTCCTTCATAAATATCTTACTTGGATACCAATAGTTTCCACCTCAACTTCTAAACTTCCAGGTCATCTTCCAAACCTGGGAGATGTGATACTGATTTCTGTAGTGTGATCACGTCATTCTCTTATTTTCTAACTCAGGCATCCACAAACTTTTTCCATCAAGGGCCATATAGTAAATATTTTAGGTTTTGCCAGCCATATGGTCTCTGCCACAAGAATTCAACTCTGCTGCTGTAGTGAAAGCAGCCACAGACAATAAATATTTCAGATTATATAGAAAAAATTAATACAAACATACCTGTAACCCAGCCAATTAGCTTTTTTGAATTATTTTTTTATCTTTAAAAAATTTTTTTTAATTTATTTAATTTATTTATTTTTGGCTGCGTTGAGTCTTCATTGCCACACATGGTCTTTCTCTAGTTGTGGCGAGTGGGGGCTACCCTTTGTTGCGGTGTGTGGGCTTCTCCTTGCAGTGGCTTCTGTTGTTGCAGAGCACAGGCTCTAGGCACATGGGCTTCAGTAGTTGTGGCTCATGGGCTCAGCAGTTGTGGCTCTCGGGCTCTAGAGTGCAGGCTCAGTAGTTGTGGTGCACGGGCTTATTTGCTCCACGCCATGTGGGATCTTCCTGGACTAGGGCTCGAACCTGTGTCCCCTGCATTGGTAGGCAGATTCTTAACCACTGTGCCACCAGGGAAGCCCTCTTTTATATATAGTAGTGTGTATCCGTTCATCCCAAACTCCCAATTTAACCCTCCTCCCCCTTTCCCCTTTGGTAACCATGAGTTTGTTTTCTATGTCTGTAATACCACTTTCTTCATAAAAACTTTCCCCATGCCAGAGGCCAATTTAGTTGCTCTCATTCTGTGTTCCTGTATGTACCTTTGCACGTGCCTTTATGGTAGGACTCATTAACTAAGATTCTGAAGTAGGACTTCTCAACCTTAGCACTACTGGCATTGGGGGCCAAATAACTTTTTGTTCTGAGAACTGTCCTGTATACTGTAGGATGTTTAGAAGCAACCTAGGCCTCTACCCACTAGATAACACACTCTCCCCAGTTGTATCAGCCAAAAATGTCTCCAGATATTGACAAATTCCCCTTGCCCACCCCCACCCAATGAGAACTGCTGCCCTAAATATTTACTTGGGCATTTCAACTCGTAGCCCTTTGAGGACAGGGCTCAATATTCTTCTTTATTCTCATAAGCACCAAGCATCCAGGCTGGCATATGGCAGACCTTTAGTAAATATTTGATGCATAGAAAAATGAATAATACATTGAAAATCATTGACTCCATTAGCATCAATCTGAATAATCTTTTAAAAGACGTAATTCTAGTCATTCTGCTGTTATTTTTTTCTTACCTTTGCAGGAAAGCCAGTTCTGTACAATCTGAGCATCATAAAAGGATTTTCTAGTACATGTATTGTTTTATTTATGCTGCTCTCACAAGTGCAATTAACACTGCATCTGTTTTACTAACAGTTCCCTTTGTTTTATGTAGTGCTTTATATTTTTCTGAATGTGCACAGGCCTGGGCTTTCCACAATCTGCAAGTGGGAAAAAATCACTGCATGTGGATGGGGGGGAGGAAGACAACCAAAAATCTTCTAGAGCCATTTCCCTATTCACTGGCATATCCCAGGCTAAATGTGCTAATTTGTTTATACATCCCATCCTACTTCCTGTAGATCAGAGAAGAGATAAGAGGAAATAATGCTCTTCAGTGAGAGCATTGTATTTGGGGGCTTGTGGAGTCTTCCCTTTAATTGATGTTTGGATGGGTCCCACTGGAGTATCTTTCCTTTTCACAGTCAAACGTGCTCAAGTAACATCCACATTAAACCCAGTTGTAGAGATGCATCCAGTGCTCATGGGCTCTAAGGCCCATTTGATCGAAGGAGATCAAGCTTGAAGACGTAAATATGTTCCTATCCAATGTCCTAGATTGGTCAAGTTGATGCCAGAACACTTCCCATTTTCCTGGTTTAGATATTAAAGATGAGAGGTGAGTAGTTGAACTAATAATGCAAGTTTTCCCTTTAGGAGAATTAGGATGACGACATTTTAGAGGGACGGAGCAAAGATGAGCAGCGTGGACTGTTGAGCCAGGTCACCTGGGCTGCTACCCTGCCCCTGCCCTTGCCAGTTGGGGGACTTTGGACGTACTTCTTTTTTTGTTGTTGTTGTTTTTTAATTTATTTTATTGCACTATAGTTGATTCACAATGTTGTGTTCATTTCTGCTGTACAGCAAAGTGATTCAGTTATACATATATAATATATATTCTTTTCCATTACAGTTTATCACAGGATATTGAATGTAGTTCCCTGTGCTATACCGTAGGACCTTGTTGTTTATCCATCCTGTATATAATAGTTTGCATCTGCTAATCCCAAACTCCCAATTCATCCATCCCCCTTCCCCTCCCCCCCTTGGCAACCGCAAGTCTGTTCTCTATCGGACGTGTTTCTTAACCTCTCTGTAGATGGTTTCCTCTTTGGCAAAAAGGGATAAGAGTAGTACTCACATCCTAGGATTGTTATGAAGATTAAAAGATGAACACATAAAAAGCACTTAGCAAAGTGCATGGTAACACAATGCCATCTACTATTCATAAGATCCCGTGGAGCCTGGCACCATGAAAGCAGTCAGTTAATGTTAGCTATTATTATACCAGGAGTTAAAATTGTTCTCTGGAGATCATTTGGTTCACATCTTTCCTTTAAGAGATAAAGGCCCTTAATTCCTACACCAAGAAAAACATTTTTCTGAGTGGTCAGAGATGCTGTGACAACTATCTAACAGATGAAGATAAACTTGAACTTCTGTGTTTTGAGCACCTACTATGTGCCAAGCTTTCTGCTTTAGTTGTATATTTTCCACCAGAGAATGTAAACTCCTTAAAGGCAGGGACCTTGCCTGATCCATACACTAGAATGTGATAACGCAATGACAGAGGAAATCACAGGATATTGGGGGAGAATAAATATCAAGGTCCCAGGGATGAAGCACTCATAGAGATGGCAACTGAGTCGAGTCTTAAAGAAAAAGTGGGCAAGAGAGAAAAGGATTGTGTGTATGTGCTGCCCTTTTTTCTTCTTTTTTTTTTTTCCAAGCCTGAATCACCAAACCCTCCCTCTACCCATACCCTGGGGTGATATATGTTCAAGACACAAACATTAGCATTGGAGACCATTTTTTATGAGTATGTCTTTACCTCTGCACTGAGGGAGAAATATATTTATTCCAAGCTTTAACGAAAGCTTGATTCCAAGCCTTGATGAAATGTTACTCATTCCTACAGGAGTAACCTGTGTTGATAATCCTCCCCTAGAGATCAAACCATGTCTGAGAACAGTGATTGCCATATCCTGAATTTAACTGACCGCGTAGATGAATTACTTGCAAGCAAGAAAGAACGGCTCCCTTCCTGACCCGGAGAAATGGGATGTTTATGACCTGTTTAAAAAGTCGGCATAAAATACAGCTTCAGAGTCTTGTCTGTGAGTATGCTACCTGAAGTCAAGTGTGTCTTTTAAAACATGATGCATCACTTGCAAGAATGGTTTCTTGGTCTCTTCCCCCCACCACCCTTTGGCCCCCTCAAATCAATTGATCTCCCATAAATAACAATGTGAGGTGATGGCTTGACCACTACTTTCATCGTGCCCCCACCTGTACGGGATGTCTTCCCTGGTGGATTTTTGTTAAGAAACAAAATACAACTTTTATTGAGATCAATAAAAGATTAAGGTGACAAAGTGATTTATTGACTACAGAGGAGGCTCATTTTCCCCTCACAACTGCAATAGCTACCGGCAAGGATGTTTTTTTTACCCTGGGTCTTTAGGAAAGTTGGGAGAAGCCAAGGCTCATTTATCAAATCAAAAGAGAAGGATTAAAAACCATAAGGAAACAGACAAAGAACACACATGAGCAAAAGTTGGCCTTTCTTGGGTTACTTCGCTGAAATACCAGGTCATAGAGTATGAAGGGAAAGAGGAAATACATGGGGTGCCATGTAGAACGAAGCTCAGTGGCATATGGGGAGCAATGGGTCAGAAGTGCTCAGGCTGAGGTTGGAGCAAAGAAAAAACTGCACATTGGGAGATAAGACACCAGACTGAGAGCACGGAATCCATCATTAATCATGGTTGGGGGCAACCTAGAGATCTGGGAACAGCATGACATCAGGATGGGAGGGTTACCCCCTATGCTTCATTTGGACCAGATCCTTCAGGTTTGCAAATGCCCCAGTGTCCTGCCTCCTCCATCCCTTTTCCCATACTGTCCCTTCTGCCTTGAAAGTCCAAGCACCCGACTCCCTTCCCTTCCTGAAAACTCATGTTCTCATCCTTTAAGGCAAATTCACATACCTGCCCCTCTGCTCCAATCCCCCCAAATAGAATGAGTCTCTCTCTACACTCTGATGAGGATAAATGCCAGAAAAACCCACGCACTAGAGCCTCTAAGATACACCAGGCATAACGCGGAGCACTACACGTGCTGATAATGTCCGGGGAGTCAAGGAGTTGTGTGAATTGCCTTTTAGGTCTACATTCCCTGAGCCTCACGCATGGTTGGTATTTAATGAATATATTTTAGCAAATGACTACATGAGCTAATTAAATCCTCAGAACAGTCCAGGAAGGGTCGATATTATGATCCCCATTTTACAGAAAGGGAAACCGTGACATCCAGGGCTTCACTCAAAGCTTAAACACGGCTGACTTGCTGCGAGAAGTAGCCCTACTAACCACACCCCACCCTAGCCCCCTAATCTAACAGCACAAGGGGAGTGAAAATAAGCTCTGAGGCCATAAACAAAGTCAAAATTAGGGATGTTTATAGTATAGAAGATAACCCCGACTTCAGGGCTGCTTTTAAAGAAAATTAGGTCTAATGCTCCTGTTAATGGAAAATCATCCTATGACACTCCCTGCCACGTGGGGCCTCTGAGACTCCTGGCACCTTCTCAAGGTGGAGAATGGGGTTAAGGGGTTAGGGACGGGCTTCCAGCTTAGCAGTCATCACGAGTTCTCCATTAACCATATAATGAGTTGATTTTTAACATTTATTTTATCGCGCTACAGTTGATTTACAATGTTGTGTTCATTTCTGCTGTACAGCAAAGTGATTCAGTTATACATGTATATACATATTCTTTTCATATTCTTTTCCATTATGGTTTATTACAGGATATTGAATATAGTTCCCTGTGCTATGCAGTAGGACCTTGTTGTTTATCCATCTTATACATAATAGTTTGCATCGACTAATCCCAAACTCCCATTCCATTCCGCCCTTACTCCCCCTCCCCCTTGGCAACCACAAGTCTGTTCTCTATGTCTGTGAGTCTGTTTCTGTTTCACAGATACGTTCATTTGTGTCATATTTTAGATTCCACATATAAGTGATATCATACGGTATCTGTCTTTCTCTGACTTACTTCACTTAGTATGATCATCTCTAGGTCCATCCATGTTGCTGCAAATGGCATTATTTCTATAATGAGTCCATTTTAAATTCTGACGTTATGAAACCCAGTAGCGCCACTACCCTCTGGATCAGCATGGCCATGAACACCCCTCTTGAGAAAACTGAGCTTGCCAACCATTGATTTTTTTTTAAATAAGCCAACACAATTTCATTTCTAGGAATCCATCCCACAGATATAGTCACATTTGTGAGAAATTATGTAAGCACTGTGCTATTCATTGTAGTCATGTCTGCAAGGGCAAAATATTGGGAACTGCCCAGAAGTCCGTCAGTAGGGGACTGTAAAAGAATATATGCGTGGGCTTCCCTGGTGGCACAGTGGTTAAGGATCTGCCTGCCAATGCAGGGGACACAGGTTCAAGCCCTGGTCCGGGAAGATCCCACATGCCGCCGAGCAACTAAGCCTGCGAGCCACAACTACTGAGCCCACGTGCCACAACTACTGAAGCCCCCTCGCCTAGAGCCTGTACTCCGCAAAAAGAGAAGCCACCACAATGAGAAGCCTGCGCACCGCAACGAAGAGTAGCCCCCACTCGCCACAACTAGAGAAAGCCCACACACAGCAATGAAGATCCAACGCAGCCTAAAATAAAGAACTTTTTAAAAAAAAGAATATATGCGTGCTCAGACAGTTACATAATAGGCAGACATTAAAAAGATCAAAGCGATTCTTCACATCCTGATGCAAAAGGATTGCCAAGATATTAAGAAAGAAGAATGAAAACAGTCTATATATGATGCTGTGACAGATATAGATACATAGGTAGAGGTCAAAGTAGAGACGATAGAGCCAGGGATAGAGATAAGGATAAGGATGGAGAGAGAGACAGAGATAAAGACACACAGACACACAGATGTTTCTCTGTATAGAATATCTCTGGAAGGATTCAGGATACAGGATAATCAGTCAGAGCAGTTGCTTTCAGGGAGTGAAAAGACGTGTCTAAAGGACAGTAGTAGGAAAGAAAATTTTCCTTCCCCTGCCCTTTTAATTTTGTGTTACATGCATGTGTTGCCATATATATGTCATTCAGCCAATCTAAACTAAGTACCTATTATGTGCAAGTACATGGAAGTAATCAACAGACAACAATCCTTAAGCCCTGCTGGCACGGAGATAGAAAATAAACAAGATAGGGCTTCCCTGGTGGCGCAGTGGTTGAGAGTCCGCCTGCTGATGCAGGGGACACAGGTTCGTGCCCTGGTCCAGGAAGATCCCACATGCCGTGGAGTGGCTGGGCCCGTGAGCCATGGCCTCTGAGCCTGTGCGTCCGGAGCCTGTGCTCCGCAACGGGAGAGGCCACAACAGTGAGAGGTCTGAGTACCAAAAAAAAAAAAAAAAAAAAGAAAATAAACAAGATAAATAAATTAAATATGTCATCACATATGCCAGTCATACATGTAAGGAGAAAAAAATAAAGTTGTGGGCCATGCATTGGTGAAGAGGGGTTGAAACTTGATGGCCAGTTACTGTTGAGTAAAGAAAGTGAGGAGACAGAGTCGGATGGGTGTAGGGGGAGGCAGTCCATGCAGGAAGAGCTGGGACCACAGCATGATGGATCGTGTTCCAGGCGTGTCTGAGGATGAGTGAGGTCCATGTGGCTCTGGAGCGGGGCGGGAGGCGGGCATGGCTAATGAGGTCAGAAAGGTGCCGTGGGTCAGATCATTTGGGTCCTGCAGGAGGGAGTTTGGCTTTTACTTTGGGTGAAATGGGAGCCATGGAGGGCTTGGAGGAGCGAAGTGATGTGACCAGACTTAATGCTCTTTTTAGCATCAGTGTTTACTCTGGCTTCTATGTGGAGAATGGAGAATAGGGGGAACGCCAGGACAAAGGTGACCAGTTCGGAGGCTATTACCAGAAGAGAGATGATGATGGTGTCCAGCAAGGTGGTGGCCGTGGGGTGGAGAGGAGTTGTTGGATTCTGGATGTATCTTGAAGGTAGAGCTGGCAGGATTCAATACTGTACCAGATGGGAGATATCAGAAAAAGAGGCGTCAGAGGTGACACTGAAGTTCTGGACTTGGACCTCGGGAGGGGGTGGGGGAGAGAGAAAGAGGAAGAGAGAGAGGAAGAGGGAAGAATGAATGGGTAAACCGACAGCCAATCTGCAAGAACACGGAGGCATCTGGGAAGAAAGTGCTTTGCAGGACCAACAGCCCAAGCACTACCCAAAGCTATGAGACAATACTCGGTGATACAGGTCCCAAGAAAGTCAAGGGAGAAGACCAGCTACAACCCAGGAGCTCGGCCAGATCGCAATCTGTCTACTCCCAAGAGGTTAAGAGCGTGGGCTCTGTACCTAACATGTCTGGGTTCTTTTCCTAGATCTACCATTTGCTAGCTGTGTGACTTCAGACAAATTACTTAACCTCTCTTGGTATCCTTTTTCCTGTCTGTCAAATGGAGAAAATAACAATAACTGCTTCCTGGGGTTGTAGTCCATGGGAAGTAGTTTAACTCATGTAAAGGGCTGAGCATCACATCTGACTCACCCCGTCAATACCAGTTTTGCTTCTGGGTAAATGAAAATTCTTTTACTTGGGTCATGGGTTCACCTTGGGGATTAAAGGAGGTAATGGGTGGTAAACGCTAGACCTTCGTACTCTATACAGTGTCACTTATACCTAAGTGGAGATTGATGATGGTGGTGATGATGATGGTGGTGATTATGGTGATGATGATGACATCACCATCCTCTTGACCCTTGATAACATAATAGGATGGGAAGATGAAACCCTCCAAGGGGGCTCAAAGGGGAAAACCAGAGTAACAGCAGAGGGAAAGCTGGTTAACAAAGAGACAGGAACTTGGGCAGCTGAAGGAATAGTGCTGTTTTTCCTGGAAACAAGGAGATTTCAGGGCAGGGAGCCACCCGGAGCTGGCAGAAGAATGGATTGTTTCAACCGCCTCCAAACCCCTTCCCTTGTGGGGAATAGTGTAGGTGTTTGCGAAGGCACCTGTGTGTGGGACTTGTTAGCAGCAGAAAGAAAAGAGGCATTGATTTCAAAACAGGTAATTTTGCCCCATTAGTGTGTTTTCGGTACACGGCTGAACAGAGCGGAGGGCTGGAGCTGTCCTGAGCGACCCTGCAGACCAAGCCTCAGACACATCACAAGGATGGCTGCCTGATGCCATAATGGTCCAAGCCCATCATTCTCCTCAAGCTTGAAAACGAATGGTCTGCTTCCATCCACGGACAGACAGGGATGATGCAAAAAGAGAAAGGATTCAAGTGACATGGATACACACACGCAAAACCCATACACCAAGAGAGACCCCCAGAGACAGCTTATCACAGTTACAAACAGATATGCAGGCACAGAGAGACACAAAGACATGCAGTGAGACGTACAGACACCAAAACACCACGCAAAACACATCCACAGAGAAACCCATACACACATGCAGGAGATGATGGAGGACACAAATATACAAAAGCACAAATACAGACAGACGCAGTGAGAAATACAAGGTGCAGACATGCATAGACCCACGTGTGTACGTTTGCATGGATGTACGCACGCACACACACGAGTATGCATCACACAGTACAATGACTAAAAACTAAACTTCAACTAGAAATCAGGATGGAAAGAGTAAGAGAGAACGATGGTGAGAATTCTACGAGTTCGCATGTTCAAAGAGGGTGGATAGTCTGCCCTCTCCCTAACACGGATCCTGTGTGGATCTCTGTCTGCTACAGTTTGCTCTGCACGTAAGCAGTTCTGATTTAGATGATACATAGAAACTATTTATACAGTTAAACACGGTAGGGGTCTAAACTCTGTTCCACGCAGAACACCAGATGTGAATAGATGAACATTTGATCGTCCTCACGCCTGTTTGTGACAAGCTAACAGATAAGAAACCATCCCACTGAATTCCCAGAAAACTGGAGACCACGAATACAGACAGCAACATGCGGGAAGAGCCAGGATTTATTAAGGCAGATTTCTAAATATTAAAGAGAAGGCAGCTGGCCATGCTTTCCTCAGCAGACTTTGTAGGCGGGATATCAGTTGAAAACCAAGATAAATGAGCAGGGCATATACTGGGGAGTTTTCAGAGCATCGGAACGACCTTGTGCAGGCAGTAAAGAGGCATCATGTACGCGTCTAGGACGTAGGGGTATTTGGAAGTGGGGAGGGCTCACTGTCTCAAATTGTCTCTTCCTTATAGCTGCCTGAAATTCCAGGAGGAAGTTTTCCAAATTCTTTGTTAAAATATAAATGCAAACATGAAAATAGGTTCAATATCACTAGTCATTAGGGAAATGCAAACCCAAACCACAAGGATACGGAGAAATCTGAACCCTTGTGCTTGGCTGGTGGGAATGTAAAATGATGCAGCTGCTGTGGAAAATGGCATGGTGGTTCCTCAAAAAAATTAAACATAGAATTACCATATAATCCAGCAATTCTGCTCCTGGGAATATACCCAAAAGAAGTGAAAGCAGTGACTCAAATATTTGTATGCCCATGAAAAGAGCAGCATCATGCACGGTAGCCAAAAGGTGGAGGTATCCCAAGTGTCCATCGACAGGTGAATGGATAAATAAAACGTGGTCTATACATGCAATGGAGTATCATTCAGGTTAAAAAGGAAGGAACTTTTGACACATGCTACAACATGGATGAACCTTGAGGACATTAAGCTAAGTGAAAGAAGACAACCACAAAAGGACAACTATTGTATGATTCCACTTCTATGAGGCACCTTAGAGTAGTCTAAGTCACAGAGACAGAAAGTAGAAGTGTGGTTGCCAGGAGCTGGGAGTGGGGGATGGGAGTTACTGTTTAATGGGTACAGAGTTTCAGTTTGAGACAGATGAAAAGAGTTCTGGAGATGGATGGCGGTGATGTTTGCATGACAACATGAACGCACTTAAAGCCACAGAACTGTACGTTTTAAAATGGTTAATATAGTCAATTTTATGTTGTGTGTATTTTACTACAATAATACATCTCTACCGCATTATGGGCCAATGCATGAAAAGACTCCCTATCAATGGGATCATAAAGATTAGTTTGCATCCAACAGAAAGCAAGATCTCCTAGAAAGAAAGGAGGGAATTCTTAGAAATGCAATCCCAGAAAAATACCCCCAGCAATAGAGGGTATCTGGATATCTCAGTGACTTCCCCCAAACACGCCTCCTCTCCTAATCAAAGCTGGCCTGCCCTGTGTCCCAGTACCTGCCAATCATCGTCACCTGAGCAAGGTAGCTGAGCCCACAATTAAGACTCTTCTGTTCCCATTGTTTTATCCCGATGAGATCCTAAATCGAGAGGGAACGAAGGAAGAAAACAGCCAACCGAAGATAGCCCAAATGTCTAAATATTCTAAAGGCATTCTAAGGAGTAACTAACACATTGTGCATCTTCTTTATTTATTTTATTTTATTTTATTTTTGCACATGACCCCTGTACTGGGGGTTTTACGTATATTATGTATACTCACAGCAGCAGCTAGCGGACTTATCATCTCCATTTTGCAGATAAGGAGACCGAAACAGAGGCCACTTTTTTAATTTGCCCCCAGTCACACAGCCTGTAAGCAGTAGAACCAGGATTCAAAACTAGAAAGTTCACATCCAAAACTCCAAAACCCATGTCGTTATCCAGCTACTGAATCCCAACAAGAGGGGGCATTCCATGAGACATATGTAGCATTTGTAAAAACCTAAACATCTCTATATTGGTCCGGGTAAAACAACTCAAGCCCCCTAAAAAAAATCTGTATCATTTTCTTTGTGCTAGAATTATATCAGGGCATCTCCAGTGGGGGAGATTTTGCTCTCCTCCCCAAGGAACAATTGGCAGTATCTGGAGAGGGCTGTGGAGTGTGTGCTAATGGCACCAGGTGGGTAGAGGCCAGAGATGCTGCTAAACATTCCAATCCACCGCCCAACAAAGAATTATCTGGCCCCAAGTGTCAATGGAGCCAAGGCTGAGAAACCCTGAATTTTATCAAATGTGTGTGAGAAGGTTGGTGTGCCTCTCCCTCCATCTCTGTCTTCACCTTTGCTTCTCATCTGCTTCCTAATTCATCTGCTCAGTCATCTACCCAAAGAAAAACACCCACCCCTGCTAATTCCCTGATCATTTATTCAGGAGTTTGCAATGTGCTAAGTGCTCATGAGAGTTTCTGATCAAACACGTGCAGAGTGGGCAGGGAGAGAATGATTGCCAACGAGAAGGACTATTCCAAAAACATGGACTGGGAGACACAATTTTCCAGACCACATAACTATGTAGAAATTGTAATGATAATTGCTCTGCTTTAAAGGTGCAGAGTAGCTTCCCTAAACTCAGGGAATCTTATCAGATTGGCTTGGACACCTAGAACTGACATCTCATTCATCTCATTCATTAGTATATAAACTCAGAAGCAGAGCTGGCCAAGAAAAAAATTTCATTTCTTCTTGGACAGTATTCTAAACAGGGCCACTGCTTACTTATATGTTCAAAGCACCCCATAAATATGCCTTCCTCCCTCCGTCTCTTCCTTCATTCTTTCTCTCCAGCAGCTCAGGTGAATATACTCAACTTGATCAGCCCACGGGGGTGGGTCAGGGAGGCAAGGTGGAGAGACTCCAAGGAGAACCCCACGATTCTACCTTCTTGTATCCACACTCTTGCATAATCCCCTCTCCCTGGAATATGGGCAAGACTGTGACTTGCTTTTAACCAATAGTACGTGGCAGAGGTGATGGGCCATCCCTTCCGTAATGATGTTACATCGCGCAAGACTGCGTCTTGCCAAAGCAACTCACTAGGGACTCTTCTTTCTGGTGTGATGACGTAAGTGATCATGTTGGAGAAGTTCGTGTGGGCAAGGAACTTTGGGTTAAGAGCTGAGGGTGGATGGCCTCTGAACAGCAGCCGGCAAAGAGCAAAACAGAACAAAACCCAAAAACGTAAGCTGCAGTACCAAGGAACTGAATGCTGCCAAATACACCACCGATGGGAAATGACCCCTTCCCCAGCTGAGCCTCCAGATGGGAACTCAACCCTGGTTGGGTTGCAGCCTCGTGAGTTCATAAGCAAAGGCCCCATCGCAGCTTGTGCCCGGACCCCTGATCCACAGGAAGCCATGGGATAATAATGTGAGTGTGCCTTTAGGAAGGCTGCCTTAGTAAAGCACTTCTTCCTGCCCTCTACTCCCTCCCACTAAGGCAGAGCCTTCCAGAAACAAGGACATTTTCCTCAGCCCTGAGTGCAGTCAGATGAGAAGTTACAGAACCACCGTTCTGTCCGAGCGGCCATGGATTTATGAATGGCTTGCACTTCCATTAGGCTGCGGGAAGGGGCCGGGGTGTCTCTGCTTGTGTTTAGAAGTCCATTTGTTTCCATTCCTTGTCAGCAGTTTGCATAAGTGAGTGGTTTTATTTCTTCTGCTAGAGGAAGGAAAACGCACGAGTTACCATAGCAGTGGAAGATTTGTCAAATAAAGCTTTTAATAATGGGACAGTTTGACGGTTTTATAGTTCTTCAGCTTCCTGGCCATTTGAAGGTGGTAGGTTTTCAATAAAAATTAAGTCTCTTTCCAAGAGAAACTCAGTCCCCTGTTATTTAAAACAACTAGCCCAGGGTGCACTGAAGCACCTTAATTCCACTGCGAAAGTAAATCTCCCTCCTTATCCGTATTAATAACTCGAGCAATCCATCAGCCTGAGACGGACTCTGAGCTCTTTGCACTAGTATATCCAGGTGGCCTGATGGAGCACATCTGTAGCCTAGACTTGCTGGGTGATCATTAGGCTAGTCCTGAAAATAAATGGCCTGGCCTCCTCCACAGCTTACCTAAGTACACCAGGGAGGGGCCAGTGACCTGGACTCACATTCTTTAATTTCCTTGGATTCTTCTAAAGTTCTTCTGGATCAAAGGAAGTGGTTCAAAATTTAGACTCTGATGAGGGAAGTAAGCCTGTTGGAAAGGCCCCCAGATTTTCACCTGACTCCTCAGACTTTTTTTCCATTTGTCAGTGGAGGAGTGGTGAAAGCAGGATGAAAATGGGCTTAGAAGTCAGGATTCTGGGGCTCAAATCCTGACTCCATAATCTACCAGAGTGAACGGGGGCATATATCCAATCCCTCTGGGCCTGAACCTCCCACCTGCGAAACATATGATACTAATTCTGCAGTTCTTAGAGGCTCAAAAAGTCGAGAAAAATTTTAAGCCCAGAAATCAGAAATTCATAGTAATTATAGGGCTCCTTCCTTTGCCAAGGCCTGTTCTTTCTGCCCCCATCAGAGAGAACAGCCTGTGTCCAATAGATCCTGTGTTGGGTCCAGTGTCTCCATAAAATAAGTGCCATAGCAACTGGCATCTCTGAACATCAAGCAATGCTCCGGACCCAGGACAAACCAGCCAAGGAATGGTTGGCTCCAAGGATAAAGACTCAGCAATGGAAAGGGTTGAGGAAGGATCATTGTCATTCATTATGAGCCTTGTGTATAATTTGGATGGTTTTGCAATGTGCATCTACTGCTTTGATTAGAGATGTGCTTTTTATTAATAAATGCAAAACAAATGAGATAAAGGGTATGCACTTGAAGGCGCTAGAGGGATGCTACCTGTTACTTGGGTTGACCCCAGGCCTGGACATTCAAGGGCATCTTTCACCAGGCCTGAGTTTCTCCTTATCTTCTAGGGCTGCCATTGATGACCACACAGCAGTTCCCCAGACCCAGTTTCTAGGAAGCAGATATGTTCAAGTCCTGTCCTCTCCAAAGCCCCAAAGGCACCACTCACCATAGGCTCTGTTGCCTCCTGACTTCCACTCTACGTATTGGAAACCCCAAGAACCCATCTTACTCATCCTTACTTGGTACCACAGGTCTCTGCCCAGACTCCATCAGTGCTGACGTTCCAACCCGTGAAGCCTTCCAGGGGCCAAGATACGCTCCCAGTAATGGTCTCCTACCTACAGCCTGTTGTCCTGAGAGCCTCTTTCTTCCCACGGCATGAACACAGAGCGCCTTGTGTCCTACAGCATCCAGAGCCCCCAGCTAAATCCCCATCCATTGCCAAGTGCACTATCGCAGGTGTAAATTATTGTCATCATCTGCTTCATCATCTCCATCATCACCCTCACTATCAGTTACTCTCCTTAATAAGTCAGAAATCCCAGGAATTCTCTGGCAGTCCAGTCGTTAAGACTCTGCGCTCTCACTGCCAAGGGCCCAGGTTCAATCCCTGGCTGGGGAACGAAGATCCCACAAGCTATATGGTGCGGCCAAAAAAAAAGGCAGAAATCCACCCCCACCCATAGATCCCTGTGTCCTTGCTCAGAAATCCCTTATTTTCTTCCTTCAAGTTTAAATAGTTCAGAGTCCTCCATTCCTAGCCCTTGTCTTTCCAGGCTGAACATACAGCATCTCCACAGTCTAAATTATATTAAAATCATTTTTTACACTTAAGTTTCTGAATCTCATGCCTCTTGTGAAACATGGTGACCCTTTGCCGGTGTCGTTCCGACTTCAGTCACTCTCTCCTCCGAGTGGCCACGATCCCTGCTGGCTGGTCTCCTTCCTGGCCACTTTCCCTCCATCCCCCACGGTCTGCAGATGAGTTAGCTCTGCCCAGGGTCTCCGCTCTGTCAGGGGAACCTGCTTGGAACAATATGGCTCCATTACGATCACTCTCTGTCATTCCTTCCTGGAATTTAATTGGATTTTTCTCTTCCCTTTGTTAGTCGAAATCACATAATAAAAATCTCCCCGAGTGCAATCACTTTCCAGTGGCACCATTCCAAGGCGTGTCATGATGAGGCTTAATAGAAAAGAGGCTCTCTACTAGTCCACAGAGGAAATAAATATTTGACTTGCAACCAAGGCTTTATTTATGGGATGGATTAACTCACCTGACTCCCTAGAGAGGAAGCGAAGAGGGGGTCTCCAACTCCCTACTTAACAGTGAAGGTCAATTCATCAGCTGCTTTCACAAAGGAATCCTGCACATGAAATTGTTTGGGGATTCCAGCAGGGCAGAGTTTCATAAAGTGTGGTCCACAAACTAGCTGAATCAGAATTTTCCGGGGTGCCTGATAAAAATTCAGATTCCTACGCCCAGCCTCAGGCCTACAGAGCCCAAATCTCTGGGTGATGGAAACTGAGAGTCTATAATTTTAACAGTAAGGCAGTTGTTCTCAAGTTTTCTCATTCATTGATCAGTTAAGATGCTAGGGGGTGAGGAAGGAGGAGACCCCAAAGTAGGTATTTCTGGATGAAATCAAAGAAGAGGAAATATTTGGTATCGCATCAGACAGTTGGGTTACAGCACTAGAAGCAGGCGTGAAGACATTTCTTTCCTCCCACATGGAGAACCTGTTCATTTAATTTACCCTTATTGCTTCCAAGTCTTCATTACACTCCATATCCTATGCCTTGAGGGTGAATTTGGAAAGAACTTTTCCACCTTGTGGAAGCTTGGTTGGCCCTTCTCAAGAGTTGGGCACCACGGGCTTCCCTGGTGGCGCAGTGGTGGAGAGTCCGCCTGCCGATGCAGGGGACATGGGTTCGTGCCCTGGTCCGGGAAGATCCCACATGCCGCGTAGCGGCTGGGCCCGTGAGCCATGGCCGCTGAGCCTGCGCGTCCAGAGCCTGTGCTCCGCAGCGGAAGAGGCCACGACAGTGAGAGGCCCGCGTACCGCAAAAAAAAAAGAGTTGGGCACCAGACTCAGAGGAAGGACTTAATAATTTGTATTTTTAATACATATTTATAGTATATATATGTATGTACACACACCTATATATAAATAAAGACATTGGTTCTGAAATATTTAAGCAATCAATATTGCAGATTGATATTGATGTGCAAAGTAGTTAACTATGCATCATTTCAGTTATTATTCATGTGGATCTAAGGCCAAAATGTACCCTGCGTTTTCAAAGATAAGGACCTATTTCAGGAGCAGTCAGATCTAGTGAAGGAAACCACAAGATAGAAAGTTGATGAAAACTCCTCAGGAAGAGGCAGAGAGTCCTGAAAGTTTTAAGAGGAACAAGTTCGTCTTTTTCCATCACTTTGCTATCCTTCAGGGTCACCTCCAGACCTGTGCAGATGTATTCGCGGTATAATTTGAGTCCTAGAGTATGTTCCCCATCCACAGTACTCCCCACCCTGTTGGCTCTGAAATGCTTGACAATATCAGATTCAACTTGGCTTTCATAATTAACAAAATTTGGCTAGAGAATATATTATGTAGAACATCAAAATCATGCTATAATCCATATCAACCATGTAGCTTTTTCTTCCATTATTTCCTTAATGATAAATGTCAGGTGTAGGCCGTACTTGGGTACATAACTGAGGGGTAAAAAGTTAGAACTATTTTTATGACTTTTGATGCATACTCTCCTTTACCTTTCCAAAAAGTGTCATACCACTTGTAGTAATTTTCTATCGCTGTTGTGACAAATTACCACAAACTTAGTGGTTTACAACAACATAAATGTATTATCTTACATTCCTATAGGTTAGAAGTCCAGCATGGGTCTCGATGCACCAAAATTAAGGTGTTGGCAGGGCCATATTCCCTCTGGAGGCTCTAAGAGAGAAATCTGTTGTCTTGCTTTTTTCCCAGCTTCTCAAAGCTACCCGCATCCCTTGGCTCGTGGCCACCTCCTGGCCAAAGCCAGCAGGGTAGCATCTCTCTGACCCTGTTTCTATCCTCCTCTTCTACCCTCTGACACTCCTCTTCTACCTCTCTCTTCCGACTTTAAGGACATTTGTGATGACATTGGACCCACCCAGATAACCCGGTATCATCTCTCCATTTTATGTTCAGTTGGTTTGCAAACCTTAATTTCTCCTCCAACCTCAATTCCCCTTTGCCATGGAAGGTAACGTATTGACAGGATCATGAGTATGCCTACCACACCACTTATGATTTCCATCTGTAGTGGGATGCGTTCACCAAGAGCTCAGCATCTTTCTTAGCATCACTTTTAGAAACTAGGTACCAAGTAGAACCTTGTCACAGGTAGGCTCCTGAGCAGCAGAGTCTAGGGTGGGGATCAGTGGGAAGTACATGTATCAGGGGGTGCTCTAGGGAGCAACACCTGCTGAAAGGTGGGGAAGGAAGCAGGACCTGGACAGAGGGAAACTCGAAGCTGTGATGCGGGCCCAACAAAGGCCCAGGCAACTCCACTCTGGACCTGGGATGCCCGTCAGGTGTGTCCCAAGCTAGGGGAGGGCAGCGGGCCTTAATATCTGTGCCTGGATGAGGGAGTCCCAGGGAGAGGGTGTCACCTTGGGTGAGGCAGGCTTTTTCAGCTGAGATGATCCTCAGAGAGGGCTGACAGCTGAGGGTCACCCAAGGCAGAACCCCCAGCCGCCAGGAGAACAAGGCTTCATGCCAGAGGGGGCGTCTGAGCCAAGCATCTGAGCATCCCTCAAAAAGACAGGACGCATCTTAATTAACACTGAATGCAAAACGTTGTACCAAATCTCTTCTTGATGAGACCTCAGCCCCTCTCATCAGCCTTTCCATTTCAGCTTCTGGCCCCTGACATCACCTTGGTTCTGTTTGGCGGCTCTCAAGTTACCAAGTGCCACAAACATTTTTCTTTATCAGCTTCCAGCTCGTTTTCCAGAACCTCTTCCACATCCCAGGTTTCCTTCTTTCTGGACGGTTTTCCCTTCTCTGACTAACCTTCCTCTGCCTTTTGTAATAAAGGCCTATTATCCCATTTGGTTCCTTTTTTTAATTTTTTATTTTTTTTCAAACTGACACTGAAAGCATAGCCTGCCTTTTCCAAAGCAAGGCAGATGATTTCGAACTACAACCGACGTAGGTTAAGCTCTGCTAAACTCTATGACACGGGGATTATAAATTAAAGGTCAGCCTGTTCCTTCACATGGTTGCTATTGAAAAAACCCTCGAAATGGACTAAATTCAGATGAATTGGCATCTTCTGTCAAGGCTACAGAAGAAACGCCAGTGTTGGAATAAAGTTCTGTTTCCAAGAGAGTATTGAGACAGAGCAGGAGTGATTCTGACCCGGAGTCCCCTTAATCAGACATTTGTTCACCCTTCCTGCCTGCAGCCATGGATGGTCATCAGAGGACCTCACCCCCAACTAGCTGCTCAGTCCTGTGGCAGGCAGGGTCTGTTTGACTCAGGGGATTTTGCAAAGCTTCACCAAGAAGTGAGTTTCCATCTCCCCAGGGCGGCAGCTCTCAGAGTGACAAAGGACTGACCCCCAGGTGAACAGCCAAGAATGAGTGCAGCCCTGTCAGCCCCAGAAAACACTAACGAGGGACCTGGCTCTGCTAAAACAAGGGACATTCTGCCACCCTGGGTTAAGCCACTTGACTGACACGCTGCAAAGACCCAGCCAGGAATGCATGACTCACAGTTACTCCTTTTTGCATTGGACACAGCACCAGCAGGTGTGTTATCTCATTTGGGCTAATCCACAACCCTGTCAGATGCGTAGAGCAGGGATCATTATTTGTACAACAATTTTATCTGTTTCTTTGTGCGAGACAGCAGGTACCCAAGGCCACCATGCTGCACCAGGCTGTCCAGAAGTAAGTATAGACCCAGGCAGACCGAAAGAACCAGCTCTGACCCTCAGACCATTACAATTACTCTCAGAACCCAGAGGGTGGTGCAAAATAGGCCTGTCCTTCTCCCATCAATTCCCCTTCAGTCTCAAGCATCCACCTGTAACGGAACTGCTGTCATCCTCCTCCCCTTCCTCTCGGACAAGGCTCTCATGTCCGCCAGTCTGGGCTTTTATCCCACCTGTGCTATGGCGTGGAAATTGATTTTGTTCCTGGAAGCCAAAGCAAGCAAAACTCACTTTCCCTGGATCTTCAGTGATCCTAGAAATTTCATAGACAGACCTACAGATTCCCAGCGTCCTACTCCAGAGACTGATGTATGGGATCCAGAATCTCCATAGATCCAGAACTCCCCTCCCCCACCCCACCCCCCCAGGAATTCGGATGCAGGTGGTGCGGGTGAAACTAATGGAATCCATATGCGTCCCACTGGTGTCATCGGCGTGAAACTACAAAATTCAATAACACATCGTCTTTCTCCTTTTATGTTAAATGTGCATGTTATTTGAATAGATCTCCAATTACAAAATATATTAACAAATACAAGTACATAGAATAAAATTTAAAAGTTCCCTCACCTGGGCTTCCCTGGTGGCGCAGTGGTTGAGAGTCCGCCTGCCGATGCAGGGGACACGGGTTCGTGCCCCGGTTCGGGAAGATCCCACATGCCGCGGAGCGGCTGGACCCGTGAGCCATGGCCGCTGAGCCTGCGCGTCGGGAGCCTGTGCTCCGCAACGGGAGAGGCCACAACAGTGAGAGGCCCCCTACAGGAAGTGGTTAAAGGGAGAGCAAAGTATAACTTGACTTTGTAAATCGGGACAGGAGGTCAGATTACCAAGAGCTTTGTAGGTTGTGATGAGGAGTTTAGATTTCATTCTAAATGTGATGAAAGCTTGAGAGAATTTATTGAGGGGGTATTGTGATCTTCCGAACATTTTTAAAGATCGTATTAGCTGTTTGGAGAACGGATTCAGAAAAGAGCTCCATAAGAGTGAGGCAGAGGACCAGTAAGAAGGCTCTTGAACTAGCTAACTGGTGACCTGTTTAACTGTACACAAGCCAAATTCCACTTTTACAATCGATGACATCAGCGAAGTTGGGTGTGCCACCTGCCCTTGAATTTGACTCAAAGTGCTTTGTTGCACAAAGTTCTCAGATTTTTTTTTAACCATGCTATACATTAGATCCCCAGAACTTATACAAAGTTCTCAATTTTTTAAATTGAATCTATTAGTATTTTTCTTGTAATTTCTTCTATGAGTTTCATGCTTGGAAAAATCATATCTCAAAATGAGATTAATATTTATCTGCATTTGATTCTAATTTCTTTCAGTTTTTACAAGTTTTTTTTTTTCACATTTACCTCTTTAATTCATTTGGAATAGATCTGGGAGCATAATATAATTGTGAAGATCTAACTTGCTTCTTTTTCCCTAAACAACTGTGTCTCCTAACAGGAGAAAGTACTTGTTTCCCATTGGCTTATGATGTTTTCTTTGTTGTATTTTTATGTGATATGTATGCTCAGGTTTTAGTCGGTAGTATTTCTCTTATTCCATTGATTGTTCCTTGTACTAACACCACCATGTTTCAATTATTACAGTTTGATAAAACATTTTAAGACCTGGTCAGGCAAGTACATTTGTTTTCAAAATGTCATTGGATTTTCATTTTTCTTCTTTCAAAATGTCTTTAGATAATCTCACCCATTAATTCTTCCAGATGGACTTTAGAATGATTTTTGAAAGATCTTTGAAAGTCCCTATAGGATTTTGATTGGGATATTGAGAACCTATATATAAATTTTCAAATAATTGACACCTTAATAAAATTTAATCTTCTCATTTAAAAAAAAGATACATTCTTTCAAATATTCCCCTCACTCAAGTCGGGTCTGTCATAGTATTTATTTAACTCCATTATGTGATGCACTACATTTAAGTTAGTTAAAAACATACTTTAACATTTTTTTTTTTTGGCTGCACTGCATGACTTGTGGGATCTTAGTTCCCTGACTAGAGATCAAACCCGGGCCCTGGCAGTGAAAGCGCCGAGTCCTAACCACTGGACCGCCAGGGAATCCCCAACATATATTTCTTAAATAAGATTTTTCTTGTGAAATATTTAGCATAGTACCTAGAACACAATAAGGATCTAATAATTTTTATTTGTAAATTACTATTATTATTATTTATCAAAGACTAGAATGAAATGGTATTTGTTGACCTATTAGCATGCTTTTCTTTCCCATCACGCTTCTTTTTGTTTTCTCCAATACGTCACTTGTCTTTCAAAAAGTGTATCAACATTTATAATCAATATTATTGCCAGTTCTTTTATACCAAAATATTCTCAGTCTTGCACTTTCTGCTTTAATTACTCTCCCAGTTGGCTAGAGTGTATCTTGAAGTATTGTTTTAAAGAAACAGACAGGACTTCCTGGTGGCACAGTGATTAAGAATCCGCCTGCCAATGCAGAGGACACAGGTATGAGCCCTGGGCCGGGAAGATCCCACATGCCGCGGAGCAACTAAGCCCGAGCGCCACAACTACTGAGCCTGCGCTCTAGAGCCCGCGAGCCACAGCTACTGAGCCCACATGCCACAATTTCTGAAGCCCGTGCGCCCCAGAACCCGTGCTCTGCAACAAGAGAAACCACTGCAATAAGAAGCCTGCACACCACAACAACAAAGAGTAGCCCCCGCTCACCACAGCTAGAGAAAGCCCGCGCGCAGCAACAAAGACCCAATGCAGCCAGAAATAAATAAATAAAATAAATTTATCAAAAAAAAAAGAAATAGATTTATTTTTTCTAAGCCATTGCATAACCAAAAATAACCAGTTACTTTAACATAAAATATAAAAAGATTTTAAAGAAGAAAACTTTTTCAACAATGTTCTGTCATGACAATCAGCATTCACAAAGCAGAGATCAGCCATTGTCATGTAGTCATTAGGCTGTGAAGTAGGAGGAAAAGATCATTTCTCCTTCACTGTGTATAGATATCAAGTTTGTCCTGTTCTAGATATCAAAATATGTGTCACCCATAATTAAGTAGTTCTCAATTTGGATCCATAAGTCTTAGCATTAGTGGAACGTTCTTGCAGGTTTTGACAACAGTTTCAAGTATCAGCCTTGGTTGGGTTTTTTTTAATATAAATTTATTTATTTATTTATTTTTGGCTGCACTGGGTCTTCATTGCTGCGCGTGGGCTTTCTCTAGTTGCGGCGAGTGGGGTGTACTCTTTGTTGCGATGCATGGGCTTCCCACTGCGATGTCATCTCTTGTTGCAGAGCATGGGCTACAGGCACACATGCTTCAGTAGTTGTGGTGCGTGGGCTCAGTAGATGTGGTGCACGGGCTTAGTTGCTCCATGGCATGGGGGATCCTCCCAGACCAGGGCTCAAACCCATGTCCCCTGCATTGGCAGGTGGATTCTTAACCTGGGAAGCCCCAGCTTTGGTTTTCAGGGCTGTGTGGATTTCCATTTTTCTATGTCTTCTAGCAATTTTTTAATATGAAATTAGAAAGTATTGTGTCTAATGCAATGTTTAAACAGAAGTCCATTGATCACGTTCAGTCTGTTACCATATACTTCTTGGCAGTTTAGGTATGAGCATTGAATTCAGAAAGACCTGGGTTTGTGTGTCAGTTATGAATATTTTTGTTTCATGGAACAGAAAATCCAAACTAAAGTGCATTAAGCAATAAGGAGAATTCACAGATTCAAGTGACTAAAACATCTACAGGAGGGCTTCAGGTAAGGCTTGTGCTAGTGAGACCAGCAATATCACTAAAGACCTCATATCTCTCAGTCTTTCTTCTCTCTCAGAGGCTGTAGTACCCTGTACTGGACACTGCCTCATGGCAGCAAAATGGCCATAGCAGCATCTACCCTTACACCCTCATACGACACCTTCCAGGGAAGGAAAGCAAGAATTTTATGAAGGCTTCTCCAGAAGAGAATAAAAATTTCCCCTGAAGGTTCAAAAATTATCTCCTTGCATCTCATTGGCTTTTTGAGGATGAGGTGCCCATCCCGAAACCAATCACTGTAGCCAGGAAATGGAATGCATTTGCTTAAACCAATCACAGACAACCCCTAACATTAGAGTCAGTCCCACCCAAAGTGCACAACTGAGAACAGGCAAGATGCTAATTTACCCCAGGGAAAGTCACAACTCTGTGACAGAAAGGGAAATGGATATGGATGAAACAAACAATAAGCATCCATTTAATCCCTTCCAACTTGTCTATTTTAAGTAACAGAAACCCATTGTGTTAGTTATCTACTGCTGCATAACAAATTACCCTGAAATTTAGCAGTTCAGGACAACAAGCATTTATTACTTCACAGTTTCTATAGGTCAGAAATCAGGGTCTCTCATGAGGTTGTAGTGTGGGTGTCAATGGGGGGCTACATTCATCTCAAGGCTAGAGGATACACTTCCAAGATGGCTCATGCCCATGGCTGTTGGCTGGAGGCCTCAGTTACTTAGTGTGTGGCCCTCTCCACAGAGCTGCTTGAGTGTCCTTACAACATGGCAACCTTGACCTAAAGTGAGTGGTCTAAGAAAGAGGAGAGCAAGGAGAAAGCTGCAGTGCTTTTATGACCCTGTCTCCAAAGTACACCATCACTTCCACTTTATTGTATCTGTTAGAAGTGAGTCACTAAATCCCTTCCATAGGCAAGGAAAAAAAGAATTAAACTCTACCTCTTGAATGGAGGAGTATCACTTTGTGGATATTTTTAAAACACCAAACCCACCTCAAGCATGCTTGAACCACAAAGGGGATTTGTTGGCTTCAGTGTGGACTGAAGTACTCCATAAACCAAGTCCTGGGAAAGGAAGTGGGAACTGAACACTATACTACTCTGATTCTCTCTCCATCTGTTTCTCATCTTTGTTTGCTCTGATTATCTTTGCCTGTTGGTCTCTTTTTTCCCTAAGGCAGAAAGAACATCCCCACATGCTGAGCAAAATAACCACTGGCATTCAGCTTAGCAATCCTAGAGGGAAAAGACTCCTTCTTCCTCCCAGCATCTGAACCTTAATCCCAGAAATGGATTGTCATTGGACATACTGGGCCAGTGTACACACCAATCAGCCAAGATTGCCCAGAAGATGATGAGTGTGGCCTACATCACATGCCCAATCCTCGGGCCCAAAGGCGAGGCTCATTTCCAAAAGAAGGGGGCGTGGAAACAAAGAACTTTCACTGTCCACTATGGCCACTCACTACCTATGCGACCTTGAGCAACATACATGAACTTTCTATGCCCAGCTTCCTCATCTTCAAAATAATAATGCCTCCCTGTAAGATTGGTTTAATGTTCAGTGAGATGATGCATGTAAAGAGCCTAACTCAGTGACTGACATTCAGTAAATATTCAAGAAATATAGCTCTTACTGTTACCAAAAGCGGGGGTCTGGCTGCTCGCCCCTCAAAAGCCAATAAAGAGGCAAGGCTGGTGGAAAAGAAGGTTAGCTTTATTTCAGAGGCTGGCAGCCTGTGAGGCAGGGCTGACTCCCCTGCCCCCCACTGACAACCAGTGAACAAGAGCTTTTAAAGGGGAGTTTCAGGGGTGCACAAGTGGAGGGAGGGGGCTACATGCAGAAACAGCACGGTCAGCTCTGACAGTCATCTTGAAATTGGTAATGCAGTGGTCTGATCAGCATCACCTTGATTGTTTTAAGTACAGTTGATCTTCAGTTCCCGGGTCGCTTTGTTCCCATTTCTTTGAGGCCAGTTCTCGGAATTGTGGCAGCTTATGTCATGGCTACAGTCTGGTCATCATGTAGTTAACTTCTTCCACCTGGAGGGGGTTTCAGTATCTGTAAGACAGCTCACAGGATATGGCTCAGAATATTATCTATAGCCCTTGAGAGGGAACTAAAAGGTCGTTGACTTTGCTTACTGACTAAACTATTATTATTTAGTCTTGTTGGATTGTTTTCGTTTATGCATTTTTCTCACTTCTCTGATTAAACTTACTCTTTGGCTAAAGTTTTTCCACAGAAACCTAAAACCTAAGGCTAAACCTTTCCACAGGCAGGTGGAGGACATGGGCGGGGGGGCAAGGACCACAAGGTCCTGCTCCATTTCAATACCACTCGTTATCATTATTTCTTGATCTTGATGCCTTTTGTGAAAACAAGCTCCTAGAAGATATAGATCAAGCCTCCACCACCACCATAATAACGTTAGTCTTTATGGTTTTGCCAGAATGGGAGAGGAAAATGTGCCACCCATGGGTTCAACATGGAGTGTCAATGTGGTTCATTACAAAAGTGAGCAGGCCTAGTGGAAATCTCTGTGCACTCCTGGAGGCCAGCGGAAACCCGTGGGCACGCTCTCTATAATATATTCTGCTGGTGCTGTTGGTAATAAAATAGCAGATGTTGAACAAGGAGCCTGCCCCTGGCAATATCTGTTAATTGATGTGATGTGTGTTTTTATGGAAGCTTGATCAAGGTGTTTTATCTCTGGCTATAAGGGAAACCCTAGAATGGGAAGATTCAAAGCATTCTTCTAAAAGAACTTTCGGGAAAGTGATTATCAAAAACCTTTATCAAAATCCCTACACCAGCAAAGAAATAACTACCTTATTTAGTCTTTAAAAAGATGAAGAAGGTGGCAAAACAAATGAGTTTCTTTCTTTTTTCTTTTATTATTATTTTTTTTATTTTTTAACTTTTATTTATTTTTATTTTTTATCAAAGTTAGTTGATTTATTTATAATGCCGTGTTAGTTTCAGGTGTACAGCAGAGTGATTCAGTTATACATATAGGTATATATGTGTAAGAATGTATGTATAGGGCTTCCCTAGTGGCGCAGTGGTTGAGAGTCCGCCTGCCGATGCAGGGGACACGGGTTCGTGCCCCAGTCTGGGAGGATCCCACATGCCGCGGAGCGGCTGCGCCCGTGATCCATGGCCGCTGAGCCTGCGCGTCCGGAGCCTGTGCTCCGCAACGGGAGAGGCTGCAGTGGTGAGAGGCCCGCGTACCGCAAAAAAAAAAAAAAAAAAAAAAGAATGTATGTATATACATACGTATATTCTTATACATTTTTTTCAGATTCTTTTCCCTTATAGGTTATTACAAAATATTGAGTATAATTCCCTGTGCTATGCAGTAGGTCCTTATTGGTTATCTATTTTATATATAGTAGTGTGTATATGTTGATCCCAAGCTCCTAATTTATCTGTCCCCTAACCATGTGAGTTTCTTTTTCTTTTTTGGCCACACCACGTAGCATGCTGAATCTTAGTTTCCCAACCAGGGATCAAACCCACCCCCCCGGAAGTGGAAGCACAGAGTCTTAATCACTGGACCGCCAGAGAAGTCCCGTGTTTCTTTAAAAAGGAGTAGAGAGGGTACTAGGTTCTCATTTTGGATAAGGGTTTTATTTTCACAAGTCTGATGTGATCACCATAGGTAAACAAAGAATCTCACACACTGAGACATATACACATGGACACAGACACACTCAAGGAGTATTCACGAGCCCACCAAATGGACACAGGAGAGACAAAGAGAAAAAAGAAAACAGACACACAGAGAGACATAAGAAGAGATACAGAGATAAACAAATTGAGAGAGACATGCACAGCTACAAGCACAGTTTTCTTACAAACCCATCCACCTGGCCCGTCTGCTTTTCTTGGGAAATAGCTGATTCAGTGCAACAGGGAGCAGCTGAATAACTGACCTTGAAAGAGTCCTTGGCCAGAAGGCTTAAATATATGACCACCTCCCCAGGCAAGGAGATATAAAGCCTCATGTCAGGTTCCAACTTGTGGGTCCAGTTAATCCTCAGCTTTGGAAATGGGACAGACAAAATCTACCAAACTGGTCTATCCATCAATCCTCTATGCTCCCTCCTGGCACCAAGACAGTGGGGAAGAATGATCTGTGGTGGCAAACCTGGGGTGTCTTCTTTGTGGCCTCACCTAACTTAACTCATTCAGTTCTAGTCCCATAACATCACAGCCTCATTTTAGAGATTCGGAAACACAATGAGAGTCAGACGAGTTCACATCGTGTGATTCATGATGTGTGAGTCAGCCACCCACAAGGTATTTCTACAAAGAAATTGCTAATTGGCCACCAGGAGGGATTAAAGTTTAGGAGCATCCAGCTGTGGGGTCAAGTTGGGTATTTAAACTTTACAGATTGGAATAAATTATGAATCAACCCTAATTAGCCTCTTAGGCCAAATCAAGTGACTTCTGGTTTAAATCTGGATTGCAACGGAGTCCACGACTGCAAGGGCACCCCGAATCCCTAGTTTTAAAAAGGGACCCCCAGTTTCTTTACTAAGAATACATGCGATCATTGAGCTACTCTGCAAATCTATGGTCAGTCTTCAGTAGAGGAAGCAGCAAAGGTAGCACTTCTGGGAATGAGTGGAGGTCATCTCAGCCTGGTCAGGAGGGTACAGAGGAATTCTAAGTCAGTGCTCTTAAGTTGCAGAGAACAGTAATCTGGTCTACCTCATCGTGCAGATAAGAAGATGAATAAATGATAGGCTTCATACCCATCAAGCAAAGTTTTACAAAAATTCAGTAAAGAGTCACGATGGAGGGACTTCAGTCAAATGGGAATGTATTGTATTGTAAGTGCTCAGGGTTCTGCTATAGGATCAAAGGGCAGGAGTCTAGTGAGACCACAGGAAGAAGCTGTAAAATGAAAATCCACCAGTGAGGAGACGCCTTCAAGATGGTGGAGGAATAAGACGTGGAGATCACCTTCCTCCCCACAAATATGTCAAAACCACAACTACATGTGGAACAACTCCTACAGAACACCTACTGAATGCTGGCAGAAGACCTCAGACTTCCCAAAAGGCAAGAAACTCCCCACGTACCGGGGTAGGGCAAAAGAAAAAAGGAAAAACAGAGACAAAAGAATAGGGATGGGACCTGCACCTCTGAGAGGGAGCTGTGAAGGAGGAAAAGTTTCCACACACTAGGAAGACCCTTCACTGGCAGAGATGGGGACGTGGACGAGGGGAAGCTTCAGAGCCACGGAGGAGAGCGCAGCAACAGGGGTGCAGAGGGCAAAGCTGAGAGATTCCCGCACAGAGGATCGCTGCCGACCAGCACTCACCAGCCTGAGACTTGTCTGCTCACCCACCGGGGTGGGCGGGGCTGGGAGCTGAGGCTTGGGTTTTGGAGGACAGATTCCAGGGAGAGGACAGGGGTTGGCTGCGTGAACACAGCCTGAAGGGGGCTAGTGCACCACAGCTAGCCAGGAGGGAGTACGGGAAAAAGTCTGGAACTGCCTAAGAGGCAAGAGACCATTGTTTTGGGGTGCGCCAGGAGAGGGGATTCAGAGCACTGCCTAAATGAGCTCCAGAGACGGGCGCGAGCCGCAGCTATCAGCACAGACCCCAGAGACAGGCATGAAATGCTAAGGCTGATGCTGAAGCCACCAAGAAGCCTGTGTGCAACCACTGGTCACTGTCCACACCACACCACCCCCAGGAGCCTGTGCAGCCCGCCACTGCCAGGGTCCCATGATCCAGGGACAACTTCCCCAGGAGAACACACAGCACACCTCAGGCTGTTGCAAAGTCGCCAGCCTCTGCCGCCGCAGGCTCGCCCCGCATCCGCACCCCTCCCTCCCCTGGCCTGAGCCAGAGCCCCCTAATCAGCTGCTCCTTTAACCCCGTCCTGTCTGAGCGAAGAACAGACGCCCTCAGGCAACCTACACGCAGAGGCGGGGCCAAATCCAAAGCTGAACCCCAGGAGCTGTGGGAACAAAGAAGAGAAAGGGAAATCTCTCCCAGCAGCCTCAGGAGAAGCGGATTAAACCTCCACAATCAACTTGATGTACCCTGCATCTGTGGAATACCTGAATAAACAACGAATCACCCCAAAATTAAGGCGGTGGACTTTGGGCTCAACTGTAGACTTGGGGTTTGCTTTCCACATCTGATTTGTTTCTGGTTTTATGTTTATCTTAGTTTAGTATTTAGAGCTTATTATCACTGGTAGATTTGTTTATTGATTTGTTTGCTCTCTTCCTTTTTTTTTAATATATATATTTTTTTCCTTTTTCTCTTTTTGTGAGTGTATGCATGTGCTTCTTTGTGTGATTTTGTCTGTATAGTTTTGCTTTTGCCATTTGTCCTAGGGTTCTGACTGTCCTCTTTTTGTTTTTGGAAAGTTTTTAGCGCTTGTTATCATTGGTGGATTTCTTTGTGGGTTTGGTTGCTCTCTTCTTTCTTTCTCTCTTTCTTTTTTTATTACTTTTTAATTTTTAATAATATTTTTATTTTAATAACTTTATTTCATTTTCTCTCTTCCTTTCTTTCTTCCTCCCTTCCTTTCTCTCTCTCTCTCTCCCTCCCTCCCTCTCTCTTTCTTTCTTTCTTTCTTTCCTCCCTTTTCTTCTGAGCTGTGTGGCTGACAGGGTCTTGGTGCTCTGGCCGGGTGTCAGGCCTGAGCCTCTGAGGTGGGAGAGCCGAGTTCAGGACATTGGTCCACCAGAGACCTCCCAGCCCCATGTAATTTCAAACAGCAAAAGCTCTCCCAGAGATCTCCATCCCAATGCTAAGACCCAGCTCCACTCAACGACCAGCAAGCTACAGGGCTGGACACCCTATGCCGAACAACGGCAAGACAGGAACACAAACCCACCCATTAGCAGAGAGGCTGCCTAAAATCATAATAAGGTCACAGATACCCCAAAACACACCACCAGACGTGGTCCTGCCCACCAGAAAGACAAGATCCAGCCTCATCCACCAGAACACAGGCACCAATCCCCTCCACCAGGAAGCATACACAACCTACTGAATGAACCTTACCCACTGGGAGCAGACACTAAAAACAATAGGAACAATGAACCTGCAACCTGCGAAAAGGAGACCCCAAATACCATAAGTAAAGCAAAATGAGAAGACAGAGAAATACACAGCAGATGAAGGAGCAAGGTAAAAACCCACCAGACCAAACAAATGAAGAGGAAATAGGCAGTCTACTTGAAAAAGAATTCAGAGTAATGATAGTAAGGATGATCCAAAACCTTGGAAATAGAATGGAGAAAATACAAGAAACGTTTAACAAGGACCTAGAAGAACTAAAGAGCAAACAAATAATGATGAACAACACAATAAATGAAATTTAAAACTTTCTAGAAGGAATCAATAGCAGAATAACTGAGGCAGAATAACGGATAAGTGACCTGGAAGATAAAATAGTGGAAATAACTACTGCAGAGCAGAATAAAGAAAAAAGAATGAAAAGAATTGAGGACAATCTCAGAGACTCTGGGACAACATTAAACGCACCAACATTTGAATTATAGGGGTCCCAGAAGAAGAAGAGAAAAAAAAGGTACTGAGAAAATATTTGAAGAGATTATAGCTGAAAACTTCCCTAATACGGGTAAGGAAATAGTCAAGCAAGTCCAGGAAGTGCAGAGAGTCCCATACAGGATAAACCAAGGATAAAAAAGAATAAAATATCTAGGAAGAAACCTACCTAAGGAGACAAAAGACCTATATGCAGAAAATTATAAGACACTGATGAAAGAAATTAAAGATGGTACAAATAGATGGAGAGATATACCATGTTCTTGGATTGGAAGAATCAACATTGTGAAAATGACTCTACTACCCAAAGCAATCTACAGATTCATTGCAATCCCTATCAAGCTACCAATGGCATTTTTCACAGAACTAGAACAAATAATTTCACAATTTGTATGGAAACACAAAAGACCCCGAATAGCCAAAGCAATCTTGAGAAAGAAAAATGGAGCTGGAGAAATCAGACTCCCTTACTTCAGACTATACTATAAAGCTACAGTAATCAAGACAGTATGGTACTGGCACAAAAACAGAAATATCGATCAATGGAACAGGATAGAAACCCTAGAGATAAACACATGCACATATGGTGACCTTATCTTTGATAAAGGAGGCAAGAATATACAATGGAGAAATACAGTAAGTGAAGTAAGTAAATACTTCAATAAGTGGTGCTGGGAAAACTGGACAGCTACATGTAAAAGAATGAAATTAAAACACTCCCTAATACCATACACAAAAATAAATTCAAAATGGATTAAAGACCTAAATGTAAGGCCAGACACTATAAAACTCTTAGAGGAAAACATAGGCAGAACACTCCGTAACACAAATCACAGCAAGATCTTTTTTGACCCACCTCCTAGAGAAATGGAAATAAAAACAAAAATGAACAAATGGGACCTAATGAAACTTAGAAGCTTTTGCACAGCAAAGGAAAACATAAGTCGAAAAGACAGTCCTCAGAGACATGCTTTCCCTGCACACCTACAGTACACATTACAAACAATAATAATGACAACAATGATGACAACAACCACCACCATAATAATAGGTACACCTCAGCCCCTGAGTTTCTATAGACCAGCTTGATAGAGACTGTAGCCTTTTTAAGTCCAACTCCAAATTCCATGTGAAGAGTCCATGATTGGCCCATCCGGGATCAGATGAGCCCTCCTGGTCCAATCAGCCACAGCCAGAGGACTCAGATCACACAGCACCACCACCAGGCTATTGGGGTTTGCCCTTGTGATTCTCTGGATGGAGATGGGAAGTTTTCAGAGGAAGAGTGACTTTTGTCAACAGGTGAGACCCACCAAAAGGTGTCTGCTACAAAAATATAAAAGGGGACAGTGAACAAGCTGTTACATAACATTTTTGAGTGTTTCTGTGTATCAGGAATTGTGGCAAGGAAGGACTTAAAATAGGTTACATCAACTCTTTCTTATTTTTTCAACTTATGCATTCCATAGGGGTTCAAAACAAGCCCAAGGGACTCCTTGAAGAACAAACATCATTCCATACCTCTCAGTTCTCCTTTCCCACACTATGGCTCTCTCCCACCAAAAAAAATACTTACTCTCCCACTTACAAAACTCCCATACTCATAAATGGAGACAATGTCTAAGGGGGATATTATTTATGTTAGCAGCAACCATTCAAGAATGTTCAATTATGTTTATTTTGAGCCTAATCCATCTGCCTCTAATTTCCACTCATTTAGCTCAGTCCTGTGGAAAACAAGTTGAACCCCCCTAAACAAATCATCCATTCAGATCTGTATTTATTTCCTAGGGCTGCCATAACAAAGTACCACAGATTGGGTGGCTTAAACAATGGAAATTTATTTTCTCATAGTTCTTCAGAATAGCAGCCTGAGAACCAAGTGTCAGCAGGGTTGGTTTCCTCTGAGGCCTCTCTTCCTTGGCTTATAGATGGACAGCTTCTCCCTGTGTCCTCACATCACCTTCCCTCTGTACATGTCTGTGTCCAAACCTCCTCTTCTGATAAGGACACCAGTCATATTGGATGAGGAGCCATCTATATGACCTCATTTTATAAGGAGCCTATTTCCAAATACAATCACATTCCGAGGTACTGGTGGGGTTAAAACTACAACATGTGAATTTGAAGGGGTACAATTCAGCCCATCACAAAGTCTCTGAAGACAGCTCCTCTTCTGCCCGCAAGCCTGTAATCTCACCATTAGAGAGTCAGTCCTCACACTAAGACTCTTTGATTTCCAGGGTGTACTTTATTAAGATGTAGGGTAAAAGGGTGTAAGACTTCTCCCATGGGTGGAGGTATGCTTTAAGCTAATGCCTCATTGGAAAAGAGCTGGCTGCTATCTTAGATTAAAAAACAAAAACACCACTCCAGAGAATGCATCTTGGTGGTTGCCTGGGTTGGAAGAAAGAAAGTGTCATGGAAACAAAATCAGAAATAAAGAAGATGGACTTCGGGCAAATTCCACCTCCTTCCAGCTGTAGCTCTAGAAGCATCTTGTGTGACACAGTTTTGACTCCTTCCACCGCAACTTTGAAGACCTAAGGAGATGACTCAGAAGGATGACAGAGTCCTTTCACCTGCTAGGTGCATGCCACATGGTGTTTAAGACCTCAGCATCTTCACAACACTCCCTTACAACTAAAGCAACCTGCACCTGACTGTGACCTTTGTCCCTCTCCAAGGAGGACATACCCAGGTCAAGATTCACCATGTTTCTCCTCAACCGGGTATCAAGAGTTTTGTCTGTTTTCCTTGGGATCCAGGAAGGTGGCTGAGTTCCAAGTTTAAGCTTCACTCTTCCAAGAAACTTCCACAGGCAAAATTTCAAACTCCTGGGTCCACAGAGAAAGGTGGTGGTTGGTGAAGAGCGAATTTAGTACCTTCTGCCAATGTACTCAGTAGTTAAACAGACGAAATTAATTCTCCTCAGAGCAGCAGTTTTCCACCCTGGCTGCACAATGTATTCACCTTGGGAGCTTTAAAAAAAATTACTGATGACTGAGTCCCACCCCTAGATTCTGGCTTAATTGGTCTGGGGTGCAGCCTAGGCACCAGGATATTTAAAAGCTCTCCAGGTGGTAGGAATTGCAAGCAAGCTGAAAATAGTTGCCTTAGCAACTCAACATGTGGTTCTCAACATGTGGTCCCAGGACCAGCAGCAGCAACCTTCCCTTGGTGCTTATCTGAAATGTACATTCTCTGTACATCTGAGACCTAGTAGCTCAGAATGTCTGGAAGTGGGACCCAGCAATCTATTTTCACACGCCCTCCAGATCACTGGAGTATATGCTGATACACAATAAAGATGGTCCTCAGTGTTGGACCACACTCAACTTGTTAACAGACATTGGTCAGGTCCTGTTGTCATTCTTCAGGATCAGAACTTCTTATCTTAATCATCTGCCTCATACCCCCAATTTTCTCTAAAATTGGGGACCCTAATTGTATATACCGATGCCATCATCCCCAAAGACCAATGCGTTCCTCTGAATTTCCTCTGAACTAACTGCTTATGTCTCTCTGCAGCTACCTTCCTACATGGACTTCCGTAAAGGAAACAAAGAATTATGTAGGTGTAGATTTATTATCTAACTTTTGTTTTGACTTTTTTTTTTTCGGCCGCACCATGCAACTTGCAGGATGTTATTTCAGTGACCAGGGATCAAACCCAGGGCCCCCGCAGTGACAGCACTGAGTCCTAACCACTTGACCACCAAGGAATTCCCTATTGTCTGACTTTTAAAAGTAACACCTACTCATCATAGAAACTTAGAGAAATCAAAAGGACAAAGAAGAAAACAAAAACCATCTTTCATCCCCCCTCTCTGTAACAACCGTGGTTAACATCTTGGTCTGTTTACTTCCTTTTTTTTCTTCTTGTACTTTATGTTTGTATGTATGTATGATCTACTTTGTTCCAACAAGTATATGATAACAAAGGGGCATGATACAAGACATAATGATTTTGAAATATCCTATTGATTGAATTATTGGTCTCAGTGCTTCACTCCTCAGTAGTGGATTATATATACACATCCTTAACATTGTGGGTGGAATATATATCCCCACACACACTCCTTGGCTTTGGAATTGGCCGTGTAACTTGCTTTGGCTAATGGGATGTTAGCAATAGATGATATAACCAGAGGCGAAAAATCTGCTTAGTTTGTTGACTCGCCCTTTTCTACTCCAGTGATCTGCCATTGCCCCTTCAGCGAGGGCCCCAAAGGGCAAACATGGAGCAGACTCCTTCCCACACGCAAGCAAACCAGCAGACACTCAAGCAATAAAAATTCCTTATTATTGTATGCTATTGAGTTGAGTTTGGGGTAGTTTTTTATGTCATTTTATTGTGGTAACTGTTGATTGATATATAGCCTGTCTCACTTATTCTTAGATACACATGTTTTCACATGGTAACATCCTTGAAGTCAGGATATGTCTTATAATCAATGGCATGCCATAATTTTTTGGCAAAGGTTTTTCTTTTTTAGTTTCTTAGTGGTGTGTAAAGGAATGGTGTTTATTGTATTTGATAGCATCCTAGATTTTATGAAAACTAATAGCTGAAAAATCAGTTGTAAATTAATACATATAGTGCTTGACCATTAAAATTCATTTATACGCATATATTCTTTATATATATATTACATATGTGTGCATGTTATAGATATATATTTTATGTGTGCTGTGTGTATACAAGTATGTGTATATATATATTCATATATGTCACTTCAAAAACTAAATTTTGGTTGCTCTAGAGGACATAAAAATATATATTAAAGAACTAATTTCTCTTTAGGGTGGGAGTACAGGTGGATAGTAATTTTTGAATTTGAAATTCAAGGCTCTTTATATATGTCTAGATGAAATGAAATGACAGGAGAATTAAACCGCTGAATATACTAATAGGATTATTTAATTGAATACTAGTTGATCAAGATAGTAGTTGGGGGCTTCCCTGGTGGCGCAGTGGTAGAGAGTCCGCCTGCCGATGCAGGGGACGCAGGTTCGTGCCCCGGTCCGGGAGGATCCCACATGCCACGGAGCAACTAGGCCCGTGAGCCATGGCCGCTGAGCCTGCACGTCCGGAGCCTGTGCTCCGCAACGGGAGAGGCCACAACAGTGAGAGGCCCACGTACCGCAAAAAAAGAAAAAAAGATAGTAGTTGAGATGGTAGGAGCCTGGAACTTACAGAAGAGCATGACAGTGAGAAATTCCCAGTGGTACAGAATTGTCGATGAATTCCAAGAAGAGTGATGTTTAGCATATTTTGTAATTAACCCCAGCTTATCCCAGCCCTTTTTCACACCACAGCCTTTTTGAGAAGATACACGGAAAGGGGCCAATGTGTCCTTTGGGGTGAGAGATCCCTGGAGACAGAATGGGAGAAAATAGAGTGAATTCACTAAATCCCCAGATATCTTTATAAGGCCCTGGACTGCCCCCAGATTAAGAAGTAGAGATTCAAGTTATGTTCATTGCAAAGCAAGAGTGTTTCCAAAAATTCTGAAGATATGAAAAGTCTAGGGTAACACATACAGGGAGAAAAAAAGAAAAAAAAGAAAAAGCTTAAAGGAAATGCTCCAAAACATTGGCAAGAGATGTCACTATCTCTTGATAGTGGGTCCTTTTTTTTCATACTTTTCGATACTTTCCAAGTTTCCATGATGTAGATGTATTGACTTCAAAAGCATAAAAACAAAATATGTTTCTATTAAGTATATGAGCGTGAAGAAAATGGTGGCACCATAAAGTGGAAACAGGAGTGTGATTGAGACGATGTTCTGTTGTGTACCCTGCTCATTTTTCACGGATCAAGAGTATTTCCCCCATTTTATTGCAAATTCTCCACAGTGTTGTTAGTGATGGCTATATAACAGCCTATAAATGAATGAATCATAACTGATTTAATCCTCTATCATTATATAATTGAGGAATAATTGAGTTCTTTCCATTTTTCATGCTATTAGCGGTAACTGTGCTAAACATTTTTGTATGTAAATCTCATCCATCCCCATCACCATTTTTACATGCCTGGTCTTCTGATTACCTAAATGTCTTGCCGTTTACTCTTCTCACTTTCTGGAACACTCCATACCCAGAAGCTAAATATCCTCAGTGCCTTTTGCTTACTCACCTGCTTTCCATCCCTGTCTCCACATAATACCGTGTTCTGATTCCTGAGCTGGAGCCCCTTCCAGTTCCAGCCCAGCATCTAGAAGGCCCAGCCTTCTGGTGCTTCAACTTGAAACAGGATTGCCACCACACTGCTCAGTTCTCTTTAAACAGGGCCTCATAAAAACACTTCTAGCAGCTGTGAACTTTCATCACTGGAGCAATAAATGCTGCGGCTGCCGTGATTCATCAAACGTGCAGAGTAATCGTGTCACTTGGGTACTCTCAAGTTCTTAATGATTCTTCAGAAGTCAGCCCCAATACCTCCCTCTGTCTCTGTGTCTCTCTCTGTCTCTCTGTCTTTTTCTCTCTCTCTTACTTTGTTTTAAGATCCACATGAATCAGGGACTTTCCTGGTGGTCCAGTGGTAAAGAATCCGCCTTCCGATGCAGGGGACGCGGGTTTGATCCCTGTCAGGGAACTAAGATTCCCACATGCCGCGGAACAACTAAGCCCATGCACCCCAACTAGAGAGCCCATGTGGAGCAAACTACAGAGCCCACACGCCACAACTAGAGAGGAGCCCATGCGGCGCAGCTAAAGATCCCGCATGCCTCAATGAAGATTCGGCGTGCCACAAGTAAGACCCGATGCAGCCAAATAATAACAATAATGATAATAATAATTTTTAAAATAGATAATGAAAAAAAAGATCCACGTGAATCAGCAGCATTCCCAGTAGGTCACATGGGAGATGGACAAGATTCACTGGTTTCCATTTACTTGATGGGGCCTTAATGCCTTAACTAATTCTAGTTTTATGGGGACCTACACACACACACACACACACACAGAGTAAGTAAACCTTGCTCCAATAATGTTTGAAACCCCATCAGAAAATGTCTCCCAGGACTTCCCTGGTGGCGCAGTGGTTAGGAATCTGCCTGCCCGTGCAGGGGACATGGGTATGAACCCTGGTCCAGGAAGATCCCACATGCTGCAGAGCAACTAAGCCCAAGAGCCACAACTACTGAGCCTGCGTGCCACAACTACTGAAGCCCACGCGCCTAGAGCCCGTGCTCCGCAACAAGAGAAGCCACCGCAATGAGAAGCCCGAGCACTGCAACCAACAGTAGCCCCCGCTCGCCACAACTAGGGAAAGCCTGTGCGCAGCAATGAAGACCAAACGCAGCCAAAAAAAATTTTTTTTTGTTAAAAAAAAATGCCTACCTGTGGCTCCTTAGCTCTGGCTTGGCACAGAAAGGTGCGGTGCCTGGACTGATGAGATGGCATCTTAGACTTGATGAAGTGCTTCTGTGAGCCCCTGGGGAGGTGGATTTCCAAAGCCTTGGGCAGGCAATTTGGGAAAAGATGGGAGCTTACTAATGGCTGGTCCCTTCCCTGACATCCAATCCTCTCAAGAGAAGGTTTTCAAAGCTTAATCAGACCCCTCCTAGTCCAATGTCTCAGGCACTGTTGTCCGGCCTCTCCGGAATCAATTTGTTGACAGCATCCCAACCCCTACTTTCTTGGAAAGGAGTCTCTCCTCCTCATCTGGCGTCCACGTGGTTCGGTAGCTCTAACACCGCCATCTCTTGGGTGCCAATGCAGTCAGGTGATTCAAACCCAGCCAATGAGACAACTGCATTCCCTTCCACTCAATGATTGATTCAAGGACAGGCATGTGACTCAAACCAAGCCAATCTGAGCCCATAGCTAAAACACAAGAAAACCAAAACAAGAAATGGGGATAAATAAGACTCCTTACTACAGGATTTGAGCACCTAGATTCAGGATACTTAGACCTAAAAATGATGTTAGCCAATATACTCTTTTTTCGCTTAAGGCCATTGAATCTAAGTTCTCTTTTATTTAAAACCAACAAGTCTGATGAGCATAAGCAGCGCTTACGTGTTTATTTGTTTATTTAACAAACATATCAAGCAACTGATACAAACAGGCACTAGGAGAGCTCCAGCCATTGACGTGTCACTAACTGAACCCAATGCAGGAAATCCCAAGATGCCTCTCTGTGAACAGGATTACAAAGGAATTCCAGTGACGGTATACACAGAGAGGTTTAATGAGAAAAGCATCAGGAAACAGACGTGTGTCCCAGTTTCTAAAAATATGATCTTGGATAAGTGACTCAGCATTTGTGAACCTTGATTCCCTTGACTATAAAATAGGGAGGGAAAATCGTTAGGTCATTGTAAGGACTAAATAAGAAAATGTCTTTGAAGTACTACTACGGCGCCTTGCATGCGGGGCACTGAGTGGGTAATTTCTCGGTATCACATCAGTCAACCAGCTAGCCCTTCTAAGCTTCCATTTTCTCATCTCTAAAGTGAGGCTTTTTCACCCCATCAGTCGTTTTCAATCCTGGCTGCAAACTAAAACCACCAGGGGAGTTTTAAAATATACAGATGCCCAGGCTCTATGCCCAGAGATACTGATTTAATTGGTCTGAGTAGGGGCTCTTGGCGCTGACAGCTTTTAAATGCTCCCAGGTGATTCTAATGTGAAAACAGCATTGAGAACCACTGCAAGAGATGAGGATCACTTTACAAGTTATCAGTCTAAGGCTCTTATTAAGAAAAGAACAATTTAAGTAATCATTAAAGCTATAAATTTTCCTACAGAAATATCCCAAGATGATGCCTTTGAAAGTGGGCAATTAACCCTTCAGCAGAAAATGTTTAAAAATTTAAATTCAAACTCGGCAAAGTCAGTCTCTGTTTAAGGAGGAAATTAATTAAAAGAGGGAAATTTTTATCACTCTGAGATAGTTCAGCAAAATCTTTTATTGCCTCTGTCATGCTGTTGGCAGGACTCTTGTCCCTAAGTAGAAAAATCTCAGGGAAAGGAGATCTCAATTGTATTCTGTGAAAATACTTGGAGTTAATGAGTGTGTGTGTGTGTGTGTGTGTGTGTGTGTGTGTGTGTGTGTAATAGTTCCCTTGGGAAATGCTATACAGTAAATATAGTTGAAAGCGGGAGGTGGAGCTGTTTATTCATCAAGCATATATTTTAAAAATGCAATTATGAAAAGAACGCTGCAACATGTAACATGATATGGCAGCTAAAAATGCGGCATCATTTTCTAAAGTGTTTTAGAGACCTCTCAAATCATGGGGACTGGTAAAATTACCACATTGATATCTTACTTTGTCCTTGTTATTTGCATGGTCGCATACTTATAAAACAGAATGGAATATATCCTCATCTCAAAATAAAATTCTTGTAGGAAAGATAGATCGTATTCTCTAAAAATATGAGCCAAAGAAGACCATAGAGAACTCACATTGGCAGAAATTTTCAAAAACAGTGGGATGAGAACTGAAATATGACAGTATACAGAGATTTGATTCCAAGTGCTAAAACAAATTAACTGCGTGGCCTTGGGAAATGATTTAGCCTGTAGAGGACATCTGCTTCCAGCAAAGATGAAGTAAAAGGGACCTGATTTACATTTCCCCCCAGACAACAACACAACGACAGCAACAAATACATATAACAATTTTCAGGACACTGGACATCAGGCAACAAAGGACAGTGATCCCTGGAAGATTGGAAACAAATGAGTGAGCCATAGGACTTCCCAAGAAGCCTAAGGGATACTTCAGGCCACAACACAGGAAAGGGGAACCCAGGAGTAGCCCAGTGGCCTTCCTGAGTTGAGGAGCTAAGTTCCAGGGAGACCAAAGTGGCTAGGATTTGCACGACAGAGCCCTGGAGATTAGAGAGCTGCACAGAGAGAGAACCCTAAAGGTCTGCAAAAGGTCCTCCTTGAGTATTCAGCAGGGTACTGGTTGGTACATATGTGTGAGGAAACTTACCTAGGACAAAGAAAGAGCCATTTGATGGATTAAAAGGAACAGTAGTAGGTGTTCACAAAGGCTAGGAATAATGCCCCTTCCTATAAGCCAGGCTGAAAGCCTTATAATTCAGAGTACTCAGAAGGATCTTGCCTCAAAGGTGGGGAACAATTAGCCCTAGACTAAGCACTTCTCTCGTCTCACCTAACAAATCTTAAAAGCAAGACCCAAAAGAATGTAATTGTTTCCAAATAACATCTATATTTCAGATAAAAGCTCAAGGATTATTTATAGGACTACAGAAATATCCAACAACCAACAATGTGTGACATCCTATCAAAGGTTACCAGGCATGTAAAAAAGAAAAATAATACAGCCCATGAGAAGAAAAATTAATCAAAACTGACCCAAAACAGGCACAGATGTTAGAATTAGAAGTCAAATACATTAAAATAGTTAGTATAAATGTATTTTATACATTCAAAAGATTAAAAACATACAATAAAATACCCAAACAGGGACTTCCCTGGCGGTCCAGTGGTTAAGACTTCACCTTCCAATGCAGGGGGTGTGGGTTCAGTCCCTGGTTGGGGAGCTAAGATCCCACATGCCTCAGGGCCAAAAAACCAAAACATAAAACAGAAGCAATATTGTAACAAATTCAATAAAGACTTTAAAAATGGTCCACATCAAAAAAAGAAAAATCTTAAAAAAAAAAAGACCCAAACAGAACTTTGAAAAATGAGAACTACAATGTTTAAAATGAAATGTACACCAAGGTAAAAAAAATTCATGAAAAGTTCGACAAAACTGAAGTACGAAAAAGTGAAAGAAGAAGAACATAAACTACCACAAGATACATCATAACCAAATTGCGCAAAACCAGTGATAAAGAGAAAAATCTTAAAAGCAGCCAGAGCAAAATGACATGTTACATAAAGAGAAACAAAGATAAGAATGACAAGATTTATCTTCAGAAACAATGCAACAAAAAGACAGTGGAGCAACATTTTTAAGGTAGTGAAAGAAAAAAAAAAAGTGAAGTTAGAATTCTGTACCCAGCAAAAATACTTTTCAAAATGAAGGCAAATGTTTTCAGACATTTTTCTTTTAAGTTGAAAGAATTTATCTCCAGCATTGCTGCACTCCAAGAAATGTTAAAGGAAGTCCCTTCAGAAAGAAGGAAAATGGCATCAGATAGAGACATGGATCTACTCGAAGAAATGTAGACTACTAGAAGTAAATCTATAAGATTTCCTCTTGTTATTTAATATTTTTGAAAGATAATTGACTTTTAACAAACTCAAACATGTATTTTGAAATTTAGAATATATGTGTAAGTAAATTATATGATCAATATAGCATAAATGCCAGAGAACCCTATATCCTATATGAAGTAGTATAATATCCCTTGATGAGCAACTGTGGTAAATTAAACATATACACTACAAACCCTAAAATCGCCACTAAAATAACAAAACAGTCATAGCAAATCAATCAGCAAGGGAGATAAAATTAAATCATAAAAATTCAATTATCTAAAAGAATTAAGAAAAAGAGAAAAGGGGAACAAAGAACAGATACAACAAATAGAAAACAGTAGCAAAGTGAAATACTCAAACTTAATTGTATCCAGTCACATTAAACTCAGGTGGGCTGAACATCACCAATTAAAAGGCAGAGTTTATCAGATTGGATAAAAAGCAAGACCCAATTATATTCTGCTGACAAAAAAAGAAAAAAAAAGGCACTTTAAATATAAAGAAAAAAATAGGTTTAAAGTAAATGGATGGAAAAGAAGATATACCATTATAATACTAGTCCAGAGGAAGCCTGAGTGGCTATATTAATATCAGACAAAGTAGATATTAGAACAAAAAATATGACCAGAGAAAAAGAAAGGCATTTCATAATGATAAAGGCATCGAATCATCTAGAAGACACAACAGTCCTAAATGTGTATGCACCTAATAGCAGATTTTCAAAATACATTAAGCAAAACATGATAGATTGGGAGTTTGAGATTGACATGTACACAGTACTGTATTTAAAATAGGTAACCAACAAGGTACCAATAGGTACCTACTGTATAGCACAGGGAACTCTGCTCAATATTCTGTAATAACCTAAATGGGAAAAGAATTTGAAAAAGAATGAATATATGTATATGTATAACTGAATCACTTCGCTATACACCTGAAACTAACACAACTTTTTTAACCAACTATGCGCCAATATAAAATAAAAATTTTTGAAAACAACATGTAGAACTTCAAGGATAAATAGACAAATCCACAATTACATTCAGAGACTTCAATGCCTCCTTTTCAATAATTGTTAGAACAAATCTCCCCCAAATTCTCTGGCCAGAAGTGCAGAACACACACAAATTAACCAGATGGTGAAAGAGGCCATGTGCTCTCCGGGTGATCTCTCCAAACTTCTGCTTCTAAACACCCTGTCTTGCCCGGGGCAGTGTTGCCAAAGTGCAGGTGAAAAGAGCCTATGAAGACATCTCCTCTCATCTTACTACCAGGACCTGCTTCCAGAACAGAAATTAAAGGGAGAAGCTCTAAGCTATCAGTGGGTTAAAAAAAAAAAAAAAAGAAAGAAAGAAAGAAAAGAAAAGAAAAAGAGAGATCAAAGTAGCAGTGGTGACTGTACCCACACACACAGGTGTTTATGACTGTAAATGAAAAAAAAATGTCTACAAGGACACATCAAATTCCTAATGCTGGCTATCACTGAGAACGGAGTCAGAACATGTTACTGTAAGCCTGTATTCCCTCTATAGTAATTATTATAGCTCCCAATTATTAAAGTATTCCTAGCTGTCAGACAGCATGCTGAATGCTTAACTCACATCACCTTAGTTCATCTTCACATACCAATCATACCATAAGGTAGATATTTTACCAATGAAGAAAGTAAGGCTCGGAGGTAAAATGACATTTGAAGATCTCATAGCAGACAGCAGCACAGACTTTAGGGCTGCATAATTCTGAAGCCTCATGTTCTTAACCAACGCACAGCACCCTCCAATTCAAACGAGTGAATGAGACTTAGACTCACAGTGTGCTTAACACATGCTAGGAGTGACGTATTGAATCCTTCCCTGTGAGGCTGGTACTAACTTGGTTCCCCTTTAACAGACAAGGAAACTAAAGGGCAGAGAGGTTAATTAACTTGCCCATAAGAGATGCATCCAGGATGCAAACCCAGGTTGCCTGGATTCACAATTGGTGCTCTCACTACTAATCTACACCACCTCTAAACTTAGAGGTGCGCCTCTTTTTGCGCAAGTCACTGGACTGGGGATATAAACTGCGGTATAAGGTTGTCCCTTCCTTCAAGGAAATCAACATTTAGAGGAAATCTTATGCTAACAGGATAAGACAAAATCAGAATACGGCATGGCATGCCCTGTGTGTTAGCTGTGTCTGCTGTGTAAAAACATGTGCAAGAGAAGTCTATAAAGTGTTCGTATACTTCCGTCCATGGACAGTAACTCCACTTCTAGCACATGATTTCCTGAAGAAATCACCAGAAATGTGATCAAAACGCATGTGTAAAAGCAGCACTATTTACAGTAACCAAGACATGGAAACAACCTAAATGTCTATCGACAGATGAATGGATAAAGAAGATGTGGTATACGTACACAAGGGAATACTACTCAGCCATTAAAAAAAAGAATAAAATAATGCCATTTGCAGCAACATGGATGCAACTAGAGATGATCATACTAAGTGAAGTAAGTCAGACAGAGAAAGGCAAATACCATATGATATCACTTATATGTGGAATTTAAAATATGACACAGGTGAACCTATCTACGAAACAGAAATAGACTCACAGACATAGAGGACAGACTTCTGTTTGCCAAGGGGGAGGCCAGTGGGGAAGGGAAGGATTGGGAGTTTGAGATGCAAGCTATTCTATAGAGAATGGATCAACAACAAGGTCCTACTGTATAGCACAGGGAACTATATTCAATATCCTGTGATAAACCATAATGGAAAAGAATATAGGACTTCCCTGGTGGCACAGTGGTTAAGAATCCGCCTGCCAGTGCAGGGGACACGGGTTCGAGCCCTGGTCCGGGAAGATCTCACATGCTGCGGAGCAACTAAGCCTGTGCGCCACAACTACTGAGCTTGTGCTCTAGAGCTCATGAGCCACAACTACTGAAGCCCACGCGCCAATAGCCCGTGCTCTGCAGCAAGAGAAGCCACCGCAATGAGAAGCCCACGTGCCGCAACAAAGAGTAGCTCCAGCTTGCCACAACTAGAGAAAGCCCGTGCCCAGCAACAAAGACCCAATGCAGCCAAAAATTAATTAATTAATTTTAAATATATATATATAAACGTATATATATATATTTTTTAAATGTATATGTAAAGATGCTTCTTGCAGCAAAACGTGACAGCTAAAGTTGTCCCCCGCCATGGGGATGTTGAATTAATTGTGACACATGTATTTGAAGGGATAGTGTGCCATCACTAAAAGATTATGTTGTAATATTTTAGTGATATTTTAAAATATCTTTTAAAGCTTTTAATCACAAGGAGAAATGCTCGTGATATGGTATTAAGCAAAATAAGAAAAAAAAAGAATTGGCAGGTCTAGCACAGTCTCAGTCATGTGAAATAATAATTAATACTAATTATAACAATAATAAATGTGAGAAAATAGGGAAGGAGTTAATAGTGATCGCTTCTAGCTAGTGACTTATGAATGACTTAATTTCCTTCCTTTTTGTTTCTATGCTTTCGAATTCTTAGAAAGTCATCATGCGTTACTTTTATAGGCGGGAAAAGGTGAGCCTACAATTATGTGTGGGAGAAAAAACTAGAAGAAAATATAGAAAAATATTAGCAGTGGTTATGATGGTGGTGGGTGGGTGGTATTTTTTGTTCCTTTTTCAAACTTTATGTACAGCAGTTTGTCACTTTTGTAATGAAAAGATATATGAGAGTAAAAACTGGTTAATACCGGCATTATTTATAACAGTGAAAAGCTGAAAACAACATAAATATTCAGCTGAAGACTGGTCAAATAAATTACCTGCACAGATGTTACCTGTGTAAGAGAGTATTATGCAGCCACTGGAAATAATGTTTGCAATGGGATTTTAGTGGTGGACAGAAATGTTTATGGCATATATTTAAGCCAAATTTTTGCATCAAAGACACCTCCCAATTTTTTTACTACTACTACTAATAATAATAATAAGGAAAATAATAATAAGACAAATACACTTAAGTATTACCAGTTGTTATCTATTGGTTATAAATGATTTTCATTTTACTTGCTGTGCATTTCCCTCTTGCCATCTTATATATATAATGAACATATGTAGCTTATGGCTTTTTTAACCTTTTTTTAATGGAAGAAGAAAAAGCTGGATTCATTTGAGTCTTTCAAACCAATCGCTGTTACCTTAGTTGGCATTACTGTGTCTTCTCTCCCAGGGACAATGGTTTTGACACTCTGACTTTAGTTTGGGACCTAAATGACTTTGGTCCGTGGATAAGAAACTCCAGGCCTTGGCTAATAGGTAGGGGAAACGCTTTAGGTAGTAGATTAGGAGACCTCTACCAAAATTAGGCGCTCAGAGAATTCATCCCGCCTGCGTTCAAAGCATAGCTCTGTGTAACCCTCAGCGCTTCCCTTAACTTTTCAGAGACTTGGTCACCCACTGGCTCATTTATACAACACAAATTTATTGGGTACTGTGGTCAATTGCAACGATGGCCCCTTCCTATAGGCCCCCTCTTTGCTATGTAATTTTGCAATGTCTTCCCACTTTGCCCTTGACCCTGGGCTCAGCCATGCAACTTGCTTTGGTCAATTGGATGTCAGCAAACAAGATGCCATGCAGAGGCTTGAAATGGGCGTGTGCCTCTGGCATCACCATGAGAACACACCCAGGGAAGCCTATTGGAGGAAGAGAGACACGTGGAGCAGAGTCACATTAATAAAGCCAGCCTAGATCGGCCTATGCCCAGCGCCGATCCCCAGCAAAAATCAACAGAGCCACCTAGCCAACTCCTAGTTGACCCCCAGATGTCTGAGAACTAAATCCTTGTTTTGGTATAAGCTGAGTTTGGGGAGTTTTTTTGTGCAGGATTATTGTGTCAATGCAGGTACCATTACATGCTAGCTACTTCTCCAGGCACTGATCACAAAGTTATAAAAGGATAATACATGAAAGGCCTATCATGAAAGGTTTTTTATGATTAAATAATAGAATACATGTAAAGTGCTTATCCATTTATAAATGCAGGCCACTATTGTGTTTAGTCACATAGCTACAGATCAAATGCATCATTTCCAGAATGGCTGATGTGTGAAAAAGATGTGTCACTTGGCTGGATCCTGACTGCTGCAGTAGAAACCTTGGCATGCATGTCCATCATAATCATTGCTACCTTCAGAAGAAGATACACCATAGTTTAATGACCACCATTCCCATTCCTCTTGAATCTGAAGATTTCAAGGCAGTTGACCTAACAGCAGTCAAGGAGGACCAACCACATTTTCTAATCTTTCCATCTACCACTGTGCATCCCTTTTTTCTATCAGAGGTTTTGGTACATCTGCTCAATAACACTAGGTAAAGGGGACTATTATGTACTAGGTGCACTGGGGAAGAATGTGAAGGAAGTTGAGATAATAAAATCCAAGGAGCTCATGATAAAGTAGGGGACATCACAGCCAGCATCACCTCCTTCCCCACCACCCTCATCACTCCGCTGAGTGCCCCGGTCAGCATTCTCAGGGGCACTCATCCACAATGGTTAAGAGCAAGAGCCTTGTAGACAGATTGCCTGGGTTCAGATTCCAGCCCTACCATTTGTTATTTAACTGATCTCCAACAAGTCTGTCTCCAGTTAGGCGGGCTGCCCATACGGGCCAAGGACTTTGTGAACATTTGTATTATTTTTCTCTGGAAAAGTCCAGAAATAACTGGCTTCAGGCACTGTTGGATCCAAGGACTCAAGCAGTTTTCACAGAGATCCATCTCCCTTTCCAGAAGATATGATGGGATGCTGTCTCTCTATGACTTAGGCAGGTGTTATTCAAATTGCAGGTATGGGGGACTTCCCTGGTGGCACAGTGGATAAGACTCTGTGCTCCCAGTGCAGGGGGCCTGGGTTCAATCCCTGGTCAGGGAGCTAGATCCCACATGCACGCCACAACTAAGAGTTATCATGCAACAACTAAGGACCTCTGGAGCTGCAACTAAGAAGCCCACCTGCCACAACTAAGGAGCCCACGTGCTGCAACTAAGGAGCCCACGAGCCACAACTAAAGAGCCCACCTGCTGCAACTAAGACCCCGTGCAACCAAATAAATAAATAAATAAATAAAAATTTTTTAAATTGCAGGTATAGAGAGTGAGGCCAAGATGGCAGAATAGAAAGACCCCAAGCTCACCTCCTCTCACGAGCACAACAAAATCACAATCTGCAGAACAACCATTGATGAAAAAGACTGGAACCTACCAGAAAAGATCTTCTACAACTAAAGACATAAAAGAGGAGCCACAATGAGACGGGTAGGAGGGGCGGACTCAATGATATAATCGAGTCTCAAATTGCAGATATGATGTATCAGGCAGCCCAAGACTCATAGTAACTTCACTGGAAAGAAATGGCCATTTGTTGATAGATCCAACAGAAATATCCCAAGAGGGACTATGATTGGCCTGATTTGGGTTATTTTCACCTCCTTATGCCAGGGGGTGTAGACTATTCCATCTGATGCAATGAGTTCTCTAAAAGACAGAGACGTTCTAGTGCCAAAAAAAGGGGAAGACATGACACGCAGGTAAAATTACAGATACCCACAATGGGAGGTAAAGATAATGAGGCAGGCACAGCTAGCTGATCCCCTAAATCTGTTCTCCTCTTTTTCATTTCCTGGGTGGAATAGCTAGACCATATTTTCCAACCTCTCTTGCAGATAGGATGGTGATTGATGGCTAGGCCATGTAATGGAAGCAGAAATAATGAATGCCCTCTGAGCCCAGGCTTTTAAGAAGTGATGTGTAACTCCTCCATGCTGTCTTGCCCCTTCCATCAGCTGGATGAAGGTGATCACTAGGTCCTAAAAGACAGAGGAGCTACGAGGTAGAAGCAGCTTCAGCCTCCACTTCTAGAAGAGCTGCCCTTCAACTTGAATACCCACCAAGGCCTATTACAGAACAGGCCCAGACTTCCATTGTGTGGTTCCATCACATGTCTGGGGCTATTTGTTACTTCAGTCTAGCCTACCCTAACTCATCCAAGTAGTAATATGTGAACTGTACATAGGGCTCAACTCATGAAAGGTTAAAAAGTCAAGCCTAGGGGAGCAGAGTAAGTGCTCATTAAATGTTGGTTGAATGACTAAATGCTTATGATGCTGAGCAGATCGAACAAACTCAAAGATGAAGGCAAACTTCATTCCCTCCACGCTCCCAAAAGATGCTGAAGAGGATCTTGAGTGATGCTATTGAATCTGTGCTTTTGCTGTATTGTCTTTGATAAGAGTCTCCCTCAAGTCAGCTCAGATGCTCATGGCCACCCCAGGGCCTGGGGATTTATTTCAGAAAAGAATCTGTGAGGACATGCCTGCTTCATTAGGCGCTCATCCATGTGGAAGATGGGCCGAAGAAAGATGTAATTCCCAATCTCTCCAGAGAAAGAACCCAACGGGTTTTGATGGATATCCCCATAGTCCGTGTCTGCAGCTTTTAAACACTTGACTTAACAACTTCCTTTAATTTCACTGAACATAGGTTATTGATCCTCATCTCTGTTGCCTGGAAGCCCCAATCCTGATTGTTAATTGAGCTATTGATTTTGGCTCACATTAACCGTTCCTGAAGGGGTGAATCCTGGGTAATGTGGGCAGGTGGGCTAGCGAGGCAGAGGAGGTGAGGGCTCTGCTGGGAAGTGATTTTAATTGTGATAATAGCTTCATACTTAGCCGACTGGTTTGTTATACGCATGGTGACATCCCTATAGATCAAGAGACAGACCAGCAGTGGTCCTTCTGTAGGAAAAGTAAATTGGGTCAATTATCTGACTGTTGGGTGATTTCAGATTGCTACTGAACTCAAAATGAACGCCTTGCCATATGCATCGAATCCACAGCTCAGCCCCCAAAGCTTACTCAAGTTTGGAAGTATAATTAATCAGGTTGGCCTCTCCCTTGCTTTTCCGACATACCATTTTAATGCTCAGAAATTTCCAGCAAACAAAGAAAATGGCCATGAATAGGGGAATGTTTATATAAAAGCATTTACATCTCTGCCGTGGAATTATTATGAAGTCATTTGTTGACACCCATTTACTGGGCAGAGCAGAATGCACAGTCTAAGAAAAGTCATATTCTAGAAAGGAGTAGATAACATGAACACATTTTTATAAAGTAAGCAATTACCAACAACCATACATGATTTATGGGCCAGGAAAAAAAAGTATGAAGGATCCACAACCGATCCTAATATTAGCTGACATTGGGGTGGGCATGCCACCAGTGGGCAGGGAGAGCACACATGTATTTTTTTAAGATTTAGTATTTATTTACATAATGCTTATTATGTGCCAGGCATGACTTTAAGTGTTTTATAAATATTAACTCATAGAATCCCTGACAACTACCTGATATATGTTCTGTTATTATCCCCACTCTACAGATGGGAAAACTGAGGAACAGAGAACTAAGTAATCACTAGAGCCAGCTGACTGAGTGGTAGAGCTGAAATTTGCCCCTAGAGTCTGGGCTCACAAGCACAATGTCTGTATAAAAGGGGGTAGTGGGACTCCAGGTAATTTTTACTTTTTTCATGTACTCTTATGTATTATTCAAATATTTTATGATAAACAGGAACTGTTTATTCTGTTGAAAAGAAATAAAATATTCAGCCCCCTTCAATCAGACCAGTGGCCTAATTTGGTCATTTCACAAGCATTTGCTGAGTTCGTGCTTTGTACCAATCAGTATGCTGAGAAATTCACATGCATTATTTAATTTACAGAATGTTCCTGTGCTGTCTTATCATAGCCTATATTTCACAGATGTGGAAATGAGCGCATAGAGAAGAAGTAACTTGCCCAAGTCAATGCAAGAAGATTGTGGTAAAGAGGGAAATGAACCCATAACTTCCTAGACTAGTGTCATGACAGAAATAGAACGTGAGTCAAAGGTATAATTTCAGACATTCTCGTAGCCACATTTTAAAAGTGGAAAAGAAATAGGTGAAATTCAAATCAGTAAATTTTATTTTACCCACTATATGCAAAATATTATCATTTCAACATGTAGTCAGTATTTAAAAACTTAATAATGAAATAGTGTACAACCTTTTTTACTAAGTCTTGGAAATGTAGTGTGTATTTTACACTGACAGACTCTCTCAACGTAGACACAAAATTTTCACTGGAAATGACCAATCTGTACTTAGATTTAATAAATTTTACCATTGAAATGATAGATTCACAAGATGTTGCAAGCACACTTGCAAGTTTTGCTTTGTTTTGTTTTGCTTTTTATTTTTTTTTATATTTGGCTGCGTTGGGTCTTCCTTGCTGCACACAGGCTTTCTCTAGTTGCGACGAGTGGGGGCTACTCTTCGTTGTGGTGCACGGGCTTCTCATTGCAGTGGCTTCTCTTGTTGCGGAGCACGGGCTCTAGGCGCATGGACTTCAGTAGTTGTGGCTCACGGGCTTCGGTAGTTGTGGCTCACGGCCTCTAGGGCGCAGGTTCAGTAGTTGTGGTGCACAGGCTTAGTTGCTCCACAGCATGTGGAATCTTCCCAGACCAGGGCTTGAACCCGTGTCCTCTGCATTGGCAGGTGGATTATTAACCACTGCACCACCAGGGAAGTCCTTGAAAGTTTTTTAATAACTGAATTGTGTATCGGTTTTTAAATTAAATTTTAAATTAAATAAAATTAAAACTTCCATTCCTCAGTCGCACATTTTAAATGCTGAAGAGCCACATGTGGCTAGTGGCTACCATATTGGACAGAGCAGATCTAGACTATAAGCATCACATAGGCAGGGACCCTCTTGTCTTATTCACCCAGCAGGGAGCATAAAATATAGTAGGTGCTCAATAACTACTGGGGGAATGGAAGAAAGAGACAGATTTAAACCAACATATCATAACTTTGCTTGCTCTTCTTTTTTGAATTATAGCCAATTCAGTTGGTATACTAAAAAAGAGAAAACCCAAGAAGATGAATGCATTAGTGTTTATGGAGCATCTACTCAGAGTCAAGGACTATGTCCTCTGCAGTTGATCTCATCTCCAAATCCAAATCTTACCGCCACCACTTCTTGGGGTGTGGATGGTGATAACTCCTTCCTCAGAGCATTAATATGGGGACTGATGCAAAATTCCCCGCACAGAGCCTGGCACATTGCAAACACTCAACAGAGAGAATTCAGTTCCTTAGAGAGGTGGAAAAATAAACCTACACTTGCCTCAATTTTTATCTTCTTTAGACTGGTGTCTCTCAATCTTTTTCTTTATCACCTCCCTAAAAAGCCTTTTTTAGATTTCTTTTTTCCCTAACCAACACCCTCCCTGAAATTTTAACACCACAGATACACTGTATATCTGTGCATGTATCGTAGGCATATCTGCACTTTATGCATAAAAAGAACAAGATATTTCACCACACGAAGACCAATTTGTCCCCCCCATGGGCGCCATATCACCCCGGTCAAGAATGTGTAATTTAAACCAGTGGTTCTCAACTGAGGCCTTTTGGCAATTCTGGAGACACTTTTGGTTGTCATGACTGGAGGTGAGGGTGCCACTGCCATCTAGTGGGTGGAGGCCAGAGATGCAGCTAGACATTCTACAATGCACAGGACAGGCGCCCACAGCAAAGAAAGCTCTGGTACCAACTGCAAATAGTATGAAGGCTGCAAAACCCCAGCTTTAAGCCAATTCGTACTGCACAGATGAGGGACCTATCCCATGGCTACTTGTCATGGCCACTGGGGTCATCACCAGACAGGCAGCATGGACACAAAATAGTCGTCCTCCCCATAATCCTTCACTGAAATAAAATGGGGAGTTGGGGGGGGTAGACCAACAGCCCAGACCCCTTTCTCACATCCAAGCCCCTAGCTGTAGCTCAGCAGGGAACAGAGTCTGTCTGACAAGTGTAAGCTTCTTGTCAGTGCTGTGAATGGTTTCAAGGCCTCTCCAAATTGGAGGTGTCGTCTGAAGGAGAAACATCCCAGCTTGGCGGGGGTGGGGGTCAAGCAGCCCCAGTCAGTGAGATTCAAACACTTGGCTGCTTCCTGGAGAGAAGGCTGACCTTGCAAGGGCCGGCAGCTTGGTTGAAGGGGGAACAACGTGGATTTCTGAAGACTGTCAAGCGAGAGCTACTTTGGGCTGAGTTGTAGGGAACTGGAGATCTATAAACCTTTTTATGTGTGGGGAGAAAGAAGCCAGCATTGTTTCTAATGAGTTTCCCAAGTAGGGGGAGACAAGCCGAGGCTGAGTGACAGTCAGGCAAGGAGCAAGTTTTCTTTTCATTAACAGGCTCATAAAGCTACTTTAAAATAAATTAAAGCTAGAAAAATATCCTTGGATCTACTGCCAGAAGGAAAACGTGATGGGGGCTGTGCTGATCAGCCTGGCTGTGACAATGCAGGGACATCCTCCTGCAAGATCAGCTGGATGTCCAGAGGCTACAAAGCACACCCCAGGGTGAGCTGCCCTTGAGCTTTGGCCCCTCGTAATTAACACAGGCAGCCTGTAGCCTCAGGTGAGCCTTAAGACAGGAGCCCATCCACAGATCCTGACTGCGCGGTCTGGGGGAGGGCACCTCTGAGGGTTCGCTCTTCCCATTCAACCAGCCAATGAGATGGAGACCTGTAAATCACCATGACAACTCCCCTTCCCCCTCCTCCAGCCCTGGTACCCACCTTGAGATGCCTGGATAATCTAGATGCAAAGCCCTAGATCCTGGCACCAAACTGATGCTTCCACCATTTTTCTTGCCTTTCCTCTACTCTTCCGTTCCCCATCCACTGGTCTCCTTTGTCTTTTCTTTCTGACTTTTTTTCCTCCTTCCTGCTCTTCTCCCTTTCCTTCTTCTCAAAGAATCGCTATTGCCAGTGCATAGGGTAAGACAGCCCTCCTCTCTCATGTGGACACACATAACCACGTCACTCCACCATATGTAATCCTCAGTGGTTCCCCATTAAGGTCAACCAAGCCCCCTGGCATGGAAAACATGATAGCTTGACCCCTGCCAACTGTTCAGTCTCACCCTCTAATACTACCATTATAAACACACACACACACACACACACACACACACACACACGCGCGCACATACACTCCACTCTCTGCCATTCCCAAGCACAACATATCATTCTAAGCCTCTACTCCTCAGCTAACATTTAACAAATGACTCCCTCTATGCTGGAAGCTTTGGATTGATTAACTCTGAATTCTCACACAAATCCAATGAGGCTAATTCTGTTACCATCCCCATTTTCCTGATGCAGAAAAGGAGGTGTAAAGAAATTAAAGTGACTGCCAAAGATGACATCATGCTAGAAATGGGACTTGAACGGGGGCAGAGCCAGCCGACTAAGCACAGTGGCCCTGCTGCCTCCACACCTGTGTCCCTGGACCCGCCTTGTTCTCCTTTGAAAACCCTAACTCCTTCCCTAGGTGAAAGACCATTTGCATTTTCTGTATAAGCACACTTGGATGTGTGTGTGTCCTGAAACCGTTTCCTTTTTTATTTTATTTAGCATGTTTACTGAATGCCAAAAACTGTGATAGACACTGGTGATACAATTGTGAATAAAAACCACCCCCAAAAATAAGCCCCTGGGTTTGAAGTTGTGTGAAGCCAGGCACCAAATCTGTCTTGTTTGCTGTGTCCCTGTAGCCCAGCATAGCTCTTGCTACAGAGTAGGTGTTCAAAATCCATTTGATCTTTTTTTTTAATTATTTATTTTCTTTTTTTTCGGTACACGGGCCTCTCACTGTTGTGGCCTCTCCCGTTGTGGAGCACAGGCTCCGGACGCGCAGGCTCAGCGGCCACGGCTCACGAGCCCAGCCACTCTGCGGCATGTGGGACCTTCCTGGACCGGGGCACGAACCTGTGTCCCCTGCATCGGCAGGCGGACTCTCAACCAGTGCGCCACCAGGGAAGCCCCCATTTGAGTCTTTTTAATGGAAGAATGAATGAATGAGGGCAAAGTCAGAGGGAGGTGGCCTCTCCTTACTGAGATTCCATCTTAAAAATAACTACAAGGGGGCTTCCCTGGTGGCACAGTGGTTGGGAGTCCGCCTGCCGATGCAGCGGACACGGGTTCGTGCCCCGGTCCGGGAAGATCCCACATACTGCAGAGTGGCTGGGCCCGTGAGCCGTGGCCGCTGAGCCTGCGTGTCCGGAGCCTGTGCTCCGCAACGGGAGAGGCCACAACAGTGAGAGGCCCACATACCGCAAAAATAAATAAATAACCACAAGGACAGATTCTCAGAGGGATTGTCCCATAGCCACAACCATTACTTGTGTGGATGACATCATTCATTCATTCAACAAACGTTGTTGGGCTCCTGCTACACACGATGCCTTCTAAGGGAGGGGAGAGTGCATGTGTATAGAGGGAGGGAGGAATTTATGAAGGTGGATAAGTTCTGATCCCAGTGGATCTGAAATACCAACTCGGAGTGGATTCCATTGTGTTGTCAATGGCGGAAGAGCTGTAAGGAGGCACTTACTGCCTGAACTTCTATTACTCCAGGAAGCATGAAGAATAGATTCTAGTTATAGGCTGAAGGAGATGGAGGGACAGTAAGAGGCCAGTGTGACAGCCCCAGTTCAAGGGACCAGATCTAGGGCAGTGGAGGTGAGTATGGAGAGAAAGGAGCAGTAGATGAAGTCACTACTGATGTCCCCAACGGACGTGGTAAGTGACTGATGGTAAGTCAAAGTGTGACCTCAGAATATGCCTCCACTTCCCCAGGGGACACTTCTCACCTGTGCTCATCTGCAGGAAGGGTGACCCGCGCATGCGTGTCATCTCAGACAAAGAATCCTCCAGCACTCTGTATTCCAGGAACCAATATCAAGAGTTTTTCTTGTGCCAGCAAAGTCCTGCACCATCTGCCCTGCCTGCCTCTCTGACTGGGTCTTCTACCACCCCCATCCCACCTTCCCATTCTTGCCATGCCCAAACCTCACCAGCCTCCTTTCTGCTCCTGAGACACTGCAAGGGCATTCTCACCCCATGGATTTTACCCCTGCTTCTCCTCCTGCCTTAAATGCAGTTTACAAATTCCTTACTGTAAGGTCGGATCTTAACAAACGGCATCGCGAAACAGAGGAAAGCTTCAAGTGAGCTTTATTAGGGAGCGCTCCCGGGCGAGGTTCACTGGTCCGAGAGAAAGGGGCCAGAGAAGTCGCACCCTCGCGGGTTGGGCAAGACTTTATAGGGGAAGAAGGGAAAGGGGTGTGGTGAATCCGGGAGGGCGCAGGGTAGTCCTTATTTGGTGGTCTCTTCGGGTATCGTGGCAATATCTGGTGCCGGTTGCATCAGTCTTGGGACCGTTAGTCCCGCCCCTCGAAAGGCGGGAAGGCTGGGCCGGGTGGAAAGTCCCCAGGTCAGTTCCTGGAACTGGGTGGTCCGGAGAGTTTCGGTCTGATGCAATCTGTGAATCTGATTGCGTTCCCCTGCCTCGGGCCAGTTGGCCTTACACTTACAAACTGCTTTCTTCCCATGATGCCCGTCTCAGCTAAAATTTCACCTCTGTAGAGAAGTTTCCCTCGAGGTACCGCTACACACACACCCAGAGACCTGGAGAGAGAGAAAGAAAAGGGGGAGGTGGGGGACCATTCTGTATCTGATACTATGGGAAAACCCTGGATGCTTTAAGACCAAACATCCTACATATTAGAAGTACCAAGTGCAGAATGCGATTTCCATGTAAATGACCCAGATGAGCAAAGCACTGACTCACCCCAAGAAACATCTACCTGGGGAAAAAAATGTTGTTTACACGAACAATACAAGATGTTGGACCCAGAATGCCCTGCCTTGACATTTGAAGGCTACCAAGGGAGATACAGGGACAGGCAAAGCCAAAGGAGCAGAACTGGGTTCATTTAGAAGTGACTTTACGTATTAGGTTAGTTCCCGGTATAATTCAAGAACCTGATGGGGGAATGGAGGAATAATGGAAAGAAAGGAGTCCTTTAAAAGTGCTGAAGAGGGGCTTCCCTGGTGGCGCAGTGGTTGAGAGTCCGCCTGCCAATGCAGGGGACATGGGTTCGTGCCCCGGTCCGGGAAGATCCCACATGCCGCGGAGTGGCTGGGCCTGTGAGCCATGGCCGCTGAGCCTGCGCTCTGCAATGGGAGAGGCCACGACAGTGAGAGGCCCGCGTACCGCCAGAAAAAAAAAAAAAAAGTGCTGAAGAGAGAGCAAGACCCATAATTCCATCTACAAGTAATGGTAGTTGAAATTGGTTGTCCCTGATTTAAATAATCTTGATGGCATCGTTATTTCTAATTGTGATTAGTGGTGGTAATGTGCTAATAAATAAGACTCGAGACAAGGTACAACCTTGCCTTGTCCCACAAACGGTTTGGAATCAGGCCTGCGCTCTGGACAGGAGGAACCACAACCAGGAGAGGTGCTGAAAGATGATTTTTGTGAGCCTTTGAGGCAGAAGGCTTAGGAGTAAATTCCCTCCACTCCTAGGTCAAGCAATTCCACACAAAAATAAGAAAACATTGGGCTGGCTTTTCCTTATGGTAGCTCTTTGGTTGAAGAAGGTCACTCATGAATCCCAAGCACTTCGTTGGAAAGTGTCGCTCTGAACATCTTTTCCCTGGTTTTGTTACCGAGTCCGAGCTCACTCTACTACACGCAGGACAGGACAATGAATCACAGACGAGGTGTTCAGGCAAGCAATACGACTTTATTCAGAAAGCCGGCAGACTAAAGTCTCAAAATAACCATCTTATCAGGGTTTGGATGCCAGTTTCTTTTATAGCACAGAGAGGGGGAGGAGATGAGGCAGTAAAGTAAAAAGGCCGTAAGTTTTGCAAATATCCCCTGGAATGGCCAGCCTCAGGGAGGGGAATGTGTTAATTTCTTCTTTCTTGCAACCATCCACACACAGGTGGACAGCCTTAGGATGCTTCCCGGAACAAAGGCACTTTGGTTTAGCATTCAGGCAGAGGGGCAGGGTTCCCCGAGGCAGACCATTATGTATAGACAGTATCCTTTTAGTGAACAAAAGCAATGGGAAGCAAAGGGTCAAGTAAAAGAAACAGATCCAGCACGTAGTCAGATTTGGCTCTTCCCTGTTACAGTTTGTTAATAGCATCCAGCCCTGGCGCAAGGCACGAACACAGTGGCCCACGGGAAGTTTCTTCTCTAGGTTTTGGTGGTGAAGCAGGTAAGAGACCAACCCCAGTACCAAGATGGCAAGCAAGCCACGCCTCCAGGATCAGTATTGTGTGGGTGAAAAGCTGCCTGAGGGGAGTGTGTTAGTTTCCTAAGGCTACCATTACAAAGTAACACAAACTATGTGGCTTCAAACAACAGAAATGTATCCTTTCACAGTTCTGGAAGCCAGAAGTCTGATATCCAGGTGTCAGCAGGGTCATGCTCTCTTTCGCAGTCCTTGGCCTTCCTTGGCTTGAAGCTGCAAAACTCCCATCTCTGCCGCCGTTGTCACATGGCATCCTCCTCTCTGGATGTGTCTGTCTCTGTGTCTCTTCTCATCTCCTTATAAGGACACCAGTCATGTCAGATTAAGGGTCCACCCTACTCCATCTTGACTCCATCCTAATTTATATCTTAATTACATCCAAAAAGACCCCATTTCTAAAGGAGGTCACGTTCACAGGTACGAGGGATTAGACTTCAACATAGCTTCTGGAGAAGACATAATTCAGCACACAAGAGGAAGTAGATTGTTATGGTGAAGGGAAGAGCCTGGTTGCAGAAAAAGAGAGAAGTCAAGAGAGGGAGGGAGGGATGGGGAGGGAGGGAGGAAGGAAGGAAAAAAGGAAGGAACGAAGGGAGAAAAAGATATTGCAACATGGATGGGAGTTTAATTTATATAAGATTTTGTGGACATTTACTACTTTGACAGTACATCTATTTCCACCAAAGAAATCATTCAGGGATTCGAAGTTGGCAAGCCCTGTGGGTTTCTGTCTTCTCAGCCCTACCCTAAAATCCCAGGTCAGAGTCACTGGCAGCGATGGGAGGCAGGCTGCCTTAATTCACCCCAATCAGGGCTCAGAGAGGTTAAGTGGTTTCACCAAGGTCACATGGCTAGCATATGGCAGAGCCAAGATTTTAATCCAAAGACATGCTCTTTCAGTGACGCTACAATGCTGTTCTAAATGTTTATTTCAATGAATAAATGGGTGAACGAATGAATGAGTGAGTGAAGGAAGGAGCTATGCAGTCACTCATATAGTAGCCTCCAGGGCTTCCTGGAGATGTTCTGGCGTCTGGAAAAACACAGAAAGACTGTCTCACTCACCCATACATTCCAGGGCTTGGCAGAAATACAATCACAGTGCTCCAAGCTAGGATCCAATCTCATCAAATGTCAAGCCACCTGATTAAAAATATCCTGTCCTATCTTCTCCTTCTGACCCAAACAGATGCCAGGGCTCAGCCTCGCCCTGCGACTCATCTAATCTGCCTCTTGTCATTCATCCACTTTGGCTGGTCCACAGTAATATTCTACATTTAGGACCAGAGAAACTTGTGCTGCAATCAAAGGAAAAGACTATGAATAAATGGGCTAAGATGTATAATACAGCAGCCCATGTGATAATAGAGCCGGCTGTCAAAAGATAATGCTATTAGTAATAGCAGAAGTCTTTATATTTATTGAAATAGTATTACTGTTTATTTGGCTAATTGTTTGCTAGGGCTGCTGTAACAAAGTACCACAGACTATATGGCTTAAACCACAAAAATCTATTTTCTCACAGTTCTGGATGCTGGAAGTCTGAGATCCGGGTGCCGGCAGGGTTGGTTCTTTCTGAAGGCCATGAAGGAAGGATTTGTTCCGGGCCTCTCTCCTTGGCTTGTAGATGGCTGTCTTCTCCCTGTGCCTTTCCTTTGTTCGTGTCTGTGTCCAAATTTCCTCTTATTTCCTTATAAGTAAGGACACCAGTCAGATTAGATGAGGACCCATCCGAATGCCCTCATTTTAATTTAATCACCATCTGTAAAGACCACCGTTTCCAAATACAGTCACATCTGAGTTACTGGGGGTGTTAGGACTTCAACATATGAATTGGGGAGGGGACAACACTATTCAATTCATCCCATATACCACAGTTGTTTCTACTGGCAATATGGGGACCTCAGGCAAACGTTTTAAAATCAAGTTCTGGACTTCCCTGGTGGCGCGGTGGTTAAAGAATCTGCCTGCCAATGCAGGAGACACTGGTTCAAACCCTGGTCCGGGAAGATCCCACATGCTGTGGAGCAACTAAGCCCATGTGCCACAACAATTGAGCCCGTGTGCCACAACTACTGAGCCTGCGCTCTAGAGCCTGTGCTCCCCAACAAAAGAAGCCACCACAGTGAGAAGCCCACGCACCACAACGAATAGTAGCCCCCACTTTCCGCAACTAGAGAAAGCCCGTGCACAGCAACCAAAACCCAGTGCAGCCAAAAATAAATAAATAAATTTAAAATCAAGTTCTAAGAAAAAATTCCAATGACTCAACAAACTTCAGCTTCATTCGTTGGAATCCCTGGGGCCTCTCTGGGCTCAGGTTCCCCTATAGAAAAGTAAGGAATTTGGGGATGGATTGGGAGTTTGGGATTAGCAGATGCAAACCATTATTTTTTTTTAACATTTTTATTGGAGTATAATTGTTCTACAATGGTGTGTTGGTTTCTGCTTTATAACAAAGTGAATCAGCCATACATATACATATATCCCCATATCTCCTCCCTCTTGCGTCTCCCTCCCACCCTCCCTATCCCACCCCTCTAGGTGGTCGCAAAGCACCGAGCTGATCTCCCTGTGCTATGCGGCTGCTTCCCACTAGCTATCTATTTTACATTTGGTAGTGTATATAAGTCAATGCCACTCTCTCACTTCGTCCCAGCTTACCCTTCCCCATCCCCGTGTCCTCAAGTCCATTCTCTACGTCTGCGTCTTTATTCCTGTCCTGCCCCAGGTTCTTCAGAACCCTTTTTTTTCTTTTCTTTTTTTTTTAGATTCCATATATATGTGTTAGCATATGGTATTTGTTTTTCTCTTTCTGACTTACTTCACTCTGTATAACAGACTCTAGTTCCATTCACCTCACTACAAATAACTCAATTTCGTTTCTTTTTATGGCTGAGTAATATTCCGTTGTACATATGTGCCACATCTTCTTTATCCATTCATCTGTCGATGGACACTTAGATTGCTTCCATGTCCTGGCTGTTGTAAATAGAGCTGCAATGAACATTGTGGTACATGACTCTTTTGAATTATGGTTTTCTCAGGGTATAATCCCACCATATGCCCAGTGGTGGGATTGCTGGGTCGTATGGTAGTTCTATTTTTAGTTTTTTAAAGAACCTCCATACTGATCTCCATAGTGGCTGTATCAATTTACATTCCCACCAACGGTGCAAGAGGGTTCCCTTTTGTCCACACCCTCTCTAGCATTTATTGTTTGTAGATTTTTGATGATGGCCGTTCTGACTGGTGTGAGGTGATATCTCATTGTAGTTTTGATTTGCATTTCTCTAATGATTAGTGATGTTGAGCATCCTTTCATATGTTTGTGGGCAATCTGTATATATTCTTTGGAGAAATGTCTATTTAGGTCTCCTGCCCATTTTTGGATTGGGTTTTTTGTTTTTTTGATATTGAGCTGCATGAGCTGCTTGTAAATTTTGGAGATTAATCCTTTGTCAGTTGCTTCATTTGCAAATATTTTCTCCCATTCTGAGGATCGTCATTTCGTCTTGTTGATGGTTTCCTTTGCTGTGCAAAAGCTTTGAAGTTTCATTAGGTCCCATTTGTTTATTTTTGTTTTTATTTCCATTTCTCTAGGAGATGGGTCAAAAAGGACCTTGCTGTGATTTATGTCATAGAGTGTTCTGCCTATGTTTTCCTCTAAGAGTTTTATAGTGTCTGGTCTTACATGTAGGTCTTTAATTCATTTTGAGTTTATTTTTGTGTATGATGTTAGGGAGTGTTCTAATTTCATTCTTTTACATGTAGCTTTCCAGTTTTCCCAGCACCATTTATTGAAGAGGCTGCCTTTTCTCCATTGTATACTCTTGCCTCCTTTATCAAAGATAAGGTGACCATATGTGCGTGGGTTTATCTCTGGGCTTTCTATCCTGTTCCATTGATCTATATTTCTGTTTTTGTGCCAGTACCATACTGCCTTGATTACTGTAGCTTTGTAGTATAATCTGAAGTCCAGGAGCCTGATTCCTCCAGCTCCGATTTTCTTTTTCAAGATTGCTTTGGCTATTTGGGGTCTTTTGTGTTTCCATACAAATTGTGAAATTTTTTGTTCTAGTTCTGTGAAAAATGCCATTGGTAGTTTGATAGGGATTTCATTGAATCTGTAGATTGCTTTGGGTAGTATAGTCATTTTCACAATGTTGATTCTTCCAATCCAAGAACATGGTATATCTCTCCATCTGTTTGTATCAACTTTAATTTCTTTCATCAGTGTCTTATAGTTTTCTCCATATAGGTCTTTTGCCTCCTTAGGTAGGTTTATTCCTAGGTATTTTATTCTTTTTATTGCAGTGGTAAATGGGAGTCAAACCATTATTTTTGAATGGATAAACAACAAGGTCCTACTGTATAGCACAGAGAACTATATTCAATATCCTTGGGGAATTCCCTGGTGGTCCAGTCGTTAGGATTCTGGGCTTTCACTCCTGTGGCCTGGGTTCAATCCCTCTTCGGCGAACTGAGATCCCACAAGCCACGCGGCGGGCAGCAGGGCCAAAAGGAAATTTTTTTTATTAAAAAAAAGAATCCTGTGATCTACTATAATGGAAAAGAATGTGTGTATATATATTATATAGATATATATATAACTGAATCACTTTGCTGTACAGCAGGAATTAACACAACATTGTAAATCAACTATACTTCAATAAAATAAAATTTTAAAAAATAAGTAAATAAAAGTGAGGGGTTTGGGTTATAGGAGTTCTCTGGGAAGTGGAGGCTCCAGACCACTGCGCACAGATTACCCACAGTCATGGACAAACTCTAAAGTCTGGGGTCCTGCCCCCAACTGTATGTTCAAAGTCAGGAGAATGTGATGTAGGATTCTGGCTATGGGAGAGTCAGCTGGGCTTTGAAGGATAGGATGGGTAAAATTTAGGCAAGCGGAGAGGAGGCAGAAATGTGTACCAAATGGAATCAGAATATAAACAAAGGATTGGAGTAGAAAGTCCACTTTTCCCTCTGCTTCTGCAATTCTAGCATGCACATTCTCTACTCCTAGATGTGTCCAGGAAATACTCATCATTTTGAGCGCACCATTCAGGCTCTGCTTTGGAATCCTGAGCCCTAAGAGACACAAGGGTACCACGTCCCGTTGTGAGGCACCTCTCCATCTTTCAAGTGTGTGTTTCCTATTCCCGTGTGTCTGTTCTTGCCAATTATCATACTAAGCTAATGGAGGGGAGTTAACAGGAAGTGTCAGAGAGTTTTATAAAATTACCATGTCAACTCTCTTCCTGTCAGTGTGCATAAAGGAAGAAGACAAGAAAATGATATTGTCGTTTAATAGTTCACTTTAGATCTTCATCTCTTATCACTCATCATTACTCCATATTAATTACCTTGTATTGGCAATCTGTGGCAGTCAGTTACTCCATAATGGATCTTGCTGAGATCCTAGCTGGATGGCTTTCATTAGGAAGAAATTTGAACCAAATTTAACTTGAGCAGATTAACTGGGACCACCCTCCACCTCCAGCCAAGGTGCAGGCAGCAAGGGACAGGTGGGGAAAACATGGGCTTTGAAGACACATACACGTGAATCCTGGTATAGCCCCTACCCCGTCCTATTGCACTGAATGTATCATTTCACCTCTTTGAATCTCAGCTTCCTAATTTGCAAAATGGGGTAGCACAGTCCTCTTTGGAGCATTGTTGTAGGGTTGGAAATGTATGGCAAATATTTGACGTGATCTTTGTCACAGAGTTGGTGCCAATAGATGACACTGATCAGTATTTTTAAGTAGTATAAATGGAATGAGAGAAGATTCCATGGACTTGGCCACCTCTTCCTTCAAAATACTGCCTAGTGCCCTCATGTTTCCCATCAGGGGGAAAGAGAAGGGCTGGGTTCAATTCAGTGCAGCAAGCAATCATTAGGTGCCTACTAAGAACCAGGTGTGCCATCCACTCTGGACGTGAGAGTAACCTGGGATCTCAAATATGACCTCTGAATATGCCAAGATCTTTGAAGATGCCATGAGCCCTCCGGCCAAGGAAGCTCATTCTGCTCCCTCCACCCAAGTGGTCTTCTCTCTCCTCACCCTGTTAACCCATGGGAAGGCATCATTCCCTCTAAGCTCAGTTCACATGTGCCTGCCTCTTCCAGGAAGACTTCCCAGACCCTCCTGGGGCAGCGCCTGCCACGCGTTCTTAGAGCTCTTGTCACAGTTGTAATTTACAAATAGATGGATTGAGCAAGGGATGGCTCTTCCTTCCCAAAGACCACAAGCTCCAGGAAGGCAGGACATCGTATGTTCTCTTCATTGTTAAATCCCCAATGCCTGACCCACTGACAGAAGGGAAGGTGACAGAGCCCACTGAGAGGAGTCAAAAACATAAAAGGTACAAAATGATGTAGCACACCTGAGCGCACAAGTTAGAGGCAGCTCTAACTTCTGCTTTCTCATCAATTGACCTTTCTTTGGGGGAGGTGCCGGCAACCCCAGAGTCCTATGGAAGGAGCTTTCTCTCACTGTTCTACCCACTCCCTCCCTCACTAGGAGGGAGGCTTCCTGACATCAGGCCCTTTATTTCTCTTTTTCATTGTCTTAACCCCCAGTGCCCAGCACCAGACCTGGTACTTAGTAGCGTGCAAAAACTGTACTGGAGGGATGGATGGATGGATGGATGGACGGATTACGAGACATTAATCACTGGGTAAATGGCAAATCCCACCACTTTCAACCAAACAAGTCTTTTTATGAACTGTGCCCTAGCCTAGATGTGGTCCTTAGGAATTTGGGGGACTTCTCTTTCTCCCCTGCCTTGGATGAAGATTTGCCTGCCCTAAGGAATACCCTACATCATAAAACCCATTGTCGGGGCTTCCCTGGTGGCGCAGTGGTTGAGAGTCCGCCTGCCGATGCAGGGGACGCGGGTTCGTGCCCCGGTCCGGGAGGATCCCACATGCCGCAGAGAGGCTGGGTCCGTGAGCCATGGCCGCTGAGCCTGTGTGTCCGGAGCCTGTGCTCCGCAACGGGAGAGGCCACAACAGTGAGAGGCCCGCGTACTGCAAAAAAAAAAACCCAAACCAACAACAAAAAAACCCATTGTCTTCCAGATATACAAACCCAGAGTGGCAAGACAGAACCTCAGAATTCACCTTCATGAGCTCCTTCACCATTGCAGATGGGGTGACGGAGGCTTGGCCCCAGAGCCACATGAGACAGGATGGTAGAAGGAGCCTGGATTAAACATCTGAGCATGTGGGGACAGACCTTGGCTATAGCACTGAGACACTGTGTGATCTTGGTCAAACATTTTCACTTCTCTGAGCCTCAGGTTCCTAAGCTATAAAATGGGGGTGACAACATCTACCTGAAAGGGTGGTGGTGAAAATGAAATGGAATCAGGTCTCTGGAAATATTTGAAACCTCTAAAGTCCTGTTCATTTGCAATGCAAGCTGGCCCCGTAAAAGGAGGGCAAGGAAAGACCAAAGAGAGGCAGACCACTCCAGGTTGGTAGATGGCAATAAGCAAGGGAACTTGCCATCCGAGGCTTATCTTTGGGTGGCTGCAGAGCGAGTAGATCTCAGCATCTGACCACCAGAATTTTAACAGCTTATAGAGAGACCTCAATGGGATTCAGTCACTATCCTGTCCAGGTGGTCTCAACACCTCGCTCTCTCAAGGATGCATCATTGGAAGAGCTTCCACTGTGGGAACAGTGGGCGGAGTGTAAATTCCAAGGACAGGGGAGGGGGTGAGGACCCTCCGATTGCCCGGGTCCAGTTTGTGGGTCAGCCCATGGCCATGTCCTCTCAGTGACCTCCTCCAACATCTTTTTTCATATTTGTGAAAATGCATATTGCATCAGCACAAAGACTTTTAGAAGGAGTCCTGGAGATAGTTTCAACTTTTCTTTCGTTTAACAAACATATAGTAGACCCCAGCAAAGTTCCAAGCTCTGGCTTTGCCACCTTGACCACAAACAAGAGCAATAGTCAAGCTCCCATGTGTTGATCTCCTGAAATGTTCCAGGAACTGTGCCTTGTGCTTTCAATGCATTGCCCCTTCTCCTCAAACAGCCCTATTAACTTATCCCTATTTACAGATGAGAAAATTATACCCTAGAGAGTTAAAGGGACTTTCCCAAGCCCACACAGATATGTGGAGGAGCCAGAATTGATTCCTAATCTCACTGAATCAAGTCCATGCTCTTATCCAGAATAAAATAAAATTTTAAAGAAACAAAACTTTTTTTTAATGAGCCAATGAACTTTTAAAACACTCCATATATTCTTTCTTTCTTTCTTTTTTTTTTTTTTTGGCCGCTCTGTGTGGCTTTCAGGATCTTAGATCCCCGACCAGGGGATTGAACCCATGCCCTTGGCAGTGAAAGCATGGAGTCCTAACCACTGGACCGCAAGGGAATTCTCAAAACACTCCATGTATTCAAATGGCCAATAAGCATGGGAAAAGTGCTCAACATCAAAAGTCATCAGGGAAAACACATTTGAACTAAATGAAATCCCACTTCACACCCACAGAATGGCTAAATTTAAAACAAACAAAAAACTCACAACACCACATCTTAACGAAATTGTGGAGCAACTGGAACTCTTATATGTGGCTTTAAAAATACATTGATTATATAACTCCTGTGGGGAGAAAAAAAGTCTAGCAGTTTCTTAGAAAACTAAACATATATTGACCCCACAATCCAACAACTCCATCCCCAAATATTTACGCAGGATCAAGAAAACATACATTCACAAAAGGACTTGTGCAAAAACTTTTTCATAGCAGCTTTATTTGTAATAGCTGATAACCAGAAACATACCAGATGTCTCTCAGTAGGAGAATGTTATCAGCAAACTGTGGTATATCTATGCAAATGGAATACTACTCAGCAAGAAAAAGGAATAACCTGTGATACACGAAGCAACACAGATGGCTCTTAAGAGCATTACACTGAGTGAAGTAACCATAGACAAAACAATATACAGTGTATGATTCCATTCCTGTGAAATCTTAGAACAGAAAGAACTATTGAGGAAGGACAGAAAAATCAGAACAGTATTTGCCTCCAGGGGGGAAACTACCAGGAAGAGGCTTGAGGGAACCCTCTGGGGTGATGGTAATACTCTATATTGTGATAAGGGTTTGAGTTACATGTAGGTGTATGGATTTATCAAGGTTTGCCATTAGGCAAATTTAAGCATTTCCCTGTTTGAAAACCCTGCTCCAAAAGAAAAATCTGTAAACCAAAACTTGGGGAAAATACAATATAACCAATACCATTAAAGACTGACTACTCAGAGGAGAGCTAATATTTTGATGGTTCTTTCCATGGTGTGATATAGACATCAAAAAAACTATCCCCAAATATCTCCCACCCCAGACCTACAGGAATGACTACAATTCCAGGATTGAAAATTCATCCATTTGCAGCAGTAGGTCATAAATTCAGGAATAAAACCATCTGGAGACAGAGATCTCCCTCCTGGCCATCACGTTGTACTGCCTCAGGGGCTGTACATCACCCACCCCCCACCCCCCCACCCCCCCAGCCACCTTCTTCTCTTCCTGAGTTCTGGGTCTGGCTCACAAGAACTTCCCTGGCACAGGCAGCCACCTTGCCCTCTGGGTACCCAGCCCACACCCCCAGCACCTGCTAATTATAAGAAACAGCATATGGCAGGCAGACTGGCTGCAGACCCCACCGGCTCTCCTGACGTGCAGCCCAACCGTGGAGGCAGGTTGCACGCTGAGCTGCTGGGATCAAAGAGGTGTCATTAGAAAATGATCCATATCCCCTCAGCCTTAACGAGGACTCACACAGGAGGGCTTCCAATTACCCAGTCGGTGGCTGAACTGCTGCTCCCCCGCCAGCGGCCTCTTGTTTTGCTTTCTCTTCTTTAGCAACATTAGCAAGAGCGTTGGTTGCATACTTTCTCTCCTTTCCATGGCCTCCCCAAGCCAGGGAGGAAATCAGACCATCTCAGAAAGTCCCCTGGTTCAGATTGATGAATCCTACACGGCTGAGATTGAAGACAGAAAACTCCAGATGAAAGCCACGCCTAGAGAGAGGGGCCAGCTCTGTGAGGTGACATGTGGCCTGGGACTGAAGGATGGGAAGGGACTGGGTCATTCAAACACTGGGAAAAGAGTAATGTAAAAGGAGGAAGGCCCTGGGTGTCCACCAAAACCCATCAACTTGTGCAACAGCAATAGAGTCGTATCAGAGATGTGACCGCCCAGGACTCACACGCTACATTTGATAGCCCTTCGGAAAAGAGGTGGAAGATCTCCCCAAAAGAGCGAAAGTGGAAATGTGCATGCTCTGTGTGCGTGTGTGTGTGTGTGTGTGTGTGTGTGTGTGTGCAACTTTCAACACTGCATAGACCCTTGCATGTGTGACCTTCCTGTATTTGTGATTTATTACTTACCGGAATGACAATACGGCCCCAGGAGGTGGCACAGACACTAATAAGTGCAAAGAATTTGAGACCACGAATAACCGTGTGATCCAAGCCACCTGTCTGCCTGGAACATTCCCTTTGGACTCAATCAGCAGAAAGAATTCAAACCCTCTTGTTCTTTAAGCCTCTGAAGTCGGGGGGCGCTCTTTGTAATACCAGTTCAACCTACTCCGGGTAACACTGTTCGGCAAATATTTTAACCTCCATGTACTTCAGTTTCTTCATCTACCAGGAAGAATTCCTTCCTCCCGCGGATGAAGAATGTCGCCCGCCATGTCAGTAAACAAAGGATGTTGCAGCCATCAGGCCCTCAGCCACGGCAGCTGCCCCCGAATATGCACCCCATGGGATTCAGGATAGTGGCCCTAGACACTTAAGGTTTATATCAAAGGAACGATTTCATTGAGCCCAGACTCTTGCGTCTTCCCATACATAGAAAAGCGCTAAATTCAATAACTTGAGATGTCTGGTTTTCTTTAATTAACAGTGATCTTTTGATGTCCCGACCACCTGGTCTTTGTTGCAAAACTCCTCTATATCCTGCTCCTCCTTATCTCTTCGGAGCAGGCCCTCAGACCTATCTGAGAGGCTGTCTTTCGGGTTTAAGTCCTCAGTTTTGTCTGCCAAATAAAATATAATTCTCACCTTTTAGGTTGTGCATTTCTTTTCCCAGTTGACACTCCCAAGGCTCTTAGGAGAACTAAGGGAGTTGATATCAACAAGAGGCCCAGCACTAATCGAGGGGCATCCCCCCCACCCCCACCCGCCAGTCCACCACCCTGGCCCAAGCAACCTCCACGCAGGCCCTGCAGTCTCCGATTAACCCCTTCCCCACCTCCCACCCCAAGACCTGCCCCCTGGCTTGCTTCCTCCTAACTGATTACAGTGGAGAGCGGGCCTGCCATCTCACGCAGGACTCTGCATCTCTGCTGTCACCTAGTCTTGGCCTGGCCACAGCAGCAGCCAGAAAGTGGATCTTTTTGTTCCGGCACGGCTGTCCCCCAAGGCTCAGAACTCTGTTGATTTCACTTTATCACTGCTTTCCGGAAGCCAAGTGGAGTTCACATAACTTTTCAAGGACCTCCTTACAAGGTGCTTTGTGAGTTCAGCCTAGTGCAGGAAAAATTATAATGTGCGGAGTGGGCAGAATCACTGCCCACGGACGCACACAGGAAGGTCCCTACGAGAACATCTCTTCCAGTCCCTTGGTAATGCAAATGGAGAAACTGAGGTCCGGAGATGAGGAAGCTTGTTCAAGGTCACACAGGAAGGTCAGCAGTCTGGGAGCAGAAGCAGTCAAAATCAGATGTAGCCAATTCTTTTATTTTAAGGGCTTTGACAAATACCCTACAATGGACAATGTTCCTACAAGACAAGTAAGAGTTGGGCTGGTGAGAAACATCTCCCCTAATTTAAAGGAGAGAATTAACCCTCGTTATTTGTGGGGGAGTGTGGGGGAGGGCGGGGTGGTGGTAATCACCTCCTGTGTATCTAAGATCCAAGCTCAAAAATTGCTAGAAAGTTGGGGGCTTCCCTGGTGGCGCAGTGGTTGAGAGTCCGCCTGCCGATGCAGGGGATGCGGGTTTGTGCCCCGGTCCGGGAGGATCCCACATGCCGCGGAGCGGCTGGGCCTGTGAGCCATGGCCACTGAGTCTGCGCGTCCAGAGCCTGTGCTCCGCAACGGGAGAGGCCACAACAGTGAGAGGCCCGCGTACCACAGAAAAAAAAAAAGGAAGAAAAATTGCTAGAAAGTGACATTTGAGGTCCAGATGATTCATTCATTTAATAGATAATTTTGAGTGCCTATGTGCCAGCCACTGTGCAGAGCAGAGGAGATTTATTGGAGAGCAAAACCAGAGACAGCCTCAACCTCATGGAGCCCTTGGGAGGGGAAAGCAAAGAATCAAATGATTAATTATAAGATTGTGATTTTGCAAAGTACTTCCAAGGGAAAGTATACAGCACAGAGAGAAATTATGAAAAGAAAAATTGACCTAATGTTGGAGGCAGGGAAGGCTTCCCTAAAGAAGTTTGTTGACACTTGGTCATATTCCTAACCATAATCAGCTGTGCCTGGATCAGATGTGCATGCTGCAACAGGCCAGTTCTCAATGTAAATCCTCTGCAAATAGTGACTTTCACACTAAAGTGTGAGTGACTGATACCCAGACCATGTGCGAAGCGGCTAGAGGAACTGGGAGTGCTTCTCCTGGAAAAGAGGAAACTCTGTGATGCATGGTCAATGATTTCAAACATGTGAATGATGAGGAGAAGAGAGTCAGACTTCCTACAGGGTGGGGGGGGGGTGTGTGTGTGAAAGTTACAGGGAGATCAATTTCAACAGCATAGCCTCGGAGTTATGTAACAAGAGACTTCTTCATAAGGTAGTGAGTTCCTCATCACTGGTGATATTAAGCGGAGACTAGATGGCCACTTATTGAGACTGTTTGATTCGATGTTTCCTTGGACCCTTTGGACTTAAAACTTGTTATTCTATCATTACACTCAGAACTAAATTCTTAATCTTCAAGAATTTTGGGGGAGTTGCTCTCGTCTGATTCAGAAATAAATATAAATTCCTGATACTCCTCGTATCTGAACTATCTCCCAAAGTCAGGCTCTTGCAAAAGAGGTATGAACTGCTGCCTCTAGGATGAAAGGTGAACATCAAAAAGCCTGAATCCCAAGTATATGACTATTCAACGCCACGGAGCATGAGGTCTCCACTGCTGCAATTATTTCTTTGGCATCTTAGCCAATGAATGATTCATACGGTCATGTCGAATCTTCTCTTCTTAAATACCATTCCGTGGTATGCAAAATACTTAAACTTACTCTTTCCTCCTTTCTTTTTTTATTTATTTTTTATTTTTGGCTGTGTTGGATCTTCGTTGCTGCACGCAGGCTTTCTCTAGTTGCAGCGAGTGGGGGCTATTCTTCGTTGCGGTATGTGGGCTTCTTATTACGGTGGCTTCTCTTGTTGCGGAGCATGGGCTCTAGGTGCGCGGGCTTCAGTAGTTGTGGCACGCAGGCTCAGGAGTTGTGGCTCACAGGCTTAGTTGCTCCACGGCACGTGGGATATTCCTGGACCAGGGCTTGAACCTGTGTCCCCTGCCTTGGCAGGCGGATTCTTTACCACTGCACCTCCAGGGAAGTCCCTCCTCCTTTCTTTTTTATTAATTCCTTTGCTCTGCATCATTCCAGAAAAGATTTAAGGTGAATGCGCCTAAACTCATAAAATAAGAAGTTATTAATTCTAGTTAACGATTATAAATTCAGAAAATGTGATATGGAGGAGACATTGCAAATAAAATGCAGGAGAGGCTAATCAAGTCATCCAAAGCTATAGAACTTTGTTGTTCAATAACTATTTATTGAATGCCTACTAGATCCACAGCATCACTGGTTGGTAGAGTCTGTTTTCATCCAATGTATACTTAATTGAGCATCTATTATATGGATCAAAATCAAGGTAATACTTGTTACTGTTTCGAGTTCCTCACCTTCCTTTGCTGTGGTCCTAGGGGCCTGCAAATTAGGGCGGAGATGCCTTGGCAGTGCAACTCAGGCGCCGTTATTGTCCAGCTGACCAACGCACCGAAGATAGATAACGTTCTCAGCCAAGCTTGATGCAGAGAGTGTGGTTTTCACAAAGATTCTGTCACCTCCAAAATTACAGTAATTTCCTACTGTAATTAATTCAACAACCTTTCCCACCCTCCCCTGGAACTACCCACATCCACAGAGAATTACACGGTGGGGAGAAGAAAGGAAACTTTAGCAGTATAGAAGAAAAAAAGGCAGCTAATCCCTCCGCCTACTTTTCTGGGAAGCCCTACCTCATTCTTTATTTTTCTTTAATTGGAGTATAGTTTCTGCTGTACAGCCAAGTGAATCAGCTGTATGTATACATATATCCCCTCCCTCTTGGACCTCCCTCCCACCCCCGTCCCACCCATCTAGGTCATCACAGAGCACCGAGCTGAGCTCCCTGCGCTATACAGCAGGTTCTCACTAGCTCTCTGTTTTACACATGGTAGTGTATATATGTCAATCCCAATCTCCCAATTCATCCCATCGCCCCCCACCCCGAGTCCACACATCCGTTCTCTATGTCTGCGTCTCTTTTCCTCCCCTGTAAATAGGTTCATCTGTACCATTTTTCTAGATTCCACATATATGTGTTAAGCCAGAATCGTTCTGAGCTCTACATCTTGTATACCAAATTGGAAAACGTAGAGATGCTTCACCCTGCCCACCTATAGTCTTACTGTAAAACCTGTAACCAGCCAGGCCCAAGGTCCAGCGACCTATTAGTTACTAAGATACTCTAACTCAATTCATTAGGCAGCCAAGAAACAAAGGAAAGGCGCTATGTACATGTTCAGCCATTCAAAGCCAAGAGAGGGACTTCCCTGGTGGTGCAGTGGATAGGACCCCCTGCTCCCAATGCAGGGGGCTCAGGTTCGATCCCTGGTCAGGGAACTACATCCCACATGCATGCCGCCACTAAAAGTTCACATACCACAACTAAGGAGCCCACCTGCCGCTCCTAAGCCCCGGTACAACCAAATAAATAAATAAATAGCAAAGCCAAGACACCCGAAGATAATGTCAGCTTTCTCTCCAGCAGCAAATGCGGAACAGAGCTGGGTTTGAATAGTTTGAGCCCCTTCAAATTTCATATGAGAACATTACATGATTACTAATATTTTCTGCATCCGTGTCTTCTCCGTGTTGCCAAGGACACTCAGAGAGCTTAAGTAACTCTGCAGATGGGTAAGAGGCAAGGAGCGGATTTCAACTCACTTTTTCCTGAGATAGGTTTCTCCCTTTAAGTCTCCATCTTAGGCGTTGGAGGCTGAAGTTCAGGGAGGTTAAATGACCCCAGTGTTCCGCAGAGCTGGAAAACAGTGCCAGTGAGAGGATGGCACGTGCTTTTTCCACTACACGACACCAGTCCATCCTTAATTGTTTGAACGGTTAGGTGCCTGGCCTGAACCCTGGTCCTTGTGGATGGTTTAGATTGATTTTTGGATTCTGGGTCTTGGGGCTCTTACCCCATTGGCTAGGCTTGCTGCTTTAATTAGTTCCTCTCCCATGGTCTTAGGAAATAAGTGTCCAGCCCCAACTTGACCCTATGGAGTCCCACTGGCCACGTCAGTGTCCTTCTCCTCCGTAAAGGGGAAGTTTGGGCACGGGTCAGCTTTTAGCAGCTAATTCACTTCTTCACCTTGGGGTCAACTCTGCATTTGGCAAGCCCACACTCAACAAATGAGCTTCTGAGCTCAGGGAAAATACCAAATAAGTAAAAGTCTTGCCATTAAACCAGACAGGCAGACTCGTAATTAAAAACCACCGTTATGCCATTTCAACAGAAACACTCCAGCCGTCATTAAGCGAAAACAGAATTCCTTCAGGGAGAAATTATTTCTTGTTTGATTTCTGTCAGAATGGCTTTGACTTTGCAGATCCATCTACAAAATGGTGTCTCCGGGCCCTGCCTCTGCAGCGGTGCTCAAACAAAGGAGACGTTTGCTTCAAACATGTGAAACCTGATTAAAGATTCATTTCAGATTAACTTGTCCTGTTTATTTCTCTTTTGTAATCTTTAGTATTACTTGAAGGGGTTGGTGGGGGGACGATAGAAAGAAAGAATGCAAATCTCCCTGGATCCACACATAAATCTTCATAGTAGCCACTGAACAATATCATTAATTCCCCCTGAATATTCCAGCCATGCAAAGTAACAGACACTTATGCAATGGCAGTTTACTGGGAAATCAAGCCAATCTATTTTTTGATGTTGTTTTATTCAAGCGAGAGGGGAAAAATTACTGGTGAGATGGATGGGAAAGAGAAAGAATGTAATGTTCACAAGTCCTGACATTCTGTCTTCAAGGTCATGCTAGAACAGGGTAGGAGGAAAGGAAGTTAACCTCTGAGTGCCCGCATGGTGCACTGAATTTTGTAAAATTGGTCTTAGCTGGGCAAAGCTGGGCTTCAGGGTGCTTCTGGTGGCTGGAGGAGGAAGATAGTCCCACCCATTTGCAACTCCAGAGATAAGGAGCCAGTTGGAAGAGGGTCCCAGACAACAGAGGGATTCGGGAATATTTCAGACATATCTGATGAGTGAGGGTGTACCAGGGGTCATGTTAGAGGAAGGAACAGAGGCTCCTGGGAAGACACTCTAAAGAGAAGACAGAGGCTAGCATTGCAAGTCAGATTCAACTGCAAGTCATGAGCATCCAAAGGAAGGAGAATTCTTGGGCTTCCCTGCTGGCGCCCTGGTTGAGAATCCGCCTATCAATGCAGGGGACACGGGTTAGAGCCCTGGTCCGGGAAGATCCCACATGCTGCGAAGCAACTAAGCCCGTGCACCACAACTACTGAGCCTGTGCTCTAGAGCCCAAGAGCCACAACTACTGAGCCCACATGCCACAACTACTGAAGCCCACGTGCCCTAGAGCCCGTGCTCCATAAGAGAAGCCACCACAATGAGAAGCCCACGCACCACAACGAAGAGTAGCCCCCGCTCGCCACAACTAGAGAAAGCCTGTGCACAGCAGGAAGACCCAACACAGCCAAAAATAAAATTAATTAATCAATTAATTTTTTTAAAAAAGGAAGGAGAATTCTAGCTACTGAGGGGGAGAAGATGTGCACTTCCTGTGGCTTCAAGAAGAAAAACAAATATCGTATATTAATGCATATATGTGGATCTGAAAAGATTAGTATAGACGATCTTATATACAAAGCAGAAATAGAGACACAGACATAGAGAACAAACATATGAATACCAAGAGGGAAAGGGGAGGGTGGGATGACTTTGGAGATTGGGACTGACATATATACACTATTAATACTATGTAAAAAATAGATCACTAATGAGAACCTACTGTATAGCACAGGGATCTCTTCTCAATGTTCTGTGGTGACCTAAATGAGAAGGAAATCCAAAAGAGAGGGGATATATGTACACGTATAGCTGATTCACTTTGCTGTACAGTATAAACTAACACAATATTGTAAAGCAACTATACTCCAATAAAAAAATATAAATAAATAAATAAACAAAAAGAAAACGACTGGAAACGTGGGCATCTCTCAGTGCAGTAATACTTTTGAGTCTCAAGCAACTTAGTCGTGTGATACCCCAACCGAGCAGTTGTCACATTTCCTGAGATACCGTCTACGTCTCCGGCATAATGCTGGTATTTCCAGTCCACCAACGTTGGATGTGTCTGGGCTCTAGTGCCACAGCACCTGAGCACCAGTGATGGGATGGGGGCAGAGCCCCATCCTCTGTGTGGCCTCTCAGTGAACTCTTGGGCCAGAAGCAATGTATGAATTCCTGGTCCAGCGAGGCATGGAAGAGTGTGGGAAAGTTTTATTACCAAACCTTGGGACACCTGGAGCTCAAGCAACAAACCGTGCGGCCACCTATCTTGGCACGGCACAGAGGAGTATTCTCCCTCTCACTTTTCAAGACTTACAACTCGGATCCTTCGCATCGGGATTCAGAAGGGGCATTTCTGGTTCAGCAGCCTTGAGGAGTGACAGAGGGCCCACCCTTCTGAAACCCAGACATTGGAAAGCTATCCCTGAGAACATGGGCCATTCGAAGGAGCAGCAGCCTGTCACGCTTGACGTGGGCTGGCAGAGGGAAAAAAACAAGTCTGGTTTTTGGACCCACGTGGATACCATAAGGATTCATGAATTTCTTGGGGGAGGGTAGGTCCGCATAGTCAAGAGCTCAAATTTTAATTTTAATGTCATTTCACTTGGTACCTACAAATGGATGAAGCCCAAAACATGCATCTTATTACACTTAATACTTAGAAAAACCTGAGAAGAAAGGTATTATTGATTTCTAATTTAAATTTAATTTTTAATTTGGAATTTTGATTTAAAATAAGGGAGGCTCAGGTACAGTTTCAGCTGGGTTCCATGATCTGCCCAGTGTCAGTTAGCTAGGCACGGAGGCAAGACTCACATTCCACATTCTATGCCCTTTCTCTACTTCCATATGTCTGTGCTATTTTTTAAAGTACAAAAGAAGGGCAGTGCTATTGGGGCAGCATTCAGAAAGGAGGGTCACAGATGACGGATACAACTCGGGAGGGGGACATTGGTACCCAGGCTGCCTGAGGGGTTGAACAACCTTAAATGAAGAGATGAAAACTTGTTCTGGAGGACAACTGATGTTGCAGATGATGGAGAGTAGAACTTATTGCTGTGATAAGGCCTTTGCGATACAGAGAGGTAAAGTAACTTTCCCAAAGTCACACAGCTAGTATGTGATGGAACCACAATATAAATCCAGACCACACATATCTCCAAAGCCCATGTTCTTGAGTGTTATGGCACACTGTCTCTCAGCTGGCTGCCTGAGGTTCTTTGAACGAAGATGGAAGGCAGGAAGGAACTAAGGATATTATAGGGAAGGGAGGGCCAGAGATTAGTGGTGGGAGTGACTGTGGCTATACACAATATCAAACCCCACCATCCTCCCCATCGGTTCTCTGTCTCCTCCAAATGGAACCCTCCTGCACTGTTGGTGGGAATGTAAATTGGTGCAGACACTTTAGAGAATAGTACAGAGGTTCCTTAAAAAACTAAAAATAGAGTTACCATACCACCCAGGAATCCACTCCTGGGCATATATCTGGAAAAGACAAAAACTCTAATTTGAAAAGATACATGCACCCCGATGTTCATAGCAGTGCTATTTACAATAGCCAAGACATGGAAGCAACCTAAGTGCCCATCGACAGATAAATGGATAAAGAAGATATGGTATATATATATATATATATATACAATGGAATACTAACTCAGCCATTAAGAAAGAATGAAATAATCCCATTTGCAACAATATGGATGGACCTAGAGATGATCATACTAAGTGAAGTAAGTCAGACAGAGAAAGACAAATACCATAAGATATCGCTTATAAGTGGAATCTAAAATATAAAGGAACTTAATTACAAAACAGAAACAGACTCACAGACATAGAAAACAAACTTATGGTTACCAAAGAATGGGGGGAGGGATAAATTAGGAGTTTGAGAGTAACAGATACACACTATTATATTCAAAATAGATAAACAACAAGGACCTACTTATAGCACAGGGAACTATATTCAGTATCTTTTAATAACCTATAATGGAAAAGAATCTGAAAGAGGATAGATAAGATAGAACTGAATCACTTTGCTGTACACCTGAAACTAACAACATTGTAAATCAACTATACTTCAGTAAGGAACTGGCCAAGAGATATGCAAAGATCCCAGAGACTTAGATGTCACAGAAGCCAAGGGTCCTGGTATTTCAAGGAGGAGACAGAATCAACAGTAGCAGACCCATGGACAAGGTCAAGCACGGTAAACAAACTGGACCTAACAAGATGTCACCACGCATCCTCAGGGGCATCCCGGGAGCCCTGAGAGGAGAAGTCTAGTTACAATGGGTTGAGAGGGAATAGAGGTGAGATGGGAGAGAAAAAGTGTAGACAGCTTTCAAAGATATTGGATGAAAAATAGAAAGGAGAGTGGATGAAAGGTCAGGCAAGGAGCAGCCAATGAAAGGAGACATTGACAAGGCAGAAACAAAAGGAAGGGAGAAACTGAGAAGCTAGGAGAAGATGATGTATCTTTTTTTTTTTTTTTTTTTTTTTTTTTTTGCGGTACGCGGGCCTCTCACTGTTGTGGCCTCTCCCGTTGCGGAGCAACAGGCTCCGGACGCGCAGGCTCAGCGGCCATGGCTCACGGGCCCAGCCGCTCCGCGGCATGTGGGATCCTCCCACACCGGGGCACGAACCCGTGTCCCCTGCATCGGCAGGCGGACTCTCAACCACTGCGCCACCAGGGAAGCCCAAGATGATGTATCTTATGGAAGAGATCTCTCATTTACTTAGCCTGGAGGAAAGGAGAGGATGACGGGTAAATACACCTGCAGGAAGCTGGGGAAGGGGGAACCTGGTGACCTCAATTTTTTCCATGAGTTTCAAAGTCAGAATAAGTTAAATTTTGCTGTAAGAAAAATAAATGAGCCAGTACCTCAAAGGCTTGAGACAATAAAATTTAACTCTCACTCATACTGGGTGAGAGCTGGGTCAGTGGAGACTGGGTCAGTGGGGGTGTTCTCATCGTGGTCACTTGAGGACGCAGACTGATGGGGTCTGAACTCTACCACACCTAAACCATTGCCACAGCAGTGAGAAGGGAATGTGTTAATTCTACACCTGGTCTTAAAGCTGCTACTCACATTTCACTGGCCGAAGCAAGCCACATGAGCAAACCTAACCTCAAGGTGAGTAGAGCCGTGCAACCCTAGCATCTATCCACAAAGAGAAGAGCTAGAAATATTTGGTAAAAGGCATAACTGGTTATTATGATGAGGTGTCGTCTCTATGAAGAGTTAGGGAAGTTGAATGAGATTTGGAAGAGTCTTTAAGGGAATTAGAAGAGAGATGATTTACAACAAATGAACAGATCGATACCTTGCCTTGAGAGCCCAGCTGAGTTTGACATCCATAATTTGCAGTGGTGCCAATCTCACTAGTTGCATGACCTTTAGCAAAACCCATCTCCTTTCCGAAGCCCTGTCTTTTGATCTGTAAAACAGAAGAGTTGGAGCAAATGGCTTTTCAGTTTCCCTACCAAATTCCAAGACTCATCATTTGCTCAGTGAATCTGAAGATACTGAAATTCCACACAGCATAACAGCCCCACCCAATTCCCACAACAGGTCTTGTTAAGGGGTAGAGTGTTCAAGATGCCCGTGGTGGTACCCACATGCTGCATCGGCATTTGCATCACAGGGTCCTGCTGTGTTTAGCGGATAGAGTAGAACCAGTCCTTTCCCACTTGAACAGATGTACTGTTCAAGTGGGTCCAGAGGTCAATGGACTTGATTTTTTTTTTTTCTGTTCCCACGGCTAGTCCAGTTCTCTGCTTCCAGTTCACTGCTGGTGAATGGACTCCTGCCATGGCGGTGGATGGAGGCAGAGGGAGGAAGGAGGGAGGGAGGAAGCAGGGAGGCATTAATAGAACAGAGGCAGGCAATGATGAATTAAGGGAGCGGCCATTAATTTTTCATTCTGACAGATTATCATCTGTCAGAAGGCAGAGGAGATGGCCCCTGTGCCAGAGAGGGGACACTTGCTCTTTGTAATACAGGCTTCTGCATTCTTTTTCTGGAGTTAGGTAGTGGGCACCCAAAGAATAAAAAATTTATGACAATCTATAATTTACATGCTAGAAGATAAATAATGAACTAAATCCTGTCATTAAATTGGCCCTTCGTTTTTCTTAATCCCCTGGGTGATAAATCTGATTTTGCAACAACATGTAGTATAAATTGATTTTTTTTTTTTTTTGGTAGGGTGGGAGTAGGGAAACTATTTTAAATACCTTGGATATAAATAGGTTGTCCCGGGCATTGTATCACCCAGGACCTCAAGATACAGTGGTCTTATTAATGTGGCTTTACATTAAGACTGGCATTAATTAAGGGAGGGTGTCACTGAGGCATTCTGCAAACCAACACTGATTCTGTAAAGCTTTTACGTTTAATGAATGGAAGCTTGAAATGCCAGCATGGCAGTGCGGCTCGCCAGCTTCCACAGAAGGAAACCTGGAATGGTTGACTTTGGGGGATACTATGAAGACGCCTTCCCTGGATGCTGATTAAGGACATGACGGCAAAAGGCATCACACTTTCATCCCTCCATCTCCTCATCTGTAAAGCGAGGATAGTAGTCATTTAAAGGAGTCAATTTGATAATATACGTAAAACAAACATGGACTAGTAGATGTCATTAAGGGATACCTGGTGTCATTAGAGTGCTGGCATGCAACGGATTATGTAATAGTAAGCAATTATCGAGCACCTACTGCGTTCCTGACCCTGTCTTAAGCCCTTTATATGCACTAATCCCGTTGATCCTCACAGCCTTTGTGCGAGGTAGGTATTGCATTTTCTCAGTTTTACTGTTGAGGAAACTGAAGTGTGGAGGGAATAAGTAACTTACCGAAGCAAGCTGGCAGCCACTAAATGGTAGAAAGGAGGAGTCGAGATTATTCATGGGCTGAATTATTTTGGATATGCCTGCCTTGGTCCAAGCATATTCCAGGAGTGGAGATACAGTGATGGATAAAACAGGAAAAAAAAAATTCCTGTATTCACAGAGCTTATATTCTGGGAGAGGGAATGAAGGCAATAAACAAAATAAACAATGCCATATGCAACCCGTAAGAAGGTGATAAGCGTTCAGGAGAAAAACAAAACCCAGAATGGGAAGCAGGGCGGGGCAGGGGTGGGGGTCAGGGCGGGCAGGGATGCTACAGTTTTAGCGTTTGTCATTTTTAATAGATTAGAACACAGGGCATCTGATTCCAAAACTGTAACTCTTAATCACTTTGCCACTTTGTTAGGGGGAAGACCATGGGTTTGAGAATCAGAGCTATACTTTGAATCCCATCTCTACCTTGTACTTTCCTTGAGAGATTGGCTTAATCTCTCCAAGCCTCCGCTTCTCAGTCTGCAAAATGAAAATATCACCTGCGATGGGGCTGTTGAGAGGATTCGGAATGATGGAGATGAAGGCAAGACCACGTGGTCTTGTAACGCCTCCGTTTCCTTATCGGTACCATGGAGATCATAGCAACACTACCACTTAACTTTGCTATGCAGAGCAAATGTGATCATCTATATCAAAGCAAATAAAAAAGAATTTCTAGGCAGTCCCAGGGACCTACCTGGGTTTGGCATCCATTAATTTTTGTGACCAACTATCACACATTGTGTGACCTTGAGCAAGACTGTTTTCTTGTATATCAGATATTGGAGCTGAATCAGACGGCCATGAAATGACGTAAAAAAACTTGATGCAGCAGCAAAAACAAAGCATGGAACATTCTGCCTGGCATGTGGTAATAAGTAAGAATAACAGCCAGTTCTGAAGAGCTTTCTATGCACTGAGAGCTGGGCTAACCTCTTGGCAAGCACTGTCTTCTCTAGACCTCGTCATAACCCCAAGAGGGGGATGATACCATTTTGCCCACTTTGCAGATTTGCAAACAGGGTTGTTGAGTTTAAGAACTTTGCTTCACATTCACCCTGCTATCAAGTGGCAAAATTGTGTCTGGGGACTTAGTCTCCTTCTCCAGAGTGATTTCCTTGCCTGAGACATTTGGCGTCATGAAGATAGTGGGTGGGACATAGTAGGTTCTCATTAAATGTTGACTAAGCCAGCCTTTCTTCCATGACCTAGGACACCTATGTAGAAAGCTGGATCTGTTCCCAAAAGGATCAGTCTTTTCTTAACAAACCCCCACTCACAGAAGCCCTCAAATTATACTCTATTGCCTGACATAAAATATTCCAGTGGAATTTACAAGATTGCTAATGCAGGATTCCATTAATGTCTGAACACAGCACCTCCTCTCTCTAATTCATGACAAATTCATCTTAGTGATCCACCATAAAAGGTTGGTGAGTGGAGATGACAGAATTCAGCACCTCCCTTGCCTCCTGGGTATAGAGAGAAATTGGGGTAGGGGGGTGCTCTAGAAGCCTCTGTAGAATTACGGAAGATTGGAGCCAGATGGTACCTGACAGAATTTTTTAGGACTTGGCTGTAGCTCAAGCACATGTAGGTTTTTAACCTACCGGAATTGATAGAGAACAAATTGCACAGTGAAATGGGTCCATGGGAATCACTTGGTCCAGCATATTATTGTATAGATGGAAAACTGAAGTTCAAGGACAAAGTGACTTACCCCAAGGGACCTTTCTACCATAATAGCCTGCACTGCACAATGTGGGGTTCTGCCAGCTGCTGAATACATCTATCCTAGTTATACATTCTGGAACTGGGGATAACCACAGGATGGGCCTGGGGACCCACTGGACCCACTGTGAGACAGACTCCTTGACCACGTGACCTTCATAGCCCCCTACTCTGACTGGAGGGCCCAGTGACATTCTGTTCTCCTGGAATCAAAGTCATTTCAGAGCCAGGGTCCAGTGGTCCCCAAAAGATTTGTTTCTTTTTCCCCAATGCACAGCAACCCTGGTAAAAGGCCTTAGGTCTTTTGCGGTCAGGCTGGGAGAAAGATTCACAGTATAAGTTTTCAGCAGTGTACTGGGTCCTGCCCCGAGAGGACCTGGCCTTCCCTTCATCGGAGGGGCTCTGGGTGTGTGAACTTGTTCAAGGCTAGGAATTGATTGAAGGAATGTGATTCTCTGTTTTTATGATTCGAGTTCAACTTGTGTTTACTTGACCTAGAGCTTTTCTGCTTATACAGATCAAGTAAGAATTTAGTAGGCTTCCTGCCTATTTCACTTCCAGGAACACCACAATTAACTGGCCAACACCATGGGTCTATGTGAGTTGGACCATCCTGGTTTCTGCTGTGACCCTGCTGCACGTGAGGTTAACCCTGCCCACCTTGTCTTTGGTGGTTGAGTGCTGCCTTTTGGCCCCTGACACACCAAGATCCAACCACTCCCACGGCACTGAAGTTTTCCAACTGGGTGGCTGTGTTTCCCTCCTCAAGCTCTGGACCACAGAGAGGAGCCATCACAAAGCTCTTCAAGGATACTGGGGCTCCCCTCACAAATTTATTTTTTTAAATATTGGTAGAAGGTCTGTCCTCAACACATATCATATAGTATCACTTATATGTGGAATCTAGAAAAATGGTACAGATATACTTATTTGCAAAGCAGAAATAGACACACAGATGTAGAGAGAACAAAAGTATGGATACCAAGGGGGAAAGAGGGGGTGGGATGAATTGGGAGATTGGGTATATCTAAACTACTATATATAAAAGTATATAAACTACTATGTATAAAAGAGATGACTAATGAGAACCTACTGTATAGCACAGGGAACTCAACTCAATACTGTGTAATGACCTGTAGAGGAATAGAATCTCAAAAAGAGTGGGTATGTGTATATGTATAACTGATTCACTTCGCTGTACAGCAGAAATTAACACAACATTGTAAAGCAACTATACGCCAATAAGAATTAATTAAAAAAAAAAAAAGTCTGTCCTCTGCGCCCTCTCAGTGTGGGTGAGTAGGTCTTAAATGACGAATCTCCTATAACATTCCAATCTCCCTAAGCCTCTAGATCCAAAAGAGATGGGGCATTTCCAGTTCACTCACCTTCTGATCCACATTCCAACCAAACTGTTAGAGTCTTTTCGTACTCTCTGAGCTACAACACTCAATGCAGAATCTCTGCTTCCTGCGCCATCAATCAGTTTGACGTGATCCAGCTTTATCTTCCCTCCACCATTCTCCCACACCCTTAATCCCCGGCCCCTACACATCCTCCCCAGATTTCTGCTCGTATAAGTGAGGAAACTCAAGTTCTTCTTTTGGAGTGTAACACACCTCTTCATGGGTCACAATGCAAACCTCACCTTTAGGGACCTGTTGGGATTTGCAGCTAGTTATAGGTCTAGAAGCCCAGAGAGGTGGGGGGAAGGGGAGGTCCTGAGGAGAATCTGCATGGTCTTGCATGGCAACTGCCTCAGGGGAGGTCACTAGCATTTTCCCAGGCAATGCAGGGTTAACGCCTTCCGTGGGGCATGGAAAGGTCTTCCCCCTATAGGCGGGGAGGCTGCTGCCACAGAGGGTGAGGAGACCTCTTTCACTGGCAAAAAGGACTTTATCAGAATTTAAGGCTCAATGTCCCCAACCTCATCCGGGTCTTCACGCATGTCCCCATCCCAACTTATAAGATCCCATTCTTTTCCAATCAATTCCCTCACTTTAACGGTAGACACCCTGGGAGGCTGGGAATTCAACCGGCTTTATAGTTCAGCCAGTTACAGGATTAGGTCCTATATTTGATTTTCGGCAGTTTCAGCCCTGCCACTACAGGAGATAAGGCCCTCCCTCAGGACATACCTAGAAGCCCTCCGGTCATTTATGTGGGCTTGAGCTGGGAATTGGAATCCCTGAGCTCATCCTTTTCTCTCACCACTTCGTCTAGCAACATTAGGAGAAACCAACCAATGTCATTATATTCCTTGGTTTTCCAGAAACACTCAAAAGAGTCACGTACAGAGTTATTTAGTTCCTTACCTCTTATAAGTGGTTGATTAGGTACAGCCAGTGCAGCTATTGTGTGTCTCTATCAGCAGTTCAAACCATGGACTATCCACGCTTTCTTTACTACTGGGAAAAAAAGAGTCATTAGCATCTTTAAATCTAATCAGATTAAAGAGCCCATTCCAGAAAACCCAGAACCAATTCAGAAAACTCATCCTTAAAATCCTGTTCCTCTAGGACCACTTTCAGTTCCAGAATCTGTATCAGTCAGGGTCCTCCAGAGAAACAGAACCAAAAGGATAGAGAGAGAGAGAGATGGAAGAGGAAATTTGTTTGGGGAATTGTCTCACACTGCTATGGAGTCATCTGCAAGCTGAAGATACAGAAAAGTCAATGGTATAATTCAGTCCAAGTCTCAAGGCCTGAGAACTGGGAGAGCCAATGGGTATCACACCCCAGTCCAAAGCCAAAAGCCTGATACTAGGGGAGGGGGGGAGGCCACTAGCCTAAGTCCTGGAGTCTGGAGGCCCAACAGCCAGGAGCCCCAGTGTCCAAGGGCAGGAAAGGATGAGTGTCCAGCTCAAGAAGAGAGAAGATAATTCAGCCTTTCTCCACCTGTTTGCTCTATTTAGGTCCTCAGTGGATTGGACAATGCCTACCTGAATTGGTGAGAGTATATCTTCTTTGCTCAGTCCACTGAATCAAATGCTCATCTCTTCCAGAAACAGCCCCCAGACAGACACACCCAGGAACACTGTTTTACTATCTCTCTGGGTGTCCCCTAGTCAAGATGACACATAAAATTGACCATCACAGCCATGAGTCCTTCCTCATCTCTTTCCTATACAGCTCCTGACAATGAGACATAGTCCCTTCCAAGAGTCAGAAGCACAATGATGGCTGGAAGACTGGAGCTGTTTCCTAGGTAACCCCCCCCCAAAAAAAGAAACTGATCAGTCCCCATGGGGCATCCTAGGACCCTGCTCAGCTTACCTGCCAAAGGAAAGAGGTGCCTATGTCACGGTGAGGTGGGGCAGAATTTTACTTCCCCCCATGATCTCACCCAGGGCCATGGCTCCATATGCCCTGCATGCTCTGGTCAGTCCTAAATGTGTACATCCCAGTTAGACTCTCCCTTGACCTACAGACTCAAGCAGCCAACTGCCTCTTTTTTTTTTTTTTTTTGCGGTATGCGGGCCCCTCACTGTTGTGGCCTCTCCCGTTGCGGAGCACAGGCTCGGGTCGCTCAGGCCCAGCGGCCATGGCTCACAGGCCCAGCCGCTCTGCGGCAGGTGGGATCCTCCCGGACCGGGGCACAAACCCGCATCCCCTGCATCGGCAGGCGGACTCTCAACCACTGCGCCACCAGGGAATCCCCCAACTGCCTTTTGACAGTACTACTTAGAAGTCTTTTAGGTATCTCAAGTTCAACATGTCCAAAATCGAACTCCTTCACCTTGTTTCTGGTGTCTTTTTTCCTTTATGGCAGCTGAGCTTCTTTTTTTTTTTTTTTAGCAAAAACTTTTGTCATACTGAGTGAAGTAAGTCAGACAGAGAAAGAGAAATATCCTATGATACCCCTTATATGCGGAATCTATTTAAAAAAATGATACAAATGTATTTACAAAACAGAAACAGACTCACAGACTTAGAGAACGAACTTATGGTTACCAGGGGGGGAAGGTAGGGGGAAGGGACAGTTAGGGAGTTTGGGATCGACATGTACACACTGATATATTTAAAACGGATAAACCAACAAGGACCTACTGTATAGCACAGGGAACTCTGCTCAACGTTATGTGGCAGCCTGGATGGGAGGGGAGTTTGGGGGAGAATGGATACGTGTGTATGTATGGCTGAGTCGCCTTGCTGTGTGCCTGAAACTCTCGCAACATTGTTAATCAGCTATACTCCAATATAAAATAAAAAGTAAAAAAAAAAAAAAATCAAAGTCCTGATTCCAAAAAAAATTACTCACAAATAAGTTTTTTTTTCCTAATTTCCAAGGAGGTAATTTATGGCTGGATTATTCTATAAATCATTGCGTTTCCTGGCAACCTGCCATTACCCATCCTGGCCACCCAGGAGGAAAAAATCAGTGCCTGACATTCAGGAGTATCACTGAGGTTTCTAGGAGACTCCCAGGGTATCTGAGAGATGAGTATTTTCCTACCCACCTGTCCCTGGTGAAGCCCGGACCAGGATAGATAAAAGGGCCCACTGTATGATCTGCCCTCAGGTCTCATTCCTCAGAGGTAATCAGCCCTGAGCACTCTCTGAAGTAAAAAGAACCAATTTCTGTTGCAACAGTGAGAGGTTTTACCTAAAAGGGCCAATTAAACCTTGAGAGATTATTTGCAGATAGACTTCGGAGGAGGGCGTTAGTCAGGTTCCGTTCCTGTTGTTGTGTTTATTTCTTTGGGGATTTCTTTTTTTTTAGGCTTCATTACTCACCGGAATTTAACTCTAATGGAAATAAAATAAATATCACAGAGCTTCCCTGGAAATTACTGATAGCCTTGGTTTTGGAGAAAGGTTAGAGGATTTCTCTCTAAAGATTGAGCCTCTAAGAAATTCTGCCCCATGTCAGAAACTTTCTCCCATACTCTCTCTCCCAGAAACTTTGTGTAAATCTCGGGAAATGACCCTCATTGGTCCTTTTAGTTCAACTCCTACCCTTTGGGCCAATCACTGTTGCCAGAGGATGGGGCTCTCTGATTGGTCAGTCACTTGCTCATAATGGTAGTCTGTTACTAGAAAAAGAATAGGAAATAGCTACTAGCTTCTACTACCACCCCTCTACTATGATGATGATGATGACGGTGATGATGATTATAGCTACCATTTATTGCCCATGTGCCAAACTCCGTGCAAGCACTTTTCACGTGTGATCTCATTTAGACCTCATAGCAATCCTCTGATGTAGGTACCATTTACAGATGAACAAACCAAGGCTTAGAGAAGCGAAAAGACTTACCCCAAGTCACACTGCTGGGAAGGAGAACAGTTTGAAAATCACTTCTTTAATACTTGCATTAGTTATCTATCGCTAGATAGCAAATTACCCCCAAATCTTAGCATCTTAAGACAACAAACATTTATTATCTCACAGTTTCTCTAGGTCAGGAATCCAGGCATGGCTCAGCTGGGTGCCTCTGTCTTTAGGTCTCTCAGAGTCTGTAATCAAGCTGTGCGCCAGGACTGTAGTCTGCTCTGCAGGGTCAAATGGAGGAGGACCCACTTCCAAGTTCAAGCTCATCCATGTGATTATTAGCAGGACTCAGTTCCATGTGAGCTGCTGGACTAGGAGCCTCAGTTTCTCACTGATGGTTGGCCGGAAGCCTTCCTTAGTTCCTTGCCATGGGTCCTCTCTCTGGGGAAGCTCTCAACATGGCAGCTGGCTTCATCAGAGCAGAAAGCTAGAGGGAAAGAGAGTGTCCAAGATGGAATTTATCATCGTCTGGTGACCTAATCTCCAAAGTGGCATCCTATACGTTTTCCTTATTCTGTTGGTTAGAAGTAAATCACTAGGGTGAGTGGATTACACTGGGGCTGTCTCAGAGGCTGCCTTCTGCAGTACTGTCCTTTTGGACATGCAGACCGCTTTCATGTACCGACCATTTAGTATTGTAGAGGGGTCTTCTCCTTCAACTCTCCAAATTCACTTGCAGGATTTGTTGTTTTGCCCCATCCTCACGGGATCTCCTGATACGTTCATTTCCAAGTCTAGCCACAGTCTTCTTTGGCTGCACTTTTTTTCTCCTCACATCTCTCCACCACTCCTGAAACATTTGAACCTGAGAGGCATCACATACTGTAATTATCTGGGAGCAACTAATCCAATCCCCTCATTTTGCAAATAAGAGCGTGGAGGGACAGACAAGGGAAGGGCCTTCCGGAGATCCCACAGGAAGCCAGAGGCAAGGCTGAGACTTTGAACCTCATATGCTCCCAACATGCTGCACAGCCCAACACACCAGGATCCTTGCTGGGAAATCAATCCAAACCAGGCACTTGAACTCTGGGGAGATTGCCGACATTTCATCAACATACAAATGAGGGAAACATTTAGGCAGTGCTTCTCCCTTTCTCCCCATTCCCTTTCTTCACAGGGGGCTGGCTTCATTCCCTCCTGGGAGCGGGGAAGGACATACTTGTTAACTGAGCAGTGAACAAGCCTTTTTGTGTGAAAATCTAAGGAGGTTTCACACTGTGTCTGATGTGATTTCTAGGTACACAATGCCCTCTAGTCCCGAGTCAGGGTAGTTCCAAGAGGAAAGATTTTGAAAACAATAGGGAATCATGAAATATACAAAATCCAATGTCAGTAATTATTCCTGGACTCCTAGGGGTCCAAGAACTCCCAAAATCCCAGGTGAATTATTGTATACTGTAAAATTTTCTAAAAAAACAAGAGTCTATAGCTCCCATTGAATATTAAAAGAGTAACCATAACTATGTCACTAAACAAAAAGATTGGGACCCACTGATCTGGACTTTCAGAGTATCTGTGACACCTTTGCTAGTTTAAAAGAAATATCCAAGATAGCAATCAGAGCATGCGCTTTTTAGACATAAACCACAAAGACGTTGAGGGTTTAATACCACATGTCTTCCCTGTTCAGCCCATTATTTCCTACAGATTGTGATTTGGAAGCTAGTATTTCGGAGTTCTTTTTAATTCAATAGATGTTTGCTCAATGCCTGTCCTGTTCTAAGTTCTGGCGATACAGAAATGAACCACGGTGGACACTGGTTCATTTTTGCCATTCTATATAGATCCCCCATTCTTTTGGCAGCACCGTCCCAGTTTCCTTCTGAAAACTAGCCACTTTCCTGTTCCTAAACTGTGGGGGGTCCACCTAAATCCCCCTTAGTACAAGGATGGATGTGTGGTCTAATCCCAGCTGTTCAGTGCACCCCATCCTCTTGCCCATGAAGATGGTTCCAGAAGTAAACCTTGGAGCTGAGCTGGGTCTCACAGGAAAGAGGACCACACTTCCACTCACCACTGGAGTCGACCTGAAAGGATGGAGGATAAATCTGTAGTAAGGACTGAGAAAAGGGAGCCGAAATATGGAAAGAGAGAACTGAGCCCTAGGTGAAGCCACATCTGAAAGTTGCTCAGTCTTTAGACGGTTTTTTGTTTGTTTTGTTTTTTCTCTAATGAGAGTGAAACTGGTTTTGTATCCCTTGCAACAAAAAGAATCTTAATAGCCCGCCCTTGAGGAGCTCACAGTCCAACAAAGTAATTTGTTAATAACGCAAAATATTGTACAAGTGCCCTAGTAAAATACACAGACACACACACACTGTATATATATATAACATATATATAATAAATTCTTAACAAGTAAGACGATACGGACAATATTTGCATCCCCAGTAGAAGTAGTTTGCACTCTGCCTTGATAGAATAGAAGGATTTGGGTAGGAAGCCATGAATCAGGAGGAAAGACACTCACAAGAAAGAACATTGGGATCCAGGAACACTTACTGGAGTGTGTCCACACTTCCACCAGGGTCATGGGAAGGGTCAAGAATCATTCTAGAAGCAGCCACATAGCACAGGGAGATCAGCTCATTGCTTTGTGACCACCTAGAGGGATGGGATAGGGAGGGTGGGAGGGAGACGCAAGAGGGAGGAGATATGGGGATATATGTATATGTATAACTGATTCACTTTGTTATAAAGCAGAAACTAACACACCATTGTAAAGCAATTATACTCCAATAAAAATGTTAAAAAAAAAAAAGAATCCTTCTAGAAATTGTGACTTTCCATATGTCATTGAGCCACCACAGACCTCAGCTTCTTGGACCACAAAATTATCTCACATTTATTGCTTTTGTAATTTTTTTTATTAAGGTATAATTCACATACCACAAAATGGACCCTTTCAAAGTCTACAATTCAGTGGTTTTTTAGTACATTCACAAAGTTGTGCTGCCATCATTGTTATCTAATTCTGGAACACTTTGCATCACCCCATAAAGAAACCCTGTACCCTTCAGTAGCCATTCTCCATTCCCTCCTTCTCCCAACCCCTGGCAACCACTAATACACTTTCTAGGTCTATGAATTTGACTATTATAAATGGAATCATAAAATATGTGACCTCTTGTGACTTCTTCCATTTAGCATAATGTATTCAAGCTTCCTCCATATTGTGACATATATCAGTACTTCATTCCTTTTTATGGCTGAATAATACTCCATCCTATTTATAGACCACGTTTTGTTTATCCATTCATCAATGGACATTTGGGTTGTTCCCACCTTTGGGCTATTGTGAATAATGCTGCCATGAACTTTCACGCACAAGTTTTTTTGTGAACATGTGTTTTCATTTCCCTTGGGTGTATTTGTAGGCGTGGAATGTCTGGATCCTGTGGCAGTTCTACGTTTAACCTTTCGAGGAACAGCCAGACTGTTTTCCAAAGCAACTGTACCTGTTCACATTTCCACCAGCAACGTAGGAAGTTTCCAATTTCTCCACATCCTTGCCAACACTTGTTATTGTCTGTCATTCTTATTACAGCCATCCTAGTGGGTGTGAAGTGGTGTCTCATTGTGGTTTCAATTTGCCTTTCCCTGAGGACAAACACATTTCCTTTTAATGAACAAGTTATGGTACGTGTGTCCCATCAGCCTGATTGTTGGAAACTACCCCCACTTAAAGTAGTCTCTAGTTATGAATTTCTTGTAGTGACACCTTAGCACACAAACCAGCCTATCAGCTGCAGTTACCAAGTTGAGTGTGGCTATTCCTTCTCTCTTTTTGCAGATTGCACTGGTCTGCACCCACTGCCCACAAACCCACATAGGAAGACTTCACTGCAGCCACTACCCAATGTCCGTGCTGAGAATTCCCTCTCCAGCAGCCTCTGTGGCTTGCAATCCCGCTGGGCTCAGGAGGAGGGGGACAGAGTGTCGCTCTGTTCCATTAGGAGGCAGAAAATCACATTTCTCCAGTTCTCGGGCCAAACCCAGCTCTGCACAGAGTCTGAAAATGCTCTAAAGAAATGTTCCCAGGAATTCCCTGACGGTCCAGTGGTTAGGACTCAGCACTTTCACTGCCATGGGCCCAGGTTCAATCCCTGGTTGGGGAACTAAGATACCACAAGCTGTACCAAAAAAAAGGGGGGGGGGGGAATGTTCCCTAGCTTTTGATCATCTCTCCTCTAATGAAAGGTGTTTATAGAGCCAGATAAGGAATGGAATCTACCCAGTTGACCATCCTCCAATACTCTTATAACCCTCTTCCCAAAATTCATCCTTCTTCTTCTAGTTCAATGTTACACATGTTAACATAATTGATTAAGAGTGTCTGCTGAAGAGCTAGATTGAGACAAACCCTGAACCTGAGCCTATTGATTAGTGATGTCTGTCATCAGCAGGGAATGGAAAGCTGTGGCATGCATGTCATGTGTTCCCCATCTATACTCTAATCATTCCTTGAGCAGACATGGACCAAACACCTGGACACCAGGAAGACATACCCAGCTCATGCTGCAACTAAGGAGAGGTTGTAAAACTAAAATGTGGTTTATCACAGAGATATGAACACAGTGCTACAGCAGGACAGTGAAGGAAGCAAGGAACTATGTCTGCGCAATAATAGAAGACTGTAGAATAAATGGAACCTGAACTTGATCTTAGAGAGAAAAGGAGTTTTCCAGGTGAAAGAAGGGGGAAAATATAGCTAAGCCAGACAGGATAACATGCATAAAGGAGAAAAAGATTTTTCTGGAATTTGGTTAAAAATTAAAATGTTAATTGGCTGAAACACATAGTATATCAGGTCTGATGGGAGGGGGCAAAGCTACAAAGGTCATCTGGCAATGGCAAATCCAATTCTTTTTAAAAATTGATACAGCCACTATGGAGAACAGTATGGAGATTCCTTAGAAAACTAAAAATAGAACTACCGTATTACCCAACAATCGCACTCCTGGGCATGTACCCAGAGAAAACCATAATTCAAAAAGACACATGCACACCAATGTTCATTGCAGCACTATGTACAATAACCAGGACATGGAAGCAACCTAAATGCCCATCAACAGAGGAATGGATAAAGAAGATGTGGTACATATATACAATGGAATATTACTCAACCAAAAAAAGGAACAAAATTGGGTCATTTGTAGAGACATGGATGGACCTAGAGACTGTCATACAGAGTGAAGTAAATCAGAAAGAATAAAACAAATATCATATATTAACACATATATGTGGAATCTGAAAAAATTAGACAATCTTATTTACAAAGCAGAAATAGAGACACAAATGTAGAGAACAAACGTACAGATACCAAGGGGAAAAGTGGGGATGGGATAAATTGGGAGATTGAGGTTGTGACATATATACACTATTGATACGGTGCATAAAATAGATAACTAATGAGAACCTACTGTATAGCACAGGGAACTCTACTCAATACTCTGTGGTGACCTAAATGGGAAGGAAATCCAAAAAAGAGGGGATATATGTATACGTATACCTGATTCATTTTGCTGTACAGCAGAAAGTAACACACACAAAAAAAGTTTTAAAAACTGAAACACACCCACAACCAAAAAAAAAAAAAAACAAGAGTGAGAGAGCGCATACACACATGTGTGGGAGAGACAGGTGGAGAGGCCAGAGGAATGAACTAATGAAAAACAAACTTGGAAAACACAGGGGAAAAAAAGAAGCCTGAAAACTCTCATCAAAAAACAAAACAAACAAACAAAAAAACAATTTAAAAAGTCATCTGGGTGCTAAGACCTACCCTCCATGTCTTACAGCTTTATGAATCCTTAGACCCTCGTAATGACGGCAGCCACAGAGTAGGTACTCAGCAAATGTAGCAAATGAATGAATGCTGGTTTTCTTGGTTCTCTCTCTCTCTCTCTCTCTCTTTCTCTCTCTCATTGGCCAGGTACATGTAAAGTATCCTATTTAACTCGCACAACAACCCTACAAGTCTTTCTCATCCTCTCTATTTTATAAATGAGAAACTGAGGCTCTCAGGGCGTTCACATTTTAGAGTTCATGTTGTAACTCAGGCCTTTTCAACAAGTACCTTATGCCTTCAACCCAAGGATGGACTCTTACCCTAAGACTCGAATCGCAGTCTAAGGAAAACATGTGAATGGAATGGAAATGCGTAAATCCTAGGGGCATCTCATAGGGTCTAACCACAGGGCTAGATAAATGATATTAACAGCTGTGTCCTTAGGGCTCCACTAAAATCTAAAGTGAAGCTGTTTATTTTTTAAATAAATCCAAATAAATAAAGAAGAATGGTTGTTCCACTGTCCGCCGGTGCTGTGTTGGTCTGTGTGGACTGACAGCATGGGGATGGATTTTGACGTGGGCAAGAGTTAAGCCTTGAGTTATCATCAGAATTAGGGTGCCTTATTGGTTCACATCGTCCAATCTTTCCCAGCCATTATGGTTTTGCCGAAACATTAAACTGCTTTAAACTTTCATTTTCCTCTTAAAACTAAATTAGTTTGGAGGAAATTGTATTTTCCCAGCTCTAGCACCAGCCTCAGGCAGAGGGAGTTACGGTACAGCACACAGATAAACAACAATCACAGCCTAATTACTAAGTGGTAAGAGCGGTGTTTCTTGAGTTACATTTGCTTTAGAGTTTCTGGGGTCCTGGAGGGAGGCATCTCTCCAGTAGATTTGCTCAGGAAGCTTTGTATTATTTATGTGGTGGTCTTCCTGCATCTCTAGCTACGGAAATCAGAAGAGCAAAGGAATTTATGAAGCACCTACTATATGCCTGCACTATTAGGTTCTAAAATGTATTACTCAATCCTCACTACTGGTATTATGAGAGTCCCATCTTACAGATAAAGATCCTTGAGGTTAAGGCCAATGGCTGAGGACCTATTTCTATGCCAGAAAATATGCAGGGATCTTAAAAAAGAAAAAAAAAACTGTAGCAGAAGTCTATACTTCTCTATGAGGCACCTCCCTTCTTTAGGGAAATAACCTCCTTTTATTCCAACCACACATACACTCCCCAAGAACCATCCTTTGATTAAAGCTGAGCCAATCACAGGATCTCAAACAGTCATGTGATTAAAGCTGATCCAATGGCAGGACCTTACCACCCTGGCCACAGTGATTGAGCCAAGCAAGGGGCAGGAACAAGATGAAAGCCAAACCAATCACACTTCTCCCCCAGGATATTTCTACCTGGGGCTGGAGGTAGAGTTCTGCCCTCCCTGTTGGAGAAGCTACAAAAATGTAACATGGAGACAGGTGAAAACCATTCTCAGAAAGAAGAAAACAAAAAGAAAAAGGTTGGCAGGCGTAGAGGGGAAAGCTGAGAATTGGAAGGAGAAAGAAACCCTCTGTCCCAGGCTGTATTCCCATCCTGTCCATAGTTTGTTTACTCAAGCCCATAACCCACCACCACCTTCTGCCCTCCTCCAGTTCAGTCAAGATGGGTTTCAGGACTTCCCTGGTGGTCCAGCGGTTAAGACTCCACGCTTCCACTGCAGGGGGCGCAGCTTCGATCCCTGGTCAGGAAACTAAGATCCCACATGCCGCGCAGTGTGGCCAAAAAGTAAAAAAAAAAAAAAAAAAAAGGGTTTCTGTCGTTCGCAAACAAGAGTCCTGATGACACCCTCAGTGGCATATCTAACCTTTATTGGACCTGTACTATGTATATGCGGGCACTAATCTAAGTGCTTCAATGGTGTTAAATTCAAACAACTTAATGAGGTAGGTACCAATGGTTCTCCCATTTTACATTTAAGGAAACTGAGACACAGAGATATTAGAGCAACCTGTCCAAGGTCACAAAGCTAGAGCTTCAAAAATGACAGATATGGAACATGGAGGGTTTTCTTCTATCAATGCTTACATGCAAACTTTGGGGTAGGGACTGAGAATCCCATGTCACAGATGGGGAAAACAAGTCTCAGAGTTTAAGTAGGAGTCTCAATGTTGTGGAGCCAGGATTTGGACCCGACTCCAAAGCTAACACGCTTAATCTCTACCCTCAATTAACTCAAGATAAAATCTTCCTGTCAGATCTGCTCAGATGTTTCATCAGTTCATGGCCCTTCGCTGATCTCTTTTTATTTCTACAAATGGAAATATCTTTACCGTGTTTTCTTTTTCTGCTGAATCTAAAGATGATACATGCTACCCGATGTTACTCTCATCACTGGCACCCCAGCCCACAGAGGATGAGAGCTGAAACTTCCTGTTATACAACTGTTCCAAACTTCCAGGGCTGATTGCCCCTGGCAGAAGGAGCCCCAGACCGATCAGAGTGTTTGATGCCACCAGAGTATGTCAGGGTTGCCGAGGCATTTGCTAGTCCCTTTTAATTTTGAGAGCAAGTGAGAGAGTCTGGATGTGTGAAACAGAAGGGAAGCAAGACAAGGAAAGAGAAAGGCAAGGTGAGATGAAATAGTGCTTCCACAAAGCAGCAGTAGAGAGAAAGCCAATACCATGAGTGTTCATTCCCCCGCTGGCTTCCTGACGGACAGGACATGTGGGGATGCTCTTGAAAATGAGAATTTGACCAAGGTGACCTTGCACACAAAGATGCTTCATTCACCGAGGAGTCCAAGACTCTTCCTGAGTGGGCATGGCAGTGGGCTTGGTTTAAGAAGAATTCCTTATCCTCCCATCAAACCTTGTCTCTCGATGATGTCGATTCCTATGAACAAATACGGAAAAATCTCCAAGATGGCATCCCCTTTATGGGAAAAGAATGACGCAGATCTCATGCACACACAAACACCACACCCTCTTTTCTCAAAGTAACAATCCTCACTCCCATCGTGGGAATCCTCTCAGGCTACTGTGTGGTCACAGTGTCAACTCAGGCCATGGTTTGTCCACCAGGATATCGGTTCAAAGAAAGCATGAGGGTCACATCAGAGGCTGCCGTGAAGTGCCGGGATGCCAGGGTGCAGCTGTGGGGTGTCAGCGTGTCCTGACATGAAGGAGCTGCTGGACTCACCAAGCTGCCAGGGGGCCATGAGTGGGTTGGTACAAACTCATGTTACATCACCAGGTGTCTGTCTTTAAGGGAATCTAGAGCTCTCAGGCCCCGGTTGGAAGGGAGCGGGATTGGCTAGCCAGGACAGTGGATCAGGATTCTGGACCGCGGACAGGATGCCCGTGAGACCCCACTGCTCCCTGAAGAGCATCTTCAGGCTGTGGGCAGGCTTTCCATGAGTGTTCAAACATCTTCCTATTCAGCTTAAGTTCTGGGTGCATAATAAGTTTTAAAAGGCTCGAAAATGGAGTTGGCTTGGCTTCTTTTCTCAAGTTGAATGTCACAATTAAAGTCACCAAGAAAAGCTCATACACACTTCTCCCTGTACATCTGCTGTATGTATGTGTTTGCCCGCGCACCTGCATCTCTGTATGTGAGTGTCTGTTTCTCTCCTTTGGCATCTCTGGGCCTCTTTCAATTGTCCTCGGGGCTCTGGCCTGAGAGATGGTTCTCTCATCTTTCTCTTTTTATTTTTTTTATTCCTCCCCTTAATTCTTCTCCCATCTTTGTCACTCCACATCTGTCTCTCCCTGTCTTGCATATGTCTTTGATCTTCATCTCATTCTTCCATTTTCTGCCAAAGGAGAACAAGAGAGAAAAGAGAGCACCCTGTCTGTCTCCGGCTTCCCTTTCTTCTCTCTCCAACAGCCCCAGAACCTGGGCTCACATCGCAGCTCTGCCCACACAATACCCTGCAGCCAGAGCTCCAGGGCCGAGTCGGCCCCAAGCACAAGGGAAGCACATCCAAACTGCTGACGGATTCCGTAGGACCGTCACTATTTTTAAGGAAGCTGCAATGTTCCCAGGGATGGTCTTTGATTCTTCCCCAGAACAGCAGAGACCACCAGCTTCTCCACTTCCCCATATGAGTGCCATGGACCAGCTTACAGTCAGCAGTTTTATTGTTAACTTTCTCCATAAAGACACTCTTCCACCGTTTGGGAAAGAGGCTGGGTGAAAAGAAGAAAATAATCATTGTGTACCCAACTCTTGTCAGCTGTAGATTCTTTCCTCCTGTTTTATGTATCTAGTCATAATCTTGCACACATAAATTTAAGCACCACTGCATTGTTAACGTTTTGCAAAGAGGAATTTTCTAATACAACACCACCAATTTACTTGAAAGAAGAGCTGGCGTTGGTATTTACAGCTCATGGGCCCGGGTTTGCTTATAACACTCCTGGTGAACAGGGTGACAGATGTCATTGGTTTTCCTTTATCCAATTCCTCATCTGTGCAACACGCAGGCTTATTATAAACATGCTGCTTCTGTGACAGGGACAAAGCCCCACTCTTGGTCTCTTGTTAGGGAAGACAGCAATGATAACAGCAATGATATTGGGGGGAAATAGTGGAATTTGGAGCCCCCCAGAGTTGGGATTACATCCTTACTTCTTCACTTACTGTCTTGGTTACTTTGGGCAAGTCACTTAACCCTGCTGAGTCGTACCGATGATTCCTTAAGTGCAAAATAAGGATAATGATCCTATTTCTCAGACTGTTGCAAGGATGGCATGAAATGTTCTATATACACGCCCCCAGTACATATATTGTACATACACTGTGCATATATTTTACCAGGCAATCAATGTCCATTCTTCTCTTCCTTCTAGATCAGGGCACAGGGTCTGTCAAATTAAGTTGTTCAATCAATGGTTGAAAGAGTACGTGGGGGTTTGGGTGGGCTATGGATGGATGAGATCAGCCTCCCTGCTTCTGGCAGTGGGTAAGGCTCCATGGAGGCCTCCAAACTAAGATTTTAAGAACCCCTTCCCTCTTCCTGATTCCAAAGTCTTTCCAGCTCAGGCATTTTACAATTTTAGGGCTCAAGGAGCAGACTGCTGGACAGGGTCTTATATGAGTCAGGACTCTCTTGATGACAAAAACCCATATCAAATTGCCTTAAGCAATAAAGGGTAATACTGGATTACATTACTGGTTATTCAAGGGACAGCCACCTTCAGGCATAGCTAGATCCAGGGGTCAGTAATGGCTCTTGTTGGAGTTTGTTCTCTCTGACTTGTAGTTCTGTTTTCCACTGAATTGGCTTTAAGATGGCTCTTTTCACAAGGTGGGTCTTATATTCCTGCATTCCAATGGTTTTAATTTGAAACAGAAATTGGCAATGGGCCAAATCCAGTAGCTGGCCTATTTTTGTAAATAAAGTTTTATTGGAACACAGCCATGCCCATCCATTTTTGTATCGTCTGTGGCTACTTTTTCACTATAATAGCAGCATTGAGTAGTTGCAACAGGGATGGTATAAGTCTAAATACTGACCACCTGCATCTTTACAGAAAACACTTGTCACCCTCTGATCTGGAAGGAAGATTCCTACCTTTGCCCTGTGCAGATATAAACTCCCAAGGGTCACACTGGGGTCCTGGTCCTCTCCCTGCATCGCTTGCTGCAGCCAGGGATGGGGAAAGCTCTGGCTGGCCAGCCTTCGTCATGGGCCTGCCTGGTGGCGGGGGGTGGAAGTGGAACAGGGCACCTTGATTGAAAGCCCGACTGAGGCCGCAGGAAATGGGATAGGGTCTCTTCTCCTGGAGAAGAGTCAAGGGTGTTACCTGAAGAAGAGGGAAGTCATGCTGGGCAGGCAAAACCCAGGGAGCCCGTCACAAAGATGTGAGTAAATCAAAATAAGTGTCGAGCCCGAGGTAATAGGCACAGATGGAAGATTCCCTGCCTTTCGAAATCACGTCCCTAACAATTCACTTTGATAAGAGTTTGAGTCAACGAGCAGATGTTTCTTTTCTGGAAGAAGGACTATCACAGATTCCTGTGATCAAGACATTCTAGGTCTGTCCCGTTCTCACCACTAATGACTCAGCAGAGGAAAGAGAAAACAAAATAAAACACTATTGATCCTTCGGTTCAAGATATTGCCAAGGGCAGAGGCTGAATTGCTCAAGCCTCTTAAACCAGAGCTATAATCTGAAGCTGAAATGACCCTTCAGACACTGCCAGCAGCCCCTCAGCTCTGGTTAAAGGGCTAGAGAAGCTAGCGTTTTACCCAGTGGGGCTATGAAACTACCCAAACAATTTAGACCAGGAATGTAAATACATGACCACCACTTACCCCTCCTGCCGTGAGCATGGAAGACATAGCTAATCCATCACAGAGTTCTTCACCCCATGATCAACACAGCAGGCATGCACTCACCACCATTTGGCAGTAGCATTAAATTTATTTATCTTTCCTGGTTAGCCACGCCTCACATTCCTTGTCTAGCCATAAAGAGTGCCTCCCCCCTTCTAAACTCCTGCCCATCCCCTCAACCCCCAAACCATGTTTCTCCATCAACACCCAGACATAGCAGTCTTTTGTTCAGAAACACTAAATGATGAACCAAATGTCCATCAACAGATATGGATAAACACAATGTGGTTTACACATACAATGGAATATTATTCAGCCTTAAAAAGGAAGGAAATTCTGACACATGGTACAACATGGATGAACCTTAAAAACTTTTTGCTGGGTAAAGTAAGCCAGACATGAAAGGACAGATATTGTATGATCCCACTTACATGAGTTACATGGAATAGTCAAATTCAGTGAGACAGAAAGTCGTTTGCAGGGCCTGGGGGAGAGGGGATGGGGAGTTAATGTTTAGGGGGTACAGAGTTTCAGTTTGGGAAGATGGAAAAGTTCTGGCAATGGATGGTTGTGGCGGCTGTGCAGTAATGTGAATGTACTTAAATGCCACCGAATTGTATGCTTTCAAGTGGCTTAAAAAATAAACTTTATGTTTCATATTTTAAAAAGTAAATGGCTTTCCATTACCAGCATGATATTTAGGCTCTTCACTGTCTCCATCCATAATTCCAGCTTTATTTCCCCTATTTTTCATATTTTCAATGCTCCTACCACAGGTTACTTTCCCAGGATGTCCTCCGCATTTGTTTTTATCACCATCCCTAACTCAGCTCCCCGGCCTGTGGAAGGGACTATGGTAGTTGTATTTCTTTTTGTCCAGGACATTCATCCATCCCCACCTTTTCCTTCCTTTCAGGGCCCCTCTTTCATTCTATGTGACTTCAATATCCTGCAAATCCTTCTCTAAACCCACCCTTCTTCTTTCAAACTCACTTGATTTCTTTGAGGCAAATTTCATCTCTTTTCATGCCTTCCCACCATCTGTTTTCCTTGATCTCCGGTTCACTGCATCCCAGTCTTTCGCCTCCACCTTTTCAACTTGATAACGCAGAGTCACACCGAGTCCAGATTGCATGACCCTTGAGAAACATGTCCCTGTCATCCCCGCAAAGCCATGACATCAGTTCTCAATCATTCTTGTGCATCAGCTCACCTGGGAGTTCCTATCAAATGCAGATTCTGGCCCCACCCCAGAGATTCTGGTTCAGTTTCTCTAAGGCAGGTGGTCCATGGGCCACACTTTGAGAAACACAGGAGTAAGCTGCGATATATACCTAGGTGTAATATTTCTTTACATTTCACTCCATCTTTATTTCTCGTCCAATCAATTTCTTAGTTTTCTGCAATCGTTAATAGATACTGTCATTTTGGTAGCTTATCTTTCAACAAGTAGCATAATTAAGAAATTTTCCCAGGTGTTGTCTCTTTCCACTCCATTAGTCACACCTGGGCTATTTTAACCACTGTGGTGATAAACCACAAATGCGTACCACCCTCCATATGATGCAAGGTACCTAATTTGTAGGCACAGTGCAGAGGAGGCAACACCTAGCCTCCATTCACTCATCCAACTACTATTTACCGAGTTTTAGCCATCCGAGAACTGTGCCATGCAAATGTGTCCTGGGAATCCAGACACATAGAAGACTAAATAATCTATCAATTAGAAAAGCCAAACTGGTAATCTGAGAGGCTAACTAATAGCAGTTGATAAAGCAGCTGTCCAGAGAGACAGAAAAGAGGAAGAATGCCTCTAATCCACTAATTAACCGTGATCTTTCTTACTGCTCATTGCCTGCCTCTCCAAAACCTTTAATTCAACAAACTCAAGCTTTTGTCTTTGAACCAATCATGGCAACCAAAGGAGTGAAATATGCCAGGTCTTGATCACATTTCTTTTTTAAAAAATTTCAAGTATACAATACATTATTATTGTACATTGATTTCCAGAATGTATTCTTCTTATGACTGAGAGTTTGTACCCTTTCGTCAATATTTCCCCTTTTCTCCCATCCCCAGCCTCTAGTAAGCACCATTATACTCTCTGAGTTCTCTACGAGTTCTAGTTTTTTAGATTCCACAAGTAAGTGGATCATGCAGTATTTGTCTCTCTGTGTCTGGCTTACTTCACCTAACCTAATGTCCTCCAGGTTCATCCATGTTGTTGCAAATGGTAGGACTCTTTATTATGACTGAATAATGTTTCACTGTATATATAATACCACATTTTCTTTATCCATTCATCCATCAACAGACGTTTAGGTCGTTTCCATATCTTGGCTATGAACATGCTGCAAAGAACATGGGAGCGCAGATACCTCTTCAAGTCGCTGATTTCGTTTCCTTTGGCTATATACCCAGAGTGGGATTGCTGGATCATGTGGTAGTTCTATATTTAATTTTTTTTTTTTTCCGGTACGTGGGTCTCTCACTGTTATGGCCTCTCCCGTTGCGGAGCACAGGCTCCGGACGCACAGGCTCAGCGGCCATGGCTCACGGGCCCAGCCGCTCTGCGGCATGTGGGATCTTCCCGGACCGGGGCACGAACCCGCGTCCCCTGCATCGGCAGGCAGACTCTCAACCGCTGCACCACCAGGGAAGCCCCTATATTTAATTTTTTGAAGACCTCCATACTGTTCTCCATAGTGGCTGCACCAATTTACATTCACACCAGCCGTGACAAAGATTCCCTTTTCTCCACATCCTTGCCAATCCTTGTCAACCTTTTAACTTGTTGCTGACAGCCTCCTAACAGAATGGGAGAAAATACTTGCAGACCATGTATCTGATAAGGGGTTAATATCCAAAATATATAAGAAGCTCGTACAACTTAATGGCAAAAGAAAAACCAATTAACTTGATTTTAAAATGGGTAAAGGACCTGAACAGACATTTTTCCAAAGAAGACATACAAATGACCAACAGCTACATGAAAAGACACTCAGCATCAGTAATCAATAGGGAGAGGCAAGTAAGAATCACAGTGAGCTATCACCTTGCACTTGCCTGGATCGTATTTCATTCCTCGGGCTAGAAAGGGGATATTGGGACAGTCCTGACTCAACCATAAAGGCTGGGAGCTAGGCAGGGGGAGTTCCCCAAAGGAAGATGCCTTGCTAGAATCAGAAGAAGGTGAAGGTTAAGTTAATCCTACCAGATGCTCTTTTCAGGGCTCTCCCTCCATTCCCAAATCCAGCTGGGTAACCCCATTGCTCCCGGAGACCATGACTCCATCTGGGACCCCCATCCCCACCCCCAGTCTTTGCCCACTAGCTTCCTGGGGCTCCACAACCTGTCCCTGAAACCTGCCCACACCTGGCATGACAGGATGAGGAGTTGGGAACCGGCTACTGGTGATGGAAGAGGCAGACAGTCTCTGCTTGTTCCCATAACAAATGGGCACCTGTCAGAGAGGGACTTAGGAAAAGACACGGCCCCTGAAGGTCTCTCGCTTGTAGACTTTAAAAATTTCCGCTGCACCCTGGTATGACTATTAATTAATATTATTATTATCTTTCACTGAGACGGATGGGAATACTAATTGATCCTCTCCCACCAGTCTCTCCATAGTCATACTTATCTTTAGACAAATAACAATCTAAGGACGAATGATGGACTCTCGGCATTTAGCACTCTTTTTGCAAAATGGATAAGGAAGAGGGCAATGAGGCTGAACTTCTACAATTGAGCTCCCTGTGCCAATCTGCCTGCCACCATCCCGGGACCCTCTGCTCTGAACTCTCCTCCCCGCTGCCCTCAGAGGTCCCACCCTTCTGCCTGTCCCTCTTTCCCCATCCTGTCCCTTCTGTGGCCATACCACTGGTTCCTCAGTTTAGGGGCAGAGAAAGGGAGAGATCTCTTTGAAATAAAGCGTGGCACAGTGGAAGGAAAGGGGTCTATGGAGTCAAACACACAAGACCCAAATCCTACTGCTGTTACTCCTTAGCTGTGTGACCATGAGAAGTCACCTGTCCCTCAAAGCTGCCTCAGTTTTGTGGAAATAAGAAAGACCACCCAAATAAGGAGACATTCTGTTGCCATATATGGTCTGGCCATTGTCCATTTGTCTATTCAATCTCCCAGTTTCCTCGCTGGTAAAATGGAGAAGAAAATAAACCCTAACTCAGAGATGGTAGGGGAAATAGTAGTAAGACATGATCTAAAAATCCCTTGAAGGAAACCCTCCTGCACTGCCAGTGGAATGTAATTTGGTATGGCCACTATGGAGAACAGTATGGTGGTTCCTTAAAAAACTAAAAATAGAGTTACCATATGATCCAGCAATCCCACTCCTGGGCATATATCCAGAAAAGATGAAAACTCTAATATGCACCCCAAGAGCAACACTATTTATGGTAGCCAAGACATGGAAGCAACCTAAATGTCCATCGACAGAGGAATGGAAGATGTGGTCTATATATACAATGGAATATTACTCAGCCATGAAAAAGAATGAAATAATGCCATTTGCCGCAACATGGATAGACCTAGAGATTATTATACTGAGTGAAGTAAGTCAGACAGAGAAAGACAAATATCATATGATATCACATATATGTGGAATCTAAAAAGATGATACAAATGAACTTATTTATAAAACAGAAATAGATCCACAGACGTAGAAACAAACTTATGGTTACTCAAGGGGAAAGGGAGGGAGGGATAAATTAGGAGCTGGGGATTAACAGATACACACTACTATATATAAAATAGATAAACAGGGACCTACTGTATAGCACAGGGAACTATATCCAACATCTTGTAATAACCTATAATGGAAAAGAATCTGAAAAGAATATATATATATATATATATATATATATACATATATATGTAAAACTGAATCACTTTGCTTATACCTAGAACATTGTGAATCAACTGTACTTCAGTTTAAAAAAGAAATCACTTGACTTCATGCCTGGCATTCATTCATGCATCCCACAAATGTTTTTCAAGCACCTTTTCTTGGTGATGGGGATATATATTGCAATGGGCAAACAGGAAAGGTCCCTAATCCCATGGAACTCACATTTTAGTGGCAATATGCAGCTTACAATGCAGCAAGCACTAAATAAACAAAATACTTTCAGACGGTGATAAATGCCATGAAGAAAAGCAAAGAGGGCCTGGGAGAGTGGGTCACTGGGAAGTGGGGTGGGCTGGTACTTTAAAAGGGTGGTCAGGAAAGACCTCTTAATAAAGACTATATTCAGACCTGAAGGAGCCAGCCACGCAATGACCTGGAGGAGAGGCATCCAGACAGGGGAACAGAGAGCATTTGCGAGGAGCGTGATGAAGTGCAGGGTGGCTGGAAGGGCGTGAGCCCGGGGGACACAGGCAGATATTGCCTCAGAGAAGCAGGCACGAGTCAGCTCACAGAGAGGACTTTGGCTTTTATTTTAAAAGCAAAGAAAAGTTACCAGGGCTTCCCTGGTGGTGCAGTGGTTGGGAATCTGCCTGCCAATGCAGCGGACATGGGTTTGAGCCCTGGTCCGGGAGGATCCCACATGCCGTGGAGCAACTAAGCCCGAGCGCCACAACTACTGAGCCTGCACTCTAGAGCCCCGTGCTCTGCAACAAGAGAAGCCACCACAACGAGAAGCCCGCGCACCGCAACGAAGAGCGCCCCCACTCGCCGCAACTAGAGAAAGCCCACGCACAGCAATGCAAGACCCAGCGCAGCCAAAAATGAAAAAAAAAAAAAAAAAAAAGTCACCAGAGGGTTGAAACAGGGTGATGCCACGTAACCGGATTTGCATTTCTAATGGATCACCCAGAGTTAAGAAACTGCCCTGGTGGTTTGGGCAAGAGGTGGGTGGCTTGGACCAAAGCAGCAGCAGAGAGGGAGGGAAATGATCTGACCCAGTGTATATTGGAGGCAGAGCCAGCAGACCCTGCTGACGAGTGGGACTTGGGGAAAGGGAGGGACAAGAGAGGATGGTTCCTGGGTGCAGTGAATGGAGAAGGAGCCGTAATTAATACCTTAATTGCTATTAATCACCAGTTGCTGGGAAGAGGCGGGAGTGAGGAGAGAAGTGTGGCTGGAGGAGGGGGAGAGAGATTCGCCTCCAGCCTGCTTCGAAAATACATGAAAACTACCTCTGTGATCCACAGTTCTCCATACACACAGGCCCCTGCTTTTCTGCCCTCTCCCTTCTGATCCTGACGCAGCCCCTCCCTTCCCTTCCACAGGGAGGAGGAGACGGTTTCTGTGGCCAAACTTTCCTAATTACCTTCACAGCGGCTCTCAGGTCCCTGGACGACTCTCCTGAAAAAGAGAAATCGCCTCTAGATGTGGGCCTCAAGCAGGGAGCAGGCCTGCGATTGGCCCAAGATAATTGGGCTGTTGTCTAGGTCTCCGGAACAGGCTGTTTGGGAACATTAGCTGAGGCCACTGGCATCTTGCTGGGCTGGGGCATGCAGAGAGGCAGAATGAACCAAGCAGGGGGGTGTCCTGGTCATCAGAAACTCCGCTGGGGCCTGGGGCTGCCTCGGGTCCCCTGGGGGTGGAGGTGGGGGGAGGACTGAGCCACCAGCATTGCTGGGAGCTGCGTCATCCTCCCTGGTTTCTTCTCCCAAGAGCCATCTTCCCTTCAGACTTGCTTCTCCATTGGCTCTTAAGGGGTATAGTAGACAGAGCACTGTGTTCCCAGAAGCCCTAAAAGAGCTGGGACTCCCCACCCTGCTGCTGGATCCAATTCACTCACCTGAACCTCCGTTTTCTAATCTGTAAAACAGAGATAAGGATGCTACCTGACTGGTATTGTTCAAGGATTAAGGGAAATGATGTATGTGAAAGTGTCGAGAAGAGTCTCTGGAATGTCCCATAAGTATTGTTCCTTGCATCCTTTACTTTCAATGGAGCTGCTCTCAAAATGCCTCCTTTGCCCCTATGCCCAGCTCAACCCACACGAATCCCCAGACTCTTCCTGGATTCCTCAGTGAGGTTTCTCTCCTCTGCCCCATGCCCCCTACTAAGTCCTTGTCTGCACCTTCCATATTGCCGCCCAGCTCCTACTGAAGCCCCCTGATGGGTGATTAACAAGGTCCCTGTTAGAACAATAGCTAACGTCATTCTGTGTTTACAGGGCACCAGGCACTGCACTGGGCATTTCCCATGTGTTACCCCAGGAGACAAGAGCTATTACCAACCCCCGTTTCAGAGATAAGCAAACAGATGCTCCGAAAGGCTGAAATGCTCTCCCAAATTTGCCTTGTTAGTAAATGAGAGAGCTGGGCTTCAAACCCCTGGCTTATCTGGCCGCACCTCCCACATCATGGCCCCCACGCTGCACCTGAACTTGCTCACCTCCATTTTCTCGTTCAAGGTTTATAATAACCCAGGTAAGGAGGAATTATTCTCTCTCTTCTCTATCAGACCCATTTCACAGATGAAAAAAATCAAGGCCCAGCAGGATAGAGTAACCGACTCAATACCAAGAGCCACTAAGTAGTAGGTAAAAGATAAACTTACCTCGATTGATGGGGTTTTTTTTCTATTTATATTTCTTTTTATTTTGACTGACCCATTTGAAAATAAGTTGCAATCATTACATTTCACCTGTAAATACTATGAACAGGAATAGAACATTTGCGCACAAAAATACAAGGAATTTACCATTGATATGATATTAACTAATAGAAAGTTCATATCAAAATTTCCTTAAATGATCCCAAGCTGTCCTTTGTAGTTCTTTTTTGTTTTAAAAATGAAGTGTGGGCTTCCCTGGTGGCACAGTGGTTGAGAGTCCACCTGCCGATGCAGGGGACACGGGTTCGTGCCCCGGTCCGGGAAGATCCCACATGCCGCGGAGCGGCTGGACCCGTGAGCCATGGCCGCTGAGCCTGCGCGTCCGGAGCCTGTGCTCCACAACGAGAGGCCACAACAGTGAGAGGCCCGCGTACCGCAAAAAAAAAAAAAAAAGAAGTGTAATTTCTGTACCATAACAATAACCCATTATAAGTAGACAATCTCATGCTTTTTAGTAAATTTTAGAGCTGATTGATGGGTTTTAACCTAACAGGCATGGAGATGAAGTAAGGACACAGCATCACAACACAGCCTTTTTCCATCAACACAACCTCTCCCTTAAAGGACAAACATCTAGTTGTCCTGAAACCTCATTGCTGGATGTAAACTTGAAGTTGAAGCCTCATTTCTAGCTCTGGAATTAACTCACTCCCAGCTGGGTTTGGGATGGAAGAATTAACAACTGTCGGTTATTTTCCCGATACTTGTCACATGTTCGCTGAAGGGCAAAGGTGTTGAGATGGCAGGTTCTCTGGGGTCGGCGGTGAAGACCCCAGAAGAAAAAGAAGAGCTTTCTAGGCTGTCATTCAAAGCATCATTCTGTCCTCTTGCACAAATGCTGTTTCTGACCCCAGATCTTGGGATGCCAAATTGGTCCTCCAGACATCAGAACGGCAGGAGGCAAGATATCGTAGCTGTTGAGAGCACATCTTGGCTCTCAATTGGGGCTGGGTTGGAGCCCAGCTCTGTCACTCCCTCACAATGTAACCTTGGACAAGTGGCTTTACCTCTGTGTGGTGAGGATTTAATGAAACAGTGGGTGAAACATCTTTAGCCATCTTCTAAACTTAGTAAGAACTCAAGAAGCAGGGGCTTCAGAAGCCAAGAGCTCCAGTACAGAGAGGAAGTGCCCAACGAAGAACGGGAGGGCTTGGAGAAACATGCTGTCTTCTTCCCAGTGAGATGGCAGTGAGGGGGGATGAAGCAAGTCCTGGCGTTGACCCTGGACAACATCAGCTCAATGACAAGTGCTCTCAGCTTCACTCTCATTAAGGGCTCTTATGAGGATAAAATAAAGCCCCACCTGTAAAGTATACAGCCTAGAGCAGGGTGTTCCATAAGCCTTGGGTATCTTTCCTTTCGGCTGCCTCAGTTGCCTTGCATCCAGCCATGGGTACAAGAGATTTGCCATCACCCTCCAGAAAGCCAGAGCCATTTGTTCCTTGGTGTTCTCTCTCCTCTCCGCAGCCCTATCCATCCTCCCCGGGTGTCCCGAGGCACCACCCACACCCAAGTCCCGGCCGCCATCCATCTCCCACCAAACTCACGGGGCTCCTTTGAAATTCAGGGCTCCCTCTTTCCCGTTGGCTCATTTCCTCCTTATTAAATCCAACTCTGCCACCCTCTCCTGAGAGCAGTCTCAGAGGCCCCTCCAAGTCAAAGATGAGAACGTTTTCAAAGTGGCCTAATTGCACTCTGGGGAGCCTGGTGTGGAGTCTCATCCCTGGCTCGCTCCTTACTGACGTATAGTAAGTAACTTGTAGATTTCTCCCGGAGTCCCTGCTCCTGTAGAGTCTGGAGAAAGGCTGCTTCTCCACCCTGGAAGTCAGGCGGATCCTCCAAACGGTTTGCCTCCCACTTGAAGAGCCCAATGTGCTTTCTCAACCCATTCATGGTGTCTCCGACGTGGACATGTTTGAGTGGGTTTACAGCTCACCTCTCAACCAACCAGAACACCCAATGATCTAAAATGTCCCCACACATGCTCACAAGAGAACACCTACATCCTCACGCACTGCAGCTGGCCTAGACATTAACATATTTCCGAAAAAATGGGTTCCATGCAAATCCAAGCTTCAGCAGGAAGGTCATCCCAGCAGGGGTGCCAGACAAGAGATGAATAAGGTGTTTCCCCTGGAAGTGAATCTGAATCACGAATCACCGTGAAAATCAGAAGACAGAACCAAAGTGGTGGTATCCAACTGTTCATCTGAGAGCAAAGTGGGCTCCAAACAAAAGCAGTCTGAGCTGGAGGATTGGGGACACGTCAGAAAAGAGTCCATGGTGGGTCACGTGAACAGCTTCGGGAGATGTTTAGGTGGGGAGCAACACCCATCACCCACCATGTCACTCTGTGTTACTCCGTGACATCACATTGGTAGCCTGAGATCAGCCACGGTGGGAGTATTTACACCCCAGTAATTGACAAACTCTACAAATTAGAGTTTAGTTTCACTGTGCTTTGGTTTGGTTTTGGGGTTTAGGTTTTGCAGAAAGCTGGCTGTTAAAGGTTACCAGCACACCAATGGTAGCGTGGCAGGGTAGTAGGGTGGTTAAGCTCACAGGGGTTGTAACCAGACAGACTGGGAAATCTGAGTATGTTATTTAACCTTGCTGAGCCTCAATTTTGTAATCTGTAAAAAGTGTTGGGTCACCTTAAAGGGATTCATCAGATTAAATGTCCTCCTTGTACAAAGCACTCACCTCAATGTCAGGCACACAGGAACCCCCCTCTAATAATTATATCACGATAGCCGTGCTCCTGGTGCCACTGCAAGAAGGTTAAAGACTTCTTTTCCTGCAATCCATTCCACGGTCAAGCCTGACCAACTTAAAGGAGACAGGCAGCTCAGAAGCCAAAGAAAGCTGAACATATATAGATGGTTTCAGAAGTGCCAAAGTCAAGAAGAAAATGTCTACTTCTCATCTCTGCCAACTTACTTTTTGGGTGTTTGTTTAAAAAAAAATAGAATTCAGGAAGCCAAGTCATTCTAGGAGGATTTTTCAATAATTGCCTTTTTTTCCTTCAGATGTTCAGAGATGATTTCTGCCACCACCGAGATACAGATAAAAAGGAAGTCGAGTGTTTCAGTGCCGAGCCCGGCCTGCCTTGTGAGCAGGGAGGTTATAACGAGAAGATAGCTGTCTCCAAGTAAAGCTAATCCGTCGTTTTCATGTCCAACCTTTACAAATCGTGCCCGTGTGGTGGAGTTTGAATCACTCTCTCTGAAAACAAATGCAAAACCTTTCAAGTTCATTCAAAGTCATTACAACACTTTCCAGAACTGAATCCATTACCGTAACCTCCGTGGGTGTGTAAAATATGAAATTACCAGCACCCTCACAGAGCCAGAGAATGGGCAAATTAGCAGAAATTGATTATGGGAGCTTTGGGAGCAGCCCCTGTTGTATTAAGTGTCTTGATGACGAACAGCAATATATTATTTGTGAAGTTTTGTTTGATGAAATTGTCTTGTCCACTAATGATGCCCAGCCTTGGTGATCGCACATTTCGCCGTCTAACAAACTGACATGGGGGTTGAGCTTACTGTATTGTGACTAATGAAAACAAGACAATGAAATTGTTCTGATAGGTCCGGTGTCCATTCTGTGTGACAATCCGGATGAGAATGTGTTCACTCCAAATGAGCTCACCGTGGTTTCTCCCCCTCGACACCATGGGTCATACTTCCAGAGCAGACTATAATTTAGACTTTTTTGGCCTTTTCCTCACTTGCTTCTCACACCCTGTGCCTTGCTTCTCTTCCCCTTTATTATCTTATGGATCCACTTCCGAGCCAGGTTTGTTAGCAGGCAGGATCAAGGTACCCTAAGAGATAAGCCATCCCAATGTAATCCTTTCTTCTAGCTCCTGTTTTCTTAATGCATACTTTGATTTGTCTCAAAGCAAGACGGACTTCGCTGGGAATGGAGAAGGAAAACCAGCAGTAGGACAAAACCTTCCAAGATTAGCATACTGAGACCTCTAGGGATGCTTTCCTGGCTCACAATAATGTAACTTCTGGAAAGGGGTGCAGGTCTGTGACCTCCCCTTCTGCCAACCCAGCCGTAACCGAATGACCCCAGGCATGAGCACCTGAGCGAAGCTGGGCAAACTGGATTCCCTACTGGAACTTAGACATTTGGAAGGCTAAGATTTAAGGGCTGTATGTCATTGAACCTGAGTCCTGGCAGTCCAAAGAGAAGCATCATGGACTCTTGGGCTTATGTCACATGGGGCACACCTGGCTGTTGCAGGTTCTTAGTTCCCCAACCAGGGATTGAACCCGGGCCCCTGGCAGTGAAAGCGCCAAGTCCTAACCACTGAGCTGCCAGGAAACTCCCAGTTCTTGCCTTTATTGACTCTTGGTTATCCACTACTTTCTGGGGTTCCTTTTGCTACCCCCGTTCCTTCTCAATAAAGCCCCACTTTTTTAAACTTAAGTTTGCCAGAGTCCATTTCTATTGCTTGCAAACCAAATAACTTTAATACAGTAAAATTCAGAGAAGGTGAAAGCAGTCAAACTGGGCTGAGCAATATGGCCAGTGATTTCCACGCTGCTTATGTGGTGAGTGGAAAAGAGTCTGGGCTTTGAAGTCAGACCCAGGTAGCTCAGAGTTGGTTCCCTCATGTCTCTGTGCCTTGATTTCCTCCTCTGTAAAATGAGGATAAAACTGCTAAACTCTCAGGGCTATTTTTTATGTTTTTTTATTGACGTAGAGTTGAATTATAATGTTTCAGGTGTATAGCAAAGTGGTTCAGTTATACATATATTTCTCTTCAGATTCTTTTCCATTATGGGTTATTACAAGCTATTGAGTGTAGTTCCCTGTGCTGTACAGTAGGCCCTGTTATCTCTTTTATATATAGTAGTGTGTATATGTTACTACCAAATTCCAAATTTATCCCTTCCCCTCCTTTCCCCTTTGATAACTGTAAGTTTGTTTTCTATGTCTGTGAGTCTATTTCTGTATCGTAAATAAGTTCGTTTGTATCATTTTTTTAGATTCCACATATAAGTGATATCGTGATATTTGTCTTTCCTGTCTGGCTTATTTCACTTAGTATGATAATCTCTGGGTCCATCCATGTTGCTACAAATGACACTGTTTCATTCTTTTTTATGGCTGAGTAAGATTCCTTTGTGTGTATATACCACATCTTCTTTTTCCATTCATCTGTCGATGGACCTTTAAGTTGCTTACATCTTGGGGCCATTTTTTTTTTTTTTTTTGGCCGAGCCGCACAGTAGGCAGGATCTTAGTTCACTAACCAGGGATTGGACCCATACCCCCTGCAGTGGAAGCGTGGAGTTTTAACCACTGGACTGCCAGGGAAGTCCCCTCGGGGCCATTTTGAAGAGTACACAAGACACCACGTGTAAAGCACAGCATGGACATGTTGTAGGTAATCAGCAGTTACTCTTCAAATGGGAATCCTGAGATGAGTCAGCGTTGCCCTCCCAGGTCACGCTGGAGCCAGGAATGGTCACATGGCTGCAGGGAAGAGGTTGGCGTAACCTGGATCTACCTAACTTACTTAAACCTACTTAAAGGTGCAGGAAAATGGTACCTAACAGAACCCCCTCTTAGAAAGGCTAGTCCTCCAGAGAATGGCATGAGCAACATTGAGGAAGCTGGTGTGTCCCCCAACCATCAAGGCTTCCCTATAGAAGGACGTTTGGGCACCTTCAAGCAGGGGCCAAAAGCAGAAGGGAGAACTGGGATAATGAATCACAGATCGCTACATACATATGAAGCCACCACAAGATCCCCTGAAACCTACATTTCTAGCCTCCCCATCACTCCGACTTCCACCATACCCTCCAGTCCAGCCACATCAAAGAGACACTCCCTATTCCCTGGTATACAAGAAAAGCTAATGGTTGTGAGTTGAGTTAGTTTCCCACTAACCCACAGACACTCTCCCATCGACACTTCAAACTTGGGACGTGAAGACATTATGTGAAAGAAGCCAGACACAAAAAGATAAAGATTGTACAATTCTGTTTGTATGAAATGTCCAGAATAGGCAAATCTGTAGACACAGAAAGTAGAATTGTGGTTGCCAGAGCTGGTGGGAGGAGGAAATGGGTTCCTCTCTGGGGTAATGAAAATGTTCTGGAATTAGATAGTGATGATACTTGCATAACTTTGTGAATGTACTAAAAACCACAGAAGTGTACACTTTCAAAGGGTGAATTCGGTGATATATGGATTATATCCCAATCCAAAAGAGGAAAATAGTGGAAAATGGAAACGAAGAGGGAAGAAAAAATGGATGAAAGAAAGGGTTGGACTTAGGCTCTTAGGATTTGGATTAACTCTTAGGAAGAGTCAGAGATGCTAAGTGTGGTGGTTAAGAGCATGAATTCTGAAATCCAGCTGCCTGGGTTCAATTCCCAGCTCTTCCGCTTACCAGCTGTGCCTTTAGGGCAGGTCCTCTCACCTCTTTTGGCCTCACTCCCCTGGAGGTAATATAGGAACGATTTGGGGATTGTTGGGAGGATAAAACTGGATAATCCATGCAAAGTGCTTAGCATAGCACGTGGTACATACTCAGGGCTCAGTAAATATGTGTTAGTTTCCTTAGGAAGGGAGGAAATCATTGAGTTGAAGGGAGAGGAGAATTGGGGTAGCGGGAAAGGAGAGGGAAGTTGAGGAGTTGGGAGAGCAGGAGGGGAGGAGGTTGGGGCTCTCTCTGAGGGGTAGGAAAAGTCTGGGGAAGAAGCTTGCTCGGAGAAACAGGCTGGTGCCCTTGAGAGAGATCAGGGTGGTCCCAGCCCAGAAACTGCAGTCAGATCTCTTCCCTTCCCACCCCTGCTTGAGTGAAGTGCTCAGAATCAACCCCACCGGCAAGGACCACAGCCCTCCAATGTCAGCTTATGTTTCCCTGTCTGCTGGTTGCCCCAGAGAAGCAGGAACACAGAATGTCTGTCCTCTCCCTCTTCTAAGTCAAAGCCGGGGTGGAGGTGGGAACAGGAGAAGGTGGCAATGTTTACTGAGCTCTCACCATCCCGTATGCCTTAGCATGCATGGCCTTGGGGTGCAGCTACCCCCAGATCGACTCTGTGATGCTCCCACCATCTTGGGTGCCTTAGCGTGCATGACATCTTAGCAATCAGGGTCCCCAGATCAACCTTGTGGTGCAGGGATGGCCACCCTCGTGCTACAGAGGAGAAAACCAGGGCTCAGGAAGATGAAAGAACTTCATCGAGTCCTTCACTCATCCATTCAGCAATATCTATTGAGCACCTGCCTCGTGCCAGATGACATCTCCAGGGCTGTGGATACAGTAGGGCAAAGACAGGAGTAATTTACATTCTCCTGGAGGACAAGAGACAATAAGCAGGAGATAAATCACTGAACACAATGATTACAGATTGCGCCAACTGTGGGGAAGGAAAGAGGGACGCACTATTGAGCGGTGAGACAGGAGCACCGCTTCCACTAGGGTGGCCTCTCGGAGGAGGTGACATGAGAGGGTGGGATCTGAAAGATGAAATAGAGCCAGGGTGTCCAGATCATGGGAAAGAACATTCTTGTAAGTACAAAGGCCCTGGGACAGAACTAGCTCACCTTGCATGATAACAACTTGCACAATACAAAAGCCAGTACTGTGTTTAACTCTAGCAGGTACACAAATGGTGCTTAATAAACGTCATCACTCGCTGTTCCTCTGAAAGGCCCTTGCAGCTTCCAAACCCATGAAACCAAGTGGTCCTCCAAAGCAGCAAACGTCTTCTCTCTGTGTGTATCCTCAGTGCCAGTCATAAAGTGGAGGCCTTTTACCAAATGACTTACCAAGGAGACTGTGTCATTGGCTGTTCTGTACTTGCTAAGTGAGGATGCACAGGAAATCAGAAACGCCTGGCTTGGATGTCAGAGAGACCCAAATTCAAATCCCAACTCTGCCTGTTAGTGCCTGTGTGATTTGGGGCTCAATTTTTATCCAAGACTCAGTCCCCTCGCCTTGAAATGGGCATGAAATAGACACCTCCCCGTGGGTTCCTTGTGAGCATAAAATGAGATAATGTATTGTTAATCCCAAACAAGATGCCTGGTCTGTGGTAAGAATTTTTTTTTTTTCAATCGTGAGTTTTTTCTGGTTTTAGCCAATCCACATTCACTCTGAGCCTGCACTAATGCCCTCTCTTCTGTTGTCTTTTAATCCTCATATGAGACCATTAAGAGAGGTACTGTTTTTGCCCCACTTTATGGAAAAGGAAACTACGCCCAGAGAGGTTAAGGAACTTGCCTAAAGTCACACAGCTGTAAACAGCTAATAAGCAGGATCTGACTCCAAATCCACGGCATTACCCTGCCTCTGCCCTATAAGCGGGGTGTGTGTGTGTGTGTGTGTGTGTGTGTGAGAGAGAGAGCTATTTTTTAGCAACTTATTATCTTCCCCTCCCTATCACCTCCATGATATCTGCCAAGCCACTTGTTTCCTGATAGTTTCTGATACGAATTTACTCACCCAAAAATGCACCTACATATACACACACACACTTTCTCTCATGAAGGAATCCATATTTTCAGATAATGAAAGAAGATGCAAGTGCCTTGACTCCCCAGTTTCCCCTCCTCTGCAGACGATCTGCAGACGATCCCATGCTGTTCTAGTTAATAGGCCCTGCCGCCCCTTCTGACCTGCTCCCCCAAACCCAGCAAGTTCTCCCAAAGCATCCAATCATCGCCTCCCCCCCTCCCTGCCTCTGGCACCACAGGGAGCGCCTCGCGGAAGCTTGAGCAGAAGGATGATGCTTCCGTCAAAGGGAGCAGGACAGGCTTTCCGCGGATCAGAGGGGAATGACTTCGCTGCTCCTCGCTCTGTTAACATAATGAGGGGATAATCTGGTCTTTAAATCACAGCCCAAGTGGTAAATCTGCATTGTCAGCCTTCAACGTGATTTACAAAATAATTTTAAAATGCGTGAACCTTCTTCTTGATAAAGCATGGGGGTGCTAAGTTGGTTTCTAAATATTTTATCACCCAAGGTGAGCTGTTTGTCTTGTGGCCATCACATATGGAGCCAGCGAGGGGGGCGAGAGGTGTGTGAGCTTCTGAAGACCCTCCCACATCAAGTTCACGGCCATCAAGTGAGGATCCGGGAGGGTGTGGGTGGTTTATGTTGCCTCTGGTCCTTTGAACCGTGCTTTTTTAGCCAACTTCCTGGAAAATGGCTGCTTGCAGGTGTCCCCAGCAGACTCAAATGCCCTTCGCTCATTAGGACTGAGCAAGAGATCATTGACTTTGAGGGTCTCCCCGGCAAGAATCTGTGGAAGGCTAAGGAGAACCTGCAGGGTGGGCTGGGAGTGACACTCAGATGAGCACTTTGGAGAACACGTAGGGGGAAACAGCAGCCTCGCCCATCATCTTCACCACCTGGAAGAGATTGCAGCTGGCCAGGGTGAGAAGCAAGAAAAAGACTCGTTCAATCTGGGAAGAGAAGAAATGCTATACTTGAAAGAAGGGTTGTTGTTGGGTTTTTAAAAATATTTATTTATTTATTTGGCTGCATCGGGTCTTAGTTGCGGCACACGGAATCTTTAGTTGCGGCATGCATGTGGGATCTAGTTCCCTGACCAGCGAAAGAACCCCAGGCCCCCTGCATTGAGAGTGCAGAGTCTTAGCCACTGGACCACCAGGGAAGTCTCAGAAGGGTTGTTTTGCTTTGTTTTGTTTTTTCACGTCACTAACTTCTTATTCAAGGGGCCGATCATGTCCACATCCCCGGAGCTAAATGTTGAGTGTTGCTGTCCCAAGCTGATTCCGAGCAGGACTTACCAAAAGCCACGGTGGGACTCGAGTGAGAGCTCTCATAAGCAAACAGGGTAAGGGGGGGGTCCCGGGAGAAAGAGAACCAGGTGTGGCTTTCTTGACATAAGAGAAGCCACTTTTGGCCTAAGCCTTTTTATGATCTGAGCCTGGTTACATTGCTTGCCCTTGAACAGGTCTCAGTTAAGGGAACAAAAGGATTCAAGTACAAAGGAAAAGCAATTAAGAAACAATAGTTCCCCCCAAAAGTCAGAGTACTAATTGGTCCTCAAGGGAAATATATTACAATCTGATACATATCTTTAGTTTCTGCAGGAACTAAGGCCCTCACCTGGGTGGAGGATGGTAACTACACACTGAGACCCCAGGTCGGCCAGAAACTAAGGGATGATGATGTTGACCTTTTCTGACCCTCCTGACTTCAGTCAACTAAAGCTTGGACTCTTGTCAACCTTTGCCCCAGTTCTGTGCTAAATTCTCCTCTGCTCAAGCCCCTTCATGAATATGCATCCACCCAAGCCCCTTCATGAATATTAGCTTAAAACTTCCCCAATTTTGCTGATGGGGAGACACTGCTTTGGGAAAGATCCCTGGTGTTCTCCTTACTTGCTGCCAGTAATAAGTCCTTTCTTCTTCCGATCTTTGGCTTGGTTGTGTCTTTTTGCTCGACAGCCACCGAGAGGTGAACCCAGTTTTTGGGTAACACCCTATCACATGGACATCAACCCATCACTGGACCTGGCTCCTCCCTGTCACTGGAAGAGGAGAAGTAGTGGCTGGACGACGGGCAGGGGAGTAACCGAATCAGAATATCTGGGAAGAGGAGCCCAGGAACCAGCATTTATAATCAACTTCTGCTGTGGTTCTCACGCACACTAAAATTTTAGAACTTCTGGGCTATCGTAAAGGTTCTGAACCCTATCTGAACATTAGAATTTGTAAAGGGGGAGTTTTAAGAAGCACTGATACTCCAGATCCTACCCCTGGATATCCTGATTTAATTGATGCACCATGTGGCTTGGACATGAAGAACTTTATAAGCTCTCCCAGGTGATTCTGAGATGCAGCCAAGGTTGACCACCACGGAACCGGAGGAACTTAAGGCTCTTGGATTTCCATGAATTCGTGCCTGCATTCAACTTGAATTTCTCTAAGCGATGGCATGCTCACCACTTCACCTGGTAGTTCGTTCCTTGACTGATTGTCTAATTGTAACACCTTATTCCTCCAACTGAGCTGAAACTTCACTCCACACCAATTCCACATTCTGGTCCTACCTGCCTTGAGATCAGGTCACCCCAACAGACAAACTCTAGAGTTGATGAAATTTGCATTCACTGAAATTGGTGAAATTGCACTCCCTTTGCCCTGTTACATCCTTATTTCTTCTCCAGGGCCCTCACCTCTTTCCCTCCCTCTAATCCCACCTGGAAGCCAGTGCCCTAATCTCTCTCCCTCCATGAAAACACTCTCAAGCAGGTGTCTGAGATGGGTCAGTTGCACCTAAGAATGAAGGAGTCGATGGAGTGGGGAGTCTTAGATGTCAGAGACCTGGCTCCAGCTGGATCTGCCCATGTAGCACCTTGGATAAGACCCATTCACTCTCTGGGTTTCAGAGTTTTCACCCCTAAAACTAGGGGAATTCGTCTAGATTCATTTTTAGCTCCCACAATCCAATCTGGGAAAGGAATGGGAAAGGTAGGAATAATGGTTTATGTAGTCAACCAATGGAAGGAGAATGATGGGGGTTGGAGAAGAGATGGAAGGAGACAGGAATTGAGGGAAGAAAGGTAAGAGGTTAGGAAGGAAGGGGAATAGAGTCAAACAAGAAAGGGAGGATGGGAGGGAGAGAGAGAAGCAGAAAATGGGGGAAGGCAGGAAGGGAGGAACGGAGGAAGGAGGGAGGGAGAGAGGGAAAGAGGGAAGGAAGAATGGAAGGGTGGGCCACAGGAGTCTTTTGAGAACTTTCTAAGGCATCAAACAAAATATTTTGAAAATGTAGATAACACTACTCTTTATATAGTTACTTATTACACGGTGCTGGTGTGCTGTTTGAATCACAAATTGCATGCTAATGGCCTAATTCATAAACCACTGACATTCTTTATGAGTTCTTAGCATTCAGAAATGAAGAATTTGTGTTCAAAATATAATTTGCATTGCAAAATTCAATAATTTAGTTTCTCATATTCATTAATGCCTAAAACCACAACACATAACTTATCCCATTCCAACTCCCTCCTTAGGACACTGAGAAAATAAGTGTTTCAGCTGGGATCTCAAGTACTGCTTGTTAGGGCCAAGTTTGGAACTGCTCTGAGAGTCATCACCAGGGGCAGCCATGCGGGTTTCCCTTAAGGAGTGGGCACTGGAGGAGTCTGCACAGTAAGAAAAAAGAACTAGAAGAGCCTCTCAAGCACATGTTTATTTCAACTTCCCAATTGCAGGAACCCCACCTGAAACTTCAATTCCTGCTGAAAGAAATGTACAGTTTCCAGGGAAATGGTCGGTGGAAAATCCAGCAAAATAATCGATTTAACATTTAGTTGAATGGTCTGTGCTACCCACAAAAACATTGTCCAGGGACTTCCCTGGTGGCGCAGTGGATAAGATTTTGCATTCCCAATGCAGGGGCCTGGGATCGATCCCTTGTCTGGGAACAAAATCCTACATGCCTGCCTCAACTAAGAGTTCGCATGCCACAACTAAGGAGTCCTTGAACCACAACTAAGGAGCCCACCTGCCGCAACTAGGACCCGACACAACCAAATAAATAAATAACTCAATATTAAAAAAAAAAAGAAATACTGTCCAATCAGATGTTTAATGGAAAAGACCATAGAATACTCTGCAAACTAAAACTAGGAACGTTCTCTTGGCAAATATCTTTGCTGTGACTTAGGGACCCTGCCTCATCTATCTGAAGGATGAAGTTGGATTCATAGCCTGCCCAGCTATTTTTGTTTCCTGGTACAACATAGGCACTGAGAATTGTTGAAAGAAAGGAGGGATCGATTGTTTATGGAAGAGCTGATGAGAATGCTTACCTGGCCCAGTGTCCCCTTAAGAACAGGTCTTCAGGGATATATGTGGGGATGATCTCCAACACACCTATCTTGGTTTGATAGGTTATATTGCAGTGTGCTAGGGTAAATCTTTTGGAGCAATATGTAGGCTCTTGGTTTGAACCAGAACCTTTCAGAACCAAGACCTGAGTGTCAGGACAATGAAATTGACCACATATAATTCCCAGAGTCAGAAGCTCTACATTTTAGTTCTCAAAACAAAACCTCCAACTTGCCGTGTGGATTTGTGCAATTCATGCCCTCTCTCTGAACCTTGTAAATAGGGAGGTTTGGTTCCTAAAAACTCTTGCAAGCCTGAAACTTCTAGGACTTCAAGATGTGACCCTAGTACCATGCCCAAAATTGGACATTTGTCACTCCTGTCTGGATATGTCTGCCTGAGAGCTGGTTATCCAAGCCTTAGAAGGTCAAAGACCAAAGACCTTACTAGAATGTAAAGGGGTCCCTTAAAAGGAACCATATGCCTGTCATTCAATGCTGTATTCCCAGCACCCAGCCTGCACGTCATCAGTGCTCGAGAAATAACCACTCATTCGTTCAACAGATGTGCTCTGAACACCGACAATGTGATGGTCTACATCCTAGGCAGTAAGGATACAGTGATAAACAACATAAATCAAGTCTCTACCTCTGTAGGGCTTACATTAGAGTGGAAGAGACAGACAATAAACAAGCACACATAAACAAAACAAACAAGTTCAAATAGTGATAAGAGCTGATAAAATAAGGTAATGGGATGGAGAGTGATGGAGATGGGCTATTTAGATTAGGTACTCAGGCACATCCTCTCTGACAGTGGAGGGAACATATGAGTTGAGAGCTAGACCAAAAGGAGGCAGCCATGGGAAGATGCTGAAGCAGAGCATTCTGGGAAGAGGGAGTAGCAAGAGCAAAGGTCCTGAGGCAGAAACATGCTCTGTGTGTTCAGAGAAGATGAACAAAGACCCCAGGGGAGGGAGTATTGTGAGTGAGGGACCGTGAGTAAGTAAGGTGGTCGGAAGAGCAGTGGGAACGGATTATGTAGAGCCTTCCAGGCCCCTGGTCAAAAGTTAGGAATTTATTCTAAATGTGACAGGAAACTCTGGAATGTATTAAGTAGGTGAGTGGCATTATCTGGTCCTTAGCTCTAAAGATCCCACTGGATGCTTCATGGCAAACTGAATTGTTGAATGAATGGGGTACGAAGTACCTACTCTGTGCACCTTGGAAGAGAGTCAGCCTGGGAGGGTGATGCCCATCCATGAGAAGGACGTGGTCCGGCACTTCAGAAAGCCAGGGTGACGCCTGCTGCAGTGGCATCTGGCTGGGAAAGCCACTGAAACCACCTGGTACCCAGTACCTCTCTGTGAAGCCTGAAGTGGCTCTCATTCCCAAATCCACTCAACCTCCTCCTCCCATCTCTGCAAACTCTGCAGCCTTGTCGTAAGAGCAAGTCATTCGTCAGCAAATCTAAAATATTTATTGTGCATATTTTAAAGCCAGAGTGCTACATCACTGAGCTGTGCCCAGATGGGGACAAGGCTTCACAGTGCCGATGACTGGGATGAGGACATGCTGGACAAAATTGCAGACAATTAATCTGTGCAAATGGAACTCTTCAAAGGGGACTGAAGGACTCACTTAAGCACCAGAGACAAACCAGCCCATAATGATCACCATTAAAATTTAATACAATTTGCTTATTTTGAAAAAATGAAATTCCTCATATCCCTTATGGCTATCACTTACCCTACTGGGAAAATGTGAGAGACGGTAGGACGGCTTTGAGGGTGAATCTTGAACCAGATTCTAGAAAGGGGGTCTCTCCAAAGGCATCCACGTTGGTAGACGTTCAACCATCACTATTTTCCTTTGGGAGAGTTTGGATAATATGCATAAGTCCTTGGTGGGCGTGTTGGAGGAAGAGAAGCTGGTGGTAAGGTGAGCGAGGTGGTGGTTGTTATTGACCTTGAACAGACTCTAGTTCCCTCTAAGTCTCGGGACTCTTTATTTATAAAATGGGGGTGAGAGGAAAATTTATTCCGTGGGGTGGTGGCGAGGACTGAACAAGATGGCGCGTGCAACACGTTGAGTACTGTGCTTGGCACGTGGTCTCATTGGATCCATGTACATCGTCATCTCATCGCCATTGTTGGTTGGGCCACCATTGTTATGGCTGAACTACTCACGTACCAGCTGTGGGGCTTTGGGCAAGTCTCCTAACCTTCCCATAAAATGGGATGATGATTATCTCTTCCCTGTGGAGTTCTTGGGAAGATTAGACAAGGTAATGCATGCCTAACACTTAGGGCCGAGTGCAAGTCCAGTGAAGAGCTGTTCCCATCATTATCACCACCTTCATCATGTTCAGTGACTGACTTCACCATCCGGTCAGGAATCATCTTGGAATTGAGGCTGGTGCTAAGATGTTGTTGGAGGGAAACTAGGCACTAGGAAGTCTCACCATCCAGGTGTCTGCTCTGCCTAATCCAGTCAGTATATTGGGGATCATATTGGACCCACACTCTCCATTAGCACTGTTTTCAAGTAAAATGCAATTATAGATACTAAGGCATTAGGAAGGTTTAAAAACAGCTCTCTATAAATATAAGGTGTGGATGGTTATTGTTTATTAAGTAGAGAGGAAAATTTTTTGTTATTGTTTTGAGTCCCCCAGCCCTGAGATAGCAGACATATATACACTAATACGTATAAAATGGAGAACTAATAAGAACCTGCTGTATACAAAAAATTAATAAAATTCTAAAATTAAAAAAAAAGATAAATCAGAGCAACGTCAAGTCAGAGTGAAACATGGGTTTCCAGGATCCAGGGTACCGAGTTTCATCGGGACTTTTTTTTTTTTTTTCTTTTTGCAATCTTTGCTGAAAGACATTTGAAGTGAAGTTAATAATTGAAACGTAATGAATAACTGCAGTTTGGGGTCCATAGCACAATTATAATTGCCAGTTTATTACTTTTTTAATATATTTGCCAAGTATTAATAATATTGAAATAATGCAAGAAGATCATGGAAAATAAATGAAATATATCATTTGTCAAGGAAAAAGGATTTCCAAACTGTAGGTACTGCTCTTATGAGTTCTGTGATGAACGCAGCAGGGTACCAAATCATTCATCGTGGAGACATCACCTGCAAAGTTTGGTTCCTGCAGAATTCTCATCAGGTCAAATCAAGGTGGAAGCTAGAGAAGGCTCCTAGTGTAGACGGCCCCGCCATCTCTTATGTGCTTCTTAGGGGTGTAGGGAGCATGGTGCAGTAGAAAGTCCCCAAGCTAGGAATAATAATACCCTGGTTTTCGCCCCAGCTCTTTGGTTTGATCTTGGACAAGTCCCTTCCCTGCTCAAGTTCTCCTGGTCCTCAATATGAAGTAAAAAGCAAAAAAGGAAAAAAAAGATAAAGGGATTGGAATAGATCCTGGATCCCAACTCTGTCGTCTCTAAGAACCCATTTTATTATTTTTCTCCCCCAGGGACTGCCTGTTTTGAAGGGTCTTCATATACTAATTTGAACCTAACTCAATTCAACGAGGCTTGTCTTCTACCCCAGGAGCAGTGTAGGGAATATACATCCTCATCTGTAAAGTAGGCAGGTTGATTTGGGCAGAGGTATCTCAGCACTGGTGAACCTTGGCTAGCGATGGGGACGGTCACAACGAATTTGTTACTAAAATCAGCTAAAGTAATGAAGTCTGCAACTGAGTCTCTAAAACAAACGGGAGTGGATTCGAAGGTCCCTCTGACAAAGCCATTCTTGCTTCTTTATGTACAGACACATTTCCTTTTGTCTGCTGCATGTCTAAGGCATTCACCTTATGACAGGCGGGCACCCAGCTAAGGAAATGAGCCCCAGGAAAGAAGTGGGCTCAGAGCTGAGGTTCTGGGGCCCACCACCATTCCTGGTCTGTGTCTTCCATCCTCAGCCTGTAGTAAAAGGCAGTGCAGTGGGTCTGGAGGGTGGGATCTCGGCCACAGTAAGCCTGGAGAACAGAGCATTGAGCCAAAGAGAGTTATTCTCCAGCCTTAAGATCTCGGGGAGTGTGCCTCACAGTTTGGGCTTCCTTGGGGCCTGTTGTTCTTGTCTTGTTTTCTGTTTCTCCCTTTGGGAGTGGAATGTCGGTCCTACACCTGCCCCAGCATTGTATTTTAGAAGCACATCATTTGTTGGGTTTCACACGGTTCCCAGCTGGAGAGCAATTTGCCTCAGGACGACTCATACCTGGTGTCTCACTCATTTCTGATTGAGATGATACTTAGATGAGACTTTGGATTTTAGACTTGACAGTTGATGCTGGAATGAGTTAAGATTTGGGAGCTGTTGGGATGTAATGAATATATTTTGCATGTGAGGGAACATGAACTGTGGGGACCAGGGGTGGAATGCTATAGGCTGCATGTTTGTAGACCCCCAAGTTCATATGTGAACTCCTAACCCCCAAGGTGATGGTATTAGGAGGCGGGGCCTTGGGAAGTGATTAGGTCATGAGGGTGGGGCCTTCATGAATGCAATTAGTTCTCTTATAAAAGAGACCCTAGAGAGCTCCCTCGCCCCTTCTGCCATGTGAAGACACAGAGAGAAAACAGCCATCTATAAACCAGGAAACAGACCCTCATCAGATACCAAATCTGCTGGCACCTTGATCTTGGACTTCCCAGCCTCCAGAACTGTGAGAAATAAATTTCTGTTGTTTATACGCCCCTCAGTCTATGGTATTTTTGATATAGCAGCCCAAATGGACTAAAACACTGATTCTAATATTTTAATGAACATTCTTCCCAATGTATATAGATATCCATATATATATGTATTCTGTTTTATATAAACACGATAATATATGTGCTTAGCTACAGTCTGGTTTTTTTTCCCCTGTTCTATTCTATGCCAGGAACTTCTACTCATTACAACAAAGCCCTGCAGAAGTTTTCCATTGTACTTATTTACTATTAATAATTCACCACTGACATTCACACAGCTATCAAAAAGTAGCTGTAAAAAGAACAAGAAAGCTCTTTTGTGTACTGATAGAGAACAATCTTCAAGATTGGTTGTTAAATGTAAAAAGCAAGGTTAGGACAGTGTTTACTTTGCTCCCATTTGTGTAAAAAAAAAGAAAGAAAGAAAAAGTAAGGTGGAGTAGGAAAAATATATAAACATACTTGCTCTGGAGAACCCAAAGAGCTGGTGGTGCTGGTTGTTTCTAGGAGAAGCCCCAGTGGGCAGGGGCCTGAGGCTGGAGAGAGACATCTCATTGCAGACCCAACTCTATCTTTGGAATTTTGGGCCGTATGATTGTATTAACCCAGACAAAACACGTGTGTGTTGTGTTTTTATGTTTTATATACTTCACTGTGTATGAGTTAAGATTTGGGGTCTGTTGGGATGTAATGAGTGTATTTTGCATATGAGAAAGACATGAATTTGGGAGGTCCAGGGGCAGAATGCTACAGACTAAACGTTTGTAGCCCCCTAAAACTCCACCCAATTCTTACTGACCTCTCAATGTATAAAAATATATCATTTTATATGACACAAATGAACCTATCTACAAGACAGAAACAGACTCACAGACATAGAAAAGAGACTTGTGGATGCCAAGGCGGGGTAAGGGGGTGGTTAATGGACTGGGAGTTGGGGATTAGCAGATGCAAACTATTACATACAGCATGGATAAACAACAAGGTCCTGCTGTATAGCGCAGGGAACTACATTCAGTATCCTGTGAAAAACCATAATGGAAAAGAATATAGGGCTTCCCTGGTGGTGCAGTGGTTAAGAATCCGCCTGCCAATGCAGGGGACACGGGTCGTGCCCCGGTCCGGGAAGATCCCACATGCTACGGAGCGGCTGGGCCCGTGAGCCATGGCCGCTGAGCCTGCGCGTCCGAAGCCTGTGCTCCGCAACGGGAGAGGCCACAGCAGTGAGAGGCCCGCGTACCGCAAAAAAAAATAAAAATAAAAAAAAGACCAGAGACCATTAAGCTGAGCATGGGCTTCAGGGAGGGAAAAGTTCTCAGTGTAACCAGAAGATGGCTTTCTCGAACCAATTCCTCCCTCTGCTACAACAGGAAACCCCCTTCTACCCCAGTCCCACATGTGAAATATATTTGACATTTCAAAAAATAATTGTCACTTTTATTAATGTTTTAACCTATAAATTTTAAATGTGACAGATGAGTGAGAAACGGCAGTCTGTTTCAATGAAAATTTCATACTCTCCAGCAATAAATCATAGACCAAAGAGAACCCGACACGGGTCACAATAGTTCTTGCCTGTCTGTGTAGGGGTTACTGGAGTTTGCCAACGTTAACTTAGCAGAAGGATTCCACTTGGGAACTTAGAATCCCTTGTCCGAGAAGGATGGGAAGCCGGCCCCCTCTCACCCCCTCCACCGGGGTGCCCCTGCTCCAGACTCTTTTCCAACATTAGGGCCCATTCCCAAACTTTTCATCCAGAATCTCTACTGATATTCTATTTTCTCTCTTGTGAAGTCTTGCAAAACATGCTTTATCCTATCCTTGGTTGGCAACAAACCAATTCCATCTATTCTATATTTTTTAAGAAACCCAGAGAAGGAGCTGCTAGGGTCTCCCCTGGTCATCCAAGCTAGCTTTTAATCCCAAGGTCGGTTCCTTCCTTCAACACCATCTCAGGAAACCTTCAAATCTGGTTTGTGGTTTACAAAGAATTGAGTCGATTCACTGTGATCTAGATTGGCTCTTGGAAAACTTTAAGTATACAAGAATAATTTGGAGGTAGTGGTGTGGTTGAAAATGCACACCATTTCAAAAATGGACCAGGATCTTATAAATGCTGATCCCATGGGTCGGGGGAACGGGGACCAGGAGTGTGCTTTGGACACAAGCATCCCAGGTGAGTCTAACAAAGGCAGTTTGAGGACCACGCTTTCAGAAGCACCAGGCTGAACAAGACTTGGTGGGAGCAGGAAGCGCAAAGCCTGGGGTGGTGGGTGCTTTGGGGAAACTGGGATATTTCCAGCCAGAACCACCTGGGTATCAGCTCTCCCATCCTCCTGGTTCTGCCCCACATACTTCTTCTACACCAGAGTTTAGCAAAGCTCGTCTTCTGAGGCCAGATTGAAATGCCAGAATGTATGGAGATTAATCACAGAATAATACAAACTGCAGCTTATCATCTCCCATATATTTGACATAATTACCCTACAAGCAACATGAAAATGTTATACTGTAATAACTCCCAGGCAGAAGAAAAAGCAGTGTTGCTGATAACATGAAAATAGAGAAGACAGAATAGAGCCCTTCGAAAACTTTTAATTAATTTTTCCCCCTTTCAGCATAATTGATGTCAATTCAGGCTTCAGTGTTTTCAAAGCGCCTGGCCTCAGAGCAAAGGAATTTAGGGCTGGTGCGGGTTGACTGCAGAGCAAAGCTGGGCCCTCCTGCATTTCTGCATCTTTTTTTTTATTATTTTTTGAAGTACAGTTGATTTACAATATTGTGTTAATTTCTGCTGTACAGCAAAGTAATTCAGTTATACATATATATATAAATATATATATATACATATTTTTTTTCATATTCTTTTCCATTCTGGTTTAACACAGGATGTTGAATATAGTGCCCTGTGCTATACAGTAGGACCTTGTTTTTGATCCGTCCTCTATATAATAGTTTGCATCTGCTAATCCCAAACTCCCAATCCATCCCTCCCCTACTCCCTTCCCCTTAGCAACCACAATTCTGTTCTCTATGTCTATGTGAGACTGTTTCTGTTTCGTAGATAAGTTCATTTGTGTCACATTTTAGATCCCACATATAAGTGATATCATATGGTATTTGTCTTTCTCTGTCTGACTTACTTCACTTAGTATGATAATCTCTAGGTCCATCCATGTTGCTGCAAATAGCATTATTTCATTCTTTTTTATGGCTGAGTGATATGCCATTGTATATATAGGTACCACATCTTCTTTATCCATTCATCTGTCAATGGACATTTAGGTTGTTTCCACATCTTGGCTACTGTAAATAATGTTGCTGTGAACATAGGGGTCTGCATCTTTTAAACATGTAACAGACTGCATCACTTCCCTGTTCAAAATTCTTTCACAGCTCCCATTTCCTGCCCAACAGAACACAAAGACCCAGGTTCTTTGATGTCCTTCAGGAGCCTTCCTGGTCAGGCACTTGCTTGCTACCTTGCCAATTTCACCTCTTGCCCCTCCCCCACGGGCCCCAGTCTTCCCACATCACTTGCAATTTCTCCAATGTACCATTCTTAGTCCATTTGAGCCACTATAACAAAGTACAATAGACTAGGTGGCTTATAAACAACAGAAATTTATTTCTCACAGTTCTGGAGGCTGGAAGTACAAGACCAGGGCACCAACCCGGTTGGGTTCTCGTGAGAGTTCCCTTCTGCAGACGGTTGTCTTCTGGTTGTGTGCTCACATGGCAGAAGGAGTGTAAGAGAGCTTCCTGGGGTGTCCTTATAAAGGCACTAATTCCATTCATAAAGGCTCCACCTCCATGATCTAATTATCCCCAAAGCCCCACCTCCTCATACCACCACATTGGGGTCAGGATTTCAACATATGAATTTGGTGGGAGGGGGGGGACACTGCACCTTCATTCCTCCAAATATTTACACTGGACATCCATCCCCACACCCTCCCCACCCACTTCTTCATCTGGCCAGCCCAACTCATCCTTCAAAGCTCAGAGAGCATCTCCTTCCAAAAGCCTTCCCTCCTCACCGGCAGCTGAGATTTCCGCCTTGGGTTCCCAAAGCCTCCAGGTGTCTCCTCTAACCCAGAGCTTATCACACTCTCACTGTTCTATGAGTCACTTTCTCTCTCTCCTCCACTAGAAAGTGAATGTACCTTATTCAACTCTGTAACCCAGCATCTACAGTGTCTAGGATAGAAGATGCCTCAGAGAATATTGGAAGAATGAATGAATAAATTATTTATGATTACTAATCTCACACACTGTTGATGCCCATTGTATAGGAAACCATACAGTAAATTCCTGGCAAGAAACAACTCATCTCTCATGATGAACTACTTTGAAGCATTGCTCAGACCAGCTTCTAGTGCTTGCTTCAGCAGCACATATACTAAAATTGGAACGATACAGAGAAGATTAGCATGGGAAATGAAATTGAGTTATTTGTAGTGAGGTGGATGGACATAGAGTCTGTCATACAGAGTGAAGTAAGTCAGAAAGAGAAAAACAAATACCATATGCTAACACATATATATGGAATCTAAAAAAAAAAATAAAAAGAAGAACCTAGTTGCAAGGACAGGAATAAAGACGCAGACATCTTTATTCAAGTAGAGAGTCCAG